>NC_134117.1:51285000-53745000 GCF_040939455.1 Microcebus murinus | reverse complement strand
TTGCTTTAACTTGCAGTGTGGCCTGGGGTGCCACACACCTCAGTTTGCTCATCTGCAAAGTGGGGATAATGATATCAGCCAAGGCACACAGTGCTGTTGAGGTACCAGACACTATTCTAAGCCTTTTACTAAGCTAAGTTCCCACAGGCCAGCCCTGCGCAGTGGATATTATCATCCTCCCCACTTCATGGATGAGGAAGCCCAAGCACAGAGAGGTTAAGTCACTTGCCTAAGGTCACGCAGTTGGTAGGTGGCAGAGTCAGACTTCAAAACCCCAGCAGTGGCCGGGCGCGGTGGCTCACACCTGTAATCCTAGCTCTCTGGGAGGCCGAGGCGGGCAGATTTCTCGAGGTCAGGAATTCGAAACCAGCCTGAGCAAGAGCGAGCCCCCGTCTCTACTATAAATAGAAAGAGATTAATTGGCCAACTAATATATCTAGAAAAAAAAATTAGCCGGGCATGGTGGCACATGCCTGTAGTCCCAGCTACTCGGGAGGCTGAGGCACGAGGATCACTTGAGCCCAGGAGTTTGAGGTTGCTGTGAGCTAGACTGACGCCACAGCACTCACTCTAGCCTGGGCAACAAAGCGAGACTCTGTCTCAAAAAAAAAAAAACAAAAAACAAAAAAACCAAACAAAAAAACCCCAGCAGTCAGCTCCTGTGCTTGTAATCTCTGCTCTTACCCGCTGCAATGCACCACCTCCCCGCCCAGCCTCACGGGCTCGCGGTACTGGGGACGCACTAGAGGTGGGCGTCGGTGGTTCTCAAAATGGGGTCCCCAACTCGCAGCATCAGTATTACCTAGAGCTTCTTAGAAATGCAGACTCTCAGGCCCCACCTCACACTTGCCGAACCAGAAACTCTGGGGACGGGGCCCAGCAACTTGTTTCAGTAAGCATTCCAGAAAATTCTGATGCACGCTAAAATATGAGAACCACCGGCAGACGCTATCCACCTACAAAATGTTCTTGTGCGAGTTCACGTGTTTACGTCTGTACACGTCACACGCTGAACTCAGGTGGGTGTTCCCAGCAGCCCAGGTCCAGGTGACCCTCCACTCTCCGGCTCTGGGACTCCAAAGGGGCCCAAGAGCCATTCTGCCTTGTGCCCAGCCCTCCTCACAGCTCCTCCCACCATCCTCCACAGAGAAACACCTTTGGCTCCACAAAGAAAACAGAGGCAATGTCCTTTAAGTAATGACAACCCCGAGCAGAGCACATCCCTCCCTGCAGGGCTCACAAGCTGTCCTTTTGCTCTCCCCAGATGCCAGCCTCGTAATGAACAGCAGCCTCCAAGGCAGTCTGCACCCCCGTGGGTGTACACACACACACACACACACACACACACACACACACCCTGCTCATGCTGCCTCGTCAATGGGCGGGCATGTTCCAGTGGGTCACTACAAATGTACAGAAGAAGCCAAGTATGAAAAAAAGGTGAAGCCACACTTACTTGGTGAAACACACGCCATGCAAGGTGACAGGTGCGTTCACAAGCATCGCCCCACAGACACATCAGCACACACACACGTGTGCATGGACACACTCATGTGCACACACACGAGCATGTGTGTTCACACACATGTGCGGGAACAAGCATGTTGGCAGGCACACACATGTGAGCTGGGACACACTCTCATATGTATGTGTGCACACTCATACACATGGGCAGGGACCCACACACGTGGGCTGATACACACACATGTGAAGAGACACTCTTCATGTGCATGCACACACATGGACAGGGACACGCTTCACCTGCTCACACACACACACACACACACGCACACACGCGCGCGCGCACACAGGCAGGCTGCTGCCCCTGCAGGAGGCGGACCTGGGTGGGGGCGGGAAGCACAGTCCCCCTTGCCCTCCCGAGCATCCTGCCCCTCTCGGACTCCGTCCCAGGTGTGGCGCAAGAGCTGACCGGCAAAGGTGAGGTGGCGGGTGACGCGCAGGCTCTTCCAAGACATCACCTCTGAACATCCCACTCCTCCCACCTGGAGGAAAATTATGACTTTCTAGGGAGGATTTTTTTTCTTTCTTTCTTGTGTTTTCTTCCTCTCCCCTCGCTCAGGGCCCGGCACTAATTTATGACTATTTTCCCAACTCCACTGAAGTAAGAGGGTAATGGCTTTCAGCCGTTTGCTTTCTCTCTCCTGTCATTCACCGCCGGCTACCTGACAGGACTGCAGACAATGTTCCAATCACAGGGGCTGTTTTTTTTTTTTTCCCAGGGAAGCGAAAAATTCATAGTGGCTATGGGGAGAGTTATTTCATTCCCAGATGGAATGACCTCCGATAAACAGCTGTAAAAATTCCCAGCCAGCACGGCTGCCTCTGGCCGAGGGGTGGGCACAGCGCCCCTGAGCTGGCCCGGCTGGGGGTCGGGGGGAGCCGGGTGGCACTGCATGGCCCAGGGCCCTTAGTTTCTATTCCCCATGCAACTCCAGCTCTTGACCTTGGGTAGGTCACACTGCCCCTTTGCACCGCACGTGCCTCGTGGCTACCTAGAGAGAATGTTCTTTGTCCTCAGGGGCAGGGGATGACAGCCAGGCATGGGGACAGGGCTTGAGGGCCCACGCATTCCCTCGGGGGCTGCCTGTCCCCTGCTGAGTGACTCTGGCCAGGCTGCTGACTGAGGAACAGACACGCTCCAGACCAGCGCTGTGCAGCGGGGTGTGCTGCCATGATGGAAACATTCCCCACCCACGCTGTCAACACTGCAGCCGCCCAACACATGTGGCTATGGAACACTTGCAATGCGGCCAGTGTGAATGACACAGTGCATTTTACGTTTTTATTTAATTGTAATTAATTTGCATTCAAATAGCCACATGTAGCTAGTGGCTACCATATTGGAGGGTGCAGCCCTCTACTCTTCCATAGCTTGAAGTATCTCATGCTGGAAGAAATGAAGCTATGGTCATCTTGCCCTCAACCTGGGCTGCTGAGAGGACTGACTGAGATAATGCACATGAAGTCTTGGCCCCCAGATATTGGCCTTCCATAAATGACAGCTCTTGTTAACTCTATAGACAGTCAGAAGGACAGGAGACAAGGGGATTTGAATTCAGGAGTGTCACAGTGTAAGGGGACTTTGCGTGACTTACGTTGCTGTCATTAGTGTTCAGTTTAACTGGTAAGGAGATCTAGCTGCCACCAGTAAGTGGCACATGGCAACACATGACCCGGGCCCACAGCCAATCATCCACAAGTGGGCCTGACATCCTGCACTACCATCCCCTCCACTCCCCTCGCCCCAAACTCCATGCACTCAGCATCACCCAGAACCGTGCAGGCGAGTCACTGGCCCAGGCTCTAGCACAGTGGGGCTGAGCGGAATTGCTTCTGGATGGGACAAGTCCTCACCACAGATAACTGGCGGGTCCAGGAAATGCAGCAGGACTGGTGGGGGAGCGACCATCTGACCATCGTCTAGGTCCCTGCAGGTAGGGACACACAGGCAGGCTGCCCTGGATTTTGGTCTTGGCTCCACTGTTAACTGGTTCTATGACCACCACCAAGTTCGTTGCTCTTTCGAAGTCTCAGTTTCCTCATCTGCCATATGGAGACATGAATACCTACCTTATGGGTTGTTATAAAGATTTGATGCCATAATGTGTATAAAGTACCCTGCACCTTGTAGGTGCTCAATAAACAGAAGCTTTATTACTACTGTCATTACTGTTATTAGCTGGTAGCAGAACACTTTGGTAAAGAGGATGGGTGCTGGTGTCAAAAGGCCTGAGTTCAAATCCCAGCTTCACCCCCACTCACCAGCTGCATGACCTTAGGCAAGTCATTTCACCTCTATTTGCCTCAGTTTCCCCCTCTATAAAATGGAAATGATAATAATTGTTATCATTTATAATAATTGAAGAACAACCTTCCTCATAGGGTTGTCATAAGGATTAAAAGAACTCATAGCAGTTACTAACAAAGAGACAAAGTCTTGCTCTGTCTCCCAGGCTGGAGTGCAGTGGTGCAATCATAGCTCACAGCCACCTCAAACTCTTGGGCTCAAGCAATCGATCCTCCTATCTCAGCCTCCTGAGTAGCTGGGACTATAGGTGCATGTCACCACACTTGGCTAATTTTTTAAATTGTTAGTAGAGACGGGAGTCTCACTATATTGCCCAGGCTGGTCTCAAACTCCTGGACTCAAGCGATCCTCCCCACTTGGCCTCCCAAAGTGCTGGGATTACTTTACAGGTGTGAGCCACCTCGCCCGGTCAAAATGAAAATATTCTAATGAGGACTCCAAACATAGGCTAATAGGTAAAAAACAAAAAAATCTCTACGCCTTCCTTAAAAAGACATGGCCAATGTAAGAAGCCCCAGTAGGCCAGGGTTTTGATCTGTTGAGGGCAGGACACTGTCCCAACCAAAGGAGGGACAGACTGACAAATTCCGCAGACAAACTTCAGGCAAAACAGGTGAAGTTCTAAAATGAAGACACCTTTGACACCTGGGTCCTGGCTCTCGGACACCTGGAACTTCACACCTACTGATGCCAGTAACAAGAGAGTCACTGTCCTAATTTACAGATGAGAGAACTCTGCCAGGAGAGCTGGCCGGTAAGAGAATACTAACTTTCCCCACCGCCATTCAGCCATCCCCACTGCCCTCCCCTCTCCCCCCTCCCCCTGGGACCCAGGGGGGATGCTGAGAACGGAGCCTCCCCGAGGGGAGGAATGACAGGGGACAAGGGTGGCTCCGAACTCATTCCTTGTTATTCTTTTACTAGGCAGAGGACTGGAGAGAAAATAACTGGATTTCGGGAAAGGAAAAGGCAACACTTCTTGGCAGCTAGGTGAGGTCAGGCTGGGAGTTACCGGCCTTGACAGTGTGCCAGGCTCTGTGTTGGGCATATGTCACATGTCATATGTCATCTCACCGAACAAGGGCACCGTGTTGGAGCAGGGACAAGCGCCCTAGGGGCTCCCGGGCAGCCTGTCCTCTCAATATGGCCCTTGATCTAATTTCAGAACGTGGCTCTTTATTGCTACTTCTCAAATAGACTCAGATATTTATATTTTTGGAGCTAGGAAGCAGTGCCAGTTTTCTCATTGATATGTTTCTAGTCAACCAAGTAGATAATCTAAGTCGTGAAAATGTGCATGTCCCCCCGTGGCATGCGATGAAGCTATTTTCATTTAGATGGTTGGGAACTGCAGCTGGCAAGTGTTTTCATTTTCCTGAATTGGCCTTTAGACAAAAGAAGAGCTTGTCCACCTTGGCTCCCAGGCTCTCTGAGGTCAGAGGCCCGGCCCAGAGGACACTCCCCACTTGCGTCTTCTGGTCTCCTGTGTCCTAAGAGGGAGGGAGGGAGTGGGTTGGACTTAGGGCTATCAACATCTGTATAGCCTTTGGGGGCAGGCGAGGGTTGCCAGGTGGAACAGGAGTGACCGTCCCAGCCACTGAGCACCCGGTGGGGGCCAGACTTTGTGCTCACCACATTTGTTATTTCACTAAACAATCATAACAGCTCTGCAAAGTACATTCGACTGGCCCCATTGTACAGATAAGAAAACTGAGGCTCAGAGAGAGGACAGAAGTGCCAGAGGTCTCTGTGTGCATAGGGGCAGAGCCAGGACTCAGAGCGCTTTCCTCCCGGGCATATGGCCTCCCGTACCACACTGTCAATGCTGCCCTGAGAGCTCGTGACCCACGGCCGGGCTGTTGACTCTGTGAGGACAGTGGGTGCACTGGCTTCAGAAGCCACACTCCTCCTCCTTGTCCCTGAAACCCCCGCTTGCACAGCTCCGGCAGGACCCCTCTGAAGCAGGTGGCAGGGGCGCCTGAAGAGGGAAGCAGTTCCCTTCTCCTTAATTGACTGTAAATTGCTCCAGAGCTTTTAATGAAGGCCGTCAGGAGCAATTATGTCCGCTGCTGCGCGGCCACTCTGTGTAAACACCAAAGGCGGGGCTGGGGCACGCCGTGCTGTGCCGGGCATCTCAGCCGCTCCGTGCCTGCCCCCACCCGCACGGCCCCCTCTCAATTCACACATCTGTTACCAATGACAAGCTCCCGCTGGGCTGTGGAAACACACGTGAGTCACAGGCGGGGCACCTGCAAAACCACCGGCAGCGCCAGGTCCCAGGAAGCCCAGTGCGATGCCCAAAGAGCGGACGCTGCCAGGCCTGCAGAACTGACCGGGCCTGGGCGGTGGAGGAGCCAATCCCGGGGGCGGGGAAGCAGCGTGGCCAGGGCAGCGGTGTCCAGTGGGGTCCCCAGACCAGCGCCAGCAGCATTCCCTGAGAACTTGCTGGAAATGCAAATTCTTGGGCTCCACCTGGGAACTACTGAATATCGGGGGTTTCCACACTCAGGGGGTGTGGCTGGCAATCAGGGTTGTAACGAGCCTTCCAGGGGATTCTGGAGGGTCCTGGAGTTAGAGAACTGCGTGCTGGTGGACAGAAAAGAGCGGGATGGGAGAGGCTTGTTATCCTCAGTTTATAAGATGGAGAAACTGAGGCCTGGAGAGCTGGGGCAGCTTACCCAGGGCACAGCGAGGGGAATGGAGCCAGTACTGCAGACACAAGCCCAGGGTCTAGACCACTGGGTTTAAAGCCTGGGGCTGACGTGTGACGAGCTCTCCAACTCTGGACAAGTCACCACTTCCCCCATTACGCAGCCGCGACAGGGGCTTCCGCGCTGTGCTGAGGGTCGGATCGGGGCGAGGGAAACACAGTGCAGGGCTGCAAGCCGCTGTCAGCCCAAGTCTCCGCCGTCTCCCGCTGTCCTGCGGTGTGACGGGGCACAGAGATGAGCAAGGGTCAGGAGGAGACGCAGTCTGTGTTAAACATGTCAGAAGGCTGGTGCCGCCACCGTGCCACCCCCAGGGACCCCCCAGGGCAACAACTGTTCGTTACCGGGCCGCACTGTGGGGAGGGCCCTGCTGCCCCTAGCGTGTGTCCCCTGCCATTCCCTCTTCCGGACGCCTCTCCCCGGAAAAGCCTTCTCCCGCCTGCAGCTGTCACAGCCCAGGATGAGTGTGCTCATGGGCCGGACAGACATGTAAGTCAGCACACGCAGAACTAGGGCCCGCCGTGTGCCACCCCCGTGCCAGGGCCCCGGGGCTCTCTGAGGAAGGAGGCCGGCATGCACGCGCCAGGCGAGCCCACCTAACAAGGCTTGCAGACCTGGGCCCTGCCCTGGAAGAATTCACAATTTGGTCTATTCGTGTCTCCACCCCGTCTGTCCCCTAGAATACAATAGGGCTGCAGGGGTGGCAGGAGCAGGGACTGATTAGGACAAGCTACAGGGGTGACCAGGGTTAAGTTGAGCTGCCAGGCCCACAAGACCTCGTGCCCCTGTGTGTCACCTCCCCAAAGAGCCTACTGAGTCCCTGCTCTAGGGATCGATCCTCCCTGACCTCCCAGGGAACATGCCTACCTGCAGAGGCGGTGTCCCTACTGGTGAGGCTGGCGACCCCTGGGGGTGACAGGTGCCAGAACTCAAAGAGATGTGTGCGTAGGCTCCGGCCCACTTACCTGCCCACATAGCATCCCAGCGACCCTCCCAGTGGGCACCGAGGCCCCCACCCCATGTCCCGGGGCGGCACAGGGCGAGAAACGGGGCTGGATGGGCAGGGAGGCGGACGCGGTCAGCACCGTGACGGGGCCAGACGCTGCTTCCTGGCTCCCGGCCGGGGCGCGCAGGCAGCCTGGGCCCCATCAGCACTGCTCGCCAGGGAACGCGCAGACAAACGCCAGCGCCCTGCCCGTCAGGCCTGAGTTATCTACAACATAGGGTTTCTCTGGAGAGCTCATAAAGCAGCCGATGCGGCGAGGCAGGTTCAACACTCAATAATCTCTCCATCGCTCTCCAGTCGGACGCCGGCATATTCATCTTGAATTATCCTTTTCAAAGGCCAAATCAATCCTGGGAAGCGCTGGGGCTCCCGCCGCAGGCTCCTGCTGCCAAGAGAGCCAGGAGAGGAGGGCCCGCGGGCAGCACCGTGACAGCAGGGCCCAGCCTCTCCCTCGCCCAAAGGCCGGGGACCAGACAGGACCACGCACGGAGGCTCTTGCCCCTCTGTCTACTGTGGTATGGAGGCAAGTGAGGAAGATGGTGGGCCAGGACCCTGTACCAGCCCCAGGGCTGGAAGGTCCTCCTCTACGTCCACTCTGATCTGTGCCAAGGAGGGCAGAGCATGGCTTATGGAGGGAAAGAGACGTGGGCTTGAATCCAGCTCAGCGACTTAATGACTTGGAGCCCTGGGCAGGTGACAACCTCTCTAAGCCTCAGTTTCCTCATCTGTAAATTGGGCTTCATAACTACTTCCTTCATAGGGCACTGTCAAGATTACATGGGCAAGGAGGCACAAAGTCCTTAGCACGGCCCCTGGCACACAGGAGGGGACAAGGGCCAAGCCTGCCCTGAGGGTGGGGAGCTACAGAGCTGGTGCTGTAGGGGAAGTTGTGGGTCCAGGGGTCACCCTCTGTCTGCAGAGCCTGGCCCTCCATCGTGTGAAGAGGGACAGACTGACTCCAGGGGGCTCCGGGGCAGACCCGCATGGACGGGCAGCAGCAGCAGGCAGCCAGCCCATGGGCAGGCAGGTGGTGCTCGCTGCCTGGTGGGTACAGGGCTGCCCACCGCCACAAGGGCCAGCCGGCACCTGCACCTCCCGCAGGCAGGCAGCCGTGCCAAGGGGTCCTGGTCAGGCTGGAAGGTGGGACCTGGGGCCTCTTCCAACTGGAGAGTTAAAAATGTGCCTAAAACCACACCAAATATTTATGTGTTGGCACAGTGGGCTTTGGCCACATGGGACATCATTCCTGCCCCCAAGCTGCTTCTCGCCTAGTTGGGAAAAGTCCTAGTAAAAATAAAAATAATAGTTGACATCTATGAGTGCTCACTATGTGCCCAATCACAGTTCTAAACGCCTGCCTTTCATTAGCTTATTCGCTCCTCATTACAACCCTGTGAGCAGGTAACTATGTGATCATTATCCCCGTTTTCCGACTGAGTAAACTGAGGCAGAGAGAGGTGAAGTAGCCTGTGACACAGCCCACCTTTGGTGAAGACACCACGGAGGGCTTCTCGGAAGAGGAGGCACTGACAGACACATTTCTCGATAGGAGCGATGCCCGCCACTGGTGCCGCTCTCGTTTTCAAAGCTCTTTCGTAAGCTCCCCGTGAGGTTGGCCGGGCAAGTAGGATCATCCCCGTTTCCAGAGGAGGAAAACAAGGCTCAGAGAGGCCAAGGGACTTGCCTGTGGCCACACAGCTGATAAGAGGCAGAGCTGGGACCAGAGCCCAGGCCTTGTGCCTCCCTGGCAGTGCTCAGTGTCCAGGACGGACGGAGCGACTTGTCCTGCTCCAGGCTGAGCTGTGGTTGGACAGGCAGGCTCGCAGGTCCCCTGAGGCACGTAAAGAGCCGTCGGGTGAGGGCAGTGATGACAAGTTCAAAGTCGGCCCTGCCTGCCACCGTCTCCTCCGCCAGCTGGAGGGTTTTCGGCTTTTGTAAATTACACCTTCGGCTGGTTCCCCGGGAGCCCAAGTGTTCCGGGTCGGCCGGTGCAAGCTCAGCACACCCGGGTCCCGACAGCACAGCCGAGCCAGGTTCATCTGCCCGCCCCGGCCCCCGCGAAGGGGGTGCCTGCTGCCCGGCCACGCCGCTGGCCACCGGGAAAGGCCACGGACCCAGGAGCAAGAGACCTGACTCATCTCCTACTTTCATCTGTTTTCGCCCAAGTCATTTTTCAGCATTATTTCTTACTCTGCATAGCATGTCCAGCAAGGACATGCATCTTCTCAGTAATGGGGACTCGAGGCCCGGACAGGGAAATTGACTTCCCCAAGCTCACACAGCTGCACGAGGACACAGCCAGGCCGGGGACCCAGGCGCCTAGCCCAGTCATACACCTGTTCCCCCAGACCCAGCTGTACCGGCCGATCTCCCCTCCCCAGGAGCAGCCGCCCCTTAACCCGGCACCTCCCCTGTGTGGACCACTGGCCACTGAGACTGTTTCCTGGGTGACAGACAGAGAAATGACTCTACACAATCCTGAGAGGCAGCACAGCAGGGTAGTAAGAGTATGCATGCTGGAGACTGAACTTGGACTTCAAACCTGACTCTGCTGCTTGTTGGCTGTGGGACCTCAGGCAGCTTGCTCTCTGAGCCGGTAACACAGACTTCCCATCGCAAGCATAAGGATTAAACGAGATCGTGCAGATAACCCAACCAATAAAACACGGGTACTAAATAACCACTATTATTATTATTATTTTTATTTTTAACCACAACAACCTATTTCCGCCATCCAAGACACAGCACAAATGGCTTGCCCCACTGCTGGTCACTCTGTTCCATCACCCTTCTCTGCAATGCCTCCCCTGTGGCTTCATCCTGTCAAAACCCAACCACTCCATGCCACCTCTACTATGAAGACCACTCCATCCTGTGCCCAGAGTGAATTTCTTCCTCGTTGGGGCACTAGCAACACTCTGTACCTCGTGCCTCCCACTTGCCCAGGATGGGCTGGTCATTGAACATTGGTTCTCTTCTCCACTCCAGACAGGAGCTCCACCAAAGCAAAGACAGAATCCCAGAGTTGTGATTAAGCACGCGCAGGCTTCGGGGTCAGGCAGCACTGGGTTCAAGTCCAATTTCCATCCTACACAAGCTGGGTGACCCTGTGCAAGTTACTTAACTTCTCTGAGCCTCTGTTTCCTCATCTGCAAAATGAGGGCTGAAATACCCACTTTTCTCAGTTTGCAATGAGCAATGAAGCAGTGTGCATGAACAGCTGATCTAGACAATAAGAGATAGTTGCTATTTCCCTAGTTATCCTTAATGTGCGTGTCCCTGCCCCACCCCCAGCACAGCGTGGCGCAGGTGTTCAGTGCACGGCACCAACAGCGTGCCCACACAACAGGTGGCACATCACCGTCATCATTAGTGTTACCGTGGCCGCATCCAGCCCATACCCACACCCGTGTGTTGAGGGGCAGTCCACAGCGGGGCTGTCCTGGGCTCCAGATATGCCCAGGCAGGGGCCTCCTAGGAGGGGCTGCAGCCCACGGGACTCCTGGGAGGGCTCTAATGTGTCCCATCACCCCCTTGGAGAAGGGCAGAGAGGAGGCAAGGACACAGAGGTACCCAAGCCCTGCCAGGGGTTTTGCAAGTCATCCCTCCCCCTCACGGAAGGAAGAGCAAAATCCCAGCTCTGTGACAGCACTAGGACCTGAGGGTCCCAGGCCCCTTGGTTCCAGCAACTGATCATCTGGACAGACACTAGATCACCTTCTTCCTCTAAAATTCAGGCCCCCCTGCCAACATCCCCAGGGAGCCTCTGGGCTGCTCTGATCTCCCCTCCTTAAGCACTCGACCCCTAGATCGTGGCAGCTGGGAGGCATCTAGCGCCCCTGCTCTAAACCTCAAGTCCCAAGCTTGAAGCCCACCAACCCAGGACACCGTCGTCCCCAGGCCAGGAGGCACCACGTGACTGCATGGGCAGAGGCCCCTGGAATTCCCTCCGCAGCTGGTGAGGGAGGGTGGGGAAGGCTTCAGTCTGGAGCCCAACAGTGACTTGTCGGGGACATTAGGCAAGCTCCTACACCTCCAGCCTCAGTTTCCCATCTGTAAACTGGGACTGTTTTTCTAGAACAGCAGTCATCAAACTGTCTTCCAGGAGGCCCTGCGAGTTTATCATGGGCCTCTGAAGACCCTGCAGGAAGGGGGGACACAGAGGTGATGGCTACCGGCTGTCACACACACACCCCCACTGTCCGCCCGGATCTCAACTTCCACCAAAGGTGATTGTCCTGCCATAGAATAATATATAACATTCTGTACATGTTCCTTCTCCGTTGCTTTCTGTCTCCTCCCCTCACTAGAATGTCGCTCTGTCAGGTCAGGGATTTTTTGTCTGTGTTGTTCATACTCCCAGTGCCTGGAACAGTATCTGAGGCATAGAAAATACCCAATAAAACATTTGTCAAATGAATAAATGAATATGCGTACATATATGTGTGTCTGTCTGTCTATCTACAGACGTCTGGGCAAGATTACATTTGCCCAAACAGTTCCACAGCTAGAAAAGAAGTTTAAAACTCATCTTGCCGGTGAAATCTGAGTTGGTGAAATCTGAGTAAGCTCTGTCATTACTAGTGTTGCACCAATGTTATTTTCCTGGTTTCCATAATTGTATTATGGTTATGCAAGACATGAACACTATGGGAAGCTGGGTGAAGGGTATATATGGGACTCTTTGTGCTATTTTTTTTGCAACTCTTCTGTAAGTCTAAAATTGTTTCAAAAGAAAAAATTTTAAAAATAAATAAAAATTAAACCCACTGGTCTAAACCAGTGTTCCTTGAAGCACGGTGGGATCTACTCATGATATTTGAGATGGTCTGAGGGTATGAAGAAGACTTATGTTAATCTTAAAAAAGCTATGTATTTGTTTTAATACGTGTTAAGAAAACAGCATCTCAGCCCTGGGATTTCATGCTGATGGCACAAAGCGGACATCTGTCTCTCTACGGAGGTGCTGTCCAGTCCCGCCCCTCCTGTGTGTGGAGACTGTCCCATTGGGCGTAGCTGGGAGACCCTCACTACGCCCCACACCCTGGCAGACTGAGCCCAGACACGTGCCATGGGCTCAGCCAACTGGACATCGCTGTCCAGGCCATGAGAGGCGGAATTCATTCATGATAATAGCAGTGACCAGCTGGCCAGATGGTCTGGCCAATTTACAGGCTAGGTCCTTTAGCTGTTGTCAATTCTGAGAGCTCCCGGCAAGCCTTCCCCCAGAACGGACGGCCAGAGGTGCTCTCTCCAGCAGGCAACAAAGAAGCTCGTCTGATACATTCGTCTCCCTTCAAAAACATGTTCACAGGAGTTTAAAAGCAAGTGAACAAGTTTAAATTGCAGCTTCCACTTGCAAGCACTTGCTGTGTTGCCAGCCATGTAGCAGTCACGCAAATCCAAAGAGGTAAACTTCGTATTAGTATCCCCGTTTTGCAGGTCAGGGAAGTGAGACACACGGCTAGAGACAGACCTGGGATTCACATCCAGGCCGTCTGGGCCTCGCTTTCTGCATCTGCAAAGTGGGAGTGTTGGGCTGAAACAGCGGTTATCGAAAAGAAGTCCCAGGGGTCCATCACCAGCCCTCTGCGGATCCTTCAGGTGGAAGATAAAAAGGAAGGTGCTGGATGTAGGCTGTTACCCCCTCCACCGTCTGCCTCTGACCTTAACTCCAGCCACAGGTGATTACTTCTCCTTGGCACTTACTGCTGTCTCACACACCCCGTGTGTTTTTGTGTCACTGTAACCCACCAGGCTACACCGCCTCTGTACCGATGGTCAGCAGCAAAGCCCAAACCACGCAGGCGGTGCACACCCAGCTAATGTCTGGGACCCCCTGCACCCCTCACATCCACGTCCCTCTAGTCCTACAATCCCCGCTGCGTTGCCACCAGCCTTTGCCAAAGGACTGCCCTGGGGCACCATGACCCCCTCTCGCCCGCATCAGTCCTAAGGAACCTTCTGGTTAAGAGTAAAATGATTCTCACACTGTCGTTTTCCCCCTCTCCCAAGAGATAGTTTCTTCTCCTTAAGAAGAGAAGAAGAGGAGGCTTCCAGGAGGAGCGACTGCTCCTTCCAGAGCGCCAGGTGCCGAAACCAGTCCTAGAAAAGGCCCCCGCCCCTCCTGGACTCCGCTCTCACCGGGCATGTGGGTGGCCGTCCCTGAGCGCGGGCTGCCCACACAGCTGCCATCCCTGTCTCCCTCGCGGCGGGGGTGGCCCTGCAGAGAGCCGTGGGCCCGCGTCTGCATAGACCACTGCCGCGGGGTCAGCCCACCTGAAAATTGCTCTCCCTGGGTCCAGACGAAACAGCTGGGCATTGATGGAGTTTACGGAGAAATTAATCAGCGCAGACTGGCGGCGGTGCCAGGCGCTGCCTGGGCCCGATCCATCCTAATGAATCCCGAGCTCCCACCTTAATGGCTCCTGACAAGACTAATTTACTCCTGTGGGTGATTAGCACGGGCACTGTCACCTTAATTGTGGCTCAGATGCTTTGGGGGTGCTGGGGTCATGCCTGGGGAAGTCGGCTCCGCGTGCACCAACCTTGGTGACAGACGGAAGGACAGGGAGCCGAGGGGAGGGGCATCTGCAAGGCACTCAACACCCACCCATTCATCCACTCACCCGCTCGCCCACCAAGCAGCTGCCGAGCCTGGCACTGTGCGTGGCACCCTCTGTGCCCGCTCAGCTCGCCCGGCTGTGGAAGGGAGACAATGCCACCTCCCTAGGACAGTGGCTGCGAGGTCCACAGGGGCCCATGCATTCAAAATGCTTAACAGAGGCCCTGGCAGGAGGCTGGCTGTCCATAGACGATAGCTCATATTACCGCTCTGGAATCCGATATCATTCATAAATACTAAAACGATAATTAGTTGTAATGTCGATATTAATAAAATTAGTAAGTGAAAGTTAATTGACCAATGGGGAGTCACACACAAATAACCACGACAGAACGTGCTGAGCGACTTCACGGATGCAAAGACAAAGCCGGCAGGAGAATTGGGGAGTGGAGGCCACGGAGGCCTCTCAGAGCAGGTGACTTCTGAGCTGCTCCTAGGAAGACGCGCAGGAATGTCTGGGAAGGGACCGGCCTGGGAAGGGAAAGGGCGCTGGCCGAGGGAACAGCATGGGCAAAGGCACAGCGTGAGAGGGCGGGAGGGGTCAGGCGCTGGCCGGTCAGCACGTCTGGAGAGCGGAGCGCCTGCTGGGAGTCAAGTGACAAGCTGCAATAAGGAGGTCATACCTTGCTGTAGGTACTCCGGCGGCTTCTGGCTGGGGGCGATTAGAAGTGTGGGGGACCCTGCGGCCCACCAGAGCCCGAGGCATGAGAGTAGCGGCCAAGGTCACTGGGCTTGATACCCACCAAACCAAACCCCTCTGGTCTCCTTTGATCAGCTCAGTGTCTCCAAGCCAGGCTTCATGCTGCCACTTCTGTGTCCCTCCCAGGGCCCAGGTTCCCCAAGGATCCCCAGCAAATATGCCACATGCAGCTCAGGCAGGCAGCTGGGACGATAAAAGCAGGACCCCTGGCACGGCACAGGCCTCGCCATTCACACACACAGGCACGCACAGCGTCTGTGCCATCTGCAGGGAAGTGCTCTCCTGGGCCCATTCCTTGGGCAGCCATCCCCATCGTCACCGACACCACACTCCCGTCTCGCCCTGGGGAGGGGCGCCTGGCCCGAGGCTCCAGGAGGGATGGCGAGCCGGCACGGAGCCTTGGAAGATTCCCCCACGTGCGCACCGAGTCCAGACACTCCCTCCTTCCCTCTGGCACCCCAAGTTCCACACACATGCCAGGCACAGGGACAGGCCCTAGGGACGCAGCGATGGCCAGGCACAGGGGGGTGATAACAGCATCACCATGGGGACTAACATCGAGGACGCCTAGGCACCGGAGAAGGCAAAGGGAGCAGCATTTACCCCTGCCTGGGCAGCACCAGGAAGGCCACCCAGAGGTGGTGGCGCCTGAGGAAACCTGGCTGGCGAGTGGAGGTCCATCACGTCCCAGCAGCAGGACGGAACTGCACAGGCTGCGAGGCAGGGACGCCCTCTCACACTTAAGGAGCTGCAAGGAGACCCGTGTGGACGGAGTGGGGCAAGCGAGGGGCTAGCGGGCAGGGGTGAGGTCTAAGAGCAGCAGGGGCGGGATGCAAACAGCCACCGGCAGTGCCACTCAGGAGTGCTGGCTTCTACCCTGCCCAGGTGGAGGGGCTGGAGCAAACTGCGAGCAGGAACCCTCCCCTCACCGCCCCCCCGCCCCGGAAGGCCGCGATGAGGAAGGGCAGGGCAGCATCAGGGCAACCACGGAGAAATGAGCAAGCTGCTGGGATAATTCGGGCTTGGACCACGGCGGTAGGACAGGGAGGAGTGAGAAGATTCCAGAACGATTCTGAAGGTGGAGCCAACAGGATTTCCTGATGGACGGACGTGAGGTCAGGGAGAACGAGAGGCATCCGGGATGGGCCCGAGCCTTTGACCTGAGCAACCAGAAGAAGGGAGCACGGCCAGGATAGGAGAGGCCGGCAGGGAGGAGGGTGTTCAGGGAGACAGGAGTTCACCAGAGCAGCAGCCCAGGCAGGAAACAATAAAGCCAGGAGTTGTCGGCATGCAGGTGGCATCTAAGCCATGGGGCTAGATGCGACCACCAGAGCTGAATCCCTGGGACCTCCAATGCTAAGAGGCGGGGGAGGTGTGGAGGAACCAGCAAAGCGGCTGAGACGGGGACAGTGGTGTCCCGGAGGAGAAAAAGATCAACCGCTGGAAGGCCACAGGTCTGGGGAGGGACAATGGGATTTAGCGACACAGAGGTCATTGGTGATGCCAACACGAGCCATGCTGGTGCAGGGTCTGGAGCAGAGTCACAGGGTGGGCAGGAGACGGCACCCCAGCAGCCCCTGTCCTCATCCTCAAGGAGCCCTGTGGCCATTCACTGCTGGTAGCCTGGGCCACGGTGCGGGTGCTGCCAACCAGCATGACCAGGGACTGGGCCATCGGTCTGCCCCGTGCTGCCCTGCACTGCCCAGGCTCTGCTGCCAAGCACTGACGTTCACGACTGGCACAGGACACGCAGGGACAGGGGCCCTGTCTGGGGAAGCGGGGTGATGTCCACAGCCCGGGAGAAGGCAGAGCTACTTAATGACTTCATTCAGCTTCTGTCTTCTCCGGCTGGGAGACGGTCTTCAACAAACAACATCGCACAGAGGGAGCTGGAGCCCAAGAGAGGTGAGGAGACAGTCATGGGACATGCAGCCACTGCAAGGGATGCCAGGTGGCCACGCTGTGCCCTCCCGTTCGCCCCCAAGCCACTGGCCCCTGGCTGAGAATTGAGGCAAGAGCAGAAAAAGTGGAAAGGCCCAGAAGGTTGGGGTGGGTACCAGTCCCAATCCTTAACCCAGGAGAGCACATTCACCGGAACTATGGACAGAGAGAGCCTCCAATTCCTTCAACTCTGCCTCCAATTCTTAAACAGAATTTTAAAAATGAATTAATACATAAAAACACTCAGGACACTGCTTTGAACATTCAATAAATGCTGTTGTTACAATAATACACATTATAGGTATGGTATATCATATGTATTATTTTTATTGTTCTGTAAGGCTCCAACCGTGAGAATTAGACCCAGTGGGCAGTTCCAGGGAGGCAGGTTTCCACACTAATATTAGGAAGAATGTTTTATTCCTGCAACTGTCCCACAGCCCAGAAGTGAGCTGCCTGTCAGATCACGAGCTCCCCGTCGCTGGGTGTCCAAGCAGCAGCTGGATAATGAGCCCTGGCGCTGGACGTCTGAGACATCAGCCCTCCCCCTCTCCCTGCAGGCTAGTGGGAGGCCGGCCCCCCAGGAGCCTGCCACGTCCGCGAGAATCCGCGTCCACCCTCTGAGTGGTCCAGGGCCACGTGGGTGCAGCACCCAGAGGACGGCTCTGGGCCTGTCTCATCAAAGGTGCCCAGACCAAAGCCCACCAGGCCCATCTTTCCGATGCCCTCTCACTGGCGAGATGGGGAGGTAAACACCCAGAGAGGTGCAGTGCTGTGCCCAGGGTCACACAGCCGTGCTGCCCCATCCTGGTGTAATAGAAGAGAGCAGGCTGCACGGGTGCTGGACCGGCTCCGCACTCACCCCCCCCCCCCAGGCAGATGAGTACAGTTGTCTTCCAGCTCACTGAGCCCCTCTCAATCCTACAGGGCCCCCTGGAGCCAGGGATCAATCCCCACCGCACTAGACAGACGCCCCCGCTGTGACTGCCAAGTGGAGCCTTAACAGCGCTCAGTCCTGGGAGTTGCTCCCGGAGGCCGATCGATGCAGCGTTTGCAAAAGACAATGAGGAGCCAGAGCCAAAGGCAACGGAGCAGGGCCTGCTGGCGGCTGACTGGGTGGGCGTCCAGCCTGACCCGCCGTGCCAGCACTGGCCGAGCTGTGTCTGCTCCTCCCAGCCCACCTATCTCCCTCCCTGCACCACAGGCCTCCGGGGACCCCACACTCAGGGCTGAGCATGAGATCTCAGGTCGGGGACAGAACCTGCAGCACCTTGAGAGGGGCCCTCGCCTCCCCCAGCCTGCACCAGGGCCAGTTAGTGGCTGGCTGTGCCTGTGCCTCAGTGGCCCTCCTGCTCCAAATACATTCCCTCTGCCACAAAGGAGTCTCCCAAAGAATGAAGTTATTAACATGACACCAACGGCGATAAGCTCTGCTAATGGCGCACTCATTTGCCTATACACACGTACTGGGTGCCCGCTCTGCCGGCTCTGCGCCCGCCCCATGCCGGGTCTGGGTGGGCAGGGAGCCACAGATGAATTCCACCGAAAGAGCACAGCTGTGTCACAAGTCCAGTAGCCCACAAACATACCCAGACCCAGTACAGAGGGGAGCATGCAGCTCAGCAGGGTCCCCAAGGGACCTTCAGGTACACTCTCCACCTCCAGGGGCTCGAGCTCACCTTTGGAGGGGCATCCTACACAGGCAGGCACCTCTTTCCCATATAGCCCCTCAGCACCCACATCCCCAGACCCCAACCAAAGTCCAGCCCTGCAATGCTGATCTGTTGCCAAAAGCACAGCCACTTTCCACCGAGGGCCCCCAAAGACCCCAGAAACAAAGTGCTGCTGGGCCACAGGGACAACCCCCACAATAGTGAGACCACGCCCACTGCACCCAGCAACCCCCTGCACAAAGCATCCATCAGAGTGAAAGGGGCTGCTCACACCCCCACAAGCACCAGGAGATAGTCTGGGTCCCCTAAGGTGCCCCCCTTCAGCAGAGACCTTCTTTGAAGAATTGTGCACGCCCTCCACCACGCGCCTGCACTTGGTTTTATGTGAAGGAGTGTTTTAAATGACTTCATAGGTAAATATCTTAATCCCTCTCCCCACTGCAAGCCATCCCATCTCATTTTCAAGCACAAATGATGCTCCAAAAGCATGTACCACACTGAGCCCTGATGTGCACAGCCCCTGCCTCTGTCCCCGCAGGGCAGGCAGACCCAAGTGCAAGAAGCCCCAGAGGACAGCCACTTTCCCTAGTGACATCCGGGAGAATAGGAGGACAAGGAGGGCTGTCAGTGGAAGGGGGCGGGCCCCCTGCATGCTCACAGGGGCCCTCCCACCAGCACAGCTGCAGGCGGGTGCCTACAATTCACTCCCCCTTCCTGAGAGGCCTCTGGGTCCCCAGAGCCGAGCTAGTGCCATGGGGTCCTTCGGCTCACCGGGCCTCCTCTCTGCAGATCTCCAGTGGCAGGTGTAGCAGCCAGGCCCTCGGCAGGACCACCCTGGCGCTCGGCTGGGTGACGGGGCAACTCCAGCCGAGCACTAGGATGCTCGTCATCACCTCCTAAATGGCAACTTTTTTCCCAATGGCAAAACCAGGCATACTCAACGCCGAAAATTTAGCAATCACAGAAAAGCACAAAAAGCCACAAAATAAACTCTACAATAGCTGCAGTCTTCAAATATCCGCAAAGGCTTCCAGTGGAAGAGGAATCCAATCTAGCGCCAGCCGTGGAAGTCAAGCCCCTGGGGCTCACTGTGCTCAACCGCTGGACGTTCAGAACTCCCCTGTGTTGGGGTGGGCCGCACAGGAAGTACTGAGTGTCCCGTCCCCAGAGGGACCCCAGATGAACGCCGTGGAAGAGATTTCAATAACAGGTGGAAGATGGTCTCAACCTCTCAGACCCCCTTCACTTGCAGGAAGGGAGGCCACCCCATGCCACCCGGCACGCCCACCAGCCGGCGCCCACTCACCCACGGGCGTGTCCTCGCTGATCAGCAGGTATGTGTCAAAGAAGTGGTTGGTGAAGAAGGGCAGCCGGTTCACCTGGCCTGGAAGTCAGAGGACAAGAGCGTCAGCCACGCACCCCCACAACAGCTTCACGTGCTCTGTAAGGTCACTTCCCCGCACCCCGAAGGCCACTGTCCTGCCTCGAGGCACATGGCAGAGAATGCCAGAGGGCAGTGGGCAGGCAGCAGTCAGGTGGCGTGGCCAGCGAGGCCCCCAGCCACGTGCCCAGACAGCAGTCCACGCGGGCAGTGCTCTGAGTGCAAACTACACACAGCATTTCAAACACTTTGTGCAAAGAAAAATTAGTGTAAAATAGCTCGTTAATCGTTTATATTGATTACATGTTGAAGTGATACTATTTTGGATATACTGGATCAAGTCAAGTATATTATTAAAATACATTTCACCTGGTTTTTTTTTTTTTTTTTTTTTTTTTACTTTTCTAATGTGGCTCCCAGAAAAATTAAAATTACACATATGGCTTATGCTGTGTTTCTTTATCTTATCTTTTCTTTTTTTTGTTGTTTCTTGAGACATCCATTTATTTTCTGAATAATAACTTGCCAAAAGGAAAAGGAAAGTACAAATGTATGCAACGTGATGCAATAAAAATACAATTAGTCCTGGCACAGAAGTTTCTGTTTAGTTATGACCATATCAAGTCTATCGTCCGAGCTGGAGCGCAGTGGTGTTATCATAGCTCACTGCAACCTCAAACTCCTCGCTCAAGTGATCCTCCTGCCTCAGCCTCCCGAGTAGCTGGGACTACAGGCATGCGCCACCATGCCCGGCTAATTTTTTTTTTTTTTTGGTAGATATGGAGTCTTGCTATGTTGCCCAGGCTGGTCTAGAACTTGTAGCCTCACATAATGTTCCCACCTTGGCCTCCCAAGGTGCTGTGGTTATAGATGTGAGCCACTGCGCCCAGCCCTGTGCTGTATTGGCTCTAGATAGAACATGAGCTCTGCTAGGACAAGGGCTTGGTTGTCCATGGTGGCCCCGTGCCCAGCACAGGCCCTGGCACTAGAAGGCCCACAATACACTCGTTACGTGAAAGAACGGCCGGCTGATCCCACAGAACTTGTGATAATAGCAGTGACAATAACAGCTGCTATCTATGGGCCCCCTTCTCTGTACCAGCTGCCTAGACCACCTCACTCAGTCCTGACGGGAAGGCAGGTGCTGTCACCTCCCCATCCCACCAGGGAAAAGGAGGACTTCAAGGGACAAGTAAGTTGCCTCACTCACTTGCTCACACAGCTGGCCAGCGGCACGGGCCCAGACCCCAAACTTGTTCTGTTAACTGTATGCCACGCCGGTGGCCTTGGAGAGGGGGCTGGCTGTGGCAGGGGTCAGGGTGATGCCCGCATGGCTGAGCAGCCCCCACGCCACAGTTCTCCCCACAAAGCTTCCCCCAGGCCGGCTCTGCCTGCCCCCACGCTCCTCCGGGGCCTTCTGCAGGCCAGTGAGGGTGCGGCCCCTGCAGTCCCTGCCCACGGGGAGGGAGTTGGTCTGGCTCCCAGTGGGGCCCACAGTGTGCAGCACTTGCCATGAGGGCTCCTGCTGGGCCCGCCAGGGTCCCTGAGGGTGGGCCAGGCAGGGGGCAGCTCCCTTCCCTGGCTTCTGCTCTCCGGGGCTCCCTTAGCACTTCTCTCTCAGCACTTGCGCCAGGAGGCTCGGATCAGGGTGGGGCACTTCCTCCTCCAGCCCCAGATGCCTCCTACTGGGGCCAGGCGGAGCTAGGAGACTCTGGCATCTTTTCTCTCTGCCCCAACCCGCTCAGGCAGCCAAGCCGATGCCATTTCTGGTCCCTCATCCTGGCCTCGCTCTCTCTCTTCCTGGCCAGGGCTGCTGACCCATCACTTGTCAAACTCCTATTCATCCTTCAAATCTCCTTGTAGATGTCCTTTCCTCCAGGAAGCCCTCCCTGACCACCACAAATACCCATGTGCACCTGCACACACACCTCCACCCTCTCATGCCAAGAACACAACAGCCTCAGAAAGAGGCTGCCGGCCGAGGGCCTCGCCTGTTTGGAGACCTCCCTGTGCCTCTTTTAGCCCCTTGATCATCTCATGTCTCAGTTTACCCAGGTGTAAAACAGGAATAATAATAATAGGACTTCCTTCGTGGCTAACCTGAGGATTAAGTGAGATTACACATATAAAGCGCTCAGCACCGGGCCCCTGGCGCACACCCAAGCGCTCGACAAATCGTAGCTATTATTAACACTGGTATTAATAAAGGCGCCGCCCTCACAGCCAAAGGGGAAGGTTTCTGATCCCTGTTGGGGACCTTGGGCTCCGTCTCCAGAAAAGCAGGAAGCTGTGGAGCAGGGTACAGGTGCCCAGAGAAGTCAGCAGCAGGCTGGGCTGCTGGGGGTGGGAAACCAGTGACAAAAAAAAAAAAAAAACTGCCTGCAGTGGCATCACTCAGTTTTAGATTTTATTTTATGGGACCTGCCGATAATCAGCCGCCGAGAGCCGTGCACGGGCAGCTGGGCAGAGACATGCGTCGCCTGCCACATACCAAGCAGGACTGCGTCCCCAGAGCAGGCCCGCCGCCCTCGAAGCCGGCGGCCACCTGGGACTGGGAGGGACAGACAGGTGACTGCTTCTCTCAGCAACCACTCTTAAAGCAGGACAGCTGCGTGCTCCTGAGACCTCCCAGGAAGTGGGGGCATGAGCAGATGCAGAAGGGACAGTGACAGTGGCTGGTTTCTGGGGGAGGAGACTCCCAGCTTCCCGAGCCCATGGTCACCCCCTCTGTCCTAGCACACACAGCTCACCCCGCCACAGGTCTGCAGCACCAGGCTCTGCCCCAGCCCTCCCCCCGCCCGCCCGGACACCCACAAAGATAGACAGGCAGTGGGCTGCCAGCTTTCGCCATTTCCAACACCCTGCAGGCCCGAGGGGAGAAGGGAGAGGGGGAGGCTCAGAGAGGGTGTACACTTGAGCCACTGCAGCCCAGGGACAAGGATTTCCACACACCGGGCAAGGAAGGGACAAAGGCTTGGCGTGGGGTGCAGGGGACCTGACTCGGAACCCCCAGGCATGGGGGAGCACAAACTTTACTCAGAACCAGGGGCTGGGGGTTCTGCTGAGGGCCTGAAGAACACTGGATTTGAGCCGGGCTAGGCTGAATCCAAGCCCAGGCCTGCCCCACCAGGCCGGGCATGGCGATGTGGGCAGAGGGCACAAGTGGCTCACGCTGAGACCCACACTGGGGAGAAGGTCAGAGTCCTCCCTGTACCGACCTCTCCTCCAAGGCAAGGAAGGAGCACTGGACGGGGGCACAGGGACGCTTTCAAGGAGTCAGCGGGCTTGCATGCTCTGCCACTCGCTGCTGGGGACCCTGGGGCAGATCCCTCTACCTCTCTGGCCCTGTTTCCCAGCCTCAGGACAGAGACAAAAAGCCCTGCCCTGCAGCCCAAGCTGCCTCCCTGCCAGAGGCATCCCATGCACCGTGGTCACTGCTGTGGTGGCTCTGGGTGGCCAACAGGAGCCGCAGGGACATGCTGGCGTCAGGTGGGGAAGCTGGGCAGCCCCACAGTCAGGGGTCCCTCATGCCCAGCGCCCGGGACCACCCATCTGACCCGGCAGGATGGTCCCTGGCCGGCCAGGCCAGGATGGGGAGGGCGGGCCTGCTCGGGCCTTAGCCTCCTGCCTCCCCAGCAAGCCCACAGATGAAGAATGACACGTGCCCAGAGCACACGGAGGCCAGAGGGGAGAGGGCGGGGGAAGGGCAGGAGGCTTTGCAGGGAGGTGACAGACTGACAAGGGGTTTTGACATTGGGTGGGTTTCCCTGAGCCCGACCCGTCTCTGATTGCGGGGATGGGAGGAGAGTCCAGCGGGGAGACAGGGCCAGGTAGGAACAAAGTGGGGGACAAGGGAAGGGCTAGGTCAGGGGCAGGTGTCCAGAGGGCGGCATGGGAAGGTGGTGTTGTCAACCACTCACCCGCCAGTCCCTGCGGTCAGCCACTGCCCCACCATGCTAAAGCAACAGCACTGGCCACTTCGGATGGGGACCAGGGAGAGGTGACTGTGCCCAGCAAGGAGAGAGGGGAGGACCCTCGAATGCATGGCAAAGCAGGCTAGCCCACTGCAGACGGATCACCCGTGTTTTGCCACAAAATTGCTGGGTGGCCCTGGGCAACTTGCTTAGCTTGTCCGTTTCTGTGCCCCATTTTGCTCCCCCTGGAGAAAGATCACTGCTGATATAAAAGAGCTAACACTTACCAAGCACCTACAAGGTGCCAGGCACGATTCTAAGTGCTTAACGTACATATTAATTCATTTAACCGTTTTGACACCCCAAGAAGGAAAGTCTATTATTGTTCCTATTTTAGAAATAAGGACCAGGCAGGGAATATAAATGAGGGAGATGCTGGGTGGGTGGGGACGACTGAACCAGAGAGGTCAGGACACTTGCCCAAGGGAGCCCCCTGGAAGAAGGGGGACCAGAACCCGGAGGCTGGGTCTGCACCCCTCTCTTAGGCCCGCATTGAATGCCTGATCCACGTTTCACCTGGAGAGCTAAGGGGGAGACTGCTGTGTCCCGCCGAGCAAGGCAGCCAAGGCCTTAGCGTCTGCTGTTTTTCTACATATGTATTGCATGTTAACAGAGTGGGGGGAGGCATGAGCGTCCAAGGTCACAGGGTCCCCGGGAAGGCTGAGGAAAGTGCAGTGACTTCTGCTGTCCAGCAAACCCAGAGAGCAGAGCCGCCCCTCCCCGGCCTATGTGGGAAGCCTCATTCAGGGGCAGGTGTGGGGTGGCATCCTGACTACAGCCCCCGAGGAGGATCAGAGACTCCTGCATGCTACAGCCTCGGGACAGCTGCTCCTCCAGGGTTCAGTTCCTCCTCTGGGAAAACGTGCCAGGAGTTGAGAAAGAGTCTGAGACTCCTTCCCATTCTGCCTCTGAGACTCTTTGAGACTGTGCTGTGCTCCTGGGCTGCCTGGATGGGAGTGAGCTTCCTGTCACGGGAGGCATTCAAGTAGGGATCTCTCCAAAAATGGAGGCAAGGAGAGGAGACCTTCAGGAGACTCAGGCTGCAGGATGCCAGAGATACTATCACAAGCACAAGGCTGCAGCTTCCTCCAGAGATTCCAGCTGGCTCCCTGGAGCGGGAGAAGGCGCTGGCCCCCCACAGGAATGCGTTTGCCTGTGTCGTCAGGCACGCCAGGCCCACAGCTCTTCCCCAGAGCCTCCCTGGCCCTGGGGGACACCATGCCAGGCACGCCTGCTGTCCTGGCCTCCCTCGGCACAGCCCAGAGCTGCTCTACTCCCCACGACCCGCAGTCTAGGGCCAAGAGACAGGCAAATGCCAGGCCTTTCCTGGCCTCCTCCGTGGGCCCCAGAGCTGGCACTCTGGGCTGGCTGCTGTGAGGCCAGGGGAGGGGGCTGGTCCCCTGCAGAGAGGAAGGCTCCTGGCTGCCGCCACTTTGCCCACGATGAGCTTCCACCAGGATGCCCTTCCTCCCTCTCCCCTAATCTGCAACTACTCCTCAGGTCGGTCGTCCAAGCCCGGGTCAAAGTCTCACCCTTCTGGCCGGGTTCCTCCTGTCCCCGCAGCCCAATTACTCTTTTCTTCTGAAGGACACCTCTGGAGCCACGGCCCCCTCCATTCCCACTCTTACAGCAAATCCTGGCTGTGCCCCCCTCCCCCGGCCTCTAAACTCCTTGAGAACGAGCCATTTCCTACAGCCCCCGGGGCTGGGCACAGGAGGCACACCCAGCGCCACACAGTAGGCGCTCAGGAGACAGCTGTGAAACCGAACAGAACGGTGGCCGGTCCCTCACTCCAGGAGGAGGGCAGGTCACGGTCACGTGTGCTCCCTCCCTTAGAACCCAGGTGTTTGTCAAGGCTCCTCCCATCGCTGCCCTGCGCCTAGGCCTGGGGACAGCTGGTATTTTCAGCCCTGTGAGAGCTGCAGAAGGCGACCGAGGCCCCTAGAGAGAAGTGTGAGCCTCTGCCACACAGCAAGGCAGGACTCCGGAGTCCCGGGGCACAGCTGAACTCTGGCCCCGATGCCCTCCAGCCTGGCCTCCCGTGCAGGGGCTGGCTGCCCGGCAGAGGAGCGGAGGGGAGGACTTACCCCAGCATCCGGAGATCAGCACAAAAAGCCAGACCACGTGGCAGCTGGTGGCAACGTGGCACCTCATGGCTCCTGCAGAGACAAGGAGAAGAGAGTAAGAAGCCTCCTCTGTGGGGGGCTGCTCTTCAGCCCCTCCGGCACCCCCACCCCAGCCCTGCAGCCCCAGGGAGAACAGGGCCAGGAAGGAGGAGACGGAATCAATTCAAACGGGGGAGGGGAGGGGACACGGCAAAGAAGAGATGGTCTGTATCATTTGGTTTTGTCATCGTCCAATCCTGGGTATGAGTAACCGGGCAGGGGGCGGGGCCCACAGGGACATCTTGGCCCTGGCAGGGACCGGCCACCGTGTTTGGGGGACTCTGTCTGCAAAGCTCAGCGGCAGGCATGGAGCGTGCACTGGTGACAAATTCCAGGCTCAGTGGATGGAGGGAGGGGCTGCTGCCTGCAGCCCCCAGGAACAGATACGCCAAGAGTGACAGAGCCTGGTTAGCCTGGGGACACATCAAGGAGACCGGTGCTGACAGGAAGACAGGGGTCTGAGAGTGGGCTGGCAAGTCCAACACGCCCACCACGATGTGCCCAATGAGCATATCTTTCCCTGTGCTTTCTAAATATCCACCATATTATCCTACAACCTTGGAGATGAAAGGAGGCAGCAGGTCATGGTATCCAAAGAGGCACAGAGAGGGGAGGTGACCTGCCCAGGACCGCACAGCATCTGTGGGAGGCTGAAGCTGAATCTTGGAGCCACGAGCTAAACTCTACAGAGAGCTGGGGCCCAGATGATGGAGACTCTGCAAGGCCAGGTCCCATCTCTAAGGGTGGCAGGGAGGTGGACTGCTCTCTCCCGCCATGGCAGCAGCCCGTCCGGCCCCATTACAGCAGGGCCATGGTCTTCTGGCTCCTTCTTGCTCCTCCAGCAGCTCAGAGCAGGCCTCCCTAGAGCCCAGCAGTGAGCCGGGGGCCTCACTCACCAGCGGGGAAGCCCAGCCCCCCACAGAACTGTCAGCCCTGCGATCGCAGGACAAGCCCACACACACACCCCTCCAGGGAGCAAGTGAGCACCGTGTGCATCTGGCCTGGGGGTGCTCACTCCCTGGTTCAAACGGTGGCATCTGGAGGCTTAGAGCACGTGCATGATTTGCTCAGAGATCCCCGCGGCGAGTGGCGGCGGCACCTGGAGCCAGGTTGATGTACCACCTCCCTGTCAATGAGCCACCAGGAAGGACATGGGGAGGTGGGTGGGACTGGAAGAAAGGACGTTTGGGAGAGACTTGCACGGCTCTGCAAGATCTGGGTCTCAGAGATGGAGACAGGGCCGAGAAAGCTCGGCCCCTTAACTCTGTAGCCGGAGCAGCGTCTCTCCCCATCAGCCCACGTCCCGAGTGGACAACGAGGTGACCCGACCCCAGACAGCTCCCAACCCAACCCAACACACAACGCTCCATGACACCCTTTTTGTTTTCCTTCTAATATTGTGCTTAAAAATGTCCCCAAATTACAAAGCGCGAAACAGTCATTTCAAGAAGAGAAATCTCCAAGATGTATCTGAATATAAAGCGCCAAACCCCCATCCCACCCCTGCTCTTCCGCAGCCCCGAGCTTCCAAACATTCACCGCCCAGCTCAGCGGGCAGCAAACCGAGACGCCTACAGGGCCAGGCAGGGAACCACCTGAGAGACAGGGCCGCCGGGCCGGAGGTGACGGTGGCCATTTGGAGGCCACACGCTCTGTCCCAAAGCTGCAGCTGCTGATGCGTTGTTGTCACCAACGGGGAACTCGGGCCCGGTGGGGCGCTGCTTCTGAGATTCCTCCTCGAAAAACTGCAGACCAGGCTTTTCACATGAATTCGATTTCAAAATGTTGGCGAGTCATTTGATCTGTAAGGAACGCTTTTTGTGCCAAACATGGCCTGTCTGGCGGCTAGGACGGGCGGGCTGAGGCTGGCGCACGTCCTACCAGGCCTCTCTCTGCACCCGGGCAAGCATGTTCCCACGCGCACACGCGTGGAGT
Organism: Microcebus murinus; assembly: GCF_040939455.1. Lineage (NCBI taxonomy): Eukaryota > Metazoa > Chordata > Mammalia > Primates > Cheirogaleidae > Microcebus > Microcebus murinus. The sequence goes on along the minus strand of NC_134117.1, from coordinate 53,717,063 downwards.
CGCCGGCTGCCGTTGACCTTGGGAGTGAAGGAGGCGCCCTCTACACAAAAGCAATTTGCTTTTCTCATGTCACGAAATTCCCCGGATGGCCCTCCAGGGCCAACACTGCTTAGAACCACTTTCTTCTTTCTAAGAGCTAATGGCGGCGCATAGTAGGGTTATTTCACAATGCTGTCTTCATCTCCTGCTGATGGGCTTTGGATGTTTCCAGATTCCCACCACCACTGACACGCCACCGTGAACATCTCTCTGCACACAACGTGTCGGGGCTTTGCTCTTCGGTGGAGCTCTCTGACAGTGGGGCTGACGGATGCAACACAGAGCATGTGTGTAAACTTCTACTAGACGCTGCCCTACTACCTTCTGGAAAAGGTTGTGGCAACTCGCAGTCCCGCCAGCAGTGAGGGATATGAGAGGGCCTATGTTCCCACCTGGAGGCGATCCCTCTTTTAAATGGCTGCCAATCCGACACATGAAAAACGGTATGGCATTGTTGCTTTAATTTACATTTCCCTAACTACCAGGGAGGTTGAGCGAGATGCCTTTTTTTCTAAACACTCAAACCACTTTCCATCTGTTACCTTGCATTATCCTGTCCCGTCCTGCAAAGAAGCTAGCCACCAGCACCAGCATTATCCCTGATTTACAAGTGGAGAAACCGAGGCACAGTGCAATTAAGCGACAATCTGACACCTCATAGTGAGTATCTTTGGGAAAAAAAAAATAGTCCAGCCCTCTGCCTTTCCAAGCCAGATGTTGTGAGAGTTAAACAACATCTGCTAAGAACATCGTCCACAAATAGCTGGGGAGTGCACACCATTCTGCTGGGGGTTGCAGGAAGTTTGCAGTGGAAGGAAGGAAGGAAGAAAAGGAACACTTGCTAGACAATCCCACCAGCCAAGGATTTTCATGGCTATTCTTTTTACCCAATCTTCCAAAAAATGTCTATGGAATAGGTATTCCTGTCCCCCTTTTACAGATGAGGAAATCGAGGCCCAGAGAGGTCACTCCATGATCTGAACCAAGCCTGCCTGACTCTGAGTCCCTCGCTGTTTCTGTCACGCCATGCTGCTGTTCCCCCATTTCCTGGCCGTACGAAAAGGGAAGGCAAGGCCCCTTGCCTCAAGGAACACAGTACTCAGCCCACGACAAGCACAGGAGGAAAGTCCCCCGAGAAGTGAGCACCTGCACACGACACACACGACGCACAAGGCCTCTCACCTCCCACAGGGCCTGCCCAGGCTCTGACGCTGCTGGGCACGCGGGCCCCAACCTCTCTCCTTAACGTCTGTTCCTGTCCCTTCCCCTTCGGAGGCGACCAAACTGCCTCAGTGACCCTGTCTGTCAGTCCACGGTGGATAGATACAAGCCCGACTTTGCAGGAGTGATGGGGGCCACCTGCAGAGGATGCAGAAACAGAGACGATCTTATCTCCATCCTGACTCTGCCTCCGGCCTCACCTGGGGCAGAGGCGGCACGGGCTCCAAAGGGTAGAGCAAAGAGGCCAGGCCCGAACCGGTCCAGCCTCCTACTGGGTTTGCTCTGGGGTTCCAGACCTTGCGCTTCCTCTGGTGCCTTTGGCCACGGGGAGCAGAGCAAGGCCTGGAAGGGGAGAAGCAGATGGCAGCGGGAGGAGGCCCCTGTGTCCCGACCTCCAGCCCAGGTGTCGTGGTGGACGCTGCCTTTGTCTGCCGGCATTCCCTCGGCACGGGGCGACAGCAAGCCACATGGGGCCCCCCGGCAGAGCCTGACCTCGCTCTGCCCTGTGCAACAGCTCCTCCTGCAGCCGCCTGGCCTCCCCACCTCCCACCCAGCACAGCCAGCTGCTTCCTCGACCGTGAGGCCGCCCACCCTCGGGACGGGGCCTGAGCTCCCACCGAGCCTCACCTCTCCCCACTGCATCAGGAAACAGACACGCGCTTCCGTGCTGGGTTTCCTGCCTGGGCCTGGGACACGTGCCAGGAGAACTGTCCCAGAGGTACGAGCAGAGTCAAAGCCACCCACCCCAAAATCTTTCAGGTGCCTGGCTTGGAGCTCCCCCACTGCCTGGGGGATACCCCGCCAGGCCCCAAGCCCTCAGCCTGCTGATCTCCAACCTCCTACTTCATGCCAGACCCTGTGCCAGGCACTGTGGGGGGACACAGGGCCATGAGAATGGCTGGAAGCATGTTCTAGGTGTCAAATAAGTGATAAAGACTGTCACTGCCCAGGGCCATCCGAAGAGAGAAATTCTAGGGTTTCCGGAGGAGCTGAGGTTTGACCTACACAGATGCCAAACATTCACATCTACCAAGTCCGTGTCGCATGCCAGAAACTGTGATATACCATGTGCTCTACATGCTAAGGCTCAGAGAGGTTAAACAACTTGCCCAAGGTCACACAGCTAATAAGTCATGAGACAGTGACATGAGAACATGCACCTGAAGCAGCGGGAGAGCAAGCCACGGGGACATCTGGGAGAAACGTGCTCTAGGCAGAGGGAGCAGCCTGTGCAAAGGCCCTGAGGCAAGTGCCGGGTGTGCCTGAGGCACAGGAGGAGGCCGGAAGGGGGGTGCGTGGCGTGGAGTGCTGTGGGAGACGGGGGCAGAGACTCCTTGTAGCCCACCGATTGTGAGTACAGGAGCGCCACGAACGACTCCGTTTCCAAGGAGCATGCCGGCTGCCGGGATGGAGACGTGCCACAGGGGCGAGGGCAGAAGCAGATCAACTGGCGTGAGAAGACAGAGGCAGGGGTGGGGTGTGAGATCTGGCAGATTCTGGGCATGCTGCAAGGCAGGGCTGAGAAGGTTCCCTGCGGCAGAGGACGTGGCTGTGCAAGGAACCGAGTGCAGGCACCTGGGAGGACAGCGTTGCGATCCGCCAGGCCAGGACAGGCTGCAGGCGGGGCTGGCCGAGGGCAAGAGCCGAAGTCAGGGGGCGAGTGGCGCGTTCGGCTGCCGCCAGCCACGGAGCAATGGCGGGAGGCGGCTGCAATAGTTCAGCCAGAGTCCAGGCCTGGGGCCGGGCCGAGGCAGAAGCGTGGGGTCACCAGTGTGGAGGGGTCACCAGTGTGGAGGGGATACTTAAGGCCCCCAGAGGCGAGATCAGCAAGGCTCCCATAGCCCTGAGCTGAGGCACCGTGCCAGAGAATCAATCGATCCTTGAAAATTGTCTGAAGAGCTGAGAATACATCCACCCCGTGGCCAGAACTTCAGCTGAGGAAGGCGTCGTGGCTGTGCCTGGACCCCGAGCCACAGAGGTGTGCACTGTGCGTTATTTACCACAGTAGGACAGCTTAGCCACCGGGGCCTGGCTCAATTGGGGGGCGTCCCCAGGAAGCGGAGGACAGTGTGTGGCTACGTGCGTGTGTGCACATGCGTGGAGGGTGCACACTCGGGGATGTGGGTGCGAAACAGTGGCGCTACGTGAGTGCTGAGGCCGGGGTGACTTTACTGTCTTCTCTAACTCCTTCTGCATTTTCTGTATCTTCAGTAATAAGCACCCAGTGTTTTTACAACCAGTGGCCTCGCTCATGTCCGCTCTACCAAAACCTCGCCACAGCCCGTGAACGGGTGGGCAACTCCGATTAGAAAATTCCTCCCCACGCTCTCCTGAGCCTCCCTGAAGCCCACGGTCCCGGGTCTTCCCCAGAGGAGACTCTCGGAGCCGGGAGGTCCTCAGTGGTCCCCTGGCTGACTGCACTCCCTCTGCTGTTGCTACCAGACACTTCTAGGGACACAGAGCTCCCTGCATCCTGGGCAGTGGGTCCCAGCTGGAGGGGCCCCTACCTCTCCATCCCTTAAGCCTGGCGGTCCTGGGCCTCCCCTCTCGGGGCGTGGTCTGGCTCCTGCCAGCATCAGAGGACTTCCCCAAGCCGCCCCCGTGAGCAGCTGCGACCAGCAGAACGGGCTAACACCCAGGCTCGGCGACAAGGCCCAGGTCTGAAGTTTGGCCCCGTACTGAGGGTCCCGCTCTCCCCAGGGGAGGAGCCTGGAAGAAAAGCGAGTGCCCGAATGTACACAAACAGGGCTCTGTCCTCTAGGAGATGTGCTCACAAGGCGCCCAGTGCCCAGCTGGGTCCCCTGGCCCAACCCTGGAGGGTCCCCTCCCTCCTGTCCCCACGTCTTCGCCCAGGCTGGGGGAAGCCAGATTCCTTGCAAAGCTCCCCCACTACCCAGTCTGTAGGGATTTCACCAAAAGCTTCTAGAAAAAACTTAGAAGCCCAGGCAGCCTGGGTTCCTAGACTAGAAAGCCACATTCCGAGTTGCTGTTGGAGCAAAGCTCTCGCCTCTGTTTTGGGAAGCGGCCGTTCTGGGCCTAACTCCCAGGGCAGGGCCTACATCAGCACACACACACACACACACACACACACACACACATCCCGCCCCCCGCAGCCTGGTCCAGCCTGGTCGAGGCCAGGAGTGCACGAGGCACAGAGGCAGCGCCTCCCGTTCAGCACGCAGGGGCAGGAGGGAGCAGAGCAGGAGAAGGGCGAGGGCAGGAGGGACATCTGGGCAGCGGTTGTGTTTCTCAGAAGTGAGAGATTTTCACAGCAGGGTGCCACAATTTAGTTTGAACTGTTATGAATTCCCATAAAATCAGATGCACTCAACTTTGAATAGAAATACAGAAATGCGCTGCAGAAATCAAATACAATTTGGGGATTATTCACCACCGCTACACACGGAGAAGTCCGTGCGTGCAGAAGGCGCCTGCAGACAACACCATTAGGGCCAAATGACGGATGAGCCCCCGTCAGCTGCCTGCACTTCACAGCCCATGCTATCCGGGCTGCTGGCCGGAGAGGCTGCCGTGTGGAATGCAGGGGACAAGACCACCTGGTGGCCACTCTGTTCTTGCACCCTCACCAGGATCCCTTCCAGAAGTTTCCATGAAGTGATGCGAGGGGGGGGGGCAGGTGAGCCAGGCAGGGCTGGGAGGGGCACAACCTGAGACCCCAGGGTGGGGCACCGCAGGCATCAGCATCCTCCACGTGGGGCCTGGTGTCTCTGAGTCCCCTTGACCTACACTTCTTAAAGGTCATTCGGCAAGAGACATATTTTACTTTATTCTTTTTAGAAGCAATATACAGACATGCTAAATAACTAAACAGAAAGGTGCAGAGCAGAAGTGAGTCTCTCAACCCCGTATGCACACCTCCTTCCCAGAGGCGGCCCCGAGGCATCCCTCCAAAAGTCCTGTACGTTCAGATAACCAGACAGCACACTGGGCCCCTCTCTTTAAAGAGGGTCCAAACGGTATTCATGCTACTCTCGGCTTTTCCACATCACAATGCATCCTGCAGACTGTTCTGTTCCAGGACCTACAGAGCTGCGGGGCGTCCTGCTATATGGGGGACACACGTTAGTCCTCTGCCGATGGACACTTAGGCTGTTTTTAATCTTTTGCTTTGACAGAGAAAGCCACAATGAATATCTTTGTCCCTACGTCTACACATGAGTATGTCTGCGGTACATAGGGGTAGGAAATGTTCACATCTTTATAGCTGCTGACCAGCTGCAAGTCTCACTGCCCCCAGCACTCAGCAAAGGGTGGGTTTCCCCACACCTTTGTCATCGCCGGGCTCTCGCTGTTTCGAGCTCCAGAAAGAAAGATCCTCGATCCTCAGCCCCATCAGGGCATGGAGGGGAGAATGGAGTTGACCAAGGGCAGCTTCCTCCCAGCCCCCGACTCACCAGCCGGGTAACAGCCCCTCACCGCGGTCACCACCAGTGTTCTTCCCCTGCGGCGCCTTGGCTGGCTGTACCCTCCACCTGGAGCCCCACCTGGCCCCATCTTGCACGCCCAGCCCTGTGGCTCACATGCCACCTCTTCTAGGAAGCCACCCTGGGCCCCTGCTGGAGGTGGGATCCTCAGTGCGCCCTGTCCTTCATATGTTTTGGAGGCATCTGCCCCAGCTGTGGGGTGCAGCTAGACATGCCCACCTACTCCGCCTGCCACAAAACCCCCAGCCCCCTGCAAGCAGAGTCTGCCTCATCTGCTACGGCCATTTGCCCACCGACACGTGTCTCTGAAATTTAACAGGTCCAGCAGCATCCGATTCCTTCTCTAAATAGGTTCCAGTCCTCGCCTTTCCCGTCTCAGCAAATTCATCTCTACCCATCCAGTCAGTCTCGATACCTTCTTTTGATGAACTCAGTTAACGAGTATCTTCCGCACACCCCATAAACGCCACTCTCCTCCCTGCCCCCATCTTCGCATTTTGGCCCCACCTGCCCCAGCTCGGCCTCAGACCCCCCAGGCTCATCCGCAGCCGGCCCTCGCTGTGGTGGATCAGATCACTGGTCCCAAGCCTTCCCTCCTCTGCAGTGGGAGGACACACGTACCCCCATGCAGAGCCTCACGGTGGGCAGAGTCCAGTTTCCCAGCCTTCCCGCTGAGCTCGGTCCTGAGACCTGCTTTGGCCCCGTAGGAGGACTACGACAAAACACAGCACACATACAACAAATGTTGGCGTGGATGTGGAAAAACTGGAACTCCTGTGCCTTGCCGGGGGAGATTATAAAAGGACTTAGCCACTGTAGAAAGCAGGGTGGAGGTTCCTCAAAACAGTAAGCATGGAATTGGCAATATGATCCAGGAATTCCACTTCTGGGTACCTACACAAAAGAACTGGAAGCAAGAATCTGAACGTACATTTTTACACTGATGTTTATAGCAGCATTATTCGCAGCAGCCAAAAGGTCAAAGAAACCCAAATGTCCATCAATCAACAGTTGATTGGATGAACAAAATGTGGTATAACCAACCCATGGAACCTTATTCTCCTTAAAAAGGTAGAAGATTCTGACACAGGCTGCACCATGAATGAGCCTTGAAGACATGCTTAAGTTAAAGCAGCCAGACGCCTAGGACACATATTGAACTATTCTACTTCTAAGCGGTACCTGGCACGGTCAAATTCATAGAGACAGAAAGTAGAATCGTGGATACCAAGGGTTGGAGAGAAGGAGGGATGGGGAGTTAGTGTTCAATGGGTAGAGTTTCAGTTTTACAAGGTGAAGAGTTCTGGAGAAGGATGGTGGTGACGGCTGCACAACAGTGTGAACGTACTCGATGCCACGAAACTATACACCTGAAAATGGTTAAAATGATGAATTTTATGTTATGCATATTTTACCATAATTTAAAAAAAAAAACAAAAGAAAAGAAAAGGCCACAGCACATCTCATGTTATCACCCAAAAAAACAAAAAAATTAACAATCCGTGCAGAAGGGCACACCGATCACAGCAGGTGCCAGCCCAATGGGGACAATTTCTGAGGGCCACCAGCTGAAAATCAGCCCAGGCACCACGCTCCAACCCTGATTTCGTCATGCCTCAGCTCACCTGTCCCCTCCTCAGGGAGACCATCCCTCATCACCCCCCATACAGCTGGTTCCCCCTTGTTTTTTCTCAAGGTGCCTTGTTCTTGCCTTCCAGCTCTGGACACATTTTGCAGGTGCATATTCATCTTTGTGTTGGCTGTGTGTCTCCCCTCACCATTAGTTTAAGTTCCAGGGTAGGACGGGGTGGAGGGACCCAGACTCCCAGCCAGGAGCTGACCAAGGAGAGAGGGCGTGGAGGAGGGTCTAGTAGGGTGGGTGCCCCTTGGTGACTTTCTCTGCCCATCTCTCAAGCTCTTCCCCCTTGTCACCTGTAACAGAAGAACTAGAACATAACAACAGGGAGGGACCCTAAAGGGCCAAGAGCCAACCCTGCTTTTGAGTCAGACTATTCTACAGAGTATTTTCTTTGTGAAAATCTCCTCTAGCATAAAGTGGCATGACTTTCTGGGATGCCAATGTGGTACAATAAAACTATAGCCTTAAAAACAGTCACACCTTTTGACTTAGCAATTCCACCAAGAGGCATTTTCCCTAAGGAAACAGTCAGCAACATGGCAAAAAGATTTCTGTTCTGAGGATGTTGGCGGCAGCACTGTGATACTGGTAAAAACAGGCAACTCAGTAATCAATGACAGAGGTTTACATGAGTAAATTATGGTTATGTTCAGATAGCAGACTACGGGGCAGCCACTGAAAATCATGTTTTCAGAGGACATTTATTGACAAGGAAAAATGTCCATGACAAATTGTTAAACAGAAAGTGCAAGCTACAAGACTATGTGTAATGTGTGCCCATGTTGGGAAAACCCACAAATCATAAAATGCACATATCCATATAGAAAACAGACAACAACACATGTTTGTATCTTTGTTATGTCTTTGTTGAATCTTTGAATAATGAGATTACAGTGTTTTTTTTATTATTCTCAGTGTTTTTCTGCATTTTCTAAGCTATCTGCATTGGGTTACTAATACCATTTAAATAAAGTAGTAGACATCCCACTGAAAAGCAAAGTTAGTAATCAAGACAGGATGGTTCTGGCACATGGATGAACATACAGATCAATGGAATAGAATGAAGAGTCCAGAAATAAAACCATGTGTCTGTAGTCAACTGATTTTCAACAAGAGTGCCAAGACCATTCAACTGGGAAAAAAAAAACAGTCTTTTCAACAGCTGGTGCTGGGACAACTGGACATCCACATGCAAAGAATGAAATTGGACCCTACTTCACTCCATATACAAAAATGAACTCAAAAGAGATCAAAGACTTAGATGGAAAAGCTAAAACTATACAACTCAGAAGAAAAACTGGTGTAAACCTTCACAACCTTGGATTAGGCAATGATTTCTTAGCTAGGACACCAAAAGCACATGCAACAAAACAAAAAATAAATTGGACTTCACCAAAATTAAAATCTTTTGTGCTGCAAAGGACACTATCAAGAAAATGAAAAGACAGCCCACAGAATGGTAGAAACATTGGCAAACCATGTATCTGATAAGCGACTTGTATCTAGAATATACAAAGAACTTTTACAACTCAATAGCAAAAAGACAAACAACTCAATTTAAAAAATGGGCAAAGGAGATGAACAGACATTTCTCCAAGGAAGACATACGAAAAGCCGATAAGCACACGAAAAGATGCCTGACATCGTCAGTTATCAGGAAAATGCAAATCCAAGCCACAATGAGATATCCTTTCCCATGCACTAGGATGGCTGAAACGAAAAAGACAGTGTTGGCGAGAATGGAGAGACTCCAAACCCTCACGTCTTGCTGGTGAGAAGGTACAAATGGCGCAGCCACTTTAGCAACGGTCTGGCGGTGCCTCAAACGATTAAACAGCTTCCATGTGACCCAGCACTTCCACTCCCAGGTACAGACCCAAGAGAAATGAAGACATATGTCCACACAGAAGCTTGTACCCAAAGATCTATAACAGCACTATTCGTAGTAGCCAGAAAGTGGAAACAAACCAAATGTCCTTCAACAGACAAGTGGATAAACCAAATCCGGTCTGTCCCAACAATGGGAGGTTACTCAGCCACAAAGAGGAATGAAGTACTGATACACGCTACAGCACAGATGAACCCCGAAAACACTCCACTAAATCAAAGAAGCCAGTCACAAATCATATATATTGTGAGTTCATTCATATGAAATGTCCAGATTAGACAAATCTATAGAGACAGAAAGTAGATCAGCAGTTGCTAGGGTATGGGGGAGATAGGAGGACGGAGGGGAGATAGCTAAAGGGTATGGGGTACCTCCCCGAGGTGATGAAAATGTTCTCAAATTAGGCTGTGACAATGGTTGCACATATCTGTGACTGCACTAATAACCATTGCATTGTATACTTCAAATGGATAAACTGGATCACATGTGAATTTCAAAACAAAAAATAAATAAAATATGAACTTATAAATAAATAAATAAATAAAGCTAGTGTAGAAACCAAAGCTAATCAAAATCAAGCGAGGTGAGCTGTCAAGTTCGCCCTTCGTGCTGACCCTCTCGCTTGCCTGCCTGGGCCCCGTCCTTACTCCCAACCAGGGGGGCATCTCAGCCTCACCGAGCCCCAACCTTGCTCACCTGTGGTCCATGCCCTGCCGTGAGCCACCCTGGGCCGGCTCACCTTACAGACAAGGAAACTGAGGCCCACATGGGGCTCCCTTCCCTGTCTTCAGACTGTCAGTCCAAGCCAAAGATGGAGATGAAAACCCCCAGGTGCTGGGCCTGTCCCCCATTCTCTTGCCCTTAGGAAGTCCTGGTCCCCTCTGCATGTGCAGGGTGCACCTGGTACTCCCAGGGATCCCCGCTCTGCTCTTCTCTGCCTCCAGATGCTGAGCCCAGCCCCAGGTCAAGACCACTTGCCCAGGGCTGAGGCCACTCCCGGCGGCCACCTGTTCAATCTCCACTGGCTCATTCGCTGGCATCCCCTCCTGCCCTCCCCAGGACTGAGGGTGGGAGGGAAGTGAGGACACCCTTTCTTATCTCCCCGTTCTCCCCAGACAATGGAAGGCTTCACAGGTGTCCTTTCCTTTGCTCTCTCCACTCTTGCCCCTTGCACCCCAAAACCTGCCAAAAAGGAGTCCCAAATGCTGGGAACCCAGTAATTTCCATCCTGTGTCTGCCCCCCCCCCCGCCCCAAGTCCAGGCAGCTGCTAGGAGAACATCTGTCTGGTGACCGAACTCTGCAAAGGCTTTCTGTAAGTGTGAGTGCAAATGCAGACAGGTGGATGTGACACCCATCTCACAGATGGGGAAACTGAGCACTGAGAGGATGGATTTGATGCTACGGATCAGCCAGAGGGTCAGCAGCAGAGCCTGGGACTCTCGTCTGAACAGAGTGTCCTCCTGGCACAGGACATGAAGGTGAGGCCAAGAGCATGTAACTGCCCACCTCCTACTGTGGTCCCCCCACCAGGAGCTCAGAAGCCCAGCCAGGTCAGGCCTGGGATTTAGTGACCGGGGGGCCTATTCACTCATCCCCCTCTCTCTCCCCCTCTCCCTCTACCCCACTGTGATGTCAGCCCCGCTGGTTCCCTCCCCTTCCACCCTCACCCACTCCTGGACACCTTCCATGACATCCTCCCGTCTTCGCAGACACCCCTCCAGCACTCGGCCCCTCCTTCCTGCCCTGGGGTACAAACAGGAGTTCTCACCCCAGCACAGCCATGAGTCGGCTGGGTGACCCTGGGCAAGGCGTCAGGCCTCTCCAGGCCTCAGTGTCCTTATCTGCAAAATGCTACTTAGGACACCACAGCTCCCGCCTTTGCTTGGACAGGACCCAGTAGCCAGAGGCCCTTCCTCCCATTTGGCCATATGGGGACTTAGGAGCCTTCCCTGAGCCCCTCCCCGGCCCCCAGGAAGAAGCAGTCCCTCTGCTCTGTGTCTGGGACCCTAATATGTGACTCATGCTGCTTTAAAGCAGTTGACACGGTACCTGGAGAGCTCTGGTTTGTGCGAGGTTTCCCTGACGACGCTGCATGCCGGCTCCTCCCCGAGCAGCCCAGAGCCGGGCGTATAGTAGGTGCGCAGTGAGCACCCAATGACGGATTGAACGAATGAGCAAACGAGGTGCCTTCCAGCTTGGACAGCCTGACGCCGTGCTGCGGGGAAGGCCAGGACAGGAGCCCGCCAGCCAGCCGTGAGACACACTCTCAGCGGGGAAAGGGGTCCCTGCAGGGCCAGGGCACGCTGACCTCCTCCTGGGGAGCTGTGTCCCCAGCCCAGGGGACAGGGAGGAGGGGGACAAGGCAAAGCTCTCTCTGACAGTAAGTCTTCCCTTTGAGTTCAGTGATAAATCTTTTCCAGATTGCCTGTGACGGCTACTCCTCCCCACATAATTGAGTATGTTTGCGCTGTTTTTGCGCATATTAATATCACAGCTCCCAAAAGGAGAAAGAGGGACCCAGTGGGGCTTGGTGGGAAGGGGCTTTGGGCCCCCGACTGAGAGCTCAGTGAGAAAGCCGGGTCCCACCAGCCTACCTTACTGAGAGATGGGGACAGAGGGACACTCCCACATGGAACCGCCAGGCGGAGTGAGACCCCGCTGCAAAGCCCTGCTGTGCCCGGCCCCCTCTGTCCTGACTGAGGCGACAGCACCCGCGAGGTGCAGCGTCGTGGGGACCACAGGACAGCACACCTGACAGCGCCTGGCACGCGGCACACATCCATCGGTCCAAGCGTCCCCTTGCCTTGCCCCGCCTCGGTCTCCCGCCTCTCCTGCCCAATCCACAAGCTGATAAGGACAGTCGCAGTGACAGCGATGCCCCCTTACATGTGTAGGGCATGTCGCCCTGCCATGCTCATCACAAGCATGCGACGCCTCACTGCAGGTTCCGTGAGAGCAGGCAGGACAGACCCCAGACCGGGCGATCTCAGAAGACAGCAGAGAGCCCTCCTGTCCCCCCTGCCAGGCTGAGCGCCACCAGCCTCTGGGTCACCTGGCCCTCACGCACCTTGGAGGCATGAACATCACCCCATTTTCCAGATGGTGAGACTAAGTCTCAGGGAGGATAAGAGGCATGACCCTAAACCCTGCAGAGCTGAGCCCTCCGTATGACTGAACTGAAATTGGGGGCTTAAGCTGAGCCCCCCCCCAAAGCTGTCACCTCCTGCCACCACCCTCCCTACCTCTCTCCCCCCCATCCCACTCCTCAGCAAACACATCACCCACAAAGGCCAAACTTCCCTCCCAGAGCTGCTCACTGGCTCTCTCTCCTGCCTGTCCACTGCCAACCTCTGCCCAGATGTGCTCCTCACTGGGGCCCAGCCAAGGACAGTCCTCCTGCTCCGGAAGCAAAGGACCTGCCCAGGGCCTGGGAAGGGAGTGGCTTCACACCCGGCTCTGGCTGGAATGCACAGCTGGCCATGTGGTCATCGCTGAGCCCCAGCTCTGCAGAGGCACAAGGTTCCATAGCACGCTCCTTCTCCTCCTTCAGTAGGGCTTGGCCATCGCCTCCTCTGGGAAGTCTTCCCTGATTTCACCAGCTAGGCTTTAGCCTGCCTGCCTCCACCTCACTGTCCCCTGACAAACAGACTCCCCCATTCAAGCCCTCCATTCACTTTGTGTGCATGGCTCATGTCTGTCCCTTTCACTGGACCTTAAGGCCATGCCTAATTCACCTGGTCACGCCAGAGCCTAACACAGGGGCTGCCATACATAGGAGGTGTTCAGTACTAGTTGTTGAAAACATAAAAGAATAAACGCAAGGGAGGAAAGGAAGCAGAGAGGGAAAGAGGGGGACCACAGCACAGCCTCTCCTCCCAAAGAGGCTACAGTGGGAGTGTCCCAATGCCAAACTCTGTCAAGAACTCTGAAGACTTTGCCCTTCTGCCCTGCCCCCAGGAAGCTGTCCTTCCCCAGAACATGGTGCTATGGGGGAGGCAGATGAGCACACAATTCCTCTCCTCTCTGGGCCTCCACTCTCCCATCCGTGAAATGGAAAGACAGACCAAGCACACAGAGAGTTGACAGTGGGTCCTTCAACCAGGAAAAGCCCCTGCATTGCTGCAGCCATGGATGAAGGCGGTCTGAGCTGGCGGGCAGGCCTGCGGAGGCCTCGGGACTCCCCACCCCAAGCCCCCCTCCATTACACAAGGAACGCTGAAAACCTGGGGCAGAAATCTACAGCCAGAAAGAACATGGAGATCTGCTCATTTTGCAGATGGGAAAACCGAGGCCCCGAAAGAGAGGAGGGAAGAGTGTTAGCATGTGCTGAGTGTGCCTACCACGTGCCAGACTTTCTACAGAACTTCATAAATCCTCACCGTGGCCTGTGAGAGAGGCTTAGAGAGTCTGGAAGCATCCAAGGTCTCAAAGCAGCAAGTGATGGCAGCAGGATTCGAACTCAAGTGGCTCTGGCTCCAGCTCTTTCCACGGCACCACATGGCAAAGGCTTCCCCGGAGCCAGGAGCGCCAGAGCCCATGAATTCAAGATGGTGGTTCCTTGATGCCCAATCTAGTGCCATCTCTTTCTTCTAGGCAGTGTGAGACCACCCCACACTGTCCCACCTTCCGGACCCAGCGTGTCTGATTCAGAGAATCACTGAACACCAGGATTGGAAAGGACCATACATAGTTGGCTCCTCATCTGACTGTTGCACTCTACAGCATCCTCCCTCATAGACCTTCAACCTGAATTTGTATACCTCCAGTGACAGGAAGCTCACTACCTGTCAGGACACATGCCTCCTTTTGGACAGCTTGGTTAATTAGGATGTCCTTCCTCTTAATGAATCAAATCTTGGGTCTCTTTCAAAGACCCGAAGACTTCACGTGATTCCTGGTCCCTTCCGTCCACATCTGCTCCCATTTAGCCCCTCACCCGCATGCCCTTTCTCACCAGCCACCACACCAGCCTCTTTTAATTTATTTTCTGACCCTCTCCCTTCTCCTCCTCCCTAGTAACTACTTTCTAACCTTTTCTAAGGACGCAGATATCTTTTTTAAAATACCCCATTTAGGAAAAAAATATTTCACATCTGTATGAGCAATATACAAATCATAATTCTTAAAAATAACAAATTGCAGGCCAGAGTAATCATAAGTAAATTGATATTGATAAATAAGCTTTTCTCCAGAGCAGTAGGTGGTTTATTTTAATCTAATGAGTTTTGTGTTTTCCCAGCTTTCAGATTCCATGATGAAGGGCTGTCTGCGATAGAATTACGACGCTCTCCGAAATATTGTAATTTAATGCCTCATTTTGTCAAGACTTTCTTGAAAATGAGATTTGTTCCCAGTGAAGAATTTTCCCCGGCTCTTTCCCATATGCCCCCCACCCACTCCCCAGGCATCCGGGTTCTCCTCGGGCCGGGCCGGGGTGGGGGCGGAGGGGGAGGGGCCGGGTCACACACGAGAGGGGGCAGGCAGGGGGAAAGGGGCACGAGGGGACCATGCCTGGCTGGACACAGGCTTGCTGTGTGACCGAGCAGTGAGTGCCCCCTGCCAACAAGAAGGGGACCGCAGAGCCCCTTCCCCATCCGTGCTGATGGGGCTCCCACCTACGGGTTAAAGGGGGCAGCAGAAGGACCTGGAGACCCCCCAGACAGGGCAGCAGCATGCACGGAGGCTGGGGGAGAAAGCAGCAAAGCGATCTGCGCCAAAGAGCCTTTGGGGGTCATTCAGTTGAATGCCCTCCAAGGACAGGGAGCTCAGCACCTCGTCTGCCAGCCCGGTGCTCTCCGAGGGGGCACTGCCAGGCCACTGGAGGGACCCTCCAGATGGGGGTGGTGCTCAGAGACACTGAAGCAGGTGGAGTAAGGGCAGAGAGAGCAGCCAGAGCCTTGGATTCACACCCTGACTGCCTGCGAGCCGCTAAGCATCCCTGTGCCTCAGTTTCCCTCATTTGTGAAATGGAGGCAATAGTAAGACCTAGTTCATAGAGTTGTTATGAGGATCAAATGAGGAAATCCGTGTCAAATACCTGGAGTACAGCCTTGCATACAGTAAGCGCTCAACAAGTGTTCTTACAATAGCATCGTCACCAGCCGTGTGTGTACACAGAGTATCGGGGCGGACACGGAAACCAGAGCTGACCCCTGCTGGGCGGGAAACCTGGGTGGCTGGAGGAGGGGGGGAGAGAAGGGTCTCACTGGATTTCATCTGGGGCCTTTTGGACTTTCTGTGTATGCTATATCACCTACCCGAAAATAAATCTGAGAAAAACAAGACAACTTGGTATTTCAAAAAAGAGAAAGGAAGACAAATTTCTTCTTCTAACGGACCCCAGTGTGCCTTCCAGTAACTTCCACTCCACGTCTGGACTTCTGCTCTCCAGAGTCACACGGTCAATGCGGTCCCTTGGAGCAAGCCATTCACTTGTTCAGCAAACTCTTCCTGAGCACCAGCCACGGAAACCTAGACAGATGCTATTCCTGCAGCCTGGCAGCGGGGAGGATCGCCCTGCCTCACCTGCAGGGTCCCAGGTACGACCAGAGCAACCCCTGGTGACACCGCCCACTTCCCTTCTTGGATCACGCTCCCTCGTCCTCCTGCCTGAGTTAAGTGCCAGCTCCCCGCTTCCGGTTTTTACATTAGGTGAGTCGACCACCTAACGCTACGCTGCTGCGGTGTTCAGAGGTAAGGTGAACAAATAACTCTGACACGCGTCCAAAAGCAGTGGTGTGATGGGCAGACGGGGAACGGACAGACAGACAGACATAGGACAAAGAAAATGAAACAAAACGTAAACTACAGGATCCCAGCAGTAGATATACAGGTGCTCACTGTACAAGTCTTTCAACCTTTTGCACTTTCAGAAATTAACATGATGGTGGGGAAAATTAGGAAGATTAAAACCACACAAACCTTCAAGTGGTTTTGTATTAATACGTCTGAGTGCCCCCCCAATGCCCTTCCAGGCTGGGGACTTTCCAGGGGGAAATGTCTCTGCACGTCCATGTTAAAGGGTCTGGGAGCTGCCTGCTCCCCTGCAAGGGCCTTTCTCACACCAGCCCCCCTGGGAAGGGCACAGTGGTGGCTGCAGTGGGGACTGCAGAAGGGCACAGTGGGGACAGGGAGAAGGGCCAGAGCAGAGGCTGAGGGGACGCATCTTCATCCCCCTCAAGGTCACTTGACTCTCCAGAGAGTCCATCCCGGCAGCACAAGAGCCCTGGGCCAAGCCAGCCAGAGAGAAGGAAGCTCGGGCACTGCAGGGCGCAGAGAAGGCAGTACCAGAAGGAGGGAGGAATTGCACGTGTCTTTTAGAGCAGAGGGAGGAAGCAGGTGGCTGAATGCACGCTGGAGCCACAGAAGAACACTAACCCACAGTGCCCTCAGGGTCACGACATGGAATCCCTGACACCTTCCCAGACTTTTTTCACACTTAACAATAACAACATAACAAGAAGGATAAAAATTATCATTATCACAGCTATCCTTTGTCGAATGCACACTATGTGACAAACACTGTTTATTAGTTAGTTCTTTACAACCATCCGATAAGGAGGATGCTATTGTCGTCATACCCATTTTACAGATGAGGAGACTGAGACTAAGAGAGAAGAGGTCATGAACCCAAGGTTACTCAGCCAGTACACAGTGAACAGGGATTCAAATCCCAACGGGGTACTGCTTCCAGCTATGCCGCCATAACTTTGGCAGACAGACTAAGGATCTCAAAGAAGCTAGAAAATCTGGACCAAAAACTAAAAATCTGCTTGGAGGTACCAGAGAGCTGTCAGGGCAGACAGAGCTGAGGTGCAAAGATCCACAGAGAAAGGAAGCTCCCAGGGCAGCCCACCCTTCTGAAAACCTCCTTTG
The DNA here is from genome assembly GCF_040939455.1 of Microcebus murinus. Classification (NCBI taxonomy): domain Eukaryota; kingdom Metazoa; phylum Chordata; class Mammalia; order Primates; family Cheirogaleidae; genus Microcebus; species Microcebus murinus. The sequence continues at coordinate 53,699,955 of NC_134117.1, read as the reverse complement.
CACTCAGGGCTTCAGCAAGAAATGGGAGTGGAGACGCCAGCAGAATCTGTGCCATGGCATAAGCCTGGGGAGATTAAAACTGAGTTTGGGGCCAACAAGGCAGCCAGGGCTTGAGGATCCCGGATCCCAGAGAGAGGTGAACTCAGCACTCAGGACCAGTTTTCCTCTCGAAATAGCTGCTATTTCCTAAACTGCGGTGAGAAGCAGCTGGGAGACCAAGCAGAAAGCAGCTGAACGGCAGAGCGGAGTTTTCAGCTGACTCACGTTAACAGGAGACAAAAACTGGAGCTTAGACCCACCAAGGAGGACTAGCTGGCCTTATGACCTCAGGCTCTCAGGGACCTGACCCCTGGGGAGTTGTTTCGGGAGTGGATGAACCAGAAGTAGATCAAGCATTATAAACACTTGAACCCGGCCGGGCGCGGTGGCTCTCGCCTGTCATCCTAGCATTCCGGGAGGCCGAGGCAGGAGGATGGCTTGAGGTCAGAAGTTTGAGACCAGCCTGAGCAGGAGCTAGACCCCCATCTCTACTAAAAATAGAAAAATTAGCCGGGTGTGGTGGTGCGTGCCTGTAGTCCCAGCCACTGGGGAGGTTGAGGCAGGAGGATCTCTTGAGCCCAGGAGTTTGAGGTTACAGTGATCTACAATGACACCACTACACTGTACCTGGGGTGACAGAGTGAGATTCTGCCAAAAAAAAAAAAAAAAAAGAAAAAAACACATTAACCCAGCCTGAGTCAGCTGAGGCCCTGCCTGGCCTGGGATGATGGGCTGCTCTGCTGCCTGCCAGATGATAAGGAGAATTTTCTCTAAAAAGGATCAGCATCATCCGAAGCCTCGACAATGTTTCATACCAAATGACTAGCATTTATAAAAAAAATTACCAGCCCTACCGTAAACAGGACAAAGGAAAAAAAACAGGCAATAAAAACAAGCTAATAGGTCACTCAGATACTGGAGTGATCAAATATGCGCTTAAAAAATTATAGTGATTACACGTTCAAGAAAATAGTTGACCAAAAAAAGATAATTTCACCAAAGAATCAGAGACTACAAAATAAATGAAAAGAAATTCCAAAAATGAATAATATAGTAAGTCAAGATCTGAATAGATGGGTTTACCAGTGAATTAGACACGGCTGAAAAGAAGAGTGAACTGAACTTTGGCTAGTAGAAGATAATCAGAATGGGCCGGGCGAGGTGGCTCACGCCCGTAATCCTAGCACTCTGGGAGACCGAGGCGGGAGGATTGCTCAAAGTCAGGAGTTCAAAACCTGCCTGAGCAAAAGCGAGACCCTGTTTCTACTAAAAATACAAATAAATTAATTGGCCAACTAAAAACATATAAAAAAAATTAACCGGGCATGGTGGCACATGCCTGTAGTCCCAGCTACTCGGGAGGCTGAGGCAGGAGGATCGCTTGAGCCCAGGAGATTGAGGTTGCTGTGAGCTAGGCAGATGCCACAGCACTCTAGCCTGGGCAACAAAGTGAGATTCTGTCTCAAAAAAAAAAAAAAAAAAGGAAAGGAAAAGAAAAGAAAAGAAAAGAACCAGAATGAAGCAGAGAGAAAAACACATATAGGAAACTGATAAAATGCTTTTAATATACATGGTGAAAATGTCTATCCAGTAGAAGAGGAAGATTAAAAAAAAAAAAAAAAAAAAAAAAAAAAAAAAAAGAAAATGTCTAGCACAGGTGTGTAATTTAAGTCCCAAAGAAAGAACAAAGAATAGGGCAGAAGCAATAGTTGAACATATATTGGCCCAGAACTTTGAAATTGAATAAAAACATCAAGCCACAGATTGGATTGATGCTGTGAATAAAAATCAGGATAAATTAAAGTACAACTGTTGAAAACCAATAGCAAAAACAAAAAACTTAAAGGAGCCAGAGAGAAAAGAAATATTAGGTTCACAGGTGCTAATAAAACTTACAAGTGATTTTTTAAAAGAAACTATGAGAGCCAGGAGACAATGAATTGAATGACATCTTTAGTGTGACAAGAAAGTTCTACACTCAGTAAAAATTTCCTTCAAAAGTGAAAGTGTAATAAACACATTCGAAGATGAACAAAGACTGCAAAAATCCCACAGCAGATCCAGACTGTTACGGATCTTCAGACAATGAGAAAATTATTCCAAAGGAAAATGTGAAATACAATGAAGAATAAAGACTATCACAAAGGGTAAATATGTAAGCAAATGAATATTGACTGAAAGAAGAAACTATAATAATGTCTTGTGAAATGTACAATATATGTACAAATAATATTTAAAACAACCACTAACACCAAAGGAAGAAGGGTGGTACATGGAGTTGAAGTGTTCTAAACTCCTAGCTTTGTCTGAGAGACAGTAAAAAAAAAAAAAAAAAAAAAAAAAAATGACTCCAGTAAGTTAAGAATACAAGCTATAATCTCTAGAGTATCCGCTACAAAAAGACTACAGGACTATACAATTAGTGAGCTAATAGAGGGAGAAAATGACTGGTAAAAAAATATCCAAGGAATCCAAAAGAAGGTAATAATGTAGTACAAAAAGATCAAGGAGGTAGACAAATAGAAACTGACTATTAAGATAGTAGATATTACCTAAATACATCAGTAATCACATTAAATGTAAATGCAACAAATACCCAAAGACAAAAACAGGCTGGATTTTAAGACAACTACATTCTGTTTACAAAAGACATACTTTAAATATAAGGACACATAAACCCTGAAATTAAGGGATGAGAAAAGTTATGTCATGGAAAATCTAGTCAAAAGAAATCTGGCATAGCTACTACAACAGCAGACATACCTTAAGGAAAAATCTGCTAGACATCACTAATACTAGCTACTAGATGTTATAAATATTATTAAAGACACATATTTTAAAGACAGATATTTCAACATGATCAAAGGGTAAATCCACCAGGAAAGAAGCTGAAGATAAAGTAAAAAGAAAGGGCAATTCTAAATTTTTACCCACCTAATAATGCAGCTTCAAAATACATAAACAAAAATTGACAAAACTGGAAAGATAAATAGACAAATTCACAATAGTAATGAGAGACTTCAACACACCTTTCTCAATAACTGATAGAAAAGGTAGAAAACAAATCAGTAAGGATACCAACATTGGAACAACATGATTTACATATTTAACCTCATTGACAAAATTGAACACCATACACAATAAAAGAATAGTCATTATTCTCATGGGACAACGGAAAAATTTACCAAAATCCACCATGCCAGGCCGTAAAGTAACTCTCAAAACATTTCAAAGACCTGAAATCTGTCAAAGCATGTTCTCTGATCATAGTAGAATTAAGCTCAAAAGCAACCATATAAAAATATAAAATATAAAAAAAATAAGAGAATCCCCAAATGTTTGAAAATAAAGCAATGCAGTTCTAAAAAACCCATAGGCTGGACACAGATGCTAATGCCTATAATCCTAGCACTCTGGGAGGCTGAGGTGGGAGGATCGCATGAGCTCAGGAGTTCGAGACTAGCCTGAGCAAGAGCCAGACCCCATCTCTACTAAAAATAGAAAAATTAGCTGGGCGTAGTAGTGTACTCCTGTAGTTCCAGCGATTCAAGAGGTTACGACAAGAGAATTGCTTCAGCCCAGGAGTTTGAGGCTGCAGTAAGCTACGAGCGAGACTCTTTTTTTTTGAGACAGAGTCTCACTCTGTTGCCCGGGCTAGAGTGCCATGGCATCACCCTAACTCACTGCAACCTCAAACTCCTGGGCCCAAGCGATCCTCCTGCCTCAGCCTCCCTAGTAGCTGGGACTATAGGCATGTGTCACCATGCCCGGCTAATTTTTTTATATATATATTTTTAGTTGGCCAATTAATTTCTTTCTATTTTTAGTAGAGACGGGGTCTCGCTCTTGCTCAGGCTGGTCTCGAACTCCTGAGCTCAAGCAATCCTCCCACCTCAGCCTCCCAGAGTGCTAGGATTACAGGCATGAGCCACCGCACCCAGCCAGAGTGACACTCTTGACTCAAAAAAAAAAAAAAAGCAAATTAAACCCAAAGAAAATAGAAAACAGGAAATAAACATTCCCAGTAAGAACAGAAATTAATGAAATAGAACATAAAATTTAATACACAAAAATCAGTAAAAAAGCTGCTTCTTTGAAAAGATCAATGAAGTCGATTAATCCAATAATCAACAAGATGACAAAGAAAATTAGAGAGATGGCACATATTACCAACACCATCAATGAAAAACTATCACTGCAGATTTCAAAGTATAACGATTATAAAAGAACAATTAAGGAGATACTATGAATATCTTTATGGAAGCTCATTTGAATATTTATATAAAATGGATAAAATTCTCAAGAATACAATGTACTAAAACTGACACACAAAACACAGAAATATAAATAGTCCTATATCTGCCAAAGAAATTGAAATTGTAATTTATAACTTTCCCACTAAGAAATCTAAGCTCTCTATTGAATTCTTCTAAACATTTAAGGGGAAAAAAATCCCACAAATCTTATCCAAACTCCTCCAGAAAAACAGAAAAAGAAGAAACAGTTCCCAATTTGTATTACGAGGTCAGAAGAACTTGATACTATAATCTGAGAAGGATATTACAAGAAATGAAAATCACATGACCACAGATTTTAAAAACTCTTAAACAAAATATTAGCAATTCACATATGCCATGCAAAAGAGTCAAATAAAAGCTATTGTAGCTATTGCAATAGCAGACAAGGAATTATGGAAAGAATAATACATCATCATAAAGCTAGATTTATTCTAAGAATGCAGGCTTGGTTAACTTTTGAACATTTATAAGTATAATTCACGACACTAACAGAAAAAATAACATCTTAAGAGATGAAACAATACATTTGATAAAATTCCACGCATTTTTTTTTTTGAGACAGAGTCTCATTCTGTCACCCTGGCTAGAGTGCAAGTGGCGTCATCACAGCTCACTACAATCTCAAACTCCTAGGTTTAAGCAATTCTCCTCCCTCAGGCTTCCAAGTAGCTGGGACTACAAGCAAGCGCCACCACACCCAGCTAATTTTTCTATTTTTAGTAGAGACAGGGTCTCTTGCTCAGGTTAGTCTCGAACTCCTCGCCTCAAGCAATCCTCCTGCCTTGGCCTCCAACATTGCTAGGATTACACGCTGGCCAAAGTTCCACACATATTTGCAATAAAAACTCTTAGCAAAAAGGAATAGAAGAGGCCATTTGTAGAAAAACCCACAGCTAACATCACATTCAATGGTGAAAGACTGAAAGCTTTTCAGCTAAGATCAGGAACAAGGATTCCTGCTACTGCCACTTCCATTTAACATAGTATTAGAAATCCTAGCCAGAGCAATTAGGCAAAAAGGAGAAATAAAAGGCATTCGCATTGGAAAGGAAGAAGTAAAATTGTCTGTCTGCAGATGGCATGATCTTATACGCAGAAAACTCTGAAGATTCCACACAAAAAAACTAATAGGCCGGGCATGGTGGCTCACGCCTGTAATCCTAGCACTCTGGGAGGCCGAGGTGGGAGGATTACTCGAGGTCAGGAGTTCGAAACCAACCTGAGCAACAGCGAGAGACCCGTCTCTACTATAAATAGAAAGAAATTAATTGGCCAACTAATATATATAGAAAAAATTAGCCGGGCATGGTGGTGCATGCCTGTAGTCCCAGCTACTCGGGAGGCTGAGGCAGAAGGATTGCTTGAGCCCAGGAGTTTGAGGTTGCTGTGAGCTAGGCTGACGCCACAGCACTCACTCTTGCCTAGGCAACAAAGTGAGACTCTGTCTCAAAAAAAAAAAAACAAAAACTAATAAATGAATTCAGCCAAGTTGTAGTACCTTAACAATAGGAGTTTTCATTACACAAAATCAACACATAGGCTGGGTGCTGTAGCTCACACTTGTAATCCTAGCACTCTGGGAGGCCGAGGCAGGCGGATCGCTCAAGGTCAGGAGTTCGAAACCAGCCTGAGTAAGAGCGAGACCCCGTCTCTACTAAAAATAGAGAGAAATTAATTGGCCAACTAAAAATATATATAAAAAATTGGCTAGGCATGGTGGCACATGCCTGTAGTCCCAGCTACTAAGGAGGCTGAGGCAGGAGGATCTCTTGAGCCCAGGAGTTTGAGGTTACAGTGAATTAGGGTGATGCCAAGGCACTCTAGCCCGGGCAACAGAGTGAGACTCTGCCTCAAAAAAAAAAAAAAAAAAAATTCAACACATAAAAAATGAGTTGTATTTCTATACAGCATTAATGAACAATCTGAAAAGGAAATGAAGAAAACAATTCAGTTTACAATATCATCAAAAAGAAAAAAATACTTAGGAATAAATTTAACCATGGAGGCAAAGGACTTGTACACCAACAACTACAAAATACTGCTGTGAAAGACATTAAAGGCAAAAATAAGTGAAAAAACATTCTGTGTTCATAGATTGGAAAACTTAACATTGTTAAGCTACTACTATTGTTCAGGTACAATACTACCCAAAGCAATATATATATTTAATTCAATTTTCATCAAAATCCCAATGGTGTTTTTCACAAAAATAGAAAAATCCATTCTAAGATTTGAGATAGAATTTCAATAAAACCCTGAATAGAGAAAAAAATCTTGAAAAAGAATGAAGTCGGAGGGCTCATACTTTCTGATTTCAAAACTTACTACAAACCTACAGTAATCAAAAAGTATGGTAACAGCCAAGTGCAGTAGCTCACACCTGTAATCCCGGCATTTTGGGAGGCCAAGATGGGAGGATCACTTGAGGCCAGGAGTTCAAGACCAGCCTGGACAACATAGCAAAACCTGTCTCAAAAAAAAAAAAAAAAAAGTGTGGTACTGACATAAAGACCAACATATAGACCAATGGAATAAAATGAAAAGCTCAGAAATAAACCATAACATATATGGTCAACTGATTTTCAACAAGGGTGCCAAGATAATTCAATGGGGAAAAAACAGTCTTTTCAACAAATGATGCTGGGAAAACTATATCTACATGCAAAAGAATCAAATTGGTTTCCTACCTTACACCATATACAAAAACTAACTCAAGATGGATCAAAGTCCTAAACATAAGAACTAAAGCTATAAACTTCTTAGAAGTATATTCCCCTTAGAAAATACAGAGGAAAAATCTTCATGATACTGGATTTAGCAATGATTTCTCAGATACAACACCAAAAGCGTCAGTAGAAATAATAACAAAAAAGATGTTTGATCTTCAGCAAGATTAAAGTTTACATGCATCAAAGGATATTACTTACAGAGTAAAAAAGCAGCCTACAGACTTGGAAAAATATATTTATACATCTATATCTGATAAAGGATTAATATCCAGAATATATAAAGAACTACAGCTCAACAACAACAAATCACCCAATTCAAAACTAGGCAAAAGATTCAAACAGCCATTTTGCCATAGAAGATATACAAATGAACAATAAGCACATGAAAAGATGCTGAACTTCACTAGCCACTGGGGAAATGCAAATCAAAACCACAATGCAATACCACTTCATATCCATCAGGACAGCTATTATCGAAAAATAAAAAATAACTAGTATTGACATGTGGAGAAACTGTAATACAATTGCATTGCTGGTGGGAATACAAAATGGTGCAGCTGCTGTGAAAAATAGCATAATAGTCTCTAGAAAAACTTAAACATAGAATTACCATATTATCCAGGAATTCCACTCCTAGGTATGTACTCAAAAGAATTGACAACAGGGACTCAAACAGATATTTGTACATTCATGTTCACAGCAGCATTATTCATAATAACCAGAAGGTGGAAACACTCCAAATGTCTATTAACAGATAGATAAATAAAATCTGGTATAGGCCAGGCATGGTGGCTCACGCCTGTAATCCTAGCACTCTGAGAGGCCGAGGTGGGCGGATCGCTCAAGGTCAGGAGTTCGAAACCAGCCTGAGCAAAAGAGAGACCCCCGTCTCTACTAAAAATAGAAAGAAATTAATTGGCCAACTAAAAATATATAGAGAAAAAATTAGCCAGTCGTTTAGTTTCAGGTTGCTATGAGCTAGGCTAATGCCACAGCACTCTAGCCAGGGCAACAGAGTGAGACTCTGTCTCAAAAAAAAAAAAAACCTGGTATGTGTATATATATATACAAACACACACAGTGTGGTCTTACTCAACCTTTAAAAGAAATGAAATTTGTATACATGCTACAATATGAATGAACCTTGAAAACATTATGCTAACTAAAATAAGCCAGACACAAAAAGACAATTACTGTATGATTCCACTTACACAAGATACCTAGAATAGGCAAATTTATAGAGACAGAAAATAGAAGAGTTTACCAGGAGCTGTGGGAGAAAGAATAGAGAGTTACTATTTAATGGATACAAGTTTCTCTTTGGAATGAAGAAAAAGTTTTGTAAATGGATAGTGGAAATTGTTGCACAACATTAGAAATGTTCTTAATGCTACAGAACTGTACACTTAAAAATGGTTTAAATGGTAAATTTTATTTTATATATATTTTACCACAATTTTAAAAATAAAAGATTAGAAGAAAACTTTCTTAATTTGATGAGTGGCATCTACAAAAAATCCTACAGCAAACATCATACTTAATGGTAAACTATGAAAAACTTTCTCCTTGATACCAGGATCAAAATAAGGATGCCCATTAGCATCACTTCCATTCATTATTTTGCTATAAGTCCTTGCCATTGCAATAAGTCAAGAAAAAAAAATATTGAAAGGAAGATACAAAACTTTTATTAGTTACTGAAAACATGATCATATATGTTAAAAAATCAAAAAATTCTATAGATAAACTACCATAATTAATAAGTAAATTTAATTAATGTTGTAGAAAACAGGTCAATATTTTTAAAAATCAATTGTACTTTTATATGATAAACAAATAATAAGAAACAAAAAATCACTTACAACAGTATAAATGACATAAAACACATAGAAATAAATCTAATTTAAAAAGTACCAGACTGCTACCAGACAACTAAAAAGCATTCTTGAATGAAATTTATTATGAACTAGATACATGGAGGAGCATATATTGTTTATGGATTGGAAAACTCAATATTATAAAGACGTCAATTCTCCTCAAACTGACCTCTCTCTCTCTCAATCAAAATCTCAGCAGGGTTTCTGTGGAATTTCAAAAGATGATTCTAAATTCATATAGAAATGCAAAAAGCTGAAAATAAACAAGAGTCCTGTAGAAGAACAAAACTGAAGGATTTACACTATCAGATATCAAGACCATATATATAAAGCCATAGTAATTAAGCTATAAAGCTTATATTGGTATAAGAACAGTCAAATACCAATAGAATTACATATGCACATATGTATGCCAAAAGGCACATGCACCAAATGTTCATAACAGCCCAAGACTGCAAGCATCCCAGTTGTCCATCAACAGAAGAATGACTAAATCATGGTATATTCACACCACAGACAACCATGCAATAATGAAAATGAACCGGCGTTAACTGTACACAACAGGATGAATCTCACAAACAAGTTAAGTGGAAGAAAACATCACAAAGAAAACCCACTGTATGATTCAATTTATATAAAGTTCAAAATGGGCAAAATGAATCTATGGTATTACAAGTCAGGATAGGAGTAACCTTTGGGAGAAAATGCTGGGGAGATGGCTTTGGGTAACCACTTTTTTCTTGGTCTGGGTGACAGTTACATAGAAGTAGTTCCTCTGTGATCACTCAGGCTACATGACTTGTACATATGATTTGTACAATTTTCTGTATGTGTTATACTTCAATTAAAAGGTTGACTAAAAAAGTCCCAGTTGGCTGGGCACCAACATCAGTGCTACTACCGACTGCTGCCCACCTGCCTCTCTTTCTGCCCTCCTGCCATGGGAAGCACAGTGCTACTGGGCACAGAGAGAAGTCATAACCTCGGGACAAGTGGTCCTTCCCCCTCCAGGAAGTCTTCCAGAGCTGCTCCCTCTTTCAACCTACATAGCCTTTTGCATAGATATGACAGTTACTCTTGGCACCCCCAGGCAGCCTGCAAGACCCTGAGCTCCCAGGATACAGGAGCTGAGAATAACAGCAGCATCATAATAAACAATAGCAACATTTGTTGAACATTTACTATGTGGCAAGCACTTTTTCTAAGCATTTTACAGGTGATAACTCATTTAATCCTCCCAATAACCCTTTGAGTTAGATACTGTTATCCCCATTTTCCAGATGAGAAAACTAAAGAACAGAATGATCAACGATTGATTAAGTTGCCAGAAGTCACACAGCTCATAAGTGGAAGAGCTAAGTAAGATTTGAACCTGGGTAGTCTAGTCTGGCTCCAGAGCCAGAAATACTTCCCCTTGTTTAGTAGATGGGCCCTCAGCTAAGGCCTGGTGCCCCAGCCATACCCACCCAGAGTAGGCACAAAGGAAGAGTTACTCCCCATCTCTTCCAGGCAGGTCAACGTGCCTGTGCACGTTGTGTAGCCTCTTGAAGGCTCAGTTCTAAGGCTGCAGGGCAGCAGGCAGGCCCCAGCCACCGGGCCTGGGCTCCTAACCCTGGGGAGCAGGCTGAGGCTGCAGCATGGGCCTGGGGAGAAGTCCCTTTGCAATGCTGGGGAGGAGGGTCGCAGAGAAGCTATGGGGTCAGGCCCCTGATGGCAGCACTCAAGACAATGGAGGAAGGAGACACCAGCAGCACCTTTTCCTGTCCCAGGCACTGGCCAGGGGCCCTCTGCTGCCCACCCCCAGGCCAGAGCTCAGGAAACAGCCCCTAGGAAGGTAAAGCCAGGCTCCTCTGGGAATGAATTCTAGCCTCCAGCCTCCACCCAACATACACATACCCAGTTTCTCCGTGGGTCTGCCTTCAACCCCTCCTGCTGCAAAGTCATCCCACTTCCTTTGCTCCTAAACACTGCGTTTAAGCCTCCTGCCCTTCGAAGAGGTCTTCATCTCTGCCCAGGGACTTCCTTCGCCCGCCTGGGACGGAGCTGCAGCAGCTGCTGTGTGTCAGGTCTGGACAGGTGTAGCCAGGGCTCCGGTGACAAACACTTCAATTGACAGACTCCACAGCATTAGAAGGGAGAGCTAGGGTATCCTCTACCCCTCGCCAGAGCCCAAAGCCTCAGGAGACAAAAGGTCCTGCCCAGAAGCCTTCTTTATCCATGGCAGCCAGAAGTAGCCCAGAGAGAGAGAGGGCCGCCTTGGCAAAAGTGACACAGCGGATCTGGGCCGGACACCAAGGGCAGGCCTGATACCCAGGACGCAAACAGACCTGGACATCAGACCTGGGGGCAGGGCACGAGAGGAGGCCCACCCTCACATTCAGCCAACGCATGCGTGTGCACACACCCAGACACACGCACACCGCGCGCACGCGCGCACGCATCCAAGGCCGTCTGGGTCAACGCCAGAAAGGAGGAGTGGTTAGTACACTGAACCTCTCAGCCAGGCAGCTAAAAGGAAAGCAGGAAGGGAAACGGAGAAATTGTGTCTCCACCTGGCCTTTCCCAGGCCCCTCTGCCCTCGCCTCTGACACCCCAGCCCTCTACAGTGGCTCCCGAGGAAGCTGTGAAGCACACAGGTGCAACGAGGTCACCTAGTTAACAGCCTCCCTCCCGCTGTATTATTCATGGGCTCCCTTCTTCCGGCCTGAGCTCCAGTTTCCAACAGCCCTCAGGCGGGCAGCAGCCCCGGCTTGGCAGGTCAGCCACCTGGCCAGTCTCGCCCACAGCCACCCCCACTCCGCACACCCCACGCCCTTCCTAGGATACAGCCACCCCCATGGTAACTCAGCCCCCAGCGGCTACGTGCACTTCAGGTAAAAGGGAGGACTTTGGGAGCAGTGAGGAAAAGCCAAGAAAGAACACCGTGGCTGAATCAGGCACAAGACACTAATATTCCCAAAGGGAGCTGAAGCACTCCTCTCTCTCTCTCTCTCTTTCTCTCTCTCTCATACACACACACACACACACACACACACACACACATACTGAACCAACTGTCTCAAACATGGTACTCTGAGTGTTAGAGCTCATGGAAGAAAGGCCATGCCTTCTCCATTCCTCCACCTTTGCATGCCTTGCACAGTGTCCTGCAAACAGTACGTATTTATTAAATATTTGTTGACTTGCACACCTTCCCCCAAAAGATGGACGTCACATTGATATGGGTGGCATCAAGCCATTCCAACAACATAATTTTGGGGGTTTCAAGATTGTCATGTTACTTAAATATCTCTCAACATATATCTTATAAATAAGATATCAATGCACAGTTCGAGTCATTACATAGTGATAATAAAAACAACATATATTTATGTATCGCGATTTGTATATATCTCAATTCATTTTGCCAAGCATTTGTATGTATTTCACAAGAGCCCCTTGCTCCCTGAATCAAGTGGATTGGCCAGAAGGAGTCTGTCCCCTACTTTACAGACGAGAAAAGTGTGGCTCAGAGGATGAAAGCACATGGGTCCACACAGGGACCATCACTGAAGTCCTCACACAGTTGTCGGGGGCACTTTTCTTCATCATTCACACACATTTCACCGCTTCATGGTTACCATGCAAACACCAAGGCCATACAAGTACAAGCGAAGTTACTGGGGCCAACACCCAGAAGTCCAGGCCCAGGTGCGCTTAGACCAACACGCTTGGCCAGGTACTGCAGGCAGCCCGCGAGCCAGCCTGGCCCACGGCAGGGATAAAACCACAGGCACCGCTGCATGCAGCCCCTGGTTTTACAGATGGGAAGGGCTGGGGGTCTGGCTGGGGTCTTCAGGTCCAGGCAAGTGCAGAAACCCTGTTTTTTATATAGGTGGCCTTCCCAGATGGGGGCAACCTGCTCAGGGCAGGTGACCTGCTTCATTCACTGTCACGGATGTTCCCTGCCCAGCCTCCCCCCTCACAGCCCCTGCCTGGATGCTGCAGGTGCCCGAATGTTCAACATGAGCCCAGGGTCAAGGACAGGGAAAGCACAGGCAGAAATAAACATATGTGGCAGGGCTGGATTAAAAAGGGGTGACCCAGCCCCAGCCCCAGCCCCAGCCCTGCCATTGCCTCTCTGTGGACCCGAGGTAGGTCTTTGTCATTTCGGAGCTCAGTTTCCATCTGTATGGGCAGGAATGTGGCTCCGGCCTCCTTTAGGTGCAATGGAGAGTAATGACTAAGGAGCCAGCCTGCCTTGGCTCAAATCCGCCCCACCACCTGCTAGCTATGTGATTTTGGGCGCATTAACTTCTCCCTGTGCCTCAGATTCCGCATCTGTAGAACACGGGTAACAGCAGACCCTTCCTCACGCAGTTGTGAGGACCGAGCCAGGTATTTTAGCTGAAGTGCTAAGCGCAGGGCCTGGCACGCAGTAAGTGCTTATTAAACACTTCTCGTTCCTACTGTTGGCTCTGACACTCAGTCTGAAACAGAGGTCACACACTGCCCGTGCATGGGCCACATGCGGCTTGCTGAAGGGTTTTCCCACCATACACACGCCACAGGGCAGGGTCTGGAGCAGTGCCTGGCACATAGCAGGGGCTCAATGACTACCGGCTAAATGAATGAATGGCCTTGCTGTGTTTCCACATATTTGAATTAGTTGCTGCATTTTATTTTATTTTATTTTATTTTATTTACTTATTTTTTTTTTAGACAGAGTCTCACTTTGTTGCCCAGGCTAGAGTGAGTGCCGTGGCGTCAGCCTAGCTCACAGCAACCTCAATCTCCTGGGCTCAAGCGATCCTACTGCCTCAGCCTCCCAAGTAGCTGGGGCTACAGGCATGCACCACCATGCCCAGCTAATTTTTTTCTATATATGTTAGTTGGCCAATTAATTTCTTTCTATTTATAGTAGAGACGGGGTCTCGCTCTTGCTCAGGCTGGTTTTGAATTCCTGACCCTGAGCAATGTGCCCGCCTTGGCCTCCCAGAGTGCTAAGATTACAGGCGTGAGCCACCTCGCCCAGCCTGCTACATTTTAAATAGGTAGATTTTGTTGGGTTTTTTTTTTTTTTAATCTGGATTTCTAGATTCTTTGAAAAATCAAAGGGTCCGGCCAGCCTAAAAGTTGTTCTGCACGCCTGCCTAGGAGGACAAGAAAAATGGTAGCAGCTATGTCCCCTTTTAACAGAATGAGTGTGTGCAGTCTGCCACCATGCCTGCCAGCTGCCCGGACCCCGAATGTTCGCCCCTGGCCCAGGGAAGCCCAGGCAGCAAGGAAGTCTGCATTCACCTGGCCCCAGGTATTTGCCCACTGGGACTTCTTCCAAGCCCTAACTCTGGCAGAGGAGATGGGTCCCCGGTCTGCTCAGTGACCCGAGACACTCTGGCATCCAAGCCCCCTCTGCTGTGGACAGGCCAGACCCCCACCCCAGCCCACCCCACTCCGAGAAGGGGACCCAAACGCTGCGCACTGCTGCGGCTTCCTCAGCCTTCCAGGCCATCTCACTTCACTCCCTGTTTGGAAAACTCCCAAGTGCAAAAAGCAACAGGAAAATGAACTTGATATTCATCCTTTTCATGGAAAGAGCACAGAGAAGATGGGGAAACAAACACACCCGACACACACACACACCCCAGAGATAAATTTTTCTAAGGTATTGCTATCCACTGCAGACCCCACGCCAGTGCAGCCCACGCTTGACGAGAACAGTGTCCGGAGTGCTGGGGGGCTGCTGTGCACACAGCCCTCTCCTCACCGCTCCCCTCCCCATCCGGGCCAGACTCAGCTCCACGGGGCCCTCATCTTCCCATCCTCCAAGAGGCCTCCCCTGGCCACCCCATCTCTCCTTATAGCCTGTCAATTACCCCCGATTTCTCTGTAGCGCCCACAACCACTGGTACCTGCCTTACCTGCACATTTACTGTCTAGCTCCCCCGGGCCAGCGCAGTAGCCGCCAGCCACATGTGGCCATCGAGCACCTAGAATGTGCTTAGAGGAGGACGCATGCAGGGACGTGCCGCTAGAAAACAAGCACGTACTGAGCCCAAACTGCGATGCCCTATAAATACAAAACACACGCCAGATCCCGAAAACTTCATGCAAGAAAGAATGAGAAATATTAATGACGTGTTAACATTGATTACACGTTGAAAGGATAACATTTTGGATATACTGGGGTAAGTAAAAATCAACTCTCAAAAATCATTCCACCTGTTTCTTTTAACTGAAGTGGCTACTGGAAAAATTTTAAACTACACGTGTGGCCGGCATTATTTTTCCGTTGGGCAGAGCTGCTGTAGACTCTCGGCATGAAGCCCAGTGGCTGGGTAGAGGCTGGTGCACAGGTGATGCTCAGGACCGGGTGACTGAAAGGCCTCCCCCGTGGCCGACACGACACCCTGGAGCACAAGGGAGGATGGGTCTGGAAGGGCCCCACCCCTCCACCCAGTATGTCCTAGATTTCTAGTGACAGCCCACCCGTGCATCTCCCTAGGTCCCTGCAGGGGGGCAGAGAGAGAGGCCTGGCTTTGAGTTCTGTCACCTCTGGGTCCCTGGAGATGAGATCAGCAATCTGGCCCCAGGAAAAAAGGGCAAGGTGAGCCCCCTCCCGGGCCAGGGGCAGTTCAGAGCAGGAGAAGGGATGTGGTGGCTGGAGAGAATGAAGTCCTGTCACTGAAGGCAAACAACGGAAGTGGGCGGGACCAAAGGGCACCCCTTGGAGGGACCCAGCCCACCCTAACTCTCACCCAAGCCTGGGAAGCCAGGAAGAGCCAGCCTTCTTCGGGCACAGGATTCGTGACACACACGGATGCCCAGACAGGGCCGTAGCTGCCCCTTTTGTCCTCCCTCTCTGCCCTCCCACTAGCACTCTCTTGCTCTCTCCTCTACTCCCCTCCCTCCCTGGCTTTCGCTGGCTCCTAAATTACAGCCTTCCTTCAGAAACAGACACAATCAAGGTGGTAGAGGGGCCCTTGTCACAAATGGCATCTCAGGTCCTCTCCAGATGGAGCATGGCCTTTAAAGAGGAAGGCAGTGCCGCTAACAGCCTGCCTTGGGGAAGATGCATCTCCAGGAAGGCACCTCTTAGGCTGATCAGCAGGCAGGAGGCTCAGGGTGGCTGTGATTGGAGGGCCAGGCCCCTGACTGCAGGGGACTGGGGGACAATGGCTCGCCCGCTCTCCTCACCACGCGGCGTGCTGGGGTGGGAGGAGGAGGGCTCTGCCCCCGACTGGCCACCACCCGGGCCAAGCTTCATCAGAGGGCCTTGAACAAACCACACTCCCTGGCTCTGGGCCTCAGTTTCCCCACTTTTAAAATGGTAAGACTAGGCCGAGCATGGTGGCTCAGCCTGTAATCCTAGCATTCTGGGAGGCCGAGGCGGATGAATTGCTCGAGGTCAGGAGTTCGAAACCAGCCTGAGCGAGACCCCGTCTCTACTAAAAATAGAAAGAAATTAATTGACCAACTAAAAATATATAGAGAAAAAATTAGCCGGGCATGGTGGCGCATGCCTGTCATCCCAGCTACTTGGGAGGCTGAGGCAGGAGGATCACTTGAGCCCAGGAGATTGAGGTTACTGTGAGTGAGGCTGATGCCATGGCACTCACTCTAGCCCGGGCAACAAAGTGAGACTCTGTCTCAAAAAAAAAAAAAAAAAAAAGTGGTAAGACTAGCTTGTCCAGCCCTTGAGTCGAGTTCACAAAAGCAAATGGCTAGAGGGGCCAGGAGGCAGTGCAAAGGGGCAGAGCCGGGTCCACAGTGAGACAGCAAGGAACAGTGAGGCCTGGGGAGAACCACAGATGGCAGGCTCCCCTCCATCTAACCAGTGGCCTGCAGGCAAAACTCTGGCCTGCAGGCAGAAATGAGCGTGAAGTCAGAAATGGGATAACATGGCCTGGGCGGGGGCATGAAAGAACCTGCCAAGGTGCCGGAATGTTCTGTATCTCCATCGGGGGTGAGGGGTGGTTACACAAGTGTGTACATATGTGAATTCACCACTTTAAGATCTATTTACCTTACTATATGTATATGTTCCATAAAGTAAAGAATGTTTTAAATAAAAGGGGTAGCTGCAGCTCAGTTCCAACCAACAACTGTCAGTTGGAAACATGAACCCAATGTTGCCAGTCCTGACCGGAGACGCCAGAAGTCTAGATTTTTATGTAAAACTGCTGGATTTTTTTTTACAATTATTAGTAATTTCAAATGAAAAACCACAGCACCATACACAAACACACATACATTCAGGAAGAATTCATTTTATGAACTTAGAGATCATCAAGCTCAGAAAATAAGAAAAGGTTTCATCTCTTTACTAGAATATAATGTTCCTAACACAGAAGTAAAAAGGGATATAATAAAAGCTATATTTTCCATGTTCCAGGTACTGCACATGGAAAACTGTATAGAAAACTATATAGGACTGTAAGGCCTTCTATACAATTTCATCTAATGAATGCTCATAGCAAGTCTACGAGACATTTGAAAATTATTCCCATTTCACAGATGAGAAAAGTAAGGCCTGGGCCAGGCTGTGTGCCAGACTTAAGGCTGCAGAGCTCAAGAGTGGAACGACTGGTGTTCAATCCAGTTCTGTCTGCCTCCAAAGTGCCATATAAAAATCGTGGAGGGACTGGGTTATGATCATAATAATGATCAACACTTGCATGGGGTTTTAGAATATGTAAAAAATATGACTTCTAAGCCCGAGCCAGCTGTGACACCCTCAGCAACACAGCCGGCAGCCCCTGAGGGTGAGGAGGGATGTCTGATATTCCCATTCCCCTCGGCAATACACTGGGCCACGTGGACACTCACTATCAAAGGGACAGGGTCCCAAAGGCACGAATCCTGAGATGCAAGCATGCGGCCCTGTGAGAAGCAGCAGCCACCCACCCCACTGCCCACGACAGACCCCGGTCGAATTTCACAGTGAAAGGCTAGGAAGCTGTTTCCGTGTGGCCACGTGGCTACTTCTTAAATGCGCCAGTGTTCTCACTGACACCCTTCTAGTCAATAAGGTGGGTAAGAATATGCATTTCCTGCATTTCCTGTGGATTCAATAAAGCTATTTTTACGTTGAATCCAAATGAATACGGCCCATAAATGTTCTAATGTTTTCTGAATTGTCTCTTGCAAAAATGATCATTCACCACTGTTGTAGACATTCAGATCAGCGGATAGTAATTTCCAGCACTCAGGAAGCACCAGTCACACACCAGTCCTGAGCCCCAGTCACTATACCCCGAGAGGCGTAACCATTATTCTGACTTCTATCGCATGGACGGGTTTTGCCTACAGTCGCCCCTTCTCCACGGGGCCTCTGCTCCTCGGCTCTCCACAGTCCCCACCACTCCCTGTCGCCTTACGTTTGGCCCTGCTTCTTCACACTCTTGTCTGCACCCCAGCCCCTTTGGGCATGTGACTCTGAGGCCTCTACTCCAAGGGCGGCCGCCTAGGGCCCAGAGCACAGCCAGTGAAAGTAACGAACATGCATAGCCGAAACTGATTTTAGGCAAGTAAACGCTCGGCATGGTAACGATGGGGCTGGAGAAGGCAGAAGAAGGATCCCATGGCAGTAGCCCATTCAGTCAATGAACAGTTACTGAGCACCAGCTCCACCTGTGTGGCGGGCCTTGGGGATACTAGGAGGACAAAGACACAGCCTGTGCCCCGGAGGAGCCCACGGGCTAGTGACGGGCTAGATGCACAGTGGCACAAAGCGCCGGGGAGGGACCGGGAGGGAGGGAGGCACAGGCTGGGGCGCAGCCAGCCCAGCCCACCCGAGCAGTCAGGAAGGCTTCCTGGCTGGAGCGAAGACTCCGAAGCCATGTCAGCATGATCCACATTACAAACACGAGGCTGGAGTACTGAAGAATCCCGTCCAATGCCCATTTCTCTTCTACTGGAGGCAAAGTACTCCCATCTTGAAATAACCTATCCAGCAGGGTCCAGCTTGCAAATGACCTTGCTCACCTACTAATGCACAGACAGGATTGCCCCAGTGCCAATATAAGGACCCAAAGAAAGGCTCAAAATAAAATAATTTTTTAAAAAAACTATAATTAAATTTGAAACCAATGAGTTCAAAGACAATTAAGTTAATGTTTACAAACATTTTACACCTGAAAACCTGTAAATTTTAAAAACCTGGGGGCTAAAGAAAATTATAAGACTTTTATTAACCTAGTTATTTTTGAACTTTTTTTTTTTTTAAACACAGGGTTTCATTCTGTTGCCCAGGCTGGAGTGCAGTGGCATGATCATAGCTCACTGCAACCTCTAATGCTTGAGTTCAAGCAATCCTCCTGCCTCAGCCTCCCAAGAAGCTGAGACTTACAGGCACCTGCCACCATGCCCGGCTAATTTTTTATTTTTTGTAGAGATGGGGGTCTCGCCATATTGCCCAGACTGGTCTTGAACTCCTAGCCTCACTCCTATCCTCCCACTTCAGCCTCCCAAAATGCTGAGATTACAGGCGTGAACTACAACGCACAGCCTGATTTTCAAGTCTGTGTCGGAATGCTTTTACTTTAGCCTGCTCTTTGCAAGGCCCATGGTCATGCTAATCCACGTCCTCCCACAGATCCTCCTTGCAACCCTTCCCCCGGCACAGCTGCCTTCTTCCTGACAAAGAGGCTAGCCTAGGGGAAGGGCATGCTCTTTCAGCAGGACTAGGGTGCATGACCCATGTGATGACCCATGTGATGACCTTTCACTTGTGACACCACTGACCCCACCAGGCCTCTGATCTAAATCTTTCCTGTAGTCCTTCAGATCCCCAACTCTCAGCCCAGCCTTGATGGCTTCAGGGTCACCATCATTCCTCCAGAGGACCAACGGGGTGAGCTGCCACTATGCCTTGGAATCATCTTTGTGTCTTGGGGCAAGGGGCCTCCCACAATGCCAGGACAGCAGAAGTGGCGTGTCCATTCCAGGCTGGGGTGTGGGCAGAGCTTGGTCAGTATTCTCTCCTCCGTGGCTGTTCCTAATCGGCACTTAAGCAGCTCCGCCTCTGCATTAGTCCAGTGGGCGCCGAGAGGTGTTATCAATAGGCATCCCACCCATCTCAGAGGGGCAGAGGTGAAGGGCAGTTGCTCAGTTCCTCTGCTTGGGGGACACCATCCACCCAGCTTCAGGCGCCCTAAAGGCAGGGCATGTCCAGCTTCCAGAAACCCTGCCCCCTGCACCCACTTCCTACTAGCCTATGTGCAGTTTTTTGTTTGCTGATTTGTTTTTTAGAGAGCGTGTCTTGCTGTGTTGCCCAAGCTGGAGTGCAGTGGCTATTCACAGGTGCGATCATAATAGCACACCACAACCTTGAACTCCTGGACTCAAGCGACTCCCTCACCTCAGCCTGCGGAGTAGCTGGGGTACAGCTGCGCACCACCTTGTCCGGCTCCACGTGCAGTTTTAATTGCACAGAAAGCTAGGCTGTTATTCTAATCTGTTTAAAGGCCCCCAAAAGATCAACATCCTTGAGGCATTAGCAGGGGACAGCCCCAAGGGGCCAATGGTGGACTTCTAACCCAACCCCAGCAGGACGGTCCAGGGAAGGAAGTTTCAATCTCATTCTCATCCCTGCGTTCTTATCCACTGCCCTATTCCACACCCTGCGCCAAGCTGCGAAATGCTCGTTCCCTGCAAGGCACCCTGGGCCAGAGCTCAGACCTCACTGAGCCCGCAAATCCCCCAAAGATCTCTTCAACACAGACTGTGGTTCAGCAGGCCTGGGGGGGGGGAGGGCCCAAGCGACTGCATTTCTAACAAGCTCCCAGGTGATGCTGACGCTGCAAGTCCTCGGGCCACACTCAGAGGAGCAAGGCTCCACTAGATCTTCACCTTCCAGAAGAATGTGCATCTTAAATTCGCACTTCGGAAAGGTGCCCTTTAAATTATTTAGCTCAAAGAAACGAACCTCAAAAGGTGAAACTGCAGGTAAGGTAGCTTGTTGGCTGGGGGAGCTATTTGGGAGGCAACCAGGACCATCTGCCATCACAACCCTCAAATCAAGCCCTTTGGTGAGCAGCGAGAGGAGCCCCGCGGTGGGGAGGTGAGGAAGGCCAAGACAGACTTGATGGGGGCCCAGCCCAGGATGCTAGCTCTGGGCCTCCCGCCCTCCCTGCTCCTCCAGCACCTGGAGCAGAGCTTCCCGGTGCACAGTCATTTATGTAGTGCCACCTTTCCAGCTCACGGAGTATGCTCTCTCTCTGCCAGGCAGGCACACAGCCTTCCCGCCCTCCCCAGCCCTGGCAGTCAGCACCAAGCATTGCTATTCCCTCAGCCAAGAGGCCCCTTCCCAGCTCCTCCTCTGCAGAGCGACATCTGGTCCCCCACACCCCATAGGTGCTGACCGCAGTGCGCTTACCCCTGCACCATGAACCAAGCTCCAACTCCGAGCCAGCTCTCCCCTCCATGGGCTGACTCATCAGCACCTTGCTGCTGGCCCCAATAGGCTTCTTTAGGCCCACCCCCAGTTGGCACCCTAATTCTTCCCTGTGCAAGGGTCTGATTCCACCCAACACACACACACACACACACACACACACACACACCAATCCTCCTGTCTCTCCAGCTTATTTTAGAATCCAAATTGGGGTGGGGGCACGTGCCAAGGTGCTGGAAGGCAAGGGTCAATGCCTGCTCCGGTCCTAGAAGGCAAAGTTCGCAGAAGAGGAAGGCTCTGCTTTATGAATTACTGGGCAGGGTGGGGGCGTGTTACTAGCCAGGAAAGGATAATTTCCTCCCAGTGGACCGCTGACAGCGCCAGGCCCAGGGCTGGGGTCGCAGTGGGGCGGCGGCTGGCGGGGCCAGCGGCGAGGGCACCGGATCTGCGCTCCCCGCGCGGAGGCAGCCGCTCTAGGTGCCCGCCCGGGGAAAGCAAGGCACCGAGTGCCCGCTGTCCGGGGCCGCCACCACCTTGGAATGCGCGGGCTCTGCACGAGTCCCGGGCTGATCCGCGGTGGAGACGAGGGGCAGTGCTCCCGGGCTCGAGCCCCTGGGGACAGCCAGCACCGCTTGTAGCGGGTTAGCCCCGCGGCCAGGTGGCCAAGCACGAGCCGCACCAGGCTCCCGGCTCCGCGAGGGGTGCGTCTTCCCGTAGCCAGACCGGACTGGGGCGAATGCAGAAGTGCCCCGGAGTCTCCGGCGGGCACAGCGAAGTGATGAGGGAAACAGACCTACGTGACTTTAGGTCCCTTCAACCCGGCTGCCCACCCCGCAAGGGGGTACGCCCCGCCCCATCACCACTGTCCAAATGGGGACCCAGAGCTCAGAAGGGGACGGGATTGGATCCCAACGCCCTCTACTCCCGAAATTCTGCCCCCACCCGGACCTGGACCCTCTGAAGCGCCAAGAACAACGTCCCTGAATATTCGCGGTCCCAGGGCCGGGGTTAGGGGATGCGGCGCCTCTCCTCCCACGGCCAGCGCGGAGAGAATTCGAGTTCCCGGGAAGCAAAGTTGCCGCGTGTCCGGCCGCGGGCTGCGAGCAGGGCGCAGAGCGGGCCGGGGGCCGCACGGAGGGAGGCCCCGGGCGCCTGCCGCGGGCGCCGGCCGCGCCGGGAACAAGTGGTTCGGCGGCTGCGGTCGCGGCCAACTTTCCCGCCGCGCGGCGGGCGAACGGCGCGGGGAAGGCGAGGGAAGCGGGGAGGGAAGGGCGGTGCGCGGCTCGTGGTACCGTGTGCGTGTGTGCAGCGGCGCCGCGCCGCGCCTCGGGCTCTGCTCTCCGCCGGCTCGGGCCCCGGCTACCGCCGCGTCTCGCCGCCGGCGCGAAGGCTCATCCGCGGCTCGCCGGCCGCTCCGGGGTCCCCTCGGGCCGCCCGCTCGCCGCTCGCTGGCCGCAACTTCAGGCGCGCCGCGGGCTCGGACGAGGCACGCCCCGAACGTCCCGAGGCTCGGCTCCCCCGCGCTCCATGCCCGGCGCCGGCCGCCCCGCCCCGCCCGGCTCAGCGCCCGGCCGCCGTCGGACGCGTCCTCCGGCCGAGCATCGCGCCCGCCGCCCGCGCCCCTCTCTCCCGAGCCGCCGCCGCCGCTCAAGTCCGCGATCAACTTTCCCTCGCTGCCCCCGCCCCGCTCGCCCCCGCCGCCCAGACCCCGCCTCCTGACGCGCCCGCCTCACCTCCCGCCTCGCCCGGCCCCCGCCCGCCCGCGCTCCGCCGCCCGCCCCCGCCCCTGGGCCCAGGGACCCCCGAGCCCGGCCCGGTCGCGCCCGGAGCCCCGGGAGCGGCGCGGAGCCCAGCCGCGCGCTCAGGGCATGAATATTTCAGTGCTGGCGGAGCTGCCCTCTGCCGATGTCATGGCACCGGCTGCTGTGGCAACTCGACGAATCCCCCAAAGGGGCAGGGAGGGAGCCCGCGGAAGCGGCCCCAGGTGCGAGCCAGAGCCATGCCCCGCAGGGCCGCTCGCCGTCCCGCAGAGGGGCACGCGGAGGGGTAGGAGCCCCGCCAGCCTCCCGCCGGCTCCGCGCCTCGGGCCGAGCAAGGAACGCTCCCGGGAAGCCGGAGCGGGCGGGCGGGCGCTCGGCCTAGGTGAGCCCGCGCCATCTGTTGGCTTTAAGCGCCCCCTCTCTGCTCCCGGAGTCGCTGAGCGGTCGGTCCCTCCAGTCCTTGGGGCCGCTTGGCGCTTTGCTCCCACCGGCTGCCGGCGCCCACCCGCTCATGCGCTCCCACCTGCGCCCCCTCCCTCACTCGAGCTCAGCATGCCTCCGAGTCCTTACAAACGAGGGACCCCGGGCTGGAACAGACCCTTGAGGTCACCGAGGTACCCTCACCTGAGCGAGAGGCCCTTTTCTGCAGCACCCAGGAGTAATGGTCTCCCAGCTGCTTTTTGTACATCTGTAGGGACAGAGGCTTCGTGACTTTCTGAGACAGCTGGATCCGGGAGGAGTCCGTATCCATGTGATTGAAGAGGGTTGTTCCCTGCTCTGGATCTTGACTTCCCCAGGCTGAACATTCTGATTTTTTTAAAAACTGTTTCTCATGTGGCAGGATTTCTGGACCTGTCACCGTTCCAGTCAGTGTATTGACCGTAGCTGCCTGGAGCGAGGCTCTGGGCTGAGACCTTCTGGGCCTCAACTCACTGTGTCTTCAACACAGCCTTTCTGGTGGACCCTGCCACTGTCCCGGTATTACAGTGAAAAAACGCGCTCTAGGGACGTTGGTGACTTGCCCCTGTGGTGGAGTCAGATATTAAACTCAGAATCTGTCTGGTTCCAAAGCTCCAGCTCTTTACCATTCATTCATTCATTATTCATTCATTCATTCATAGTCACTGCTGCGTGCTAGCTAACTGAAATAGGTTCTGGAAATCTGATGGGGAACAAAACAGGCTTGGTCCTTGTGCCTCACGGAGCTCCTCCAGTAGGAGAACCATGCCTTAGTCAATGAAGCGCATCTGCAGGTAAAATTATAGCCAGAATCAGTGCTAGAAAGGAGAGTGCTTTAATGACACCTGGCCTAGGGCATCAGGGAAGACTTCCAGGAGGAGGTGACTGACCTGAGTTCTCAAGGATGGGCAATGGAGAGAGAGAATAGACTTTTAGGCAGGAGAAACAGCATGTGCAAAGGCCCTAGGCACCCACCGCAGACAGTGGCCACACTGGGGTAAGTGATTTGGTGACTGCAGTCACCACCAACTTGTGCAAAGGTAGGAAGGAGCTGGCATGTGTAAGGAAGTGAAGGAAGTCCTGAGAGGGTGGGGAGCACAGTGAGTGTAAAGCCAGAGTGGGAGAAAGGGCAGACTGTGCAGGGCTTGTTGGCCTTGAACAGGGTTAATCTTTGTCCTAAGGGTGAAGGCTTCAAAGCAGGTGGTTTGGGTGGAGGTCAAGGGGTAGGATAGTCATGATCTAGTTTGTGGTTAGAGAAATGGGGACTTGATTAGGAGGCAATAGATGACAAGAGGAGACTGCTTTGATTAAAAATATTTATTTGCCAAATACTATGAGCCAGGAAATTTTGTAGACCAGGGCTCAGCAAACTGCTACCCACAGGTCAAATCTGTCCCACCACCTGCTTTTGTAAATAAAATTTTAGAGGAACACAGACATGCCTATCCAGCTGTAACTCCTTTCATGCTACAAATGCAGAGTTAAGGGGTTGCAACAGAGACAGTAGGGCCTGCAAAACCAAAAATATTTACTGTCTGGCCCTTTATATAAAAAGTTAGCTAACCCCTGTGAATCTAGAAACTTAGGACACATCAGGGAACCAAACACACACATGAGCATGCACACACACAAATCCGTGCCCTGGTGGAACTCACATTTCCGTGAGGTATGAACTTGAGTGTGAACTTGAACTTGATATACTGGCTCCTTCCATTTCCGTAGGCTGCTATGGTTGTCCAGGTGGTTGGTGACAGAAGCCTGGAATGTGGGGTGGTAGGTGAAGTGATGGTGGAGAGAAGTGGCATTCAGGAGGTAAAAATCCTGAATAGGAGAGGGAGTGATTATGGGGTGAGATGGAGGTAAGTGTCAAGGAGACCCCAGGATTCTTCCATTGATTGCAGGGGAGCATGGTGCAATGGAGTCAGCATCGCCAGAGTAACTCTACTTTTTGAGTTTTGCAAAATTGAAAAGAGAAAGAAAGCAAAAGTGACATATTGGGTCCTTCCATATATAGGACATCTTGTCCAGGCATCTCCAAAAGTGGCCACATCTCTGCAGTGCCTTCAAGTTCATCTTTAGTCCAGAGACACATTTGATTTTAAGATCCTGCAGGGCAGGGACTGTGTCTTTGTTCATTTATCTAACACACATTCCTGGGGCATCCACAGTACGCCGAGCTCTGGGCTGGGTGCTGAGGTCACAGAGAAGCATATGGTGTCATTGTGGTCCTCAGAGAAGCTACAGTCCAGTTGAAGAAATAGAGACAGAAACAAACAGTTATGAAGCAGTAGGATAATGCCATTCTTGAGGCCAGGACTAAGTTTAGCAGTGACAGAGGGGACCCCAAGCAGGGTGCAGTCCACTCTAACCAAGGAGATTGGGAAAGACTTCAAACAGGACAGACCACTTAAACAGAGCCTTGAAAGATGAGTGTTCCTGGCAAGATGAGACCAGCAAGAATATTTGAGGTAAAGGGGCTATGTGTGCAAAGTCACAGGGACATCAAACAGTTTAGAGACTTCAGGAACTGCGGCAGTAGGGCTGGACCAAAGAGTGCGCTGGGCAGAGGCAAGAGGCGAGTCTCAGGCGATGAGCGAGGGTGGACCACGAAGGGGCTGGGGGCTGTGCCAGGAGCCCTGGGCTTCTTCAGCAAGGGATGCTGCGGAGGGAGGGGAGAGGTTTGGACGTGCAGATGCACAAAAACAGGCAAGAGCGTGACAAGCTACAGAAAAGAAAGGAAGGGACAGGACATTGTCCCAGGGTGACCGGGGCTGGCATCTTGGAGCAGGGCCATCTCCCCTTCCATGTGTTCACATCCCCAAAACACCAAATACCCAGCCGGCTCGCTGGTACTCTCAGAGAATGAGGAGGGAAAGGAGGGAAGGAGAGATTCCAGATCTTTTGTTTCAAACACGCCCAGCCTCTCGAATCACCTGGTAGTGGATATGACTCCATCTTGGCTGCGCAGCCTCCACTAGGGTGCTTTCTGCCCTCTCCCTCCCCGGGGGAAGGAAGAGAGGCGACCTGGTGTAACACAAAGCTCTCTAGACAAGGGTGCAGGGGACGAGGGGCTTAGCCTCCTTGTCCGGGCCTTGGTTTGCTCAACTGCAAATGGGCGTGATGGCCCCTAGCCTTCCCCCAGCAACCTCCCAAGGTTGCCGTTCAGACCAAAAGAGGAAAACACGCATTAAAGTGCTTTACAAATTGTAAAAACAAAACAGCACTCACATACGAGCCTCTCCTCCCCAGGAGGGTCCATTATTATTTTTAAAGTGTGTAAGCGCCTCTCCTCTGGGTGTCCTCCATAACGGCGCCCCTGTCCCGCCTCGCACCGCGCTGCTTCCTGCTCCCCCCTAATCCCATCCACGAGCTGGTAAAAAGCCGTTTGTCGCTTCCTGCAGGCGCCCCCAGCCGGCTCGCCCTCTCCAGGGGCAGCGCCTGCCGCCGTAAACCAGACATGTGTGCTCCCGAGTTTGGTTTGTGAGCCCTTGGAGCCTGGCACAGCTGTGGCAGCGCGACTCGCCTTGTGAGGGAGCAGGCCGGGAAGGCTGACACGGTGGGCTGGGGCCGCCGTGTGCAGGGTGGGGGGGCCCCCAGGAAAGCCCTGGAGGGCATGGGGTTCCCTGGGCCCAGTCTCGGAGGCTCACCCTTGCCCTAGGTGGCCTGAGGAGCGAGGCTCCTTCCCTCGCGTCCCTGCCCCCTCTCTGCTCCCCTCGCCCATCATTTATTTATAAGGTGTTCATAGCAAAATGAATGACAAAAAGTTAGAAGCTAATTAAAGCTGGCACAGATTGGCACACGGGGCCATGAATTATGCATTGGTGTAGAATGGCGCTTGGTGGCAAGGACTGGCACCAAGTGCCCTGGGCATAGTAGGCAGTGGGCTTGGGCCCAAGCTCTGCCTCGGCCCCCCGCCCTGCCTCTCCGAGGGGCCCTCCATCCAGGGTCCTCTGCCTCTCTGGGGCGGCTGGAGCCCTGTCAGCCACCACCCCGCGATGGGCAAGTCCTCTCTGCACAGCCCAGCATGTCCTGGCTGAGAGAGGAGGCAACAGCACAATCACAGGCTGGACTCATCCCACAAAACCCTGTCCCTGGGGCTCCAAACACACGCCTGTCATCCGCATGGACCAGGCTGGGCTTCTAAAAGGGTGGGGGCAGGTGGAGAAGGCCTGAGATCCAGGCGGTCGATGGTGACATGGGCGCATCCGAGCTGGAAGATACCTTTCAGAACCACGCCATCCAAACCTCACGGTGTACTCACAGATGGCGAGCCTGAGGCTCAGAGAGGGACGGGATCTGTACAAAGTCACACGGCAAATAATCATAATAATGACAATGATGATAATAATAATGCTGGGTTTATTTAAAGCTGATTTCGTGCCAGCCACCATTCCAAGTCTTTATATGGAATGTCTCACTCAATCCTCATGGGAAGAAAACACTATAGTTATCTAAACCGACAGATAAGGAAACTGAGGCAGCATAGGACTATAAAAGCAGATTGCCCATGGTCATGGAGCTAATGAGGGGCAAGTCTGGATTAAACTAAATCCAAGTCGTCCGGCCCCAAGCCTTGTCCCACTATGGGCAAAGACAGTGGTTCTCAACCCTAGAAGCTCTTAGGAAGTGAGGCAGGGTGTAAAAATAGGACCAGATATTCAGATTTGACTAGTCTGGGCTAACCTCTGAACATGGCATTTTGGAAAGCTCTTTGAGTGATTCTAGTGCACAGAGGAAAATCATTGGCAGTGGGGATATGGATTTTGACATCCAAAAATCATAGATGTGATTTCTTGTTCTGCCACTGCCGACTCTGTGACTTTGAGCATAGGGCCCAACCTTCTGGGGCCTCAGTTTCTTCATCTGTAAAATGGGGTTAATAACAGCATGGCCCTGGAGTTGGACTGTTTGGGTTTGGTTTGAATCTTGCTTGTGCCTGTCTGGACAGGTTACCTAACTTCTCTTTGCCTCAGTTAACTCATCTATAAAATGTTGCAATACTAGCATAGCTTTGGTGAGGATCAAATGAGCTGACGAATATAAACTGGTACCTGGCATAGAATAAGTGCTCATGAAAATGGGAGCTGTGGGCATTGGCTGTCCTGAGATCGGGGAACCTTGCCCCTGTTGGCCACCGGGGATGTGGCCAGGATCAAATGAGGACACACACATATAACAGAGAGGCTTTGTGCACTGCAGGGCACAATGAGGCAGAAGAGATTGGGTCTCCTGGCTGCCTGTCCTGGGCTCTGATTCCCTATTCCTTTGCACATGGGAGACAGGAATACGTTATTATCACAAACACTTCAGACCACGGAGACAAACCCCTGTTCTCAAGTTAGTGTGTCTCCTTCCAAGGAATGTTCTGTGTGCATATGGAATATATAGTGTTTGGCTGGGGGCAGGGTAGGAGAGAAAGACATCTATCGTGCCACACTTCTGTATTTTTGAAGTCTGAACCATACGAATGGCTCAAATATAAAAATAAATATAAAGGGTATGCTTCAGGCAGAAGGAAAGTGGTCCCAGATGGAAGCTTGGATATTCAGGAAGCAATAGAAAGGGAAATACGCACAAATACAAATGAATCTTGGTTGTATAAAACTAATGTTTAAAATAGAGAGAGAGAATTAAAATATGTGACACCGTAACACATGAGTCAGGAAGGGGGTAAACGGGGTCGGAACGCTCTAAGATCCTTGCACTGTCCACGGAGTGGGTACAACTGCGAACAGATGGTAAACATCAATAAATCAAGGACGCCTGCTCCGTCTCTAGGCTGACCCTAGAAGAATGGCAACTGGATGTGTCACCAACCAAGTGAAGGCGAATGGAAGAATGACGTGTTCTGTGTGTGCGTTTTCAAAATTTGAAGAATTTTCTGTTGTTTATAAATAGTCATGCTGAATAGACTGTTCTATGACTTGTTTTTTGTTGTTGTTGTTGTTTTTCTTTTAAGATATGTCCTGTAGCTCTTCCCACATTGGTACACAGAGGGTCTGCCTCCCTCTTTGTGCCTGTGGGTGTGTATTCCACAGACTGATGGTGACAGCACCGCAGTAAACTGAGCGCTGGGCCCTTCCAAACGCAGGGCTCTGCGTGACTGTGCAGGCCACACGTCCACGGAGCCAGCCCTGATGGCAGACTGTGGTGCAGGGAAAAGGCATTGCCCATGGCAGTGTGTGTGTGGGGGGGTGTCTCTACAATCTCTGCTGGGGGGTAACAACCAACCCCTACCCCCACCCAGGCCCCTGAGTCCCATGCCAGAAAACCTAATGCTCATTAAAAAGAGGGGCGGCCTTTCCTCATCTGGTCCAGCCTCTGGAAGCCAAACCAGAAAAGAACTCGCTCCCAATTTGCTAACAGTTGTCAGAGGACAAGACTGCCGCCCATTCAGTATGGTCTACGGGTCACTTCCTGCTGGATGCAAGCCTTCTTCCGGTTACCTCTTTGAATCACACAGTAAGGAAGTTATCCCTTCCTCGATTCTGTTGTGGCCTATATAAAGATGCAAAGGAAAACACCTGCATTTGTGCTATTGTGTCTTTACCGCTTGATCATTTCTCTTTCTTGAGCCAGAAGGAATCAGGCCTTCTGCTCACCCTCTAACAGGCAACTTTGGCTGTATAATGATATTATTTTGTTATCATTATACTTATTTTAATAGTTACCTTTCATTTATTGCAATTAGTGTTGTGTTTTTTTTCACTTATGGAGGTGAGAAAAAATCTTTTAAAAATAAATTTAAGAGTTTAAAAGTGAGGGCTTAAAATTTGAATTGGGTCAGTAACAGTACAATTGTCACATGGACAGGCCAAAATTGGTGACAACGATAAGTGAATGATGAAAATTGGGAGGTCTTGACCTGAAGAATTAAGTCGAAGCATCTCTGTATCACTGTAGCATTTGAAACCTCGCAGACCCCACCACATCTCTGCAAAGAAGGCCAGCGTACCTGTGCAGGTTCAACCCACCCTCTCTTCAATGCAAAGCCTCTGTCTCAACCGACAAAGTGCACAGATACAGAGAGGGTGTTTAGTGCAGTACTCTTTATGATAAGGAGCAAAAGGGGGAAGAAACCTACATGTCCCTCAGTAGGAGACTGGTTACACAGTCCAGACTTTGATTCATCTGTCCTATGGACCACTCTGCTCTTTGGACCTCCCTATGCCCTGGCCTGGGCTTCTATTGTCCTCTCCCCTGCCATTGCCTGCTGCCCGCCCTCCTTCTCTGCTGAAGCCCATTCTTCAAATCCCATCACCTCCCAGCAGCCTTCCCTGCCCACCTCCCAGACCCCCAGGCCCCCAGCCTCCTCTGACCCCTGGGATCCTCACTGTCTGGACAATTCCCCACCTGTGTATAGCACGGAATCTTTCATGATCTTTTCATAGTCTGTCTGTCTTGTTTCCAATGCAATCATAAGCTCCCAGAGGACAGGGACCAAAGCGTGTCTGAAGGCACACTGGACAGGACTCAGAAACCCAGGACTCAGCCCTGACTCTGCCACAGTCTGCCTGAAGGACCTTGCATACAGCACCCCACCCCCACCCTGAGCCCCAGAGTCCTCATCCAAACATGAGATGTGAGTTCAGGGTCCCAAGGTCCTTTCTGCTCTGAGAGTCTAAGACCATTTCATACTGTTCTATATCTTCCCATAGAATAATAACACTAAGATTTTTACATCTTAAGAGGGTTGCATCCATGATCTCATTTAACCCTTACAACAGCTCCATGATAGTGGTACTATTGGTATTGTCCCCATTCCACTGATGAGAAAATTGAGGACAGGGAAGCTGTATCAGTGAAATTAAACTAGGTTACACTGTGATATAAACAGACCCTGAAACCTCAACTGGCAATAAAAGTTTACTTCTTGGTCACACCTAGTGCAGTGCTGGTGGGATGGCTTTCCTCCGAGGGTGGCTTGGGGATCCAGGGTGCCCCCAACTTAGAGCTATACTACTGGAACACATGTCCTTGCGGGCACACATGTCACTGTGGCAGAGCAAGACAGGGTGAGGGACTCCAAGGGTCCCAACGCCTTGGCCTGGGGTGGACACGTCACTCCTGTTCCCCCATTTCCCCAGCCAGGAATAGTGTGGCCTGTTAGAGACTGGGCCACAGAGCTCCACTGGCCCCTGCCCACCACACCCAGGTCCGTGGAAAAACTGTCTTCCATGAAATCGGTCCCTGGTGCCAAAAAGGTTGGGGACCGCTGCTGCAATGGACTGGCATCGTGAGGTCAGAAAGAGAGGAGATGGCAGCCAGGCAGACGGAACATCAGGACAGGCGGCCACTGTCCACAGGAATAATCCGAATAGTTCCTCTCCGCGGAGCACCTGCCACGGGCCAGGTGCTTTATCGATGTGCCATCTGATCCTCCCAATGTCCCAGAAATGAATCCCACGTCCACTCTGCAGGTGAGGGAAGTAGGGCTCAAAGAGGTTGCACGAACTGGCCAAGGTAAAACATCTGGGAAGCTGCTGGATGACCCCCAGGTCCCTGTGGGTTTGTCACCCCGGGCCCTGCGGAGGGCGTGGCCAGGGAGGAGGGCACTGAGGGACGAACTCTCAGTCTGGGCCCTGCCAGCCCTTTGCGGACAAAGCCAGGCAGAGGGGTGTGGGGGGAGCTGTTGTCTGGGGGCATCCTGAGCCGTGGTCCTGCCCTGCCCTGCAGCAGGGAAATCCCTCAGGCGCCGTCCCCAGGGGAGTCCAGAGTGCAGGGCGCCACCTGGAGGCCGAGCGCCACGCGGCACCTCTCACCCCTTCGCGCCCAGCCCTGCTTCGCAGGGAAGGTTCTGGGGCAGCTCCTACAGAGAGGGGGCCAGAAAGCAGCGGGTGGTGGTCTCCAGCAAGGCCTCCAGGTTCTTCACCGTCTGCTCCACCCTCCCACCCCATCCTTCCCTGTCCCCAGCCATCCAGGATTTCTCCCTAGCCTTGTTTCTATCACAAATAGCAACCGAAGACCTCCTGTGGGTCAGGTACCCTTAGGGGCTCCTTTTGGGACTGGGAGTCTGGACTCTTGGGTTCAGTCTCTCCCGCCAGCCACTAGCTGACTGTGTGACGCTGGGAAAATCGCCGCCCCTCTCTGGGCCTCTGCTACCTCCCTTGTATTAAAAAAATGCAGGTCACAACTAGAGACACCATAGCGAGTGGAGCCTGGAAGCAGGCAGGCCTGAGTTTGAATCCCAATTGTGCCGAATCCTTGCTGTGTGACCCTTTGAGCAATGTAATTAACCTCTGAGTGCCCCAGTTAACTCCTCTGTAAAATGAGTTGATGACACCTATCCAAAGAGTTTTATTAACAAGATTAATAAAAAGATGAAGTTGTTGCCTGTATAGATAATGAAATACATACAACATAAGACATGAAGTGTCTAACTCAGAGTCTTGCTCCCTTTCCTCGGCTTCCTCACGTTTTAAAACTAGGGTTCGGCTCCCAGGGTTTTCCCATCCTTCCACCTAAGAAGGGTCGAGATCAGGCTCCTGATTCTCACACTCCAATCATGGACCCTGCCTCCCTGCACTAGGCCAGCGAGTGCCAGGAACAGATCTCCTAACCCAGGCCCAGCCTGTGTACGGGGAGGGCCCTCTACCTCCTCCTCGAGTCACCTCCGACTTCATGGTAGGGACTTAACCTCTCTACTGATTCATTGCTGTCATGGTGAATGGCACCTGTCCCCTAGAGTTGCACAGTGCACAACCACAGCAGCTGTTCATGGCTGCCTGTTGTTGAAATTCTCAGTAACTAAAAACAGGTGTACTGGGATACAGCCCCATACCAAGTACAGTGGGAGGCAGGAATAGCACACAGAATGTCTGTCGCTTGAGAAGGTCTCAGGAGAACCTCCAGCTAAGACAGAGGCCCAGCTCCTCCAGGGGGCAATGCCAAGTGCACTCCTCCTAATGCATCTAAATTGGGGTGGGGAGTGGATCCAGCCTTTAAGATGTATAGGTCCTGGGTTTAATCTCCCTGAGCCTCAGTTTTCTCATCTGTGAAATGTGGGTATGATCCCTGGCCTGTTTACTTGCACCGTTTGTGAGATGAAGAAAGATCTGAAGCCCCCTATAAACTGTCCGGTGCTGTTCAGATATAATTCCACCCATCCTTCACTTACTCGTTTATCGAGCACACGGCCAGGCAAAGGGTCAGTTGCTGGGGATATAGTGGGGCGCACAATAGACATCTTTCTGTGCCTTGAACGTCTTGGAGAACAAAAGAGGAAAGAAGTCACTGGCACCTTCCCGAAGGCCACCATAGCCTCTGTCTCCTTCCCTGCCTGCGTCTCCTTCTGGGAATGACCACAAGCATTCGCTGGGTGTCCCACACTGTGCCCTGCACATCACACACATATAGCGTGTCATCTAATCCTTTCAGCAAACTCTAAGGTAGGCACCCCCATTTTAGAGATGAGGAAACTGAGGCTCAGAAAAAATTAAACTCTACGTAGAGAAAGCTGGATTCTAATCCAGATCTGCTGGGCTCTCCAGTAAGAGTTAACATCTAAATTAAACAAGGGAAAGGTAATAGTTACTGAGGACTTATTAGGCATCCGGGGACAGGGCTGGGCACTTTACCAGCCTCATTTGATTTAACCCTTACACCACCCACGCTACTTAGGCATATTAGTCCAATTCTACAGATGAGGAAACTGAGTCTCCAAGAGATCGAGGGAAGCTCCCCGTCCTTTCCCCAAGTCATGGTTGACGCCGTGGGAGTTGGGCAGATTACAGTAATCATCTAATGCCTGAGCAGCGCTGGAAGATGAAAAGCCCTTATTGAAAGTGCTAAGTATGGTGATTAAGTCGGAAGGTGGAATTATCGGCACAGGGGGAGCGGGCTGCAGCCATCAGGAGAGGATTAGTGACTTGCTGCCCGATTAAGCGGAAGGCAGGATGGGAGGGAAGAAACAGAGGTTTGTAGCGTAAGGTGCGGCTCGCATCTGGGAGGGTAAGAGACTCTCTGGGCCTGCGAGGCAGCCGTCCTGCCCCAGCGCTGAAGGGATGGGCAGCGTCTGCAGACAGCAAAGTGAGCCCCCAGCTCCCTTCGCCTTTCTCCCATCCGTCCGTCCACCCATCCACCCAACAATTAATTTCCGAGGACCTCCCGGGTCTCAGGGGCTGTCCTAGGCACTGCGGGTACAGCTGTGGACAAGATAGAAAGCTCTCATGAAACTCCCAGCCCAGGGGAGGGAGACGGACATTTAACAATAATCACATGTCAAGGAATTATTGTTCATTTTTTAGGTTTAAGAACAAGATTGTGGTTATGATCTTTTATTATATTTTTCAAGACTTAATTTCTTTTTTTTTTTCTTTTTGGTAGAGACAGGGTATCTCTATGTTATCTAGGCTGGTCTTGAACTCCTGTGCACAAGCGATCCTCCTACCTCGGCGACCCAAGGTACTGAGATTACAGGCATGAGCCACTGAGCCTGACCAAGACTTAAGTTTTTAAGAGCAGTTGTAGGTTCACAGCAGAATTGAGAGGAAGGCAGAGAGATTTCCCATACACCCCCTTCCCCCACACGTGCTCTGCCTCCCACGTATATACTCATGTCTATACTCACGCCTCCTGTATCAATGTCCCCCACCAGAGCGGTACATTTGTTACAACTGATGAGCCTACATTGACATATCATTGTCACCCCAAGTCCCTAGTTCACATTAGGGTTCCCTCCTGGTGCTGTACATTCTATGGGTTGGGATAAATGTATTATGACATGTTTCTGTGGTCATGTTTGATACAAGTGCCTTTATCTTTTAGTGATACATACCAAAATATTTACAGATGTGATGCCTCAGATGAATACAGGAGGTGGGAGTGAGTGAGCATACAGATAAAACAAGATTGGCCCTGGGTTGATCTTTGTTGAAGCTGGGTGATGGGTACATGGGGTTCATGATATTAATACTACTCTGTTTTCTTTTGTAAATATTAAAAATGTTTCATAATGAAAAAGTTTTTTAAAAACACACGAACAGGCTGTGTGTAGTGGCCCACGTCTGTAATCCTAGTACTTTGGGAGGCCAAGGATCACTTGAGGCCAGGAGGTCAAGACCAGCCTGAGCAAGAGTGAGACCCCATCTCTACAACAAATAGAAAAATTAGCCAGGTGTGGTGGCACATGCCTGTAGTCCCAGCTACTCAGGAGGCTGAGGCAAGAGGATACCTTGAGCCTAGGAGTTTGAAGCTTCAGTGAGTGATGATGATGCCACTGTACTACCTGGGTGACAGAGCTAGACCCTGTCTCAAAAAAAAACAAAAAACTGCACAAGTAGATAAATAATTATCATTCATGATAAGTGCCATGAAGGAAAAGTGAATGTCATGATGAGAGGTTATTGTACAGGGACCTGATTTCAACTGGAGAGGGGGGTACAGTGTCAGATTTTGACAGGGCAAATCACTGGGGCATCCTTAAGC
Organism: Microcebus murinus; assembly: GCF_040939455.1. Taxonomy (NCBI): domain Eukaryota; kingdom Metazoa; phylum Chordata; class Mammalia; order Primates; family Cheirogaleidae; genus Microcebus; species Microcebus murinus. The sequence goes on along the minus strand of NC_134117.1, from coordinate 53,663,991 downwards.
CTAGTGATTGGGCGCGGTGGCTCACACCTGTAATCCTAGCACTCTGGGAGGCCGAGGAAGGAGGATCGCTCAAGGTCAGGAGTTCGAACCCAGCCTGAGCAAGAGTGAGACCCCCGTCTCTACTAAAAATAGAAAGAAATTAATTGTCCAACTAAAAATATAGAAAAAAAAATTAGCCGGGCATAGTGACCATTCCTCTTGAGGGTACATGCCTAGGAGGTGAGGGTAGGTGACAAGCCAGTGAGAGCTACAGTTTCCTAGAACCGTGTAGAAGCAAGGGACCTTGGGCCTCCAAACATCGGAGGAAGCAGAGCTCGTGGGCAATCCCCACCGCCCGCCCCCGCAGTGCCCCTCAGCAGCAGATGACCCGATTGAGTGAGTGTCTGGTATTTGTGAAAAGACCGGTTCCAGCTTCAAGCTGAGGGACAGATGCTGTGGGTTGGAGTGTGCGGGGAATGGGCCTCCAGGCCAGCAGTGTCCACGCTAGAATTTTTCCAAGGTGTACAGCCTATAGCACTCCTCACAACAAGACTGGATCCCTGTGTCGAAAGACAAAATTACAACAAATTTAGTTTAAACATCTCATTAGCTTGATTGTGATTCTAGATTCATCCCATAAAACAGAATAAGCGTTCCCATGAGCTGAGCAGAGGAGACTGGCTTTACAGACAGAAGGGCTGCAGAAAGCAGGGGCAAAAAACAAAGACAGTGTTCATTGGTTCAAAGCTACTTTCCTTGTAAGGTGGGGACCAGGAGAAAGAGCAATAGAAAAATAACTGATTGGTTAGCATCAGACCACTTCAGGAGTAACGCAGAGGGAACTCCATCATCCCACCGACTGAGATTTAAACTGGCCTGTTTGATAAATGGTTTATTCCCTCTTTCTCCTGATTTTGGGTTTCATGACATGGAACTTTAGCATGAGTGACTCCATTTTGATTTTTAGTCTGGTCTGTTGGAGCCTCGTGCAGAAACTTAGTCTAAAGCAATGCTCTCCTGTAACTTTTATGTAACACTCCTCTCTGAGAAGAGCAGGAGTGACAAAAGAACAAAATGTGGCTGGCCTGCTACTGAACCAAACTGGGGTCTGTTCAGTGGGTGCAGTGAAGCCAGACACTGAAGCTGAGAGCTGCAGCCAGAGAAAGAGTCATCTTTATTGCAGGGCACCGTGCAAGGAGAATAGGCAGCTAATGGGTAAGATTGGAACTCCTCCGTGGCTTGCAAGCCAGGGTTTGTAAAGAAGGGGTACGTCTCAGGCAGGCAGAATTGTCCATCAATCTCTGAAGGCCATCCTGAAGGGGGCGCTCTAGGTCACAGGTGGACCCAGAGATTAGCTGGAAAGGAGTAAAATGTGTGTGATTCCCTCCAGGCCCCTCAGGGTAAAACTGAGGAGAAAGAACTGTGGTCAGAGTTTAATTCCTCAGTTCCCCCTTATCTGCATTTTCCATCAGGTGGGGGTTTCTGAAAAACAACTCAATGACATATGTTAAGATGCCATCTTTTAGTTTCATAGGGAACCAAAACATCCTGTGACTCTGGCCTACTACTCAGCAGGCTGCCCATTCACTTTTCTAGGCTAGCCAGGTGCCTGGAATTTCCCCTGAAGGGACTGAAGATCTTCCTTATTTCCATGCCTGGGGGGCCTAGAAGGCCCCTAAGAGGGGTCCCTGCCTGTCTCAGCTCTCTACTCTCACTGGTAAGAAGCACACCCTCTGGACTCAGGGCAGACCTGGGTTCAAATCCCTGGACAAGCCACTTCAATCCTCCAAACGTTGTTTGTCTGTTGGGGGTAATTGAGGCTTTGAAAGGGTGAAGCTGTTACAGCCCAACCAGGCTCATTTGCCCCCGGCACAAGAAGAAGCTTGGGATACTGGGACAACAGGGGTTACACAGAGATGGAGTTTAATATCACAGGCACTATGCCAGAAAAGGGGAAGAATTTCTCAAATCAATTTCCCCAAGAATTTGGAAGAAAGGTTGTTTTTTTGTTTGTTTGTTTTAAGACAGAGTCTCACTTTGTTGCCCGGGCGGAGTGCCGTGGCGTCAGCCTAGCTCACAGCAACCTCAAACTCCTGGGCTCAAGCAATCCTTCTGCCTCAGCCTCCCAAGTAGCTGGGACTACAGGCATGCGCCACCATGCCCGGCTAATTTTTTCTCTATATTTTTAGTTGGCCAATTAATTTCTTTCTATTTTTAGTAGAGATGGCGGATCGCTCGAGGTCAGGAGTTGCTGGCCATGAGAAGGGAAGTCAGACATGCCTCCTCATGCCTCCTTCTCTTCTTGGAGATATCCTTTGTAACTCATCAACAGGCCTAGGACTACACAGGATAGGGCTTGAACCACACCTGCAGGTCCTCAATTTACTTAACAGATCACGAGTCTCAGAATATGTCCAGTGACTTGTCTCTGATTAACAGACTTCCTTATCTTAACTTGAAATATTTCAAGCCTTTAGACAAGGCTTCACTTCTTTTTTTTTTTTTTTTTTTGAGACAGAGTCTCGCTTTGTTGTCCAGGCTAGAGAGTGCCGTGGCGTCAGGCTAGCTCACAGCAACCTCAAACTCCTGGGCTTGAGCAATCCTTCTGCCTCAGCCTCCCGAGTAGCTGGGACTACAGGCATGCGCCACCATGCCCGGCTAATTTTTTATTTACATATCAGTTGGCCAATTAATTTCTTTCTATTTATAGTAGAGACGGGGTCTCGCTCTTGCTCAGGCTGGTTTTGAACTCCTGACCTTGAGCAATCCGCCCGCCTCGGCCTCCCAGAGAGCTAGGATTACAGGTGTGAGCCACCACGCCCGGCCAAGGCTTCACTTCTTTAACCAATTATAAATCAAAGAATCTTTAAACCCACCTATAACCTGTAATTCCCCACTTGGGAAGCCCTGCCTTTTTAGGCCAAATTATTTCAGAGTCTGGGTTCTTTTCCCTGACAGAAGAACGCTAGGAATCTTCATGACCATCAGCTATGTTACTCCTGAGTAGTAAACAATTGTAGGAAAGCAAGCTGGGGAACAATGGCTGTTCCGTGTGTGTGTGTGTGTGTGTGTGTGTGTGTGTGTGTGTGTGTGTGTGTGTGTGTTTAACTATGCCTGTACTTTTGCAGAGTTCAGGCCCCTACCAGTTTCTACCTTACGGCTTCTGATTAATTTTACAAAGGGTGGTTTCAAAGCCATGTGAACTCAAATGCTCACCCTCCCCCCCCTCAGCTGACTGAATGGACCCCCTCGTGGCCAAAGGAATATTCTAGGGCAAAGTTGCCTGCCAGGAGGAGGGAGGTCAGACATGCCTTATCATGCCCCCCTCCCTTCTTGGAGACTTCCTTTGTAATCCATTAACAGGCCTAAGGGTATGCAAGACAAACCTGCAGGCCCTCAATTTGCAACAAATGGTGGCTTATCTCTGGTAAACAGTTTATGTTAAAACATTCCAGGTCTTTAGACAAAGCTTCATGTCTTTAGCCAATTACAATCTAAAGAATCTTTAAACCCACCTATAACCTGTAAACCCCCCCCCTTCGAGATGGCCCTCCTTTTTGGGCCAAACCAATGTATGCCTCCCACACATTGATTGATGGCTTTACCTGTAACCCTTGTCTCTAAAATGTATAAAAACCAAACTGTAACCCAGCCACAGCGAGTCCACTTGCCCAAGGACTCTTGGCAGTGGCTCTGGGTCATGGTCCTCAAATTTGGCTCAGAATAAATCTCTTTAAAATTATTTTGCAGACTTTGTTTTTTTTTTTTCCGTTGACAGCCACAATGAGAGCAAAGCCCTTAGCAGAGCATTCGGTCCTCTGTGAGTGCCAGCCACCAGACTCCTCCTCACTGGGCAATGACACGTCCCCTGTTGTTCCCTGTCTAAGGTGGTGTTCCTCTAGAATCTGACTGGAGATAAGGATTCAAGTGTAAGTCGTTTATTGGAGGTGATCCTGGGAAGCCCCAGTTGAAGAGTGAGGAAATGAAACAAACAAAGGAAGGAGACCTAAAACTAAGTGTGTTGTTGAGCAGATTACCATTGTAGACAACTGGAGCTCAGAACCACAAGTGAACTCTGGGTAACAGTGTAGTAGAACAGCAGTTCTCAAACTTGAGAACCAGCTCACTAGGAGGGCTTGTTAAGCACCACTGATTGGGCCCCATCACCCAGAGCTTCCCCATTAAGTCAGTGTAGAGAGTAGGCTGAGAATTTGCCTTTCTTTTCTTTCTTTATTATTATTATTTTTTTCTGAGACCATGCAGTGAGAGAGAATTTGCATTTCTAACAAGTTCACAAGTGACTAAGATTGCAGCTGCTCTGGGGCTGTGCCCTAAGGACCACTTAGTGTCTCAGCATGATCCCATTTGGATGCGGAAGCTAGGGAATTGATCCACCAGCTCCTTGTCCATCAGTATTTGAGGATGGTTTCCAAGGGTATCCACTCTCTGGGACTCAAGTTTATGCTTGCCAAACTTGCTCCCACAACCAGAAAAGCCCCATTAAGCCCTAGCGCCTTTGGCTGGGATACAGGTTGGGGAGGAGACCTGCAAGGTAGTTTGACATCTGATTGAAGGATTTCAACAAAAGCTGAGGGTGAAGGATGCCTTTCTGTCGAGGCCCTAGCAATGCATTGGCATGGTCACATATTATTGTAAATGAACAAAAATATTTTGTTGTGCTTTCTTTTTACATTCTAAATAAGTATTCTATTTTTTGTACCTAATTTTATATTTGCAATTTCTAGTTCTTTTTCCTAAAAAGGGCTCCCCAAATCATCTAAGCTTCGGATCCCATAAAACCTGGATTGCCCCAGGCAAGTTCCAGTAGGAACACAGATTTAGGTTTCCCCGAGTCCAACATCACTCAGATTCAAATTCCAGCTCTGCCACTCCCTAGTTGAGGTAGTTTGGCTAAGATGTTTAATCTGTCTAAACCTCCGTTTACTCGTTTACAAAAGGGGAACAGTAACCGTACTTTCCCTACAAAATCGCATAAAGAACAAACGAAATAATCCTTGCAAAGAGCCAGGACCACAATAAGTGCTTAACATATATGATGAGTATCTTTTGGGTCATTATGTGTTCCCACGGTTTATTCTTGTTTTTTTTCATTTTATCATGTGCCTCGATGATCTCTTTCCTTCAGGCCCAGGTAGGAATGAGAGAACTGGGGACAGAATAAAAGCTGCCTTCTCCGGAATTGGCAGGTCGCCACCTAGTCCAGCCACCACACGCCTTCTCCCCGCCCCATTGGCTCCGCCCCCTCACCTGGGCGTCCGCCCCGTTGCCAGGTAACCACAGTCCGCCCCCGCGCGGGGATTGGCTGTGCGGCCTGGCTACCGGCATGCCCCGCGGCTCCCGGAAGCCGGCTGCGCCCTCTGTTTTGAAGCTCTGGGCGGTTTCGCAGCCGGAGGCCGGCGAGTGCGGCGTAGGCCGAGGCCTTGGGAGCAGTTCTGTCCGAGCTGAGCTTGGCAGGCCGGCATCTCCGCGGGTCACTGAACCGGACGGCCTCGCGGGGCTGACAATCCGCCGCAACTCGCCTGGTGTGTCACAACTGTGGAGTCTCTAGGCAGTCCAAGCCCTGGGAGACGGAGCTGAGTCCCCGGAAGCGAGGCGACCAGCTGCAGCTTGGAGCATCTTCCAGGAGCCCACGCCCGGCGGCCTGAACCCCTCTCCACCACCCCCTCCCCTGCCTCCCCAGCTAGATCTCCTAGCCCACCAGTCTAGCTTACTCCCTTCAGCTCTGTGACCTTGGGAGAATGACCTTGAGAAACGAAAAATAGCTCAGAGCAGTCCAAGCTAGTGAAGTATACAAAATGTATCAGGCCCAGAGAGACAGAAGGATGGGACTTCAGTCATACCCCCTACCCACTCCACCCCTCATGTTCAGGGACAGTTGTTTAAAGACATTTTTTTCCTGTTTAGTGCCTCACCCATCATCTTGATGTTCTGGAATTTGTGATTTGAAGGACAATGTATAGCCAATCAGTAACTTATTTTAATGTAAATTTGTGGTAAACAGTTTAGGAACTGCCTCTTCTTTTTTTTTTTTGAGACAGAGTCTCGCTTTCTTGCCTAGGCTAGAGTGAGTGCCCTGGCGTCAGCCTAGCTCACAGCAACCTCAAACTCCTGGGCTCAAGCGATCCTCCTGCCTCAGCCTCCCAAGTAGCTGGGACTACAGGCATGCAGCACCATGCCCGGCTGATTTTTATATTATATATATTAGTTGGCCAATTAATTTCTTTCTATTTTTATGGTAGAGACGGGGTCTCGCTCAGGCTGGTTTTGAACTCCTGACCTTGAGCAATCCGCCCGCCTCGGCCTCCCAGAGTGAGCCACCTCGCCTGGCCTAGAACTGCCTCTTCTTTCCTTAAAAACCCACTTGTAACTGCTGCTAATCAGAGTGTATATTCTGGGCAACTTGACTATACTCTTGGGTGGGCATCCTCAAGCTTTGGCTCCAACAAACCCGACACTTAATCATATTTTCTGAATCATATTATGAAAGGTTGATAACCTCTGGAAGCTTTTTTGACTTTCCGATACTGATACTACCAGTAGTGAATAATAATAAGTGACATTGGTTGCTTACTTCCCACCCTTGATAAATGTTTTAGTGTTGAAGTCTAAGAGGCAGGTATTAAATCCATTTTGGAGATGAGGACACTGAGGCTCAGGGAAGAATTTAATTTGCTGTAATTCACACAGCTCTATGGGGCTAGATTTCCAAACCCAAGTAGTGTAACTCCAGAGCATGCGATTTTAACTTAAAGGCTTCTTGTGAGGTTTGACAAGAGGATGTCCAGTCTTATCCAGATGCTTGGCAACCACTGAGTGCCTGGTTGAGGTTAGTGGGCAAATCGTCATGGTAGTTGTAACAAGTTGGCTTTGGTCAGAACTTTATAAGAAGACAGGGACGATCTGGGATTCATTTCTGCCACTCTCCAGAGTTTTAAGTCTTTAAAAAATCTTCAAGGTGCTTTGGCTTTGTGTCTTCTACTTCCTATATAACACTTTGCTCCACTTCTGTGTTTACCCCTTCTCTCCTCTACCACTTACAGCTCTCTACTGCTGAAGCCCTTTGCCTCTGAAAAATGGTCAGGTTTCTGCCCTAAGCTTAAAGAGGACAATCAGTACCCCAAGAAGTTCTCACTTTTCTTCGCTAATGAAAATACTGAAAACACCACAACAGGAGGACTCTTGATAATGGGGTCCTAAATTTAAAAGGGGGAACTTACCTAGCCTGTGACTGTCAGGGTTTCAAGGGAGACAGCTGTCTATGTTCTTCCTAAAATGCTAGACACCATTTTGGGGTTTGAGGACTTCTGCCTAGGTCTTCTGCATATAAAATGATAAACTTGAATAATATTTGCAATATTAAGAAAAAATAGTCTTTGCTATATCCAAGATTGCTAAACCAACTGATTTTTTTAGAGACAGGGTCTCGCTCTGTTGCTTAAGTTGAAGTGCAGTGACATGATCATACCTCACTGCAACCTCAAACTCCTGGATACAAGCAATCCTCCCGCTTCCAAGTAGCTGGGACTACAGGCACTTGGTACCATGCCTGGCTAATTTTTTAAATTTTTTGTAGGGACTGGGTCTCGCTATGTTGCCTAGGCTGTCTTGAACTTCTGGCCTCAAGTGATTCTCCTGCCTTGGTCTCCCAAAGTGCTAGGAGTATAGGTATGAGCCACTGTACCAGGTCCCATCTGTATTTTTTAATTGTTTTTTCAGTTGCCTTATATTTACTTTTTAAAACTGTATATCATTACTTTAATGGAAAACCAATATCACCTGTCAAATAAAAGGTACAAAACCACAGAAAGAAATGCAAATAAAAACAAAACATTGCTCAATTCTAGTGGGCAAGACCTGGAACTGAGATTTGATTTCTTTTTGTTAAAAAGGGAGAATATTAAGTTTTAGCAAGATGTCGAAGAACTCAAGCAATAAACTGAAAGTTTCTCCTGCAGGTAATCAAAATTGAAAGAATTGAAAAGGGAAGAACTTCCATACACAGAGATTTTGTGTTGTTTAATGCTCTGCCTGGTAGCACCTAAAGTCACCCAGTGCAGTACCAGCACTTCTCTTCCACACTTGTAAAATCAGTGGCCACGGTAGTCCCTGGAGCCCCTGGTGTTCATGTGCACTATGCAGCATTTGCTCTGATTCTCTTAGGGTCTGTGGGGCAGGTGGGGAGCAGGGGATAGCTCCTAGTGGCTCTGTCACAGCCTCTAACCTTTTCTCCTGTGTCCCTCCTTCTCTGTGTTATCACCATCTCAGGCACAGGAGAGATGAACTGTTTAGCCGGATTGGATGTGCACCAAAAGCTGCTCAACTACTGCTGTGTGGTTGAAGTCACTGGCTACTACCTTCCACCAACCGACTTTCCCCCTCTGCCAGCTGAGGCCCTGCACCCTTTCAGGATGGAGATGGTGAGTGGAGGTTGGGGCAAGCAGTGTCACTCTTCGTGTAGCCGTTTTCTGAACAAAAACCTAGGTAGGCTTCTAGGGCCTGTTCCCCACCTCCACCCCCACCCTCAGAGATACCAGGATGGAGGTTCCTGATCCTTTTACTAGGATCATGTAGTCCCCATGCCTTAGGGTTACCATGGTGACGGCAGAGTGGAGCTCTATCTTCTTACCATGAAATAGCACAGATACCACCATCTGGAAACTGCTTAGGAGGCAAAAAGGAGGCCAGCCATTGACCAGGGAGGACCCACAGCCCCTGCCCATGGTCTGTCCTGCATGTTCCTTAGCCTTAGGGGGTGGGAAATGGTTTGAAGGAGAGAAGAAGGGAGCTGCTATAATGTCTCTACTAATCTCCACTAATCCTGGCTGTGTACCCTATAAAGCTCAGCTTTGAATATTTAGGAAGACAGAGGGAGGCCAGGCATGGTGGCTCATGCCTGTAATCCTAGCACTCTGGGAGGCCAAGGCGCGTGGATCGTTTGAGCTCAGGAGTTCGAGATCAGCCTGAGCAAGAGCGAGACCCCCGTCTCTACGGAAAAATAAAAAGAAATTAGCTGGACAACTAATATATATATATAATTAGCCGGGCATGGTGGCGCATGCCTGTAGTCCCAGCTACTCAGGAAGCTGAGGCAGGAGGATCTCCTGAGCCCAGGAGTTTGGGGTTGCTGTGAGATAGGCTGATGCCACGGCACTCTAGCCGGGTCAATAGAGTGTGACTCTGTCTCAAAAAAGACAAAAACAAAACAAAACCAAAAAAAACAGGAAGACAGAGGGGGAGGAAATATGAGAAGAGACACAAAGAGGAAAATGAGGGGTCTGCCTAACTCAAAGGAAGTGAATTCAAAGTTCCAGTAATAAAAAAGAACATTTAGAGACCTAGGACAAGAGTAGGTCACCAAGTATGACTCAGGTCATACAAGAGTATGCACCATAGGTCTCAATATGTATTAATAAGGTATAAATCAAGTAACAGACTTAAGTAATCTTTTTTTTTTTTTTTTTGAGACAGAGCCTCACTCTGTTGCCCAGGCTAGAGTGAGTGCCGTGGTGTCAGCCTAGCTCACAGCAACCTCAAACTCCTGGGCTCAAGCGAGCCTCCTGCCTCAGCCTCCGGAGTAGCTGGGACTACAGGCATTCACCATCCCTGGCTAATTTTTTATATATTTTTTTATTTTTTAGATGCCTAGGTAATTCTTTCTATTTTTAGTAGAGATGGGGTCTCACTCTTAGGCTGGTCTCGAACTCCTGAGCTCAAACGACCTGCCTGCCTTGGCCTCCCAGAGTGCTAGGATTACAGGTGTGTGCCACCGTGCCCGGCCTCAAGTAACAGACTTAAAATATGTCCTTTTTCTTTTTCTTTCTTTTTTTTTTTTTTGAGACAGAGTCTCACTTTGTTGCCCAGGCTAGAGTGAGTGCTATGGCATCAGCCTAGCTCACAGCAACCTCAATCTCCTGGCTCAAGTGATCCTCCTGCCTCAGCCTCCCAAGTAGCTGGGAGTACAGGCATGCACCACCATGCCTGGCTAATATTTTGTATATATATTTTTTAGTTGGTCAATTAATTTCTTTCTATTTTTAGTAGAGACGGGGTCTTGCTCAGGCTGGTTTCGAACTCCTGACCTCGAGCAATCCGCCTGCCTCGGCCTCCCAGAGTGCTAGGATTATAGGCGTGAGCCACCACGCCCGGCAAAATATGTCCTTTTTCTACCTTGATACATACACCTTTATAACAGCCTGGAAGATCAGGTTTGACTCTAGAATTCTCTGACTTCTCAGAGGTCTGCTCAGTCCTACATCTGGAGGGGTCCCCTGCGCACAAATGAGGACAGCCAACCCGTATGTCTCAGCTCTGCACCACTTGCAAACTGCCATCCCTCAAGCCTAGGGGTGCCTCAAGCAGTCTGCCCTCGGGGGCATAGATCTAGGAAAAGGCTGCCCAGGCCCTCATTGCAGGTGCGAGTCCAGGTGAGTGAGGGATTCAGGTGTCCCAGATACTCAGAGTATGGTCCAGAAGGGGAAAGGGCTGTGCTTTCCAGGCTATCATGTCCCCTTGGTCCTACATGGGATAAAGTATAAAGACAATGTAATAACAAGAGGGATTATGCTATTTTGTAGGCTTTTTGCAGTTTATAAGGCACTCTGACATGGTTGGAATTTTGAAGTTTGCAAGATTAATGACCTCATTTTACAGATGAAGATACTCAGGCACAGAGAGGTTAGTGACTTCCCCTGGGTCCCTCCAGGGGTGGGGAACCTGCAGCTGTAAGGCCACAAGTGGCCTTCTAAGTCCTTAAGTGTGGCCTTTTGATTAAATTTTATAAAACAAATCTTTTTATTAAAATGGGTACAGCAGAGAAAGATGAAGCTTTTCTTGCCTCCTTCGGTGCTTAGAAAAGAACAATCTTGAAATCCTGACTCTTCCTATGTCAAGATTCGAGTCTAGGTGTGGTGGCTCACACCCGTAGTCCCAGCTACTTGTGAGGCTAAAGTGGGAGGATCACTTGAGCTCAAGAGTTCAAGGCTGCAGTGAGCTCTGATCGTGCCACTGCACTCCAGCCTGGGTGACAGAGTAAAGACCTCTTCTCTGGAAGAAAAAAAAAAAAAGAATGGAGGTGGCTGGTCCTTACCCAACAGGGCAGAGAGAGTCTGAGGATCTTGGGCAGCAAAAAGCAAGGAAATTTCCAGACATCTTCACTATGGGCTAGGGCCAGCTATTAAATAAATGCCCACTGGTGTGGCACCCACGGGCCTGGCCATATTGGCATTTAACCCCTCCAATCCCCTTCTCCCGGAGCTTTGTAAGCAGAAGGCAAGCCAGACCCGGCTTTCTTCTGGAAAGCAACTTGGATAAAGCAAGGCCAGACTTCTGCATTCTGAGCTCATAAGGCGTTATTAGAAAATGCAGTCGGTTCAGTTTCTGTTTCAGAAAAGGGCTGCTGTTTGGTAATGGCTCATTTCCCTTTTCGAGTCTCAGCAAAGACTCAGCAAAATGAAAAACAGTGAATATCACCTGAGCAGCTAATGAGCTCTTGAGAACAGGTAGAAGGTGTGACCCCACCCCAGCAGGAGGTGGCCTCGCACCAGCCCCGCTGTTCCTCAGTTACAAGGATGCCTGGGAGGGGTAAGAACACAGCACCCCAGCTTGCCACCTCCAAGCCTGGAGACTTGCCCCCCAGCCCTCGCCCTCTCTCACCCCTCCCCCTCCTGCCTGAATATTGATGGTGTTGGGCCTCAGCTGAAGGGAGCAGGTGGGAAAGCTGCCAGTGAGGAGTGGAGCCGCTGGGCGCGTGGTGAAGATGAGCTTGGCTTTTAGAATGCAAAGGCTCTGCCCCTAATCTGTGATCATTTTAAAGCAAGGCTGAGTGTCCACAATGAATTAGCTTCATTAAAGACTTTCCAGTCCTGAGCCCTCAACTGGAACAGCAGCAGATGAAGTGTCCGCTTTCTCTCCCTGGGCCAGGTGTGAGCTCCTGACAACCACTCATCATGCTGGTCCAGCACCGTGGTTCTCAAAGTGGGGTTCCCAGTCCAACAGCAGCCACCTTGGACCTTGCTGGAGATGCAAATTCTTGCATCCCGCCCCAGACCTAGGGAATCAGAAACTCGGGTGGTGGGTACAGCAATCTATGCTGTGCAAGTGCTCCAAGTGACTGTAATGAGGATAGCTTCTGTAGTAGTAGTCATCAGGAGCTTGAGTCCTGGGGTCAGACACACCTGGGTTTGAATCTCAGCTCTGCCACTTAGCAGGTGTGCATCTGAGTCTTAGTTTTGACATAAAACATGGGGATAATGATGCTTCCTCATAGTGTGAGCAAGTGGATTAAGTAAGATTAACATGTTTGGTTCACAGTGCTCAATAAGCAGTATCTCCTCTATTTCTCTAGAAATCAGATTGACAAGGGACTTCAAGAAGGCTGTCCTGGAGGTGCTAGCAGCCCCTTTCAGATGTGTGGCCTCTGATTCATGCCTCAAGCCACCTCCTGCATCCTGTGGGCCTATGACTGGTTCTCATTACTTGACCAGGACTGAAACTGTTGGAAGATCTCGTTTATTTCCCAGCTTGTCTAAAGGGAATTCTCCCACCTCTGAGAGCAGCGTGCAGGCTTTGTGGCTGCATTATTTCACCGGCCAGTTGGCAGGCCCTGCTGCACCTGCACCAGGTGCATTGAAAAGTGGCCAGGATATCCCCCACTCTGCACACCTCACAGGACAGCCAGGAGAAGTAATCATTTAGTCTGGGGGAGAGCTGTACGTGGATTCGCAGTAGGAGGAGCCAAGCCATACCTTCAAAACATTGCTTAGCGATTTCCTCAGGTACGCATCCAATTTCATTGCTCTCAAATTCTACCTTCCACAAAACACTGGAACACAAACACAAGTCAGCCAAGTTCTTTGACACTTTATAACAAGTCTTTTCTTCATTGTCCAATAACATGTTCCTCATTTCTGTTTGTGATTTATGACTTTTACTGTCCATACTTATACCAATATTCTATTGAGGATTACTTAGGAATTCTCTGATCAAGGCTTTCTCTAAACTCTAAGCTCTCCTCTTTTCGTTCTGGTCCCTCACCAGCCTTTGAAGGCCTGTTCGTGGCAATGTAGGATTTTCTACCTACACCTCAAAACTCTTCCAGCCTCTACCCATAACCCAGTTCCAAAGAGGCCTCCACATTTTTAGGTATTTGTTACATTAGTACCCTACTCCTGGTACCAATTTCTGTCCTAGTCTGTTTGGGCTGCCATAACAACATCATCATAGACTGGGTAGATTATATCCAACAGAAATTTATTTTTCACTGTTCTGGAGGCTGGAAGGTCCAAGATCAAGGCTGCAGCAGATTTAGTGTCTGGTGAGCACCCACTTCTTGGTTCACAGAGGGCCATTTTCATGATGTGTTCTCACATGGAAGAAAGGGAGAAGGATCTCTTTTGGGCACCTTTTATAAGATCACTAATCCCCCGTTCATGAGGGCTATGTCTCATTATCTAATCACTTTCCAAAGTCCCAACTTCCTAATACCATCAAATTGGGGATTAGGATTTGAACGTATGAATTTGGGAGCACACAAACATTCAGTCTATAGCACCAGGCTTCATTGTAATTGCTTTATATGCATTCCAGTATATCATAATCATCAGATATTAGGTCAGTACTACAATCACTCCTATTGTTCAGACGAGAGAATGGAGGCAGGGGTTGGACTTGCCTTCAGGTACACAGCCAGGAAGTGGCGAGGACTCAAACCCAGGCAGGCTGACTCCAGATCCCAGGCTCTCATTGTAACCATGTTGGAATCTGACCAGTTTCCACAGGGCATCCGTGTTCATGGCTGTGTGTTCATGATGGAGCTAGGATAGGTGCTGGGGTGCCCAATCTCCCAGCAGAGGCCTAGAAAAAAGTAAAGTAGCTCACTCAAAGGACAAAGTGAGCAGCAGAGCTTGGTCTGTGGTCTCGGACTTTCAGCTTTCCGCCCGGTGCGCCCTGCCCCAGGTCAGGCATGTCTGGGCAGGCAGACCCAAGCAGAGCGTCTGGGTGTCAAACAGGCATCAGGTACTAGGCCTGGGGCCCAGGCAGGTGTGCCGAATGGCAGGTACAGCGTACAACCTGCCACAGAAATGCAGTTGGGCATTGCCACAAACTATCCAGGCAGAGCAAAAAGTGGAAGAAAAACAAATTTCTTGACAATCTTCTATATGTCAGGTACTTTCACATACAACATTGGGGCTTAGTTAATCCTTTCTACAGCCCTGATATGCTTCTCATTTTAGACGTGAGAAAAAGGCATCAGCAAGACTTGGCTGAAATGACCCAGCCAGGAGGGTGGCGGACCAGCATGCCAGCCTCATCCAGGCACCTGGAGCCCTGACTGTCCATTCCTTGGCCCTGTGCTGTGGCCCTGGAGCTCCTGTGACTTCCAGTCAAGGGTAGAAATTATTGCTAGTGGGGTGCATAGGGCCAGCGGATCAGCTGGCTGGAGTCTTGTAGAGGCAGAGAGCAATGGCCATCTTTGTCATTCTTCTTCGGGGTCCAGCCCAGGCCAGCTGAAAGTTGAGGTCGTCATCTCAGGCTGAGGCTGCCTTCACACCTCTTGAGTGGCTGAAGCCTGGGTGTGGGCAGAGAGTGTGCCCTGTGCCCTTGAGTCACTTGCTGCAGAGGCTGTGCGCCCTGGGGCAGCTCTCGCCTGTGTGGGCTGGGGAGTGGGCACGGCTGGGGTGACTCACTGGCTCAGTGGCTCAGCAGATGGTCACAGCTCTGGGACTTACTATTATCCCTCTTTTATGGATGAGGAGATGAGATTCCAGAAGGTTGACTCACACAGCCAGTGCCTGGTAGGGCTGGCAGCAAGACTCCCTGACCTTCAAAACTGTCCCCTAACCCTGCTGTCCCAAGACAGGTCCATCAGCTGCAAGCCCTGTGGGGGTGACCTCAGCAGCAGGGGTTGGTATGGGGAAGGGGGATGTGGGGCCCAGAGGGCTGGTGTCTGGAGACTGGGCAGGGGGCAACAAGACCCCGTGCCCAACAAGGAGAGGTGTGTGTAAGCCCAGGTCAGGATCAGGGGGGCACAGTCCAGCAGGGGCCTGGCTGGCTATACCAGGCAGGTCAACTCAGGCCAGGGCCAGCGACAGAGTTCTGGGCCATACATCAACTTAGCAAGGAAAAGGGGTGACAGGTGTGAAGAACCAAGGAGGAAGTCCAGACTCAACTAGGGGAGGAATAGGGTAGGGCAGGTAAGGACTTCTGAGTTTAGGAAGACCTAGGTTTGATTCCTACTTGGTAGCTGAGTGACCTTGGTAAAGTTACCTACCCTCTCTGAGCCTCACCGTGTTTATCTACAGATGGAGAAGGCATGTAGGTACAGTCTGGCACAGGGTAGGAATCTGGGCGGCAGGGTGGAAAGTCTGTCCTGGCCTCTGGCCCTGTGGCTACATGCCTAGTCTCAGCTTCCACCTGCTGGTGAGGCTGAAATTCCGTCTGGGATCCTGCCAGGGTCAAAGCCAGACTGGGAACTGGGCTGGCCTCAGCTAGTGGGTGGAGGGCAACAGTGACACGGGCCTAGGCAACACTGACACTGACAATGCTGCCACCAAGGAAGTGATAATGGTGACATACACACTAGAAACTCCCACTCAGAAAGCCCACGCAGTTGAGACAAGCACTGGGGTTTAAGCTTAAACTTAACTGGAATAAAATATGTCGACAGATTGGCCCCTCTCTCTTCTACGTGCAGCTCTCTGTGAAAGGGTGACAGGGGTTCAGAAGCCGGGCTCCCCCTCCCACATTGCCTCCAAGCTTGATGAGGGGGCCCAAGTCTTCTCCCAGGGGCACTGGGTGGAAGATGAGGGGTCTGTGCTAGTGATACCACCCCTGGTTCAAGTCCCCTCAGGTCCCCATGCACCTAGGAATGAGCATTTTCTTACAAGTCCCTGTCATCCACTAGTTGAAGAGTCCATTCATGGGGCTGCCTCTGGCTTTCTTTGTTGAAAAAAAGGAGGCAAATGAAGGTGTGTATGGTGCCCTAAAAACTGGCACCTGGGATTAAGTCAGAGAACTATTAGACAAAGGCAACTTTTAGGGACACCCCGTCTAGCTCCCTCACTGAAAACTCCCCATCTCAGTATTGAGTTTTGCTCACCCCCCACACGCATGAGCGGGCTCACAAGGGGGCACGTGAGACTTGAGACCCAGAGCAGCTGGTGCCCATGAGCTGCTCCCACAGCGAAGGGGGAACAAAGATGCCTGAGCTCCCCTGGCCACCCCTCCGCCTGGCCATGCATTTTCATTGTCCTTCCTCCCTGGGAGGGAACGATCCTTCATGAAATGCCCACTCAGGCGAGTAACAAGGGGGTGCAGGCAAAAGCCCAGAGAGTCCCCCCACCAACCAGCCAAGCAGCCAGCCCCTCCCAACTACGAGCGGCCTCCCCTGTCCCAGCCAAGTCCCCATGTCACAGCATCTCCACGGCTGGCCAGCCTCTTCCTCTGCACTCACGCTAACTTCCCATCATCGCTGTCACAGGGATGCCTCCTCCACTCCCTGAAAGCCACCCCCTCTCTGCAGAGCCCGAGACCCCCACCGCTCCCTCCTCATAGCTCAGGGTGGTCCCCCGCTCTGAGCTCAGCCACTGCTGGCTTACTTGAGAGCCGGCATGCTGTCCATTTCTAAAACTGAGTCACCCGCGAGACCGATGCCCCAAATCATCCCCAGCATTAAAGTTGGTGAAAAACCCGAGGGGGAGATTTCATGTTCCTGCAAAACAGGCAAGGGAGAATTTTTTTTTTTTGTAGGTATCAAGTTTCAGAAACCCTTTCAAGGATGTCCTCTTCAATTCTCGGTCCAGGAAGAGGGAGTGCGTACTAGACTGAGACGGTGGGGAACATCAACTGCCGCCACTGGGTGGATTACCGACTGTCTCCCGGTTTAATCAGCCTCCGCAGGACTCCGCCAAGCCAGCGAGCTCCCGCAGAGGAGGAGAGGGCTGATTTATAGCTCTCCAGGTTGCCGCTTCTTGGGGGCAAGCTCTGTTCTTCCTGCGAGATTCTTAAGAACTCCCGGTCTGATCTGGCGCCTTTCTCTCTGATTCCCAAGCCAGCCTGCCGCCCCAAGGAACAGCCTTGTGGGAGCCTTCAAGGCACCTGAAAAAATGTAAATTACTGTTTGCATCAGGGGCTGGCAAAGGTGAGGGGGCCAGAGTCTCCAAGGTGGGGCACACAGAGCCCCCGAGTCATCCTTCATCACACACAGCAACTACCCACGACGAACCGGAACAGAGCAACACTCAATCCTGAGGATCAAAGCTTCAGCACCACTGATGTTTTATGACAAAGAAACCCATGAAAGCCGAGGTGCTTGCTGGCCCCATGATGGATGAGACCCTGGGCCGGACACCTCCCCGCCCCCATGTCCGCTCTCCACCTGCTCCTGGCCATGGTATAAGCCACAGGGCGTGGAGGGATCAGAGGAGGGGAGGGAGGGAGTTTGTCCCTTTAGCTCCCTCCTGTGGGGTGACAGCAGGCTAGACTGTGCACCCCCAAGCACAGTCACGTCTCTGGGCTCTAGAGGGACTCCTTCCCAGCCCCACATCAAGCCTGGGCTAGAATGCTCTCACTACGACTAGTTCTCAGATAGAATACGTAACCCCTTGGTGTTCCTACACCTGCTCTCAGAATATCCTCAAATTACCCAATCTGAGTATGCCACCGCCTGCCAAGACCCTGACTAATACAGGCGTAATTGAGGCTTACGCTGAACACTCAAGTATTTATTATGCCCTTAAACCAATGGCCTTGGCCTGTTGTTCAAGGGCCAACTTCTTGGTGCCGTAAACATCAAGATTAGAAGATCCCTGCCCTGACCCAGGCCATAGGATCTGTTTGAAAACCCGTCCTGCCACACTGGTCCCTAGCACAGGGAAGCCCTCTGGTCCCTCTGGTCCTTCTAGAGCCTCTGGAATGAAGCCTATTTATAGAAGGCCTGTCTTTCTGGGTTTTTCAGTCTGGTTGGTGTGTGGTCTTTCACCCACAGAACACAGGGGTCTTTTCACACTTGGGTATGGGGCCTGAATACTGGCCACCCTGGGGGGCCTCCATTCCAGGGGGCCCCCTCAGGGTAGGGAGGGCTGAGAATTCTCTGGCATCTTGCTGTCAGCTGGAAGGAGCAGGCTGGAAGAACTCAGCCTGCGGCTGGGTTTTGGCACTGGCTTTGTAACAACTCAGAGTCCAACGCTGGCCGCACCTTTCTGAGCGGCTATGGAGAGGTGCAATGTTAACCATCAGCTATGAAGGTGACACCCCTGCTTTGTAGCTGTGTCTTCTTCAGATGTCGCAGGAGTGCTCTGTTAACCTGTCTGGAATGCCTCTGCCTTGCACGGGACGGGCGTGGACCTGGCCCGCTGGCATCTTGGGAGAGACGAGGCCCGAGTGTGCTCTGCTCTCTGCACCAAGTGAAACTCCAGCCCCTTCCTCCACGCCCCGAGCCTTCCAGGCTCTCCCTCCCCATCTCGCAGAGGCTCCGAGGCACCCGGCAGCACCGATGTCCTCCAGCCCCCCTCCTAGATGAGGTGCACCAGCAGGGTGGAGCAGGCCGAGCCCAGCAGCAAGCCCATGCACAAGTAAAAGGTCAACACCACCCCTGTGGCCTCGGCCAGCTCCCTAGGCACGATCTTAGGCCCGTAGATGAGCGCCAGGGTGCTGAGGTAGCCATTGCTGAGCCCCAGCAGGGAGCAGAAGACGATGGGGTAGATGTCGGACTGGAAGACCACCGTCCGCAGGTGGACACGGGGCTGGTAGTTACAGAGCACGAAGAGGGGCACAAAGCAGGTCCGGAGCAGCACGAGCCCCGGCAGCACCTTGCTCTTGGGCCCGGGCACCTGGATCCAGGCCGTGAGCTGCCGGCCACACAGGTCACCAAAGTTGTACAGGAGGAAGACGGCGAGGGGGGCGAAGAACTTGGTGGTCCACGGGGAGCCTGAGCCCTTGTTGAGGGACTCGATGTTGGTGCAGATGGCGGGGTAGATGAGGCTGGTGACAAAGAAGACATAGAGGACACAGAAGCCCAGGCTGGCCGTCGTCTTCAGGATGGGGCGCAGGGGTGGTATCTGGGAGTCACTGGAGCCGGGAGCCACCAAAGGGGCGCTGGTGGAGTCCTGGAGTGGCTCCTCGTCACCAGAAAACACGCGGGCTGGACAGATGGGCCTCATGTAGTACCTGCAGGGAGGAGAGAGGGCCACCGTAAAGCAGGTCGCTTGGGATTTCCAGGGACGAGGAGCAGGAGACCTCAGAGTCAGCACAGCTGGGGTCGGCCTGAAGAGAACTTTCGGGCCCAGCATGTAAAGCCCTAGCCCCACATGGCCCACCAGGCCCGGGTTCCCTGGGGTGCTGCGTGCGGTTGCAGGTTGGCCAGAGGAGGCCTGCACTCTCCCTGGCCTACCTGCCAGGCTGGACTCCTGTCCCTCGTTCTGGGGTGGTGGCCGTGCCATGAGCAGGGACAGAGGAAACCAGCAATGACCACCACATGGTAAGTCTGGGCTCGGGTCCTGACTCACCTGCCTTTTTTGTTTTGTTACTTTGTTATGTTTAGACAAGGTCTCTATCACCCAGGTGCATCGTAGCTCACTGCAGCCTTGAACTCCTGGGCTCAAATGATCCTCCTGCCTCAGCCTTCCCAGTAGTTGGGATTACAGGAATGTGCCACCATGCCTGGCTAATTTTTAAATTTTTGTAGAGACAATGTCTTGCTATGTTGCCAAGGCTGGTCTTGAACTCCTGGGCTTAAGCGATCTTCCTGTCTTGGACTCCCAGAATGCTGGGATTACAGGCATGAGCCACCCTGTTCCTGGCCATGGCTCACCTATTTTTGTAATGTTTTGGAGTAGGGAGATAGAGATAAAACAGCATTTAAAAATATAAAACTTTAGAATTACAAAAGTAATACATGCTTGTACAACGAATCCAAGTAACACAAAAGAAAAACAACAAAGTAGAAAGAGAACTCTCATTTCCTCCCACTCTGATCTCACTCCTTAGTGGTAATGACCATTAACAATCTAGTATGTATTATTCCATGTATTTAATACATGCAAACACCACACGCACACAGTTGTATTTCTTAAGCAAAAGTGGAATCAAGCTATACATATTATAAAACTTCCTGCAATAATATAATGTCGAAGCCCGGCGTGGTGGCTCACGCCTGTAATCCTAGCACTCTGGGAGGCCGAGGCAGGCGGATTGATCGAGGTCAGGAGTTCGAAACCAGCCTGAGCTGGTTTCGTCTCTACTATAAATAGAAAGAAATTAATTGGCCAACTAATATATATAGAAAAAATTAGCCGGGCATGGTGGCACGTGCCTGTAGTCCCAGCTACTCGGGAGGCTGAAGCAGCAGGATTGCTTGAGCCCAGGAGTTTGAGGTTGCTGTGAACTAGGTTGACGCCACGACACTTACTCTAGCCTGGGAAACAAAGCGAGACTCTGTCTCAAAAATAATAATATAATATCTAAATATATAAATAATACAAATGTATACCATATATAAGTCTAAAACATGGCATAAACATTATACATACACAGAATTGCCTAAAAAACAATATTTCGTGGCCGTCCTTGCACACGGGAACATATGGCTCTGTCCCTCTGCTGTGCTGTGCATGACATTTCCCTGTCTGGATACTCAATTAAACTGCTCCCCTAATGACAGACATTTAGGTTGGCTCCAACTTTTCACCACTACGAATGTGTAATGTGTTTCACTACTAAAAATGAATATCCCTATGCATAAATTCTTGTGCACACACACTAGTATTCTGGTAGGACAGATTTCTAGAAGAGGAAATTGCTGGGTTAAAAGGTTTGCAGCTTTAAAATGTTGATAGATATTGATAAACTTCTCTCCAAATAGATACTAGCAATTTATCTCCGCTCCAGACCACTCACGCAGCCTAAACGAATAACTTGCCTGTTCCGTTAATCTCCATGAGAACATTGTTTCTTTAAAAAAAATTGACTCCAATCTATGATCATTGCATTGGTTTACTGGCTTGTCACCTGTCTCCTTTGGCAGAAGACAGCTCCCTGGGGCAAGGACCACGTTTGATTGTTTCTAGCTAAATGCCCAGGCACAGAGTAGCTCTTCAAAAGACAATTGCTGAAAGAACTGATAAATAACCTATAAAAGTGTCCTCCCCCACATCTTCACCACTGAATATCATGAGTCTATTCACCTTCTGCTACTCTGACCAGGGAGAAAGCGTGCATCACTCTGCCTTGCTGTGTGACCTTATCTGAGCCGCTCAACCTCTCTGGGCCTCAAGGATCTGACAACCAAGAGACACAGGCTCACTGTATTAGCTCAAACAGAAGGACTGGGTGCATGCTAATGTGGGGAAACAGTAGCTTGGTGACAGCTGGGTTCTGGTTTCGGCCTTGCCTCTGCCTCCCTGTGTGACCGTGGGCCGGGCCATGCACCTCTCTGGGCTTCATTCCTCTTCTGAGAAAGGGAAGTTTCACAGGGCCATGGGGTTTTGGAGCTCCTGCCAGCCCTCCCATCCTAAGAGCTGACAGACAACAAGCAAGTGGGTGGGAAGGTTCTTCCCTAGAATGGCTCTTCTGCAAGATGTAGCATGGGGCACTTTGGCCTTGAACCCTGTCCAGTTTCACAATTACTGTCTAAGGAGAGGAATATTCTTACTTCCCTCTCCACTCAAGAGTTAGGGCCTTGTCTTAAGTCCGCTCTGAGAAGCTCTCCCCCAAGTTTCTCCAGGCAAAGCTCTTCATCCTAAATTCTTCCGAATCTTACTGCCTCATCCCACCCTTCCACGCACAGCACCGAGCACAGCCTTTTATGTAAGATCTAGTCTGGGCAGCCCTCGGGGCAGAGCTTTCTCCAGGAGCTCCATCCTCAGATGAGTGTCTATAAGCTTAGAAATCTTGACCTTAGTTTCAATCAGTGAAGAAACGGAAACTTCCACGGGACAGCACAGCCCTGGGTGTTCTTGGTCTCACATGTTGGCTGGAAAGGGCTTTGGCCCACCCAAATGAGACTGGAAACTAGGGGGGCTGACCATCCTGGTCTTTCTGAGGTCTTTAGTACTTCTGAGTACTAAAACTGTCCTGGTTTTAGTACTAAAAGTCCCTCGTCCTGGGGCTTAGCCAGGTGACTCCTTACGGGGACAGGAGGAATGAATGATGAGGAAAAGGCCTTGCAGTTATGAGCCAGGGAAGCAGCGTGATCTGTTGGGAAGAGGCAGCTCCGAGTTCAAATCCCTGCCTGGGAGTCACCAGGTGAGTGACCCTGAGCACATCTGTGAACCCCCCTAAGCCGCACTCTCCTCTTCTGTAAAGTGGGAAAACACGGTAACAACTGCACAAGTTGTCGTAAATAATGAGCCAGGAATACACAGGTAAACTGCTTAGCTCAGTGCCACCGCAAAACACAGGCGTCCCCGGAACGGGGCAGAGTCCGGAGCAGATCCCTGCCCACCTCTGCGGCTCACACTCCCTGGGACCAAGGGAGTCGCCTTCTCTCGGACTCAGTTTCCTCACCTACAACATGGGGACAGTAACGCCTGCTCTACCTACAGCAAATAAGATAACGGATAGGAAAACACTTTGGAAAGAATGAATGAAACAGCAGAGAAAGTCAAGGGATGTGTCTGTAAAGAGCAATAAGAAAGAGGAACTGGGGAGGGAAAGCAAACGAGAGACTCAAGGCAAGAAAAGAGGCCCCGGAGGGTGGAAAGAAGCCCCCCAAGGCAGTGGGTGAGTAAAAGCATAGGTTTGGGGTCACGGTCAAATCCTGGCTCTGCTGCCTACTGGCTGCAACTTGGGCAAGTAATTTTACCCCCTCTGAACCCTGGTTTTCTAAGCTGTGCATGGGAATAGTAAATAACAGAGCTGTCCCCTAAGGGGAACGGGAGCGTGAGCACTGGACGGGATACAGCACATTGGGCGAGCAGGAGAGCAGGCCCGGATGTTGGTGTGGGGTGCTCCGTGATGGGAACTGTCACTATTATTTATTACTACTATTCCTCAGGCCCCACTTCTCCCACCTGCCTTCCCTGTCCTGAAACTTGCAGGCTTCAGCTGCTCGGGGGGCACAGCACGGGGCCAGCTTCTCGGGGCCACTGGCCAGGCCACTTTGTTGAGCAGCTGCTATGAGCCAGGCACAGCTCGAGGCCCTGGGGTCCGGTGGCGAGCAAAGCTCTCACAAGGGTCTGCTCCCGTGGACTGCATCCTCCAGTGGGAGACGGGCCACGGACAAGGACACCAGCACGGAGGCTGCTTAGATGGCAGGAGCGTGCGAGCAGAGCCCGCACAGCTACGACTGCACACAAGGGGAGGGCGGGCGGGCAGCCTTCACCTGGCGTACTCCAGCCTGGGCAGCAGCAGGTACAGCACCATGCAGAGCCCAAGGAAGACGACAGCCGTCAGGAAGAAGGCCAGGGTGCTGTCACTCACGTCACTGGACGCTGCCAGGTCCACCAGCGAGGCCACGGCGCAGACGGTCCCACCCATGGCTCCTCCTACAGACGGCAGAGGACAAGGCAGAGACGGTGAGGGGCGGGGGAGGAGGCGGTGGGTGGCCGTGGTCGCTCTCCGAGTGGGTTTAACAGAACGAAATAAAAATTTCCCGATGTAAAAACGCCATAGTTCCTACAGTGGCCTGAAGCCACGGAGACGTGGAGGCATCCCGCAGCCCTGTGTTGCTGGAGGTTCCCAGGGTGCGGTTTTCCCTTTCCCTCCGTCCGTCCGATCGCTAAGAGGCTGCTCCTGGGGTGGCCCCGCCTCCAGGAGGGCCCCACCAGTCTGCTTCCCTCCCTAGTTTCACCTCTGAACCTTGATCTTTTTTTTTTTTTTGAGACAGGGTGTTGCTCTATCACACTGGCGACAGTGTAGTGGCGTCATTATAGCTCACTGCAACCTCAAACTCCTAGGCTCACTCGATCCTCCTGCCTCAGCCTCCTGAGTAGCTGGGACTACAGGCATGCACCATCACACATGGCTAATTTTTCTATTTTTTGTAGAGACGGGGTCATGCTCTTGCTCAGGCTGGTCTTGAACTCCTCGGCTCAAGTGATCCTTCCGCCTCTGCCTCCCAGAGTCCTAGGATTACAGGTAGGAGCTACCCTGGCTGACCCTTAACCTTTACTGTCCTTCTAGTGGGGTCTGAAATTTTAGATTTAAGGGTGAGGAATGTCAAAGGGCTCTGGATTTCCTCTTCTCTGCGGTTGGCCCAAAGCACCCACCAACCAATGCAAAAGAAGCTCAGGGAATGTTCTAGCAAAGGTTCACTGGCTACCCTGAGGCTGTCCTTTCTGGGGAAGCCCTCGTTGGCTACACACTCCCACTGCATTACCCTCCCAGGAGCTCACGGAACTTATCCTGCACTCCCAGGCAGCTGCGGCACTGTCCACATGTGAATACACGTGCACACGCACAGCACTCACACATACATACAACCACACACCTATACACACACACATGTGAGCATGTAACCACCCTGCCACATGGCATGATCTTGCCAAGGGCTTTGACACACGTTACCCCACGTGACTCCGTGGCCATCACACCCGTCCCTGCTACCTAACGGAGGGCAGGGGCTTGGGCGTGCTGGGATGTGTGTGGGCGGATCACTTACTCTCCCCTGCCCGTGTCTGTTTGCCTGGAGATCGGGGCTGATACTCGTCCCACCCATCACCTGAAACCACACTGCAGTGGGAAAGGGGCGATGAGCGGAAGGTCACCGCTACAGGCCAGCACCGCTCTCATCCATACGGGCGGGGCGGGGCAGAGATGCTGCATTGACTGGCTGGACGCATCTGCCGACTTCAGAGCGTGAGAATACCCGTTCGCACCGAGGCCGGAGGAAGGCTGGCTTCGGCAGCAAAGAGCACGCTGGCGCACGCGGCACGGCCTGCTCTGTCCTCCGGGCGGCCTCACCCGGCACGGCTCTCCCGCTCACAGTGGCACGGGGCAGAGTGGGAGAGGGGCAGCTCAGGCCCCGTCCACCCTGTGCACCATCACTGTGCAGCGTCCCCATGCTCTGCCTGACACGTCCCTGTGGCCCTGCAAGGAACGGCCGTCGGTCCTGATGGACGATCCTGCCCCCAACCCTCCCAACTTGAATTCTGTTAGTTAGCCTGGGTGGGGCTAGAGGAAGGGCAAAGGTGTGAAAATTAGCATAGTGATCAAGAACTCTAGAATCAGAACGTCCACCCCAGTTCTACCACTTCTAGCTGTGTGACCCTCGGCAAGTCCCTTAACTTCTCCGTGCCTCCGTTTCCTCATCTGTACAATGAAGATGTTAATAATCCCACCTCTCAGGGCCGTTAGGAAGATTAAAAGGATTAGTACATGCAAAGCACTCAGAAAAGTGCCTGGTGCAGACAAGTGCCAAACACCAAACAAATCCACTCCGATTCCCAGTTAGGGATCTGGCTGTTTCTGTCCTTCCCACATCAAAGCAGCAGCAACAGGGTAAACCCTTTGCCAAGAGGGTGCCCACTTCTGAGAAGCAGTAATCCCCACCTGGATGGTTGGTAAGAACTGGGGTTAAACTCAGTAAGACTTTCCCCAGCCGCCCCGAGGGGGAGATCTTCACATCTTAACGTCACTGCCTATTGATTTCTTCTCTCTCCTTCCGACTGGCACAGAATTTACAATATTATCATCAACAACAAGCCAGGCCTCCAGGAGCTCATCCTTCACGACTCCCTACTTTTATCTCATCAGTTATGGAAATACATGCAAATGAGGGGTTTATAAAAACATCAGCACCAAATGAATGAATTGTTCCTCTGCTGCCAGCACTCACAGAATTCACAGATGGGCTCCTCTGGACCACAAATAAGAGGGGCTTGCAAGGTGGAGCTGGGCACCCATGGGGGCTTTGCACAAGGGTGACAATGGTTTAGGGCCCAGGGACATTCATATTGGAGCTTAAGTACTAAATTTCCCTGCCTTTTCAAAAATGGACTTTCTGAAAAATTCACAGGAGACTCCCCTTCCCTGGAAGATCCACAGGTGGCCAGACGGACCCGAGAGCCACCTGCCAACACACATGGTGTGTCTGTCACTGGCTCCTGGAGAGGTGGCCAGCGAGACTGAAGTTGTGTTGAAAAACCCTCCGCCAGCAGGCCGGAGGGAGATGAGGAGATCAGAACCTCTTCCTGAAGCCAGGGGTGACAGCAAGTTTAAATCCAACCTGCGGTGGCCCTTCTTGGAGCTTTGGTAGGGGCGTGTTGACCTTATGCAGGAAACTAAGCAATGAGTAGTGCGTTTTCATTTTATTTTATTTCAGGCCCAAGGCCTTCCCAGGATAGAGCCAGAAGCCTAATCCTATATCAAAAATGGCAAACGGATTGAAGCTCACATCTAGACTCAGATCTGCTGAGAGCACTTGCCTCAAGTGCTGTGCTGAGAAGGATTTAGAGACTCAGGAGGGAAGATAAGGATCTGTTAGGGACTTCTGGAGAGTGGGGAAGGGATGCACCACCCATCAAGGTATTCGTCATCCTGCTACATACTCCTTGGCGTTATTAACTAACGGGCACAGCGCAGGTTCTTTGTGAAATTCCTCCCAAGTGGGCAGATGTTTAGGGCCCCTTCTGCGCAACAGGGACAGAGAGAGAGAGAGCAGCCGAGCCCCCAGTCTGGCTTCAGGGAGCGCGCTCTCCAGGAAAGCACCCGCTTACCTACTGACCCGGCTCCTTCTCGCCCTGCAGGGCCTCAGGGTGAGAGACACGTGTGTGGGCCTCCAGCTCAGAGGACAGCACTGCCAAGGCCGCCCCGTAACAGGCTCATCAAACCTAAACGTCAGCTGGAGGGGTCGGCCCGCATCATGAGCAGCACGCCCATGGAGTGCCAAAGTTCGGGGGACCGAGGAATCCAGTCACTAGGCTATCAGCTCCGAGAGGACGGAGTCTTGCTCATCTTTGAATCTCCAGAACATAGCAGGTCCTCTATAAA
Organism: Microcebus murinus; assembly: GCF_040939455.1. Taxonomy (NCBI): domain Eukaryota; kingdom Metazoa; phylum Chordata; class Mammalia; order Primates; family Cheirogaleidae; genus Microcebus; species Microcebus murinus. The sequence goes on along the minus strand of NC_134117.1, from coordinate 53,637,066 downwards.
ATCAGGAAGGAAGAAAAGACAGAAGGAAGGAAGAAAAGGGGAAATGAAGGGGAGAAAAGATAAGGGGAAGGAAAGAGACAGAGAAGAGGACTAGGAGCAGGGGCCATGGGGAGAAGGAGGGAAGGGCGGCCAGTTCTAGGAACTGCACTCTGGGCAGACCATGTTTGCAAAAATGGCTACGACTGCGTCTCCCCTCCTGCCTGCTTTTCCTACAGCACAACTGTCATACTCTCCCACCAAGATGTGTGCATCTGTCTTGACTCTAGGTGAGCTATGGCTAGGGTCGAAGTAACCCCATGTGGCTTCTGCCACTAAGTGAGAAATAAAGCTTCTGCCTGGATCTCTTGAGATGCTTGCTCTTGCAGGCCAAGCGCCACCCCATGAGGATGCCCACGCTGCATGGTGAGGTCCGTGGGGGAGGAACCGAGGCCCCCGGCCCCAGCCAGCCCTGGCTGAGCTTCCAGCACACCGGGAGAGCACACCGTCTTGCAGGTGGATCCTCCAGCCCGAGGTCGAGCTGCGCCGGCTCAGGCCACGTGGAGCAGAGAAGAGCTGTCCCCACCACCTCCTGTCCAAGCTGCAGATCTGTGAGTAATATGACGACTGTTGTTCTGAGCCACCAAGTTTTGTGGCATTGTCACACAATGACAGCTGGCTGAAACCCACTCAGCACACACACATCATCTCCTCTTCTGGAAGAGCCACCACATGCTCACCTCCGGCTCCTGTGCGTGACTCCCGGGTGGCAGGCCCCGGCTCTCACCTGACAACAGCGCCTGGGAATTGCGCATAGGGAAGGAGCCCGTCATGCCGTAGAGGCTGCTGCTGAAGACGGTGGAGGCACTGCTCATGATCACCATGCAGACCATGGTGACCGCGAAGAAGCCGCGGGTCCAGGAGGAGGTGTCCACCTTCACCAGCACGATCATCACCATGAAGACGGCCAGGATGATGCTCAGAGAGGCCAGGACGCGGACATGGACGGAAACCCTGGGGCGAGGATGCCAGAGGTAGTTAGACCCCCCCTGGGGCTCCCCACGCAGGGCCTGGCGGGGGACCCACTTTACGCGAAGCAGGAGAGCTTGGCGGCTGGGAGGCCTGAGCTTGAATCCTGCCCTCTGGGCTCACTCGCTGTGTGGCCTTGGGGAAGTGACTCGATGGCTCTGGTTTTAGCTTCTGCACCTGTACAACGGGAGGGGGGTGGGGCTCTGGGGAGGGGACTAGTCGGGGTGCAGAGAGCAGGGCCTGGCTCAGGGCCAGCGCTCAGTGGATGACGCTGCTTTTCACCTTGCTGCGAGGTTCAAGTTCAGGACTTCTGAGGCCAGTCCCTGCTTCTCCTGCCACTGGGCTGAGCTTCCACTGGGGCAGAAGAACATCCTCATCATCCCAGCAAATACTGGCATGGTATTTAACTTGCGCTAGGCCCTCTGCTCAGTGTTCTCTACATGCTGACGCGTTTAATCCTCACACTGCCTCAGTAAGATAGGTATTCTCACCTATCCCAGTACACAGATAAGGAAGCTGAGGTCAGAGAGGTTAAGGAACTTGCTCAAGCTCACTCAGCTGTGAACCCAGGAGCTCTGGCTCCAGTCTGATGTCTCAGAAAGCTGCTCTATGCCTCCTCTGGTACAAAGGAAACGTGGGTGGCATGGAACACGTGGCCAGGGCAGGTGACTCTCCGGTGATGGTCTCAGTTGTCATGGCAGCAGCTGAGCCTGAATGCCGCCCAGGCCTAGGGGACCTGCCCCCACACCCACAGCCCCCGCCTGCGTATAAGCCATGCACTTCTCCCAGCCCCCACACTGGCCTGGGGAGAAAGGCAGGGAAGGAGGCTGGCGGAGAAACTGCACATTTTTATTCTAGGGAGCAAGAGCATCATCTCAAGGGGCTGTTTAAATCATCAGATTAGACTAAGCTTTAAACCGCATTGGATGTTTAGTTAATTTTCCTGTTAACCAGTGGGCAGGGGGCTGAGAAAAAGCCAGATTTCATAGACATAAATTTTCTTTTGGCTAAAAAATGAAGGACTTGAAAGGTAGAAAAATATCTATATACATAAGTAGGTATGAAATGATGAGCATGAGAAGTAGGAAAGGCTTTTCTCAACGTGCTTTGGTGGGCCCCAGCTAATTTGCGTTTCCGTCTGGTCCTAGGCTGCAGGGGAAGCCGGCTGCAGGGGGAACAGGCGCTGTGTCAAGGGGCAGAGGGAGCCCGAGGAGTAGAAGGGACAGTTCGAGGCTGCAGAGTGAGTCTGTGGGGAGCTGGGGTGGGGCCCAGGTGTGCTGAGCCCCAGCCCGCTGCTCAGTCTGCCAACGTGCGTGCTCCACGGCACGTCCGTCCTGCAAACACGCGCTGGTGACTCAAGCGCTATGCTGGGTGCCCGGGACGAGGGACAGAGCAGCAACAGGCTTTCATTCCACTGCACTCAGTGCTCCCACGGGAAGCCACAGGGCACCCTGGGGCACATCCGAGGGGCACAGAACCCCCCTGAGCATCGTGGAAGGCTGTCTGGAGGCAACACCTAAGCCAGACCATGGGGACGACAGGGAAGCCCATCTGGACGTAAGTGTGCAAGTCTTGGAGGGAGCGAGGCGTGTTCAGGGAGCTGAAATGAGGCTGGACAGAGACATGGATCCACGTCCTGGAGGGGGTGGGGGTGTGTGTGTATCTTTGCCTGCCAGCACCCCTCCCCCTGGGAGAACACTCCTTCCTCCATCCCAGCCACCCTGGGAAGGTCCCGGGGCGGTGGTCGGCCACATCACCCACACCAACAGCACAAACAACAGGCGCATGACCCGGCCTGGCTCATCACAGATCAGAGTGTTCCATGCTCTAGGCCACTGGGGCTGAGGGAGGAGTTAGCATGTGACCACACAGGGCCAGTAAGTCTCCCCTGGTACTGCTGCACGGAAGCCGGTGGGGAGGAGCTCTCTGCTGTGACTGTGTCTGCGGCTCTAGCTGCCATCGTGCCAGCTGTGAGCAGTGACGCTGCATACAGAGTAAAGCCAAGGGGAGACACGTGGAGCCTGGGCAAGCGGAGACCCCCTAGACCCAGCATTGCCTGCAGGCAGACCGGCCTTTAATTTCTAGTTAAAGAACGAGAGAATCCTTTTTTGTGTCTCTACTGTTTGCCACCAAGAGTGCCCAGGGTTTTAAGCTGGGGAAAGACATGGTCAGAAACCAAAGTGATGCTGCTGGTGTCCTGTCCACATGCCCTCCCTCCTACCACTCCATGACACACTGGTCCATGGAGCAGGTTGGAAGTGACAGGTAAGTAACACCTCCTGAGACCACCTCCAATCACGACTAGGGAAGTGGGTGGTACGTACCCCAGCCCCCACCCCACCGGCTGTGTGGTCCACACTGGCTCCCAGAGTCCCCAGCTGGATTAAGCTCTGGTCACCCTGTGTGGGAGCTGGCTGGATAGGGCATCCTTACGGGCCGCCTTTTCTTCCCTGTCTGCCTTCTGTGCTCTTCACCTTCCCCTCCCGAATAAACTACTTGTGTTTGAAACCTTGTTTCAGGGTCTGCAAGGGCCTCGGGCCTGGGCAGAAAGCAGTGGGCAGCCGGGCAGAGTGCCTGGACCCTCGGGGGCCTACAGCATCAGCTGTAAGAGCACAGCAGGGGCCCTGGGGGCTGGCAGTCAAGCCCTACCCCTGATGCTTGGGGTGATCCTGCAACCTCAACGCTTTTCACACAGGGTCCCCCGCCTTTGCCTAGCAGCTGGAGCTGCCCCACCCACCCCCAAGATAAGAGCCAGCAAGGGCAGAGAGCCTGAGTCAGGAGACCAGAGCCTTGCCCAGCTCTGTCATCAATTTGCTGCGTGACCCCAGGCAAATATCCAATCTCTCTGAGCCTCTGTCCTCTCATCTCTAAAAAGAAGAGACTAGACCAGATAATATTATATTAAAGTCCCTAACAGCTAAGAATTCTAAATCTGAAGAAATTCAAGTCGACAGAGACATTGGAGACAAATACCAAAAAGTTTTAACCAGTTTCTTGGGGCAAGGAGGTGGCAAAGGACACTCTGGGTGCAAGGGCAGGGCCCTGCCTGTTCTCCCCTGGCACCAGCACAGGGTCTGGCGGGCACCTGGTAATGCTGGATGTACAGATAGACAAGCCAGGGGACCAGCAGTGTGGGGGCTGCTGCCTGCCTCCTGCCCCCTCCTCGGCGTGGTGGGGAGTGGGGCTGAAGACATCTGCCGGTAAGGACAAAGTCCAGCAGAAGCCCTCCTGTGTGCTGTCACTACAAGGTGATTAAGTGGCTTGGACAGGAAGGTGGCCGTGCAAAGAGCTGGGGGACTTCTCGCTCAGGCACGCCCAGGGCGGGAGGAGAGGGAGGTGCACAGGCAGACGTCGGCATTCCGAGCGCCATGCAGTTTGGAACACTGGCTCTGTACCCACAAGGCCCCTCACCTGTGCGGGTCTCCTCCTCGCCTGCTGATTCCCTGCTGCATCAACCACGCCCGACCAGAGCCTGCATCTACGGTTCCGGGGCTGTCTCCAACATTCCTCAAGCTTCAGGAGAGCTGCCAGGTGCAAGCCTGTCCCGCGGGCACTAACAGGCGACACCGGCTTCCCTCTCTGCCTCTCTCATCCTGGCAGGGAGAGTGGCCCGGGGGATAGGCACGGCTAGACGACAGTTCCAGGCCCGAGCCTGGGGCAGGTCACATTCCCAGAAAGATCCTTGGAGGGGGCTGTCGGCTCCTCCACCCCCTTACTCGTTAGGGCACAGGACCCCAGGGGACTGGTTTCTTCATAAGTCTCCAAAATGTAAATCGTCCTCATAAGTATTTATGATGCTGCAGATTTAACATAATAAAACACTTGGCGATTATGGATGAGCCAGTCGGAGAAAACCAGGGTTCTCCAGGAGGGGAGAAAAGGAGATGCTTCAATCTCGCACATTAAATAAAAAGCAGCTTAGCCCCAAACCGTCTTCCCACAGCCTGGAAGCAGATGGAGGCCTGGGAGCGTTTCCCCACACTGCCCTCACCTCAGCCCTAGAGCCCAGGAGAGTCACGGGCAGGCCGGGTGGGCTAGTCCCCTGCAGATGGTCCCACAACTGCTGAACCTTCCCCTGCCCACCCTCCGGCAAGGGCCCATGCCTTGCTGGAGACAGAGCAGCCCGCAGCCTGGAAGAGGGGCTGCCAGGCCCTCAGGCCCCTCTGAGCAACGCTCTCCTCACTCTTCCAGACCGCACTTTGGTTTTAGGACAGGTGCAAATCCTTTGACACTCTTTCCGTTGGGAAGTGGAGCCCACGTCCCCTTGAAACCGAGCGGGCTTTGTAACTGCCCTGCACGGTCGAGGATGGCAAAAGCACAGCTTCTCCCTGCTCGCTTGGGGCATTTGCCCTCAGCCACTATGTCAGCAGTCCTGTCACCCTGAGGCCAGCAGGGAGACTAGCAGCGGAGCAGGAGAGAAGGAAAAAGAGAGAGAAAGAGAAAAGGGAGGATGAGGGGACAGAGAAAGACAGAGAGAGAATATGAAGACAAATGGGTTCCAGCCCAGCTGCTGTCTGACTGCAGCTGCAGGAGACACGATGAGCCAGACTTGCCAGCTGAGCCTCGATAACCCCCAGAACATGAGAAATACTAATTACCGCTATGGATTTAAGCCACTATGCTTTGGGATCACATTATTTAACAACCGCTTACTGGAATAGCCCCATAGCATAATATGTTTGGAAAGGCTGATCTGTTGTTCAGGCTTGGGACACAGGAGGTGCTAGTGCCACCCTCTCTCCTCCTGTACCCAGGGCAGACATCACTAATCAATCACGGCACACTCCCTGAAGCTGGACCTGCCTTAGAATCCTGTTCAACCAGAGATCTGGCAGTCACTACAAATGGACCAGAGCCGGGAAAAATAGATTTGCCATGGGTGATCTAAGGTCTCAGTAGGCCACGCCCAGGAGAGGCCAGGTTTCTGGACCACAACATAACCACTGCTGCTATCACTCAGCAGTAGCGTAGGGGACGTGCATGCAAAGGGGCTAGGACTGTTGTCCATATAAACACCAATCGAGAACGGCCAGCAACAGTCACCCGGTGGGGTCTGTGGGCCATCCTAAATAGCTCCTTCCACAGTGCGTCCAGATGGAGCCTCTCCTAGTCCTCACCAAGGCAACGTCAGAAATTCCCCCTTGACCCGTCGGCCGGTGTTACCAGCTTAGCACTGCACAGTTGGGCGGTGGGCCACAGGCCTTGCAGCCACTGAGACAGGCTCCCCTGGGAAGAGGAAGGGGGAAGTCCTCTGGACCCCGACCCGCTGTCACAGCAATGTCCCCAGGCAGCTGGTCTGCCCTCTCGATCTTCGTGGACACGTCTGAGCTGCCTGCCTTCTACTTTGGTGGCCAGCGTTAGAGTAGGCAGAGAGAAAGCGGGTGTGGATGGGGGGCATCTCGGAGGCGCGGGGTGAGGCTGGGGCCTGAGAGGGGCGGCCTACCTGTTGACAAGCAGGAAGTTGGCCAGCAGGCACAGCACGGAGGGCACGGTGGAGGCGACGGCAAGGTAGCTCTCAAAGTAGTTCTGGAAGCACACAAGCGAGAGGCTGCCGAGGTCACTCGGGTGGAGGCGAGGCCCCACCCCAGAGCAGAGACAGGGCCCCTCTTGGGGGGGCTTCTCCCTGCTGTCTGCAGACACCCAGGAGCCGTGGGTAAGCCCACCACAGGATGACACGGTCCCACCCCATCTCCAGTCTAAGACCACTCACTCAGTCACTCAACAAACAGCTGTCGGTGTCAGTTGTGCTAACTGCTGCGACATAAGGACATCGTCCCTGTGCGCAGTGAGCCCCGATGCCCTGCAGCTCACGCTCCCCCCACAGACAGAGGCAACGGCGCAGGACCCCCCCCACCCCGCCCCCGCACGTGTCTGAGAAGAAAAGCTCTGCCCGATCAGCCTTCCTGGCCCGCTGCCCAAGTGCGGGATTATCCACGTGGGTTTTCTTTAATGACCCGACCATACTCTCACGTTCTTGCAACCAAGTAAAACCTCTCAGACATGCACCAGGCGCTGCTCCCTGGAGGGAAACTTTGTTCTGACTCTGGACTTGCTCTCTCGATGGAGCTGCCACAGAAGGTCAAAGCCATCTCGGGAAACGGCTCCTAGACTGGCCAGAATGCGGAAAAAGGGCACTTTCCCAGCTGCAGCTCAGGGATATGAGAGAGAGTGCAGGGGACCACTGAAAGGCAAAGGCTTTCCTGATTAGAATGTTCTGGAACCCACAGTGCAAGCGGCGGCACGGCAGCTGTGTGCGTCAAAACTCGGAGAATGTCCACCCACGAAAGGGACCGTCCCATGTGTGCAGTATCCCTTAATAGACCTGTCTTTAAACACACAACACTGGAAAGGGCTGATGTATCTTGGCTTTGGTCGCTGCTCACGGTCAAACCACGAAGCCCAGGTTGGTAATGACGAGTTCTAAGCTGCGATAATAACAGCTTGCGTGTGTCCAGCATTTACCATGTACCAAATACAAGGACTTTATATCAGTTATATTGTTTAACCCTAAATAAACAAGCAAAAAAAAAAAGAAGCTGTGAGTTTCCCACTCTGGACAGCTTGAGAAAGTTAACCGAGGACACGTGTTGAGCACCAACGTGCCGGGTGCAAAGAACGGCGAGTGCAGAGCACTTGGCAATGTCCAGAGACCCCACCGAGCGTGGTGTGGCTCCTGCCCCTGCGGAACCCTGCGCCCCGCCAGGAGGGTAAGATGGAACCTGACGGTTTTTTCAATGGGTTGGAGCTGTTTGCCAAACCTGAGAAAGGACCCGTGGGAGGTTCCAGGTTGGGGCGCGGGGGAGGAGAGGCTAGGTGCTCGAGACAGTGGGAATGCCATGGGTTTGGGGAAGGTCCCAGAGGAGGTGGGATGGGAGTGTGACCTTGAGGGAGAGGGTCAGAGTTCTCCTTTCTGGGAGAGTGTGATTGCCAAGAAAGAAAAATGCCATAAGGGGCCCCCCTTTTCGTCTGAAGCACAGGCCGTGCTACTGGCCCCTTTTAAGCTTGCAGAGTGTTTTGTGGTCTTTGAAATCCGCACCCTGAATATAAGGCCGTGGTGGCCTTGCAATTAAAATGATAATCGCAGCCAGTGTGGTCCATCAACCATGAGCCTTAGAAATAGCCTCCCGCCGGGGAGGCGCGCCTCATTGTCCCTGCCTTGATGGGCTCAGCAGAGCCTGGACTGCTCTGGGGCGTCGTCAATTACACCTGGACACAGTGGCTGGGCCTCTGTGGGGCGGGGTGGGCTGGGGGTTGGGAAGCAAAGGAGAGAGGCCCTTAGGAAGAGACTGCCCTGGCCCAAGCCCCCAGCAAGGCCCCTTCCTTCGGCGGTTGCTCAGTCTGTAACCGGCTGTCGCAAAGGACAAGGAATCTCTGTTTTTGTCTCTTTGAGCCTGCTCAGGCCCCCTGAATGTTCCAGAAGTATGGATTTTCCAGGTAACTGGGTGCTCTGGCTCGTTGATATGTGAGCAGAAAAATGTGCTTTTTTTAATGTTCAAAAGCTTTTTGAGTATTGACAACTGGATAAGACTCTGAGTCCCTTTTGTCTACTGGGCCTGTGTCTGCCTTACAAAGAACGTACGTGCAGTGGGGGGCAGGGACGTGGAGCTGGGCCGTCCTTCCTTCTGCACAGATCGGGAGCTGTGACGTGGGCGGCCTCAGCACAGCCCGTGAAATTTAAAAAAAAACAAAACTTAATTCCTGATATAAACATGTGGAGGTTTTTATTCTATTACTTGCTGCTGGCTGGGTGTGGTGGCTCACGCCTGTAATCCTAGCACTCTGGGAGGCCGAGGCGGGCGGATCATTTGAGCTCAGGAGTTCGAGACCAGCCTGAGCAAGAACGAGACCCCGTCTCTCCTTAAAAAATAGAAAGAAATTAGCTGGACAACTAAAAATACATATATAAAAAATCAGCCAGGTATGGTGGTGCGCACCTGTAGTCCCAGCTATTCAGGAGGCTGAGGCAGGAGGGTCGCTTGAGCCCAGGAGTTTGAGGTTGCTGTGAGCTAGGCTGATGCCACGGCACTCACTCTAGCCCACGCAACACAGTGAGACTCTGTCTCAAAAAAAAAAAAAAAAGAAAAGAAAAGAAACCAAAGCTCTCAGGCCTAGACCATAGGGAACTGAATTCTGCCAACAGCTGGATCTGAGTGAGCTTGGAGGGGGTCCTTCTCCAACTGAGCCTCAGATGAGACCGCAGCCCCGCTGACACCGCCTTGTGAGGACTTAAGCAGAAGATGCACGTAAGGTGTGCCCAGATTCCTGGCCCCTAGTCACTGTGACAGTAAATGTCTGGGGTTTTAAGCCGCTAAGTGTGTAGTGTTTTGTCATGCCACAACAGACTCCTAATTCACGAGGGTTTCAGGAGGCTGGGTTCCTACTCATCAGGGTTGTGCTGAATATTATAGCCTTCCTGTTTCAACTTACAATCAGTTCCTCGATAAAAACAGGGACAGCTGACATGACTTCCTGCCAGACAGGAAGACCAGCGTGCTGGCCCACTTGGGGACAGAGGCTATGCTCGCTGGGCACATCAGTCCCCTCGGCCCTTCCTCACCAACACACGCTGGGTTCAGGAAACTGGATTTAGTTTACGTGTCACTCCAGACCTGTTCACCCTGCCCCTCCGGTGACTCCCTGTCATAAAGCCACTGCCACCAGAGGAGCCGCTGCCAGCGAGAGATCCCTGGGCCTACGCACCGCCGGCTGCGCCAGTGGTTGGGAGAAAGGTCAGGTCACACGCCTGGAAGGGTCGGGGGGTGGGGGGGGCCACGAGGTGGACTTTGACCAATGAGAGGCAGGAGGTGGAAGGAGCCAGCAGATTAACCTATCCTGCCCCTGTGGGACTGCTCTGAAATGTGGTGGCTCCAAGTGGCTTCTCTGGAGACGTCCCACGTGTGTTTTCTTTTTTTAGACAGAGTCTCACTCTGTTGCCCGGGCTAGAGTGCCGTGGCGTCAGCCTAGCTCACAGCAACCTCAAACTCCTGGACTCAAGCCATCCTCCTGCCTCAGCCTCCCAAGTAGCTGGGACTATGGGCATAAGCCACCATGCCTGGCTAATTTAATATATATATATATTTTTAGTTGGCCAATTAATTTCTTTCTATTTTTAGTAGAGCCGAGGTCTGGCTCTTGCTCAGGCTGGTTTTGAACTCCTGACCTTGAGCGATCCAACCGCCTCAGCCTCCCAGAGTGCCAGGATTATAGGCGTGAGCCACCGTGCCCCGGCCCCACGTGTGTTTTGTTGCAAGGCTGTGGCTGGCTCAGTCATCGGGTAGCTCCCTGTGTTTGCACTCTCCACCCCTGCCTCACTTCCCTCTTCCCTCCCTCTTGCTTCCCTGATGGACTACTGCACGGGACCCTGCAGTCGAGCTCCCGCCTTCCACGCCTGACTATGCACTTTGTGGCTCTGCCGCTGGCACCTCCCTCCTGGGTTCATCTCATCGGCTTCCAAGGGGTGCCGGGGCGACCTTCTCCCATCTTGCTTAAGGAAATGTGAGAACCTTTGGACACAGGTTCAAACACATTTGTGACTAGGATGGTACCAGTACTGTCCCCTCCGGAGCAATCCGTAATCTCCATGTGGTTCATGGGTGGACTGCACGGAATGCAATGTTTTGGGATCACTGACACAGAGTTCACCTCCACTTGGGCCTGATTCCTGAGAGCTCGCCCCAAAGGCTCTTTTTTGTCCCAGCAGGGTCCCTGAAACCATCTCCATTTTTAGAGGTGAACACACGGACCCCCAAAGGCAGCTCCAGCCACGGAGGAGTGGAGGGACGAGGAGACTGTGCGGGAGGCAGCACCGGGGCTGCTGTGCACGACAGCTGAGGCTGCGCTTCACACAACCCCGGGGCTGTGACGTGCACGGTGCCGCCCAGAACTGTGCAACAGCAGGCCTGTGTCTACAGCCTGCTGAAAACCTGCAGGCGCTGGGGGTCAGTTTGGGCCTTACAGATCTGCAGGTTAAACACTGTGGGTGGGCTGGGCGAGGTGGCTCCCGCCTGTAATCCTAGCACTCTGGGAGGCTGAGGCAGGCGGATTGCTCGAGGTCAGGTGTTTGAGACCAGCCTGAGCAAGAGCGAGACACTGTCTCTACTAAAAATAGAAAGAAATTAATTGACCAACTAAAAATACATAGAAAAAATTAGCCAGGCATGATGGCACATGCCTGCAGTCCCAGCTACTCGGGAGGCTGAGGCAGGAGGATTGCTTGAGCCCAGGAGTTTGAGGTTGCTGTGAGCTAGGCTGATGCCACAGCACTCTAGCCCCGGCAACAGAGTGAGACTCTGTCTCAAAAAAAAAAAAATAAATAAAGACTGTGGGTGCTTTGGCAGGAAGGCAGGGAATGCATGCCAGAGGTGCCACGAGCCGATGACACCTGCTCCAGCAGGTGGGCCCCGGGCAGGAGACCCTGAGGCCGGGTGGTAATCCCATGGCAGGCCTGCACACGGAATCACAGTGTGTGCCTGCATTGTGCCGGCAGCTGGGCAGATGTGACGGAGAAGCGGTGGCACCTGTGTGCCCTGGGGAGTCAGGTGCAAACCTGGGCACAGCAGACACGCCGTGGGCAGCTGGGCAGATCGGGGAGCGTGTCCGACAGACACGGAGGTGCAGAAAGACGGGTGCACCAACAGGAGGTAGTGGCGTGTGCACACGGGGATGCTTCTTTGCCACGGGGGACCCAAAGCACGTCCACTCGCTGCAACCGACCTCTGAGCCTTTCCTCAGCACACACAGGAATCTGCGGAGCTGAAGCAAACCTCACCCAACCCGCGTGACTGGGGGAGAGGCGGCGAGGGCTGGGGGGACCTCTGGCAGCCAAGGTGCCCGTGCCCCAGGGAGCTGAGGAGAGAGGCCTGTCAGTCACCACTCTGAGGTCTCAAACCCTCGCAGGGCAAGGCCCAGCTCTGAGGACCAGAGGGAAAGCTCCGCCCCTTGAATGTGTGATCTGACCTCCTCCGAGCTCCCCCGATCTCCACCTGCCCCTTGCAAGCCCCAGCCCCCAGTAGCAGTAACATCCTGCAACCAGGTAACCGGGGAGGGGAAACGAAGCCCCGAGGAATGCTAGTCAACTATGACACGTGGCCCGCACAGACGCCAGCCCACGTGCTCTCACCGCAGCTCGCAGGGCCAGGCACAGCTGGAATCGCTCCCATTTTACAGAGAAGCAGCCTGAGGCCGATTCCAGAGGCGCACAGCTGGGCAATGCTGGGGACAGGACCTTGTGACTCGGGGTGGGGCAGGGACCTGGGGAGACATATTCACCATCACTCTACACATGTAAAACGCACCAGCCCAAGCACTGTCACTGGGGCCGCGGCGTGCCATCAGGATGCGCCAGTGCCGGACTGGCAGCCCCCGTGCCTTCCTAACAGCAAGCAGTACCGGCTCTTGGGATCTGAGGTTCCATCAACGAGAGACACATTTCTTTCGGGGTGAGCGGCGCAGAAGAGCTATCCCTTCTCTCAACCCCCCCCTGCCCTGCCCATCCCCCAGGGCATTTCCATGGGCTCATGGATTGCAGTAGTGTTAAAAAGATGAAGAGGAAAGCCCCCACCTGCCAGCCTCCCGAAAGGGATGGACGCGGCCGGCGGCTGAGCGCAGACCGGAGGGAGAGGGCGGTGTGGTCAGGCAGCAGCAGGCAGGCTTCCCGGTCCCGGTCCCGGCTGTGCAGCCGGGGTGGGGGTGGGGCTCCTAACCCAGCCTGTGCACAGACCCTGGCCCAGGGTGCCCGGCGCCAGCTGCCCCCCAGAAGCCAGGTCAGTATGGACAAGGCACGTGCGGCCTGGGCTCGGGGCACTGGAGTCACTTGTGATGGCGACAAGGAAACTCATTTCCATCCGCTACGCTCTGGCCCCGTTTGTGAGCGAGCACCAGGAAAGGGGGAAACACTCTTCAAACACGATTTAAAAACCCACCGGAGCCAGCTGGCCAGATGTGAGGCCCATTTTGCGACGGGGAACATTTCCTCTCCTCCGCCACGCTGAGAGGCTCCGCGCTAAGCATCTCTTCTGGAAGAATTTAATTCCGGGCTCAGAGTCCAGGTAAAGAGGTTTCTTCAGGCAGGGAGGCCCCGAAATGAGCCCGTTTATCTCTGGCAGGCCCTGGTTAAGCCTCCTCTCCCCCGAATGCCATTTGGGCACTTGGAAATAAGCGCAGCAAATTAGTCACGAGCCGCGGCAGCCTGGATGCCCGTGCCACCGAGCCCCGTGCAGCCCCCGCCTCCAGAACGCGGCGGCAGCGGCAGCTGGGCTCCTGCGGGGCGAGGAAAAGCGATTCGAGCCTGGGGGTGGCAGCTCAAGGCAGCGGAGCGTTACCTGGATCACAGGGGCATGAAATTAGCAGCAGCGAGCAGGCCGGAGCCGAGAATAGTTTGCCACTGCAAACTCGCTGCCTTCAGGTCGCCAAGTTCTGTGGCCTGGGAGGTCGCAGGGAGGGTGCCCTCGCCCCGGGCATCGGCTCAAATCATTCCTGAGCAGGTTGGGAGGCGAGCGGAGAGGGCAGTGTCCCCAGAAGGGGTGGGCTGGTGTCCTTTCCGTGGGTTCCAAGGCCCTCTGTTTGGGGCCCTGGCCCTGGAGAGTTAACCAGCGTGTGGCCCCCCGCATAGAGGGCTGGGAGGGCTGGCCGGGCAGGGAGCAGGGGCCAGGGAGACCCTAGGATGGGTGGGGTGGCCAGGGGCCTGAGGACAGAGGAAAGCCGCGGTCGGAATCACATAGGTGAGCCCTGGACAAACGCCGACCGGACACGCTGAGCCACTGCAGCCACCCTGAGGACGGGGAGCCCCCATCGGACCTCTGCACGCAGCTCTCCCTGCAGCCCCCGAGCCCTGGCCTCGGCTCGCGGGGGCCGCTGAGCTTCTGCTTCTCGAGAGCCTTGGAGGCCCTCCCAGCCCTCCATCCTTTCTCACACCTCCTTTGCAATCCCTGCCAGAAAGTAAGCGACACTCCTGAGCCTTCTGGAAAGAGCTTCTCCACCTTCTCCCCTCTGGGAGACTTAATAGAGCACACCTCTCCGCTCCCTGAGAAGTGCTCTTCCTCCAGCCTGAGCTGGCTTGTCGGAGACTCGGAGACTCGTGCCACTAATTCCCGCCTTTCCTGCCTGGATTTCCCTCCCTCCCCTTCACTGCTGGTGGCTCTTTCTCTCATGGCCAAGAGGCTCTTTTAGGTTTCCCTTTGGCTAAAAAAAACCAAAACCCTTCTGACTTGGCTTCCTCCAGCCACAGGGCCCCTCGTTTCCTTCACTCCAGACTTCCTGAAAATGTCATCCATGCCCACACTGCGGGGCCTCACCCCTCCCCGCTGCCCTGCGGACACGTTTCCTCAAAGGGTCCCCAGGGGCCCCCTTGGTCCCGACCCTCACACTCCTGCCGCTGCATGCCGCCCCGTCTACAGTGGGCTGCATTCATGCCAGCCCAGACCTCAGAGCGTGACCTTGCTTGGAAACAGGGTCTTTGCGGATGTAACTAAGACGGTATCGCACTGGAGTAGGGTGAACCCCAAATGCAAGGACCAGGGCATGTCTAAGAGGAGGCCACGCCAAGACGAGGCAGAGACTGCAGTGATGCCACCACAAGCCGAGGGACACCATGGGGCGCCGGGAACCCTGAGAGGCTGGAAGAAGAAGCAAGGAAAGATTCTTCCCTCGAGCTTTGCTTGTCAGTCCCCTAGTCTGACTCCTTTTCTCGGCCCCTCTGCAGAGTTTCTTTGGTTCCTCCTTTGCCCTCACCCCAGGCCAATCTCACCTGCTGGCCCCATCTCCCCATCACCTGACTGTGACTCACATTCCTGCCCGGTGTCCGCACGCGCCCCTCTGCCCACCCTGGCTCCCACCTTAGTTCAACTTAAGCTCCTCCTTGGGCCGCCCTTGTGCCACCCATCTGCCTCGCAGGCCCAGCTGCCGCGCCCTCTTCTCCTGGGAGCCCTGCCTCCAGCACCCCACCCAGCACCTTGGTGCACAGTCCCCTCTTCCGGCCCCTTGTCGGGACACCCTGGGGGCTCCAGTTTGGTCAGATGACGGGGCCTGTGTAGGCGAGGGAGGCTGGGGGAGGCTCCGGGATGGTCTCGGGCAGCAGCTAGCGAGGGGTCTGTTTCAGAAGAGACTAGGGCCCTCCGGGGGGCCACTGAGCAGCCAACGGTGCAGTCAGGGCTGGGCACAGAGTGGTGGACTGAGCGGAGGAGGGGCGGGCAGGTGGCAGTGGCTGTTCATTCATCCATTCATTTATTCGCCCAAAGGTGAAGGGCAGTTGGCCTTCTAGCGCTCAGTCGCTTATTGGACAATTAGCGGCTGAGCACCTTAGTGTGCTGGGCGTGCGCTGGGCAGGGGGCACCAGCGCTCCAGCCACGGAGGCCAAAAAATGAGTGGACAGCAAGAGGGGGAAAACACCCCCCACTTAGGGTAAATGCAACAAAAAGCAAAACCAAAAAATTGGCTAAACTAGAACCTAAAGGAGGAGACTGCTGCTGGCAAGGGTAGTGAGAGACGCCTCTTAAAAGCAGGTGGTGTTTGGGCTGAGACCCACAGGATAAGCTGTGTGAGGGGAACAGCATTCTGGATGGAGGGAACAGCGTATTGTTGGCCCTGAGGCAGGAATGAGTGTGGTGTGTTGGAGCAGCCACGGGGGTGAGCGTGGGGTACGGATGGGGAGGGGGAGTAGGAGGTGAGGCCGGGGCCCGGGCAGGCAGTGCTGGGAGGGCAACGGGAGCCACTGCAGGACTCGAAGCAGCTGAGAAACCTGGTACCGGCCATCCGTCCCCATGCCCTGCTGTTCTGAGCATTCTTTACCTTTCGTGCACCTCTCTGAGGGGAGATTCATGTTCTGGATGAGGAAACCGAGGCTCAGAGAGGTCAGGTAACTTGCCCAAAGTTACACAGCTCAAACCCAGGCCTCTGTCCCCAGAGCTCAGGCCCCTTTATCTGGCACGGGGGGTATGTCTTGTACCTGCTTAAGTCTTAAAGAGATTACATCTGCAGGCGCCATGGGGTCTGGATTGCAGGGGATCCCCGGAGGAGCCACACAGGCTTAGGCTGGGGTGATGGCCGTGGTGGGGAGACTTAGAGGGACAGGGCACACTCAGGTAGGGTATGCTGCTGGCCAGGCAGGCAGAGGGAGTCTGCTCTGGTGTGATCCGAGCATTCTGGGCAGAATAACCACTCCACCATGAGAAACCCCATAGTGAGATTCCAAAGCCCTGAATGCAGGACCACGACATAGTCCTGCGATGACAGGTCTTCCTCCCGCCCACCCCAGCCAGCATGGACACGACAGCCCTTCCACAGACACGTAGAGATGCATTCGCCCTTCCGCAAATATTCACTTAGCTCACCAGACAGCATGGATATGGGGGAATCCGTCTACAAATATTTACTTAGCTCACTAGATATTCTAGACATGGGAGAGCCGGCCCAAGTTCCCGCCTGCATGGAGCTGCTGGTTAGTTAAGGAGACCGCCAGCAAACGTATAAACAGAGAGAGACCACGCCAGGCAGTGATAAGTGCTTTGAAGAAAAATCAAGCAGGGTAGGTACCTCTAACAGATCACGGGACACCAGCCATAAGGGAGTGTCCCATGACCAGGGGTTGGCAAAGGACAGCGCTTAGGCCAAATCTGCCCACAGCTTTTTTGTAAATACCAGAACCCTGCCCTGGGGTCAGGCCCACTTGTTCACACATTGTCAAGGGTAGAGCTGAGTAGCAAACAGAGATCATGGGGCCTAAAATATTTGCTATCAGGCCCTTTGCAGAAAAAGTTGGCCACCCCAATCTCTGCAGTCTAGTCTCATTTTTTTAAAAAAGGCAACAGAGCCTCCAATCGCCCAGCAAGCACGAAACAGTCAGAAACAGAAATCGGCCCTCTTGAGTGCCAGGGTCCTTCTGCCATGCGGGTGAGCAGAGAACATGCAAACCTGTTTTCTCTCAACCCTTCCACGCCCTTCCCTTGCCACACTTCTGCGAGGCCCCTAACTTGGGGCAAGCTGGCCCCTTTCACTTTCATCCTACTGATCCCCGGAAACGTAATAGGCAGAGGAGGCTCAGACACAGAGGGACCCACGCACAAGTGACTCTGAGGTCCTGGAGGGAGGATGAGCTGATTCGAGGCTCAGTCACTGCTGAAACCCAGGCCAGCCTGTCCTTCCTCTTTTGCAGCCTGACCCCTGCCACGTGGCCGGGGAAAGGAGGAAGAAAGCCTTCCAAGAAAACTCCCCACCTACCCGCTCGGCCCTCGCCTGACGGGGCAGTTTCTGCGGCCCCCAGAAGATCCCCCTGCATCAGCGGCACGAGACTGACGACCGGGGACATGGGCCATACCCTGTGGCCTGGGGGAAATGAGGAGGTGGTCTGGGGGGTGCTCCAGCCACTGTCTGCAGAAGAAACCCTGGGGACCACGAGGAACAGGAGTCCTCAGCCCCGGCAGGCACTTCCTCAACGGCGTGCTGTGTCCGCCTGGGGAGGCAGCTTCTCTTTGGAGGTGCTCGTGGGCAGAAACCACAGGCTGCGCAGACACACGCGGCCAGCGAGGACCCGAAGGAGGCCGGCAAGGGACCCTGCCCAGACTGACCACCCGCAGAGAAAGCGCCCGGCTTCTCAGGGGGAGACTCTGACTTGGGCTCTCTGGGTGCTCATGGTGATCAATCGATCAGTCGCATTAAAGAGATGCTTGGACACTTCAGGTCCAGGCCATCTTCTAATTTGTCCAGGAAATCCCCTCTGGATTCTAGGGAGGCGTTTAGGAAGAAATGGAATCGAAGGCAGGGAGGGAGCGGTCGCTAGCCTGGAGGGCCAGGGGACACGGCGCGGGTGGGGCCGGGGGGGTCACGAGCATGTGGGGAGAAAATAAACACAGAAGCCGAGGAGCCGAGGCCACCAAAGGCATGACTGATAGCATTTCGAGCCGGGCCGTTTCTCCCCCTTGGAGGGCTGCAGGAAGAGCTAAAAACAGAAGAAAAAGCCATCACAGGTATATTTACGGGGAAAGGCACGCTGGCTGGGTGTGCAGTCAGAGTCGGAGGGCGGACAAGGGAATAAAAAAAAAATGACTCACTTTTGGTTCTAATTTTTAAAAAAATGGGTTAGAGCAGCCATCCATGCCAGCCCAAGCGACTGGCAGCCACTCGCCCACACCCTGCGGCAGGAGCATGGGGCCCCTCCCATCCTGCCTGGCTCCCAGACCACCCCCAGCTCCTTCTCTGGGGTGACAGAGCTCACCCCAAATCCTGCCTCAGTGCGCTCCGATGCTGTGGGGAGGAGGGGAGTTTCACCGAGCACCGCTCTCTGGAATTCTGCTCTTAAAAAGTGGGTTGCCAAAGGGAGTCTAAACATCCTCTCCATTGGGAGAGAGATCTGAGTGGCACTAAGATCTGCCTACAGGAGCGCCAAGGTCGTCTACATCCAGAATGGTGCACGCTCCTCCGACAGCAGCCCGTGCCACGGAGGGGGTGCTGGATACCTGCCCCCCCTGCCGGCTGGCCACATCGGGGCCACCTCGGGGGGTGCAGTCAGCAGGGCAGAGTCTGGGGATGGGGGTACTCGGCAAGCACCTCAGGAACTCCGATGCCGGGCTGCAGCCCCACTCGTCCCAGTAGCGACTAGGGCACCAGCAAGTCACTTGGCGTCCCCACTCTCCTGCTCCGTAGAGTGAGGACCCGAGGCACCCTAGCGGATGGCTGTGAGGTTAGAGCCAAGGAGGCAGAGCCGGGGCTTTTCAAACTACAGCTTGCAGCCCATTAAAGGATATGAGATCCATTTGATGGGTCACAGCCAGAGTTTTATTTTATTCTATTTTATCGTTTGCAGCCTTCCTCTCGATCACTAAAGGTGCGCTTTCTGCGTCCTCTTCTGGAGCCTGCCTCCTCGGCGCACCCGAGCCCTCCGGCCTGCTCTTGGACCGCGCTCCGCTGGGCTCGCTCTTCCCCCTCACCCGTTTCCGCTCTCTGCCCCATCACTCGCTTCGGCACACAGGCCGCCTGCTATTTCTCCCGTCGTAAAAATAAAAGAACAGAAAATTCTCACCCTCCTTGACCACAGCTCCCTGCCTCTCCTGCTTCATTGCCCTGTTCCCATTTAAAGCAAAACTCCTTGAGGCAGCCCCCTCGGTTTGCCGTGTCCAGTCTCTCTCCCTGCCCCCGCCACGCTCTCTCGCAGCCTCCGCTCCAGCTTCTGCCTATTCCCCAAGGTCACCAAGGACCTGCACAAGGTCAAACGCAAGGGCAAACTCTCCATTCTCACCCTACACGGTTTGCAACCAGCACTGCCCCTGCCGGTCACTTGCTCCCCCTTGAAAACTGCATCCAGATGGGGTTTTCATTTTTTGAGTGTAGGTGCAGCTTCATGGAACTTGTTTCCATTATAGACACGGATGTCTTGCCAGGTGAAATATTGATCGTGGCCAAAAGAAGTTTGAAAACGCTGACAGAGAGCACAGAGGTTAACAGCGAGGACACCAGGGGCTCAGAGAACCCAGGTCTGAGTCCCAGTTGTCACTTACTTTGCACCTGGGAGCAAATGACTCAAACTTTTTCAGCCATGGTTTCCTTCTCTGTTAAATGGGTTTAATATATTAATACCTATGTCTTTGGCCTATAGTAAGGACCAAAAGAGATCATGAAAATAAAGCCTCTGGCACACAGTAGGGCTAATTAATAAACATTGCTGAGTTAATGAACACGTCAGTGCCCTTAGCACAGTGGCTGCACATGCCAAGAGCTTAGTAAAGGCAGCGAATGTTGGGGTTCAGTGAGGTCCCCGAACAGCAGCTGCCGGGAAGGTGAGCAGTAACTGTCATACTGCCCGCCCTACCGTACCTGCAGTGCTGCGTACATGCCACCAGGCGTGTCTGGGGACAGAGGGCTCAGGGCCACAGAGCCTGCTCCCAGGCCACACAGCAAAAGATGGCACTGCCAGGACCAGAGTCCTTCTGTGGCCAAATCCAAGTTCCTCCCTGCTGCCCTGTGGTCCCGTGACACGGAACAGACCCAGCTTTCTCCCAGGGATGGAGCTTTTAAGAAACAGATGACCCCTGACTCTTAAAGCCGCTGGGGCAGGTGACCTCGGCTACCAACACAGCACAAAGCGGTCACCCGGCTGGCCAGGACCGGGCTGCGAAGCAGCGGCACGGAGGAGCAGAGGCCAGGTCTGCCTCTCTTGTGCTCCCGTGGCTGACTTGCTCTTGCTCTGTGTCACCCCAGGTACTAAGACGCCCACCTTGAGGCCCAGCTGGCCCTGCTGCTCCTTTTCCAGGAGGCTGGGAAGTAGGAAGGAAGAAGAAGGCAGCTACGGAGCCCTCCAAGCCCCTAACCAGCCCCACGTGGCCCCCAGGCCCAGCAAACGGCAGCACTTACCCAGAGGGAGGGCGAAGGCCCCCCAGGGGCCATCCCTGGCTGGCACAGGACTGGGGGCTTGGGGAAGGTGTCCGCCCAAGCCACAGCATGTACGAGCACCAAACCCTTTAGCCACCGACCTATGTTTGCAAGGTCCCGTGAGGAGCCCCCACTCTCTGGGGTGGAACAGGCCAATTCCTTGGACTTCCGGCCCTAACTCTACACTGAGGAAACTTCCCTCTACTGCCAGGTGTGACGACTTGCACTGCAGGAAGTTCTTCCAGAAGGCTCACCTAAGTCTATCATGATGTAGCCTGAGCCCGTTTCATGGGTGCTCAGGTGGAGGCAGAGAAGAGCTGCTTTTACCCCAACATGTAACCTTTCACTTGGCTCTTACCTGGCTGCACCTCAGCCTCATCTGGAGAACTTGAAATGCCTGTGCCCGGGCCCCTCCTCGGACCGAATCAGAATTGGGTGGTGGGGCAGGTGACCCCGTGTGCAGCCAGGGCGGGGAATACTGAGGTGGATGGACTGGTCAGAGAGTGCGCTGGTTACAAGCATGCGCTCTGCTGACCTCCAGAGTGGTCCAAATCCCAGCTGTCACTGTCCTTGGGTCATGGCCTAAACCCCACAAGCCTCAGTTTCCCCATTTGGAAACAGGGGGCGACAGTACTTAACTCACGAGGACATCCCGTGGATGAAGGAAAATGGTGGGTCAAGTGGTGGGTGGCTTTGGGCCACATGGCAGGGATTTGGTAAAGCCAGCAGGTTACATCCGATAACCTGTCTTCTAGTTTCCTCCTCTTCAAACTATTTCTTCCTCGTTCCTTTTAACCTTCCTCTCTGGATTGGGATGCCTGCCCCGAGTCGTAAGGACAGCTCCCAGTTATGCTACCCTGCTTCTCTGGGGTAGGGCTGAGGGATTGGGCCAGGACCAAGGGGTTGTCACTTAGGGGAGTGGATGCCCAGGCCACCCACCTGCTGAACCAGGCTAACCTGGCTTCCTTCCCTGCGGCAGGAACCTCACTTCATACCTGTGCCGGGCCACCTGAAAGAGCAGAACTCCTTTCATGGTAGCCACTGTGACCCCTAGATCTTCTTCTGTTCTATTGCAGAGCCACGCCATCACCATCTTCTATTGGGGTGTGGAGCCATGCGATTACTAATGCAAGAAATATTTACTGTGTGCTACTACGCTCTGGGGACACATCTGGGGACATACGGTAAGAGAGCTACAGTCACCAGTGGGGGCACCCTCATCTGTCCTGATGGATGGTAACAGTTCCTGCCTTATGGGGGGCTGTGGGGCTAAATGGGGTAATGCCAGCAAAGTGCCGAGAGCAGCATCTGCCCCGCAGCCAGCGCCCGGGGTTTCAGGCTAGAAAAGGAGGCCAGACTAAGGGCAGGCTCTGCATAGGAAGGAAGCTGGTGTTTGTGGAGTCAGGATGTGGGGCGGCCCTATCTTCAGGACAGTCCCCTACACACCACTCTGAGTATGTTTCCAATTTTGTAATCAGTAACCATCTATCCGCCTCAATGCCCCGTGAAATACTCTCTAGCCCTTCCCCGCTGTGTGATTTGGGGCAGGTTACTTAACCTCTCTGGGCCTCTAGCTTTTTTTTTTATTATTTATTTCAGCATATTATGTGGGTACAAATGTTTAGGTTACAGTGTGTTTCCTTTCCCCCCTTCCCTCCCAGCCTCTGGCTTTCTGACTAAAGAAAAGGGTTACTAAGACCTGCCTTGCAAGGTTAATGAGAGACAGTGTGTCAGCACCATCCCGCCAGCCTGGCGGGCTCGGAGTCAGCTCAGGAACTGGCGGCCGCTGTGGCTCCCCTGCGCCATCTTTTCACGTCAACTCTTCCCCGTTCCTGCTCTACATTTTTGGCCCTGGGCCAACAGACCTGTGGTGGCTTTATTTAAGGCTCCTATTCCAGAGAACGGAGACGAGAGGGCACGGCGGGCAGGACGCTTTCCAAACCATCCCCAAATGTGTCCAGACAGAAGGGAATGAGCCTGATGACCTTGAAAGTGATATGATTTGGGGGGAGGGGGTCTAGGTAAACATTCCCACTGGGTCAGACTCCCCATCAAATGGTATCCACCCCTGGAAAACATTGAAAGGAAAGAACAGAAAAAAACTAAACATCCAGACCCACAGCTAATTGAGTTGCGGGTAGACATGGAGCCAGCCCCATCCGACTCTTCCCCTCCTTCCCCCCAAGCTGCCCTCAGGTGACAGGCAGACCAGCGCCTCTCTGCCTCTCTCTCGGGGAAGCCAGAAGAAGGGGGGAAGAGCTGGGGAGGCGGGCTGCAGGAATGAGGCAAAGAAAAACGGCCCGCAAAATGCAGAAACGCCCCAGCATGCTTGCTTCCCAAACCCAGCCCATGAATCGAGGGGTGACAGGTCTCTCATCTCGGATGCCAAGAGCCAGGAGCTCCGGGCAGGCGCAGGTACTACATCCGCACCTGCCAGCACTCGGAGAAGCGATAAAGCATTGCAGCAGGGCCGTAACGCTCGGCGCTTGCAGCTGGGAAGGGACGGCCTTGCGGTGGGGGCAGCTCGGGGCTCCCAGACACCGGCCTGGGCTCCCCTCCCTCCCGCGGCAGCCTGCCCCCGGGCCCAGGCGGTGGACAGAGGAGGCGGACAGGTGCACACACGCTGGCCGAGACAGGCAGGGATCTTCTGGAGGAGGCCCAATGGGCTGGGTGATTTATAGAGGCCGGCAGAAAGCTGGGACGCCTGAGTCACTGGTACATAAAAGTGGATCATAAAGCACCCCGGCTGAGCCAGCGCCTCCAGAAATCAGAAATACACAGGTCCGCATGCGCTTAGGAGCTGGGCCCCATCCCTCAGAGGATAATTACCATAATAGTTTGCAGACCACCCTGGACGGTGGTGCCAGACCCTGTCCCTAAGTACTTCTGACACACGTTAATTTACTTAATCCTCTAAACAACCTTCAGAGGTTGGTGGTAGCAAGAGGCTCCTTTTTTTTTACATGCCAGGAAAGTGAGGCGGCATGGAGGCCATGGAGCTAAGAGCCATGAGCCAAGCCTGGCCAGTGCTGCCCAAACTCGACCGTGCCTGCCAGACACCTGAGTGTCTTGGAAACACGCAGATCCTGACGTCACCAGCAGGTCCCAGGGGGTGCCACTGGTCCAAGGACCACACCTTGAGTAGCAAGGCTCTCAGCTGCTGTACCACATTCCTATGGTACTTCTTCAGCTAGGGTACTTCTTCAGTTTGCATGTACCCCACTGCTCCAGCCCCTGGAGGCATCCACGCCTTCCTCCAGAAGGCCCTCACGAGGTTCAAAAACACCAATGCTTCCACCCCCTTCAGACTAATTCAATCAGAATCCTTGGGGTGTGGCCTGGAATGGCATATTTAATTTTTTTTAGAGACAGGATTTTGCTCTGTCACCCAGGCTGGAGTGCAGTCACCCGATCACAGCTCACTGCAGCCTCCAACTCCTGGGCTTTAGCGATCCTCCTACCTCGGCCTCCCAAAGTGCTGGGATTACAGGGGTGAGCCACCACGCCCAGCCTGGATTGGTATTTTGTAAGAAGCTCCCCGGGTGGTTCAGATGTAGCCACACAGAGTCCTTGACACAGACAATAGAGATGCCTCATCCGGTGTCTCTGATTCATACCCACAAAACTGAGCAAAGGTCCCCAGGGTTAGGCCAGGGATTTCCAAGACGGTTTCCAGAGAAGGAGTGGTGAGCCCCCTCCTGGGCCTCCTGAGGGGTAGCATACTCGCTTCTTGTCCCTGAGGCACCCTGGAGAGGAGGGGCACAGCCTGGGGGCGGGCAACACCCCAACCTGGGGCAGCTGCAGACACTGAGGCTCCTGACAAAGACTCTCCTTGAACAAAACTTCAGTCAGGCTCCTCTGAGCCCTCTTCTCAAGAGGGCCTTGACCTTGGCCCCGACCCCTCCCAGGCCCACCCTGCAGCCTGCCCAACCCAGTCTTAGCAAAGAATCCTGCTAAGTCAGATTAGCCAGAATCCCCTGCCCTTGACATCTGATC
The DNA here is from genome assembly GCF_040939455.1 of Microcebus murinus. Lineage (NCBI taxonomy): Eukaryota > Metazoa > Chordata > Mammalia > Primates > Cheirogaleidae > Microcebus > Microcebus murinus. The sequence continues at coordinate 53,612,709 of NC_134117.1, read as the reverse complement.
AAGCTCCCTGTCCCCCACCTTTGCATGGGGGACTGGTTCCAGGACCCCCCGCATATACCGAAATCGGAGCATACTCAGGTCCCGCAGTGGGCCCCAAAGAACCTACATACAGGAAAAGTCGGCCCTCCATATGCGCAGGCTTTGCATCCCTCCAATACTGTATTTGCAATCCTCCTTTGTTGAAAACATCCGCATATAAGTGAATCTGCACCAACCCACGTTGTTTAAGAGTCAAATGTGTAATTCCTTGGCCCGATTTCAGCAAGAATCCTGTTAGGCCAGTTCAGCAATAACCCCCACCCCTGTGCTTAGACTCTTACTAATTTCCCTCCACGGACCCCCACCCTGCTTCTTGGCTGTAAATCCCCACATCTCCTTCCCCTACTACAATGTCTCTCAAATACTGTTTTCCCCTTGCTGTTTTAGCAAGTGTCAGAATAATGTTCTCTTTAACACTCTTCCCCCACCACCCCCGCCTTGGAGAAGTCACATGGCAAAGAGAGCAAACAGCCGTCAACCACACACCAGCTCAGGCTGCTCACCCTGACATTCAAGGCCCAGGCAACAGCTTCAGGGCCCGGCTACGATCTCGAGCCTTACTTCTCTCTTACCTGTGCCTCACACGCAGCAAAACCAGAGGCTTCGCTGTGCCACACGCACACCTGAACTTCCCTCCCATTCTGCCTTTGCCCAGCCTTTTTCTTCTAACTGCAATGTCTCCTCCACATTCTGCAAATCTACCCACTTTGAGTCACAGCAACTTCTCCCCTGGTGACCACACTACTTATCCCCAAGAATTTATGTTCCCCAGTCTGCCATCACCGCAGAACCTCGCATTTTAGCCGGCATGTGGTTCTCTGGGAGAAAACTACATCGAAAAGACCCCATTTCCCAGCCTCCTTTGCCGCTGAAGTGGTCACATGACTGAGTTCTGACCAATGAAATGCAAGCAGAGTGTTCTTAGGTGACAGGCTTTTCCTTCCTCTCTTCTTCCTTCTGATGTAATGGCTGGAGCTCCAACAGCTATCTTGGACCGTGAGGTGGCCTTGGACATGAAAGCTATGTGTGGGGAAACAACTGGGATCCTGACACCATAGAACATTATACCAGCCCTGGGCAGGCCCTACAGGACTTAAATGAGGGAGAAAAATGACCTTCCACCTTGTTTCAGCTACTACTCTTTTAGAATTTTTCTGTAACTGACAGGTGAACTTAATATCATTAAACCCACACCTTCAAACCCTGGGAGGCGTGGACTCTGGATTCCTGAGTTTGCTGCACACTACACTGCACAGAACCATCATCTGTGTCTTCTTCCCATGTTAAATAGTAAGCACCGTGAAGGCTGGGATTGTGACTCGGCCGCCTCCCTCCTCCCCTGGCACGTGAGGCGGGGGCCTCCCACGCAACGCAGAGCACTTAGGACTGAATGGAGTTCTTTCTACTGCTCTCCGCACGCACGGCTGCCTAATCCACACCACATTCTCGGCGCGCTGCAAACCTCCCTGGGACGGTGCACCCGCGTGCAGCCCACCCGCGCGGCTTGCTCCCACTTGCTTCGAGGGGAGAAACACGCCCTTACCAGGATGTCCGAGCCCGCGGAGTCCTCCCCTGTGGCTGGGCTGGAGGCGTTGCCGAGTTTGAACATCCAGTACTCCTTGGCAGTGATGAAGAAGCTCCACGGCATTAGGCTGCCAACGCCCAGGCTGAAGAAGATGATGTAGGTGGCGTTGAAGCGGTCCTCGGGCCTCTGCAGGCCAGGGGACAGGCAGTCCCGCTGCCGCTCGAGCAGGTCCTCCTGCTCAGCTTGGAGAGAGCTGCTTGCGCTTCTGTCGGCGGGGTTTGAACCGGGATGACAGTCATCCTCGGGGACAATGGCCACTGTGGGAGCAGGGAGGGAAACAGAAACAGGGCAGGTGAGCTGAAACTGAGGCTGGGGACTCACCTATCCTACAAAATGACTATACCTCTACACCCTGGGGTCCACAAAGTCACCAAAGACTGGTTGGAGAGCATCATTTTTAAGGATCAGGGAGAAAGACAAAAAATGAGGACAGGATGTCAGAACTCTAAGTGACCCAGAGGTCACCCAAACAAGGAAATAGCAATGGAGGCAGCATAAAAGTGTGGAACAGGCTGGGTGTAAAACACTGTGCCACAGTGGGGCCTGCGGCAGGCGATCTGGGAAGGCAGACGTGGTCTAAAGGCGTTCCGATTTCTGTGCAGCCACAGGAAAAGGAATGAGGACTTTTGATGGGCCAAGAATGACCTCCAAGCTCTTTGCAACTTTATGTAAAAAAAAAAAAGTAAGGAGCAGGATAGTGTGTAGAATATGCTACTATTTACATAATAAAAGTGGGGAGGGGAGAATCTACACACACATGTGTATCTGTATGTGCACAGAACAGCTCTGGAAGGAAACACAAGAAATTTCTAACAGTGGTTGCCTCTGGGGAGGGAGCCTGGGAGGGGGCACCTCACTACATTCTCATCTGTGCCTTCTGAATTTTGAGCCATGTGAATTTATTGCCTGTTCAAAGATAATTAAAATTATAAATAAAAACAAAGGCATCCAAATTAAATAATAATTTTTAAAAAGCTGATGGTGTCTAGAGTTGTCTCCAAACCCAGCGTGGGACCTCTTTTGTCCATTCCCTTGTTTCATTTGTGGGGAAAGAGAGGTCCAAAGGGCGGAAAGGCACGGGCTAGGTAAACAGCCTAGCCTGGGTTTGCAGATCCTACCTGGGGCCCACCAGGAGACGGCCACTCCCCATCCGTGGTGGCACCTAAGACAAACTGAGGACTCTGGGCAGCCAGCACCCATTGCCTACATGGCCTTGGGCAAACTTACCAGGCTTCTCAGCCTCAATTTCCCCATTTGGAAACCTGGGGAAGCCTCTTTGACCATGGTTATGCAACGGCACTGGCTGGCAATGCCTGACGTGGTAGCAGCTGTTGAACAAACGTCAGCATCTTCCCCGGCATCCTGGGCTTGTCACCTGGCTGGCTGACTGCTGAATTTGGCTGCGAGGTAGCATGCCTACTTCCATGCTCCAGGTAGCACCTAGGGTATGGCAGCAGCTTGATAAATGGGAACTATTTCCATAATGCTGAGGGTGGGATGCTCTGGAGTCCCTTCCGCAGTAGCTTCCTCCCTACCCAATAAATCAACAAATTAACACATCCTGGCTCCTATAGGCGGCCGAGCCTTGCTCAACAGCGGAGCCTTTCTTCCTGATAGGATGGGAACACACCCTCATACGGGTGCAGAACCTTATCTGCTATCTCAGGAGAACCTGATAGCATCCCTTGGCATTAGACAGGGCAGAAATTACTGGCCCCTTTTTTCAGATGGAAAAACTGAGGGCTTGCTTTGCCCTACATTCAAACAGAGAGAATTCCCCAATATCTAAAATTAAGTCCGGTACTCACACACGCCAAGGTCTGTGCTTGGCATAGGTCGAGGATTTGAGCCTGACAACCAGATACGTTAGGTACTACTCTTCGACCCATTTCAAGATGAGGGGGTCTGAGGTTCAGAAAGGTCGGGCGACTTGCCCAAGGCCACAGAGCTACCAGATAGCAGGAGTGAAATTACACAGCTGAGCAGTCTGGGGCCCTGGGAGGGACGGGCTGGGAATGTGAGCCCGTGCCTGGTGGTTCCAGAAACAGACGCCCTTCCTCGAAGCCAGTGAGCCGCGGGCAGAGGCAAAGGCAGCAGTGTAGGGGCCCCTGTCAATGTTTGCTGGACAAGTGGACTCTGTACGACCAGGACATCCTACCCACCAGGGTGGCGCGTACCCGGGAGCCAGCACGCGGGAGGGAGGCTGCCGGATGCCCGAGCCCAGAGCACCCAGTCAGCAAGTCTATGTTAAACCCACTTCCCGGCCTCCATCCACGCTGAGACCGGCGCTCACAAGCTAACCAGACACGCACACACCCATTTTTAAAATTAGCATCTAAAATGTAAAAAATAATTAAGAGCCATACAGGACAGCGGAGAACTGGCAAGCGGTTCTTCCCAGAGGCGCCAGCTACCGGGTGGGTGCAGGGCCAACCCCTCGGTCACTCGGGACCACGCGTGGCCAGCGCCCCTTCTCAGCTCTTGGCATCTATTTGTTGAGGACCATTCAGCCTTGACTGAGCTTCAGAAGAAGGAGCCAGGATTTTTCTCTAACCCGGGTCACAGGCCAGGGCACTGGAGTGAGCAAAGTCTTATTAGTCTTTATAAAAGCTAGCGGCTGGATTTTGGATTAAAAAAGAAAGGCAAGGAAGAGCTCAAGCTTCCCCAAGACAGCTGGCTGTGGCCTGGCGTGTGTTCCCCCGCCCAGCTCCCTCCCTGGGTGACAGGGAGCTAGGGGCAGCCCCAGCAGAAAGAGACGGAAACTAGGCGGATCTGAGGCCACCGCAAAACACCACCTGGGGGGGGAAGGCTGGGTGCTGGTTCCAAGAGGTTTCTGACTCTGGCCAAGTCAATCGCCACTTTGTGCCTCGATTTCCCCATCTGTGAAACGGGGGTAGGGGGCCGGTGAAGCTAACCTACGGAAAGCACGGCTGGGAAGCACTGGGCATCACCCAGAGGCCACAGGCACCCCCAGCCTCAGGCTCCCCAGTGTGGACCAACTGAGTCAGCCACCCTCCGGACACTCTGGGCTGACTTGTCCGTACTCAGGCCGGCACATCCAGGCGGTGAGGTCCAGTCTCGGGGAGGAGGGGAGAAAATCTGGGGGAGAGGTGAAGACCCAGCAGGGGTAGAGAGCAAGGAAGGAGAGGAGGGACGCTGGGGAGGGACACAGCGAGAGGCGCCACTCCGGAGGGACTGGGGCCGCGCGGCTCCCGCGGAAGCCCCGAGGGGCCCGGGAAGGAGCCGCTGGGAGCCGAGCGCAGGGGGCAGCCGGAGCCCGGAGAGCCCGCACTTACTGTCGCCGCCGCGCCGCCGCCGCTGCCTCCGGGCGCACGGCCACTGCCACTCGGGCTCCGCGGCCCGCAGGCCCGGCTCCTCCCCCGGCCCGCCCCGGCCCGCCCCGCCCCGGCCGCGCTTCCCGCTTCGCTAGCTCGCCGGTCGCCTTTTGTCTTCCCCTGGCACGCCCACGTCACCTCCCGGTCTGGCGCTGGGCTGGGGCTGCGTGCGCCCATTTCACAGGTGGGGAAAGCGAGGCTCCCGCGCGGGCGGAGACCCAGGAGCGGCGCAGCCCTCCCTCCAGCTCCCGCAGCCTGCGCCCCAGGAGCCCGAGGAGCCCCCGGCTGGCCCCCAGGCCCCTGCAAGTGCGGACCCCACGGCTCCCTACTCCCTGCTCCGGCGGTGGAGCAGGGCCCGCACCGGAGCTGAGCCGGGCGCTGTTTTCAGCACACCCAGAACTTGCGCCCTGCCCTCGGGCCGCACGTAACAGCTGCTGTGTGCTCTGGGTGGGACAGCGGGGACCTTCCTGACCCCTGGTCCCGCCTGGCCCAAGCGGCAGGCACCTGGATGACTCGGCAGGGCAGGAAGCTCCGCGGCCATCCGCCCTGGTCCTTGCGGCGGCCACCGCAGGGCTGGGAGGTGCCGCCGGGCCCCTCGAGGCCGTGCCCGTGGTGGCGGGGGCGGTTCCCGGAGCCCCCCACTGCATCCCGCAAGCACTGGCCTCACCGCAAACGCCCCGGCTCCCACCCGGTTCCCAGGGCCCCTCCAGGATGCTGCTCCCTGCGGGTGGGCGTCTTCTACCTCGCTTGTTCTTTCTCGCTCAGCACTGGGCACACGGTAAACGTTCTATGCACACCTGGGGAACGAATACAGCCCTTATCCAGTGGGTCGGGGCTGAGGCCCCAAAATAGAGCTATTTAACAAGCGCCCCCAGCAGGCAACTTTGGGAACAGCAGCCTAAATTGTCAGCCCTCCAGCCCAGGGGAGGAGAGGCTTGAAGCCCCTGGGCGCCCCCCACCTCTGCCCCTGTGAGTCTTGGCTCCACACTTGTAAGCTGAGGGATAGTGGTAAAATGACTAAACCTCTCTGGAGCCCGGGGTCCACTTAGAGCTATTGAGGGAATTAAATGAGGAGATCCATGCCAGGCCCTCACTGCAAATATCCTTCACGTCCAAAGAAGAGCTCCCCTACCCCCAAAATGTGGTAGTTTACTTATTAGGCCTTAATTTTAGCCTTCTCTCTCTCTCTCTCTCTCTCTCTCTCTCTCTCTCTCTCTCTCTTTTTCTTTTCTTTTTCTTTTTCTTTTTTTTTTTGAGGCAGTCTTGCTCTGTTGCCTGGGCTAGAGTGCTGTGGTGTTAGCCTAGCTCATAGCAACCCCAAACTCCTGGGCTCAAGCAATCCTTCTGCCTTAGCTTTCCGAGTAGTTGGTACTACAGGCATGCACCACTATGCCTGGCTAATTTTTTCTATATATTTTTAATTGTCCAGCTAATTTGTTTCTATTTTTAGTAGAGACAGGGGTCTCACTCTTGCTCAGGCTGGTCTTGAACTCCTGCCCTTGAGCGATCCTCCCACCTCAGCCTCCCAGAGTGCTAGGATTACAGGTGTGGGCCACCATGCCTGGCCAATTCTAGCCTTCCTTATATTTGAAAACACATCCTCAAATATAAAAGACATTTTCATGAATGTTCTGTGATTTGATCCCCACAACCCAGTGAAATGGGATTGTTGTCCCCATTTTACAGATGAGGAAGCCAAGGCTCAAAGAGGTAAAGTAGCTTTTCACAGTACTCAGCTGGCAGTGATGGGGTGGCAGGCCCCAGAGCCAAGTCTGTTTCTTCCATGCCACGTGGCAAACAGGCAGAGCATGAGAAAGGGAATCAGAGCCCTGAGCCCTGAGTCTACCTCTGCCCCTGACCAGCTGAGTGACCTTGAGTACATCTCTTCCCTGCAGGCACTTCAGTCACAAGATAACAAAAACATCTACCCTTAGAGATTATCAGAGAAGAGGGAGACAGGGTCAAGACAGGGGAGGAGACAGAGTACAACTGTTTATACCAGGCTGACTTGGCAGCAGCCAAGCTCTGGGGCTGGGATCAGGGTGGGGTGGGAGTGGGGGCTGGAGCGAGTGGGCCCCAGGACTGGAGCGAGTGGGCCCCAGGACTGGCTGGGCTCCTGTCCCTCGCCTGGACTTGTCCTGGACGGGCCACATAGGCCCCTTTTGATAAGTGCTGTAGGGGAGGAAAAATAATTTTTTCTAGCCTTCATGAGTTTGTAGTTGGGATGGACCACGGTAACAAAAAACAAGACTAGCAAGAGAAAAACAGAAGTTTAATAACATGCGTACTTCATGTCTACATGGGAGATACTCAGAGAAATGAGTAAATCTCCAAAAAACATGGCTTTGAGTTCATGGCTTTGAGTTTGGCGGGGAAGGCCAGCCGTGGGGAGGTGGACAAGGGGAAGGTTTGCACGGACTTAGGTCAGTGCCTTCTCCATTGATAATGTAGTGCCATCTTCCTCCTGGTGCAAAAATGGAGACACCCTGACAGATGGAGATTTCTTCCATAGATAGAAACTCCTCTTACAAAAGGGTAACGTTTGCTCTTGTTGTCAGAGCTTCTTCTGTGTCTGCAGGTTCTCAAAATAACCAGCTCAAAATAATCCTTGTGCCAAAGAGGCATATTTTGGGGTGGCATGTTCTGGTCTCCTGTAGTCATAGTTTGGGGTAACATGTCCCGAGTCACATCAGTGCTTAGGAATGGAGTGGCCTTGAGGGTGGCCTTGAGGGTCACCAACTCTGCATGTGGGATGGGGCCAGGGTACGTGGGGCATTGCCACAGAGTTGACAACCACCACCTGCATGGCAAGCATTGTCGGAGAATGTCAGGGAAAATATCTGTAAATGGTGAAGTACTACACACCCATTAGGCACCTTTATTCCCAAACACACATGAAGAAGATAAAGGAAGAGGAGGAGGATGAGAAGAAGAAGGAGAAGGGAAGGAAGCCAGGAAGAAAGGGAAAGGGAGGAAAAGCCCAAACATCCAAAGCACTTTCCACTGCGTTGGTATTTCACAGCTCTCTTTTTCTTTCAGAAAGCACCATGTCCCTCGCTGGTTTGGAATGCCCTGGAAGGTTCCGAGAGCTGGCAGAAGTCGCCCTGCTATTACAGAGGGACCTGCTCCTGTCCCCAGGGAACTGGAAGGTGTGATGCCAAGGGCTGGCCTGGGGGGCCTGACAGGGGAGCCCACTGGCTTGGTGGTCAGAACCGGGCCCTGGAGCCAGACAGACCTGGGCGTGGCTGCTGTTCATGCGTCCTTAGGAAGTCAGCCTCAGTTTCCTCATCTGTGAAATGGTGTGATAATGCCAAACTAATAGCCTTCTACGAGCCACAGAGTAGGTGACCAATAATCGTGCCAATTGCTGCTAAAGAAGGTGAGTCCTGGGGCCTCTGAGCTCCCACTCTGGCTCTGCCACTGCAGGAAACATCTCACTGAATCCACCGCATGGTACAACTGTCAGCCTCAGTTTGCTTATGAGGAAACTGGGGTTCAGAGAGGTTAGTACCTTGCTCAGAGTCACACAGCTAGTAAGTGTCAGAGCCAAAATTCAAATTGATACCCTTTTGCTTTCAAGAGCCCATTCACGGTCTCCGTTAAAAGTGGTTTGGGGCTGGGCCTGGTGGCTCACGCCTGTAATCCTAGCACTCTGGGAGGTCGAGGTGGGAGGATCGCTCAAGATCAGGAGTTCAAGATCAGCTTGAGCAAGAGTGAGACCCCCCTTCTCTACTAAAAATAGAAAGAAATTAGCTGGACAACTAAAAATATATAGAAAAAATTAGCTGGGCATGGTGGTGCATGCCTGTAGTCCCAGCTACTTGGGAGGCTGTGGCAGTAGGATTGCTCGAGCCCAGGAGTTTGAGGTTGCTGTGAGCTAGGCTGACGCCACGGCACTCTAGCCCAGGTAACAGAGCAAGACTTTGTCTCAAAAAAAAAAAAGTGGTTTGGGGTAAAGGGTCATACAAACCCCCATCTTCCAAGAGTGGAGCCGTGCAAGCTCCCCTTGTCTCCCCTTACCCGAGTCTGCTGACCTGCAGGTGATTAAACAATCAGGAAGAACCTGAATATTTTGCACAGACTCTGTTCACGAAGGGTGCTAATCACCCCAGTGCCTTCAGGCCCAGTAAGTCTCTTGGATGGTGGGGCGCTGTGCACAGAACTGGTGGGCCAATGCTGCCCTCTCGTGGCACTTTGCTCTCACTGCACACACTCGCAGGCTGGGGTCATTCACTGGGACCCTCTCTTCCAGGGTTACTGGGTACCAAGCAGGGCACGTGGATCGGAGGTAAGATGTCACCCCAAACTGCTGACTCATAACTTCTCTGCCCCCATATCACTAACTCTAATTCAAGAGCACCACTCTGACTCTGACAGCTCCGTGCTGGTTTGACAGCTCCCTCTGGGAAGTTCTGAACGTCCTGGGTACCCCAGCCCTTGCCCCCTGTCTCCCCTCCATCCATCAAGCATCTCTCTCCTTCCATCCTGAGCCAGCTGGGATACCAGGGCGTCACATCAGTAAGACCTCAGTGGTACCCTAAGTCCCCATGTCCCTTACCTTTTCCTTGCAGTCTTTTGTAATGACTGGTAGACAGATATATTTGAGTTTAACTCTATTTTTTTTCCTATTGGCCCATCTGGTCTATGTTCCCTTTTTCTCCTTTCTTGTCTCTTTTTGGATTGATCAGTTTTAAAAATTATTTCTTTCTCATTTCTATATGTTAAATAATCTCTAGAGATTATATTTAACCATACATGATTTACTGGGCTCTAATATCAATTAGTACACTTCCCACTTTCTCAAGTAATCCAGTTACCTTAGAACACTTTAATTTCACTTACCCTGCCTTAACTTTCGTGTTACTATTTTCTTTTTCTTCTCTCTCTCTCTCTCTTTTTTTCATCGAGACAGGGTTTTACTCTGTTGCCCAGGCTAGAGTGCCATGGCGTCATCATAGCTCACAGCAACCTCAAATGCCTGGGCTCAAGTGATCCTCCTGCTGCCTCAGCCTCCTAAGTAGCTGGGACTACAGGTATGCACCACCACACCTGGCTAATTTTTAAATTTGTTTGTGAGGAGACAGAGTCTCGCTCTGTTGACCAGGCTGGAGTGCAGTGGCTATTCACAGGTGCGATCATTGATCATAGCTCGCTCATTGCAGCCTCGAACTCCTGGGCTCAAGCAATCCTCCAGCCTCAGCCTCCCGAGTAGGTGGGACTCCAGGTGCCCAAGTAAGTATTTCTTTTAATGTCAGTCTGTTAGGAACAAAGTTTCTCAATTCTTGTTGGTCTGGAAATGCCTTTTGAAGGGTATTTTCAACTAGATCTAGAATTCTAGATTGGTGGTTATTTTCTTTTGGCGTTTTAAAGATATCATCTCACTATTTTTTACATTCTCTGGCTTCTGTGATGAGGCTAGCTATAAGTCTTATGGTTACTCTTTTGAAGGTAAAGCCAGTCCAGGAAAGTCAGGCAGCCCTGGTGCCGGCCTTACTGCCCGCCCCCCTCCCTAGAGAGAGAAACGGTCTGAAGGACACTTGGACAGAGGCCAACATTTGCGGCTCTCGCCAGCCTAGGAAGTCCAGGTCCTCCCTGGTCCCAGCTGCACTGATTTTCAGCTGCCACCTGGTGGCTCTTTCATGTCATCCTACCAGGTTCTGGGCATTGGAATCTCATGAATAAAACGGAAAAAGCAATGATCAAATATTGGTCCTTGAGTTTTGGTTTTTTTTTTTTTTGAGACAGAGTCTCGCTTTGTTGCCCAGGCTAGAGTGAGTGCCGTGGCGTCAGCCTAGCTCACAGCAACCTCAAACTCCTGGGCTCGAGTGATCCTTCTGCCTCAGCCTCCCGGGTAGCTGGGACTACAGGCATGCGCCACCATGCCCAGCTAATTTTTTTTATATATATATCAGTTGGCCAATTAATTTCTTTCTATTTATAGTAGAGACGGGGTCTCGCTCTTGCTCAGGCTGGTTTTGAACTCCTGACCTTGAGCAATCCACCCGCCTCGGCCTCCCAAGAGCTAGGATTACAGGCGTGAGCCACAGCGCCCGGCCGGTCCTTGAGTTTTAACGGCAGAAAATGTTCTGTGACTTTTAATCAGCAGTCAACAGAGATTGAGAGATGTTGCCCTAAATCTGTTCATCTGTACAGGGAGTTTAATAATCTGTGCTTGCCAGTGATTGTGAAGATCCGTGCACTCACTCGACAGCCCCAGGCCCTGTTCGTGTGGCCCTCACAATCTAGTAAGGGAGGTGGGCATCAGGAGATTACCTCACATCTGTGTGTCCTTACCCGCAGAGGCGGGTCCTGCAAAGGAAACACGTATCCACGAATGCCGTGAGAGCATATGACAGGCGATCCTGGCCCAGTCTAGGGCGTCAGGGAAGGCAATCGTGAGAAGGAGCACTTGGGGATCTGAGAGATGTCTAAGAGCAAACCAGATAAAGACAGGAGCAAGAGAAATCGTTGGGAGGGCAGCCTGCACAAGGGCCCCGTGGCAGAAGTGAGCCCCGTGGGGAGAGTTCTGCCGCAGGCCAGCGTGGCTGAGTGCAGAGAACAAGAGGAAGCGTGTGCGTCACAGCGGCAAAAGGCGCTGGTCCCTGCCAGCCACGTCCTTGTCCCACGAGCAAGGGGAGGCCCTGGGAGCTGTGCAGCCTGTGACATGATCATATGTATGTTTCAGAGGCTCCGTGGCTTCTGTGTGAAGAACGAATGGAGGGGCAGGGGTGGATGTGGATGGAACATTTAGGGTGTTACTACAGTGGCCCAGACCACGTATGACCAAGTTTAGTTGTTTTGTTTTTTGTTTTTTGTTTTTTGAGACAGAGTCTAACTCCGTTGCCCGGGCTAGAGTGCCGTGGTGTCAGCTGCTAGGCTCACAGCAACCTCTAACTCCTGGGCTCAAGCGATCCTCCTGCCTCAGCCTCCCGAGTAGCTGGGACTACAGGCATGCGCCACCATGCCCGGCTGATTTTTTTCTATATATTTTTTAGCTCTCCAAGTAATTTCTTTCTATGTTTTAGTAGAGATGGGGTTTCGCTCTTGCTCAGGCTGGTCTTGAACTCCTGAGCTCAAACAATCTGCCCGCCTTGGCCTCCCAGAGCGCTAGGATTACAGGCGTGAGCCACCGCACCCGAACCAGGTTTAGTTTTGAATATATAGAATTTGAGGTGCCAGGTAGGAAAGAGAATTGAATTTGAGACCGCATATGGCACATAAATGTTGACCATTTAATTAATGGTATACAGATATTCAGGTATACAGAAACCAGGCTACCGTTTGGGAAGAAAAGGGTAAATAGATCTCTTTTGACACTTTGACCTAGAGCAGCAGAGCCAATTCTACCTTCCTCAAACCACAGTTTGGAGCAAGGCCGTTCATCAGTGTGAGCAGGCTGAGCCAAGAGCCCCCGGGGGAGGGGGGGCCCTCCGGGAAGCCCTTGGTGAGCAGCAGGTTGAACCCTGGGAAGGATCAAAGGAAGCAAGCCACATTTCGCACCAGGGGACAGCTGAAGCTATAGTGCCCTTGAGCCCAAGAGGAAGGAATTTGCCTCTGTGTGGCTGGACTTGTAATTCCAAATCTACTAAAAAATAACAAATCCCAGACTCAGAAAGCCTCGATTGCTCCTGGCTGAAGAAGATGAGGCAGTCAAAGGCTGGATCCCTGGTCCAAAGGGACTCTGGTTGGAGAGCTAATTTATGAGGGTTCCTAAGATCATAATCTGGGCAAGCTTCACGTGACCGGAAAGCCATGTCCCAGAAGGGGTAACCAGGAACCCATTTCCTTTACAAACTGTCCTGTCTTTTCATACTGAGCTGTATCTTCCTGGGAAGGTGACTTCATAAGGTTGTGGATGGAGGCACCCACACCCCACAGGGGGTTCGTGGAACAGGAGCTATCAGTGGAGCATGATAGAGGGCCCAAAGGCTTCTGATACAGTCACCATGGCAACCAACCCAGATCTGGTCCATTTTGTTCACAGACACAAAACCCAGTTCAGGGAACACTGTAGGGCAGCAGGAGCAGCTAAGATTACCCAGGCTATCTTCTGGCCCCGAGCCATGTGCAGGAGAAGACCCTGCATCAGGGAAAGGTCTCCACTGTGACAAAGCAGAGGATTTGTGAAGCTAAATTCGGATCTCACTGGGTCCATTTAACTTCTAGCATGGGATAGAGAATTGCTCTCCATCCAGAGTGATGTTCTTCCTCATCTCCTGAGAGGTCGGGATGTAAGGGAGAATTTTTCCACTCCCTGCCTAGCAGTGGCATAACTGCATGCAACTAAAGAGTGACCTTTGACTAGATTTCAATCTTGTGCATAGCTGCAAAATAGCATGACTTTGTAACTCTGGAGTAACATGTGACTAGACCTGGAGCTTGTGACTGTAGAGTAACACCATGACTAGACCTCCTAGTCAGCTTGTGCAGACTTTGTAACCATTTGTTTCTGTAACATATAAAAGCCACCATGCTTAGACCCCATTTTGCTCAGAATTTGGAGGCGAGGCCCCTCTTGAGCCCACTGGCGCAATGAAAGTCTGTTTTGCAGTACTCTGGTGTGGCTCTCAGTTTGTTTCCCGGTCCCTTTTGCTGTAACATCAGAATTCCATTCCTTTTTATGGCTGAATAATATTCCATTGTATAGATAGTCTATAGTATTTATTTTATCTATTCATTTTTAGAGATAAGATCTCTATGTTGCCCAGGCTGGCCTCAAACTCCTGGGCCCAAGCGATCTTCTCACCTCAGCTTCCCTCGAAGCTGGGACTATGGGCGTGTGCCATCGCACCTGGCTGGACAGACCATATTTTGTCCATCCATTCATCTCTTGATGGGCATCTGGGATGTTTCCTTCTTTTGGCTACTGTGAATAATGCTGCTGGGACCATCCCTATACCAGTCTTTGCTTCAACATGTTTCCAATTCTTTTGGGAACATACCTAGGAGTTGCTGGGTCATAGGGTGTCTTCATGTTTAACCCCTCGAGGAGCTGCCAGGCTGTTTTTCCAGCGTGGCTGCACCACTTTGCATTCCCACCTGCAGTGAAGGGGGTTCCAGTTTCTCTCCTGGTCATCGACTTATTTTTTGATTGTAGCTGCCTCAGTGGGTGTGAAGGGGCATGACGGTGGTTCAGTCAACCTGCCAGATTCTCTTAGCCTTACTCATAATGGCCAAAAAAGTAGAAACCACAAGAATGTCCTCACCTGATGAATGGAAAAACACTTGCGGCACTCCATGTCAGTCGAGGGAGAACTGATTAGAGAAACGTGGCAGGTTCACTGAACTCCACTGAAGGAGGGACCCGAGCCGATAATTCACCGGAAAACAAATACAGGAGGGGCGGGGTGAGGTGCAGAGGCAGTTACACCTGCGGGTTCGTTGACAGAAAAAGGGTAGAAACTCACAGGCTACTCCTCCCCCAGCTCCTCCCTACTCCCCCCTACAGGCTGGAGATCTGCATCCTGGGGGAGGATGGGGGAGGAGTGTGCGTGTGTTGGCCTGGGGGGACAGGTAGTGGCCAGAAAGATGGGCAGGGTTACTGCACCAACCGGCTGTGGGGGGGGCGGGGGGGCAGTTAGCGGGAGTGGCTGGCTTGGGAGCCGCTTGCTTGTCTCTGGCTTTTTCTTTTCCATTCCACCACCCCTTCCCCCGACCCATTCCTGCCGCCCCATAACCCCCATCCTTTCCCGCAACCCCCATCCCCTGCAGTTCGGCGCGGCCTGGGGGCTCCCGGTCCCTGCAGGCGGTTACAGGGGCGAGACCGGGCGAACTGACCCGGCTCCTCACCGAGACCGGGTTCCAGGGGCCCCGGGGGAGTCTGAACACGGATCGGTGTAGTTTTGGCCAATTGCTGCAGCGGGCGTGGTGGGGGCGGGGAGGTGAGATTGCACACCCCCATCCTCTTCCTCCCCGCCCTCCCCCACCTCCGCCCCGCCCTCCGCACCTGGGCGCCCCTGGCCGGGCCGGGCGAGACCCGGGACCCGGTGCCTGAGCTGTCCCTGGGCCGTGGGTCTTTCGGAAGGCGCTGGGGTTGGGGTACGTTATTTCTGGAGGTGCGGGTGGGATGCGTCGCGGCAGTGACTGGCCTGGCCTGAGGTCCGGACCAGCCCGAGGTGTGGGTGGGCAGCCAAGACCGCACGGCCCTGGCGAAAGCCCGGGACAGCCGCCCGCGACTACCTGGGACACGGCCTCAAGCGCTGGGTTCAGCCCCGCAGAGCTCCGGGGAGTCCTGGACCCCGCGCGCCCTTCCCATCCGCGCTCTCACCCTCGTCTCCCTCGTTCCCAGCCTCCATCGTTTTTTTAATTCGAGTATTTAACCGTCCAAGAACCTTGAAATGTCACCCGTCTACTTGCATTTGGATGCAGAGAAAGATAGGAGGAAACGAGGCTGTTCAGTTAAATCCGAATTAAAACTGATGTCCAGCCTTCAGGCCCCTCTCTCTTCGTTTCGTTCCTGGGCAGAGTTGCAGTGGCATCAGCCTAGCTCACTGCAACCTCAAACTCCTGGGCTCCAGCAATCCTCCTGCCTCAGCCTCCCTTCCGAGTAGCTGGGACTACAGGCACGTGCCAGGATAACCAGCTAATTTTTCTGTCGGGTCCCATTGAAAACAAACAAAACACACATTAAAAAAATAAAGGCTTTAAATATAGGAAAACTATCACATGTTTAAAACTTTATTTGCCATTATAGTAAGACAGATTAAAACATCAAATTAGTATGCTTTCCCCACCAGATTAGCAATGATCAAATTTTGAAAATTTACTGCGTTAGTGAGAGGGTTAGGAAATTGGCATTTTTCTTCATTACTGGTTAAGAATGTTATTTGGGGGACAATTTGGCAAAATTTATCTCAAATTACAATTCCACATGCTCTTTGATGCAGAGGCTGTATTTTTTTGGAGCCTATCCTATGACTATACTGGTATTAAGTCAAAGAAAGATTTTTGTTACAGCAATTTCCAATAAAAAATTACAAAGAACAGCCTAAAGAAGCAGAGGCTGATTAAATAAATTATAGTATATTCACAATAAAATCTTATGCTGCTGTTAAAAATTACTGATTTTATTCTTAGGCTGTATTAAATACATGTAAAATAATGACAAGACCAGTGTCAGACAAAAGCTAGAGAAGTGAGGCAAATACATAGGATTTTGCATGTTCCTAGAGAATTTCTGGAAGTAAACACAGGAAACTTACAAGCTGTGGGAGTGTTTGGAGAGGACTTAGGCTAGGGGTCTGGAGTGGTGTAGAGATTTATTTTCACAACTTACT
Organism: Microcebus murinus; assembly: GCF_040939455.1. Classification (NCBI taxonomy): domain Eukaryota; kingdom Metazoa; phylum Chordata; class Mammalia; order Primates; family Cheirogaleidae; genus Microcebus; species Microcebus murinus. The sequence goes on along the minus strand of NC_134117.1, from coordinate 53,596,474 downwards.
ATTTTGTACTATTTGATTTTTATCAAGTGTGTGTGTTGTGTTTTTTGCCTTTTAATATTTTTGTTGGCTGGGCACGGTGGCTCACGCCTGTAATCCTAGCACTCTGGGAGGCTGAGGTGGGAGGATCACTCAAGGTCAGGAGTTCAAAACCAGCCTGAGCAAGAGTGAGACCCCGTCTCTACTAAAAATAGAAAGAAGTTAATTGGCCAACTAAAAATATATAGAAAAATTAGCCGTGCATAGTGGCACGTGCCTGTAGTACCAGCTACTCTGGAGGCTGAGGCAGGAGGATCGCTTGAGCCTAGGAGTTTGAGGTTGCTGTGAGCTAGGCTGACACCACAGCAGTCTTCCCCGGCAACAAAGTGAGACTCTGTCTCAAAAACAATAAATAAAATAAATAATTTTGTTATTTGTGCACATTTAAGTTTTTAAATTTTCAAATGATCATAGATTCACAGGAATTGTGAAGTACTAATATCCTTCACCCAGTTTCCACCGTTGTTTATGTTTTACATTGTATAGTACCATGTCCAAACCAGGAAACTGACCTTGGTACCCTGTGTATCCTTCTGTGCCATTGTACCAAGTGTGTAGGTTCCTGTAACCACCAGGATGTGGAACTGGACCATCACCTCAAGATCTCCCTTGTGCTGCTTCTTGTAGTTGCACCTGCCCCTCTCCAAGCCTAGCGACCACTAATTTGTTTTCAATTTTCACAATTTTGTCCCTTGAAGAATGTTACACAGATGGAATCATATAGTATTTGATCTTATGAGATTGATTTTTTTCACTTAGCCTAATCCTCTTGAGGTCCATGCATTTCATTCCATGCATCAAGAATTTGTTTCTTTTTATTGGGGCGTATTGGCATGGATGAGTCAGCTTGTTTAGCCACTCACCTATTGAGGGGCATTTTGAGTGTTTTCCAGCTTTTGCCTGTTACAAGAAGACACAGGAGAAATCATCTGCACCCTGGGATGCGGCGAAGAGTTCATAGACGGGTACTGAAAACACGATCCATAGAAGAAAAAAAAATTGATAATTTGGACTTCAAAATTAAAAACTTTGGCTCTGCAAAAGATTCTGTTAAAAGAGTGAAAGGACAAGCTACAAAGAGGAGAAAATACTTGTAAACCATGTATCTGCCAAAGTACTCATCTCTAGAATTAAAAAAGAACTATTCAAACTCAACAATAAAAAATAATCCAATTAGAAAATGGGCCATAGACATGAAGAGACGTTTTACAGCAGAGGCAAATGAGCACGAGGAAAGATATTTAACATCACTTGCCTTTTTTTTTTTTTTTTTTTTTTTTTTTTTGAGACAGAGTCTTGCTTTGTTGCCCAGGCTAGAGTGAGTGCCATGGCGTCAGCCTAGCTCACAGCAACCTCAAACTCCTGGGCTCAAGCAATCCTGCTGCCTCAGCCTCCCGAGTAGCTGGGACTACAGGCATGCGCCACCATGCCCGGCTAATTTTTTATCTATATATATTAGTTGGCCAGTTAATTTCTTTCTATTTTTATACTAGAGATGGGGTCTCACTCTTGTTCAGGCTGGTTTCGAACTCCTGACCTTGAGCAATTCATCCGCCTCGGCCTCCCAGAGTGCCCGGCCCATCACTTGCCTTTGAGGAAGTATAAATTAAGATCATTATGAGAAATCACTGCATACTTAACTTCAGAAGCTGAAGTTTAAAAAGTAATGATAAAACCCAGTGCTAGCCAGGATGTGGAGAAGCCAGGTTTCCATACCTTGTGTGTGGGAATATAAAATGGTACATGCCACCACTCTGGAAAATTTCTTAAAGATTAGCAGTTAGTTCAAAAACATGCACTTATCATATTACCCAGCAATCACATTCCTGGGCATTTATTAGAGAAATTAAAATTTAAGGCCACACAAAAACCTACACCTGAATGTTCACAGCTGCTGGATTTATATTTTGATTGGTAATTTACATGCAATGGAATGCAGGAGTCTTAAATTTTACAAGTCAATGTGTTTTGTCAAATGCATGCTGTAACCCACCTGTTGTAAGACGTAGAACATTTCTAACAGCCCCAGAAAAATTTCTTTGTGCCCCTTGCAGTTAATCTGTGCCTTGCTGCTCCAGTGACATACCCCAAGGCAACTACCAGTCCGATTTTTGTAACCTTTTATCGGTTTCCGTATAAATGGAACCATATAGCACATACTCCTTTACGTCTGGCTTCTTTTGGTCAGGAACATGATTCCGAGATTCTCTGTGCTGTGGTGTGTGTCAATCCATTGCAGCCCATCTGATTTATCTCCTTAGCGGTTTGCTGTCAGGGCTACTTAATTCTGGGCATGAGTGGTGGGCCCAGAAGCCTACCAAGTGCTTACTCTCGTTGACTCTTCAGATGTGGCTCCTTCTGCGAGGATCTAGGGTATTTCTGAAGAGGCCGCCGTAACTCAAGTGCAGAGCCAGCTTTCTGAGTGAGATGTAGCGAGGCCTCTGTGCCCTGGTCCCTGTGTTCCCACCCCCAAGTCAGGCTCCAACTATGCTGACCTCCTTACTGTTCCCTGAATGTACCATGTAATAACAAGCACAGGTGCACGGTGCCCACTGGGAAGGGATGGGCACATGTGGCATTGGCCATGGCATCCAGGTCTCCCAGGAGTGTCTATGTCTCCAACTGGCCTGAGAAGTGGGGCCCCGGGCTCACCACGATCATGCTGCTGAGGGTCTGGCCGTACATCTTCTTGAACTGACACTTGATGAGGTTTAAGTCAATCTCACTCCTTGAAACGATGTTCCTTATCAGGGTCCCATCGCGTGTCCCTGCTCCCTGGATGAGAAAGCGGCAATCAACGACCGTGTCTCACCTTTCCTGGCCGTCTCTGTAGTGACGGACAGATCTGTGTCAGGTTCTGGGGCTGCTGGAGGGAGGGAGGTGCAGGAAGGAGCCTCTGCTGCAGCGGGGAAGGCGGGATGAGGAACGCTCTGGTGGCTTAAGGGGTTTGTTGCCTTAGTCTCTTCTCACTCACTGCCCACGCCTCTTCCTCTAGTAGATGGCAAACGCCCCAAACTGCAGTGTGTGTTTGGTTTGCCACCGCAGATTCTAGACACAAAATGCTCACTGCTCCAGGGACGGTGCTTCCTCGAAGAGCAGCAGCGGCATCGGAGACTTACCTGCCGGCTCGCAAGCAGGACTGTCCTGCTCACTTCCACCCTGACCAGTCTGGTGTCGGCTGCCATGTGGCCCAGGGTATCCTATGCCCTCTCTCATTTCTTGGGCAGATGTGACCAGAGGCCAGAGGCCAGAGTTTCTGGTGCGGATCTTACTGTCAGGGGGTGTCAATAGCCGTAAGTCAGAGAAAGTGGACACTGACTTTAGTCTCGGGAATTAATTTTACTATCTATCTTCCAGGTGGGTTGCAGATAGCAGAAACTCCACCTGATACGAGTGGCTTGGGCATCTGTTTTTGCAGCTAGTGCAGCTTTTGGGCACTAGGCAACCCAAGGGTGGCACCCCTGGAAAGCTGAGCTGCCGTGAGCGGCAGTCTCCCTCTGGACCTGACCATCAGGGGCGCCTTGATTCCTGCAAGCCCTGCCTGTGATCCCCAGTAGCTCGCTCAGGGAGCCCAGGTGGTGCAATGAAAAGGGCAATTGGGCCTGCGTGGGTTGAAGTCACGGCTCTGCCACTTGGCAGCTGTGTGACTTTGAACTTGAGCCTTAGTTTCATCACCTCTGGGATGGCAATGACAACATGGGTCTCTGGAGTTCTGGTTCCAGCCCAGGTGGACGAGGTGTTAGTCGTCCTTGGGTCAGTGTTTTCCCATCTGTAAAGCCAGGAGGAAGGTCCCTGTCCTGCCTGTGTCTAGCGGTGGTGTTGTTGGGGCTGATTCTGCAAATCAAGGAGGAGATTGGTGCGAAGGTACTCGGGGAAGACCACAAGCGTACGTCAATGTCAAGGGCAGTAGAGACTGGGGAGGAAGGGCTGCGTCTGGGTTATGTTTCCCACCGTGTGGGGCTGTGGTGGGAGCACTGGAGTAGGAGCCGGTGCTCCGGCCACGTGACTCACTGGCCTTCTCCTGGCTATGTGAAAAGAAAGAGTGGCCAGGTGCAGTGGCTCATGCTTGTAATCCTAGCACTCTGGGAGGCCAAGGTGGGAGGATTGCTTGAGGCCAGGAATTCGAGACCAGCCTGAGCAAGAGCGACACCCATCTGTACAAAAAATAGGAAAATTAGCCGGGCGTTGTGGCAGGCACTTGTAGTCCCAGCTACTGGGGAGGCTGAGGCTGGAGGATTGCTTGAGCCTAGGCATTTGAGGTTGCAGTGAGCTAGGCTGATGCCACTGCACCACTCTACCCCAGGTGACAGAGTGAGACTCTGCCAAAAAAAAAAAAAAAGAGAAAGAAAAAGTACGGGGCGTGGTGAAAGTACTTTGTGATCAGAGTACACTCAGGTGCCTGCATGTGCAAGGATCATATTCCTCCTTCTCATCTTCATCTAATAGGACAAGCTTAGGCTGTATAAATAGAAGGATAACTCTCAGAATAAGGGAGGTGACAGTGATCACCCAGTGACACAGCTGCAACTGCTGTTGATGCTGATGATGACAAAATGGAAAAAGACTAATACTTATTACTCTCTTAATATTTACACTTACTACCTCATTTAATTCTTACAGTAAGTCTACGAAGAAAGGCTTGTCATCCTCCTTGTTGGAAATCTTGGGGTTCCAGGAGTTTAAGCAATTTGCTCAAGGGCACATGGAGAGCAGATGGTGGAGTCTGGGGTTGGATCCAGGTCAGGCAGACCCCAAAGCTTGCTCTCTTAAACTTGCAGCTGAGCTGGAACTATGGATAACTTTACTTGTATGTCCTGAGTCTTCTCAGTGCCAAGCCCTGTGCTCGGCACCTCCCACACATTGGTGGCTTTATGCCTCCCACCCCTTGGGATGTGAGGACCACTGCGAGTCCCTGGGGGGAGTGGAGGCAGTGGGGGCAGCCACCGGACATCAAGGGAGCACAGAAGGACATCTGGATTCTGCGCCAAGCCACATGGCGGGCTGGGAGCATTCAGTAGCAGGAGAAATGGCTCCACGGTGGACCATGAGAGCTGTTTTCAAATATCTGAAAAGTTGGCATGGAGTAGAAGGCTTAGACTTATTCTTATTGACTGCTGAGGGTAAAATTAGCCCCTACAGTGAAAATAAATAGGCATTTAATAAAAGCCAGCTATTATTATGACTATTAGTTAGTAATGAGTTCCCAGTCTCTGCAAGTATTCAAGCAGAGACTGGGAAAACCTGTCTGAGCCACTGTGGAGGGAATTCTGGTATCAGATGAGGATGGATTCGACAGCAGGCAGGGACCCCACCTCTGCCACCCTGTAAGTCTGTGAGGCGGCTCCCGGTGAAGCCCTGCAGTCCTTTGCCACAGCGCCTGCCTGGTGGACCCCCTTGGATAATTGTAGCATTTACTGATGTTGGTGCTGGGTATCTGTACCTGGGCACCTGTTAGCAAGGGAATGGTGACCTGAGGGCCTGGTAGTCCTGCCCCGGGTGTCACCAGGCAGAGGAGAGGCTCCTGGGGAAAGGCCCAGTCTCAGCCACCATCCCATGGAGGGGTGTGGGGGGAAGTAGCTGGGGCGGGCTTTGTGCTCCCCCTGCTGCAACCCGGGGAAGACAGCACCAGGCAGGGGCCCCAGCAGTCTGTAGAGAGGGCCAGGGGCTCTGCACCATGTCCCAGGCAGCAAGCCCTGCCCCAGAGCATCTGGGCCTGGCCCGGCCCTGCTCCCAAAGCTTTCTGCAGCTCCTCATTGCCCAGCAGATCACAAACTGCGTGGGCCTAGCTTAGCCCACAATTCAAGCCATTACCTACAAATGGGAAGATTTTACATATGCTTCTTTTTATTTTTTTGAGACAGAGTCTCACTTTGTTGCCCAGGCTAGAGTGAGTGCCATGGCATCAGCCTAGCTCACAGCAACCTCAAACTCCTGGGCTCAAGCAATCCTTCTGCCTCAGCCTCCCGAGTAGCTGGGACTACAGGCATGCGCCACCATGCCTGGCTTTTGTGTGTGTATATATATATATATATATATATATATATTTTTTTTTTTTTTTTAGTTGGTCAATTAATTTCTTTCTATTTTTGGTAGAGACGGGGTCTCTCTCAGGCTGGTTTCGAACTCCTGACCTTGAGCAATCTGCCCGCCTCGGCCTCCCAAAGTGCTAGGATTACAGGGGTGAGCCACAGCGCCTGGCTACATACGCTTCTAAATCCTGATTTCTAGTTTCTAAGAGCAAGAGGATGGAGCAGTCCTGGGCACTCACCCCTGCCTGGCGATTATGAATATTTTTTTTTTTTTTTTTTTGAGACAGAGTCTTACTGTTGCCCTGGCTAGAGTGCCGTGGCGTCAGCCTAGCTCACAGCAACCTAAAACTCCTGGGCTCAAGGATCCTCCTGTCTCAGCCTCCCAAGTAGCTGGGACTACAGGCATGTGCCACCATGCCCGGCTAATTTTTTCTATATATTTTTAGTTGGCCAATTAATTTCTCTCTATTTTTGGTAGAGACAGGGGTCTGGCTCTTGCTCAGGCTGGGTTTGAACTCCTGACCTTGAGCGATCCTCCTGCCTCAGCCTCCCAGAGTGCTAGGATTGCAGGCGTGAGCCACCGCGCCCGGCCCGATTACGAATCTGAGTGGTGAAAGTCTTCCCCTTCCAGCGGCCGAGTGGTCTCCACTCAGCCACAGCCCCCACGCCTCCCTGTCGCTCCCTGTTGCGCTGTGGCCAAATGCGAGAGGCCACCGGACAGAACATTCATCCTCACGCTTTGCTCAAGTAGAGACCCACGCTGCTGGGAAAGTGGGAAGTGGAGGGTGTGCTGAGACAGCCGGATGTTTCCAGAAACAGCTGAACAGGCACATTCCGCCGCCCAGTGAATGTGGATGTGGCTGCTTCTCTCATTCACGTGACCACGCAGCCTCGATTCTGGACACATTCTGGCCCTGGGACAAACTGCTGACCCCAGCGTCCAGGAGACCCACGTGAGCCCAGAGTGGTGGCCAGGGGCAGCTGGGTCACCCGCCCCTTGGTCCTTCCCACACTCCCGTCCCGGTCCTATCGGCCACTCTGCCGGTGCTGGGCTTTCTCACGTCTGTGCCTGGGCGTGTGCTGTCCCCCCACCTGCGTAGACACCCCCATCTTCCATGGGGGGTGGCTGGAAGGCCCTTTCTCTTTCCTTCTTCCGCATGCTCTGTTGGTACCATCCCGGGAGGCTGGCACCAGCTGTGAGAATTCACGTTCTATTTTGCTATGAGCTGCTTGGGGGCTTGAGTCCAGGCCTGATTCATTCCCCCAACCTGCCGTGCCGTACCCATCTATGGATTAGATCAATAAATATTGATTGCATTTCTAGGTGTGGTGTTGTAGACTCTCACCTTGAGGCCATTTTTAGGCTGAGGAACAAGACTGCAGATTTGAGCCACCCACAGTGGCCTGGCTGGGCCAGCTCCTCATGGCTGCTGGGATAGCACAGACTCACTGGAGCCCCCTGCCCCAGATTCCCCGTCTCCTGGGTTAGGGTCACTGGGAGGACCCCAACTTGTACTCGTATACACACACCTGAGTAGGGCCCGTGGGCCATCTCAGCACCTCTGGCAGACGGCAGCCTTGGCTTCTAGCCTGCTACCGGGACATCGGCATCTTAGTAAACTCAGCAGAACTATAAACTTTTGCCCAAAAATGTCTCCCACCAAATGCGTAATTGAGAAGCTAAGTCTCAGGGAAACCAACCCCAGTGTTGGAAGATACTATCTCTTCCAGAAATCCTTCCTGGTCACCAGGCTTGGTTGAGGCCTCATTGCCCGTTTGTCCGTCTGTCTCCCCTCTAGACTGGGGGCTTCCCAGGGAGGTGTGTGCGGCCCCAGCCCTGGTACCTAGGAGGTGACCGATGCAATTGGCTGAATGGTCATTGAACAGGAATGTGGGACCCTCCTCCCTCCTGCCCTACCCAATCTGTGTTTTGAAAATCAGGACTTGAGAGTTTCTCTTTTTGCGCGAGCTCTTTCTATCTCTGCAATGTTCTGTGCAGGGCTGGGATTATGGTAGAAGCAGCATCCTGTTGACAGCAGTCACTCAGGGCCCAGTTCCCCTGCAGGAAGGGACAGGATGGGTCTGATGGCAGCTTTTCTCCTCAAGTGATGAGGGAGGGAGATGTCACACTGTTTGGGGGTGGAGACTGAGGGAGGCAGCCCTTCCCACAGTGGCCTGCGCTGGGGACTCAGAGGGCTTTAGTTAAAAATGGCATTGGAGGCCGGGCGCGGTGGCTCACGCCTGTAATCCTAGCACTCTGGGAGGCCGAGGCGGGCGGATTGCTCGAGGTTGGGAGTTCGAAACCATCCTGAGCGAGACCCCGTCTCTACTAAAAATAGAAAGAAATTAATTGACCAACTAAAAATATATATACAAAAAACTAGCTGGGCATGGTGGCACATGCCTGTAGTCCCAGCTACTTGGGAGGCTGAGGCAGTAGGATCGCTTGAGCCCAGGAGTTTGAGGTTGCTGTGAGCTAGGCTGACGCCACGGCACTCACTCTAGCCTGGGCAACAAAAGTGAGACTCTGTCTCAAAAAGAAAAAAAAAAAAAATGGCATTGGAGTTCCAAGATGGACTAGGTGAGTCTTAGCAACAAAATTAGACTGTCCCCCCCAAAAAAAAAACCCAAAAAGCACAAAATGAGACTGTCTTAAAAACAGCAAAGGAGGGAAAAGTTAAGGACCCCACAGAGTCTGCTATCCAGTGGGAAGGACAGTGCCAACAAAATGAATTTCTGAGCAGTTATTGGTAAAAGAAAGCTGTTTCATGCTATACCTCAAGGGGTTGACACTCCTGGATCAAATCCATTAATTTAAATATTTACAGTACAAATGCATGTTTGTATCCGCACAGATCCTAATAAGAGGCCGTGTAAGAAACATAACAACAGCCTCCATGGAGGGACTGGGGACGGGGAGGCAGAAGGTCAGGGAAGAGGCAGGGGGACTCTTTCCACCTGTTCCGTTGTACCTTTTGAATTTTTTAAAACTGTAGGCATGTACCATTTCAATTACAATGGGCAAAGGTTTTGAGTAATTTGCCGAACAGACCTGAACCTCAAGCAGTGGGCTGGAGTTGGAGTGCATTTCCTCTTCTTTATTTTGTTTAGTCTCTCCTCCTTCCTGCAGCGCGCGCGTGTGTGTGTGTGTGTGTGTGTGTGTGTGTGTGTGTGTGTGTGTGTGAGGGGCCTCTTCTTGCACCCCCTAGTGGAGGAGGCGCAGCGAGCTGGCTGCCCGCACCCCACACCTGTTCATGGGTGACAGGTGGTGGCCCGCAGTTTGCTGGCCATGCAGGCTGGCTGGCTGGGTGGGCTCATGTGCCAGCTTTGTCACCTCACTGCCCAGCTCTGGGTGTCTCACTGGGCAGCCACAGGGTAGGAACCAGCCCCTCCTCTGCCTTCTCCTGGTCTTCCCTCATCCAACCCTGGGCCTGGGACAAGAGGAGGGTCCAAGGGATGGGGCTGTCACACTCCTGCCTAGAGCCAGGACCCCCAAAATTATAGAACTACACCAGCCAGGGGGCTCTTACAGAGCAGCAGGTCTAGGCCCTGCATTTCACAGATGGGGAAACTGAGGCTCAGGGAAGGACAATGACTCCGTAGTATCAGGACGGGAAACCAGGTCCCCTACTTTCCAGACCAGAACTCTTTACACCCCACCTGCTGCCCAACCTGCTTTCAGGTGAGCTTCCAAGGGGCAGGGGGTTTGAATGGGTGGCCCGACTCCTGGGGGTATCCATACAATCGGCCTACTTTCGGGGACCACTTGTATGAAACAACCACCCCACACCTCATTCTGCCCACTTCTTCCCTGGGCTGCTCCCCTCCCCTCCCCCCTTCACCCTCCTCCCTGCCCCCAGCCTCAGCTGTGTCCCTTTCCTCTTCTCCCTTACAAATCCTCACCCCCCAATCAGCTTCTCTAGGAAGGCCTTGCTCCAGGTGCTCTGGGTACGATGGCAGTCTGAGCCCAGGGGCCGCGTGCATGTGTGTGCTGTCTCCCCCACCACATTGTGAGCCCCCAGAGGACAATGTGGGTTTTCCCTTGTCTCAGACTTAGCCCCCAGGTGCTCCCAGTCCTGGGTGATACCTGGCACAGACCCCAGAGCCACAGATCCCCGAAAGTCAGGGCTAGCAGGGCCAGTAGGCGCCACATAATTCAGGGTGTGACTCGGAGGAGAGTTCATGGCCAAATACATCCAGGACGCACTGTGTTAATAGGAGACCAGCTTCTTTGTGCAGGACTTCTCAGAGCCTGGACATCATGACTGTCCAGGAGGGGCCAGACTCAACTCACACAGGGAGACCTGAGTTCCACAGGGCAGAAGGGACCGGCTGAAATGGGGCTGCTGCCAGTCTTACAGCACCTTTGTGAAGATTAGTACAAGGAGTCCCTTCCTTAGGACATTGCCATCTGAGCAAAAATTAACACCAGCCTTGATTTTGTGAGAACAAGATGCTTTACTGCCATCTGCTGGGAAGACCTCATAGTAAACACACAAACCTACTATATATGGGAATGTGCCTCCTTCCCCCTTAAATACCGTACTCTTGCCCAGTGTGTAACCTGCCCAACCATGCATGGCAGCCCTGCGCCCAGTCACATGATCCCAACCTGTTCATCATTCCCTTTCTGCTTGCACAATAGTCCCATGTCCCCAGGGAGGGTTCTGTGCTCCAGAACAGACTCCGGGGAAGCTTATGCACTGACAGCACCGGCTGGGGAACAGGGACCGCCACCCAGATCCTGCACAGGCTCTACCTTGCTGTGTGACTGCAGGTAAGTCCTCACCCTCTCTGGGCCAGTTCCCCTCCTATAAAATGAGGTAGCTGAGTTTGATCACCCCCAGGGGCTCAGAGAGCTCTGAACCGACAGTGACACCCCCACCCTCTGTGGAACTTTGAGAAGAGCAACAGTTCTTCTCAGTTGCCGACAGACAGCCAAGAAGACAGCAAAATAAAACCTGGATTTTCTTAGACTAGGAAATATAATTTATTTCATAAAAATTAATTTTGTTACAATAGGAATGCTAAAGGCTATGTACAGGTTGTAGTTTACAGAATAAACAGAGGTGGGACCGGGGACCCTCCCTGGGGTCCTGCACCCCCCTGGGCACGGAGCCGTGTCCGTGGCCCAGGCAGGGGTCCAGCCCTTTGCCCCCAGGAGAGCCGCTCCCTGCACCGAGCTCCTGGTCGCCTCCCTTCAGAAGGCCTGCTAAGGGCCGCAGCTCAGCTGCCTGGGAGCGAGGGGAAGGGGACCACAGGGCCCGCACAGGCCAGATGAGGAGGGTCCCCCGCACCCAGGGAGGACCCGTGCCCGAGCCCTGGGGCCGGGACGCCGTGGGAGAAGGCAGAGGGAGAGGCACGTAGAAGACACACTGACTGACCCTGTGGACTCAGCGGCAGGGGACAGGCACGCCAACCTCCGCATGTCCAGGCCCGGGACGCAGAGGCGGGTACACGCACCCACACGCAGGTGGGGACGCGTGCACATGTTCCTGGAGGGGCACCCTGATGTGCCCGTGGAGAAAAGCACAGGCACGCGCACACACACACACACGCACACACACACCAGGGTGAGAGAGACGGAAATGCCGTGCGAGGCCCTGCTGGCTGCGGCTCTCCAGTCTGGACGCCGGGCAGGCGGTGCGGGGACAGTCAGGGCAGCCTGGGCAGATTGGTGGGGTCAGCACAGCCCCTCTGGGCTTTCTTATACAGCCGAGCAGTTTCACCCTTCCCAGGAGCCTCCGGCTAATTGGTTCCAGGACCAATTAGCGCACGATTTCTAGAAGTCAGATTGGAAACCGCACCTGGGCGGCTGGCCGGGCCTCCTGTCCTGAGCTCCTGTCTCCCCACCCCGGGCTGAGCAAGCAGGCTTCTGTGGGTGGGTGGGAGGGGAGGGCAAGGACAGGGAGGAGAGGCAGGTCACACCATGGTCAACTTCTCCCCTCTAGGGCTCCCTTCCGAAGCCTAGAAAGTGTGTCAGAACCCGAAGGGCCTTGGAGAGCAGCCTTCTAGGTATAAAAAGGACACTGAAGCCCAGAGAAGGCAGCGATATGCCTGAGGTCACACAGCAGCATATTGGCTGAGCGGGGACTTCACTCCTGGTCTTTGGACTCCCAGGCCACCTGTGGGCGTTTAAGAGCCTGTGATAGGAATGGCACCAGGAAGGCCCGTCACAGTGCATGTGTGGGCCAGCCTGGCCAGGCTGCCCTCAAAGCCACGTGACAGAGGCCACACACATGCTTGGGCTAACAGTGACCGGTGGGGCTGAGGCAGCGTCCACACGGGCATGATGGGCCAACAGCCTCGGTCTGAGCCTCGTGCAGGCCTGGCCCCGTCAGCAGCCCTAGCAGAAGGAATCCTTTCGAATCTCTGGGCGGGTCCTTGTCTGCTCACAGCCAACCCCACCCCAGGGGGCTGGTGGGTGGAGAGAAGCTCTGTGAGCCACCAAGTGTATGGCAGGTGAGCCAGGCTGGGGACACTGGCTGGGACTCTGGCCTAGAACCTGCCCTTCTCTCAGGAGACCAGACTTGCAAAGGCCGGGGCGTGCTCAAGCTGGTCCCAGTGGCTGCTCTGGGGCCAGCTGGGGCAAGCCCCGGGGTTAGTGCCCAGAACTGCTGGGGGTAGCTGGCACCTGCCTTGCCTCGAGTGCTAAGAAAGAGTGTCTTTGGACAAGACCTCAGTGCCAGCTGCAAGGTCCTGGTCCCAGCCAGCAGGACAGGGCCAGGGACTCCTCCCTCCCCACTCAGGGCCCCTGGAACAGGCTGGGTGGGGTGGCGTGTACAGCCCCTCCACCCTGGCAACCCTGCCCGTTCATAAAGGTTACTTTCAGACCTCCCAGCCCCAGAGGGTGGGGAGAAGCGGGCTGAAGGTGGCGCCGGCGGAGATGAGAGACGGGAAGATCACTTTCCACCACCTCTTCCAGGCGGGCCTCCCAGCCTGGTGCTAACACCCTCCTGAAGCCACCCCGAGGCTGGGAGGCTCAGGCTTCTGCAGCAAGGAGGCCCTCTTACCCATCCCTCTGCTTCCCAGAAGGGGGAAGGGCAGATTCTGGATTCCTGGGCATCAAGAGAGTGCCAACCTGCTCCAGGCCGCCTGATCTAGAGGCCGCTGGGCTGGGTGGGGAGGGGGATGCCCTGGCTGGACACCCCCTCCCCAGGAGAGAGGTATCCACGGAGGACTCCCCTCCACCACTCCATCTCTCTGCTTGAGTTCTACTTCTGGGCCACGTCTCCTTTCCAGGAGCCAGCAGACCGAGACCAGGCCAGAACACTCTCCCGGCTCCCAGCAGGACTGACCTTCCCTCACTGTCCACACCCAGGGGCCCCGAGGAGCCTGAGGGGTGTGAGCCTGGGCTGTGGGAGGGAGGACCCCACCCACTCCAGCCCTCGGGGTTCCCCGACTTTATAGATGCAGCCTCTGCCTAAGATTTTACAGGGAAACTTGGTACCATGGCTAAGACCCTGTCTGACCTGCCCCTTGCACAACTGGGGAAACTGAGGCCTTGTTAGAATTTAGTCCCAGATGGATTCATTAGCAGCAAAGTCGTCCCTGTTCAGTCTCTCTCTACCTGACACACACACACATGCACACACACACACACACACACACACACACACACTCCTGGCCAGAACCGTGACCACGCCCACTCTCATCCACACTCAAGAAAAGAGTTTTCTATTTTTTTGTGTGTTGTTTTTCATTTTCTTTTTTTTTTTTTTCTTAAAAAGGACTCATCCAAATATCTGGATAATAAATCATTTGCGTTTCCTAAGAAACTGGGTTTTTCTTTTCCCTTGTGGTTTTGGAGTTTTTCTTCTTCTGTGAGCCTTACTAGCCGTCTGAAGCTTGCTTGCTTTCCTTTTCCTTTTTGCTTTTGGGTGGGAGAAAGCAGTCTGTCTGTCTGAACTGTACTCGACTCTTCAGAGAGGAAAAGGGTGTGAGAGCAGCCGGGGCTTAGGAGGAGGGGGGGTCAGCCAGGGAGGAGGAAGATGAAGAACGCAGCTAAAACCAACGGAACCCAGAAGTCGCGGGGCTCGGGGCGGGTGAGGGTAGGGGGAGGGCCACCTTCTTGTCCCCCAACTGCCTCCAGAGGCCCCAGCCCTATCCGAGCTCCCACACGGAGGTCTGGGGCTGAGAGACACAGCAGGGGAGGGAGAAGGAACACTGAGCCCTCTAACAACAGAGCATGTGGATTTTCTAAGGCTGGTCGTGGTCTGGGGTTTGGGGTAGGGAGGGAGGAGGGGAGGAGGAGGAGGGCACCCTCTAGCTTTGAGCTGAGGGGCAGCAGAGGCTGAACGTCCCCACCAGGAGGCTGCCCCAGGCCTCCCTGCCCCCACCTCCCTCCTGCCAGTCCCTGCCAGCCTGCAGTGCCAGGCGGCTCAGCAGTCCCCATCGGTGGCCACTGCCACCAGCATTTCGCTCTTGCCCATCTCCTCCAAGGCACTGGCCAGGCTGTTGAGGTCCCCGTCGTCCTGCTGCAGCGCTTCCCAGAGGTCCAGGATCACGCCCGTGGGGCTCGCTTTGGTGGCAAAGTAATTCAGGTACCTGGCAGAGAGGGAAGGAGAATGGCGTTGAGCTTCCTGAGCGCTCAGCACCTCCCAGGAGCTTGGGGGTGGAGGGCACACAGGAAGTGGGACAACTGTGGCTCTGGGGCCCCACAGTCCCGGGTCTGGATCCCAGCTCCTCTGCTTGCAGGTTGCACGGTCCTGGGCAAGTCAGTGCACCTCTCTGAGCTCCAGTTTCCCCGTCTCTAAAATGGGAGCGATGCCAGTCACCTCCCAGTGTTACAAACAAGATCCAAGTTCATAGACGGCGAGGGTCTAGCATTGCTTCTAGCATGTACACATTTCGTTCATCCTCATTATATGCCATCACTGTCACTATCATTGAAAGACACCGGCCCCGAGAGAGACAGTCCACACATTTTCTCCTCCTCCTCCTCCCACATTTGTTCCACGGCCTTCTTGAACTCCCGGATAGTGGGAACAAAGCCTTAGCCATCTTTGTGAATCCTACCCGTTCCTAGTAAGACGTCTTACCTATAGCATCTGCTCCATGCAGGTTTATTAGACATTTTTTTTAAGTAAGTATAATACTTATTATTGCCATTGTATTTAGCCAGTGCTTGGACGTCTCCCAGAGTTCTGACACCCAGGTGTATTTCAGAGCACCTGCTCTGTCCCAGAACCTGGGTCCCGATGGTGATGACGCCTGGCTGGTGTCCTGGCTTTATCCAGCAAGGTGACATCATGCCCGTGAGACGGGCAGGCCAAGCATCGTCCCCACGCAATGGGAGAGGAGTGTGGCAGCCACTCAGAGTCTGCCTGGCTCTCGGACCAGCACTCGGGGCGTGACCCTCCTCCAGGGAGCAGGACTCTCAGACGTGGCCCGTCCCACCCTGAGCCCCTGATCTGCCGCAAATGGAGGCAACGGGCGGCCGAGCTGGGAGCGGAGCCTGGACGGTCAGGGCCTGCGCCACCTGCCCCTGCTGGGCCTTGAGGGCTAAGGCAGGTGGGCGTGGGCTGTGGTTGGGGACGCTCACCTGTCCACGGAGAGCTTCTGCGCCAGCATCCGCCAGTCGTTGCCCCGTGAGTTGGGGGCGTCGAGGCTGTTGCATATCTTCTGGCGGATGGACAGCGGGATCTTGAAGGCATAGGGTCCCAGCTGAGTGGTGGCCGTGCTGCCAGGGGCGGAGCAGAGGGCATCCAGGGAGCCCGCAGGCGTCTGGAAGGGCAGGGGCGAGAGTGAGGGGGCACAGCGCTGGGGACCTGTCCCAGACTGTGAGCCCTCGGGGGCTGTCCCGTGCCAATGCACTGCCCTGGGCGAGCGCTGATGCAGTGTCACCATTGGGAAGCCCCCCGAGGAGCTTCCGTCACAGTCTAGTCCACACAGGGGACCCATTTTTACCCACGTGGAAAACGAAGTCTAGGAAGGGGAAGTGACTTGTGCAGAGCGGGGTCCCAACCTATATCCAGAGCTCTTTACCCTGCCCAGAGAGGAGGATCTAGCATGGTCACCCTGGGTGGCCTGGGTTCTTAACCCTCAGTTGGATTATGGTGGTGGAGAGCTACGAGTTTGGTCCTTGTGTCAGCCTGGGTTCAAATCCAGTCTTGCTATGGGTGTACCGTGTGCAAATACCTGCCCCCCTAAAGCCCACTTTCCTGCCTCCCAGGTGGGATCACGTGGCACGTCTGTCTCCAGGAGGCTGTGAAGATTTAGTGAGTTAACGTGATTACATGCTGAGCGCGTGAACAGCACTCAGTGAATGAGAGTTGTTTGCACAAACGACCACATCTCGCCCAGCTCAGACTTGGGAGGGATGAGAGATGCTTCACGGGAGAGGCATTTCCACCCACGGGGGAAGTGCGGGCTCTGTGTGTTGCAGCCCCCAGCCTCCCCCTGGCCCTCACCTCCGCCAGCGCCGTGTGCAGCTGGAAGATCTGGCCCTCCCCTTCCACCTGCCGCACGCAGATCTTGCAGGTGAGCTCCGTGGAGGCCAGGCTGTGCCTCTCCAGGGTGAAAGTGCAGTGCAGGGCCTTCTGGCTGCCACTCCAAATGTGATAGAAGGGGATCTCCTGTGGGTAGAGGGGGGCAGGGCCAAGCCGGTGAGGCCAGCCTGCCTGCCCTGGCGGGGAACCGAGGCAGAAATGGGCAACGGGCCAGATTCCACTAGGGCTGGGAGCCTCAGGGAGGCCTTCGACCTTCGGGGGTGGGGGCAGAGGAAGAAGGGCTGGTCACGGGCTCTCACGCTGGCAGAGTCTATGTTAGGCACCCGGTTCCCGATGGAAGCTGAGAAGCGGCACGAGGGGAGGGAGAGGCACGGGTGCGTGTGAGTGTGCATGTGTCGGGCTGGGAAGACTCGTGGGCTCAGGGGTGTCCCATGCTCAGGCTGGGCGGAGGGCAGTGGCCATCGGAGATTAGCATGGGCACTCTTAGAGACGGTGACCCTTGGTGAGAATGACAGGTACTTGTGCACGGGAGGGAGTGACAGGGCAGAAGTGTGAGCGTGGCTGTCAGTGGCACTGAATCTGGGGATGTGCCTGAGGACGGCTGGGGGCATGGAGCAGGGGTGGGAGACAGATGGCAATGAGGGACACCGGGGGCAGGCAAGGCTACAGGACAGAGGGAGGAGACAGGGCCCAGGAGCAAGGAACTGGTCTTCCCTAGGCAGCCCCCTAAGTGGTGCCCCTCCCCCCCAGCCCGGCCCCCACCTGGTACTTGGCCAGCAGCTTGCTCCTCCAGTGGGCATGCGGGATGTCGTGGAGGGAGAGGCGCAGGTTGTGGTAACTGTCCTTAAAGAGCAGGGGTTTGGGCTCCTCCACCAGGTAGCCGCCCAGAGTGCGCTCCAGCTCCAGCACCTCCTGCGGGCCGGGGCGAGGGGACGGGGGGCCTGTCATGCTTGGCCAATGGCCCCTTTCTTGCTGCAAGCTGGGAGGCAGGGACACTCTGAGCACAAGGCTGTGCAGGTGGCAGGTGGCCAGGGCTGGTGGTGTGATCAACAGACGAATGATGGGCAGAAAAGTAGATGGATGGACAGATAGCGGGACAGATGACTGGATGAATAGATGGATGGACAGATAGATAAACAGGTGGACAGATGGACAGAAAGGTGGACAGATGTATGTACAAACGGATGGCTGTGTGAATAGAATAGGTGCCAGGACAGATACAAGAGTGGTGAATGGGTGATGACTGGGTGGACAGGTGGGCTGATGCCAGAGTGTGTGCACAGGTGAACAGAAAGATGGATGGGTGGGTGAAGAAATGGATGGGGGGTCAATAAACAAAGAATGCCAGCAGGCCCAAGTCTGGCAACTTCCCTCTTGACCTCCGTACCACTCTCTGGCCAACGCTGCTCATTAGCCACGGCCCAGCAGCAGGAGGTCCAGGCTGCAGGGGCATTTCCCAGGAGCCTCCCACCCATTAGGGGCCTGAACCACCCCAGCAGGAGACACTCGCTCCCACCGGGCCTTTCCCCTGTGTTGTCCACAGCGGAGAGCTGGGACAAGCCCCAGGAGACTAGGAGACAAAGGAGCTGGAAGGGACCACTGAGCAGGGGTGGGAGGAGGCACGGAGCCATGGGAAGGGGCCGTGAGGCTCTGAGGGGGAAGGGAGGAGAGTGTTTGTACTCTCCAGTGCTAGGGAGAGATGCCACTGAGGTCCCAGGAACCAGAGGAGGGGTGAGGAGGGAGCGGACAGCGGCTCTGCGGCTGGCACGGGGGGTGGGGGGGGTGCTAACACAGGGCTCCACACCTGCCGTCACCAGGCTGTAGGTGCTGCAAGTCCGATTGCCTCCCCTTCCTGCCCCTGCCCCAACCACTGCTAGCCGGCTACCATGGCCCCTCACTTAGGGCACCATTGCATGCGTCCCCCTGCACATGCCAGGGCCCGTCCCGTCAGTCCTGGTTCTGTCCATTCTACTGATGGAACAGAGTCCAGCCCCGCCTCTCCTGGCCACTGCCACTGCCTGCGGCCCAGGGTCCGGCCCGGCCTCCTAACCAGCCTCTCCACCTCTCACCCACCCACCCCTGCAGCATAGCCATCAGAGCTTTCCAAAGAGCACCCGTGAACAGGTGTCTTCCGGGTCTATCCTGCTTCCCAGCTGACAGATGCCAGACTCCTTGGCATGGCCCCCGAGGCTCCGGGGAAGCTGAGCCTGTCCATCGCATCCACACATCCCCACATGCCGCGGTCTCGCCGAGCTACGCGCCAGCCCCTGCCCGGGCTCTCCTGCCTGCCCGCAGCGCCCTCCACCCCTCCTCCTGAACTCCTACTTGCCGGCCTGCTCAGGGCCCCTCCCCAACAACCCAAGCCCCTCCAGGCCTGGGGCTCCCTTAGCCCCCGTCAGACCCCCCGAGAGCCCTCAGCCTGGCTTATCTCTGCGTCTCGAGGGTCCAAACCCCTCAGTGTGCACGGGATGCAGAGCGACTGAATGAGGCTGGAGAGTGTTGGGGGGTTGCCTGGGAGGCCCCACGAGCCGGGGAAGGGGTGCCGGCAGGGACCCTGTGGCTGGCCGGCCGAGTGGGCCGGAGGCCTGGCCTACCTTCAGTGCCACGGGCGTGTCCTCCAGGCAGTAGACACGCAGGCTGTACTCCAGGGAGGTGCAGAGGGCGGGGGCGAACACGGCCAGCTGCAGCCGCTTGACGGCCGAGCGGGAATAGGACTCGCCCGTGAGCACGTAGGTGCCCAGCTGGTCCAGCAGGATGTGGCAGGACCTGGCCTCCAGCTGGCAGTAGCAGGGCGTGTTCAGGGTCTCCTCGTCCAGAGTCACCACCTCCTGCAGGGAAAGGGTGAAGGTGGGGGAGACGGGTCACAGCCACCCAGGCTGGGCCTCCTCTCGCCTCCCCAGGCCTCCCGGGCGGGCTCAGAGAGCTGGGCCGGTCCCCGCCGGGGCCCTCACCTCCCAGTGACCCTGGTGGGCCTGGGTCTTGAGCTGGAAGATCCAGTCTCCGGCGCTGACTTCGGCACAGTGAGGCGCAGTGAGGATGACCGGGCGGCACAGCAGGAGGCCTGTGGGCCCGCAGGTCACCGAGGGGCTCAATACTGTCTGGGTTCCTTCCGAAAGCGGGCTGGGGGCAGGGCGGAGGACAGGAGGGAGGCTGTGAGGGGAGGCCCGAGGAGCTCAGCAAGGACACAGGCTGCTGGGCGCGCCCCAGCCCGTGTGGGGGAGGGCCGGTTTCTGCAGCTCAGAGCTCTGCGACCCCAGAGGTCAGGGCGCCCAGGGAGCAGAGACGACGGCATGAACCCCGAGGATGCCGCCATGTTTCTGCCAATCACCCCACAGCACTCTCACAGCTCGAAATTCTTTGCTCCATTTGTTAAAGGTTCTGCGCGCTTGGAACGTCTCTGATAGGTGCCGCTAAAGCGTTGCTAGGGTGTATCGCTCTGGAAAACCGTTCCCAATCTACGCTCCGGCCGGCAAGCCACGGGAGGGCCGCGTTCCCCACCCCTTGCCAGCACCAGGTGTTAACGTTTGAAAAAAAATCCTTGCAAATTCCTTAAGCAAATACATGACCGATATATGTCATGGTAGTTTTCATTGACTACAAATTAGATTGAAGATTTTCTCACAGTGTACTGGCCATCCTGTGTGTGTGTGTGTAAATACATGTGTGAGAGTATGCATGTGTGAGTGTATGTGTGAAAGAGAGAACATGTGTGAATCACCTGTTCATCTCCTTTGCCCATTTCCACACTGAGATGCTTAATTTTACTTTTCTTTTCTTTTTTTTTTTTTTGTTAAGACAGAGTCTCACTCCGTTGCCCAGGCTAGAGTGCCATGGTGTCAGCCTAGCTCACAGCAACCTCAAACTCCTGTGCTCAAGCAATCCTCCTGCCTCAGCCTCCCAAGTAGCTGGGACTACAGGCATGCACCACCATGCCCGACTAATTTTTTGTATATATTTTTAGTTGACCAATTAATTTCTTTCTATTTAGTAGAGACGGGGGTCTTGCTCTTGCTCAGGTTGGTCTCGAACTCCTGACCTTGAGTGATCCGCCCACCTTGGCCTCCCAGAGTGCTAGGATTACAGGAGTCAGCCATAAGCCCGGCTTATGGTTAATTTTTCTTATTGGTCTATAACATTTCTTTACATAGCAAGGCTATTCAGCCCTTGTTGCACCTGCAGCCAGCTTGGCAGCAGCCTTTCAGTGTTATGATTTACGGTGTTGGTTTTGCAAGTTCTAAATGTGGACACGGTAAGACCAGTGTTCTCCTTTGAGGACTATCTCCAGCCTCAGCATCAGGCCCAGACTGGGATGTGGTGTGGACAGGCAGCAGGAGGAGAGAGGAAGCGGAGGGAGGACAGCCCGGGCCGGGGCTGGGTCTCTACTCACAGGGTGTTTTCTGCCTTGTTGATAAGCAGGTACATCTCGTAGAACTTGCCCTGGGGAATGGCTCCATTGGGCACCAGCAGGCTGACCCCTAGGGGGAGAGCAAAACATCTCCTGAGCTCAGGTGGACACCAGCTGGGGTGGGGGGAGAGTCCAGGGACTGGGTGTGAGGCCAGGCCAGGCCGCTGACCACAGCCTGCTCGTCCACTAAGACAGGGGCTTCTGACATTGCCATGGGGTCCAGAGGTCCCAGTGCCAGCTCCATCCCCAGCTCAGTGCATGATGCTGGGACGCCGTCAATTGCTGGCTTTGCAAGTGAAGACGGGCACCCCTGCCCCTCTGCCGCTGGAGCCCAGGACAGCACTGTTGAACTACACGGGGCTCTTCCCCTCACTTAACAGACAGAGAAACTGAGGCTTAAAGGGTGGCTGGCCCAAGGTTCCTGTGCCCCAGACCTGACCCTCAGGCCTTCCCCTCAGACCTCTCCATTGTATTGTCA
Source organism: Microcebus murinus (assembly GCF_040939455.1). Taxonomy (NCBI): domain Eukaryota; kingdom Metazoa; phylum Chordata; class Mammalia; order Primates; family Cheirogaleidae; genus Microcebus; species Microcebus murinus. Next base: position 53,575,075 of record NC_134117.1, on the reverse strand, counting down.
CTTCTTGCCCCCAGGCCTTCCTTTGCATCTGTGCAGGGGGTCAGGGGAGCCCCTCTTCTGCTGGGTGGGCGCTGGGGCAGTGCAGGGGGGATGTGCCGAGGCCAGGCCCGTAGGCGAGCAGGGCAGGGCCCCACCTGTGCCGGGGATGCTGAGCCTCCCGCCCAGGCAGCCGAAGGTGCCGCTGACGCTGCTCCCCGGGTCTCGGGGCAGGCCCAGGAGCTGCTGGGAGCCGAGGCTGGCGCTGCGCAGGTGCAGGAAGTGGGCGTCCCGGGGGAAATCGCCAGGGTAGGTGCCCGGCGGCAGGACGCCCAGCAGGTCAGTCCCATCTGGCAGGCCTGGGCCGGAGCTGGTGGTGCTGGAGCTGTAGACCTTGACCTTGAGGCTGGGCAGGGGGTCCAGCAGGGGCGAGTTGGTCATGGGGATCTTGTCGGCCGAGTCCTGCAGGGCGTACACCGGCCCGCGGTAGACACCGGCGCTGGCGGTCAGGTCGGGGGGCGCAGACGGGTGCAGGAGCTGCGGGTTGTCTGCAGGGGTGCAGGCCGCGGTCAGACCCAGCCGAGCCGCACGGGGCCGGCCCCCACCCCTGCTCCTGCAGGGCCTTCCTGTTGCAAAACCCCACCCACCCACCGCCCGACGGCCCTTCGGGGGTCCCGCCTCCACCAGCCACCCCGGACGTCCTCGGGTCCTTACTGGGCCGCATGGTCTTGAAGTTGACGGGGTGGAAACCTCCAGTCAGAGCGGCTGACGAGTCGGTGATGTCGGTGTCGAAGTCGCGGCAGCTGCGGCGGTACACCACCACCCCCACCACCATGAGCACCGCGACGACCACGAACACGGCCACCACCAGGCCCGCGTACAGCGCCACGTCCCCTGAGGGCTCCAGCACTGTGGGGACAGGAGGGCCATTGCAGAGACCCTGGTCGGAGCCCTGCCCCGACAGGCCAAGCCTTGAACCTCCCTGAGTGTCTGTGTCTCTAAGGGTAAAATGCTCTCGCAGACCCTGCCCTGGCGCCCGCCCAGGGTGGCGACAAGAGGCAAGAGAACAGCCTGTGCACTCCCACACGCCAACTCACTGCTCACCACTGTGAGGGGGGGACAGGGCTTTGCGGCTCAGACACTGGGGCGACACGACTGTCCCGTCGGAGCTGGGACTTAACCCTACAGAACCTTGCTCCGAGCCTGCAGCAATTGCCACGGGCCCAAAGGTCCTGGCTCCCGGACATCTCTGTGAACGGCCGCTCTGAGCTCTTCCTGCACCCCGTGCTCCGAGGGCGGGAGGGGGGGAGTGGAATGACATGCACAGCGATGGGATGGAGTGGGTGAGCAGGTGGGGTGGATGGGCCCAGGGAGGCAGCCCATGGCTACACTTTCCCCTCCCCAGGAAGACACGGCCAGGCAGGAATTGTCGAGGTTGGAGAGGCGGGGTCTGCAGGAGGGCTGTCCAGTAGAACTTTCTAGGATGACAGAATATTCTATGTCTGCACTGTCCCATATGCAGCCACTAGCCACATGTGGCTAACAGAACAACTGAAATGTGGCTGGTACAACTGAGGCACTGGACATTTTTTTTGTTATTTTTTAGAGACACAGTTTTGCTCTGTTGCCCAGGCTAGAATGAAGTGGCATCATCATAGCTCATAGCAACCTCCAACTCCTGGGCTCAAGCGATCCTTCTGCCTGAGTCTCCCAAGTAGCCGGGACTACAGGTACGTGCCACCATGCCTGGCTAATATTTTAATTTTTTGTAGAGATGAGGCCTTACTACGTTGCCCAGACTAATGCATTTTCAGAGCTTAATTTTAATTAACTGTAAGTTTCAACAGCCAGTGTGGCTGGTGGCTGCCACACTGGACAGCCCAGGCAGAGCTGCTCCCCCAGCTTCCTTTGGGAGCTCCAGAAAGCGCTTGCCCACTGTCCCTCCCTGGGGCCCTGGGGAAGCAGGCCTGCTTGCCCTGCCTGGCCCCCTCCAAGTCTTAAGCTTTTGGCAAGGCCAAGCACGGCTCCCGCCCCGGACGACTGTCCATTTCTCCCTGTGCCTGCCATCTCTCCTCAGCAGCCCCCATTCTCAGGCTCCCCGGAGGTCCCTGGGCTGGGCTCTGCCTCCTAATGTCCCTTGCTGACCCTGGGCCATTTGCCTGGTGACTTACACTCTCTAATCAGTCACCAGCCTGGTCCCCAGTGAGCTGGGCCGAGGGCCTCACTGCTGGTCTTATGTTTCCACGATTATTTGGAAACTTTGGTTTAATGACCGACCGCAGGGCAGTCTGCCGAAGCAGTTTCATTGCTGGATGTTACTGCAGTGGTGGTGCAGCCCCCTGGGAGCTGACGCAGGGCCGTGGGTGTCCCAGGCAACTTGGGAGCCGGGCCCAGCTACTTCGGGTACAGGTGAGAGGCCCTGGGTGGCCTCGTGTGGTGCTTTCCCCAGCCCGGTCCCAGAGAGGGAGGCTGAGGGCATGGGGTTAAGTGCACTAGCTTTGACCTCAAAAATACTGGGTTCAAATCCTGACTCTGCTACTTCCTGGCTGAGTCTTTGGCATGTCCCTTCTTCTCTTAGACTCAGTCTCCTCCCTGTGGCAGGAGGGTCAGCAGGGCTCTGCGGTCGGTCTGTGATGGAGAACACAGACACAGGCAGCATTGGGCGCAGGGCAGCCCGTGGGCGTTGGTATAGGGGGCCACCTTCGACTGTCCCTGCCATGTCCCCCACACCCAGGAAAGCCAGCCAAGGAGAACCAGGGATCCCCCAGAGGAAAAAGGACAGCAATGAAATGAGACTTACGGTGGCTTTTGGGATCACTTAGAGTTTTCTTATCTGTCGAGTGAAATAAAGGGAAAGACAGTGACACAGGTGACAGGGAAAGGGTGACAGACACGGTGGTGGGGAAATGGTGTGATGAGATGATGATGCGTTAGGCGGGCAGGGGCCCTGGGGCTGGGGCCTTTACCTGGCTCAGAGTCCCCCCAGGGCCCCGCCTTCCCGAGGACTCACTCTGCATGCACAGCCCGTCAGTGCAGTTCTTGGAGTCGAGCAGCGTCCCGCTGCAGTCCCGGCCTCCGTTCTGGGGCGGGGGCGCCATGCACTCACGGCTGCGCCAGTGGGCACACTCGGTGCTGCAGGCTGACCACTTGCTCCACTCCGTCCACGCTCCGTCGACTGTAGGAGCAGGGCACACAGACACGTGCACACGCAATTACGTGTGCAGAACATACAACATGGCAATACACCAGCATGCACACGTACACACATGCATACACCCCGTGGCAGGGAAAGAGGAACCCAGGACACACGCGTGCCATGCAGGGAGGTCCTGCCGTACCCACCCAGCCCCGTGCCAGTGAACAGCCGGGTGCACCAGCGGACAGAGAGAGCACAGATAGACGCATGAGGCCGTTGGCGCAGATACAGCCCACGCACGACGGTCCACACAGACACAAACCCAGGGGAAACACCCACACAGTGTTCACACGGACACGTGACCAAAGGGAGGGAACACAGAGATGTGCGAGGGCAGACGAACAGAGGGGCACCCGGAGAGTGGGACGAAGACAGAGAGGGGAGAGGACGCTCAGGGGTTCAGGGCCGTGGCCAGGGTGTGTCTTAACACTTAGGTGCAGGAGGCTCCCTGACATTGGGCAGCTCTGGGACCCCAGCCTGGGGCTGACACCGAGAACCCTTGGCTAGAGGTTGGGAAGAAGAGGCCACCCCTCAGACTGCAGCTCAAAGCCTCTGCCTCCATCTCACTAGCAGTGCAGGGCAAAGTGAGAGGTCAGAGGTCAGAGTTCAGAGATCTGAGCATCTAACCCAGACTGGGAGGCCAGATGCAGGCCTGGGACAAGCACGCTCGGCAGAGAGTGGCTGTCTGGGCTCTGGGCACAACATAGGTGAAGATGGGTTTAGGGTGGGGCTGGGTGTGGCAGTGTGCCACCCGGCCAGCGGCCCTTACCTGGGCACACGGTGGTGCAGGCAGTCTTCTGGAAGGCCTGGCCCTCGCAGAAGGCACCTCCGTTGAGCGGGGCGGGGTTGGTGCAGGTCCGGGTGCGCTTCTGCCAGCCTCGGCCACAGCGGTTGGAGCAGGGTGACCACTCGGCCCAGCTGGACCAGCCGCCATTCACTGCAGGGGGGGGCAGCTGTCACGTGGCTGGCCTGGCTCTGGGACCCTCTGGCCCCCCAACGCACCCCCCACCCCTGATGCGGGCTCTCTGCTGAAGCCTGGCCCTCCCCGCCTGGACCCCTCCTGCCTCAGGGCTCGGGACTCCGACACCAGCAGGCAGACCTGGGCTGCTGCAGCCACCAGCACCGCAGGGGACCCGGGGTCACTGTCTATTCCCCAGCGCACTGTACGATGGCCAGCGAAGGTCCAGTGAGGCCTGACTTGCCCAGGGTCACCCCGTCAGTGATGGGGCCTGGGCCTGGGCCTGGAGCCAGGACCTAGCACAGGATGGTCTGTAACTATCAAGCCACCTCAGCTGTGGCTTTGCCCTCCCACCTCGGGCCCAGGGGGGCAGCAGAGCTTACAGGCCTGGGCACCCGTCCCTACCCCTGCAGGGACAACAGGCTTGGGTATGGGGTGCTGACCGGGCCCTGCCTCGGCCCCTGACTTGGAGAGCATTGGGTCTTCTCCTTCAGAGACAGGTAGGTCTCAGGAAGCAGGACGTGCTCCTGCCTGGGGACCCAGGTACGCCTGACTGGCTGTGCTATGACCTTGGCCAACTCCCCTACCCCGCTGGCTCATCTTTCCCACCTGTCCAGGGGCCCTGCCGGCCTCCTGGTAGGCAATGTCGGGGGTGGGTGTACAGCCCCCGACGCCCCCTCCCCCGGCCGTGCCTGCCCCCCACCGCAAGAGGCCCGCACCGTAGACGGTGACCGTGGCGGTGGTGCTCCGGCGCTTGGCCACGATGTTCTTGGCCACGCAGGTGTAGTTGGCCGTGTCCAGCAGGCGGGCCTGGCGGATGATGAGGTTGTGGTCGATGGTGATCAGGAAGTTGGTGTCCTGGGCGGGGTCGATGACGTCCTCGTTCTTGAGCCATTCCACCTGCAGGAGCGGGGTTGGGGGACAGTGAGGGCCCGGGGGCACATGAACAGAAGGCCAGCAGTTCTAACTGGGTCCATGCCCTGGAGGGGACGGTGAGGCAGGCCCCACAGGACGGGGCACTGTGCCCGGTGCTACGCGGCACCACGGCTCAGAGCAACATTTGCCAGCTGCGTGGCCTTGGGAGGGGACTCCCCATTCAGGACTTCAGTCTCAACAACTGAGGTGGGGGTCGAATGGCATCTGCCTCCCCGGGCTGCTGTGAGTGCACGTCAGGTGCCAAGACAGCGCCCGGCTTGGCGTGAGTGAGTCCGGCTAACCAAGCAGGCGTCCGAGAGCTGTCCTGTCTGATTCGCCACCTCCTCCCACCGGCCCCGCCGGCCAGGGCGAGCGGCCTGGCGGGTGACTGGGAGCACGGTGCCTGGGTTGGGCAGACCTGGGCTCAAATCCCAGCTCTGCCACATGGCTTCCTCACCCTGGTGGCCGCTCCCCTGCCCGGCTGCAGTCCGGCTGTAGGACGGGGTTACGACACCCACCCCGCAGGGCTGCTGCGGAGACTGGCGCACTCAGCGTCCAGCACTCACGGGACCCCGTGAGCGGCAGCTGTCACGTGGCGTGTTGTCTGAGCCCTTTGCACAATGAGGGACGGCTAAGGGATGAGTGTAAGGTTTTGGGGTCAGACAGGGCTGATTCCAAGCTGGAAGTCCAGGGTCCTGTCTTCCCCAAGCCCCTGTTCCACTGGGGCAAGGCTGAGACACCCCCCACACCCGGCTCTAATTCCTGGCCCGCCAGTGCAGGGAGCGTGTCTGGAAGGGTGAGAGGGGATGGGACACTCCAGAGGCCGAGCGGGGAGGGGAAGGGTCTTCAGCTTGTGGGGCGGGAACACACTAGGACATGCGCATTATGACACCCTTTGGCATCCACGAAGCTGGGGCCATGGGTTCTGGGTGGGGCAGGGGAGACAGGCTGAGCCCGGGGGTTCCTGTCTTAGCTCCGCCCCATCCCGTGGCGCTATGCCTGGGGAGGGCCCAGCTGGAAGCTGGCATGTGCCCAGTTCTGCAGAGGTGGCAGTTCCCTTCTCCGTGCCAAGCCTCAAGCTCCTCGTCTGTGAAATGGGGAAGGTTCTGGGAGACTAGCAGTAAATATCACGCCTGACCAGTACCACCTACGTCCCCGCTCACCTCGGCCACAGGCACCCCCTCCGGCGGGCGGCACTGCAGGAGAACCTCATGGTCCAGGGGCACCTCCTTGCCCAGAGGCTCCTGATCGAAGTTCTTGCGCAGGTCTGGGAGAAGCGAGAGGGACCCAAGGCACAGTCAAGCGGGCGCGAGGGGGACCAGAACCTGCAGTTCCCCACTGCGACCACTAGGTGGCGGTGCACACCAAGGGAGCTGTCGATGGGGGCCACCTGGCCTCTACCTGGTGGAACTTTCTCTCCTCCAAAGGAGGTGGTGGTGCCTCGCTAGGGGCACTTGGGGGAGCAGAGTTCCCTCCCTGACTCTGGGATCCTAACATTAGTGGATGTGGTGAGTAACACAGCTTCTTTTATATAGAAATAAGTGAAAAGGGGCCGTGAGGACACCTGGGGCCAGAGGTGGCCCCGGCTCTGGGTCTAGCAGCCCCCTTCTGAGCTGGCGTCCTTGTGCCTGGGTGTCCTGTGTCCGGCGTCCTCAGCCAGGGATGCTGGAGGAGGCGCCACAGACCGGAATTCCCCCTCTAGCACCCACGGGGAGGGGAAGGGCCCCACGGGGAGGGGTGGGGTGTGTTGGGGGGTGCGTACAGGCGATGCGGACGTAGGCCCGGCGACTCTTGGTGGTGCCTGCGGAGCTCCAGGCCACACACTGGCACCAGTAATCCTCCAGCCCGAAGAGCTCCTCCACCTGCTGCCGGGACACCTGGATCTGCACCTCGCGCACCCGCAGGCCTGGGGGGAGAGAGAGCCGTCAGGGCCGGCGGGGGTGCGAGGCGCTCTCCCTTCCACCCCAAGCAAGGCCCGCTGGCTGTTCTGCCAGATGCCCCTTGTTTCATCTGTTCCTCTTGTCGCTAGTCCTCTGCCTCCGCCCTGCCAGGGCCACTCACCTGGACGCCATAATGGCTAGCCCAAGCCCTCTGTCCCCTCCAATGCCCCTTCCACCTGGCAGCTAGGGTGTCCTCTTCCAAATGCACAAATGGTGTGTCCTTCCCCCACCCCACCCCCCGGCACGGGACCCTTTACGCTGGGTCCCAGCATAAGGACCCAGAGCCTCCGTGCGGCCCCCAGGCCCTGCAGGAGCCCCACCCAGGACTCTGCCTCAGCTGTGTGCCTACCTTCCCCAGCCCGCTGCAGCCTCACTGGGCATCTTCCAGTCCCTCACCTTCCCCGGCTCTGCAGCCTCGGGGCCGGTGCACACTGGTCCCCTGCTTGGATCTCTCTTCTGTCCCCTCTGTGCCCAACCACTATCCGCACGCACCCAGATTATTTACTGCCGTGTTAACTGTCTGCTCCTGCGGGGGGAGGGGGGGTTGTCCTGCTGGCCTCTGTGGCCCAGGACCCAGCGCAGGGAAGGGGCTCGGCCTGTGGCAGAGGTACGATGCCAGCCTCTCCCCGTCCCCACTCACGAGCCTGGGGGCCTGCAGCTGGGGGCGGTCCCTCTTCCCGGGAGCCCCTGACCTCCCAGCCTACAGGGAGTGGGGGTGTCCTCTGCACCCCTCCCTCAACAGATGGAATGCTCAGGAAAGGGGCGAACCTGCCTGGATCAGGGCGCCCACCCAAAGCTCCGCCCCACAGCTTAGGGGAGGCTGTGAGGCCTCCTCCTCTAGGAGGCCTCCCTGACTGCCTCCTGCCTCAGACTTCCCAAAGCTTCCTCCTGGCCATGACGTGTTCGGCCTCACCCTCTCCTGGCACATGGGTGGTGAAGCCCCTCGAGGGCAGGACTGAGCACAGTGTGGTCCCGTGGACTGGTGGCTAAGGGTAGAGTTTGGGTGGCCAGACAGGTTTGAATCCTGGCTCACTCCCCTGCTGTGTGGCCTTTGCTAAGTTATTAGCCTCTCTGAGCCTCTGCTCCCTCACCATAGCGAACGTTCAGGGTGACTCTTAAGTGAGTCTCGGCCATTGCTCTGCCACACCACCCAGCCCGGGCTGGATACACATTTACTCTGGCAAGCCACTGGATCTCATCCAGCTTCTTCCTCTAACATTTGGAGAAACCGAGGCCCAGAGAGGGAAGGTGGCAGGCCCAAAGGTGCCCAGCAAGTGGCCACAGAGTAGAGGTCGGCTGTCTGGTGTCTTGCCCAGGTTGGAGCTCTGTCCCCTAACTGTGATGCCTCTGGACCTCTCTCCCAGCCTTGTCACTGCTCGTCGGGGAGGGTGGGGCCTGCACTGGGGCGAAGACAGTGAGGACAGCCCCATCCTGAGAGGGCCAGGGAACTAGGTGGAGGCGGCTGGGGGTGCCATGGAGGGGAGAGGCTATTTCAGCAGTGGGCGGCTGTGCCAGGAGGGTCAGCCCCCCCATGGGCGCGGCACGGTCCCTGCCCCTGTTTACCAGGTTGTGAGTCTGGACAAGCGGTCCCTTCCAGGGGGGTCACCCATCCAAGAAGGTTTCAGCGGTACCCAATAGTTGGCCAGAGGGCAACCATCACCTAGAGAGGCCTGACACCTTGGTCACCAGCAAGCAGGGATGCAGAGAGGACAAGGATGAGGTCTCTGGTCTCCCAGGCGCGGACCCAGCACCGGCTGGGCCTCCCGGGCATGGCAGTGCTGGTGGGTGGGCAGTGCTGGTGGGTGCGCGGAACCGGGCCCACGGCTGCCAGGGGAGAGCCCTGTCCATTATTCGCAGCTAATGGGGACAACGGTGCCCCAATTTCTAGGGCTGGCAGGGCCTGCGTGCCTGGGAGCGGGGAGTGAGAGCCAAGCTATTACCGATAATCGCAGGGTTATTATTACTATTTCTAATCATCTGAGGGCCCAGCAGGCACACAGCTTCCTTGCTTTGCCCGGACCCCCACGGCTGACTTCTGGCACCGGCCAGGGGGGCTCAGGGGACAGGGAAGTCAAGGACTGTTGTGAGAGACAGACAGAAAGGGGCCGAGAAAACCCAGAAAGAGGACAGAGGAGACAGCATCCACCGAGCACCTGCCGGGTCCTGGCACGCTGCTCGGTGCTGAGTGGAGCCACCGCGCTCCACCCTCGCCAGGACGTTCTGTTAACAGCCGAGTTTACGAAGAGCGGGACCGGGGCTCAGAGAGGTTAAGTCACCTCCTCAGGGTCACATAGCCAGAGAGTGGGGGCAGCTGGCAAATACGGTGTTTTGGGCTTTTTTTTTTTTTTTTTTTGCCTTTAAAAATATTCCTTTTTTCATGTTTATATTTCAGGTGAGAATAGGATTCTGAATCTATTCTTAAAAGTTACTTTAAAATTGTAGTAAAAGACACATAACACTTGCCACGTTTTTAGCCATTTTTAAGCATGTAGTCAGTGGCCTTGTGCGTCCGTTCTGGGGTGTGGTTCTAAGTCTGGGTGGTTCTGAAACCCGTGAGCTTTTCATGGCAGAGCAGAAACCGAAGGAGGAAGAAAGAAGGAACAGGGGAGAGACAGAGATGGAGACAGAAAAACAAGGCAAGGGGAGAGGAGAACCATGTCAGGAAAAAGAACACAGAGAGAGAGAGAGAGAGAGAGAGAGGAAGGGAGGGAAGGAGGGAGGGATGAGAAAGGAGAGACAGTGAAAGAAGAAAAGAAGAGAGAGGGGCTGAAAAAGAAGAAAACAAGAAAAAGATTGAGAAAGAGACGGTGAAAACAAAACAGAAACCCAGGCAGGGTACAGCCCCCCAGCCAGCCGTCTGCCAGGTGACCAGGGGTGGAGGGGCCCATCCCCGTGTCCTGGGCCCTGGGAAGGCTCCACCCGAGGTGCCTGCGTAAACAGGCCCTGTGGCTCTGCCTCCTCCTCGCACCTCGGCAGAAGGGTCCTTTTTCCTCCCTGTTTCTCGGCTTTCAGCCACTCTCCTCTCTCCCCTCGGATGTCGGGCATGTCCCAGCACCACCTGTACAATTATTTACTTAACATTATTACCCTTTGGTTTTTTAACCTAAAACAGTGTATTTTTAGAGAGGAAACGCAGTATCATCATTGCGAACGGAAAACAGCCTCACGTTCCACAGACAGAAAGGACCTGTCAAAATCACAATGGCACCGAATTCTGGGTCTGTGCCAGGGGCGCCAGGGCTGTGGGACGGTGGCCGGGCCCTCTCTGTCACACGGGGAGACCAGCAGGTGTCTGGGAGGGCTGGAGAACCCTGGCCCCCCGCTGGGACCTGCTCCCTAAGGGGCCACGGGGAAGGGAGTGGGCGCCCAGCGGCGGGGTTTGGTGCCGTTGAATGGTCACCCAAAGCCAGGCTGGGACAGGCGGCCAATGCTTGGGGAAATACCCATCCAAGGTGAAGTCCAGAGGGGAAACCGAGGCCCAGGGGGCACCATGGCTCTGTGGAGTCTCACGTAGAGCCCAGTCCCAGGTCCCGTGTCCCCCTGCACCTCTGGGTCTCGGTGCCCCGGGCGCGTGGCGGGCTCACCGGTGGCCTCGTCCAGGCCCTCCTGCGTGACGTGGTCATTCTGGCTGACCCACTCGCCGTTGCACTTGAAGTAGATCTGCGTGGCGGGGAAGGCGCGGCAGCGCAGCTCCACGGGCTTGTTCTTCACGATGTAGGCGTCCTGCGGCTCCTGCAGGAAGTGCGGCAGGGGCTCGGCCGGCGCCGATGGGAAGGAGTCGGGGAGCACCTCGGATTCAGCGCCTGCGGGGAGGACACGGCTGAGGCCCCGGCCCGGAGCCCCCACACCCAGCCCGGGGGGGCCACCACAAGGGGAGACCTTCTGGGATGCGCCCTGCCACCTGGGCAGAGTCTGGCGCTCCTGGGGCCTCAGTTTCCCATCCGGCTCTGCATTTATATGAGGCGGGGCTTTAGGGCCAGCCCTGGCTCTGTGATGTGGTGTGATTCCCCTTTACAGATGGGGACCTCGGGGAGGCCCAGAGAGGTGAGGCGACCCCTCCAGCCCCCAGTGTCCCCTGCACGGGCCCCGCCCAGCCTGCTGCCAGCCGGGTGAGGCTGGAGCTGCAGCCAGGCCCACAGAGGCTGCAAGAGGAGCCAGGGCCTGGGTGCACGGTCCCCTGCAGGCCTCCTGCCCTGCAGCCCTCAGCCAGAGCCTCCTCTGGTCCAAGGCTCCGAACTGTCCCTTAGCCTCCTCCTCCTCGGCCAAACCCACGCCCTCAGCACCAGGGGCGAGGGGACTTCAGAGAACGCAGCCCCAGCAGTCTCCTCCCCAAAGGGGCCAGATGGAAACCCTGGCCTCCCACGTCCCTGGAAAGAACAGCACCTCAGGGGGGGAGACAAACAGGAAGGGAGGGGCTGGCCGCCGCCAGCGCTGGGAGGGAGGGAAACCAGGCCAGGCCGTCGGTTTACAGTCCACTTAGGAAAACTGATTTTCCGACGCCAAATGCCAAGCGATCAGGTGGCTGGGGACAGCCGTGGGGGGCTTGTCCTCCTCTGCTTGCTGCTCCAGAGGAAACAGCGAATTCAGCTGTGGGGTGCATGTCTGCCCACCCCTCGGGCCAGAGTGCCCGCCTGGAGTGGGGGATGGGGGGCAGTGTCCCGGGAGGCCTGAATGGCCGCTGGGATCACCCACTTGTTCTCCAGTCCAGGAGGCCACGCTTGGCCCTCAGGAGGCCCCTAAGGCAGAGGGGCCAAGGGACGCCCTGTCTTCCAAGAGCAGAATGAACACGACATGCCTGACCATGTTTTCTCTTTGTGGACCAGGAGCCCCTGCCAAGACTGCGGCAGTTAGGGAGAAAATGCATGAACTGTCCCTGGCTCCGGGCTCCAGGCCTGGGCAGTGTGTGAGAGAGCAAGGCAGACAGAGGGACCTGGGGGAGAGAAGGGAAGCCAGCAGGACGGGGTGTGGCTCCAGCTCCCTCCGGCATGTTCCGTGTGCCCAGGGAGAACCTAACTCCCACCTTGTTAAGGGAAGTGAGCACCCTTCCCCTCTCTCTGGGCTGCTTTGAGGATCCCATGGGATAAACGTGTGAATGCCCGGGAGGGCCCTGGCGCACAGTAGGTACCTGTTGCTGCGTTGCAATAATCACTGCTTCCCTAGCGACAGGGGCTATGTTTTCACTGTTTTCAATAGTTAACTTATCTAATTCTTGCAACAACCCTGTAAGGCAAATACCGTTAGTCCCCATTTTATAGATGGGTAAGTGGAGGCTCAGAGAGGTTAAGCAACTTACCCAAGGCCACACAGCTAGTAAGAGGCAGAGCCAAGATTTAAACCCGAGAAACAGGCTTCAGCTTTTGGGATGTTGCCCCAGATGCCACACTGCTCTCAAGATGTAGCTCTAACATTGTGGGCGTTTCCACACCTGAGGATCCTAATAGCACCTGGGCACTGGCAAGGACCCTATAGTCCATGGGGCTCTCTCATGCAAGGGCTGGCAAGGCTGGGACTGTCCCTCTCATTTCAAAGTGAGGGACCTGAAGACAATCCAAATGGGGCCAGTGACTTGCCCAAGGCCACCTGTCAGTGGGCAGCTACCCTGGGAACAGCAACAGAATGCCCGAGGCCAGGCCAGGGCTCACCTCACACCCACTTCCCTCTGCCAGGTATGGAGACATTCTTTGTAGGCAAACTGACAGTCTCCTAGGGTCTGGGAGCTGGGGGAGTTGATGTGACAATGACACAGTGACATGATCACAGCCCGGGGAGCTGGACACTGGTTTCTAGTGGCCTGAGAGCTGGTCACTGTGCCCAGCCTGAGATAGGCCCTGTGGCCTCCCCGCCAGGCTGGGAGCTCTGGGGGAGCAGGATGGAGGTGGGAGGGCATCTGGGCCGCAGAGAACCTTCCGGGCTCCACGCCTACCTCCCCCCACCCACCTGTCTCTCAGGCTTTAGACTCAGACACCCCTGGGTCTGAACCAGCCCCTTGGGGCCTCGGGCAGCTCATTTATGAAGTGGGTGTAACAGGCCTCCCTTGGGGGTGGGCGACGGCCACAAGAGGAGGGGCGTGGGAGCCTGTGGGTGCGCACGGCAAGTCCGCCCCGACTTCTAACCACGCCGCCCCCGGTCCCCAGGTGACGGCTGCCCCGTGCTCCGAGGCGCTACGGGCTGCATTTATGACTTGTTTTATAACCCTAATGCAGCTCATTTATAAAGCAGGCGCAGACGTGACCGAGGAAAGCAAACATTAGACATCCATTAGTGCAGCGGGGCTGTGTCCGCAGCCCCCCGCCCCGCCCTCCCTGCCCCTCTCGGGCCTGGGAGGGGACATGGGCCAAGTATCCCCTCAGTGCCTCTTGGCCCCTTGCCGCGTCCCCACACCCAGGCGTCCTGGAGGCAGAGGCTGCCAGGAGACAAGGACGGAGAATCAGAGGCTGCCCGAGAGCCCTGCCCAGAGGGCCCACAGTGGACTGTGTGTGCCGACATGCAGTGGGGCACAGGGAAGGCCAATTAAGTGAGGGGCTGCGTGTGGGTGCCAGGGCCTGTGTGACACTGAGCCGGGCCCTGCCCTCTCTCCTCCTCCACCTGGGTGGGAGCCGGGAGGCCTGACAGGTGGGCCAGGTGAGGGCGGCCTAAGCCGGGCTCCCTGGGTGCCAGCTGGGAGGGAGAGTACCAGGCTCTCGGGGTTCCCGGATGCGTCCTCTGCCAGCCACTGCTCCGGGGGTGCTTCGTGTTAACTCGCTGAGCCCCATGATGACCCCAGGTAGAGATGCCCAACCTGTTCTAGCCTTCAGTGTCTCAGCGACTTTTTCATGGTATCCCAAGGCCAAAAAGAAATTCCTAGTAGGAATGTATCAAGTAATTACATTCAAACAGCTTCCTAAGTCTTTATATCCTAAAATGTTAGGATACACGGAAAGAAAAAGGAATACTTTTATTCCATTCCTAAATAGCCTCCATGATTTACTAATGGGGATTTGTGCACCTGCTGGGCACTGTGCAGCTTCTCAAACTTTGGGATTGGAGTGGACGCCGTCACCCTTACTGCGTGTCGTGGGGTTTGCATCCCAGCCGGGGGCTGACATAGCTGCGTGGCCGTTCTCCCTCAGGCCTTGGCGTTCCGTAGTAAAATGAGGGGGCTGGCACCAGGTCAGTCACACGGGCCCTCCTCTGGTTCTAACACTTTGCGATTTTAAGATCCCTTACGAAGAAGTTGATCCTGTGTGAAAGTGTCCTTTTGAGTCAAGTTTTTCTCCATAAAGCAAATTTGCTTATGGTAGGGTTTCTTTTCTTGCCATTGCTATTCCTGGCTCAAATACTCATCACAGGCCGGGCGCGGTGGCTCACGCCTGTAACCCTAGCACTCCGGGAGGCCGAGGCGGGAGGATCGCTTGAGCTCAGGAGTTGAGACCAGCCTGAGCAAGAGCGAGACACCCCCCCCCCCCGTCTCTACTAAAAATAGAAAAATTAGCTGGGCGTGGTGGCGCACACCTGTAGTCCCAGCTACTCAGGAGGCTGAGGTGTGGGAGGAGCACTTGAGCCCAGGAGTTTGAGGCTGCAGTGAGCTATGGTGATGCCACGGCACTCTAGCCAGGGTGACAAAGGGAGATTCTCTCTCAAACCCCCGCCTGCTCCCCGGCCGACAGTGGTCCTAAGGCAGAGCGTGGGTGGAGCCCAGGGAAGAAGAGGAGGAACCACGTGCTGCTGGATTGTCCCACCCGTGCCCCAGCCCACGCATCCCAGGCCTCAGACCAAAATGACCACATCGCTGTGGGGTGGGACTTCCTGCTGAGCACCATTCAAAGTCTCACGTCTAATTTGCCTTTACCTGCCTGTATGAGGTCTCCATAGAGGTTACTTAGAGGGCCATACCATCTCATCGGACATCTCCCATCAATTCCTCATCCAACCTTGACTCCCATACCTCCAGGCACGGGGAACTCACCACTGCTTTTCTGAGCCAGGCTCTCCTTTGGACAGATCTAATGGTTAGTAAAGGCTTCCTTACTCTCAGCTGCAATTTGCTATTGAAGTTCCAGCCGTTGCTAAAACCCTAACCCGAGGTCACACCAAACAGCGTGCTTCCTCTTCCCAGCGACAGCTTCCCGGTCTCTGGAGGCTGCAGCTTGCCCTTCCTGGCCTTCTCATCTTTCTTTCAAATATTCTCTAAGACGCAATTTCGCATCCCTCACCTCCATCCTTCTGGACGAATTCCATCCTGTCACGACCCACTTAAAATGCGGGGAGGTGAGGTGACCTCAGGAGGGTCTAGCGGGGGCCTTCCTGCTTCTGGAGAGAACACTTTGAGCCAGGCAGCTTGAAGGCTGCTCCTGGAGGGCAGGGAACACACCACGCCCTTCCTGGTGTCCCCCGCGGCGTCCAGGACAGGGTACCTGCTTGGGAGGGAAGTGGAGCTTACAGGACAGTGGCCCTGTGCCAGTCCGTGCCCACAGTGGAGACAGACGTGTTTCAGAGATGCAAAATCTGTCCATGGCTACACCGCCCTGAATGCGCCCGATCTCGTCTGACCTCGGAAGCTAAGCAGGGTCGGGCCTGGTTAGTACCTGGATGGGAGATGCAAAATCTAAGCCACCACGATGAGCAGGAGTCAGGCCCTGGGGGGTGAAGGAGCAGCCTCAGGACAACTATATTTCCCGTGTGTCCCCTCCAGAAGGGAAGGGGAAGCAGCAGTCTCCCTGAGTGGGAGACCGCCACCAGTCCTGGGGGAGCCAAGAGGGGCTCGGCCTCCCTCTCCCGGGCCCTGAGCCTGGGGCCCAAGCTGGGCGGGTGTGCAGCAGAACAGGCTGGCCCCGCAGCCAGCAGCCCTGGTTCAGATCCTCACTCTGCACCAGGAGACCTTGGGAACGTCATTTTTAACTGGAGAGACCTCAGTTTCCCCATCTATAAAAACAGAGATGGCAGTTTCTGCTCTGTCAACTCTGAGGTGTTGCTGTGAAGGTCGACTGAGAAACACACGCAAACGCGCTGCACTAACTGGGCAGCACGTGTGCCAGGAGGCGGCAGCAGGCGGCAGTTGTTCTCTAGCCGAGCCGTGTGTGGGAGCTCTGAGACCCCACGCTGGCCGCTCCCTCGGCCTAGCGTGGCCGGAGCCCTAGTAGACCAGACGCAGGGAAAGCTGACGCTCAGATGGCCTGGGGCCCCTAGAGCCCTGCATTCTACAGCTCAGAGAAGGGAAGTGACCAGTGCAACATCACACAGCAAATTAACAGTCCAGCCAGATCAGAGCCCAGTTTCAGATTCGGGACTGTGAAGGGGAGACAGAGCCCAGAGAGACAGCACAGCCACGGCAGGGCTGTGGGCAAAGGCCTGGGATGGAAACTCACTGCCGTCTGTCTCAGCCGGTCCACCTGTGGTCAGCCCTGCCGCCCAGGGCGGAGACCTCAGCCGGAGGCTGCAGGGGTCTGGTAGGGGGGGCCTTGACACCGCTGCCTCTGGCTTCTGTCCCCGGGCCTGGGCCCCCCAGGCTGAGCATTGGGGCGGGCACCTGGAGCTGAGCTGGCTGGCGCGGGACTGGGAGGGGGTGGGGGTGCAGGCGGGAGGCGAGGACAGAGAAACGCCCCACACTGGGCACATTTATCATCAGCAATCACAGTCTTTCTCTAGCCCCTGGACGCCGGCTAATTCTCCCACTGCATGGAAAATGTCTTCCATTCACGGCCCGGCTGATGTGCTCAGTGGGGATGCGGGGCGCTGGGGGAGAGGAGCCCATTTATTATTATGTTTTAAAAACACACGGCCCCACTTGGACGGACCCCTCCCTGGACACAAAGCCCTAACTCCATCTGGCCCTGGCTCCTCGTGGCTGTGGGGTTCAGGCTGGGGCCCCCCTCGGAGGCGGTCACAATGGCCGTTACTGATGACAAATGGGGCCGGAGGGCTTGGGGGACGCCGAGTCACTCCTAACAAAGGCGGCCCCTCGTACAGCCCTTTTCCCACACCCTCTGCACCCATCTGTGCCCGTGACGTCACTTCCTGCCCTGGCCGCAGGAAGTGGCTTCGCCGGGCCGGCCATGGGGCGGGGGCTTGCAGCCCGAAGGGTGTCTGCTGCCGCTGTGACATGCTCCCCCCCCCACGAAGGACGAAGGGGTGTGTGAAGGAGCTGAGGGGGGCTGGGGACGAGGCCAGGGCAGGCACAGAGCGCTGGAACAGACCCTGGCCCCGTCTTACAGGGGACACACCACTGATGAAGTGGGGAAGGACACTACAGTCACTGGGTCACTGGTCTCTCCCGACTCGCAGTGGCACCTGCAGGCCCAGGCTCCTCCAGGCCCTTCCTTGGCCCGCTGGGCTCCTTTGGCCTGGACCTGGGTCCCTCCGGGCTAATTTTTGGTTCCCTTTCCAAGTCCCAGGCCTGATGGTGTCACTATGCCTGGAAGCCAGGGCCCTGGGGGGGGGGGCATTCTACCCTCACTTCCTCTCCCAGACAAGGAGCGGAAAGCCCCTCATCCCTCCCACTCCACACAAGACCACACACTCAGCACGGCACCAAGGTCACGTCCACAGCTGACTCCCCTGGACACCCTGAGAGCCTCAACCAGGCTGGGACAGTGACTCCTTTCTTAGGGCCACCTATGTCAGCGCTGTTGTCCCCTCTAAGGCAGTGGCAGTCTCCCGCCTGTGACTCTGGCCTGTGGGGACCTGCTGTTCAATTTGGTCACCTCTTCCCCATCCAGAGTTGGGGTGGGGTGAATTTCAGGTGTAATCTCAGATTCCACCAAACAGCAGTTGCTCAGGTCCCATCTGGGGTGGTCCCCTGGTGCCCCCCTTTCTCCCCGCCCACGATGCTGGAGGGACGTGGATGCTGCCAGATAGGCCTTCAAGACACGCCTCAGCCTGCACGGCCGGCCCCACCACCTCCCTGCAGTCCCCGAGCCCCAGTCTTCCTGCTGGACCCTTGCTCAGCGTGCTCCCTGCTTCTCACCTTGCAGCTGGGTGAGCCTGCAGAATATAAACCACCCCTCCAGTGGATTCTCTTTGCATCCAGAATGAAGTCCTAAGCCCCACAGAACCCTCAAACTTCAGACGCTCACCACCTTGCCCTGGCCTCCAAGCCACCCGGGCGTGTTTCCTGTCCCTGGGCCGTGCCCTGCTTATTCCCATCCCAGGGGCTGTGCTGGTCTCTCCTTCTGGGATGTTACCCCCACCCTGTTACCCCTTCCACCCCCCACGTGCTCTGGGCTGACTCTTTGCCATTGAGACCTTAGTGCAAATGCCACCTCCCCAGTGAGCCCTTCCCTGACCACCCAATGTAAACGCATCACCCTCTACTTTCCTGGCCCGTGGACACCTCCCTCTGGAATCACCCTCTTCACGTATGTGTTTGTTTGCTGTCCTTTCTCTGGAGAGGTCTGCTCTCTAGAAGGCGAGCTCCATGCGGGCTGGAGACCTTGTTTGCTTCTGTAGCCAGGTCCGCTGCAGACGCAAGGCTCCCTCCAGCACACAGCCAGCCTCTCCACAAACACCGGGCTGGCCGGGGCAGGTGGGAGGGAGCAGCCACAGGGAGTGGGCACGGGTTGGGCTGACCTGGGCTGCCCGAGCTCATCCCTTGGGAAACCCCATCCTGCAGGATGCCACTGACTGATGGAACTTCAGAAACCATCTAATCACTGCCCTCCAGGATAGAGACCAGAGAGGGTGTGGCCTGGCTTCAGATCACACAGCACCTGAGCAATTGAGCCAGAAAGAGAAACTGGGCACTAGACTCCCATGGAGGAGGGGGGACTTCATTTTAAAAAATACTTCTTTTTCTTCTAATGAAAGCACTTTTTTTTTTTTTTGCCTTTTCTGATTAAACCCTTTCATTGTAAACAATCAAAAAAGATAAAAATAAAAACGCCATTCCTACTCCCAGGTGAATGAACACTGGATGCTGATCCTCTCTGACTTTCTTAGATGCACAAATATTTAGTTACTTAAATGGGTCCCACCATATGCAGTTGTGTATCCTATGTTCTCCTTTCCAAACTGTTAACTTTTAAGCCACCAGCAGAATGCACTGGGCTCTCTCTCCATCCCGCCCTCGCCACCCCCTGCCCAGGTCACATGTGTCAGACGGGCAGGCCAGCTGGGCTGCTGGCTCCGGTCATGTGTTCCAGGTCACTGCAAAAGCCACAGGAGACAGAGCTGGCATGGGGGACCGGCCTTGCAATGCCATCAAGCTGGCTCTGCATGTCTGGGTGCCAGACAGAAAAACGCCTAGTGTCCTGCCACTTTCCCTTGGAAATGTCAAAACGCCCATAGGTCTGCCTGGGCTAGGCCAGACAGAACAGTGGTTATGTCCCCATGCCACCCCTGAGGAGTCCAGGGTCAGGCCTATGCTTGGAGCGCCCAAGGCACATGGATTTCCTCTGCCTTCCTCAGCGCCAGCTCTGGGACCCAACACCCTGCCCTGCAAAGGGGAGGTGACTGCCAGACACATCGCCAAGTGGAAAAACTGCCACAACCTGTTGATCTGTTGCCGTGTAGCCAGTCGCCAGGAGGTGGCTCGGACCCTAGGCTACTTCACTTCACTTCCAGATGGGTACCCCGAGGTCAGGCAATGACCTGTCCAAGAGCGAATAGCCAGTCCGAGGCTGCAGCACCCCTCCTATGTTGCATTGCGTTGGCATAAGGACAGTCACAGCAGGGAGAGAAAAAAAGGGGTGCCCAGACTCTGGCCTTTGCCAATCTGAGAAATGGGGCACGGCAAGAGAAGAGGGTGAGGGGGAGAGATGAATAGAGGAAGAGATGGCATCGCGGGGAGAGAGAGAGAGCCCCTTGGAGTGCCTGGCAGTGGCGGGTGAGGGAAAGGGACCTTGGACTTTTCCGAACCTGGAAGCCACTTGGGTTCTTGCTCAGTCCCTGGGGGCGAGGGAGGAAGGCAGCCACCTCTGGCCTCCTTCCCCAAGGCCAGGGCTGGGGCTAAGGCTTCATGGGCCCCTGGGAGAGCAGGCCTTGTAGACACAGGCTCCCAGCAACACCCTGGGGACCTGAGGCAGGGAGCAACTTGCCTTGGGTCACGGAGCAGCTTGGAGGCAAAGCTAGGACTGGAGTGTGGGCCTCCTGGCACCCAGCCCGAAGCGCCTGCCCCGGCCTCTCTGGGCCAGCGGTGGGGAAGACCCTGGCCCTGGGGCTTGGGTAAGCAGCTGAGCTGTCAGCTGGTGGAGAAGCGGGAAGACAGGTGGCCGAGGGGAAGGCGAGTGTGGCTGCTCAGGTGTGCTGCGAGGCAGGCAGATGGTGGGCAGGGACTCGTGCCCATTCACTCGCTCACCGAACACTTCCTGAGTGCCTCCTCTTGACCTTGCCCGCGGCAGGGCCCTGGGAGCAGTGATCCAGCTTTAATTCCACCAATGGGAAGCTCACAGCCAAGGTTCAAGGTTAGAACCCAGACATCTTGACTCTCAGACCAGTGCTCAGCCTAGCTCTGCAGTCATGTAACGTCCCTCTGCCTGCCGACCCACTACCAGCGCAGGACGCATCTATAGCTTTGTCTGCAGCTCTTCCGCCTCAGTCAGGGAGCCAGCCCACCTCCTCCAGGAAGCAAGCAGGGCTTTGACTACTTTTACCACTGTAGGGATTTATTCTCCGGGCTCCTATAACCCCGAGCATCACTTTGGCTGAAAAGCACTGGTGGCATGTCACTGACTAACAGGGTCCCCAGCTGACCCTGGGGAAGCCAGTTCCCTCTGGGCCTCAGTTTTCCCTTCTGAGAAATGGGACCACTTTTACTTGCTTTGTTTCCAGGGCTGTTGTTAATACCAAGGTCAGAAATACACAAATATTTTGCCAGCTGGGCAGCCCCGTGCACCAGCTAATTTTTTATTACAGTAATCCCTTTTATCTGCAAAGGGGATACATTCCAAGACCCCCACAGTGGGTGCCTGAAAACTCGAATAGCACCAAAGCCTGTATATATTGTTTTTGCAATCTGATGACCAACACGGCTCCTAAGTGACTACTGGGCGGGTCACTTCGTACAGTGTGGACACGCTGGACAAAGGGATGATTCACGTCCTGGGCAGGATGGAGCGGGACGGCGCGAGATTTCATCACGCTATTCAGAAGGGTGCACGATTTAAAAACGTGTGCATTGTTGACTTCTGGAATTTTCCATCGATATCTTTGGACCGAGGTTGACCATGGGTAACCGAAACCATGGAAATCGAAACCTCGGGTAAGAGGGACTGACGGTGCTGCCTTTCTGCGTGAGAAATGGGGGGGCATGGCTTCCAGAGCTGCCAGGGACTCTGGCGGGCAGCTTGGCCGACGGCCCCAGGGGCGTCCTCCGGGCTCGAGGTGCCAGCAGGGCCCCCTCGCCCCTCCCCACCCGCCCGGCCTTCCCACTGCTGCCCGGCCCACTCTGTGATGACACAGAGCTGCAAAGGGCTGATGCAAGCCAGAAGGAGGGAATGAAACAGACTCGCGTGGGGCGGACGGGCCCGGCTCCAGCCCCGGGGGACGCCCGGCCCTGCCCCTGCCTGCCTGTTTGCGTCTGCTGATGTAATCGCCGGGCCGCCTTGGCTCAGGCTGCGGCCTGCTCGCCTCGTCCTTCCTCGCAGTGGCAGCCAGAGGACGGGTCCGGGGGGGCGGCAGGCGTCCAGCCATGGGCACCACGTGACGGCTCTTGTCCAGAGAGAGGCGCCTGGGCCGGGGCGGGCAGAGGGTGGCAGAGCCTGGAAACCTGCACAAGGTGATCTGAGGAGCAGGCGCCCTGAAGTTAAGGGGGGCTGCTTCACCCCCAGCTCTGCCACCATTTACTCAGGGAGCTGTCCCCCGTCTCTGAGCCCAGCTCCCCTCACGACAGCAGGGATCTCATGAAATGAACCTGCTCTGTTAACAGGCAACTCTGCTTGTCAGTTCCCTTCCAGGGATCCCTTGAAGGTGGATGAGGAGGTCTGAGAGGATGAAAAAAGAAAAGATGGAAGTGTGGCTCAGTGGAGGGAAACACCAGAACAATCTTGGCTGGCTACCAGTTCCATGGGTGACTCTGGGCCAGCTGCCTTGCCTTCTGAGGCCTCGGTTTGTTTATCTGTGGAATGGGCACATCATCACTATACCCACTTCACAGAGACAGCTGGAGGCCAGAGGCGTGAACGTGTGACATGACACTGAAGTATGTGGACAGCTGGGGGGACCCGGGGACAGCTGGGAGTCAGTGGTGGGGTCCCCCACCAAGAGTCTAGGGCCCCGAGAAGCTGGGCAGGCCCTTCCTGAGCAGCGGCTGTGCAGGGAAGGTAGGGGCTGGCCCCGGGAGCCTCTCTATAGGGAGGAAGGCAGGGAAAAGTAGCACATGGCTCCCCTGGGCCACCAAGGAGCCATCAAAAACATGCAGGTGGCAGGGAGAATAGCAGAGACACGTTCTTGGAAGCTGCCAGGCCACCTGCACGCAGCCCAGGACCCCCGACCCCACCAGTCCAGGGGCTGAAATCACATCGCCAGACTATAATTCTCAAAGTTGGTCGTGGGCTCCTGGAAGACAGGCGGCCTCTGCAGGAGGGGACAGGCCAGGTGGGGAGGAGGTATCCCGATCTCCTCAGCCTGGGAGGGTGGCCTTTGTTAACTGAGCCCCCCGTTCTGTCAGGCTGCCGGGAGGCAAGACTTCCCTCCAGCTGGGACGAATGGGCTTCCCCGGCCACTAAGATCCGCCTTTCCCTTTAGTACCTCTTCGAGCCAGCAGGCAATACAGGTGACCAGTAACAGCCACCATCTACAGCGCTAACCCGCTGCCAGACACAGCGGCCAAGCACTTGGCACCCCTTATCTGTCGGAATCCTCCCAACAGCCCTTCCAGGTAGGTCCTCTTACCATCATCCCCATTTTGCCGGTGAGGAAACTCAGGCACAGGGAGGTGGAGCTACTTGCCCAACGTCACAGAGCAGGGTTGTCAGCATTGGAATCTGGGTCTCTCTGGGTCTAACCCACACTCCTTAGCCTCTGTGCCCATGCCACTCAAGCTGTGGCACCCACCAGGGTCACCCGAAGCACTTGTGATGACCCAAGGTGCCGCCGGCTCCCCAGCCCCAGGTTCTGATTCAGCAGGTGAGGGGCGGGCCCCGAGACCGTGCCTTTCTGACAAGTGTCCAGGTGCCGCCGCCAGGCTCTCGGCTCTCTTGCCTGCCGATGAAAACATCAAACACTTGGCGAGGACGAGGATGAGGGTGCTTAACGTACGTCGGCTCCCTCTGCCTTAGCACGGCTGTGATTCAGCGCCTTTCCAAGGACCTGAAGGAACCGCATGGCGGCTCGGTGCGGGGCCTTAGGTTCCTGGAGTCTGAACCAGGGCCTGGGTGTGGTGATCATGGTAGTGACGGCCACCACCTGTGTTTCTTTTTAAATTTTTTTTTAAAAAAATTATTTATTTATTTTTGGAGACAGAGTCTCCCTCTGTCGCCCCAGCTAGAGTGCAGTGGTGCCATCCCCCTGGGCTCAAGTGATCCTCCGGCCTCAGCCTCCAGGAGAACTGGGATTACAGGCGTCAGCTGCCACCGCACCCCACCTGTGTGTTCCTGCAAATTGGTTATCCTCTCTGGGCCTCCATTTCCTTACCTGCAAAAGGGGGTAGTAGTATTTCTAGCAAGGGTTAAACACGTTAATACGAATAAAGAGCTTAGAGCAGTGCCTGGCACATCAAAGGGGCTTAATGAATATAAACCACATCTTAAAATTATTGCCATTGTTAATATCTACATCATCCACATTATCTCATTTCATCGCTGCAACAATCTTACAAGGTTGGTATACAAAGGCCACCGCTATGGTTTACCTAAAGTTGCCCAGGGTCAGAGGCCACCAAGTGACGAAGGGAAGCTGCTAAGCCAGGTTTGCGGCCCAGCGGCAGGAGCCAGGGGGAGCAAAGCGTGATGCCCGCTCTGGCTGCTGCTTCTGGAAAGGATAAAGAGTCATTTTCCCACTTACATTTCCTGCGATTCCTGCCAGTTCAACACCTGCCCCCACCCTGCTTGGCCCACAGTATAACCAATGTCACTGGTGAAGGCAGAATGTCTCAACCGAGGGAACCAGAGACTGTGTCAGCCACCAACACTTGGTGACCTTGGGCAGCCAGACTACCTCGCTGTCTGTCCGTCTGTCCTCTGGCATTTTTGGGTACTCCTGTGGCTCAAGGGCCAGCTCAGCACTGGCTGGCCCCGTCCCCAGGAGAGGGGCTGGTCACTTGCTTCTCCTGAGAGCCCCTGCCCCCAAGTCCCCTGGGATCCCAAGTTCAAAACAATAGAGGCTTCAGGTTGCCCTTGATGTAAAGGTTTAGTAGGTGGCTAATTTTAGCTGAGAAATACTCGGCATTTTCCCAGCCGCCGTCACTGCCGCACTCCGTGCTGGACAAATGGCCTTGGTTTTCCTCTCCGATTGTTCTCGGCTGGGGGCTGGGGGCTGACTCCAGCTCAGGACAATTCTCTTTGTGTCTGCTTCCGGGTGGCTCGTAATAACTCAGAGAAGGAGACAGAACGGTCCGGAGCTCTCTGGCCCGCCACCCCCCATGCCAACGGCCGGGCCTCCTTGCCTTACACAGTCAGGGGCATCCTGAAAAGTGGCATTTGGACAGGACTTGCTGGTCACCCCAAGTCCCCAGGCTTGGGGCAGAGGGGGAGGGCTTGTGGTCTGAGGGGGCCTCCCCCTTTGGACAGATGGGGAAACTGAGGCCCAGAAAGGGTGTGACCAGCCTGAGACCGAACAGCGCTCTGGCAGACTCAGAGTCCAGTGCTCTTTGTATGACGGCGAGGAGAAATCCCTCTGCTTCCCCTCCAGCCTGGGGACACCTCAGATTGCCTACAATTCAGGCTGCAAACCTCATGTGGCTACACCTAGACTGCTATCTGCTCACTCCACCTGCCCTTACCTGGCTGGACCCTGCTCCTCCTTCAGGTCTCACCTTAAAGGTCACTTGCCCAGACAGCCCCGCCCTGACTGCACCCCTCCCTCCTGAGCCAGGCCCTGTTTCTGCCTGTAGCATTTATTTCCCTTATTGCCCTCGTCACCTTCTCACATTATATATTCATTTGTGTATTGCTGTGTTTAATGGCTGAGCCCCCACTGGAAGCTGGGGTCCCAGCAGCAGACAGTGATAGTCACACATGTAACCACCTATGTGGCCACCAACCAATCTAACAGTGCTCAGGGGCAGGGGCCTGGAGCCCTGCTGTGCCAAGTGAGGCTTACAGGGGTCCAGGGGAGTGATCGGGGCCACTAAGGGGCACCCAAGGCTCGGAACAGTGGCCATTTCCCACAATGGGGACATCCCCAGATATTCCCACCAACAGGGTGACCTTTCTGTGCTTTCTGTCTAGACACCATCCCTGGGTGGACGGCACCTGTCTGCCCACTGCTCTACCCCCAGTGCCGCCTGGCACACACTAGATGCCTAACAAATGCTCCTTGGATCATGAATGAACCTCCTGGGTGGGCTCCTCTGGGTCCGCTTCTCCCTGGGGAAGTGGCCTCCATTCAATCCGTGCCCCGCCCTTCTGACGGGTGGCTCAGACAGAGCACTGGGGAGCTTAGGGAAGGGCACCTAAGGCCCAGGGCAGCACCTGGAGGGCAGCTGGTTGGCCTCGCCACCCCCAGCTCTGCCCCTGTTCCCCTGCCAGCTCAGGGTCCCTCCCTGCCTCCACAGGCCTCCGCTGTGGTCTGCCCCCTCCCCGCCCCTCCAGCCGGGACCCAGCACGCTATAATTAGAGTCCTCCTTCCAGGCTCCGGTAATGAGGGGGTGTCGGGTGCCAGCTATAATTACAGCCTGGTTAAAACGAACAGGAGCCACCTCCAAGCCAAATTACAAAGTCTGCAGCCGGACTCCCTCCTGCCCCACTCCCTTTTTATGGGCTGGTTAAAGGGAGGCACCCGGAGTTTATGGAGCAGCCGGCTCAGGCTGGGGCTGCGGTCTGGAGAGCTAACAGTCTGGGCCTGTGCTGCTTTGAAACTATCCTCCCACCCCCCACCCCACCCCATCCCACCCCCGTCAGAATTCCCATCCAAAGCCAAGGTCAGAACAGGCAAAGACGCCAACTGAGGCTTTTCTTCTAAGCCTTTCCATCAGGGCCCCACCTGAGGGCTGGGCCATCTGGCAAGGCCTGGGGTCACACGGGCATAGCGACCCTGTGGACAGGCACCGTCACCCCTATTTTACCAACCAAGGTCAGTGTTTAAAATAACTCGGCCCCCCAGTCACACAGCCAGCAAGAGGCAGGGGCAGGGCTCCAGCCAGGCCCGCACGGGGGAAGATTCCTCCATCTTGCACCCCTCGCTGCACTGGGCGCAGGGAGTGGCACAAGGAAGGGCTCGGTTGACCTTGAGAATGACGTGGTTTGCAAGTTGATGCCTGAGAGGGGCGGCGGAGTCCTTCTCCCCCTTTTAGAAAAGAAGAAATTGAGGTTCCGATTTCCACTGACGTCTCAGGGCCCACCGAGGCAGAGCCGCATACGACGGGAGCCCTTTTCCACCCCAGCCCGGGCCTTGTCGGCCTCAGAAATCTCAGGAAGTCAGCGTGCGCGAGTGCGATGGAGAGAACCTACTCCGGGGGCAGGTGCAGGCGGCCGGGTCCATCCCTAGGCTGCGGCGGGCGCGCACGCTCGCCAGCCCTGCCACACCTGCAGAGGGCCTCGGACTCTCAGCACAGGACTGCGCTAGGCCACAACCAATCGAGTGACCAAGAAGAGACCCACCCTCCAGATCTGATTTGACCTGCTCACCCGCTCCTAACCCCTGGGGAGCACAGGGCAACTTGCCCGAGTAAGCGAGTGGCACGTACTCCTTCGCAATCGGGCTGTCAGCACTGCCACCCCAGCCCAGCCCTGTCAGCTCTGGGCTTCCCGGGTGGGGAGGACTTGGACTCGCCCACCGCCACCCAGGCTCCCGTGGGAAATGACCAGGGGCTCCGCTGCCCTGACTGGAAGGCGCTTTCGTAAGAGACCCCGGGGGCACAGGCTTGCTCCCCAGCAGAGGTGTCTGGGTGCAAAAGCAGCAGGCAAACTCTCTGTGCGGCTCGCAGCTGCTGGCCTGCACCTTCCTGGGCCTCTCGACTGGGATCTTCCCCCAGCCCGAATAGCTGGCTCCTGCCACCCACTGCCCACTCACTGCAATGGGCCCATGGTGACTCAGTCTCCTTGGTACCTCCTCCTCCCGTCTTCTCCTCCCCTGGCGTCCCCCAGCTCTCAGGAGCCTCTTCAATGGTGCCTTTGATCCTGGCTCTGCAGGCTCTTTAATGACAGCCCGCAGCCTTCGGCAAAGGGTGGGAGGGAGCCGGCTCTGGGCGAACAGTGCCCGCAGGAGGGTGCCCACAGCCCTGACGCCCCCCAGCCTCACCTGATGACCAGCGGGCCTGAGCCCAGAGGCCCTGCAGGGCAGAGGGGGGAACCGCTGAGATTTGGGGGCGGTGCCTGCCTCGCCTGGCAGTGCTGGGCCCAGGCCGGAGGGCATTTGCAGAAGGACACGTTAATTAGGAAGCAGGGCAGCCAGCCACCGGGACCATGGGCCACACCCGGTGCCGTCAGAGGCCTGCACGCTCCCAGGCCAACCTGCCCCTCTCGCCTCCACCCACTGCCACCTCCTTCCTGAGCACCCCTGCCTGCGTCCCCCAGCCTGAGCCCCCGGCCAGGAAGGTGGGATTTCTCAGGTGTGGCGTATAAGCTGAGGTTTGGATCCGGGCTTGGAAACGGGTGCAGGAGATAGCTGGCTAAAGTGCGGAAGCCGCCATCTGGGCACAGAAGGGAGTGGGTGCATGGGCCTCTGTCCCTGACCCTTTATGCCCCCCACCTCTCTCCACCAGAGGGGACAGTGACAAAGGTCCTGCTGGCAGTCGGGCTGTGTTGTCCCAGGCACTGTCCCCAACAAACAGTGTTCTCCTACACCCAAGATGGGCTGTCCCAGGCTGTCTGCCCCCAAAGGTCAGGAGAGGGCAGAAGGGCCCCTGAGGCCTTCAAAAGGCTGGGCGGGGCCCAGGCCACCGACCTGGCTGGGCCTGCCTGTGGCTGAGGCACCATGCTCCACCCGCCCTCTCTGTGTGGCCCCGGGCAGGTCACAGGTCTCTGCGCCCTAATTTCCTCTGCTACAAAATGGGGCGATCCACATGAACCTCCCAGGGCTGTTGTTAAGGTGAACAAAGTCATGTATGTGCAAGTAACCAGCACAGGGTTGTCCAAGTCTAATAAGACTGTCATTATTACTTTTTTTTTTTTTGAGACAGGGTCTCACTGTCACCTGCTCTAGAGTGCAGTGGTGTCATCATAGCTCACTGCAACCTCAAATTCTTGGGCTCAAGCAATTCTCCCACCTCAGCCTCCCCAGTAGCTGGGACTACAGGTGTGCATCACCACACCTGGCTAATTTTTCTACTTTTTAATAGAGACAATCTTGTTCTTGCTCAGGCTGGTCTCGAACTCCTGGCCTCAAGTGATCCTCCCGCTTCAGCCTCCCAGAGTGCAAGAATTACAGGCATGAGCCATCGCACCCGGCTTCCTTACTACTCTTCTAATGAACTGCTACTCTTCACCTCCCTCCACCCTGCCCGGGAGGCACCCTGTGGGACCCTGGTGACACACAGCCCCACAGAGGCTGCCACCCTGAGGCTCAGCTCGTCCCTTGTTATCTGCCAGGTGCCTCCTGGACAGGGAGTGACTGGACGGTCCTTGGGCAGGGAGGACCAAGAGGGGCTTGGGACGCTTCTTTGGGAAGAGGGTCTTCACCCATCAGGTGGCTCCTCTGCTGGACTGGGAATCAACCGCAAGGGGAAAGGCCATGTTGAGGTGGGCTGGGGACTTTGGTGACAGGTGGGCATGGGTGGGAGCCTGCTTAGCAAAGCTCACCCTTGGTTCCTTCTGCCCCTGCTCTGAAGAACCTCAGAAGGATTACTTGGGACGTGCCAAACTGTGCAACCTCGGGCAAATCCCCTCCCCTCTCTGGACCTCCTTCCTCTGAAAGGATACTATCCAAGTCCATGGCTTCCCCTGCTGCTCTCAGGTGCTCTGGAGTGCAGGTTCTAGGACGGGCGCAAGGGACCTGGACCCTCCACGCAGTTCAGGAAGACACTAGGCTTCCTGGAGGAGCAGCAGGGCTGGGTTTGGAGGGGCACGGGGTGGTCTCTGGACCCTCAAGAAACAAGAATAGTTGAGAGCACTGGGGTCTTCACCCCAGGTCCCCTGAGCTGCGAGCTCTCTCCTGTTGTCCTGGGCTCGGCCAGCAGGTGGGCAGAGACAAGCAGGAAGCAATGCACAGATTCCTCCAGCCTAGGAGGAAAGGTGGGGCCCTGTCTCCAGCCTGCCCTGGCCCGGGCTGAGGGCACCCAGCAGACAGACACCAGGGAGTGACAGGGCCTTGCTTTTATGACAAAGGGTACAACGCACTCAGGATAGAATCTCAGCATCCACAACTGTGGGGCTTCAGGCAGGCGATTTTGCCTCCCTGGCCTTGGTTTCCCCCCTTGTAAAATGGGCAAACAGTTCCCAGCTAACGTATTTTCCTTGGGCAAGGTGCTATGAGTCTCTGGCCTCTGTTTTCTCATCTGTAAAGTGGGTGCCAGAACACTGCCTGTCCCCAGGAGCTGACATACATGACAGGGCTCCAGCATAGGCCCGGTGTCTATGCACAGCAGGCTTTCACGGTGTTTGTGGAAGCCACTGAGGCCAGGTAACCTGGCACAGTTCTCCGCACACCTGGCCACAGCCTGCCCTGATTCCAGGGAGGGGACAGAGCCTCCTCTCTGCTGTGCAACAGGCGTGGGTTGTTTCCTCACTCCTTGTTGTCGGGCCCCAGATGGCCGCCGGGCCCCCAGCCATGGGCAACACCTTCCAAACCCACACCACGCCCCCGATGGCACCTGGCTGAGGAGGAGTGAGGGGGAGGGAGCTCTCCGCCCACCAGGATCCTTCCTGCCAGGGCCTGGGAGGGGAGCCAGGAGCCGGGGGAGGTCCCATTTCACAGCTGGGGTACATCGTGGTGGCACTAGCGATCCACGTGACTGGTCTGGGAGGGCCTGGAGGGGGAAGGGGACCAAGAGAGGTGCTTAGACAACTGAACTGAGGCTGGCGTCTCCTCTTCATTTAGGCTTCCTCTCAAACCCAAACTTCCCAGTTCACTCTCTGTGGTACCTCTCACCTGCACTTTGAGGAGGGCATTACAGTCCCATTTAACAGATGAGGACACTGAGGCTCAGGAGAGGTGAGTGGGGGGCGGTGCTGGCTGAGGATGTCAGTGGGAAGGAGAAGGTGAGGCTGGGGTGCAGCTCACCCCTCAGTGCCTGGCAGCCTCGGGAAGCACCTGCTGGTTAACAGAGGGAACCCATGGGGGCTGAGGGTTTCCAGGGTCCCCTTAACCTGCCCTTGCCTGGTCTGTACCAGCCGCTGTACCCCTTTCCCAGGTCCCACTGTTGGGGCCATCTCAATAGTCCATCTTAGCAAGCTTCTTTAATCCCTGGGCCCGGACTGCCACCCGCCCCCAACTCCACATGCCCCGCTCTGCCACTCCCTCTCCTCTCTGCCCTCCACTCCACACTGGCTGGGGGCTTCTGGTGACAACCCAGGAAGGCAGGGGGCTTGGGCTCTTGTCTCAGCTCAGTAACCCACATGCTGTGTGACCCTGGACAAGTCCTGGACCTTCTCTGGGCCCTGCTTTCCCATCTGTCATGGGTGTGGGGCAGGTGAGAAGCTTGGATGTTCTATGAATGTCAAAACCCACACAGCAAATGTGCAGGCTGGTGTGCTTGCCGGGCATCTGGGACCCTGGGCTCCTGGCTCATCTCTCAGTTCCCTGCTGGGACCCTGGAGAAGCCGGTTGGGGACTGGACTGCCAGGCGGTGCCACTCTCTGCACCCCTGAGTGCCCACCTGGGCTCCATCTGTTCTCTCAGAGCCTTCTGTGCCTGTCTCTGGCCTCTGCCCAAGTCCCCTCTGTTCCCTACCCCATCCCTTCCTTGAGGCAATGGTGGTTGCCCCTGTCACTGGAGCCAGGGCCTGGCAGAGTTATTTCCCTCCATGTGAGCTTCCATTAGTCAGTGAATGCACCAGGCCCAGGCGGGTACCGTAGATCACCGTGGCTCTCTCTCCCAGCCCCGCTCCTCTGTGGCTCCCTTCCTGGAGGAGCCAGGGCCACGGCTGGGAGTGGCTTTGTGAGCGGCAGTGGCTGGGGGTGCGGCAGGCACTCGGCCACTCATCTGGTCACCTCTGGGGTATGACATTGTGAGCAGCACCCGAGCTCCCTGCGCAGTGTCACCTGGAGATCCCTCAAGGAAGGGGTCATGGTAGGCACCTTGGCAAGTCATTGGGACTCAGACCTATCCTAGTGTCCTTATCTGCAAAATGGGCGATCATACCAATCTCATAGGGTTCACGGGAGGATCCTTCAACCATAAAAAATGCGAGTGCAGAGCCTGCCAAAGAGCACGTAATCGCTTGCCTCCCACTGCGGGGCTCGGAGCGCGGAGTGCAGCCTGCTCGCCTGTGTTTAAAGCTACAGCTTTTACGCCATACATACTTTTCCCTTTTGTAGTTGGCCAGGGACAGCTCTTTCGCTGGGGTGCAAGCTGCCAGAGGAGAAACAAATCTCTGCAGAGCTTCCAGGAGTCAGACCCACTGTTTGGGAAGGGTGAGAATTCAGCCCAGGCTGGAGCAGCACGGGAGCTTTTGGCTTCCTCGGTGAACAAAGTTTGGTTGAGAAAATTAAATGAGATCACAGGGGTGATATTAAAAGAGCAAATTACTTTAAAGGGCTTCCGCTCATTCCAGATCTGACTGCAGATGGATGGCGCTAATTACAAACGAGGAGTGGCCCGCTCAGTAAAGCGGGTCCCTAAGGGCCCAAGTGTTTCTAAGTGAGGGACTCCGGAAGTGGGAACACTGAGCTCCTGCTGTGTCCAACTCACGTCCCCTTCCACCACCATCAGTGGGACCTTGTGACATTTGGAAGTCTGGATTGGCCAGGACATACTTTTTACCACTCGGTGGGCCCATGAATGTCTGCTGGGACTTCTGAGAATGACAACTTTGCAGGTGACTCTGGCTTCAAATCCACAAAGCAATCTGGCAACATGAATGAAGAAGGACTTGTCTTTTTGCCTAGAATTCCAGTCCTGGGAAGCTCTCCCACGGAACTCAACCCAGCCCTGAGCATGGAGATGTTCACCGCAGTGTTATTTACCAGAGTCAGACATCCAACAAGGGGTGAACTGGTTGAGTAATTTAAAGTATATCCCCAATGTGGATTATTCTCAGGTATTAATGGTGCTAATTACGAAATCTATGTAATTATGCAAGAAAGGCTCATGGAATACTGCCAAGTGAGGAGGTCCGGGCATGAAATAAAACATCTAAGCACATGATTTCTCCATAAAACAAACCTGGGCCTGAGCCTGAAAGGGAACATACTAATATATGCAAGTAGTGATCGGGTCCGGGTGTGATTATGGGCGATTATTTTTCAGACCTCCGTTTCCCATTATTTGGGGAAATCTGGCAACATTATGTGGACTATATAAACAAACAAACAAATGAACAAACCAACCAACCACTTCTTGGACCCAGAGATATCGGGGAGAAGGCCAGAGCCGGAGTTGACTCCTACGGGCCCCAGGCTGCTGTTCTGGAAGGAGAGCAAAGAGTCTAGGCTCACGGGGTGCATAACAGCCTCGGGGCTGGGGCTTGTGGGGACAGGGTGGCCACCTACCCTGCTCTGTGCACCTGTTGCCACAGGAAGGCCCCTCTGGGGATGCCCCATTGTTCTCTGGCCAGGAGGAAGGGAGGGGGGCAGGGAAAATGGCTGGTTCCAAAGCAGGAAATAAATCTTCCCCCAGCCTCTCCATTCAGGCCAGCTTATTGATGGGGACCCAGGGGGCCTAGGGACAGAAAGCCGCCTTCCCAGGACTCGTGAGAAAACTTCCCCGCGCCAGGCCCACGCTGTCTGGTAGACTCTAGGGGCCCATCCAGAGGCTTCCTCTGGCTGTTTCCTGGCATTGTCAGCCCCACGCTCCCCACGGCAGCAGGACGCCAGGCGCTCATGGTCCCAGAGCCATCTCACACCCCTCCTGATCACCAGGGAACGTTACATCATGGCCTATGCTTTGGGATGGGTGGCGGGTAAAATGATCTCCATGGGAGTTTGGATCCGATTGTCTATGAAGGCAGGAGACCCTTGTCAGCATCACTAGGATACACAACACCCCTCTGGCTAGGTGTAGGAAGCATGGACATTTGCATGTAATTTACATCAATTTGCATGACCACCTGCTGTAGTGGAAAGAGCATTGAACCAAGAGGCAGACCTTGGAGTCCAGCACCAATAATACTACTAACTTGATATGACCTTGAGCACATTTTTGTCCTTTATAGATATCAGTTTCCCCACCTGCTGAACTGGGGAACTGGATTGCTGGTCTGTAAGTCTACACCTGATTAGACAGGACTGATGGAGCTGACATGATGTGGTAAACAGGAAGGACACATCTGGAGCTGGGAGGGGGTCCCTGGGACCACTCCCCAAGTGATCTCCACCTTGGGCAGATGGTCCCTGCACACCTCCTGGGACACATCCATTTGCCAGCTTTTCTGACCTCCTGGGCATGCCCCTCCACTGACCACGGATGTGGTACTCACCTCTCAACCTAGACTGTGGGGCTCCCCTGGGAGGGAGGTGCTCAGGCCCTGCCCTGCTCTCCTGCCCCTCCTTCCCTTGGCAACAACCCTGGGGAAGCCAGCAGCTTTTGACACCTGGAAATGCTTTCAGTCAGGTGCCAGAGAGCTTGGCAGGGCCCCAGGGAGAGAGGGAGGCAAAGCCCTGGGCTCTCCTGGGCTGAGTGGACTCAGCACACATATACACAGGCATACATATGCCACCACCACTGCCACCACCACCGCCTCTGCAGCTGGCACCAAAACAGTGGTGGGGAGTAGTGACGTGAGATTGCCACCCTGGGCTTCCCTGCAAGCCTGCCCACCTGCTACAGGTATTTCCGGAGCAATGGAAGAGGAGGAGCAGGTGTAAAGAAAACCTCATTCCTGGGAAGCTCTGCTGTTGCTGCTCCTTGCATCAGGATCTCTGGGGCATGGTGTCGGGGGAAGGGCAGGGGACCAAAACTCCAGCTACTGTCTACTCAGGTGCCTGGGCCTTGCAGTGGGGTGGCCAGCCTGGCAAAGACCAAGTTACAGGCAAAGGAGGCAGCAGGGCCCCTTTAATGGCAGGGGTGTGACACTTCTGATTCTCAGTGCTGGGGAGGGCTGGGCCTTTAGGGGTCCTGAGGCTGGAATGCATGCACAGTAAGCAAGTGCAAGGAGCAGAGGGTGTACCCACCGATGAGGAGGTGGGGTAGGCATGGGTGGGAGGAGGGAGAGTCAGAGGTCTGAGCTGCAAAGAAGCAAAGAGCTAAGGGGGCAGGGTAGGAAATGCCCTTAGGCCCTGGGGTCCTGAGACTTGTGCTCTGCCTTCTTTTTCTCCTCCTGTCCCTTGAGTTCTCCAGGAAAACCCCCCTCTCCTCTGCTCTAAAGCCCAGCCTCCAATCCTTCTGCCAGCCCCCTACTCCCCTGGGGAGGGTCCTGGTTGTCTCTGGAGCTCTGTCGGTCACTTCATCTCCGCTCTCTGGAATGCGCCTTACAGCTCCCAATGCCTTCTCTCTACTCATGGGCTGTCTGCCCAGCAAGTCCTCCCGAAGGGGTCTGGCCTTGGGCAAAAGCACCTCACCTCTCTGAGCCTGTTTCCTTCACTCCAAAATGGGAGAAATGACGCCTCCCTCCCAGGGCTGTTCTGAGCATTAAATGAAGCAATGGATGTGACAAGTGCAGCTCAGTGCCTGGCACATAATAAAAACTGAAAAACTGTTTGTGGCTGTCATTAACAGCAACCTCCGCAAGCCTAGGTTTCCTCCTTTGCCCAGTGCGACACCCTGGTACGCTTTGGCAGTCAGCAGGGCAAACCCTGTCCTACCCACCCAGTCCAGAGCCACAAAAGAGAGCCACCTTCCATAGCCTGGTGCTTGATCACAGTTTCTGCTGCCCCAGGCCCGAAGTTGGCCCATTTGACAGATGAAAAAACTGAGGCCCAGAGGGCAACAGATCAGCCTAGAGTCCCACAGTGAGTGAGCAACTGAAGGGACTAGAACTGGAAAGACAAAACTCAAGACTCAGACACCACTGAAGAAGAGTGTTAACTTCCCCCATCTCCTTTTTAAAGCACAGACATTTGGAAAAATATTGCAATGTATATACATGTATGATACTAATTTTAACCCAGATTTCAAGTCACTTTTGTGCTGCAGGGGGTAGAGGAAGCACTGCATAGCACTTCACTTACTCACAAAGCTGCCCCATCTGCTACACTTAAAGATGCAGAGTCCTAGAAAAGTAAGGTCAACTTGAGAGGAAATAAAACGAATGGCTTGAAATATACATCCTTAGCCTGTGGACTTAATTCACGGGGGGAGCATCAACTTAAAGAAACATAACTGTCAACCTCAATTCTTCCCTGCCTGTGCTTCAGCGTGTGGCTCCGAGACTCTCAGGGGACAAGAGGGATCTCTTGGTTCATTCATTCCTTCACTGGCCCCGGCCTGACTGTGTGGTAGGGGTTTCAGAGAGAGACGGAGCTCGGGGTCTCCATGGGGACCGTGCACACCCTGCAACGCTAACCGCTTTGTCTGCAGGCGCGAGTGAAGCACGCTCGAGAGACGGCCAGCGCTGCAAAGCAAATCCATCAAAGTAGAGGCCACCTTCCCGACACAATGGCACATGACGGATTCTCCTTTCCCATCGTGGGCCAAAGGGAAAATCGCTGTCTCGGATGAGCAGCCCCTGTGCTCTTGGACCTTAGAGTCTCAAGTTCAGGGCAGCTGCCAGGAGAAAAATCCTATTTGCCTTTGAATGCCATCTACAGAGGGTTTCTGCTGCCCCTGCCACCTATCATATTAAAAGGTATAAGCGTAAAAGTTTAAAAACTGCATGAAGACAGATGAAGATGACAGCGGCAGGGACCAGTCTCGGACAGAGGCATCATCAGTTTGTCTGTCCAGGCTTCCTGGAGCTGTTCCTGGGTCCCACAGACCAGCTGAGAAAGGACGGAGTTTGCCAGGGGAGAAGGAAAAGTCTGTGTGCGTGTGTGTGTGTGTGTGCGTGTGCGTGTGCATGTGTGTGTGTCAGAGAGAGTGAGTATGAGCATGAGTGAGAATTTCCGAGCCCGTGCTGGAGAAGCTCCTGCCTTCCTTACCCTGACCCCTCACCAGGGAACTCCTTTGGCAGCAGCTGGGATTCTCTAATCATCCAAGCAAGCAGTGGGTGACCTTGGACAGATTACCCACTCTGGGTCCTAGTTTCCCTATCAATATATATTCCATATGTTTGGAAGATTGAAATAAAACACAGACAGCAATACCAAGGTGCAACTGCTGCCATGGCTGAGCCTGTGACAGACATCACTAATTGACTGCAGCACTCTCTCTGACTGAGCCCTAATCTGAGTCTCAGAACCATCAGCCCAGTTCCTAGAAGTCAGGACTGTTCAGAGTTGGTAGACAAGAGGAAACCTATTTGCCGTCCCTGAGCTCAGTGGTCATTAAGAGTTTCTTCCACCTCTAGCATGCTGTACGTACTCCCCTCTCCAGCTTCTATGCTGCCCCCAGACCTATGTTAGACTCTATGGGAGATAGAGAAGCATGTTCCTGCTTCTAAGGAAAGTCATAATCTATTTTGGGGTGTTGGAGGGGGACAGGAGGAGGATAACCTTCCTTGGGACACTGGAGAGCAATCACGGGGACTTTGTCATTTAGCCCTGGATCTGTGACGGCACAGGCCTGGCATGAGAGCCTCCGCCTCTGCATCCCACGCCACAGCAGACATTACTAATTGATGTTGACCTTTGCAAATGAGTCCAGATGTGGCCCTGTGATTCTCCACATGACACGCCAGCCTCTCTGGCTTTCAAAACAGCCACCTGAGATAAACCATTTGCCGCTGCTGCCCTAGATTTTGAGGTACAGGCTATACAGGTCTGGAGAGGTTGGGGTTATTGGGAAAGGCTTCCTGGGAAAGTTAGGAATTGAGCAGGGAGTTGAGGAAGCACCCAAACACCCAAGCCAGAGCAGACAGGTGAGGAAGAGGAGAGGCCAAGGCTGGCAGATGGGCAATGGTGGCGATTCCCAGGGGAGCTGAGCGCACGCAGCCAAGCAGAGAGCATCCTGTTTGGACCCAGCAGAACAGCTGGGGCTCAGGGTCACCCCTGGGGGCCAAGTGAAAGGGGTTCTGATGTCTGCCCCACTGGCACCGCCCCTGGGCAGCAGGGCCTGGGCCCCTCGTGGCAAGAGGTCTTCAGCAGCAGGTGGAGGCTCAGGCCCAGCGGGGTTTACCATGGGCTCCCGGCACCCAAGCCCTGCTCGGGAGTGGTGGATGCCTGTGCCAGGGCGGGCCCCTGGAGCGGCACCTGTGGCCACACACTTTCTACCTGCTCCCCTAGGCTGCTCTCCTAGACACGTGCTTGGGGGCAGGAGCCAAGTCCCACCCCCATCCCAGCCAGCAGGACCACAGCCTGAGCACCAGAGAGGGAAGAGGGAAGTCTGGGCTCTGAAAGGCCTCACAGGCACCGAGACACATGGCCAGTACCCTACAAGGGATCTTTCCTGAAGCTTCTTTAAGTATTCTGTCCCACGGCCTAACCTGCAGTGTTGGTTTTCTATTCCGTATGTGCGCTGCCCACCCACCTGCCTCCCAGCTGCCTTGGGCTTTGGGCGCTGTGAAGGAGAGGTGAGGCGCGGTAGGAAGGACCAGATACCAGGCTAGGGGGCTCTCCTGCAGTCAGAAATGGCAGCTGGGGAGAGCCACATTGTCAGGGATGGCTCTGGATCCGAAGGCCCTTGCCTCGATACATGCTCTCAGCACAGAGCTGCAGGGTGAGTCCCCACAGGGCTGGGCCATCTCAGCTGAACAAGCTTGGATACAGACACTCACGCATGGGGACAACACTCTCCCCACCTCCTGGGAAGCCCTCAGCCCTTGCAAGCTGGTGTGGGGGCAGCTGGGCCAAGATTTGAGGGGCAGCCAGGAGCTGGCAATCCCAAATGGGCTCCCCCTGGCAGCCTGGCTATGTCAGGGCAAGAGCTCGGGCTGTGCCCGGCTGCTGGTGCCCAGGCAGCGGGTGCTGGTGGGCGGCATGCCTGAGAAGCCCATGGGGAGTCTGTGGCTGGTACTAGCCCGTGGCATGTGAGCAGGCTGGAGATGTGGCCACAGGCATGTTCTCATGTGTGTGTTCAACTCCGGGGTCACGTGCCCAGGTGAAACTGCACAAAAGGGGCTGAAAACTCAAGACCATTTGAATGCCATGCTGGGGCCCACCAGCCTCTTTGCCAGAGCTATGTTTGGAGTCACCTGGTCAACGGATGCAAATGCAAGCAAATGTGTACACTACTGCCAGTAGGAACCAGGGAAGGAACGGGTAGGAGTGGAGACAGCAGGTCTGATGGAGTCTGTGTGTTTTATATCTTTCCGTGTACTTGTGTGTCAGGGAGAAGCCTGTGCCCACGGCCTCAGCGTGCCTGTACCTAAGTGGGCGTGTGTCCATGTTCACTGTGAGTACAGACATCCTCTGTGTGCACCCTCGAGCGTGTACACAGGTCTGCGTAAATGTGCATGAGTAGGAACTACTTTTAAAACAAAGACCTTGGGCTGCAAAGAAAAACGATTCTTAAGAACGTGGAGTGCAGCAGATATCAGCGGGTCTACTGGGGGTTGTTACACTAACCGCGTGTCCATTCTGCCTAATACATAAATTACTAATGTAAATTAAAGGATAATTGAAGCCCTTTAGGCCCAAATATTTAAATTATTTAACAGGCAGTCAGGAATAGGAGAAAAAGGAAGAGCTGAGTTTAACACCCAGGGAAAAAAGTGCCAGCTCAGGGGAAGAAGGGGAAGGTGCCCCCTCTTCTCCCCTGCTTCCCGCCAGCTCGTTCCCTCCGGGATGGGGAGGGCCCCCCTTCCCTTCCTCCTCTGCGACTTTTCCCTCTGGGCTCTGTCTGTGCTGCCTCCCTCCTGGCCATGCAGCCTCCTAGGCATTCTTGCTTGGGCGAGCACTGCTGGGGCCAGGGGCAAGCGGTGGGTGTTGGGGGGCCCAGTTCCTCTTCTGCTCCCCAGAGAAGGGGTCTGGAGAGGCCCCAAGACTCTGCTCCCAGGAGCTGAGAGCTGGTGCTGGGGGCCTGGGTGGGTCCCAGGGTGAAACCAGCAGCTCCTTCTCTGAGATAGCACAAGCCTGCCAAGACGGTGCTGGAGAAGAGGGGCTGGGCGTGGTCGTTGAGTACACCCCCATTACACAGAGTGGGAAAGTAAAGGCCACATGGGAGGAGGTATCGGCAGCTAGCCAAAGGCAAGTGGGATGTTCCCCAGCCTTTCTCCCTTCCCTGAAGCCTCAGGATGGGTCTCCCAGGTCTCAGGGGTCACCAGGACACAAGTAGAACCCCTAAATCACTAGGGAGCTTACTTCACCTGGGTCCTACCTCCCGGGGCAAACCTCATAAGGAAGCGTGTCTCTCCTTAGGCCCTCTGTCTGATTTCCAACCTGCTGCCTGGCTGCTCGTTGTTCTATGGCACGGAACTCCCAACCACGCAAAGGTTCAGTGTCAGGCGTGGCTTGCTCATGTCCACACTGGGGACTGGGGTATAAAGGTGAGAAGGGCCCAGACTCAGGTCCCCGAAACAGCCAGCTCGGCTGGGGAGTGGGTGCAGGTTACGATGCAGAGAGTCAGATCTGAGGAGCTTAGAAGGCAAGGCCTCTAGCTGACTGTTTGCAACATCTGGGAGCTTATCCAACAGCGAGTCCTCAGTGGGCAAGAAGGAAACGAGCAGGGCCTGTTGATTCACCTTTCCTCTCCAGTGTGTAGCCGGGTGGGGGTGGCCACATGGGACAGTGCCTTCCCCAGGCCAACCCCCTCTGTACACTCAGAGCCAATGGCACCTGCTGCAGGAAGCCTTGCCTGATGTTCTGGGGACATTCATTCTGTAGCCTCAGTGGCTGCTACCTCTGTGCAACATCTGTTCTCAGACCCTACAGGCACCTCCGGGGCAGGGACAGACCTCTACTATCCTCACTGTGTCGAGGCACCTCTGCGAAACAGCTGGTGCTCAATTACTGTTCAGTGGCGAGCTTTCCGGACAACGCTGCTGGGCCTGGACGTGCCCCTGGTGGACAATCGGGGCCATCGACTTTCTCATTTGGGTTGCGCTGACGTCCGGGCAGAGGCTGGAGGCTGAGCCACTGTTGGCGCCAGTGCTCTCCGCGCAGCTGGGGCGTGATCAGACGGGCCCTGGACACCTGCAGGGTGGGGCGCTAGCAACACGGGGAATGGGCAAGGGAGTGCGGATGACTCAGGGCCAAGCCCGCCCCACTGCAGGGAGCACCATGACCTGGAGGGCTGGCCAAGCAATGTCCCAGAGGGAGGCCACGGGCTGGTCAGCTGATGAATGGATACTGAACATGGACCCACTGGGACACACCTCGACATGGGCGCCTCTGCAGAGGGCACTCAGAGTGCCCACGGGCATTTCCCTGCCTCAGCCCCCTCCCTCCAGGATGGCTTCCCTACCATCTCGAACCCTTCCCACTGTGGTCTCACCTGTCCTGGGCTTGAAGAGCCACAAAGCCGTCCTCCTAGAAGGAACCTCTCAGCTCCTCCTCCTCGCTGGGACCTCCCACAAGCCCTCAAGGTCACACCTCTCCTAGCCTCCAGTACGCAGCCCCGCCCCCAGCCCCGTGCCAAGCTTGTCCCTGAATAGGCTCCTGCCCTGTCTACGCTTGCTGCGGGGCAGCCTTCGCCAACTGGCGGTCTCCTGACCCGCAGTCTGGCTGGTACTTAGCCTTCACAGCTGGGGGTCCCGTTTCCCAGCTAAACCACCAGCTGCCCGAGGTCAGGCCTGGGTCTCAGCCCTCTCTGGGCATCTACTGCTCCACCTGGAGCCTGGCGCGCCAGGGAGAAGGGAGACATAAACCCCAGGCACGTGTAGGGCGTTTGACAGTTTATGGAGCAGTCACGGCGCAGGGTGCCGCAGGTCCCCCATGAGGTGAGCAGAGCTGACACTTTGCTCCATTTTAACAGGAGGCAGGACCACAGCCAGGTCACACGGGGACAGGAGAACGCCAACTGAGTGCTCAGAGCGCCTGCAGCCAGAGAGGGCCCAGCCAGTCTCCAGAGAGCAGCTGCGCAGGGCAGGGGCTTTCGGGAGCCCCCGGGGCAGATCTAGGGCTGGCCTCAACCCCTTTACCACGGGGCATGGCCAGGCTGGCATGGCACCAGCCTGCTGCCCTACTGGCTGCTGAGGATGAGAGGGCATATTGCCTGGATGGATCCACCCCCTCGCCTGCCCCCATCAGAGGCTAGCTGGGCTGCCTGGCCCCCAGCCCAGAAGCGCAGTCCAAACTCCCACCTCCTAGGGCTCAGGGCCTCTTGGTCTGCATCCTCAGGATTCTGCTTAGGAAGACCTGAACGGGAGGGTCCTTCTTGTCACCCCTAGACTGAGTCCCGTTACTCCATCAGCGAGGCAGAGCTGGGCTCAGGCCAACACATCTTAAACTTGAATGGGCACCAGCCGCCTGGGATCTTGTCAAATTGCAGACTCTGCCCCCGGTCTGGGGCAATCCTGAGATGTAACATTTCTAACAAGCTTCTGGGTGATGCTGGTGGCAAAGCTCTAAGGGGCTTCCAGCTCTGCGCCCAGCTTCCCAGACAGCCAGCCTCACAGAGAGCGCACACGTCATGTAGGATGAAAAGAAATCTTTCCAAAAGTGGTCCCGAGGGTGGGGGGAGCGGAGGTCAGAGAGAAGGGAGCCCAGGGACAATAGTGAATAGAGTTGGGATTATTTCCTGAACTCTGACTCCTCGTGGGAACGAGGTTATGAAAAGCTTTTCTTAAAATGGTTATTATTTAGTGGGCTGTCCAAAATAAACACACGCATGCACTGCACGGAGCCAGGCAGGAAGCGAGAAACATCTGGGAGACATCTGGCTGCCGGAGAACTGAGAAGCGGGTTGGGGAGGGCCAGAGGGAGCTGCCGGCAGTCTGCGTGCCGCGGTTGCCCACAGTCACACACGGCACGCCAGCACGCCCACGCCACCGCCCAGCTCAGAGCACGCGCGCACACACACACACACACACACACACACACACACACGGCAGTCCCCAGGACTGCAGGACCCTCGCTCCTAGCGGCTGGAGAGCACAGGTTCTCGGAAGCGGACATCCTTGCTCTCAGCATCCGCCTTCCCTCCGCCCTCTTCTCCTCTTGGATGTTATTATATTTACGACTTGCTCTCTGAGTACGCAAGCTGAGTGTTTTCCTTCCACCTGCTCTCTGGTCAACCCGAGAAGCAGCAGAGGGAAGTGGAGACAGCCCAGGGCTCATGAGAGCTGGGGCCATCCTGCTGTGCCCTGAACGGGGGCAGACCTAGGGAAGTCTCCAGGCTCCTTCAGGCCTCAGTTTGCTCCTCTGTGAAATGGGATGCTGTCTCCTGCCTGGCTCACAAGGAAACCAGAGCACTCCCTAGAACACCGGGGAACACTCGTGCTACTGACGTTAACGCAAGCCTTCTGCAGTGCCAGGCGATGTGCTAGGTGCTGGCTGTCATTTGAGGAGATTATGATCAAACCTTAGCACCTAGGTTTAGGGGGTCACCTGGCCCAGGCTGCAGGGACAAACCTGCTGTCGCCCTATGAAGGCCAGGGCTCAGAGACTCATGCTGATTGTGCACTGGGGCACAATCACCATTTGTGTTTGGGGGAGTGGTATGCAGGGAGCTCCTCCAAGGGGACTTGGAGGGCAGGGACAACTGTATTGTACAACCGTGTGTCCCCAAAGATGCCTGGCCCAGTACTGGACAATACTGTGTGAAGCAAGAAGCACAGGGCCTGGCCATGGCCAGCGGGTGCCATGCAGGGAGTCAAACTGCGGCTGAGCCCCTCCCTCTCCCGGGCCCCCTCC
The DNA here is from genome assembly GCF_040939455.1 of Microcebus murinus. Lineage (NCBI taxonomy): Eukaryota > Metazoa > Chordata > Mammalia > Primates > Cheirogaleidae > Microcebus > Microcebus murinus. The sequence goes on along the minus strand of NC_134117.1, from coordinate 53,532,157 downwards.
CCACTCCACCCAGGGTGCTGGGTGTAGCCCAGGGAGAAGGGCCTGAGGCCTCAGCAAAGCAGATCAGCAAGGTGGGCCGCTCTGTAGCCTCTCGGAGCACCAGCCCCTGTGAGTGTCCACCCACAGCTGGAGCCCCCGGACATTCCCACCTCCTCACTCGGTGACTCTCGGCCAGTCCCACACTCTTACTGGCTGCAAGCGCATCAGAGGTGACATGCAAGACAACAGGGCCGCGGCCTGGACCGTGATTATCCCACGGTCAGAAGTTTATTATTCCTATTAGCCCGGCCTCAACCCACTCTAATGGCCCAGCACCATTATGGTCTTGTGTCCTTGGGCGGCACTTAGAGGCTCTGGGCCTCCACTCGGCAGTGGTAATGGGAGGCTCTCTCTCTCCAGCCCCGACAGCCTGTGATTTAAAGATAGGGATCTCCTGGGGAGGTGCCAGGCGAAGAAGAAGAAGACAGGCCTTCTGTCTTGGTGCCAGTTACTACTGTTGTTGTTCAAGCCGACCCATCCTCCCGGGGACAAAGCTAGCTGTGCCCAGTAAGCACATGTCCCCTCCCTCCACACCCTACCCCTACTCAGACAATGCACGAGCTCACCATGGCCTCTGGCTTATGCTCCGAGCAGACCAGAGCCACTGGAGACAGCACTGACCAGGGACATGGTCGGCCACCAGGTTCCGAGATGCAACCTGGTTCTCTGACTCGAGGGCTGAGCTGAAGTGGGGACATGGGGCGTTTGAGGCCTCCAAATGCCTTTGCAACAAGCCAGGCTTGCAGAGGATGTCTCTAGGCGCTCTTGCTGCAGCCACTCAGTTATAGTGTCTCCAGGGGGACCCTTTGGCATCAGTGACCCACCAAGCTTCTCAGGGCTGCTTAGGCAACCTCTCCTCCAGCTAGAATGAATCACAGCTAACCCAGTCTCGAGATACAGGAGGCCTAGAGGCAGGACGTGGAACCCAGGCCCAGCTGGTTACTTAACTTCTCTAAGTCTCGGTTTACTCATCTGTAAAATGATGGTTTACTCATCTTCTTCCTGCCTAAGGCAGATCTGGAGATTAATGGAGTCAATACAAATACGGCGCTCGGAAAGTTCCTGGCATGCATGCAGGCTACCAAGATGATGGAGTCTCAGGCACATTAAGTCCAAAAACAAAACAAAACAGAAATCACAGAATCTTAGACTCCCAGGCTGTTAAATTAAAAGAAGCTTAGCAGGCCATCCCAAACCTGCCCTTTAGGCAGGAATTCTCACCAAATTCTCACCAAATTCTTCTTGGCCCTTAGGGACTGGTACCAAGGAGCCTGTCTCATCTTCTAAGGGTCATCAAGGGACCTTCTCTGGCTCTTCAGCCACAGGCATTCGCAGGCTAGACAGATGGACGGCCAGAAATATCAAACACGCCTCTGCTCTTCCCCTGCCCACATCCCCCCCCTCGGTGTCTTAGAAATGAAACCAAGCAGTGGAGGGACAGTGGGGGCTGGGGGTGGGCAGGAGGCAGGCGTCTGCCGAGCAGGGAGGAAATCATTGCTGCTGGCCTGTGCTTAGCTGTGACCCTAGCAGGAAGCGATTGTGTGGGTCTCCTGGGAGGCTGGAGCCCGCGGAAGGGACGGAGTTTGGGCCTTCCAGCCTCACCGCCGGCGCCCACCCTGCTGGCCCTGGGCCTGGCCTGAGCCCACCGCGAGCATCACCTCTAGTAGCACTGGGACCCCTGGTTCTTGGGACACTGCCCACCCCCTGAGGGCCTTCCTTCCTGGGAATTGGGGTCCCCTTTACTGGGGGAGGGGGAAATTAGGCTCAGGAGGTTCCATCAAAAGAGGAATGGATATGTCCTTGGTGGAAAGTGGCTGGCCTGGGGCCAGCGAGTAGAAGCCAGAGGATGCAGGTTTGGGCTGGACACCAACAGCTGTCCAGTTGCCCAGAGATGGGGCAGGCCTCGTGGCAGGAGAGCCAAAGTGCTCCGTGGAGTGGGAGCGCGGGCCAGCAGGTGAGAAGGGCAGCTGGCATCTCTGGGGCTCCTTCCTGGGGCTGAGCGTGGGGTGGGGGAAGGGGAGAGAGAGCAGGGGAGGTGCAGGCAGGGAGGGAGGGGAAGGAAGGTGGAACAGGGCAGCTTCCAACAGCCACCTCTCACACCTGCCTGACCCCGACTGAGCCCAGCCCTTCCTGTCTCCAAGCACCCACACAGAGCACCTGAGTAGCTGAAGGCAGGACAGGAGCGAGCTGTTGCCAGGCCCCGGTTCTGTAAGTCTGGGCAGGACCAAACTCTGCTGATAGATGCAAGACTGAAAAGGAAAGGTGGGGAACAAACAGCACAGAGTAGGGGCCTCACACCCCCAGCAGAGATTATGGGACATTCCCGGTGGGGGGGTCAAGGACAGGAGTGAGTGCGGGCAGCAAAGCTTGGGGTCATCGGAAGCTTCGGGAAGAAAAGAGCAACTCTAGGGAAGGGGTCTGTGTGCCCAGGCCTGCGCAGAGCCTGGTAGACTCTGCTCCACTTTCACGCCCCTTCCATACCAGCTGGCTCCCTCCAGAACAGCCTACCCCAGTCCTCCAGCAGCCCCTTCCTGGGGCTCCACGTGGGGGCGGGGTACTGGGGCTTCCAACAGGAAGCGGGCTTTCCACCTGGGGTGGGGGCCCCCAGTGCCCTGTTGTTTTTAATGATCACACTCTTATTTATTTAGTTTCTGAAAGGCTCCATATTTCTGCCTGAGGGGGTGGCAGGCCGTCAGGCTATTTGTGGGGAAGTTAATGAGGCGACTCAGTGGAACCTGACTTTTCTCCTGCCCCCCTGTGGGAAGACAGAGGAGGCCCCTGGTCCCAATTACCTGCCCGACAGGGCCTCTTCCCTCCTTCCTCTCTTCCCTAGCTCCGGTTACCCGTGCCTCCTCCCCCGGACTCACCCCGCTGGCCGCAAATGAGGGAAATGGACTGGCCGGGCGTTTTATTGCTTTTACTTGCCTTAAGGTAAGCATTAAATGTTTCTTAAGACAGAAAAAATGACTTAAGAAGTCCTAGTAAAGACCATTCCTACTCCCAATAAAGCCGCCCCTTTCAACACAACGGAGGCTGCAGGCAGAGGCTGGTGGGGGAGGAGGCTTCTCCTAACACCTAGACACTTTGCATAACAATAGCTATCGCTCACAATAACTGGCACACAGGAAATGCCGGCTTTGCCTAAGGGCTTCCCTTCCCCGTATTTACTCACTGAAGTCTCACTACTCTCACCCCCATTTTACAGATGAAAAGACCGAGGTCTCTAGAGGGGAAATAATCACTCAAGGGCGCATGGTCAGTAAGAGGCAGAAGTGAGTTTCAGAGCCAGGCTACCCAACTCCAGAGATCCCGAAGCACTGAGCTTGATTGCCCTCTCTACATAAGCTCATTCCAGCCTCGGGTGACATTATCAGGCAGATAATGTCCTTAATTCCATTTGTGGTTGAAGATGAGGCTCAGGTGGGCTAAGTAACTTGTCCAAGGACGCACTGCTCAGAAGTGGGGAGGGTAATGTTTGAACCCAGTCTGCAGCCAGAGCTTGTCCTCACTGCACGAGTCTTGGTGGCCAAGAAAAGGAGGGGTCCTGGGGAATGTCCACTGGTCCCCACTGGTCCCTCTGCTCATAAGGCTCTTGGCTGTCACGGTCTGTGCTGCCCCACACCCAGCCTGGGTCCCAGCCCTGCTGACCTAGGCAGCCCTAGTGCCAACCCACGTCCACTCCCCACCTCCCCTCGGCATCCTGCATCCTGGGTGCCCTGGAGCCTGCATGCATCCGCTTCCTCCAGGCTGCCCTCTGCATCCCAGCCAGAGATCCCTGCTCTGGGCTAAGAAAATGTGAGCTCTCCCTTCGGGAAATGCACCTTCTCTCCTTCCTAAGCGGAATTCCGTGAGTCCCTTGGGGGTAGGCTCTAGGTCCTCTTGGGGCTAGGCACAGAGAAAATAAGTGTAAATAACAGAGTTTGCTGTTCTCAGGACCAGGGTCCCTGTGACCTTTTTCAGGGCCCCCCCAGCCTGGGCTTCCCCACCCATCCCGCGAGAGGAGAAGCAGAGCAGACCTCCTTTGCACAGAGGGGAAACCAAGGCACAGCTAATGGCGGGAGGCAGGGAGGACGCAAGAGTGACTGGCGGTTCCTATGGGGGCAGGGGCAGGGAAGCCCAGCACCCACAGAGGCAACTGCAGGTCAAGGTGGGGTGGGGGGGTTGGGGGAGCTCCGAGAAATGCTTTATGACTTTCTAAGTGGGCCTCTGCTGACAGCTTAACAGCCGGCTCCTCCCAGCGCCAGGCTGCATATTTACGAGCCGGCTCCGAGGGGGAGGCTCAGGAATCCAGCCCACACCACCCGACCCTCAGCCCTCTGGCTCCGGGGCCAGGAAGCCATAAAAAATGATCTTGCATTGCTTCCCTTCCCCCAAATGGTTTTTTTTTTGGGGGGGGAAGGGACAGCAGTGGAGGTTGGGGGCAGGGAAGGTGTAGGGTCTTTTTCAAAGCCTGCACAAGCAGACACTAACAGAAGGAACCTACTGTCCGGCCCTGGGGTCCCCAGCCTGAGCTGCTAATGGCTGCACAAGCTCACGTTTAGGGGGCTTTAGGGGGCACCTACTCCAAGCCAGGGTATCGCCTTTAACATCTCATTTAATCTTCCCAGCAATCCTGGGAAATTTGGAAAGGTTTGGAAAGGTGGTGTCTGTGGGATTAGGTCCCACTGTTTCCTCCTGCCCCTACCAGAAAGCCTCTTCAGTTTACAGTTGACAGGCCCAGAGAGGGAAAGAAACTTGCCCAAAGTCACACAGCATGTTATCGGTGGAGTGTGGACCTGACCTAGGGCTCCCGACTCCCAGCGCAGCAGGCCCCTCTGATGCAGACTCCTGGGGGATGCAGGGCTCCTGACATGGGGGTGGGGGTCCAGATGGGGATGATCTCCTTGTGTTCTGAACTGCTCTCCCTGTCTACACACTGCCTAAATGCCACCAGATGCTCTGAGCGGCTCGGGTACTCCGAGGCTGGAATTCCACAGCGGTGCCTGATCCTAGGCCCAGTTGGTGGGGCGCCCGCCGCCCCTCTTCAGGCGGATGCCAGAAGGCCATTCCGCCCCGGCCATCCTCTGAGACCAGTCCCCAGAGCTAGAGGCTGGACTCTGGGAGCCCCCAGGAGCCCCTCCCCGTCCCTAAGTATCCTCAGTCCCCCCTCCCCGTCCCTAAGTATCCTCAGTCCCCCCTCCCCGTCTGGCCTGGCAGGGACCAGGGTGTCCCACAGGATGTGGCCGTCTGGCTAGCTGCAGCCTCCACCACATCCCCTCTGGGCACTGTCCAGGCCCAGTGCTGAGGAACGCCGACCACGGAAGTGACCCCACCCTCTGTCCCATGTCGGCCCACTCTGGCATGGCCTCCAGCCCACATACGCCACCCGTCTTCCTGCTGAAGTGGGTCAGTCCCACCCAGGGAAACCAGTGCAGCTCTCAGCACTGGTAGCTCCGGGGGGGCTCTGGCTACTGGGGGGGGGCCTTAGCAATGGCCAGGGAGCCCCAGGCGGGGACAGGGCGGGGGCAGGGGACCAAAGAGCCGTCTGGAGGCCCGGGCCTCTCGGTCCCACCCCTCCTGTTTTTCTCTGTGTGCTAGGCCCCCTCAGCAAGGGTCTGTCTGCAGATAATCAGGGAACAGATTCGGAAAGAAGGAGGAAGAAAAGCACTCCGGCGCCAGACAGGATCCTTATCTTCTGGGGCGGAATGTCAGCAGCAGGCAGCGGGGCAGGCAGTCCTGCCAGGAGCCCCGGAGTGGGGGAGGGGGCTCACCCAGGGCTCTGGGAGGGGGAGAGGGGTGGCCCGCTCTGGGCCAGGAGGCCATGGGAATCGGCCTGCTGGGGAGGGGATCTGGATGCCAAAGCCTGCCCAGCCCCACCCAGCTCTCATGATGGGTCTCCCCAAGTGCTGGACAGGCACTGAGACCTCCACTCACGGAACGGGGAGGAGGGGCGGAGGTCCCCAAGTCCCCCAGCTCCCAACAAGCCAGCAGAGCACCCAGACCCAGCAGCCCTGAACTGGCTGGGCTACGGCCTCAGCCACAAGACTCGGGCCAAGGTCTCCTTCCGACTGGCTGCACCCAGCCGCTGTCACCTGTAGAGTGGGGTCCAAGCCCCACGTGGCCTCTTGCGCTGAGCTATGAGGATGCTCCCCAGAGATACCATCTAGAAAGAACCAGGCAAAGGGAGGGTGTGTTCTGCCTGGTTGAGCCTCCCACCCCAGGGGCCTCCCGGCTGGTTCTCACACAGCTTGGGAACCCAGAGGGCGGCCGTGAGAGGGGCTTCTTGGCGCTAGCCCCCCACGACACTCTCAGTGAAACCCACAACATGGCAGAGGTCCCTATCATAGAGCAGAAAGCAGGTTTCCCCAGCGTGGACCATAAACCTTAGGACCGAGGAGCGTTCATTCCCTGGCCTGGACTTCTCTGGGCCAGGGCTGAATCCCAAGGATGACGCCCCTGGAGAATGACAGTGTCAATTGGGGGGTCCAGACCCTAGATCTGGGTTCAAATCCAGGCTCTGTTACCTCCTGGCTGTGTGGCCCTGGACAAGTGTCCTCATCCCTCCCCTGACCCCCATGCCTCAGTTTCCTCAATCTATAAAGTGAGGGAGATGTCTTCTCAGCACTAACATTCTACGACTTTACACTTAACCTGACAGCGGGGGCCCTGCCCCTGAGGAACTTGAACCAGGAACCACCTATAACTGTACTCACACGCACATCAGTCACAGAAACAGCAAACTACATGTGCCCACGTGTCCTGCAGCATCCTGGGGTCACCTGTGTGGACCCTGGTTCTCATTTCCTGGTGGCCTCGGCCTGGAGCAGTTGGAGTGGGCTGGCTGGCAGGAGCTGGCTAGTTCATCTGCCAGGGGAGGGGCCGGGGGGGAGAAAAGGCCCCCAAGGGTCCTGACAAAGAGGGAAAGACTTCTGACTGGCGCTGGGGATTAAAGGCATGCTCCCCTGTGCCCCACGAGGGCCGGCCTGGCTGGCCTGTCCCCCAGCTGTCATCTGCAAGGGCTGGTTCTCATTAGCTGCAGTGGCAGCTGCGGGGGTGGGGTGTATGCAGGCTACAGAGCCAGAACCGAAGCCAGGCTGGGACAGTGGTCACCTTTGGGGCTGGGGTGGAACTAAAGCCAGGCTGGTGTGGGGGAGGAGGTGACAGGCTTGGCCAGTGGGAGGGGCAAAAGTGAGAGCTGCCTGGAGCCTCCAGCATCTTCCGGCCTGTTATTCTGGGCTTTTTATTTATTCAGAGGTTGGGGATGCGGCTCAGCATCTGTTGGCTCAATATTTATTACAGGCGTGTTGGCCTCGTACCTCGGACCCTGCCGCCGTGGGACCCCTTCCCCCATCTCCTCGGTGCCAGGACACACTTGAAAACCTGCAAGGAAGGGCTGGAGGGTTCTACCTCTCTGAAAGATCACCAAATGCAACTCTTGGTTTACCTCTGGGAAACTGAGGCCCAAGCCTTGTTCAAGGTCACAGGGCACACTGGTCCTTGACCCCCTGCTCTCTTGGCTTTCAGGCCATTAGCACAGACAAATGCCCTCAGAGGGAAAATACCCCAACCACTCGGAGCCGTGACAGCGACCTGCCCGCCAGTCCCTACCACGTAGGGACAGAGCTGCCAGAAATCCTGGCGTCAGGTCACAGCTTTGCGTACAAGGCACTCAAACTCTCTGAGCCTCAGTTTTTCCCTCTGCGCAGCAAGGTAACACCCACCTCACAGAGATTTGGGGGGGCTGCATGCAAACCGTAAAGTCCTGTGCCACTGGCACTTGCTTATTTGCTTACAAGCTGCACGGCAGGCTGGGCTGGAAACAAGTGAGGCAGGATGGCCTGGGGGACTGATACCCGTCTGTGGCCACCAAATGCCTTCCTTATCGCAGCCTCAGAGGCCAGGCAGGAGGCAGCTAATAAATCAGCAGCAGAGCTCCTTCTTAACCAACTGAAGACATGTAAATGACCCAGAGCAACCCTGGGGGTGCCAACTGGCAGAGCTCACGGTGACATCACAGGCCTACCCGGCTCCAAGCCTTCCAGCAGCTGAGGTCAGCTCGCAGAGCGTCCCCCCCCAACGAGTCCTACACGGAGCCAAGAGGAGCATGGCACTGCCAGGGCCGGGGCCGGGGCCAGGCTGCCAGCTCCGATTCCGCGAGTTCCTCCCCTCCTCGTGCACGCACTCTGCAATCGTTTCTCCTCCAGCCCCCTGATTGCTTTTCCCCCATGAACACAAGACTGCCGCTTCTCATATAACACATAAGCTGTGGTGTGAACTTCTGGTAAATGAAGATCTTATTTAAAACCGTGTGCTATCAGAGGAGGAGTTGAGACAGGATCCAACACCGGCTTGCCAAGAAAAGGAGGTGCTGGGGGCCGTGCGCAGAGCCACAGGCCGTTCCTGGGAAGTCATCGGAGACAGGCCACAGGACCCCAGCAATGCTCTCAACCCAGATCCGAGGGTCAAACGGGGTATCACTTTCTTTATCTTTGCAGGAGGGTTCTGCAAGGATCCCCATTTGAGAATTGGGTTTGCCACAAAGAATGGCTTCATTTTGGAGGGCTTTGCAAGAATGGCAGAATTTTGGATTGGAGAGGTCTTGGGAGATCATCTGAGTCTGGGTTGCTCGACTTCAGCTGCACAATAGGGCTACCTGGGGAGCTTTTAAAGATCCCAATGCCCAGGTAAGACCCTAAGGCCAATAAAGTCAGAATCTCTGGGTGGGACCTAGGTGTCAGGTGACCCCATTGTCCAGCTAAGGTTGAGAGCCATCAAGGCAGTCTCATTATAACATGAAGTGTGCACCGGAATCACCTGGGGTGCTGTCAGAAATCGTATGCCCAAGCCTGGCCCAGACTTCCTAAACCAGAACCTTTTGAAAAAACTCTAGGAGGTTTACATACAACTGTGGTTATTCATTCACTGAGGGCCCGCTCTGTGCTGTGGGCATCAGGGCACACTACTGAGTGACACAGCCCTGTACTCCGGGAGCAGGTTGCAGACACATAAGCACGTCTGCAAACAGTAACTCCTCTGCAAACATTAACTCCGGATGGCCATAGGTGTTGGAAGAAAAGAGAGGCAGGGGGTCAGGGAAGGGCTCTCTGGGGAGGAGGCATTTGAGCCCTAGGGGTGAGCCACGCCAGGTGCAGTAGGAGTGCACCCACGCAGAGGCATGTTTGCTGATGTGGGGAGGGACGTCTCCTACCAGCTGCAGAGCCCACTCTCACCAACCCCCACCCGGTCCCCTGTTTACGGGGTGCCTGGCTAGACAGGAAATGCCTGGTCACAATTATACCCTCTGCCCCTCAGGACACACTACAAGCAGCTGGGCTAAGGGGACTTTAGAAAAGGTACAGCTGAAAGTTGTAAGGAACCCCAGGGTTCACTAGTCCAACCCCCTCATTTAACAGATGGAGAAACTGAGGCTCAGAGAGAGAGGAAGCCCTTTGATTGCTTTGATGCGGCATGTCAGCTCTGCAAGGGTTAAATGGGACAGACTTCACCATGGAGCTTGCCTGCTGCTGTTGTGGAGCCCCTGTCACTCCCACCCCACCCCAGATCCCTGGTGCTGTTGCTCTCCATACAGACAACCCATGTCCCAGCTCCGCACAAGCCTGTGGCACATCCAGGCAGTTTGAGTGGAGGGAAGGTGGGGGACCTCCGCTGAGGGTGGGAGGTCCTTCCTCCCACACGGGGAAGCCCATCAAAGGCCAGACAGAATGGTGCCAGATAAGGCCGTGGAATTTGGAATTTGGTAGGATCTGGAATTTCCCTGATGGGGAAGGTTGGCCCCAGCTGTCCTCCCTCGGTGAGCGCCCAAAGGGAGGGGATGTCATTCTGCAGGGAGGGGGCAGGTGGCCCATGTGCCCAGGGTGGGAGGGCACAGTGGGCAGAGAGAAGTGGCTGGCTGTCTTTGGAATGTCCCTTCCGGGAGAGGCAGGCTGGGTCACTGGGCCAATTGGTGGACAGACCATTCATTGAAAGCGACTTTGAACTTGGCCACTGGCCTGCTCTTGCTCAGCCGTGATTTCCACCTTTTGCGGTGCAGCCAGGAGGGCTGCAGGCCAGGGGCTGCCCTTCTTCAGCCTGCTTGGCCTTGGCTTTGCAGCGTGCTGGGGTGGGCAGCTTTCCCTGCTGAGCCCAGCTTTCCTCGATAAGGGGGGGGGTATGCTGCCTCCTGAACAGGTCTGCGCCCCCACTCTCTCTGACCAATCAGCGCTACAGCCCTCAGGCTCCTCCTAGCCCCCCGCTGAGTTCCCTGCAGGTAAAGGGTGGGGGTAGGACAGAGTGTCCTTGAAGGACAATCTAGAATGGTCTAAAATGCTTCTTCTCTTAACCTTGCTCAACCACCAACCCGAGGCAGGGGTGGAGAGGAGGAGGTGAGGGTGAAAGGTCAGGCAGCAGTAGCACCAGTCAGAAGGTAACTTATCTCTCCCTCTCTGCCTCAGTTTCCTCATCTGTAAAGGAGAGTGAAAGCACTCACCTTGCTGCAGACTGTGGTGTTACGAAGAAGCTCAGAGTCCACGTGAAGGTGAGCCGGGGCATTACCTGGCCTGTGATGGCAGCAAAGCCAGGGCCCAGGGATGACTCGCCACCAGCTCTTACCCAAACCAAGGGACGCCAGGCCTTCAGGCTCCCCTTCATAGGGTCTGCCAGGCCGCGGGTCCTAAGAAACTCTGGAGACTGCACTGTCCACCCCATAAGCACGACAATTCCCTAGAAGGACCCTTGGAAAGGAAGCCCAGGGAAGTGAGAAGGAGATGCCCCAAGCACCCAGGGAACTTCCCTTCCAGCTGCCCTTTCCAGCAGAGATGGGGGCTCTGGGGCTCGGGTGAGCGCTCTGGTCCACAGGGACGAGGGAGGGCGACATACTGCAGGCTTCCGGCAGTCCCTTTTGCCTGGAGAGGCCAGGTCCTCAGCTGCCTCCATATGACCCAGGGGCGGGGGTGGAGGACACTGTCGTGAGTGTAATAAACGACTTATTGCCTGGTAAGCGGAGTTCTCAGGCTTGGAGCATGATCTGCAGGCAGTCATGTCCCCATCGGCCTGCCCAAGCCCCCCCCCCACTCGTGGAGGGCCTGAGGTCGGCACAGCCCCTCCCCTGCAGACCAGCTGATCCGCCCCTGGGGCTGCCAGCATTGCCCCCATATGCCCACAAGAACGCGCCTTCTCTCTGGCCAATCCTTCAAATGGCGAAGGGGTGGACTGAAGCTGGCCAAGACTGGCCTGTGGGAAAGGCCCAGTTCTGTCCATCAATCAACAGCTCGTTACTGAGACCACAATCACATTGGCGGGGGAGGCTGCATTCTACAAAGCAGGTCCAAGTGCTTCTAGTCACTCACCAACTAATCACCTCACAACTAATCCCAGAGCAAACGGCATTCAGAGAGGCGCACAGGGACAAGAGTGGGTGCAGAGCGGGCTCATGGAAGGAGCACTGAATCTGGAGTCCAAAGTCTAGGGCTAAACCTAGAGTAGGCTTTGACACTAAAAGGTAGGAGATTAGGGTGGGTCACTTCACTTCCGAGAGCTCCACTTAGCTCTTCTGCTAAGACCTTCCTCCCAGAGTCATTACAAGGGCTAAATGAGACAATGTATGCAAAATGGGCACAGAGCAGGCCCAGTGGGTGTCCCTTGTGTGCCCAAGGTGCAGTGGGAGGGAGGCCAGGAACTCTGAGGGCCTGTAACACACCGGGCATGCAGGCGGAGTGTATGGGATGGGACCCTCATGGTCAAATTAAGCAGCCACCTCAGCATCTTCTGCAGCTCTGTATAGAATGGTGTGTGTGTGTGTGTGTGTGTGTGTGTGTGTGTGTGTGTGTCCCAAGGGACTAGAAAAGGAGGATCTAGAATTAAGAGACCCAAGGAGCAACCTGCAGACCTTGTAGGTAAATAACAAAATTATATCCCAAATTGTGCAAAGCCCTTTGCACACACATGAACTCATTGTGACATTGGTCCCACTTCCTGTCTATAGGACTCATTGCCATTTTATAAAGATGAGATCGAGTTCCAGAGGGCTGATGGGATGTGCCCAGGACCACATGAAGCCAGAACCACAATCCAAGCTGGGGCGGGGATGGCACTTGTAAGGCAGCACAGGGAATGTGTCGTTCCCCCCCCCCCCCAAGCTCACTGCCCGGATCTGTAACCAGGGTGGGAGGGGCATCCAAGGGGGAGACAGAATATATTCAAAGGCCATTAAAAGTGAATAAAAAATAAATAAATAAATAAAAGTGAATCAGAAGATAGGTGCAGGTCTGGCCTAGACCGAGACCCACTTCGTTCTCACATGACAGGTAGCGCACTATAGATAGTATTTTGTGCTTTGGTTCTCTCACTTGTCAGTATGTCCTAGAAATCTCTCTGTATCAGTCTATGGAGAGTTTCACTGCTCTTTTGTTATAGCTGCATAGTACTCCAATGTGTGGGTATATCCGGTTTATGCAACTACTCTCCTAGGGCATTTAGGCTATTTCCAGTGCTGCAACGAATAACATCGTGCACGTTTATTTTGTATTAAAGAAGGTGTATTTTTTTTTTTTTTTGAGACAGAGTCTCGCTTTGTTGCCTAGGCTAGAGTGAGTGCCATGGCGTCAGCCTGGCTCACAGCAACCTCAAACTCCTGGGCTCAAGCGATCCTTCTGTCTCAGCCTCTCAAGTAGCTGGGACTACAGGCATGAGCCACCATGCCCGGCTCATTTTTTCTATATATATTAGTTGGCCAATTAGTTTCTTTCTATTTATAGTAGAGACGGGGTCTCGCTCTTGCTCAGGCTGGTTTCGAACTCCCGACCTCGAGCAATCCGCCCGCCTCGGCCTCCCAGAGAGCTAGGATTACAGGCGTGAGCCACCGCGCCCGGCCCAAGAAGGTGTATTTTAAGGGAAGATTTCTAGCAGTGCTGATTAGCAGAGGTGACAGGCATCAGTACTATTGATCTTAACACTGATCTTCAGTGTTTCCCATTAAACGAGATACCAGTTTTAGGACTAGGATATATATGTTTTATCATGTTAAAAACTATCCCTTAATTCCTATTTTCTTGAGTGTTTATATCATTAATACATGTAAAATTTTGTCCCTTTTTCAGCATTTCTGGAGATAATCATATGATTTTGTTTCCTTCGATTCATTAATATGGTATATGACATCAATTTGGCCCATGTTATCAATATTAATGGAGTAATTCTGAACCAACCTTGCATTCCTGGAATCAATCAGATTTGGTCATGATTAAAAAGAGAGAGGGAATGGAACTGGATAGCAATGGTCACAGCCACCATCACTGAACACTTTCTCTGTCTTCTACACCCATGACCTGATCAGTCCTCAACAAAGCTGTGTGGCACTGGCTTCGTTATTCCCATTTCACAGCAGAGGAAACTGGGAGTCACAGTGGTGAAGTTGCCTGGCCAATATCACACAGCTTGCAAAATAGATGTTCGGGCCCAGAGATTCCACAGACCCCAATGATAGGTGGGTGGCATTATCTGGCTGTTCTTTAGAGTTATTAAAATGCTAATTATCTGATAAGGTGTTGGCAGGCGGAATGTCTCCGTAGGAGCTAGGGGGTGGGGAGGAGACTCTGCCCCTTCTTCTAGAAGCTCGAGTGGTCCTCCTCAACCCCCAGCTCAGCAGATGAATGGCGTCACGGGGGCTGGTGAGCTGCAGCCAGCCAGGTGTGCTGTCAGCACGCAGGGCCTGCAGGGCGTCTTTGCACAGCACGGTGGCAAGCAATCCTCAAAGGCCCGCCACGTCCCCTTCCAACCCCAGCCTGGCTCTGCCTTGGCGTTCGCGTCTCAGGCTCTCTGAATAGTGTGGGAGCAACTCGGGGAGTGAAGACTGGTCCAGGGACGTGGTGGGCTGGGAGGGAACAAAATTGCAGAGAAGAAAACTCTAAGTCTCCGCTCCCTGCTGGTCCTGCCTGCCCTGTTTTCGAAGAACGGGCAGCCGGCCGAGGGATTATGTAACTTCTGGTGGGCACGGCAGATGGTGTGCTGGCTCAGACAGCAGCAAGCCCGGCACTGACACTAACCTTCCCTGACGTGGCACCAGGGCCCCCTCTGCTCTGGGGTGCAGGGTCAGAGGACGGGGGCGCGGAGCAGGGTGAGAAGTGGCCCAAACTCTTGTCACTCAGCTCAACAGCCGTGGCCAGCCAGGCCACAGAGAGAAAACAGGGAAATGGGATAGTTTCCCCGCCTGCTCCAACAGTTCTCAGGATGTCACAGCCCTGGGGTTCCCGGCTCTGCAGAGCTCCTTCCGCCTCAGACCAGCATCCTCTGGGGCTTTGGAGAAGTTTCCAAAGCACCTCTCTGGGTGTTTTCTCTCTTGGTCCTAACTGCCATTTAGCTTTTCTTCGTTTCTTTTGCTAATGGGTACACGCAGGCTCAAAGAGAGTGAGGGATTACCCTACCACACAGAGACAGACTTGGCCTTAGAGCCGAAGCTCCCAGACTCCTACTCCAGTGCTCTTTCCAAATGTGTCTGCCAGCACAGGCTCTCCCCTTGCTGAAAACCCCAGGCAATCACCGAGTCACCCGCAGCCACCCTGAAGCACACCTGCAGGACTTTACAGCCACGGACTCTGACGGCCAGAGGAATCTCATAACTCCCTGGCATGACCCTGCCCCTGTCTAACAGGCCCCAAGTCAAGAGAGGAGTGTTGGAAAGAAAGAAGGGGGTAACCAGTGATTTGTGGTTTGATTTCCCTGCAGGCACAAAGAAAAGGAAACTGACATTCGCTGATCGTGCTCATGTTGTTTAATCTCCTGAAAACCTATCCAGTCCCCCACTTTACAATGAGGAGATGCAAGCTCAGGGAGTTGCAGTTAGTGATGGAGCTAGGACTTGAACCCAGCTTTTCTGATTCCAGGGTGGACCCTCTTCATTTGGACAGATGAAGACGAGAGAGGGAAAGGGACTAGCACAATGCCACACAGATTAGCTATGTGGCTAGGACTAGAATCTGACCTTCCTTCAGATTCTCAACTCAGGGCTTTTTTTGCTGTTGTTTCCTGTGAGTGTGTGCCTCTGTGTGTGTGTGTGTGTGTGTGTGTGTGTGTGTACAGAAGTGGGATGGACCCCCAGGAAAATGTGGAGCCAGATCAAATTTGCAGAAGGGGTCATTGGTCCAGCAGCCCCGGCTGTCCTGGGCTTGCAGGCAGGAATTCCAGCTCAGCTTGCGGCAGGGGCTCCTGGCAAGAACTAGCGGGCCCCCAGCTGTGAGGGTAGTAGCAGAGCCAGGCTTGCTGCTGCCTTGGCCGAGGGCCTGGGGATGTTTCATCTCCCAGAGATGCTCCCTGAATGTTAGAGCTGGACATGGTGCCATGGAGAGCCTGGGTTAGCCCGTGGCTGGAACCCCTCCCCTGCACCAAGCCCGGCTCCTGCTAAGAAGCTGGGAGGGTTCTTCTGCTATGGAGGGCTGAGGCCTGGAGTCAGACCCTGACCATGGCCTTCAGATAGACCTGCTCAGCCACACCTGCTCCCAGGCCTCAGAGCCTGTGCCCATGCAATGGGCATTCTCTCGAGCCACTAGAAGGCAAGGTAGAGAGGGGTGATCAATGGGCCTTAAGTAGGAAACAAACATTTGAAAGGGGCCTGGACCAGCTGTGTGCCTTGTGAGGGCCACCTTGCAGATGGGTACAAAGTTACCAGCCCAGCAAGTGTCTGCCACTGTCTCCACACAAAGGGGCTGAGGGCACCTCACTGCAAAACTCAGTTAATTCTTTGTGGCTCCATTGGATTTGGTGAATAAATTCTTTCTAACCCCAGGGGCTCTGACCACTGAAGATGTGTCTTTGGTTTCCAGAATGCCTGGTATACAGTAAGTGCTCAAAGAAAGCAAGCAGGAGAAAATGAAGGGAGGGGAGCAGGCAGGTGGGAGAGGGAGGCTATAAGCAGAGGGACAGGGCTCTACTAATCCTTTGGTTACCCGCCCACAGCAGCAAGCCCACACACGGTAGGGACAAAGTCACAGCTACCTCCCAGGTGAGTGAGCCCTGACCTCGAGTTCCTCATTCATTCATTCTACAGAGATTTACTGAGCACCTTCTGCGTGCCAGGCACTGTGCCGGGTGCCAGGGACACTCACGAGTGAGCAAAATGGACCCAGCCTCCCCAGTCCCCAGTGTCACTGCTGTTCCCCCATCGCCAGGGCCCTGGCTTGGTGACATGGAGAGGGGAAGGGTGCCAGGCTGCCTCAAACGACAGACCCACCCCACCCCATGCCAGGGCACTGCTCCCAGAGTCTCACTCTGCCTCGCTGTGTCCCAGAATGACCAAAAGTGGGATGGGGGAGGGGGTCAGCAACAACGTTCCTGGAATTTCTAACTCAACTTCTTGTAAGCTCCGCATCCCGCCTAGGTGCCCAGGCCCCTGGCCGGGCAGGCGGGCGCCTCTGATTGCATTACGGAGCTGCTTTCCTTCAGCCTGTCTCCTGATGCCAGCAGTGCCTCCAGACGCCGCTCCGGGCCTCTGGGGAGTGCAGGCTCCCGGGTGATCTCGGCAGAAACGTTCATCCCAGACCTCGGGGACGCCTCCTGGGCCAGAGCAGGTCCAGATGGGTACCGGGAACCAGAAAAGGCAGCCTCTCTTCTCTCCCTGCCCTTCTCCCTGGCACTCTGGCCAACCCGGAGGCTGCTACGTGGGGACTCTGTGTCCCCCTGGCTCTCCGGCCCAGAGATGTACAGGGAGAGACTCTGGGCCCAGCCTAGCAGGGGTCGGCCAGACTGGGGGTTGGGGGAGGGGCAGGAAGAGGAGGGAGACAATGGACACCAATGGCGCACCCACTCTGCGCAGGACTGCACTGTGCGCTAGTTCAGGTCACACCACCCACGGTGCAGGCATTGTTACCCTGCCCATCCCGTGAACAGGGAAGCTGAGGTGCAGAGAGGGGGAGCCACCCGCTCCTTCCCCAAGGGCTGGTCAAGCCCATCTTTCACCAGGAAGTTTTCCCTGAACACCCAGGCCCACAGCAGCCCCCTCTCAACATCACAGGCATTTCTACTGCACCCCCAATATGTGGTGCCACAACGACAATGACAACGGCGAATGACACTGGGCACTTTAGGATGTACAAAGAGCCTTTGTGTATTATTTATCCCCAAACAATCTGATGAGATTGGTGCTATTACTACTCCCATTTTACAAATAAAGAAACCAAAGCTCAGAGAGGCTAGGCAACTTGCTCTAGGACACACAGCCATCTGGTGGCACAGCCGGGATTTGAACGCAAGCAGTCTGACGGCAGAGCCTGCCCTCTAAACACCACCCGCCTCCTGGTACAGACACATGTTGGCTCGTGCTTG
Organism: Microcebus murinus; assembly: GCF_040939455.1. NCBI lineage: Eukaryota > Metazoa > Chordata > Mammalia > Primates > Cheirogaleidae > Microcebus > Microcebus murinus. The sequence continues at coordinate 53,514,829 of NC_134117.1, read as the reverse complement.
AGGGGGTTCCTCTCTTTGCATCACCATATACGCCCCCAGCATCAGAGGCCTGGCACATGGCTCATGCTTCAAGAAGTAACACCAGGCCCACCATTCTTCGATGGTCAAGCCCGTGTTTTTCCACCTCTGAGCCCAGAGCCCAGCACTTGCTCAGACTGAATAAATGTGCACGTGCACCTGCTTTAGGGCTGGACCAGTGTTCCAATACCCAATGTGGGGACAGGATCCTCATACCCCACCCCCAAGATCAGCCTCCCCTTTCCCCTGAGATGAAGCAGCCAACGGCAAGGGGCCAGGTCCGGGAGTCTGTTCCTATCACACATTCCACAGGGTCCCCTTGAGCCTTGGAGGGGTGGGGGGATGGGGGCCAAGTGCTTCTCCCCCCCACATTCCCAGGATGGCTCCTCAGTGAGGTCCTCCTCGGCCTCCTGGGCCCTGCCTGGCGTCTGGGGCTCTGATACAGGAGATGCCTATGGAGCAGGAAAAGGGGACCAAGGTCCTGGAGGGTGATTTATGGCTTCGGAGAGATGGATGGAGAGAGAGAGAGACATCTAGGGCTGCGTAATGCGCACAAGGGCATTCCAGTCAATATATTGACTTTCCGGAAGGGCCTCTGTAAACACAAGTGGTTCTGGGCCTCGGCTACCTCTGTTTCTTGCTAGCTGCTGGGGCCTCTTCAGATAGAACCAGACAAAAAACCCACATCCATTAAGGATCATCCTTCCACCTCTCCCCCACTCCAAGCTCACAGACAGGGAGGGAGGCCAAGCAACCAGGACCCAGAGAGGGAAAGGCACTTGCCCAAGGTCACACAGTAGATGAAGGGCAAGAGCCAGAGTTTCCTAACTCCTAGGCCAGGAGTGCTGAGCGTCCCTGCCCTCACTCTCTTGGAGGAGGACGACTCTGCTCGCAGGTTCTCCCCGGAGCAGGCTGTGCAGTCAACAGTCCCAGAGTGCTCACTGCGTGTGGGGCACCATGCTAAGGGCTTCATCACACACCAGCTCGTGAGATCCTCAAAGCAACTCCATCAGGATGATATTGGTATCATCCCCACTTTGCAGATGAGCAAACAGAGGCACAGCGCAGTTCGGTGAGCTGCCCGAGGCCACCCGGTTTATGAGTGACAATGCTGGGAGGCTATGTTAACCTCAAAATTCCAGCTGGCCATGCCATGCACCCTTTTGCACCTGCAGCAAAGGCCCTGGGGAGGGGCCTCTGTGAAGAGGGGTCTGTGGGGACAGAGCAGCTGGGGACTTCCCAGAGGTGGTGATGACAAGTGAGCCTTCCCCTCCGGAAGTGGCTGGGCCGAGGATGCCGCCCTTCCCTGGCGGAGGCACGGCAGAAGGCAGAGGAACACCTCCCCGGGCCCCACCCCTACACCGTCCCTACCAGTGATTAAAAAGCAATTTCTGGGCTCACTCCATTTTCAAGAGCCACAGAGAGGGACCAAAGGATAAGAAATCTTTTGGTCTCAAGCCCCTTCCCCAGGTCCTGGCTCAGGGAGTCAGAAGTAGCTGAGAGGGCTGGCCCCAACGCACACAGTTGAACCGGGGTGCTGGGAGGGGAAACGGGCCAGGGGCTTGGTTCCCCAGGGGTCAGGGCCCACCCCAAGAGGACTCTAGCCAGAGCAGATGCTGAGAGGCCAAACTTCCTGAGGGGGGCAAGGTCAGGCTGGCACCCTTGCCAGGTGCCCAGCTAGCTAAGCCTCCACCCCATCCTCGCTCAGAAGGACCTGGGAGGAGAGTCAGGGCCTGGCCCTTGTCACCCCCTCCCAGGAAGCCCCAAGGCTTAGCATCTCTACTCTTTGCTGTGCTCCTCACTGCATACTGCTGTTGTCCTCATGTGGCATCTAGGACTCTCTGAATGCCATTTCTGGAGTGGAATTAGCACCCTACCCCCAGTAGTGACCTACCTCTCAAGGTGTTAAGGCCAGGGCCACTTAGGGGTTCTGCCCTATGTCCTGGTCCTGCCTCTCCAGCCTCCTGAGTGGGCATCCACCTCCCTGGTGGGGTGCTCACAGGGACAAAGTGAGGTTCCACAAATGAAAGGTTCTGTAAACCGTAAAGCAACACGTACATTGCTAAGGTCATTGACTTTCCCGCAGGCCTGCCTGCTCCAGAATGGCACACCTTACCCTAGACTTACAGTGATCCTAGTCCCTTGTATGGGCACACCTAGGCGAGCAGAGGAGCTCTTGGAGGACCAAGGAAGTGGTAGGGACGGTGAGTCCAGCCCGTGTGTTTGCATGCGTGTGTCCACTTTCCGTTGCTTCCACTGAGAGTCCAGGCCCCAGCCACGCCTGCCGGCTCTCCTTTAGGGATCCACTCACTCACGCTCTGCTGGCCCCTTCCTTCTCTGGCAAATTCCAGAGGAGCCCTCACTCCTCCTGGAGGGAGATGAGCTGAAGCAGGAGCTGACTCAGGTCAGAGAGCAGATCTCCAAACCACAGAGCCCGTCCCACTGCCCTGGGTACGCTGGGAGCTGACTGCAGGAGACTGGGGGTCTGGGACCCAGGTCCTTTTGGGGGTAGGAGCCCAAGCTCAAGGGCTGGCTTAGGGCCCATGTATGCCCAACCTTCCTCCCTCTGGAGCACCACGACCCACCTGCAGGCAGGCCCGCTCCATCTGCGCAGGGCAGGGGAAGCCCTCCTGTGCCTTTCCAACAGCAGAACCCGGCACTCAGGCCACACCCGCTGTCTGTCCCAGGTGCAGGGCAGAATGAGGTCTCCTTACGCTGAAGGGCAGATGGCCTGGGTCCCATCCTGAAGAGGAATCCCCGACACAATACAACGGATGGAGCTTCCCATGCCTGGTGGTGACTCACTGTCGCCACATACACATACCTATTTATACACAAGCACACACACCCAAACACACACGCAGCCGTATACACCACACACCCCATATACAAAAGGCACAACCGGCTCCAACACACACATCCATCTCCCGCACACACCCCACGCACACCGCACCTCCACACAAGACTAACACCCAATACAACACCACGCCCACCTCCCCTGCCACCGCACACTCCCACCCCCACCCACCTCAACGCACATGCTCGCCCCTACACACTCTTTAATACATACTCTCACACCCACAGGCCTGCCTTCCCTGAAAACACAGCCGTGCAGCGCCGGGAAGTTGCGAGGCGCTGGGGGCAGCCTGTTCTGCGAGGTGAGAAGGAGGGGGCTCAGCGAGGCGGTGACGGCGTTAGAGCTCCCAGGGCTCCTGCAGACCGATTTAGCTCGGCTGGGGAGGGAGGTGGCGAGGGGGACGAGGGGGTGCAGGAGATGGGGGGGGGCTGCTAGCAGCAGGGAATCCAGCCCCCCAGCTGCGGAGGGGCTACCCAGGCAGCTTTGCCCAGAAGGGGAAATGGACCCCCCAGTGCTTTTGGAGGGAATAAAGAGGAAACAAAGGGGGGGGGGCGGGGAGCCGGCTGATTTATGCCTGCACTTCAGCAAATATTTTCGCTGCTATTAGCATCGCGGAAGGCAGGAGCCAGGAGAAAGGGCGCCGTGGGGACCTGTGGCTGAGCGCGCTGCGCCCGGGCTTGTCTGCCCGCGGGGGCGCCGCGCCTGGCCGGCCGGAGCTCCAAGCCAGCGCCACCCAGCTCCGGTGCCAGCCTTCTCCCAAAAAGCCCCAGGAGGGGCTCACCTGGCCCCGGGCTCACCAAAACGCGGCGCCTCGGTGGAGCGCAGGCCCGAAGGGGGCAGGAGGTGGCGCCCCAGCCCCAACTTGGGAGCCCCGCTCCAGCGGAGGGGCGCGCCCTGCCCTGGCCTGCGCAAACTGCCCTCTCCCGGTATTATTCTAATTACGGTACTTTAAATTTCCTTAAAAAGAAAAGAAAAGAAACAGAAAAGCACAGAACACACTTGTTTGGTTTCATTTTGCCTTCACAGCTTTAATGACTCTATTTGTGGAAGCTGTTTAGAAAGCTGGTGAGAAGGAGGAGGATGCCAAGAGAAGCGCTCTGGCCTGGGGCTGCTCTCTCCTCCCTGCCCTCTGGGGCAGCTGCTGTCCTGGGCCTAGGGCCACCAACCCCAAGTCCCACTCTAACACCCGGCCCCTCCACCCTTTTTTTGCAGGCCTCAGTGGGCTCCAAGTTGTCTCTTTTTGAACCAACCCTAGCCCTGAGGTTCAAAATACCTTCTGTGTAGCTGGCAGGCCCTGGGGAAGGCTCTCAGGACTGTCCCTTCAGAAACCCTGACCTTGCTCTCTAAGCACTGGGAGTAGAGGGATCCATCTCCCCCCATCACCCCTGAAATCCTAGGCAGCCCCCAACCCTCCTGAGAAAACCTCCAGTGGCTCAGGGAAGGGCAGGTGGGAGGCAGACCCCATCTTAGGCCTGACATCCTGCGACTGGGGTGGCAGGACCTTCATTCAGTCCAGGAGAAACTCAATAACAAAGAGGGATGGAAAGGGCATTGGCTCCCAAAGCTTCAAAATAAAAACTAAAAACATATTCTGTCCCCAATATACAAATGGGTGCAGAGCTCTAAAATGCTAACATTTGCAGCCCAGGGGAGTTTGGCTTGTGATTTGTCTGAACTTCCCCAGGACAAGGTAGTGGCTCAGAAGATCAATGCTTGGGGGGCAGGGGGACCGGGAACACCTCTGGGCACTTGCCTGGTCTCAGAGCTTCACTGCTGTCCTTTGGCCCTGCCCCTTCCACCTCTCCTGTGTCCATGCTTTCCCCCACCCAGCTACAAGTCCAGTCTAGCAAAGCTATCTTAACTGTAGCTGCCTGCCTTAGGTGGCGCTTCAACTTCGGAACCATGACTGTGGATCTCCAGCCCAGGTGGAATGAAGGAGCCCAAAGCACTAGACTGACGTTTGTGAGGCCCGAGCTCAAATCCTGGCTCTACCCCCAAGTCCCAATATGACTCCTCAAGTCTCAATATGATCCCCAAGTCCCAATATGACCCCCAAGTCCCAATGTGATGCCGCCCAAGTTGGGCCTGTCCCAAAGCTTCAACAGTGAAATAAGTGGATTGGAAACGAGAGGAATTTTTATTTTAAATTTTATCCTACAGAACTTCCTGTTTGGTGGTGGGGAGGGGAAAGAGGCAGAGGAGAGGATAGTAGGAGAAATACCTCCCCTGCAGGGGTACTTTCATTTTAATGAGAAAACCCATTAAGACACTTGACTTTCCATTTGTTTAAGTGAGATGGGTGTTTGCTAGAGTGAGTGTAGAGGGCGACAAGGAGGACAGCCCATCACACACACTCACACACACATATACACACGCACACCAAGCAGAGATGCTAGAAAAACTCTGGTTTTAATTGCACTTTAAAGAGAAGAATTATCATGACACCTCTGCTCCTTCTCAACCATCCCAGCCAGAGGCCAAGGAAAGGCTCATTAAAAGCTCCAGGAAGGGCTGAGGGTTCAGGTGGGAGGAGATTTCCAGGGCCAACTAAAGCTTTTGAAGTGGCCTCTCCTGGCCAGTCACTTGCTGACATCTCCTTGTAGGGTTGGGGTTTTATGGTTCCAGTTTTGATTTGTCCACCAACAGACTTATTTTATGGCTTAAAAAAATTCTTGGTGCTATTAAGGGGAGCTCATTCCCATATTCATGGGGGAAAAGAGAGAGGTGCCCATCACTTGAGGGGAGCTGGGACACGCCCAGGAAAGAGCCCTCTCTGTAGAAACGGCCTTCCCAGCCTTAGCTCAATCTGAGGCTGACGGCAGAGGGGTGGATGAGGACGGGAGGAAGGATCCAACGGGGTCTGCATCAGCCTGGCTACTGGACAGGAGCCCTGCATGCAAGTCTTCGATCTGTGGTCGAGTGAAGGCGAGAGTTGGGGAAAGCCAGCACGCTGGCCTTGGTTTTCCCCGTCAGTAAAATGGGATTCATGAGGGATCCACTGGAAAAGTCCAAAGAACATCTGAAAGAAAGATGCTCTGTGCCTGTGGCATTGGAGAAAAGAGACTGTGTGGGAGGGAGTGGCATGTCCCCTCTCAGAAGGCAGGTTTCTAAGGGCCATACATTCTGGGCAATGAGAAGGCTGCAGGCCAACCCCACCAGCTGGCCCCTCTCCAGGCTGGTGGGCAGGCCGCTCCTGCCGCGCTAAGTAATGAGCACAATTCCAACACCACCGCTTCTGCTCGCTAGTGAGAAATCAAAGCCGGGTATTAGAGGCCATTTCTCATTGGGCACCGTTGGTGCCCAAATCCATCAAAGCCCTGGGCCTGGGGTTTCTTCTGGGGAAGGTGGGGGCTGGCTGCTTTGTTAAGCGGGAAAGGCAGGCCGCCTCCAGCCTTCCTGGCCAAGCCCACCCAGCCAGAGAACGACGGGGCAACCAGTCTTGTCTTTCTCCTGCCTACCAGAGCCTCCCCCGCCCCCAACTCCCAGTAACCTCAGGATTTATTCCTGATCCCACTGCCCTGCTGGTTCAGAAACAGTTTCCCAAGACTCAACCCTGCCCATATGCCATTTACAGAGACTTAAGTTCTTCAATTACCTCCTTAAACACCCTCAAACCAGAAACCAACACCCCGTCCCAGGCCCTCCCTCCCACGTCTAACTAACGCCCTTTAAAACAAGGTCGGTCAATTCAGCAGCCGGCCTGCCCCCTCCCCATCATTACCTTCCAACTTCAAAACACTGCTGTAAATACCAGAGTCTGCCCAAATCATAATTAACTTGGATCAAATGATTGAGTGGCGTAACTTTACAGTACAGGGCTTGCAAAAAAAAAAAAAAAAAAAAAAAGTGAGGTGCTAAAACCAAGCCCTCACTCCTGGCCGTGGGAATTATTAATTCCAAAAAACGAGCAATCTTTGGCTGTGGGGGTGGGGGAAGGGCGGATGTCAACATCGCAGCGGAAGGTGGTGAGGAGGGACAGCGTCATCGCGTCCTTTCTGCTCCAGTTTTCCTGCCCCATCCTCAGCCTCAACTCAGAGAGGACTCCGTGCAGGATGGCCTGCCCCGCCCGCACCCTGCTCCGGAGCAGCCGAGGCTCCAGGCGGCTGCAGCCAGCCCACCGGCTTGGGTTCCGGTACCAGAGAGAGGCTGGCTCCAGTGAGTCCACTGGCTGCCCGGGAAGACGCAGCCGTCAGTAACGCCTGGTCCAGCTACAGGACGAGCGAGACACGTACACATCCACGGCGGGAGAGGAGGGCTGGGGATTTTAAGAGCCCACCAACCCTCTGAAGGCACCGTGCTGGGTCCAGAGCGGGCGCCGTAGAGAGGAGAGCGCACCTACTCAGTTCCCCGGACAGTGAGAATGTCAGTGACCCCTTTAAAGGGAAACTCGGCAGGATCGCCACGTACCTCCGCCCCCTTCCAACAAACACACCAACACCCAGAAAAAAAAAATCCTTCCAGACCCGCGGGCCCCGCGGTCTCGGGGAAAGCTATGTGTGCGGAATTTAGCTCTCCCCATTTCAGTAGCCAAAGCCCTTCCACCCGGCCTCCCCCAGCGGGCAGAGCGCATCGCGCGCTTCCCGTACTCCGCAAGTCTGTCCACCCTCCCTCTGGTCTGCGGGTCCCGTCCGTGCAGCGCGCCAGAGCCTGAGCGAGCCGGGACCCGGACCGGGACTAGGAAGTTACCAGCGGGAGGCAGCGGGCGCGCACCTTGCCTGTGCAGCCACAGGATTTTTTTTTTTTTTCCGGCGCCGAAGCCAGGAGCGCTGGGAGCCAGGTGTCCCCTGGAGGCGGGTCCTCCCGGAGACTCAGACCCCGACTCCGACACCCGTTCCAGGGAAAAGCAGCTATCCCTTCCAGGCGGGAGTAGGAAGCTTCCCCATTACTGTGAACCCCCTGACCTGCGGCCCCAGCGAAGTGGCTGCGCCATCGCCCACTTCGGTGGGCAGAGAAATCTGCCTTCTAACTTGGGTGCTCCTGCCGCTCCCCTGCGCGCATCGACGCGGAGAAGGACCACCTCAAGTTCAGCGGAGAGTGAGGCGCAAGGGTCCCCTCGCCCTGTCCCCAGGCCCGATCGCTCCCTACCTGCGTGGCTCAGCCTCAGGTCCCAGCAGAGCAGCAGCGCCAGCAGCAGCGCACCCCGCGCTCCGCTCCGGGCCCGCATGCTCCCGCGGCCCGGCTCCGGCGCCTCTCCCCCGGGGCTCTCTCCCCGGCCCCAGTCTCGCCGCCGCCGTCCCCGCCGCCGCCGCCGCCTCCTCGCCGTCCTCCCCGGCGCCCGGCCGCGCCAGCCCGTGCCTTCCGTGGGGGCAGCGGCAGGCACGCCGCGCGGAGGGCCGCCGGCGCTCGGAGCGCGAGGGGTGTCCGGCGCCCGCTCTCCAGCCAGGCTCCCCGCGCTACTGCGCCCTGGCTCTCAAGTTGCGCGACCCAAGGCGAGAGCGCTCAGTGCGCGCGCAGCGGCCGGCGCCGCCGTCCGAGCCCCGTGAGCGCCCTCCGAGCCCCGCCGCAGCCCGCGGCTCGGGCGCCCTCGCCGGTCCCCGCCGCCCGCCACAATGCCGAGCGCCGCCGCCCGCGGCCCCAGTGAGCTCGCCGGCCGCGGGGACCGCGCGGCGGGGCGGGGCCTGGGCGGGCGGGGGCGGGGCCGGCGGGGGGCCTCGAGGGGGCTCCCGACGGCCGTCGGAGAGCGGCGGCGGCACAGCTGGGGGACCCTTAGGGGGGGCCCAGAGCGTTGAAAAACTCGGCTGCTGGAGAACGGCTGGAAGCGGAGTCTGCCCAATTTTCGTTTGCAAAAATTGGCTCGGCTATGTCGGCCTTCCCCTGTGATTACACTTAGGACTCTCGCTTTCGGCTCCTTGGTCTTTATTGCACCCTATGCTTTCCACATGTGAGGGTCTTTCCAAAAAAGCCCCCTGAATGAGAACACTCAAACCCCAGTGAAGCTGGGGCTTACAGCTGTGTGAATAGGGGCATAGATTGGGACCGTCCTGGTTAGCTCTATGTGTCTGCACGCCCTCCGGCAGAACTGTTGACCAGACCCCTTGGGCCGCCTCCAGCTGATCCTGTGCGGTGGGAAACCAGCCCCAAAAGTGACAGCGGGCAAAAGGGAGGAACAGCCATTTTGGGGCTCAGTGTAGACTTGGGCTCTGCCCCTTAGCTACTGTGTGACCTTGAGCAAGTTACTTAACCATTCTGATGCTCCCTTTATCCTCATTTGTAAAATGGAGAATAATGATGGCTATTTCAAAAGGGAGTGTAGAATTGAGTGGGGGGGGGATGTGTATGGCAGTGGCTCCACAAGTGTCAATATTATCTCTTTCCAAGATTCTCCTCTCCCAGCCAGCCAGTCTGATTCCTGGGGGAAAGTCCTGACCATCCAAGGATTGGCCAGGGAGCATGTGGGGCCAGGTGAGGTTTGGAGGATGGGCAGTGTCTTGGGATTGAAACCAGAGCCCTTAGAATGCGTGGATCAGCTGACATCAGCAGAGATCTCTATGTGCCAAGGCACAGGGCCAAGCTCTGTCTACACATCATCTCTGTCAATTCTCTCAACAACTCTCTGAAGTACCATTTATAGCCCCATTTTACAGATGAAGGAACTGAGTCATGCCTGAGATCACACAGCTTTGAGTCAATGAGTGACTGGGTAAAGAGGACAGGGGAAGTGGGATTGGAAAGAAACCCTCTGAGCTGTGGAGCTTCCTCCTCGATACCTTCCCCAGGCTGGACTGGGCTGGGAAAAGGGGCAGGCAGCCTACAGGAATGTCTATTCCACCTAGCCCGGATCTGTTCACTACCTGGGATTCTTCCTCTTTCCAGAGCTGGGATCTGGAATCATTCCTCAAATACAGGTGCAGTAGGCCGCTTCAAGAAGGGCTGAGGGAAGTCAGGGAGAGGTCAGTGAGGGTGGGCTGGAATAAGGCCAGGTGTCCCCAGAGGTGCTTCCTAAATTGGAAGAGAAAGGACTTGGGGGCCAGATCTGCTGTCTGGAAGGGGACCTGGTTGGTAGGGTGAGGGCAAAGAAGCAACAAGGGCCTGTCCCAGCTGTTTCTCCAGGGGAGAGATGAAGGCAGGACTGCCCAATACCCCCTCCACACACACTCTCCCCATGAACTTGGGTCTAGAGCTTCTGGGGTGGTAGTATATGCAGTCAGTTTACCTCCCCAGCCCTCTCTGGTGAGGGACTCAGGTGGATATGGGTGGACCAGGACTCCCTGGGGAAGGACTTTGGCCAATTGAGAAAGGTCCATGTGGGCAAAGGTAAGTGGGTTATTTTTAGCTTGGCTGGGGACAGCCCAGGCGAGGGCAGTAGATGGGAGAGTCAGTGGCTCATTACACCCAGACAGCTCCACCCTTCCACGAACTGCAAACACACATGCACACACCCACCCCATGCACACCTACAAAGGTACACACAAGAAAACATACACCAAAGACACACAGGTGCAAAATGACCCTCCCAGAAAGATCACGCAAACAAATAGGCACCCAACTACAGAGACACCCACATACCAAAGATACATGACTAAAAAAAAGCAAACACATACGTAGGCACACACAACTAAAAGGACAAACAGGCAGGTGACTCTAAAGACAGATGTTTAGTCACGTAACTGCTACTAGGAAGCACATATAGGCACTTGTGTACCAAGACCCACATCTGACTGCTACCCCCTGGACACAGGCTCATGGTCAAGGACATTATGCTGGAGAGCTCAGCAGGAACCTCAGCAGAGACAGGGCGGCAAGCAGAGACCACAGCATGCACCTGTGTGTGTGTGTCTCTCTCTCACTCCATGTCAGAAAGCCAGTGGGATATTGGAGAATTTTCTCAAAAGTCCTAGTCCTTGGAACTTTGGTGCTTAGGTGGTAAAGTGTATCTGGCAGCTCTTTCAAGTATCAGGTTTTGTGGCTTTGTTTAATTCCTGGCTAGAGAGAAGAGGGGCTGGGGTGGGGTTGGAGGGAAACAAAAGGAGGGCAGTCATTTCCCCTCCTGCCAGTCCCTGCCCACTTCCCACCTCAGCCTAAATACTCTCAATTACTGAAATATGCCATGGTGGTGGTGGTGGGGGGTGTCCTGGGCCTTGCTTTCCCACCTGGACTCCAGCACAGCGTGGGGGGCTTAGCACATTGGGAATCTCTCCATAACCCCCCTGTGCCCTCCTCCGGCACGGAGTCTCTGGGAGAACGCGCCTTCTACAGCCACCTGCTGCTGAGCCAGGCCCTGCAGATGCGGCTCCTCCCAGCCCGGGCACCTCCGAGTGCTGGCCCCCTGCTGGGGTCAGGGAAAGGGCTTCAGAGGGGTCAGACGGCGCTGAGCCACAGCGTTCCCTGGGGTGGGTGAAGAATGGGCAAGGCCCCTGCCTTAGGTGTGTTCCCCATGGTGGATCCAGCGCCTAAGACGGATTCCCAGCACACAGTAGGAATGCAAGCAACAGCGATTGAGCGGGCACAGCAATGAGGCTGGAGGAAGAGGGGTTAATGGTCAAAGGGCTTCCAGCCTGGACAAGTGAGCGCTGGAAGACGCCCCCTAGCTCCCCTCCCTTCCATTTCCGGGGAGCCCCCAGGGTTCTGAGGCTGGAGGTGCCCTAGCGCTGCTCTGCACTCAGCCCCGGAGCAGGCTCTGACCCCTAGTGGGGGTTGCAGATGCTTCCACCGGCTACCCTGTTTCCACTCTAGCCAGAGGAGTGTGCGGAAGGAAGAGCTCTGGGATCTGTAGAGTTAAGCTGACGGTGTGGCCCTAGACCTGGGGGCCTCTTAGCTCTTAGCTGCCAGCCGGGAGTTCTGGGGCCAATTGCGAAACATTTCTAAGCATCAGTTTCCACAATTGTAAAATGGGAATAATAACTACCTCACAGGATTGAAAAGAATATGCATAAAGCCCCTAATCTGGCCGAAGAGAAACGGCCTATTTCACAGCAATTAAGATTTAAAAGCAGCCGTAGGGACTCCCCGCAGAAGTGGCCGCGGCTTGGGGTTGGCGCCTCCCTGTCCGCCGGCCGCGCGCTCGCGGGGCCACTAGGCGGCGCTCTGCAGCTCCGTCTCCTCCGCGGGCGGCCCGGGGCGAGGGTCTCTGCCCGGCTATAGGGGAAGGGGCTCGGTTTGCAGGATTTTGAGGGAGAGAGGCTTGGGGATGAGTTCCCGATTCCTCCTCCGAGCCGTCCCGCTTGGAATAGAGCGGATCCCCAACTCCGGACCCAGACGAGGGGGAGGAGTCTAAGGCTGAAGCCCTTGCTTTGCCATCTCTTTGGAATAACGTGATCGTAGCTAATGCAGAGCGCCCGCTGAGTGCCAGGTTCCACCCGAGACCCTGCACATGCCGGCAACATGTGCGGGCACCGTTACTGCCCCCATCTAGCGGGTGAGGCAGCTGAGGCGCAGAGAGGCAGCTTGCGCAAGGTCACACGCAGCTGGTAAACGGTGCGGTGAGAACTCTCAGCCAGGCGGAAGGGCTCTCAAACTTGTACTCTTTTTTTTTTTTTTTTCTAAATTGAGGTAAAATTTAAATAACGTAAAACTTACCATTTTAAACATTTTAAAGTGCATAATTCAGTGGTTTTTAGTATATGCAATGTTGTGCAACCATCACCACTATCTAATTCGAGAATATTTCCATCACCCCAAAAAGCAACCCCATACCCATTAAGCAGCCACTCCCCATTTTCCCCTCCCCCAGGCCCTGGCAACCACTCATCTACTTTCTGTCTCTATGGGTTTGCCTATCCTGGACATTTCATATAAATGGAATCATACTATATATATAGTGGCCTTGGCCATTAAACTCTGACTCTACTAAATATTGTGACAATCTTCCTCCTTCCATCCTCCTTCCCCATCCCCTCTTCCCCAAAGGGGGGTGGTCTTCTCCCTGGCATTCAGGTGGTATATGCAATTAGTCTCAGAAGCCTTGGGGTCAGGCAGATCCGGATTCAAATCCTAACTCTATCTTGGACAATTTACTTATCCTCTCTGCCGTAGCTTTCATAAAATTCCTTTGTTGTTAATTTTTAAAAAGTAAAAAATTTTAAATCAAACTTTTAATTTTAGAACAGTTCTAGTTTTACAAAAAATGGCAAATATAGTACATGAGGTGCCCATATACCCCTCACTCAGTTTCCTTTATTGCTTTATCTTACATTAGTATGGTACACTTCCTCCAATTAGTGAATCAATATTGATACATTATTATGCAGTAAAGTTAATTCAGATTTCTTAAGTTTTTACCTAATGTCCTTCTATTCTGGGATCCCAATCTGGGATTCCTAGTTTCATGCAGTAATTATGACTTCTTAGGCTCTTCTTGGTTGTGACAGTTTCTCAGCCTTTCTTTGTTTTTGATGACCTTGACAGTTTCAAGGACTCTTGGTTGGGTATTTTGCAGAATATCCCTCAATCGGCATTCTTAATAATTTTGAGCAAGAGACCCTGCATTTTCATTTTGCATCGAGCCTGCAGATTCTGTAGCCGGTCCTGCGTCTGCTTTACCGGGCAGAGAAGAGGCAAGCTGAGCCGGGGCTGGCTCTCGCAGCAGGCTGTGGTCAGCACGCCTTGGTACTGCCTGGGGGGCCTCGCTGCTCTGAAGAGGGAGCACTGAGAACTAGACCGGGGTGAGAAGGAAACCATAAACATGGAAGGGGACTTGGGAGGGATTCCAGGCAAGGGAAGAGGGTGAGCAAAGGCCCAGCATCGGAATTCGATGGTATGGTCAGGAGGCTGCCTCGTCCTTGTCCTTCCACTCAAACAGCATATCCAGATGCAGGGAAGGAGTGGCCAAGAGGACAGGAGGGAGCATGTCCCAGCCAGGGCTGGGCCTGCTGTGCTAGATCTGATTCTGTAGGAAACAGAAGTCGGGGTGCTGACTGAGCTGCAAAGAGGCCTGTGTGATGGCAGCTGGTGTCAGGGCAGGACGGTCAGCGAGGTGGCCACTGTGCAGTCCTGGGACTCTGAGACCCTGACCTGGGGCTTCCAGGGGTGGAGCCTGGGGACTGCACAGGGAGAAGGAGGTCTCTGGATGTGTGCCTCCTGGAGTGTGGGACTTGAGGTGGGAGGGGAAGGGGAGCTGGGAGCTGGCTGGGGGAGGGCCAGGGTTGCAGTGGGGTCAATGGTGAAATGAAGAGGAGGGTGAGCTGGATGTGGGCTGGGACCTGCTGAGTTAGCGGTGCCGGTGGACTTCCCAGCACACAGCTGTGAACACAGGCTGACTGACACCTACGGGAGTGGTCACTGTTTTAAAAAATAACGGTTCTAGCTCATGTATCCTGAACGATTCCAGTGCCGAGAGCCTTGCCTGAGTTAGCTCCTTCAATCTCCATGACTACTCAGGAGGAGATGTTACGATTGTCCCCATTTTAAAAATGGGGAAACTGAGACTTGGGTTTCCCTATTTAGCCAGAGACAGAGGTTCAAACCTAGGCAGTTGGTTTCAGAGCCTGCATCCCAACAAATGCAAAATGTTGTCTCCTAAATCCCCTTTGTGTAGTTCCTGTATCCTAATGATGTGATTTCCTGTTGATCATCTCAGTTGTTCCTGGAGGTAGGTCTAAATCCCGGGCCAGTTACAATGGAAACCAAGGCTTCAAAAGAGTCAGCTGGTAGGTAAGTGCTAACCCTGAACTTTAAAGCCACATTCTTACCACTGGTCCACAATGCCAGCCTTTTCCAGGTCCTGCTTGGGGTTATAGGTAGGGAGTTACCTGTGTGGGGGAAGAAGAAGAGGTCTGATGGCTCGAAATGAAAAGATAGACCTTTCAATCTTTCTGATACTGTATTGTTTTACACATTCCAATTTAAATGTATTCAGGTAAACATTAAGTTACTTTGTTAAAACCACCAAGGCACTTCACATTTGTCTTAAAACTATAATAATACAGCTTTTGGCATGTAAAAATACCTTTTGCCATTTCAAATATGCCCGACTTCAGCATTGCTCATGTGATACTTCCAAAATTGCCATGTGATAATGGACTGTTAACAAAATTAGACACAATATTTATACTACCCAGAGAGTACAAGATAATGTAAATAATTCACTCAATGGGATTAATATTTATAAAACACTATCTTGAGAATTATAATACTGTAAAGCTTTCATTTAGGCAAACATATAATTACTTAAGTTATAGGAGTTCCTTTAACTAAAAATGAGAGATAATTCAAAATGGATTTTGAAGAGAGACAAAATTCCCATGTTTCTTGTTGTGGTTCTGGATTTGTAGTAGGTTCTTTTGAAGGCTGAGTCAGCACTGAAGATAACTCACTATTATTTGCAGGAGAAGAGCCAAAGAAATCCTCCAGTGGGAAGTATTCTTGAAGTGATTCATATGTGCGTTCTCAAAGCCCAGGAGGAAGACAAGTTCCTGGCGCTGTGAATCGCCCTCTTGGATACGTCTGCTACAAAGGGCTTAATTGGAGAATGAGGCAAAGGAAAGAAACTCTGTAGCAAAGTGCAGTGTGTCTGTGTGCGTGTGCATGCATGGGTGTGTGCGTATGCATGAGTATGTGCATGCGTGTGTGTGTGTGTGTGTGTGTGTGTGTGTGTGTTTAGGGAGAGAGTTAAGTGAAAAACGTCCCTGAATAGATTTCTCTTCTCTCCATTCTTTTGCTATAAAGTCTGTTTTGCCCTGAACTAAAAGTTGGACTCTTTAGTCTTTTCTTGATCTTCTTCTAGATCTGTTCTTCCTGATGACTCTCAATCATTGCTGGCATCTTTTTTTAAAAAAAATATTTATTTATTTATTTAGAGACACAGTCTCACTCTGTTGCCCAGGCTGGGCATAGTTCGCCGCAGCCTCTAATTCCTGGGCTCAAAAGAACCTCTTACCTCAGCCTCCTGAGTGGCCAGGACTACGGGCGCCACCACGCCCAGCTAATTTTTCTTTTTTTGTAGGCACAGGTTCTTGCCGTGTCGCCCAAGCTGTTCTCAAACTCCTGGCCTCAATCAATCATCCTGCCTCGGCCTCCCAGAGTGCTGGGATTAAGGGTGCGAGCCACTGTGCTGAACCTGCTGACATCTTTTAAGGGGGACTCACTAGGTACTACTGTACCTACTGTACTACTGTACCTGCTGTCAGTAGGTACAGTAGTCCCACCTTATCTTCGGTTTCATATTCTGTGGTTTCGGTTACCCATGGTCAACCATAGCCCAAAAATATTAAATGGAAAATTCCAGAAACAAATAATTCACAAGTTTTAAGTTGTGAGACTTTCTGAGTAGCATGATGGAATCTACTGTTCTGCCTGGGATGTAAATCATCCCCTTGTTCAGCATGTCTACACTGTATATGCCATGTACCTATTAGTCACTTAATAGCTGTCTCGGTTATCAGATCAACTGTAGAGGCATCTTAGTGTTTGTGTTTAGGTAACTCTTATGTTACTTAGTAAAGGCCCCAAAGCAGAAGAGTATATTGAGCTTTGCTGGCACATTCTTATACATTTGTTCTATTTTATTATTAGGTGGGACTACTGTATGTGTATGCAGAGATATTGTTCTCTCTTAACATGGCTAAGCTTTTCAAGAATTTTACCTTTTCTTTCAATTGGTTTTGTAAATTGTATGGTGAGTTATTTTTAAACAAGTGAAAGCTTCTGCTCCAAATTAAGAGAGCTATAAAAAATTCCAATGACTGCTGGCCAGAACATCACCCAAGGACACGTAGGAAACAGGACCTGAATAGATGCTGGCGGGCTGGTGTTGCCCGCTGGACCAAGGGGAGCCCACTAGTGCAGAAGGTCAAGGTCAAGCAAGGGAAGGGTAAATAACCAGCACTCAAGTTTCTGCCCAGTGCTTCCTCTTCTCTCTCTTTTTAAAACTTTGATTGAGGTGCAATTTACATACACTGAAATGCACAGATCTTAAGTGTAAAGTTCTTTGAAATTTGACAAGAGAAGTCATCCAGTAACCACAGTTCTGATCAAGATACGAACATTTCCATCATCTCCAAAAATTCCCTTGAGCTCCTTTCCTGGTAATCCTCACCCTGCAGAGGCAACCATCGTTCTGCTTTCTAACACTATAGTTTTGCTTATGCCTGAATGTCACATAAATGGAATCGGGTAATATGTACAGTAGTTCCTCTGTATCCACCAGGGATGTGTTCCAAGACCCCCAGTGGATACCTGAACCTCAGGTAGTACTGAATCCTACATATTCGGTTCTGTCTCTGCAGGCTCTGCATCTGCAGCGTCACCCAACTGCAGATGGAAAATATTTTTAAAAAACCAAGAAAAAATAATAATACAAATACATAAAAGTAATACAGTATAATGATTTATACATAGCACTTACATTGTATAAGGTATTATAAGCAAGCTAGAGATGAGTTAAAGCATCCAGTAGGATATGCACAGGTTATGTGCCAATACCATGCCATGCTGCAGTACAGTGACAGTTGATCTGATAACCGAGTTGGCTACTAAGTTATTAATAACTTAGTATTAAGTTGGGGAGCAACTTAGTATTAGGGAGGGCAGCATATACAGAGTGGATATGCTGAACAAAGGGATGATTGAGATTTCATCGTGCTACCCAGAAAGGTGTATAATTTAAAACATATGAATTGTTTATTTCCGGAATTTTTCATTTAATATTTTTGGACCTCAGTTGACTGGATCTGAAACCATGGAAAGCGAAACCATGAATAAAGGGGGAGACTACTGTATAGTTTTCATCTCTCCAAGTTCAACTTGGGTCTTCTCTATATCTTCCACGTCTCTAACTTTGGAACCCACAGAATACATTTATAAGAACTGTTAAATGTTCTGCTTTATTGATTATTCTGTGAGTCATATTTTCCCACTTCTTTGCAAGCATGGTAATTTTTGATTGTATACAAGACAGTGTGAATTGTCCTTTTAGGGTGCTGGATATTTTTATATTTCTAAAAATATTCTTGGCTTTTATTTTGGGACACAATTAAGTTACTTGGAGAGTTACTTAGGTCTTGCTTTCAAGATTTTTTTAGATGGGACCAGAGCAGTGTTTAATCTAAGGCTAATTGTTCCCTGTCACTGGGGTAAGACTCTTCTAAGTGCTCTACTTAATGTCCCATAATTATGAGGTTTTCCAATCTGGCTGGTGGGAGCAGGCACTGTTCTCAGCCCTGGGTGAGATTTAGACACAGTTCCCCTGAATCGTTCCAACCCAAGCCTCATACGATTCCCTCAAATGAATTTGTTGCTCCGGACTCTGCTGATACTCCAGGGGAACTCTCTGCAGATCTCTGGAGTTCGTTCTCTGTACTGTCTTCTTTGCTCTAGTGTTCTGTCTTGCAAGCTCTGGATGCCTCCGTATCCCTGGATTCTTGTCTCTGTCTCCTCAACTCAGGGGGTCTACCAGGCTCCACCTGAAAGCCCCCCCTTTGCCCTGTGGCCTGGAAACGGTGGCAGTAAGCTGGGCAATCACTGGGCTCACCTCATTTGTGTCCCACATCTCTGTCCCACGGTCCTTCATTTTCCGATGTCCAGTGTCTTGAAAACTATATATTTTAATCACTTTTTGGACATTATTATATGCAGTCCTTGTTATTTCATCTTGTCCAAAAGCAGAATTTATAGTTTTCTGTTGTTAGAAAATTGATAAGCCTGTAATCCTAGCACTCTGGGAGGATCACCTGAGCTCAGGAGTTCAAGACCAGCCTGAGCAAGAATAAGACCCCGTCTTTACTAAAAATAGAAGAATTAGCCAGGCATGGTGGCACACACCTGTAGTCCCAGCAACTCAGGAGGCTGAGGCAGGAGAATTGCTTGAGCTCAGGAGTTTGAGGTTGCTGTGAGCTAGGCTGATGCCACAGTACTCTAGCCAAGGCAAATAGAGCAAGACTGTCTCAAAAAAAAAAAAAAAGAAAGAAAATTGACAAATTTATAGCATGTATAAATTTCTCTTAATTTCTTTAATTAAGAAGAAAACCAGTATTTTATACTTACAACTCTATTCATTCCTTTCTATAGTTATGAGTTTCCTTCTGGCATACTTTCCCATTAGTCTGAAGAGTGTCCTCTAATATATCTTTTAGTTGCATATGATGCCAATAAGTTAAGATTTTATCTATCTGAAAAATGCTTTATTTTGGCATCATTTCTGAATCCTGTTTTTTGCTGGATATAGAATTGTAGGTTGAGAGTTTTGATTTTAAACCCATGGTAAAAATCTTGTTCTATTATCTTCTAGTTTGCATTGTTTCCTTTTGGAGGTCAATGTTATTTCTTATTGTTTTTCCTCTGAATGTGCGTCATTTTTCTCTACTTGCTTCAAGATTTTCTCTTTGCATCAGTTATCTATCACTATGTTAACAACTTACCCCCAAATTTTCTGATTTACAACATTAAACATCAATTGTTTCGCAGTTTCTCAGGATCAGGGATTTGGGGGTAGCTTAGCTTCATGGTTCTTGCTTGGGATCTTGCATGAGATTTGCAATCAAGATGTTGGCTAGAGTTATAATCATCTAAAGGTTTGCTGAGATTGGAGGAGCCACTCCTAAGATGGCCATTGGCGGTTCTTGGCAGAAGTCCTTAGTCTTCAGATATGGACCTCTCCATGGGTCTGCTTGAATCTCCTCATGACATGGCATCTGATTTCCTCCTGAGTGATCAAAGAGTGGACACAGAGCAGTCATGACACATTTTATGACCTCATCTTAACTCACACACTGTCTCTTCTGCCATATTTTTTTACTAGAAGAGAGTCACTAAGTCCAGCCCACATTCAAGGGGAGGGGGAGTACATATCACCTCTTGAAGGGATGGATATCAAAGAATTTGTAGACGTGCTATAAAATCACCCTGATATTCATTTTTGTTTTCATCCAGTTGACTGCACTATGCCTAGGACTTTCTGTTTTTGTTTTTGACTTATCCTGCTTAGAGTTCTTTGAGTATCTTAGGTCTATGAGTTAATATTTCTCATCATTTAATCATTATTTCTTCAGATTTTTTTTCTGCCCTATTATCTGTCCTTTCCTTTTGGGACTCCAAATACTGTACAAATTAGACAGCTTAGTATTAGTTCACAGGTTATGGTTGCTTTATTCATTATTTTTCAATCATTTTTCCTTCTCTGCTTTTGTTTGGATAATTGATATTGATCTAGCTTCAAATTCCACTTATCCTTTCTTTTGTAGTTTCTAAGACCATAAATGAATTCTTTATTTCAGCCAATGACTTTTTTTTTTTTTTTGAGACAGAGTCTCGCTTTCTTGCCTAGGCTAGAGTGAGTGCCGTGACGTCAGCCTAGCTCACAGCAACCTCAAACTCCTGGGCTCAAGCGATCCTGCTGCCTCAGCCTTCCGAGTAGCTGGGACTACAGGCACGAGCCACCATGCCCGGCTGATTTTTATATTATATATATTAGTTGGCCAATTAATTTCTTTCTATTTTTATGGTAGAGACGGGGTCTCGCTCAGGCTGGTTTTGAACTCCTGACCTTGAGCAATCCACCCGCCTCGGCCTCCCAGAGTGCTAGGATTACAGGCGTGAGCCACCGCGCCCGGCCGACTTTTTAATTTCTATTATTTACACTTAGTTCATTTTAGAGTTACTATTGCTTTTCTGAAATACTCCATATCTTCACCCTTTATGCCCATATTTTCCTGTGTATTCTTAAAAATATTTATAATAATTAAAGTCCTTTTTTGCTTATTCTAATATTATAACTAGGTCATCTATGGATCTGATTCTAACAACTATTTTTTCTCTTGATTATGGGTCGTATTTTCAGTGGTATGTTGTAAATGGCTAAAAATTAGCCCTCTAAAGGAGAAGAGGAAGCAGCAGCAGCAGCAGAAGTGGCTCTGATTTGGCATTTGCCAATTTCCATTGTGTAAATACCCACCAAACTGAGTTTCAAGCTACCATCATAACCTAACCCTAACAGAACAGAGTTAGAAAAAGATGTTCCCAAACGGCTCTTGTGAACAGAGCTGGCCCCAGCACACCACTGCGTATTTTCCTACTTCCTCATATATGTAAATGTTAAAGTATTTTTTTTTTTCTGAATATAGTCTCCTAAAAAAGTAGGGATTGAAATATAATTCTGCTTTTATTTGCCTGTTTATGCCTCAGAGAGTATAAGAACTTTTCTCTGTCTGATGGTTAGAGCGAAGAGGAGACCAACCAGATTCTTCCTGGCTTGAGTTGACTGGTGCTGGGCTTCAGCTTTAATTAGTTTGAGTTCACCCAAGATTGCCTCTCTGTGCAACTTCAAGTGCTATGAGTGGCTCTTTGATCTTTTTATTTGAGCTGGGAAAGGGTTTGGCTCCAGTTTCAGATGGCCTTTTGGTTTATCTTTGCATTCAGTTCTGGCAGGGCCTTTGAATTCAAGCGCTGGAAGAGCACCCAGCCCCCCACACCCCCTGTGATTCATTCTCTCCCTCTCAGGCCATGCGGCTCAGTGGTTAACCCCAGAGGCTGTAGAGCCGGGCTGCTTGGACTGGGATCTAAGCTCCTCTCCTTAGCAGCCGTGTGACTTTGAACAAGACTCAGCCTGTCTCAGCCTCAGTTTCCTAGGTGGGAAATGGGGATGCTGGGTCCCTCCTGGGGTGGTTGTGGGGAGGAAATGGGATGAGCTCTGTGCCTGGCACACAGCGACCTCCCTTTACTGGGAGTTACGCCCGTCTGCTGACGTCACAGTACTCCTCTCTTTTGGAGGGGCCGCCTTAGCCCCATCTCTTACCAGTGGCCACAGCAGAATGGGGCCTTGAAGGGGCTTTAGTTTCCCATCATTTCTACCTGCTCTTCACCTAAGTCATCACACAAAATATTGCTTGATACGGGCAATTGGCATTTTTTCCTCAAGCTTATATAGAAGTATGACTAGCAAGCACTGTGATGGGTTGAACTGTTGGCCTGCCACACTACCCCCCATATGTTGAAGTCCTAACCCCCAGGACCTCAGAGTGTGACCCCATTTGGAATCAGGGTCATTGCAGATTTAACCATGTTAAGATAAGGTCATTAAGGTGGGCCCTTGTCCAGCGTGACTGGTGTTTTTATAAAAAGGGGAGTCTGAACACAGACACACCCAGAGGGAAGGTGACGTGAAGACAGGCAGGGAGAAGGCCAGGCGGTGGGTGATGGGAGCTTACAGGGATACAGCCAGGAGCCCAGAAACCCCAAGGACTGCCCACCACCACCAGAGCTGGGAAGAAGGATGGAAGGTTCCACCGAGAGTCCTGGAGAGCTACTGGACAACAAAGGCACCCAGTTTGTGTTACTTTGTTATGGCAGCTCTAGGACACTAATACAAGCACCTTCAAGACCTGTCACTTTCATTAACCCTAACATACAACCTTGTACAAGTGCCCTACTCTGCTCTCTGTGCCCCTCAATCTGAGTTTCCTTCCTCTGGGCCCTGCTCCGCGGGCACCCTGCCCCCGCCCATGCAGAGAAGCAGCTTCCAGTCTCGCCTGCTCCTTTGCCCCCAGTCCCCCCATCCCACCCTGCTCTCACCTTCCAGGAACCAACTCTACCCCTTGCCCCCCAAAAGGGGGTACCTGGACCCCCAGGGAAGCAAACACATCTTGAGTCCCTCCGCTGTGCCAGTCCTGGGCAGCCGTGGCCGCATGGAATTCTTGCAGCCCCACCTCCCCCAGGAGGGTGCTTCCAGCCCTGAGGCCACATTGAAGACCCTGAGGCACAGAGGGTGTGTAACCTGCCCAAAGCCAGACAGCTCAGGAGGGGAATGTCAGCAATCAGGTTCAGCTGTGATCCAAGCGGTGAGCCTCACTGCCCCAGGCTGGTGCAGTGCGTGGCGGCCAACGCCCAGGCCTCCCTCTGTTCTCCAAGAGCTTGTCCCAGCAGGCCTGCCTGGTCCAACTGCAGGACTCCCCTGCAGCCTTTGTGCACTCTTGCTAGAGCAGCAAGTTCCCTTCCTGGTGGCTGCGGTTGGGTGGGAGGGTTCCCCGGAGGGTTCCCCCAGCTGGGATGGTCTTTTCCTGCAGAAAAGTCAGAACAGTCATTTCGCTGTGTCTCCCACTGAGCTCCCCGCAGGCATAAACACATTGGGAAACAGAGTTGCAGCTTGTGAAGACAGTGTGTCCTCTTAGGCACTTTTTTTTTTTTTTTTTAAATCACTTATCCTGATGTTAGTTGATTGTGTAACATCCTATTAATTTTTTCCCCTCTTCCATCATCTGACCTGGAAACTCTGCTGAAAGCTGGCTGGATCTGGGTGGGGGTGCACAGGGCACTGGGAGGCCTGGGACCCAGCTCTGGCTTGTCGCCTTGCTCCCTGTGTGACTTGGGCAGCTCGCCCCCTGTGTTGATGACAGTAATGGTGGCTCTGTTTACTGAATACCTGCTATGCTCTGGGCTCTTTGCACAAGTCACCTCATCCACCCTCAAAGGCCCCTAGGAGGCGGGCTGGGGGCCACCACTGGATGAGGGGGTGAGTTCAGAAAGGCTGAGTGACTCCATCCAGGCCAGCCTGGGAATAATGTCAGGGCTGGGGCCCCGGCTGGTTTCACTAATGTCCAGGCAGGCGGCCTGGCTGGTTTCACTATCCCACGCTGCTACCCTCCTCCCCCCAGCCTCAGTTTCCCCAGTTGTGAAACAAAGAAAGGATGGGACTAGCTCTTAGGCCCTTTTCCAGCTCCCTGGGTGAATGGCTATATGATGAACAGAATACACATACTTGGTTCCACTGTGGTTTTCCTTAAAATCTCTTCTCCATCCCGCTGCCAGCGACCCTTTGAAGTGTAAACCAGATCGTAGCACTTGTCACAACCTGCAAGGGCCTCGCTGTTTACTTGTTTATCGTGTGTGTTCTCACGGCTGCGTTCCCAGTGCACAGAACAGTGCCTGGCACACAAGAAGTTGTTGATGGAGTTGAATCAGCACAGCCTGGATGGGACGGGGCAGGGTGGGAGGTGAGTTTGTAGGGGGAGCTCAGCTGCACCGGGGTGGTCCTGCCAAGCGTCAGTTGCAGAAAGTTATGAGTGAAATTGGTCTTTCTACCTAGCCTGACTCCCTTGACCGTCATCCCAAGCCCGTCTCTGCCACATGCCGGCTCATCCTTACCAAGGCCTTACCCGATGAGCTGTTTCTGCCTCTTACAGCTACATAGCTGTATTTTAACAAGATCAGAGCAGAATATAAAGTTCTGGGGATCCAAAGGGCTGCGGTGCTGACGGTGATAGTTTGGACAATGTGAAACACCATAGGAAACATATTTCAGGGCAATTGGTGTCTAAGCAGAATCTCAAAGCCTTCCAGGCGTGCAGTGACTCACTCCAAAGTGGGACAGCCACCTGACGTTCCCACTCACCCATCCTAACTCATTGGATCAAAATGGACCGGAAGCCCAGAGAGGGGAGTGACTTGCCTGAGGCCACGTAGCAAGACAGTGGCCTGTGCCACCCCACCCAAAATTTGTGACTCCCAGTCTTGCTGCCCCTCAGTTGTTTTCCCAACTGTGCTGCTGCTGCAGAGGGGGCTGGAGGCGAGGGTGGGGGGTGGTGGTGGAGATGAGGGTCTAGGGTAGTGGGGGGGGTGAGTAGGAGGATTCCAGACACTCCATCCACCTCCTCCAGAGCAGCTGGTTTACACAGTGGCGTCTATTTAGAGAAAGGGTCCAGCCTCTGCTTCCCTCGGGCAAATCTATGATGGACTATGGGGTTTCCAGCAGACCTGGGAGCCCAAGGTGGGCCCTGTGTGCAGTGGCCCAAGCCCAGACATTTCCGGGAGGAGCTAGGGTCATAGCTTACCAGCCTGTGTATTTGCAGTATCAGAGCTGACAGGTGTGATGTGTGTCACATTTGAGGAACTGTCCCAGCTGTGTGCTCCCCTGGGGGCCCCTTGCCAGCACCCAGCCACAGGAAGCTTGCAGAGGCCTGGGTGGATGACGCCTGTTCTGGGCTGATCTAAACTGGGACTAGGGTCATGGGAAGGGAGGTGGATAGGGTTGGCTATGTCTGCTTTTCATTCTTGGCTGGACTTAGGGCTTCTCTGGGCATCTCAAGTGGTGGTGAGGGGCAACACAGCTTGGAAACAGGACTCACATCATCTTAGTCAAGGACTATGGACATCTTGAATAAAATACACTTAAAGCCTTAGAATCATAGCACTTTGTCGAGGTGAACCTGGGGTACCTTGGCAACACATAGAAGGGGCTGTACTCACTCTTGGGGAGCCGGAACACTTCCCAGGGCCACTTACATCTGAGCCACTCAATGGATAATGCAGATTCTAATGTAAATTTCAGCCAGCATTCAAGATTTTTATCACTGTCCAGTAGAAACATAATGCAAGTCATATATGTATTTTTTTATTTGAAAGTATTAACAAATACTTTAATGAAGAAATAGTTCCAATATGTGACAAATCTTCTAAAGTATAGAAAAAATAATGAGCACTCTGCAACACATTTTTATCGGGCCAGGATGAGAGTGATAACACAATCTATCAAGGACAATATGAGAAAATTTGTAGAGGCCAGGCACAATGGCATGTGCCTGTAGTCCCAGCTACTTGGGAGGATGAGGCAGGAGGATTGCTTGAGCCTAGGAGTTCAAAGCCTGGGCAACATAGCAAGACCCCAGCTCTTAAAAAAAAAAAAAGGAAAATTTATAGACTAATTTCAATTATAAACATGCATGTGAAATCAGAAAAAAATGATCAAAGTAAACCTACAGTTAAAAAAGGTGGAAAATAAAGAGCAGAATCCAATAAAATCAAACCAGACAAACAAGACAAAATTCACAAAGTCAAAACGAAAATATCAATTATCCTTTGAAAACATCAGCTCAATAAACACACAGCTACGCTGATTAACAAAAAAGAGAACACATATCGCCAAAGTTAGAAATTAAAGAGGTGTTATCAATGCAGGTTTTACAGATATTAATATGAATCACATATATAATATTAAATTTTCTAGTGGCTACATTAAAAAAGCAAAAAGAATTAAGGTGGGATTAATTTTGATATATTTTATTTGACTCAGGATGCCCCAAATATTAATATTTCAATGTGCAACCAATATAAAAGTTATTCATAGTTATTACATTCTTTTTACACTAAGTCTTCAGAATCTCACGTGTATTTTTACACTGAGGGCACATCTCAATTTGGATGCTTAATTTTCATCAGAAATACTTGATCACAATGTTTAGATTTCATAAATTTACAGCAAAAAAGTACTCACGTTGTTGGAAACATATTAAAAAGTTTTCTAATAAGTGGATCACCTATCAGTTTTTAAGCTTAAATGAATTAAAATTAAATACAATTAAAAGTTCAGTTCCTCAGTGACTAGCCACATGGCCAGTGCTTGCCAGCCACAGCACAGACATGGACAAAGGTCTTAAATTTGTCGCCAGCCCTGTACTCACTCTTCCCCTTCCCCCCACCTCGCCCAGCTCCCTGGCAGCCACCTTCCCGTCCCTGCGCACAGACCACACCTCCCTGCCGCACCTGCAGGCCCCGCCCCTCCCAGGCCCCGCCTCTTTCAGGAATCCTCCCAGCAAAGTGTCTTGGAAGGCTTCCAGGACCGTTCCCATCTCTGAGCCTCGGTTTTTCATCCATACAGGAGGGGTTGGACTCCGCAGGCATCCGTACCCCGACAGGCCCTGCCTCTCACTGTGGCCTCTGCCACCCCTTGACCCTACAGCCTGTGAGGACTGTTTCGTTGCCACATGGGAAATTGGCAGCAGAGCAGGACCAAGACTCACCCTTCCCTTTTCCCAGATCTCTTCCCACACTGGCCTGTCCCTCGTTCTCTTGGCACTGGGCCGAGGTATGCGGGGAGGCAGACATGGTCGTGATGTTCTGAGAGCTAACGCCATTGGCCTCACCGACCCCCTGCTCTGGGGCTTTCCAGGCCTTGCCAGTGGGAGGGGATGGGCCCACACAGCCTTGTTCCCTCTTCAGAGAGCTGAACTCAGAGGCAGGGGGAGAAGCTGCCAGGGAGACAGTGTTCTGGAGGCACAGGGAGTGCCTGGGTCATGGGAGGGCAGCCCAAGTGCACCCAGGCCTGCCCAGAGCAGGAATGATAACCAGGACAGCCACTGCCTCCACTCTAACTCAGGGCCTCCCAAGCTCTTTGAGCCTCAGTTTTCCCACCTGCCCAATTCTCCTAATTCTTTGAAGATGGTGACTTTTGAGAGGGTGAGCCTGCCAAATTCAGCACACATCTGGAGCACTTGCTCAGCCACACCCTCGGCCCATTGCTGTACATGCCGTGTTCAATCCAACAGGGGTCTGAGGTCTTCTAGCCTCATAAGGGCTCCCATATCATTACCAGCTCCTGCCCTGCCAACTCCCCATCAAAGGAAGGACCTGAAGCCTGGGCAACAGAGTGAGACCTGTCTCTACAAAAAATAAGAAAATTAGCCAGGTGCACTGGTGTGCGCCTGTAGTCCCAGCTATTTGGGAGGCTGAGGCAAAAGGATTGCTTGAGGAGGTTGAGGTTGCAGTGAGGTATGATGACGCAATTGCACTCCAGCCCCTGCAACAGAGCTAAACATTGTCTCCCAGTTCTCTCAGTCCTTCGGTTTCTTTCCCTTGGGAGACTTTATGCCCCATTCTGTCCTGTGAGCTCGATTGTTGAATGGATTTGCATCTCCAACCCTTTCAAGAAAACACACTCACCCACTCCCTCTATCTTCTGTTGCTCTCGCCAGCCAATATCTCCTCAAACCTATCTTTTTGCAGTTTGCATTTGCAAAAACAATGTTACATGTGCATTTCCGAACTGGACAGGTCTAGCCCATCCCAGATATATTTCCATATCTGTCTCATCCCTTCCTCCCAGAAAATACTTACACACCCATGTGAAGATGGGGAAACGGAGGCACCCAGCATACTGCCTGGCACATATCAGGGGCTTGAAAGTTGAAAGAAGACTCACACTTAGTCTCCCATAAGGAGCACGGACCCTTTAGGGCACAGAGTGGAAGTGTGATGGAAGGATCCAGGGAGGGTGGTGGCACTTAGGAGGTGCATGGCATATCTTTGTTGGAGGCATGATTGAATCTTCCCAGAGCTGAGGCAAGTTCTGCAAAGCAGCCCTGGGCCACCTGCCCACAGGGACCACTGGCCAGCGGTTGTGTCGGACACTGCTCTGGGGCAGGAACACCTGGGCATGCATAACTGGCCACACACTGTAGCTCCATGTCTGATGTCCGGTTGCTGCTAGGGTCTGCAGGCATGAATGTGCCCACCATGTTTAGTCTTCTTTAAAGATTTACTTATTATGAGTAAAAAGAAAATAACCTATAATCTCATCACTATTTTTTTGATTATGCAAAACGTGTTAATTTCCTCCTGTCCAGCCCTTAACCAGACAGTGCAGATAGCTAACGTCTAAGCTTCTGTTGACAGTTCAGGGGTACTGTTCTCAATAATGGCCTGAGATTGTATGGACAGGCCAATTTATGTCAACATGGCTAAAATATCTATTTTTGAAAACAAAACTGGGCATATGCTTTATATCAGCATGCGACATGCTTTCCACTTATTACTAAAACATTGATGTTACTCCACGGTCAACGTGCAAAAATCTACATCATCCTTTTCAGTGTCTACATGATATTCCATAGAATGGATGTGTCATAATTTGCTTGGCCAGTTGTTCCTCAGTGAGCATTTGAGCTGTTTTTAGGTGTGGGGTGTGTGTGCCTGTGTGAGAACCTAAACAATGCTTCAGGACCACCTAGGCCAGTTGGCTTCCCACGATGGAAAATGCCGTCTCTTGGCTGCACATGGTGTCTCTGCCACCAGTTTTGTGAACGGGTGTAGTGAAGCCCGGGAAGGTGGGGGCCTGGGTGGGAGCGAGGAGGTGCAGCGCCTTCTGCCCGCTGCTGGGAAGGTGGCAGGCAGAGTGTGCAGGGTGGAGGCAGGCCCCAGCCTTCTGCCCGAGACTCCGCCCCCTGTCACAGGTGCTGGGTCCCTCCTGCCCTCCTCACCCCTTCACAGGAGAGAGCCAGGAGTGTGGAGGTGCAGGAAAATCTCTTACCTGCGAGGATGAAATTAAAGCAGAACCCCTGCAGTCCCAGCCTGGGGATGCCAATCAATCCAGGGGAACCCGGTTCCAAGAGATGGGGACAGTGTCCTGGGAGGCACAGGGAGGGCTGGGATGGCTTACACGGGTCACTTCCATAGTCCTGGCCTAGCCTTGGCCCAGCCGCCAGCCTAGCTGCTGTGGGCAGATAGAGCTGAGGCTGGGGGCTTGGAGCTGACCCCCAGTCCCTGAAGAGGCAAAGGAGAAGCTGCCAGGTCTGGCAGAGAGGCCGAGGGGAGCCCCACACCCAACGCCCACACCCACCACTCTGGACTCGGTCACAGCAGAGGAAGCAGCACCCTGTGTCACCTACCCCCTGCAGCAAGGGAGTAAACATGGGGCCGGCTGCTGTCTCTCTCCTCCCTCCTGCTCGGAGGATGGCCCTCGGGTTGCCAAGGCGTTGGGGAGGGGATAGGTTAGAGGCATCTAGGGACTTGGAGGGAGGGGAGATGCTATTAAAAATATAATTTGGTATGTGTGTTTTTTCTGATTACAAAAGCAATGCATATTCATTGTAGAAAATTTGGAAAATAGAGATAAGCTTCCAAAGCAAATAAAATGCCCTCTTAATCTCCCCATTAAGGGACAGCCACTCATACATCCAATGTGATGGTTAACACCACAGGCTGGGGGCCTGACTACCTGGGCTTCTGTCCCATTTCTGCCACTAACTCGCTGCGTGACCTTGGACGAGTGCATTAACCCCTCTGTGCTGCAGAGAATAATAGTGGCGTCTCTGTCATGGCATCGCAGTGAGGACTACGTGAAAACAGCTAAAGTTCTTGGAGCATAGAAAGGGGCCAATGAGCGTTAACCACAGTTATGATAATGGACCCCCCCACACACCTGGAAACCTAGCAGTTTCTCAAACTTCACCTGGCTCAAATACAGTTCTTGGTTTCACCTGCTGCCCACCCCAAAACGTTTGTCTCCCAGCTTTTCGCTATCTTGGACAATGGTGCCCCCAGCACGTGGGTGTTGGGGGCATTTGGCACTTGTCAACCAGCCCACCAGAAGTCTTCTTCCAGGTCAGAGAGGAAGAGGAGGAGGAGGAAGGCTGGGAAGAGTTGGTGAGGGAGAGAAGGGGAGGAGGGAGAGATGGAGAGATGGTGGCATCTGGGAAAGGGGAAGTCGAGGAAAGAGCGAGGGGCGGCAGGAAGGAGAGAGAAACACTCGTCCATCTGTGCTCTCCTTCCCCGGGCGAAGGCATGTGCACATCCCCTGCCACTTGGGCCACCTGCCCAGGCCCACCGCCCCAGCCAACCCCACCCTGGGCCCAGCCTGCAGCCCCGCCTTGCCGTTCTCTTGGTCTTGTCAATAATTTATGGCCTGCAGGGCACCCTAACTATCAATAATGCACAGGCAATAATGTTCTGCTCTCTGCACAATTGTGTTACTCCTAATGTATGCAGGGCTGGGGCCTCCCCACAGCAGGACCCCCAGCTGGGCTGGCCAAGCGGGGAGAGGGCCAGGCTGGGGGTGGGCTCTGCCCCACCTCATGGAGCTGCCTCTTCCAATCCCTGGGGTCAGTCTAGGCCTCAGGGTCCCCCGGATGGGGCCCATCTGTTTCCTCTCAGTTCTGATATTCAAACTAGTAGGCAGGGAGCACCCCCAAAGCCCGCCCAACGAGCAGTTACCAGTTTATTGAGTCCTAATCCCACAGCTCCACTTGTTAAGCAGTCGCCTCACCTGTGACAGACTGCTGTTAATAATCCCATTGCCCCCGCCCGGCGCGGGAAGCCATTAGGCCAGGGGGCCTCAAACTTTTTAAACAGGGGCCAGTTCACTGTCCCTCAGACCGTTGGAGGGCCAGACCATAGTTTAAAAAAAACTATGAACAAATTCGTATGCACACTGCACATATCTTATTTTGAAGTGAAAAAACAAATGGGCAAAAACACCCGCATATGGCCCTCGGGCTGTAGTTTGAGGACGCCTGCATGAGGCTGTTGCCTTAGAAAGCGGGGGAAGCGCTTTACAAGCCCACACTGACAGGGCCAATGTCCTCAGTGCCATTTGGGCAGCCCCTGGGCCAGACACTTTGGGGGCGGGGACACAGAAGCACATGGAACGTGCCCTCAAAGGGCTTCCTGTAGGGGACAGGCAGGTAACGGACAGTGGGCGAAGCTGGCTGGGTGTCAGGTGTGGGGAGTGGCAGGACTGTGTGTCCTGGGATGTGTGTCCTGTCTACAACAGGTGGCCACCATTGGCCACCAGCAGACAGTAATACCCCTGAGTGCCTGGGTCTAGTGTTGCCACTTTCCCTTACCTGTCCTGGGGAACTGGGAATGAGGATTTTTATGCAAAATCTCTTGATGTTCAAATGTGGGTTGAAAAATTAAAATATTGAAAGGGAAGGAGCCGGGCAGGTGAATCCATCAGTGGGCCCAATCTGGCCCAGCCACCAGCTTGGCCTTCAGGCTGGTTGGGTTTTTTGGGGGTTTTTTTGGTGTTTTTGCAAGAAAAGAACAATTCTCGCCGGAGAGTGGCTGCAGGAGCTTTGGACTGGGAGTCGAGGGGCCTGGGTTCCGGGGCTGGCCCAGTGGCCGTCAGCCGGGTGAGCTGTGTGACTTCCCTTCCGTGACCCGTTTCCTCCTCCGTGACATGGGAGCGCTGGGCTCGATGGTCTGCGGGGCTCCTGCCAGCTCTAGGGCTGGTGCGGGAACCCTCCAGGTCCCAGGCAGGGCCGCAGTCTAGGGGCCCGGCCTTCAGCAGGTGACACAGGCCCGGCAGTTTGGGGTGGGGGAGAGAAGGGCTTAGGGGTCCTCCCCAGAACTGAGCCCCCACAGCCCAGGCTTTACCAGGGTCTACAGGCCACAGCCCTTGGGGTCATACTTTGGGAGCACCTCACAGGTGAGACCACCTGGGCACAGGGCCTCTTTGGTCTTTGTAATTAGGCCCTGCGGGCAGGGTGTGAGTCAAGCTCTCCACAGCTAAATCCTGTTTATGGCAAATTGGTGCCGCCAATGTTAACTGCAGGGGTGGGATTTCCACCTGTTGGGCTTGTTATTTCAGTGCCTTGTTGAAGCCTCCCAACAGCCCTGTGAAGTCGCGTTATCCTCACTTAAGAGAAAAAAAGCAAGCGAAAAACCCCACTGAGGCTCAGAGAGGTTAAGCAACTTGCCCAAGGTCACACAGACAGTGAATGTGGGACCCATCATGGAAACCTAAGTGCATGGAACTTCAGGTCTCAATTCCTCACTACACTCCTCTGCCCCGAAGTGGGTTTTTTTTTTGACATTTCCTGGCATGTGGCTTTCTGGAAGCCTAGAATGGAATGTGCCTCATGGCCACCGGGGAGGGGGAGCTGCAGAGACAAGTCTGCCCACTGTCTGCAGAGCTAGACGAAGCCACAAGGGACCCGGTGGGGTTCTCTGGTCACCCCTCCCAAGCTCCTCATGGCCACCCTGGTGGGGGGAGGGCAGAGCTAACCACACCCCCTGTCCCTCCCTGGTTTTGGCGAGGCAGTGGGACTCCTGGGGAGAGCACGGTCTGGGGGGGGGTGCTCCTGCTCCACCAGCTTCGGAATTACAGATAAGTGACTGTCTGAGCCTCAGGGCCCCTCCTTCACCGCTACTGGGTGAATTCTGGCAGACGGTGCCATGGACGGGCCTGGCTCCTACTAAGTGCTCAAGCATTTGTGTAAAAAAGAAACTAGGAGAAAACAAACTTCGTAATTACCGGTCCATTTAGCTGGTATCTTGGTTAGGAGGTAGGAGCATTGCAGTCCTTAAAATACGGTGATCTGCCAGGTGCTTTGGGAGGCCGAGGCAGGAGGACCGCTTGAGCCCAGAAGTTCAAGGCTGCAGTAAGCTATGATCACAGCACTGTACCACTCCAGCTTGGGTGAGAGAGAAGAACTTGTCTTTAAAAAAAAAAAAATACAATGACCTGTACAGTATGCAACTATTTAAACCAGAATGTCATCCTGACAAACTTAAAAAGAAAAGGAAGCAAACCAGGTGGGGCTGTGGGTCCAGGCACCCAGCAGAGTGGAGGGTGACCATAGAATCAGGGGAGTGGAGGCTGGAGACTGAGGTCTTACAGCCATGCCCCTCTCCTGGGGCTGCTGGCTCACTCCTTGCCTTTGTAGTCACCAGTGAGCCTGTATTGGGGACAAGACTTTCACCTGGGGACAGCCAGTCCCCAGAGCTAGGGCTCAAAGGGAGACTTGTCCCAAGCCAGGAACTAGAATCAGGCAGGTCAGACAGGCTGCCCTGGGGCTGAGCACCTGGCCCGCTGGGCTCGGGGCCTGAGGCTGGGGCGGGGTTGGGGAGCAGGGAACCTCACTGAAGGGCTCTTGTTATTTAAGCTGCTCTTCTATTTCTCATTACCCGTTTTAGGCTTATCTTACCACTTGACACCCCCAATTTGATCAGAGCAATGTGTTAGTGAGCCAGGTAAGGGCCTCCTTCTAGCTGAATTAGGGGAGAGAAAGTGAATTAGCACTAATGAGGCCCAGAGAGGCAGCACCATGTGTCCTGGTCACACAGCAAAACCGGAGCCTCAATTTAAAAGAAACTCCTCACCATCTCCCTCTGCCCAGCCCCTTAGTTCTCAGGCAGTTACCTTTAAAGCCATGGGTGCAATTGCATCTTTCCAGATAAGCCACGTGTTGGAGGGGCACCCGAGGGTCCTGCCTCCCTCCTCCACACCTGTGGCCAGGCCCCTCCTGCAATATTAATCCGGCTCTTATCAATGTTTCATCTGTTTTTTATTCCACATCACCCTGGCTACCGTCTTCTCACGTTTGAGCTTGGGATCATGAAAAATAGATGTGCTTACTCTACCTGCCCTTGCGCCTTTGCCCAGGTTTGGGACTTACAGCTTTCTCGTTCAAATGTTCTTCCAAAATCACCCGATTCGCTGGTCCTTCCGCCCTGCCTGCCCAGCTGGGCTCAGTGAAGAATACTAAGTGCACCTTGCACCTCTTCAAAGCACGCTCCTGTGCACTGTCTGTGTTCCCGGGCAGGCAGGAGGAGTCACACGCATTTGACTTCGACCACGGGGGTCAGAGATGCTAATCAACCTGCCCAAGGCCACCTGGGGAATCATTAATGGTTGCAAAGAGGCAGGAATCTGCTCCCCCCTTTCTCCTCTCTTCAATATCCCCCAAACTGCATTTTCTAACAGAATGGGCACAGAGGCCCAAGCCCATTCCTTTTTGTCACATGGTGGAAATAATAAAATCTGAGAGAGAAGAGGCAGGAGGAAGCAGAGGCTGTTATGGCTGGAATGGAGCTCTGATCACAGCATGCCCTTCCTCAGAGACCTTCAATGGCTCCCCATTCACCATGAAAAAAAGCCTAATCCCTGGGTTTTGTAAGGAAGGTCCTTTGCAAAACTGGCTCAAGCCACCTTCCCATCCTCCCTGCCTAGTAGGCACATGGGAGCCGAGTGGGAGTGTTACCTTCCTCATACCCCTGCCGGAGCTGCCATGCCCTCACCGGGCTTTTGGAAAACCCTTTTTCTCCTAATCTGTACTAGCGATTCTTCACGCAACCAAGGCTCTGCACAGAGAACCTCCTGAT
Source organism: Microcebus murinus (assembly GCF_040939455.1). NCBI lineage: Eukaryota > Metazoa > Chordata > Mammalia > Primates > Cheirogaleidae > Microcebus > Microcebus murinus. The sequence goes on along the minus strand of NC_134117.1, from coordinate 53,480,433 downwards.
GCCCGGGTGCTGCCCTGGAGATTCGGCTTCAGCTGGCCTGGGTGGAGCCCGGGCACTGGCACCCTGACCTGCGTGACCCCTGGCAAGCTGCAAGCTGGCATGGGCAATAAAAACAGATCAGGGGCCGGGCGCGGTGGCTCACGCCTGTAATCCTAGCACTCTGGGAGGCCGAGGCGGGCGGATTGCTCGAGGTCAGGAGTTCGAAACCAGCCTGAGCAAGAGCGAGACCCCATCTCTACTATAAATAGAAAGAAATTAATTGGCCAACTAATATATACAAAAAATTAGCCGGGCATGGTGGCACATGCCTGTAGTCCCAGCTACTCGGGAGGCTGAGGCAGGAGGATCCCTTGAGCCCAGGAGTTTGAGGTTGCTGTGAGCTAGGCTGACGCCACGGCACTCACTCTAGCCTGGGCAACAAAGCGAGACTCTGTCTCAAAAAAAAAAAAAACAAAAAAACAAAAAACAGATCAGGCTCACAGCCTCGCTGGGACAGTGAAGAGAAGTTTTAGAAGCTTGATTTTTGCATCTAATTTAAATATCAGCCCATCCCTGTGAGAGCTGGTGTGCTTGTTTCCCAGAGCTGGGGAGACCACTGGCCCCCAAACGGCTTGGTCAGCTGCCTCTTCTCTTTAGGTCTGGGCTGGAAAGAACTGCAGAGAGTGACAGGAGAGGCCCCCATTGCTCTCACCAGTGCGCTTGCGCCCCCCCCCCCCCATCCTGATGTCGCTTTCCCACCACTCCCAGCCCCTGGCCGCAGACTCCACCTCTACCTCCCAGCACCTGGTGCACGCTCCCACATCCTCTTCTTCTGCCTACCCTTTCCCAGCTGCCAGGCCCCTGATCCAGGACGCAGGAATAGTGTCAGGCACCCAGCACTGCCTTCCCATTCCCAAGAGGCAGCAGGACCCCCTGGGGTTTGCTGAGGTCCTAGGGACCCCAAAGCCCTTCAAAACCAAGGTAGACCGCTCTCCTTACCTGATCCCGAGGACTCAAAGTACGACAGCTACTCCCATCAACGCAGCTCCACCTGTGCCTTCATTAAAGGGGCAGGCACTGGCCCTTCATCTCCGGAGACTCTAGAACAGTGGTTCTCAATAAGTGGGCCGCAGACTAGCCATATTGGGACCACGTTTGAAATGCAAATTTTCCAATTCCAGCCCAGAGCTACTGAATCAGGAACTCTGGTGATGGGACCCAGCCATCTCGTTTTAACAAGCCCTGCAGCTGACGGTAATGCAAGCTAAAGGTTTCAGAACAGGTGAGCTAGAAGAAGGCACGGGATCAGGGCCCTATAAAAACCCTCACTCAGCGCCTTGGCCAAACAGATAGGTGCAGGAGCAGCTCGCTCACGCGCCGAGGTGATCTCCGAGTGAAGCCTGTAAGCCTCTTGGGCTGAGGAGCGTGGACAAGGAGAACTGGCCGGCTTAAGAGATGGTCATACCTGGCTGGACTTGGAAGGGACTCCTGATTCCCGGAGAGCCGTGCGGTTTCACCAACGCTCATGCTGCTGACCGATGCGGGGAGGGTCTGACCCGCTGCAGGGCTCCATCTACCAATCCTGGTACCTGGACAGCTGGGGACTGGGCCGAGGGGCTGCCTTGCCAGGTGATGTGCTCGCTCCTGGCAGGGGAAAGACAACTGGTTTGGTGGCCGGTGATGGCTTGGGATAAGGATCAGCTTGTGGTCAGTGAGGGGTTATCTAGTGGCCAGGCCTCAGGGGATGGGGGGAGGTTGCTGGCTTGGACACAGATCTGGGGTGGGGGATGTGGGTCGGAGGGGGGAGGTTCTGAGGCAGCCCTGTTTGGGGAAGATGGGGGAGGTCTGAGGTTAAGACTTCTCCAGGGCACAGCTGTGCAGGGCTCCCACTAGATGGAGGGTGGAGTAGGAGGGGATGGGAAACTGGCGTTTGAGCGGCTTCTGGTCCAGGCTGGAAGGGAACCTGGGATTGGCTGTGGCTTGTGTGGTTGAAACGGAGCCTCGGAGGTGAGCACAGCCTCTGTTCAGCCCTGGGCTTTGAGTCCTGGGGTAGACTGACTCCTAAGGTGGCCTGGGCCTGTTCTGAGCTGGGCGGATCTCGGCTGGCTGGGGAAGGAGGCAGAGTTTTGGCTTTGGTCATTGCAAGGAGGCCCCTGAGCATTGCCCTCTGGCTGCTGCCCCAGGTGTCTGGGGGATGTCACAGGCAGGGTCTCAGGAGAGGCCACTGCTAGACCTGGGCTCATGTACTCTGGACCTGGCTGTTGGAACTAAAGGCTGGCTCTGAGCAGGCCCGAGTTCTGGAAAGGAGAACAAGGTGGTTAAGGAGCAGCCGGGCTGGCTGGGGAGCCAGTGGCAGGTGCTACAAACTCCTCCGCAGCCTCTGCATCACCTGAGCCCCTGGGCCCATCATGCTGACCCAGCTCTGGCGTCAGAGTCCGGCTTGGTCTGGTGGTTTGGGAAGGAACTAACAGGTGAAAGCTCGGAGTGCCCAAGTAGACGATGTGAGCTTGGCGTGCTCCTAACATCTCACTGTGGCTTGAGTCCCTTTTCCCTGGGGGTGTTGGCTACTGTTCCCCAATGCTTATGGGGAGGAATGCCAGAGCCCAGTCCTTGAACCTCCTGAGCAGGGACATTGGGAGAGGACGTGCCCTAGGGTGGAGCACCCAGGTGCTGGGGACAGTTGGATGGTCACTCATCTGACGCAGTGACTTTCTGGGACAAGGCTTCCTGAGACAAGGGTGAGTGGGATGGGGGCCCCACTCTGCATCAGGGCCTTTAGGGGAGGGGTTGCTGTGAAATGGGGGGGGGGACTGGACGCTGGCTTAGTGCTGGGGGAGAGGGTGAAAGTGCGTTAGACCAGAGCAGTGAGTGAGGAGGGTGGCAGCGGAGACGCAGGCTGCTGGTGGGAAGTGCATGTCCCCCTTGCAGAAAGTGAACACCTCCCTCCATGGAAAGAAACCAGGCCGTGGTAGAGACTGGCCCCAGGGCCCAGGAGACTGCCCCTGTCTGGAACGGGTGCAGAGGGGAAGGAGGAGTGGGTAGGCCACGTGTGGAGACAGCCTGCGACCGTGAGGGGCTGGCGCCCATTAAGAGGCAGCAGCTGGTTACCTGGCCATGGAGCCCTCGACTCGGGCTGCCCTGGCCCTCCCAGGCCTGTGCTGTAGCTGTCCTGTGGGCCAGACTGCCCCTGCTGTCAGTGGGGCTATTACAGGGCGCGGGGGTGCTCCTGGCTTGGCCTAGGATAAGCCCCTCTGTGAGTATCCTGTCACCGCTACGGATCCTATCTGTCTACTGTACCCTGGAACCTGTTCTTGTCACCTCCAGGCAAGGGTACCTGTGTGTATTCTGAGAGCAGCCTCTCCCGGCTCTGGCCTCAGAGGCAACTTCCTCCAAAGAGCCTCACCTCCCTGCTCTACCCAGAGCCGACAGTCTTGGCCGGCTCTCTGTCCCTTTGCCCGTTACCTGCCTTTCTCCAACTTTTCACAGAAGCATAAGAATATGGGAGCTGCCCACCTAGCGTGGGGTCTTCCTTCTCTCCCTTCCCTCTCCCTAGCCCTGGGGATGCCTCCTCCAGGCCTGCCGACTCCCCCACGGGGTGTTAGTGTGTCTGCCTTGGACCTTAGCTGTCCGAGCACGAGCTATTCTGCCCTTCCCTTCTGGCAGACCTGACCCCAACTTCAAGTAACTTAACGTGTTCCTTGGCTGGATCGGCTCTGCTTGCTAGCAGTTGTGTCCTTTAGCTGCTCTTGTGCCTGTTCTAATCAACACTGCTAATGCCTCTAATACCTTCACTTACATGTCCTAATATTTCTACCTGTAGAATCTGCTGTGGCTAACTATCTTGAAATAGTTGTATTCCTAATAGCTCACTTTGGGTTGAGCTCATTCTCCCTAGGGTGTTGGCTACTGCCTGCAATGCCTGGGGTTGGGGAGAGGGCTGGGCCTCAGTACTTGAAGTCCTTGACCACAGGGAGCATGGATAAAGGAGCATGAACCCTAGGGAGCAACACCTGGGTGTTGGGAAGACGGCTAATCATGGTTCTCTGCCCAAAGTGGCTTTAGGGCAGGGCCGCCCCTTTGCCTGCCAAGCAGAAGGAACTACAGGTCAGCTTCAGCTGTGACTCATCAGCCCTGGGGGGAGGGAAGCAGAGGTGTGGGAGGTTTCCTTGCCCAGGGATTGCTAAGAAACTCCCCATCTGTTCTCCTTAGCCAGGACTCTTTGCCTGGTCCCAATTCTCTCTGAAGACACCTGGCCCAGAGGTGTGAGCTCCTGCAGGTGTGAGGCAGGCTCTGCCCTCATGTAACAGGGGATAAGCAAGGAGCAGAGTCTGAGCCATCTTGGTCCCCAGCTGGTCCTCCATAGCCGTCCCAGGCTGCCGCCTGTCCCAGGGCAGAGCCCCCGCCCCCCCCCCCCCAGCAGGCCAAGGCAGCCCCCACCCTGGTGATGTCACTTCTCTGGTCTGTCATCTTGATCTCTGGAGGTTTCATCCTAGTGGAGGCAGCTAGCAATCGTGATTGTCTTTAGAGCTAGGATTAATCTAATCTCCTCGCCTCTCAAGACTTTATTAAAAAACATTAGCAGCTTACATCTTGGCTCTGGTAGTCATAGTGGAGAGAAGCTAATTGCATTTAAAGTGGACTAAGTGTCACGGTGGCCTCCCAAGTCTGTGCTGGTCTTCCATGTTGCCTTTCAAGCTGTGTGTCTAGAAAGTTCTTGCTTGCCCTGCCTCCCCGGCGAGGCATCTACACTTGGTCCTCCAGTGTCTTCCTTGCTCTGTTTGCTGCTTCTGGTACCTTCCCAAGTGACAGTGGTGTATGCAGAGAAGCTTTGAGGATATACCTACCCACTCCTGGGATCACTTCTGCTGGATACAAAGGCCAGTTGATGGGCGCTGGGCACACCCAGAGGGTGCGTGCAGTGACTCACTGTGTGCCAGGTCCAACTGTCTCGTGGATGGTCCTTAAGTCACTTGCTACATCCAGAGCACTTGTGGAGCCTTAGCCTGTTGAAAGCCTCCTGCAGGCTCTTGTGATACGTGTTGATTTGTGACAGTGTCTTCCATCCCTGGGGTGGGAGGTGATTTTAGTAGCTGGCTACTGAACCTGCAGCCTGACGGCCTCAACCAGGGACTGCTGTGCTCAAATTAGGCTCTCGTTTTGCCTTGGTTGGTTAAACGGGCCTTGCTCTGCATGTCAGCTCATCTCCGACTTACCCTTCCTGCGTCCTTTGTTCCAGCTGACGCAGAACTCCATTTGGAGTGACCTGCCTCTTCACTGAAGGACTTCAGCATTGAGGGGGACCCTGCTGCTGACACTCCCAGCTTTCATCTGTCTTGGCAACTCCTTAATCTCTAAAGGACGCTTGTCAGATGTGGAACTCTGGGCTGATTCCATCCCTCTGTACTACAATGATTCTATCTTCTGGCTGCTTGTGAAGTTTCTTGATCAGCCACAATGCTTAATCTTCCTGGGTGTTTCTGGGGCTCGTTTCCTTGGCTGTCTGAATCGATGTGCTTATGCTCTCTAACCTATTTGGCTTGAGGGTTTATGTAACTCCTTGGGTCTCTAGGTTCAAGTCTTAGTTGGAAAAACCCCTTGGTCATCTCCGCAAACTTCTGTCCCATTCTCTCCTTTCTTGAGTCTTGACTACCCCAGGTTATCTGGCATGATCCCACATGTCCCTGCTCTGTCAAACGGAAGTCACTTAAGGCTTGAAGGCAGTTCTTGACACTGGTCAGACAGGGCTAAACCTGTCACCTTGAGGATGAAAGATTAGTTTAGCCTCTTAGTTGGATGCATTGACAGTTGTATTAGGACAGCTGTGAAGCTTAGCTCTGAGCTCGAGATGCTTTGGCACCTGGATGGAACTGTTAGCCCAGCAGGGGCTGGCTGCTGGGAGGGCGTGGATGGAAAATGATGCAGGGTCTAGGCATGGGTCCAGTGCCTTTGGCAACCGTGGGAGACTGGTCACTTTGTCTGTCTGTCCTGCATTAACTCCTGGAGAACAGATGGGGTGGAACAGAGCCCTGTATACTTGGAATTTGGCCCTGTGTTGGTGGCAGGGGGTTGACACCTGCTCAACTAGGTCTTGTGCCCTTTTTCCTGGGTGCTTTTGGGGGGAAGAGGTCGGATTGGCATCTGTGACTAAGATTAGAAAAGTTCCTAGATCAATTCAAGGCATATTTCATTTCTTTCGTAATTGAGATTTTATTGGTTATATTGAAGATCAGTACAGACATTTCAATTTGTACACAATTCTTAACATACGCACCAAAAATCTAAAAAGCCACTTTCATTCTTAGTTATTCCAGTGACTTTCCAGCTTAAAATTTAGAGATTAAATTTTCCTTAAGAGGATATCAAGTATCAGTATCTTCAAATATTGATAAGCTGTTACATAAGTCCCACCGATTCATAATTATCGTATACTACATAACTTTGTTAATGTGCTGTGAAAGATTGGAATTTTATTAGGGAAACGAGACTACCACGACCAAAGATGTTACAGAATACATGCAATTCTGACAGCCGTGATCAAGGAGTGGCTTTCTTTAGGAAACAAGTCTACTAAACTTGTGAATAGAAGTAATTTAAAATGTTCAAGACATTAAATGCAGGCCTGGGACTCCATATTGCCATTTAGTGTGCTTTATATTATAGGATATAAAAACTAACCCCCATCTATGGAATGTTAAGCTGACACCCAAGACAGTCAGAGCCTCCCATAATTCAATATCCCACACTATTTTCTGGTTGTCCCAAGAAATAACCAGCAAACAATTTCACCTCTCTAAAAAAAAGGCACTTACACTTAAATGGGATGAGGTAGGATTCCCTCCTATGTTTCTAGAGCTACTAAACTTGCATTTACAAAATAGTTGATAAAAATATTCCTCTGGATTGTACAAGAAGGGAGACGGGGACCACTGAAAAGACATGGTATATGATATTAATCAGACTTCTTTCTCCATCAGAGGCTGGACTCAGTTTCTCCATTTTCTGCAGGCAAATCTTTAGTTTCTTGGGTAGCCACTTCAGCCTATTTTCCCTCCGCTCTTTTCCCTTTTGGTTACACTTTCTTGTCTGAAGACTTGTCCTCTGCCGTTGCCGCCTTGGGGTCCGTTTCCACTTTCGCAGGGGCAGGTGTAGCTGACAGCCGCGGAGATCTCCTCTTGGGCTCTTCCTTCACCGCGCCTTGGCCTTCAGCTGAGTTGACCTTCCTCTTGGGCGTCTTGGCGGCGGGGAGAGCGCGTGCCGGGTGTCCACGGGCCGTGGGGCGCCGAGAGCCTTCGCAAAGCTGGCCTATCTGGCCGTTGCCGTGGCTCCCGTGGCAGGGGGCGGTGGGAGAACCCCAAGGCACATTTCTACTCAAAAATTGAAGTAGTATATAGCATGAATATCCCTGCTCTTTACATGAGGCATCTGTGCCAGGCACACGTGGTCCTCCCAAGGCCGCCTAGACTTGTTGCGCTGGGGACCAGCCTTCATGCCACTGTCCTGTCTCTCGCTCTCCTACTTGGAGAGGAGGAAAACAGACCTTCAACTTCCTAGCTAAAAATGCTAGGCTTCACCTCTCGTGGTGCTGGAAACTTCTAATTCTTCTATTTCTCTTGAATATTAAGAATGACTAACTTTTAAAGTTAGATCATAGGCGAGTCCAAGATGCTGCCTTACTGACAAGGACTGCTTGCCGTTGCGGAGTGTAGGCGTAGCCTAGAGGACCCAGGTTAGACTCTACTAGACAAGACTCCTGCCACCATTCTTGGTGACCCCTTGCTTTGCGGGGCTACAGGAGACAATGTGAGGTATCTCTGGGGCCGGCTTGGGGCCATCCTGGCAGAAGAGTACCAGGTGTACTTGGGGATGACGCGAATGGCATCGTAGCAGGTGAGCCTTCCCTATTTGCCTTCCGGGTAGGAAGCTTCAGCAGGCTGCTGAGGCTACTGCTTGCTTCATGCCTCGGCATAAGTCCTTAGAAAGCAGGTTGGTAGGCCTGGTTTCTCATAGCTCCCTGCCTTCCTGGACTTGGAGCACCAGGGCATGCTTTCTGGCAGTAGTACTGGAACGGTTCTGTAGAGACCGTTCTGGGAGACCGTCAAGAACATGCTGCAACGATGGGGAAAGTGACCTGAATTCCCCCAGTTCCTCTCGAAAGGAGCCTGGCAGAAGAGCCAGTGCTGATCCAGGCCGGAGGCCAGGGCTTGGCAGGGAAACCTAGCTGGTTGCCAGGTATGGTGGAGGTGGTGACATGCAGAAAGTGGGGAGTTTGCCTCTGGGTGACCAGGACTTGGATGCCTCTGACATGGAGAACCCAATATACGGGTGGTTCAAGAGCCTTTTCTGTGGGAAATTCTTTGCTGCTAAGTCTATGGAGGGGGAGATAGAGGGGAAGAGACTAGCTCTGCTAGAAGCCAGGAAGTTGAGCCTACTTGTCAGGAGTTTTGGCATAGGATTCTATTCCTTTGCATTTTAGTTCAGAAACTCTCCTGCCATAGTTTCAAGCTCCCTAATTCTTACTTGGCAGTGTCTTTTCTACCCAGGAGACATAAACTAGCAAACGAATGCTTTGGTAACACCTTGGACAGGACTAGAGCCCACATGTATGCTCATGGTGCCTGTCTGTTCTTGCATGTTGCCTCTTTTCTATTAATCAGCTATCTTAAATCCCTCATAACTCCAAGACATCATGTGAGTCAAGCAGTCTGAAGAGAAAGCAAGCCTCTCCTGCCTTTCAGGGTGCCTTATAATCTCAAAGCTATACGTGACATATTGGATAACAAACTAAGGCTTCGGTGTAAGGTTTTAGAGTAATCTAGAAGCTGGGCCAAACATGGTCCCTGTAACTGCAGGGACAAGAGCCTCTGGCTTCCTGTTCATTCTCAACTGCTATCTCTGGCTTTCCCAAGGAGCGCCTTAGTCAGTCCTGGGCCTCATCCACAGTGTTACCATACTGCAGTCCTGTTGATGTGGTGTGAGGGAGGGAAGACGTTGCCTACAACTAAACATCGGGTTTCTAGTGGGCCTGACTCACCCTTTTTCCTTATCCCCTGTGAGATGGGAAGGCTATTGGGTTGAAGTTGGCTAACTGCCTTTCTCCCAGGGCAGAAGGCTCTGATATCCTCTTCCTTGAAACACAGGCCTTCATCGTAGAGCATGGTCCATGCTTCAAAATGGTTACTTTTTCATCCCCCTGCCTGAAATAGGCACTTTCTCTCCAGTCTTTACCGTGAGAACCTGGTGGGGATCTGGGAGCCTACGGGTGCCCAGTGTACTCCTGGCCTATCCTACAGCAGCAGAGCTAAGCCTGAGGACATCTGTCTGGGAAATGACTTGTAATGGGGCCCTTCTCGGATACTGTCCCGATTTGTGCCCCCCTTCCATCCCCACTAACCCTGTTCCCTTGAGCACTGTGCTGATTATCCTGAAGAATGGCTATTAATTGCTCATTGTGACATTCCTCCCTTCTGGTTAGACACCTCTGAGAGTTAGCCACACTATGTCTAGGCAGCTACTTCTAATGGCATAGCATGCCATTCCGTGTGGCTGTATTGTGCTTGTCTGACTCTGCCGTGTAGGAGCTGAGCTCCTTCAAGTGTATTATGTACTCGTGAGACCTAAGGTATCTAACCCCCTCATGGGGTTGCTGGGGCATGGCATATTTAAAGTCACTAAGTACTCCAGCTCCAAGCTGAAGGTGTCCTACTTTCATCTCTACCAGAACAAACTTCCTAACTTGATAGGTAAAAGATGATCACTTCTAGTTTTAGTTAGAATAGTACATACCATATTTAAATCACTTGTCTGTTCTTCCTTTTTCTGAACTACATTGGCATTCTTGCCTGCCTCTGTGGGTATTCCCTGTATATCCTAGATATCTCTTGTGTCGCTGACAAATCTTCCAGGCAGTCTAATTCTGACATGGCCAGTAGGAACAAGTCTAAACACTATCTTCCCATCCCCTGGTCAAGACTTTAATTTTGGTGTTAATGAAGGATTTCTTAACCTCAAGGCAAAGTGTTACCCCTTTCTTCTAATAGCCTCTTTTTTTCCCCCAATATAGAAATGTCAAATACAAAGACAGAAAATTCTAATGTCTGAAGTTCTAGATCTTGGGAGCAAAAGCTAACTTGCAGACTTTTAGATACATGGGCATCGTATGGTCTCCTATGGGAGAAAATGACATCCTGTTCAAAGGGCTCTTGTTCCTGCAGCACTTTTTCTCACCAAGAACTAGGATATCTAACCCATAAATCTGGGTATGGAAGATACACTCAAAGGAAAATATGTAGAGATGGAAATGCTAAGTTCTAGGGTAACCTAGAACCATAGTCCTGAGGTCTTTGGGGTTAACTATCTGGAGGCTTTGTTGGAATTTCCAGCTTGCTGTCATGTCATGGGCATTAACAGCCCTCAGAGGCCCAGGACTAGACTGATGGAGGACTCTCCCCAGCTGGCGGTCAGATGGGAGGGCCCTAGTAAAGGCAACTGAAGTTGTTAGAACTCTTGTCTTTAGAACATTTATGGGCTTCTATGACTTGGGTTGTGTCGTAAGGGTCTAAGGACAAAGCAGGGACTCTGGATACCAGCCTCTCTAGCTCTGAGTCTGTGAGGAGTCCAGTCTGGGTTGACATAGATTCTGGAGGGGCCAGGCAGAAGCATGCCATGGGGACCCAGAAGCCTTGGAAGAACAGGGCCTCTGGCAGAGTGTTGGGGTACTATGGCTTCCTACTAGTTGTACAGTCCTGGGCTTGAAGCCCTACCATCTTCTCACTTCCTCCATTTCATTTGGTTCTTAAACTTGTACCACCTTGAACTAGATTCTTGATACCAGCAACTCCCAGGTGAAAGAGCATCTGAGTCAAACTAAACAGGGCTTCCAGTTCTGCTTCCTGATTCGTGGTAAACGAGGTACCTTCTCAGTCTTGCTGATGGTGGGCTGCCAGCTCTGCTTGGCTAGCCAGAGTAACTCTGCAGCCATGCTGTTTGCTTCAACTATGGTTTTAGGTCACCCAGCTCTGGAGCACTTTTCCATCTTACCCCGATTACTATCTTTACCCTGAGTTTGGGCTGCTGCAGTCAAACACTAGGCTTCTAATCTTATTTATCAGATGGTATCCATCAACTTCGTAGATCTTATTCTCTCATTACCTATTTCAGATAGACTAAATCCATGTTTCCATGACCTATTTGAAGAGTCATCTTTGGGGTATTTTTGCTGAGACTTAAGAACACAGGTATTTCAGTGCTATGAGAATCAGATTCTTGTGAGAAGTGTTACTCAATACAGTGAACCAGGACTTATGTATTCCTTACTACAGACAAAATGTCCGAGTCTGACTCTTCAAAAAGCTTGCTGTTGGAGATTGTGCCCAAAGAGCTAAAAGTGAGGTCTCCTGTGGTCAAGTTTCATCCTATCTTAATCTCTAATCTCGATGAATATAGTAGTCTATCAGCATCTATAATTTCTGGAATAATCAGAAAAGTGTTAGTCAAGCCACCAATGCTATTAAGTATCAAGATATAATAGTCTCATGAAAGTTTAGCCCTTTTTTAGATGCACTTAGACTAAAAGTGACATATTAAGTTATCCTATGCAGCTCTCAACTACCAACACTTGGCTTGCACTGCCGGCTCATGTGAGCTAATCTTGACAGTAAGCAGCAGTGGTGAGCCTTTGGAATGAGCACCTAGGTTTAAGCCACAGTTCTAGTGAGCCTAGGCTGCAGGGGCTGTGATGTTGGCAGTGCCTCCCTGCCTGTCTGCTTGTTCACATGCAGTTTCACAACTAGTTCAGTGCCTGAACTACTCTGGAGATGTTTAAGGAACAGTTCAAAGCAGCCATAAGAAGTGATTTGAATAGCAAAGGTCACTAGATCTAGGTAAACGTGATGGTTGGGCATTATGCGATAGTTGGGCATACAACTCCTACTAGCTAGTTTTTGTTATCAGTTATGTAGTCAGACCACTTAGACTTACATTTGAAGTGACAATATACAACCTCCTGCCTGAGGTTGGATGAGATCTTATCACTTAGCGATGTTAAGTTTCTTATTTTTACTTCTAACACAGGCTGAATTTTTATGGGTTCCTCCTGAAATAGCAAGCCTTTTCTATAAAGAACCAGAGAATAAAGATCTTAAGTTCTATGAGCAAGAACCAATTGAGGACTCCATAGAAGTACTTATAAGAACCTCGAGGCTTTTATTGATCCATCAAAAACAACTTATTAGATCTGTATAAGAAAAATAGCTTATCCGCTTGTTTGTACACAGTTAACACTCAACTAATCGATTGCAAACTTTCACTTTCAGAAGCTTCATGTATCTTATTTTCAAAAATGTCTCTCCAGGCACAAAGGTGCTACCAAATACTGATGTCTTGTTAGCATATGATCTTGTAATACAGGTCTGCTATTCAATGTTAAAACTATTCAGCTGAACGTATGTGTTAGGAGTAGATGGAGTTCAAGGGCATGGCTGATAAGAAGGTGGCAGTAAGGACAGGGATAAGAACAGCAATAAGGGGTGCACATACCAGGGAAAGACCCAAATGATCCAAATACTACACGCCGCTTGGGTGACTAGCAAAGACGGACAGTAACAAAGTTGGCAAGGATATGATGTAACTGCCGCCTTTATACTAGAACACAATGATGTAGTTGTTAGCCTGGAAGCTGCTTAGAAATGTCAAAGATTTGCTATTGATGAGAAATCATCTGGGTGTGATCACATAGCAATGGTCGGGGACCAAAAGCATAACGGAATGACGAAGTCGCAAACACCTGGGTCCTAGAGCAATGGGGCTGCTAGGATCTTGGAAGACCAGTTGAGAACGTTAGGACGTCCTAGTCTTTGACTTACCCCTGCAAGTAGGTCTTCTAAAGGTTAATGTGGTATGTCTTAGGACCACCACTATGTCCAACCTTCTGGGTTGGTCCAGTCACTGAGTTCAGAAGCAAATCTTAGTCTACTTGACCTGAGGCATAAAGGTGCTATATATGTATGTGGTGTGCGCATGTGGTAGGGCTAGTGGTAAGAGCCACATTACTAATCTTACGAGAAGCAAAGGTAAGGCTAAAACGTGAAAGGGGACAATGTCAGTATGTAGGAAATATAGTAGATCCCCCTTATTTACCATGCCACCTTCCTATGCTACGAAAGATTAGTAAGATTAGCTTGGAGAGTTCTCCATATTTTTATAGCTAAGACTCTAGATACAGACTCTGCCAGCTAGATGCACTTAAAGCTGTCATCTATTGGCAAGCCAGTATGTAGGAGTAGCCTCATTTGCAGAGGCATTCTAGTATCCAGCACTGTCTTGGTGTCAAAGCTGCAGCAGTGGCTTCCTGGCTACCCATATTCAAGGTCACGGCCAGGTATTTCCTCTGGGCAAGTTTTATGGTGCCATTCTGGCAATCACTCTTGGAAGCCAGCCTGAAGCCTGTTCAAGGATGTCATAAGCTTATAATTCCATGTCTTATTTCTGCTTAAGCTAACCTAGGAAAGGTTTTCTTAAACTGTTAGGTCGTGTCAGGAATACATAGCCATTGAAACTACCTTTTAACCTTACCTTAAGGGTGGTGTATGAATCTTCTGCAGCTGAGGGATAGGCTGTGATCTTCTGGATTCTGTTCTAGGAAAACTTCTACCCCATCATAAGGGACCTTAGGAAAAGACCTAGGATGTCTAATTGGCGACTATGTCAGTGTCCTTTGAATATATCTGTAAGACTTTTTGGAGGCAGTGGAAAGAAAAGACAGAAAGGGGGGGGGCCAAACATGGCTTTATTTAGTGCTCCCGGATGAGGTTCGGGGGCCCTAAAAGTCGCCTCCGTTTGAAAGGGGGTGCAGCCTTTTATACCCTTTGGGTCACGCTAGGGACTTTTGGCAGGAAGAGCTGGGGTGACCTTTGGTGGTAATTGAGAAAGGAGGGGCTGGTGGTATTTGCGAAACCCAGGAGCCAAGACTCTTCATCCACGTGGATATCTGGGTGTGATTCCCCTCAGCAGGGCCCGGCAGTTTTGTCCTTGGTGGGTCTGGTCTCATGAGCCTTTTCCTTTTTGATCTAGGAAGGGGACCCGCCACCAGCCTTATATCTAAGACTGACTAGGTCTAATCCTAGACACAATGTCCTTTAAACACCTAGGTATCTTGGACAAGGAACACTCACACCTAAACAAAACAGGTGTCACCTTGGTCACTCTGGCAGAACAGATAGCACTGTAGGGTGGTTTGTGTGAGGGCAAATACAAGTTAAGCCAGTTAATCAGAAATAGTGACGAACAATGGAGATAGGGAAAAGTGGATGGGCTTAAGACACTGGTAGAAATGCTGGGACTTGGCAAAAAGGGAGAATAAACAAGCCCAAGTATCCAGCAATCACAGCTAACTAGATGAGTATGTTCAGTTATGTGAGTCAGGAAATGGGAGCATCAGTCGGATTCATGGGTAAGACTATTCAGTCTCAGGCAAGCTTGTTCCATGTCGCCTATGGGACAACTGCATACAAGCAAACATGTGGGCAGGCAACTGAACTTGGAGTTGCCAAAGGCAAGGCCAGTACCAGGAGGATAGACTTGGAATCTGCTGACTAGGAAGGATGGAGCTACCAAGTAACCTCAGAAACTGCCTATGTGCCAGCATGGGGTACCCTGAGGAGCCCCGACACTCAATGGTCGGACAGAAGTACATGCAAAGGGAGACCCAGAAGTGGGAGTTGTAGTAAGGCAACCAAAGGAGAGCCTCAAAAGGTGAGTGACAGGTTTAATGAGGCAAACATGGAATGGAAACATGTCTCACTTATAAAAAAACACAAAACAAAAAAGGACAACTTGGTATCCTTAGCTGTCAAAATAATAGAAACAGAAGCTTGACTAGATAAAGTGTAATATAAACAATTTTCCCACTCTGGCAATAGAGTGGGAGAAATAGAGGGTGTCTCCTGGAGGTTTCACCTTAAGGTGCGAGAGCTCGTTTTGACAAGTAAACAATGGGTAAGGTGATCCAACAATTATCCTTAAGACTAACTTACAGCAAAAAATCTATGCCACAGGCAGACAGTCTACCTTTCTATAGAATGAATCTTGCTTAAAGGTTACGGGTTGGCTTATAGGCTTTTAGTAGGAAGCTCCTACTCCCATCTTCAGAAGACAAGGTTGTCCGAGAATGAAGGAAAGCGGAGGTTCAGCGTTCTCCCCCGCGTGCCTTCCCCTGTTGTCTGCCAGCCACAAATGCCAGGTGGGTGCCCCACATGGGAGAATGACCACGATGTACTAGATCCTAATACTGCTGAATCCAGGGGGATATTTGCTCCATGCTTCCTAGAGGCTTGGGCACATACTGCAGACTCCCACATGTTTCTCTGGGTAGCCCTCACAGGAGGGGAGAAAGCAGGATCTCCTCGTTGGAGGTAGACAGAACGATGCTCAGTTGAGACAGCCAGAGTTGGGCACAGTTCTTATTTGTATAGACTTAAGGGGTATAGGTGCAATCTTGTGTATACAGATGCAATTTTCATATTCTAACCTCTAGAATGCTACTTCATTATAATCCCTAATGATGTGCCAAAGAGCTTATCCTATTAGTCCTTAAAATCTAGGATAAATATGACTTCTAGTCTCATCTTGATCAAACATGGCTTGGCTTTATCAAATAACTGCAGTTTGTAATGATAGCAACTTGAAATAGCCTCATAGTGCTCAGATGAGCATGTAGCAGGTGTCTCGACAGCAAATTCTGTAGCGATGCTGCTGTGTGCCCAAAGTGCATCCCAAGGATGCTGAGTGCTCAGCTTTACAAAGCAGATAAGACACTATTAGTTCACACAGGTCAAAGCTGCCAGGGAGAGAGCACTGTGAGCCTCTGAGCAGATGTGAGAGACTGAAACCCACCCAGAAGATTGCTGTCAGGCTCAAAAGGCAATTCTTCCCAGCAATTTCTGAAATACCAGTGCTAAGACTATAACACCAAGAATAAAGTAGAGGAATGATTCTCTGAAATGGTTTTTCTGACATCTACTTACTCTTGAGTAGCCACAGTTCTCACCAAGATTTATTGTTCCCCTCTTCTGGGGCCATGAGACAAGGGCCTCTGAAGCGGGTCAGAAAGCTGACCTCCTGGCTGGGCCCATGCCCAGGCCCCTCTGGGTCCTGATGGTAGTACCCACTGGGTACAGGACATGGGGCCTTGCCATGTCATCACCATGCAGTGGTGGCATCTGCTCTACAGCAATTTGTATGGCTTATAGTACCACCCTACCTAAGGGTCACTTGTCTGCTGTTCCTTACAAGTTATAGTCCTCTGGCCTTGCCATGACTTCACCATGTAGGTATGGGCCTTGGGGACCAGGCCACCTGATTCACTCTTCTTGGGAGTCCAGGTCCCTGTGAGCAGGTTCTCTGCTAGCCCATGTCCTAATGTTCTCAATTCATCCTGGGGACCTTCTTACCCCTGACCTTCGCTTGCTTTGGGTCACTTTTTTTGGCCTCTTCCCCATCCTCTGGGTCTAACTCCTGGGCCTGTCAGCTTGGGTTTGGGATTGTCTTGGACCTGACCGCTGTCCTCCCCCTTCAGGACTTGTCCAGTTGCCTTCAGAGCTCCCACCCTCCTCACTTCCGTCTGACTGCTGCCTTCCTTGGTCAGCACTCAGTGCCCAAGCTTCTGCAGAAAGCTTTAGAAGAAAACGATACAACAGCTACTCATGTGTTGCCATATATGCCTTCAGACTTAGTTTTAGGTGTATCTAAATATGCTAAGTTGGATCCAGTTATTGTCAGATGGTATACTTGTCGATCAAGAAAATATCGTAGTGCCAGTTGATACTTCTAGTTATATCGGGGTCACGTGGTGGTAGAATCAGTACTACCCATGGTGTCATCTCTTAGTACTCATGACTAGAAGGGTGACCTGGGAAACTAGCTGGCTGTGGGCCCTCATGCTGCCTGGTACTGGGATTTGGTCCAAGAATATCTGGCTGAGGCTGGCCACATGGGAGCCCAAGTGCAGTAAGCTTCAAGGTGAACACATAGCTCAAACCTGCAGTTCCTGCCAGGGGTCTCCATCCTGCATACCTGTGGCCTTTCAGGGTGTTGGTATAAGCCGTACTGGGCTCCTGTTGTAGCTCATAGCTAGATTTGATGCCGTGCTGCGCTTGTTCTTCACAAGATTTCCTAGGACCTGGTGGGGGCTACCTTTCCTTTCTCTTCAGAGGTCAGTCTACCTGGGGGCTGTAGCAGACCCCAGCAGTCTTACTGGTCACACCCTGGCTCCACCACCTGCTCCTACCCACAGGTTCAGAAGTCTTTCTTGGTCTGTGGCCGACTGTCCCTTCTACCTGGGATGGCTGTTGCCATGAATGAAACGGGACTGTGGTGGCAACTAACACATAGTCGAGGCAGTCTGTAGTCTCCTTGCTGTCTGGAACCTACTGTGCCAGTGAGGTCTTTGCTTCTGATGTGAGAGCTCAGGACCTTTGGGCATGAGGTTTTGATAGTCAGCTGTCTCTTACCACACGTGTAGTCGAGGATATCTGGGTTTGTGAGCACTGGTATTGGGTATGCTGCCTGGCTCTTGCCACATCCAGGTATATGGCTGAGATCTCAGCTGAGGATAGTATGTGATGCTCTGGAGGCTGAAAGGCCCAGTATAAAGGTCTGACTGTCCCTGGTCCCATACTATAGCCTGGAAGTTCCCTATAAATAGGCTCTCATCCTGTTGTTAACTTCTTCTGAGGACTATATGTGGCCAGATGGGCAGGCTTGGAATATTCTCCCACGCAGGGGTGATTCCCCCATGCAGGAAGACGAAGATTACTGAGGTGGTGGTTAGAGTCCTTGAAGCCAACTGTACCATGGAGGCCCCAGGCAGTCTTGAGATGAGTGAGAAGGTGGGGGCCAATGGTCCTTAGTATATAGGAGTTAAGTCTTACTTAGACCTTCCAATCTGTCCCTGAATCAAAGGCTGTATGTGGAGCCTGGTTCTAGGTCTAAGACCATGTGGGATCCTTGTCTCATTCTGATGTAGACTTTTCCTTCCTCAGAGTTTCTAGCAGCTGTGAAAAAGCAGTTCTAGACCTCCTTGCTGTTCCTGTTCTAGATCCTTATCTTGTCCTGGATCTGAGGTTGCACACAGGTCGTTTCCTGGCCTGTAAGACCTAGTCACTCTCCTCCTCCCTGGGACCTTGAACAATGGCATCTGCAGCCAGTGACCTCAGGAGAGCTAGAGCTTATGTTCTGACTTTTTTACTGGGCTGAGCACAGGATCTGTGGTCTTCCAGGGACATCTCTCCTGGGTCCTGACAAGACTGTTTCTTTGACCTTTTGAATACAGAGTTTTTCTTAGAATCAAAGCCCAATTTAAGGTAATAGAATGGTCTTCTGGCATCTGGTCTACCAGAAATGATGCAGACTTGGATTCAGGTAGGGCTGCTTCATCTTATACACAGTGGTCTGGCCAGTGCACTGGCTGGGAAGAATATTTAGAGCTTTTCCTTTGCTTGGCTGAGCATGAGAGGGACTTTCTCTTCTGGGTCTTTCCATTCCAGTATGCATCAGTTTTCTAAGACTGCCATAAAATACCATGAACTAGGTGGCTCAAACAGACAGGTCTCAGTTCTAGAGGCTAGTCTGATGTCGGGGTCTCAGTGTTTCCTCCTGAGGATGTAAGGGCAGGTTCCATGCCTCTTACGTAGCGTCAGGTGGCTTGCTGGCCGTCTGTGACCTTCCCTAGCTTTTACAAGCATTGCTCCACCTGTCTTTACCTTTACATGGTGTTCTCTGCATGTGTCTGCTCGGTGTTTATCAAGGAAGATACCAGTCCTCCTGGATTGGTGCCTATTAATGATGACCCCACTTTTAACCTGATTACTTCTAGAAGGAGAACCTATCTCTAAAAAGGTCACATTCCAAAATAAGTAGATTAACATCCCAAAATGAGTTTAGAAGGGACATGATTTATCCCATAACACAATAGTCTTCAACTTAGATTAAGCAGAGCCTTGGGCTTTAACTCCTGAGTTGAACTCGTAGGTACAAAAAAACACCAGGCTTCTCACTGTTTAGGGACCACGATGCCAGGGCCATAGGCTCAGGCTAGTTGACTAGCCAGTGCACCTCTTGCTCGTGGTGGTCACTCTAACTTGTTTGGCTTGATTTGCTTGGATCAGGTGACATAACCCTAGAAAACAGTGTAGTCTGCTTGGCTGTTAGGGCAGGCGGTAACCAGAGATTGACCAGGAAAGAACCGAGAGGCACAGAAGGTCAGAGAATCAGCTTTTTATTACGCCGGCAGGCTCAGAGGTAGGCCGGCGGGCTCAGAGGGACATACCACCAAACTCTCTGAGCAATGCTTCCTTAGTTTTTTGCCATTTTCACATACTTACACAACCAATCAACTATCATCTAATCAGTAGGATCAGCAAGCTTTCACATGTACCTTGCCTCAGGGAAAGCCCCTACCTGAGGGCCCTATCTTTAGTAGGATCAGCCATTATCTTCAAGTAAATCCAATTAGCAGGGCCCTTGGGTGGGGGTTTTCCCCTATCAGCTGTAGGACCCTGGTGACCTGAACAAGGCTCAAGGGTTCTCAGAGAACCTCTGAGCCTGTGCTGTCTAGAAAGCATCTGAGCTTCGAGTTGAGAAGATACCAAGAAGCCACTAAAGCCATAGCTGCCAGTCTCTGCTGGGCTTCCCGGAAAGGCTGAATTTTTCAAGGGGCAAGATGGAACTAAGTTTTAGTTCTCACCTCTCAAAACTGAGGCAGGGCTGCAGGGCACGCTAAATCAGAGGGCAGTGTTAGGATTCTGGGGAACTGAGTCTCTTCAACTTAGAGAAATTCAGGGGTCTAAGTCTGGTCATCCTAAGGGACCAGAGCTGGAACCAGCCCTTGGAAGGTATTCCAATGAAAGAAACCAAGAGTCTCACTTGTTTCAAGTGAGCCAGGAACATACAGAGACATCAGACAGGTGTACAGTTGCTGCCAAACCTGCATCATAGCCTAGGACAAAGGACCACCTCCCCCGCTTTACCTAGCGGTACCTTAGCAATTAGCTAAGCCTGCTTCTAGATACCTTCCATAACCTTGGGGGCTGGCTCTGTTAGCTGGCCTTGTCAGGGGTAGCTCTTGGACAAGGTAGCGTGAAGAAGCAATCAACTTAACCCACCTTGAGAAATGATGTTCCTAGGGTCTGTCCTTTCCCATAGCCCAGACAAAGAAAGGCCTCTTTCATAAAACACTAGTCTGAGTTGACTTTTAGAGCTCCTATTTAAATAGTGTCCCTGTTTCTAAAAACAGATACAGAACTCAACTTTGCCATGGCAGGATGAGGCTGGGCGTGTGGCTCGTAGCCAGTTGCAAGTACACCTGCTGAGAAAGCATTGCATAGCCCAAACACCTTCCATTCTGGGTCACTATCTCCCCTCCTTTCACTGTAAAGGCTTCCTGTGGATTTGCCTCTGTGACACAGTGGCACTGGCTCCTCTGGAAGTTGGTTCCTAGATAGTTCTTCTCCCAACTCTAGGGTCCATCTTGCCAGACTCTCCAAGTTGGTCTGTGGCACCTTGGGGCAGCACATGCTCTTGTTTCTTCACCTTCTAAGTAGCTCCAGATACGCTGTAGGTTCTTGGTATCTTCTTGGCTTTGGCCTTGCCTGTCCCAGACACTGCAGATTCACTTCCAAAGCATCTGATCTTGCCTCTACTTAGGTCAGCTGTAGACTCCTTCTTGGTTAGACTGGCATGTTCTCCAAGCTATCTGTCCTTGTCCTGACCACAAGATCTATCTTTTGGGAACTAGTCTCAAAGTCATTTATTCTAGAGCTGTATTTCCTATGCATGAAAAATGAACTGCTCACTGTCCTCATACAACAGCTTTCTCCTAGAACTAGGTATCAGTTTCTCAACCAGATTCGTAGTCATTGAGGACTATTAGCGCTCTGTGGCCTCGAAGCTAAAGTGATGAGAACCTAACGAACAGGTGAGCCTAGGAATGTGCCTTCTGGCCATCTCTCCCTCTTACCCCCAAAACCTCAGTGTGGGCCCCTGGGAAAATAAGACCACTTAAAGTTGAGGCACTGTTGGTCCAATAGGCCAATAATAGCTTAGCAGCAGGGCGTGTTAAGGGAAGACTAAACATCTGTTTTTGAGGCCCTACACACATTGGCTGGGTGGAAGGGGCTCCAGGAATGTGGTCAGGCCCACGGCAGCTTGCCAACAGGTAAAACACAAGTCACCGGGCTGTGTTTGTATTGACTCTGGCAGTGTCCTCAGGACTCTCAAACCTTGAGATCCTAGTACCTTTGGGATGCAACCCCCTAGATGCTGGTCTTCTGGCATCTTCAGAACCATAGGGCTCCATGTCCGGGAACCCTTAGTAGAAAGGTGTCGTTCATCTGTGGGTATCCTAACTCTAATAAGAGCTGAGTTTGATGCTAGAGACCTCTAGCTGGGAGATGGGTTAGTTTCCTGAGCCTAGAGACACTGGATAGTCCTGGGGACATAGATATCACTTAGATCCCTGTGTCCCCTACAGATGGCAGCCATTACCTGGCTTTGCTTCAGGCTAGACGTCTGTCCAGACCTTGACTGTTCCATGCCCCCTGATGTCTTTACCTTTGTCTTGGCTCCTGGGGTATGCACTCAGGGCTGAAACACAGCCAGATGTTGAAAGCCGGAGGTCTCCATTGAGTCCTTCCCTGTGGTTCGGCACATGTGGGGTGGACAACCAGGTTTCCCATAAGCTTCCTTGCCTGTTGTCTCCCAGTGACAGACTTTTCCCTGTTTTTGACTGTAGTCACTGTAACACTTCTCCAAAGTTTGTGGTGGTCTTAAGAACCATTTCCCACCCATTGTCACTTTCACATGCCAAACAAAAACGTACTTGATTCTACTTCTGAACTCCATCACCTTTCAGGATTACAATAGTGTCCTTATTTCAGCCAAGACCATAGGAGACAGGGTGTGTGCTCCTTCTCCCGGACACCCCTCTTCCATGCTGAATACCCTTTCGGACATAGCTTCAAACAGGAGTGCACCTGCCCTGGATCTTGAATCTATCACACTTGTTGAACAGCCCTGAGTAGTTTCCGGCTATGAGGTGTCCTGAGTTGACAGTTGACATCTCATACCTTGCTCCGCTCTTTGGTGACAGCATAAGCACTGTCACTCACACTAACTTCCTTACCCAATTCTATTAAGTCCTTAGTTCTTTCTGGCGTCTAAGATTGTCTATGACCAAAAGGCAGTCCAGAAGCTGGCTGTGGGCCTCCCCCAAGCTGAGTGATTCCTGCAACTTGGCAGTGAGCCTGATGCCCTGTTCAGTGTGGCATAGCCAGTCGATAACAGACTAGTGCCAGGATCCGTTCTGGGGGGCCCTGCTCTCAGTGGTTCTCTGTGAACATATGGTTCATGCCGAGACCTTACTTGCTATGGTCAGATGCCACAGGCAGGGTTGTCTCTAGCAAGACTTTTTGACTCGGACTGTCTCCTAGAAAACTCAGTTCTTTCTGATCTTCAGAGCGACTACTTGGCAGTCACAGCAGGAAGAATCTGGGCATCACTGCTCAGGCTTCATTTTGTGCTACCTGGAAAGCTTGTCTGCAGGGTTTCCTGCCTGGTCTAAAACTTGTTCTTTCCCTTTTACCTGGGACCCCCATACCTGGGACTTGTGGCATCAGAACGGTGGATGGTTTACACAGCTTGTGTCTGATCTGAGTGTAGGGTCTGGCTCTTTCTCAGTAATCTAGACTGCTCCTCACAATATTTGAGGGATCTTTTCTCTTTCCATGTGTATTGTCCCACACGTATAAAATGGGCTACTGGCTTAGGGCAAGCTACTAGCCATGGTGCTTAGTCTCTCTAACCTACACCAGGTACTGGGCCAGCATCTAGGCTGGCAGAAATGGATGTGACTGTACTTTCATGACTTCCATTGACTTCCAGGTTCTATGTGACTAGGACTCTATTGACTCTCCTTGCTCTTCTCGTCCATTCTCTAGCCTGAGAATGAGATTTAAATTCAGGGTATAGGTGTGTCTCTAGGCCACTCCTCCTTGAATTTGTACTCGCAGGTACAACAGGCATATTGGATAGTAACACATCAGAAACTACTGGCATTACAAGGCAGGCATTCAGATCAGGGCATGCCTGTGTGATCGCGCTAGGTATTTCTGGTCTTCAGACAACTGACTTGTTTGGCCCCATAGTCTTATGGGCAAATGGCAAGGGTTCTTCCTGATCACTTTCTTCTCTGGCAGATCCTGGGTAGGCCAGGCAGAGCCCCTGGGGGCTCCTGAGCATGACTCAAACCTCTTACGGTGGGGGCCTCTTGGGCTGTGCTTGCAAGTTAAGGGGTCTAGATGCTAATGGACTAACTTGAATAAGGGTGGTTGCTTCCTAGGGCCCCCCAGGAAGATCTATTGACCCAAGAAGCCCATCAGGGACAGGCTTCACTTTCTACAAGCATCTAGAAGCTAAGACAAGAGTAGGACCTACTAGGTAAACAGCAGCAGCTCTGGTGGGTTTGGGTGTCTGGGTCAACCTAGGAAAATCTGGGACCCTTGGTCTGGCCCTTAGTCATAGCAGTTGCAGGAAGACTCACAGGAGAAAGGCTGGTAACCTTCACTAGAAGGGACCTGTGCTACATGAGGGGGGGAGGGTCCCACGGGATCAGAGGAGCCAGCTATGGAAGGAGGGGAACCAGGGAGAAGATCGGGACTTCCGTAGCAAGGCCAAGAATGGAACCTGGGACTTGTCCCACTGACAGGGATATAGCTTACAAGTCTAAGATCCTTACTGGGCCTACAGTAGGGAGAGCTTATTCTGAAATCTTCTCCCAAACTTGGCCATTGGGTCTGCCAGTCAGCCTGACCGGGTTGTGATGTCACGTGAGTTTCCTTTGCCACACGTGAAGGATGACTTCTAGAATCGGCATCTGGGGAGGACGAAGCAGGGGAAGCAGACCTGTGTCAACACCCTTGAGAGTCTAGCCTTAGGAGCAGAGTTGGAGAAGTTGTCTCTTGGCCAGTTGTGTGGCCCACTCGAAGTCATGAGGTCTACAACGTTGCTTCCCTTGGTCGCAGGTACTTCTGTAGTCACTTAAGCCACTGGGTCTCCTTGTGGGCCTCTGCCTCGTCCTTCTGGGAAGCTGACAGCTCTAATCCCTGCTCCTATCCCATTCCCTGCTGCCCTATAAAATGGGCCTATTTGGGCTACTCATGTCTTGGCTTTCTCAGATTCTTTCTATAGCTTAGGATCATACTGCCTTGGCGCTGTTCATAACAACTTTTGAGTGTTGCTTCCTTGCCTTGCCACCACCTCCCTTAGCCGGCTGCAGCCTGGGTCAGGTTGGTACGGCTGTCCTTGGTTTTGCCTGGCCCCTACGCTGCAGCCTGGCAGGGCCACCTCTACCATGTTGAACTGGAATCCTTGTGCTTCCCTGGCTCAGTGGCTCAGGCTGGGAGATCCTCACCCTGAGTCCAAAACCCTGTTGTCCTCAGCTTCTCTCCTTGCTCGCTGAGCCCGTTTTCCTGCTGCAAATATAGCAGATCTCTAGTCTCCGAGACACACGGCCTCCATTTGTGTGAAGCTTCTCTCCTGTGGCTGCTTATAGTGTCATCTAAGGGTTGTCATTGGTGATGCTGACCATTA
Source organism: Microcebus murinus (assembly GCF_040939455.1). Classification (NCBI taxonomy): domain Eukaryota; kingdom Metazoa; phylum Chordata; class Mammalia; order Primates; family Cheirogaleidae; genus Microcebus; species Microcebus murinus. The sequence goes on along the minus strand of NC_134117.1, from coordinate 53,455,815 downwards.
TACCATAGAACACACCAAATGACACTTCCTATACTAGAGACGTCATCTTTACCATGAACGTACAAATGGTTGTCTTAGCTTCTAGTAAACAGTAGATTGAGATGTCTAATAAACATTGTTTTTCATTATAATACAGCCAGTTCCACATGGTTCTATATTTCCACATGGAATATATTCTAGATCTAGTCTCTAGTTTACGTAACCAATATCCTAAATTATCACAGTACTATGGCAGAATACTCGCATGTATATTGACCATGTGAATCTGATCAAGTTGCCAGGTGATGTGCTGGTGGTCCTTGGTTTTGGTGTCCATGGTGGGATAAGCATGCCTGTGAGGAGTCTGTCTCCAGACCGTCTCATCCGCTTTGATATCCTTGACTAGAGGGATGACTAGAAGCTGGCCACGGACCTCCCATGTGACTGAAAATTCCTGGGAATTACTTGAATACCCAAAGGGCTTTTTTCTCTAGATTTAAGACCTGATAGAACTTTCTACAGTTTTGTGACATAGTTTACATAACAAACTGCTATACGATTGTGAATTTTAATGTATTCAGAGTTGCATAACCATCACTGCAACTTCAGAACACTTTCATCTCAAACCCCACACCCACTAGTCACTCCATTTTCCAACTCTTTCTAGCAACCATGACATATATGCTCTGATAAAATCTTTCCCTTCCACTAGGGCCTTACTTTCCTAGGAGTGACCATCTTCAGCTGGCAACTGCAAAAGGCAGAACCTGAGCATCCTTGCTGTCTGTGCCCTGGTTTCTCTCCTCTAGACTGTCTCTCCCACAGGGTTGGCCCTTCTGGTCTAGGGTCTGCTTACTCCCCTCTACCTGTGGCCTTGTTTGTCAACAACAGAACATAAATGGCAGCTGTGGCCATTCATATCAAGACTAGTGGCTATAATATTTCAAAATACTAAGAAGGTACAAATGTCTGTTACATGGATACCTCCTATAATGCTTAAGTTGGGGCTCTCAGTATGTCTGTCACTTGAATATACTGTTCATCCTACCCAATTAGGTAGGATTTTACTCCTTTTTCTCCCTCCCCTTCTCAATTTTCTATGACCTTTTAATTTACATCTTTGTGTCCATTGGCTCCTAATCAGAATACAAATAGTGTTTCATTCCTGAGATACTTAGCAATAATGGTCTCCAATTCCATCCAAGTTGTTACAAAAGACGCTATTTCATTCCTTTTTCTGGCTGAACAGAAATCAAGGTACACCATGATTTCTTAATCATGAATTGATGGGCACTTAGGGTGATTCCACACCCTTGTTATGATGGCTACATTCTCATTCTATGCTCAGCTGAGTGCAGGACTATGACCCTTCTCCAGGAAAATCTTGGGCATCAGGTCTGCTTGCCAGCCTGGTCGAGTTTGAGACGGTGGCACATGGCATGAGGATGCCTGCTCGTGCCTGAGCCAGCACGAGGGAGACACTACAGGGGGGCTGGAGATGTTTGTCTTAAGATAGCCCTAAAGCACAGGCTGAAATGTGGACCTAAGGGACACCTATCTGTCCTGGAAGCACTGCTTGATGTCTGCATGACAGCATGAGTGGGCGTGTGGCCACAGTGGTTCTTAAGTGACTTGTAACTGTCCTAGAGGGGAAAACGTGCATCTTAGGTTCTCCTACCTCTCCTAAACTCTTCTACTCCAACTTCTAGTCCCTGTGCCCTTGGGTTGAGAGTCCCATTACGTGGCTCTTCGCACTCTCACAGGTGCTAGAGTCTTCCTCGACCCTCAACAGGGAGGAGGAACAGGCATTGGCCAAGCTTGGCCCAAAGGCATGGGGGGGGGGACCAAGGGCTGCTTGATCTTTTTGTGGCCTGTGACATTGACCTGCACAGGGTTGGGTTCCCAGAAGCGTGGGAGGTGGCCACTAGCAGTGCACGCAGCAGGAAGCACACTTACCAAGATGCCCGAACCAAGAATGCTGGACCTGGATAGGGGCCGAGGCGAGGGCCCTTAGGAATCCTAGAATGAGGCGAGTCCATGGCTTAGTTTCATATGCTTGTTAACATCGTGACCCTTCAGAAGTCCGATGTTCTCCCAAGACAGAATGCTTCTGGAACCTACAGTTGGAATCACTGAGTTAATGATCTGTTAGCGTGATGTCGGTATGCCACGTATTAAGTGGGAATTCTTATTCCCTTTTCTGTTCATTCTCCCAACCCTGGTCACCCTGATAGGTTATACATTAGATTGGTCACCTAAGTTCCCTTGTACTGCTATACACTAACTGTACACCCTGTCTCTCTCCTGGTTAGTCACCTGATGTACCCTACACGTACATCTGGCCTCATTGTCTATCATGTGATACCCCCTGGCATGCTGCCACCCCACTCCCAGCTGCTCTCCCGGGAACTGACACCCAGTTGCTTTCACCTCTTGCTCCAAACAATACTGAGAACAGCCTCCTATGCGCCCTTATCTATAGGCCAAATATCTTGGTTTCTACCGCCAGGAACAGAATTGTTCAACTTGACTAAGTGATACCAGACTGTTCTCCGGAACAGCTGTTCTGGTGTATACAGTCCCTTGACAACATGTGAATTATCCCTGTGTCCCCGAATCCCTATCAATATTCCATGTAATCAAACTGTCTTAGCACTCGTCAGCTTCATGGGCATGAAGGAATCTCACTGTGTCACTTGTTTCCAAGTTTGAACATTATCTTGTGACGGCACTTTTGAGTATCCTTGACCTTGCACTTCTAGGGTTCCCATCTCTTAAAAGAATTTCTTTTAGAGATAATAGTTCTTCATTGGCTTTAGATATACCTCAATCTGTCTGATACAACTTTAGTATCTCCCGTTGAACAGAAACTTAGTTTTGATCACAAGTTTTTGCTTTTATGGCTTGTGCTATTAGGGTCTTAAGTTGCTTCCTATCTCTAGGTCAAATCTGTATTCTATTAATAGGGTTTCAATCAATCTGGACCACTTGTTACAGAAGTAACTACGGCTAAGGAGCTTTTCTAAAAGGTTAGAAACACAATGGTATGGTGACCAGTTCTCTAGAATAAGTTGGCTCCCCCATACAAATCTGTCCTTTACCACTGATTTGTATATCTTTGTCGTAGTTAATTCCTACACATACTTGGGCCTGTTTCTTTAGTGTTTGTCCTTGTGCAAATACCATAGCAGCTTTGTCACTATAAGCCCTATATCAATAGAACAAGTCTTCATGCTTCCTGGTTGACTTCATTACTTATGGGACTTTCTGTTCACATGAATTATGTTAAATTCATGTGAAGAGAATATTCAAAATTAAGAATTCTGGGATTACTTCAAACTCATACTAACCTAGAACAAACTTAAAAATCTTGTCTTATAGCCTCGAACTAACTGACTTGGATCATCTTATTAGAACACTTAAGTTCTTAAACAGTATAGTAAGAACACTCCCTCTTCTTGGCTTAAGTCTATTAAAACCTAAACAGGTGAGCTATTTGGAAGAAAGTCTTGTATTTGTGTATTAATGTAGACGCTGACAGACTTCTCGGAAGTAGAACTTTGTTCTAGGAGAGAGAACCTACCTGATCATGGTATAATCCTAAACATAGTACTAGATCCAGTCATAGCTAGTTTTTTTTAACTTAGTGTTTTATATCCATGTTCATAAGTGACACGGGCCCAAGACTTTTTCTGGCTGGGAACTGACATGCCATGGCAGTAAACATTCTGCCACAAAGCACTGATACAGGTTATGCCTCTAGAATGCCTGGAATGTGACCAAGCTTGAGGAGAAGGTGTCTTCTAACTCGTAAGCCCAGGAAGGATTTGCCCATCATGGAGGGATTCCTGTCAGCAGAGCTGGTGTGTCCAAGTTGGACTGACCCTGAAAGCATTTCCACACTCCCCTCGAGTTGTCTTGCCAGAAAATGTTTCCTCTGGCATCAGCTCCAGAGAGCTAAGCAAACTCTCATGGCCATTCAGGTGTGGCAAGGGTCTGAACTCGCGGGACCACTTGGGAGCTTGGTGTCTGTCAAGTCTTTGGCTTCAGTCAAATGAGCTGTACTAACCTCTGCCAGGTGGTTCTTTACTTACGGCTGCTTATACTGCTTCTGTGATAAAGCTGCTAATCGCTGTTAAGCAAGCAGACAAGCAAACAAGTGATCTCATGTTTATCACAAGATCTCTACTACAATGGTATAGTACTTATCCTTTCATCTCTTTCTACATGTGGAATGAGATCAAACTGCATATACTACTTCATACCTTTCTGTCCACACCAGCAAGCATTTGTTACTATTCTAGATCTTACCAGCGACCACAAAACATCCTTTATAGCTCCTCTGATTTCCCCCCCGCCCAATCCGGTAACATGTCTTGTGTGTCTAACTGCATCTAATCTCAATCCAGAGCCTTTTGATCTGAAGCCCGCTAAATAGTTGTACAGATGTCTCCCTCTCTAGACTGGCCTTGTTGCTGTTCTAGTGTTGTCTAGCTTGTCCTTCTCTCCTGGAGAGCCTAGACTTTGCACCTAAATATTTGTAGTCTAATAGTCTTGAACTTGAATCTTATTATAGATAATGTTAACATTACATGTTGCACCATGTCAGACACTGGTGACAGATACCATTGCCACGCTAGCCCAGTGGCAATGTTGATTCCTTCAGTCTCTATCTCCTTGTGATTAGGAAAACTTGGTGTCACTTCAACATTAGACAAATATCTAGTGTCCAACCTCTGCAGGCTTAGCTATACGATTGACAATCTTTGTCTGGATCTGAGGTGCTGTTTCTCAGGCAGCTTTGGCTCCCAGTTACCCGCAGAAGGCTTGAGACACCTGTAGAACTACATCCTTGTTGCTGCTGTTCACCTTCTCTCCTGAATGAACAGCAGCTGTCTCGCATGGTGGTCTTTGTTCCAACAGTGTCAGGTCTGACTTCCTGGCAGACTGTCGTCCTGGCTCTTTGGCCTCCTTACTTAGAAGAATCAGAAGCGGGCCAGCGCAATGGAGTGACCGCAGACAGGAAGCGGGTCTACAGTCCTTATCGCAGAAAAGGAGGAAACTACGCAAAACAAAAACGGGAACAGTCAGTCTCCGTGAGTGGAGAAAGACGTCAAGGCCTCCCAGGTGGCTTCCTTTTATTAGGGTGGTCCAGAGGTCTGGGATGTCACCAGATGGTTGATACACCTGTCAGGTGTCCTGCATTCTCCTTCAGTCCCTTCCCCTGATTGGTCCCCAGCTTCTCCACCCCAGGAACCGTCCTCTCGGCCTATGTCTGCCACCTGCAGATTTGTTCCTTGCCTAACAGTAAGTGACTTTACTCAGACTGACTGCTTGCTAGCAAGGGCCTGGTGATAGGGCCTAGTGGACTCCCAGCAGCTTCTACAGAGCTCTTCAATGGTTTTCACACTTGTTCTGAGATTCCCAAGGGCACTATCCTGGGGAAGACAGCTGCTTTGGAACAGATGGGCACTTACAGCTGACTGTCAGTCAACACGCTCTAAACGTGAGATGGCCGTGGTGGGCGCTACTGTAGCAGTGGGTTTGGCGGGACGGTAGAAAGGTCAACCAGGTGAGTGAGGCTGTGTGGGTATTAGACCTATGATCACGCCACTGACTTGGGTTGGGCCACCTGCTTAGAGGCCTCAATCTGTTTGGACCTGCTTTGGCTCACATCAGGCTGTTCTGACCTCGTGGGACCCCTGAGGCTGGCTCCTGGGACTCCTACTCCAAGTTCTGGTGCTTTTGGGAATGATGACCTGTCATTGGAGGCTGAGAAAGACATTCCTAGTGGACAGGGTAGACTTCTCAGCCTGATAGGCACTGTCTCTGCCCCGACAATGACTTACTCCTGCGTCCAAGGGAAGACCTTACTTTCTGACCTGTCCATGTTCAAGGCTGTTCCTGAATGTTGCTGGCCCCAGAAGGTCTTCTGTACCGGTATCCCTAGTTTCTGAGATGACGATAAAACCCACATGTATACGTAGCCACTTCAGCAATGGATGTGGCAGGGAATGGTTTGGCATCCCTGTTTGGCCCTTGGGGGCTGTTCCCCAGGAGCTGTCACTTTCCAAAGAAGCCTTTAAACTGCTAGTGATGCTGTTCCCCATAAGTGTAGCAATGGGGTGCTGTGACAAGAGTTAGGGTACCTTGCTGTCAGGAATGCTCAGTGACCATCTGTGCTTCTAATTCCCAGTCTCTGTGCATCGTGGGTCATGTGACTCTCGCCAATATACGACGAGTAAAAGTGTCACTTCTGGCTCCAGGTAAGAGTGGCTGTTCAGAGGCTATGCTCTGCATGCAGAGGTGACTCTGCCTGGAGGCTGTAGCTTCTAAACAGCACAGCTAAAGACGGAACGTTCCTAGGCACGCACAAGGAGGAAGAACTTTGCGCAAAAAACCACCTTACCCTCTTGCTATTTAAGCAGTGCGACAAGGTTGCTTTCTTGCTTAGGTCTAGAGAGTCTCATGATGACATTGTTCAGTGGTACCTGTACTGATGCTTGTCCCTGTGGACTGGGAAGGCTTCTTGCTACCAGCCCCATCCCTGCCCATCTCCTTGTTTCACCTGCGACAGAATCATCGCTGCTCCTGTGACAAACCCAGTTGTTCCCCGTAGCTATGACCCTGGACTCCAGGCTGTGCTTGGGGTTGACAGCCCCTGTGAGGCATCTATCACGTCTCTATCAGTGGTGGCTCTGTGCTTGGTTCCTCTTTGGTGGGCCCTGGAGGGCTTATATCTGTCATACTAACCTTGCTCGGTTTTGTTTTTGTTGTTTTTTTTTCTCCCTTCTACTCATGGCAAAGCACCAAAGTCTGGTTCTCCTGGGATCACCATCTTAAATTCTTACACCACCTCCAGGAGGAGCATTTAGATGGCTTCATCTACTTTGGTACAAACTGAAAGACAGAACACCACTGGTCCTCCACCGAAGTCTTGAGCTAGCAAGCAAATTCTCTTCCCATTCCTATATTCTAATATAAATGTCATCTTTATCTGTCAAGTAGACCTTGACTACAACTTTTAAAAGGGGATGCCTGATGTTCTGCTACAAGAATCGTCCTTATTGAAAAGCACGTCGTTGAAAACCAGTAGTCAATCCAATTGCTGTCCTGGCATTGCTGTTCCTAGCCACCTTTCAGCACATGGGGCCTGAGCCAGGTGGGATCTGGGGCTGTCATTTATGTAGACTTGGTGTGGGGAATAGGTGTTCAGCAAGTCGCTGAAGATCACACAGATCCGTTGCCCATTTGAGTTGGTGCCTTGTTCTTGGCGGTGGAGACGCCTATCAACTCCTGGCCTGCCGCCGGGCCCACTGCTCTTCAAGGGTCTCTCCCCATGGCCTGGCTGTAAGCTGCCTGGTGGCCTTCCTGCTCCCTGGAGAACTCCTGGGACTGTACTGATGGAAAATGGCTGAGGTTGGATAACCAGGCAGCTGGACCAGCTCCTGCCTAGGAGTACCAAGGGGTGGGCATCTGGTGCCCCAGGGCCATCGTGTGGCCCAGGGCAGCGCAGCTTCTGGGAAAGCAGGAGGCCATGGTGGGGCTCCTAGGGTGACTGCCCAGGGGCTTTGATCAGGAGGCCCCAGGAGCTGAGGAGGGTGTGTGGTACTGAGGATACCACGTGCTGGGTCCTTGCCACCTCCTTCCTGTGCTGTGTCCAGAACCTGCTCTAGCGGCGTCTCTCCTGTAGCCCGACCAGGCAGCTTTTCTTTGAGTGTTTTTTAACCCAAGGTTTTGGGGATTTGGTAGAGAGACAGTGGGTAACATTCTAGAAGTCTATCCCTATACCCTGGCTCACTGCCCTGCTCCGTATACACATCTGTGGGACCGTTGTCCTTGTCCCCTGGGCTGTTCTGGCTCTTCCAAGGTGGGACTACCTGAGTGGTGCCGTGGCCAGCAGCATGGAGGAAAGGTGTCCACAGATCTTCTTCTCCTGTGTTCTCCCAGGCCCCTCTTCCAGTGACTTTTCCTAATCCTCAGAACCCTCCTATGCTTAGAATCTAGCCTCTCATATTTGTGCCAATATTCATCAAAACTGATTCTGATGCTCAAACTGGCTTTGGACTAGAGTCTCACCCAGCCATACTCACCCAGCATGTTCATGGTCTTCCCCAGGTGGGACAGATATAGGTAAGAGCCCACATTGCTGTCGTGGTCTTACTTCTGGTCACCTGGATGCTAACACTACTCCCTTCTTGCTTTTTGAATCATTCCCCATCTCAAAAACCTCTTGGCTGGAGCACAGCCGTGCACCCTCCTGTCTCCTCCCTGATGGAGGCACTTGCACAGCTGTATTGCGTAGGGACTGACCTGTGGGCAGGAAGCATCCCTAGCCAGTGGCCAAGCCAGCCTTCTCCCTGGGATCCAGCCTGTTATGCCCCATACTGCCGGGACTCCTGCCTCTGCTTGGGGTGGATTTGGGGGTATAGTGATGGCTAGGGGAAAATGAGCTGAAGTTGGTGGGATACCAGGAGTTCCTGTCGGTTCCTGAATGTAGCCTGATAAACCAGGTTAGGACACAAGTCCACATGTGGCTGTGCTAGCAGCACCTCTATGCAAGATGCTCTCGGGACTCCCGAAACTCCAGCTCATCTAAGAAGTGCTCTAAGTCAAGGCGTGGCCCTCCCAGATGCTTAGGGAAACCGAGTGGTATTGGAAGGGGCCTGTCTGGTTCTTCCAAGCCTGTAGGACTCACCAGAAGATGGGTCAAGTGCTCAAGTCTCTGACCCTCCTCGTGGGTCCCTGAAGAAAGTAGGATATGCCATGGCAATTCCATTTCAGTTTCCAGGATGTTCCTGACTCAGTGATGACCTCCTAAGGCTAAGAGGTCAGCACCTTAGACTTGTGCTCAAGAGTATTTAAGCATGTGACCGCCATATAATACATGCTAGTGTCTCAGACAGAAAAGGTGCACCCAGCTTGATGCTAGAGACTTAAGCCAGGATCAGATCACATAAGGGTTCCGAGGCTAAGCTGACTTGTTTCTGCAGCTTCATAAGGCTTTGCGGGCCATGGGAGGGGTTTAAACATAAGGGAGGGGGCTGGTGACCAGATGAAATTGATGTGTCAAGACTATTTACCCTACAGGCTAGAGGCCAGCAGAGAAGTCAGGGTGAAGGATCACAGGGTGACTAGTCAAAGCCGTGGCAGCTCCTAGTGCAAGAACGCACTCAGGGTTGGGAGTTGGGGTGGAATGAACAGATGGGTTCCAGAGGCATCTGGGAGGTATAACGAAAACAAGACTGCTCAAGGGAAAGAAGCAGAAAGCAGTGTCTAGTCAGCTGGTGGTCATCTTGGGTCAACAGCATGACACTTGGCCGAGAAGCTCCACCTCTAGAATCCTTAGAGTCCAAAACTCGGTTCCAGGTAGTCTTTGAGTTTGGGTTGCGTAATAGGAGAAACAAGGAACAGGGTCTCGGATGTGGTCAGTGTGGTGGCAACTAAGGATCCAGGAGGTTGGGATGGGCCATAAACTGAGAAGAGAGCCCCGGAACAAATGCTACAAACCTCAGCACCTTCTCTGTTCAGAAGTCACGGCTGGAGACTGAGGGTTCTGGAAGCAAAGAAATGTCTCCATGTTTTAGTCATGTGTGCAGGATGGAGGAGCGGGGGAAGCAGCTTAGTGAAGGAACAAACGTGTTCTCCAGGGCCTTCCTAGTCATAGTTTGTGGGGACCTTGGGAACTTCAAGACATAGGTGGGCCATGGGTGGGGTGGGGAAGGCAAGGTGGAGAATATGGGCTGCTCGGCTGCTGGCGAGACAAGGAAGATGCTGAATAGAAAAGGTCACAGGGTAGAAAGGTGAAGGGCTTCTCTTTCTAAACTCAAAACTAGAATCTCATGACTGTGGTGGGGTAGAGCCCAGAGGTAGGGAAGTCGAAGTAGGAGAAACACCTGGCACAGGCTCATATCAGCCTTCTGGTCCTTTCTCTCACCCAGTTCCTATCAATTGAAAACCAGACAGGCGAGAAGTCAGCTGACCTTGCTCCGTGGCTGAGGCTGGGGACCCAGGCAGACACTTGGGGATGGCCCTGAAGGCTGAGGTGGGCATCCTCGGAATACCAGGGGTCACCTCCCGCGTGGGCTGTGGCTGAGAGCTAGGGTGTAAGGAAAACCTGCTTGCTCTAGAACCTGGATGGAAAACAAGGCCTAGCTTCAAGCTGTGGTTCTTGGGACTTGACCCAAATGGCTTCTTATTCCCCTCTTCAGAGGCAGCTGGCAGGCAGTGGCATCTGGGGACCTGCGGTGGGCGTCCTGGCCTGCTCAGTGCTGTGCGTGGAAACTTGTCCCCTCGGCCTTCACCTTCCTCCAACCTGGGACCTCCACTCCTGCCAGTCATGGCGACGAGGGCAGTGGTGGCTGTCACCTGTGATGACACTCTGTCTGCTTGTGTGTGGCCCTTGGGGCAGGCCATGTGCTGGGACCTGCCCTCAGGTCCCTTTTGACCCCAGCTGGGATGGGTGGTCTTCTAAGCTCAGAGCCTGCCTGCCTGTTGCCTTCAGTCCAGAGGATGAAGCATCAGGGTCTGAGTCGCTCCACTTCAGTCGTTCCACTTGGTCTTCTCCATCCCAGCCATGTGCTGTGCTCTGCTTGGTAGGCACAGATGTGGCTAGAACTTGCCATGGCTACCTCTTGGCTAGATTTGACTGTGACTTATCAATATTTCTCCTTCCTGATCTTATTCCCAGATATTTCCTAGGAGCTCCTGGCTCCAGGGACTTCTCCAGAATATTTAAGTATGACAGATACCAGGTCTTTGTGTCTATACAACACAACCTAAGCAGCAGACTCAGTCTGGCATGGCTTAGAATTAAGTCATGGAGAGAAAAAGCCCCATTGACGGTATTGCTATTGCCTAGTCATATCTAGAGATGGGACCCAGGGGTCTTCCTTGACCTGGTAACTTCCAGAATAGCCTGTACCCTGGGTCACTGTACAGCCATGCTTATTTCTAGGTGCTCCTCTGTCCTGCCTCAGGAGCCAAGGCCACTTAGGAAGGACCCTTTAGTCTGTCCCACAGAACTTCTGAACATACTTACCTAGGGTTCTGCTTTCTTATCTAACCTGATGACTTCCTGGTTCTACCTGCTATGGTAACTCCACATGCAGACACGGGGCATCGGCTCTGCCATGGCCTGGGATACGGAGAGCCTTATCTCTGGGGAGCTGAGTGCAATGAGTAACAGGTCACAGGTGGTATGGGACAGCCTTTGGCCTTGCTTAGGGGTATGTGCCAGGTAAAGCCTGAGACTGGCCTGGGAGGCTTCCCAGGCAGCTCTGCCACTGAATTGGGGCCCAGACTTGCATAGCTGCCCAGGGAAGAGCATCTCATGTGGCAAGTAGGGCTGTTAGCACTCCGTGTAGCTGCCTTGAGGGCAGTGGTGCCAGGGCCGGGGGCTGCTGGGGCCTTGCCCTGGCAGCAAGTAGTCATTCAGTGCTGGGATTAGAAGCCAGGATACTTAAGTGCCTATGATTGTACCCCCTGGGGCTCAGTGCCAGGCATTCTCACCAAAAGTGTGTGTTATGGTGGTGGTCTACGCAGCAGCTTAGGTTCCCCTCTACCCGTTCCCATGAATGCTTCCCCTCGAACTGCTCAGGTCGCAGGAAGTCCATGCCAAAGTACTGTGGGTTTCCAGCTGCCCTGCCTGCTTGACAGGAGCTCTGGCCCTGGGATCGAGCCTCTAGTCACCTCCCTGTGCCCCAGCACCTTTTCTGCCCCAGGCCACATCCAGCTTCCTGCTGCCCCAAGGCATGTCTACAGGGACCCTTTCACCTGTCCTCCTCCAGGAGCTCTGAGCTCCTCAGATGTATCTGTCTTGTCTTTGGCCTGATGTCCGGGCTGCTTACCACACCCTACCTGTTGCCTCTAATGCTTCTAGACTTTCTTGGTCTGGCTGCTGCCCCCTCAGTCTTTGGCCTTAGCAATGGGACCACCACAGCTGACAGTATTTGCCCTGCGAGGGGCTAGTACTCAGGACTGCTGAGATCTAGCATTCCATTTCATGGGCATCAAGTCATGTCCATATGAAGTGTACCAGTCTCACACCCAGACTGTCCTCTATCAAGGAGTAAGACTGAAGTTTCCTAAGTTGGTGGAGAAAACAAGTGGTAGCCTTGCTGGGAGCACCAGCTCTCCCGAGTGGCATAAGTCTTCCCAGTGACGCTGAGGCAGTGCCTCTGGGGCCCCAGCAGCTTGGCTTCCTGACTAGGGCCAGATGCACAAGGTGCTAGGTGTGGTGGCTGGTCTCAGCCAGGGATCCGAGGGCATTTCTAGCGCACTGCACAGGAAGGGAAGAATGGACTGTCCTTCTGCCCACGGTATGTCCTTGGGCCTCTCGAGTCTTGTACCCTCTATTTCCATGCCCTCAGAGGGAAAGTAGCCTTGGGTACACAAAGCAGAGGCTGGTGGTGGTCGGGATTAGGGGTGTTAATAGAAAACCGGGTAAAAGCTGGTTTGCCTTCCTCTTTAGATGGGGGTTTCTAGGAAGCAATGGTAGACATGGAGGGTTCTGGGGATACGTGATCTCCGCAGCCTTCCTTGTGATCCTAGCTCTAGGACATGCTGGAATACAGCAACTCAAGCAGAAGTTCAGCTGACCATGGGTGACAAGCAGAAGTGAGGGGGTGGTAAGACTATGGGGGTCTTGTGGAATCAGACTGGCTGGGCGTAAGCAGTAATCTAGGGATGGTGGAACTTGTTCACAAGGGTAGAAACTTTAGGAGGAAGAGGCTGACAAGTACCAAATGACTGGTTATTAAAAGTTCTAAGGTCTCCACGTAGATCTGAGATCTGGCCTGGAATTAAATGAATAACTGTCATGAAACTAGCCCTGGAGGGCTTGAGCCAGAGGGTTTATGGACAAGATCATGGGACAGCTGGGTCATCTAGGTACTCATGGTCTGCCTCTTCCCCCAGCCCTAAGACCTTAGTGTGATAGTCACGCTTCCAAGCACCAGGGAATGGAAATGGGCTCCCAGGATCAGACCATAGTCTATAGAGAAGTCTTAGGGTATCTCTCCTGGGTCCTATGGCCTATTTAACTCTACCATACCATGGGGAGGTCTGTGCTTATTGTGGAGACTGGTCTGTATCTCCTACCTTAGCAGCCTGGGTCTAGAGCAGGTCCTTAGCAAAAGGTGGCTCTACATGAAGCTGTCCAAGCCATCACTGGCTCCTTGGCTTGGCCTCATCCAAGACCAAGCTAAGGTCACAAGTACAACACTCCACAAATGCAGGGGTACCCTCTCCAACTTGAGTCTCAGAAGGATAGGCATGTGGGGAAAGGGGGGTTAGGAGGGCTGGGATGGGCACAGGAAGAACTGGCCAGGCCTGAGGGTGAAGAATTAGGGTAGTAGGAGATGCTGTCATCCTAGGCTTGTCTATCCCCAAACTCTTGGGCATTCTTTGGAGCCAGGCAAAGATCACCAGGTAGACAGATCTAGCCTGAGGCCTTGGAAGCTCTGAGCTGTCACTCAATGTAGCACTTTCCAGAAGCCTTGTAGAAGGTGTTTCAAAGCAATAGTATATATTCCTACTTGAACCGGAACTTGTATTGGCCTAAGCTAGAGATGAAACCAGAGACTGTCAGGTTTGGATGGAGGTTCCTGGTCCATGTGCAGACCTTAGCAGAGCACAGAAGATGACTGACCTGCAGCGGGCCCTGCAGCTGGTCATGTCAAGACACTGAACTTAACACTGGAGTGATAGATTCTGTAACATCGCTGGCGTGGAACAGCTGGAAGAGCTCAGACATGAAACTGACACAGAACTAAGTCATCCTCACTCATTTTTCCATCAGAAGTAACACCTTGAGAGTGGCCCCTGACTTGCTCCTCCAGGGGAGTCTAGAACAAGTAGCAAGGTCGAGATCCAGCAGAGTCCAAGCAAACTCTGTACCTCATTCAACCAGCCTTGGCCCATAGATGGCTGGGGCCACCTGGCCCTGGGCAGACATGCTGAAGAGACCAAGCCACCTTTGCCCAAAGGACGCACGGCCCTTGTGTGGGCGTGCACCTGAACCGCGTGGGCACGGCTCTGAGAACCTGCAACTGCCTCATGCAGACTGAACTTCGTGCTAACGAGACCTTAGCCTTGAGGCCCTGACTTGTGTTCATCAAAAGTGGCTTCTCCCATCTCTGGCTCCCTGTTCCTGTCACAGCTCATGGATGCCTGTCTAGGTAAACTGTCCCATGTCCATAGGACTAGGGTTTCTGCACATACCTGGCTGGCAGGCCCTGGCCTATACTAGAAACTGTCCTGTTCTTTATTGAAGGTCATGAGGGTATTGGGCAGCTCCTCTGGGGTGACCAGGACAGTAGCCGAGTCCTTGTCTCCGTAGAAGCCAGGAGTGTTACTAGACTCTAGAACCCTGTGCTGAAAAGGCAGCAGATGGCCTTGGCGCACACGTGCCACCATGGTGGGGAGGCTTGGGCTCTACCCAGGACTGGCTGCTGATTCCTGTCTACCTCTGTAGGTTCCAGACCTTCTGGGGAAGAGTTGGAAGGAAGACTGTGACAGAGCCAACCCAGAGGACCTAAGGTCACAAATGTATGTCAGAGGCAGATCAGGGCCTGGATTAAGTGTCACCTACTCGTCATCCATGGGTGGCGTACCTTGAGTGTGTGAGGCCGTGATGTAGCACTGGGGGCCCAGAGCCCTCATGCCATAGCTATGGCCAAAGGAGAAGGGGGTACAGAACATATGACCTGTGCATATGAGCCCCTTGTCTGGTGGGTAGGAGATAGATTCCGTACCCCTGCTCCTGGACCAGCCTGTGGCCAGAGGGTGTGGGTGGTCAGGGGATGAGGGGCTGGCCACTACAGTCTGGGTTCCTGAGTGCCACCTTAACCAAGTGCATGAAAGGCATTTTCTTCCCCTTCTCTCCCCTTTCTGCTCAGAATCGGGCATTGCCCTGGCACCTGGTGGTGGCCTTGCAGCTCGGGCCTCACCATGGAAACTGGCCTTCTCATGGAGCCTGGAGCTTGGCATGGGGACACTCAGTGGCTGAGTGCAGGCTTTCCTAAGGGTGACAAACAGATAAGACGGCATCTGCCCAGAGACTGGCCTGTCTCTCCCTTAGCTGTGACGGAAGGGGCCTCGTGGGCTTCCAGCCTGTGAACAGGTACGAGCCACTCCTGGGGAAGTCAGGGTTACCTGGATGAGACTGGCCTTACTTGCTGCCTTTTGGGGCCACCTGGTATGAGTCCCTCTGCCCACCTCTGGGGAATTCTTTACCCTTAAGTCTGAGTGAGAAGCAGCACCGCCCTGCCCTTATAGCAACTGAAACCCAAATAACCCCTTTCCCAGCCCCTTACAGGTAGGAAGACACAGGCCCCAGGTTCTCCTGATCGACGAATCCTCCCCAGACTGAGATAGAAGCCAGCGAGGCAGTTTCTGGCACTGCGGATAATCTCTCTGCTAACTGACGTTGTGAGCAGACCAAGCTTTGAGCAACACTGGGAGTGGCCACATCTGGGTCCCACCAGCAGGACAGCACTTAGTGCTCAGTGGTGGGCACTGAGGCATTCTCGCCAGGCAGGTATACGTATGGCCTCGGACCTCAGCTCCAGGCCTCGGAGCTACGTGAGCTGCCCTGTCACAAGCCCTTTCTGCTTAACTTGGCAAGGCAGCTGCCTGTGACCGAGGGCGCCGGCTGGGGAGGCGGCTGTGGCTGGCTGGCTGCGGGAGACTACAGCTTCAGGGACCCGGGCCTGGCAAGCTGGCTCGGTTGAGGTTGAAAGCAGTGACGGCCGGCTGGCACGAAGGTCTGAGACTCGCAGCTTGTGGTATGTGGAAACAAAACAAATTGTCACCAAGAGTGAAACGTTCTCCAAGCTGTCCAGCAGGCACCAGCTTAGTCTCGAGTTTGTCACACCTTTCATGCTGTCATACGGGAGCAGTTTGCCACTCAAAGCCGCGCCTGCAGTGGACAAGCTGTTGGTGCTCCTGAGGGTTCGTGAGAACCACAATACCCAAGTGGGCTGCTTCGGTTTTCAAAGACGGCACATGCCACGCTTATTCCAGCTTTGTCAGTGGTGACAGGGAAGGTTGGTGGCTTTGAGTGATGCTAGAGCAAGCAGAGACTCTGGCCGGAATAGGATGGGGTTGTGCGGCTCTGCCACTTGGCAACTGTGGCCCGGGATACCGGTGTCCATGTCTAACAAATTTGGGCGCTGTACGGAACCTTCAACCCCAGTGGAATCTTGTTGGAGGCCCCCAGGGTTCTAGGGCAAGGCCAGGCCGCCTCTGCCGGTAACTGCTTTTGAGAAATGGTTCCTGGCTGGGTACCCCGCCCCTGTGGGACGTGAATGCTGCCTGGGTGCATCAACTCGGTGCGCAGGGGCATTGCTGATGTGTCCAGTGGCCTGTCAGCTGTACCCCTATGTAAGGCAGGTGCTAAGAGCACATGTAAACAGTAGGCCCAATCCTGTCACACTGCAACCTGTCCCTGTAACTTAGAGGAGAAAAACCCAGACTCGAGTGTCTTTAGAGAACATGCTAGTATCAGGTAGAAATAGACTGCTATGTGTTCTAGCCACACTCGAGGTGACTTTGAAGGGACCAGAGGGAAGGGGATCTTCTAAAGGGCAGGATTTTAGACAGTTCACTCCCTTGCCTAGAAGGGGCCCATGGTTTAAGGTGATGTGCTAGATCCGTGGGTAGAAGCTAAAGACACAACTGGTCATGGACTTACACGTAACAAGACTGAGACCAGCAACAGGCTTGGGGAAGGAATATGCAGATGTGCCTGCTAGAAAGGACCCAGTTGGTGACATCCTTGGGAATGCCCTGGAGGGAGGTGCTTGTTTTAGACGAGCAGGTGGCCTGAATTTCACCTGCCAGCCGCCTCCCCTACCACTCCGGTGCTCCAAGGACTCGCGAGAGGTGCGACGGTGGGTAAGGAACACGGCCGTGTGTGGGATCAGTGACTCGCCTTCCCCACGAAGGCTGAGCTGACTGCTGCGAGAGACCAGCTTGCCAGCAGCGACCCTGGGCCCCTGACAACGCGCTGAAACCCGGGAGACCAGTCGGCTACCCGACGGTGAGTCCCTTTCACTGGCTCTTACCAGGCAGTGGGCTGACCATTTGCCATCACCACCAGACACTTGGCTTCATACCTTTGCCTGCCTGGCAGATCTATTTAAAAAGACCACCTGTGAAGTTGACATCTAGCTTTGTGTCCTATACAGCATTGCATCTGACAAAGGAACTCCCTTCTTGGCACACATGAATCAGTGGGCCAAAGCCCGTGCAGCCTTCTGTCACCCCTTCTCCCAGGAGCGGCCGACTTTGGAACGGCGGGACATCTTACAACCTCCGTTTCGGGCCACGTGGGATTCGCTGCTCCGGGCGGCTGGAATACTGTCGGCAGAAGGAGCAGCATGTGTTCTGAACCAGTGACTAGAGTGGTGTCTCCCTCACAGCCAGGCTGCTTGGACCCAGATGCTGAACAGCAGAAATATGGCACCCCGCTGACTATAACAGCAAGTCTTGCTCACGACTCGATTCCCTCTTGTCCCAGATCCTCCTGGGCCTCTGGGCATCTGACTTAGAGGCCTATTCCTGTGTCTCTTCATGGCTCAAAATCCTGAGCATGACGCTGGGTCCTTTCAACCCAGAGTGGCAGGGAGTGGTACAGTCTGGTCCTAGTCTCTGCCTTGAAGCCCTCCTAGGGCTCTAGGGGTGGGGGAGGGCAGTTTGCAGTAGGAATCCAGTGTCCTTTGCTCCCCTCCTGTAGGACAGCCAGGACACAGGGCCTGCCTTGCCCTCACTCCAGAGCTTCACATGCTCTCCCCGATGCACTGAGCATCTCCCTGCGTCTGTGGATGGCATTTAACAAAATGGACCGGAAGTAGTCTCAAATCCTCTGCTGTCCCGTGTCTGCCCTAGGTATTACTGCAAGAGCTTCCATTCCTGTTCTCTACCCATCCTTGCTCAATACTTCGAGTGCAGTTGTTCTGGGCATGCACCAGTTCTCCCTGACAGCCCATGGCTTCTAGCACTGCAGATGGTCTGTTCAGTAGAGCCCTGATTACCGCCAGTAACTTGAAACGGCTGTCCCTCACCTTCATGCCATCCTGGGCTGTTCCCTGGGCCTTAGAACTCAGAGGCATCCTGGTACCAGGGAGGTGGAGCAGCAGGCTTAGCATGTGCTGGGTATAGAGTCTAGAAGACCTCAATCCCTTACTTCCCTCTGCCTGTCCCAAGAGTCTCTTACTGGGCCACCAAGTGGCTCCTGAGTGTCTGCCCCATGGTGAGCTCTGCAGCTCCTGAGGGCACAGAAGAAAGGGTAGAACTTGTCCAGAGATGACTATGATGGCTGGTGACACTGGGCACTGAGGGTGTTCTTCAGCACTTCCCAGGCATTAACTCACCTGGTCCTAGTGGTAACCATATGGAAGGTACCATGCTCTCCAATGAGGAAACTGAGGCTGAGAGGAATAAATTTGACTTGAAGTCAAAATGGCGACAGCTAGCTGGGAAAGGCATCTTGGGTGGCAGGCACAGCATAAGTGGAGGTGTGGAATGGGGTGACTTCCACACCTGCTGGAAGCCTAGTATGGTTGGAACATAGACTAGGCGTAGGGGATGTGTTAAGTTCCTATTGCTGCAAAAAGTTACTACAGACTTAGCTTAAAACACTATAAACTATTAGTTTCAGGGGTCAGTCTCACTTTCATATTAGCCCAGTATGGGCAGAGTCCCGTCCCTTCTGGAGCTCCTGTGGGGAAAATGTTTCATTGCATTTTCGAGCATCTAGGGCTGTTCCGAATTCCTGTCTCCAAAGCCAGCGATGGCTGGTCTTTCCAGCCGTGCAACTGACACTGCTGCTTTCGTCACATGGCTTCTGCTTTTTTCTCAGTGACAAGAGTTCTGCTTTTTTTGGTCTCAGTGACAAGGATCCTGGTGATTGCGTTGGGCTCACCTGGGTAATGCGGCACAATTCCCCCTCTTCAAAAGCTTTAGCTTAATCACATCTGCAAAGTCTTTGGCTGGGTGAGATGACAAATCGCAGGTTTTGGGGGATTAAGATGTTGTAAGGCTGGTGTTGTAAGGGGCCCCCCTCCCCTCCCTAGACAACAGGCTCACTGACCAGACCCACCAGAAACAACCACTGGGCACCACCAGCCCCTCCCATTAAGAACAAAGACCACAGTGGAAAAAACCTAGCCTGGCCCAAATGGTATAAAAGGCCTCACCCCTTTTAAATGGACATGACTTCTCAGGTTCCCCTCGCTTGGGGCCCATGAACCTCACCTGGGAGCACTTGATAATGCCATGTTTGGCCCCGCTCTTTCGCCACCGGAAAACTTTACATTTGGTGCCGAAACCTGGGAAGGCCATTTTGGCTGGGCCGGCCAGCTCCGGGGCCTTGGCTGCGCCCACCCCTTCCGTGGACTCTCGCATTCCGGACCCGGACCTCCAACTAAATTGCCTTCAAGTCCCTGATTGACAACCTCGGCCTGGGTGAGTCAGCCTGTTGTCCCAACCCGGATCCCCTGCCGGGAGCCTGTTTCCAGGAAGCTGTTCCTGTTTGTTATAAACCATGGGCCCACGTCAGAGGCTCTCCCATTCCTGGAGTTGAGGCTATTCAGGGACCCCTGAATACCTCTCACCCCTTTCCCTACAGGCACACCAGTCTCGGTGGAGACGTCCCCCAGACTTCTGCTGCCTCCATAGTTAGAATACTGTTCCCATCTATTTCCGGTTGAGTTGGGGCGACATGGGTAGCCAATCTTCTAAAATTCCCAGCAGGACGCCCCTAAGGGGTCTGCTGGCCAATCTGAAGGCCCCGAGTTTAGACATCCGGCCTAAGTGCCTCACTTTTGACTGCAATGCTGCCTGGCCAACGTATAAATCAGACAATGGCTCTCAATGGCCTGAGAATGGGACGTTCAATTTCAGTATCTTACAAAACCTTGATAATTTGTCACAAACAGCAAATGGTCAGAGATCCCTTATGTCCAGCCTCCTATCTGCGCTCCCATCCTTCCCTCTCAGACCTGTGATCTGTCGCAAATCCTCCTTGCGTGGAATCCTCCACTGTCCTTGGCCTCTACTTCTCAGTGAAAGGACCTGTTAAAAACCTCTTCTGCCTTCTCTGACCCGCCTGACTCCCTTACCTCTCCCCTGCTCGGCCTCCACATCTGGCTCCTCCTAGTGCCCACTGTCCTCTACCGCTGGCTCTCTGCCAACATCCCCTGTCAGGGAACCACACTCAATCCCACACGGGACCCTTAGACCAAACTCTTTTGTGCCCTGCAAGAGGCAGCTGGTGCCGGAGGGGTCGTGCGCGTCCATGCTCCCTTCTCCCTGTCCGATCTCTCTGAGAAGCGTTTAGGCTCCTTTTTCTAACGACCCCACGGCCTACACCAAAGAGTTCCGCTATCTCACTCAAGCATATGATTTGGCCTGGCATGACATTTTTATTCTGTCTTCTGCCCTTAGCACCGATGAAAAGGAGCGTGTCTGGGCTGCGGCTCTCCTTACAGACCGCACCATGCCGGTAGGGGCCGAGGCTGTTCCCCGCCAAGAGCCAGGGTGGGAATACCAACCCGACCGCCCACCCGGGCGGGAAGGAATTGCCAAGACCGTGCGTTAGTGCGTTCTCCCCGGACTTCCGGCGGCTGCCCATGGAGCAGTAAACTATGACAAGCTTAGAGAAGTCACTCAGAAGCCAGATAAAATCCCATGGCCTTCCTCAGCCGCCTTATGGATGCTCTCATCCAATATACCCGCTTGGACACCTTCCCCAGTGGGGGCCACTGTCACTGCAGCTCACTTTATCACCCGGTCATCTTCTGGTGTCAGATGCAAACTTTAAAAGGCAGAAGGCCCTCAGCCCCCTATCCCAAACCTGGTAAACGTGGCATTTAAGATCTTTAATTCCCACGATAAACAGGCAGAGGCCCAAAGGCCACCAAAAGGCACACCTGCAACCTTTCCCAAGCCTTGGTTGCAGCCCTGCGGCCGGCAGGGCCCGAGAAGCCATTGACCTCATCTAAGGCCACCAGCCACACTCCACCAGGCACCCGCTTCAAGTGCGGTAAGGAAGGCCACTGGGCCAACCGGTGTCTGCAGCCACCTCCACCCACCAAGCCTTGCCTGGCCTGTGGTCAAGGGGGACAGTGGAAGAGTTGATTGCCCCTTGGGACAAATGTCCAGAGGGTCAGTCCTTCCAAGACCTGCCGTTGATGGTTTTAGGTGTGGCCGCAGAAGACTGATGAAGCCCCGGCTCTGTGACCCCCAATCACCCTTGCCGAGCCCAGGGTAACAACCAAGGTAGCGGGTAAGATGGTGTCCTTTCTGGTTGACGTGGGGGCTACCTACCCCGTCCTACCTCCTTTTTCAGGCCCTACTTACCCTTCCCAGGTGTCGGTTATGGGTATTGACCGCAACCTTCACGGCCCCCTACTGGTCCCCTAGCCTGTCTAATGACTGTCCCTTCGCCCATTCTGTGTCATGCCCTTGTGTCCTGCTCCACTTTTAAAAAGAGACTTATTAGCCAAATAAGGCACCACACTGCACTTTTCCAGACACATCAACCCTTCTGGCCCCTCTTCAGATTCCTCACCCCCAAGCTGTCTGCCGCGTGTTTCTAAAGCTTTGTGACACTCTATTCCAGGTACCACCTCTAAGACTTCATCCTAAAAAACCCTTCTCCTCCCCCCCCCCCCCCGACAGGAGCACCAGGGCCTGGCCCTCGGTGTCCTCACCCAGCCTTTAGGCTCCTGGAACCCACCCACCTGTACTCCAGTGGCTTATTTATCCAAACAACTAGACACCAGGCCTGTGACTGGCCGCCTTGCCTTGTACTAGGTGCGGCAGCCTCTCTCCGGGGTAGGCCTTACCTCTCAGACCAATCCCTCTCAGATACAGACTTAATGTTTGGTGGCAGCTGGTCTGTGAGATGATGGCAAATGCCAGGCAGCCTATGGCGTTGTCTCGGACCCTCGGGTTATGGAGGCTTCTCACCTCCCTGAGGGCACCACTTTCCAGAAGGCAGAACAAACTCTAGCCGGACAGCTTCCTCCCCACCCTTAACACTCTTTCCTCCTGGCTACATACTATTCAACATACCCTTGCCTTCCCAAACTCCTGAAATGGTCCTCAATTAACTCTATACAGTAAGCCTGGATTCGGGTGGCTTCCCCCAGGACCCTGGCCAGGACGACCCGTGTCTCTACTTCTCATGGTGGGTCTCAGCTTGGCCTCTTCCGTTGCAGCCTTGAGGCTCATGCAAAATGCCCTGGGCCACGGTGTCCTTTCTACCCAAGATTTTGCAAGTTGCCCTAGAAACCACTTCTGCCTTGTTGGCCTCACTACAAAGAAAACTAACGAGCTGGCTCAGGTTACTCTCCAAAATCGAAGAGCATTAGATCTGCTGATGGCCGAAAAAGGAGGAACCTGCCTTTTCCTTCGTGAAGAATGATGCTACTGTGTCAACGAATCGGGCCTTGTAAAACAGAAGATGGACAAACTCACCAATCTGAATAAAGACCTATACAACTGCCGCCAGGATGTATCCACCTTCGGTTGGATGCGGTCCCCTTTGGCTACCTGGCTATTACCACTAAGACCCATTGTCTAATCTTTCTCTTTGCTCCATCTTTTACAGTTCCTCCAGAGCTGCCTACAAGAGCTGTCACAAGTGGCAGTAAACCAGCTACTACATCCGTACTTCCCTCCACCAGCCGACCCGGCCTATAGCCCCTTAACTACGCCCCCTCCTAGCAGGAAGTAGTCAGAAAGAGCGGCGCCCATCATAACCAAAAGGCCGGAATGTAAGGCTGGTGGCGGCCCCTGCCCCCAGGAAAGAAACAGGCTCACTGACCAGACCCACCAAAAACGACTGCCAGCTACCACCAGCCCGTCCCCTGGAATCTGCAGGTACCACCAGCCCGTCCCCTGGAATCTGCAGGTACCACCAGCCCCTCCTGGTTCTTAAGAACAAAGACCACGGTGGAAAAAACCCAGCTCTTCCTGCCAAAAGACCCTAGCCTGGCCCAAACGGTATAAAAGGCCTCACCCCCTTCAAACGGATGAGACTTCTTGGCCCACCCCCCTCTGGGGCCTGCGAACCTCACCCAGGAGCACTTAATAAAGCCACGTTGTTTGACCCACTGTTTGGCTACTGGAAAACCTTACAGATGTGAACCCCTGTTAGGACTGGCCACGGGGGGTCTGTGGCGGGGACCGCCAGGGCTGTGTGGGCTGGTCTTGAGCTGCGGCTCCAGGGGAGAGGCAGTTGAGTGGACTTGACCGGGTGGAGAAAGGGCTGGGTTGAGCGCAGAGAAGGGACAGTTCGGGTCCTGCTGTGGTCCTCTACCTGCCCGGCCTGGCGTAGGGGAGATGCCCGGGAGGAACCTGCCACACGCAGGATGATGTCGGAAAGCAGCCCCCGAGCAGCCGAGCCGAGCTCACTCTGGGCTAGGCTGGGGACCACCGCAGAAGGGTGGGGCTCTCCTGGGAGGCTGCGGCTGGGCGGCCCTCTCCACGCAGCATGAGGCTTAAGACAAGTCTATTACTGTTTCCTTGTCACTCTGTCGCCTATCTAATGGCCTTCGATAGTAGTTGAATGAGAATTGATGGGGAGATAGATTTAATTAACCCCAGTGTCAGTAGCTGCCGGGCCACCGGTTTGTGCGTTAATAGAGAGGCTGCTGGGACTCTCCCGGGCTTTGCTGGGAGCCTGAGGCCAGAGGAGCAATTCTGCTTGTCAGCGGAGGTGGCCGGGCAGAGGAAAGGGGAGCGGGAGCTCGGCCTGCCCCCCCCCTTCTGAGACCCGGCAGTCAGCTTGGACTGGGCCACCTGGCTCTGCTCTCTTGTCTGGAGGTCTGATGGAGGCCCAGGGCTCACCGCGACTTCCTGGCCTGGAGACGAGCATCCTGTGGCTCAGCTTGCCATCTGAGGTCCCCAGTACGGCCCATGCTTGGGGGCTCCCTGGTCAGTGCCTGGCACTGAGTCCCCAGCAGAGTGTATTCTCCATGCCTCACTCTGCCTGCTCCCATCACTCCCCTTGGCCCACCTGCCACCACGTTCCCACCTGCCCCCTGGGCACCAGTCCCCCCATGTTCCCTGCCTCTGCCCCTACCTTCACTTTATTTCCTGTGGGCTGTTTCCCAGCTGCCCCTCGGTGCTGGCCCTACCTCTCAGCCGCACAATCAATTCTGAGTGTGACTGTGCTAGGAGGGGTGCCAGAAATCCTTAGACTGTCCTTGGCTTGGCCACCTGTCCTCTGTGACAGTGGACTCTCTTCCCATTCTGTCAAATGGGAGTTTGCACTGGACAGGCAGCCCTGGAGCAGATGCCTCTGCTGGACTCTGACAGGCTGGGCTTCTCTGACTTTGTGCAGGGTCCCTAGTGGGTGGCTAGTAACAAGGGGACAGCTAGGGACAAGGACTCTGTGCTCTGGCATGGTGAACTCCGGGAGCACAGGGACCTTGTTGGTTTCACTGACGACCATGTGCCAGTGCACAGCGAGCTCTGGGCGTACTGTTGAGTGGACGCCGTGACCAGGCCTGCCCCGAGGCTGAGTGCGGAGTGCCTGGGACCCCTCGGGAAGACCTGGATCGCCTCCGTGAGCCTGGCTACCTGGGCAGGGGGAATCTATTCCTGGCAATCCCAGCTTCCCACTCACTGCCCTGCCCCAGGTGGCTGTGTGACCTTGGGCAAGTCACCGTAGCACCCAGGGGCTCGGTCCATGGGCACAGAAATAGCATCTCTCGAAGATGTGACAGGATTCAGTGAACTGGCTGGCATCGTGCCCCTGTTCCCTGGACCTGGTGCTCCTTTCTTTGGTAGGGAGGGGGCTTTGGAGCCTGGAATCCAGGGGCAACTCGGGCCCTGTCCTGAGCACCCTCACCGTTCCTGGCAAGCGCCTTGGCCCATCCTGGGTGTCGCTGCAGAGAACACCTGTGTGCAGACTTTGACAGGTGTTTGAGAATTGGCAGACTGATGCTCACGTCTTGCCAGTTCAGCCCTGGGCAGGCCCCACTGGGAGAGGTGGCGCTGGAGCCCCGGGCACCCTCGTCCCAGAGCGGTGCCGCGGCGAGCCCGCGCCGACTCATGGGCAGGTGTGCGGCAGCGGCCACACGGCCGCCAGCACCCAGTGCCCGTCTGGCAGTCTCCTTGCCTGCTTCACACCTCTGCTGCTTTTCATTTTCAGCTCTGATTGGTTTTCTTGTTTTAACACATACCCCAGGCCCCGTCTTTGACCTTGGTGATGGATTCGGCTGCTCCCTGGGACTCCAGCTGCCAGGCTCATTTGGAGCCGCTGGGGGAGGGGTGGGGGAGGGGATGGTGGTGGTGGCAATCACCCTCTGTTCCAGGCTGGAGGGGCGGGGGGCCCCTCCCCAGAGCCCAGAGGCAGCTCATGGCCAAGCAGTGCAGAGCAGGTCCCGCAGCGTGGAAGGCTGGGGGGGGGGGTTGGGGACCGTCGGGCTGTGTCACAGGGAACAGATTGTCCCTCTCTGGGCCTCCCATTCCTGTTCTGTACAAGAGGATGTGGTGGTTGTGGATTGCTCACCTCTCAGACATGGAAAGTCTGAGTCTTGGATAAACAGGACATTGATTTCCCTTCATGTCTCTGCTGTGCCCACTCTAAATGTCTGCCAGCCATACGACAGCACTAAATGCTCTCGCTCCGCTGGACCTGGGTGGGAGCAGGGGCTGGGGAGGGCGACAGGGTGGCCAGAGACTTCCTCCACTAGACGGCTGGAGGGAGGGCTGGGCGTGCCGAGTGTGAGGAAAACCCCTCCCGACCTGCTGCCCTCGGCACCCGAATGGAGCCCCTGCCCTGGTCTTGGCAGGTTGAGGGTGGCCGTACCCCAGATGTGGGAGGTGGTGTCTTGGGCCACCAGATGTTTGTGTCCAGGGCCCGATGGCTACTTGGAAGCACTGGATGTTTGGCTGGAGTGTCACTCCTCACCCAGAAGTCTGTGATGGCGATAGGCAGGAGCCTGGGGACAGGAAGGCTGGTGAGACTGGCAGGTGGGGCTGTCACGGTGTCATGGTTCCTCTCTCCCCTCCTGCTGCTCTGTGGCTGGTTTGTTTTTTTTTCTTGAAAGTTTGCAAATGTATATGACAGATATATTTTGTAACATGTGACACCATCCATTGGTAAAGGGAACTGTTGATAAAATACGAAGTTCACACTTAAATTCATTCTGTGTGTCTCTCTCACACACACACAGTGTGTGTGTTATAGACTGAATATGCTCCCCCCTAAATTCGTGCACAGAAGCCCTAACCCCACTGTGGCTGCATTTGGAGACGGGGCCTCAAAGGAAGAAATTAAGGTAGGATGAGATAAGGATGGGGCTCTGATCTGATAGCATTAGTGTCCCTGTACGAAGAGACACCAGAGAGCTCTCCAGTGTGCACACTGAGGAAAACCCACGTGAGGACACAGTGAGTAGGCAGCTGTTGACAAGACAGGACGGGAGCCCTCACCAGAAACAGCATTTGCTGGCTTCCCAGCCCCTAGAACCATGAGAAAATAAGTTTCTGTTTAAACCATCCAGTCTATTACAGGAATCTGAGCTAAGTCAATATTTACATGTGTGTATACATATATAAAAACAT
Source organism: Microcebus murinus (assembly GCF_040939455.1). Taxonomy (NCBI): domain Eukaryota; kingdom Metazoa; phylum Chordata; class Mammalia; order Primates; family Cheirogaleidae; genus Microcebus; species Microcebus murinus. Next base: position 53,429,247 of record NC_134117.1, on the reverse strand, counting down.
AAATAAATTACCAAGTAACATGATTCTTTGTCAAGACAATAGTGAACTTGTAGATGTTCATACGTTCTGATATGAAGAACACCCACAGACATATAGTGACACACACCCTCGGTTATGTTCCCACACACCTCATGCTACCCAAGCAGCATGCTCTCATGATGTCTCCTTAATTCGTACGTGACTGACTCCCTCGCGCCATCCCTCAGGTCTGCAGTGTGGCAGTGACCCCACAGTGGGGGGTGGGGCGCAGGAGCCCGAGTGCTTCTAACTCTGCCACCAGTTGCCAGTTTGGCCTTAGCAAGCTACTGCCCCACTCTGGCCTCAGTTTCCCCATCTGTGAAGTCCCTTCTGTGTCTGATAGACTGTGATTTGATATCTACAAGTGTGTACCCGAGAGGTGGATACTTTTAAGGGTGTTTCCTACAGGTGAGCTGGATGGCCTGGATCTTGGGGACAAGGATGTGGTGTTGAAAGCTATGTGACCATGCAGGGGTCTAAGACAGAGCTCCAAGTGAGGGGGGAGCAGCTTGTCTCCTGTCAGTCTGGAGGATGGGAGACCTCAATCTCCGTTTTACTCGGCAGCCGCCCTGAGCAGCCTCTGCCTAACTCTCCTTCCATGTGCAGGGCTGAGGCCGGGCGGGGTGCAGGGACAGAGGAAAGGATTGGAAAACTTGGTGTTCTAGGCCAATTCTGCCACCCTTAGCTGTGGGACTTCCGGAAAGCCTTTCTGAGCCTCATTTACTTCATCCTTAAAGTTGCAGTGGTAACGGTGCATGATGCACAGCGTGGTTATAAATGCTCTGTTAACTGCCAAGGGCTGTTTGAATGTTTGATTCTGCTCAGAACCTCAGCAGCAGGGCTGTGGCCGTGGTGGGGCCCAGTTTTGTCCCCTCCCTGCTGTTGGTCCTCCAGTAGAAACCATGGTAGTTAGCAGAGCCCAACTCAGGACCCAGGGGTGCTGGTGAGATGTCAGACAGGCTCCTGTGTTCTGGGGTCTTGGGTCTGACCCGAGAGGCCAGATATGCAGCCCTGAGTTGTCAGAGAACCGAGAAGGGCAGGATGCACTGCTCTGCGGTCCAACCTTCAGAAACTAAAGGGAAGGGCAGGGCAGCCAGGCTGGGGAGGCTGCCTGGAGGAGGCAACATGGAGCTGGGGCTTGAGGGACAAGTAGCACGTGGACACAAGGCAAAGAAGTGGGGCGGGGGGTGGGGGGCAGGTGGTATGGCCCGGGGATGGGGATGACATGGCCTGCTGTCCGTGCTCAGAGGAGAGACACTTGTCTCACTAAGTCCTGGAACCACAGGGCACCTTGGGCTGAGAGAGTGGGGCCAGAAACTCCCTGGCTGTCCCTTGGTCCTCAGCGGGACTGTCCCCTGCCCCCATGCAGAAGGGCCATCCCCTGCTCCCCTCCTCCTGGAAGACATTCTTCCCTCCCCTTTCCCTGCCGGGGCCCTTGTACAGATCCTATCAGAAATTTTCAGCCCAAGTCAATAGCAAATGGCTAAATCAGTGAGTAAAGAGATAGCAGCAAAAGCGTATCATCTGGAAAGATGAAACGCCAGCAGAAGCAGGTAAATCATGAAACATGGCTGGCTCTGTGCAGCTAGACTGAGGGGTGGGGGCTACCTCCTTGGTGGGGCTCAGGAAAGGAAGTTATTCTCATTAACTTAAATATTCTCCTTAAATCTTTTGTTCTAGCCTGAATCCTTCCTATTGGATTGGAAGGCCATCTCTTCTTATCCTATCCTTTGTAACGAATTGGGGTGGGCAATACTGTGGCTTTAGGGAAGGGGGTCCTTTGGAGGCTCCCCTGGCTGACAGTGGGGGAGTTCGGGGCTGCCAGGGAGAAGAGTTTCCTTTGATCTTCCAGGCCTGCAGTTCTGACCCGCAGGCACAGGGTCCAGGCCCAGAGCTTGGGTTGAGTTCTGAGCCGGGATGTGGGAGTGCAGGTGCGGTCTCTCAGCCCCGCTGCCACCTGGCTTCCGTCCCGGCTCTCCAGGGCCAGCTCGCTCATCTCGGGCAAGTTACATAAGCTCTCAGTGCTGCCTCAGTTTCCCCATGGGTAAAACAAGGGCTGCTGACATTACCACCTCCGAGGGTTTTGGGAGGAAGGAACAAGATACCGCCCATGGCGCCATAGAGCCTGGCGAGTCATGGGCACTTAATACACATGAACCATTTGTTTGGATTTTGGAATCACAGAAATGCTAGGACATTAGATGCTGGGTATGGAAGGACTTGGAGAGATCAAACCGAGCTTCTGAAATGCTGGAGGAGGGGAGCCTGGAAGGGGGCAGAGAGGCAGGGTGGAGGGAGGGAAGGAAACCGGAAGCAGGTGTCCCGAGAATGGAAGTGGAGGGGGGAGGTGAGGCAGCTGGGCTGGCCCCAGGCTGAAAGGAGCTCCAGGCTGCTGGGCGTGTGGCCGGAAGTGACCGTGTGGCAGGAAGTGGCTGGAGGGTGTGTGTTGAGCCTGTTAAGCGCAGGGCCAGGAGCTGGCTGGGCACACCCTCAGATGCCTGCCTAAGTCTGGCAGGGAGGACGGGCCCAGTGTGCTGGGGGCTGGGGCTGGTGCAGTAGGTGCGGGGTCCCCGGGACAAGCTAATTCTGAAGGTTGCAGAGCACCCTAGGGCTATCATGTGGTGTCACCCCCTCCAGCCTCAGAAAAGGGGTGCCAGACGGGACCGAAGGTCAGTTACTTTTGGGAATCAGCTGCCTCCCCCCACCAGTCCCTCAAGGCCCCCGCATCCATGTTCTGCTGGGGGAGGTTCTGGGCTCTGCTCCGCTGTGGAGCTCAGAAGATGGGTACTGGGGACTTCCCTGCGACCGGGCCAGTACCAGGCCCCGAAATGTCTTTGGGACTCCCAAGCCTGGGGGTGAGGAGGGAAGGGTGTGTCTGAGAAGCACAAAGGGGCCAGGCAGCTGTGGAGGTGGGGGCAGCATAGTGATGGGCGGGGCAGGGGCTTGTCTTAAAGCTGCATTTATACATTTGCTCAGAGGGACCTGGGGCCTGATGGAGACTGAGGGGGGTGACAGCCTGCTGGAGGGGAAGGGCCTTCGTATGGCCCCAGTGCTTGGGTGGGGGGCGGCGTCCACATCTCCGGAGCCTGGCAAAGCCCTCACACTTCTCCCCACTCGGGCTGGGAAGGAGTCTGCTGGGACCAGGTCTTCCTCCCATGCTGTCCTACCCCTGGGGGCCAGCCCCGCCCGAGGTGGGGAGAGGAGGGGCTATGTGGAGTGGAGAAGAGGTGGCTCTGCTGGGAGTCAGACCCTTTTGCCTCCGGCTTCCTATGTGACCTTGGGTTTGTCACCGACCCCCTAGCCCCCCACCCTGGGCCTCCACTTCACAAACCGTAACACAAAGACAGTTATACTTGCTGACCTCGAGGAACTCTACGTGTCCAAGTCCAGTCCAAAGAAGGGCCCGGCTGGCAGATGCCCACCCTGCTGTCTAGCAGGCGGCCAGCAGGGGCAGGAGCCATCTGTGGGCTCATCTGAGCATGCACCTGTTCTTCCCGGAGACCTTGGGAGATCTAGGTGACTTTGAACACGAATCTCAGAATCCTGGAATCCAAATGGACAGCAGGGTGATCTGCTCCAGCCTCGTACCTGGGCCAGAAGGCAGCCGGGCAGCTCCCAGCCTGAGTGTGGACACCTGAGTCCTAGGCAGCCATTGCTAAGAAAATGACTTTCTGTGAGCCTCAGTGTTTGTCCGTGTAATTCTGTCAGCTGGATCTCAGCCAGCTGGAGCCAGAAGGTCCCTATCTGATCTCTGTTCTCAGGCCAGCCCTGCCATGGCTAGTGGTGGCATCACGTCCCCTGGGGTCTTCTCCAGGTGGACATCATGTTTTTGGAGCTGTTCCTCCTGGAAGAAGGCAGGGCAGGGCCGAGCAGAACCAGTTCCTCTGGGGACCTAAGACTTGACTTTTGCAAATTCAAGATGTGCCTGGTTGCCAGTCTTTTTCCACATAAATTACCACTTTTAACTCATCTCTCCCAAGCTCTACGTATTTACATTCTTTCCCCCAGAAAACTGCAGGATTTTACATTTACCCTTCTTAACCCCGAGTCAAGCTGTCGATATTTGTTTTGCATCTTGATTCCAGCATGCCACTGTATTCGCTTTCCCTCCCAGCCTGGTCCTCTGTAAGTTTGATAACTGGCCTTCTGTGCCTTCATCCAAGCCACTGATAAAAACATTCCACAAGACCTGGTCAAGTTCAGGGGGAGCCCCGTGGTCTCTAGAAAGCCCTTCAATTGGATATTGATTCATTAATTAGGTCTCTTTGGATCTTGTTGTTCAACCAGCTACAGATCTGGCTGACATCCTCGTTCGCTGGAAAGTCTTGAGAGACTACATCAAATGCCCCATTGAAACTGGATTGTCTACAACAATCTTCTGACTTTGTGTCCAGTGACCTTAGCAAAAGTGGGGACTGAGTGTGTTGGCATGACTCCTTGGTGCCCACGTGCCCTTTGATCATTGTTCTCAAACAGCTGGCCTAGTGATCAGTTCCACAATTATACTTGAAACTAGCATAAAATTAATTAGCCTGACATCTCTAAAATCTTTCTCCTCTTTCAAAAACTGGGACATTTGTTGACCTCCTTCTGCCCTTCTTGCTTTCCATGCTTTTTTCGAGGATTGCTGTTTCAGGTTCTGCAAATATATCTTCTGGTTCTTCCAGAAGTGTCAAAGATAACTTATTCCTACAAGAAGGCAAACTCGTTTAAAGTAGCTAGCTGTCTGACAAACATAAAGAAAATAAATCCTTGTTTGGTTACATAAACAATTTTGAACGTATCTATGAAAAAATACCTCTCCAAAATAAAAGGTAATTACAAAAATGTTTGCCACAAATATATGACAAGGGATTTTTTTCTATTATACAATGGAATCTTAAAAATAAGAAAAAGATACACAACCTAAGAAAAATGGGTAAAGGATATGAATAGGCAGTTTAGAGAAATAAGACATACAAAATGCCAATAAGCATATGAAAATATGCTCTATTTCTCAAGATTAATTAAAAACAAATCTGTACCATCAGATTAGCAAAAATTAAAATGTGATAAAACCTAATGCTGGCAAAGGTATGGAGAAATGGGCACTTGTGGATATGGTTGTTAAAGTGAAAATTGAGGTTAAAATTTAAACTAAAAATTTGAATGCATATACCTTTCAAGGATTTGATCATATAACTCAAATATATGTGTACTAGGATATTCATTGCAATATTGAAAAAGCATTAGAAACAAACATTTGTCACTAGGTGGCTGGTCACACCAACATATATCTATAAAATGAACGTGAAAAGAAAAGGTGCAGAACAATCTGGCATTATGGCGGGTGTGTGTGTGTGCGCGGGCGCACGCGCTATGGGTTCATAAAAATATCTGGAAAAATATATAAGAAACGACAAATACCTCTGAAAAGTAGGAATGGGGTTGAGGTAAGGGGAGAGAAATCTTGATCTTTTAAAAATTTCTTTGTATGCGGTTTTGATTTTTTTTTTTTAAATCAGGTGCTTTTAAAAGTCACTGCCTTGTCTCTTGTCATCCGACCATTCAGGCCAGCTCTTGGTTCACCAAGAACCCCCTGGGCGGGCTTCTGCTCCAGGGTCCTGCTTCCTCTGTCCTGGTTTAACTCTGTACAATCAAGACCTTCCAGTGACTCCAGACTCTGAATGTGGTTAAAAGTCCCTTCATTGTCTTTGTTTTTTTACTGTTTTGGTGGAGTTTCCCCGCCTGCCTGCCCCTCCAACCTATTTAGACTCACTAGGGCACGGGCCCTACAAACTACAGGTCCCGTTTTAGCCTTTTTGCCTTCTGGTATTGGCTGTGTCTCTCCTGCCACCCACTGCCCGGGGCCTTGGAAACCTTAGTTGACATATTAGAAGCCTGTCCTCTTCTTCCTTGACACCAGCTGCATTCATGGGTGAGAGTCACAGCGTATCTGACTTTGCTCTGAAAGTGTTGTCTCTGCCTTCCTGAAGTCCAGGGTATCTTTATTCAGCACGAAGCCACTGGGCCCCCGGGGTGCTGGGGAGCCACAGCGGGAAATCAGACAGGAAGCTGGCCCTCAAAGGGTTTGGTGGCCAGGAGCCCGGTGTGTATGCTGGTGAATTATAACGCAGATTGTTTAAGCCATCATTGTGCCCAAAGTAATGCTCCAACACACCCTTTCCTTACAGCCATTTAAGTCTCTTGGGAGGTGCAGGGGCAAGAAAAATGAATTATCTGGCCTGTTTCCCCCATCCCACTCCCAATCGATTGTAATGCCATGGAGATAGCATTTGAAAGAAAAGGGTGTTTCAATTCTGGTTCTTGGGGAAACCTCGGGGCACATAAGGGAGGGTAATTGGCAAGGACATGATTGTTCCTTTTCAGCTGGGGGTTAGAAAACAGTCATTAAAAGCTCTCTGTGCTTGGGAGAGAGTATGTGAAGTGCGTGCGCCCGTGCGCACAGCCGGGGAAGCGAGTGTGCGAGCGAGGAGGGGAAATCTTTGTGCTTTTACGAAGCAGCAGGTGTAGGGGTGGTGTAGGAATGTGGAGGAGAGTTCGGGGTCCCTTCCCCCACTAGCATCGAAATTGCAGTAACACAGATTAAGTGCTGCTGACCCCAGGAGACAAGCAGCTCTGTTTCCAAGGGAACCACATGCCTCCATCAAGGCTCACGAAAGGGAGGGCGAGCCAGGATGGAGCAGCCCTTCCACGCCCCTGGAGTAGTAGCCCCTACTGCAGAAAACCTCAGCTCTGCCCCATCTGCTCAGGGACCCCGGGCAGGGCACTTAACACGTCCTGGCTGAGCTTTCACTGGCAGGGGTGCTAGGAGCAGCTGGAGTCCCTTTGTGGGCTGTGTCCTGGGAGGAGTGGGCAGGTGGCTAGGGAACTTGGCTACCTCCCTCCCTCCCTGCCCCTAGGTCTCTGAATGACCTTGGGATGGTCCCTTGGCGCCTCTCTGAACGTGGTTCCCCCATCAGCATGGTGAAAGCATTGGGCAGACTCTAAGGATCCTGCCAGCTCTGTGACCATCTCTGAGACCATCCTCCAGTCCCCCTGCCCCACCCTGCCCCAAAGTGTGAGGGAGTGGAGGACCCAGGAAAACCATCCCCCTTGCTTGTCTGCCGCCACCAAGTAGCCCCAGCGGTGCCATCTCCCGAGCAACGGAGCAACACCCTGTCTTTAGGGAGTGCGTGGGGAGCCCCAGGGGCCAACCTGCTTTTCTCAGCAGCTTCAAGCAGGTGCAGAGATGAGAGTGGAAAGGTCAAGAGGGCTCTGAGGTGAGGGGCAGGTGACAAGGGTCTTTTCAGCCCAAAGCCCTTCAGGGAGCCACTGGGAAGTCGGGAGCTGAATCCCAGCCCCTGCCCCGGGCATTCAGGCTGGGGGTCTGTCCATCCTACCCAGAACCCAGCAGCCCAGGTTGATTTTCAGGGTCAGAAAGACATGGCAGAGCTGTGGAGTGGAAAGAGCTGTGAATTAACTAAATCCTAAGCCCCCCACCGACTGAATGGACCCCCTCGTGGCCAAGGGTACCCCAGGAAAACCTTAAAACTGAGTTCCTGGCCATGAAGGGAAGGCAGGTTAGACACGCTTCAGACAATAAGATACTAAATTATTAACAGGACCCAAGGCCAGGCGGCACACAGGTTAAATCACCTGCAGGCTATCGGTTTGCTTAACAGAGCATTTGATCAGAATACGGTGGCTTGTCTCAGATTAACAGACTTCCTCAACTTAAAACGTTCCAAGCCTTTAGACAAAGCTTTATGTCTCTAACCAATTACAAATCAAAGTATCTTTGAACTAACCTATGACTTATAACACTTCCCCCACCCTACCCACTGTGAGATGTCTTGCCTTTTGGGGCCAAACCAATGTACACCTTCCAGGTCCTGATTTATGATTTTACCTGCTATTTCTGTCTCCCTAAAATGCATAAAAACAAACTGTAACCCACCACAGCAGGACCATTTGCTCAAGACTTCTTGGGCATGGCTCCCCACGCCATGGGCACGCACACTGACTCAGAATAAGTCTTTTTAAATTATTTTACAGAATTTGGGCTTTTTTTCTGTTAACACAATCACTGGAGTCAGGCAGCTGGATTTGTAACAAATGTAAGGGTCTGAAAAAGAGCAAAATGTATTATGAGTTGTCTCTTTAAAACTTCCCATCCTTTTTGGGAATTAAAACCTACATTCCTGCCTGAGGCCGGTAATCAAAGGGGCAGAAAAATGTTCCTTGTTCTTTATTTTCTAGTATCTTTTAAACCACAGGAGTTGGCTCAACAGAATTGTCTGGAGGTCATGAGATCATCTTCACCAGAGACAAGATTGTGGAACCAAACCAACTACAGTTAAACAACAATAGCCCAAAGCTACAACCTGTGACACTGGTCACATAGACCTGAGCCCAATCTCTGAAAACACCCCTTTAAAAAGCCCTGCATTTCTGCTTAAAGGTGGTGTGGCAGTCTTTCGAGACACTAGTCGACTGCCCTCTGCATTTACTGCCAAATTAGTAAAGTTCTCTTTCCTTTTCCTCAAACCACTTGTCCTCATTCTTTGTTCTTACTGATTCGACTTTGGGGACAAGTACCGAACTTCCAGTGACAGTTTTACTTCCCAGCTCTCCCACTTACTGGTGATGGGACTTGAGGCAGGTCGCTAAGCTCCCTGAGCCTCAGCCTCCGCGTGACACCCACTTCACAGGGCTGTTGTGAGGACTCAGTGAGACAAGTGAAATACCCAGCAGAATGCCTGGCGCATGCTCAGTGCTCAGCAAATGGTAGGGTCTTTCTATGAATGTTTTTATAGATCAGCCGGGTCAATGGTTCTCAACCCTGACTGTGCATTGGAATCACTAAGAGAGCTTTTCAAATACCCAGTGTCCAGAACATCCTGAGATGGGACCCACAATTCAATATTTATTTGTTTGGAGACAAGGTCTCACTCTGCCGCCCCAGCTAGAGTGCAGTGGCGCCATCCTAGCTCACCGCAGGCTGGAACTCCAGGCTCGCTCAATCCTCCCACCTCAGCCTCCTGAGTAGCTGGGATTACAGGTGTGAGCCACCACACCCAGCTTCAATATTTAAAATGGTCCCCAGAGACTTCTGCTTCCAGCCATAAGGGAGCACTAGGAACTGGATTTACTCTCCTATCTTTTTTTTTTTTTTTTTTTTTTTTTTGAGACAGAGTCTGGCTTTGTTACCCAGGCTAGAGTGAGTGCCGTGGCGTCAGCCTAGCTCACAGCAACCTCAAACTCCTGGGCTCAAGTGATCCTCCTGCCTCAGCCTCCCGAGTAGCTGGGACTGCAGGCATGCACCACCATGCCTGGCTGATTTTTTCTATGTATATATTAGTTGGCAATTAATTTCTTTCTATTTATAGTAGAGACGGGGTCTCGCTCTTGCTCAGGCTGATTTCGAACTCCTGACCTCGAGCAATCCGCCCGCCTAGGCCTCCCAGAGTGCTAGGATTATAGGCGTGAGCCACCACGACCGGCAACTCTCGCATCTTAAACACAGAAATCTGGACCAAATATAGGATATGATGGTTTTTCAGACATTGGGCAACAGTCAGGGTAGGAATGTGATCTTTCAGAGAAAGGAAACAAACAAGGTGAGCCCTACAATTTCATGAACATCATGCTCTGAGTTGAGGAAATAGATTGAAGTTCAGAGAGACCAAGGTGGCTGGAATTTGTGGGCAGAGTCCTGGACAGGTGAGAGTTGCAAAGAAAGAAAGGAACGGCTCCAGAGTATTTCAAAGGGGTCCTCTTAGGTCTTTGGTTAAGAACCGATCTGAGTATTTGTGAAAGAAAAGCACCTAAGACCAGGAAAAGAACCACTAGAAAGGAGTAGGTTGAACAATTGCCAGAGCCCAAACAGCGCTGGGAATTGCTCTTGTTCACCCCAGCCAGAGTGGAAAACCTTGTAACACTGAAGACATCAGCCACAGTTACCTGAAAGATGTCACCTTAGTAGTGGGGCCAGATTAGCCCCAGAGTAAACCCCCTAGAGTAAGGGGGCTCTAGGTCCACCCCAGAAAAGATAAAAAGCCTTGAAAGGATCCAACTATTGCCAAGGAACTTATGTCCCAGAATAAAACTTAAGGAATATTTTATATGAATACATAAATATCCAACAGTCAACAAGTTATAATTTTCAATGTCTGGCACCTAACCAAAAATTACCAGATGAATTAATATTCTATTGCTGCCACAATAAGTTACTACAAACTTAGTGGCTTCAAGCAGCACTCATTTGTTATCTTATAGTTTCTGCAGGTAGAAGCCTGCACATGGCATAGCTCTGCTGGGCCCTCTGCTATGGTCTCACAAGGCTAGGATCATGGTGCCAGTGTTTTGCATCTTGGGATCCTCTTCTAAGTGCAACTTCATTTCCTGTCGTTGTAGGACTGAGGTATGCATTTCCTTGTTGGGCGTCAACTAGGGGCTGCCCTCAACCCCCTGAGGCTGTCCACATCTTCTCTCATGATTCCTCCTCTATCTTCATACCAGCAATCAGCACCGGTGCATCGAATACAGCTTCAAATTTCCCTGATTTCCTCTTCCTCCTCTGCTTTTAAGGACTTGTGATTACATGGGGCCCACCCAGATAATCCAGTATGATCTCCCTATTTTAAGGTCAAATGAGCAGTAAACTTAATTACACTGGCAAAATACCTTTTTCTATGTAAGGTAATACATTCACAGCCCCCTTGATTAGAACACAGAGTCTTCTAGAAGGCTGTAATTCTGCCACCCATGCAAAGAAGCGGAAAAATATGACCCATTCTAGGTGAAAAATAAATTAATGGAAATAGACCAGAAATGGCAGAGGTGATGGGATTAGCAGACATGAATGTTAAAATAGCTATTATGAATATGCTCTGTATGTTCAAGAAGATAGAGGAAAACATGAGTATGATAAAGAGAAAATTGGAAGATATATAAAACCACCCAAATGGAACTTTTAGAGATGAAAAGTTTGATATCTGAAATTAAAAATACACCAGGTGAGATTAAGCATAGATTGGACACTGCAGAAGAAAAGTAAACTTGAAGACATGACTATAAAAACTATCCAAAAGGAAGGAAAACAAAAAGAAATACACAGAACAATGGGACATTTTCAAGCAATATAATAAGAGTCACGGGCTGGGTGTAATAGGAGTCCCTCTGGGAGGCCGAGTTGGGTGGATTGTTTGAGCTCAGGATTTCGAGACCAGTCTGAGCAAGAGTGAGACCCTGTCTCTACTAAACAGAAAAAAATTAGCTGGACAACTTAAAAATATATAGAAAAAATTAGCTGGGCATGGTGGCACATGTCTGTAGTCCCAGCTACTCTGGAGGCTGAGGCAGGAGGATCACCTGAGCCCAGGAGTTTGAGGTTGCTGTGAGCTACGCTGATGCCACAGCACTCTAGCCTGGGCAACAGAGTGAGACTCTGTCTCAAAAAAATAAAAAATAAAAAAATAATAATGGGAGTCACAAAAGGAAGAGGAGACTTTTTTTTTTAAACAAATCAATGACTAAAACCTTTCCAAATGAAAATGGTAAACCCACACATCCAAGAAGCTCGATGAACCCAAAGCAAAAGAAACATGAAGAGAACTGCACCAGGATATATTGGAACCAAATGCGATAAAAATAAAACCAGTAATAAAATGAAAACCTTAAAAACAGCCACAACAACAACAAAAAGACAGGTTACATATAGAAGAACATAGGAATAGCAACAGACTTCTTGTGAAAAACTATTAAGTCCAGAAGAAAATAGAGTGTCATCTTTAAAGTACCAACAGAAGGCCGGGCACGGTGGCTCACGCCTGTAATCCTAGCTCTCTGGGAGGCCGAGGCGGGCGGATGGCTCGAGGTCAGGAGTTCAAAACCAGCCTGAGCAAGAGCGAGACCCCGTCTCTACTATAAATAGAAAGAAATTAATTGGCCAACTGATATACATATAAAAAATTAGCCGGGCATGGTGGCGCATGCCTGTAGTCCCAGCTACCCGGGAGGCTGAGGCAGAAGGATCGCTCGAGCCCAGGAGTTTGAGGTTGCTGTGAGCGAGGCTGACGCCACGGCACTCACTCTAGCCTGGACAACAAAGCAAGACTCTGTCTCAAAAAAAAAAACAAAAAACAAAAAAAAATAAAGTACCAACAGAAAACCTGGCAACCTATAATTTAATACCCAGCAAAAAAAATTTTTTTCTAAACTCAAGTGATCATCCTGCCTAAGCTTCTAGAGTAGCTGGCACTATAGGTGTGCACCACTGCACCTGGTTTAAACATTTTTTTTTTAAATGAAAACAATATAAGGCCTTTGTAGATCAATTAAAGCTATAATAATTAATTCATTGGCAGCCCACCTCCACTAGAAGAAGCATTCAAGGAAATGTTCAAGAAGAAGAGGCCAGGTGCAGTGGCTCACACCTGTAATCCTAGCACTCTGGGAGGCCAAGGTGGGTGGATCACTCAAGGTCTGGAGTTCAAGACCAGCCTGAGCAAGAGTGAGACGCCGTCTCTACGAAAAAAAATAGAAATTATCTGGACAACTATATATACATACATATATATATATATATATATATATATATATATATATATATATATATATATATATATATAAAAGTAACCGGGCATGGTGGCGCATGCCTGTAGTCCCAGCTACTCGGGAGGCTGAGGCAGGAGGATCGCTTGAGCCCAGGAATTTGAGGTTGCTGTGAGCTAGGCTGACACCATGGCACTCTAGCCCCAGCAACAGAGTAAGACTCTGTCTCAAAAAAAGAAGAAGAAAAATGATACCTTGTAGAAATTTGTATAGAAATAAGAGTAATTAAGAGTGATGGAAATGTAGAAATGTGAATAAATATAAAAAATATTTTCAAAATAATTCTGATCTCTTTAAAATATAATTGATTTAATTTTTTACAGCTTTATTGAAATATAATTGACATATGATACTACACATATTTAACATATTTTATAAGTTTGACACATGTATACGCTAGTGAAATCATCACCACAAATAGGAAATTCAACATTATTTATCATCTCAAAAAGTTTCTTTGTACTTCTTTGTAATCCCTCCTCTCTGCACCTCCTCACACCTCTCACCCTCCAACTAAGCAGACACTAACCTGCTTTATGTCACCATACATTAGTTTGTGGTTTCTAGAGTTTTACAAATATAGGATAAGTATATATTCTTTTGTGCCTGACTTCTTTCACTCAGCATATTTGTTTATGCTATTGGATGTATGAATGGTTTGTTCCTTATTACTGCTGTGTAATATTCCATTGTTTGGCTATACCACATTTGTTTATCCATTTACCTGTTGATGGACATTTGGATATGTCCATCATGGACATTGAGGCTATTACATTGAGCCCCATGGACATTGGGGCTATTAAAAATCTGCTATAAACATTTATGTACAAGTCTTTGTATGAACTTATGCAATTGGAAAGGAAGAAGTCAAATTAGCCTTGTTTGCAGGTAACATGATCTTATATTTATAAAAACCTAAAGACTCTATCAAAACACTGTTAGAACTGATAAATGAATTCAATAAAGTTGCAGGATGCAAAATCAACATACAAAAATCAGCAGTGTTTATATGTGCCAATAGTGAACAATTTGAAAAGTAAAACAAGAAAGCAATCCCATTTACAATAACTATGAAGAATATAAAATACCTAGGAATCAATTTAATCAAAGAAGTGAAAGATCTATACAAGGAAAGCTTTATAAAACACTGATGAAAGAAATTGAAGAGGAGACAAAAAATGGAAAGATATTCCATACTCTTGGACTGGTAGAATTAATACTGTTCAAAAGACAATACTACCAAAAGCAATTTACAGACTCAATGTAATCCCTATAAAATTATCAATGACATTTTTTACAAAAACAGAAAAAATAATCCTAAACTTGACATAGAACCACAAAAGACCCTGAATAGCCAAACTTACCCTGAACAAAAAGAACAAAGCTGGAGGTATCACACTACCTGACTTTAAAATATGCTACAAAAATATAGCAACCAAAATAGCATGATATTGGCGTAAAAACAGACACAGAGACCAATGGAACAGAATAGAAATCCCAGATATAAATCCACACATGTATAGTGAACTTATCTTCACAAAAGTGCCAAGAACATACAGCAGGGAAAAGACAGTCTCTTCAATAAATGATGCTGGGAAAACTGGATATCTATGTGCTGAAGAATGAAATGAGACACTTATCTCTTACCATATAAAAAGTCAAACCAAAATCGATGGAAGACTTGAAATCTTGAAATCTAAGACCTGAAACTATGAAACTATTAGAAGAAAATATTGGGGAAATGCTCCCGGACATTGGGCTGGGCAAAGATTTTTTTTGTCTAAGACAGGGGTCCTCAATCTTTTTAAACAGGGGGCCAGTTCACTGTCTCTCAGACCATTGGAGGGCTGGACTATAGTTTTAAAAAAACTATGAACAAATTCCTATGCACACTGCACATATCTTATTTTGAAGTAAAAAAACAAACGGGTAAAAACGCCCGCCTGTGGCCCTCGGGCCGTAGTTTGAGGACGCCTGGTCTAAGACCTCAAAAGTACAGGCAACAAAAGCAAAAATAGACTAATGGGATTATATCAAACCATAAAGCTTCTTCAGAGCAAAGGAAATAATCAACAAAGTGAAGAGACAACTCACAAAATGGGAGAAAAAATTTTCAAACTATCCATCTGAAAAGAGATTAATAATTAGAATATATAAGGAGCTCAAATAACTCAACAGTAAAAATCAAAATAATCTGATTTAAAAATAGGCAAAAGATCTGAATAGAGATTTCTCAAAAGAAAATACTCAAATAAATAGCCAACAGGTATATGAAAAAATACTCAACATTACTAATCATCAGAGAAATGCAAATCAAAGCCACAGTGAGATACCAACTCACTCTAGTTAAAATGCCTTTTATCAAAAAGGGAATAATGTAGCCGGGCGCGGTGGCTCACACCTGTAATCCTAGCCCTCTGGGAGGCCGAGGCGGGTGGATTGCTCGAGGTCGGGAGTTCGAAACCAGCCTGAGCAAGAGCGAGACCCCGTCTCTACTATAAATAGAAAGAAACTAATTGGCCAACTAATATATATAGAAAAAATTAGCCGGGCATGGTGGCTCATGCCTGTAGTCTCAGCTACTTGGGAGGCTGAGACAGAAGGATCGCTTGAGCCCAGGAGTTTGAGGTTGCTGTGAGCTAGGCTGACGCCATGGCACTCACTCTAGCCTAGGCAACAAAGCGAGTCTCAAAAAAAAAAAAAAAAAAAAAAAAAAGGGAATAATGAATGCTGGCATGGATGTGGAGAAAGGGAAACCCCCACATGCTGTTGGTAGGAATATAAATAAGTACAGCCACTTTGGAAGACTGTATGGAGGTTCCTCAAAAAGCTAAAAATAGGACTACCATATGATCCAGCAATCCCACTACTGGGTATATATATCTAAAGGAAAGGAAATCAACATATCAAAGAGATATCTTCACTCCTAAGTTTATTGTAGTACTATTCATAATAACCAAATATGGAATAAATCTAGGTGCCCATCAACGGATGAATGGATAAAGAAAATGTGGTGTGTGTGTACAATGGAATATTATTTAGCTATGAAATTATTTTATCTGCAGCAACATGGATGGAACTGGAGGTCATTGTGTTATATGAAATAAGCCAAGCACAGAAAAATAAATAATGCATGTTCTCACTCATAAGTGGGAGACAAAAGTTGGATTCCAAGAAGATAGAAAGTAGATTTGTGGTTACCAGAGGCTGAGAAGGGTGGGGGTGAGGGGGAGATGAAGAGAGGTTGATCAGTGGGTACAAATATACAGTTGGATAGAAGAAATAAGACCTACTATTTGACAGATCAGTAGGATGACCACAGTTAACATTACTGTACGTTTCAAAATAGCTAGCGGAAAATAATTCAAATGTAACTAGCACAAAGAAAACATAAATCTTTGAGGGGATGAATATCCCAATTACCCTTATTTGATCTTTACATATTATAGGTAATATATTACATTTATTAATATTATATGTAATATTAATATGATATATAATCAAGTCTCTGATTGCTGCTATTGGTCATTTGTGCGTTCTTTCTTTTTTTCCTGACTAGTCTTGCTAGAGTTTAGCAATTTTATTGATCCTCTGAAAGGACCAACTTTTTGTTTCATTGACTTTTTCTATTGTTTTTCTGTTTCATTGCTTTCCACTTTAATGTTTATTGTTTCCTTCCTTCAGCCTTCTTTGGGTTTTATTTGCTCTTCTTTTTTTACTTTCTTAAAATTAGAAGCTGAAGTTATTGATTTGAGAATTTTCTCATTTTCCAGTATAAGGAGATACAGCTCATTGCTATAAACTACCCAAGTACTGTTTTAGCTGCATTCTACAAATTCTGATATGCTGTCAAAGTCTTTTGTTAAAAATAGGCCTTATGTTTTTAGAACAGTTTAAAATTTACAGGAAAATTGAGTAGTACACAGAGTTCCCATATATTCTGCACCCAGTTTCCCCTGTTATTTATCTTTTCTTTGTTATTATTATTTTTATTATTATTATTTTTAGTAGAGACAGAGTCTTGATCCATTGCCCAGACTGGAGAGCAGGTGTGATGACAGCTCACTGTAACCTCAGACTCCTGGGCTCAAGCGATCCTTCTGCCTCAGCCTCCTGAGTAGCTGGGACTACAGGCATGTGACACCATGGGTGGCTAATTTTCCCTATTATTAACATCTTCCATTACAGTACTTGTTATCATTAACCAACAATATTGATACCTTATTATTGACTAAGCCCATAATTTATTAGATTTTCTTAGTTTTTACTAGTGTCCCTTTCTGTTCTAGGATCCCATCCAGAATACTACATGACATTTAGCCTCATGTCTCCTTAGGCTTCTCTTGGCTGCGGCAGTTTTTCAGACTTCCCTTGTTATCAATGACCTTGACAGGGTTGAGGAGTCTGGTCAGATATTTTGCAGGACGCCCCTCCATTCCACTCTATCAGAATTTGTCTGGTGTTTTTCTCCTGATTATATAGGGGTTATGGATTATCGGGTGGAAGACCACAAAAGTAAAGGGCTATTTTCATCATAGCTTATCAAAGGTGTTGTTATGGGTTGAATTGAACCCTCCCCAAAGAGATACGTTGAAGTTCCAACCCACAGTCTTTCAGAATGTGACTTCATTTGGAAATAGGGTCTCTACAGAGATAATCAATTTAAAGTAAGATCATTAAAGTCGAAATCACTGGGCTGTAATCCAAGGTGACTGGTGTCCTCTACAGAGGGAACTTTGGATGCAGAGTCATACACAGCGAGAAGACAGTCGTGTGATCTCAGTGACCGCATCTACAGGGAACAAGGCAAATTATTGGCACGCACCAAAAGCTAGAAGCGTCCAAAGGAGGATCCTCCCCTAGAGCTGTCAGAGAGAGCAGGGCCCTGTTGACACCTTGATTTCAAACGTCTAGCATCCAGAACTGTGAAAGGCTACACGTCTGTTGTTTTAAGCCTCCCAGTCTTTGGTACATTACGGCAGCCCTAGGAAACGCATATAGGTCTGTTGTCACGTGACTTGTGCCTGTCGGTGTTGGCCTTGATCACCTGGCTGAGGTGGTGTCTGCCAAGCTCCCCGGTGATTTTTATGCCAGGGAAACAGAAGGCAGTGGACAGAAGGCCTTTGGGCTTTCTACCTGTGACAGGCTTTTAAGTTGTTGCTTAGGAGATAGTACCACAGTAAACAAATAGCTCGCTCAAGAGGAGCATATCTTACATGCCAGGCACCGCATAAACCCAGACCTCTCAGTACTGCTGGGAGCCGCAGGCTGCCCCAGAGGCAATCCCGTGTGAAGGTGCAGCAGCCTGTGTTCTGGGGCCTCCTTTCCCCCGGGTGACAGGAGAGATAAGAGACATCCAAGTGATTCTGTTTAAGGCGTAGACTGGAGCTTTAGCCAGAGGCCAACTCCCTCCTTCTGCCCCAGGCACTATGAGCAAGGAAATTCCCAGTGTGGATAGAAGTTAAAAGATAACCAGTTCTCCAAGAAAAAGGGTATACACAGGGCAAGGTGTCCAGAGCCTGGAGAAATAAAACTAGCAGAAACAAAGGCTAAAAAAAGTAAGGTGTTTTTTTTTTGGTGATTTTCTTCAGGATATTAGAATGGAGCATTTTGACCCAGTATGTGCCACAGTTATTCACCTGATGGACAGTATTAATATTTTCTATTTTTTACTATAATAGCACAGCTATGAACATCTATGTACTATTACTTTCTGTAACCATATTAGAAGATAGATTCCTGAGAGTAAAAGTGCTGGATCATGGGGTAGGAGCTTTGGAAATTTGACCCATACCACCACATTACTCCTAAAAGATTGCACAGTTCTACATTCCTACCAACAGCATAGGAGAGTGCCCATTTTCACACATCATCACCAATACTGGATGTTATCTTCTTATTAATTTATAGTCTCTGAAAGGTAAGGAAAGTCATCTCATTTTCATTCATCAAATTCCCTTTTGATTTCTTCTTTGACCTAAAAGGTTGTTTAGATATGTATTAGTTTCCAAATATTTGGGAATTTTCCATATTATCTTTTTGTAATTGATTTATAATTTAATCTTATTGTGATCAAGGAATATGTTTGTATGTTTAATTTAGAATGAAACATTTTAAATTAATTGTGACTTTTTAAATAACATAGTATATGGTTGATCTTGGCAAATGTTCTTTGTATGATTGAAAAGAATTGGTATTCTGCTATTTTTTGTTGGAGAGTTTGGTGTCATTTAGGTCTACTTGGCTGGTAAGATTGTTAATGACCATTGTATCTTTGATGATTTCCTGCCCACTTGTCCTGTTTATTATTGAGAAAGGATATTGACTGTTCAATTATAATTGTGAATTTCTCTGTTTCTCCATCCAGTTCTATCAGTTTTTGCTTCATGTAGTTTGAAGCTGCTGTTAAAGGCATAATGTTTAGTATTGTTATGTACTCCTATCAACACCTTTATCAATTTATTTATTTATTTATTTTTTGAGACAGAGCCTCACTCTGTTGCCCAGGTTGGAGTGAGTGCCGTGGCATCAGCCTAGCTCACAGCAACCTCAAACTCCTGGGGTCAAGCAATCCTCCTGCCTCAGCCTCCCGAGAAGCTGGGACTACAGGCATGTGCCATCATGCCTGGCTAATTTTTTCTATATATGTTTTTAGCTGGCCAATTAATTTCTTTCTATTTATAGTAGAGACAGGGTCTCGGTCTTGCTCAGGCTGGTTTCGAACTCTTGACCTTGAGCAATCCACCTGCCACAACCTCCCAGAGTGCTAGGATTACAGGCGTGAGCCACAGTGCCCAGCCAACACCTTTATCAATTTAAATGACTTTATCCCAGAAAATATTCTTGATTCTGAAATCTTTGTCAGATATGAAAATAGTCACTCTAGCTTTCTTTTTGTTAGTGTTATCATGGAATATCTTCTTCCATTCTTTTACTTATAACCTGATGGTGTTCTTATAGTTAAAGTACATTTCTTGTAGGTAGTATATAATTGGGTTTTGCCTTTTTATGCAATATTATGATTGCTACCTTTTATTTGGGGCATTTAGACCATATACATTTAATGTAATTATTGATAAGGTTACTACATTTAAATCTATCATTTTGCTATTTACTTTCTAAGTGTCCCATCTGTTCTTTATTTTCTTTTTTTCTGCCTTCTTTGGATTTATTAACTATTTTTATGAGTCCGTTTTATGTTTGGCTGGTTTACAAGAAGCCATAACTTTATTTTATTATTTTAGTGTTTTCTTTAGGGTATTTTAGTTATTTCTTTAACTTATCACAGTCTACCTTCAAGCGATATTATAGCACCATATATATTATAAGAATCTTATAATAACAGATTACAATTTCTCCCTTCTAGGATTTATGTTATTGTTGTCATACATTTTACCAAATATATTGTTATTTATTTGTTTAAATAGTTAATTATCTTTTAAAGATATTCAGAAAATAAAACTTTTATAGTACTTTTACTCGTGTGGTTACCATTTCCAGTGTTCTTTATTCCTTTGTATAGATCCATATTTTCATCTGTTGTCATGTTCCTTCTGCCTGAAGAATGTTCTTTGGTATTTCTTGGAGTGCAACTCTGCTGGTGGTACATTTTTCAGCTCTTGTGTGTCTGTGAATGTCTTCTTTTCTTTTCTTTTTTCTTTTCCTTTTTTCCTTTTTCAAAGCTATTTTTACTGGGCATAAAATTGTAGGTTGATAACTTTTTTTTAGCAACTTAAAAGTCATATTCCACTGTCTTTTTCTTTCATTATTCTGAGGAGAAACCTGAAAATATTAAATTTATCTTTTTTTCCCCCTCTGTATATAGTATGTTTTTCCCTCTGGCTACATTTAAGATTTTTTTCTTTATTCTTGGCTTTTAGCCATTTGATTATTATATGTCTTGGTGTCATTTTATTCATATTTCCTATGCTTGGAATTCATTGAACTTCCTGGATTTGAGGGTTATAGCTCTCATCAAATTTGAAAAATTTTTGCTATTATTTCTTCAAATATTTTTTCTGTTCTTTCAAGTCCCCACCTCTTTTATTTTTTGGAGAGTCCAATTACTTATACATTAGGCCACCTGAAGTCCCACAGTTCAATGATGCTTTCATTATTTAAAAAAATTTTTGTTTTCCTCTGTTTGTTTCATTTTGAATAATTTCTATAGCTGTGCCTTCAAATTCACTAATATTTTCTCCTTCCATGTCTAATCTGTCATTAGTTCCATTTTAGACATTGAGATTTTTCATTTCAGACAATGTAGTTTTCAACTTTTGATGTTCAGTTTAGTTTTGTTTTTTTTTTTTAAATTATCATTCATGTTTCTACTTAGCTTTTTGAACATACAGAATACAGTTATAATAACTGTTTTAAATATCCTTGTTTGCTAGTTCTAACATCTATTGTCAGTTCTGGGTTCATTTCAGTTGATTGGTTACTCTCCCCAGTATGGATTGTATTTTTCTGCTTCTGTGTATGCCTGGCAATCTTTGAGTGCCAGACATTGTGAATTTTACCTTATTGAGTCCTGGATTTTTATATTCCTATAAAGTAGTTTTGGTTTTGTTTCCCTCTGGGATGATGTAGCTAATTACTTGGAAAGAGTTTGATCCTTTTGAATCTTGCTTTTATGACATTAGCAGATCTTGAGCAGTGTTCAGTTGAGAGTTAATTATTTTTCACTACTGAGGCAAGAACTTCCTTAGCATTCTACCCAATAACCCCGGAATTATTTGTTTTTCCAGTCTGGTGTGTAGGGAGAGGCACTATCTCTGGCTCCGTGGGAGCTTTGGGCACTGTTCTCTAATCTCTTTGCATTGTTTTTTTCCCCAGCCTTGGGTAGTTTTCTCACATACATACAGTGATCGGTGCTCTACTGAGTACTTAAGGGGCCCTTATGCAGACCTCCAGGGTTCTCTGTCTGTGCAACATTTTTCTCTTTAGTACTCTGTCTTGGGAATTGTAGCCACCTTCATGTCCCCATATGCTTTGCTTTGCACCCTGAACTCAGGAAGTCCATTAGGCTCTGCCTGGATTCCCCCTCCCTGTGCCAAAGCCTGAAATCTCTTTCAAAGCAGTAAGTTGCCACAATCGTAGGGCTTACATAGTTTGTTTCCTGTTTCCCAGAGATTGTTCCTCTTCATTGCCTGATGCCCAGTGGCTTTAAAAGTGTTGCTTTCTATATCGTGTGTGTGCTTTTAAAAATTCATTGTGTTGGACAGAAGGATAAATCTGTTCCCTGTTACTCTTTCTTGGGCCTGTAATTGACTATTTCAAGATAAAAAATAATAATCACGCACTTGGGACTTAAGAGAGATATAGAAGTAACATGTATCAACAGCAACAAAGGATGGGAGGGGAGAAATAGAAGTGTACTGTTGTAAGATTCCTACAGTGTGAGTGAAGTGGTACAATGTTACTTGGAGCTAGACAGTGATAAGTTAGACATAAGTAATGTAAGCCCTAGAGAAACTAAGAAAATGTAAAACAAAAAAAGCAAAGCTAATAAAGGAAATGACAAGAAAAACCTATACAGGAAAAATTTTTAAAAATTAAGCAGAAAGGTAGGTTTGAACTAGTGATGCCAATTATTATGTAAAATTCATGATAATCTAAACACTCCAACTAAAAGAAATTTTTAGATAGGAGAAGAAGGCAAGACTCATCTACATGTTATTTATAAGAAGACTATTTTGCATGTGAAGACACAGATAAGTTAAAAGTAAAAAGATGGACAAAGATATATAGTGCAAACTTTAATCCAAAGAATGCTAGTGTGGTTATATCATACACAATAGACTTCAGAACAGTGACTATTACCAGGGATAAAGGGAGACATTTCATGATGATTAATGGGTCAATTAATCAAAAGGACACTATAGTCTTAAATGTGTATGCGCGGCCAAACATTAGAGCTTCAAAATATATGAAACAAAAACTGATAGAACCAAAAAAAAAATAGACAAATCTACACTGATAATTGGAAATTTCAACATTTCTCTTTCAGTAATTGATAAAACAAGTACACAAAAAAATCAGTGAGGATGGAGAAGAACTTAACAACACTATCAATCAACTTGACCTAATTGACGTTTATAGAACACTCTTCCCCAAAACGGCAGAACACACATTCTTCTGAAGTGCTTGCGGAACATTTACCAAGATAGAGCAAGCATCTTCTGGGCCATAAAACAAAACCAAGAAGACTGAAATCATGCAAAGTGTGTTCTTTGGACATGACAGAAATAAATTTGACATCGGTAACAGAAACATATTGATGGGAAAATCCCCAAATATTTGGTAATTAAATGACATACTCCTAAATAAACAATGGGTCAAAGAAGAAATCACAAGGGAAATTAGAAGACATTTTGCACTGGAAGGAAGTGAAAACAAAGCACACAAAAAAGATAAAAATTTGTGGGGTGCATCTCAAGCGGTGCTTAAGAAGGAAATTTATAGCCTTAAATGATTGTATTGGAAAAAGAAAAAAACGTCTTAAATCAATTATGTAATATTTACCTCATGAATCTAGACCAAGAAAAGCAAATTAAATCAAAAGTAAACAGGAGGAAAATAATAAAGATAAGAGGTGAAATTTTAAAAAGTAGTAAGGGGTCAGGGATGAGAGAGAGAGAGAGAGAGAGAGAGAGAGAGAAAGAGAGAGAGAGAAAGAGAGAGAGAGAGACATTGACTAGCTTAATAAAACCAAAAGCTGGTTCTTTGAAAATGTCAGTAAAATTGACAAACCCCTAGCTATACTAATCAGGGGAAACGAAGAGAGAGAGAATACACAAATTACCAAAATTAGGAACGAAAAGGCACTATCACAATAGGTTCTATAGATATTAACAAGATAATACAGGAATATTATAAATAACCTTTGCCCAATAAAGTTGACAACTTAGACGAAACAGACAAAATGCTTGAAAGGCACAAACTGTCAAAGCTTATTTTAGAAGAAATAAACTTCTTAATAGCCCTTCATCTATTTTTATTGAGAAATAATTCATATGACATAAAATTTCATGTAACACAAAATGCACCAGCTTAAAGTGTGCCTTCCAATGGCGTTTAGCATATTCACAAGGTTGTGCAATCATCACTTCTATCTAGTTCCAACATTTCATCACCCTAGAAAGAAACCTCCTACTCATTAGCAATTACCCCTCATTCTTTTCTCTCCACGACAACCCCTGACACCACTAATCTACTTTCTGTCACTACGGACATTATGCACATTCCGTATAAATGGAATCACACAACATATGACCTTTTGTGTCTGGCTTCTTTCATGCAGCATAATTTTTTAAGGCTCATCCATGTCGTCCCATGCGTCAGTACTTTCTTTTTGCTTATGGCTAAATAATATTCCACTGCGTGAACATACTCCATTTGCTTATTTCTTTATCAGTTGATGAACATTTAGGTTGTTTCCACTTTTTGGATATTATGAATAATGCTGCTAAGAACATTCCTTAATAATTTTTAACGTAAACACATGTTTTCACTTCTCTTGGTTCTATACCTTGGAGTGAAATTTCTGGTTCCTATAGTAACCCATGTTTAGCATTTGAGAAACTGCCAAACTGTTTTCCAAAGCAGCAGCGCCAGTTTACATGCTCACCAGCAATGAAAGAGACTTCCAATTTTTCCACATCTTCTTGTTATTTCTGTTTTCTTGTGTGTGTTTTATAGCCATTCTAGTGGGTGTGAAGTGGTCTCTGATTATGGTTTTGATTTGCATTTCCCTAATGACTAATGATGCCGAGCATCTTTTCATATACTTATCGGCCATTTGTCTATCTTTGGAGAAATGTCTATTTAAATCCTTTGCCCATTAAAACAATTAGGTTGTCTTTGTATTGCTGAGTTGCAACAATTCTTTATATATTCTGGATATACCAGGCCCTTATCAGATATATGATTTGCAAATACTTCTTTCCATTCTGTCTGTTGTCTTCACTTTCTTGATAGTGTCTTTTGATGCACAGAAGTTTATCATTTTGATGAAGTCTAATTTATCTATTTTTTCTTTGGTTGTTTGTACTTTTGGTGTCATATCTAAGAAATCATTCACTGCCTAATCCAAGATCAGGAAGATTCACACCTATATTTCTTCTAAGAGTTTTATAGTTTTAGTCCTTACATTTAGGTCTTTTATGCATTTTGAGTTAATTTTTGTGTGTGGCATGAGATGGGGCCCGTCCATTATTTTGTATGTGGATATTCGTGTTGAAAATCAATTGATCATGCATGTAAAACCCTTGTTTTATTTCTGTACTTTCAAGTTATATTTCATTCATCTATATTTCTGTCTTTATGCCAGTGCAAACTGTCTTGATTGCTGTAGCTTTGTAACAAGTGGGGTTTTGTTAGTTTGTTTGTTTTCTATTTAAAGACAAAGTCTTGCTCTGTTGCCCAGGCTAGAGTTCAGTGACATGATCATAGTTCACTGTAACCTCAAATGCCTGGGCTCAAGCAATCCTCCCAGCTCAGCCTCCCGAGTAGCTGGGACTACAGGCATGCATGACCATGGACAGCTGATTTTTAAAAAAAATTTTGGAGACAAGGTATGTAGCCCAGGCTGTTCTTGAACTTATGGCCTCAAGTGATCCTCCCCTTTCAGCCTACCAAGTTGCTGGGATTATAAGAGTGAGTCACTGCTCCCAGATGTAATAAGTTTTGAAATTGGAAAGTCTGAGTCCTCCAACTTTGTTATTTTTTATCTCCATTGTTTTGACCATTTTGAGTCCCTTGCATTTCTATATGAATTTCAGCATCAGCTTGTCCATTTCTTCAAAATAAGGCAGTTTGAATTTTCATAGGAATTGCCTTGAGTCTATAGATTAACTTGGGGAGTACTGCCACTTTAACAATATTAAGTATCCCAATCCATAAATGTGGTATGTCTTTCCATTTATTTAGGTCTTCTTTAATTTCTTTCAACAGTGTTTTGTCATTTTTAGCATACAAGTCTTTCATTTCTTTGGTTAAACTTAATCCTAAGTACTTTCGTTGCTAGTATACAGAAATACGATTCATTTGTGTATATGGATCTTGTATCCTACATTTTTCCTAAAGTAATTTATTAGCTTGAGTAGTTGTGTGTGTGTGTGTGTGTGTGTGCGCGCGCATGTGTATTCTTTAGGGTTTTCTATATAGAAGACCACGTCATCTGCAAATAGAGATAGTTTTACATCTTCTTTTCCAATATGGATGCCTTTCACTTATTTTTCTTGCTTAGTTTCTCTGGCTAGAATCTCCAGTACAGTGTTGAAAAGAAGAAGTGGATGCAGACATCCTTGTTCCTGATTTTAGTGCCCACATCTATATATTTTTTAAATTGATTCTGTAGTTAAAAACATTTCCATAAAGAAAATGCCAGGCCCCAGATGGCTTAACTGGTTAATTATATCAAACATTTAAAGACAAAATAATACCAATTCTACAGAAACTCTTTCAGAAAATAGAAGACAAGGGAATATTAAATTCCTTTTATGAGGCAAGCATTACCCTGATACTTAGACCGAAGATCTTATAAGAAAGGAAAACTACAGTCCGATATCCCACATCAACAAAAAGCAAAATATCTTAACAAAATATTAGTGAATGGAATCTGGCAATATATGAAAAAATTAATATGCCATGACTAAGTGGAGTTTATCTCAAGAATGCAAGGTTGTTTTGAACATTCAAAAGTCAATGTATTTTACCAACTTAATAGACTGAAAAAGAAAAAAAAATCACGATCATTTTAATAAATATAGAAAAGGCATTAGAGAAAATTGAACACTAATTCACGATTTAAAAATCCAAAAACCCAAAAAAACCAAAACCAAAACCAAAAAACAACCTCAGAAAACTAGGAATATGGGGCTGAGAATGAGCATCCAGATGAACCAATGACTAATTTCACACTTAATGGTGAAAGACTGTTTCCTGCTAAGACTAGAAACAAGGCCAGGATTTCCTCTCATCATTTCTGTTGAGAATATAAGAGAGGTCCTAGTTAGTGCAAGCAGGCCAAAAGATAAGATAAAATAAAATAAAATAAAAGGCTACAGATTAGAAATAAAAAAATTAAAACTATCCTTTTTTGCAGATTATATGATCATCTGTCCATGTAGAAAATCCTAAGGGACCTAAGGGACTGACCAAAAGAAAAGAAAAGCTAGTCGAACTGATTAGTAAAGTTAGCACAGGAACAAGAGTCAAGGTGAATATACAAAAATCAATTGTATTTCCACATACCAGAAATGAATAATTGGAAATTCAAATTTATAAATACCATTTACAAGAGCATGACAAATATGAAATACTTGGAAATAAATTTAATAAAATATGTGCAATTCCTGTACATTAAACTATAAATTATTGCTCAAAGAAATTAAAAATGATTGATCTAAATAGAGACACAGTTTATGTTCACAAAACAGAAGGCTCAATAGTGTAAAAGGATTCAATACATTTGCTATTAAAATCTCCCCAAGATGTTTGGAGAAATTGACAAGCCCATTCTGAAATTCATATGGAAATGCAAAGAATCTAGAATAGTGCGAACAGTTTTGAGAAAGAAAACAAACTTGGTGATCTTAGCTGTACCCGATTACTTGGAGATCTTACTGTACCACATTTCAAGATTTAGCCATGAAGCTACAATAAGCAAGACAGTGTGGCATTGGCACAATTGCAGCTA
The DNA here is from genome assembly GCF_040939455.1 of Microcebus murinus. Taxonomy (NCBI): domain Eukaryota; kingdom Metazoa; phylum Chordata; class Mammalia; order Primates; family Cheirogaleidae; genus Microcebus; species Microcebus murinus. The sequence goes on along the minus strand of NC_134117.1, from coordinate 53,401,931 downwards.
TTCAGCTCAATGGAGAAAAATAGGGAATCTAGAAATAGACCTAAAAATAGATAGTCAACTGATTTTTGACAAAGGCACCAAGGTAATCCAACAGAGAGAGAATAATTTTTTCAACCAATTTTACTAGAGCAATTGGATGTTCATGGGCACAAAGTAAATCTCAACCCTTGCCTCATACTACACACACTAAATTAACTCAAGTTGGATCACAAACCTAAATATGGGAGCTAAGTCTCTAAACTTCTGTGATAAAATACAGGAGAAAAATCACTGTGACCTTGGATTCATCAGCAATTTCTCAAATCTCTGATTTTTAAAAAGGCACAAATCATAAAAGAAAAATGTAAATAAAGTGGACTTCACTGAAGTTAAAAAAATACCTTTTGTTCTTCAAAATTTAATGATCAGAAGATAAAAAGGCAAGCTATAGACTGGAAAGCACATTTGTAAAATATTTATAAAGGACTTGTATCCAGGATGTATAAATTCTTGCAACTAAATAATAAGATGACAAACAATTCAATAAAACATGAGTAAAAGATTTGCATAGACTCTTCAGCAAAGATACAAACATGGAAAATAAACACACGAAAAGATACTTAACATCATTAGTCATTAGGGAAATGCAAATTAAATCACAATGATACATTTCCACACACTCACTAGAATGGCTAAAATGGTAAAGTCTGGCAATATCAAATGTTGACAAGGATGAGGAACTCTCATGCACTGCTGGTGGGAGTGAAAGATGGTACAACTACTTTGCATGAATAGTTTGGCAGTTATCTGTGAAATTAAACATATACCCAACTTGACCTAGCGATCCCACTCCTAGGTATTTCTCCAAGAGAAATAAAAATAAATGTTCACACAAAGAATTTGCTTGAATGTTCATAACAGTTTTGTTTGCAATGGCCAAACACAAGATGCACATGTTCTGGTGGGTGGAGAAACAAATTGTGGCACACCTGTACAATGGAATGCCAGCCAGCAATGGAAAGGAATCAGCTATCTGTGCACATAACAATATGGGTGAATTTCAAGCGTGTTATGCTAAATTAAAGACACCAGACACAAAAGACTACATTTTGTTGGATTCCATTTATAGGAAATGTCAGAAAAGTTGAAACCATAGTGTCAGAGAGCTGAGCAGTGGTTGCCAGTCGCTGGAGTGGGAGAGGGCAGGGGCTGCAAGGGGGTGTTGCTCGGGGTGAATGTTCTATATGTTGGTTGTGGTGGTGGTTACATGCCTGTATATATTTGTCAAAACCTATCAAACTGCACACTTAAAATTGGTGAATCTTACTGTGCGCAAATTATATCCGGACAAAGCCAATCAGCTCCCCAGGTAATTCCAGCATGCCGCCAGGGTGGAGACCACGGATCCAGCCTCCCCCCTCATTGTCTTGATGGGAAACCACCACGGCCCAGGGGGCGAGGCAGCTAGCTGGGAGACACTGAGCCGACGTCTGGGTAGGGAGTGAGTGAATGAATCCGTGAATAACGTGACTGAGTGAGGTTGTGGTAGATCAAACCCTAGACACCAAGTCTTCTTGCAACCAGAGGATCATTGTCCCTTCATCAGGATTAAAGACAATTCCAGAATTGGTCTCTTAGTGGAGGCACCACGGTACCTGCAAGGGTCGGAGCAGCCTCAGAAACAACCTGTGACCTTCTTCGGGGTGGCTGGGGCGGGCAGGGCAGGAATCTGAATTACTTTCCAGGTGTGGAGGGCTCCTCCAGACTTCCCTTCCAAGCAGCCCGTCCGCGGCTGGGTGGGACGGATGGCTGACGGGACTGGAGCGGGAGCACGGCCCATGCTCGGAGGGCTGCGACAGGATAGCAGCATCAGCGTCAGCTGGGAGCTGCTTGAAAATGTGACTCTCAGGCCTCACCCCAGACTTGCTGAATCAGAATTTGCATCTGAAAGTTTGAGTAGTACTCCAGCAGAGCAGTGGGTCCCCAGCCTTTTTGGCACAAGGGGCCAGTTTCATGGAAGACGATTTTTCCACGGCCCAGGGGTGGGGGCTGGGGCAAGGTGGGTGTGGGGGAGGGGGTGCGGAGCTCAGGCAGTGATGCGCAGCCCGTTTCCCAACAGGCCATGTCCGGGGGTTGGGAACCACAGCAGTAGGGGACTTTGCAAAATCTGGGGGCTTTAGGGAGGGAGCCAAGGCCAGAGATCATGACCCATTCCTCTCCAGAGACAGCGAGCCGTAAAGACAAGAATGCTGGTCCTTGGGGACAAGAGCCAGTCTCCCTTTTACTGTTCTCGTCTATAAAATGGGAACAAAGAGGATAGCATAGACAGAAAAAGACACAGGGGGTGTGGACTCACCTTGGGAGCTGCTGGCTGCTGACGCAGGGCCAAGCTCCTCTCTGCCCCTTCTCCCCGCCCCGTGAGCGGCTGCTCGGGTCACGCACCCACCTCCCCAGCTCCCAGCTCAGGCCAGACCCGCAGCCGGTGCTCAGCAGGTCCTCAGGGCCTGAAGACGGCTTTCCGGCTACTGGGACCCCTTTCACATTTGTCCCCTTCCCGGCTCCCGAAGGTGGGTGGGAGCGAGTGAGGAGCGGGTCCTGGGAGTGTCAATGGAGGGAGGAGCCGAGACTGGAAACCGGACAGTTCGCAAGGGGCTGCTCTGAGTGCACGTTCCTGGGGCCTCCTGAACCTATGGGGACCCCCATAGTTGGTTCCTGGGACAGCCGGTCCCCTCTGAGCCCGGGCCTGTCCTACTCGGGTCCATGGAGTTGGTTCCAGACACAGGAAGGCTGTTTGTGATTCCAGCTGCCTCTGAAAAGGGAGGACGCAGGTCGGGGAGCCGCAGCCCTGGGAGCCTGGGAGCGAACAGGCCCCTCGCTCCAGCTGATTGACTGGTCCAACAGCGTGCGGCCTGCCACACGTTCATTCCTTGGCCCCTCTGGTTCCCCCATGTGCCAGGTGACTCCCCTGACATGTGCCATCACCCTCCCCCAATACGCCAATGTTTCTCGTTCGTCAATCCCCTGAGCATGCAGTCTCTCTTCTGGCATGCTTCTCTGCATTCCTAGCATGGAGCTAACTTGCCTGGCATTCACTGTGACCCCCTGGCACCGACTGCTATTTCTGGGATGCCTGGGGACACCCCTGGCATGAGCCGGCGCTCACTCTGGCGCAGGGAAGAATCCTCCGGGCACATGTGTGCTCATTCAGCACGCGCCGGACAAGGCCTGCGCGTCTCTTCTTGTCTTCATTCCCTGCACAGCCAGCAGGCAGCGTCCCCATGGCTTTGTCAGGGCCCTGCAGGGGCGGCTGGGATTGGAGTTCGTCTGGCTGTGCGTTTCTTAGCAGCAATGGTGCCTCACGTTCCTCTCAAACCTAGCATGGCCCAAACAGAGCTCTTGGTCCTGATCCCCAAGCTTGTTCCCCACCTCGGTAAGTGGCACCATCACCCACTCACTTACGCCAGATGACTCAGGTGTCATCCTTGGTTCTTCCCTTTGCTTCCCTCCCCCTTCCAGTCCTGGGGGTTCCCCAGGGACCTCCACGTCAGCAAATCCAGGGTTCGTGCTTCTGTAGCAGTCTGCATTAGCTCCCTGTGGCTGCTGTGACAAACTCCCACCAGCATGGTGGCTTGAGACAACAGAAGTCCATCCTCCGGCAGTTCTGGAGCCTGGATGTCTGAAATCAGTTTCACCGGGCTGAAATGAAGGTGGCAGAGGGTCACACTCCCCTGGGAGTCTCTTGGGGAGAATGTGTCCCTGTCTCTTCCAGCTTCCATTGGCATTGCTGGGCTGTGGCTGCGTCATGCATGGGCCATGGTGGCCACGTTGCCTTCTCCTCTTCTGTCTGCCTCCCTGTCATGAGGACACATGTCATTGCATTTAGGGCCCATCCAGATAACCCAGAATAATCCCCCCAGCTCAAGATCCTTAATTTAATCACATCTGCAATGTCTTCTTTTGTCATATAAGGCAATGTTCACAGGTTCCAGGGATCAGGGTGTGGATATCTTTGGCGGGGGGCGGGGGGGGCAGACATTATTCAGCCTGCTACTCTATCGTCCCCAGCAGTTAGCCACTGTCTTTGAAGCCCCTTCTTCTCCTGGTTTCCACGTGTCTCCATCTCATTCGCTTGGTTCGAGGACGCCCTGAGCGGGGCTTCTGCCGTCCACCCACTCGGTCTCTCAGGCTGCAAACCCACAGCCAGTTTTGAGTCCACTTCCGCTCACCCCTCCCCCAGACGCCCGTCAGCCAGTCCCGCTGGCTCAGCCTCCTAAACATAGCCAAGCCTTCCTCTCCACAGCTCCCAACTCGCTTCTGTCTGCACTGCTACCGCCTGTGTCTGGGGGCCACACCACCCCCACCCCACCTGCAATAGAGTCCGTGCCAGAGGAACGTCCCAGGAGCCACCAGTGCCACCGGCCAGCCTCCTGGCCATGCCAGTCACACGCATTTCCATGACGGTTTCCACCGACAATGTCTTCCCTCAGGTACAGTGTGTGACTTTTTTTTTTTTTTATTTTGCATTTTTCTGGAGTGGAGATAGTGTGTGACTTTTGCTTTCAGCACCAGGGTTTCTCTGAGGCCACAGTGTGGGGCACTGGCTGGGGCTGCAGGGCATTGCAGCCTGGGAGCACGGGGTGGGGCATCAGTACCCGCAGGGCAACCCTGGCTAGGGGGACAGGCCAGTGTATAAACACTGCTCCCTGGGCCTGGCCCCCTGGGGAAACCCCACGGGGCATTCCGTGTCCTCCTCAGGAGGCCGCAGTGGGTGCCCTGGTGGCCTATGGTGGGGAACAACTCAGCAATGCACCTGGCATTGGTTTTTCTACTTTCTTTGTTATGGTCCCCATCCTCCTCTTTGATGCTTGGGATCACCTTCCAGTGCAGCTGCCTGCGCACCATCCTGACTCTGGGCGCTGCATTGGGGCTAGAGGCAGCCCAGGCTAAAACAGCGAACTCCCCGGATGCAAATCTGACCATGATCAGGCCTCTCTCCTACCCCGCTCAAAACCTTTCAATACGTCTCAACACTCTCATGTTCATGACAAATCTCTGTGAGCAATGAGGGTCTGAAAACCTGGTCCCCACCTGCCTCTCTAGCCCCTCTTTGCCCCGCCCCACTCCCGCCCCAGCACCACTTCGCCCCTCTCAGCGCCCCTCCCTCTCGATTGCTCCCTCCGGGGCTTTTGTACAACTGGCTCCTTCCTGTGCTCTCTTCCCTCCCGCTCCTGTCTGGGTGACTCCAGCCTGTTCCTCACCTCCCAGCTCCAGCTCATCTTCTCAGGGCTGCACACCTCACCCGTGGCCAGGTAGCACCCCTGTGCTTTCTTCTAGCTTAACTCTGGGTAACTGTTCTTCTATGAGATGTTGGTTATGGTCGTAGTTCTTGTGTTGTTATTTGATCGATGTCTGTCTCTATTACGTGATAAACCCCAGGTGGACAGAGATGGTGTCCGTTTTTGCTCCCTAATTATCCTCAAGGCCTGGCATGCCTCGTAAGTATCAAATATTTATTGACTGAATGAACAAATGAAAGAAGGAATGGATGAAGTTGAAATTATTCCCCAATGTTCAAGGTAGGCATAGTGCCACCTTCCTTTATTCTTTCTAAACTGAATTAAATTTAGCTTTAGCACCCACCAACTAATATCAGTACCTTTCCAGGTTTCCTCCCAACCTGTGGGCTGAACAGACACCCCAGGCTTGCAAGAGTCCTGCAAAAGTGGAGGGGGCCCCTTGGCCCGCCAGGGGTTCAGAGTCATCTCCACCGTTCCTCCTCGCTCAGTCTTGATGGCACGTACAATCCATTCCAAAATCGGTGGCCCTACAGAGATCCCATCCCTTCCCTGCCAGCTGGGCCACGGGGACCTTCACCTTGCCATGCAGTGACCAGTCATCAGAGCCATTCACAAGCCCACCATTCCAGGGTCCTTCTCCCTGGAAGGAGGACCATATGCCCTCCCTTTCTGGAAGGCGAAGCACTTTTCTCATCAAAGTAACACTCAGGTGCCAGGTCGCCCTGCCCTTCTCAGTTCCAAGGTGTGCAATTCCTTCCCACTCCCCTTTTCGTTTCCAAAGGGCTGGGTGGTCCCAGGCTCTATGCCCACAACCTAGAACCTCAGAGGAACTCGTTTGCCTTCGCTCGGGGAGGTGAGTGGTGCAGGAACGAGGTGGTTAGTTTCTCCCCTCCTGAGTGGTGGTGAGCTTCCCATTGTCAAGGTCATCCTCTCCGAAGGATGGACAGAATTATACTAAAGCACCTACAATACTGAATTCCCAGTGACTCAGCCTGTTACATTTGCATACAACTGCAGGTGGTTTGCAGATATCTTCCAGGCCCACGATGCTCCCTGGCCACATTTTTTGCCACCTTTCTTTGTGTGTCATTTATGGTGATGCTGAAGCATCCTTTGCTCCAAGGTGAGGGGTTTCTCCTATTCTTTGCTCCTCTCCACCCTTTCCCAGGACTCACACTGTTTATTATTTAATTTTTAAGGGAAGGCATTTTAATTAAAACTGTTGCAAGCAGAAATAGAAACAGGACTCTCACTTTCCAAGCTATGTACGTCTGACAATTCTCTCCTGTTTCCACAGATTAAGATGTTCCTTCTGGGAAGTGTGGGGAGTGTTGAGGCCCCTGCTCTGTGTGCACACTGTGTACAGCATCTGTGTGCCGGGGAGATGCTGAGATCCGGATGGGAGAGGCGGTCCGTGCCCGGCCAGCCTGAAGCAGGACTGACTTCATTCATTTTCTTTGGCAAAATGCTGAGTAAATTCTTTCCACTCGGTTGCCTCAGCTAAGGGCCTCTGAGTCATCCTGAACTCCTGTACTGTTCTCCTCCTGCCAGTCCCCACTGCTAGGTCTGAAGTGCGTCCATTCACTTCTTCCCACCACCCCTGTGGCCTTTGGGCAGACCGTCCTCTATGGGGTCACTCTGCCTGCACGTGGCACCTGCTCCTGTGTCCTCCACACCACCCGGAGGGCTCCCCATCATGCTCAAGTGTCAGGTCCCAACTCCTTAACGTGGCCTCTCGCCAGCCAGCCCTGCTCAGCCCCCTCTCCCGCCCCTCCCCTGCCTGGCCAAGTCCTCCTCAGTCTCCCGCGTCCAGCCCCCGTGGCCCCTCTTCCCGGGGGCCTTTGCTGACCCTCTGGGCCCCCCGCATGTCCCCTCCCCACACCACACAGCTCCTCTGTCCTCCTCTCTCGACCACGGCAGCCTCCTCTTCCTATCCCAGACTCTGCACGCCAGGCACGACGAATGACAGGTGCTCAAGGAGAATTGACCGGATGCCTGTGTGGCTGGTGGGTTTTGTCTGGCCTATCAACTGAACGTTCCCCCAGAGATCACCCTCTCCCACGTCTACCTGCCAGCCGTGCTGGAGTCCCTCTTTAGCCCCACTCCCTCCCTCTGCACAGTCCTTCATTCATAGGAGCTCAGAGCTGCTGTCCCCCACTTCTCACCTCCTGGCTCCCGCAGCCTGCAGCCCGCGTTTGCATCGCCTCCCAACCCACCGGGGCCGGGCTCTCCGGGGAAGAGGAGCCATTCCCGCTTGCCCGGCATAGCAGTTGTGTCTAGCCGGGGCATTACTCATCCTTCTGTTACTCGCAGCTAAGAGTTTATTGTAGACTCAGCACAGTTGGCCTTGGATCCATATTTTGCTCGCTAGAGGAACTCATAGATTATTTAATTCAAGAGCGTTTCTTTGTTTCAGCACAGGAGTCTTTGGTCAGGAAGGGTGAAAGGCCTGCACGCAAGGCCCAGGATTGAAAATACCCTGTCCTAGGCCCAATCCCTCCACCTCCCCTTCTCCTGGCATCTGGAGCTGAGACCTCCAGCCTCTGCCCGGTCCATGGCCAGCCTGAAATGGTCCGTGATTCATGCTCAGAATCAGGAAATTAAGCAAACATTTACTTCATGCAGAGGAGATCTCCCGAGTTGGAAAGGAGTGCTAATACCTCCTGGAGGTGTGCCTCATTCGCTCGGGCTGAGCCTGGGAGCTGCCGAGGGGCAAGGGTCTGGGGTGGCCACAGCCAGTGAGGCAAACAGACCTGGAACTCGGGCTCCTGCTGCACATGTGTGCAAAGTGGACATGCCAAGTGGTACAGGTTGGGGGTTGAGGTGGGGACTCGGGGTGGGTGTAAGAGCCAGACGTGGCTGCCGTGGAAGGAGAGGGAAGCGTCACAGATGTGGGGTGCATGCTCCAGGAGCGAGAAGAGGGAAGGCGTCCCAAAGCCCTGGAGAGGTGGGGGGGGCATAGGTTCTGGTGTGCATGGGGGTGAGTGGAAGGTGTAGATGTGGGCTCAGAGTTTCAGCTGGGGGCGTTCCAGGTGCATGTACTGGGTATGGAGTTCTGGGTGTGAGATGCCTTCGGGGAGGGCAGAATTCTAGTCCTGATGGATGGGGGTACAGGGCTGAGTGTGTCTGTGTGTGTGTGTGTGTGTGTGTGTGTCAGTCTCCGTGTGGCTCGAGGATCACACACAGGAAGCAGACTGGCAGCAGTGTGGGCCACCGACGCAGGTGAGAGCTAAGTTGGGATGGGTTTAAGAAGGGACAGAGCGTGGGGCTCATGGCAGAAACCTGCTGGCCCAGAGAGCACAGGGTCATCCAAGGCAGCGCCCCCCCACATTCCCTGGGAGCCCTGTCCCCGGCTCTGCACACAGGAGGCCCCTTCAGTAGCTGGACAGCAGGCAGCCTGGCAGCCTAGGCTGTGTGTCCTCACCCTGGGCTATTTGCTTTGTGGGGGACACAGAGTGAACCGTTCCCAGAACGTATCCCAGCAGTCCAGGGAAAGAAGACGACCCCAGGAGGAGCAACAAGGAATGATGCTGATGGGGGTCGAGAGGTACAGAGACCCTGAGGTCGGAGGTCAGAGACGGGAGGTGCTTATTGCAAAGTGTGAGGAGGGGAGGAGGCAGAGATGGGGTCTGCGGGGCAGTGGAGAGGCCGAGTCAGCCACAGCACATGGTTTGTACAAGCCTGCGAGAACGGCCAACTCACATGCCCTGTGGAGCCTGGTGGGCGAGGTGCATGAGTGAAGCATGCCAGGTGCAAGACGAAACTGGGAGGTTAGGGAACGGACACATGGCGTGAGGACCCAAAACAACAGTCAAGACAAAAAGCCCGACCAAACACTGGGCAGCCAAAAGGAGACCCCAGGGGAGAGCAAGTGCTTTGGCTGACCATGGGACAATGGCCTTGAATGTCCAGCCCAACTGAAGAAGGACATTCTTTAATAATGCAGGGGTGGGGACTGCCAAGGGTCACAAGTAACAATCAAGTCTGGTTGGGGTGTTATGTCAGTTAAGAGGAGCTAAGAGTTTCTTGTAGACTCAGCACAGCTTGCCTTGAACCCCTGTTTTGCTTGCTAGAAGACCTCACTTCCCTTTCCTCCATAGCCTTCAATCTGGGGACCCCTGGGCAAAGCCCCCCTGCTCACCTTCCTCCCAGGCTGGCCTTGCTTTGTGTGCAGACCTGTCATCTCCCAGCCCATTACAACACTCCAGTGGGCATCTCGGAGCTGCCCTGGCCCCGCCTGCTTCCTGCAGGCCTGGCCCTCTGGGGTGTGCCCCCCTCCCACTGCCTCCCAGAGTCCCCTAATCCCCTTCCGTTCCCCTCTGGTGAGGTAGGCAGGGGAGGGCTCCATTGTCTGTGCTCCTTGAAACGTTTAAAGGGATTAGGGGCTGGGGGCTGGGCACGGGCCGCCCTCGGGGACGCGTGTTCAGTGGGCGAGAAGATGAGATTCCCCTTTCTTCCGTCCTGCTCGTCCGGAGGGCTGGGGAGTGCGAGATAGATGGCGTGGATAAGGGGGCATCCAATTAATTCCAATTTAAACCCAATTGGGTCTCCTATATAATTAGAGCAGCAGGCGTGTTTTAATAGTGGATTATCTCTCCCAGGCAGTTGTTTGTCATCACTCTCTCTCTGCCCTGGGTCTTCCTGGACCACCCCACCCGGCGGGAGAGCCGGAGCCGGGGAGCAGGGCAGGGCGTCAAACGGGGCCACTGCGGGGCGTAGGCGCAGACAGGAGTGGCTGCAAAGGCTATGCCCCATCTCAGCCCAGGTCTCATCTGAAAGAGTCCTGCCCTGTGCCTCAGTTTCCCTGTCCATAAGATAGGGGAGGGGCGTGTCAGCGAGCACGCTTCACTCTGACAGCCATAGGCGAGGAGAGGGGAGACACTGATGGTAGATCTGGGAGTCAAGGCCATGGGCACTTAAAGGGGGAATCAGAGGCACAGGCATTGCTGTGTGACCCCGGGCGAGGTGTGGACCTTTCTGTGCTTCAGTTTTCTCACCTGCCACGTGGGGACTGGACCCTGGTGATCATCTTAGTACAAGGTATCATTTAATACCAGTGTCCCAAAGTGTCCCCATAGCTAAGTGGGACAGAAGGCCCCAGCACCCCTCCCTGCCCCCTTCCCTGCTGAGGCTCTTTGGGAACACACCAGTCAAATGCCACCATCAGAAAATAGGACCTGGGCAGCCCCACCTTGGCTCCGCGGGGGCTCAGGAGGTTCTCGGGGGGCTTCAGATCTGGCCCCGGGGATGCCAAAGCCCTCCTGGGAAAAGCAAGGTCCTGGCAGCGACTGCAGAGGTGACGTGACTGAGACTGAGTTGAGTCACTCGGGCGGGCTGTTGGGGCAGCTGCCCCCGCCTGCTCCACTGTCTGAGGCCTCTGCAGTCTGGCAAGTGCAGTTCCCGTCTGTGCTGCTTTGGGCCTTGGCCCCCACCCCTCGAGTTGACAAGGCAATTGCCATCATTACTCCCGTTGGCAGACAGGGAAACTGAGGCTCAGAGAGGCAGGGGTAGTTGCTCAAGGCCAGCTTGTTCCCCCGAGGCAGAGAGCACTCAGCAGTCCTGGGTCCTGTGTCCAGCCTCACCCTGGAGCCCACTCCCGGGTTTGCAGATGCCTCACCCCGGGGTTCTGGGGCCGGAGCCACGGGGTCAGGGCCTGCTCTGGGCAACGCGGAGCCCCTCACCCACAGACCCAGCCCGCCCCTCTCCCTCCCTGCCCCTCGGCTCCGGGGCCTTCGCCACCGCCTGCAGCCTCACAAATCCTCCCAGGGACGTCTGGGTAATTAGGAGATTCTTCATTTACTGATGACACTTCTCATTACCCGGAATGAACGCGGACTCGTTCCCTCCCCACCGCCCGGGCAGGCCGCTCCTCCTGGTGGGGGGATTGATGGGCCAGGGCGGGACTAGGGCCTCCTCCCTCAGGCCTGGAGACGGCTGCCCGCCCAGAGCTGGATCCTGTGGGCGCTGGCGCTCTGCCTCCTCCGAGGGCTGGGCCGCCCCAAGTCGAACCTGCACAGTCACCACCCTCTGTCTGACTGCTCTTGCCCTTTCTTTCAACCAAGGAAAACGGAGGCTCAGAGAGGTCAGACCACTGTCCCGAGGTCACAACGCTGGTGAGTGAAAAATTGTAGCTCCCCACCCACGCCCCCCACTGAAAGCCCCATGTGCACACGCTTCACACACGCACACACACACACATACAGTTTGTTGGGCCAAACAATGTGGGAATCCCTGGTTTTACCACTAAACGTGAAAGCAAAACCAGAATACCGGATTCAGGAGCAGCCAGCTTACCCTCTGAGAAGTGGATTCAGAATCTGCCCCCTCTCCCTGGTCCGGTCCCCAGGTCTACATTGGGTCTCTGATGTCCCCAAGACAAGGCTCAGTTGGGGCCCTTAAGCGATAGCACTCTGCATGGACACTCCCCGGGGAGCCTGGCTTGGAGAGTTTGGGTTTCTGTTCTGACCTGTCTGCTAAACTTTGGTGCCTAGAAGCATCGAGAAGGAGCTGGAACTAGGGAGTGGAACAAGGGAGACGCCCGAGGTCTCCCTCCCCACACCCAGCCCTGCTGTCCCTCTAAGACACTGAAACTCGCCTAGGGAAGTTCCTTCTTAGAGCTCATCTGAGTTTCTCCAACTGCACTGGGGAGGATTCCTGGGCTAAAGCGTAGGAAAGTCCTAAATTTGGGGGGAGGGATCATGGGGAGGGAGGACAGGGGACTTAACCTGCCAAAGCCTCTGTAAGGCTGGAAAAATGAGGCTCTTGCCAGAAAAGGTTTTTTTGTGTGTGTCCTGTGGGAATTGCATAACTGCAGGATAGTTTATTTATATACATGAACATATATATATATACACACACACATACATACACTTTGTGATATTTGTGTGAACTTAACACACAGTGTGAAAGCTTAAAGCTGACAAGTAAAATTTAGTTAGCAGGGCGTTCCTTATTGCCGATTTATTACCGCACCCGGGACCCGTGCAGGCTGCAGGGCTAGAGAGCTGGTGGCAGTGAGAGCCGGCGATCCGGGCACCAGTTGAATTATGAGCCACAATTTATAAACCATTTACGTGCTGTGGGTTCCAACGATATTTATTGCAATCTGACCACTTGCAATTCGAAACCCGGTTTCGCAAATGGGGAGGAAAAAGGAAACTTAAAAATGGGTTTCAGAGGCAGGCCTCCCCTGAGGCCGCCCTTGTGGCTGCAGGGGGAGGTCAGCGTGCAGTCTGCAGACCTGGGCTGGACCGACCCCTCCCCAACCCCTCCCTGCTCGTACCCCCCCCCCCCGCACCCCTGACGGTGCCACCCGGGAAGCTCGGTCCATTTTGTTGGTGAAGACAGGGTAAAAACTGCATCCTATTTTTAAGAGTAGGATTCAAAAGGAGGATGAAAGAAAGCTACCATTTGTTAACCTCCTATTAGGGGCCGGGCACCATGTGGCGGTGCTTTCTACATAACACGCCTGAGAAGGAAGTGCCCTTATTCTCCCACTGACAGCTGGGAAGCCGGGGCCCAGACACATGCATGGGTTTATTCCTAGAGGGAGCACAGCATGATGGTGAACAGTGTGGGCTTTGGAGCCAGACAGACTGAGGATCCGGTAATGTGCGTGACACTGGGCAAGGGACTAAATCTCTTTGAGCCTCAGTTTCCCCAACTGAAAAGAAGTAGGGATTGTGCCAAGCAATATGTGGGATGGGCCTTTCAGAAGATCCGGTGACAACCATCTGTTAGGATTAGTATGTTTGGTAAGGCAAATGGTGGGCTCGAGACCAGGGTTGTGGGGCCCCAAGGCTCCAGCACTTTCCACCCCAGCACTCTGCCGGTCAAGTTGAGTGCATTACTCAAGCCCCACAGCCAGGGAGGGCCTCACCAGGGAGCCCAGCCTCATGCCTCCAGCTCCTCTCCCCTTGCGGTTGTAAGCCAAGCAGCTCCTTTCCCTTGCTAGCTGCACTTGTGGGAGGCGGGCTGGGGGGATCTCAGCTTGCCCTTCCATAGGCTCCACAGAACCCAGTGAGTCCTGACCATTCTGCCATCAAACAATTTGAGATACCCTGGCTCAGTCACAGTGGCACAGGTTTCTCTTCTGCAGACCTTCTCAGAGCCTTTACTATAACACAAGCCATCCTGTGGCTCTCTGAGAAGGTACTATGTTCCGAATGTGTGCATCTTCCCAGAGTTCCTATGTTGAAACTTAATCCCCAGTGCAATAGTATTAAGAGGTGGGGCCTTTGGGAGGTGATGAGGTCATGAGGGCTTGTCCATAATGAATGGACTTAGTGCCCTTATAAAAGAGGCTTGAGGGTCCCTGCATGCAAAAAGGTGACATCCATGAGGAAGGGGTCCCTCATCAGACACCGAAGCTGTGGGTGCCTTGATCTTGGACTTCCCAGCCTCCAGAACTGTGAGAAATAAATTTATGCTGTTTATAAATTACTCAGTTTAAGGTATTTTTTGTTTGTTTGTTTTGAGACAGAGTCTCGCTTTGTTGCCCAGGCTAGAGTGAGTGCCATGGCGTCAGCCTAGCTCACGGCAACCTCAAACTCCTGGGCTTAACTGATCCTCCTGCCTCAGCCTCCCGAGTAGCTGGGACAGGCATGTGTCACCATGCTCGGCTAATTTTTTTCTATATATATTAGTTGGCCAATTGATTTCTCTCTATTTATAGTAGACATGGGGTCTCACTCTTGCTCAGGCTGGTTTCAAACTCCTGACCTCGAGAGCAATCCGCCCGCCTTGGCCTCCCAGAGAGGTAGGATTACAGGCGTGAGCCACCACGCCCAGCCTCTAAGGTATTTTTGATGTAGTAGCCCCAACAGACTAAGACAGGAAGTACATGGTTTAAAGAGTTTCCTAACTTTTTGGCCAGAGAAGCTTTAGCAGGGAGGGACCCCTGTTAACGTGAAGATTGGGACATTGGTATGGCGGATGACAATTTTGGGGGGCATCGGGGTGCAATCTCTGCTTTCTGCATCACTTACTCGTGACCTTGGAAACTCCCGTTGACCTCTCATGCCTCCTAGGTCATCCCCTGGGTGTATATTTAGGTAGGTAGAGCGGCGGGACAGGGTGTCAGGCAGGGAAGAGAGGGGCAGAGCCACGTGGCAGACTAAAGATGGAGCATCCTGGGAACAGCTGAGTGCAGACCACTGTGTGCCCTTGGCGAGCACCTTCCCTTGCGCGGGCCTCAGTTTCCCCACCTGTTTGATCTGATGGTCCTGAAGGGTCCTTCTGTTCAGGGTGTCTGCAGGGCTGGAGTCCTGGCTTCTCTAGCACTCTCTGTCCCTGTGCCTCTAGCCCCAGCCACTGCTTCCCCCACCCCCACGCCCCACCCCAGGGAGAATGAGGAAGAAGCCAACAGACTGACCCAGGCTTAATGTAGCTGGAGCAAGTTAATAATTGATGCTTGAAGAGACAAGATCTGCCTCGGAGGGATGTGAGGAAGGGGAGGAAGGGCGGAGGAGGGGCTGGGGCATGTATGGGAGGACAGCTCTACTGGGCCGGGCTGGGGGCAGGGTGGGCCCTCGTGGCCACATGGCATGGCGCAGGCACCTGGGGGCCCTCATCAGGCTCCACCCAGTAAGACCTGCAGATGTGTCCTGGGGACAGGGCCGTGCTTGGCTGCCAGTGAGGAGAGGGCAGCAGGAGCTCTGAGGAGGCACTGGGGGTTATTTGCACTTTGGGACCACAGGGCCCAGGCTGGGTGGAGCCTGATGGCATCCAGTGGGTTCTTTGGGTTGGGCAATCCTGGCCTAATGTCGCCAGAGCCATGGGCAATGGAAAGCAGATGGACTTAGAGGACCACTGGGGTGAGGCCAGCCTGGAGCACCAATGGCTGCCCTCCCCTTGTCACCAGTGAGGCCTGGGCAGTCTGCAGGCCTGGGCTAGCCTGAGACCCTACAGGCTGAGCCAGTCTAAGCTCCTTTTCCTTCTAGGCCTCCGCAGCCTGTGGGGCATGTGACCGCAAGGCTCCTCAGGCTTGCTCAGAGCCCAGCCCTGAGCCCGAGGGCCTGCCTGGCACAGCCACCCTCCCAGGGATGGAGGTGGAGGGTGGGAGGGGGCCGCAGAGCCTGGCCCATCCCAGAGTGTCCCAAGCCCCACCAGCACTCAAGCTGACATGTCCTGTGGGGCCTCTGAGAGCCGGCAAGTCCTCACGTGCTCAACACCCCTACTCTCAGGACGCCGGGAGTGAGGGAGTTGTCAGGACACATCACCCGCCAGCCCCAGACTGTCACTCTCAGGCACATCAGCGCGGCTCAGGAAGAGGCCCCTGCGCTCACGTGCTGCACCGCGTCTGGTCCTCGTGAAGCTGCGAGACCTGCCTGCAGTAGCGGGTGGAGCCTCTCCTCGGAGCACCTCGCTGGCCCTGTCCCCCTCTGGTCCTCCCTGCTGTCCTCATGGGATGCCACCACGATAGTCAGATCCACCCAGCTGCCGGGACAGGAGGAGCCTGCCAGGCGGAGGGGAGAGGTGTGGCCAGTGGCCAACAGCAGTGTTCTCTGGCCAACCTGGGAGAGGGCCAGGGCCAGGGCCATCAGTGCATCACAGCCACTGTTAACTGGGCCCTGGCTCTGGCCAACTCGGCGCCAGGGACCCAACCACCTCATTTAATCCCCTCAAGCGCCCCAAATGAGCAATATTACTTTTCCCATCTTACATGAGATTATGGGGACTCAGAGACTCACTTGCTCAAGTTTGCACGGCTGGTAAGTGAGGGGCCGGGATTTGTCCTGTTGGAATCCAGCCTGCCCCATTCCAGAGCCCGTGCTCTTAACTGCTAGGTGGTGTTACCTCTTGCACGCCTCGTTCCACATACGTTCACGCGTGACATAAACATTTCTTACTGTCTGTCCCACGTTCGCCCAGCTCTGCCTGCATGTGGAGTCTGGGAGGTATTGAGACATCCTGATCGGGATCCTTTCAAAGGAAAGGCCCCGACACAGGCCACGCCCCAGAGGTGGGAGAGAGCAGGGCCATGCGGAGACGGGAACGGCTGCAGCCTTATGGCCGCGCTGAGGAGCTTGCACTTCATCCTCAGTCGACAGTCCGTCAGTGAAGGCTTTTGAACAAGAAGGTGCTGTTTCGGGAAGGTCTCTTTAGGTCCGATGTATCACACGTGTTGAAAGGGAATTGGAGCAGGGGCGGCTGAGGCTGGGGTCAGGGCCACGGGGAGGCCGTGGCACCCATTCAAGTGAAGACGATGAGAACCTGCGTTGGGAGCGTGGTCTCAGAGGCGACAGGATGGGGACAGACATCTAACGGGGAGGTACGCATGTCCTGCTGGCTTGGCTGCGGGGCAGGTGAGGATGGGAAAGTCCAGGATGAGCCCTGGGGTTCTGCCTGGGCCACCAGATGAATGGTGCATGAAGTTAGCAGACTCCGGACCAGGAGAAGATGTGATCGTTTTGCAACACATGGGTTTGGGGGACCTCCAGGTAGAGATGTCTACTTACGGCCAAATATACGGGGTCTGACGCTAAAGAGAGACTTAGAAGCCACTGATGTGATGGAGGGTGACGTCTTGGGAGCAGAAGAGCTTGCCCAGGAGGAGGGCGGGAGAGAGTGAGGAGCAGAGAGAATCTGGTCTGGGCTCCCGAGGGAAATGCACACAGGGCAAGAGGCTAGCAGGGCCTAGGAAGCCTTGGCCTTCCGTGCAGCCAGCGAGCAGGCCCCCTGGAGCCCCAGCCAGAACCCAAGACGCAGCCACGATGTTCCTGCTCACACGGGTCGGCTCCTGGGATCGTCCTAATAGGGATCAGTCCTCGTGTGTTTGCCTTCCCTACTAGTACGGAGCCTCGGGCCCTCTGACGGCACAGGGTCCGTGTCTCCTCCCCCCACCCCCACTCCGTGAGAAGGCAGCGCGCAAGGGAGGTGCAGGGCAGCCACGAACTCCACGTCCACAGCGTGACAAGAAGCGAGGCCCTCTGGCTCCCCTCACATTTCAGGGCTAAAGCCTCCCCAGGGTTTCTATTCTACAGCCAGATCCTCAGAGCCCTCTGGCCGAAGGCGCAGCCTCCCTCTTCAGGGCCCTGGCCTGGCACGGCTTTCTGCCTGAGCACGAACTCCTGGGGACATCTTAGGGTCCTACTACTGAGCAGGCTGGTGACACTAGAGAGGGGGCAGGTTTGGGGAAGGGAACAGCACATGCCACGGGGCCAGGCCCAGGGTGCAGTAGCTGTGGGAGGAGGGGTGTGCAGACCCCAGCCCTCTGCATGCTCCAGAAAGAGGCCAGCCAGGAAGGGTGACAGTCCCTGTTCCCTCCTGCACACCACAGAGTGGTAGTCTCCTGGTCCATCCAGGCGAGCCCAGAGACCTGAACAGGCGCGCATGCTCCTACTCTGTGTCTGACCCTGAGTGGGCCCCCAAAACCTACTCATTCATTCATTTGCTCATTTAACAAAAATGTGGGGTCAGACACTGAGCTGGATGCCAGGGATGCCCTGGTGGGCAAACCATTGATTCATTTCTGTCGCGCTAAGGGTAGGAAGGAGGAACACGTGGCCTGTGAGGGTTCAAAATGGACTTGGTCCCAGCTGGAGCATGAAGGAAGGCTCCCTGAGAAAGTGACGTTTACACGGGGCCTCTGAGAGGACCCAGGAGTCAATGAGGTGAAGGGACCAGCGGTGAGGAAGGCAGGGGAGCAGGGACAGCCGTGTCCAAGCAGAGGGACAGCCTGGGGGAAGCCCCAGGGCTGGGAGAAGCTTGGCGCCCAGCGGGCAACCTCGCTGTGGACTCTGTCGCATGCAGAGGGCAGGGCCGGTGGCCTCAGCTCAGTGCTGCCTCCCGTGAGCCCAGAGGCTCTGTCCCAGGAGCTGAAGGTGAGTCCTGTCTCCTCCTCCTGCCTGCGGACAGCTGTTTTGGTGCCCTGTGGCAGAAGCTGTCCCTGTCTGCCTGTCGGGTCACGGGCAGGCAGTTTCTGTGTGTGCAGTTGGCCCCTGTGTCTCCCTGACCGGGGCTGCCGCCTCTGTCCCTAGCTCTGCCTCCTTTCTGCTCCTCAAGCTTGCTCAGCGTAGGGCACGTCGGGGCAAGGACGTGGGACCCGGGCTTGCAGAAGCTCGCCGTGGGCTGAGGTCCTCAGCGCCCTGACGGCTTGAGCCGGGCAGGGCAGAATCACTTGGCTGATTGCAGAGGTCTGTGCAGGCTGGAGGAGGAGCAGCAATTAGCTGCTGTGGTGACGGCAGAGACAGGGCTGCTAAATGGGCCCATTAGAAGGCATTAGCGACACGACAGGGTGGCGGTGGCCTGAGTGGAGGCACACCACTCTCACTGGCTGGCCGTGCGGCTGGAGCTGAGACCTGGGGACGGTTTACCTGTCAGGGCAGGTGGCCCCCAAGGTGAGCACTGCTTGAAAAGGGGGAGGCCCCTCTCCCGCAGCCTCTGTGGGGTGCCCATCTTTGGTCACTCTCAGTCCGCTTGCAAAGTGATGCCCGCCCGCCCGGCAGATAATAGCTTTAATGGGGCCTCGCACGCACAGCACTTAACACGCTTGCTAGTGCGGGTCCCAGCCATTAGCTCATTAGCTCAGGCCTCTGAGGCCCATTTCGGAGGTGGGGGAGGGGCGGGGCCCCATGGAGCGACATGTTAAAGGTCAACCAGTGACCCAACGTGAGCAGAGCCCTGCAAATTTCCTTACCCAAACCAAACCTACATGGCCTTGCCCCAGAGACTCAACCCGCTTGAGACTCGGGCCCGGGCTGTATTCACCACTGTAACCCACGGTCTGGGGCCGGGCCTGGCACAGAGCGAGTGCTTTCAAAGAATAGTTGTTGAGGAAGAGTAGCTGCTGCGGCCCCCAGTCTGGGCGTCCAGGCTCCCCAGCACCGTGGCTTCCTCCTCCAGAGAATGGGGCTAATAAGAGGATGTGCCCGTGGGGCGCTGAGCGGATGGGGACGTCGTGGGCAGAGACCTTAGTGGAGTGCTTGCTTGGGACCTGCTAAGTGTGTGGAGATGGTGGTGGAGGCCACACTTGCTTTCGTTGTTACCCATTGAGAGGGTAGGTGACATCAGGGGTACTTGTCTAAACAACAACAGCTGTGCCTCCCAGGTGACCTAGGGTTGGAGTTGCAGAGTAGCAGAAAAGAGCGGGAAAAGTCCCAATGGAAACCCCAGGCCAGCTCTCTGGCCAAGGCCCAGGCCTCGGAGCTCTCCAAGGCACACACGGGTGGCTTCATACTCTCTACTCTCCTCAGGCACTGCCAGCTCTAGAGGCCTCCAGGCTCTGTTCCGGGAAGGGCTGTCCTGTGTCAAGGGCAGGGCAGGCACTGCTGGGGATGGGGGCACAGAGCGGGCAGCCCAGAGCACCAGGTCTGCTGGGAGAGGGACAAATCCTAGGCTGATAAACGCCAGTGGCTCTAAGACCATCCCATGTGTGACACCGTGTTCTCCACCCATCTATCACTGGGCGGAGCGTCGGGGCCTGGGGACAGAGGTGCCAGATCAGAGACAGCCCTGCCTTGTTCTCAGCTGCACCAGCTGGGAGGTGGGCAGGGTGTGAGGCTGTGCCATCTTGCTGTACTTGGGCTATGACTACAGCAAGAGCATTTGTCCCTCTGGGGGCTCCGAGAGGACCCAGCCCTGCTCTGCCACCTCCCACAACTCCGGGGAGGCCACCTGTTCTGTGGCTATAGAGTGGACCTGTCAGCCCCTTACTAACTGCCCTGTGTGCTTCCTAGGCCTTGGCATCCTCTGCACCCATCACTAAATTCTGGCTTCGTCTGGAGAAATAGAGATGGGTCACTCTTTCTAGCGTACAGAATGGGAAACTGAGGCAGGGGGGAGCAGGATGACTTGCATTCAACTGGCATCCACTGCTTGGAGCCAATAAGAGAGGGTCACACAGCACAAGACGTGGGCCTGGAGAGCAGCGTGGAGCACGCTCGTGCCCACACTTCAGTGCCCCCTGCTTCCAGGCACCCCTCCTGTCTGACCCTGTCACAGCCCCAGGGAGGATGCAGGCAGGAGAATTAATAGGCCCATTTCACAGATGAGGGAATGGAGGCCCACGGAAGAGCCACACTGTACTGAAAGCGGCTGAGCACTGCTTATTTGTAATGACAACTGTGAGCAGAAAACCACAAAGATAGTATCTCCAGCACCCTGGGCTTGAAGGATAATTTTGTTGCTGGTATTTGACCACCTTCCAAGGCTGTGGAGTTTCCAGAATTTGTCAGTGCAGGGTCAGGCCCTGGGTGGGTCCCTGCATCTGCCCCGGCTCTGGCAACTGCAGGCCAGTGTAGGGCCAACAGTGGGATAAGCCTACGGGGGCACCCCAATGGCTGGGCCTTTTGTCATTCCAGCCTGCCTTCCTTCTGTGCCGTCCCCTGAGTCTGCGGGGCAGGGACGGGATGTCCCCAGCCACCAGTGTGTCTCTGTCTCTTTGGAGTTGGTTCAGCCTCGACAGCTGTGGGGCTTGGGAGACACAGCCCGCAGGGTCGGTAGTCCCCTGCACTGGGGAGGAGGGCTGGGTGAGGCCGAGGGATGGCCCTCAGCACGACAGGCGCACTTGCCACAGGTCCCGCAGTGATCAGTGGTGCTGTCCAGCCTTGAGCCTGGTGCTCGGGACCAGCGGCCCTGGGGGTCCTGCCTCTGCCCTCCCTGACATAGGCTCTGCCACCCCTGTTGGTTCCCACCCTTCCTCAGCCCCCAGAGGACCAGCCATGTGCCCCAGACTAGCCCTGTGGCCTCCCTGCCCCGGATTCTCCTCCCACCTTCTTGGTGACCCTCATGGACACACCACGGCCCAGCCTCTCACTGTTGGGGAGCCCCAGGCCTCCGTCTGAGCCCCTCTTCTCTTTTTTAGCCACACCCCCCTTTCTAGAGCAGCTTACCCATAGTTTCATGGTTTTAAAGACCAACCCTCACTGTATCTGCATCCCAAGCCGTGACACTTAGCTCCGTGTTGGTTTCCATAGCGCCTGCCCTGTGTGTTGCATGGATGCATAACCATGCAGCATCTACAGTCTCACGGTCAACGCGGAACCCTCGACACACCCATCACCGCTCCACGGAAAGAGCCTCCCCCTTTTGGTAAATGTCGCCACCATCTACCCTGTTGCTCGATCCAAACCTAGGGGCTGCCCCCAATTCCTCCCTGCCCTGTCTCCACCTCGTCCACAGGGGCTGGTGGCAGTGGGCAGGGCGCTTGCTGTGGGGACAGGGGCCTGAGCCCCCCTCCGATGTGCCCACAGACCCTCCCTCCCAGCACCCGTCTGTCTGCCTGTGATGGATGCGCAGCTCTGGGGTTTTTCCCTTTCTCCCTTCTCTCTCTCCCTTTCTTCGTGCTGGGTCTTTTTAGGCAGTAATTACAGCCAAAGTGGACAATCTGTCTTTTTATTTTTAGGCTTTGACGCTCAGACACCAGGCCCTGGACAGCAAGTGCTGCCTAGAAATCAGAGGCTGGTGCTGGAGCCGGGCTCAGCGGGGCTGGCGGGAGTGGGGCTGGCGGGCTGGGGCGTGGGCAGAGCCTTCTTCGGGGAGCCAGGGCATGGGGGGGGCTATGACCTTGGGCAAGTCCCTGGCCCTCCGAGCCGGCCCTTTGGCAGGACAGGACCAACCGAGCTGCTACTGCCCCGAGGTCTGCCCCAGGGCCGGCTGGGAGGGGCTTTCCTGGCCTCACTGTGCTGAGAGATGACGGGAAAGATGAGCTGGCCCAGAGAGCCACCTGGACAGGGCTGTCCTGCCGATGAGCGATGGTCCTTCAGACCTTTCCTGTCCCCCTCTGCTTCTTCCTGTGGCCTTCGCTTTTTCATTGTCCCAAAGTTATATCTGGCTCATCCTTCCTCCTCGGGCTGCCCTCGCCCCACTCCCCTATTCACCGGGGGCTCAGGGGACCGGCCGGCGCCCGCGGGGGCTGACAAACAGGAGGCGCCCACCCCAGGGCCTCCGGCTCCAGCGGGCCCAGCTGTTTCCTCGGGGCGCCCTGGCCCTGCCCCGCCATCCTGACTGGCTCCCCTCTGTGCGCTGCACTGGTGGCGTATCCTCGGGGACCCCATCCATATCTGTTCACTCATTTTATTGCTTATTCATTTAAAAAATGCCCTTGGATGACAGGCGCTGGGGCTATGGCATGAACAGGTACGCCGCTTTCTTTCTCATTGGAGGAAACAGACAGCAGCACTGTAACCAAACAGAGACGTTTCAGACAAAGATGAGTGCCGTGAAGACAAAAGACAAAGCCAACGGCGCTGAGACGTGGGCAGGGGGTGCCGTCGCTGCTGATCGGGTAGTTGGAGACAGCTTCTCGGGGAGGGCACAGGTGCGCTGGGGCCTGAGTGATGGAGGCAGGGCGGCTGAGGACATTGGACCCCGTGACTGCTGGGGAGGGGTGTGTGGCCCCTTGGGGGACTGGGCGAGGGGGTTGGGGACCTCACTGGTGGTGAGGACAGGCCGGCTGCCCCCTGGGGACTCAGGAACTCAGCCTGCATCATTCTCCCCCATCTAGCCTCTGGGAGCTTTGGGAGAAATCTGAGCTCGAGCCCAAGACTTCATGGAGCCGACCTCCGCCAACCAACTGGCTCCTCTGTGCAAATCTGTCCAGGCCTGTTAATTCTGGAATCCCAGAGGGCTGAGCTGCAAGGTGGCTCGTGGAGAAGGGTCCAGCCCCTGTGGACAGGGATGGGCATGACCCAGGTCACATAGCCAGCCAGGAACAGAGCAGGGATGGTCCAGGTGTCCCTACGACAACTGGAGTGCCTCCCACTGCCCCTCTGCCCTCTGCAGATGAAGGCTTAGGGCGATGGAAAGGGAGCCGATGTGAGGAACAGTGTAGCCACTGCCTTTGCCTCCAGGGGCAGGGGGACAGGAGTGGTCACTGATAGAGGCTGGGAGGTAGGACAGGGGCCTAATCCAAACCACCCGGGCCTGCTCCCAGCTGCAGGGATTATTTAGCACTTACCTCTCAGGCAACTCTGCAGCCTCGGCCTGGGCCAGTGACTCACTGGCAGAAGGAAATAGGCTGTCCTGAAAGCTGAGGGCACCCTGGCCTGCCTAGCTGGGGCCATGCTGGGCATGTGGCCCCTGGGTCTTCAGTCCTAAGGGTGGAGGCCTGACCCGAGACCAGCAGGCGGTACCTGGAAAGCTCAGAGGTGGAAGCGGTTTTGCCCATGGCAAGGCAAACCATGACTGTGACGGGACAGAACCTTTATTTTGCATTACTGTTGCCCATGAGAAGCTATTGCTGTAACAAGGTGCCTATCCTATGTTCATATTTCATCCTGTGTATGTGTGTGTGTGCCTACCTGCTCCTCCTGTGAGCATGGTTGGAGAGTTAGCCTCCTAGAATGAGAAAGGACCCAGATGTCACAGCCTGTCCCCCCACACTCCTGCCACACCCAGTCCAGAAGTCCCCTCCACACAAATCCCTCAGGCTTTGCCCACCTGCCTCCCGTGACAAGAAACACGTGCCCTCCAAAGGCAGCCTGTCTCCTGGTGACAGGTTCTCACTGCCAGAAGGGACCTCGCTGTGCCTTCCCTCCCCCCTCCTCCAGAAGGCCCCCGTCCACGTGAGCCCACTGGCAGGAGTGGGGGACCTGGCTGCAGCCCCTCCCTGTCCGGAAGCCCGTCCCGGCTCACCCCAGCCCACCCGACTGTGTCCCCACCAATGACAGCTCGCCCTTCACCTCATTCCTTTTCACCACCAGGTCCTTGTCACACGGATGCTGACTCCTCAGCCAGACAGGGGACTCCGAGGACAGCCAGACTCCCTCCGAGGACAGGGGCAGCTTTCCTTGTCACACGCTGGAGTCTGAGTGACAGGAGGAGAGAGGCTCGGAGCAGTGGCCAGCCCGGGTCAGTGAATGTCAGCTGTCATAGTAAGAGAGACTGTTGTCACTACCATCGTGGGGGGCCCCTTCACCACCACTGCCTGCCGTGGTCTCACCCAAGGCATAAATGAGCGCACTGCACTGGGACCTTCCGTCCTGCTCCCTCATCCGGCCAGGCAGGTGACAATAGGGTGTAGAGTTATGGGGCCCTCCCCATGTGTGGGCACCGTTCTAGGCATTCAAGCGTGAGAACCTCATAACTCCTCAACCCTGTACTGCTCCCATTTTACAGATGAATAGACTGAGGCACAGGGTGGTGAAATAACTTGCCCAAGGTGGCACGGCTGTGTGTGGCAGAGCTGGCAGGCTATGATCAGAGTCCATGCTCCTCACCGCCCCAGTCCCGCCGCCCCACGCACTGCGCGCTGCAGCCACACCTCCTGACGGTGGAGAAGGCACGTACGTGTCACCGCAACATGAAACACACAGCAACTGTCTCCCGCCGCGTCCTCATTCCAGGATGAGGATGGCTCTCCCTGGGGGTGTCCGGTCCTGGCGGCTGGCGCATCTGCTGGATCCTCTGGCCTCCTTTGCTGCTGTGGTCCCGGCTCCGGCTCCGAGCGCCCCAGCTCTCAGCCGGCTCCATTCCCAGTGCTTTTATTAATTCCCTCACTCTCCAGCAAGAGAACTTTAATTAGCCAGGCCGATTTATCTATATAAATACAAACGGATGGCGCTCGGCGGTGGGGCGGGGAAGTAAAAGGGGAGCCGGGCCAGCGGGTTGCCTGGGGCACAGGAAGTGACAACCGCGCCTCCCCAGCAACCAAAAATACGACTTTAATATCGTGCGCACGTGGCCTGTGTGTGCGCGCTCAGCACGCACAGCCGGGGCTGCGGCCCGGTGCACCTGTCACCGCAACCGGGAGCGTGTTTCCAGAGCGGGGCTGTCTCTGCTTTCCCGGGAAGGCCTTCATCTCCCCGCCTGGGAGCGACAGCCATGCGCCCCCCTCACCAGAGCCCCTCCGTCTCAGGCCTGTCCCAGGAAGACAGGGGACACAGGACAAAGTCACCTGTTCCAATGGCTCCCTTTGGAATCCCAGCGCTTCCACCAGGGTGGGGGAAGGGAGATGGCGGGATGACAGCACATGGATCCCAGTCCAGGCCTGGGAGTCTCAGTGTCTGGGAACTGGTCCCTAGGATGCACCTCTGTCGGGCCTACACCTGGGTCCCCGAGGGTCAGACCTTTCTCACTGAGTGCTTGGGGTGACAGGAATCCGGGAGTGGGACGTAAGGCTCCCCTGCAGTGGGCTCATTTATACACCCAGGGAGAGGCCACGGCAGGCAGTAGTGGCAATGGGGACCCCGACCATGGTAGTGAGAGGGTGACAACAGTCTCTCTTATCACGATAGCTGACATTCACTGACCCGGGCTGGCCACTGCTCAGAGCCTCTCTCCTCCTGTCACTCAGACTCCAGGGTGTGACAAGGAAAGAAGCCCCTGTCCTCGGAGGCTCCCTGTCTGGCTGGGGAGTCAGCACCCGTGTGACAAGGACCTGGTGGTGGTGAACGGGAATGTGGCGAGGGGCGAGCTGTCATTAGTGGTGACACAGTCGGGTGGGCTGGGGTGAGCCGGGACAGGCTCCCGGACAGGGAGGGGCTGCAGCCAGGTCCCCCACTCCTGCCAGTGGGCTCGCGTGGACGGGGGGCCTTCTGGAGGAGGGAGGAGGGAAGGCACAAGGAAGTCCCTTCTGGCAGTGAGAACAGCGTTCCTTTCCTCTTGTCCTTCATCGTCGGGGTCAAGGGCAGGTGCGGGGGGGGGGGGATGGAGAGAGGCAGTGACAAGGCTGCAGCTGGGGCACGGAGGGTGAAAGGAGACCTCGTGCCACTCTGCGGGTGTTGCCTCCAGAAGAGGGACAGGCCTTGGGATCGAATCCCGGATCCTCCGCTTGGCAGCCGCAGGGCCTCCGGCAAGCTTCCCTCCCTGCCTGTTGCCTCAGCTGAGCAGTGGGGCGAGGTGAGGACCTGAGGCTCAAGGGTATTCAGGTGGGCCGGGGACAGGCGGAGGGACACTCAATGTTGTCTGTGGGGACAGAGTCACAGTTTTTCTGGGGTGGTGAGTTCCCCTCCACTCCTCCTCCTGGGGCCACGTGGGCCTCTGAGACAGGCAGGTGCTGGCCCTCGGCCCCGAGGCCCGCAGGGCTGAGGAGGGGGAGGAGTGGCAGCCACCAAAAACCGTTGCATCGTGGCAGTGCTCCCGGGCAGAGTCCAGGCGTGGTCAACTATTATCGGCAGTGTCCCATCAGGTGGAGGGAAGCTTGTCATTAGTGGGCACTGAGGGAGGGGCTGCCGGATCTGACCCTGCAAGAGCCAGGGTGCCGCGGAGGAGAAACCCGCTGCATCTGGGGGTGGGTGGAAATCTGAGTTCGATGGAGCCAGAGTCAGAGGGGCGCCCTGCAAGGGCGCTCTGTGCATACCCATTGGACAGACGCAATAACCGAGGCCCAGAGGGACTTGCAGGGGCAGCTTGAAGGTACTTGAGGGACTTGAAGGCAGCTTTCTAAGGGGTGGGGGCTGAGCACGCCGTGCAGGAAGTTTCCAGAAGGAGGCAATCTAGGGGAATTTGCGAAGAGCCCTGATGGGAGGTCGGGAGACCAAATCCAGCCCTGTCTCTACCACAAACGGGCTATGTGGCCGCGGACACAACACAGCTCTTCTCTGGCCCGTGGTTACAGAGGAGGCGGTTAAACCCCATGACCCTCTGAGCTGGCATTTTGGACACGGGCACCGCAGCTCAGACCTGCCTCGTGCTGGAGCTGAGAGCCGCACCCAAGACCCCAGTGGAAGCCCTGGCACGGCCCGAGAGCCGCCAAGGCATTTATTTCTGCTCCCTGGAAGCCACCATTCCACGAGGCGGTTAGCCCACGCTCTGATTTAATCCCCATGTGCCCTGTGCCACGTCATCCTTTGATCATCAGTTGTCAGCAAACCGAGCGTGAGCGACAGGAGGAGAGAGGCTCGGAGCAGTGGCCAGCCAGGGTCAGTGAATGTCAGCTGTTGTGATAAGAGAGACTGTTGTCACCCTCTCACTACCATCGTCGGGGTCCCCATTGCCACTACCGCCTGCCATGGCCTCTCCCTGGGAGTAAATGAGTCCACTACACGGGACCCTTATGTCCTGCTCCCTCATTCCTGTCACCCCAAGCACTCAGTGAGAAAGGTCTGACCCTCGGGGACCCAGGTGTAGGCCCGAGCTGGGAGACCAGCGAGCTGGTGCTGGACGGGGGAAGCAGCTGGGAAGAGAGGGAACTAGTGGACAAGACGGGACTGGCGGAGCTGCAGGCGCCTGGGCACCTGAGTGGGCAGCAAGGGGACATCCTGGAAGGGGTGCTCAGGCGGTGACTCGTGCCTGGAGGAGCCAGGTGTGGAGTGCCCTGGCCCCCTGTGTGTCCCTTGCCTGCCGTCCACCTCAGTCCCCTCTCCCCAGATGAGCCGTTAGCTCCAGCAGGCCAGGCCGGGCAGCGTGTCCTCTCCTCCTGCCTCGGCCCGGGCAGGTGTCCTCCAGCTCAGCCTCTGCTCGCTGCGCCCTCCCGCTGCCCTCTGGCCCGAGCCCACCCTCTGCTGTTCCCGCCTCCTCGCCCTTTCCTGGGTCTGAGGTAGTTCATTTCCTTTGCAATTAATCACCGCAGGTCTCCAGCGGTGTCCGCCCCTCCCCGGCTCATTTGCCTGCAGAAAGACGAGTTGCTTTGCCGAGGAAAAACAAATGCCTCCCAGCTGCATGTCCTCTCTCCCCTCCCCAGGCTTTGGAGATGTGAGGGCCAGGGTCCTCTCCGGGACAAAGAGAAGGAAGCCCTAGGCTGCAGGGAGAGCAGCCTCAGTTTCCCCATGTGAATCAAGACCAGCAAGGCCCAGGGGGCCCTGTAAGAAGCGCTTGCAGGCGCTGGCGGGGCAGGAGGGAGAAGGGGGTGCAGCCCAGCTGTGCTCACCTGCACTGTCTCCGCAGCCCCGCCCTGCCCTGTCCCGCCAGGCCAAGGCAGCCAGACTCGTTGTAAAGCTGATGAGCTCTGGGTCCCCAAACAGAACAGGACTTGCCAACTGGCCACTCCGCAGCCGCAGCCGACACCAAAACCCCCCGGTGCAGGATGTGACTCATCACATCACAGGGGGAGGGGAGGGGAGGAAGACAGTACCCCAGGGGGCTCTGCCATGCAGGGACTCTCTGGACTCTGGCCCTGCCCAGAGAACCGCAGGGTGACCCAGGCCCGCAGCTGTCACCTCCCTTCCATAGTCCTGCAGGACGGTGATCTTCCCAGTGCACCACACGCCTGTGGGCACCGGCTCAGGAACGGTTCCCGGGGTCTGCCTGGACTCCACCCAGTAACCTCGAGGGCTCTGAGGTCACACAGGTCTGGGTGCCAGCCCCGTAGCAGCTGCAGGCAAGGACAGTGTCTCTGGGCCTCAGTGGTCCCACCTGAAGAATGGGGGTGACAGTGGTGGAGGGTAACGCAGGCCCTGCAGTGCGAGCGCTCAGCACAGGGCGAGCACCCCGCAAATAGTAGCTGTTATTTAGTATCGTTGTCACTGGGGGCTCGGCTCCTGTTCTAGCATGAGGATGCGGGCAACGGAGAGAGGCAGCGTTCCCGGGGTGGCCTTGAATCGACTCATTTATTTTTCAAAAGTAAATGCTATGCTAACTCTGCTATTCTGTTATTGTCGGTGAGTGTGGCGCTGACACCCGCACGGCTGAGGGACAGCCAGCTCGGGGCACGGCACCAGGGCGGAGAGCCAGCCCGGCTGCCCAGGCCCCCGGAGAGCCAGGGGGCGTGGGCCACAGCTGCAAAGAGGAAACTCCACCCGTCAGGCCTGGAATCACAGCGCTGTGGATTCTCTGGTCTCAGCAGGGGCCCGCACTGTGTTGGCCGCCCGGCCGGGCCCGGGGGTGCAGGGGCTTGCTCGGGTCTGTGACGGAGGAAGCCGCACTGGCAGAGACGCCCGGCCCGATGCAGTCAGGTGACCCCAGTCCTGAATGGGATTCTCTGTGCCACTGCCACCGTCCCTGTTCTGGGCCCGGGGTGCCCCTCCTCCACTCTCCACTGAGGCCCAGTCTTCAGCCTCTGGCAGCACCCTGGGGCCCGGGGCCTCAGGCAGGGCTAAGGGATGCAAAGAGCCTCAGACGCTCTGGAATTAGACCAGAAGACACTCGAACAGGCAGGTGTCTGCTGAGGAAGGTTACGTCTTCCCACGGCCACTGCCCGGGAGGAGCCCGTGGAGCTGCACGCAGGGCGGGGCTCTGGGGCAGGGCCGGCCTCGGGTCCTAGCCTCGTGCTGGGATCGCTCGCTCCCTCCTCCGCTTTGCTCTCTGGCTACCCTGCCTCGAGGAAGCAGGACTGGACAGAAGCCCCCCTGTCACTTAAGGTCCCTTGCGACTGAAAGAGCTGAGAAGCTGGAACAACAAAAGCCGAGAGAGGAGGGCCAGCAGGCGGGAGGAGACTCCGCCGGGGAAGGTGGGCCCTGCCTGGCTGGTGGACGGGAGCCTGGCTTTCCTGCCCGGGAAATGGAGCTGTCACTTTCTTTCCCAAGTGTGGTCCAGGCCGGCGGATGCCAAGGGGACTTCAGAGACCCTCCCAACACTGGCTCCCATGAACTAGGTCGCCCCAGGGATCTGACAGGTGAGACCTGGCTGGGCTGGGATCTGTCTCGGGTGAAACCTAGTAGACACACCCTAGGACACAGCAGGTACAGGCCTGAGAAGGAGGATGGGGTGACTAGTTCCACAAAGCAACCTTGTGAACAACCAAAATGAATATTTATGTGGCACTTTGTAGTTTAAAACACAGAAACATCTAGTATCTCACCAAATCAGCCCAACGACCTCCAGCTCTTATCACACCCTGTTTATATGTCAGGAAACTCATGCCCGAAAGGGATACGGACTCTCCCCAGAATAGGGAGGACCTTCCTGGCTTCACCATTTTATCAGAGGCCTGCTTCTGACTGGAAGAGACCTCAGGACCAACGTAGGCAGTTAGATTCGACAGCAGGACGGCCACATACAGTTGGGCAGGTTGTTCACTGCCCAAGGGTGCTTGGCCGAGGGGGTGATTATGGGGCTAGAACCCAGCTTCACTCTTCCCACCGAGCCGTACTCTCCAGCATGGGGCTGTATCTGCCTGGAGCACAAAGGCACCACACGGGCCAGTGGTGCCAGGAGGGGCCACCCTGTGAGGCTGCTCCCAGCCTCAGTTTCCTGAATTGAAAGAAGAGCAATCCTTCCTCCAAGCTCCTCCTCCCTCAAGGGAGGTGTGGCCGGTGAGTGGTTGAGGAAATCAATACACTACAAGTGCTTTGAGCTCCTTGAAGATAAGCTTTGCGACCAAGAGGGCAGTGATTAAAGGCAGGAGCACTTTCTCTGTGGCCCTGATAGGGATCGTGGAGCGATGCATGTGTGTGCGCGCGCATGTGTGTACATGCACGTGTGTGGCAGACACTGGCCTTGTGGACGTGGGTGTCAGCACCCACCCCTACGGCTGGACGAGGGGCCAAGGCTTGTGTCTCCCTGGTTTCTGAGCTCCTCCGCGTATCTCCCAGTGACTTGCACGTTGCGCAAGATCAATACACATTCGTCTCACTGTGTGGAACTGTCTGCGCGTTCCTGCTGTCACCCTGCTCCTCTCTGCTCCCTCCGCAGAAACGCGGCGATCCACGCGCGCCCACCGGCATGGGGCTGGGAACCGGGAGACCTGTGTTCACAGCCTGCCCCTGCCCCCAGTGCCCTGCCCCCTCCGCCCTCGGCCCCTCCCTGGACCTCAGTTTCCCGTGCGCGAGGCGAGGCGTTGGGGGACGGGTGGTGGGGCTCCTTCCCTCTGTGCGCAGTGCGGCGCGGCGACGCCTCGCAGACATGCGCCTCCGCGGAGCCCCCCCTTGTCTCTGAAGGAGCCGAGATAAAACGAGCCTAATCCGCGCCAGGGAGATGGGGGTGGGGGTGGTTCTCTGCCTGAGGGGCCGAGGGCACAAATTGGGCCGTCGCGTTGCATTACTTCCGCCGAGTTGGGTCCCACCATCTCACCTCTGCGCCCCGGCGGGCGCGGACAGCGAGGGGCAGACTGCGCGGTGGGGGCAGGGCCCGTGCCGCCACCAGGCCCCCTGACTCTGCCATCAAAGGCAATGGGCGAGGGAGGGGGCCCAGCCAGGGAGGATTTTTAATGACCCCAAATCCCGGCAACTCATTACGTCTCCGATAAGGCAATGGTAGCTGTCACTCCGAGATGCAGCCAAGGAGGCTCCCTAGAGAAATTTTGCCG
Source organism: Microcebus murinus (assembly GCF_040939455.1). Taxonomy (NCBI): domain Eukaryota; kingdom Metazoa; phylum Chordata; class Mammalia; order Primates; family Cheirogaleidae; genus Microcebus; species Microcebus murinus. Next base: position 53,370,590 of record NC_134117.1, on the reverse strand, counting down.
CCTTCTCGCTAATCTTCTTATAAACATTGTTATTTATTTTTTCTTATTTTATCCGACATGTGTCAAGCAGCCCCTGCTAAGCCTGTGACATCTCCAGGGAGGCTGGAGGAGGCTCAGGGACGGCCTGTCGCTCCCGGCCCCCGCCCCTCCCCAGCGCCTGCGGCAGGCTCCCCGCAGACCTGTTCTCCGGCCGGCCCAGGTCCCGCCAGGGCTGGCAGCTTGGCAAAGCCCACAGCAGCTGGGGCTTGGGCCAGGAGGCGCTGGACATCTGGGAGCTGGCCGCCGAGTGACTGGAGCACGGGCGTGCCAACTGGGTGGGGTCCAAGGAAGAGCAGGAAGGGCTGCGGGCCACCTCTGGCATCACAGGTGCCACACGGCTGCACCGGGCAGCCCTGGGCTTGGCCAGCTCCCAGTGGCCAGCACTGTGTCCGCCGCCCTGCCCCAGGCACTGTGCTCCATGGGTGAGCACACGAGATCTCCTCCACTCCCATGGAGCGGGTACTCATGTCGGTCCCACTTGCGAGTGAGGAAACTGAGGCCCAGGCGGGTGAAACCGCTCACCGAGCCTGCCCGGGCAGGAAGGGGCAAGTCTGGGGTTTTGAACCCTGGGGCTCAGAGGCAGAGCGAAGGCCATGTTTTCCTCACGCTTCCCACGGGCAGCAGGCTTTGAAACTTCCAGGAATTCCAGGAGAGAGGAAAAGCCCAGAGTCTTCTCCCCATTTTGCAGATGAAGAAACAGGCTAGAGAGGGACGTGGCTTGCCTAGGGCCGCACTGTCGGGTCCCCTGGCTTTGGTTAAGGGTTATTTACTGGAAGGGCTCGGGATAGCTCCCAGACAGCATCTCTAGGACTTTGTCCTGTGTTAGGGGGTGCTGAGATCCGGGGGGCCTTGTGGCTCTCTGTAACAGGGGCTGGAGCAATGCTGGGGGTGGGTGGGGAGGCCACAGAACTTCCACTGGGCATAGGGAAGATTCCAGAAGGTCTAGGAGAACCCTTCTCTACTGTAGTCTCTAGCAACATTTGTGATAAACATTATGGATCTCTCACAGTGGATAATTATCAGTAACTTTCAAGCAATGTATACAACACGGTTGCGTTTCAGTGACAGAGTCATACGCATGCAGTGTGTATGTAGATTTCAGAGGGAACAAAAGATTGGATTTGCTGCTTTCAGAATGGCCTTGCTTTTTCACATTCCTCTCCTCATTAAAGACCAATATCTCAACATTTGGGGGATCCCGAGCCCAGAACAAAGCATGTTTTTAAAAAGCATTTCATTTTTAAATAATTTTAGATTTGCAGGAGAGTGCAAAGGTAGCACGGAGGGTTTCTGTGTACCCTTCACCCAGCTTCCCCTGGTGTTTACAATGTTCCTACAGGGGAAACATCGTGGGTTTCACTGTGAATTTCCAGCACACCACGTGGGCGGCACATGACATCAGTAGGGCATATCGCTGGTGCTGTTAACCTTGATCGCTTGGTTGAGGTGGTGTCCGCCAAGTTTCTCTACTGCACTCTTGCTGTCTTCCCGCTCCGTATTCTAGTCTTAGAAGCAAGTTGCTAAGAGCCCACACTCAAGAATAAAGGAATTAAGCTTCAACTCTACCTCCACCTCCACATATAGGAATTTATGGACATACGTTAAAACTACTGTCGTGATTAATAAATTTGGGGTGGATGACACCATGCAAGTGTCCTGCCTCTCCTTAAAGTTTCGCCAACTGACTTTGGCATCTATTGGTGGATACTGTCTGCAGCAATTCCTACCATGGTGTCCTAATGGTACTTTTGGTTTCTCTCTCCCTTCTACTTTATTTGTTAGAATTCAATATACTTTTATGTACTGTGCTGCTCAAATGGGTCCAGCGTTGGCCATTGGAAGCTCTTGTAGGTGAGGTCCTCTGTTCTTTTGATACTTTTTTTTTTTTTAAATATAAGCTGATCATAGCATGGCTTTTTTTAAAAAAAAGTACTTCCTTACTTTTTGTCATCACAAAATGCTTCAGAGTCATCTAGTATAATTTCTTCCCAGCCCTAGACTCAGCCATTTCTCCAAGGAGCTCTAGTTCCTTTTATTGGCAAGTGGTTTTTAGAAACCAAGACCTGAGTGCCAGGAAGGCATGAGTTTTTGTAGTCAATTTTTATACTGAGGAAGCATCTGGAACTTGACACCTGCAAATGAAGGGGCATCAGTCATAACCAGGTGTCCTTATGCCTTGGCAATTGTGTATGTTTATGTAAACACACTTGGATCTCCATGTCCCACTCGAGCCTCGTCCATAGCATGACCTTGGAAGGTCACTGCGAGGGTGAGGGATGTTGCTCTAGGTTCAAATCCATTACACTGGTATTACAATGCTGCTTTCCTGCTAGCCTCTAATATAAACATCCAATTTTTCATCTGCGTGGTCCGGATGTGCAAGCCAAAGAATTTGACATGCCTTCAAAATGTCGATGGACCATTTGGGAAATATTAAATCATGATTTAACGATTCTCCCCAGGTTTTACTCAATTATAAATTTAATATTCTTGACATTTTTCTGCACTCCTATGACACCCCTGAGACTCCAGAGACTGGGGGGAGAACTCCAGAAACAAGGGTATGATCACAAAGGAGCTAGGGGCTCACCTCTCTGGCTAGCTTCCTACTTATGAAACTGGAACAATGAAAACAAACGAGAGAATGATGAAAAATGCAATGGTCATTATTAAAAAAAAATTATGAATTGTCACTGTTCTGTTCGCATGGTATGAAGAGTTTGGGCTCAAGATCTAGGTGGCCCCTGGTTCAAAACCTGGCTCTATTACTGACACCTGTGCAACTGCGGGCAGGTGGGCTCACCTCTTGGGCCTTGGTTGTTTCATCTGTAAAACGGGGTACCAGTTTCTACCTTGGGGGGTTGTCATGAGGGTCAAATGAGATGATCAGAGTCAAGTACTTAGCCAGTGCCTGACATACTCAATGACTGTTAGTGATAATAACAATCACACCAGCAATAGGAACAGAATTCCAATGATCAGTAAGTGGGAATGTCATCAGGGTCACCTTGCATGGATTTAAGATCAAAACGGGAGTCGAATTTAATTATTTTTCATGCATATACATTTTTTAAAAAAATATACTTTACTTTTTAGAGCAGTTTTAGATTCACAGCAAAATTGAGCAGGAAGTACAGAGACTTCCTATATACCTCCCTCCCCTGCCTCCCTCATAATGAACACCCCCACCAGAGTGGCACATTTTTTACAGCTGATGAACGTGCATCGACACACCGTATCACCCAGAGTCCATAGTTTATGCCAGGATGCACTCTCAGTGCTGTACATTCTATGGTTTTGGCAAATGTATAATGACACATACCCACCATTATCACACTGATTATTTTCACTTCCCTAAAAATCCTCTGTCCTCCGCCTATTTATCCCTCCCTCCCCTCTTACCCTTGGCAACCGCTGATCCTTTTATTGTCCCCGTAGTTTTGCCTTTTACAGACTATCATATAGCTGGAATCATACAGTGTGTAGCCTCTTCAGATTGGCTTTTTCCATCTACTAAGATGTCCTTAAGTTTCCTCCATGTCTTTTCATGGCTTGACAGATCATTTCTTTTGAGTGGCAAATAATATTGCATCGCCCGGATGTATTAAAGTTCATTTGTCTGTTCCACCTACTGAAGGCCACATTGGTTGCTTGCAAGTTTTGGCCATTAGGAGTGAAGTTGTTATAAATATCTATGTGCAGGTTTTTGTGCAGACATAAGTTTTCAGTTCATTTGAGTAAATACCAAGAAGCACGACTGCCCGAGTGCAGGGTAAGAGTATGTTTAGTTTTATAAGAAACTGCCAAAGTGTCTTCCAAAGCATTTTGCAGTCCCCTCACCAGCTATGAATGAGGGTTCCTGTTGACCCACCTTCCTGCCAGCATTTGGTGTTGTCCGTGTTTGGGATTTTGACCATTCTGATAGAGGTGAGGTGGTGTCTCATTGTTGTTTTATTTTGCGATTCCCTAATAATGTGTGATGCTGAACATCTTCTCATACGCGTATCTGACATCTTTTTCGGTGAGGTGTCTGTTGAAGCCTTTTGGCCTGTTCTTTAATCGGCTTGTTTACTTTCTTACTGTTGAGTTCTAAGAGTTCTTTGTGTATTTTGGACAACGGTCCTTTATCAGATGTGTCTTTCACAAATATCTTCTCCCTCTCCGCAGCCTGTCTTCTCATTCTCTCGGCAGTGCCTTTCACAGAGCTGAAGTTGTTGATTTTAATGACGTCCCAGCTTATCAGTGATTTATTTCATGGATTGTGGCTTCGGTGTTGTATCTAAAAAGCCACCGCCATACCCAAGGTCTAGGTTTTCTCCTAGGACTTTCATAGTTTTGCATTGTACGTTTAAGTTTTTGATCCATTTTGAGTTAGTCTTTGAGAAAGGTACAAGACCTGTGTCTAGATCCCTTTTTTTGGCATGTGGATGTCCAGTTATCCCAGCGCCATTTATTGACGAGACCATCTGGCTCCAGTCACCTGTATTTTCATGTTGGGGTTTTCGAGGACATCTCTGAACAGAGTTCCCAACTTTCCTGTTCTGGGAGGGAAGAGCCCTCAGGCCAGATAGCCTGAGCCCTGATTGGGCGGAGACTCTAGCCAGGTGTTCCCTCAAGGTCCAGGATGGGGGCTGGGTGTGGGGCCAGGTGACCAGGGTTGGGGACAGCTGGTTCTCAGTGCAGGGCTGCAGAAGGGTGACCGGTTTCCAGGTAAGAAGGAAGAGGCTAGACCCAGGGGGACTTGTGGTTGGGAGACGCAGCCTCAGGCCTAGGTGGAAATGAGGAGCGGAGCCGGGGTTGGGTGACCCTGCAGTCAGACACAGGAGCACATTCACACACACATGCCCCAGCTTCCCCAGGAACATGCATAGCGGCTTATCAGGCCGCACCAGGCCTGGCCAATTAAACTCTCCCATTGCCACCTCCTCTCATGGGGTTTACTTTGGGGTGTCCAGCTCCTCCGTGGGCTGGGGCAGGGAAGGCGGGGATTTCTGTTCTGGGCAGCGCTCAGGAGGTCACTGGGGAGACAGGGTCTGAGGACACAGGGCTGATTCCTCCTGCCCCTGGCCACCACCCTGGAGTGGTACCTGCTTCAGGGCCTTGTTTGGAGGCCCCGGTGCCTTTTTCCCCATCAGTGAAAGGGACAGCATAAGACCCAGTCCTCCCTGGGGACCCCGACCCCCAGCCCTCATCCAGGCCCAGCCGTCCCCACGCAGGCTGAGGCCTGGAGGATTTGTGCCAGTTGCAGGTGGCAAGTGGGGCTCGTGGAGACCCAGGCCTCCTTCCTCCTCCAGAGGCCCGTCTCCTGTGCCCCTAGAGGAGCCTGGGGCTGCTCACAGCATGGTCACTGAGAGCCAGGTGCTGTGCTGGCCCTTTCCCAACTCAATGTCTCAGTCATCTCAAGACAAACACACACAGCTGATGTCACTATTCTCAGAGTTCTAGAGACACGAAGCCCAGGAAAGCAGTTCAGCAGGGTGGTTAGAGCCACTTACCAGCTCAGAGCATGTCATGGAAGCATTCCAAGCCTCAGTTTTCTCACCTATAAAATGGGACCAATCATGTCTTCCTCACTGGATTGTTGGGAGAGGCATGAGATGACAGGGGTAAAACATTGGCTGAGCTCAGAGTAAGTGCTGGGTAGGTGGTGGCTTGGATTACTATGAACATAGTGGCAGCCCTGGAGTCTAGGCCAGGAAGGCCTGGCTGGGAGGCTCATGGTCTTCCTTCTTTTTTTTTTTTTTTTTTTGAGACATAGTCTTGCTTTGTCGCTCAGGCTAGAGTGAGTGCCATGGCATCAGCCTAGCTCACAGCAACCTCAAACTCCTGGGCTCAAGCAATCCTGCTGCCTCAGCCTACCAAGTAGCTGGGACTACAGGCATGCGCCACCATGCCCGGCTAATTTTTTATATATATATTAGTTGGCCAATTAATTTATTTCTATTTGTATAGTAGAGACGGGGTCTCAGGCTGGTTTTGAACTCCTGACCTCGAGCAATCCGCCTGCCTCCCAGAGTGCTAGGATTACAGGCGTGAGCCACCGCGCCCGGCCTCATGGTCTTCCTTCTACCTACATTCCTGTCCCCCAAGAGACCGCTAGGGTAGATCCTGAGGACGGGCTGCCCGGGCCCTCTCCAACCCAGCCTGTGGGGGTGAGTGCCTGTCTGGGCAGAGCTGAAAGCTGAGGGTGTGGTCCAGGGGAGCCCAGCCCCGAGGTCTCAGCCTCTCCTCCCAGCCGTCTTCTTCTGCATCCTTCTCCTGCTTGGGCAAGAGCCAAGCCCAGAGAGGGTCAGGGACCAGGCCAAGGTCACACAGTGGGCTCCTGGCTTCCAGCCGGGGTGCTCCCCAGAGGAGCCATCGCTCCCGGCGGGCAAAGCCCTCCCGTCGGCTGCTCTGTAGCCACTGACCACACCACACGCTTGTCCCTCTGGGCTGGATGCAATGTCCCCGGGGTACAAAATTCATTTTCTTTATGTCTCGTGGAGGATTAAGTGCTCGGCTGAAATCCAACAAATCAGAGCAACTGCAAAAGCAAGCACAGCGGTGGCCCTGGCGCTGTGCGGCTGTCACAACCCTTGCAGGCTCGCACACTCACTCGTACACTCACACTCACACAAATCCTAACACGTGCACCAATTCACACTCACACATCCTCACACACATATGCTAGCTCACATGTACTCGCACACACAGCTCACGGATTCACGCTCATGGGCACCCACACTTGTGGTCTTGCACACTCACATACACTTGTTCACACCCTCACACACTTCCACACTGACATAAAACACACAGTCACACATGCTCACACCCTCGCATGGCACTTAGATGCCCAGTTCTGCCCTCCTGAGCATGGGAACATCCAAGCAGAAGCAACTTCCCAATTCCCTCCCCAGATCTCACGCTGGGCTGAATCCTTGCAAGCCCAGGCTGCCAGCTGCCCCCATGAAGTCAACAGTGCCACATACCTCTGCTCTTTTTTTTTTTTTTTTTTTTTTTTTTTTGAGACAGAGTCTCGCTTTCTTGCCTAGGCTAGAGTGAGTGCCGTGGCGTCCTAGCTCACAGCAACCTCAAACTCCTGGGCTCGAGTGATCCTTCTGCCTCAGCCTCCCGGGTAGCTGGGACTACAGGCATGCGCCACCATGCCCGGCTAATTTTTTATATATATATCAGTTGGCCAATTAATTTCTTTCTATTTATAGTAGAGACGGGGTCTTGCTCTTGCTCAGGCTGGTTTTTGAACTCCTGACCTTGAGCAATCCGCCCGCCTCGGCCTCCCAAGAGCTAGGATTACAGGCGTGAGCCACAGCGCCCGGCCCATACCTCTGCTCTTATCAGGGTTTGCTGAGCTCTCTCCTCGGCCTGGGTGAGGAGGGCTGAGCCCAGATGATGTGCCAGGCACGGTGAGTCCCTGGCCTCCTGTCTTGGAAGGAGAGAGCCCTTGAGGACAGGTGGCTGTCGTATCACCTGTGCCCAGCATGCAGGCAGGCCTGGGTGCCTATTGGAAGCACCTGTGCAGAGCGGATGACAGCACGCCTTCCCCAGCCTCCTGCTGGCTGGGGGCTTGGGGGATGGGTTCTGCCAGTGAGCACGCGTTTCCCAAACCCAGCTCTTTCCAAGCACTTCCCTCCTCCCACGGCACCTCTCCCCCGACCTGTGCATCCTCGCAAATCTACTCCAAGTGCCACTTCCTCTGGGAGGCCTTCTTGAGTCGCCTCCCAGAGATGACCTGCTAGGCTGGCACTAGTCTCTCTCCCTACAGGACCCTTGATGCCTTGAGAGTGAAGCTGGGGGCTTGAGCTAGGCTTTGAGTTAGGCCCCCCAAGCTTCCTCCGGGGAAAAGCCCCTCTGTCCAGGGACAGCCTCCGGACTGCCCTCTTTAGCTGAAGCCCAGGTCCCGGGGATGTTGCCATTTGCAGAGATGTGAGAGAAACTTCCTTTCCTCTGAAGGTCCTTGCCCTGTCGCTTGGAGGAGACTGCAGGGCCATGCAGGGCCATGCGGTGCTGAGTCCAGGTCAGGCCACGGTGGAGGGGAGGCCAAGGGCAGTAGCAGCCCGGTCTGCTGAGATCTTTTCCCGAAGCCAGTTTTGGAGGGAGGTGGAGGCGGTAGCAGAAGGCAGGTCACAAGGGAGGCAGATGCAGCATTACTGCTGGTGGCAGCAGCCCCAGGAATTAGGGAATTAGCAGGACTTAGCTCTCCCCACATCAAGAGTCTCCCAGGCATGGGGTCTGTTTGTCCTACCTGTCCTTGTAACAGCCTCTGGGTAACTTGGCCTTCAGCACAGATGATCAAATGGGGAACATTCAGGCACCTGAACGTGTGAGGGGACAGGGGACAGCTGGGGAGGGAATGAGCTAGGACTGAAAGTCCCAAAGAAGGGCTGAGACTCACAGGGCAGGAAAGCCCAAGGAGGCCACCCACACAGAAGGAGGGACCTTGAAGAAAGGAACAAACAAGGACATTGGACATTTTGCTCCTCCCTTCCTTCCTGTAGAATTTATTGAGTGCCTGCTATATACCAAACACCATGCTAAGCCTTGGAGATGCTACAGGGATGAAGACAAAACATCTGTCTTCACAGCCTGCCCAGGCTGGGGATGACAGGTGCAAGACAACAAACTGCAGTAGAACACAATGGGGCTGTGACTTATTCTCGTGGCTTATTCTCTCTGGCCTTCCAAGGAGGTGTGCGTGGCTAGAAAGACTGTAAACTGAACAACTCTACGGGATCCCTGTCATGTTGTATCCTGTGTAAATGGTACCCCCTGGAGTTGTGCAGTGCCTAACCTGTGCAACTGTACATGGCAGCCCAGCCTGTCTCTGCCCCTAGAGACTGCTCTGAGGATCCCATGGGATTATGGCACTACGAGCACACAGGGGGGTTAGAAATGCTGGGCAGATTTACAACACTGTCCTAGGATTCCTGGCTCAACATGGCAGACGAAGGTGCTCCTTTTCTTCTGGTCAACTTGCATGCCTTCTCCATCTTCTTACTCTCCCCAGGCCCATGGCTTAAAATACCATTTCTAAGCTGAGGACAGACTCAGATTGATGTCCGTTGCCCTAACCTCTGCCCTGATCTCCAGACTTCTATCTCTGCCTGCCTCCTGGGAGTCCCACAGGCATTGCAAATTTAATATGGCCCAGACTAGCCTCCTGAGTTTCCCTACCATACACCTGCTCTTCTCCCGGTCTCCTTACCTTCAGTAAACCTTCGACCTTCAAGCCAAATGCCTCAGAGTCGTTCGTGACTTCCCCATGTTTCTCATCCCTACAGCGAGTCCACTAGCTCGCCTTGTCGCCCAGCTGGGAAGTATGTCCCGGCTCCATCTCCAGATCTCTGTCTTCCACGGCCATCAAGCCACTGCCATTTCTTCTTTGTGTGTCTTCCTTTGGGTTCCCGGAAGAGCAGACTGTGAAACAAAGATCTGGGTGCGGGTTGTTTACTTGTGCGGTGATCTCAGAAGACACACATGAGTGCAAGTGAGGAAGGAAAGAGGAAAAGCCACCCGTCTTAGTCTATGTGTGCTGCCACAACGAAATACTGGGTGGCTTACAAACAGCAGGAATTTCTCTCTCACAGTCCTGGAGGCTGGGAAGTCCAAGGTCAGGGTTCAGTGTCTGGTGAGGTCCCGTTCCTCATAGATGCATCTTCACATGGGAGGAGGGCCAGGGCGGCTCTCCGGGGCCTCTTTCACGAAGGCTCTGCCCCTATGACCAATCACCTCCCAAAGGCCCCACCTCCTAATAACATCACTTTCAGGGTTAGGATTTCAACATGTGAATTTTAGGGGACACAAACACTCAGACCTAGCGCCAGTGCCAGGTGTGCTCTTGGATCGCGGTACTGCTGCGGGTATCTGCAGCTGAGTCCTACAGAAACCACCTGTTATAGCACACTTCTCAGAACGTCCTGCCAAAGGACAGAGGCTGGGCCTCTTATTTCTGGACTCTTGTTCCCTGTTGATGGACGGTTTCCCCCAGAGGCCTGAACTCCCCGACCTCCTAACACCCCCGGCTGTCCTGTGCTGGCTGAGCGAGCCCTTGGGGCTTCCCCAAAGCCCCAGAGAGGAACAGCAGAGAGGACAGGCAGCATTTGAGGGTGTTGGGTCTAGCTTCATCAGCTGCCGGTGAGATCGCCAGTGGGCTGTGGGCTGTGGGCTGTGGTGTGGGCCACCAGGAGCCTCTGTCACAACTCCCATAGCCCCCACGTCCATGCAGGACCTCCAGGGTGATCCCTGAAAAACAGAAATCAGTTGGCATCACTCCAGTGCCTAAAGCCTTCCCAAGGTCCCCATCATCCTCGGAATGAAGCCTCCCCCACGGCTGACAGGCCAGGTCCTCTCTGCCCTCACGCCGTACTCGGCTCCAGGCGCACTGGTGTTTTAGGGCCTCAAACCCCACAGGCCTGGCCCAGCCTTGGGTGCCCGCACTGGCTGGCCTCTCCTGCACGGTCTTCCCGTGGCTGGCCCCTTCTCGTCAGCCAAGTCTGAACTCACATGCCGCTTCCCTAGAGACACCGTCCCTGGCCTCCTGCTCCAGAGTGGCCCTCCCAGCCCGTGCTCCCCAGCGCCCACGCCTTTCCTCTCCTCGGGGCACTCTTCTCTAACCCGCTTAGGTATTTCCTTACCTGTTTGTCACCTTTCTCGCCCACTGGAAGCCAATGCCACCTGTGTTATCTCCAAGGCCCAGCCCAGTGCCTGGCACGTAGTACCTGCTTGAGAAATACCTGCTGAATGGAGGAATTGAAAGGGTCAGGTTCTCCCCGAAGCAGGCAGAGCCCGCGCCAAGGTTCCTGTGCACCTAGCGGGTGAGGGGCTGCTCGCAGGTGAGCCCCATAACGGCGTGAGGGGAGCAGACGGGGCAGGAAGGAAAGCCAGGCCCAGGCGAGGGGGGCACCACTGGTCTAGCCTCCACCTTGCCCCACAGGAGCTTCTGGAGCACAAGGTGCCGCCTTTAGGTGAGGGTACCAGCCTTCCGTACCCCCATGGTGGCCAGTCATCAGCTGAGGGCCGTCCCAGTGTAGACATGCAGAGGGGTGGGAGGGCCTCTTAGGGAAGCGGCATGGTGGACATGGCGGACATGGTGGACATGGCGGACATGGACTCCCAGGCCTTTCCGGGGGATCCGCACCCACACCACTGCTGGGGAAGGGACCTGAGAGGCACGAGCAGGGCCACCCCGGGAGGGACAGCCTCCCTGCCACTCGCAGCCCCCAGGGCGGCAGGGGGCTCTGTGGCCCGGATGCCTCACGCAGAATCCCCTATGAGTGGCAAGTGGGGCATCTGATGGCTCACTGCTCAGCCAGCATGCACCCCCATGTGTGCCCTGCACCCCACATGCTGCCCCCCCCCCCCCGAGCCCGCGCCCTCTTCCCGCTCTCACTGGTTCTGAGAACAGCGGCCACCCAGTCAGCCCGCACCGACTGCAGCATCGGTTCAATGCTGCTTATTTCCTGACAAATCAAGGCCCAGGAGACGGTGCTGCCACGCCAGGAGGCTGAGCAGCCCCAGGAAGACGCACGGCCTCCCGGGCCCTCTTCTGGGTGCGCCAGAGGGTGGCGGAGCATAGGGTGGCGGAGTACAGGGTGGCGGAGCGGCCCGTCTCGGCATTGACAGAGCCCCCAGCCCGCTGCCCTGCCCTTCCCCTCGCCCGGCAGCTATTGATGGCCGGTGGGCGCTTGAGTTTTCCTCTTTTCTCTGTTGGCTCCTTTAATTGAAAAATATAAAGAAAATGCCTATTGATTCTGTGTAACTGATAAGCTCCCCACTCCTGGGCCATTTTAATCAGGAGCCAGAGCCTGGCTTGAAGCCCCAGGGAGGAGAAGGAGTTGGGGGTGGGGGAGCGCAGCCAATCAGGGCTCAGGGGGCTCCCGGCCCTCCCAGCAAACTGCAGGACTGGGCTGAGGGAACAGCATAGGAACCTTCCCCCTCCTAAGGAAGTTGGCTGCTCCTAATGTCTGAAGCACATCATTATCCCTAACATTTACACACCGCTCTGTGTTTGCAAAGCCATTTGCGTTTGCAAAGCCCTTCCATGTGCACCCTCTCATTTGATCGGGTTGTTTACTCCGGAGGACAGCTGGCCTCCCTCTGCTAACCGAGCCGTGCATCTGGGAAACTGAGGCCCTGCTCCCACCAGGCCTGGGAAGTAGTCTGGGAAGAGATTACTATCCCATTGTATAGATGAGGACGTTGAAGTTCAGAGACAGTGTAACCTGCCCAAGGTGACACAGCACATGGGCAGTCAGAAACTGGTCAGAGTTAGACCTCTGAGCCCCTCCAGGTGCTCTGCTCTCTAGAGATGAGCTTCTTGGGTCACTCGGTTGTCCAGGTACAGTGCTTGCCTATCAGACTCCTGTTCGGTGTGGACCACAGCCAGCTTTGAAGAACTTCTTGAGAAAAAGGGCCATCGATCATTGTGATGAGCTAATCAGACAATTTCCCCTTCCGTGGGGAATGGTCATCTCAGGCTAGGGCCCGACAGCAGGGGGATGGACCAGATGACCTCCCTCAGGCCCTTCCAGCACAAGAAGGCTCCAAGTCCCAGAGTGCCAGAGAATGGTGCCATCAGCCCAAATGGAGCCACCTGGCCCACTTGTCTTCCTTTTGGCACACGCCAAGACATGAGTCATAGAAGGTGCAGGGACAATTTATTGTATTATCAATATTTAATATCTCCAGGGAGGTGACATCAGCAAAATTGCCTGGCCTGGCAGAGCCATCTAGATGGACAGTGGGACAGGCTCTTCATCTCCCTGGACACCCCATCCTCCCCAAATGGGAGACAGGTGAAATTTATGGGCTCTTGGAGTGGAAAGTGGCAGGTGCCTCCAGCACTGTGTGTGCTGGGTGGGGGGCCTTGCTGCTCACACCCCTTCATGAGGGTCACCAGGGGGCCAGGTGATCATTCCTTAGGCCTGGGACTTGGGGTCTCTGGCTGTTTGGAAATGCCAGTGAAGTGTGGGGTGCTTGGCAGTGCTGTGTGATGCCCTGAGCCAGGGTCCCAGACCACACGGCTGTGAATCACCTTCCTGGCAGATGCAACTGGGACTCTGATGTCACCAAAGCCTGAGAAAAACTGAAGGTGGCAGAAGACACACAATAAAGCAAGGCGCTAGCTCCTCAGGGCCACTGTCACGCCAGTCCCATCCGGCCATGCTGTTACTCAGCCAAGTGAGTGAAACTCTCTGGGCCTCAGTTTCCTTCTCTGTAAAATGGGTTATGGTCTCTGCCTTGCATGTTTGTTGTGAGGATAGAAAGGGAGAAATGGGCTCCACTGGATATATCCCTGGCCCAGGTGGGGTCCAATCCACCTGTGGCCCCAGCCCCTCCACAGGGAGGACCCTAGGCATGATGGGGGCAGCAGGTTGTGGAGGCCGGGACTTACAGGCAGGGGGAGCCCTGGGAATCAGCTGCATGTTGTTTCGTGTCCCTGATGGACAGCCGGGAAATTCAGGCTCAGGGAGGGTATTTGAGGGTGTGTCCACGCTGATAGGCCGTGGAGGCCAAATCTGAACCTATGGGTGTCAGTCTCTTTTTGTGTCCTTAAACTGCCCCAGGTCTGGGTGAGAATGGGGACACTGAGGCAGTGGCAGAGGGGGTCCCAAAGCTGTACAGGCTGGTCCCAGGGAGCAGCCCACAGTCCGTCTGTCCCAGAGGGGATTCTCCTGCCATGAGTGTCTGGCCCTGTCTGGGGCGTGCTAGCCTGACCAGCGCACCACGGTGCCTCCTCCGGGAGCAGTGCTTCCCCCCGCAGCCCTCAGGCCTCCACGTGTCCAACCCCATGGACCCCTTAAGGTCTAAATGTCAGAAGTCCTGAGGTGCCCAGGAAGGGGTTCCTACCTCCCTTGACTGCACCGAAAGGACCACTCCCAGTTGCTGTTGCAACAGCAGGAAGAAGCTCGGCCTTGGTCCTGGCCAGATATAGGACTCTAGGCAAGTTCCTTCTGCTGTCTGGGCCTCAGTTTCCCCATCTCTGAAGAAAATGGCTGGGCAAGATCATCACCATGTGCCCTTCTGTGATGAGGTTTCTGCAGAGCACAGCATGGTCTCTGCCCGTGGGGAGTTCCATCAGTGGCAGAGATTCCCAAATGAATAAGCTAGGCGCAAGTGCTGCCCAGGGTGCTGGGGTCCCTGCTGGCCTGCAGGGGTTGGTGAGGCCGGTGGGACTGACAGCAGGAATCTGGACACCTGGAATCAGGTGGCTGCTGGAGAAGAAGATGCCGAGTTATGGAGCGTGGACATGGCCGCTCAGCCAGACAAGGAGGGGTGGGGCGGGGAGCTGGCCCAGGAGCAGCGAGGACCTACAGGGGGCTGTCTGAGTTGGTGGGGGTCCCCAGCAATTCTGGGCCCCAAATTGAGAAGATCAGGCAGTGACAGGGCGTGGTCAGAAGTAGAGAGTTCAAGGCAGGAGAAACAGCAGACAAGTTCTGGAGCTAGGGTCAGCGGGCTGGCTCCCACCCACTCGAGGGCAGGCATGCCCAGTGGTGGGCAGGGGTAGACAAGTGACCCCAGGCCTGCGGAAAGAGGCATACACTTCCCTAGGGCTGCCATGACAAAGTGTTACAAACCAGTGGCTTAAAGCAACAGAAATATATTCCTTTACTGTTCAAGGTGTCGGCAAGGCCGTGCTCCCTCCAAAGGCACCGGGAGAGATTCCTTCCTCGCTCCGCCAGCCTCTGCTGGTTCCCGGCAATCCTCGTGGCTCCTCGGCTTGGGGACGCACCGCTCTCGTCTCTGTCTCCATCACCAACGGCATCTCCCTGTGTCTCTGCTCCGTCCACATTTCCCTCTTCTTACAAGGGCATTTGTCACTGGATTATGACCCACCCCATCTTAAAGGAATCATATCTGCAAAGACCCTATTTCCTAAAGAATTAACATTCACATTCTACGGGAGACATGGATTTTGAGGGGACACTGTGGGACCCGGTGCAGGAGGCAGGCAGCGGGGAGAGCCAGGCAGAGCTGGCCTGACAGCCTGTTTGAGATGCATGGCCATCCTGCTGAGCCCAGAGGCTGCTGGCTTGCGACAGGGCTTGGCAGGACTGTCTGGGATGATGGGTTGGAGCCACTCCTTGGCGCTACCTCGGACCTTTGGGTCCCCTTTCAGCAGGGACGTGCCCCTCCGTTACCTATCGGTTCTCATCCTCATTGGAACACCTGAGTGGTGAGCCCGGCGGAGCAAAAGAGTGACATCCCACCCCCTAGGCAGGTGGCACCAGGCAAATCCAGGACCCAGGAGCTCCAGTTCCAATCGTGGCCCTTGCCTGCCTTCCTGTGTGGCCCCGGGAAAGTGGCTTCCCCTCTCTGAGCTTCACCTTCCCCATAAGAGACACAGGGCTGGGTCTAACTGACCTCCACAGGCCCTTGCACCAATGGAAAGTTGCATTGCCAATCCGGAGCTCCCCAGGATGAGGAAGCTAACCCCAGGGAGGCTGGAGTCTCCCCCGAGCCGGGGCCTGGAGAGGACCGCTCTCTGGGAAAAGCGGGCCTCCTGTCAGCCCCTGCAACGGGCAGAAAGTGCCCCCACCAACACACGGCCAAGCTCGTTGTTTCATTTTTAGAGAGAAATCAGGGCGCTTAGTGCGGCAGAGTGGCACAGACGTGAAAGGCAGCGGGCAGGGACGGAACTCGCGCTTCTCCTAACAACCCGGCGCTGCAGCGACCGGGCCCAGGGCTGCGGGGGAGACGCCACCCCAATCGCCAGGATGTTAAATGTACCCAGGCTCAGCCTGCCCCGCACCCAGCCCCTCCTGGGGCAGAGCAGGGAGCCACGTGACAGCGCGGAGCACCCTGTGACAGCCCACACTCATGTCCCCTCTCAGGGCCCCACTCATTTCCCAGGAGGCTGGAGTGGTCCTGTCCTCCACCCTGAGCTGCGGGCAGCCAGCCAGGCAAGGCCAGTGGGCCAGACTCTAGCAGCCAGAAGCCCCTGGACTCGGAGTTTACATGGAAACCCATGCACATACATGCATATGCACATACATATGCACAGGGTCATGTGCACGCTCCCATGTTTACCTACATACAGACACACCCGCCTACCCACCGTTGTCCACACTTACGTGTGTCCCCCAGCCACAGGGTCCCATGACCCCAGGACCAGTCCCCACGTCTGTGCGGGCGTGGCTCACTGGGGGCTCCAGGTGTGTGCCCAGGAGGACGAGGGCTCACCCCGCCCGCCACTAGGAGAGGGAGCCTGGCGCAAGTCGGCCTCAGGAGAGTCGGGCGGCCGCCGAGCCGTTCTGGGGAGGCTGTTCTCAGCCCCCGCTCCGCGCAGGGCACCCCGGCAGAGCCCAGCCCTCCCCATCGTCACCCTGTCTTAATCTGGGCACCCGTGCAGACATCCGGGGACAAGTAGTTGGAGAGGTGATCCGGGAGGCTTGTCGGGGGTGAGGCGTGGGGCACGGAAGGGAGGAAAGGCAATGAGGCCATGTTCTCCAGTGGGCTCCTGCCAGGAGCAACCAGGGCTCAAGCCTGCTTGGAATCTTCTAGAAGGTTGAACGGAACACATCTCAAAACCATTCCCCTCCTCAAGAGGCAAGGATGCCTGGTATTTGCCTATCTGTTCTCATCCCTCATTGCTGAAGGATTGTCAACCCCCTGGAACATCGGTCTTGCCCCCCACCCCAGGGGAAACATGCTCCCTTAGCCAAAGGATTCCCGTCAGAAGAGAGACGTGGAAACCGTTTGTCAGGGTGGCAGGTGACTGCTAGGGTGGACTGGGGATGTCCCCGTCCCCGCCCTGGCCATGTATAAATATCCGTGCGTAAGCTGCACGTATACTCACTCGCCCACACGCATGCACACGCACACACTCATGCAACACACACCCTCCTCATTCGCCCTCCTCTCCCCACTGCAGTCCTCTCTGCTCCTCACAGCTCCTGCCCTGTTTGACCCTGGGAAGCCTGGGACCTGGGCCTTCCCTCCCTCAGAGTGACCCATTCTCCTGGTGGGGGAGGCCTGGCTGCCCCGCCTCCAGCCCGAAGCCCTCCCTGCCGCCACCCGCTCTCGGGTTTCGGTGCCTGGCTCCAACCCAGTCTATCAGCCGCAATCTCAGGCTTTGAAGCTGGAGACTCCCCAGGCAGACAAAGGGGTGGCTTTGGGGGGGAGGCGGTTCTTGGGGTGCCAGCCCAGGTGTGCAGCGATTATCTTGGGAGCCCAATCAAGGTGCCTTGTCCCCAGCTTGGCTGGTGAATGACTGCCACCCCGCCCCTCCACCACTTCCCCCATGCTGGCTGCCAGGACGGTGACAGACACCTGCTAGGCCACGGACCCTTTCCCTCGCCCTGCACAGTCTCTTTTTGTGCCATGACAAAGGGGACAAAGCCAGAGCCCACCTGGTGAGGGGAGGCCCCAGGGCTCCCTGATTCTCAGCTGTGACCAGGCCCCCCAGGTACAAGGCAGGGGTGGTGGAGTGGATTGAAACTGCTTGTGAATGCCAGAAATTTGTTCTGAGCAGGGAGGGGTGCCCAGAGAGACTGGCAGACAGACGGCGGGCGGCACAGGATGGGCAGCCTGAGAGAGGACCCGCCCTGGCCACCACCCAGCGTAGATGCTCATGGGTGTGGGTACACAAGACGACGGCCCCACTGGCCACTGGGCTGGGTGAAGGGCTGCTCTCCCCAAGGATCCTGTTAAGACTTTTGTCCCCAGAGCCCATATGGGAAGCAGGACCGAACCAACCCCACCTTTTCCAGAAGGAGTTGGGGAGCAATAAAGCTCAGAGAAGTCAAGAGAGCCAGCCATATTCGCACCACGCCAGGCCCCCACGGCCAGACTGTGCTGGGCCTAGCTGGGACTTAGTGTCTGCGCCGGGCTGCCCTCTGCAGGTTAAGCACATGGGATGTGACGGGGAGGGGACGAGGGTCGCAGGAACAGGGATGGTCCAAAGCTGTCCATGCACAGTCTCCTGGCAAGTTGCCCCCACCCCGGAGCCAGGGCTGCCAGACCCCATCCTCGTCCCCCTTTCCAAACTGAGTCTAAGCTGGGGCCCGGCACGGCTGCCGACTCCCACGCTCAGTCTGAGTGGTATGCACGTGTGGCACAGCGTCCCTGACTCTTCCCAGGAGGCTGAGAAAGAGGGAAAGAAACAAAAAGAGAGAGGAGAGGGAGAGATGGGGAGACGGGAGAGAGATCATCGGGCCTCAGATCTCTCCTGCAGAACAGTTAGACAGGAACAGAGAGAAGCCGAGCTTCTCTGGTGGGAAGCTGTAGCTGGAGAGGCCGCCTGCAGACGCCCGGGCTCCTCGGTGCCCAGGCCATTAAGATGAGCCATGGCTTCCCCAGGACCATCCTTCAGAGCCGGGGGAGGCGGGCAAGAGGAGGAAGCACATTATTCACAGCTAAAGAAAGACTCATTACTTTGCACCAACCTTTGGCTGGTATTGAATATACCATTGCTCCCCTCTTAACAGATGGCTTCTTGAGGGTTTAATTAACTTCTTAGCACCCTTGGGCGGGCAGCCTGGCCCCCACTGCTGGGCAAAGCCTGCGTCAGCCTTGTTGAGGGGCAGGGATGGCCTTCGGGAGAGGCCACTCCTGCATCCCTGGAGGGGCGGAGGGGGGCGGTGTGCCTGCTTGACCTTGGCCAACCTACTCACGTTACAGATGTGCAGACTGAGGCCCGGGCTGCAAACCTGCACCGCAGGTTCTTATACCAAGCACCACAGGGAGCTGTAGCACAGTGGTAAGTACTTGTGTATCTAAACATATCACAACACAGAAAAGGTCATGTGTTGTGCTATGATGTCACCACATCACTGAATGACAGGAATTTTTCAGCTCCGTTATAATCTTATGTGACCACTGTTTGTCACTGACCGAAACATCATCATGTGGCGCACGACTGTATTGGATCGACTTGATCAAGACTCACGGCAAAGCTGGCCTGGGGCTGAGTCCTTCCAAATCATCCTCCTTCTCATCAGCGTTTATCAAGCCCTTCCTAAGTGTCGGACACTGCGCTGAGCCCGTTCATGCATTAATATTATCTCATTTAGCCCTCCCGTGGACCCCATGAAGCTGGTATTACTAATAAACCCATTTTTCAGATGAGGAAGCTGAGGCTCAGAGAGATTAGGTAACTCCCCAAAGGTCACCTTGCCAGAACCACGAGGCTATGCTGCCTCTCGAGAGAAGAGTCCACATCGTTGGACCCACTGAAGGGGACATGGAGGACTTGCGAGAGGTCACTAGGTCCGTAAGTGGACTCAAATTCGTAGTAGTTTCTGATTCCTCATCCAGTGAAGGTCCTTGTGACCTTATCATGTAGCCCACCCTCTCTATTTCACTCCCTCCTCCCTGCCCCACTTAAGATCCTTTCCCTCTTGTGGGGTCAGGCCCCTGCTCTGTCACCCACACTGAATAGCCCCTTTGAATAAAGGGGCTAAAACTCAGTGGGGATTTGGGAGGTTGAAATCCTGCTCTGCCATTTTGTGCTGCGGTCCTTGGGCAAGCCACTCCCCCTGGCAGAGCCTCGATTTCTTCCTCTGGCAAATAAAAACGTGCCCCATAGGACATTTGTGAGAATTGAGTATGTGCTCTAAGCACTTAGCCCACAGCTGACACCCCACAGAATGCGTTCAATAACGGTGTCGTTGGGATGAGGTTCTACCCGGCCAGGAATCCCCACCTCCCTCCTACACCCAGCTAGTGCAGTCACCCCCACCCCAGGAGGGCCTGCCCAACACGTCCCCCAGTTAGACTTGGGACAGAAGCTCCGGAGGATGCTGTATGCCAGAACAGAGCCCTCCCCGCCCAGGAGGTGCTCGAGGGCCGCCTCTCGGGCTGCGGGCTAATTAATTGTGCCGGGCTGACAGCAGAGAGGGGCTGCACTTTTTGCCGGCAAGTCCAGAGCAATGATGGAATAATGGGCTCTAATGCACTGGGCATCTCCGGGGACCTGTCTTTCATCCCCAACAAAACTAATTAATGATAGCAATAAATAAACCAATCCAGCCCGCACTGCCCGGAGCAGCCAGGGCTCTTGGAGGAGAGCCTGTTGCTGGCTAGGCCAGGGAGTGCTGGGGCCCAGGGTCTTCAGCTTGATTGAGGTGGGGGGTGGGGGAAAGAGGGCCCCTTGATGTCATCCAGACTGGGGTAGAAGGAATCAGGCCCAAGTCATCCGCCTGATCCCAGGCTGAACACTTGGAAGCTGTGAGTTCTAATCCCAGACAAGCCAGCACGCCACCGTGTGACCTTGCCAGTCAGTCCACGTCTCTGAGCTTGGGGATGTTAACTCCATTGACATAAAATGCAAGTAGCCTATAAGCCAGGGAGGGTCACATTTCCTCTTATGGCTTTGAAAGCAGGATAACGTCAGGCTCATTACAGGAAGGATGTCCCACCCATGGGCCACGGGTCAATTAACACTGAAATGCCGAAAGCACTCACGTCAGTGGTTCTCAACTTTTGGCAGGCATCGGGAGCCCCCGGGGACTTGATGGAACTCAAAGTGTGGCCCCTGCCCCAGAGCTTCGGAGTCAGCAGGGCCTGAGAATTTACCTT
The DNA here is from genome assembly GCF_040939455.1 of Microcebus murinus. Lineage (NCBI taxonomy): Eukaryota > Metazoa > Chordata > Mammalia > Primates > Cheirogaleidae > Microcebus > Microcebus murinus. Next base: position 53,350,034 of record NC_134117.1, on the reverse strand, counting down.
TCTAGCAAGTCTCCATGGGATGCTGAGGCTGCTGCCAGGGAACCCAAGTCTGAGAACCACCGCTCTAGACTGAGTCTCAAAGACTTGAGTTCTCACCCAATCTCTGCTTCCAGCTGGCTTGGGGGCCCTTGCTTCCCCTCTCTGGGCCTGTTTCTCCACTGGTAGACTGAAGTGTGTGCGTGTATGTGCAGCGGCAGAGCTCTGCTCTATCTTTTGCGGCATCTCAAGACCTCCCATGTGACATCAGGCCACTTCATGTGTGTCTCTGTCCTCTTGGCCAAACTGACTCAAGGCAGAGGGACAATGAAGACCACAACAGGACAAGCACCTTTCAGGAGCCCCCAGCCCATTCACAGAGAACCACATGCCCCCAGGAGATGGCAGCCCCATAGTCAGTGTGGGCATCCTTGCCCCCAAATGCATCTGACCTGGTGGCATCGCCTTTCCTTGCACACTTCCACTAACAGGGAACTCCCTCCCTCCCAGGGCAGGGCGCCCCCATTCCAAGGTCATAAGAAAGCATTTTTTGTTTGTTTGTTTTAATGAAATTTCAAAATCTGCCTCCCTTGGGCTTGCATGGCCACCTCTGTCCTTGGCCTCGGTTTCCTCAAATGTCCCTTTCACCTCTGGCACTATAACATGTGGATTGGAGACTGGTCTCCACCACTCATTGCTGTGGGACCTTGGGACAGCTATCATATGCCTCTGAGCCCGTTTCCCCTATATACGATGGGCAGAAATGGAAAAAAGAGGCAAAAACGTAGAGCTCAGTGTGAATGCAAGAGGCCCTAACCACCGTATGTGGTCGCGTGGCCCCTGCCTGGGCTGGACTTAGGCAGGAATCCTATTTCCAGGCCAGAAGTCTTTCCCAAGGCCTCTCTGTCTGCAAGTGAGAGTGAGCTATGGCCCCTCCCTGGGCACTGGGCATTTGCAATCATAAGCGACCTTCTTTCTGCCGGAGCTTGTGCCTGGTCCCCCTTGGGGCCTGTGCCAGGGCTCTGGAGCGGGCCTCCTCTGGGCTCCTCTGTTGCAAGTGCTGGGAGCGCGGGCCAAAGGCCTGGGTGTCCGCAGCCCTGGCGTCACACCACCCGCGCGTGGCATGCATCCTGGCGCTGCTGCTGCTCTGAGCAGCAGCTCGGCCTGGCCCAGGACCTGCCCAGCGTCTGAGTCTGGCGACAGGCACAGCAGAGACTCCACCTTCCTCGCTGCAAAGTAGGGTCCTAGACGCAGGCAGCAGAAATCAACACTGAGCAGAAATAGGATCTATTGAACAGACACCAGGGACTCAGAGAATCACCGAGAAGGGCTGGAGAACACAGTGGCCAGACCACAGGCCAAACCACCACCCATCAAAGCAGTATGAGGACGTCACCACTGAGCATGAGAAACCACCTGTTGCTCTGCCACGGAGACTACACATCACTGCCCACTGCCAGCTCGGCCCTGGACGCTCTTGGGGCTACCCTGCTGCTCACCAGCAGCATGGCCTTCCCAGGGTCCTGGTGGCTTGCGTCACGGCCCGTCTAACTGGCAGGTCTCAGGTAGTGGGGCTGCACCGGAGCTGCAAGGGAGGCTGGGAAAGTGACAAGCTGGGATTCTCTAGAGCAGCAGGTAGGAGCGGACAGTCCTACAAAAACAGAAAGAGCGTTCAGATCTGGGACAGCAAAAACACACTCGTGGCCCTTCCTGTTCACTGCAACCCACCTTTGGCAAGCGCCTGCATGCAGAAAGGTCACGGGCAGGACGGAGATAAAACTGACGTGCCACGTGCCAGCAGCTCTTCTGAGTACTTGTCAAGGGTCACCTCGTCCAAGTCTCTCAGCACCTGCACGGGGGAGATGATTGTATTATAATCATCCCCTCTGTTTCTCCAACAAGAAAACTTAGGCCCAGCGAGGTTGGCATTAGGCGTGTGGCTAGTGACAAGCAGTCCCTGGTTGGACCCCGGTTGTCCGGTCCCCGGGCTTGCGGTCCTCTCTGCTCTCCCCCTCTGTCTTCCGTGCAGAAGGCCCAGCTGCCCCCACCAGGAGCCGGAGAAGCATGGACTGCTGGAATACGAGGCAAATGGTGCCAGGGGCTGGAACCACTGAGCGGCCAAGGACCTGGGCATAGAGCGGTGCCAGAAGTTATCCCCAAGATAAGTGGGGGACGCTGCGGGATGGGGAGGGGGACAGCTGGGAAGGGGTCCTTCGGCCTGAGTCCCTCCTGCTCATGGGCTTTTTCAGCTCGGGGCCCAGCCTGACCTCAGAGACGTGTCCACGACGAGGATGCTCAGGGTGGCGGGAGCTTTAACTCTGGGAGGCGAGGGGTGCCTTGCCATTGGAAAGCAAGGCTGAGCTTGCCCGGCCAATGCCAGCTGTCCCCATTAGCCAGGTGGCTCTTCTGAGGTCATGTGTGAACAAATTGGGGTGCAGGGTTGGGCTAGGGTGTAGTTCCCAGCGTTTCCCAGCTCCAGCTGTCCGAGGGACTCAGCGGATATTGAACACACAGCTGTATGTCCATGCCTGGACCCTGCTCACAGGGACGAAGGTTGAGTTCAGAGGTCTGGGGTGGGTCTAGGGCATTAGTACTTGGACATGTTCCCCAGGTGCCTCTAATGTGGAGCCAGGGTGGGCCACTCCTACCCCGGCATCTGGGCCTTCCCCAGGCCTGGAAAGGTGGGGAAAGGGCTCTTTGCTATGCGCCATCCACTGCTTCTTCCCAGGAGGAGGTGGCTCCCAGAGTGGGCAGCTAGAGGCCATCATGGGAACTTAGAGCAGGAGGCTGGGAAGCAATCCTCCCTCTCACTAGAAGCGATTCAAAGGTGCAAGTGCCACAGAGCAGCCTGGACCAGGGGAAGGAAAAGGGTCTTGGCAGGGGCCGAGCCGGCAAGAGGAGACACACCCAGGTCAGGAAGTTCTGAGTCCCACAAAAGGCCGCCTCCTCTAGGAAGCCCCCTGAGCCCTAGTTCAGAGAGCTCTGGTCCCTCTGGGTTCCCCCAGCCCTGACTGACAGTCTGGTAGCGTAACAGATGGGGACAGTCCTGATTAGACAATCTCCCGCCCAAAAGCCTTCCCAAAGTCCTCCCTGCCCCCAAGATAGGTGTCCAAGGCTCTCCTAAGAGCTGGCCACCACCTACCAGTCGCCTGCCACTCCCCTTACGTACATGGACAGAGCCTGGCAGCTCTGGGCCTACACACACCCAGGTGCCTAATGGGGTTGCTGTGGGAATTTAATAATGTGGAAGATGTGAAATGCCTAACACAGGGCATGGTGCACAGGAAGTCCTTTAGAAAGTGACAGCTACTGTCACCAACATTATCATTATCATCATCACCATTATCACCATCGTTGTCATCATCATCATCATCATCACCACCATCATCATCGTCATCATCTTCATTGTCACCACCACCATCATCTTTATAAGCTCCATCATCATCGTCATCATCATTATCCTCTTCCATCACCACCACCATCATCACCATCATCACCATCTGCCATCATCATCATCATCACTACCACCATTGATGCCTTTGCTTATTCTAGTGCTTTCTCCTAGATCTCCCTCCATTTCTTTCTCATATGTAAAGAGGTTTAAGTGAGCTCGTCCTCCATGACCTGGCTCAAATGCAGCCTCCTTCACGATGCCCTCCGGAAGGACGCTGCCAGGGCCTCCTGTCTGCTGTGCGTATGTGTGCGTGCATGTGTGTGAGTGTGCGTGCATGTGTGTGTGTGTGTGTGTCTACATCTTCTTCTCCCTCGTACCAAACCGCCAAACGTTCCAGCTCACCAGCCCCTGCTCACCTCACACCGTCTTTACTTCCCTTTATACACCAACTTCTCCGAGCAGCTTTCTCTCCATGTTCACTGCCACGTCCCACTCCTGTCTCCCAGCCCCTGGTAGCTGCCTTACAATACATGTCCCTTCCCAATGTTACTGCCCCCACACCTACATCCCATGTCAAGTTCCGCACATCTGAGTTGGAGTCTGGGTTCTGTCACTCTCGGGGCCCATGTCCGTGACTGAGTCACCTTCTCTTTGGGCACCCGGGTGGTTTCTCCAGGCACAGAACGTGCAGCTGCATGGACAGATGTCTCAGCCCCTTCCTGGCTCTAGCATTCTGAGTCCCACCATAGGTGGGGGGTGCTTCGTGCCTTACAGAGCCCTCCTTCCCTCCTGAATGACAGATGTCGCCTGGTGGTTTGAGGGCCCCTTATTGTGGCTCCGCATGGGTCAGGCCTCCCCTCTACCTGCAGAGGCAGTGGCGGTCTCTCCTCCGTCCTGGCGTGGCGGGCTGGGCTGGGCTGGGCTGGGCTGGGCTGGCGGCTGAGGCAGACCCCACGGAAGAACTCACAGCCACTCTCAGCTGAGAGGCTCAGAGCTCTTGGCCCGAGGGGAGGGATATTTACGGTTTAATAACTGGCCTATTGATTCGCATTTATATGCCGCCAGCAGGGCTCACCGAGGAAGTGAAGGCGAAACGGCTGTGTTTGTAAATAAGTCTCCAGTTGGCCCCATCACTCAGCCTGGCAGGCGTGCTCCTGGTCAGGGAGGTGAGCGGGGTTAATGCACTGCAGGGCCCTCTGCGAGGCCGAGCCCTGACATGCGGCCTCGGGGACACCAGCCCTCCCAGCCAGTCCCTGGGCCCTGCTGCGCCTGCCCCTTCCTGGGCTCTTCGCAGTTAGCAATGCCCTTCCACACCTGTTATCCCTTGTGACTGTTCTTTGAAGGAGGAAGAGCAGGGTGTAGTTGCCCCACTTAACAGATGAGAACACTGAGGCGCAGCTTGTATGGCTTGTTTGATGTCACATTGCCAGGAAAGGGAGAGGCAGGACTGAACCCTTAGATAATTTTGAGTGACTCTCTTAGTTACCTATTGCTGTGCAACAAACCACCCTGAAATTCAGTAGCTTAAAGTAGTAACTGTCATTTCTCACGGGTCTCTGGGTCGGCTGGGCAGTCCGGCTGGTCTGAGCCAGGCCCGACTGGTAGAGGCTGGGCCTGCTCTCTCCACTGTTTTCTGCCTTGTCCTTGCGCAGAACTGAAGGCTTGAACAAACAGGAATTCTGTTGCCTTTTCCCAAGTCTAGGAAGCAGGTCAGCTCCCTGGAGAAGCAAAGGCCCTGATCTGGGTGGGCCCAGAATGCAGGACTGAGACGCAAGGGCAGACCAAATGCTGAGCTTGCAGCTCCCTTCCAGCTCCCTCGGGCCAGAAGCTTATAAAAGAGTGGGCCAACTGCGGCAGACCCACGGCCAACCCCCACCACCCCTCCCAGTCTGGCCGCAGGCACGGTGGGTCCCAGGAGCAAGTCCAGGAGAAAGCTGCTTCCCAGCGGAGAACAGGAGAGCAGGAGAGACCTCAGAAGTCTCCTCCCCAGGCCCACGGAAGAGAAGGGGACGGCCAGGCTGGGAGCCCCCTGCCACTGGAGGGGCAGTGCGCAAAGAGATAGGTGTGGACGCTAGAGCCAGACACACCTGGGTTGAATTGACCTTGGGCAAATGCTCCTCTCTCCGAATGCCCTCGCCTATGAAGCGGGCCATACTACCTTCCAGGATGGTTGTGAGGGTTAGGAGAACATGTCAAGGAACTTCCCAGCCACGGTGTTGCTTTTCTTTTTGAGTCACAGCAGATGAAAGTGAGGGCTGACACAGAGTCCTGTTCTCTCCTGCCGACTTCAGCTGCTCGCTCCCTGCCTGGCGTGTCTCCAGGGGCAGCTCAGACTTCTGGGTCTGGGTGGGGGGACCTGGAGGGGCAGCAGGGGTGACCCGGGCTGACTGGAACAGCGCACCCACCCCGGCCCCCTCCTCCAATTCTGGCCTCCATGGGCCTCCTCCGGGAAGCGCCCCTTCTCTGTGGCAGGAACCGAATAGCCATAGCAGGGAGGGGGCGAGGGGAAGGAGAGGCCTCTGCGCTTCCCGGAGCCCTGGGAGGTTTCTGCGAGGATAATAATAGTAACAGAACCGGTCTCAGAGCTCTCCCAAGTCTGCTGGGCTCTCAGTGAGCGAGGCTCGGTGCCTGGACACTCTGAACACTGTCTCAGGGCCTCGCTCCCTCGCTGCCGCGGCGACAGGCCAGCTCGTTGTCTGGCCGACTGACTGGGGTGGCCCTGCCGGCTGGCTGTCTCTCTGACCCAGGACAGACTGTCTGACACACTCAGGGTTTCCTGACTAAAGATTGCCTCGCCGACCAAGAAAGCCTGTGTGGCAGGCTGGCCCCGGCTGGTGTCTCAGCACTGAGGACCCCGCGAGTGTCCGGCTGACGCTCTCACTGACTGCCGTGCTGACTGCCCAGCTCACCGGCTGACTGGTTCAGCGGGTGACATGCTGCTGACTGACCACTCCATGTACCGACGGGCCTTTCACACCAACCCTCACAACAACCGGCAGGGAGCTGGGTTAGCGATCACTGACTGACTGTCTGACGGTGACCAAACATCCGCTCACCATCGCACTAACAGGCAACTCAACCCCTGATTGGAAGCAGACGGCTCCGCTCAGTGACAGGCGGACTGGCTGTGCTGTCGCCTTGCTGACAGCCGCCGACCGACTGACCAACAACACAGCAGCTGCCTGCTGTGCCGACCAACGGGCCCGATGGCTGGCAGGCTTCCTGGCTGGTGGATGAAAGTGTTTTCAGGATTCTTTTTGATTTCTTATTTTGTCCCCTCCCTGACCCCTTGTCTCTGGCTTGGCTTTTCCACTTTGCACTGTTTTTAATTTTATTTTATAGTTTTTGTGTGCCCCATACCCACAAAGGAACGTAGATGACATATGTGAAAAGCCTTAAGAGTGCAAGTAGAATGAGCACCTGTGCACACACCCAGGTCCGGAGCTGGAACCGTGGCCTCCCCCTGCCGCGCACTGCGGCCCCTTGGGGCTTTGCACAAACGCCCACGCCTGGGCTCCGTGCAGGGGAGGGGGGAGGAGCTCCCTTAACTCATGGGGGGGCAGCATCAGTGCATCTGAGAAGCCCCTGGAGTGACTCTGATGCGCGGCAGGGGCAAGCGTCCCGGGCTAGAACGTCACTGCCTCTTGGCTCGGCCTCACTTTGCAGAGCGTGGTCTGGACCAGCAGCAGCAGCAGCCTCCCCTGGAAGCTTGTAGAAAACGCAGGCTCTCAGCCCCACCGAGACCCACTGCGTGAGAATCTGCACGTTAGCCAGGCCCCCCGGTGATGTTCACACATCGACGTTTGACAAGCTCTGTTTACGTGGTCCCTGCGTGCTCCTGCCTGCCCCTTCCCCCCACTTGCAGAGGAGGCCACTGTCCCCAGCCGGCCCATCATACCCTTGCCTTTCTTTATGGGCTCACCCCACACATATATGTGCCCCTAAACCGCCTTGTTTCACTCGCCCACTTTGGTTCTTTATAGCTATGAGGTCACCTGCATGCATTCTTCTGTGATGCCTTTTCTGCCCCACGTTATATTTTCTCTATTTGTCCCCATTGTATGTAGTCATAACTCCTCCATTTGTTGCTGCTGTGTGGAGCTCTCGTGTGTGACTATGCCACCTTATTTATCCATTCTGAACATGGACACTGGGCTGTTTCTCTTGTTCTTAGGGCTGGCTGTTTGGTGGTTTGTTGCTTGCGACACACACTCTAATGCATTTCTCTGGGTGCCCCGCGCAGGAGTCTTTCCGCAGGTCGGTGGCCAGTGGGGAGGCGTGGCCAGTAGGATACGCAAGTGTGTGTGTGTTCAGTAAGGGCCAACCGCTCCCACACACGCAGAGAACGCCTCTCCTCCTCCCGCTGCTAGTGACAGCCTGGCTCCGCAGCCGCGACCCTCAGCCCTTCCTGCCACTGTGGAGCCACAGAGGAAGGAGGACGGGGAAGGGGCCACAGGAGGTAAACCTGAGTGTGTTAGCTCCCTGTGGCTGCTGGAACAAGTTGCCATGAGCTCAGTGGCTTAAAACAGCAGATGTTTATTTCCTCACACTTCTGGGGACCAGAAGTCTGAAATGAGGGTGTCACCAAGGCTGTGCCTCCACCGAGGCTGGGGGACAGAACCCTCCCTTGCCTCTCCCAGTGTCTGGCGTCGGCTGGCAATCCTTGGCTTGCAGCCACAGGACTCCAGTCCCCGCCTGCAGGGTCTCATTGCCGCCTCCTCCCCTCTGTCCAACCTCCCTCTGCCTCACTCTCGTAAGGACACTTGTTCCTGGAGGCAGCGCCCACTCAGATGACCAGGGTGATCTCGATCTCAAGAACCTTAATTTAATTATAGCTGCAAAGACCATTTCTCCAAATAAGGCCACATTCACAGGTTCAAGGAACTAAGGTTTGGAGGCCACTATTCAGCCCTCCACCCTGGGGGGTGACTGGCCAGGCAGGGACGGGCAGGAGGGGATGAAAGGAGCACCCAGTGGGAAGGAGCTGCGTGTATGTGCAAGGCTCCCCCAGGCAGGGGTGGGAGTGTGGGGTGGGCAGAGAGGCCGGGTCTGCAGGCTGGGGCCAGGCAGCAAAGGCCCCTGTGGCTGGGTGGAGATATTTGGCCATTTTCTCTCCAATCAGGGGTGAGTCCAGATGGGTTCCTCCCCCAGGGCGAGGCACTGTCAGATCATGTGTGGTGGTCGTGCAGACGAAGGGTCAGAGGCCAGGGCACCAGTGAGAGGCAGTGAGGACCTGACCCAGCCGTGGCTGGAGGATGCAAAAGGTGATGCATTCAGGAGAGCTTCCAGAAGCAGAATGGATGCGTAGAGACGGGGAGGAATCCAGGAGGGCTCCGGGTATCTGACTTAGGGGACAGAAAGGATGGTGAACAAGGCAAGGGGCAGGTGATTTCAAGGAAAGAAGAGAACAGTTTGGGGTGGACTGGTTTGGAGGCTCTTGGCAAATTTCCCAGTGCAATTGTCCAGCCCTGAGACGCAGGCCTGGGAGCCGGGATGAGCTCCTGGGGAGAGGTCCCAGAAAGGAGAGGGAGAATGAAAGAATGGAAGGAAGGAAGGAAGGAAGGAAGGAAGGAAGGAAGGAAGGGAGGGAGGGAGGGAGGGAGGGAGGGAGGGAGGGAGGGAGGGAGGGAGGGAGAAAGGCAGGGTATGGGAATGGTTATGAAGCCACAGAGGAACCAAAGTCCTGGCCCTTACCTTCAAGAAACTTCTGTTCTGGTTCGGGTGCTTATGGTGTGATTGGTGGAAAGGCCTAAGCTTTGTTGCTAAGCAACAGGTGAGCAAGCTAGTATTATACTCAGGGATGCAGGCATCAAACTGTGATTGCCTAGGACACCTGAGAGGCTTTTTAAAAAATTAAATTTACCTCTAAATTGTCATACAATAAAATTGGTGTGCAGTTCTCACACATAAATTCTTTCAGCTTTATTGAGATCTCAGTGACAATTAAAAATTGTATATGTTCAAGGTGTACACCTTGATAAATTGACATACCTGTACCTTGTGAAATAATCACCAGTTTTGTGAATTCTAACATACGTAGAGATTTGTGTGCACTACCACCACCACAGTCAGGGTACAGGACAGTTCTATTGCTCCCATATCTCCTTCCTGCTGTCCCTTTATAGTCGCATCCCCATGGCAACCTCTGTTCTCCAACACGATAGTTTTGGCTTCTTGAGAATATAATATAGATAAAATCATGCAGAATGTAACCTTTGGTACTGGCTTCTCTCGCTTAGCATAATGCCTTTGAGATTCATACAAGTTGTTGCATGAAGCTTGAGTAGTTTGTTGCTGTTTGTCACTGACTGGTATTTCATTGTACTGATCTACCGCAGTTGGTTTATTCATTCACCCACTGTAGCATCTTTGCATTGATTCCTGTTTGGGGAAATTATGAATTAGTGTTTCTATGAACGTTCACATACAGGTTTTTCTGTTTTGAACCAAGTTTTTACTTCTCTTGAGTAAAGGCTCCAGGACTTGCATTGCTGTGTCAAATGGTAGCTGTATGTTTAACTTTGGAAGAAAATGCCAAACCCTTTTCCAGAGTGACTGCACTAGTTTTTATTCCCAGGAGAATTGCATGAGAATTCCAGGTGCTCCACATCCTTGTCAGGACTTGGTAGAGTTGTTTGTTTTTACATTATTTCAGTCATTCTTATAGATGTTGTCTCAGTCTGTTTCGTGTTGCTATAACAGAACAGCAGACTGGGTAGTTTATAAAGAAAATAAATTTATTTCTCACAGTTCTAGAGGCCGGCTGGCCTTCTGGGAAGTCCAATATCGAGGTGCTGGCATCCGGTGAGGACTTTCTTGCTATGTCATCCCATGGCAGAAGGTGAAAAGGTAAAACAGTGGCAGAGAGAGAGAGAGAGACCCAGACATGCTTTCGTAACAAACCCACTCTCCCTGTAACTAACCCATTCCCGTGGTAACAGCATTAATCCATTCAAGGAGCACAGAGCCCTCATGGCCTGATCACCTCTTAAAGATCCCCACCTTTCAATACTGTTGCATTGGATTAAGTTTCTAGCACACAAACTTTGGGGGACACGTTCAAACCGTAGCATATATATAGTTTTAATTTGCATTTCTTTAATGACCACAGATGTTGAACATATTTTCATTCCTTTTTTTTTTTTTTTGCCACCCTTATAGCCTCTTTAGTGTTAAATTCTTCTGTCCATTTTTTTTAGTTGTTTTGTTTGTTTTCTTAATGTTGAGTTTTTAGAGCTTTTTATGCATTCTGGATACAAGTCCTTTGGCAATCACACTGTATGTGATTTCAACCAGTCTGGAGTGTGTTTTTTCATTCTTTTTACAGTGCCTTCTTAATTTTGATACAGTCCAAATCATCTATTCTTTATTTTCTAGATGATGCTTTTGGCATCACGTCCAAGAGCTCTTTGGGTAGTCTTAGATCACATATGTTTTCTCCTGTGTTTTTTTTTTTCCTAAAACTTTTAGAGTTCTATGTTTTACATTTAGATCTGTGATCCATTTGAGTTTATTTTCGTATAAGCTATGAAGTTTAGATTGAAGTTCATTTTTTCCACATAGAAGTTCAATTGTTCTGGCTTCATCTGTTGAAATGACTATTCCTTCTCCATTGAACCATGTTTCCACCTTTGTTAAGACTGACAAAGAAAAAAAGAGAGAGAGGAAACATATTTTACCAAAGTTATGAATGAAAAAGAAGACCTTGCAAACATTAAAGGGATAAAAAAGAGAATAGTATGAACAGCTCAACAAACTTAAATTCCACAACTTAGATGAAATAGACAAATACCTCAAAAACCAAAAATGACCCAAACTCTTCAAGATGAAATGGACAAACTGAATGGTCTTATAAATGAGATTTGTAGTTATAAATCTTCCGAAAATGCAATCTCTAGGCCCAGATAGTTTCACTTGCAAATTCTAAGAAACATGGAAGGAGAAAGAATGCCATTTCTACACAATCTCTTTTTAGTAAGCCAACATTACTCTGATGCCAAATCCAGACAAAAGCATTATATATATATAAAAAAAGAACACTTCATATTTGTGTCTCTCATGAACATAGACACAACTATCTTCAACAAAATATTAGTAATTTAAATCCAGCAGTATGTTAAAAAAAATACACCACAACCAGGTGAGTTTCCTCTGGGAAGGCAAAGCTGGTTCAACATTCAAAAATCAGTTTATGTATTCTCCCGTATTAGAGGATTAAAGAGGAAGAACCACACGATCATATCGATCGATGTAAAAAAAAAATCATTTGACAAAATTCAACATCCATTCATGACAAAAACTCTCAGCAAACTAGAAATAGAAGGAAGCTTTCTCAATTTGATAAAGGGCATCTATAAAAAAAACCCTACATCTAACACCCAAATAGACCATCTGTAAGTGGAGGCTGGGAATCTGCATTTCCATGAGCTTGTAAGCTCCCTGGGGGATTCCTAAAGACCTTAACAGTTTGCACTCAAATCTCAGACTTTTAGAACCGAGTTAGAGAGAGAGGCCACATCTCCGGGCAGCACGAGCATTTCCTCTCGGGCTGCCTGATGGAGCAGTGGCCTGCCTCCGCTGGGATGTCTGATGTCATGGTGAGATCACTCCTTCCCCAGGAAATTAGCTGTAGGTCTGCTGCCTTTGTCCACCTCCTGAGGCCCATGCGGTGGTGGCCGCCATCCGGGGCTGCAGTGGGCGCCCCTCCGGGACTTCACCAGCACAAGGCCTTCTGTTACCCCCCAAAACCTGTGCTGGCTTCCTGTCATTTACGACCCACACTCTTCTCGAGTGTTGTCTGTGCAACTGTCTTTTCCAGAGAGGTGTCGAGGTAGAATGGAAAATAACTTTGGAGTCAGATGGCAAATGATAAATATAGCAAGATTATCCAAGAATATATGTGTATGAGTGTGTGTGTGTGTCTGTGTCTGTGTGTGTGTGCTTCAATACAAAAGGTAGCACACCATGTAACTGGGCGTGGTGGCACATGCCTGTAGTCCCAGCTACACAGGAGGCTGACTCAGGAGGATCGCTTGAGCCCAGGAGTTTGAGGTTGCATTGAGCTATGACGACACCACTGCACTCTACCTGGGGTGAAAGAATCAGACTCTGTTGCAAAAAAAAAAAAAAAAAAATAGCACATCACACCATGCATGTTGTTCTGCACCTTGATTATTTTTCTCTCAACAATATACCTTGTAGATTACCCAATTTCATTGCATGTAGAATGTTCCAGTGTATGGTTGTACCATAATTTAGAAAATAAGCCTCCCTTGATGGACATTTATATTTTTTCCCCATTATTTCTTTTATTCGGTTCAGTTTTTGGAAAAATTCCTAGACATGGAATCTTAGCATCCCTCTAAGTCACTCAAGGAATTGGAGCCACCGGGTGGGGTTCAGGCGGGAAGGAAAGTCAGTCTGTCATTCTTGGAGGCTGAAGGGATGAGAAAGAAGGGGGCGCTGGGGGAGGGGAGGGAGAGGGGAGTGAAAGAGCAGGCCCCATTTCTGGAGGTGGCAGCGTGGAGCTGGGCTGGGCAGAGCTTGCGTGTCCAGGGACAGGTGGGGCTGCGCTAGTGGGTGGGGAGAGGAAGGAGTAGGATGCCCAAGGTCTGTCCCAAATCACCACGCTTGCCTCTCCCTGGACCTGCCTCCGCATGCCTCCCTCCTGCTCCCTCCCTCCCCAGCCTGGGAAAATCGAGTCAGAATTAATAAAAGCAGCAGATTGCTTAGAGATGGAGGGCGAGGGACGCAGAGAGTTTGGGGCCCTGGTATTTCCCTCATGTGCAATAATGTGGTGGTGAGATCTGGAATTAAAACCCCTTTCCTGGAGCCTTTATTAACGTTGGCTCCAATGCATAATTACCTGGCAGGCCCGGGGGGGGGGGCCGATGCTGGGGAGCCCCCTCCCTGCCTCTCCCCTCAGCCAGGCCACCTCACCTCGGGCCGCAGAGGAGGAAGGGCTGCCGCTTCTGGCACAGGTGGAGCCAGCTGGTGGCCAGGACCCCTGCGCTACTCACCTCCTGGTGACCTTGAGCACTCCACTGTCCGTTCATGGCCTCGGAGGCACCTGTCGGGCCTAGGCATAGGCGGGGTCCTGCTGGAGCAGCCAGCATCAGACACAGCTCCGCCGCCCACCCCTTCCCACTGTCTTGGCGGTTGAAGCGGTCACTGCAGTGGTCGTGGGGCTGTGACCAGCACAGCGGGGTGGCTGTGAGCTCTGTCTGCCCGTTTCCACCCAGGCCACCGCTACCGCATCCTCTGACTCTGACCATTAGAAACCTCCCAGGCCTGAGAAAGAGCTGGGGACCAGCTGTGACCCAGCCCCTTCTCTGATGGCAAGAGGCTCGAACCTTCAGGGCAGAGCCTCAGCCCCGCAGTGGCTGCTCTGCCGTGTGGTCCGGGTGAGATTTGGCAAGTCGCTTGCCTTTCTGACCTTGGTTTCCGCAGCAGGACAGTAACGACGCTGCCTGGGGCTCCTCGTCTGCTACCTGTATTCTGGGACTTCGCAGGAGTCAGGAGTCCTGGAGTTGGCAAAAACACAGTGTGAGCCACTGAAAACCAAAGACGAGCGTGTCCCGAGAGCCCTGCTCCCCATCCCTGTGTTAGCCACGAGGTCCTGCACTGGCCGCGGTCCTGGCTCCCAGCAGGATAAACAGGCAGTTTGCACACAGTGGGAAGAGGCACCTCGGTGTCCCTCCACCACGCTCCCTCCTGCCACAGGGCCTTTGCACATGTGTTTCCTCCTACCTGGAAAGTTCTTCCCATGCCTCTCATCTCCTCCTCTTCCTGCAGAACTCAGCCCAAGCGTCACGTCCTCCAGGAAGCCTTCCCTGATTTCCTCGTTAAGGTCACACTCCTGGTGTCCTAAGTCTCCTTCACAGTGGTTCTGAGTTGATAAAATCAGCGGCACTGTATTTTTCTGTAACTGAACTTAAGTTCTGCTAAGAGCCGCCATCCTGCAGGAGGCTGAAATGTAACCTGAGGCCATTCAGGACTGTCCTGCTCTCCCCAGCGTTTCGGTGGGGGAACGACAGGCCAGTCCTCAGTGCTCCGCTCCCAGCACCTGTGCAGCTGGCATCCCCGGGCACAGCCCAGCGCCATCCCATCCCAGCCCCTGCTGTCCCCACTGCATCATCCCTGGGGTCCACTGGGGATCCCAGGTCCCCACGCTGCTCTGGAGAGACCCTGCGCTGGCATTTCTTCTGGTCCCATGTGACACTGGGCCCAGGGAAACTTGGGGGTCCCACCAGGTAGGCGAATGGGGGAGGGCCGGATGCAGATCCTCTCTGACACCGGAGTTCACACGAGGGGTCACAGGCTTTGGGGAAGTGGAAAAGCAGGATCAAGGCCCCTCCTAGGGGACCCACCAGCTCTCACTCCTCTGTCTGGCCCTCGCACCCTCCTCCCCTCCTCCCTGCCTGGCGCTGAGGTCTTCCTGGAGTCTGGGGAGAGGGCCGGTCTCCAGCTACACTCGCAAATCTGCCATTCTGCCCCGTGTTGCTCAGGACCTGACTTCGTTCTACCCTGTCATCCTGGTGGTCAGAAGACGGGGAGGGGACCAGAAACGCCAGGGGGAGCAGCTGTGTCCGGCACACGGAAGCAGGGTACTTTGGTGATTGGGGTTCGAGTCCTGCTCTGCCGCCTGCCAGCTGGGCAAATTTGGGCAATTTACTTCACCTCTCTGGTCCTTGGTTTCCCTGGGACGCTGACAGTATCTGCCAGTCAGGATTAAACAAGGCAATGCTCACAAAGTGACTGGCACACAGGAAACAAACACTCGTGAGATAATCGCCCGGCTTTCCTTCCTTCCACCGCACCCCCACCCCCAATAAAGCCTCGCATTGTTTGGTGGGTGTGAGCCTGTCTCCCTGCCCCCACCGTCAGCTCCAGGAGGGCAGGGACAAGGCTGCATTGCTGGGTGGCTTGCTGGTCTGGAGTCACAGATGTGAAGCGCCAGTGCTGGCCACGCTCTGTAAGCTGCTGTTCCTAGTCCCTCCCTGGCAGCCCTGCACACACCTGGCCTGACCTCGCCCACCTGCCCTACTCACGGCTCTGCCAGGAAGCCCTCCGTGATAGCCCACGTAGGTCCGGGGGAGGGGAGGGGAGGCCTAGACCACAGCAGGGCTCAGGGCCAGGCCCGCCCACGGCCCCTGTCCATGGCCTCAGTTCCTGCCCACTTGCTCATGCTGAGGTCAAGGAAACGGGGCACCCACAGGCTTCACCCCAAGCTGAGCTAGCTTCATCCTCAGCTGAGTTCCTGAGGGTCTGCTATGCGCGCTCTCCATCACCCTCATCCTCCCCAGCCTTCACCATGACAGCAGTCAGAGGTCTCAGCCTAGAGAGGGAAGGGACGCTAAGCCCACACAGGCAGCCTGGGGCCGGAGCCCCCGGATCCGGTCTGCAGGGCCGGGAGTGAGCCCCAGGGGCTCTGTCCTCAGCTTCGAGACCCCTCTCAGGACCTCCCCTCTCCGGGCATCCAGGATCCAGGATGCACAGGTTCCAGCCAGCCCCTCTCCAGGCCCAAACCCAGGCTGGCACCTTGGGTCCTCAGGCTGCAGGCTGGGCCACCTGCGTTTTGCAGCTGGACTGAAAGGCAGCTCACGCCGCCCCCTGGCTGGGCTGACCTAGGCCGGCAGAAAATAACTCCTTCCAGGAAAAATCACCTGAGCACACCACCCACTGCCTGCTCTGCCCCCACCCGCAGCCCGAGCCTAGGCCCTCAACCTGCAGGAGCTGGGGGGACAAAGAGGACGGAGCCCTCTGCTGGGGACAATGGCCTGAAATGGGAGCCACATCTTTCCTGTCTCCCCTGTGGCCGTCAAGCTCTCATTTTGTCTCACTGCGTCCTCACAGTGACCAGGAAGTGAGTACCATCGGCTCCATTTTTCTGGGGAGGAACCGGAGGCTCAGAGAGGTGAAGTGATTCACCCAGGCTCACACAGCAAGCACATGGTGAGGACGATGGCAGAGCATCTGACTGCAGGGTGGGTGCTGGTTTCACGGCCCGCACCGTGTCGCTGAAGGTCCTGCAAGCCCCACCAAGGCCCACGTCCTCCAAGAGATGCCGAGTCCTGGACTCACAGGGACTCGGCCTCCTCGGCACCTGCACCCTTGCTTCTGTCTCCTGCCGACCCCCAAACTCACTGTGCCTGATGGGCTCAGGTAGCAGCTAAAGATTCAGGCTCTTGGCTCTGACTGCCTGACGCTAGATCCTAACTCCACCCTCAGGAACTGCTTTGGGCCAGTGATCGCTTCAGTGACCACATCTGTAAAATGGGACCGATATTATAATAAGAGCAATAGCTATGAAGTGCTTGCGGGTGACCTGTGGCCCATGGGAAGGGTGTGGTGTGTGCTGACGGCTGCATTGGCGCTCTTCTCACGAAGGTGCGCCGACTTTAACGCACGGTGGCTGGTATCCGGGGACCCCCCATTGCTCCCCCTTTCTGCCCCCTCCCAGTGGAATGCATTCTCAGTTTCCACCCCAGCCACCCACGGGCCCCTTGTGTTCACAGAGGGTCAGAGGAATGGGACAGACCCAGGTACACACCCTGCCTTTCCTGGCCTAAGCCGGGGCGCCAGCCTTGGGCGGACACAGCTGGGTCCTGCTCCCAGCTCTGCCATTTGTCAGTCCCCTGATGGCCAGCAGGTCACTTAATTGCCATGAGCTTCCGTTTCTAGATCTATAGCATCTAGGTCTCTATCCACCCCACCTCTCTCTCTCTCTCTGTCTGTCTACCTAGCTGATTAAAAGCCCTTACTGGTCCTGAGGAGTTGTATGAGCAGCAAATCAGACAGGAGAATAGGCACAAACTGCAAAGCCCCGTCTCTGCACGTGACATTAGTATCACTGTGCGTTTGTGTGTGGAGAGAGCCCCAGGAAACACTCGATGAGATATGGGACCTGGGAGGGGGGGAGGCCCCCTCCTCTCTGAGCCTCAGTTTCCCCGCCTGCCCAGATGCTCGCCAGGGCTCCTGCAGCTCTGAAAGGCAGGCGGCGGATTCCTGCCTGGGAAAGCGGCCGTGTGACAGGCCCTCTGTGTCTGCAACATGATCTGCCCCCTCTCGGGGGACAGGGGCTGGCCGCCGGCGCGGCTGGTGATTAATACACGCTGAGTGGGGCCCCTGACCCCTGTCAGGGACATCAAGGTAAGTGCCTATCCACAGGCTGAGGGCTCCGTCGATGAATAAATAATAACGGCAGTGAAGTAATGGGATCCAGGGAGGCCGCTTAGGATAATGGAGCGACAGACGCGGCGTGGGAGCCCCAGGGACCGGAGCGTCCGGAAGGGCTGCCGGACGGCGGCGGGAGCACGGGTGTGGGCACATCCTGGCCTATGCGCGCCTGCCGACCTGGTGACTTTGCAGCGGTGTGGTTCGCTGAAGTACCAGCTCCGGAGCTGGAGCCACAGAGACCTGGTGCTTTGGCCGGGCCGGGCCTCAGTCCCCACGCTGGCATGAGGGGCCTGGTAGTAGCTGTCTCGCGGGGCGAAGAGAGGGGGAGGCGGGAGCTGGCTTGGGTGGTGGGCTTGAGCCCCGCCAGCCCTAGTGCTGATCGTCCTCAAAGCAATGTCACCCCCTTCTGCTCACTGGATTCTTAATGCAGAGCTGGCCTGGGGACCAGGCAGGGCAGGGATGGTGCCTCTTTGCCAGATGAGGAAACTGAGGCTCAGAGAGCCGCCTGCCTCCCTCTAGAAAGTCCCAGCTCTGCTCCTGGCTACGTTTACAAACACTGATTCAATTCCTGCTTGCTGCCTGCCTGCTCTTGGGTGACACCGGGGAGGCGGTGTTTGTCCCAGAAAAGCTCACGGTCAAGAGAGAGGGGCAGGCGAGGCACAGGGTGGGTCCCAAAAAATTGGGCCCCAAATTAAAACTGCAATGAGATATCACTACACATAGAATGGTCTAGACACTAGAAAAGGTTGGTGAGGATGTGGGTCAGTTGGAGCTCTCACACATTGCTGGCGATGGTGTAAAATGATACAACCACTCTGAAAAAGGTGTGAAAGTTTCTTGTAAGTCTAAACACATAACTGTCCTTGACCCAGAAATTCCACTCCTAGATGCTGGCCAAGGGAAGTGAAGGCAGGTCTACACAGAGACTCACACGCAAATGGGTATAAGAGCTGTATGCATATTATTCTCCAAAGCCTAGAAACAACCCTAATGTCCGGCGGCAGGTAAAGGGATCGATAGATTGTCACATGCGATGGAATACTATTAAACTACCAACACGTGAAACAGCATGGATCAATCTCAAAAACAGGATGCTAAGCAAAAGAATGCAGACAGGAAAGAGCACGTGCTGTGGGGTGTCATTTATATGATCCTAGAAGAGGGAGATGTCAACTGGTGACGGAAGGAGGGTCAGAGGGTGCTTTCCGGGGTCACGGTGGGGTAAGGGAGACTGGCTGCAGGGCAGGGGGCTTCCTGGGGTAATAGGAATGCCCTATATCTTTACCGTGGCGACGGTTACATGAGTGTACACATTTGTCAAAGCCCACAGAACTGTACATTTTTATGGGTGCATTTTATTGCATATAAATTTTACTTCAATAAAGTTGATTAAAGAACAGATCAAAACCAAACACAAGCACCAGAAAGGAAATTGCCAACCAGGGCAATCTAAACAACTTGCAGTCCCCAAAGAGCACACAGCCCTAAAGGTGGCCAACTAGAAGCCCCCATGCAGACAACCGGCGCGGCATGGGGTTGGCACTGGCTTGGAGGGAGAGAGGAGCTTGGCCACCCTGGGGCTGGCTGAGCTGTGGTGCCGGAGCCCAGGGTCCCTCCCTCACAGGCCAGTCTCCTTCTCCTTTGCAGGGGGCTGCTCCTGCTGAGGGTTTGCTCAGCGGTTTCTTCCTGAGAGTTCATAAAGGCACCCCTGGGCTGGAGTCCTAGCTTGGCAAGATGACGGTGCCGTTGTGCAAAACGTCTCCCTGCTCTCAAGCAGACTCACTCCTTGCTGCATGGGGAGCAGGGCAAGGACTGGATTTCAGCCCTGACTTGTCCCTCAGCCCAGGTCTTTGTGCGAGACTCCACCTGGAGGTTTGGTACTGAGCCTCCACCCTGGAAACTGCCCTGCCCTGTCTGCCTGGAACAGGCCCCTGCCCCTCTCTGGCCTCATTTTCTCCACTTGTCAAATAGGACCAAACACCTGTGAAGAGCTAATGAGATAAGAGAAAGAAAGTTGTTTTGAAAAGTACGATATGTTTGACAAATGCTGGTTTCTCCCTGGCCCACTGCAGGATTGGGTGGACAAATTGTCAGATGGGTAGAGGAGTGGGTGGGTAGATGGATGGATGGAAGGAGAAATGGACAGTTAGATGGATGAATGGATGGATGGATGGATGGATGGATGGGTGAACGCATAGTAGGATGGGTAGATGGATAATGGATGAATGAAAGGATGGGGACAGGTGAATGGATGGATGGGTGGATGGATGGACGGATGGGTGAATGGATAGTAGGACAGGTGGATAGGTAATAAATGAATGAAAGGATGGATGGGCGAATGGACCAATGGATGGATGGTTGAGTGGGTCAACAGATGGCAAGAGAATCTCTACATTCCAGGTCTATGTTCTTTGTGTTCTCTGGAGCTTTGAACAGCAGAGAGTGAGACGTGGGGCCCACACATCAGTGTCTTCTCACCTCCCTTTTGACCCCCCAGCTATCTCCAACTATGTCTGCCCAGCACTTGACCATGTGGACCCAAATGCTGTGGGCAAACCTCCTCTTCAGGCTGTAGGAACGAGCCTGGCATGATTTGGGGGCCGAAGCCTGAGCCCCTTGCTCCCCGGCAGGCCCTGCCCTCCAGGGGGTGGAGGCCCGAGAGGAGGAGCTCCCCTTTCCAGCCCCCGATCTATAATGAGATAACTGATTGTTCTCGCCTCTTAGGCTCCTTCTCGATAAAGGAATAGACAGCAATGAGACAATTAAAAGGCGGCTCCCAGCAGCCCTGGAGAGATTCAATGAATATTAACAGACTTCCAGCTGCCGTCTGGCTGAGGCCTTGGGAACAGACAGCTCCAAAAAGGCTTAAGGGGCCCTGTGGGATGACTTAATTTTCAAGAGAACAATGGCCCGGAGAGTGCGGCCGGCCCTCCCCATCACCGAGCCGATCACTGAGTGTCTCCTTGAAGAGGGGCTGCTACAGCTCCCCAGTCTGCCCGGCCCCGCCTACGAGAGGCTGGGAGGGCAGGGCCGGGATTCTGAAGTCAGTGCATGAGGGTCACATCCCAGCTGTGGCCCTGCCCAAGCTGTGTGGCCTCAGGCACGTGCATGAGCCTCTCTGAGCCTCTGTTTCTGCCGGTGTGAGAGAGGGTGGCAATGAAGCATCCTGCACAAGCCCATCCCACCTGAGCACAGGCCGGGCACTCTGCTGTCTGGAGGAAGTGGTGGAGACCAGAGACAGTGCAAGGGGTTGGGCCCCACAGCGGCGAGGGTGGGGGCGGGGAGGCGCATGTCACAGGCACAGGGACCTGGAATCCCCTCTTCTCTCCACCGGCAGCCCCCGCCCGCCCGCCCACCCACTCAGAGCCTGTTCAATCCAGCCCTCCAGGCCAGCACAGACGACTGAGACCCAGGACACAGGGGTCCAAGCTTGCCTGCAGCCCACGACCTGCTTCTGATGGTCAGTTGCACAGGCTGGGAACCAGAGGGCACAAGTGGCTTGCCCTAGGCCCGTCAGACACTCAGCAGCACTGGCACTCCGAGGTTTGTTGAACTAAGTTGAACTGTCCTCTGCAATACCCCCAGCCCAGTCCTTCAGCTCCCAAGGGCAGGGCTGGGAGCTCTGCTCAGGGTGGGTGGGTGGTGGTGGCCAGAAGTGCCCACAGGCGGGCCGTGGACTTCCAGGTGGCAGGGATCTAGCCCTGCCGTAACTGAGCTGGCCTGGCCGCCCTGGTCCCCTGACCGGCAGGGTGCCTACTGGGAGGTGCAAAAATAAATGCACGGCAGAGCCGGCAGCAGCAAGGTGAAGACGGATGGAGGCCGGCGAGTGGGGAGCTAATTAGGGCAGGTGAATGATGAGCCCGAGCGCAGGTGTTTATTTAGTGAGCAGGAGTCTGGGAGGCTGAGGACAGGCCTGCCAATCTGTCCCACTCGGGCACCTGCCTTGTGTTCCAGCCTAGGGTTCCAGCTAGTGGAGGACTCAGGAGGGGCTGCTCCTGCTGGGGGCACCTGCCCAAGGCCTCTGCCACTGTGGGAACCATATGGGGAGCCATGCCCTCCCCCACGGAGCCTGAGCATCTAGGGCTCATCTCCCACGAACACCTCCTTCCTCCTCCCTCGCCCCATTCCTCACCTCCTGAGCCAGGGCCCTGGAACTCAGCCAGGGCCTCCAGTGCTGAGGAAAGAGCACTGTTCTGGGAGTCCAGAAATCTGGATTTCAGGCTCCCTGTCTGGCTTCAGTCCTCACGGCACGTGATGACTTGCAGAGACCATGCAAACACAGTTGCATCAGACCCAGACCCACACCACATATTAGGCAGATCTGAGACCACGATCTCCATTTTAGAGATGGGAAAATTGAGGCCTGGAAGGCAGAAGGCAGTGCACAGTGGGGCTGGATACACGCCCAGGTCTGCAGACTCTCAGGCCAGTGCTCCTTCCTCATCTGGTCTCTGCTGCCACACTGCCTGTCCCTTCTGGGGCCTTGGTTTCCCATTTGCAGGAGAGAGGGTTTCCTGAAAGAGCATCAGAGCTCCTCATCCTGCCTGCCACCAGCTCCCAGGTGACACAATCTAGGAGAGCCCAGGGCTGTCAAGAGGGCAGGGCCACAGCTACAGCCACAGACCCTGGATCGGCATAGGACTGTGGTCAAAGGTGGCTGGGGGTGCTGGTCAGCCTCAGACTGGGACCCCACGCCTTCCTGGGCCTGTCCACCCTGCGGGAGGCCCCCAGGGATGGGTTTGGAGTGAGCAGCCCAGACCAGCAGGTGAGCTGGGGCAGAGATGGTGGGCACAGGGTCCTGGGCTCTTGGCTCTCAGCTTCTCTCTCTAGGGAGAGAGCGTACAAAGAGAAACATCTACTTTTTTCTCGTTCCTCTTCCTGACCCTTCCCAGGCAGGGTGGGGATGGCCTGGCGTTGCAAGAAGGGAATGAACGTTGCCAGAAACATGGCCAGGCTGCGGCAGGTGCTCCAGCCAGGGCTGCTGGGGAGGGGGCAGGGCTGCTCTCCCCAGCGTCGGGCCCCCAGCTGGGGATGCAGGACAGCCACCTCACCGCCTGCCGAGCCGGATCCCGCCCCGCCAGGACAGCCCTGCTCCTGACACACGGTCCTGCCATGTCCCTGCCTCTTCTCTGACTTTCAGATCCAGAGACACACGAAGTAGGCCAGGCTTTCCCTCCTGGGGCCGCGGACGGGGCAGCGTCTGCATCAGGGTCACACGGCAATTCCGCGGCAGAGGCAGGACGGCAGGACGGCCAGGCGCTCCTGTGAGCACCTGCTGTCTGTCCCCACGCTGCACGGCAGAGGCCTGTGGTTCTCCTCTCCCACCAGCGCCACTGCGGTAGTCAGACCCCCAGGAAAAGTCTTCAGAACCATCTGGAGGGACCGGAGTGAGGGAGAGGGAGGGAGAGAGAGAAAAAAAAGAAGCAGCTACTCACACCCAGAGAAACCTCCCATGCGGGAACTGTCCTTATGGACACCTCATGCCCCTTGGAGCCCCTCTTTCTGAGGGCTTTATGCCACTGGGTCTCTGTGTCCACAACCTCTGCTGCTAAAGAAATTGTACTTCCCCAGTTTTGGCTGCTGCTGGTTTTCCATCAATGCCTGCCTCACTGTGGCCCCCACGTGCTAACCTCTCGGAGCCCAGTTTCCTAGGGGGACAGGGACTAGGACACAGACCTGGGAACAGTGAGAAGCAGCTTTGAGAGGGACACACACAGGGCGGGGTTACCTGGAACTGGGATCTCTTCCCTTCCCTCTCCCAAACTTCACCTGG
This sequence comes from Microcebus murinus, assembly GCF_040939455.1. Classification (NCBI taxonomy): domain Eukaryota; kingdom Metazoa; phylum Chordata; class Mammalia; order Primates; family Cheirogaleidae; genus Microcebus; species Microcebus murinus. Next base: position 53,326,713 of record NC_134117.1, on the reverse strand, counting down.
GTAGCTCCTGCCCATCTTTCAGAGGGTGACCGAGTTATCACCTCCTCCAGGAAGCCCTCTCTGACCTCCCCACATAGTATCTACCCTCAGAGAACCATGAATTTCTTCCTAGCGCTAATCCCAGAGGTAATTTTGTCTTTATGTGTGTGGTCATTTGATTTCACAGGGGCACAGCTGGAGAGCAATTTGCCTCGGGACAAAAGTACTTTGAGTCTCACCCATATCTGATGTAGGGGATATTTAAGACAAGACTCTGGGCTTTTGAGTTGATGCTGGAATGAGTTAAGACTTTGGGGGCTATTGGGAGGGAATACATGTATTTTGCCCATGAGAAGGACATGAATTTTGGAAGGTCAGGGGCAGAATGCTATGGTCTGAGTGTTTTTGTCCCCCACAAAATTCATACGTTGAAACCCAACCCCCAAGGTGATGGTATTGGGGGTGGAGAGGGAGTTGAGAGGTGGTTATGTCATGAGGACTCCACCCTCATGAGTGGGATCAGTGTCCCTATAAAATAGGAGCGAGGGCCTCATCCCCTCTGTCCACCATGTGAGAACACAGCGGGAAGGCGCCGTCTAGACGCTGCCTCTGTGGCCACACTTGATCTTGGACCTCCAGTCTCCAGATCTGCGAGCACTACATTTCCGTTGTTGTAAATTACTCAATCTAAGGCATTTTGTCACGGCAGCCTGAACTGACTTAGCCAATGCCCGAGGGCAATAAATACAGGAAGTGTCTGCTCATTAGTTCCCATCTCCCATGGGTCGAGGGTTGCCCCGTGGGCATCAAAACCGCCCTCTGTAGACACGCACACACATGTGTGCAAACACCGGCAGACACGCGTGCACACTCCCTGACACATTTCCGGGTTGCACGTGCAGGAGTGCCTGCCACGTGGACTCCCACAGGTGTCCCCTGCCACGGCCGTGGAGCGTGGGCCTCACTCACGCCTGGAGTAAGCGAGTCCCTGCCGGGTTGCAGCCGGAGGAGGCTCCCAAGAACCGACCAGCCCAGCAAGGGCTGGGGGGAGAAATGGGGCTGAGGGAACCGAGGTTCTCTCAATTCTAATACCGTTGCCTGCTTCAAGGTGTGGAGGCCGAATACAAAGCGGACGTTTTCAGTGTGGGCAGAGGCCAGGTTAGGGGGGCTGCCTTCCTGGGTCCATCCATGCCCGTGACGGTGACTCCTCTGTGCAAAGAAGCCCTGGGGGAGGGTAGCAGAGGCCCTGGGGTAGGTGTGAGGGATGACAGTGAAATCCCAGAGGGGAGGACCTGCGTCTGTCTGTGAAAAATGGTCCCATGCTGCCTGTCCCACCGTGACAAATGAAGCCCCGTCAGGAGGCACTAGTGGGGCCCGCACATGTCAGCTGCGAGGGCAGCAGATGCCCAGAAAGGCGTCCCCGCCTGCCGCAGCACGCCCGGCCCGTCCGTGTAATTAACCCGCGCTAATGGAGCGAGGCCCTCGTGGAGGAGGCCCGTGCTGCGAGGCGGGTTCTGACACCCCCTCGCACCTTCGCTGTCCTCGGCCCACTGATTCGTGGCCTCCTCCCGGGCCGGCCCCCTGGGGCTCCTGGGCAACAGTGGCAGCAGCGAGGCTCCCAGGGCGCCGTGGGCGTGGCCTCCAATGGACAAGGACCACCGATGGGGAGATTCTTTCCACGCCAGCCTACACGTGCCCCTGGCGTCCCCAGCCCAGAAGCCAGAGACCCTGCTGCTTGCCCTAGGGGTTTCAGGGTGTCTGGGTCCCATCCCTCCCTCCTGACCCTGCTGGGAAATGAGGGCATTGGGCTGGACACTCCTGCAGGACCCCTGGCAACAGCCAGCTCTCCACGGCTTCGAGAGCCAGCAGACTGCTTGGCCGCCGAGGCTTCCTGGAGCCTTGAGCAAGTCACTGCACCCCTTAAGCCTCCATTTTCTCAGCGGTGAAATGGGGATGAACAGCATTACCTGGCAGGGTTGTCACCAGCACGAGAACTCATGCATGAACAGTGCCCAGCACACAGTAGGCACTTAATAAATGATGGCTATTATTACTGTACCAGGGTGGAGATAGTGGACAGCGGCATCCTGCCGTCCACAGCGTGATGTTCAAGGCCCAAAGCTGAGCAGAGAGGGCAGCCAGGGCTCACGCCTCAGTCCAGAGGACCCCAGGGGTGGTCCCACCACTGCCACCCCCAGCCTGCCCGCCCCACCCCCACCATGTCAGAGCAGACTGGAGTCTAGAAAGCAGGGAGTGTTCTGCCTCCTGGATGCCAAAGACCGGGAGGACAAGACTTGAATTAAACGGGAGCCTGCAGGTTTTAAATAAATGGAATTGGCTTTTACAGGACGAGAGTGAGGCTGCCTAATAAACAAGTCAGGAGGGTGTGGTAACGCAGCTCGCTGCTCCAGGCTGGGGGTGTTAGTTAGCAGGGCACAGGCAGCTATTGGGGGAAAATTAGCCATTTCATGCTTACGTCTCCCTGAGCTGAGACTCCTCACCAAACATTGTTATCATTCCTTTCACTCATTAATTAACCAGCGTGTTTGTTGAGTGGCTGCTAGAGCCCCTCCCTTCACCAGGTGCCCTGAGCACAGGGAACTTAGCTGGGGTGCCTCTGAGCTCCCCGTCCTCCCTGGGGGAGGCTCTGCCTCTGCCTCAGACGCATGGTCCAAGCAGGCCGGTGTGTCTGAGCATCCTACAGAGTGAGAGATCAAGGGCCTTGACAAGAATGGCTTCCTGTGCTGCTGACGGCCAGAGCCCACCTGAAGCGTGAAAGGGGCAGAGAAGGGCCAGACCCACAGCCCACCCGCCAGCTCAGCAGTGGGAGCAGCCCACGGTCTCGCAGCAGGGTGCAGCAGAGCCGGGCCGGTCCCCAGGTCCCCAAGGTCTCTGGTGCAGCCATCTCAGGTAGAGCAGCTGGGTCATGGCAGCTCATTCTTCCCCACACTTGTGTCTGGCCTCTCTCTCTCTTTCTCAGCCTCCAAAAGTAGGATGGTGGGTGAGCAGCCATCCTCCAAATTGAGGGGAGCCGGGGTCTGTCTCTCTCCAGAACAGCACGGTCATCTCTAGCCAGCAGACGTCTGACCCTCCCTCCCTGCCAAGGTGGGCGAGTGTCAGACGGTTTAACTCCTAACAAGGCACTCGCCTTCCTGTACAAAACTGGTGCCTGGCAGGTACCCTTGACCTTCACTGAGCTCAATTCTAATTCTGCCTTTACTACTGTCTGGCTCAGTGACCTTGGCAAGTCTCTTCATCGCTGGGCCTCAGTTTCCCCATATGGACCATAATGAGATTGAACTAAGTGATGTCTAAATTCCTTTCCAGAATCGAGCCACCCCCATACAGTACCCCCCTACGACAAACAGCAGTAGCATTCCTCTACCCTGTCTACAATGTCAGCTCCACCAGAGTTTGGGGACTGTGTACGTCTTGTTCCCTCTGGGCTCCTGTGACCTAGAACAGTGCCTGGGACATATTGGAACTCAAGAAATATTGGTCGAGTGGATGAATGGACCACAGCTGCTATTAAGTGTATACTGTGAGCCAAACAGCCTGGGCGGGCCCAGCTGCGAGCCCAGAGAGAGACTGTGAATGGCCCTTCAGAGTCTGGAGGTCCTGCAACGTGAGTTCTTCCTAAGTCTGTGTCAAATCTTGCTTGTCTCCCTTCAATTTCATTTTTCCTATTTAATTCTCAGAGAAGGGGGAAGGCACCGTTTTATATCAGGTATTTATATACCCAGAACTCACGACATTCTTCCCGAGAACACTGTAACAAGATCAGAAGACAGATGACAAACTGTAAAAAATGTTTGTACCATATATGAGAGGCAAAGGGTTAAAAGTCTTAATATAAACTTCAAATCACTGGGAAAAGACAAACTGGGATTCGCGAATTCAAATAGCCAATAAAGTAGGAGGAAAGATTTAGAAAAACGGTCAACTTTGCTAATAACACATGACATGCAAACTCAAATAATAGTAAGATGTGATTTATTATCTAGCAAATTGGCAAAGATTGGCCAAATCCAGTGCGTTGGTTTGAGTGCTGGGAAAGACAGCCTCACGATGGTGTGTTGTGGTAGGAGTGAGAAGTGGCACATTTTTCCGGAGGGCCATTGAACAGTGAAGTCTGGAAATCTTTATCATATGCACACAATTCTACCAGTGATCCTACTCCTGTGTATTTATCTGAAGAAATGCCTCAAGGATGTTTATCTAAATGTTAATCAAGTGTTATTAATAAACGCCTGGTTGCCCAATGATAAAAGATTAGTCAAATGAATCACAGGGCCTCCGTCCACTGGGCACTGCGAGCCGTGGAGAATGATGTATGTTCGTGTGCACGTCCGTAGACTGTCTGCAGAAACCAGTCATGGGAGTGGGCCCCTCCGAGGAGAAGGCGGGTTGGAGAGACAGGGATGGGAGGGGAACTCATTTTCCATTCTGCTCTCTTTTGTACTGTTTGAATTATCTATCGTGTGCATGTATCAACCATTAAAAATAAAATTAATTACAAATGATGTAGAAATATATTTTTGTCAAAAAAATAATTAAAATAGAGTCTGGATGAATATCCATCAAAGTGTTAAGCATGGCTATTACTGGGAGGGGTGGGCCCTCTTCCCACCCCTTCTCTCTTCCACCCCTACACTGGATGTAGTGCAATCGCGAAGGGTCCAAGCCCAGGGTATTCAGGGGCTGCCCTCACTAATGGGCAAGGTCACTTTCCTGCAAGCCCCAAGCTGGGCTCTCCTCTGTCCCACTTCCTCCACACCCGCACCTGGCTGCCAAAGGTGGGCTGGTCCTGGCCCAGATTTTGCAGGTAAGGGGTAGAAAAGCCCTTCAGAGGCTTCAGGCCAGGGCCAGGTTCTCCATCCTAACTCTTATCAGAGTTCTACACTTATCTGTACATTCACACCTAGAGCATTTGGAATCCCACTTGGCCACTGTTTCTTGTATACAAGTTCCTCGATCTGTCTTCTGTGTGGGGTCAAGGAGGCAGAGTCATGATCTGGGAATTTCTGGGTACCGGCTCTATCTTGTATCATAAAAGCCCAGAAACTTTACCCAGAACCCCAAACAATTCTCTTTGTGTAACAGGATATTACAGATGTTTTAATTTTCACATTTATGCCAGTCTGCATTTTCTAATCATTTCATTATTTAGCAATTCTTAAATATTTTTTTCAACAACAACAACAAAAAAGGGACAGAAAGCCCCTTGGGGACAACTTGACTGAAGACAGGGCCCTGGCCAGTGTCTTTCGCGAGATGGACACCTGCCCCACAACTTCCTTTTTAATCAGGTCATCGAATTCTCCTAAGAAGTCTTTTGTGGACATCAAATTGCCTCTGTGCTTGGAGGGGATTAGGAAATGCCAGTTTTGATCCCAGGGGATAGGTTTTTGGAAGAACCATGTCTTCTGAAGACCAGAGGGGTTTTGAGAGAGGGTGTTCGAGTCAACATGTATTAATGCCTGACATTTGCACAACGTCCTGTGATTTACAGAGAGCATCCACTTCCATTATCCCCTTTGATCCTGCCAGAATCCCTGGAGAGGCAGGCCTTCCTCCTGGGAACAGGGAAGGAATTAGTAGTAGTCCCATGTGACTCATGGGGAAACTGAGGCACTGAGAGGCTAATTGCCCCAGGCGATTGCCTACAACCTTACACTGTATTCTTCCCCAAGCCATGTGAGGTGGGCAAAGTCTTAACTTTCTTGAACCTCAGTTTTCCCACCTGACAAATGGAGAAAATAATAGCAGCTACTGCCTTCTAGCAGGACAGAGAGGCGCCTACGCACTCCAGCCCATTAACGAGGCACAACCGAGGCGCTGAGACTGCAGGGAAGAAGGCTTTGTTCTTCCTGTGGGGAAGGGTTCTGGAAAAGCTTCCCAAGAGGAGGCATGGGGGCACCTGGCTGATGAGATCCTCCAGGCCACCCTTGGGTTCCCAGGCTGGAGGCGAACAGGGTGGCCTGACGGATGTGAGCCACTCCTGGCCACGGTGAGGACATTTGCCCCCTCCCCACCCAGCACAAAGCAGGAGGCAAATAATGGCCCAGGAGAGGCCACTTCCTGGAGCCGCTTCCCCTGTTGCAAATCAGGTGGCCAGGCCAGGTGTGCTGATGTGGAGTCTACAGGGGCGGATGGAGAGGAAAGGAAAGGAAATGCACTAGCAGCCTCGCCCTGCCCCTCCCGCCACAGCCTTGCCGCGTCCCGCAAGCTTTCCAGACTCACGGGCAGCCCCGCCTGGGCGCCAGAGTCTGCAGAGGAACCTCTCAGCACAGAGAACGGAGAGCTGGCAGAGTGCGCTGCGCCCTCCTGTGCCCGCTGCACCTGTCGCTGCCATTCTCACTCTGGGCACTCTGGGCCTGCGCCCTTCAGAACTGGCTCTCAGGAGAGGTTCCAAAGAGCTAGATGCCACTAGGGGCAAAGTGCCCACAGCCCCTGCAAGTGGCTACAGAGGGGTCTTTAGATCCAGGGGAACACACACAACTCACCCAGAACCACTCTCACTCTCCTGGGAAGCCCAGGGGGCCACCCTGGCCTGCTTGCAGCCGTGTGACCTTGAGCAAGCTAGCCAACCTCTCCTGCCACACGTTCCTCACCTGTAGGGTGTCTGGGAAGGACCCAGCGTACTCCTGTTGCCTTGGCAACAAGTACCACCTGTCAGTCTCAAGACTGTCCCGGTTTGGGTGATAAAGTATATGGTCTCCCCGTATCACCTGTGACGTGGGACTGGTCATGCTAAAGTGCCTCGTTGGGGGGGTCCAATGAGCTCATTCATGTGAAAGTGCTTTGTGCTCTGCCAACTGTGGTACCTTCTGCTATGTACATATGGGTCCAAATCGGTATCGCATGTTTTTTAAAAATTAGTCTTAATTTAACATCTGAAAGATGGACTTTGGATATGCTGATCACTAGGGTGCTCTCTAATTCTGCTGGCACTTTTTCTGAACAAGAACATTCCACACTCTTGGTTCAGCCCTACTGGCTACCCCTTCATACTTCGGGCAAAATTAGCCAAAGGGCCCTAGGAGAAGCAAAGGGACCACCATGCGCCTCTGAACCTAAGAGGATGTCACCTGTAACAGCTGTGTGTTTTACAGTGGAACTTACGGTGGCCTCGCAGCCGGGTTCCAAAGCCTACCAGCCTGTGGAGTGGTCAACGTCCACGCCCCTCATCAGGACTTCCTGGGACAGCCAGCTCATACCTGTGCAGGAGAGCTGGGTGTCAAATTTTCAGCAGCTTTGACAGCCAGTTCACACAGTGTTGATAGCAGGCAACGGGCCACGGTAGCAGAATTTACACCATGGAAATCGGCAAACACTGCCGAGCAGGGCTTCCCTCCACCTCCCAGAGATGAGGGTGTTGAATGGTTAGCAGCACGCCACTGCTGATGGCCCACAACATTTAGCAATCAGTGGTAAGAGCCCAAGAAGAAGACCCCATTTTAATCCCAGGGCTAACAGGAGCCATGTACACTGCCTAATTTCATTTCCTCTCCTCCTGGTTTCTTTCCAGCCCAGGATCAGTGAGGCTTAGGGGCTCCCTCTTTGCTGTGGGATCAGGAGGAAGGAGGCTGCAGCTTGATATAGAACATGTGTACCTGCAGGTTGGGAATTTCCCAGGGTTCAGAGGCCTGAATTCATAGGCCAGGCATCTGGGGTGCCCAGTGTCCGGCTGAGTGCCCTTCCCCCGGCTCTGCTGTCTGCTCAAGTGTCCCCACGGTCTGAGATTTGCAGTATGTTGCCTGCAGGCCCAGCTCCTCAAACAAATGATCCCGGGTGTGGGTGCTCAGGCACTTCCTGCCCAATGGACCTCCTGCCTGGTATGCAAAGCCTGGGGAAATAAACAGCAGCCCACAAGCCTAGGCCCTGGCCCGGGAGAGGAGTAGCAGGGGATGGAGGGTGCAGGGACCCTGGCTCCGGTCCCATCTCAGCCAGTGCAGTGTCCTCCCTCTCCGGGCCTCAGTCTTCCCTGCTGTAAAACAAGGGTACTGAGAAGAGCACACTTTTATTCTCACGGCCGTTGCCCTGGCAATTCCTCTTGGGGACAGCACTGTATTTATTTGGGGAAAAAAAAATATGTCGGTCTGCCTCTTGGGAGGAGGAATAAGACCCCAGGGAACGGGTTAATGTCACAACATGTGGTCAATGAGCTGCCTCCGCGCGGAGCCCGGGTTCTCTTCGGGTGGCCCGTGGCACGCGGTGCCTGACCGTGGATCTGAGTTAGTGAGGTCGGGGCCAGGAGCCTCGGCAGATCTGAGACGCTCTGCATGCGTAGGGGCAGGACATGTCGCGCCTCAAGGGGGGCGGATGCGGAGGGCCAGGGGCTGGCTTGTGAAGAGGGAGGATCAAGAGGCTGGAGACCCTTGCTGGGCACAGAGGAGACGAAAACGCACCACGGAACCCAGTGGCGCCAGGGCAGAGCAGGAGCTTCAGCTAGAGAGCACGTGGCTGATGGGGCTTTTCGTCTACGTTTGCTATTGAAGTAAAACACAAAGAGAAAAGGCACAATCACACCGCCGCAGTTCAAGGGCCCTTCACAAAGCGAAGACACTGCCTCGCAAACTTCCAGATCAGACGCGCAGCACGGCGCCCCGGGCCCCCGGAAGCCCCTCTCGCCTCTGCGGGAGCAGCCTCCCCACAGGGCAGCCACTGTGCGGATCGTCTCCGCCTGCCTTTGGCACGCGTGAGCGCGATCGCACGGATGTGGCCTCCGTGCCTGGCCTCCAGCACTCAGCCTTGCGTCTGCGAGGTTCAGCCATGTTGTCGCGTGTCGCTGACGCTTTGATTCCCATTGCCGTGGAGTTATCTCGTTGGGTGAAGAGTCCACGATTTACTCACCTACTTATTCTACCTGAAAGGACATGTGGGTAGTTTCCATTTTGACAGTCCCGTATAGCAGCGCTGCTTCTCCGAACGTTCCTTTGTTGAGCGCGCGTACACATTTCTGTAGGGCGTACGCAGGCCCGTGTTAGAAGCTAAGACCCGCAACATCCCTATGACTTGTCCTACGCACGGGCTTCGCCCTGGAAAATTCCTAGGACAAAAACAGCACCCCACCCTCCGGCTGTAGCTCCGAAAAGAATGCGTTCCTTGACGTGCTGACTGCGAAATGCTCCAGGGAGTGCTACCTGCAATTGTTCCCGACCACCTGCCAGGTTGGGGTTGAGTAATCAGTCACAAACATCCTCGATACTGATAAGACACTGGTTGGGGCTGATTAGCCCAAACCCAAGCCTCATCGTCACCCCACTCTATTTTTCTGTTTCTACTTCCTTGTTTCTGTATGCTTATGAAACCTACAAAGAATCCAAGTAAAGCAGACCTTGACAACCCTTTGCTTGGTCTCCTTCCTTTCTCTCGCCCATCTCTTTCAGGCACGGTCCCCCTTGACCCCACGAGTAACAGAAGGTCCCGTGGGCCAGGACAGGCCCGGGAGTGCAATGACCCCATCACGGTAGGCACACGTGCAGCCTTAGCAGATACGGCAAAACGGTTTTTCTAAAGTAGTTGCACAAGCTCACACCCCACCAGCTGCCAGGGGAAGATCCCGCCGCCCCACGATCCCACCCACACTGGCTGGTGTTGATGTCTTTCCTAATAGTCATTCTTAGTGGGTCTAAGGAGGTGTCTCTGGCTCCCTAAATCTCTCGTCTTTTTTACATTGTAAAATATGATCATTCCTTCCCAGTAGACCCCAAAACTCCTAACTTTTTGAAGCATTAACTCAAAAACCTAAAGTCTCATCTGAGACTCAAGGCTAGTTTTTTTACAGCTGTGAGTCTGTAAAATAAAAAGACGAGTTAGTTATTTTGAAGAAACCATGATGATGTAAATATCGGATAAATATTTCAAGTTTAAAAGGGAGACATTGGTCAAACGAAAGGGGCAGTAGGCCCCAGGCAAGTCCGAGACCCAGGAAGGCAGACGTTAAGTCTTGAGGCTTTGAAACAATCACTCTTGGCTCCAAGCCCCACATCTGGGCACAGCGGTGCAAGGGGTGGGCCCCAAAGCCACGGGCAGCCCTGACCCTGTGATTTTGTTGGACACAGCCCACGTGGCTCTTCTCGAAGGCTGGACTTAAAAGTCTGTAGCTTTTTTTAGGCTGAAGGTATATGTTGTCAGGGGCTCTATCATTTGGGGGTCTGGAAGGCGGTGGCCTCATTCCCACGGCTCTACTGTGCAGTTCCCCAGGAGGGACTCCGTGCTGGGGCTCTAGCCCCACATCTCTCCTTGGCGCTGCCTTGGTAGAGCCTCTCTGTGGGGCTCCGTCCCCGAGGCAGGCTTCTGCCTGGACACCCGGGCTTTTCGCACGTCTTTTAAGATCTAGGTAGAAGTTGTCAAGCCTCCATCATTCTTGTGTTTTGTGTGCGTGTGTAGACTTAATACCACATGGACGCCACCAAGGCTCACAGCTTGCACCCTCTGGAGGGGCTGCCCGAGCTGTGCCCCGAAGCCACTTCCGGCCTCTGTGCCTGTGATGGGAGGGGCTGAAAGATTTTCGAAATGTCTTTGGGGCCTTTTTTAATTGTCTTGACTATTAGTACCTGGTTCTCTTTCAGTCAGGCTAATCTCTCTAAGTAGTTGCTCCTCAGCCCCTTGGAATTTTTTTTTTTTTTTGAAACATTTTTTCCTATTAATAAACCATATGGCCAGGCTGTGAATTTTTTAAAAAAATGTTTACACTGTTTTCTTTTAATTATAAGTTTTAACTATAAGTCATTTATTTTTGTTCTGATATCTGATTATAGACTGTTAGAAGCAGTCGTGCCACTTTTCGAACACTTTGTTGTGTAGACATTTTTTTTTTTTGCCAGATGTTCGAGATCATTACTCTTAAGTTTAGAATTTACAAAGTCCTAGGGCATTGACACAATGTGGCCAAGTTTTCTGTTATGGTGGAACAAGGGTGACCTTTGTTCTGGTTTTTAATAAGTTTCTCACTTCTATTTGAGACCTTCTCAGCCTGGTCTTTACTGTCCATATTTTTATCAACATTTTGGTCATAAACACTTAATCAGTTTCTAATAAGCTTCAAACTTTTACTTGTTTTTTTTTTTTTTTCCTATTTTCATATGAGCCCTCTAAATTCCTTTAACTTCTATGTCTACTACTATAACAGAAGGAATGGCCTGGAAATGAAAAAAAAAAAAAATATTTTCTGTCTCTTTAAAACATCTTCCATTTCTTTTTGAGAACTAAAACCAGCATCCCTGCCTCAGGCCAGCGGTTGGGAGGGGCAGGGTAATAATGTCTTTTGTTCTTTGTGCTATAGGAGATGGCTCAGCCCTGACCTGGCAGAGGGAGGCCCTGGGTGGAGGTCACAGGATAGTCCTCAGAAGAGACGGGACAGAGATGGGACAATCAGAATCATTAACTGTAATTGAACAGCAATTGCCTGAAGCTGAGAACCACCCTTTAAAAGTTCTGCATTTCTGCATATTGTTAGGACGATGGCATTTCAGGCAAGAGTCTCCATCCTCCTCCTTTGCCGGGAAACTAATAAACTTTTCTTTCCTTCTCCTCAAACCATTTGTCCTCGTTCTTCTGATGCGGCCTCAAGGACAAGTGCTGAGTTTTTTGGTAACGTTACCCAGTTCTAAAGCTGCTTCTGCATTTTCAAGAATCTTTATATTAATAGCAACACCCCACTCTTGGTACCAGTTTTCTAAGTCCATTTTGCATTGCTATAAAGGAATACCTGAGGCTGGGTGATTTAGAAAGAAAAGAGGTTTGTTTGGCTCACAACTCCGGAGGCTGTACAGAAAATGTGGCAGCAGCCTCTGATTTTGGCCAGAGCCTCAGGAAGCTTCTGCTCACAGTGAAAGGTGAAGGGGAGCAGGCATCACATGGCATAAAGGAGGAAGGAAGAGAGAGAAGGGAGAGGTACCAGCCTCTTTGTAACAATCAGTTCTCGCAAGAGCTAATCGAGCAAAAACTCATTATTGCAAGGATGGCACCAAGCCATTTATGAGGAATCTGCCCTCATGACCCAAATACCTCCCATTAGGACCCACCTCCAATATTGGGGTTCTAACGTGATATTTGGAGGGGACAAATACCCAAACTGCATCAGGAGGTGACTGCTGCCACCTCCGTTACATCTCCAGGAAAGTCCGTGGACATGCTCTTGCACAAGGGATTCTTCGGGGGAAGTTAAAGGGGTGCCTGGCTCAGCCCTCACTGGGCCACTGAGGGAAGAGAAGACAGAGGCTGTTCTCATGGAGGTGGGAGCAGAGGCTGAGGAGGGAGCTGACTTCCGGATTCCAGAGGGGACCTGGCTCCATGAGCCCTGCCCCCACCACGCCCCATGGGGCCCAGCATAGGAGGCAACAGTGGCCAAGCTCAGTTGCCGGCAGCCATCAGTATAATGTGCAGCTTGAAAATCCAGAGGGACCTCAGGCTGCATAAATAGAGGCACAGCACCCAGAACAGGGAGGAGACAGATCCACTCTCCTCCTCTCTGGCTCAGGACCAGGCTCCCCTCTGCCTGGGGGGCACACGGACTACCCGGAAGGTGTTCATGGTGGAGCAGCCAGGAGGAGGCAGACCCAGGTCACTCGAGTAGGTAACACACACTGCCTGAGCTCCTTCTGAGTGTCAGGCACGGTTCTAGGTGCTGGGACACCTCTGAGCAAGAGGGAGCAGAGCCACGCCCTCATGGGGTTGAGAGCCTAGTGATGAAGACTTTTTTTTAAAGACTAAGAACTGTGAAGCAATTGAAGAAGAATGATATAAAAGCTCCTAGCTGGAGGGTGGGTGGTGGGACAGCAGCTTTAAATAGGCAGGTAGGGAAATGTGGTCTCCCTGCATGACAGGGACAGCCCCCTGACCTGTCTCCTGGCTCCCCCTCCCCCTTCTGCCATCCACTCTCCACCCAGCATGAGTAAGCGCACAGCCCCTCGGCACCCCCCTGGGCTCAGCTGCAGCCTGCTGGGCCTCGTGCTGATCGGGTCCCTTCTCAGGACACGCTGCACGCCCTTCCCGTCCTGCCACAGGGCTTGCTCTGTCACCAGGGAAGTCCCAGAGCCCGCACAGGAGCTTAGGCCCCAAATTCAGGGCAATTAGCTCCCTCACAGCCCCCTCAAACACTGGACGGAGCCCCATCCTTCTGGGGACACTCCTGGGAGACCCAGCCGAAGCGAGCCCCCATTGCTCACAGCAGCGGCCTCAATAACACACGCTTACACAGCTCTTCCCCTTGTCGCTCTCCAGGTACCCCGATGATACTTCCAGGGGTCACCTCCGAGATCAACCGTCTGCACCCAGACCTTTGCCACGGTCACTCCTTTAGGGACAACCTCAACCAAGGGACCAGGAAGGGAGAGATGGGTGGGGTGGCCCAGATCACAGCAGTGGAGGTGGGGGTGGAGGGTGGATTCCGGCTGTGCTTTGCAAGTGAGAAGACAGGCTCTGATGGCGGTTTGGATGTGCTCAACCAGCAAGACTCTGAGGCTTCGGGAAGCTTCCTGGGCAAGAGGAGACTTTGGGTGACCCTCACTCCCACCTCTGCTGTGAAAGATTTCTCTGGAGAAGAAGAGGCACAGTAGGGAGATGGGCTCTGCAGGCGTCCCCAACAAGGAGGGGACCGGCGCGAGGTGAGCGCCAACTGCATGCCAAGCACATGCTCAGCTGTGCTGTGCAGGGACGTGGCCACCAGCCCCGTGCAGCCACTGAGCACTTGACTACGAGCTTAGCAAATGTAACATACACACCAGAGTTCAAAGACTTAGTATAAAAACGAATATGAAATATCTCATTAATGCTTTTTAATATTGATTACATTTTAAAATAATATTTTGAATATATTAAGATTAAATAAAAAATTCTAAAATTAATTTCATCTGTTTCTTTTTACTTCTTTAGTGGGGCCACTAGAAAATATAGCATTACACACGTGGCTCACATCTGGGGCGCACATGTTATTTCTACTGGCGGCTGGCGGCGCTGGGCTAGCGGCTGTACTCCACGCTGACGGCCCCCCCCCCCCCGACATCTCATGAGCTAGACTGATCCTGCCTGCTTCCAAATGGAAAGGCTGAAGTTCAGGGAAATCAAAGACCCCCAAACCATTCTTCTCCCCATGCCACGTGGTGCTGCCTTAAGGGGCAGTGGCTTTTTATACTGGAGTTTCTTAACCCCCAGTGTGAGGGTTCAAGCAAGAAGAGGCAAGTTTGGAGTAGCTGACCTTGAAGACCACACCCAGCCCTGAGACCATGTCTTGGGGGTGGGTGGAGGGGGTTAGGGACTCTTCTGCCCTCTCCTGTCACACACCAGGGCGGGTCTCCTGCCTCCAGCAGACCGATGGCTTCCCAGTCCCGCCTTCCCACCCCTTGGACTCCACCCACCCTCTCCCCAGCATTACTCCCCTGGGTAATTTATGGAACCCATCAAAGTTAATTAATGCCGTAGTTACAAAGCCATCCCAATGTAATTATTGTGTAATTGGATTATAACTTAGGTAATTTCTGACAAAGCGCCCACTGCTTATGCAAGAAAGCCAGGGCCTTTTACCGAGTGATTGATGGGGGTGCTGGGGCCAGACGGGGAGGCTGGGAGACTGTGTGTGAGGCTGGGGGAGCTCCCCGGGAGGAGGCCACAGCCTTCGGGCCCTGGGGCCCTGCCTGAGCTAGAGTGAGGAAGGCAGGTGCATGGAGAGCCCTCCTGCCCTCTGAGCCACCAGCCTGCTGTCTAGGCAGGACTGGTTTGGGCCCACGGGCAGCCTCCTCTCTGCTCCTCCTGTGTTCTGCCTCCAACTCAGTTCATTTCCACTATCGGGCCCACCCAAGGCCACTGTGACCTCTCTGTTTATTCAGTCTGAATGGTCCATGTCACCTTCCCCACCCCACCCCAGCCCTGCCTGGCCTGTCCTGTGAGCAGGGGAGGCCGCGTTTGGTAGCCCACGACTCTGCTCGCCGGCGGCTGCAGGGCCACAGTCGCCTGGACAGTCAGCTGGCGACAGGAAGCAAAGCAGCCCGCCAGACGCGGAGGGAAGCAAACAGAGGGCCGTGCAGCTGAGTCGGCACCCTCAAACTCTTGCTCGAGGGGTGTCAGACAGCCTAGGCCCCCCACTGCCTGGGGCTAACAGCCTCCTAGCCCCCTGTGGTCCGCCGTGGCTCATGGCACCTAAGAGCAGCTCAACTCATGGAGTCCCAGCGCTGTAGTGATGTCACTGCGCCCCACTCCGTCCAGCCCAGAGTCGCCCCCTGGGATCCAAAGTCCCGGGAGGGTGTCTGATCTCGGCTCACCTCCTGATTGTCCCCAGGCTGAGAAGAGGAATGGTTTGCCCCCCTTAGTGCCTGACAGTGAGTGCCTGGAGTGGCCCTTCCCCCAAGACTTGACACAAGAAGCACGGGCTGGTGCCCAGAGGGGGCTTCCGCAAGGGGGCATGGGTGTCGAGCATTAAGGCTCGCTCCCTTCTTGGCAACTGTAAACTCCTGCGTCTAAAACTTGTAACTGGGTGCCTCGTGCACCGCCCGTGACCACAGTCAGTGACAGCTACTGGTGTTGGGCTTGTTCCAGTGGAGTCCTGGCCACCCTCGTGACATCTTCAAATAAACCTCACCCCTCAGGGCAGCCCCGGCCAGCCTCCGTCCCTTGCCACCCTGACATCCCGGCTGTGCTGAGGGCAGGTTCGCTCTGGGGCCTCTTCTCACTGCACGCGGTTGACCCGGCACATGTGAAGGGGACACAGGGCCTGACTGCATGCAGGGTCCACCCTTTGCCTGGGTGCGGGCCACTTCTTGGGGTACTCTTTTGTTCCACAAGCATGTATCGAGCAACTTCTATGTGCCAGGCTCTGCCCTGGGCACCAGGATGGAGCAGAGAACAGGGCGAACAGAGTTCCAGCCACACAGCAACAGACCCTGGACTTGCAGTCACAGGATGCTGACTGAAGTGGGTCGGTGTCTACGCTGTGCATGGAAGGACGATTAGGAATTCAGGGGATATCCGGTGCCCGATGGCCCAAGAGCACCCACCTGGAGGCGTGCATTCCTCAGCATCTATGTTTTTCTGTGTACCCATCTTGTGCACGCAGGTGGGTGCAAAAAGTGTCCCAGCCTCTAGGCACCTCTCTTTCCAGCCGCTCGTAGCGGAGCCAGCCAAAGCCTGCTGACAGTCGGGGTGGAGGGGCCCAGGGGATGCAGCACTGCCCGTGAGCTTTCTGGAGGAGGCTGGAGTTTGAGATGCGCTGAGAAGGATTGGGCCAAATATATTCCACTTGCGCTGCCTGGGCCACCAGCCGTTCTCTGTGAATCCGCAAGGATTCCCTGTGGGCTCCACGAGCAGACCTGGGAAGGGCCCTGGGTGCCGCCTGGGGACAGGCTTGGCCAGCACTGCCCGCGCCACAGGCTGGAGCCCAGTGGGTCCCACCTGGAACATGCCATGCCAGAGTTTGGTTCGTGTTCTCTCCGCGTGCAACACGCACACCTTCAGCCCCAATCCTTGTCGCTGTGTGTGTCTGTCGTCCGTGTGTGTTAGCTCTGGCCGGGCTTGTGCAACCAGAGAACGTCTAGATTTCACTTTCAATTCTGGCTTCAGTAGGCTTTCTGGTAGGTTCGAGATATCTTCTCTCTCTAAAAATAACATGCTCGGAAGCTGTTCTACTTAAGGGCAGAGCCTCCGCGTGTAGCGTTCATGCCTGTGACATTAACATTCAGATAAGGCATGTCAGGGTTCCCTGTCATGACACGTTCCCTCTAAGCAGAGCCGCAGGCAGGGGTTGGGGGCAGGAGCCCCTCCGCAGGAGTGCTTCTTCTGCAAACCGTCACCGTCACCGCAGGGAGGGGACGGGAGAGGAAGGGGAGGGAGGTCTCCGGGAAGGTCTGGCCTTGGCCTGGGTCACTGGGAGACTCTGGAGGGTAAATCGTGGCCCAGCAAAGGGGTCCCGCCCGAGGCAAGGGCCAGACTTCTGCCTCCCCGCCGCCCTTGCAAGTCACTGGTAGGAGGCGCTGAAAGGAGTTGGGGCTTCGCCCTCCTGGCTCTCTGCGGGCAGTAGCTCTGGCCCCAGGGAAGTCCCTGGGGTTTTAAGCCCTGGTCACGGGCAGCAGCTGGGGAACAGGCCCAGCTTCCAGCAAAGGGATCCTGAGCCCAACAGCACCTTCTAAGGCATCTTTTCGCCACACTGGGCCTTTTCTTGTTTTCTTCCCATGCACCTGAAAGGTTTTATCTACCTTCCTCTACCCTGCCCCCTGAAAAATTCCAGCCTCTCTCTACCTGTTGCTGGCACCAAGTGAAAGCATACCCACCGTGCGCAGAAAGAGAATGAATAATATAAAGAAAGCATGAGTGCCCCCCGAATTCCAAGTTTCTGGCCTAGCTGTCAGAAGCTCCTCCCTCTGCTGAGCAGCTGGTGGGTGGGGAGGGCCAGTGGGAAGAGCCAGGCCAGGGTTCTCACCTGAATTTGGTGACTGCATGATTCAGAGCAGGTCACCTCAGCTCCCCTGTGTGGGGCTGGCTTCCCTCCCTCGCAGAGTGGGTAATATTTCCCCAGCCCCGCCAGGAGAAATCTGGGAGGCAGTGGAGGAAGCTGATCCAACCAGAACGACCAGGACACAGTGAGACAGAGGGGAGGTGTGGCCAGCCCATCCTGCACGGCGGGTGGGCAGGTGCCCCTGCAGCCCCGCAACACCCTAAGGAGTCAGAGTGCTAAAGTCTCTACTGGGTGTTGAGGGCCCGTGGCCTCCTATCTGGGCCTCGGCCTTGGAGCCACTCCTGGTGTGCCCTCTGCCCCCGGCAGCGGCCACTCCCTTGGTCCTGCTAGGCCTGGGGAAGTGCCCTGGACAGCCCTCTACCTCGGTAGCACCTACAGCTGCATCCCCTCCCAACCCATAGGTGACTCGGAGCCCAGCCTGGGGCAGGCAGAGACGTCCACCTGCATTCCTGTGCACAGCAGGGTGTGCAAGGCCCTGCACCGGCTGCGGAGTGACAGGGAAGAAGGCCGCACCTCATAGGACCCCCATGGGATCCTTGGTGTAATTAGGGAATAATATACCCATCATTCTCAATATCTGTATGGCTTGGCAGAGTTTACTACACCCTTTCACATGTACACTATCTTTGAATGTCATTTGTTCAACATTTGATACCTTTCAGCATCATTCCAATGGAGGACTCTTATCCCCATTTCACAGATGAGGGAAGATGAGGCCTAGAGCTCCAAGGTCACCCAGGTAATGAGCGGCACAGCCCAGACTGCAAATACATTAAATTCCCATGCTTTCTGCTGAGCCACGCTGAAACCGGACTTAATGAGGCCGAAGTCTTGGAGGGCGTAAAACAACATCATAAATAACTTCTGGGGCCCTGGGCTTTCTTTTTTAATAATTGTTTTAGCAAAGTCAGAGGCATTACGGAACATGCTGTTTTGCAACCTGCTTTCTTTTTTTTTTTTTTTTCCTCCTTAACAATATCTTGTGAACATTTCACCATGCTGTTAAATATTCTTTTACGGGGCCATCATTTTTAATGGCTGTATGGTATTCCATCACATGGATGCCCCATAATTTATTTAGCCAATCTCTGTGTTGGACCTGTGAGCTATTTCCAGTTCTTCACCCTTATAAACAAGGCTGTGATGAGCATCCCTGGGCATAAATCTTTGCGCCCATTCCAAATTGCATCCCGAGGGGCAAAAGGGATACATTCTTTTAGAAAAGATTTCTGATGTCTATTACCACGTTTCCTGAGGCTGTTCATTTCCCCTTGTTCTCAAAGATGGTAAAAAAGTTTTTAAATAACCCCCAATTTTAAAAATTGCATCACTGTCCTCAATCAGCAGGTAATCAGTCATGTGACTTGGGCAGGTCCCCTCCCTCTCTGGTCCTCTGTAAATTCATATATTAAAGGAGGGGTTAGATAAGCTGGGCCTGGCTTTTTTCTTTTGTTTTTTTTTTTTTTTTTTTTTTTTTTTTTGCTTCCCACTTTCTCACAGGGCTCAGGGAGAGCCCCAGACTGCTCAGGTTGCAGTAGCTCAGAAGAGGGAATAAGCCCTGTGGGCTCCCTGGAGGAAGTGGGACCTGGGCCTCCCCTGAAAGTTCACAGGGTTGGGAAGAGGCATGGACGGGAGAGGGAGTCTGGGTGGAGGCCCTGCAGCCTCAGCCACGCTGAGCTTAGAGATGGGTGGAGTCTCGCTCTGCCCGGGCTGTCAGGGTCTGCTGCACAGACTTCCTGGACTGCAGGTCCCAGTAATTCGGCACAGGGACAGGAGGGGCTTTAGGGACACGTGTACCTCACAGACTGATGTCTGAAAGCACATAAGGACCTCATGGGCTTCCTGTGCTGCCCTTTAAGGGAGTAAAACTCCTGTCGTTGGGAGCATGTAAGCAGAGAGTGGCTCCCGTGAGCAGGGATCCTGCCCCAGGTGAGGGGTGGAACCAGGTGTCACCAGGTGTGATTTTCTGGTTCTGATAGGTGGCACGTTGGTGATATTTCCTCACTGTGCCTTCATTTCCAAGCTGAAGAGTAGAAGCAGGGAGCTATGCCACACTGGTTCACTGGCTTGGGCGTTGGCTGACCCAACGAGTACCCGCCGTGCGCAGGCACGGTGCTAAATGCTGGGCCTTCACTCGGCGTGGGCGGGGACCGTGAACTGTCACCAAGCCTACGCTCTGAGGGAATCGGGCATTACAGCAGCTGTCACTAAGTAAATGAATGGCTGCGTACAGATTCACACATGGCCCTAAAGACGACAAAAGCGATCAGAATGTGAAACAGGGAGTAGAGAATGATCCTCTCTGGGGAGGCGGAGTCCAGGAAAAGTTTCCCAAAACAAGTGGCATTAGTGATGAGACATACAGAGTAAAGAGCGGACGGCTGAAATCCAGGGAGAGGGGAAAGGCGTTCCAGGCAGAGGGAGCAGCATGTGAGAGGCCGGTGGCCGGAGGGAGGATGGGACTAGGAGGACCTCCAGAGCCAGGGCGGCTGGTGCACAGCCCAGGAGGGGAGAGCGGGTGCAGAGGAGCCGGGAGGCTGCGGGGCCCTCCAGGCAAGAAGGCAGCCGCTGCGGGCTGCAGGCAGGGGTGGGCGCGGGCACAGTGCTCAGGGTAGAGCAGGGGCGGGAGGAAACGGGCTCAGGGAATAGAAGTAGGGCAGCGAGTTCTGTGGCTCTCACCGGCTCAGGTGAGCAGAGCTCCGCAGGTGCCTAGCGTGGAGCAGGGCTCCTCCTTCCCCTCCCCGGGAGGCTGCAGAGCAGAGGGGCAGCCTTTGCTTTTCTCCTCATTCAGCGTGTGGCAGGGGCAGGAGGTGGGGGACAGGCCAGGGTTCCCCACATGGCCCTTCCCACTGCCGCCTGTCGACAGGAGACCCTTCATGTAGAATGCAACTTCCCTGCTGGCCTCGCCAGACAGCACACACACATGCACACACACATGCACACAGGCACGCACACACGCGCGCACACGCACAAATGTGCACACACAACACACGTGCGCACACATACACACATGTGCGCGCACACATGCTGCTCCCACTTACATATACACACACACACGTGCGCACACATGTGCACACAGGTGCTACTCCCACTCACACACACAAAGGGAGCTCTGGGGAAAGTGCCGGAGACCACAGGGGACTTTCCAGCCCAGCCTAAGCAGAAAAAAAAAATCCTCCGCCCGACCTGCTGAGTCCCGAGCTGAGGGAGGACACTTGGGTGCAGCACTGGAGCCTGGACAATGTCCCAGCCCTCACCATCGTACTAGGATACTAGTCGTCCCAGTGTGGCAGATGGGGAAACCAAGGCAGGGGCAACACAACTCACCCAAGGCCACACACCCACAGATGGGGAAGGTGGCTTCAACCCCAACCTGTCAGCTGGCCAATCCAGGGGTCCTTAGGTTAAGCCCGGATGCTGGAGGGACACACAGGAAGACTAGGATCATAGGAGACAGGGTGAACGCAGGCAGCCTGGTCTGGTGCTAAAACCCCTGGGACTTGGAACTGGCAGAACTGTCCCCCCATGACTCACTCACTGACTGTGGCTGATCGGACTCAGCAGCTCTCTGCCTCGGTTCACCCATTTGCACATGGGGATGTTAGACGTCACGCTCACAAAGAGGGGTGAGGATCGTGGAGGGAGTGTGTTTTGAGTGGAAACAAAAGCGTGGCACCAGCAGCGGATGGCGTTGTCAGCATCATTATTAGTGTCATTAATAACGGCGCCGGTAATAAATGGCGAGTCTGCGGGACTGCGAGCTGCAGAGAGGGGTGCCCGCTAATTCCCCTCACGCTGCCTGGCGCTCTGGGCTCCGCACGGCCTCCACCCATCCATCACCCCGGAGTGCTCCTGGGCCCTTCTTGCAGGGAGGCAGGCGCTGCGGGAGGAGGAGGAGGATCTGGGAGGGGCCCAGCCTCTGCCCCTCTATCGACACCCCCACATCCCCCAGAAAGATTGGCACCTGCAGCCTCCTTCTCACAGAGACGAGGGCTGAGCTGCCTGCAGGGAGATCTCGGGCCGCAGCACGCAGCAGCAGGTGGAGCGGGGCAGGGCCCTTCAGGAGGTCTGCTGGGGGGCGGGTTCAAACCTCTCCTCTCTCTTTCCCACTCGCTTCTCCTTTTCCATGTGGAAGAGGCCCAGAGCATGGTGGGAAGGTGGAGAGACCTGAGCCAGCCTCCCAACCCTGACAAATTCCTCAGACTCTTACCGCTTGGCCCTGCCTCAGTTTACCTAGAGATATGACTCCCTCAGGGAAGGAGCTACCATCAAAGGAAACCCAGATTGAACACTGGGACATAATGCCCACCCCCCAACTTCTTCCAGCTCCCCAAAGGCTGTGTGAGAATGCACTGGGGACTGGGGGAGCCCGAGTGGGTTCTAGGAAAACCTCCCCCCCTCTCTGGAGCTGGGATGTCTCCCAACATACGAACCAGTTCACCTTGAAATTGTTTGTTCCTGGAAGGCAGCTGGTGCCGCTCTGCCGGGCCTCGGCTGGGTAGGTGTTTGCCTGGCAAATGACCTGGTGGCTGGAGGCCCTCGCAGCTGCTCCTGATCTCTGGCTCCCTGGTGTACTGATAACTGCTTAACACCTGGCAATCAGGGGCACTGGTGGTAGTGATGGAAATGCCCTGGTCTGCAGTGTCTGCCAATTTCCATGGTGTAAACGCTCCCACCACGGCTGATTTCAAGCTACCGATGTGACATCACTGAGCATGGCATGGAGAAGAGATGTGCATCATTGGTTCTTTTTTTCCTCTCTCTTTTTTATTTTTTTGAGAAAGAGTCTCACTCTGTCACCCAGGCTACAGTGCCGTGACGTCATCATAGCTCACTGCAACCTCAAACTCCTGGGCTCAAGCGATCCTCCCACCTCAGCTTCCCAAGTAGCTGGGACTACAGGTGCATGCCATCATTCCTGGCTAATTTTTTCTATTTTTTGTAGGGGGGGGGGGTGGGTCTCACTCCTGCTCAGGCTGGTCTTGAACTCCTGACCTGAAGCAATCCTCCCACCTTGGCCTCCCAAAGTACTGGGATTACAGGTGTGAGCCACTGCGCCTGGCCCATAATTGGTTCTTGTGAGCGGGTGTAAGCAGGCTCTGGTCCACCACTGGGTTAACCTCCCAAGGCACAACTTCCTGGGACCGGTGTAGGAGATGGGGGTCAGGGTCTGCGGATGAGGGGCTCGGACTATGACAGGGTCCTCCTTAGCATCCCCTAGTCTCCCTCCAGAAAGGCCACTTCCCTCTCCCAAATCATATTCCAGTCTGGCTCCCGCCTTCTTCCCACCTGCTGCAGGCCCCCATCCCTCTCCACACCCCTATAAGTGATCTCTCACCAAATTCTTCCAGTTCCCCTGAAGCTGTCACGCCCATCCTCTCATCCTCATCCACAACTCACACTCACAGTCCTTCCCCCGCCGGCTTTCATCTGAGCTGCCCCTGCAGCCTCTAGCCTCACCTCCTCTGCCCCCCACCCCTGCCCCCACAGGCTCTCCTTCATACAGTTGATCTTTATCAAACACAAACTTCACTGTAGCAATCCCTCCATGGGAAACCTCTCGAGTCTTCCCACTGTCTCTGCAGAAAGCATAAACCTCTCCATCTGGTATTCTCCATGGTGCTGGCTCAGGCATTCCCTGGCCTCTGAGTGCACACACACTCTCCTCCTACATCCTTGCAAACAGTCTTTTATTAAGCCCTCCCCAGAGACTATTTGTTTCCTGCTGGGACCCTGACAGATACAGCAAGGAAGACCTATTTACCCATCGGCTCTATCCCACATGGAACAGGCTGCTACAAGAGGGAGTGAGCTCCCTGTCACTAGAGGTGATCAAGCAGAGGCTTGTCTGGCATGTTATCAAAGAGATTTCAGCATGAGTTGGAGCCTCAGTTAGAAGACCTTGATGGTCCCCCAGGCCCTGAGAGCACCTGCCCTTGTGCCTGCCTCCTCACCAAAAAGCATCCAGCCCCAGTGCCTCCATGGTTGTGCTTTATGACCCTGTCACAGCACCCTGGGCCAGGCCCTGTCACAGCCGCTTACTGCCAGCCCAGGCTTGCACCCAGGCACTGAGAAACACAGGATAGAAGGGATTCTTCCTCCTCTCTCTTCCTCCTCCTTTGCCTGCAACCCAGCAGCGGATGAGGCAGTGGCGACACTGCTGGGGTAGAGCAAAGGGGGAGGAGAACAGGGCCCCAGTAAGGACAGAAGACCCATTTTAGAGATGGGGAAACTGAGTCCCAGAGCAGCAGCATGTGCCCCCAGGTTCCATAGGAAAAGTGGTGCACCCCTTTCCTGGTACCCTGCTAAAGACCTCATGCCCACCCCTCGGCCTTGTCGGTGCCATTGTCTGGATGTGGCACAGTGTCGGGGGATGACAATACACCACTCCTGTGTGTGCGTCTGAGGTGGAAGTGAACACAGGATCTAAACTCCAGCTTCTCTTCCCGGCCCCCGCTCCCCACGGGAGGAGGCTCTGAGCAGTCTCCAGCCCTGCTGTTGCCGGCTTGCCCTTGGCCATTCTGTGCACCTCAGTTTCCCCAGCTGTCGGAAGATACTTGCACCGTCTGGGACGATGTATTTGCGAGCACCTTGCACAGTGCCTGGCACTTGGTGATACTCTCGCCCTTGGCCATTCCCTTTCCTTTCATGGGGATCAACCTTACTGAAGTATAACCTACAGCCAGTAAAGAAAGGGCTTCCGTTTTAAGTGGAAGCTAGTGTGAGTTTAACAAAGGTCAAAATCACTGGCGAGATACAGAGCATTTCTGGCAAGCCTCAAATTGCCTCGTGCCTCTTTGCAGTCCTCCCGATCTCGGCTGCAGGTGACCACTTACCTGCTTTCCGTCCCTGTAGATCTGTTATTGCCTGTTCTAAAATTTCATGTGAAGGGAATCCTGCACATGTCCTCTTTGGGGTTTGGTTTCTTGCATTTGGCATGACGACGTTTTAGGTCTCTCCGCGGTGTCGTGTGCATTAGCCAGTTCACTCCTTCTGACGGCTGAGCAGTCCTCCGTGGCATGAACATCTCACAGCTCGCTCGCTCATCCCGTTGTGCCCGGGTCCAGTGCCTAGGAATAAAGCTGACGTACAAATCCGTGTGCGGGTGTCTTATGGACATATTTTCATTTTTCTTGGGTAGATATTTAGGAGTGGGATTGCTGGATCCATTTGGGATTAATTTTTGTGTTCAGTGTGAGGTAAGAGTCAAAGTTCAGGTTTTTGCTTATGGATGACCAATCATTTCAGCGGTATTTTTTTAAAGACTATTTTTTTTCCTATTAAATTGCCTGATACTCATGTCAAAAATCCATTGGCCACGTATGTGTGTGTCTCATTCTGGTCTCTGTATTTTGTTCCATTTATCTATATGTCATGATGATGGTAGCTATTTGACAAGTTATTTTACATTATTTTTAAAAATACTCCATCTGTTTTCTGAAGTGTTGGCATCCCACTGGCAATGTGAGTGTTCCAGCAACTCTGCACCCTTTCCAGCTTTTATTGTTGTTAATTTAACATTAGCCATCTAAATAAGTATATGGTGCTGTTTTGTTGCAGTTTAATTTGCATTCCCCTGGTAACAAATGATCTTAATCATCTTTTATGTATGTATTTGCCATCTGGGTCTTTTGTTTGGGGAATGTCCAAATATTTTGCTCATGTTTAAAATTGGGTTGTTTTATTTCTTATTGAGTTGTAAAGTTTCTTTATATATTCTATATGCAAGTCTTTTATCATTTACAAATACTTTCTCCAAATATTTTCACTTTCTGACTAATCTAAGACCAGAAGTTTAAAATCTTCATGAATTCTAATTTATTGAATTTATTTATTGCTTGTGCTTTCCATGTCTAATATAATAAATGTTTGTCTAACCAAAGTCATAAAGATTTTCTTCCATGTTTTCTTCTAGTAATGTAGTAGTTTTATGTATCACATTTAGGCCTATGATCCACTTGAAGTTAACTTTGGTGTATGGTGTGAGGTAGGAGTCAAAGTTCAGGTTTTTCCTTATGGATGACCAACTGTTGCAGCATAATTTTTTGAAAGACTATTTTTTCTCAATTAAAGTGCCTAGCACCTCTGTCAAAAATCAATTTGCACATATGTTTGGGCCTAATTCTATCTAGTCTATTTTGTTTCAGTTATCTATATGTCATGATTATGGTAGCTATTTAGTGAGTCTCAAAAATGGTAGTTTGAATCACCTAACTTTGTTCTTTTTCAAAATTGTTTTGGCTATTCTATGTCCTTGGTATTTCCATATACATTTTCAAATCAGCCTGTCAATATTCATAAGAAAGTATGCTATAATTTTTATTAGAATTGCATTAAATCTACAAATAATAGGGGGAGAATTAACCTTTTAACAAAATTGAGTCCTCTGATCTACGAACACATTATATCTCTCTATTTATTTGGGTTTTATTGGATTTCTCTCATCAATTTTGTAGTTTTTAGTACATCAATCTTGAATATATTTTCTTAGATTGATTTTCAAGTATTAATATTTTATATTTTTATGATATGGTAAATAGACTTTTAAAATTACAATTTCTAATTGTTCATTGCTAGTACACAGAAATACAATTGAATTTTGTATTTGACCTTTTATCCTGAAACCTTGAAAAATTCATATGTTCTAGCTGCTTCTTGGTACATTCTGTTGGGATTTGATATGTAGACAATTATGCTATTTGCAAACAAAGACAGGTGTTTTTGTTTTTTTTTCTTTCCAATATGGATGCTTTTATTTCTTTTTCTTGCCATATTGCACTGGCTAGTCTTCCAGTACAATGTTGAATAGGAATGATATGAGTGAACATTCTTGCCTTGTCCTGATCTTATGGGGAAAGGATTCAGTCTCTCATTATCAGTTATAATATTAACCCCTTATCAGGTTAGGGAAATTCTTTTCTATTCCTAGGTTGCTAAGAGTTTTTATCATAGATGAATGTTAAATTTTGTCAAATGATTTTCTATATTTATTGAAATGATCATATGGTTTTTCCAGTTTAGTCTCTTGATATGGTGAATTAAATTGATTTTTTTTCAAATATTGAACTAAACTTGCATTTCTGGGATAATCCTTCTTTGCTTATGATGTATGAACTGTTTAATTTATTTTAAAATTCAATTTGCTAATATTTCATTAAGGATTTTTACATCTGTGTTCACGAGGGATATTGATCTGAATTTTTTTTTCCATTTTAATTCCTTTATCTGTTTTGGTATCAGGATAATACTTTCCTCATAAAATGAGTTGAGAATGGTTCTATATCCATCTTAAGTAACTTTTTATTTGATGGTAGACATTGTGAATTTCATGTTGCAGAGGGCTAATCTTATTGTAGTTCTTAAAAAGGGTTTGCCTTTGTTTTAGCATACAGTTAGGCTACTTATATGTCAGTTTAATGCTTGAGAATGTTCACAAAGCTCTCCTTGGGCTCCTCCTCTCCACAGTGCAGTCTGATGGGGCCTCTGGGCCAGGGTGATCATAGGGTCTACCGTGTTTGTTTCTTTTATCTCCAGATTCACAGTCAAGAGCTGCCTGCGGTCAGTGCCTGAAAGCAGTTGATTCATATATTTTGTCTGGTTCTCCAGGTGTTTGTGGAGTGTCGCGCCCGCCTCGCCAGCAAGGAAGACGCGGCAACCGGAGTTCTTCTGACAGCGCTTTAATGGGGATTGCTTAACTGGTTACATGCGGAGACGCCGAGGCGGTCTCGGCGGCTGCTTATAAAGGCAGTAAGTACACTGGGCATTGTCTGATTGGATAAGGCACTTGGAAGGGAGGAGACAAACTCTGCACATGCGCTGAGCACTTGTTTGTCAGACTAACAGCAGGGTTTGACCAGGAAGCGGGCGCCATCTTGGAATGGTGTTGCCACCGCGCCCCACATCTCCCCCTATTTTATTAATTAAATGAGAACTGAGCAACAGTTTAGCAAGGATGCAGAGCCTCACCCAACAACAACCACCTTACCTCGTGCAATGAGCAAAACTCTGAGGTGTGCAAAGGCTGGTTGTGGGACTGAGGACATGCCTTCTCTGGTGCAATGGGAGAAATCCCTCAGAGTGCAAAGGCCATGTCTGCCAAATGCCTGGGGGTAGGAGCGGGTGCAACCCAAACCTAGGCTAACCCTTAAGCATGGTCAACCACACCTGTATAGACTGTCCCAGTTCAAGCGCAGCAAATGCCTGTGCCAATACCACATGGTCCCTCCGTCTCTGGGCCTGCAGCCTACAGATGCACCACAGTCCGCCAACAGCCGCAACGATCAGCAAAACGGTCACGGCTGCAAGACCGGACCATTCCTTCAGATGATGGGTGGCTTGTTGAATCCATGCTGTCAGTCCTGTGGCAAGGCTCAGATCCACACGAGTGGAGTTCACGTGCACGATGGCCAGTCTCAGGTCTCTGAGTGAGGAATCAAACTGTGCAGACCAGTTGCCTGTTAGATGCCTAGACAGCTGTTTAGAAAGATTAGTGGCAAAGGTAAAGTTCTCATAGAGCACAGAAGTGACATAGAGGCCGGTCATTCTCCACTCACAACCCAGCTGCGCAAGCTGCCAAAGAGTGTCCACCTGGTCCTGTACTAAATCCACTCGCTGATTCAGAAGCATAATCCCACCCTTCACATGGGCATTCAGAGTGGCTTGAGTGTCGAGGGCTGCGGCTACTCCAGCAGATAGATTGTTAAGAGCCTGAGCAGTATGAATCGCAGCTGTGATCCCAAAATCTCTGCGAGATCTAAACAGAGTCATAGAGCTAGGAGCTTCAACAGGAACAGGAATGTATCAGTAGTCAAGCAGGCATCTCCTCTGTCTTCTGTCCTGTCCTTTCCTTTGTCATTTTTATTTTTGGTACCTTTACATTTCTTTCTCTCCCTTTTCTTCCTTCTCTCCCTTTTCTTCCTTCTCTCCCTTTTCTCCTTTCTCTCCCTTTTCTCCTTTCTCTCCCTTTTCTCCTTTCTCTCCCTTTTCTCCTTTCTCTCCCTTTTCTTCCGGCGCTCTGGCTCTGGCTCTGAAGTACTGTCTTGATGGTCAAAGAGCACCTTTTGCCCTGCCTGTAACGAAAGCAGGGAGCTCACGGGCTCTCAATAACAGTCTACCTTGGTCAGCAAAGGTCCGAATTCGGTTCCGTCCCACGCGTCAGTTCTGAACTCTCCTCTATCGAGGTCATCTTCCGCTGGTGCCTCAAAGTTGTTTTGGTTCCCGGGTTTCGGCACCACTTGTCGCGCCCGCCTCGCCAGCAAGGAAGACGCGGCAACCGGAGTTCTTCTGACAGCGCTTTAATGGGGATTGCTTAACTGGTTACATGCGGAAGACGCCGAGTCGGTCTCGACGGCTGCTTATAAAGGCAGTAAGTACACTGGGCATTGTCTGATTGGATAAGGCACTTGGAAGGGAGGAGACAAACTCTGCACATGCGCTGAGCACTTGTTTGTCAGACTAACAGCAGGGTTTGACCAGGAAGCGGGCGCCATCTTGGAATGGTGTTGCCACCGCGCCCCACATCTCCCCCTATTTTATTAATTAAATGAGAACTGAGCAACAGTTTAGCAAGGATGCAGAGCCTCACCCAACAACAACCACCTTACCTCGTGCAATGAGCAAAACTCTGAGGTGTGCAAAGGCTGGTTGTGGGACTGAGGACATGCCTTCTCTGGTGCAATGGGAGAAATCCCTCAGAGTGCAAAGGCCATGTCTGCCAAATGCCTGGGGGTAGGAGCGGGTGCAACCCAAACCTAGGCTAACCCTTAAGCATGGTCAACCACACCTGTATAGACTGTCCCAGTTCAAGCGCAGCAAATGCCTGTGCCAATACCACATGGTCCCTCCGTCTCTGGGCCTGCAGCCTACAGATGCACCACAGTCCGCCAACAGCCGCAACGATCAGCAAAACGGTCACGGCTGCAAGACCGGACCATTCCTTCAGATGATGGGTGGCTTGTTGAATCCATGCTGTCAGTCCTGTGGCAAGGCTCAGATCCACACGAGTGGAGTTCACGTGCACGATGGCCAGTCTCAGGTCTCTGAGTGAGGAATCAAACTGTGCAGACCAGTTGCCTGTTAGATGCCTAGACAGCTGTTTAGAAAGATTAGTGGCAAAGGTAAAGTTCTCATAGAGCACAGAAGTGACATAGAGGCCGGTCATTCTCCACTCACAACCCAGCTGCGCAAGCTGCCAAAGAGTGTCCACCTGGTCCTGTACTAAATCCACTCGCTGATTCAGAAGCATAATCCCACCCTTCACATGGGCATTCAGAGTGGCTTGAGTGTCGAGGGCTGCGGCTACTCCAGCAGATAGATTGTTAAGAGCCTGAGCAGTATGAATCGCAGCTGTGATCCCAAAATCTCTGCGAGATCTAAACAGAGTCATAGAGCTAGGAGCTTCAACAGGAACAGGAATGTATCAGTAGTCAAGCAGGCATCTCCTCTGTCTTCTGTCCTGTCCTTTCCTTTGTCATTTTTATTTTTGGTACCTTTACATTTCTTTCTCTCCCTTTTCTTCCTTCTCTCCCTTTTCTTCCTTCTCTCCCTTTTCTCCTTTCTCTCCCTTTTCTCCTTTCTCTCCCTTTTCTCCTTTCTCTCCCTTTTCTTCCGGCGCTCTGGCTCTGGCTCTGAAGTACTGTCTTGATGGTCAAAGAGCACCTTTTGCCCTGCCTGTAACGAAAGCAGGGAGCTCACGGGCTCTCAATAACAGTCTACCTTGGTCAGCAAAGGTCCGAATTCGGTTCCGTCCCACGCGTCAGTTCTGAACTCTCCTCTATCGAGGTCATCTTCCGCTGGTGCCTCAAAGTTGTTTTGGTTCCCGGGTTTCGGCACCACTTGTCGCGCCCGCCTCGCCAGCAAGGAAGACGCGGCAACCGGAGTTCTTCTGACAGCGCTTTAATGGGGATTGCTTAACTGGTTACATGCGGAAGACGCCGAGTCGGTCTCGACGGCTGCTTATAAAGGCAGTAAGTACACTGGGCATTGTCTGATTGGATAAGGCACTTGGAAGGGAGGAGACAAACTCTGCACATGCGCTGAGCACTTGTTTGTCAGACTAACAGCAGGGTTTGACCAGGAAGCGGGCGCCATCTTGGAATGGTGTTGCCACCGCGCCCCACATCTCCCCCTATTTTATTAATTAAATGAGAACTGAGCAACAGTTTAGCAAGGATGCAGAGCCTCACCCAACAACAACCACCTTACCTCGTGCAATGAGCAAAACTCTGAGGTGTGCAAAGGCTGGTTGTGGGACTGAGGACATGCCTTCTCTGGTGCAATGGGAGAAATCCCTCAGAGTGCAAAGGCCATGTCTGCCAAATGCCTGGGGGTAGGAGCGGGTGCAACCCAAACCTAGGCTAACCCTTAAGCATGGTCAACCACACCTGTATAGACTGTCCCAGTTCAAGCGCAGCAAATGCCTGTGCCAATACCACATGGTCCCTCCGTCTCTGGGCCTGCAGCCTACAGATGCACCACAGTCCGCCAACAGCCGCAACGATCAGCAAAACGGTCACGGCTGCAAGACCGGACCATTCCTTCAGATGATGGGTGGCTTGTTGAATCCATGCTGTCAGTCCTGTGGCAAGGCTCAGATCCACACGAGTGGAGTTCACGTGCACGATGGCCAGTCTCAGGTCTCTGAGTGAGGAATCAAACTGTGCAGACCAGTTGCCTGTTAGATGCCTAGACAGCTGTTTAGAAAGATTAGTGGCAAAGGTAAAGTTCTCATAGAGCACAGAAGTGACATAGAGGCCGGTCATTCTCCACTCACAACCCAGCTGCGCAAGCTGCCAAAGAGTGTCCACCTGGTCCTGTACTAAATCCACTCGCTGATTCAGAAGCATAATCCCACCCTTCACATGGGCATTCAGAGTGGCTTGAGTGTCGAGGGCTGCGGCTACTCCAGCAGATAGATTGTTAAGAGCCTGAGCAGTATGAATCGCAGCTGTGATCCCAAAATCTCTGCGAGATCTAAACAGAGTCATAGAGCTAGGAGCTTCAACAGGAACAGGAATGTATCAGTAGTCAAGCAGGCATCTCCTCTGTCTTCTGTCCTGTCCTTTCCTTTGTCATTTTTATTTTTGGTACCTTTACATTTCTTTCTCTCCCTTTTCTTCCTTCTCTCCCTTTTCTTCCTTCTCTCCCTTTTCTCCTTTCTCTCCCTTTTCTCCTTTCTCTCCCTTTTCTCCTTTCTCTCCCTTTTCTCCTTTCTCTCCCTTTTCTTCCGGCGCTCTGGCTCTGGCTCTGAAGTACTGTCTTGATGGTCAAAGAGCACCTTTTGCCCTGCCTGTAACGAAAGCAGGGAGCTCACGGGCTCTCAATAACAGTCTACCTTGGTCAGCAAAGGTCCGAATTCGGTTCCGTCCCACGCGTCAGTTCTGAACTCTCCTCTATCGAGGTCATCTTCCGCTGGTGCCTCAAAGTTGTTTTGGTTCCCGGGTTTCGGCACCACTTGTCGCGCCCGCCTCGCCAGCAAGGAAGACGCGGCAACCGGAGTTCTTCTGACAGCGCTTTAATGGGGATTGCTTAACTGGTTACATGTGGAAGACGCCGAGGCGTTCTCGGCGGCTGCTTATAAAGGCAATAAGTACACTGGGCATTGTCTGAGTGGATAAGGCACTTGGAAGGGAGGAGACAAACTCTGCACATGCGCTGAGCACTTGTTTGTCAGACTAACAGCAGGGTTTGACCAGGAAGCGGGCGCCATCTTGGAATGGTGTTGCCACCGCGCCCCACAGTGGAGGTAAAGGAAGTCCAGTCTCAGTAACTTCAACGTGACTAGAAGTGGTCGTCTCTCTTTCCTTGCTGTCATCCTTTCTATCTGTCATGCCTCTGACAGCAGAAGACACCCTCTCTTCTTACAACCGGACATGCTTGAGGGGAGGAAGCCTGGGCATGGCAGGGAAATGGCCATGCGAGCCCTGTCCCCTCTGGACAGCCTCCCTCTTCAACCCCTGCCTGCTTTCTCTGCCCTGCTAAGGTTTCCTTGCAGCCCAAGCCTGGTTTAGCCTTTCAAACCTAACAGATCATAACCAACGGGGTTTGAGGCTTTTTGTGGCCAGCACTAACCTGGCTGCTCTTACAAGAATCATTTTTTTAAAAATCCTCACAGTATTTCTCTAAGAATTACAGCTATACTGTTTCTTTAGCCATTGCTCTGGGCTGGGCACCATGCTAAGCATGCCACACACATGCTTCCATCAAATACTCACCGCAGTCCTGTAATATAGTTACCCCTGGCCCATTTTACAGATGAGGACACTATGGTACAGACAGGTTGAGTGACTTGGTGGAATGCCCACGTCCTACAGCTGGGAAGTGCTGGAGAACTTTCTAAGAAGCACAGGGATTGCAATTCCGGGAGCTCCGCTCTCCCCCACACCACGCTGGCTCGTGCAGAGCCCCCTTGCCATGGCTGCTGTCCTGGGGGCCTGGAGTCTGGCTTCCTCTGGGTCCTTCTCCTCTAGCCTGCTGGCAGCCGCCCGGTTCCAGGGCTCAGCTCTGCCAGGGAGGGTGGCTGGAAGAGAAGAAGCAGTCGCTGAGGTTCTCTGATTCTGTGACCCTCTCAACCAGCCCCCGCCAGCCTAGCTTTAGCTCCGTGACCCTAAGGAGCCCCCGCCCGTCTGTAATCCCCTCGTGACCAACTTAGTTAGTTCCGGTCCCTGCACTCACACCTCGCGTAGACCACAGGTCACCGGCCTCGTCCTGCCTCCACTCCTTCTCGTCCCACCCTGGACCCCAGGGGAGGGGGATTATGAGAGCCTGAGAGCTAACTACCAGGGCTCACAGCTGGAAACAGAATGTGTCCCCTGGGGGAACTCCCAGGACCCCAGGAATCCCTGGGGAACCACTACCCCCAGAGGCTGACACTTGGCTCTAGCCACTGTCGACAAAGGAAATAGTCACTGACCCAGGGTAATGGCTCCGCTGAGCTCACCTGTCTGCTCCTGGATGCCGTCTGGCTCCTTAGGGAAGATTATTCTTGTACTGAGGTGAAGGGAACACGAAGCCAAGGGCTGGCCACAAGGCCCTCCTACCTCCTCTCCCTGGCCTCATCACCTTGAACTTCAGTTGGAGCCAGGGAGGCAGGACATCATGATGTCGCCCAAGGGCCCAGGCCAGGCTTAGAACCAGGAATCTCTGCAGCCCCGATCCAGGGCACCAAACCCAAATCAGCCCCCAAGCTGCACAGCTCTTGCATGAGAAATGAAATGATGTCCCTCGTTAGGGTAATGTTTTAACCTCGTCAGTGTGAAAAATAATAATCATCATAGCAGTAGTTACCGCTTGCCAAGTCCTGACTATGAGCCAAGCGCTTCGTATAGTTTACTGCTAACCCTCACGGTCTGTAGCATAGATATTATTACACAACGCCACTTGGCCAGAGAGGAAACTGAGGCACAAAGGGGTGGGGAAACTTGGTTAGGGCCCCAGAGCCAGGAAGTTCCCTCCAGCCCAGGAGTACTTGTCTGTACTCATCCCTTGTCTCGGCCACTCGAACAGCAACCCCATCCTTTGCCCAGCTACACACAGGAGCCCGTGAGACAGACAGACTTGGCATCAGCATGCCTTCTGACAGATGGGGAAACTGAGGCACCTGGCCTTAACCCCTCCAGCAGGCCAGCAGCAGAACCAAGACAACAACTTAAGCTTCCTGACCCCTGGAGGGTGACCTCTCTGCTCACACATGTGTGAGCGGTGGAGTTATGCTGTTCCCATGGAAACTCAGTCCTAATTCCAGCAGCCAAGGGTTTAAAAAGAAACCAGTACTGTTTCAGGTCTGGCTTTAGGAGTCACTCAAGTGGGACCCACCGCTCATGGGGCTCACATCACTCTAGAGTTTACAAAGCCCTCTCTCGTGTATCCTGGAGTTTGAGCCAAGCTGAGTAGGAATTGTTTTGCCCATTTGCAAGGTAGGAAGCCAGGGGTTCCCAATGGTGACGTGTGTCCCTCTAAACCTTGAACACCTGGTGTGCAGTGCTACGAGGAGGCGCGTTTGCAGGCGGCCAGGTGATGCACGGCCCAAAAGGCGCTAATGAGCTGGGGGGAAGAGCAAGGACTTGGGCACAGCCGGGCCCTCCGGGTCAGGGCTGACGTCAGGGCCTGAATGGTGTGGGCCTCTCAGGACCCCAGGAAGCCATGGCCTGTAGGCCACCGCCAGGCCTCTCTCCCAGGGCACTAATTGGGGCTGACTAGGTCAGAGGGGCCCCAGTATCCCACCAGACCTGGTGTGCGGAGCCAGGCAGGGGGCAAGCAGCCTTCATTTCTCCTCTTGTCCCTTTGACCTCAGAGCAGAGGCCTGCACGAAGTTGCCTGTGGGGACCTGGAATCTGAGCTAATGAGGTGACTTCCAAGCCCAATCCAGACCAGCTGGGGCTGCAGGGGACAGGCAGCCTGGGACCTCCTCTGAGCCCAGCACCCTGGGTGCCCGGGGGCCAGCAAGCATCCGGCAAGTGTATTCCGTGTGCTGCTAACAAGTATGCCAGACGACGGTGTAGACAGGGACTGGCCGGTACACTGAGAGGCGTGGTCATCCTGTCTGTCCCCTGGCAGACCCTCCACCCAACTTGCTATGGTAATAACATCTCTCATCGAACAAGCACTCACCCCAGGCCAGACACTGTGCTAAGCACTTTACATTCATTATCTCATTAAATTCTCATAATCGGCCTAAAAAAAGGAACTATTATCCCCCTGTTAGAAATGAGGAAACAGGGCACAGAAAGGCTAAGCCATGTGCCTAGAGTCACATAGACAGGAATGTTGCAGTCCAGGAGGCAGATGGAGGAGGGTGGAAGGAGGCCCAGAGTCAGGCTGGCAGGGCGATGTGCTGGCTGCGGGACGGGGAGAGTGGATGCAACACAGAGAAGTGCTAATCCGGGAGGACTTTCTAAAGGAGGCAGCCACCGTCTGATGGAGGGGCTGGTATGGAAGACCACAGCATGGCCTTCCAGCTCAGCCGCCTCTCTCCTCCCACCACTCACAGGCCTCCAGCAGCTCGCAGAAGAATGCATGTTCCAGGTTTGGCATCCAGACCTGGTGGGTCCAGATCCTGCGTTTCTATGGCAACCGTATCCTTAATAGCATCCAATAAGGACGTTGTTTGGCTGCAGTAAGCACACATGATCTTTGATTACTGCCGAAGGTATTGAGAAGCAGCCCTCCCCCTCTCCAAGGGCCCCCACCCGTCCTTGGAAAAATAGATGCTGCCCCCACTAAAAAAGTGGGGGGATGGAAGCGGGGGAAGACCTCACACAAGAGAGGGGGAAATAGGAAAAGAATCAATGTTTGCCTTAATGGAGTTGCTCGTTCAGCGTTTCTCCTCTTTTATGGATTTAGATAACATGCTCGTCAGGGATATCTTCATTTCCCAGAGCAAAGAAATTAATTAATCACTAATGGCCCAATCCAGAAATTAATTTGTGCTACCTTCTTAAAAGTGTCGTTATTAATCTATTGACAGTGTGGGGCTGGCACTGGGTGTCCACGAGGGTCTGGAGCACTTGGGCTGACCTGTACTTGATGGGCAGTTCCAGAGGCTAGACTCAGGCCACTCAGGGGTGGGGGCCAGGGTGGGGGCCCAAAAAGGGGGCCTGGGGATGCGGTGGGAAGAGCACTAGGCTGGAAGTCCTATGACTCTAATGCTAGGGGTGACTTTGGGCAAGTCCTTTGGGGTCTCAGCATTTCCACCTGTGCACTGAGAAGGGTTGGACTTGAGCAGTACTTTTCAAACCTTCTATAACTGCGGAGTTCATTCAATAAAACAGCATGCAGAATCCCAGTGTTCCAGACACGTGGGCAGGAGAGGGTGGGAGTCCTGGAGCCCCTCGGCTCTGCCCCCCTCTCTCCCTGGTTATGGTCCCCAGGGCTCTGCAGAGCAACATGGGACATTCTTAGAGAGAGGGTCTCCGGGGTTTTGTCCTTCAGGGGGGTGTCCCTGGTTCCTCTCCCCTCCCGCACCCTGTCAGCTCCAGCATAGATGCTCGGTGCTGGTCGGGCAGCGCCAGGAGGGCTGGCCTGTCTTGCCCACTGCTGCACCTTTGGGGACTGGAACACAGCCTGTACACAGTAGGCATTCAATAAGTGTTTATCGCATGAGTAATGATTTGGCTTCAGGCAGTCAGGATGGGGAGGGCTGGCTGGGTGAGTGGCACCATGGGGAAAAAGGAGGAAGCCTGGGAGAGTTTGGCCCATGAGGAGAGGAAGGCAGAGGGTGGCCCAGGGGCTGAAGGTCAGGGGCTGAAGGTCAGAGGGCAGGCAGGTAGGGGCGACGGGCACTGGGTGCCCAGGCTGGTGCTGGGACAGAGGGACGCAGTGGCACTCCACAGTGGCACGTGCTGACCAAGCCAGGCGCGGCTCAGTCCATCCTCGCCACAACCCACGAACGTGAGTATTGCTAATTCCCCCATGACACAAATGGGGCCATTGCCCAGGGCCCCCAGCTGGGAGGGACAGCCACTTCCCAGTCCAGGCATGGTGGCTCGGGGGCCACACTCTCAGCCGCCACACAGCCCACCTCCACGTTGTGGCTGGTGAACACTCTGCTGCCCCTCTGGGACACGAGAGTCTGCACGGAGATGTCCTCCCCCATCCTGGCTTGACCGGGATGCGGGCAGAGTGCACCGCATTGACCGCATTTGGTGCATGAGGAAGTGAGGCGCAGAGACACCAAACCAGCATGCACGGTCCCAGGGTAGGCACGGACCCAGGCCTCCTGGCATCCACCTTGAGCTGGCTGAGCGGCATGGGGTGGCCTCACCTGACAGAGAGTGGGGTCAGCTCAGCCCAGCCCCAGCTACAGGGAAAGGCCAAAGAATCTGACTGCGTGCAGAATGACTCGTTAGAGTGGCTGGGTTCCAGAAGAGCCACAGGGACACGTGGATATGAGAGATGGAAGGGGCAACCGCATCATTTTAGAGATGGGGAAACTGAGTCCCAGAGGGGGGAAGTGTTGACCAAGACCACTCAGCAAAGGAAGACAGGATTCCCTAGGGTGAGACCCTGAGACAGAACATGCCCCCGGCAGGATTTCATATCCCCTGTAGGATGGCACCTCTCTGCCCTTGTGCCTTAGGCGTGGGTCTTGCTAGAAACTGGAGTGGGGACAGGATGCATCTCAGGCTGCAGGGAGGCTGGGTATGTGAAGCAGCAGGTGATCTGGCCGGGACATGGCAGGTGGAGATGACCTCCCAGGCAATCTGTGGGCCTTCGGAGACAGAGACGGAGACGCAACAAGAATGAGCTCCCGCTGGGTGAGGCATGTCCCCGCCCCACTCCGTCCCTGCTGCTGGGGAGACAGCAGTACTTTTCTTAGAAACCAACATTTACTGAGCACCTACTATGTGCCAGCCATCCTGATCTATCATTCCCCTTAGTCTCTGGCACTACCCCCACCCACAGAAGGGGAAACTGAGGCCCAGGGAGGCCAGGGCCAGCTCAGCGTCACCCAGCTAGGCACATGACCTGCATGCAGGGGGCCCAGGGACCTGCCGAGCAGGTGTGAGGAGAGATGCATTAGAGAAAGATCGTGCTCAGTGCGGTTTCCCTGGCGACGCTGGCTGCCCACAGCCACTCTCACCCAAGACAAATAATAATTATAATCCACAATGTCCGCGGACACTCGCAGCCGCAATCTGTGCCCGGGGAGGGGAGCAGGGAGAGTCTTACAGGCCTTGGAGCCAGAAGAGCAGTGTCCTGGTGCCAGCTCAGCCCTGTTCTCCATGGGACCCTTGACAAGTGAGCCCCTGTCCTTCATCAGTAAATGGGGTTAAATCCTTCAGGTTTGGTGCAAAGACCCAAACAGGGACTCAGGTGAAGGGCTTGGTGAACAGGTGTAAGAGTCCATTACTGCTGCCTGGCTGGCAAGTTTTCTGGCTTCACAGGCCTCCCCTAAAAGTCCAGGAGCCTCCCGCCCACTGACCTCCACCTTGGGGAGGGTCCATGTCCTCAAGGCCCAGTGTGGGCCACCACCTGCCAGGCTGGTCACCACACCAGGGCAGACGCAGCCAGCTCAAGGCAGCCACGTCTGTCTGTAGCTTCCTGTCCAGCAGCTCACAGACACACAGCGTGCACACACGCATACCCACCACTGCACGCACACACACTCCTGTAACTCTCAGCTTGCTTGCACACAGCCACACACATGCACACTGGCCCACCCACAGACACACCTGCACGGATACACACACGCATGCACACACACTCCTCTTTCTCTCTCTCTCTTGTTTACACCCTCCTGTCACAGGACACTGGGACAGTCGCACTCATCCATCAGCGCATGAGCCACGATGCAGGCGCACACATGCACGTGCACTTATTCACATCCTGACCGTAAACGTGAACCAAGATGGTGGTGGCAGGGAGTGTAAGGGCTGCTCCTTTCAAGGGAAGAAAACGGCCTGGGTGTCAGCAGAACCCCTTTACCTCACCCCTGCCTCTCTTCCTCCCTCCCCGCTGCAGCCTCCCCGTGTGCTGGCACCACCCTGGGGCCATTCCCTGCCTCTCACCATCCCTGGCCAGCTGGGAAGGATCAGGAAAGTTCTCCTCCTGGTCAGGAGGTGGTCTGAGAACCAGAGAGGCCCAGTCACCTGCCTAAGGCCACATTGCAATCCTTGTCATCCCACAGTTAAACCTGATGTCTCCCGTGGTCACCTCCCCACCCGCTACCCCTGCCTCTCCAGCCCGTCAACGCTTCCTTCTCCCAGTGCCTCCCTCTTCATCTCTCTGTCCTTGCCCCACACCTCTGTCTGTCTCTCCTGGTCCCTCTTCGCCGCTGTGGCCCAGTGTCTCTGTCCCTCTTTGTGGCTCTCCCTAGCTCTCTCCCTGGGCTGGGTACAGAAGCGCATGGGTCTCCCAAGGGTGCTGCGCACCTAGCCTGTGCACCTTGAGCCAAGGGAGGGCAACTCACGGACCCTCCACACTGACCTGACCATCCCCCCTAACCCACTGAGACGCCGGCGCAGGCCCTGGGGCTGTGTGCTGTGTGTGTGAGTGTGTGTAGAGGGCTACTCACCCCCTCTCGTCACTATTTTGCTCCCCAAGGGGCAACAGGGTCTTGGGGGTTACCAGGCTCTCAGCCAGGCACCTCTGTGTAGGGTACAAACCGTTTAACATACAGGGTGCCCACTGGCTGGGCTTCCAATTAGGCTGAGCTTGGTTGGGTGGGTTTTGGTAGAAATGGGTGGGTTTGAGTGTGAATGGTCGAGTTGAGATACGATGAGTACAAATCGAGTAGTTGAGCTTGGTGGGGCTCCGTTTGGGCTGACTTGCATGGGAGAACTGCCCCTCGGGAAGAAGTGCTGGGGGCTCAGTTTATGTTTGTAGAGTGCTGGGGACATGTGTCTGGTCACCTGCTCCTCACTTAGTGCTTACTGCAGCAGAACTAGGCTCGGCCCCCGGGAAAGCAGAAAGCGACTAAGATGTGCACTCATCCAACCTCGGGAACCCTCACTGTAGCCCTGCCAGGCCAGGCCGCCATTGGGGGGGGGCATCGCTGCTTCCTACAGGGTGTCCTTAGACAATCAGGCTTTGCAGCTGAGAGCCCAATGGGGAGTGTTCCCAGAGGATGGGGGCTGCCAGGTGTTGCAGGGACCAGGCTGTTGGGGCCAGGTTGACTGGTGGCGAGGCGGCTCCGTGAAGAGCATTACGTTTGGGGGCATTCTCTCTGCTGCACTCTCCAAGACACACTTGTCCTGGTGGCAGTTCTTTAGGTCCTTGGAGAAGCCCGTCTAACCCAATCACTAGCCCCGCTAAGGGTCTCTATTTGCGGCCCTCCTAATGAAGAAGTTGTCTTCTCACAGGGGACTTCTGGACATGATGCTCTGATCCCAAATGTGAGTTATGTGGGGGTCTCTGTGTGCTTGGTAGTCCAGGGAGGGAGGAGACAATTCAGGGACTTTTGATCTCACCAAGTCCCAAAGGGAAGGAAACTGTTCACTTCCTCTAGGTCAAGGCCAGCCTCAAGTTGGAGGATGTGTCCCAGCCTCAGGCCAATGACTGTGAGAAGCTGCCTGGAAGGCACTGTCCTCGTCTGTACCATGAGAGGAGGAAAGGAAGGGTGGAGTAGAGGGCCTTGGTGATCCCTTCCAGCTGTTAACACCCTCAGGAATCCAGCAACACACGGGGTGACAGCCACAGAACCAGGGCCTGCTGCACTCCTCAGTGGACCTGGCTCTGGCTCTTCAGCCCGCCCCCGGGGCCGAGGAAATAGTGATGCCGACTCCTCCTGGAGGGTCCTGAAGTTCTTCTTCGCGGCTCCACATCCTTGGCCTCCCTCCCCTCCATCCGTGCCCTTCCCTCCCCCCCAAACTGACGTCCGCCTTACTGCGCTCGGTGAGGAGGGTGACGGGGGGGGCACCGGCCTGGTGAGCTGGAGAGCCCTCTCCCCACCTGACTCCCTCCCCTCCCTACCTTACCTGGGGGCCTGGCTCTGCCTGCAGAGTGACCTGGCTACCCCGCCACAGCCCTGGCCCTGGCAGGAGCAAGCCCTCACCCCCGACGGCAGCCTCTGCCCTGCCCACCAGCCTGGAAATGGTGCGGAGGAAAGGCTTGTCCAGGGACAGCCAGCTTCCCTCCGGGTAGGGGGAGTAACAATTGCGTACACACACTCACACACACACACACACACACACGCACACGCACGCACATGCGCGCACACACATGTACACACACCCACGCACACATGCTCACACACACACACTGACACACACATTCACACACACACTCACGCACATGCGCACACACACATGTACACACACACGCACACATGCTCACAC
Organism: Microcebus murinus; assembly: GCF_040939455.1. Classification (NCBI taxonomy): domain Eukaryota; kingdom Metazoa; phylum Chordata; class Mammalia; order Primates; family Cheirogaleidae; genus Microcebus; species Microcebus murinus. The sequence goes on along the minus strand of NC_134117.1, from coordinate 53,285,511 downwards.
ACACACACACACTGACAACACTGACACACACACACACTCACACATACAAAAGTCCCAAGGAGCTGGGCCAGCCTGCGGGATTGCTGCCAAGAAGGGGGAGTGCGGAGTATCACGGGAGCACGTATGAGGAGCATGAAACTCAGACTCACGGGCTAGGCGAGGCTTCCTGGAGAATGTGGGACCTGGAGGATGATAGGAGTCAGGCGGGTGCAAGGGGAAGGGTAGAGGGCATCAGGAGAGCATTCCAGGCAGGAGTCACAAAGGCCTGGAGACCAGCAAGAGTGCTCTGGGGACCGCAGCCATCCAGCTCTTCTCCTGGGCACTCCCAGGCTCTTTCTCCCACTATCCCTGGATCCCGTTGGGCCCTGGCTGTGCATAATCCCATGTAGTCCATGCCTACCTCTCCAAGCCTGGCAGGTCAGGAGAGATGGTACATTCCACTTGTGCTGCGTGACCTTGGGCAAGTCGGTAAGCCCCTCTGGGCCTTGGTTTACCACCAGTTGAATAAAGCAGGCAGAAAGTTCCTGAAGGTGCTATAGCTCAGCCTATGACCTTGTTCGGCCAGATAAATCCTCTTTGGGGAACATCCTTGCCCTATTCTAATCCCGCCTGAATGGCAAAGCAAGGCAAGTTGCACTATGGAGGGACAGGGGAGGCCGGGCTGTGACCCGGTGGGCTGGGGTGGGTAGGCAGCCTGCTCCCCACCTTCCAACCCAACCCGGCCACTAATGAGGCCTGTCTGTGGAGTAATTAGCCGCAATCACAGCAGGGCGCATTAGGCAGACACGGCCTCCGTGCAGTGGCGGTTCCTGGGACGCAGAAGCCCAGGGCTTTGAACATTGCATTACGGCGGGGGATACGTCCTAATGTCACTTAATTACCCCAGACAGCCTCAGATGTAATCGAGCCTGGATGGGCTGGCAGGAGCGGGTGCAGGCGTCCAGAGGAGGCTGATGCATTTATAATGATGCCACTTTGCCAGACAAATCTGGCCCCGGTGGGCTGAAGATGAGGAGGAGGATGGGGGTGGAAGCTGCGGTGGCCTCCAGACAAAGGTACTTTCATTCTCCCAAACCCTAGGACATCTTCATCCTAGGTTGGCCAGATGTCTCCATGTAGCCGCTTAAGGCAGCAGGAAATTGGGGGGTAGGCAGGTCTTCACTTCCCACCCCCTCATCTGAGAGGCCGTGTGGGTCAGTGTTTCCTCTCGTTCTTTAATTTCCTTTCCCGTGAAAGGCAGGGGTGAACAGCAGGAGTGAGTGGTGGGCACAGAAGGACGTGGGGCTGAAGACCACTGGGGCGGGGAAGGTGGGTGGTGCCCCAAGGATGCTGTAGGCTGCTTTGAGAGGAAGCCCCACGGGCAGAGGGAAGAACTCTAAGGTATGAATCTGGACACTGAGCTTCAAGGGAGAACTCCCAAGACAGTGCTCCTGCCAATGCACATCCCTCCAGAGGCCAGAGACCTAGCAACACGGGAATCAGTGGCTTCCGAGAGGCCCTGGAAGGCAGGGACCGTGTCTGCCTTGCTGGCCTGTATATTCTGCACCTAGCACAGGGCCTTAGTACGTATCTATCTATGTGAGCAAGTGAATGAATGCCACCCACCATTTATCCTTCCAGGCTAGTCACCCTCCCTGTCCTCATCTGGGAAATGGGGCCAACGATGCCCAGCTCACCTCCCAGGGCTCTGGTGGCTAATGACTGGTGAGCTAATGATGACAAGGGACTTTGAACACTTAGGAGCCCTTGACAGAAGAGCAACTGCATCTGTGGACCACTCCCTCTCCCGCCACCCCGGTCACATCCCACAGGCCCGCGCCAGGCCAGGCAGGCCACAGGCCCAGTGGAAAGTAAAGACCTCGTGGCTGGATTGGGGTGAAACTGCCCAAGGCTTGCCAGAGGGGCCAAGCATCCCCCTTTTCCCCTTTGATCTTTCTCCCCTTGTAGGCCTGACTTGTTCCCCACGTGCCAGGAAAGCAGGCCTCTGGCGTCTCTAGCTGTAGAGCTTCCAGTAATTTCAGGAACGGCTGACATGGAAGAGAAAGTTCTTTGGGGAGGTTCTCCCAAATAATAACGGGGAGGGGCTTAGTGATGGAACGCCACTCAGGCGGGGACCTTGCCCGGGGAGTGAGTTCAGAATGCCAAGCAGGATGTGTGACTACAAAGGGCATCTGGGCACAAGCCCCCCATAGATTATCAGGCAGACAGATGGGAGCAGCTTCGAGCACAACCTGCTCGGGGGCATGAGCTGAGGCTCGGAGTTGGGAGAGGAATGCGGACGGCGTGGGCTGCAGGGTGTGGAGAAGGGAAGGTGCAGACAGATCATCAAGGTCTCTAAGACCAGGCAAGAAGCTGGGACCCTGTCCTTCCCTTGCCCCGCAGGGACAATGATAGGGACAGTGACACCGTGATGCATCTTGCAGGCCTCTCTCCTCTCCCTCTCCTGGACCACCTAGGGCCTTCACAGCCATCTCTGACCTTAGCTTGCTGTGTGACCTTGGTTGACTCGCTGTCCTCTCCACTTGGACACTGAGCAAGCGGGACTATATGGTTGTTACAACTCTTCTAACTTTGACATTCTGTCTGCCTGCCACACAAAGGGGGCTATGGGAAGCACCAGCTCTTTCTAGGGTCCCTGTTGCTGTACCCCAGAGCCCACCCGCTCCCTCCATGGGGGCCTGGCAGTCACTGTGCCCCACAGTGACATTGAGGGACGTGCTGTTCTCTACCCTGCCCAATGGGCCATGTGCCAACACCTGCCTTCTCCCCACGAGCCATCCGTCACTGTCGTGGCGTGTTGGTGGGAAGACGGCTTCATTAGCTCCTCCGGAGCCATCCGTCCCCTGGTGCAGAGACAAACGGAGCCCTCCAACCCCCGCCATGGCGGAGCTCAGAGCCCTGAGGGCAGTTTCCGAAGGGCCGCCCTGACCCCTCTGCTCCCTGTGCCATTCTGCTTGAGGTTATAGGCATCTCCGCCAGGCAGGGGTCTCCGGCCTCTCAGGATATGTCCCGACAGCTCCCTCACCGCCTGTCACCACGCCTGACGTCCCCACCATTAGAGGGGTCACTGAGGCACTTCAGCCCCCACAAGTCCATTAAAATGCAAATGCTTCTGGCAGGAGCAGGAACGTGAGACCGGGAGCCAGGAGTGCAGGATGCTCTGTTCTCTGCTGTGTGAGTTTGGGCAACTGATTTCCCCTTCCTTGGGAAGCCTGTTTTCCCATCTTTAAATAAAGGACTTGATCTAGAATTTAGATCTTCTCCAAGTCCCTTGATCTCTGCAGTGAGGCTCCACAGGGCAAACTCTAGGATTCTGAGAATATGCCAGTATATCTGAGGCAAAGTAAAATGCTCTGAGCCCATCCCCATAGGACCTCAGGCCACCAAGCCCACGGCTCAGGCTTGTCAGGCACAGCTCGATCAGTCAGAAAACACAGCCCCCTTCTAAGCCTCTTCTTGAAAAATAGTATACATTTTGGAACTTCTAGTTCACAGCCATGGCTTTCAGGGACTGCCAAGCAGGAGGCAGTGGGCAAAGTCGAGGCTAAGACCTGCCTTGGTGTTTTTGGCTGATAATAGGCCCAGGAAATGGAGAGTGATTTCTTCCCAAGGGTTTTTCCAGACCACCAGGAAATGGTTCTGTGCCCCTGCTGAGATGGGGGGGATGCCTGGTACCCCACTCTGGACCATGTTGAGTTCCTCATGGGTTTAATGGAGGAAAGAGAGCCCCTCCTCCCTACCTGCTTGCTCACCTCGGTAGACGGAAGCCCCTTGGTGTGCAGCGGGCAGAGGGAGAGGCGACTCACCTGCATTGTAACGGTGTGCAGAGAAACTGTCCCATCTCTGTTAATAAAACCAAGTTGCATCCTCCAAGGCTGAGCTCCAGAGAGAGAAAACTTCTCCATGGAGCAGTCTGGGCTCTAGTTGGGTGAATGGGTAGGAAGTCCCTGGAAAGGTGCCTAAAGTTGAAGGTGAGGTGGCCATGATGACAGCACAAGGATTGTGTCGGGTCAACTCCCAAAGGCTCAGAGTACACAGAGAGATGGCAGCTTGCGTGCAGACCTGGGGCGTCCTGGCCACTCCATGGGGAAATGAGGTGGAATTCTGCATCTACACAGATGTGGCCCTGCCCACCAGTGCCAGCATGGAGCGGGAGCCCCAGAAAGGTTCTGTCTGAGAGAGGGTGCCGCAAGCCTCAGCTAACCTCCCCTTGAAGGGATCTTTGACCACTGACAGTGTTGAAAGAGCAATCATGGTTTTATTAAAAGAGCTTGGGGTCAAAATACCACAAAATACCACAAGTGCTCACCCATGGTCCACACGCATGGTCACGAGAAGCTCTGGTGAGCCACTGACCACCAACCTGGAGCAGGTCCCGGGCCCTGGAGAGCACTTCAGGGGACCCATGAAAGACAGGCCTGGTCGCTAGACTCTGGCATAAGGCCATTGCTAGTCAATGAGGGCCCCAGAGGGTCAGTTCTCTCAGAGATTAGGAATGGAGAGGAGGGGTAGGGCAGTGAGGTGGCAAAGGCTCAGGGACCCAAAAGAAGAGTGTGTCTGAGGCCAGACACATGCTCATCTAGTTGGAATGAGGGTAATTCAAGGAAGTGGAGAGGGGTCAGAGAGGGCCTTCAGGGCCTGGTTAAGGGATTTATAGCTTGATCCTATAAGCAGAGGGAATCTATTAAAGGCTTTTGGTAACAAAAAAAAGCTAGAGCTTAGAGGGCCCTGAAAGAACATCTAATCCAACTCTTCATGTTACAGGTGGAAATCCTGAACCCCAGAGAGCAAAAGGGACATGTTTAAAGCCATCCAGGTGTTTTAGAACCATGGCCAGACACGGTAAGTTAAGCCACTGCCCACTCCACCCCAGAAGTAATTGTATTCTGTGGGAAGGAGAGGCACTCGCCGTTCCAGCCCTGGGGCCAGCAGATACTTTCAACAGTACTCATGTTGTAAACAGCTCCTAGTTGCCCAGCTTGCCCCTTGGAGATAGAGAGGGGCTGGGGTTTAAGCTTTCAGCTCCACTCAGATGGTGCACAGTTCTTGCTCATTGGTTTTCTGCCGGGGGTGAGCTGTAGATGCTTTCAGCACCACACAACCGTGGACAGCTCCTGGCCCCCAGTTCCCCTGCTAGGAGCCCTGGGAACTGGGGGGGGGGGGGGGGGAAGCAGTGGGAAAAGGGGCTGGTGTGTTGACTTCTATTATCAAGGGGTCCAGATGCAAAATGAATGCCTGTGATATTTATCCCTGTCATCGCTAATAATAAGTGGCCTGATTTGTCAAGTGGGGACAGATTCGAAGACGTCAATTAAGAAGAGAAAAGAAGCCCAGCTGTGCTGTATTTATCTGCTGTGCAGATGCCTGGTGGGTGGAAGGACTCCAGATCTTGGGACCTCCATGCCCCAGCCCCCACCCCTCCCGCCTTCTTTCCACCTCCCCTCCCCTGCCTCATCTTCCTCTCCTTCCTTTCTTCTGCCTCCTCTCTCTTTTCCCTCATGACTTGTCCCAACAACTTACTGCACTTTGGCCTCTCTCCCTCCCTTCACCTCTTTCCCCCTCTTTCCCCTGTCTTTTCTCTTTCTCCTTTCAACTCTCACCCTCCCTCTCTCCTTGCTGCTGGCTCACTTACCTTTCCCTCTCACCCTTTGGTTGCCCAATGCTCTCTCTTTACCTCCCCACTACATTCCTGCATCTCCTCCCCCAGACCCCCTCCTCCAAGCCTCTGGCTGCCAGAGTTTGTCTTTCCAAACTGGCTTCCTCCTGTGGTCTCAGTTCACAAAGCATAGTCTTGATTCAGAGTGTTAAATGGATGCAAACCATTGATGGAAAACTGGAAAAGCCATAAATCTGAAGGTTTTTACTTAAACCACAAGCTGAGCCAATCTTTTAGAGGTTTTTTCTTTGAAAAATAAAATAAAAGAAGATCCTAGGGAATAAGTTTGACTGGGTCCTTGAATCTAAATTAAAATTTGAAACTAGCATCTGAACCTGTGCAAGAACTCAATACTGCCTTCCCTGGCCCTGCACCAATCATGTCTCAACCCGGGGGTCCTCAATGCAGGCCTTTCTCAGGTAGCTGAGGATTATAAAGAACAGTAAGGATCTTCATTCTATATCTGGGGTCTCTCCAATCAAGAAGTCACAGTGAAATGCCCCTGGGATGAAAACCAGCAACCAGGAGGCCATTGTATTCTAAGTGGGGTTCAGGAAGGATATGAAGATGTGTCCATTTTGGCACCTTTTATGGGGCCAAGGAGAGGGTGACAATGCTTCAGTCTGGTATTCTCCACCCACTAGCAATATGGGAAATTGTTGGTCTCTTGTAGAGAACACAGCCCACCTGGACATCCCAAGCTGGGGTAGGAACTCTTTCCTATCTCTGCCCCTCTTGGGCCATGACTTTCACCCTCTGGGAATAGTGGAAATGGGTCCCTAGACTATGGGATTCTGGGCCCAGAGCCGCTTGTGTCAGCAGAGGCCCCCTCTTCCCGGACTGCCAGCCCGGCCCACAAGCTCTCCAGCCCACTATGACTTCACATTGCAGGACACCAAGCCTGACCATTGACATGTGGCTGGGGCTGCATTCAGTCTGGCTGAGATCAAAGGCTAGAAGGTGGATCAACCTATGGCCAGGAAGAAGAGAAAGCCACATGGCCGCTAAGAGACCCCTGGTCTTGCCAACCTGGCCAGAGCCAGCTTCCCTGGGTCTCATCAGCTGGGTGTGTGGACAGGAGGATCTTTAGCCACAACTTGAGATGTCCTTGTACCCATAAGGGAACAAGGAAACATGTCCCCAGTTGGTTATAATGCTTCTCAGGTAACCACCTTCCTTCCTGATTTAATAATGGGCAATTCCGTCCTGCTCTGCCTTCCCTCCATCCCCAGGGGCCAGCTGAGAGCATCCCCTACCGATGTCCCCAGCAAGAACTTGAGGCATCCCTCCCAAGGACCAGGGTTCCCCAGGTACCCTGTCTTCTTCCCAGGCTGCCTGCCCTAGAGGCCCAGCTTGAGCCATCCTTGGTGTGGCCTGATGCCATCTATGTGAGGCCTTTCCAGTGGCCATGGTCACTTAGACCCTTTGGAAGGCCCCAAGGTATAGGAATCAAGTCACCTGGCTCTAGTCCCAGCTCTCTGCCATTGGTAAGGACTTTGGATGGTGATTTAGAGTTTTCAAAGCATTCCACATTTGCGATCTTTTTTCTTTCTCATGATCTTATTTGATCCTCACAACAGCCTTAGAAAGACACAGAGACAGTGTGATGTTATTGCCACATTCCAGATGAGGAACGTGACATTCACTTTAGGACCTGAATTAGAATCTAGACTCCTTGCCTGCTGTCCCTTCTTCTGCTCCAGGTCTTTAGGATCTGTTTCAGGGATATTCTGAGGGTCAGACAAGAATCACTAGATAATGGCTGAAGCTGATTTTTGAGTTCTAGGGGAGACAGGTGTCATAGACCGGTCACAACCAGTATTCACATGCACAGACATGTAAAGTCGCTTGCCGATGGCTCAATTTGAGCCCACGAGGTCCAGAAATGCTACATGTGTCCATTGTTCTTTAACCCTCAAGGACAAATTGGGCCACTGAAAATGACTGTGAGCTGGTGAGTTGGCAGTGTATTCTACAAGCCTGCATCTTGCTCCTCCCTTTTTAATGTCTCACTGGAATAACAAAATCGTAATAATGATAATAAACATTCAGTGGGCACATAACCTATTCAGGCACTGGGCTAAATACTTTGCATGCATCATTTCATTTATGGATCACAACGATCCCATAGCACAGTTACTATCATCTCCCCTTATTCAGAGGAGAAGACCGAATGAAGTTCAAGGATGTTAAGTAACTTTCACAAGGACACAGCTTAGAAGTCACAGACAGCACTTGAACTCAGATCCATGTATCTCGAAGGCTGGAGCTCAGCACCAGAATCTTGGCACGCTCCTGCCTCGGGGTCCAGCCCCCAGACAGAGGCCTTGGGGAAGGTGCAGACGGAGAGACTGAGGCTTTGCGGAAGCGGAGCAGTGCTCGGCCTTCCTTGCTGGGAAGTTCACCCCTGCTGCTCGGCTGCTGCAGAGACAGTGTTGCTGCGCCACCCGTACCCCTCACCCTGACCCTCTCGGGGTGCCCTGGCCTCACTGCCAACTGCCGGCATCTTCATTTCTGTGCCCGAGGACTCTGACTGCTGGTCCTCTTTGCTGACTGCGTAGGGAAGGCCAGGAACGCCAGGGATGCCTCCTGGAGCAGCTTTCAACCAAAGACTGATGAGCGTTGGTCATAAGCCCCCAGCCCCCCGCTCCTGGGTGGGAGCTCGCTCTGTGCCCGCTCTCAGAGCTCCCCAGCAGGACCCGCCCCCTCGCCCACCATGGCAGTGAGCCCAGTAGTGTCCCCGCCGCCTTCCTGTCCCACCAGCACTTCCCGCACCTTACTCTGTGACTCAGGGCCTGCCTCTGCAGGAACCCAAACTCAACCTCCCTCTTCCCCACTCTCAGCAGCGGCCTCAGGCCCCAGAGCAGTAGAGTGGCAGGTGATCTGCTCAGGGCGTGGGTGCCCGTTTCCGGCTCACACCCGGCGAGTGGCTCTCCACGTCCTCACGCTGAGGTTCAGGTCTGCCGGCTGCTGTGGGATGTCCCTCGTGCTCTGACCTTTCCCACCTCCCCTCTGGGGACCCACGTCTTCCCACACCCTGGGACTCTGCGCACACCACTCCCTCTGCCTGGCAGGCTCGCTCAGAAGCCCCAGCCCCTGCACCTGGGCACCAGCCATTCACCTGTTGAGACTCAGCTCAGCAGCCACTTCTTGTCGGGAATTCATTTCTGACCACGCCCCCAGGAAAAGTGCTCACTCCCACCGGGGAGCCCCTGGGTGACGTGAACTTGTCTCTGTCCCAGGCCCTGTGACTCACCCCAGGCCTGGCTGTTCATGGGGCACCTCTCACACTCCATGCTGAGCCCCTTGAGGGCAGGGGACTGTCTGATTCATTTCTGAGTAGTCAGGCCAGCTCTCTAACTAATGTGCCCTGAACAAGTGACAGTTGTCTCTGAGACAAGAGGAGAGGCCCTCATGGCGCAGGGTGTGTCTCCAGCCTCAGAATCTGTCCCCCCCACCCCATGCTCCAGGAGCCTGACAGTTGGGCCCCGGGAGTCCAAGGGAGGGGTGCTCTGTTTTCCTCTCCCTTGGCATCTCAACCAGGGTCTCCTCTGTACCCAGGTGATGGCCAATATTCTGGGAAGAGCACACACCTGGGTTCAAACCCAGCTGGCTCTGGGTCCTTCAGCAAATTACTTGGACTCTGTTTTCTCATCTGAAGCTCAGTTTTCTCGACTTCAGTGGGGGTAATGGAGCACCTCCCTCCCGGGAAAGCTGCAGGCATTCAGGATGATAAGCTCGAGAGTGTGCAGTGCATGTCCTGGAACGTGCATGGTGCTCCATAGACAGTGGCTCCCGAGTGGGCTGTGCAGGCTATGGGAGACGGGGAGTATACCGGGTGTTAGAGGGACTTTGCCAAATGTAACACAGTCACCCCATTTCACAGATGGGCAAACTAAGGCCCAGAGAGCAATCATCCTCCCAAGGCCACAGGACTATCAGGGACAGACCTGCGGGGTCTGATGTCCTTGGCTGTGTGCTTTCCATTGCACCAAGTGGCTGATGTTCAGCCATCATTGTTTAGCTAAAAATAGTTTAAAACCTCTTTTCTGCCCACCTTCCCCCTGCTGCAGTGGGTCTTTGTGCAGAGTTTATGGAAGGTTCCCCATCCATTTCCCCACCCTGGCAAGCCTGCCCTGCACCTGGCTGCCCACACCTGCACACCCGCCTGCACCAGCAGAGATCCGCCCACCCCCCAGGCTGCGGGTCTCCAGGGCCGCAGGGGCTGTTTCCCTCCCGCCATCCCCTGCCCAGACCCCAGCGTTTCTCAGGCAGAAGGCCAGACCTGAAGACTAGCTGCAGGATGCACGGCCCCTCGGTCACGCTGCAAACGTCTGCTGACCTCCCAGAGCTCCACGTCTGTGCTAGGCTTTGGGAATCCGGAGCTTAACTCGTCATTGTCTGCACCACAATATGTTCAGGGTCAGAGTAAAGGGGCCAAGCAAGCAAGCAAAGAATGAGCTCCTGTGTGAGAGCCAACACTCCTTAGAGCAAAACTCTGGGGGCTGCGGGAATGTGGGCGGCAGCAGGAGGGTTGGGGCAGGCCTGGGACCTTCCTTCGGGCTCACGCCCTGCTCGCCTTTTCCCCCAAACCCTGAGCACCGCTGGGCCGGGCAGTGAACCCTGGCCGGGCTTGGTGAGAGGGAAGCAAGAGGGACCACCCTCTCGCTCCCCCAGCTCCCCTCCTCCCCTCCCCCACAGCCCCGCTCCTGCCCCTCCCCCTCGAGAGCCATCCTATTAATAACTTGTGATACCATTAGGTTTTGCTGTCACCAGCACTGACAACTCAGAAGCCCCCGAGAGCTGTCTGCAGAGACACAATAAATGAGAACTCTTAATTAACACCTCCCTTAACTAAATAAATTAATTTTATGCAGTCGTGATGTCAGCGATGTGACTTGCCGATGACTGAGGTGACTTGGACAGACTTAGCCCGGGCTGCGGGGCAGGCTCGGCATGTTAACTCTGCAGGGCGTCCGTGGGCAGCGGCCGTGGGTGTGAGTGCCCGGGCCAGCCGGGCAGCGGCGTGGGGGGCACCAGCTGGGAAGGCAGGACCGAGGACGGTCCCCAGCCTGCCTCTGCCACCTGAGTGGCCTTGGGCGAGCTTCCTTGCTAGGCTGCAGGTTCCGTCCTCTGTAAAATGGGCCTTGTCTCTTGTCACGTCTGCCGAGAGGACTAAAAGCTGCGGATGGGGAGGGGGTTACACACCATGGAGTGTTCTGCCAGCGTGACGAGTGCTGCCGACGCCTCCCTCCGGCTGCGGAGTCAGTGCCAGTGGGGCGAGTCTCCTGCCCTTCCCCTTACAACACACATGCAGGACAGATCGTCCCTGGGTCCCTGAGCAGCCCTGAGCCTCCCCAAGGACGCCTCGGGGACAGGAGGACACATCCAAGGCCGTTGCCCTCAGAAAGCCTGGGTACCCACCCCTCAGCTGACCGGTGCTCACGGCAAACGAGGACAGGACAGGAGAGCCATTCCCAGCTGCTCGCACCGGAGGGAAAGCTGCCCTGCCCTGGGCTGACGCTGGCCCTGACCCGGAGCGACCTCTGATCCTGCCCCAGCCCCCCGAGTCACCTTCATCAGGACCCAGCGTGAGCTGCCCGAGCCGGCCCACGTGCCCCACCCCCACCACGCCAGGCCTGGGACAGCCTCCGCCTCACCGCCCAGGGCTGCGCTGTGCCCCCAGTGTCAGCGTCAGCCTGGGAGAGGCAGAGAGGCCTGGGGCCCCAGCAGCTCACCCCCCAGGGTGAACCCCCTGCCCACACTGTCCCCTCAACACTTGGCCGTCAGTAGTCATTCTTCCCAGTTAGCGCTGTTCCCAGGGATCTGTGCACAGAGACATCCAGCAACTCACCAAGGGCCACACAGCACCCCTGTGGCCAAGCAAGGACTGTGACGGCCACCCAGAGATGCCTAACACATTCACTCAGCCACTCAGTCACTCGACAAGCAGGCACTGGTACCCACCCCATGCCAGGCACCTGGGGGTCAGCGGCAGGACAACAGACAGGGCCCCTGCTCTCACGGGCTCACAGGCTGGGCAAGACTTGTTCCTGTCACTGCACCAAGCGTCTCACAGGTGCTGCCTCCTTCCCTCCCCAGCACTCACAGGTGTGCGCGCACACTCGCGCGCACACACACACACACACAGATGCACATGCACACGCATACGCACACACACGCACACACACGCCCACGCATGTGCACACACGCACACCAGGCTGGCAAAGTGAGGGCACGCCTGCAAGGAGCCGTACTGGGCACAGGGTCGGGGGAGGCCCCAGGGTCTCCCTGTCCACCTGTGAGGCTGCCGGGAAAGGGGCCCTTGCTGGTGGCTGTGGGAACTCAGAGTGCTGCGTCAGTAATCGGGTGCACGTGGGCAGGGGAGCGATGAAGTCCCCGTGTCCCCGAGCACACGGGCTGACCCGCAGCGGCCCTGCCCAGAGCCCACATCTCCACAGCCGTGTGGCTGGGAGCAGAAGCTGGGCTGGGGCCGCGAACAACCGCCCGCCTGCCCCTCCCACACGGGCAGGACGCAGAGAGGCTGAGGCGGACGCCCAGGGCGGGTCCTGGCTCGTAGCATCGGCGGATCGTGGGATCTTCTGCCTCCACTTCTTGAAACTGTGGCGTGCCCGACCCCAGGTCCCCTCTCAGTGCCCCACCCCGCTCTCCCGACTTCCTAGAAGCCTCCTTGATGCTCACACTTGATGCAGTTCCAGGCAGAGGCTGCCCCTTCCTGTGGGAGGCGGTAGGACGGACGTCCCGGAGTTGGGGACGGCGGGCCCAAGCGGACCAGCAGCTGTGTGACCCTGGGCAGGTCACATACCTCAGGGTCTCGTCTAGGAAACACGGCCACAGGTGCCCTTCTCACAGGGCGGTGGTGACATGAGACTGTCACCGTGCTTGGCTCAGGGCTGGGGACACAGAGGGTGCCCTGCCGTCGGGAGTCCCTCCGTCCTGCTTGCTCTGCCCCACAGCCAGCCTTCCAGCACCACAGCCCCAGGGACGCAGCCCCCAGCAGGAAGTGCCTTCGGGGTGCCTGATGCTCCTTTGTCCACAGCCCCTGACTGCCTCCTCTGCAGGCCGTCTTCCAGCCTCTGCTTACATGCCCTGAGGGACGGGGTGCTCACTCCACCCAAAGCAGACAACGGGAGCCAGCTGTCTGAGGGAAGGTTTTCCTGCTTAGTTGAAATGTACCTCCCTGGAAGAGCCACACGCCCCGAGTAGCCTGTGCCCTGCCTGGCTCCTGTGACTCCCTCCACCTGCAGCCACCACCCCGGGGCCAGGCCTGAGTCCGGCCTTCTCTGGCCTTTCTATCCGGGTGCCTGGGGACAGTGAACCTGAGAGCCAAGTCCACCAGGTGCCGCCCCCCTTCCCACACCCCGATATCTGCCCCTTCTCCACACCCTCACACGGGCTCTCCTGACACCCCAAGGCTTCCAGAGCCTTCACCCAGCTACAGCCCTAAATGAGTGTTCCTTCTCCTCGGCCTCCATATTTTGGAAGCTGGGACTGTTGACCTAAATTTGGCCAAAGGAATGACTTCCTACTGCAGAATTATGGACACGAGGGTATCCTGGCAGCAAGGAAGTTCTGGGATGACAGTCTTCTTGTTTTTTTGGAGACAGAGTCTTGCTTTGTTGCCCAGGCTAGAGTGAGTGCCATGACGTCAGCCTAGCTCAGAGCAACCTCAAACTCCTGGGCTCAAGCGATCCTCCTGCCTCAGCCTCCCCGAGTAGCTGGGACTACAGGCACACGCCACCGCGCCCAGCTAATTTTTTCTATATATTTTTAGTTGGCCAATTAATTTATTTCTATTTTTAGTAGACATGGGGTCTCACTGTTGCTCAGGCTGATTTCAAACTCCTGACCTTGAGCGATCCTCCCGCCTCGGCCTCCCAGAGTGCGGGATGACAGCCCTCTTAGCACCCTCCAATCACACCCCATGGGCCGCTGCACCCCTTTGGGGTAAGACTTTTCCTACACAGAGACAAGCAGATCTGGAAGGAGGCCACCAGGCCCTGCCCAGCCCTGGTGGGCTTCAGAACCCACAGCCTCCTTTAGCCAAAGCAGCTGGGACGGCTGCGGCTTTAAGAACAACTCCCTGGCCTGGAGAAGTGAGGAGTGGAAGGGATTGATTTTTGGGTCCTCCTGGAGCCTGGGATCCAAAATCAATCTGGCAATTAACAGGCGAGGTGTGGAGGGGCTGCCGGGCCTCGGGCTGCCCACTGCTCTGGCATCCTTTCCTGGCGGATGGCCCTGCTGCCTCTGCCGCACCTCCTGCCCCTCCTTCTGGGGCCCTGGTGACAGCTCCAGAGGTGTCCAGCCAGCTGTGCCTCTTCCAGGGCCTTGTCACCATGGCAGGGGCACAGGATAAGCTGAGCCTGGCTGGCAGGGCTTGGGGCAGCCTGGGTTCCTGGGTGTCACTCTGCTCAGGAAACAGCCAGCCTCTCGGGGCCCTTTCTGGCTCCTCCATCTCCACCTCGCATGCTAGGCAAGAGCAGGGCATGGCAGGGGCTTCTGGGGCCTCTAAATCTCCTGAGGGCCAGCACGGTGGGAGCAGACAACTGTCTGTCCCTCGTCCTCCGTCCGCCCTGCTGACCTCTCTGCACTGCACAGGTGGGGCTTGCACCCCTCAGACCGTGTGTGTCCACTCTAAGTGCCAAGGAGGTGGAATGGCCCCCAAACACTCAGAACGGAAATGGGCAGGCACTGCGAGCCCATCAGAGAAGGCTTCCTGGAGAGCTGGGTGCTCAGCTGAGCCTGTAGGGTAGAGCTCAGAAAGGCAAAAAGGAGAAAGGGCTGTGCCCGTGATAGCAGTACCCGCAAAGGTCAGGGGTCAGGGATAGGCACGTCAGGGCACGGTGCCTGAGTGGGGGGACAGAATGGCCCGGCTAAATGGCTGGAGCCTGGGAGCCTTCGAGGCATGGGCAGTTGCTGTCACCAGCCTTCCATCAGCCAACTCCAGTCTGGCACGCAGGGGTCACCCCAGACCTGCTGATCTTCCTCCCTTCCTTGTGCTCCACGAGGCCCCTCTCCCTGGCCAATTGGCCATCAGCCAACAGCTACGTTTATGGTCTCCATTATTCCTCCATTGACCAAATTTCTTTTCCTCATTTTTCTTGGTAAAAGACAGTTTTTAAAAACGAGTCCCTGAGCTCAGCCCTTTCCCAGCCTCGTTAATTTCGTGCCCCACCTCATTTGTTCCGAGGACCTACTTTCCCCGCGCCCGCTGCCGCCTTCCTCCCGCCGGCTATATTCGGCGCTCGGCTCCGTCCTCGGTAACCTTGTGTGCCGCTCGGAGTTCTGCCGGGGTTTCTCTCTGCCAAGGAACTCCGGACTCAGAGGAACCGCAGAGGTCGTGTGCTCACACCCAACCCCCTCCTCACAGCCGGCACTGGAGTCCCTCCGCCACGTCCCCTGCCCAAGGTCATCTGGTGTCAGTTCCGTTCCTCTAAGGACAGCGGCTCCCTGTGCCACTGCAGGGCAGCCTTAACCAAGACCAACTTCTGCCAAAGACCTGGGACGGACCTGAGACATCTTGCCATCCCCTTGCCGTGGCTCCCACTTCGTGTCCGGCCTGAGTCAATTCTCCCAGACGACACCGTCAGCCCTCAAGTGCGGGGACCAGTCACGCGTTTCTTGGGAACCCTTTGGACCAAATGCTCTTCAGTTACCTCGGATGTGCAAGACAGGTGAGGAAGCGCCACCCTTCGCTTACATTCCTGCCGGCGCTGAGACCCTGACTCCTGCCCCTGCGCCTCCAGCAGCCACTAGGGGACAGTGGTAACCCGGAAACTTCTTCCTCATTTGAGCTGAAATTGCCTCCTGGCCCTTCCCACCTCGGGAGCCAGCTCCACCTTCAGGAATCACCTGGAACAGGTGGAATTCCTCTTCCCAGGGACAGACCTACCTACGCACGATTGAGGACAGCCGTCGTGCTCCCTCCAAGCCCATCTCCCGAGTTCGGTCACCATCCTGCCTCGCGCCTGGCCCCTGGCCTGGGCACCATGCACTCCTCTCCAGGGGACACATGGCAATTTGTCAGCATCCCTCCGGGAGCAAGGCCCCTTTTGCTGTGGTCTGAGCAGAGCAGGACAGACGCCACCAGGCGATGAAGCAGGAGCTCGTACCAGAGCTTTGGCAGCTGCTGCTCACACTATCCGTGTGTGTGTGAAGTCAACCAAAGTTCAAGGAGATTTTGCGTGAACTTCCTTCGAGTTGATGCTCGAACAATTGACCTTTAGTACTTGGATGGCAGAGTTAACGTTTCTGTTGGCTGAATCCCATTTCTTCATTTTACTCAGGTGCCCCGGCCTGTGGAAATTCTTCGGTAACCTGTTATGGCTAGTGGGTCAGGTGGGCCATCTGTCACAGCCTGGTGACACTCGCAGACCCGACCATGGGAGGCTGTCTCTGGCCGAGCAATAGTAAAGAGAGGGTCCCGGGGACCCTGGAGACACGTTGCCACCTCAATCCTACCCCAGCACCCTGGCTTGCCAGGAGAGGGAGTTTACTGCCACTTTGCAATTGCAGAAACGGTGGTTCAGAGGAGGAAGAGGCCCGAACAGGGACCCGCACCCGTCAGCATGGCAGAGACATGAGCCACGGCCCCAGCCCAGCCCACCCCTGCCCTCGGACCCAGCAGGCAGGAGCCCAGAGAGGCAGGCAGGGAAAGCTGGGGCCAGGGCAACTTTGAGGGTACACAGAGGCCACGAAAGACTAAGGTCTGGAGGGTCAACTGTTCTGGCCCCCAGGGAGATGTGACCCAGAAATGAGCACCCAGACCTTGGGCAGAAGCTGTTTCTCCTCCGTCCTCTGGCTTTGCTGGGTGAGGGCCCTGCTCACCCCTGACTGGAACAGAGGGCAGAGGGCAGTCCTGCCAGGTGGCAGACAGAAGGGCCCCCCTACAGAGGGCAGGGGCCTGGCCCCAAAGCATGCCCCAGTTCTAAGCAGCCGTCTCCCGTGAGCCTTGCCCCTGACACCCCAAACCGCCATGGCCGTTCTTCAACTCTCCGCCCTGCCCTAATGTTTAGAAAGATTTCTAGGAGTAGGACAAGAGGAGCCAGTCTGCCAGGTCCTCCAACCTACTGGGATCTGTCACAGAGTCTCACCCAAGACATCACCTCCAACACCTCCAGCAGCCCATAGCAGATGCCTGAAATCCTCCCCTACCCACAGGCTCCACTGGGCTAAGACCCAGGTGGGAGGGCAGGTGAGACCCAGGTGGGAGGCCAGGTGAGACCCAGGCAGGAGGGCAGGTCAGTCTGCAGAGCCCAGGCTGAGCGAAGCCAGCAGGTCACCCCCCTGAGACCCTGCCTCCGAACGACTTGAGACCTGCCCTTGCTCAGCAACCATGCAAGGTCCCTTGTATCCTGTGGCTTCCTTGGGGGAGGAGCCCCACACACAGGTCACGCCCTCACCTTCGGTGCTGATGGCTAAGAAGCCATGATCACTTCCTTCCCTCGCAGCCCCGCCCCACACATGGGAAAGCAGGAACGGGGGTCCTCAGACACTTGGGCTCAGCTGGGACCCCTCACTCCACTCCCCATGGGCCCGGGAGGCAGGAGCAGGGCAGAATCACTACCCCAGGTCACAGGTGAGGAGGTGGGTCAGAGAGGAAGGAGCCTCTGCTGACCCAGAGAGTGTGTGGTGGCCTAGACAGGGGGGGCTCACTCCCACCAAACTGTCCTCCCTCAGCCTGGGCTGAGGCACCCACACCCCCACCCCACACCCTCTCAGCCCGCTCCCCCTTGGCTCTGCCCAGACGGGGCCAGCTCCGAGGCTCCCTGGCCGAGCCAGGCGCCGAGCCACCCTCTTGCCCTCCATCTCAGGTACACAGAGCGTTCAGGTGTCAGGGCCCTTTCTCTCCTGAACCCCCAAAGAAAGCTTTGCCTGCCCTCTGCACCCTCACCCCTGCCATCAGGCAACACCCCACCACACCATAGAGGCTGCTCTTAACAGGGTCCCCTTTACAGCAGCTGATGTTGCTGGCCACCCCCCTGGCTTTGGGGACACACAGCCCCATTCCAGCCCTGCTCCAGCTCTTGCCCAATCCCAGGGCTGCTGCCCGATCAAGGGCCTGAGCCCACTGCACTCCTCCGTTGCGGGACTCGCTCCAACGGACTCGCACCCTCGCCCCGCCCTTCTCACCCTTGCTGCTCTGACCCGCCCATGGCTTCTGGGACCCTCTCGGCAGGCCGTTCCTCAGTCTGCATTTCTAGCATCCCTGAGCTGTGGACAGAACATCCACCACACCTCGAAATCCTGCCTCTCCCTCAAGACCAAGCTCCGACGCCCCCTCTTCTGGGAAGCCTTGTACCACGTCCGTGAATGCCACCATGTCACTTGAGTGCCTGCCAAGTCCATGTCCCCCTCTGGCTGTGATGGTCCCACCCACGCCCGCCACGTGGCGCTGATTGGACAGGGTGGACGGGTGGCCCCTCCACATTCAGCCGGGGGAGCACGTGCCCGGGCACCGAGGGCTCTGCCCCGAGGGGCGGCAGACGGGGGGCGGCAGAACGTCGGACAGGGCTGTGGACAGAACTAGAGCAAGAGCCCAGAGCGAGGAGGGTGGGGGACGGGCAGAGCAGCGGGAAAGGCCAGGGCCGGGATGCAGGGGGCGAGGCAGAGCAGAGAGAGGAGCTGCCCGGCCCTGGACCCCTGTCCTCTCCTGGTGGACCTCGCAATGTTGAGGCCACCTGTGTGGACCTCTGCCCTTGGTGAGCAAAATGTTCTGGCGCCCAGGCAGACGAAAGCTCTTCCCCTGTGGGCTCCCCTGCAAGGTTTTCCTGTCACCTCCTCAGTCACAGAACCCTCGGGCTCCTGAGCTCCTCCGGCTTCCTCCCGCTCCTGCCCAGGGCCCTCAGGGGACTGGCCACCCGACAACACCAGACAGGGCCCGTTTAGGGGCACCATGCAGCACAGGGACAGTCACAGAGTCACTCCCGGGCCCTGGGGGCCCAGTTCAGCATCTCACCTCGTTCCCAGGGCCCCACCCCAACCCCATCCCCAAGCGCACAGGATCCCGGCCAGCTGAGAGTGAGGCTGAAGACCTCTGGGGGGTGTTGAGACAGAATAAAGGCTGAGAAGGTGGTTGGCCAGATTCCATTGTTGGCAAACAGGGAAACTGAGGCTGGGGGGGTGGCTGAGGCCAAGGGTGGAGAGGGGCAGGCAGGCAAGCACAGACGCGAGTCCCGTCGGAGGCCCTGCTGTTTCTAGCACATCTCGCATGGCGAGGCCTCTCTGGGGAGATCTGGTTTCCTTCCTGCTTTCTGCACGACCTTGGGCCAGTCACCTTCGCTCTCCCCGCCTCATTTCCTCCTGCATCTTAAAGAGGCCTGGAGCTCAGCGTCAGGGACTTGGAGTTGCGAAAGCTCCGTGCCACCCGAACCAGGATGCGGGCAGGGAGCAGGACCGGGTGACCTTTCTCGCCAGAGCCCCCAGCGCCCTGCAAGGCTGGGCCGGAGGGAGACCAGCACCGGGGCCGGGCCCAGAGCTGTCAGCGCGAGACTCCTCAGGCCCAGGGTGTGGGGCCCGGCGTGACCACCTCCCCACCTGCAGCGCCCCAAAGTCTCTAAGTCCCTCCGGTGCTCCCAAGCAAGACTTTTCAGCAATTTCTCATCCTGACGTGTCATCTCTGTTTGCCACTCCATCACTTCCCTCCCAGCGGTTCTGGGGAGCGTGTGCGCGAGGGGAGCGTGTGAGGGTGCGAGGCGTGTGGGTGCGAGGTGCAGGGGCTGGTGAAGGTGTGTGCGGGTGGGGGCAGGGTGCATAAAGATGGAGCGTCTGGAGAGGCGAGGGGGTGTTTGAAGGCGTGTGTGGTTGCATGGAGGTGCGTGTGCGTGCGTGCACACTCGGCGTGGAATCTGCACGTCGCTCAGGGTGCACGTGAGAAAGCGAGGCTGTGCGCCCGCCCCCAGGAGAGCTGGGCACAAAGTTGCCCTGGGAGAGGCTGTCATGGCCAGAGGCAGCCCCAGCAGAGGTGCCGGCACCACAGAGCCTGCCCTCCGAGCCCCGTGGCTGGCAGCAAGAACACCAGGGCTGCCGTGCTGGTCTGCCCAAGGTCAGTGCGGGGTCAGCATGGAGCCCGAGTCTCCTGGCTCCTGGGCGAGGCTGTCCTTCCCCTGGGCCATCCGTGCCCACAGCTCAGCTGGCAACAGTCAGCACCAGGGCGGAAGCTCAGCCGTGGTGAGCTTTGAGTCCCCGTCCAGCCACCCTCGGAGGACCGGGGCCAGAAGGTGCAGCTCTGTGCCCTCCAGGGGTCCGTGAGCAGGGGGAGGCTCCCACCTGAGCCCACCCCTCCTTCCAGCCCCCTCCACCTCCTCGAGGAGGCACAGCAGGCTGGGGCGGGAGTGATGGAGAGGGACCCGGCCAGCTGCACAGGCAGCTGGGGACTGGCAACACAAAGGAAACTGGCCGGGGCAGGTCCCTTGGTTCTGTCCACCCACTTGGAAGAGAGCACACGGCTCCCGCTCCCTGCCACCTCTGCCCTGTCCCCATGTACCCACACACAGCAGGAAAGACCCTGGCAGGGGGCCCCGGGCCAGGGGGACGAAAGGAGGTGCACCTGTATCAGAGGCTGATGAGTAGCCCTGGGGACAGCCTCTCCAGCACCAGCCACACATGTCCCCATTCCACAGGAAGGAAGAGAGAGGCCCAGATACAGCAAGCAGGAGAGGGGACTCTAGCTGGCCTGGCCTATGGTCACCAAGCATGCCTGGCCCAGGGGGCTCCGTGTCTGCCCCTCCTGGCCAGGCCGGCTACGTGCAGGGAGACGGCGCCGGAGGGTCCACTGCTGGCTTGGGAGGGTGCTTTTGTTGGGTGAGCAACTCGTCCTGGTTTGCCCAAGACTTCCTGGCTTTAGCACTGAAAATTCCACATCTTTGGAAACCTTTAGTGCCAGACAAACAAGACAGTTGGTCACCGTACTCTTTAACCTCCTGGCAGACCCTCCCAATGGCTTCTATGTATGGCGGGGACAGGATAGAACCAAAGAGGGTGAGGAAGAGTCTTTAGAGGCCATCAGCTGAACCGCAGCACCCCTCAGCTCACTGTCACCAGCCTCTGCTTGGATGCCGCTGGCTCCTGGCAGCTCACCACCACATCAGGCAGCTGGCAGCGAGCTCCTCTTGCAGCAGGCTGACAGTGGCCTTCCCCCAGTCACCTCTCCCCTGCCCGCCCCCCCTTCTTCCTCCCACTCTCCGAGCTCCCAGAACACACACGCCTGCTCCTTCTAGGTCACTGCCCTTCAAACCTCGGGAAGCTGCGATCACACCCCCTGCGGCACTATGGGCTTGTCTTCTCCAGCAAGGGACGTCCAGCCTTGCTGTGCTGGTGACCAGCAGGGAAGGGACCTCAGGGCCACATTGCAGCTCACTCTCACCCCACTGCCCTCACCCCTCCACGCCCTCGGGGCTCCCTCTGAGAGCTGCATCCCACCCCAGCTGCCCCTTCCTGGGAGGGGCATGTGGACGGGGCTTGGGAGGCGGGCGATGGCGTGAGCAGCCTGGGTGCCGGGCAGCCTTTGGGAAGGACAGGCTCTGGCTTGTGTCTGCAGATGCTCACTCTGGCCGCTGTTGGACAACACTGGGAGGCAGGAGAGGAAGCGGCGCAGCGGGCAGCTCCTGCGGGAGTGATGGCGAGAGGTCCAGATCCCAGGGGTCATTTGGCTGTGGACTAAACGCAGGAAAGAGGAAAAGCATGTGCACGGGGGTAGGGCAGTGTCCCTGGCCCCCTGTGCTGCCCCACGCACTCACAGCTGACGCCACTCATTGCTGAGCCTGCCCCAGTGGGCCTGGGGGCTGAACATGCCTCCCCGCCCCCCACTCAACCTGGGCCCAGGTGACTGCTCCCAGCAGGTGGGCTTCAGACAAGAGAGGGGGACCTCAGACAGCATTGCTGCCTCCTGGACTCATCAGCCGTCTGGCCCATGGCCTTGCAGATCCTCCCTCCGTGGAGGCGGTTTCCGGCCCCGGGCTGCCCACCAGAGTCACAGAGGACCCCTCACCCGGCTGGAGCTACTGAGTGAGATCCCACCGGTCTGGCCCGGGCAGAGCTTCTGTTCAGGGCTCCGTGCTTTATCCCGATGCTCAGTGGCCGTTGAGGACCACTGCACTAGTCCAGCCGCTTTGCACTGGAGATGGGGACACTGAGGCCTAGAGAAGGAAACCGAGGGCCTGGGTCACACTGCATGTCTGCAGCAGAGCCAGGATGCAGGACTCAGGTTCCTAGCCCTGCCCCGAGACGCCCCAGCCCTGGGAAGACCCAGGCATTGGCAAGGCGGGCAAGGAGCCCCTGGGAGAGGGCAGGGGGTGCCCGTCCCCCCGGCCTCACGGCAGGTCTGTCTTCCACCCTGCCTGAGCCCCAGGCGGAGGCAGCCCTCCCCCGCCTGCCTCACCCCCGTCTCCTCCATGCTGTAAACCTGTCTTGTAAAAGCCGATGAAAGGCCTGGCCGCCAGCCACAAAAGCCTTCCCGGGCCTCCGCTCTGTCCGCGCACGGCTCCTGGAGCAGCAAGAGGAAGGCAAGACGCTGGCGTTCAGCTGCTCTGTAAATCTATCAAAGGTATTTTTTATCACTTCCCGACATTCCTCTGTAAAAGCCACTCAGCTGCGTTTACAAATTATAGAATTCATTTGATGTCAGGGACCTGGCTAATGGCCGGGGTAAATGCAGCAGGAGCAGGTGGGGGCCCTCCCAGCCCCGCCGTGCAGCCTCTGGCGACCGAGTCGTGCTATTTCAGCCTCTGCCTCCCCATCTGTAGAATGGGGATGCAGCAGGTGGCTGTGAGGAGTAGTGAGGCCACAGATGTGCACGCCTGGCTCCAGGCCGGCCGCAGAGTAGACCCTCGGGAAAGGATGGTGGCAGTGATGTGTATCGGGGCCAAAGGTTAGAGAAAGGTCACAGGGGTGCAAAGCCCAAGGCCTGGGGTTCCCAGCCCCCAACTCGCACCTCCTGGCCAGGCAGGCCCTACTGCATCACAGGCCACCCCCTCTGGGGAAAGGTGCTCTGGAAACAACAGGGCTTAGGCACGTGGGCGTATCATCTTCCTCCTCCTCCCACTCTTCCTCCTCCTCTTCTCAGGCGGCAAGCTTTAGACCCTCTCCCCACATGGGATCCCGAAACATTCCCACCTCAGAACTGCCTCAGCCCTTACCAGCCTGCCATGAACTGTGCAGTTCAGTTCAGGTTCCCTGGACGCTGGGTTAAGAAAGATTCTGAGGCTGCCTCAGGTTGATTAGTGACGTCTGCCATTGGCCTTAGAGAGTGTGGGGCGGCCCCAGGTGCAGCCTCACGCTTTGCCATCCTTCAGGTCCAGTCTCCTTATTCCGCAGATGAGGAAGCTGATGTTGAAGGAGGGGAAGGCTTTGGACGGAGGAGGTAAGAAGGAGTGACCTGAGATTTCTCAAGCACCCACCGGGAGCTGCATGCTGGCCACCGGGTCTCTACACCGTCACGCTGGACCTGCTGACAGTCCCAGCCACTTCACAAAGGAGGCTGAGGTTGGAGCAGCCACCTGGCAAGACTGAGGCTGTGGCTCCTGGGACCCATCACTCGAGATCCCAGGGTCTCAAACAGCAAAGGACAACCAAAGGACGGCCAGGTCCTTGGAGCAGCGAGGTCCAGAGGTTCAGGCGGCAGGCGGGACACTGTGGCAGGGAGCCATGGGAATCGCACCGAGGGGACACATCTGTCAGGCTGGAGGCCCAGCAGAAGTCTCTTCTTCACCACGTGACAGGCAGAGCAGAGCAAATTATTGGCGGTGCCAGAGACGCCGGTGGCCTCCGTGTGAGCAATGGCGGGAACGCCCCAGACAGCTTGCCCGTGGCGTTGCTCACGCTGCTGGGAGGCCGGAGGAAGGGGGACAGCGGCAGGCTCCACCTGTCCCATTTCGTAAAGGAAGGAATCCAGGCTCAGGGAGATGACCCGGGCTGAGGCCACTCACCCCACCTCTCTGACTCCCGGCCTGGCGCTATGCCACAAACCTCCCTCCCCTCTGGGCTGGGGAAGACAGGCCGTGAACTGTCGGGGGCATTTTCCCGTGCTGTTCGGCTTGTATTCTAGGGAAAGGGAATCCCTGTCTCCCCCCCTGCCCATTGCACTCTCCTCCTCAGTGCATTTTGTCCCGGCCTGCCACGTGCCACACTGGGCCAGGGCCCTCACACGCCATCTCGATAGCCCCCACAAAAGCCACGTGTAGGGGCAGCTCTCAGCCCCATTGCACAGATGAGAAAACCGAGGCTCAGAGCAGCTGAGGCTTCAATGCCAAGACTGCGACTCTGAAAGTTTGCTCTTCCCTCTCAGCTCCCCTGCCCCCTGCAGCAAGCCAAGGAAGCCTCTGCCGGGGGCACATTCTGGCACAGGAGCACCCATGAGGCAGAGGGGGCCACCACTCGGTCCCCTCTGCTGACACTGGGGGTAATGATATTTAATAAGAGCTCATCCCTCCCATAGTCGAGTGAGACGAGACCAGGATGGGAAGCTGAGCCTGACACAAATAAGCAGTTTCATTATGTTCTCATCCTGTGCCGCTGCGCCTGCCACGCTGACATTACACAGGACGACAAACGGAGTCTTGAGACCCTCAACGTGCTGTATCCAAGGCAGGGACTGCGGGGGCTGGGCTGCTGCCACGAGGATTTGGGGGAATCAAGGGCTCAGGGGAGGCAGGAGGATGAAGGACTGTTTCAGGCAGGATTTTGTAGGAATGGAGCCTGCCGGGGGCGGCTCAGGGCTGGGCCAGTGGGGGGCTAGATTTCCAGAGTCCCAAGTGCCTCTGCGTCCACGCCCGGCCCAGTCCAGCCCCCCAGGACCCGTCTGCCTGCACTGCCACCCCCTCGCTGTAACTCGGTCAGTCCTGGGGTTTCTATCAGGCCCCTCTGGGGGGCCCATTTCCGAGCAGCAGCAGGGCAGGGAGAGGAATTTCAGCCCAGCTCCCTCGCTTCCCCACACGGCAGGCCCAGCACACAGTGTGCTCACAAGGAAGATTTTGATGAATTAATGCATGCATGAATGAAGCACCCTGGCATCTCTGCTCCTTCATCTGTAAAATGGGAGGGTGACGCCTGCCCAACGAGGCTGCTGAGGCTCAGAAGCAGCGCACACCCGGCGCCGAGCACAGGGGACAGCCGAGCGCTGGGTGAGGAGGAGCTGCTGTCGCAAGGGCAGGCCTCTGCCCTCAGGATCACCGGCTAATTGCCTCTCCATGGTCGGCCTTCATCCCCTACTCCTGCGTGAACCACAGGGCACCTGACAGCCCCTGAGCCTCAATCACTGCCCAGTAAAATCCAGGGGCTTTGTGTGCACGTGCATACACGCACGCACACACGAACATGCACACAGGCACACACACACAGGCATGCACATATGCACACACAAACATCCACACAGGTGCACACACACATGCACATATGCACGTATGAACCTGCACACAGGCGCACACGCACACACATGCATGCACATATGCACACACAAACATGTGTACAGGTGCGCACACGCATGCACATGTGCACACATGAGCATGCACACACAAATATGCACACACGCATATGTACATATGTACACACAAACATGTACACATGCACATATGCACACATGAACCTGCACACAGCCACGCACATGCGCATATGCACACATGCACAGCACACAGGCACATTCACACATGCATGCACACACACAACAGAGCATTGGAAGCAGATGTTACAGAATATTGAGATGGCCTGGATTTGAAAATTCTGCATATATTTCTGAGTTTTGTTTGAGAAAGTGAAGTCATGGTGGTGACACAAATTAGTATAAATATAAATGTCGGCCCCCATGGCCAGCATGTGGTGTGAAGCAGCTCCCAGGGTGTCAGCCCCTGTCCGCAGCAGTGCCCCGTCCCCACCTGCTTCTGTGCAGCCCCCACCCCGCCCCAGGAAGGCCTGGGAGGCCGAGGAAGGAGATGCCTCTCCCGTGTGCTCATGCCTGTTCTGCACGTGTGACATCATGAGAAAGGACTAGGGTGACAGATCTAATTCCTGCCAGGGCCAACCTGACTTTTCCTTCAGTCCTCTGTGTCACGAGACCTTCTGTGTTCTAGGCGGAAATTGCTGGGGAGGAGGGTGCTTCTCCCCCCAGGGCAGGCCATACAGGCCACCGGGCACCTGAAGCAGCCCCTCTTGGGACCTCTATGCCTCCACAGTCCCATCAGTGTGGCCACCACCCCTCCCTCATCTTGTCTCTCCCTTTGGCAAATGCTCATTGGAGGAGCCAGACAGAGCGACCCGGCTGTGAACCTACAGCCATGGTCCTGCCCTCATGGATGACAGCCCGAAGGGAGCCTGACCCTGCCAAGTCACCACACAGATCACCGCAGGAGGAGGGCCCGGACCTCACGGGTGCATGGATGGACGACTGCAGGCAGTGTGAGGGCAATGGGGGCGTGTGCAAAGGCAGGAAGAGCAGGCACATCGAGATAAAAGGAAGAGTCACACGCAGGCATGCACAGAGGCAGCTGCAGCCCTGTGCGGGGGCAGGGGCCTGACTCTCATCCCAGGTCCCCAGCTCCCTGGATGCCCTCACCCCATCTCTGACCACCTGAAACCACACATGGAATTTCTTCTTCACATGCACGCTTTCCTTGCCGATCAACTCACGCAAACGTGTGCCTATGGCTACTCATGCCCCACTCTCTAGCAAATGCAGTGGCATTCTGAGTCCCCGGTGACACTCACCTGGGACTTTCATATCAGACTTTCTCTGGCTACATCCCTCTCCTGGCTCCTGTCCACACAGCAGCCACAATGAGAGGAAGCCTGCTGTCCCTGCCAGCAACTGGGACTCAAAACAACACTGCACAAATACAGGGACATCTCCAAAGCCATGGACACTTCGGGTGTGACTTGCAGCTTAATGAACTTGGCAGTGAGCACAGAACTTTCACAAGGAGGAAGGTCTGCTGAGTGCTGAGCCTCAGCACCCCATATTTTACCCCAAAAGAGGCAAGGAGGGCACCTGAGCCTGAGGATTCAGGATCCACTTTGGCTCCTGGAACCAGAGAAGAGTGAGTCGTGCTCCAGGTCCAAGTTCTCTGCAGCCTGACCTGAGTCCCCATTGCCACCGCCTCCAGGCAGGCCGCCCTCCTGTCTCCACACCCCTGGTTGCCCTTGTCTACATTAGAGGCTGAAGTGGGAGCTTTATCAGTATTCAGGGGCCTAAGGACCCAGACTGAGACGACTCTGCCCTGTAAGAAGTGGCTCAGGAGAGAGTCACCTTGAATAATTCAAATGAGGTCGAAGGCCACCACCTCCAGTAAGTAGTCCTGTCTCACGTTGGAAAAGAAGGCCTTGCTTCTTTGATCTAAGAGAAGGAGACGGGGGAGAGAGAGAGTCGAGGCAGAGAGGTAGAGATGCTAGGGGCAGAGAGAGAAGTAAATGTGGTGTCATCTCTTACGCGTGTCTGTATCCCCAAAGCCGGCTCGTCTGTCCTGCTCTGCCCAGCACCCAGCACTAGGAGCGGCCCAGAGCGGGGCCCAGTGGACGTGTGTTAAATGAAGGAAGGAGAAGCATCACACAGCAGGGGTTCCTTTCTCACCCTCTCCCACCCACCCAGCACCGCACCTCCAGCCGAACCTCTGCCCAGCCAGGGGGCCACGCCAGTGGGATCCCGGCCCCGGCCCAGGCAGCAGAGGGGCCCCCAGGGGTCAGCGGGCTGGGATGGCATCATGGCCCCGTCCTCTGGGTGGCTCCAGGCTGCCCGTGCGCAGAGACGACAAAGCAGCCACGTGGGCGTGTATGACTTATGGCTTTAATCTCCCTGATAGAAGGCCTTTAAAGATTATTTCAGGGATGAAAAAAAATAATCCTGGGTAATGAATCACGGCCTTAAGAAGCTGATAAGCAGCAGGGAAGCTGGCCGGCCCAAGTTCCTGATTTAATTAAAGTCTTACAGATACTCCCTGAAACAAAATCCATTGGAGCCATCAAGGTGATAAAAAGGCTGCAGGTTCCTTTAAACTAACTCACCTGCCTCGTGAATTTTCTTCCTAGTGAAGAGTGCGGATGAGGCCACGTCTTGTGGAAGAGGACTGCACCACCGCTGATGGCCTGCAGGGACCCCTGGGGGCAGAAGGTGCCTCACAGAGCCCAAGACCCAGAGCGGCTCAGAGCCTGGAGGACACAGGGGACACAGTCAGACAGGGAGGAAACTGCGTGTCCTTGGGTGGCTCGCTGATCCTCTCTGGGACTCAGTTTCCACCCCAGAAGCTAGCAGGAGGTGAGGCCAACCAGCGTCCAGGAGGCATCCCAGAGCCCCATGTTCCCGGAGGAGGTGGGGAAAGGGACGGGTGGTGTCAATCATCGGGGCCGTGCCTCGGATTCCCCACCCACGGCACGCTTCCCCCAGCCCTTGGCTCCTACTCACTCCCTGCCCCTTCCCTTCCCAGTCCCTCTCACGCATGGAACTACCCTGGCGAAGGCTCACTGCCAATGCCCTCAGGGACACCGAGCCACCTGACCCTCTGGCCACCGCAGCCCAGGTGAGGGCAGCGAGTGGAGTGTGTGCATCCAGCCAGAATGCACCACGGAGGGCGAACAAAGGGCAGGGTGCCCGGAGCAGGCAGGAGCGGGGGCTCCATCTGGCTCCACGGCAGGCTCTGCACAGGCCTCAGAGAGACGCTGAGTGGGCTGGGCCTGGAGGGACAGAGCTGGGGCCCATGAGGATGTGAGTGCACTGGCCAGTGCTCTCTGTGTCCTCAGAGCCTAGCCTGTCCTAGGGAGGGAATAGGGTGGGTATAGGATGGCCAGCCAGGTGGACAAGCACGCAGGGGAGGTGGCCGTGGGCTGCAGCTGGGGCCCGCCTGGGCTACGCCAGCTCCCGCTCTGACAGCCTGGGCCGGCCCCCTGTGCTCGGCGCAGATGTGCCAGTGGCTGGCCTTGTCCCCCACGAGGGCCAGCACAGCAGGGACAGGGTTGCCAGATAAATTTGAATTTCAGATTAGCGATGAATAATTTTTAGAATAATATGTTCCAAATATTGCATTTAGTAGCTCAATCTGGCAACCCTATGAAGGGTGTCCTCTGAGCCCCATGCCTGGCACGGAGCTGCCCCAGAGAGAGGCCCCGTGTGGGCAGTGTGGACAGTGAGTTTATCCTTCATGGCTCCCCTGGGTGCCCCGAGGCCTCCAAGAAGACAGGAGCTGGTGGGAGGGAGAGGAGACCCCACCCGGAAGCTGCAGGCTGGAGCCTGGTCACCACAGGGAAGTCCTTCTGGCCCAGCCCGGGCGGGGCTGCTGGGGTCCGGCTGCCACCTAGTGGCCAGTGTCTGGCCGGCAGGCTGTGGTGCTGGGAGAAAATGGGGTACATCAGAGTCCCCCACAAAACAGCCCTGTTATGCAAGGTTAGGATTCTTGCCCCGCTTTGCAGAAAAGGAAGCTGGAGCCCAAGGTCACCCAAAACCTTAAATGTATGTGGGCACCCTAGCCTGGGCACAGTCTAGTCCCCACCTCCAGGCCCCCCTCTTATTCACAGCCACTAAGTGGGCTTCCAGGCCTGCCATGTCTGTCTCATCTGTCTTCTGCTCATCAACCTTCAATGGCTCCCTATTGCTGATGGAACAAAGTAACCCTTCCCCGTGTGGACGCTCAGAGCCCTTCAGGAGTCAGACTAAGCTCCATTTCCCAGACTCCCTCTCTGCCTTTCTAAGCCTGTGCCCCTGCCTCCTCCCTCTCGGGCCCCAGGGCAGCTGCCTTGATCTGCTCCCCCGTCTCCTCACAGCCCTGAAGCCCTGCAGTCATAGCCCTGGGAGCAGGCCACCAACGTCTTCTCTAAGCCTGTCTAACCTCACAGCTTCAAATCCCGTCTCTCCACCAAGGATTCCAAAATGGATCCCAGACTCGGTGAAGCTGAGTCTTTGATGAGGTTCCCACCTTCCTTCAGGGAGCTCTCCTATAGGCTGGCCCCCTCCCGCGGCCCACAGCAGCCCAGGCTGGCCGAGGCCGGAGCTGGTTGCATCTTCTCCCTGCCTCACGAACCCAGAGGAGGCCAGCTCTGGACCTTCCGAGCCACCCAAGGTGCTTACCCCGAAGGACCTTTCTTTGGTGGCGTCTACTTGTTCTCATTTATCAGAAGGAAAACAGGGCTTTTCTCAGCATTAGAGAACTAAGAGGGGATGGGGACCAGAGCTCTGCTCCTTGTCCTTGTCTCCAAGAGAAAGACAGGGAGACCCCCCCCAAGATTCCGCAGAGGAGCCTGGAGCAAGTCCCTATGGTATCCCAGAACCCACAGGACCGGACATATAAGTTAGCCCAGGCTGGCCTAGAACTCACCCTTTAATACCAAACAGGTTAGCCCAGAGACGCACGATATCCTAGAACACTTGGGTTAGCTTGGAACACCTGCCAGCCCAGAATAGCCCCAAAGCCAGAAGTCAGTTTGAAACAAAGTAGTTAGTCAAGGTTAGTCCTTAACGCACAGGTTTGCTCGGTATACCCAGGCGTGATCAACACAAATAGGCTGGTCCAAAACAATGATTTGTCAGGGTTTTTTTAAAAAAGCAGCATAACCCTCCTTCAAATGAAGCATCACCCAGAACCCCAGATGGAGTGGAGCGGCCTTGGTGGAAGTGGGGAGGCCTCGGCAGTGGGCCGGCACCTACCTTCGGGGAGAAGCTCTGGCCCGCGGCACTTGCCAGCTTCTGCGGTGTAAACGCCCCCAGCACGGCCAGCGTCAGGGACTCGGAGCCGGGGAGGGACGTGCACAATTGACTCTGCAGCCAGGAAGCCGGCTGCAGACCCAGCGCTGCCCATTCCTCATCCTGGGCTCTCCCAGGGTCTCCCCGGGACCCTAGGGTCCAAGACACAGAGGTCAAACAAGCCTGGAGCTGTGCTGGGCAGCTGCAGGTTTCCGGAACTCAGAAAAATGCTTCCTGACCCCCTGGCAAGATGGGGGCAAGTTAGGAAAAGAAGTCAGTGGGGAGATCTGGCCCCACATGACTTTGACCAAGTCCTACCACCCTCTGGGTCTCGGCCTTACCACCGGTACAACGAGAGACCTGAGGGCTGTGACCTGGTGGGGGTCCCCCCACCCGCGCTGGCCTCAAAGTCTGTGGGGCTCACCTTTGCCAGTCCCACCTCGTTCCCGCCCCAGGCCTGGCACCACCCCTGGCAGAGCCCTGGTGCCATGTCACTCTCCCCCAGCCCTTCGCACACCTGTCCTCAGCCAGTGGTCATCCGAGGGAGACGGCAAAGTCAATTCCCCCCGCCTCTGGGGGTGGGCGCGTGTGTCCTTAACCAAGGCGCCAAGTCCCAAGGTGCAGGTGCAGGTGTTAGTGTCTGGCGGGCCACTTCGTCAGCACTTGGTGGCTGGATGAGCAGCCAGGGGCAGCCTTTGCAAGCCACTGAGAGCACCGGAAGGGCCCAATCCATGCCTTTTATTCTAATTAAAATAAATTTAAATTAAATTTAGATATAGGTCAAAGGACACAAAGTTTTAGTTAGACAGGATGAAGTTCTGGAGATTGCTTTACAGTACTAGTGACCAGAGTTAGTAATAATATATTGAATAGTTGAAAACCGCTAAGAAAGTAGATCTTAAATATTCTCACCACCAAAGAAAATAACCATGTGAGGTGATGGATACGTTAATTAGCTTGACTGTGGTAATCTTTGCACAATGTACACATGTAAACAAACATCCCATTTTGCACTGTAAGTATATACAGTTTTTATTTGTCAATTATACATAAAGAAAAAAATTTACTTGTGAAATATTTCAAGCATGGGAAAAAGGACAGAAAAGAACATTTACTGTGTTTCCCCAAAAATAAGAGCTACCCATAAAATAAGCCCTAGCAGGATTTCTAAGCATTTGCGCAATAGAAGCCCTACCCCGAAAATAAGCCCTAGTGATGGGCGTGGCTACACAGGACACCTGCACAACCCATGCATTTCGTCGCGGAGTGGTAAAGAAGATGAGCAGCCCTTCTCATCTGCCCCATCGTGACAGCTACTATCCCAGAGGTGACCGGAAAGGTGCGGGCAGCCCCACCAACAAGGCTCCCCCCATCAGGTCCCGGCCATCCTGTGCGTGCTGCAAGCTGAAACTTTGAGGGAAAAAATAACACATCCCTGAAAATAAGCCCTAGGGTGTCTTCTTGAGGAAAAATAGATATAAGACCTTGTCTTATTTTCAGGGAAGCATGCTAGCCACCACCTGGATTTATTTATTTATTTTTTTTTTTGAGACAGAGTCTCGCTTTGTTGCCCAGGCTAGAGTGAGTGCCGTGGCGTCAGCCTAGCTCACAGCAACCTCAAACTCCTGGGCTCAAGTGATCCTCCTGCCTCAGCCTCCCGGGTAGCTGGGACTACAGGCATGCGCCACCATGCCCGGCTAATTTTTTATATATATATCAGTTGGCCAATTAATTTCTTTCTATTTATAGTAGAGACGGGGTCTCGCTCTTGCTCAGGCTGGTTTTGAACTCCTGACCTTGAGCAATCCGCCCGCCTCGGCCTCCCAAGAGCTAGGATTACAAGCGTGAGCCACAGCGCCCGGCCTCACCACCTGGATTTAACTGATGCTCATATCCCGCCAGGTGTTCCCCGCTGGGACACACCTCCCGCACTATGAACACACTCGACACGCCTCCCCCAGGGTCCCCCACACGGGACTGCTGCCGGGCAAGTGTGTCTGATACACCCCCTCGAGAGCAGGTGCTGCAGGAGGACAGGAGCAAGGCCTCTGCACATCTGCGTGTCTGCACGGCCTCCTGTGACACTGTCGTCTGACATCTCATTTGCCCCCGTACCTGCCCAGTGAGACCAGCGAAGGTTCATCCTTCCTGTTCTGCAGAAGAAGAAACTGAGGCACAGTGGGTGAGGGATTCATCTGAGAGCACACGGCACGCTGGAGGCCGGTCAGGGCTGGCCCCAGGTGTGTCCCTGAAATGAATGTTCTCTTCCCGATCAGTCCCTGGGCGCCCGTCTCCAGGTCCCCTCCCCTCTGGACCTCCAGGAGGGGCTATTAACAACCATGCTGTGTCAGTAGGTGGAAATCAGGACTGTCCCAGGCAACCTGGGCCATACCTAGACCCTCCCTTTGAAGATCCACTGCAAGAGTCGCTGGCCAGGAGCAGAGGAGCTGACGCTCTGGAGGAGGAGGGGTTGACTGGGGTCTGGAAAAGCCAGCCCTGATGGCATGTGAGAAGGGTGAGGTCCCCGCAGAGGGCACGGCTGGGCGAGCCTCTAGGCAGGCGGGGGGTTCCAAAAGGGTGGAAAAATGGGTGATTAAGATGAAAAAGTGTAACACTAACACATATATCTGCTAAAGGACTCAAATCCAGAAAATGTAAAAAAAAAAAAAGAGAGAGAGAGAGAGAGAAAACCTCAAATCAAGGAAAAAAGACAATTCAATGTTTAAAACTTTGGCAAAAGACTTGAGCAGGTGCTCCACGAAAGATAACACCCAGCTGTCCAATTCTCGTGGGGAAAGTTGTCACCATCCATCACTAGGGAAATGCAAATGAAAGCACAATGAGAGAGCATTATACTTCCACCAAAAACTCTAAAATTAAAAAGGAATGACACTCTGAGTGTGGGCAAGAATGTGGAGCTACCAGAACTCTTACACGATGCTAGTGGGAGTGTTAATTGCTTCAACTACTTGGGAAGCTAGTTGGCAATATTTACTGAAGCTAAGCACAGCCCTGCTTATAACCCAGCAAGTCCACTCTGAGATTACTTCCCCGAGAAAAAGGAAGGCATGCGACTGGCAAAGGACTTGTGCAAAAATGGCCGTGGCGGCTTTATTCGGAAGAGCCCCAGACCGAAGATAACTTCAATGCCCACCTACTGCAAATGGATAAATGAACGATGGCACATCCACGCAACGAAATACCGCACAGCGATGAAGAAGATGACGTTACGGATACAGGCGACCGTATATGAGGATCTCACACGCGTGACGCTGAAGGGAAGAAAGCAGACAGCAATCGGTATGTGCTGTTCGGTTCCGTGCCCGTGAGGCTCAAGGACAGATGAAATCAACCCTGGGGACCCACGTCTGAACAGAGGTCACCTCTGGGGAAGTCGAGGACTGGAAATGGCACAGGGGAACTTCCTGGGCTGTTGCAATTTCGTGCTAGATCTTGATCTGTGAAGCATTTACACGGGTGTACACGCCTGTGAAAATCCGGCGAGCTACATATGCATTCAGGATTTGAGCACGCTATACTAAGACGTACCCCCAGTGACCTGTTTTTTAATCCCTCCAAATGGGGGTGGAGCTGGAGCGGAGAAGGCAAGAGGGCAGGACAGGCCCTTGGGAGGCGTTTGCAAGGTCCCGGCGTGGGAGAGGGCGCAGACCAGCGGGAAACAGGTGCCAGGCGTGGGCTGGGCGGCCGTGCTGAGGGAGGCCACAGGAAGGTGGAAGCAGTGTGGACGGGAAGGGGACAGGCGGAGGTGCAGCCCCTCGGGGCACTGAAGCATCTCCACACACCAAGGTGTCGCCCAGAACGGCCCTGCCAGCCGGTCCCAGCACCCTGAGCAGCCTCGGAGGGCGTGGCCTCCCTGCCCTGGGGGCAGTTCAACAACAGTAGTCAGCCCATTCGCTGAGCCCTGCTGACGTCCCTGGAAGGTTCTGTGCTCCCACGGACATGAGAATGAGCATGAGTCCCATGCGGGAGGCCACCATGTTCTTCCTATTTTACAGACAAGCAAACGCAGGCTTCGAGAGCTCAGTGGTGGTGCCACCCCGACCTGTCAACCCACCCTGCCCATGGTCATGTCACCCCAGAGTGACAACCACTTGTCAGGGATGCGGGATGGGTGGGGCCCGCCGGGCAGGATGGAGCTGAGAGGAAGGGCTTGGGGATCAGGGCTGCCAGGAGTCCTGCTGCTCCTCCAGGCCTGGGAGCCAGCAGGTGGCACGGCTGTGGCAGTAACTGTGAACTTGGACGTGGAACATGGGAGCTTCAGCCCTCACTGCCCCCCCTCGAGGACTGTTACTTGCCCCATTTTACAGAGGAGGAGGTGGGAGCCCAGAGAGGCCGGCCAGGGAACCGCGAAGACCCCAGCCTTGCAGGCCCCAAGCCCAGACGATCGATCACATTCCAGCCCACGTCTCCCCCGTGGGTGCTGGGGACTGGAGGGGGTCCCTGCCCAGTGGAAGGGACAGGCATGACCAATTCTGGGAGCCCCAGAGAATGCAAGATGGAGGAGAGAAAGACAGAGATGCAGACAAGCTGGGGAAAGCGGGAAAGAGGCTGGGAGAGGAGAGACAGCAGGGAGTGCCCGGCAAGAGGCAGGCGGAGTGGGCGCCAGAGGCCGGCAGGGCAGGGGAGGTGGGCGGTGCTGAGGTGGGACGTGGACCAGGTGTTCCCAGCAGCTGTGAACTCGTGAGACAAATGCTGCTGACACAGACCTGTGGGGCAGGTCCCTGCCACGGCACCTCCCACCTGCCCTCTTGTCAGCGCCACCTCACTGGCCACTCGCCCCCACCCCTGTGGAGCCTTAGCAAGCTGATTTTGCCCACCTTGGTCCAGGTGGCTAGGGGTGTCAAGCGGGGGAGAGTCGGCATAGGGCCAGGCTTGGGCTCTCCCAGGAAGCCCTCCACCCAGACTGTGTGGCCTTGGGCCTCAGTGTTCTCATCTGGGCAATGGGCCTCCAAGGACCCTGCCAGCTGTCAGGCTCTGAGCCACAAGGCATGTCCCCTGCACCCAGACCCACTCTTGCAAAGATGTCACTCTGCAGCACTCCACCGTCCTTGCCCGGCCTCCTGGCTCCCAGTGGCCAACTGTATACCACCAACCTGGGGCCTGGGTCTTCCTCTCCAGAGGACAGGGCCCAAAACTGCTGGCAGCGTCTCATCCCCCGTGTCCACCTGTTCCTTTCCTTTGAGCTCTGGGGAGGAGGGGACCTTGTGGCTGCTGGAGGGGCCGACACAGAGGTAGCTAGAAGGATGCCAGGGAGGCCCATCGGTGTCATCACCACCCCTCCCAAGACTGGCCAGGCTCAAACCAAGCCCTGCATTTAAGAACTGTGTGACCTGAGGCAGCTCACTCAACCTCTCTGAGCTGCACATCTCTAAGGTGGGGATGGGGTTGCCCTGACCATTTTGCAGAGCTGCTGTGAGAATCCTGCCCAGCCCAGGGCCTGGCATTCCCCAGCATAAGAACATGTCCCCACGAAAGAGGAAAGGTGACTGCAGAGCTAGAAGGGACCTTGGGCAGTGCAGACTCCAGCCCCTCACTGACACGCAGAGGGACAGAGGCCCAGAGGGAGCAGCTGGGAGGCGGGGCTGCAGAGGCAGGCGGAGGACAGGCAGCTGCCCAGGTCTCCGTCCCCCTGGCCAGTGCTCCCTGGTCTGGGAGGGGGTGGGGAGCGCCGAGGTCACCTAAAGTCACTCCTGCCCCTTTTGCAGATGCAGCAAATGCCGGCTGCATGAGGGCATCTGGAGACGCCAGGCAAGAGTGGGCACAGGCAAGCACACCGAGGGCCTCAGCACTGCGGCTCCATTGTTAAGGACAAAAGAACAGCCCTCCCTGAGAGCCAGGCAGGGCACCTGCCCGAGGAGCGCCGCGGAGGTGGGATCCAGGCTGGTGGGGCGGCACGCAAGACAGGGCTCCCCGGCCCCTCCGCCCGCCGTCCACTGAGGCGCTGTCTCGCCGGCAGAGGCTCTGGGCTATGATTAAACTGTCACTGCCACCTGCGATGGCACTTGTGATAGAATCCAAGGGGGATGGAGGAATGAAGGTCACAGGAATCACACAGGTCCCTAAATCAGGATGCCTCTGAAGTCAGCAGCCTTCTTGGGTCTTAATGCCAGCCAGCTGCCCCGTGGATGGTCCTCAGACGGAGGAGGGGGGCGCTGTTTATAGCCCCTGCTTAATTAAATCAATAAACCACCAATGCAAATCTGGCGGAGGGCCAGCTCTTCACCACGCACCATGCCGAGGGAAGGACTGAATTAACAGCTGCCGCAGGAGCACAGAGGAGGAGAGAAGGGGAAGTCGAGGAGGAAAGGGAGGGAGAGGAGGCAGGCCAACCTGGGAGGGGACCGGGAGCAGGTTTGGTGTCCAAGCCCCCAACTCTCTCCCCAGACTATATCCTAACCCATCCCTGCAGCACCCTCTGGCATCCTGTTTCCACTTTCAGGCGTTCCCCTCCCCCTCCTGCAAAGGTGGACTCAGGGAAGGCTCTACGATCGGTCATTTACACTATAGTGAGAACTTGAAGCTAGACAAGACTGCAAAGATGCCCTGATCAATTTGGGGATAAGGAAATAAGATCAGAGGGCCAATCGCCCCAGGGTATCTATTAGTGGCCAAGTTGAGAACTTCAGAGCCCCTGGCCCAGGCCATGGCCCTCCTGCTGCACGGCCTCCCTCAGTGCCTGGGTCTTGCTCTCCTTGCACTCACAGGATGGGTGAGACTTCAACGCGTCCCACTGGGTGGAAATCAAAGGCATAACTAGTGCCATGCTGGCCCAGGGCAGGCTGCCAGAGGATTCTGCCAGGTCTCTTTTTCAGTGTTCGGGGCCTGGGCAGGGTGGGGCCCCAGCAAAGGCCCAGGTGGGCAGCCCCCACTCTCCCTCTATTCTGCATGCCTTGGGGGACCTGGTGGTCTGTCCATCAAGGGAGGCTGTGTGGCCCAGGACCAGCCCATGCCCCTCTCTGAGCCTCATTTCCTCCATCTGCGTCACGAGGGGCTCAGAATCCATAACCCGTCAGGGACTTTCTAGCATGGACTCTCTGCAGCAGATCCATAGGGAAAGCCCCACCTCCTCGACAAGCCTGGGGCCTGGCCCGAGCTGGGGTCGTGGTCAGCCCGCTCGTGGAGCTGGAGCCACTGCAGCCACTGACAACCTGCTGAATCGGCCCTGGAGTCGTGCCAGGAACCCTGAACTCCTCTATTTTCCCATCTGTAGAATGGGAATGAGGACAGGTGCGGATCCCACGTGTGGGAGGGAAGTGCACTAATGAATGCTCTCAGAGTCTCAGATGAAAAAAGGGGCGGGCATCTGTGGGGGCCAGACACTATGCAGGGACAGCCTAGGGATCCCTGCCCCTGCTGGGCTGCAAGCCCCCTCAGGTCAGGGAAGACACACTGGGACTCCAGTCTCTGGTAGAGCCTGGCCGGCACTCCCTCCCCCCAGGACCATGAGAAAATGCCTTCCCCCTTTGGAGCCCCAGGTCCCTCCTCTGCAAATAGCCCCCAACTCCAGGGAAAATGACAGCATTTTACTATCTGCCCTCCACCTGCCTCAGGTTTATTGGGTCTTTATGTGTGCGTAGCATGATAAGGGACACAGAGGAAGCCTGAGGCAGGGTGCCTGCCATCAGGGGACATGTCTCCCCTGGGCAGGAGAGGGGTAAAGAAATGAGAGGAGTTCAGCATGCACAAATAAAATAAAACGGCCACATTGGCCCCGGTGCCTCAGCAGAGACAGCAAATGCAAGGAAGGTGCTCCGGCCTTCCACTCCCTGACCTGGGCAGACATCACTAATCCATCCGTAACTCTTTCCAGCTGAGCCTGGGTGCAGCCTCGGGTCCTTCTGTCCGGGCGGCCCAGGCAGCCCCAGCCCGGTCGCTGACAAAGCAAAAGGGGCTCACCTGCCTCAGAGTCTAAGGGTTATGCTAGGGCAACCGTAGGAGGCTTCTTGGAGGCGGAATTCTTCACCCGGGCCTCGAAGGAGGAATCTGGACAATTAAGGGGACAGAAGAGGGCGCTCCAGGTGGCAGGGGCAGTGTGAGTAGACACCTGGCGAGGGAAGTTGGCCCAGCAGACTCAAGGACAGTGGGATCCGCGGCCAGTGGGGAGGGATGCCCAGGAGGGTAGGAGGCCGAGTGGGAGGTAGGGTCGGGGACCAAAGCTCAGAGGCCAGGTCCACTCCTCCCCCAAATCTTGTCTATTGGACCTGCCCCCTGCACCTTCTCTGTACACTCCACAGCCCAGGGAGGCCCCGGAGGGGACTGGGGGTGAGTGAGGCGAACCATGGTTGTCAACCTCTTGGGTGACAAGGAAATTTGCAGCCTCGTGGAACTGACATGTTGCTGCCCATTCTCTGAGTTGCAGGGTGGGTGTCTCGGGCGGCTCCTCAGCTGGCTAACGGCCATGTCCGGCCCAGTCCAGCTGCTGGCCCGGGCGCAGCCCACAGGGACATGTGCCTCCATCTCTGCATACCAGAGGCCAAATGCAGAAAGGCCAATGTAGACGCTAGCCCTTGCCTGGGGTTTCTGGAGCCTCAGGGTGAGTCCACAGGCCAAGGACAAGTAGACAATCCATCCCCTGTCCCTGCCCAGCTGGCTTCTGGGTGGAAGTGGGTGAGCCCCTCCCTGGAAGACCTGCCAGTTACACCCACCCTGCCCACCTCTTTCCACTCACATTTTCCTTCAGAACCTATCTTAGCCCTTTCACTTCCGTCAGGGAGCCCACCAGGATTTACCCCCAAGCCCCACCAACTGCAATGAGTAGCGGGAGATCTGTTTGTAATTTGGACCCAATGCTAACATGCTGCAGGACTTGGGTGACCCACCCCTCTACCCAGGCCTTGGTTTCTCCACCTGTCGCTGAGTAGTCAGACAACAGAGTGTCTAAAGGCCTCCAGCTCTAAGAATTCTCCTGTCATTTCTGATGAAGGAGTCTGGTGGCCTGGCAGGTCTAGGGCCACTGGGCCATCTGGAGTCTGTGCACCTTGTCCTGCTGCACTCGGGGCCTGGCCTGAGCACTGACCAGCAATTGAGCAGGGTCAAAGGCCCAGAGCCTTGGACCGCTGTGGCTGGAGGAGTCTTCAAACACCATACAGTCCAAACCTTCAGTTTCCCAGATGAGCAATGGAGGCTCAGAGAGGGCAATGACCTGCCCAAGGCCACACAGCAAGCCACCCACCGCAGGGGCTCATACCTTAGTCTGTTCTTGCTCGGTGATGTGGCTCATGGGTGCAAAGGCTTTGCTGGCTGTGACCTCCCTGCCCCTCACTGGGAGCCCCTCTGGAGGGACTTTGCTGGGCCCTGATTAGGGAGGACACAGAAGAAACGGCCCCCACCTGCCAAGAGCCCCCAGTTAAGATGGGAGGAGAGATTCCGGTGGAGGTGAGGGCGAGGAGAGTAGCCCTCCCCTCGGCTTCTCTCCCCACTGCCTGCCCCTCCCCCACAAGTGCAGGGTTGCTTTGGGTGAAAAACTGCCCTCTTTAGAGGGAGTTACCAAGTATTAATAATGTCCTAGTATCTCAGTGCAATGAATTTGTCAGAAGTCTTTCTCTGAGGCAGGAGGGCCTTGAGATCAAATAAGGGATCAAGCAGTGACAGCCCTGCTTCCTTTGGGGGTGCAGAGAAAAGCTCCCAGGATCTTTCCCCGCAGGCAGCCCTGTGGCCTCATGCGCTGGCTTGCAGCTTGCCCTGGTGCATGCACACGCACACACACACACACACACACACACACCCCACAGCCAAGGCCAGGGGACAGTGGCAGTCTAGCAAAGACCTTCTCAGGCTGGCTCTCCAGGGGTTGGGGTGGGAGTGGGGGGCCGTGTGGGAGGGAGCTGCCTGACCTTAGAGGCATTCAAGCCAAGGCAGTGGCATGGATGCACAGGGGACTTGTCCATCCCAGAGAGACTAGGACATTCACCCTCTCCCTGCTCCGTCAGCCCTCAAGGCCTGCTGGCCCAAAATTCGAGTCCACAAATGTCCCTGCCCTGCCCTCAGCCACCCCGGGGTTCCAGGGGTTCTGGCATTTGGAGGGGCTCTCCGAATGGCTGTGTCACAAAGTGTCACAAAGTTGCACGGCTCCCAGAGCCCCATCGTGCAGGCCAGGCCAACCCCGCTGCTCTCATGCAGGGCACAGGGCCCGGCCTGCGTTCGGTGCCCCCGGGATTCCCTCTCTCCCCACTTCCAGTTGCTGAGCCGCGCTGGCTCTGCCGGCTCTGCCTCCTGCTCCGCTGACTCCCTCCATCCTCTTGTCTTTTTTGGATTCATTCTCTGCCAGTCACTCTGTCTCTCCTTCTGCGTCCCTTTCTGTATCTGTCTCTTTCAGCCTCTTTGTCTCTTTGTCTCCCTCTCATCTCTGTCTCTTCCTTACCCCGTTCCCCCCACCGCCCCCCTCCCCTCCCTCTCGCCCAGCCCCTGCAGCGCAGACTTTCTCACTCTGGAAGCTGGTGCTGAGTCGGTGTTTCCGAGCTCAGCTGCGAGCTGACAGGGCTCTCACTGTCTCCCCACGGACCCCTCCCCAGAGCCGCCTCCGTTGCTTCCTGCTTTCTGTATCTCGGGTCTGAGCATCTCCTGGGTGCTTAGCCTGAGCCCGAACTTGCGGCAGGGAAGGGGAGGGGCGGGGCAGCAGCTCAGACAGCCGGGACAGCGCCGAGCCAGGCCGTCCCGGGCACCTCCCATACATGATGCCCACATGTCCAAGCTGGGTGTTCATTTCCCCATTTACATGCAAGGACACTGAGGCACAGGGACATGAAGAGCCCACCCTAGCCAAGCTGCAGCTCAAACCCAGGTCTGTCTGACTCCAAAGCCCATGCACTTTCTTGTCTCCACGCACGACTCTGGGCACGCAGGGCTAGGTCCAAGGCAGGACATGCTCAGAAAGAAGAGGCCACCGCTGAGGGCTGTGCCCTGCCGAGTGCCAAGCAGGAAATGAGGGCCGAGGCCTAGGGGAGCCCCTGGGCAGGCACTGTGGGCGGGGGTCAGGGAAGCCTTGGCAGAGACAGGCCCTGTGCCACCATCAGGAGGAGAGGGCCCTCCAGGAGGGCTCTGGAGTGAGTAGAAGCTTGAGGCGGGCCTGGGAGAACCCGAGGGTCAGCACAGCCAGGAGGGGAAGTTGAGCCAGGCTGGGGAGGCCCCAAGGTGTCAGAAGGAGGAATTCGGGCTGTGGGCTGGGGAGGTAGATGGGAGCCCCACTGCCCCCCCCCCCTGCAGAGCTCTGTCCTTCATGTGGGCCTTGGAGGGGCAGTGCCCTCTGATTTGGTCGGAGGCCACAGGGAACCACCCAGCCACGTGAGAAGGGCCCAGGCCAGGCCACCCCAAAGCCATGGTCCTGGCCAGCCTGCTTCAGACCTACTGTGTGGCTTTGGGTAAGTAAATTAACCTCTCTGAGCCTCTCTGTATATGTAAGTGGTGGAGCCATATGGTCTCTGAAGGCCCTCCTGCCCCGACGTCCTGTCGGTTGGTCCCACGGGGACCAGGACGCTCCAGGAGGTGACGATCCTGGCAGACTGAGAGGGCGTGTCGGGCCCCAGGGATCTCGGGCAGGGGCCGGACAAGCACATACTTGCCAGCAGGAGACCAAGGGCTGTGGTGAGGCTGGGGCTGAGAGCGGGAACTCAGGTCTTCCAAGCCTCACCTCCGAGGACTCCCCAGGACTCGGAGGTGCTGGCCCGGCTGTTCCATCCTGCCTCTGGGCAGCACCTTCCGCCAGACACTCCTGCCGGCGCTACGGGTGGTGCTGGAGCCCCTTGGACCTCGGCAGCACTGTCCTCCAGTCACGATGAGTGGGTCATCTGGGTCCTCCAGGAACTGCGTATGAGGGATAAAGGGGAGAGGGAGCAGGACCAAGCGGGGAGAGCAGGATGGGGACAGGAAGGAGGCCCGGGAGGAGGGGCCTGAGGCCCAGCACCGCTCCAGGAATGCCCCAGCCGGGAGCTGAGACCCGAGCAAAGCTGCCACTGGAGGAATCCCACGTCTGCAAGCACTGCTGGCTCTGGGAGCATCACCAGGCTCAGCCATTGCCAGGGGCGGCCTGGGGAGAGCAGGGGTCGGGTGTGAGCACCACAGCGGGTCCTGCAGGTGTGGCAGCTGGGGGTGTCAGCCAGCCATGTCCCCCAGGGTGGCTTCTCTTCAAGGGAGAGCCGAGGGGTGCACCTCTGAGGCTGCCGCCCCACCCGTCACGGCCAGAGTCCTTCTGGGTTTGTGCCCCCCCCGGCCCCCCAGTGCTTGCACAAGCCGGCCCAGGCCTGGGCCTCTCCGCCCACACCTCAGCGCCTCCAAAGGCAGCTGCGCACACACTGGGCACCCGCACCTCCTCCCCAGGGACGGGCCCAGAGGCAGTGTTGCTGGCCGGGGTGGCACGGCCTGGCCTCAAAGGGAACCCAGGTCTCCCAGCCCGACACACCTGGGCCTCAGACGTGGCCCTCTGCAGACCCCAGGAGGAGCCCCAGCCCTGCCACACGCCCCGAGACTCACACACAGACGCAGCGATGACTATCACCGACCGCCCAGCCTCAGCTGCCCCTGCCGCAGCTGCAGGGGCTGCCTACGTGGGGCACCCACCTGGGTGGGGCTGGGGTGGGTACAGAGAGTGCCCTGGTCCCCCGGCTCCAGATGCCCTCTGCCCATAAGTCACCAAGGAGGGAGGGGGTGTGGGAGAGATTCTGACGGCTGGGAGGTGGGTGGTCACAGGTGTTTAGCTGACCACAGGCCCTCGGACGCCTGAGTGGGTCTGACACGCCCCTCCCCCGTCAGCGAGAACGTCTGCCGGAGCCGTCCCAGGATGGAGTGGACTCCAGGGAGTGAGTGCCCCGGGACCGGAGGCATTTAGTGTTACTGGGGGCACTTCATCCTGAAAACCCACGGCCAGCTCCAAGGGGTTCCCAAGGCGTCTTTCAGGCCTCATGACATTCAACAAGGTGTATTAAGTGCCTGGTCTGAGCCAGGCGCCGATCGGAGCTCGGACGTGATGGTGAAAGCCCCTGGCAGCCTCAGCCCTGCAGCGCCAGGACACGTTCTCCACGAGGCCCGCCCGCCCGTGCTGAGGCTCTCTCGGGGGCGATCCCAGCAGGGCGGGGCCTCACCGAACAGCGGGGATGGACAGGAGCGGGGGGCAGAGCCTGAGGCTGGTGCCAAGTCTCAGGAAGACGTGGGGGTGCCCTGGGGTAGGTGGGGGAGAGAAACGGGCCAGGCTGAGAGTGACTTCAGAGACAGAGTCGGCTGGATGTGGGGACCGACTGACTAGGAAGAGTGGGGACAGGAGGACAATTCCCAGGTCTCTGGCTTGAGCAACGAGGACTCCTGGCTGTGCACTTACTGCCTGAGAGTTACTCATCCCTTGTGTGCCTCAGTCTCCTCGCCTCTGAGACAAGGATAATGACACTACCTGCTGCACAAGTTGGTTTGGGGGTTACATGAGTTGGTATGTGTAAATTGGTTAGGATGGTACCTGGCATCAAGTAAGCCCTCAATAAACAGGCTGTTGTTATTGTCATAGTTGTTGCTGTTAGGAGAAGCAGGAGATGATGAATGGGTGGGTAGATGGATGGATGGATGGGTTTGTGGATGGATGGATGGATGGGTGGGTAGATGGATGGATGGATGGGCTGGGTATGCGGATGGTGGATGGATGGGTGGCTGGATGGATATGTGGATGAATGGGAAGGTAGATGGATGGATGGACAGAATACAATGATTGCTAATCCCCGAGTCAGAAAACTCTGGAAGACAAAGGGCAGAAGATGAGTATAATTTGGGACAGATTGCATTTGCAGCGCCTCCACAAGGCATCCCACCAGAAGTGTCTGGGGCAGGTGCTAATGCAGGGCAGAAGTCCGGGAGTGCAGCTGGGCTGGGGATTTGGGCATTCTCAGCCACAGGAAAGGAGGAGCTGTGGGGCAGGGCAGGGCTGTGGGGCAGAGGATGGACTGGGAAGAGAAGCCGGCTTGAACCCTAATGGGCAAGTCAGGACTCTTGCAGTTACTAGTGCCAAACAATGAACTCCAAATGGCTTAAGGAAAAAAAATATCAGTGCACGTGACTGAAACATCAAAATCAGGAACAACTGGATCCAGGTGTTCAGTCTAGAGCTTGGGAACCTCTCCTCCTTCCATCCATCGGCTCTCTTTTCTTCCTTGGGCCGGGTCCCCCTGCGGTGGTCAAGACGCCTGGACAGCCCCGAGCTGACATCCTACCACACAGCCAAGAGGGAAGACCACTTTTCCTTCTCAGCAAAATCCTAGGCTGGGCTCCCGCAGGCCAGGCCTGGTCACAGGGCATCTCTGAATCCAGGGGGTGGATCAGCCTCACCCCAACAACAGGGCCTGAGGCCGGGTGGGCGGGCG
Source organism: Microcebus murinus (assembly GCF_040939455.1). NCBI lineage: Eukaryota > Metazoa > Chordata > Mammalia > Primates > Cheirogaleidae > Microcebus > Microcebus murinus. The sequence continues at coordinate 53,240,831 of NC_134117.1, read as the reverse complement.
GGCAGGGGGTTGAGGGTAGGCAAAGAAGGTGGAAGGGCGGCCACTGGACAGGCACCCACAGCTGCCCGCTTCACCCAGCAGCTAATGGGAGGGCTGGGGCAGCACGCACATGCATGCCTAGCAGGGCGCGGACACCAAAAAGAGCTCAGGCTTCCAGAAGGAGGGAGTGGTCACCAGTGTCGGCTGCCATTAGCGGTCAAGAGTGATGTGGCAAGAACCAGCACTTAGGGCAAGGACAGAAGAGCCCAGAGGCAGAGGGAGGGAGAGAGCACGGGGGAGGAGACAGGCCAGATGGGAGGGCCAGGGAGGACCCCGAGGAGGACTGCGGAAAGACATGAGAGCAAGAAAGAGGACGGAAGGAAAAACACTGCTCGGCTGCCCTTCCTCCACCTCCCCCAAAGCCGAAAGTTAAAAATAGGCTGTGCGGTGAAAGGGAGACAGAATGAGAGCAGTCGTCTAAAGAGAGAGCCAGCAAAGGAGCCGGGACGGGAGAAAAGTCCCCGCAGGCCCCGCGTGCATGAAAGACAACAGCGGCAGAGCCTTGGTCTCTCCCACCTAGGCGGGGCCCACCCGCCACACGCCCGCCAGCTGCGGGCTGAGGACCGTCCTGCAGCCCAGCCAGGCCCTGCGGGGGCCCCCCCTGCAGGACGAGGACGGCTCCCTGCACCCAGGACCTGGCACCCCGGCCTGGCAGGGCGGGAACCACAGCCCCACCCTACAGACGAGGAAGTGGAGGCTCAGAGAGCTGCACAGCATGCCGCCGACTCCCGGGCTCCGGGAGCTGCCACGAGGACTCGGCCACAGAGAAGACACCCGTGGGATTCCCCAGGCTGGGAGTTACAGGCGACCTCCCTGTGCCAACGCCAAGCATCCACAAGGACAGAGAGGAAAGGGTGGCTGGGCAAGTCAGGAGGTGACCCGGGGACACACAACCCATAACTCCTCAACGCCTTCCTGCACTGGCAGCTTTGGTGGGGAAACTGAGGCCCAGAGAGGGAACACTGTCTACCCAGATGCTCAGGGCAGCGGCAGAAGTGGGCACTGAGAACCGGGAGAACCTTCCGTTCCCAGCCCTGCCCGTCCCTCCCCTGCGGCCGAGCCAGACCCCCCTCCATGGGGCTGCAGCTTCTGTCACCCCGTGCCCTTCCTGCCACCTCCTGGGCACGCCCGCGGAGGAACTAATTGGCGGTTGGTTTGCAGAGGCGAAGCCCCACATAAACAAGCACGGAGGGTAATGAGCCCGAGAGGAAAACCAGCTAGGAGCCGCCGCCACGCTGACAGCACTGCTCTCCCTGCCCAGCGCCGGGCGCCATTACTTCTGTCAGCAGACAGCACGATTATTGGATGTTGTTAATAATCTCTTGCGTTTATAGGTGGCCTGTCTTCCAAGGCCCTTACAGCTCTTCTGCATTTAGCTTCCCCTTGTTGCCAGGAGGTCGATACCACGGCGTAGAGAAACATTTATCTCCATGCTTTCACAAAGCCCAGAAAGGGTAGGCCACTTCCTTAGGGCCACACAGCAAATCAGCAACGTGCTGGGATCGGTATTCTGGGGCCCAGGAAGGACCCACCTTGTGGACGCTCATTGTGGTTCTCTCAGCCCATGTCTGGCCCATCTCAGGACAGGCCTGCCCCTTGTACTTGTCCAGGGTTTTTTCCAGATTGGACTTCATTGATCAAGGCAGGGCTGGTGGAATTGTTACCATCGTGCGGACTCAGAGACATGAAGTGACTTACGGAAGATCACACAGCAACAGGAAGGTTGAGGACTCGAATCCAGGTTTCTGGGCTCCCCGTGCAGTGCTCTAACAAGGGCAGCAGCTGCGCCTCCCTATCCAGGGCTTTAGCCAGGGCAGCCTGCCCGGCAGCTGAGTTGGAGGGGGGGGGGGCTCCAGGAGAAGCACGGAGGTGGGCCCGTACCTACAGGAGGGAGGAAGATCTTGTCCTGTTTGCCTTCTTGTGGGGGGCAGCAGGGCAGAGCTGGGGCCACTCCGTCTGGAATCCCCCTTCCAGGGGCAGCCGGGTGGCCGTCTCCCTCCCTTCGCCCAGAGGTGGTTCTGAAGGAGGAGAGAGGAGGAACGGGTGCCTGTGCCTCTGTTCCTCCAATGGGAGGCAATAGAGGTGGGACAGCCACCTGCTGCTCCCCCACTCACATGGAGAGTGAGTGCGGAACCCGGCAGGATCCCACAGGTCCCTGCCTTGAGGACGGGGCCACCTGAGGATGGGGCTGGCCAAGGGGAGCCCTAAACTTCCCTCTGGTTCCCAGGTCATCGAGGTCTCTGTGGGCCGGGGTCTGCCAGCCATGTCCAGCCCAGCAGAGCCCCTCCGGGCATCTCAGGGCCGGGGAGCCCCTGGCCGGCGCCTCATCTGTCTGGGCGGCAGGACCCAGGCAGGCGGGGGGCGCGGGAAGGGGAGGGAAGCAGAACACCTGGGCTGGAGCCCACTTCTCCACCTGCTGACAGTGACCTTGGATAAGTCCTTCATCCTCTGGTCGTCTGTCTCCTCATCTATGGAATAAGGGAATGTCCCTAATGTCCCTTCTGGCCCCAGGATGGCCATGATTCCCTGTCTCCCCCGTGGGAGCAGTGCTTGCAGTTTGGGCTGGTTCGAGGTCCGCAGGTGTCTGACTCAGACATCGATGCGCATCGATCGCCGTGCGTCCTCAGGGACCACCCGGCCACACAGAGAGACCAATTAGGCCCTGTCCATCTTCCTTCCAGGCCACTGGACCCAGAGTTCTCCTTGGGTGCCTTGGGGGGCCTCGGATGGGGAGGGCTGCCCCCCTCGCCAGAGCGGAGAGCGCCCAGTCAAAGCCCCGGGTTAAGGAGGCGGGAGGCAGGGGCCCGGGCGCAGGGGAGGTAGAAGGTGGGCAAGGCTGGAGATTAACGGGAACTGTCCCGTGGGCAGGGGCTGCAGGGGGCAGAAGTGACTGGTGATCAAGACAGATGAGGAAAGGGGCCAATGTGGGGGTCACCCCAAGACTCCCCTCCAAAATGTGCTCCTGGGGCATGCAGGGCTGCAGGCGAGAGGCGGCTCTAGGGCCCTGGTAGGATGGAGCAGTGGACATGGTCTCAGTCCAAAGGCCAGGAAGCAGTGGGGGGATGAAGTTGCCTCCTATCCTATCACCAGGCACAGCACTTCAGAGTTTGCAAATGACTTGCACAGAAATGCTTTCCTGGAGCTTCATAACCGCTCCATGACCAGGTACAGCCTCGTACTGCAGATGGAAAAACTGAGGCCCAGAAAGGGCCTGAGCCTCCTCTGGGGAGTTACCGGCTCTGGGCCCAGAAGGCTCCCACCACGCCTGTCTCCGGGTCTGTAATCTGGGCAAGCAGGAGGTTGTCCACTCACTGCTCCCAACTGCCACCCTCCCACTGCTGGAAACCCCGCCCCCTCCCCCGGAGGCTGGAGCAGCCCCAGCGGAAGCCCGGGTCGGGAGAGGGACGCTCCACCCAGTCCAGCCGTGCCCAGAACTGGCCAGCCCTCTGCCACCCACCTGATGGCAGATGCGGGATTTCGTGGGGCAGTGGGAAGGGAGGTGCAGCGCGGGGGGGGGGGGGGGGCGAGACCTTACTCTGAGGAGCATGGTAACAGAAGCTTTAGAGCATGGAGCAAGAGCGCCTGGTCAGCCCACGCTGAGTCGGGCTCTGAGCTCAGAACCCCCCGAGTGGCGTGCCTGAGCCCGTGTTCTCTGCCCCCGAGGCAGGCACCTGTGAGGGGACAGCCACCCTCTGCTCCCTGACTCACACGGAGAGTGGGGACGGGCCGGTGCGTGGGGAACCCGGCAGGATCCCGCAGGTCCCTGCCTTGAGCCTGGCATGGGCAGGGCCTTGGATGGGGACCAGAAAGGGAAAAGGCAGGGAGGCAGCCGGGGACACTGAGGGCCCGCCACTGAGAGCTGGTTGGAATCCCTGGTGTGTTACTAGCTGTGGGCTGGGAATGGGGTCCCCTGCCGGCCACCACCACCTCTCCCCCCACTGGGCACCCATGGAGTCTCCCTGGTGGCAAAGAGGAACAGGAGGGGACGGCCCTCTCCTTCACCCCAGAGCTAAGCGGGCGCCTGGACCTGTGGGAGCTGCTTCCTTAACCACCCTGCCCCGGCCCTGCCCATTCTGCGCTCTGGGGCTGCAGGGAGGCGGAGCTTTGGGACCACTTGGGCTGAGTTTGAACCTCAGCTCTGCATCTTGGCCCTGCAGTTCCCGCTGCATCGCCCTGAGCAGTCCTGTCTCTCGGAGCCACATCCTCCTCATCTGTAAACGGGGAGGTAGCAGAACCTCCCTCGTGGGACATCAGTGAGGATGGGGGAGGACACCCACCGCGAGCAGGGTGGCTGGTACTCAGTAAGGTTGCCACAGCACTGCCTCCACGGCTTTGCATGGCCAAGAGCGAGTCCTCCTCGCTGCCTCTCATTGCAGTGCCCCAGCCGGTGCCCTGCGCCAGCCCCTTCTACCGATGCCTCCCTGCCACACGCCACCAGGTGGTCTTCCTACAGTGCCTCTCCCGTCCTGACCACTCCTGGGCTGGAAAACCCGACAGTGCTGGTGGAGGGGTGGGGTGGAAGAGTGACTGCTCGCCTTGCTCGGGTGGGATCCTGGTAGTACGATTATGTTTCTTTAAAGAGTCTCTCACTTTGAGAAGTACATTCCAAAGTATTTATATATAAAATGATCCGTGATTTGCTTCAAAATAATCCAGGGCTGGGGAGGAGTGGGGAGGGCTAGAGCCCACACAAGCCTGGCTCACTGTTCATTCTTGAGCTCAGCAGGGGTCTGTGGGGATCATTAGACTAGCCTCCCCACTCTTGGCTGTTCAGAATTTTCTATAATAAAGAGTTTTTTATAATTTAGAGGGAGAATGGATGAAAAAAATGGTAGAATGTAGGCATTGGTGGTGCTAGGTGATGGGTACATGGGGGAGGCCATGAACCCTTCTCTGTAGTTTGGTGCATACTCGAAAGTTTTCGGCCGGGCTCAGTGGCTCACTCCCATAACCCAGCACTCTGGGAGGCCGAGGTGGGAGGATTGCTTGAGGTCAGGAGTTTGAGGCTGCAGTGAGCTATGATGATGTCACTGTGCTCTAGATGGGCAACAGAGTGAGACACTATCTCAAAAAAAGGAAAAAGAAAGAAAAAAGAAAAGAAAAAAAGAAAGTTTTCATAATAAAAAGAGTTTTTTGTTTTTTAAAAATAAAATTCCGTCTGATTCTCGCTACTGCACCAGAGTGGAGTGCCTTGGCTTGGCCATGGGTCCCTCTGTGGGCCGTGGCCCGTCACCCCCTGGTACCCTGCATGCCAGGATCCAGGACGACGGCCAGCAACCACCCCCTGGAGTGGCACACTCACAACCCTGCTAGCCAAGAGGGAAACTTAGCCTCTTGGTTCAGCTCTAGAATCACCTCCTCCAGGAAGCTGGCCGGGGTTCTCCCCTGGCCTCCCCGCTGACAGAACTACCCACTACCTCCTGGGAGTCCCAAAAATTCCTGTGGCCTGGGACCCTGGGGACACAGGCTGCAAAGGATGGAGCTCATCTTGGTGCACCCAGGCCCCAGCACCGGGCACAAAGCTCAGTAGATGTCCACTGAGGATTGAAAGATCTCGCCAAACTCAGGACTTAACCTTGGCTGCCTGAGTCCCATATGGGTTTTGTTTCCTGAGGTCGCCCTGCCCCCTGTTGGTAGAAAGAATTATTGCAAGGATGGCTGGAAGCAAAGCTGGAACACCCAAGTCCAAGTCCACTTCATGGAGCAGAACTCAGAACTGGGCTGCAGGGGGGCTGCACTCTGCAGAGACATGCAGAGCCTGTCACCATCTGCCTCTGCGAATCCTCCAATCCTCCAAGGATCTGCCTTACATGCCACAGCCTTGCAGACTGCTGGCTGGCCTTTGCTCGGGCCACCTTCCCTGCTTGAGTACCTGTGCCCTATACACGCACTAACACACACACACACACACACACACACACACACACCCCAGCCCTGCCCAGCCAGCTCCTAGTGAATATTCAAGCTTATCCCCAACGTCTCTCCAACGTGAGCCCTTCACTGTCACCCACATGTCCAGTTACTCTGTGTCACTCCACTACAGCCTGGCCACATGCCCTCTGTTAGACCACTTGTCACCTGTAGTGTTTGTGTGACCATCTCCTTCCCTAGATCTGGAGGTCCCTGAGAGGAGACACTGGTCTCAGCGTGGCAGTGCCCCTTTAAGAACTGAACTTGTGCGTTGAGTTTCTGCCATGACTGCCAAAGCTCCCTCTGCCCCTGGGCGGGCGGGCGGCTCATCAGAAAGGAAGGCGTGGTGGTTTCTGCCTCCCTAAGGAAGACACTAGCACCTTCCATTATAGATCTGTGCTGTCCGCTATGGTGGCCGCTAGTCACCAGTAGCCACTGAGCACTTGATATATGGCCTTGTGATGGAGGAATTTAACTTGATATTTTATTTAATTTTGATTAGCTTTAACTTATGTTTAAACATTGATGTCCAAACAACTTAGGTATGTGAATTTACATTTTCAACCATAAATTTTATGGAACCTAAATATAGATCAAGTGTTTCTGAGGAAAACATAAGTGTCTAAATTGAGTTGCACCGTAAGTATGAGATACATAGTAAATCCTGAAAACTTAGCATGAAAAAACAAATAAAGCCTGTAATCCCAGCTACTCAGGGGGCTGAGGCAGGAGGATTGCTTGAGCTCAGAAATTCGAGTCCAACCTGGACAATGTATCAATACCTCTTCTCTAAAAAAACAATGTAATGCAGCTCAATTTTATATTGATTACATGTTGAAGTGATAACATTTTGGATATATTGGGTTTAAATAAAATACACTAAATGAAACATAATTTCATATGTTTCTTTTTACTTTTTTAAAATGCAGCTATTAGAAAATTTAAACTTACATACATAGCACCTAGCATTTGTCGTTGCTGTATATTACATAATTATGCATATTACATTATATAATATCTCTGTTGGATAGCGGTATAGAAGACCAGGGTTTCTCACCCCCAGAACTCCTGATATTGGGGGCTGGATAGCTCTTGCTTGTGAGGGGCTGTTCCGTGCACTGTAGGATTTTTATCACATCCGTGGTTGGGACCCACTAGATGACCCCAGTTGTGACAATCAAAAATATCTCCAAGTATTGCCAACATCCCCTGGGGGACAAAAATCCACTGCCACCCTGATCATGAGCCACTGCTGTAGACCCTTCTGATAGACAAGCACGGTCCCCATGAGGGGTGGGCGGGAAGGCACTGGCGCTGGGGGGAGGGGAGGGGAGCAGCCTGGGTGGCTCTGTGGGCCTAGGAGGTGGACCAGAGGTGGCGGTTTGAGGTGCACCAGGAAGGGGCCTGACCCTGCTGTCCTTGCCCACAGGCTCTGAGGCCACACGCCCTGGGAGAAGAACTGCAGAGCGTGCCCCTGAGGAGCAGCCTTGGCTATCCAGGGGAAGGGGCCCTCCTTGGGGCACCCTCACAGAAGAAGCCTGGGAAAACCTTCCCTGGGCAGCAGCAGGACAGTAGACGGACGGCCAGGACCCCACAGGGATACCTTCTGCGTCAAAGGCCAGGACGGCAGCCAGGGAGAGGAGGTGGCAGAGCTCTTGGCTCCTGGACAGTGGAAGTCCTCCTCTGGGGCTGGGTGAGCCACTGGGGTTCATGGACTGTCTAGGGAGGCAGGGGAGGGGGATGGGAGAAGCCTCCAAGCGTAGACTGTATTTCAAGTCAGTTGTGGTGGGGTGGGGGGCCCTACCACATTCTAATTTGAGAATAGCAAGTAACGCTGTCTGCATCCCAAGGGTGTGAGCACTTTTTTAAAAAAATTTCCCTCTACTCTTCTTAGTAGCAGGGTGTGAAGCATTTGTATGTGCAATTATCATGGCAACCTCGCCTTGCCCGTCTCCCCGACACCTGTCGTGGCGCTTGGCATGTGCAAATCGAAGTACAGTTGAGGAAGGAAAGGAAGGAGGGAGGGAGGACAGGGAACGTGCCCTTGATTCATGTGTAACTGGGGAGACGGTGCATGAAAACAGACACAGGGACCAGAACTATGAACTCACAGAAGCTAGGATTGGAATGGATCTAACTGTCAACGGGTCACATCTCTGGCCCATGCAGCAGTCCCTGCAGCAACCCAACAGGGCCACGGGATTCAGCAGTGGCCATCCAGGGACAATGGAGCTCTCTGCTCTTCAGGGGGCCCATCCCTGCGGGACAGGTGTGATAGGTTCAGAGTTCCTCTAATCCACCGGCAAATATCAGAACTAAATAGAGGGTTCATCAGCACAGAGATGGGAGACAAGAAAACCCACACCCATTAGAAATGCAATGAAAAAAACATCCCGTGCACGATGGCCACCCAGTCCATAAAATATCCAAGAACAAACGTAACGAGAGAAGTCCTCGTCCCGTCAGAACACAATAAAACTTTACTGAAGGGCATAAAGAAGGCCTGAATAAATGGAGTGATCTGTCACATTCCGGCATGGAAAGACCATAATATGAAGATGTCAATTCCTCCCAAATTAAATCTATAAATTCAATGCATTCCCAATCAGAATGCTAAAGGGAGGTTTATAGAACTTGACAAGCTGATTTTAAAACTCATCTGAAAGAGTAAACAAGCGAGAACAGGCAAGAATATTTTGAAGAAGAAGAAAAATGAGATGCGACTTGACCTACCAGATATCAAACGCGCTATAAAGCTAGAGAAATTAAAACAGGATGAAGTTGCTGGATCAAAGGAACAGAACAAAGAACCCCAAACCGAGCTATGGCGGGGATTACGGGAAATTAGCATATCACAGAAACAGCATAGGGGAAGGCATGGGCTGGCCGATGTATTACAGAAATAGTGTGGGATGATCGTTTATCACGTGGAAAATGACTTATTATTATTATTAAATCTCACATAATGCCCAAAAGTAAATTCCAGAGTGCTGAACAAGTCTTTTACCAACTTTTTACCAACTGCAAAAGTATTAGGAGGCAATAGAGATGGAGATTTGTTCATCTTGGGGTGAGGAAGTCCTTCTAGGCAAGACATAAATCCAGAAACCATCAAGGAAAAGTAAGACAGATTTGACTATCTAGACATGAAACATTTCTCTGTGTTGCTAAGCGAAAAATGATTATTTGGAGAAAACAGTTACAATACCGATAATAAACAAGGTGCTATTATCCTGCAAATCAATAAGACAAACTTGAATTCAGAAATTCAGGACAAACTTGAATTCAGGAAAGAAAAATAAAAAAGACAGCAGGGGGGAGGAGAGCTGAGAAAGTACAAGCGAATGATCCAGGGGCACGAGAGTGGACATGTGTCCACCAACCCCCGTCCTGTGCTTGATGGAGGTGGGGTGTTAGCTGCTACCACTTGCAGTCTGTCTAGAGGTGGGCAGAGCACGTCGTATGGGCAAGAACGTCCCCAGGCGGAGAAAGAGAGTCGTGGTTGTGAAGTGTCCTTCAGGGCGGGGTTGAAAGGATATAGTGGCAATGCCAGGCCTGGACATGGAATGTCCCATTTAATCATCACAGTAATCCTTGTAAGGCAGCTATTATTAGTGTTATCTCCATTTGAGGAAACTGTTGCTCCAAAGGGTTAAGTAACGTGCCCAAAATCCCCCAGCCAAGCAAGTGGAGGAGCCAGACTTGGGGGCAGACGCCGCCTCCAGAGGCCACCTCTGCATGGTGACCCTGGGCAGGTACAGAGCTGGGTGGACAAAGTTGGGGTTTACCTTTCTCTTTACAACAACCATATGGCTCCCACTCTTTTTGTTTGTTTTGTTTTTTGCTATCAGCACATGTTTCGACTGTAATTTGAAAAAAGCTTTTAAAAAACGTTTTAGATCCTTAGCCCAGGACCTGGCAAAAGATTAGTACTGCATAAATGTTACAGTCTCCAAGTTGTCGTTGTTAGACGGTATTTCGAGAACGTAGTTTATATATATATATATATGTGGCTGAACAGCCATCTCCACTGTCAAAAAAGCAACGCACCAACGTGGATTTGGGGAGCATTTGCTGAGAAGGTGTTAAGTACAGGGCAGCATGCCAGACACCAGGGGGATTCAAAGATGTACCATTTTCCCCCCTTCAGGAACGGGAGAAAGAAAGCAAAGGAAGTGCTGAGGAAAGAGAGCACAGGGTATCAGGAATCGGGTAGGTTCAGCCACGAGGGCTCCCTGGCAGGCGGGTTTCCTGGGAAGTAAACAAAGCTTGAGCCTCAGCACCCTTCACTTGAATGGGACTCATCCAGGAACCAGCTTGTGCTCAGATGTTTTTGCAAAATTTGCAAAAGTAAGCTATTTTAAGTGCAATAGGGTAGGCCCCTGGCGGCTTCCACTTGGACTTTCCCTATGTCACACAGCCTCCTGTGGGGTTGTGTTTGGGTGGGATGCTGGGTGTGTTTGGGAATCTGGCTGGGGGCCAGCTGAGCTGAGCATGCATTTAATTTGGGTTTAGAGGGACACGCTCATGTGATTACCCATCACTACCACATCGATGTAAATTACTGCTAGCCCTCCTGGTTATAGAAATGCCTTCCAGGAATATTCCCACTTCTAGTGTATGTCCCACGGCCCCTGGCAGGAAAATACGTGCTAACGGAGGAGGAAAAAGTTCCATATGTGCAGAGCCGGCATCTGCTCTCTGGGCAATGCTCCCAGTCGTCAGGTAGGTAATATTTGCAAGCAGACTATTTTGTTTTCATCCATACCTAGTCAAAATAGATGATCTCTCTTAGTAGGAACATTCTCAATAATATAACATATTTAGTTATAAATACACTACCATTTTTTTTCTTTCTTTATTACACAAGTAGAACTTTTCTTTGTCAGGTCCAACCGATAAGCACATATGTGCATGGGGTCACGATCAATGATACAAATAATCAGTCTTCCTTCTGGCATGGTTGTCAGAATTTATCATCCTATTCTCTTCCTAGAAAACGCTAACAGAAAACCACCCTTGTAGGAAGAGGCCATCAAAATGTAACAAAAATGATAGGAAATGAAAACTGTTACATTTTTCTGAGCTTTGTGATGTTTGTGGTAATTCTTTTAAATTGGCAATCTGCTGTGACTTCTTCCTTTCTCCTCCTAAATCAATATCTACTTTTGTATTTAAATGGATCTTTGTTATTTGTGTTCTTTTTCTTAAAGAGGGACTCCAAAATTGTGTAAACATCAGACTTATCCAAAATCCTGGATCTGTCCCTGCTCCTTGGAAGAGGTCACTATTAAGTCATTTTAACAGAGGAACAAAATTCTAGGGGTAGAATGGGATGCTCAGGAGGTGGCCCCAGTGAGTCCAGAGATTACTAACCTCTAGACTCCACTAGGGGGCCTCAGTGGTCCCCTGGGGCCACAATAGTTCCCCTAGACCAGACCACACCCCAGGAGCCTCACATAGCACTGACACCAGTCCCAGGTGGTGCAGCATGGAGGCTAACTTCTTTTTCCATTTGGACCAGCACCCAACTTCGCCAGGTACTTCGTTACAAGGGCAGTGGCCCCTATGGACGTTCATCAAAAAGAGTTCCACCACTCTGCTTTCTAAGCACATGGTAAACTGCACTTCCCTACTCCCTCTGAAGCTAGGCACAGCCATGCGAGCTAAAACTTTAGAGCTGGTACTAACCTACCACATTGCCACTCACTTTTGCAGTGATTATAGAATCATAAGAGATAAAAACCTCCATCAGCCTATGTTCCTGTGTGACTGTCATGGATTGAGTCCCTCTGTCACCCCGTGTTGAACATGTTGTAAGGGAAAGAAAGAAACTTTTATTGTGTTGAGCCACTGGGATTTTAGGGTTACTTGTTGCTGCAGCATAACCTAGCCCATCCTGACAAACAGAGGCACCAAAACAGGAGATGAGGGTGCTTCGGCCCAACATGGGGCCCCAGACTGCTTGCTAGTTCATCTCATGAGTCAAAGCATACCCCACTGGGGCAAATAGGGCTCACGAGGGAGGTGAAATTTCCCGCTGGAAGATGACAAGGCATTTTCACTTCCCCCAGGGCTACTGCTGGCTATATTTCAAACCTTCCCTCTGAACCCTCCCAAACCCAACAAACAATAATAGGGATAGGAAAACTGCAAAAAAACAAACAAACAAAAAAACCCACTTTTGTTCAAAAGAGGGGAAGGAGAAAGAGGCACACTGCAGTTATTGGCCCACAGTAATTCTGAAATCCAGCGGGGCACGTGTTGCCGGTTCCTGGATTATAGCCCAGTCCTGCTTCCTGGGAGTGATTCGCTATAGCAGTGGTCCCCAACCTCTTTGGCACCAGGGACTTTTTTCATGGAAGACAATTTTTCCACAGACTGAGTGGGGTGGGGGTAGGGGTTTGGGGGTAGGGGTTTCAGGACAATTAAATTGCATTACATTTATTGTGCATTTTATGGCTATTATTATTCATTGTAAAATATAAGGAGATAATTATACAACTCACCATAGTTTGGGGCCACCTGCCTGCTCAGTAGCTCTTGGCTCAGAAAGCTGAGCTCTTATATCTCAAATCTGACTCGTTTTTTTCTTTTTGATAAGGTTTGTCCATGTTTAAAGAAAAGTAGCTTTTTTCGGCCCGATTCCTACCTCCTAGAAGGCAGGAGGTACAGTGGACTCTTTTTGTTTTGAATTTAGAATCCACCTTTCAGTTCCCATTTGTAGTGCTCTTACCAATGTGATTCCATTAAAAGTTTTGTGAGGTTCCTACAGATCTTACTGAGCTTCACTCTGATTAGACAAAAATGGCAGCCACAGATCTCTTCAACGTAGGCCCCCCTCTACCTTGGGCTGAGCGTCAAAGCGCACATAACAATGTTCTTAAGATTTTTAAGCAACTTGGCTCTTGTCTGGCAAAGTTGGGCTAAGAGTCACATCATAAGGATCCTTAGGAACCCTACTGCTCACCTGAAAGTACCTGCTTACCTGACAGAGCCTCAGATCCGCCTGAGGTTGTTACCCCGAGTCACACAGCTTCGCCCTTGACTTGATCTTCACTATGAAGCCATTTCTTCCTTTGAGCACCTTTCACCAGCTGGGAAGACTGTCCTGGGCCTGCTATATTTCCCCTAAATTCTGTTCAAAATCTGAATTGCTCATTTTTTAGCTCATTGCATTCTCTCTCTTCTCAATGTTATCGGGGGCTGCTAAAAGCTTAGCACGGGTCCACTAGGGACCGTTCCCGTCACCCAGGTTACTGCAGAGACAGTGCTCCTGTTATTGAGTCTTCTTTTTTTCCCCAATAACAATTTCCTCACTGTCTTTTTAAAAAACTTTGTATTGAAATACAACATCCATACAAACCGGTGCACAATTCATAGGGGTACAGTTTGAAGAATTGTCACCAGTTGACAGATCCAGACACAGCACATCACAAGAAACCCGCTCCCAGCCTAACTTCCTATCACTCGCTCCCTAGCGGTAAAAATTATCCTGAGATCTAACACCGCAGATTAGTTTTCGTTCTGAAGTCAGGTTTGACATGTAATTTACATGTTCATCCTTTCTGACAAAGGCATCCAGTCACGTGACCACACCACACTCAGCACATAGAACATCGTGATGGCCCCAAGAATTTCCCTTGTGCTCTCTGTAGTCAACCCCCCCCACCAACTTCCAGCCCCCTCGAAATCTTTTCTCTCCCTATATGCAGTTTAGTGTTTTTCAGAATGTCATATAAAAAGAATAATTCAGTATGTAGCCTTTTGAGTGTGGCTGTCAACCCCAGCATAATGTTTTCGAGATCCAACCCTGCTGTCAAAGCTTTCACCAGTTCGTTTTTTATTATATATCCCTGAGTCATATTCCAATGTACGAATGTACCACAATTTGTTTATTCGTTCACCTGTTGATGCATATTTGGATTGTTTTCAAGCATAGCTGCCGTGACCATCAGCACAGCTTTTGCGTGTGCGTGTTTTCATTTCTCTTGGAGTGGGGCTGCTCAGACACCAGTGTATGTTCAACTTCATAAGAAGCCGCCAGATTGTTTTCCAAATCGACCGAACCATTTTGTACATCCACCAGCAACGTGGGAGAGTTCCAGTGCCTTCACACCCTCAGCAGTACGAGGGACTGTCAGCCTTTTTCCTGGTCATTCTAGAAGTGTGCAGTGTTATCTCATGGTGATGTTAATTGCCATTGTCCCCGTGATCCCACAGGAAGGGGGTGTCTCTCCACATATCCCCCGCACTCTTACCCCTCTCCGAATGGTGACTGCCACGCTTGCCACCCACTGCAGGGTTCAGGTGGGCAGGGGAGGGTGGGCTCTTGCTGTCCCGGGTGACAGAGCTTTCTCACCTGGCCTCCCCCACGGAGGCAGGTCCCGTGTGGAAGAGTTTCTGCCCTTCCCCAGAGCTAGCCGACCTGGAATGGTATTGGTACAGGACCTGGGCCCAGAACAGCTTCCTGCACTTCCTCCACGGCCAGGGGGATTTTCCTCCTACCAGAAATGCAGCCGCCATGGATCTTTGCCTGGGAGTGACAGAGTTTGTTGGCTTCTCCTTGTGGCTCAAGGCTTTTGCTCCACTGAGCAAGGGGTCAGGACAAGAGGGCGGGCTTTGGTGCTTTTCCCACAGCAGCAGTAGTAATCCCCTTGGGTCCCTCCCCCACTGAGAGGTCTTTCTCCATCCCCCCTCCCCCCACTCGCCTCCACGCCCCACTAGAGCAGCACCCAGTGTGTGAAACTCTCGCCTTGTCTGGGCCCCCTGCCATCCCAGACTGACTGGCAGCCCACACCTGGCTTCCAACAATCTGTTAAAATTGAACTGATTTCTTCTTACCCACTTTTCTGGAGGCCACCCCTTCCTCCCACATGCCCGAGCAAGCCAGTCTGCACCCCGGTCTCTCCTTGGAGAGTCCTGCCCCCTGGGATTCAGACGACTTGCTTGCCCTGTGACCTGGGCTCCTTGGTGAGCTCAGGACAAGTGATGACTTTGCAGTACACACAGTCTCTTCTCATTGTTAGCTGGGGGAGCAACACTGTCTACATCCCAGGTGGTGAGGACTGAACTCTGATCTTGTTCTTTGCCCAGAAAATTCCTTTCTAAGGGGGCCTGGTGAGTCACACCTGCAAATGGTAAATCTCAGTAAACAGGTTTTTATGATGTGGTTTCTTCCCAACCTGATTCCAGTATAGCATCACATAAAAGATAGAAAACGCTTATCTTAACTCAAGCATTTCTTTCCACTGATTCCTAGCCTTTGGACAAAGCCTAGCTCTTTCAGCCAATTGTCAACTAAAGAATCCCTAAATCCACCTGTGTCTTGTAAGCCCCCACTTCGAGATGTCCTGCCTTAATCCCTAAACCCACTGATGACTTGTAAGCCCCCACTTCGAGATGCCCTGCCTTAATCCCTAAACCCACTGATGACTTGTAAGCCCCCCACATTGAGATGTTCCACCTTTTTGGGCCAAACCAGTGTAGGCCTTCCATGTATTGATTTATGACTTTACCTATAATTTCTGTCTCCTTGAAACATAACTAAACATAACCCAGCCACAGCAAGTCCACTTGCTCAAGGCTTCCTGGGCGTGGCTCCAGGCCATGGCCCTCAAATTTGCCTCAGAATAAACCTCCTTAAATTATTTTACAGAGTTTGTCTTCTTTTCCATTGACAGTGAAAGAGGAAATCCTCCTTGCTGCCCTTATATCCTTCCTCCCATCTTCGACCACCACCTGTTCCCAACCTTAGGCTACCTGTCGTAGGTTGTTCTAATGGCAACACTCCACTTCCAAGCACCAATTTCTGTTCCCACCATCTCTTGCTGCAGAACCAACCATCCCCAACATTTGGTGGCTTAAAACAAAAATTATTATTATTTCTCATGGTTCTGTGGGGTGACTGGTCTCCTTGGGGGTCTCACATGGGATTGAAGTCACATGGGATTGAAGATGTCTGCTGGGGCTGAAGTCATTTGAAGGTTTGGCAGGTCTGGACATCCGAGAAGACTCACTCATGAAGCTGGCGGATGATTAGCCTAAGCCCAGAGATTCTTTTGACCTAGTCTTAGAAATTACACAGTGACATTTAAACCACATTCGGTTGGTCATACAGGGCCAACTCAGATTCAATATGGGAGAGAGCCACACAGGGCACAAATATTGGGAGTCAATCTTCATTGGGGGCTATCTTTGGAGACGAGCTAACACCCCGATTAGCACTACACACAAAAAGAGACCTTTCACATTCAGTCTTAAATCTATCTAACTATAAAGTTAACAGAAGAAAAGGGAGAATATTTTTGTGTCGGGGTTGGAGAGGACTTACCAGATAAATCTTCAAAAAGCACAAAATTATAAGACTGAGGAAAAAAAGATAAATCTTACTACACCAAAATATAAGATTTCTGCCCACAAAGGACATCATGGAAGAAATTAGTATGCAGATGGCAAAACGGGGGGAGATATTTGCAGTATCTAAAACTCACAAGCAATTAATATCTAGATATATACACCCACAACACAACTAAAAAAAGAGAGCACTGTAAATTCTAAAAAATTGGCAAAGGATATTAGAGAGCAATTCACAAACAGTAAGCGCCAAATGCTAATGAGAATATGAAGAGCTATTCAAAATCATTAGTCATCAGAAAAAAATGCAGAGTAAAACAGTGAGCTCTCATTTTATAGCTATTAGCCTGACAAAAAGTAAAGAGTCAGGTAATGCTAAATGTGAGTGTGTATATGTAAGGCGCACATGGAAATAGGAATTCTCACGGTGCAGGCGAGAATGAGGACTGGTGGAGCCATTCTGGACAACACCTGGAACTAATTCGAGATACATTCCCATGAGGGGAATTGTGGGATTTATAGGGTATGCATATATTTAAGTTGCCTAGGAAACTGCCCACAATCCAGAGAGCTATTGGAGATGTTCATTGCAACATCATTCTTTGTTTTGCTCTGAGAGTGTGTGTGTGTCTGTGTGTGTGTGTGTGTGTGTGTGTGTGTCCACATGCTCACGTGCTTGGGAGGTGGTGGTGGCAGGGGCAGGGAGCTGGGGGCAACCTGAGTGCCCATCACGGGTAGAACAAGAAACCCTGGTGGACTCTCATCATGGAATACTAAGCAACAGTTATTATAGATGCTACAGATTGAGTATACATACAGCAACATGAGTAGATCTTAACTTAGCACCAACTATTCTGCTTTGTAAGAAACAGATGGAGAAATATGATACATTTACAAAACACTATTTACACGAATTAGAAAATACATATAAATGAAATAACAGCATACATTTTGCAAGATCACATACAAACAAAACCACATATTAACATGTTAGAGACATGTTGCCATTAGGGGACGAAGGATAAAAGTGGAGTACAGAAATAAAAGTTAATAGAAAAAATGTTCAAATGTTATAGGACTTTTATTACTTGGCTCTAAGACTTCTTATAAAGCTACAATAATCAAGGCAGTGTGGTATTGGTGTTAAGATGGACAAACAGATCAATGGAACAGAGAGGGGGCTCATAAATAAACCCACACACATACAACCAACTGATTTTTTTTTTACAAAGGTACAAAGGCAATTCATTGAAGAAGGGAAAAATTTTATATATATATATATATATATATATATATATATATATATATATATGCAAAAAGTGAATTTGGATCCTTAACTTGAAGCATACAAAAAATTTACTCAAAGTAGATCATAGACTTAAATGTAAAACCAAAAACTATAAAATATAGAAGAATATCTTGGTGATCTTGGGTTAGGTAAAGATTTGTGTGTGTGTGTAGGCACATATATATATATATATATATAACACTAAAATAGCAATCCAGAAAAGAAACATTTGATAAATTGGATTTCATCAAAATTCAGAATGCTTGCTCTTTGGGAAAAAAAAAAAAACCTGTAAGAATGCAAAGATAATATTTCCAAGTCATAGATCTGATAATGTTCTTATCCAGAACAAAAAAACCCCAAAACTCAATAAGGAAACAAATAATTCAACATTTTTAATGGGCCAGAAATTCCAATAGACAATTAACTAAAGACTTACATGTTGCAAGCAAGCACCTGAAAAGATGTCATATCATTGGTCATTAAGGAAACTCAAATTAAAACCACAGTGAGGCACCACACACCAATTAGAACAGCTAAAATTAAAAAGATTATACCAAGTGGTGGTGAGGATGTAGAATTGGAACTCTCATACTCTGCTACTGGGAACATAAAATGATACAAACACTTTGGGAAACAATGTGGCAGTTTCCTAATAAGTTATAAACACACACCTGTCACATGACCCAGACATTCCATTCCTAGGTATTTACTCAAGAAAAATGAAAGCTTGTATCCATACAAAGACTTGCAGGCAAATATTTAGAGCAGCTTTATTTGTAACAGCCAATAAATACTAGGAACAACCCCAATGTCCATCAACAGTAAATTGCTAAACAAATTGTGCCATACCCGTACAATATTATACTATAAAATAAATTTTACCTAGCCATGAAAAGGAACTATCGATATATCCAACAACATGGATGAGCATTAAAACAATTATGCAGGGCATATACTGTATGGTTCATTTACATAAAATTCTAAAAAATGCAAACCAATCTATAGTGACTGGAAGCAGATCAATGGTTGTCTGGCGAGGGGTGTTGGGGAGGGATTAGTAAACGGCAGGAGGAAACTTTTAGGGGTGACTGATATGTTCATGATCTTGAGAGTGGTGATGGTTTCAGGAGGGAAACATGTCAAACCTTATCAAATTGTACATTTTAAATATGTGTAATTTACTTTTAATTTAATTTACTTTCAATTATATACGAATAAAATGTTGTGATTCGTTTTGTTTTATGAGATAGTGCCTGGCTCTACTGCCCAGGCTAGAGTGCAGTGGTGCCATCACAGCTCACTGCAGCCTCGAACTCCTGGGCCCACGCGGTCCTCCTGTCTCAGCCTCCCCTATGGGGGGACTATATAGGTGCGCACCACCACAGCCAGCTAATTTTTTTCTATTTTTGGTTGAGACTAGTATTGCTTTTGCTCCGGCAGGTCTCAAAATTCCTGACCTCAAGCGACTCTCCCACCTCGGCCTCCCAGAGAGCTAGGATTGCAGGCGTGAGCCACCGCGCTTGGCCAAAAAAACGTTTTTTAAAAAGAAAAAGGCAATCTCGCTCCCAGGGCCAGCCATTCGGAAGCGGCGGGCGATTTAAACCCAGAAGTCGCGTTTGGAGCCCGTGCACTTTCCGCTTTGGCCGCTCTGCTAAGCACGGAGGCTGGCCCTGCGCGGCCAGGAAAGTGCTGGAAGGAAGCAGGGCCAGCGGGGCCGGCGGGGGAGTGAGTCATTAGCCGGTGGGCGGCCCGAGCGCGGCCCCGCCCCCGGGAGGCAGCCTGTGCGGGCGCTCGCCCTCTCGGCCGGCCACCTGCTGCCCGCCCGGCCACCTGCTGCCCGCCCGTGCCGCGACATGGTGAGTGCGGGGCCGGGGAGCGGGAAGCGCCAGCGCAGGGTCCCTCCGGAACCCCCGGCTGGGCAGTCCGTGTCCGCCCGCTCCCTGTCGCCGGTGGTGCGGGGCGGAGCGGGAGGCCGCAGGGCCGCGGTGGCGAGTCCCGTCCCAGCGAGGCGGGAGGCCAGGGCTGCCCCTGATTCCCGGCCCGTGCTCGCTCTGCGACCTGCGCGGGGGACGGGGCTCACGGGCGCGTCATGGGGGGCCCGCAGCTGTGTGTTCTGTATTTGGGGCGCAGGTGAGGCCGAGGGAGAGACTAAATTCGCGTGTTCCTGCGCGTCCTCGGCCGGTTCGCTCGCTCATCTGGGCAGAGTCCGGCTGGAACTAAGCGGTGTGCTGCGCCCCTGCGCCTGGTTTGAGGCCCGTGGCGCGCAGTGTGGGCGTGGTGGCCCAGGGTCGCCCCTCCTCCGAGCTGAGCTTCCCCCAACGCCGGGGGCGTCTCAGGCCTTTTGCTCAGCTGTGCTAGGAAGCCCCGAAGCTTTACCAAACAGACCATTTCTGGCCCAGAGGCCTGAGAAGCAGTCAGGACTGGGAGGGTGTTTTGACGGGCTGTGGCCTTGGGGAGGGAGGGGGAGAGGGAATGGCTGTGAGGGGCGCCCAGGCCCCAAGGATGCAGGCTTGGGTAATCAGTAACCCCTCTGCACTCTCGGAGAGGAGGCTGGGCCTGGCCATCTGTTTACTGAGCACACACAGTCCCTTCCCCCTCTCTGTCACCAGAGCTCAGAGGGTTTGTCACTTCAGCCCCAGGCTGTGCGACTTGGGGGTTTCCAGAAGACTCTACAAAGAAAGGGGAACCTCCCAGAAGCTCACCTGTACCCACCCACCCCTTTCAGATCCCAGGAAGTAAACAGCGGGTTCTGGTGGCAGGGCTGACTTCTGGTTGCCCGGGGATACCGAACCAGGCTCATGGCAGCTGGCAAAGGGCCAGCTCTGGAGTAGGGGCCTGTTGGGCAGACGATGCAAATCACCACGGCCAGCTCTGGCCAGCTCTATAGCCATCCAGGGAAGTGGAGCAGAGGGCCAAGCCTGGTCAGTGCAGAGAGCACATGTTTTTAGAAGGGAGGAAAGCACAGGCTTTAAGAGCGCCTTCATGCTTCCACTGTGCCAAATGCTACCCCAAATGCTGCAAGGCCCATCACAAGCCTGCTTGTCCCAGGAAGTGTTTTTTAAATGCAGATGATATTTGCTTGATAACAATGCAGTTTCCTAAAGTGTCCCATTGGTGTGATGATCTGTGAGCTGTAGGTTCTGCCCAGAGAGGTACAGCCACCTGGCTGGCAAACGGTGGGACCCGAGCTTCAACCGGGCCTCCCAGACTCGACCCCGGGCACCCAGTCAGCCGGCTGCCTCATAAAAGCTAACTCAACTCCCTCACATTGTCTCCTGGGACCTAATTTTCAATTTGGCACTCTGTCCACGTCTGCCCTGGGGCGGTGCTGTTTTAGAAGCTGAGGGGTCCCTTGAACTCCTAGACCTGGGTCCTCCTTGTTTCCTTGTGTTCGCTGACACTCCATTCACAGCCAAGTTGTGCCAGTCGGGGCTGCCTTGAGGGCACCTTGCACAATAGGTAAGTAGGATGGGGCACTGGGTTTGCCAGTTGTCCTTGGCCAAGTTTTGGGACTTTTACTTTTGAGACTGCGCTCTGTGGCCCAGGCTTCCCAAACAGCCAGAAGAGAACAGAAAAAAGATGGAAAACCTGAGAACCCTGGGCCTGGCAGCTCGGGACCAGAGGCTGCATGGGAGTGTGGCTGAGTACCCCCCAAGAGGTAGTGCCAGAGGTTGTCACCTGCAGTGTGGCTAAGAACGGCCTGGATGCTTGCTTTAAATCTGGTTCCTCTGCCGGGCCCCAGGGAGGTCGATCCACAGACCACACTTTGAGAATGCTGCCTGTGCTGCCACAGACCAGGGACAGGGGCGGGAGAAGAGTGGCCAAGTCGTTTCCCCTCTCTAGGCCAGTTTCTTCAGGACACACGAAAGCTCTGGAAGGGGCATGTAAGGCGTTGGGGGCAGCGTTGGGGAGCAGTGCTGCTCAGTGCCGGTCATATGCATGGCACTTCTTTGGGATTTTCTTTCTCTGCCTATAAAACCCAAGGTTCACTGAGAACCTATCAGTGATCAGGCCTGGACCCCTCCCCCTGGGCAGGGCCCCAACCTTGAGACCTCCCAGCCTACTGCTGCCCTTTGATGGTCAGCCACATCCAGAGCAGCCAGGAGAGGGTGGCTAGAGTCCCCTCCCCCAGGTCTGGAGGCTTCTCTTTTGAGCTGTAGAGAGACATGCCCTTGGGCCTCTGTTTTTTCTGTCTTCTAGGCTGGCAAAGCACACAGGCTGAGTGCTGAGGAGAGGGACCAGCTGCTGCCAAACCTGAGAGCCGTGGGGTGGAACGAGGTGGAAGGCCGTGATGCCATCTTCAAGCAGTTCCATTTCAAAGACTTCAACAGGGTATGGCACTGGGGTGGGGCAGTTTGCTGAGACTGGAGCTGATGGTGTCACAGTCTAGAACTCGTTCTCTCCCTTAATGCTCTGATATCCAAGACTCTCAGAACTATGCTAAATCAGTTTGGGGGCACTGCGCCAGTGGGGAAATTAATTTTCTTGCATAACTTGGAAAGTATTATCCTCAGGGATTGCAGAGTAGGGAGATGGGTCTTGGGCTCTCCCTACCTAGAACTTCTAGAAACAATCCTCAGAGGACACAGTTCAGGTAAGAAACAGGTATACATCTGGAAGGCATTCCATAGCCAAAACACTAAGGCCAAAAGCCTGTTGTGGTGTTTCTGCCTTGTTAGTGATCCCAGTAACAGGACTTTCTTCCTGCTGCAGGGACAACCTCTAACTCAAGCCTGAGAGCCAGTGGCAGGATGTCAAGGGGGAAATGACTAAAGCAGGAGCAGTCTCCCTGTATGCAGCTAGTCGATCCTCCGCACCCTGGAACTGGTCGTTAAAAGGCGTGCAGGAGTTCCTTTCTCTCGCGACACTAACCTGGGTCTCACTTCACTTAAATAGGCTTTTGGGTTCATGACAAGAGTGGCCCTGCAGGCTGAGAAACTGGACCACCATCCAGAATGGTTTAACGTATACAACAAGGTGAGTGGTGTCCTGCAACTCTATCGTGCTGTGCCCTGGTCCAAATCCTGAGAACTCCACTCACTCTGAAGGCCTCTCTCCTGGACTGCACTGTGGGCCCTCCCCACCCACAGGCTGCCTGGCCACTCAGTCTGTTCCATTCATCTCATTCCTGTTCTCATTAAGGTTGCACAGGCCTAGAATCAACATGAATACCACTGGAAAATGATGTCTCACTACAACTTACAGAAATGCAAATGAAAACACTGAGATACTTGTGATTAACATAAACACTAAGTAGACATTAAGAGGCAAAACCTAAGAAAGGAAAAGCTGTGAAAGTCAGGGATACTTATTCATTGTTAGTAGCTCTCAATGGCTTTCATCTTTCTGGAGGTATGGCAGAGTGAAAAGGTAGTAAACTTGAACCAAGAATACCTGTGTATAGCCAACCTATCAGACTGATGAATGAATAGAAATAATCATCAAATGCCTACCATCTGCCAAGGGCTCTACTGGATTCTGTTTATATAAAAACATTAAGGGTGGAAGAGGCTATCTGTTAATGGATAGTATTTAGGAGTTGGCATTGGTTTTTAGTTTCATCTTTAGCTTTTAGGTTGCTCTTGACATTGGGATGTTAAATTTTTACCCTATAGCTGAGGTCACTGTTATTTTTGAAAGACAACAAAGGAGAGATGTAAAAGACAGTTTTGCACTGTCGTTCCAGGCATATCAGGAAGAGTCCCCAGGAGAGATTACAGGACTGGCGGTTACTACTGGGGTCTGGTAGGGTTGGGCCCCACAGCTAGTGACTCTCTCCTGCCCCTAAGTGAAGTCAGTGGAATCAGACGGCCCTGAATTTCTGGTTTCCTTTCAGGTCCACATCACTCTGAGCACCCATGAGTGTGCAGGCCTCTCAGAACGGGACATAAACCTGGCCCACTTCATCGAACAAGTAGCAGCAACCATGACATAGAACCTGCTCTTCCTCTTTGAATTGCTCAGGGAAAGGAGTGACTTCACTGGGGACCCAGGAAGGGAGCTGAGCGCCCTTGGCCCTGAGACCCTGCTGCCTGTGTTGAGGGCGAGTCCTCGACGCGCGAAGAGGATCCGGCATCCCTGCCAACACCAGGAATTTAGACCTTCTCCCTGTGCCGCTCTGTCATTGGGTTCTGTTACGTTACGCTAATTTGAATAAGCTCTCCCCTTTCTTTGTAACTTCCCAGCAACAGGAGTGCTTTTCTTTGTAGGCTGTCTTGCTCACTTGATAATTCATTTCCCAAGAAGCTGTGATAGAGAGGGAAATAAAGTTTTACCTCAGAAATCGGTACCCTAAAGTAAACCCGTCCTGTGTGACAGAAACACATGTGCTTTTATGTATCAAATAAAACTACTGTATCACTTGGTCTCAGGCTCTAGAAAATGCTTTTCCATAGGTCAATCCAAATTGGAGCCAGTAGGCACTTAAAGCACTTACTTGGTGCAGGGCACTGTTCAAGGTACTAGGGGAAAGAGAGGGACCAGACCAACCTGCCTTCAGGTTCATTATCATCTAGGGGAATCAGAGAGGGAAACAATTAACTATGACTAGACAGGATGAGATTAATTATGAACGAAATATTAATTATGAACGAAATTAATGCTAGATGGCAGGGCAAGAAATGAGCTAAGGGGAGTACAGACAATAGATGGTTACAAAGGCAAATCTGGAGGCTTCCATTTGCGTTATGCTTGGAAGACCTCAGTAGGACCCCGAGAGGCAGAGATGGCCGAGGGGGTGTCAGGAACACAGATACTTTTCAAACACTAACATGGTGCTCAAAGGAGATGCTCACTGAACATTATAGAGTTCAGATTTTCAGATTAGGGCTGCTCAACTGGTAAGTATAATGGAAATATAGCCAAATCCAAAATGTGAAATGTTTCTGGTCCCAAGCCTTTTAGATAAGGGATACTCAACATGTATCTTCTGGCTGTGATGGTTCATTTTATGTGTCAACGTGACTGGGCCATGGGCTGCCCAGACATTTGGTCAAACATTATTGATGGTGTTTCTGAATGAGATTAACATTTGAATCTGTAGACTGGAGTAAAGCAGATTGCCCTACCTGATGTGGGTGGGCCTAATCCAATCAGTTGAAGGCCAGTGTAGACAAAAAGGGCTGACCCTCCCCCAAATAAGGAACACCTCCTGACTGCCTTGAGCTGGGATGTTAGTCTTTTCCTGCTTTTGGACTCAAACTGAAACACCCACTCTTCTTGGGTCCCAAGCCAGCAGGCCTTTGTACTGGAACTATACTGTCAGCTTTCCTGGTTCTCCAGCTTGCCAATTGCAGATCTTGGGACCTGTCAGTGACCATAATCACATGAGCTGATTCCTTATAATCTTTCTTTTTCTATATGTATATTGGTTCTGTTTCTCTCGAGAGCCCTGACTGGCCTATAACATCAGATAAGGAGATTTCTAATCTTGATGGTCTCTGTAGTTTCTTAGAACCTTAGCAAAGGTCTCAAGGCTTGCTCGCTTTTACTGTATAAGAAAGAAGACACAAGGCATGGCTTAGAGGCTACGTGTCACTGGAGCAGTTAAGGAGCTCGCTTTCACAGGTTAGCTGCCAGGACTGGGAGAAGGGCGCCAGGAGCAGTCTCATCGCTACCAGTGTGTGCATGCCACACAAATATCACGTCACATATGCCATAACGCAGAGAGACCAGGGAAGCCCTTTCCCAAATAGTTCTCACCTAGATTCCTAACCTGAAGCACTGCCAGAGTATTAAGCTGACTTGCAAATGCCAGGGTCACTTGGAGGAGGCATATAGCAATGTTATAACCCAGTCAGCCTGGATGAGTCAGTCCCCTAAGAGGCAGAAAAGAGGCAGAGGTTGCTGGTTGAGAAATAAGCGTATTGTTGTAAGAGGGCTTGGTATGATGCCCTTCTTAGCTTATATGCTAGTAAACGATTATTGGTATCTATGTTGACAGCACTTTGTTCTGCAAAGCTGAACATGAAGACCAATAAGATCCTGACAGTGGTCTCCCATCTGCTCTACTTCTGACTTATGTTTCTCTAAGTGTGTTTTGATCTGATGACTGAAGATTAGAAGACACCAGACATGGAGGTATGGACTGCATTACCTTGCATTCCTGCCTCTGCTTATTATCATGGATCAAGGTTGAAAAATGCCAACTTAGGGCACCACAGTTACCTGAAGCACTTTTACGTGGGACAAAGACACAGGCAACACTTTTTAGAAATAAATAGGTTTATTCGAAAATGAATCCAAATAATTAAAACTATAGGAGAGGATATTAAGGAGAGATTATGATGAAAAGGAAAGCATAAGAGAAAGTAAGACATAACTTTCATTTGTGCCAAATCAAGAAGACTCTCAAAAACCTGACTTCTGCTTACCCAGGCTATAGTTGGTGGCTATCAAATTAGACCCCAGTCATTATTTCTGTCATTCCTGAGTGGAGCTGAAAGCTCTCATTGCTACCAAGATCCCACAGAGAAGGCAAAGGGACCTACAGCTGCATGGAGCAGCCGTAAGCATCCCAGATATGGTTCCTTGGATGGACCAGGGCTCCTCCTCCAGGCATGCCCTGCCCCTCCATCCCTGTGCAGGGGTGGGGAACCTGTGCCCTCAAGGCCACACATGACCCTCCAGATCCCCAAGTGCGGCCCCTCGACTGAATCCAAACTTCACTGAACAAATCCCTTTGTTAAGTATTTGTTCTGTAAAATTTGGATTCAGTGAAAAAGCCTCACTCAAGGACCCAGAAGGCCAAATGTGGCCCTGAGGCTGCAGGTTTTCCACCCCTGCTAGGGTTTATAGGTGCTCAAGGGAAGGAGGCCACCTGGCAAAAACTACAGCAAAAACAGCTCTCCTTGTCTTGATTCTGGCGAAGTCTGAATGGGCTGAAAGCCAAAATGAAAAGCTGGGTTACCCAAATGACAGCCTTCAGACCCTGAGTCTTTGGAAAGACTTTTTATTTATCATGGCACAAGATGCCCAGTGGTTACATGTGTGAAGATCATCTGAGGAGCACTATCAGCTCCTAAACCAAATGCAGGACTTGAGGCCTGTGTCCTTTGGTTTGACAAAGACACACTGCGCCCTGCTGGCTGGAGACCACCAAGATGGGCTCAATCCATCATGAAGGTTTAAGCAGATGTGGATGATGAAGATGGCAGAAAACATGACAGGGCTCTGGCCCGGGGGAACTAAGGACCTGAACTCTAGACCTCCCTGAAAGAGGTATTACCACCATTCCTCAGGGAGGGACCAATCAGCCACCTATGAGAGCACATGGAAGTTAGCCAGATTGCTGCTCTCTGTCTGTTTCTTGGCCCTAATATCAGTGGTCTCACACACCCATCTCACCACCAGGGGGCGAGCCCTCATCAGTAGCCTATTCCAACTCCGCCAGGGCCCCATTTGTGATCTCGCTTGTGTGCCCAAGCAATGCAATGAATGCAACCATCCACAGTGATTACAATTTGGGTCATTTAATTATTTAATTGCTTTTTAAGAGATTATTGCTGCAATTAGGAAGGGAGCATTGAGATGAGAAGGGAGGAGGTTAGAAAAGATGGAGAGAAGATTTAAAAGAAGTACCATTTTCCAAGTATAAAATTGGTAATATTAAAAGTGACATGGCAGTATATTCACACAACTACTTCTAACGCAGAAACAAGACAGTACAGTGTTTGCAGAGGCCAATTTGACATCTGCAAGCAATAGGATACTATTAAAGACTCTCAACCCACCTCTGCCAGACTAGATATTACTACAGGCACAGACACACAAATATACACAAGATGAAAAGCCTACAAGAGTGTTAAGTCAAACTAAGGCTCTTAATCACAAATTAAAGTGGCTACAGTAGGTCCCTTTGAAAAATACCATGCCCCCCTGGCACCAATGTTGTCACAGCACAGAGGAAGTGAGTGGCTCAGGGGTCTGGTCCTGGGGAGATGCTGGAAGCATCTGCACACGTTGCAGGGCACATGCGTCTCCACTGTAGCGGCTGGCAAGCCACAGTGGTGCCTGCTGCACCAGCGTTGAGGTTCTAGGTCCCTGGACTTCCTCCAGCATAATGCGCTGGAGACCCAAGATGATTCACACACAGCTCCAACCACAACTACTCTCTCAGGAAGGTGCCTGCCAAGTCAACAACTGGGAGAAACATGTGACTCCCATGTCCTACAGATCTCAGCTTCTTCCTCTGATACACATGCACACAAACATCAACCACTTTTGGAACCCACAATGCACTGCGGAAAAACCAGGAAGTAAGCACACACGTATATACCATATCAGCCTGCAGTAACATGGCCAGCTAGTTACAGATATTGGGTAAGTGCTAAGGAGCACTTCGGACAAACATGCTAAGGAGCTTGAGGAACAGTCTGGTAGTCTTGGCTCTCCCAGCCAGCATTCCCAGTGGAGAAGGCTAAAGGATACCAGCCTGATAAGGCTGTATATTCAGGAGTCCCTGAGATAGGGAATGGAGCAGAGGAAAGTTTCTCCTAACTTGTCCTAAGTCTCCCCTACCCAAACAGAAACCTCAAAGACTCATGATCCATTCCCCCTGGGGCCGGGGCCGGGGCCAGGAATAGCTCACTGCTCACTGCTGAGCAGAAAGGCACATGATATGATATCATCATCAGAGCAGGAAGTGGCCTAGATCAGGGTCCCCTACAGGGGAGAAGAGGGTAGGAAGTGGGCACAGGGTTTGGTCCTGACCCTGCACCACCCTGAGCAACTAGTCTTATGAAGGAATTCCAGGCCCTAGGCCATGGCTGCCTGCCCAAATGTTTATGTCCCTATGCTGCTCCCTTTTCAGGGCTGAGAAGCGCCCAGTACCTGAGGCTAACCTGCCACAGTACTTTTGGAAGCTGAATAAAGGGGAGAGGGCAGAAAGAACATGTTAACAGAGAAAAACCTCACACACCCACCTGGGGTAAGTCAAGGCAACTTGTGAAGGTGCTTTGAGCTGTGCCTTCAAGCAAACATATTCACATTACATGATGGCTTAAAGCAATGGGGCAGGGGGAGGACCACCACCAACTTTGGTGACATGTATTTCAATATGGGTATCATGCTACTCTGATATTCAGGAAAGTATAGAAAAGGGTCTAGTTTCTGCTCATCACCAGTCCAGAAGAGGGCACAGGTATGTTCTGACTACTGCCAATTCAGGGAGGCAGCACCACTGCGAGAAGGTCCTAGATTCTCTGGAAACCATGTTTTCTTCCAAGTCCATGGAAACCAGAACAGACCAGTGGGAGCATCACCTTACACAAGAATCTCCAAAGATGGACTAAAAGCACAGAAGAGACCACTCCAAATGGACCAACCCAAACCCTGCCTTGATAGACTGAGCAGACAGACTCAACCACTCCAATCCTACATAATAGAGAACGATGGCCTGGTGGGTCTGTGTCCTGGAAAAATAAAACAAATTACACTACAAGTGATTCTAAGAGAGACAACTAACTTAAGAAGAAGGCTGAATAAGCCTCCTGCTTAAAATACACCTAACACCCACCTGGGGAAACATCTGTTACATAAATCTTCCTATCTGACCAGCCAAAAGATCTGCCTGAGGTAATAAACTCTTTTGCTATCTCATAAACTGTACCCCAGCTTCCCTAAGGAATCAGGACAGGTCAGAGCTGCCACACAATGATTAAGTGAAGCTAAAAGCTAGAGAAGTTAGAGGAAGAAATGGTTAAAACAATTCTTAGGGTAACATGTCTAATAAGGGCAAAATCATTACATAATGGAATCCTTCCAAGTCTTCAAATTAAAAACCACAAAAAGGTGACAAAAGGAGGAACAAGAATCCTGAGGATGAAGCTATCTCATGATCTGTTTTGTGCTCTATGGAGCAAGACCAGATGTCAAAGTTGTGCGTGACCTGTTCCATACTCCAGAACCTTCTGAAGGCCAGAAGCCCCTCAGGGACTAGGAAGTGTCCAAGCTCAGCGGGGCTTTGGAGAGCCATTCATTTGGCTGCCCTGGAGAAGAGTGTCTGTGCTGTACAAGCAGTCCAGGAAATCAGAGGACAATTCCACAACCAGATCCCTGTCGACGGTTGTCTGGACCATGCCGTAGATGGCACCCTACAAATCCAACAATGGCACTGTTAGTGAGCATGGGTGCAGGAAAGGACAAGGCTGTGGTGACACTCCCCTCCTCCCCCAGTCCCAGCTTTCCACATGTACCGCCCCTACCCACTGCCCATTTCCACCCAGGGAATCCCATCATTCTGTCAGAAAAACAGCCGGTATAATAAATTTTTCATAGGTACTTTCCAGTCTGTCTTTCTACATAAAGGAACTATCCTATGGGATTTTCTGTAGAAAATTCCAGAGAAAACATGTTTATTGCCTTCCCTGTGTCAAAATTTTTTCAAATGAACACTACCACCACCTGGTTTTATAAAGCCATTTCTAATTTACAGGGTGCTTTATATATAGTGTGTCTCATTTGAGACTTCCAAAACCTCCGGGAATAGGTGAGGCAGAGATCATGGGCTCCAATTAACAGATAAAAAGAGTTTGTGGCTAAGGGGACAGAGGCAGGAACAGACTCCATGTCGTCTGATCCTTTCAGACCCTCTACCAATACCTGAATTTCCAAGAGAAGAAAAAGATCCAAGTGTCCCTACCAGGCCTGTAGTCTTCGCTTTAGGATTCTTCATGATTTGAGTGACAGATTCACGGATGTCCTTTAGGAACTGTATGGCTACTCGCTTCCGGGTGTGTACTAATGTGATGCAGAAATGAATACTATGGGACAAGAAAGAGAGGGGGAGAGGGAGGGTGGGGGGAGGGGAAGAGAGGGGGAGAGAGGGGAAGAGAGATGGATGAACCTTGAAAAAATAAAGAATGTTCTAAAACAAAGCAACCTCAATACAAGAATATATTGGTTGCCTCTTTGCATTACTTCTGACAAGCATAGTCATCCAAGTTGCTCACAGCCCTGGGAGTCCAGGCTGTCAAATATTTGGGCCGCCAAGCACGGGCTGGCACTCCTCACCATGACCAAGAACCATCCTGCACAGCTGGTTGTCTGTTCCTCCCCTCCCCATCACTACTCCTGCAATGTAGGACCACCAATGGGACACTTGTAATCTTTAGACGGTGAGCACTCATGGGGCCTTTGTGGGGACAGGGCCACATGGCTGGGGTCTAGAAGGACTTCAGGGCAAAGAAGAAACTCTCTAATTCACCCTAGAGGGAGGACAGGGTTTAGTGAAGTTGTGATGAGGAAAAGTGATAGTCTCAATGGGATTGGCAACATGCCAACAAGTGAAAGGGGAAGCTCTACATAGAAGACAGGCACAGACCTATTCAGGTGAAGTGGAGTATTTACCTAAAGGCATGATGGAAGATTAGGTTAGAATAGCATATTAAAGAAAAAGTAGCAGGCCTGAATGATTAGAGACCCTCTGGAGGGTTTTGAACTATATATTACCCAGGTAACAAGTATTTTACAAGAGCAATCCGATGGCTGTGTACAAGGCAGACTGGAGAGTACAGAGGCTAGAGAGTGGGAGGAAAACCTCATGAGTGACCACTGGTCTCAGGGACTGTCACCTAATTCTGTCAGAATTTAAAGCTAATGGTCTTGTTCTTTATATCTAATAACTCTGGGTGACAAGACAGAAATCCTTTAGATCCTACACTTGCTACCAAAGTGCTAGGCTCGAGGAGTCAAACTCTAAGGTACCTCAGGGTCACCTTGCTACCCAAGTTCTTCCAAAGTCATGGAGCAAAGGAAGAGAAAGAGGCTTCTTCATGCTTACCTGGGTGGGAACTGCAACTGGTTCAGGCTCCACCCCTTAGCAGTCATCAGGTTGTACAGCCGGTAGATGTCAAAATCACGGGAGCCTAAAGCAATGACTGATAATTGGGGATTCCCAAAAACAAAGATGCCCTTGATATTCTCTAGTCTTAAAACAAAACAAATACAAAAAAAGAAGAAGAAAAAGGAAATTCAGCCACATATATTCCTTTGTTCATCATCTCTTAAATCATCCAAAGTCTCCCTTATAATGAACATCGTCTAAACTTTTGGGGCTTTAGTCTTATCTTCTAAAATAAGAAGGCTAGACTGTGATCAGTGGTTTTTATGGAGATCAGAATCACAGACAGAACATGAAAAATATCCCAAGGCCCAAACCCCGTCTGGATCTAATGAATCAGAATCACTGACTTCTAACCTGTCTACCCAACTCCCAATTATATTCCTCTGGGCGCATCTGAAGCATGAAAGATACACTTAAAAAATTTCTGGAAAAATAATCCCTCCATCTCTACAGTTCTAAGAAATTATATTTAATTCCTAAAGCAAGAAATGGTATAACAGTTCTCAAAAGATGGCCCTATCAGAACCATATAAGGACCTTTTTCAAATGAGAAATGCCTACTGGCAGCTTTCCTTCCCCCTCAAGATTCTGAAAAAGCCTCGCAGTCCTGGTGACAGACAGCCAGGCAGGTCATATAGGAATAGATCCGTTACAGCATGCAGCCAGTTCTGGCCTTGGCTTAAACCTGGATTTTTTTTTTTTTTTTTTTTTTGAGACAGAGTCTCGCTTTGTTGCACAGGCTAGAGTGAGTGCCGTGGCGTCAGCCTAGCTCACAGCAACCTCAAACTCCTGGGCTCAAGCAATCCTGCTGCCTCAGCCTCCCGAGTAGCTGGGACTACAGGCATGCGCCACCACGCCCGGCTAATTTTATATATATATATTAGTTGGCCAATTAATTTCTTTAGAGACGGGGTCTTGCTCTTGCTCAGGCTGGTTTCGAACTCCTGACCTCGAGCAATCCGCCCGCCTCGGCCTCCCAGAGTGCTAGGATTACAGGCTTGAGCCACCGTGCCCGGCCTAAACCTGGATTTTATCACCATCCCTTCCCTCTTCCTTCTGACCTATTTCCAATTCTTTTCTTTTTCCAATAAGTCTTCAAGTATGATTCCTAGACTGGTAGTAGCCTCAGTATCTCCTGGGAACTTACTAGAAATGGAAATCCTCACATGTCATCCCAGATCTAATAAATCAGAAACTCTACGAGTGGGGCCCAGCTATCTTTGCTTCACCAGTCACTCCAGTGATTGGGATACATGCACACGTTTGGGAACCTCTATTTTAATCATGAAACTGTACGTAACCATTAGAAGAGAAGGCAGTTGTTAAGACATCCTTAGAGGTGAGACAACCTTCAAATGAAGACCCTCCAAAAGTCACAGCAGACAAAAGGAGCTTCTCCCAGGCCAGTACCACACTTCCAAGGTGCTGTCCTAAACTAAAGCCCTACTCTCCTGAAAATGGCAAATGGGCGAAGGTATGGGTACTTAGCCAGGCAGATGCCTTGAGCCTGCTAGTAGAAAAAGCAAGAGACAAGGCAGAATCCCAATCTTCCACACATACTCTGACTTGAGGAAGCGAGCAGTTTTGATGATCTGTTTGGTAGCTTCGACATAGCCGTTTTCACCGAAGTACATCAAGGCAGCCCAACAAGCTGCACTAATGCCACCAGGCCTTGAGCCTGCCAAGGTTGGAGAGGCGTAGATGCCCCCTGGCCACTCTGTAGCAACGAAGAATTGATAGCTCCTGTACTTCTTGTCACTGTATAACACCACTGAAGAGCCTTTGGGGGCATAGCCATACTGAGGAGGAAGAAGCAGAGAGGTGAGAGTCCAGTTCTGTCTGGCAGACCTTGTCCCAAAACTCTTATCATGCAAAGGAATTCCTACTCCTACTCACTTGTCAGTTTCCCTGTAATGTTTCCCACTCACTTTAAAGGTTCAAACTTAAAATGATAGTGGGTAGAAGGAATTTAAGGCATGAAGTTTAAATTCTCTATGTTAGAGATGAGGAATCTGAGGCCCAGG
This sequence comes from Microcebus murinus, assembly GCF_040939455.1. Lineage (NCBI taxonomy): Eukaryota > Metazoa > Chordata > Mammalia > Primates > Cheirogaleidae > Microcebus > Microcebus murinus. The sequence goes on along the minus strand of NC_134117.1, from coordinate 53,207,368 downwards.
GAAAAAGTGTCTTGCCCTAGTTAATAGATTTACTCCAGTTCTTGCCCACCATGTGGTTTTAGCCAGGAAATGACAGAATTTAAGTCACCTGGAGCGACTTTTAAACTCACCACCTGACCCCCTTCCCATGTATTTTGCTTACTATTACACTTTCTTTTTATGAACATTATGATACTTACACTCCTAAAGCTTCTTTATCCAGCTTTAAAATTAACTATGTAATTGGCTTCCTTATAGAAAACACACCTGCCTAATTAACTCTCACATGGAATTTCATTCTCTAAACCACACAGAAATGGATGGTTAAGGAAAATGGCAAAGGAGCTATCTGAGTGGAAGGCAAAACCAGATTCTGACTGATAAGCTATTGCTTGCAGATCATTTAGAGTCTGAAAAACAAGTCTTCACTATACTTATGTTTGAAACAAACCCTGAAAATGCAATCAAAACAAGGCACATAGTCCTTAAGTTACTAATACTTCTTCCATATCTGAATATATGTTCAAAAGATTTCCTAGCCATGCAGACTTCTTCTCAGTCCCCCATGGGTGGCAGGCATGGACATCTCCAACACTTTGAGCTGAATGTTCCTGAGCTCACAGGCTTCCTCCCCTATCCCAAGGGACTCTTCCAGCAACATCCTCCTGTCACATAGGCTTAGGAGTCCAGTGGCATAGGAGCTGCAGTATTAACATCCACCTTCTTAGGAACTCCAATATGAACCCTCACCTCCTCCACCATCCACCTCAAATACTTTCAAGGCTTCTGGGAATTTTTTTTTTTTTTTCTTTTTAAACAAAGGCCACACCACTAGTGTGCTCCAGTTACATAAGAACAGTGGATATAGTACTTCTCTTAGCCAATGAGATCAAGGTAACAGGTTAGGTTCTTTTTCACTCTTGCTTATCACCTCTACTCCTATACCACATGAGCTGAACCAGCTGGCCTGGTGAGAGCAAAGAGCCAGACTTCACACTCTGGGAGAAGCTAATGCTTTAGCCAATTAATTTGTCAGTAATAGTCAAAATAACCAATTATTAGCACCTGATCTCCTCCTTAGCTCACCTTATGGGTATCAGCTGAAATGCTGGTCACACCCTTCACCCGAAAATCAAATGGTTGCTCCAGTGGGTATCCTGCTTTCTCCATAAAGACAATGAGGAAGCCCCCCAGACAGGCATCTACATGAAGAGGTATCTTGTATTTGACAGCCAGCTTGTTCGAAAAAACAAAGAACATAAGAGAATTTCATTTAGAACCCCATAACAAAAACTTTGCAGGACATGGGTAGAAAGGTGGGCTATAAACACAGGCTATTTTGTATTAGGACCCCATGATTTAAAAAACTAGCTATTTTTGACATTCCTAACAAAGTTTATCTTTCAAATGTATTTATTTTGCCTTCAAAATAATTCATCTGAAATGTGATACCTATTTTATGTTTAAATATTCATGACTTCAAACTCCTTGCAAAATCAAGCAGGAGATGAGTAGAGCTCTGATGGAAGTTGCCTCTGGAGCAGGGGAAACAGTCCTGCTTTAGTCTTTGCAGGTGCAAGGGAGGGAGGAGAAGGTGCTGAGGGGCGGCCTGTGGAATGCCACCCTCTAGTGGGCACGTTCCCACATGCAGATTATTTCCTGACCTCAATCTAAAAGGAATACTATTTCTGAATATCCAGCTTAAAGAAAGGCCGAGGCCTTGTATTATCCCTCCTGTAGAGCAGAGGCTAGCAACTATCAGAAGTTCCAAACAAAGCTGCACAGCCTACCCTAGGGCTGATGAGAGCTATGCATCACTACTGTAGTCAAACCTAGAATCAAAATCACTTCTATGTGCCAAGTACTGCACCACTAGCTTCTACTTTTAAAATCTCAATTTGACTGCCAGGGTAGCCCATTTCGCCCATGTACCTTGGCCACTTCAGGGACAGGATCTATCGCACCATGAGGAAACTGTGGGACAGAACAGACGAGCATAGCAGTATTACTGGAGATGGCTCTTCTCATTGCCTAGGGATTTAAAGTTTAAAGAAAAATGAGAATCTATGTCATGATTACTTTTATCCTCTTCTGTCAAGAACAATGTGGGCTGCCAGCTCAGAGTTCCAGATCCACTAATGTCTTCACCACTCCAACCAGGGAGAAGACTGCCTCCCCACCATGGCATCAGGATGCACACAAATGCAGACAGGTCCATTTGGGGGAAACAGTCTGAGAGCACAAAATAAGAACAACAGAGTCACTGTGGGGTAGAAACAATATGAGCTAAGAGGCAAAAGAGCCAAATGTAAGTCCCCACCCCACTGTTATATAGCTGAGATTTATAGGGCCGAGGGAAAGAGAGAGAGTCACTGAAGCTGTAATTATCAAAAGGAGTTTTATTGTTTAGCTTGAGCTAGGGTCTGAGCCCCCAGAGTGCCAGCGCAGTGGCCTCTTCTTCGGGCAGGGACCCCCCTTTGTGTGCTAGTGACCCTTTTATACCTAAGCTGTTTATATATTGATCATGCATCCGCCTCCACAGTGATTTTTATTTTATCTTGCCCCTGATAGGCTCTGACCTGTTTTGGGTTTTAGCTGAGAAACTCTGGTTTTTGCGTTTTTTGGTTTTGTTTTTTTCTTTGCATCCCATAATGTACTCATAATACCTTGTGGTTAACAAACAAGCAATAAACAAAAGCTAAAAAGTGTCTATTGTTTTTATAGTCCAATATCTTACACCACAACCCACTAGCAGTGACACCCTTAGTAAACTACTTTACTTCACACTCTGTTTCCTCATCTATGAATTGCAATAATATGATAGCTTTGCCAACCTCCCTGGACTGTCATAAGGCTCAAGTGTGATTCTGACAGCACTGTGAAACTTGAAAGTTCCTCTATACAAATGCAAGAAATAAAAATAATTACTATGATAATGACAATGATACTAATTCAGGCCAATTAAAATCACAGTGAGAGTCTTAGGGCAAATTAGGCTATGCTTATTTTACAAACAGAGAAAAGAAAAGAAAGTGATGATATTGATAGCAAAACACAGATCTTTGAAGTCCCAAGTTAGGGACAAGATCATTTCCCTTTTAGATTTCATGGATCTATGAAAACACTGAAGCTGGAGTTGATCACCACTGCCAGTGGCAGTTTTTGATATTCTGGCTGCTCAGAGCCAGTCTGAATGTGACTGGAAGAAGCCAGTCAGTGAGATATACTTCCTGCTCTTAGAGACCAAGGCCCTCCAGGGGTACTCACCCGCACATCCACCTCCATCATCTTGTTCAGTGGGACCCGCACAATCTTCATCCCAAAATAACTGGCTGCTTTGTCAAATGCGGCATGGGCACTTTGGGGAGCCACACTAGATGACAGGGAAGAGGAAAATTAAATTCAGGCCAAAATAGGATTCAAGAGAGAACACAGCAGCTAATCTAAATCACCTAGAGTAAACTTCTGATTGTTTTTCCTCAAATTATTTTAACTGTTTGTACCACTTTTCTTTTTAAGCATAAACAAAAAAAAAGCCAACTGATTTTACCGTAGAAACCTTCTCCCTACTATTTAGGAAATCATTTTGACAACATGAAGGAGAACTCAGAAGTAATCCCACATTGAAGGATCCAAAGCATAAAGTAGGGCTGACAGGTGAAAGTTAAGGGACAGAGAATTTGGATAAAGAGCTTTCTAAAGGCTGGCTATCCAAAGACAGGCACCTCGATGAGAAGCAAGCTTCCCAACACAGCACATGTTCAAGTGGAAACATACAACTGCTGGCAAGCACGTTAAAGCATCAGGCAAGCTTCAGATCAGTGGGCCCTTCCAACACTCTGAAAGACCATGAACCTGCAAGAAACTAGAATCCCCATTTCTCCTACACATTTGGGTGTTTCAAATACTGTTGAAAGAGGAAATGGGGTCATAGGTAAATACTTGCTTTCAGACTTCTCTCAATTTCTCCACTCTTACAATTCATCTATTCCCCAAAAGGGAGAAAAAAATCTCTATTGCTAAGTACCAAGAACTGAAGATTTACGTAAGAAGAAAGAATGGCAGCCTGACATATTCTCTTAGTTGCTAAATATGAATCAGAGCATGAGACCACAAGCAACAAAAGCCTTAGTCACTGACACCTGTGTGGAAGACATTAACCCAAAAGATGTAGCATAAACACACTGTACAAGGAGAGGGTCTACAGAAAAAAATGTAATCAAACATCAAAATTATGTTCATGGTGGCAATGTGGGTAAATCTCGAAAGGATATTTTTATTTTTCTCCCCAGAAAACAGCCCTCAGAAAAATATTCCTAGAGAGCACCCTGAGGCAGCCAATAATATTTAAGTGACTTTCACTGAATTAAGGAAGTAGAGAGCATTTCTCAGGCTCCAGATAATTTACAATAAATACCACAGGATTCAGAGATGTAGTCCTCTGTCACTTTTGGGAAAAGAATCTCATTCTTGCTTGTAGTATATGCCATGTATAAATGTGGGGGCTTAGGAATGATCTTTAAAAATAATTAGCTGATCCATTTAGGATTTTACTGAATGTGAAAGGGTAGAGGGGCCAGGACAGGGGGAAAGAGGACTGGAATTGCTAGAGGAAGAGAAGCAGCAGGAAACTGAACAAATTACCAGTCTCAGTTTCATACAGCAGTACAAAGAGACAAATCTAGAAGGTGGAAAACCAGCCACACATACGTACATTTCTGGAGTTTTGATCCCCTTCTCAAAGGCCAGGCCCCGATAAGCTTTGCAGGCCATCAATATGCTTTCTGTTCCCCCAGAGGTTACCTATAATAAAGAAGAGATGCCATCTGTTGGAGGAGAGTCAAAGATAGGCATCAGCATGTGCTTCTTGCCCTCATCTTAACAATGTGTGATGAAGAAACAGATAAGGACTTGGATGCATGCTGCAGGGCAGATCCTGCTCTGTCTTCCAGGAAAATCTGGCTTTGTTGGCTAAGCCAAATCTTGGTTCAAGAGAAGAATAAAAATTACTAAATAAGAAAGAACAGAACCAGGGGCAGTGGGGTACGCCTGAAGTCCCAGCTACCCAGGAGGCTAAGGTAGGAGGATCACTTGAACCCAGGAGTTGAAGACTAGCCTGAGCAACACAGCAACATCCCATCTCCATTAAAAATAAAAAAAGCAGAAACTCAGCACTATCTGCACAAATGTGCATTTGCCCAGATCCCACCTGTTCCTAATCCATTTATATTTCCACATTAATTCATCCATTTTCAGATAGGGTAGGGCATTTTATGTCATTCAAAAGGATTAGGATAATTGATTTTAATTTAAATTTTCAATGCCTGTTGAGGAATGTGAAACTGTGAAATTACAATTCTAATAAGCTGTGCAATACATTAGAAGATCAAAAAGAAACGTTCAGACTTTCCAAAGTGAACTTGTGGTTTTAATGAGTTTGAATGACAAAAAAAAGGCAGAAGTTTCTACTTAGATGTTTGTTGCCCTGAAGCTAGACTTAGTCCTTCTGATAAACAAATTTCTTTACCACAGTTCAAACAAAAAGACGCAGAGGTCTTTTCATTCATCCTATTTTTCTCACTGGACTACAAACTCATTAAGGTGGGGACCAATCTGTTCATGACAATATTCCTACTGCCTAGCATGGTAGCTGACACTTAATAGACCCTCAATCCACATTTCTTGACACCTAACTTGACTCTCAGTAAACCATGACCAACACAGGCATGTCATGGCCACCTGGCTAATTTTTATAATATATGAGAATGAATAATTTCAAAACAAACAAAAAACCATACCACTGAGCTAGCTGGATATCTTCTTAGATTTACCATCTTTACAGATTCATACAATCTTATATAGGTTTTTCATTTAACAGGTGAGAGAACTGAACCCCGAGAGATTAAAGCAATTCACCCAACGTCATACATTAGCATCTGCTGATAAACAAAACTTTTTATGTTAGTGTAGCTTGATATAAGGTGGAATGAGAAAGGGATGATTACTGAACTTTCCTAAAATGAAATCTACATGTAGGGCAAAAAATACCATTAGGTACAAATTTCCAGTCATCAGGAGTTATATGAAAGATCAGCTGAGAAAAGTTAATTTATTTTTTGACTCAAGAAGTCTTTATGAAACACATGACCATCACCCACAAAACAATGCACTGAACTTGGGCATGGGACACTTGTTTGGTTTGTAGGTCTCTTCATTTCTATGCTGGAGAAAATGAAATGCTTATGATTGAGGTTGAGGTCAGCTGTGCAAATCAGCAGTATGTCCTGTGATCTAGCATGAAACCTCAGAATGTCACATGAGGAGCCAAACCAGCTGTGAAGAAACTCAGGAAAGGACCAGAAAAGTCTAAATCTCCAGTGCATCAATCTCTTACTAAGGTCCAGTAATGACATAAGCAAAAATATTTCTTGGGGGAGGGGGGGAAATGGGCATTTATTGAAACCTTAAAATCTGTACCCCCATAATATACCAAAATAAAAAAAATAATTAAAAAAAAAATAATATTTCTAAATTCCTACTTAGCCACTTCATTTGTGCTATTTTTAGTCCAATAACTAATCAAAACAACATCATTATTTGTTAGGTAAACAGCAGTGTACAGTAAAGGCAGGAATACCTAAATTCTACTTCTAATTTTTACTCCTGATCCCCACCCACATTGTGTTTAACCACTTTGGTATGAGCAACTATAGTCGATAGCCACAGATGAAAGCGCACAGCTGAGCGTCGACTATGAGTGCCGGCTGTGGGCAAGGTTTCCAGGCCGGTAAGTGCCATACTGAAGTGGTTAAAAAGGCTATTTCCTCTCCCACTTCTCTCTACCCCTACTAACCAAAGAAAAACAAAAATTGTGAAGTGAGAAAATGGAGGCCTTAGCAACTACTTGTTATATTATTCAACTTCTTTCAACATGTAGAAAAACTCTCACTCTAACATATGATATTAGCACAAGCCAAGAATGTTTCACATGGTAACCTAATTTCTTTTAGTATATGAAGTCACCTGTCAGTCACTGCAACTGAGGCAAATGAACAGAAGAAAGATACTGTAAGGTTGATGAACAAAGAATTAGAAGAGCTTGGGACCCTTGGCTGGGAACAGTTTAAAAACTGCCCAGCCATTTGGCCCCGTCTTCTTGCTTCCTACCTCTGAACTCTTTTTTCACCGAAAGCAGCTCACTGAGAGAGAGTGACAGAGCCATATATGAAGAGAAAGAGAGACAGAGACAAAGTAGGGAGAGTGAGAGAGGGAAAGAGAGAGGATATAATAGCAGAGCTAATTGGTTGGTTATAAAAGTCTAAATATTCGAAGAGACTGGGACTCAGATTCTGTCCTTCTCCTGATCCCTGACACATCTTCTGAAGAAGATCATAATGGCAGACACATGGTTTAATTGTAGCAATGCAAAACACCCCTCGGATTGGACTTCTGGATTAAGATGGAAAACTGAAACTACTTCAGATTTTTCTCTCCCCAAATACCTGAAAGAATAAGGGGGCGGGGAGAAGAGTCAAAACCTGCAATAAAAACATGAAAAGAGAGATAATGTAATACAATAAATGTCAAATATTGGTAATTGAAAAAAGGAAGAAAAAAAAAAGAAACAGTGAGGCACAGCAGACAGCAGAGGTACAAAATGTATTCATAGTTCCTAATCAGCCCTGGAAATTGTACTAGGGAGTAAGCAAAATCTGAAAATTCTCATTTATAGTCCCTAGTCTGCAAAGAAGCAAGCAGAGGGGGAGGGGTGTTTCCTTCTTTCTCTTCTAATCAGTGAGTAGCAGTGGGCGTGGCTGCTGGAGAAAAAGGAGCAAAATGAGGAAAGAACATTAGGACTGATTCAGAGTGAAGAATTCAGGGATGCAAGGTTGATTAAAGAAATAATCAAAGCTCAAAGGGAATTATTCTCTTTCAAGTAGGCAGCGTGAACTCTGATAGGTAACTTTCAACAGAATCTCAGAAGAAAAGAACTAGATATTCTAACACAGGCAGAACAAAGCTTTAGCTGAGCCCCCTGCTCTTAACCAAATGGTGTCAGACAAGACACCACCCACCATGCACGAGAACAAGTAGAACCTCCAGAGAGAGGATGAGACAGGACTAAAGAAAATGGCACTGCAACTATGCAAACCTACTAAAAGGGGGAAAAAGTAGTATGCAGTGTGCAAAATAAAAGCCCAATTTAGATGGAAACCAGCTAAGGGACATAAGGAAACGTCTCGTAACTGTTTCTCACTATAGGACAATATCATAAGAACATGAACTCAAGAAAACAAGAGTTCAAAAACTGGACAATGAAACAACAGAATGAGCTAGCAACAGCACCCATAAAGAACTAATACCTGCATTAGGAATAGCAAGAACAGAATAAATACTGCCGAGAATAAAAATACTGACTTTGAGGATAAGTTCTGAGATAAGCTTAGTTATTGAATCAGATAAAAAAAAGATGGAGATTGAGAGATTAATGCCACTCCTAACTTGGAGAATAGTGTTCATCTGACCAGAGATAACCAAAAGGCATTCAGAGAATGACCTGGACGGATGAAAATCTTTTCGAGTTTATGAATAGCTGAGTAATCTAGAAAAAATTTAGGGAAGAGAGATTCAGGGGGAAAGGGGCTTTCAAATATATAAGGTCTGTCATGTGGAAAAAAAATTATGGAACTTCTATTTCCAGCAACATAGGTTATAAACCTCAAGCAACACTCCTAACTGAAATACCTAGAAAGCCTGATAAAACATCAGAAAAAAACTTTTTTATATCCATAACTGAGCTAAAATAAAGAAATACATTCAACTTCAAAACAAATCAAAACTGGCCGGGCGTGGTGGCTCACTCCTGTAATCCTAGCACTCTGGGAGGCCGAGGCGGGCAGATTGCTTGAGAGCAGGAGTTCGAAACCAGCCTGAGCAAGAGCGAGACCCTGTCTCTACTATAAATAGAAAGAAATTAATTGTCCAACTAATATATATAGAAAAAATTAGCCGGGCATGGTGGCGCATGCCTGTGGTCCCAGCTACTCGAGAGGCTGAGGCAGCAGGATTGTTTGAGCCCAGGAGTTTGAGGATGCTGTGAGCTAGGCTGACGCCATGGCACTCACTCTAGCCTGGGCAACAAAGTGAGACTCTGTCTCAAAAAATTAAAAAAAAAACAAACAAAAAAATCAAATCAAAACCAAGAATCCTGCAAGATCATTGAGCTCTAAAGCTAGCTTTCACCCCCGAGAGTGGTGCCACCCCTAGAGATCTCAAACTCCCGCACTGACCAACAGAGTATGGATCAGGAGATAAATTTAGGGCCTGCCCAAGGCAAGAAGTCCAATGGGAGATGGCTGAAAAAACATACACTTTTAAGTGTATAAGAAAGAAAACCCACTAGCACAGAAGAGGATAGCAAGGAAAATTGCTTTCTAAGTCCTGATACTCAAAGAAAAATAAGAATCGCTCAAGAATGTATAACAAGACAGCCTTTATGTGAGTTTGTGGTCTGAATCCATACTTGCTCTGTAGTACAAAATGATAAGCTGAGAATCTGACTTAAATTGGTTCCAGTATAGTGGCAATCTCTAGCAGCTGGCAAAAAGAATTATAAATCTTCTCTGGAAGAACTTCAATCTAGGCCTGAAAAGAATCCCTGTAAGTTCCCAGAAAAATGAATGGCTCCTATGGTTAAAACAAAAATCATAAATATTATATAAAGAAACAAGACATATGAGTGAAACCAGCAGAATCAGACAGGTAAGGCTCATGGATATTAGAATTATCAGACACAGAATATAAAATATTTATGTGCCATGTATTTAAATAAACAAAATATAAGCCAAGGAAAGGGACTATAAAGAACAACAAAGCAGATTAAAAAAAGAAAGAACCAAACAATTCTCAAGAATGAAAAATACAGTAAATGAAATTTAAAAGCAAAATGGAAGAACTACTAATAAAAAATGGATTAGACACAGCTAAAGATAGAATTAGTAAAACCCTTTTACTTATCACCCAGTTCAACAATTTCGACTCACAGCAAATCTTTCATCCACCCCCACCTGCCCCAGCCATTGCTGCTACTGAGAGTATCAGCTGTTCAAACAGTTATACCTTTACAGGTTGTCTACTTTCTCTGGCTGCTCTCAAACACCAATCAGATGTGTGTTAGCCCTTTCATTCTATCTTTCTTCGTGTCTCTTAACCTCTCTTTCTTTGTCTCTCTGGACTATATTCTGGTTAATATTATTGGCTCTGTCTTTTTCCATAAATGTGACTTGGAATCGTGTAATTATTTTATACGGTTTTAATTAAAGCACGGCTCCTTGGATAAATGGATTCTAGGTCTGGAGCAGGAAATGTACAAGCTGAACCTGGAATATTTGTTTAAAAAAAAAAACAAAAGGAAAAGGAAAGATAGAGAAAGGAAGTTTTCAAAGCTTCCTGGTCATATAAAAGACCCAGGAGGCCGGGCGCGGTGGCTCACGCCTGTAATCCTAGCACTCTGGGAGGCCGAGGCGGGCGGATTGCTCAAGGTCAAGAGTTCAAAACCAGCCTGAGCGAGACCCCGTCTCTACCATAAAAATAGAAAGAAATTAATTGGCCAACTAATATATATAATATAAAAATCAGCCGGGCATGGTGGCTCGTGCCTGTAGTCCCAGCTACTCGGGAGGCTGAGGCAGGAGGATTGCTTGAGCCCAGGAGTTTGAGGTTGCTGTGAGCTAGGCTGACGCCATGGCACTCACTCTGGCCTAGGCAAGAAAGCGAGACTCTGTCTCAAAAAAAAAAAAAAAAAAAAAAAAAAAAAAAAGACCCAGGAGCCAAAATGAAGATGCTCCCAATGGCCAAGATGAAGTAATCCGAGCATCCATCCAAATAACAACTACAATGGATTGAGGCACATACAGTATTCCTACAATTTATCCATCTAAATGTGTGCTGTTGATAGACATTTGGATTATTTCTAGTTTTTCCGGTTTTTAACTATCGTGAATGATGTTGCTATGAATATTCATGTACATATATCTTGATATATATGTGTACTAGTTTTTCTAGGGTATGTCCTGAGTAGCAGAACTTCTGGGTCATAAGATATGTGTATCTTCAAATTTACCAGATAAGGCCAAACTGTTTTGTGGCTGTTTAACCTGTGGTCTCTTGAAAGTTCATAAAGAGTCAAACAGCACAGGAGAGTACCTACCAATTGTAAGTATATCATCATTTCCCCTCTATTAGTCGCCCCATTCATCCTAATACCATATGGGAACCCCCTGCTATATTATGTCTGGCTCAGTTTTTTAACAGTTTTGACATTTTGTTTTGAAAATGCCAGGAATACCACTTTTGTTAGCTACTGAATATTTGAACATGTAGATTTTCATGGTGCCAACATATTAGTATTAATAAAAAACAAAAAACACTGTTTGCTGGAAAAAAACCAAAAAAGAAACTATGAAGTGTTCTTGTCTTCAAATGGGCCCGTCAGTAATTAAATTTGAAGGCTTTATAATGATTGTAAGAGTATCTGATAGGATTAGCACCTCTAGGTTACCATTATGGCGTACTGAATGAAATCTATCTATCCTACAAAAGCTGAGATTTCATTTTTTCTAGAGAAGACAATGTCAGTTTCTAGTGACAAATCTAAATAGAATATCCATCACAGTTTAGGAAAACCGCCACCTACTTGAAAGAACAGGTAAAACAAGGAAACCTCCTGTCTTTAAATATAATGATATCTCCTCTTTCTTTAGTCCTAATATGAACTAAATCAGAGTCAGTTTATAGCAAAATAATAAAGTAAACTTCTAGCTGAAATAAAATGAGAAGTATATCAAAAAAGACTGTAGAATGGTTTTAACAAAAGTATACATAGATAAATATATCGGTAGTAGGTATACAGATGGGGGGTGAGGGAAAAGAGGGGAAGGGAGGGAAGGAGTAGAGCGAGCAGATATGGTAACATATTTACATTTAGAAACCCTAAGGTGTTCTTTCAACTGTCCTAGCAACTTTACATAAATTCAAAGATTTTCAAAATAAAAAGGTGAAGAGAAAAATATCCAGAAGAATATATACCAAAACATTGATACTCCATGGATTACAAAATTACAAGTCACATTTTAAAACTGCAGTTAATCTGGATCTTTCTATAATAATCAAATAGTACTTGTGTACTAAAGTACTTGTGTAATAAAATATTTTTAATAAATTCTTCTATTTTAAGCTAAAAAATAAGACTTTTGGATGCTACTTGCATATACTTACGCATCCACAGGAATCTGGTCCCCCATTGAACAGAGAACAAGTTATCCTCACAATTTCTGCCTCTATTTTACGTAGTCCTGGGAAGATATCTGGATGCAGGGGGTTACTCCATGCAAAATCTCCATAAACCTGCACAGAAATGCAAGCAGATGTGAAATAAGACTATTATACCATATAGGACAAAGAATCATGCACTAAACAACAGTTTCTAGGTATTTCGAACAACACTAGGAACTGGAAAAAAGAAGGTATGATCCCTAACCTAAAGAAGATCAAAATGTAGTAGAGGAGACAGACATGCAAATAAACAATTTTACAATGTGGTAAGGGAAGAAGTGTAAATTTAATTAATGGCATAGACCATAACACCAAACAGACCCCATCTGAAGTCTTAGCTTTGCCTATCACGTTTAGCTGTGCAGGTCGATAAACCTCATTATGGTTCAGTTTCTTCATATGCAAAGAGGGATAGTTGGGGTACCTACCTGACAGGGTTTTAGGAATAATTAAATAACATAATGTATGCAAAGCACTTAGTAGAGTGTGTAGCACAAAGTAGCTATTGAGTGTAATACCGGGTTTCCGTACAGAGTGCTAAGGGACCCTGAAGAGGAAATAACTAACATCCTGAGTGGTTGGGAGGTGTCTGTTGAGTGGAACCCGGAGAGATGATGAGGAATGCATCATTAGGAACACGCAGAATTAAAAAGGGGAAGGAAAACAACATAAGCACATGGCATATTTAGTAAAAACAAAAGGCAGGATTAGTGTTTACATGGGAAACTAACAGGAATGGTTGAGAAAACACAGATGGGAGCTGGCTCATGAAGAGACTTGTATTCTCTGCTATATAAAGAACTTGGGTTTGTTTCATTCTGTTGATAATGGGAAGCTACCATAATATTTTAAGCACAGACGTAAGATCAGACCATTATGTAAAGATATGGCTAAGCAAAACCTGTAATATTAATACTTTGTAAGGTGTGAGCGGTTTCATAATTATAATAATCAAACAAAAAAAACCTTAAAGATTGTCAGTGTAACCTGAATTTCATATGATGAAGTGGGATTTCAAAAATAAATGTGATTAGAAATAGAAGAAGCTAAGAATGAGAATTATCTGAAGTTTAAGTGAGACTACTGCTCATCTCAGGCCATGTGATTTGAGGAAATTATGACTGAGTTTCCCTATCTTGTCTCTTCTTAGCAAATAAAAATCTCTTACTTTAATAATCTCAGATGACCAGACTCCCTTCCCCAGTAATCTGCCTTCTACACAGGACATCTATAAAGCCTAGAAACATAAATAACATTTTACTATTGCATAGATTGAAGATGTCTTTGACAACATTATGCATATTTGCCTATGTTTGGGTGAAGAGAAACTTCCAAAACTTCTATGTTTTTTTTTTTAAACAATAAGCTTTTCTCAAGTAATTTTTCTAACTACAAAGGAAAGAGAAATAAATGAGGTCACATATACTGGCATAGGCCTCCCACGCTTCCCGCCAGAACTGGACACTCACCTTCACGAGGAGCTCAGTAAGCTGCTCCTCCCCACTGTACACTGTTCCGGAGGCTCTCCCTTCCTGCCAGGAGACATCTGGAGAGAAAGTGAAGGTCACTGGGTCAGTAAGCAGGAACCTTGGGAAGACAGTTGGCTCTAATAAAGAAGAAATAGGAAGGCCAGGCATGGTGGTTAATGCCTGTAATGCTATCACTCTGGGAGGCTGACGCAAGAGGATCACTTGAGGCCAGGAGTTCAAGACCAGCCTGAGCAAGAGCAAGACCCCATCTCTATCAAAAATAGAAAAAAAAAAAAAAGAAGAAGAAATCAGAAGAAACTCCTCTGGGTACAAAAGAAAAAAAAAGAAAAAACCCAATGGCATTCTATATTAAATCAAGAAAGAAAGAATTTCAATAAAGAGCTATCACAGTAAAATAAAGATGAAAAATTAATTATTATCAACAACAGTGTAGAAAAGATATTAACAGCATCTAAGTACAATAAAGACAGTCCAATAATAATACTATCCTTATCCTCAACTGTCTTCTAACATCAGAAAAATTTTCCTTTGTCTATACTTATTTTCTGTTTTCTGTATGGCTTTAGTATGACCTTTTTCTTTTTCTGCAATAGCTTCCTCCTTCTCTCCCTTCAGTCATACAAAATGTGGGAACTGTTATCAGCAGAATTAGCAGAAAAGCGCAAGACAAAAGTGTGACATTTCAGTACACGATCATTAGAGCTAGAACCAGGGAACAAACCACTATCAGGTACGAGCTATGAACATCCTGGTGTCAGGGGCACCTCCCTTCAGCCAAGCCTGGAAACCCATGCAGTACTAGCCACCGGCTTCCAGCAGCACATGTTGTAGCATCCAAGATCAGGAACACAGTCAACCCTGGGATAAAGCTCCTTTATCCCAATGCTGAAAGAGAAGAAAGGTTCCCAACCAGAATATAAGGTCAGATTTTCTACTTCCTGTCTGAGGTGCTCCCCAGAGATGTTCTACATTGTACCAACAAATCTGTTGACGTGGGTGTCTCAGGTCCTTTTGCTATGACGTGGCTGTGCCCTATTAAACTGCACATAGCCATGGTTCTCCAAAGCAAAGCTCTCCTGCTCTAATGACAGCAGAAGGCTGGGTAATAAATATACAGACAAACTCCTCATTCTCACAGCAATCTGCCAAGCTCTGGCTTATCGCCATTTTGACTTTCACTCTTTCCTTCAAGGACACTGCTCTGTACCATCCACATCTTCAGAGCAGTGGTCACCAGCCTTTCAAAATTAGGGTATGTGGTTTCATTTCCTGTTCTTTTACTGGCGCTACAGAGAATGGCCATCGACAGACAGTGACTTAAAAACTGAAGGGAAGGCAAAGTGGTGGCAGCAACCAGCCCTCATAATCATGGAATTCTTTAATACAAAGGTGTTAGGGTGCTAACTACTGCTTTATATCACCTACACCCTAGGATATATCTAATTTTGTACCATCCAACGTCAAGATCTTAACACATGTCACTTAGACATTTTAAAGGGTATTTATCAAAATGTAGCATGGAATCCTAGAATAGAAAAAATGACATTAGTAGAAAAATTTATAAAATAGACTTTGTAGTGTAGCTAATAGTGCTGTACTGATGTTAATTTTTTTAGTTTTGACAAATGTACCATGGTTATATAAGATGTTAACACCAGGAGAAGCTGAATGAGGGGCATATAGAAATCTCTGTTATCATCTCTGCTACTTTTCTATGAATCTAAAATCATGCCAGAGTGAAAAGCTTATTTTTAAACAGCATTTGTAATATGATCTTAATCTGTATACACACGCATGTGTTTGTATTAATAATAATAGCAATAATAGTTAACACTTATTGAACACTTACTTTATCCCAGGGACTACACAACACTTACATGTATGATCTCATTTAATCCCATAATCATCCTTTCAGATAACTGCTGCACTATTATTACCATCTTCATCGTAGAGAGATACAAACTGGGGCATGCAGAAGTTAAGTAACTTACCCAAGGTCATACTTCAAGTGGGAAAATCATAATGTGAATCCAGGCTGATTCTATAGGTTACATGCTTTAACATTAGTTGTTTGGTGTATTTAGCCTTCTCATATGTGCTCATGCATAAATGTGTATATATATACACACATAAACACTATTAACATTCTGAGACATAAATAAACATATAGATAGATATACAGATACAAATAGATACAGATAATGGAATTATATTTTGATGATGGAATTACAGTGACTTTTTATTGCCTTTTGCGTCTTTATACAGATTTCATAATTTTTACATGAATCTATATTTCATTTGTATTATATATATTATGTTCTCTTTGTAAAAACACAAATGTATTTATTTTATTTGTGCTTAGAAAAGGAGATGGAACCAAGTTCCACTGTCTTTGAGATTTACTAGCTTTATGGATGAAGGATAGATCTAAACATAATTTTTTGGTGTTTTTTTTGTTTGTTTATTTTGTTTTTGAGACAGAGTCTCACTGTATTGCCGAGGTAGAGTGCAGTGGCATCATCATAGCTCACTGCAACCTCAAACCCCTGGGCTCAAGCAACCCTCCTGCCTCAGCCTCCTGAGTAGCTGGGACTATGGGCACGCACCACAATGCCCAGCTAATTTTTCTATTTTTAGTAGAGATGAGGTCTCGGTCTTGCCCACGCTGGTCTCGAACTCTTGAGCTCAAGCAATCCTCCCATCTTGGCCTCCCAGAGTGCTAGGATTATAAGCATAAGCCACCGTACCTAGCCAAACATAATTTTTAAAATATGAAATTCAGCCTTTGAAATAGGGAGTAGTCCCGCCTAAGCATACAAGTACCAAGGGTGAATTATTCTTAACCTATATGAACATTAAACGAAGACAAAGCCAGCTATTTTAAGGAAGCAGATAGAATGCATATGCCAGGCATCATACCCATAGTGCTGTACTCCTTGAGTTTCTCCAGAACTGCAGACGGGCTTAGACCCTGGGAGGGCAAAGCTTTCACATACTCTTTGTCCACTTTCAGGAATGACATGTTCTTGTGAATATCATCCTTAGCCTTGTTCACCTTGTCTTGGATCTTTAAAGGCAAGACAGACAAAGTTAACATGAATATACAAGAGTATAGAAGAGAGAGAAGCACCAGTTATGACAATCAGCTGCTCACCACTGGGCACTGCACAAATGCTACTACTAAACTAGGATGATATATTTTCTTCAAGTAATGTGGTGATATTTTGATTGATCAGCTATTTTCTGACATGTGCAACAGCCTCTTTGAAGTCTGAAAAGCCAACCTTCTCAATTTCCCCATACCTCTTTTCTCTGCCATGTTGACATCACCACTTGGTTTGCATTCGCAAAAGTCAGCACTTCCCTGAGGGCAATATTTGGACCTTGATCCTGCCTTGGCAGCAGCTACAGTGTATGTGCAAAGAGTCAAAGGTAGAACTATGAACAGTAGCCAGAAAATCGGCCATGCTGCAGTAAAAGGGATTCTCGTCTTTGTACAAGTGATAAGCTCCTGCAACAGACATGCACAGAGCACACCAGGAATTTGGAGGCCCCATACAATGCTCCACATACAAGCACAAGGCATTTTAAGAATTCACTGAGGAAGACTGCATTTTATCTCCTTAAGCTGCTGTCAACAGTTTGTACTATCTGTTCCCAAAATACTAGGTTTTTTCTGCTATGCAATTTATCAACTATTGTTATTTCTTTTCCATCATCATAGCCATAGCTTCTGAGACATTTTCTTTCATTCACTCACTCACTCAGCAAATATCTGTTGACTACTGCAGACTAGGAATACACAGCGAATAAAACAAGCTTAAGCAGTAGGGTACACAGTGAAGGAAAACAACTCCTGTTGCCATGAAGCTTATTTTTAGCAAGAGAGCCAGAAAATAAAAGTCAGGTGCCAGGGGGAGAAAACCAGAGCAGAGTAAGGAGACAGAATGGCAGGGGCTGCTATTTATGACAAGAGACTTTCAAGAGGTAGGTGTGGGGAGAGAGGCTACATGTCATAATTTGTGTGTGCTGCAGGGCTATGGTTTCAGCAATATGCTTTTTAAAGTTTGGTGCCCAAGATCTCACTCCAAACTATTTAGATTTTTCTCATCTCTAGCCATGTTTGATTAGAACACAAGACGATCTTCTTAGGTATAGCCCTCCATGAAACCACAGGGAAAACTACTCCTCTAAAAGAGGTCTGCAGGACAGAGTCCACACTCTTGGGCAATGGCAGGGCATGCTGTGGACATGGAGATATTTTAAAGTTGTAAGTAAAAAATTACGCCACATAAATGGTGACCATGTAGCAGGAACAAACTATGAAAGCTGAGCTTCCATGCATAGAAGATGCTGTTTTAATAAAATGAAAGGGACAGAAAATGACAATGAGAAGTTTATTAGAAAGCACGGCAAATACTTCTTCACCCCCAATTCTTGCCTCAGAGCCTGCATATTACCCAATTTCTGCATAGCATTTATTTCAAAATGAAATTTTTATGTGTTTATTTACTCATTTATTTTCTATCTTTCCTACTAAAATATAAGTTCCACAAGAGGAAAGACTTGGTCTCATTCACTACTATATCCCCAGTACTCAGAAAAACAACTGACACTGAGCAGGTGCTCAGTAAACATGTGTAGACTAAGTGAATGTAAGTGAATAAATGAGACACACACACACACACACACACACACGCTCGTGCGTAACAAACTGCTTTTTGTCTCTAAGTCTCAGAATTTGCTCCTGGAAAAAGGAGGATGACTAGTCTCTAAGGATCTTCTAATTTTGTTATTTTATAAATTTAAGAATGGGTTCTGCAACCCTAGCATTCATTTGTCTCAAAATCTGGAAATTAAAGGGGAAGAGTAAGAAGAATAGGACAGAAACAATGCAGGGAATGAAAAGGGAAATCCTCTTATCCTTTGTGCTACAGCCCAGCCTTTGTAACATCTTAACATCCCCCACCCCTCCTCTTACTCTGTAAGGACTAAAGCAGATTTACTTTTAGGGCATAATATAATGTGTAGAACAAACAGAAGCCCATCTCCTCTCATTTCCCTTCACCATCCCAGTTATTGCTTCTACTTCTCTACAACATATGAATCTGAAAAGACATATTTTTAGGAGTTAGCACAGTGGTCTGAATGGATTTCAGCAAAAGGCTAAAGAAAACTGCCATCTCTTCTGCTCTGGCCAAGAAAGGGGAAACAGAATTGAAAGAAAACTTGAAGGCAGGTAAAGTTGAGAAAGACCAAAGTAAAGCTGAGGGGCAGGGCAGGGTAGTAGAGGAAATGAAGACATCAAGGACTCATTTGCCTTTGAGGCTTACAAAGGGGCCTGTCCTGTTTATCTTCATCTGTGACAAAGAGGAAGGGTAATGAGGTGACTACCTTATCCTCAACGTAGGTGAGGGTAAAGAGGATACAATAAAGGGGACATACTATCCCACGGAGAGGCAAAGAGAACAAGAAAATAGTTCTATTATCTCTTTAAGTTTCTAAATCTGGGATGAGCAAACTACAGCCAGGGCCCACCTGTGCTCTGGCCTGCCTGCATTTATAAAGAAAGTTTCACTGGAACACAGTTAGGCCTATTTCTTAACCTGTCCTCTTGCTGCTTTCCCTCTGCAAGGGCAGAGGTGAGAAGATGCAAGAGACACAGTATGACCTACAGAGTCCCAAATGCTTCATATCTAGCCTTTTATAGAAAAAGTGTGCCAACCCTTGACCCAAACCAACCTCTAGATAAAAATAGGTTATTAGGTATGGAATGTCCAATCTCCTTAAGTACTAGAGTTTGAGTTAATATCTCTGACATTTCACTTTAACACTTCTTGTTCTGTGTTTTTTTTTTTCTTTCTTTCTTTTTATTGTGAAGGTACATCCTCATTGTTTCAAACACACATTTTGGCTTGCGACTATCTTTCAATTTTTTTACAACAATTTTTGTGAAACCATGGATAAGTCAAAAATTCATCTTATTTTTTAATATGAGTTCCGTTGTGGAACCAATGCAGCACAGACAACTTGAAATATCAATAAAGTGCTTGGGAAGGATGTGGCTAATGAATGTACAGTATGTCGCTTGCTTGAGAAGTTCTATTCTGGTGATTTTAATCAGAAAATGAGCCATGTGGGTGACCTGAAAACGAGGTGGATAATGATGAGTTGAAAGCTATAGGGGAAGCGAATCCATCTCAGCCTACTGGTGAATTAGCGGCAAGGTTTGCTGTTTTTATTCCAACAATATTGGACCATTTGAAACAAATGGGCAGGGTAAAGAAGTGGATAGATGGGTTCTGCATGAATTAAATGAACATCAGAAGAGAAATCAACTTGGAGCTTGCCTTTCTTTGCTGTCACGACATAAAGGCAAACCACTTCTATACCATACTGTTAAAGGGTGATGAAAAATGGATTCTTTTTGACAATCCCAAGTGTTTGGCACAATGGCTGGATAAAGACGAAGTGCCAAAACACAGTCCAAAACTGAATATTCATCAAAAAGAGCTAATGGTATCTGTTTGGTGGTCCAGAATTGGTATTATCCATTACAGCTTAATGAAACCTGGTCAATCAATTACAGTGGATGTCTACTGAAACCAGCTGGATGAAATGATGAGGATGCTTGCAATTAAGCAACTGAGATTGGTCACTAGAGACAAACTGATTCTCATGCAAGACCATATGTCACAAAAAAACAACACTGCTCAAACTACAGAAGCTGGACTTGGACACCTTCTGTCATCCATTGTATTCACCGGACCTTGCCCCAGCTGACTACCACTTCTTCCAAGGAAAAAATTCAATTCTCAACAAGCCATGGTAATCGCCTTTTATGATTTCATCGTTACTCGCTTCCTAGGCTTCTTTGTGGCTGGGATAAGCAACCTGCCATTAAGATGGCAAAACTGTGTCAATCGTTTAGGCACATACTTTGATTAATTGTACTGCCTCTTGTTTAAGATATAATAAACTACACTTTCGATTGGAAATCGGATATTTCATATTTAATAACCCAATATCTAAATTCAGCCAGCCAAATATTGTTCCAAAGCACCATAATACTACAACCAGGTTTTCTATCTAATTTCAAATTCTTCTTCCTTAACAGGCTTCTCATCTCACCTTTGGCCAAATATACTGAAGAAAGGGTTAAGTCAGAGTTTTTCAACCTTGGCTCTTTTGACATTTTGAGCCAGATAATTCTCTGTTTTGGGGCTGTCCTGTGCATTGTAGGATATTAAGCAACATCCCTGGCCACTACCCACTAGATGCCAATAGCACTTCATCTGAGTTGTGACAACCTGAAATGTCTCCAAACATTGCCAAATGTCTCCTGGAGGTTAGGGACAAAACCATCCTTCCCTCTTGAGAATATCAGGTTTAGTAAATAGAAAGAAAGAGGTATAGTTATCAAGAGGGGAAAAAAAGACCTATACAGATTCCACTTACCTTGCGGCCAATAATAGGTGTCTTCCTGATGAGCTTAAAACACTTCCTTTTAAACCTTGACCATAAACCTAAAAGAAACAAATGGTTCTATTATTCAAATAGATTTCCTCAGCTATGACCTGCTAGTCCTAATGTAGCAACCATTCAATGTGTCTCCCACAACCTCACTTGCCTTCAGCTTGCCAAGGTAGAGTTTCTTTCCTTTAAAAAAACAAAAACAAAACAAAACAAACACTTTTAAATTTAAATTTTGAATAAGTAATATATTTACATGGATCAAAATTTAAAATAAATACACATCTAGAGAAAAGTTTTCCCCTCTCACCTATCTCTCAGACCCTCATCCTACTCTCAGGTAAACACTACTATTAGTTTCTGGTATACCCTTCCAGAGTTTCTTTATGCATAGATGAGCAACAGTAAAGATATATTCCTATTTGTCTCCCCTTTTTACACAAAAGGTAGCATACTCTAGCACTGTACTAAACCTTATTTTTCCATTTAGGAATATTAAAGATCAGAGCTTCCTCATTCATTTTTATGGCTGCAGAGTATTCCATTATATGGATGTACCATAATTTATTTAACTTGCCCCTTACTGACATCCATATAGGTTGTTTCTAATATTTGCTATTACAAACCATGCTGATATAAATAACCTTGTAACAAACACCATCTTGCATACATACAAGTATACGTACAAGATAAATTCCCAGAAGCAGAATTGCTGGGTCAAATGATATATGTATTCTAGAATTCTTGACCTTGCCAAAGTTTCCAGATGTCTAACATTTCTCTTCCTTCCCACAAAACAAATGGACAGCCCATGGTTTTTTCCATAATCTATGCTCCAGTCTCTCATACAACAAAGATCCAAGCAATATTTTCTAGATCTAAAAAGGCCTTCGAAATCGTGGATATGAATCAGAGTCTATTCTGTCAGGCGGTACATAGGACAAACAGGGAATTCCAATCATGCTTATTATAATAATTATAAATACATGGCATGTAAACAGACTGATATGCCATTTAATGCATTCATATTCAATGTACCTCAACTGACTGTGACAAGAGTATTCTGATGTCAATACAGAAGGCATTATATATTATCCTCAAGTGACATAAAGGGCAGTGGAAGGTCAGAGCATCAACATTTGCTCAAAGCCAAAGATTAAATCAGAGATGGAATAGAGATGTAACTGAAATCTTCATTTTGTCAGTCCAGGACTCCCAGGACTCTACATTGCTTCAAATGCACAGCAGGAATTTTCTGTTATCCCAAATGAGTCTATAAGAATCTAGATCGAGCTTTTACCCAAGGCATGAACTGAATATGAACCTTTACTGCATTCCTAGGAAATCTGGGCATTCCAACTTTCCTGGCCAGAAGGAGCTCTCTCTCCATTCAACAACCACAGGATGTGTCTGCACTCAGTTTTCCCACTCATGACCTGACGCTTGGCATCTCTGCTAGTTGTTTCTGCTTAGGCTGCATCTGTCTCTTTCTACTTCACCCTACAGCCAAGATTCTATAAATGCCTAAGACAAAACCAAGTAACTGAGACAAAGGGACTGAAACCACTTGTTGTAGTTACTTTTTTGTTTGAATTTTGGAGTATTTCCTCCTAGTCTTATGTTCCACACATTGTAATATATAGCCAAGATCTTGTTTTATGTAAAATAACTATATTCTCTTCTCACCTACAGCATTTTCTACATTACTAAAAATTCTTCCTAAACATATTTTTAAATGTTATCATAACAGTCCATTAAATGACTACAACCTAATGTTGGATATTTTAGCTGATTGTTATTCACCTATTTCTAAAAATGTTAAAGCTGTAAAGATTCAGAACTGCTTCCTTATTTAATAGATGAAGTAATTACTTAGGGAAAAGAGGTCTAAAGATCAGCAAACTGGGCCAGCTGTCCAAAAGTATAATAATGTGACTAGATGGATGATAAAAGAATAGACTAATTCTGTGAAAGTTGTCAGAAAAAAATTATGCAGAATGAAAAGAACAAAATACAGGATCAGAGATGGAGAAATTTAAAATAAAAAAATCATGTGGTCATGACCTAAAAAGATTATCTCAAAAGTCCCCAGAGGTACAGAAGTAAAAGCAGTTAGAATATTTTAGTGGTAGTTATCAATGACTGGGGGGTGGGAGGACTGGGGAGATGTTGGTCAAAGGATACAAAATTCCAGTTAGGTGGGAGGAACAAGTTCAAGCGATCATGATGATACAGTAAATAAATAGCAATGTACTGATACTTAAAAATTGCCAAGAGAGTAGATTTTAAGTGTTCTCACCACACGAAAAAAGTGAGGTAATACATATGTTAATTAGTTTGATTTAGCAACTCTACAATGTACACGTTTCAAGACATCATGCTGTAAACCACAAATATACACAATTTTTATTTGTATAGAATTAAAAAAGAATTAAGATAACAAAATAGGAAATGCCAGTGTAAGAACAATAATGCAAGACTCTTGACAAATTCCTTTCATGACAATGATGCCACTTGATCCTCATATCCCTGTGACTAGGTAAGACAGGTGTTATTATGTACCTTTTATTGTGAGGAGATAGGATAAGAGAGCTTAAGAGTGTTGCCCAAGGTGCCAGGGAAAGAAACTGAGAGTTTATCGTCTCCTCCCACCACATAAAGCTGATTTCTGTTGATGAACTATGGACAACCCACAATTAAAATCAGTATCACAATAAAAAGCAGTAAGATGAGCTGATAATCAGAGCAGAATTAAGGGAGAGATAACACCCTGGAGAGCTGCTAACCACCCCATAGTTCTCTCCATCTATGTTCTAGAACTACCCTTTCTCCCCAGGAAGGACTGAGAATTTGAAGATCAGCAAAATTTATCACTAGTCCAAACTTCAGACTCCTCTAGTATAATACATTAAAAGAACTTGATTGTTCAGCAATATACAGCATACTTCTACCTGAGCAAGGTGCTAAGAAAATGGCAATTCTATCAAAATTATCCCTGATTTCTGGAGGAAAGATATTCTTATCTATGTCTATAATTCAAGTTGGAAGTTATAAAATAAAAAGCATGTTGTGAGGCCGGGCGCTGTGGCTCACGCCTGTAATCCTAGCTCTTGGGAGGCCGAGGCGGGCGGATTGCTCAAGGTCAGGAGTTCAAAACCAGCCTGAGCAAGAGCGAGACCCCGTCTCTACTACAAATAGAAAGAAATTAATTGGCCAACTGATATATATATAAAAAATTAGCCGGGCATGGTGGCGCATGCCTGTAGTCCCAGCTACCCGGGAGGCTGAGACAGAAGGATCACTCGAGCCCAGGAGTTTGAGGTTGCTGTGAGCTAGGCTGACGCCACGGCACTCACTCTAGCCTGGGCAACAAAGCGAGACTCTGTCTCAAAAAAAAAAAAAAAAAAAAAAAAGCATGTTGTGTGTGTGTGCTGAACTATATGAAATTGTCAATATTCAACAATTTTTGAGCTATAACAATGACACTGTGTATGGTTCAAACTGATTCAGATACAGAAATAGACACAAATAATGGCATTCTTCAGCAGCAAGATTTTAATTTTGTTCTTATTGCTTATCCATATTCTCCAAATTTTCTACAGTGAACATGCACTGCTTTTGTAATTTAAAAAATATTAGAAACAAAATAACTAAAATGGTTTGTACTTAGCCTATGAAGATTTAGATGGCATATCTCATTAATATACTGCTACTAATAATTCTCTCATGGAATGCACAGAGGCCAGCATATTCCTTTTGAAAGCAGGCGAGTAAGGACCAGGACCCAAGATGGCCATGTCCTACTACTAGTTAAGCAAAATGCCTGGCACAGTAAGCTGCAGAACTAAAAACAGGAGTAAATACCTAACCACAAAAAATGAAAATTATGTGATGTGCATGTTAATTAGTTCAATTTAGCCATTCCACAATGCATACATATTTCAAAACATGTTGTACATAATAAATACAAACAATTTTTATTTGTCAATTAAAATAAATTATTTTTAAAAGAAGTAAATAAAGTTAATACCAATTGTAGCCAAAAAAAACTCAAGATCTCTAACTTTAGTCTGGTTTCACAAATGTTCCACCTTAAAAAGAAAAGTACACAGAAGTGTGGTTGTCAGGGGTTGGGGGAGACAGTAATGAGGAGTTATTATGTAATGTTTATTAAAATGGAGTTTCAGTTTGGGATGATGAAAGAGATCTGGGAATAGATGGTAGTGATGGTTGCACAACAATGTCAATGCGCTTAATGCTGCAGAACTGTACACTTCAAAATGGTTAAATGGTAAATTTTATGTTATATATATTTTATCACAATAAAAAGAAAGAAAGAAAAGTACACTTATTGCTACTCCTTAGAGTCCTCTGAAATGGGGCACTTCACCTGCCAGGATGACAGGCTCCTTCTGCAATGAATCACGTACTTCCTGGGAAAGCAGTGACCCTGAGCAGAATGACATGGCCTGCGTCCATACCTAATCCAGCGAACACATGCAGCACAAGGGCCTGTCTAACTTGTCAGAGTTTATGAGAAAATCCTGCAAGGACTAGGAGCAGCAACTGAAGACAGCATTTTTAAAGCTGGAACAAATTAAAAGTTTTAGCTAGGACAGTGAGGTCTCATTTCCACTTGAATTAAAAAGCTCTAGACAGTGGAACTTGCTTCTTGGTTGTTATGTTTTGCAATATTTACTATGCCATAATGTTTACTACTCAATGCTATCTGCATGGCAAAAAGAGAAAAACAGAATCTGGCTTCTAAATTGCCTTTCCTGGGGAAAGAGGAAGAAAAGGAAAGAAAGTACAGTTAAAGAACTCCTTCAAACAGATATTATCAGGGAAGCAAAGCTTTGTGGAACATTCAAACAAATGAGAAATGACTAATGATTTTCTTCAATGCTATTGGTTTCTTATCCTAAGGAAGTTAACTCAGATACCCTACTAAGATTGGGGAAGGTGTGCAGGGGAGTGTTAGAGAACACCCACCACCAAACCTATTCTTTGTATTTAGGTGTAAACAAAACTTATAAGCACAGCGTAGGGGGAAATAACTCAAAGAAGGCAACATGCATCCAGGTTTCTAGGTGGGGAAAAGGTGGGTGGGCAGGAGAGGGGCTTAGACCTAAGGAAGGGTTGAGGATTTACAGCAGATCACTAAGAGACTTTTCATCTTCTGCACCCTGTGAAGCGGTCTCCTTCTTCTCCACATAGCTCTGAGTAGCTGTCAGGAAGTTCAAGGTGCACTGTCCCTGACAAGAAGTTCAGCTACAAGAGGACAGGGACCTTGTACTGCTTGTGCAGATATCCCCAGAGCCTGGCACATAATAGATACTTAAACAGTCACCACGTAAGTGCTACTCCAATCTTACTTAATCTTCATTGAAAAAGACGGCCCAAAATGAAAGCAATAAATTCCTGCTATAGGAATTCCAGATGACACAACTATGTTCTAGGGAAGAAACTGATACTTTTACCAGTTTAAGGTTTAAGCCATACTCTGAGATATCTGTGGATCCTTACAAGGACAAATTTCTGAGGAGTGTTTACAAAAGCTATAAAACCAAAAGATACATAAGCATCTTACTATAACTTCACCAATCAGAAGACAATGTCCCACTTTCCATTTAAGTGTTTTAAAAATCAAAACCAATGCAAAAGGCAAGAAATTAATCCAGTCCGTCAGCACTGGGTTCCAAGGCTAGTAATACTCCACCATACCTTTACAGGGGGAACATGTACTTACTCTCTGGCTGGAAGACAAAGTCATATACCCAGACAATCAGCAGGGTCCACAAGACACTCCATGCAATTAGCTGCCAGGGCTCATACTTGGTGCAATGTCCATTTACATAATTCTTGGCTTTTGTAGAGTATACTTCCAAAATCTCTAAGTAGGGCTCAAAGGCCTTCTAGAAATATAAGAGAAAAATAGAAACATTACATTCAGTGAGAAAAAGGAAGTCTATTCTTAGTTTGTTCTATAACTCTCATTTTTCAAGGGCAGGTTCATTCCAAATCTGGCCCCATCTCAGCAACAATCCTATCATCCTCCATAGCCCTCAGAACTTGTACACCAGTCATTCCAGTGTAATACTGCCATTTACGAGTCATGTGCACTTTGATGAGACCTCTGATCTGCCTATTTTATACAATGAGAGCTAAGCTAGATCATCATTCCAGCCCTAAAGCTTCTATATGACTGCCAGTATTCACTGTCCTATTCTCTTTAACACAAACGAATCCTCCCAATATGAATGGCATTTCTCTTCTTCTCTACTTTATTTTAATCTTTCCCCTCATCTAACCCAGTGGTCAGCAAACTGGTTATGTAACCATCCTATTACAACTACTCAACTGTGCTGCAAATGCAGTCATAGTGTGTAAACAAATGAAAATGGATGTGTTACAACACAATTTAATTATGAACCCTGAAATCTGAATTTCATATAATTTCCATGTGTTGCAACATATTCTTATTTTTTAATTTAAAAAATGCAAAAATTATTCTTAGCTCATGGACCATACAAAAGCAGGCATAGGGCCATATCTGGCCTATAGGCCATGGGGTTTGTTTGCCAATCCCTACTCCAAGGCCCTACTTGACTATAAATCTCTTAAAGTCAGGGATCATACCTTGTCATCATGTATATCCTTCAAAATACAAGGGCATAAGCAAGAAAAAAATCTTCTCATCTATAAACACACCACAGTACCTCATTCATGAGAATTCATCTCTCCCTTTAAATTCTACTCCAGTATTCATTTGTGATAAGCCCTGCTAAGAGCTTATCTCAACCTGCCTTGCAGTCTACTCATCTGTTTCTTATCGCCCTGACTACATGGTTAGGTCCTCAAAGACAGAGTAGTTCAAAGTCATATTAATGATGCCACATAGTGCCCTGCATAAAAGAAGGTCATCTGATAGTTTATTTGTTCACTTATTCAACATTTATTAAGCATCTCCAATGAAAATGGCTGTGACAAAATTAAAACACCTCCAATGTTTAAGGCATTAAGTTGGGAAAGTATTCAGGTAAATGTATTTCCTTGTCCTCACTGAGCTTACAGTCTAACGGGAGTGATGTATGTGTGTCTATTCATAGATACACAGGCACATACATATATAAATAAATAATTCAAACTCTTCAGGGAAATAGCTATAAAAAAATGCATGCTAAGAGAGAGTACTGAGGAAGGCCCATCTAACTCTGTCTGAGGGAATGACAATGACAGGATAAAATGTAAGATAGTTTAAACCAGGAGTCCTCAAACTTTTTAAACAGGGGGCCAGTTCACTGTCCCTCAGACCGTTTGAGGGCCGGACTATAGAAACTATGAACAAATTCCTATGCACACTGCACATATCTTATTTTGAAGAAAAAAAACAAAACTGGAACAAATTGTCCTCAGCAGGTCACATGCGGGCCATAGTTTGAGGATCCCTGGTTTAAATGGTAAAAGAAAATTCTCTGGGCAGAAAAGTTAAAAGGAAAAAAAGTCACACCAAGAAGAAAAAAATAGTAGCTGCAAATACATAAAAACGATCTGGGGATAGCCACAGTTCTATGTGTTATGAGTATAAGCCACTTGATGGCAGAGACCACATCTGTCTTATCCAGTGCTAATTCCCCAACAGAGTGCCTGGCGCACAATCTGTACTGAATACACACTTGGACAGTGGCTGACAGTGCCCAAGTAAATGAGTGAACAAGTCGATCAGAGGACTGAGTCTGGGAGAAGTACACTTAGTCCATATTAAAAATGGACTTGGGGAGAGAAAAGCATGGAAAGTAGAAGTATAAAGTGATAGGAACATTTTGTAAAGTAATTTGTTGGAATCTATTAACATTTTAAATTCTTACTCATGTTGACCTAGAAGTTCCACTTTTTGATATCTACATACTTATTCATGTGTACAAAGAGACATGTCCAAGAGCATTCATTTCAGTATTCTTTGTAACAGCAAAAGAAAAAATATAAATAACATAAATATCCATCCATAAAGGAATGGTTAAACTATAATACACACATTTTATGTACCCATACTATGAAATATTAAAAAGATAGATTTACATGAACTACATGGAAAATTTTCCAGAACATAATATTGAGTAAAAAAAAGGAAAAATAGTAAAATAAAAGGCATGAACTGTTGAGCATGAGAGTAATTTTTTTTTTTAAGATAACTTGTGAGAGATAAACAGGAGGAAGTCAGAGATTAGAGACAAAAATTTTACTTAAGAGATTGCTGCAAACGTCCAGGGGAGAAATAAATTGAGTTTGACCTTAAGCAATACAACACTGGGGATAAAAAAGTACTATAGATTTGAAAGACATTTCTGGAGGTGGAGCAAACAGGATTTGGTAACTTATTATTAATAGATATGGGAAATACGGAGTGGGAGAAGTATAGATAATTCCAGATTTTCAAGTTCAAGTTTGAGAGACTGGTTAAATAGTGCCACCATTAACCATGGTAAGACTAGAAGACAAAGGGAAGCTAAAAATGGTAGTAGATACTTTGAGAAAAAGATAATGACATTGGTTTGAGTTATGCCCTATTGGATATCCATATGAAATGTTATAGTAGCAGTGTGAAAGCTTAAGAAGGAAGATAGATACTCAACAAATGTTTGTTGAAAACATTTATACCTGCAATGGAGTGAATGTTTATGTCCCCCCAAAATTCCTATGTTAAAACCTGACTTGTAAGCTGATCTTATTAGGAGGTGGAAGCCTTTGGGAGGTGATTAGACCATGAAAGCATAGCCCTCAGGAGTAGGATTAGAGCCCTTATTAAAGAGACCCCCCCAGAGGGCTAATTCATCCCTTCCACCACTTGAGGACATGGTGAGAATGCACTGACTATGAGCAACTTCTATGAGGTCCACCTTTTAGGAAGTGAGCCTCATCAGACACTAAATCTGCTGCTGCCTTGATCAGGGGCTTCCCAGATTCCTCTGTGAACTGAGAAATAAATTTCTGTTGTTTATGAGCCACTCAGTTTAGGCATTTTGTTACAGCAGCCTGAACAGATTAAGATAATACCCTTAGTAATTAGACTGTGGTATAAGGTGATTAACATTGGGTTCCCTAGAGGACTATCCATGGAAACAGTTTATCTGCAACCCCTCCAATAGTTCTTGGTGGCAATTCCCCAGAGTCCACTGTTGCATCAACAACTTCAATCCTACAAAGCAGTCGCAGTACCAGTCAAAACCTGTGAAAGACTAGGAGTCTATCATCAGAGATATGTCATTATTTCCATCATATAAAGAATCTTCTAGCTCATACCTGTAATCCCAGCAATTTGGGAGGCTGAGGTAGGAGGATCGCTTGAGGCCAGGAGTTCATGACCAACCTGGGCAACATAGCAAGACCGCACCTCCAAAGATAAATTTAAAAATTGTCTGGGTGTGGTGGTAAACACCTATAGTCCTAGCTACTTGGGAGGCTGAGGCAGGAAGATTGCTTGAGACCAGGAGTTCGAGGTAACAGGGTGCTATGACTGTGCCACTGCACACCAGCCTGGGAGACAAAGCAAGGCCATGTCTCTTATTAAAAAAAATTTTTAAAAGAATCTTCTAGTGTTACAACTGTGGTCAAACCATATGGTTAAATGGTGTATAATGAATGGGATGATGAAAGAACAATCATTCAGATCAGCTTGTCTTCTGGTAATACTAATTCCTAATTTACCCAGAAAATAGAGGATATAAATGTCAAAAGATGTCTACAGGTAGTACCAACTCTTCACAGCACTGAACAAAAAGTAATGTAACTAGTATCAGGAGACAGAAAAAACCCCAGAAAATATAAACTAATTTTTTTTAAAGCCTTAAAATTAAAATATAAAGACATTCCTCACTAACATTTATAAAATTGTATTCAGCAAGAATATATTTTCTTGGTAATTGCTTTGTTTCTTAAGAAGATAATGGGAATCTTTGGATTCAAAGAGGATACTTTAAGAGAAAATATATTATCTATAAATTCTCCACCTCCAAAGACAGAACAACACTGTAGTTGTATGGGTTCCAACAAACTTTCTGAGTAGGCAACTGCCTGATCACAGAAATTACATCTCCTGGCATCATCCTAAAGTCCTTCTGGGTTACTACAAACAACCTAGGCTCAGTCCCTGATGAAGAAGCATCTCACAACACTGGAAGCTTATGCATTATTAGGCTCTGTGGGGTAATGTATCCTATCTCTTTGGAAAAAAAGGATGAGGCAGCTCCTCTGGGCCTTGAAAACAGCACAAACCCCAGGCTGGGTCCTGATGCAATACTCCAGCCCTTGGGAAACACAGAATCCAGGAGCTAAAGGGAACCTAGAAGGTCAAAATCAACATTTCCACTTTATAAGCAGAGGATCCAAAGTGAAATGGCGTGTCTAAGCTCATACAGACATGCATGTGACAGAGTGGTGACTAAAAACCAAAGCCTCCTGACTCAGTACTAAGTACTCTGTTTCAATTCCTGATTCTTAGTATTCATGGGCACAGGATCATTTAACATATTACAATCCAGCAGCATCCCACAAGTTTTCTGTTCAATTTATGTTCCTGGCAGAATTGACCTTGGATACATGGTACTGTTCATAACAAACTAAAATTGTACAGCAGGTCATGACTACAGATAAACAGCTAGATAGAGATAACACATAGAGATGACACATAATATGATTATAATTACTGCTTCTCACCATGTCTTTTTGCTTATAACAACACATTTTTTGTCTGTATATACTGCACATATAATTATAATTCTTAGACTTATGTTTATTTCAACTTAATCTATGTGTGTCTCTGGAGATATAAGAAATATAAATAGTCATCCACAAAGGCCACTAGCATATTGTGTAACTCCAGGCAAATTATGTCACCAGTTTGTGCTTCTATTTCTTTATTTAGAAGAGGAAACACAAGAAAAATACAGTCACAAAACAAATAAATTGTGTCTGTGTATGCCTGTCCTGGGGGGTGGCGTATTATGTCCAGCCCCTATTTAATAGAACAGTATTTTTGGTAAAGCTTCCACAAGTAAAGCATTTCATCCTTCACTGTTACAAAACTAGAAATGTGCCACTAGAACAAAAAAACAAAAAACATCTTGTCTGATGAATGACAGTACAGAATATCATAAATCTTTTTAAAAGTATAATATTAAATGAAAAAAAAACTTCTGATAACCTTCGTAGTATAAAGATTCAAAATATTAACTACTTTAAGAAGATACTGTCAAATGATAAATAAACTAACCAGCCTTTCTCTTGTTATTTCTATTTCCAATCTAATGATTAGGTTTCAACTCATGCCTAAAACACATGGAAATAGTACTCAATAATCCTAGTCATTATTAGATAAAAAGCAGTTGCTAGAATTTATGAGACTCAATGATAAGGAACTCTTTCAGCCCCCAAATTACTTCAAGGGAGCAAGACACTTTCATGAATGTACACAATAGCAGAAGTCTACAAATATTGTAAATCTAGGGCATGACACTTGTTAGACCACTGAGTTTCAAATTATTCCAATACAGCCCCATAGAAATGTATTTACAACATAACCCAGGACACACAGAAACAGAAAAATATAAAACCAAAATAATACCTAACATCTTATTACTTGTGATACATTCACATTTCTGTTCTATTTCCTCCTCCTTTTCAATGCTTCGCCCACTAAATTGATTTTGTGTCCCTCTAAATGGATCATGACCTGCACTCTTAAAACCAGTGAGTGCCTCAGAGTGATTTCACTTCTGGCTTCCTTAAATTTAAAATGTGACTGTGTAATGCTGTAAGGAAGATAATACAAACGTTATTTTCCACTCTACACAATTTCAGTGCATTTTGCACTTATGACTTACTCTCTTAACATTTTTGTGAGGCCAGGATTATGATATGCAGTAATAAGCCCAGGAGATAATTCATTCCAACCAGTCTTGAGTTACTTTCCTATCGATACTATCCCACAGCTATACCCAAGTCCCCATATCACTTCAAAAGAGCAAAAGATTCCTAAAGGAAACATCCCACTATAACACTCTCCACCCCCTTCTCCCACCCCTCCTAAAAACCTTCTTTGACAACAGATGTAGCTCTTGATCAACTAAAAATTAGGCAGTGATATTTCTTCCTCATTAAATTTCTTGATTACCAAGTAATGCCTAAAGAGACATTCTACAAATGAATATGACTAAAAGAGAAAAGCCATCTTGGCAAACATTTCCAGACCCACACTGGATGATGTGTCTTTCCTTGGAGCTAATACAGTCTTTTCTCCATTAAGCAATAGGGCTAACTACTCACTTTGGTTTAAATAGCCCCTCCAAAACTCATGTTGAAATTTAACTGCCATGGTAACAGTGCTAAGAGATGGGACCTTTAAGAGGTGTTTAGATCAGGAAGGCTCTGGCCTCATGAATGGATTAACACCATTATCATGGGAGTGGGGTCCTAATGATAAAGGATGACGTTCTGGCCCTATCCTCTCTGGCTCACATGCTCATCTGTCCTTCTGCCATGTTATTATGCAGTAAGAACACCCTCATCAGACACCAGTGCCATGCTCTTGGACTTTCCAGTCTCTAGAACCGTGAGCCAAATAAACTTAATTACCCAGTCTGTGGTATTGTGTTATTGCAACAGAAAATGGGCTAAGACACCACCTGTATTTGTTTTATTCAAAAGCAATGGCATCTCCATTCAGGCAGCCCCTCAGACATGCCAACCTAGAAAGAGCTCTACCCCGCAATACTGTCACTGGTATAGACATGCCTACTGCTATTTAGGAGTTTGAGTCATTTGACAATTATTTCCTAAGTGCCTACTCTGTGCAGACACTATTTTACAAGGATCAGAGAGTTCAGCCATTTGTTTCACTGAAAACTTTCTTTTCTCTTTAAAACTCAAAGATTAGGTGACCACCTGACTAGAGAGAGACTAAAACTAATTTAGAAAGAGAAGGCTCAAACGGGCCATGACAACATGCACAGAAAAGGGTGAAGCACTTCAAAAGCATTAACTTACTTGGAGAGAATACATGGTAATATTTACACAACTTAAAACTTTAAATGGCTTTCATGCTATTTTATTTGCATTTTATAGTCTCACAAGGCTCTTAGATTAAGGACACACAGTATCACTTTATAGACTGGGAAAACTGAAGTCAAGAAAGGTTAAGTGATTTGCTCTGTCAAACTGACAGAAAGCAGCAGAGTCGGGACACTCTGAGTTGAATTCCAAGAGATGCCTGGGACTATCTCTCAGGGCTTCAAAACAATGTTAATATCTGAACATTAACCAGAAAAGTATGACCTAAAAGAAGAGTACCAAAGAAAACTAAAGAGTTATACAGTAGAGAAACCAACAAGATATTCTAATGTATTTTCTCCTTACTGCTCTGCTCACATTAAAGAAAATCAGGCTGAAGATCAAAGAAAAACATCCCCACTGTCAGGCTGATTCACTCCACTAATCAATTCTGGACTGCCACAGAGACAGTTCCTGCCAAGGAAAATGTAGCAATTTTGCTCAGTGGATTATTACAGCACCAAGTAAGTGACTGTTATATGGTCAAAAGTAAAGTAAACACAAGCTACTTTTCTTCAGCTCCTATAACAACTTGTACTCTGAAACTGCCTGCTTGTCTGAATGTGCATTACTGGCCACAACAGACGCCTGGAACCGGAAGCATTCAAAACAGCAATGCCTTAACGATTTTATTGCTCTCTGGAGATTCGTTGTAAAATCAGGTTCTGGGAAAGCTACTTTCCTACAGAAGGTTCACTTTCACACCATAATACAATGTCTTTTTTGTATCTCTAATGTGACAAATATCCAGTAGGCCTCAATTCAGGTTATTTCTCAAAAGTCAATCAGGGCCAAACTGCATTAGCCAATTGTATGGTGAGTTAACTTGTCCCAGAGGCAAAGCATTCAACCCTGGTAAGGGAGAATAATCCAACTGTAATATATGAACTCTCTTATGGTACCATGAGCTGAAAAGAATACAAATAAGAGGGAGCATACCTCCCTCTTATCTATATCTCCTATGCTGCCTAAAACAGGTTTCTCCACCCTAGTAGGACATCAACATTTATTTAAATAAAGTGAAATAATTACAATACTGTATATACTTTTGACAGTTTTGTTTTGCAAGCTCCTAGGAAGTTTCTGCGTCCTGTCTCCCACATCTCTCCCATTCAAGCTTAACAAGACACAGTGGCAGTGGACTGAATCTGCAGAGGGGAATGGCTGGTTATCTGTAACCAGACTCTGCACACACTAGCACTCTTATGACAAACTCACAAGATATGCTACATAGCAGGCTATCAGAGCTGAATCCATCCTTCACAGATGAAGACACTGAGGCCCAAAGATCACACAACTCAGAACTGGCAGAGCCAGGATTCAAATCTTCTTGCTCAAAATACATTCTTTTTTCCATATTTTCCACTGCCCAGTTTTCCAGAACCAAACTACCAGTGGTACAAATCATAAGATAAACAGGTTCTAAATAGACAGTTCTCATAGAAGTGATTAATCACTACTCTTCCAACTAAGACAAACAACACTGCCAAATTACCTGAACAATGTCCTACAAAGGCTACGTACTTTTAGGATGTGGACTGCTATTAAGTGACTTTCGCAAACTGCAAACTTCATTCTTCTCTCAGCTAGAGACTTACACTCACATTACTTAATCTGCTTCCAAAAGAAAGACTGAAAGAAATTATTTTGAAAAGTACTTCAAAGAGTTGTCTTCAAAATCACAAAATGTTACTGTTCGAAGGAACATTAGAGAACACCTTGTCCAACCCCATTTCAATGATGAAGAAACTGAGGCACAAAGACTAATATCAAAATGTGCCTTCCCCAGGGTCAAACTAAAGGCAAAGAGAATCAAAGTTCTTGTTCAATACTCTTTCCATTAAACCAGTGGGGTACATCAACATCACCCAAGTATTATGTTTCAGAATATGCCACTCAGAAGTTCATTTGGTACAGATAGAGCCCCGAAATGTGTATTTTGTAAAACCTCCCCCAGGTGATTCTGACAGGCATCTCTGGTTAAGAATCTCTTCTCTTCCCATCCCTTTCTTTTACAAAAGAATTACCCAATAGCTGACTTAACATACTACTGAGACCTAGTCACCAAACTTAGTGGCTTCCCAGCATTCAGACAGGTGGAAAAAGGTATCCACCAAGCTTTCCTGGGAAGCATTAAAGTCAGGGCCCAGTCATGTCAATACACTAGAAATCAACTAATTGTTCTTGGTTAATATTTATTCTTTGGCCAGACATTAATGAAAATCAAAATCTTCCACCCTGCAACCCTGCAAAGAAAAAAGTATTTGTTTTCCTCTTCCTTCCTTCACCTTTAATATAACTGCACCCAATACTTTTTCCAGAAGAACCAGAAATCTGAGCTTTAAAGCAGGAATGGGCTGTTGAGGAAAAGAAAAACTGGTTTTATCCAGTTCACCCACTGCCTTAGAGTCTTAAAATCAAAGGGTACTCTAAGGACTGAGACTCAGGTTAGGGAGTGAAGTTAAAATACAGAGAGACCCAAAAGGTTAGTATATTTATTCTTACTTCATTTCTGCCCTAAAAACAGAAAACAAAGCTAACTGAATCTGATTCTCTTTCATATCACATTCTGCAGAACTTCAAAGTGCAAAGTAAAAAGGTAAGAAAACACTATTGTCCTCGGAGCCTCAAAAGGCACTAAAGTTTATCATCAAAACCAGATCACAATCCCAAAGGGAAAAGTCCCCTGGGTCATTAAAGAAGAAGTAAGAATTGAGCAACAAGACCAAACAGACATTCCAAGTAGCCAGTAGTGACTGTGATACAGAATTGTTTGAAGAGACTGAATCATCATTTCTTAGAAGATATAGAGCAAACCACATATACTTCACCCAAAATGCCACTATGGGTGAGTCGAGCAATCTACATCTTAAGTTCACTTCAAAAGCTTAACACTGTACATTTTCCCTTCCAGCCACGCCTTGTCAAGAGTCAGATATGTATGCTTAGTACTATTCCACAGCAGTACTAAGTCGAACTGCTCTAGACTTAGCACTGGAGTATTCAGGCAAAGCACCTTTCCAGAGGTGCAAAACAATCCTGGCCACAAAAATGAGACATACATGAAATGTTCCCAAATCACAAGGAGTGCATTCACAGATGAATCAAAGCTTCTAAGCTCATAAAAGATGACAGCCCTCAGCTAAATGGTCATTTTATTTACTTGTGGTCAGGACAAGGCATCATATAAAGACAGGTGCTGATTCTGTCATGTAACAATTCTGAGCACTTCGTTTCTGAAATACATCAAAAGAAAGTAGGAGGGGGAGCTTAAAATAGAAGAGAAAGGTAAAACATATAAACCTAAGTCTAATAAGCAGAGGAACATGCTGAGGGATAGAGGTAAAAGAGCAATTATAGGTTTTGTAGGCAAATA
This sequence comes from Microcebus murinus, assembly GCF_040939455.1. NCBI lineage: Eukaryota > Metazoa > Chordata > Mammalia > Primates > Cheirogaleidae > Microcebus > Microcebus murinus. The sequence goes on along the minus strand of NC_134117.1, from coordinate 53,169,613 downwards.
TACTCTCAGAATAAGGCAAGGAGGTAAGGGAAGAAAACTTCTATGCAAATCTGTACATGGTATGTTGCTAAATTTGCTATGAACTTCTGGAGTCTCTGACAATAACTAGCTAAATAACTTACTGTGCACATGCACAAAGGTATTTCAAAGTATAAATGAAGATCATCATCCTTTGAAGACTAGAAATAAGAATTTCTTGAATAAGATCTAGTCAAATAATTCCATATTCTTCACACAGAAAGGAGAAGTCTTGACTTCTCTAAGTATATCACAATTGGAGAAGAAGTTATCTGAGGTTCTCCCTTCTCATACTTATCTCACTATGATAATAGGATTATCTATCATTGTCATGGAGTTAAGACACCTAGACTTTCCAAATTTATAACCATTTATAGAAATCCTTTCCCTACAATAGTCACACTGCTATAAGAGATGAGAAATATTGAATATATGCTGAGAAGTATAACCTGCCAACAGAAAAGAACCCAAACTCTGTAAAATAATTTAAAGAGGTTTATCCTGAGCAGAATATATGCAACCATAGCCCAGAGAGCCATGCCCAAAAAGTCTTGATCAAGTGGTCTTGCCGTGGTTTGGTTTTATACATTTTAGGGAGACAGAAATTACGCATAAGTAGGCATCCACTGGTTTGGCCCCAAAAGGCAGGATACTCAAAGCGGGGGATTACAGGTTATAGGTAGGTCAAAGATTCTTTGATTTGTAATTGGTTAAAGAAATGAAGCTTTGTCTACAGGCTTGGAATGTTTTAAGTTAAGGAAGTCTGTTAATCAGAGACAAGTCACTGGATGTATACAGCACATATTCTAAGACTTACATGATCTGTTAAGTAAATTGATGACCTGCAGGTATGGCTTAACCTTTGTCTTACATGGCCTTAGGCTTATTAATGACTTTGTGTCTTATTGTTACAAAAAATAACTCCAAAAGGAATAGGGCATACTTGGGCATGTTTGACCTCCCTTCTCATGGCTGGCAACTCGGCTTAACTAAATTGCAAAAGCTATTTCTCTGGAGATTTCTCACATAAAGAATAAAACAGGGACCAGTTTATGCCTGGGTCCCCGACTGACCCTTAACCTACATAAACACCCTTTGGAAAGTCTACCTTCAAAATCACCACAGAGCTGCTTTTAAAAATTGAAGTAAACAGTTGAGCGAATTTAATTTAAAATTAATAATTAGAAGAGTTTCAGCCTTTTTGATAATATGTTTAAAGTGCAGAGGGAAATGTGCTTACAATAGAAAATTATACATTATCTAGGACATCCCTCCAGGTTACCTGATTCTGATTATAAGGAAGCTGTTTATATATCTAAAAGTAGATAGCAATGAGCAATGCAAACTAATCTTCATCTATAACTATGCAAATTCTGTGAGGTCCAGTAAAGGTTGAACTGACTTCCCTCTCCCTAGGAAAGAAAAAAGTTTTGCCTCCACTCGTACATTAATTTCAATATTCCTGATCTATACACATGTCTGTTCTTTGGACTTTACCTTTGAACCAGTTATAATAGCTGCCTGGTTTCCTCATTATGATCTTTAATGTGTGTTCATTTTCTATCTGTACAAGAGTCAGGATTTTATTTTGTTAAAATTACCTTTTAACAAAAGCTAGAGATCTTCACAGTTCCCCAAACTCCCTCCAACCCCAAAAATGGGTGCAAACATAAAGTTTAGTAAATAACTACAAAGAGTTGAAGAGTTCAAGACATCCTCAAAGCCAGTCACTGGGGTCCACATTGCCTAGTTAATACCCTCTGCTCTACAATGAATCATAGAAGTGGTCTTAGCATTGACAAAGGGTCCCATTATATGTGAAGTAAACCCAAGATTCCTATGTCTCCCGTAGGCGAGAACAAAAGAGACACTATTGGATATATCCATTACTTAAGATTCTGTAGGAAAGGCCCTATAACTCCAATAAAAAGTGCAGTCCTGACCCATGCTACAACAGGGATGAACCTTGAAAAACATTATGATAAGTGAAAAAAGTCAATCATGAAAGACCATGTATTGTATGATTTCATTTACTATCCTAAACAAATCTACAGAGAGAAGACTGAGAGTTGTCTAGAACTAAAGACTGGAGGGAAATAAGGAAGTGACTGCTAAGCACTGTGTTTCTTTGGAAAATGTTCTAAAATTGATTGTGGTGATGGCTGCACAATTCTTAACATACAAAAAAACAATGTGTTATACACTTAAAAGTGCATCATGACCCAGCAATTCCATTTGTGTTCACCAAATGTTTTCTCAGCTAAGACCAATCACCTAAGATTCTTTGGATTTACAGGCTTAAAAAAAAAGGCCTTCTGAAAAAGCTTCTAGCTTCTAAATGGGCCAAAGATAGCAGCAACTTCAATTCCAGAATCGGAGAGTAAAGCTCTGGACTCCAAATGAAAGCAACCGTAAATATCTAAGAATAACTTGTCTAAAGGTATATCTTTAAAGAATTTATAAACAGAATTACTAACTAGTAAATGATGAAACTCTTAAAAACCACTATTTTTCTTTGGCAATTCCTAAGCATATACTACAGCAACTACCCAGATATCAAAAAAGACCATCACCTCTGAGAATTGCCATAAACTGACACATCATCACCACTCCTGTGGTCTGAGAGTCATGTTAATGTATCTACAGAAAGGCAGCTGTGGTGTTCTAGAAAGTCGAGACTGGTAATCAAAAGCTTCGACTGTAATTTCAGCTTTCACTTAGAAGCTGTGTGACCTTTGGCACTTCAGTGAACCTCTATGCAACTGGATTTTGCTCATTTGCAAAAATATTATAGATGCCATTCTTATACAACAAAAAGTTTTTCAAGGAAAAAAGATAACACTATCCACTCACAGGGTTGTTGTGAATAGTAAATGAAATAAAGTAATAGAAAATTAATTCAGATAATGAACATTTAGTGAATTTGAATTCTGTGAAGATAAACATTTTTCTTTCCTCTTGACTAAATAGCAAGGAAGAGCAACCTTCCCAGAGTCCAAGCAAAGTCACAAAGGAGATGGGAGAGGCTATAAGTTGTTTGATTTCCATGCCTATGTTGTATTTTCTTATAGACAGTAGAAATAAAATACATCTTGTAATGAGCTGCTCCTCAGTTTTGTAAGAAAGATGTTAAGTCAACTCTTAACCTTCAACAATCTACTATATCAATCAGAAGATTGCAGTGCCCTCTTACCTACCTACAGAACAGGATTAAATCAGTTACCTACTGTGTTTACAGATCATAAACTTATATATTTTCAGTCCTCCAAATAGACTGCTGTTGACTGCTATGGTGATGACTCTTAGGAAGGCATTTGAAAATGATTTCAAAAAGGGCTGTGTTACATAGTCCTAGGCTTTCTTCTACCCTGGCTCAATAGCCAGACAAGCAGCAGGCCTACCATGGAATTCTCATATTTGCCCTAAATCCCTTTCTAATAGAGTTTGAAAACAGAATTTTCTATTTACCATAATTCTCTCAAAGACTCTGTGCCATTTAGACTGGAATTCAATACAGGATTGATCTATTCCTTTTTAGACCCATCTGCCAAAATGCAGTTCAAAAGAATGAACTTAAATCCTCCAGAGAAAGCCTCCAGAGAACATAGTCTCCCAAATACTGAGCCTAAAGTGTGATATATCACAACAGCTACTTAGATTCTAAAGAGGTACAGAGGATTATGATTTTAGCCTCAGAATTAACTTATAAATATTGTTTTATAACTAAATTCTGCCTTTAACAGGGCCCTTTTAATACTCAAAAAGAACAAAACTTTGTTTCCATGAAATATTTATCAATATTTATAGACTAGAGAGAAAAAAGAATGCAGTAAGCTATACTCTCTGAAGAAATAACAGAAAAGGAAGGGCATTTCACATTTTTAAAGTGCCTACACAGCTTCAGGAAAGATATCTCAGTGCTCTTGCCAATGTGTAGTGTGCATATAAAAGAAATTTAATATTTGCTGCCCAAAGCTAAATCCACAAGTTATCTATTATGAAAACCCAATAGGAGTATAAATTGGTACAACCACTTTGGAAACCTGTTTGACAGAAAACATTACGACACAGCAATTGTATTTATGTTTTGTCTTTTGTTTTTAGATATGGGGTCTTGCAAAGTTACCCAGGCTGGATTCAAATTCCTGGACTCAAATGATCCTCCTGCCTTACACCGGATTTATTTATGTTTTATGTTTACCAAAAGGTATGTTCAAGAATGTAGCTATGTCACATAATAGCCAAAAAACTAGAAACATAAATGTTCACCAACTATAGAACAAATCAATTGAAATATATTTAAACAATTGTATTATACTACTACAAAGCAAAAAAGAAAAAAGCTACTGCTACATAAGAGCATGACTGAATCTCACAGACAATGTTAAGCAAAAAGGCCACTCACAAAAGATATACTGTACGTTTCCATTTATATAGTTTAAAATCAAAACAAATCTATGGTGAAAAGAATGATTACCTTTGGCATGTATCAACTGGGAAGGAACATGAGAAATTTGCTGGAATGCTGGAAATTTCTTATATCTTGATCTAGGTAGTGAGCACAGTGTACCCATATACAAATATTTATTGACCTGTATAATTAAGATTTGTGCCTTTTACTGTATGCAAATTATGCCTCTAAAAGGAAAGCCCTATGGTATTTTTTATTCAAAACTGATTTATTTAAAAAAGTGATTTATTCACTTCATGGTAGAACAGAACAAATCACTGATGTATAAATGACTGTGCCAGAATAATGGACTAGGAGGACTGTTCTGCAGTTTCTGCCTATATAACTGTCAATTCATTCATCAAACATTTATGGTTTGCCTATTTAATGACAAAAAGTTAAAGTAGCTATATTGTATTAAGTTAAAAAGCATTAGATAAAAAGCTCAACCTACTGAATAAGATGTAACAATTTTTTTGTTTGGTTTTTTTTTTGGTTGTTTGTTTTTTTTTGAGACAGAGTTTCACTCTATTGGGAGTGGGGGGCTAGAGTGCCAAGATGTAACAATTTTAAATATGTATGCACCTAGTAACAAAATCTCAGCAAATATACAACACAATCTAACAGAACAAGGAGAAAAAGCTAAAAAATCGATAAGGCATATGACTTGAAGAGGCAGCCACAAAACAGGATGGTAATGGTCATTAAACATTTAAAAAGAGTATTTAACCTCATTAGTAATCAGAGAGAATGCACATGGAAATCACAATTAGATTCACCTACCTAAATTGGCAGATTGGCAAAATACAAAAAGCCTTATAAATATCATATCTGTCAAGTTGGGTAGAAACAAGAACTCTCATATACTGTTGATTGTAGCCTAAATTGTACAGGCCTCTTTAGAAAAGTTTGGTATTGTCTGGTGAAGGTAGGGATGGATATATGCGCTTTACAATCCAGAAATTCTACTCCTAGGTATAAATCCCAGAAAAACTCTTGCACCTGTTATCACTTGTTATATACAAGAAATTTTGTAATGCTAATGTTCAAAAAAGCCCTGACTTGGAAACAACCCAAATGTCTCTTTTTTTTTTTTTTTGGAGACAGAGTCTCGCTTTGTTGCCCAGGCTAGAGTGAGTGCCGTGGCGTCAGCCTAGCTCACAGCAACCTCAAACTCCTGGGCTCGAGTGATCCTTCTGCCTCAGCCTCCCGGGTAGCTGGGACTACAGGCATGCGCCACCATGCCCGGCTAATTTTTTATATATATATCAGTTGGCCAATTAATTTCTTTCTATTTATAGTAGAGACGGGGTCTCGCTCTTGCTCAGGCTGGTTTTGAACTCCTGACCTTGAGCAATCCGCCCGCCTCGGCCTCCCAAGAGCTAGGATTACAGGCGTGAGCCACAGCGCCCGGCCCCAAATGTCTCTTATAAGTAAAATGGATAAATAAATTGCAGTTTAGTAATACAATGAACTACCACACAGCAATCAAAATGAAAGAACTAAACTACATGCAACAAGGACGAATCTCACAAATACTGAGCAACAAAGGAAAAATCACAAAAATACATATAAATCCATTTACATCAAGTTAAAAAACAAAACTTGGGATGCATACGCAAGTAGTAACATTATTGAAAAAAAAGGGAAAAACAGCAAAGAAATAACTATTCTAAAAATCAGGAGAGTGCTTATCCCCAGAGAAGAGGGAAGGGGATTGTCTGTAACAGGATAGGGTATATGGGTTTGAGGGTAAATGTTCCATTTCCTAACCTGCTATGGTTGTTTGCATTATTATGATCCTTTAAAATGTAGATATGTGCTTTATATACTCTTCTGTATATATAACTTCCAAAAGCATTTTAATTAAAAAGGAAGGCAAGCCCTTTTTCTTCCCTTCCCTCTTCCTGCTGAATGAAACATGAACCTGATAGGTGGTCAGGAACTGCCTACTCCACATTTCTCTTAAAGAAATATGGACAGAAATATGGCTTACACCTGTGATCTAATCCTAGCACTTTGGAAAGCCAAGACAGGAGAACTGCTTGAGGCCAGGAGTTTGAGACCAGCCTAGGCGATGGGGTAAGACCCTGTCTCAAAAAAGCAAAAAAACAAAGAAAGAAATACATTTATATCTTTTAAAAATCTCTATTACTTTAGTTTTTCCATTACATACAGTCAAATCTAATTCTAACTGATCCATTCATGGATTTGGACAAATGAAACGCTTTCTAAAAGTTCAAGTGGTCCAACAGTGGAAAGAACTCCCTGAGAAAGTATTCAGCATGCACTCCTGACAGGGCACTGTGGCAGGGATTCCTAGGCAGCAAGAAAGCTAGACTACAGGGCTTCTAAATGCCCTTCAAGCAATTAAGATTCTAAGGCTACTACTGGCACAAAGCAGCTCTGGGCTTGCCAAAGCTACAGCAACTCTTTGCCTCTGAATCTATCCTTCTGTTATTGTATCAGTGAGAACATTCCTTTTCTATAATAATCAATACCCTATCTGTCTTCAAGATTCTGCTTGAATGCTCTCTTCACTTGTGCCTTTTAAAATTAACTTGACCTCTACTTTGGCATGCTGGGTATTCTCCCTTTCTTCTCCAGATCCTCTATCCAGCCTTCCCCAACTCTGCAATGTGCCTCAGGAGGCTGCCCTCTATGAATTAAATCAACCACGCTTCCTTAACTTCTCATCTCCAGTTAGGCTGGACCAAGGGAAGGCTCCAGCCGGAGATGAGAGGGTGGAAAAAGAGTCTGAGGTATTCATTCCCTTTGATTCCCTTCCTGCTGGCCACTGGTAGGCAGTGACTGCATTCCTACAGGGTACCCCCTGTTTTGGCAGAACTCTCTCAGCATTCCAGAATCCACTCCCACCGCTGCCCTCTCAGGCCTAAGAGTAATAACAACTCCCCTGTGGCCAGCCCTGAGATGTTTCACCATCCCCTGTTGGTTTTCCTTAGCCCTGCTCAGACTTTGTAAATAGGCCCTAGATCTCCTCAACTGCACTGCTGAAGTGTGCCAGGAAATGACTGACATATCCAGCAAATTACTTTCAGCCTTCACTATTCCATCCTCCCAGATGGCTTCCCTCACCACACCACATGGTAATTGGATTCCGTATATTTACACATACAGAATGACTCACTACAAATCAATTCTCTATGGAAAATTCTTAAGCCCTGGCTGATTCTCAATTCTGCCACCAATGTGTACAAACTGTATGTAATATTAGATTGGGCAAAACCTAATTAAAAAGGTAAATGTTACTAAAAGTTCCTGACAAAGATTACAAAACTAAGCCAAATACTAGGATTTAGATTTTATCTATTAATAACTCCCCTTTTCATTAGATCAAAGGCTAGAGAAATTATTTTATCATTTATAAGATTGGGAGAATGCCAAATACAGTGCTCATCCTATAATGGTCACTCAAATGTCAACAAAATTTTAAATGTCCTATCTCTCAGTCCCAATGAATTTTCCCTTTCTTCTAGCTAATCCTACAAACAAGACAAAAGTTGAAATAATAGAAATGAGCTTTTAATGTCAGTATTTCAGTTTATTGAGAAAGATTCCAGGATCAAAGACAAAGCTCAAAGATCTGGAAAGATTAGATTTTTGAACCCAAAAAACAAAACTGAGAAAGGCCTGCTGCTTTCAAAACATGAAAAGAGGACCATAGAAATACTGCAAAGCAAAGCATTTCTTAAGAATTTTGCTCTGCAGCAGAAGGGCATGCTATCTACTCCCTAACACATATTCTAGAGCGGCAGGGCTTAACCCCTGGGCAAAATAACCCCAAGTAACACTGCAAGAGAACCATTAAACTGCAAGGAATGACTCATTCCCCCACCCATATGAAAGCATAGACTACACAGATACCCAATTATCTAAGTTAAAGAACTTTAGACCAGGGTTTCTCAACCTCAGCACTACTGATGTTCTAGGCCAGATAACTCTTGGTTGGGGAGGACTATGTGCATCACAGGATGTTAGCTGGATAGCAGCAGCACTCCTCAGGTGTGACAACCAAAAATGTCTCTAGCCATTGCCTAATATCCCTGTGGGGCAAAATCACCCCTGATTGAGAAACACTGCCCTAGATAAACAAGTATCACTCAAACTCCATTCAGCACTACTAGCCTATATATGCTAACTTTGATTCATCTATGAATACCAGTTAATTTATTCATAACCTTTGATGGGAAAAGAGAAAAGACACCTAGGGGGTAGACTTGGCTTTATAAAGCACCTTTTCCTTAAAAACTACAAGTATTTGGCAACTTGTAAAGTGATCCCACGCCCTGGCACTGAGGAGGACAACATGGATAAAATGAATAGTTGCCACAGTGGAGAAGGCTGGCTACAAAATCCTTGGACTTGAATTCCCTCTGAAAGCATCTCAACTCTCAATAGATGAACACATGTACTCATTTTATTCTCTGTGAGACCTAAGTGGAAAGTATTACAGTCCATGACATGTCAGACAGGAGCAAAGGGAAAAAAGGCCAGCTAAATACCCTAACCAAATGAGGACAAAATTAAGAGCAGGAATGCACTGAGGGCTGACAGCCCAAGCTTCTCAGTCTAGATTTGAAATTTGTTATAAAAAGACTCCAGGTGATCTTCAAGTTTTCCCTCATGGCACACAGGTGGTTTTCAACTCTATGATCCAATGCTGCCTTCTTGTTACAAATATCTTGTAATGCCCTTTTACTATGCCGAAGTGAAATTAAAACATTATCACATTATACCTATAGACAAATTTTTCTTAATTTCAATATAATTCCCTAAATGTAATGTAAGGGAAAATAAGAACATTTTCTAATAAAACATGTATTTTCAGACAAGGCTATACTAGAAGACAAACGATTTCTCTCCCCCACTTTCCAAATGCACCTTAAGTGAGGGGCTACCCTACCCCTCCTGCTCCATACAAACCCTGTCTCATCAATTGCAATGGTCAGCAACCTCTGTCCCTTGCCAGAGGCAGTGTCACAAAGCAGGTAAAAGGGAGGGCTTCACCACTTAATTGCTGTGATTACCCTCTATAAGTCTAGTTTTTTATGTAAAAAAGGAAGATACTAGCATATTTTCCAAAGAGTTTTTGTGACAACTGAGTATGTAGAGTATCTATTCCTACACCTAACATGTAAAATACACTCAATGTTAGCTACCAGAGTTAAATTATTATTCCTGAGTCTACTCTGAGTTATTTCCTAGCTTTTGTTCATCTTACTCCACTAGCAGAAAGGATGCGTGACTGGATACTCATGTATCAGAAACATTTTTAACAACGTGTGTACAACATAAGAAGTTGCAGCATATGATTTCTAAGATTATTTCTGATTCTGACTCTATGAAATGTTACACTGCACTGAGATTATTTTTTCTTTCCCTTGGGTTCGTTCTTCTCAATGGAACATCAAGAACTCCTCTTACACACCACATAAAACAGTTACAGAAACATCTTGAATTCAGATCATGATGATTGGTATCCTACTGAAAACCCAGCCCTGGTCATTGGTTCTTTACCATTTAGCCCCAAATAGCACATTACAGTCAAGGAAGGGATGACAACTTTTCTAGTGAAAGCACTTCATGTAACATATAATGTCATCTTCAGAAATAATTGCCGAGGGCCACTCATATGTATGTGAATTAATTCCTTACAGCACAGGCAAAGTAACACCCCTAAATATTCTAGATTATCAAGTGAGAAGTGAAAGGTAGTAGCAACAGCTAGAGAAATACCTCAAAACAAAACTGATTTCAAAGTTTATATTCTGAATAAAAGTAATCACTGCTCAGAGTATTCAAGTAAACCCATGAGCCCAAGAATAAGCACATCTCTGTGCATGAAGAAAAATCCAACTCACATATAAGAATCTATAATTTACCTAAATAAACTGAGCTGTAAGAGGAAAACCAGAAACTTCCAATTGTTATAAGTCGTTCTGCATTAACCCTCCAAGATACTAGGAGTATCTATTACCTCTGGGTGATAGAATTATTGGAGTGGGGTTGGGGAATTTGTTTCTTTTGTTTATTCATAATCTCCAATGTTTCTATCATAGTGCTCTTGTAACAATAATTTTAAATTATATAAGGCTATTTAGGCACTGGAAATCCATCAAATTTGAGGCAAGAAACTATTTTAAGTAAACTTTTCATTGGGATCTGTGGATAAACCAAGTATTTATCTATGTTTCTCACATACAACCTAAAATCATTCTTGTTGCCCACCTCAAATCAGAATGGATTACAGCTTAGTTTTCCTCTCCTTTATTCCTCCTGCAGCCTTGACAGGTTTTGCCACTATAAGAAGTCAGCACCAAGCATGAGAAAATATCACTACCAATTTTTGCCAATTTCCCAGTGACAACAACAAAGTCTCGGGATAGTAAGATAAAGATAGAGAAAGTCCAATGACACTCTACAAAAAAGACACCTGCACTCGAATGTTTATAGCAGCACAATTCATAATTGCAAGGCTGTGGAAACAGCCCAAGTGCCCATCAATCCAAGAATGGATTAATAAAATGTGGTATATGTATACCATGGAGTACTATTCAGCTCTAAGAAACAATGGTGATATAGCACATCTTATATTTTCCTGGTTAGAGCTGGAACCCATACTACTAAGTGAAGTATCCCAAGAATGGAAAAACAAGCACCAGATATATTCTCCAGCAAACTGGTATTAACTGAGTAGCACCTAAGTGGACACATAGGTACTACAGTAATAGGGTATTGGGCAGGTGGGAGGGGGGTGGGTATATACATACATAATGAGTGAGATGCACACCATCTAGGGGATGGTCATGATGGAGACTCAGACTTTTGGGGGGAGGGGGGGAAATGGGCATTTACTGAAACCTTAAAATCTGTACCCCCATAATATGCCAAAAGAAAAAAGAAAAAAAAAAAGGATAGAGAAAGGAATTGTTTTTTAATCACTGATGTTTGCACAAAGAGACATATCAGACTCACAGAAGTAACTTATTAAATAAAAACTAAATACAAACACTTCTTCCATATTGCTATTTGAAAGCTACAGGTTCTCCACAATTCTCACACTAAAGAGCCAATACAGAATCACAAACGTCTGAAGAATAAAATGTCATTTTGGTAAACGCTCATTTGGAAATGCTATTCTCCCTGCTCAGTGAACAAACAGCACAGAAAGAGCTCAGGAGGGGAAGAGAAAACAGCCTCTACCAAAGCAGGCATACTTGTCAGCCCAACAAAAGAACTTAAATGCAGACTAGTTCAATCCAACAAGCATTTGTTAATCATTTACTATATTCAGAGCACCATGATAGGTGTTTACTCATCTCTAAACAAATAAGACATGATATCTGCCTTCCAGGGAATCATACTCTAGTCTGGGAGACCAGCACTTAATGAAGACCCTGATAAAAGATAATAACAGAGGTTTTTTAACAGTGCTCTGGTAGTATGGGAAAGGAGAAATTAAAACCAACTGCAAGAATTTTGAAAAAGAAAGCCAGGCCAGGTGCTCCTGTGTAGTCCTAGCTACTCCAGAGGTGGAGGCAGGGAGTTAAAGGCTGCAGTGTGCTATGATGACGACACTGCACTCAGAGTGAGGACAAAAAATAAATAAAAAATTTTTGAAAAGGTTTCTTCAATAATGTTTAAGTCTTGTATATACCGTATTCATATATTTAATTCAGTCATTTATTCATTCTGATCCAAAATAAATGGTGGCAGACGTGCAAAGCTACCAAAAGCAAGCATCAGAGGTGAAATCTACTCATTCTCATCTTTGGACTAAAAATAAAACTTAGGGGACAAGTGCCATCTAGCCAGGAGGATGTCTGCAAAAGCTCACCAGCGTCAGAAGGTCTGTACTAGGCATCTTGCTCTTCCAGCCGTGTCCCTTCGGCGCTCCCCTTTTTCAGTGTCTGTGAAAGGCAACCAGGTCTGTTTACTTCCAGAGCTTCCAACAGTCTCGCCCGCCCGCCTCGGCTCGCCAGGGCGGCCGAGTTATGGTTCTCTGCCTCCTCTGAAGACTCAGATTTCACTCGCAGCTATCACACTCAACCCCAACCCAGCGAATCAGAACCCGGCTGCAACGAGGTATCCCTCCCACAGCTGAGGACACGAATCCAGACCCGGACTCCCACAAAGCATTCCAGCCCGGGAGACACTGGGGGAACGCCCAGCCCGCCCGCCCGGAGCCGGGTCCGAGCCCCCGGCGCAGCCCATTCAACCTAACCCGCGTCCGGCCTCCAGCGGACTCCCTCCCGAAGGAGACCGGCCCGGCTCCCGTCTCCGCCGCTCCCTCCTCAGGACGCCGCCCTAGCGTCGGAAGGACCAGCGAATCCCGCCGACCGCGCCACTCCGGCCCCGCGGGGCAGTGGGCGTCCAGACCCGCCCCCCGCTCGGCCCGCGCCTCCCTCCGCGCACCGGCGAGCCTCGCGCTCCTCCGACCTCAGCCCGCGCCCGCCCCAGGCCGCTCGGCCGGCCGCGTCTGCGCGCCCGACCCCGCCCGGCCCTCGCGCTCCCCTCGCCCCGGGGCGCCGACCCCCGACCCTCCCGGTCCCCGACCCTTCTTCGCCTCCGCTCCCCAGCTCCGGCCCTCCCCGCTCCTCCGGAGCCCGCCGCGGCCCTTCCACCTCCTCACGCCGGAACCAGCTCCCCGCTCCTTCCCTCAGGCACTCGGCCTCGCCGGCCCTGCTCCACCTCCGGCGCCCCTTCCTCCGCGCGCGCCCGACTCGCCGGCCGCAGGGCTCGGGTTCCTCCTGCCGCCGCCGCCGAGATTGGAGGCCCCGCCGCCGGCGGCCCCGCCCCTCCCGGAAATGGCTCCGGGCGGCGCCGGCCTGGCTCCCGAACCCCGGCGTGCGCGGCCCCGCTGGCGCCGGCCGCGCGCACGGCCCGACCGAGCCCCACGGCGCGTGCGCGCCGCCTACTGGCCGGGCCGGGGGCGGCACCCAGGCCCCCTTGTAAGTGTCTCATCCTGCCCGGTGTTGGGCCGCAGTCCGCGCCAGGTCACCAACCTCTCTTTCAGGTTACCTTTTGCAAAACCAACTTTCTGGTCACATTTGGTCACTTGGAGCCCCTGAGAGAGTCGGCCTGCAGATCGTTGTACAAACCACAGAGATGTGTCTCCAGAGGCGGGATTTGAGATTTTATTGGGTGACCCTTAAAACTTATTTGCCCCTTGGCTCTTTCCTGGGTCGGAAACTTGATTTCTCCATCAAGGTCCGTGGAGCCTGAAGGAAGGGGATATGAAAACTCACTTAATGAAAATACCATCCACATCCTCTCCTCCACACCCCACCCCCAAAATGAGACCAGAACCTACAGGTGTCCGGTGACAGTGCTACCCTACTACTTTATTTTCACGAGCAATGTTGGGAATTCTCTATTATTCAAGTGAAAGGGCCCACCGGGATCTCGAAGGTCACCGTTCATTTCCAGATGAAAACCCTAAATCTCAGGTTTTCCATGACTCGCCATATTGTCACAACACTGATTTGGTGGAAGCAGAAGGCATGGTGGTGACTAACTGATCAGTGGCCTACATACAGTATTTGTTCAATATATTTTTTAAGTGACACCCGGATGGAATCTTGAAATCTTTCAAACAAAAGTGACACTAATGAGGGTACCCAATTCCACGCCTTGCAAAACGTCATCATGACACTAGAATTGGGGCATCATCACCACTACCATGGTTATCCTTATCTAGTGCTTTGGGGATGAGATTCCTTGTCATCAAGCTGCCCTCCTCTGCACGCTCCATCAGCACTTCCCAATTTCCCAGCCAGGATGGTTAAGGCCCTGAAGGAGTCAAACTCCCTTTGGTCTTCCTCTCCTCCCCATCAGAACTCCCAGACATCTCTACCATCCGGAGCCCCTGAATCAGCCACTGACATCCCCATATCCTGGCCACCCTCACTGCTGTTTCCTAGCAAACATGCTTTCTCAGTGTTGAAGGGTCAGAAAATGTTCTGGAGCCTCCTGCCAATGCCTACTTATCAAGAGTTATTAATACTTCAGGGTTTCAGGCGTGCCCTCCGCATTCCTGTCTCCTTTAATTCTTCAGATCCTAGGAACTGCACCCACACACACCCCTTCTTAGTTGCCACCCCTCCCATCCTTTAATCTAGAATCTGTGCACCCAGATGACTGGAGGGCAGGGTCACATCTGATTCCGCCCAGCACTCTGACACACGGCCCACAGTCTGTTCATTCTTCCCAGATGTACAGTCTGATTCAGCCATATCAACTGATCCTTACTTTGCCTGTACCTTTACATACGGGTCCTGTTTCTGTCCTCACTTGCCCAGGTCAGGTGACTCTCATCATCTCCCGACTTGTAAACAAAGACACTAAGACCAGAGAAGGTAATGACCCTCCCTCCCAAAGACATACAAGCAGGATGGGGTGGAGTTTGGACGGGAAGCTGAGGCTTCTTCGGACTTGGCAGGCAGGATCTCAGATATGCTTGTTGGTTAATTAGAATCGAAGAATGTGAGAGCTAGGGGGGTCTTCAGCTATTTGCCGGCTAAAGCCCAGAGAATACACACAAAAAAACTGAGGCCCAAAGAAGGACGCGACTCCTGCATGTCCCTGCAGAGCCCAGACTAGCACATGGGTCTGGGCTTGCAACTCTGAGTTCATGATGCTGTGGTGTGTGTGTGTGTGTGAGAGAGAGAGAGACAGAGAGGGAGGGACAGAGGAAGGGAGAGAGACTTCAGGCTGCCCTTCTCCCCTACCCCACACTGCCTCTGACTGCAGAACATCAGGAGGCACTAAGCTGGATGGTGGAGGCAGCAGAGCGGTTATGTGAGCCTCCCTAGTCAAAGTGCAGTTTCCTGAGAGCAGCATTGATATCACCTGGGAGCTTGTTAGACATGCAGGTTCTTGGACCCCCTCTCCAGACCTCCTAAATCAGAATCTACATTTTAACAAGATCCTCAAGTGATATATTAATACATGCACAATAAAGCTCGAGGAGTAATTCCCTACACATCTGTATACAGAGAAGTCACAATGGTTTCTTCTTCTTTTTTTTTTTTTTTTGGTGGGGGTGGGAGCTTTTATATTTTTAGAGACAGGGTCTCCCTGCATTGCCCAGGCTAGAGTGCAGTAGCCATTCACAGGCATGATCACAGCTCACTGCAGCTTCAAATGCCTGGGTTCAAGCAATTCTCCTGCCTCAGCCTCCTAAGTAGCTGGGACTGCAGGTATGCACTGCCATGCCCAGCCAGAAAGCACAATGTTTTTATTAAGGTTGTGTGTTTCTTTGGGATGGTTTAAGGAAGTTGATGAAGAAAATGGATGCGGGTAGGGGGAGGGAATGAACTAATGCTCCCCATGTTGTCCTTTGTCACCATCATGGCACCTTCCAGGATAACCAAAGACCGATTGGGAGGGGCTGGAAATGGCTATGGGACCCAGCAAGGTGCTGAAATTTTTACAGAGGACTTGGGGGTGGGGGTGGGGGTAGTGTGGGGAAAGATGGTCTGGGATTTGTTTTTCCCTCTGTGGCTTCTTTAATTTAGGCTGGGAGGATCTCTCTGCAGTGCTTGCATCTGCATTTTTAAAATGATTCCTGCCAGCAAATCTGGTTCTGCTAAAAATGGCAGCCATCCATGCCCAAGTTAGTGACACTCTCCTTCCTGCATGAGCACACTAAAAAGCAGGAGCACACTCCTCACACCTCCTCCTCCGTTCTTGTCCCTGACACCCCTTGTTGAGCGTCTTTGGAGGCTCACCTCAGGACAGTAGGCAGATCTTAGGAGATGTGCAGTCTCTGAGCCCCTCCTGGAAAGGAATGGCCCATAGGAAAGCCCACTGCAGGAAGCCAGCAAACAATTCATGGAGCCCAGAATGCCCAAGGAGGGGCAGGAAACCAGCAAACAGCTCCAACAGTAGGCTGGGTTGATCACAACAGAGCTGGCCTCCAGGGGAAGGAGAGGCTAAGGGCCAGCCAGACGGAACACCCACAGTGGGGAGCAAGTGCTCAGATGTTGCCACAGTGGACTGAGTAGCAAGGGGCAGTGAGTCACTGAATTGTGATGGCTCGACTGAGCCCCAGGTCTTGCCCAGGCGCATGCCTCAGGTACCAATTCAACCAAAGTCAGAGTGGCCGAGCCCTCAGAGGACATATCGTTATTTTCCAAGGAAGTCTCCCACTGCTATCCAGATGGCAGGATCACCCCTAGCAAAACATCAAAAACAGGGAGCAACTGCTTATCTAAAACAAAATAAATACAAACTTCCTTTGGCAGAAGGAAACCAGTGGGAGCACATGATGATAGAACAGCTTTGAAGGCAGAAAAATAGGCCTTAACCCAGAAAGCACCGCGTGGCCTCTGGCGAGTTGTTTTGGCTATCTGAGCCTGGGCTTTCTTGGTTGTAAAACAAGGGTTAATAACATCTACTTTAGGATCATTGTGGCAATTGCAAGAGATGGACGTGTGTGCCCAGCACGAATGGGGCCTGACCCACAGTAGATGCTCAAGAATTATTAGTCTAACCCCCTCCACCCACATCCAGCTGGTGCTCAAATAAGATTCCAATCTGAGCTCTGGGAGTGGCTAAGCCCAGCCCAGCCCGCTCACCTTGTTGTTCTAGGTCTGGCTTCAGTTCCCATCAGGACTGGACCCTAATGAGTTGATTAGAGTGTCTTGCCTCTCTCTAATTCAGACTAGGCCTTTGCAAGCCTTGTCTGAGAGCTACAGAGCTATTGTTTCCCTGCAGATTGTGTTGCTTATAGATCAGTAAGCCACAAACCAACTGGATCCAACAGCCCTGTTTATAACAAACATTTTTTGTGACTCCCTTTTGTTACCCTGAAACCAAATTCTTATGCACCTACCTACATGTAGAATTTTTTTTACATAGCAATACAATCCCATGACTTTATAAATGAAAGTCAAGATAATAAAATTACACATGAAGTTGGCAGATGCATGAACTTACAACAGGTAAGTTTGCATTTAAGAATAGACAATGTTTAATTGAACAGTGTTATCACTTTTTCCTTTATGTTTGGCATTTTGAAATAAGGGCTAACTTAGATTCATAAGACTACATACAATTATCATGCCTGGGAAAGCTACAAAGGCAGACTGGTACAGAGGGGTTGTCCTGGTGGTAACTCAATTACTGCGTGAGCACCATTGCCATGGATGATGTGATTTTATACAACTGTGGATTAAGAATTGATAAAGTTCCAAAAGAAACAAAGGACAACTTACACATGCAACTTTCAACATGGTAGTCATACTCTAGGAAGGGTATATAGTAAAACCATCTTTAAAAAAAATAAAAACCCACTTCTTCTTATATGTAAAGTGAAGTTGAGTTTGTGGCCCATGTGACTGTGAACTGGCTTTTCACCTACACGAATATTCTGGCAGGGTGTTCAAAAGATGTCCAAGACTCAGGACAATTCTTCATTGTGAGGGCTGCATCCCATCACTGAATGCCAGAGGGAACCACACCCATCATTGTGCCAACCAAAAGTTTTTTAAATTCCAGGGTGCTCCCTAGGGAGCTGGCCTGCCCCGCTGAGTACTGCTCAGTGGAATACACACCAACACACGCCTCATTTGAATATCTACAGCTGAGCTTTGTCACTCTAGAAGGGACTTCAGCATCATCCAGGCTGTGCTTCCCATATAGCACTGAATGTCAGCATCTGCCAGGAACTTTTCAAAATCCACGTGTCGGGGTGTTCCACGTGAATGAGGAGTGGGGCCCAGACACCTGCATTTCGTACACTTCTGGGTGACAACAGCAAAATTCTATCCATTCTCATCTATTTCTATTTCTAAGCCTTGGTCCTGTAGCTAGTGGAAATTGAACTTAGAATTCCAGACATCCTAGCCCCAGAAGCCCAGACGTGGAAAATACAGGGAAAGTTATAGGTTCTTGTTCTGGCTTTGGGACTTTGTGTTGTGTGGCTCTGGATGCACTATTTATCCTCTCTGGGGCTCAATTTCCTCATCTCAAAATTGGGTAGAGAGGGAAAGCTGCTGTCCACCTCTGTCAGTCTAGAATTCCCTATGGCCCATTTAGGTTACACTTCCTAGGCCTTCTTTTTGGTAATGCCACCTCTCTGTCTCTAAGTTCCCAGGAAGGACCCTCTGCCATGTGGTTATCCGGTTGGGGAGGGAGTTTGTCCTGGTGTTGTTGTGTGTGAGGATGGGCTGTTGCCAGAATACCCTGGGAGGCCAACCCTCCTCTCGGCCCTCCCTGAGTGTTGACACAGGTGGGACACATGGGACACAACTAAGAGGCCCAGTGTAATATAAGCCCTGGTAAACAGAGGACCAATGGGGCAATTGCAGCTCTTGGCCCAGGGCGGCTCCTTGCCTGGCCCTGTAGAACCAGTTCCCAGGGTTACCGGAGAGGGGCTGGGCTTGGGAATGCTCGGCTGCCCTGTGCCTTCTGACGGCAGGGGAGCCAGGAGAAGTCCATATCCACAAGGGGTTTGAAAAGCCTTATATGTCTGGAAAAACTGAATGAAAAGAATTTTCTCTTGTGGGTTTTTCAAAATCTGTCTAAGGGCAGAGTTATTCTTTATGCTCAGGGGGCTTGACCTAGGCAGAGGGATCAAAGACAGCTTGAGCTGAGAGCACAGGCTGAGCAGGAGTTAACCAAATAGGGGCAGGAAGAGCATTCTGGCCGAGCAAACCACAAGTGCCAAGGGCCAGGGGTAGGGCAGGATGGCCAGTGTGACCAGAGAGATGAGAGTGAGAGGGAGGGCAGGGCAGGGCTGGCACACAGGGCAGCAGCGGCCGGCATGGCAAATGCACCAGGAGCCCAGCCCAGGCAGGCAATGTCGCCGCTATACCCTTTGGGAATGTAGGCCTCGGGTTCATTCATTAAACTATTAAATGCAGGTTAAAATATCCTGGGATGTATCATTGAGCAAAATGCAACTTACATTCCAGTGGAAAGAGCCAGACAAATAAACATAACAAGTAAATAAACTATATGTAAGTGAGAAGGTGCTAGGAGGTGAGGAAAGTTACCCAATCGTACCTTCCTGATCTCCTCTGAGCCCTGAGGGCAGATGCAACATGCAGGTCACTATTCTTAGTTAGCAACAGGAAACGGTAAGCCATCACAATTTCTGGACAAAAAGGGACAGAATTTTGTAGGACCGTGTTTTCTAGTTGCAATTTGCATAATTTATCTTGTGACCATGATGTGTAACTTGCTGGATCACCTCTGTTTGTTCATTCTATCTTTTTCTCCCAGAGAGAGAGAGAGAGAGAGAGAAATCTCTAGTTGTTTCATGATTGTTAAGAGATCTAAAAGGTGATAAAGGGCAATATAACCAAGGAACTCCCAGAACTTTGGACAATTCATTCCACTGTGTTGAAGTTCTTTAAAAGTTGAAATATACTGTATATACAGACAGGTCTGCAAATGGAAGTGTAGAGCCAGGTGAATATTCAGAGTGAACGCCATTGCTCAGCACCACCCAGATCAAGAAACAGAACCTCACCAGTTCCACTGTTTTTTACATAAATGCGACCGAAGCTGGATGCACATGGCAAGCCTCCTGTATGGAGACAGTGTTTTGATCTTTATCCAAAGAGCAACAAGCAGCCACTGAGGTCCTGTCAATCAAGGGGCCAACAGTAGCACATTTGTGTTTTAAAACAATCCCTCTGCGTAGTACAGCTAGGAGAGGACCCGGATGAACAGACCAGCTACTCAGGCAAAGAATGAAACAAGTTGGTTCCAGGGCAGAGCAATGGCATATGCTCAAAAGATGGACCTTCAGAAAGCAAGATAACAGATTAAAACAAGACTTCCAAAGCCACAGACTACCCTGTGCCTGACCGGCAGGCTTCCACATGTGCCTTAAAGCCAAGAATCCCAGGGGAGGAGTCACACACATGGCTCAGGGCAAACGATCCCATCTCTAGTGGGCTAAGCCATTAACTAGTCACAGCAGGATTGAGGTACTGCTCCCTTCATTGTCAGATTCTTTCTGACTTGATAGTTTTCCATAAAATAAGAGTCGGCTGTAGCAGTCACCAATAGAGTGATTGTGCTCACCCTGATGCTATTTCAATCTATCCTAAGTGTTATGGGTTGAATCGTGTCCCCTAATAATCAATATATTAAAGTGCTAACCCCTAGTACCTCAGAATATGTCCTTATCTGGAAATGGGTCATTGCAGACGTAATGAGTCAAAATGAAGTAGTACTGGCATAGGGTGGGCCCCTAACCCAATATGGCTGGTGTCCGTATAAAAAAAGAAAAGTTTGGACAGACATGCACAGAAAGAGGACGCCATTAGTAAACAAAGGCAGAGATACAAGGTGATGGCTTCACAAGTCACGTAATGTCAAAGATTGCCAACCACCAGTAAGTAGCTAGGGGAGAGACGGGGAACGTGCTTTTCCTCACAGCTCTCGGAAGGAACCAGCCTGCCAACACCTTCCTCTGAGACTTCGAGCCTCCAGAACCGTGAGACAATAAATTTCTGTTGTTCAAGTCACTCAGTTGGTGTCACTTTGTTACAACAGCCTAATTAGCAAACTCATACACCTAGATTCTCCAACTAGCCCCAAACCACTGTAGGTTGGCAAAGGAGGAATGGGGAGGGCAGGGTGACAGGACCGTTCTCAGTAGCCTCAGGTCCCTCCTGAGCATGCAAGTGTCAGAGCAGTGGTGGGTATTTTCTCGGAGGCCTCCTGTAGCTACTGCCAACTGGCTTCCTGGTGGATGAAACAGCCTGAAGCTAGTCCTTGTGGATCTACTTGGGGAGACTGCCACATTCAGTTTGGGGGTGCAAACCAACACCTGCCACTTAGGGCCAGATGCTGCTGAGGAAACCACTAACTCAGACATATTTCAAATGCCCACTCTCACTATCCACTGTCCATTTAATAAGTACTTCAAATGTTTAAGCCATTTATACTGGCTGCCCATCCAAACATCTAATGCAACTTTCCCAGTTATTGCATCATCTTAGAGCCAATTAAACTTATTTCATCTGAATATTCGTATGAATCCCTACAACACACAAATCACACCAGTCCTTCAAAACAAACTGTTTATGACTAGTAGGCCATGTCCTGACCCCAGCTGTCCCCCTCCAGGGAAGCCTTACAGAGTTTCTAGCTAGGAACAGAAGGCCCTTCGGGATTGCTCAATGTTGTCTCAGGATGCAACCTCACAACCACAAAAACAAGTCAAAACCCAAGGCCTACTGGCAGAGGCTCAATTACAGGACATGCACAAACAAGGACCGGCAGAGGTTACCTGGGCCTCCCACCAGCCCGTGTGGAAAACACTTACCTGGTAAGCTCTCCATGGATGGCAACCATAGTACTAATTGTCTATCAGTGAAGGTACTCACCTGTCTATGAAGTCGATCCCGTCTGGAGGAGATAACCTTTAAGGGAAAGGAAACCAAAAGCCCAGTTAACTGAATGCTCTTCTTGAACTTGGCCCGGAAGTCCCCTCATGATCAGTCCCTATCTCTCTCCATCTTCATCTCCTCCACTTCCATCTTACCCTAAGACTTTACAACCCAGCCATACCTACAGTGACCCTATAATTTATCATCCAATCTGGGACACCTTTGAAATTTAGGACATATTGTTGAGTTTTATGGGACAGCAGGCAACCTGGGACTTCTGGTTTTCCTAGTCATATAGAACTACTTGGAGTTCCCATAACTAGCCCCAGATTTTTGCATATGTTATTCCTTTTTCTTGGAATATCCTCCTCTTCTTGGTCTCCATGGAACAAATTCTGTAGCTCACCCTTCTGTGGAACCTTCCTCAAGACCACTAGGTGGGCTGGAACTCTCTTTCTTCTGTGTCTCCAATTCATCCCAATCTATCTTAATTTCTCTGGCTCCCCACAAGACCGGTAACCACTTGAAGACAGACAGTACATCTTTTCCTCTTTGTATTCTCTAGGCCAGCAGTCCCTAACTTTTTTGGCACCAGGGACTGGTTTCATGGAAGACAATTATTCCACAGACTGAGGGTGGGGGGAGGTGGAGCTCAGGCCGCACATGATGGGGAGCAGCTGTAAATACAGATGAAGCTTTGCTTGCTCCCCGACCCCACCCCCACCCCCATCCCCCACCCCCCAACTCCACCCCCCACCCCCACCCCTCACCTCCTGGTGCGGCCCCGCCTTCCTAAGTTTCACAGAAGACAATTTTTGGATGTAAGAGAGGCAGGAGGTAGGAGGGGGTGCTGGAGCTCTGGGGCCTGGTCCCTAACAAGCCATGGACTGGGGGTTGAGGACTATAGCTCTAGGCTGTTCCATGTTGTAGACATTCACCAAGTATGTATCTAATCAAAAAGATTTTGTGATTATACTGGAGAAAGGTGGGTGTGAAAAGTAACTGCAAATGCCTGAAGGGTTGTCATGGCAAAAGTCCAGACTCAGTTTGTTTGACCATGAAGGATAGAACAAGAATAGTAACCAGAGACCTCAAGGAGATATATTTCAACACAATATTAAGAATAACTTTCTTACCTATTAAAATCCCATCAGCATTCTTCACAGATATAGAAAAAATAATTTTACGCTTCGTATGGAACCAAAGAAGATCCCGAATATCAAAAGCAATTCTAGGCAACAAAAACAAAATGGGAGGCATTAATATGCCAGATATCAAACTATACTACAAAGCTGTAGTAATTAAATCAATATGGTATTGGCACAAAAATAGGAATATTGACCAGTGGAACAGATGTGAGAATCCTGATATAAAACCATCCTCATATAGCCATCTAATTTTTGACAAAGCAGACAAAAACATATGCTGGGGAAAAGAATCCCTTTTCAATAAATGGTGCTGGGAAAACTGGATAGCCACCTGTAGAAGGCTAAAGCAGGACCCACATCTTTCACCTCTCACAAAAATCAACTCACTCTGGATAACAGATTTAAACCTAAGGTATAAAACTATTAGAATTCTAGAGGAAAATGTTGGAAACACTCTCCTAGACATCGGCCTAGGCAAAGAGTTTATGAAGAAGTCCCCAAAGGCAATCACAGCAGCAACAAAAATAAATAAATGGGACATGATGAAACTAAAAAGCTTCTGCACAGCCAAAGAAATAGTCATGAAAGTAAACAGACAACCTACAGAATGGGAGAAAAATTTTGCATCCTACGTATCCGATAAAGGGCTGATAACTAGAATATACTTAGAACTCACGAAAATCAGCAAGAAAAAATCAAATAACCCTATTAAAAAGTGGGCAAAGGACTTGAACAGAAACCTTTCTAAAGAAGACAGAGGAATGGCCAACAAACATATGAAAAAATGCTCAACATCTCTAATCATCAGGGAAATGCAAATCAAAACCACAATGAGATATCACTTAACTCCAGTGAGAATGGCCTTTATCAAAAAGTCTCCAAACAATAAATGCTGCCATGGATGTGGAGAGAGGAAAACACTCCTACACTGCTGGTGGGACTGCAAACTAGTTCAACCTCTGTGGAAAGCAATATGGAGATACCTTAAAGCGATACAAGTGAATCTACCATTTGATCCAGCAATCCCATTGCTGGGCATCTACCCAAAAGATCCAATGACACTCTACAAAAAAGACACCTGCACTCGAATGTTTATAGCAGCACAATTCATAATCGCAAGGCTGTGGAAACAGCCCAAGTGCCCATCAATCCAAGAATGGATTAATGAAATGTGGTATATGTATACCATGGAGTACTATTCAGCTCTAAGAAACAACGGTGATATAGCACATCTTATATTTTCCTGGTTAGAGCTGGAACTCATACTACTAAGTGAAGTTTCCCAAGAATGGAAAAACAAGCACCACATATACTCACCAGCAAACTGGTATTAACTGAGCAGCACCTAAGTGGACACATAAGTACTACAGTAATAGGGTATTGGGCACGTGGGAGGGGGGAGGGGGGCGGGTATATACATACATAATGAGTGAGATGTGCACCATCTGGGGGATGGTCATGATGGAGACTCAGACTTTTAGGGGGAGGGGGGGAAATGGGCATTTATTGAAACCTTAAAATCTGTACCCCCATAATATGCCGAAATAAAAAAAATAAATAAAAAAAAAAGAAGAAGAACTTTCTTGCCAACAGAACTACACAGAAAATGAACAGGTAGCCTTAGGAAGTAGAGACAGCTTCCTGTCACTAGAGATGTTTAATCGATAAATACTATCAAATACTCGGTAAGAATAAGGCTAGGACTCAAGCATGCAGTAGGTGAACGGTCTGAATAAATACCTGAGACTCTGTGACTCCTTCATTCATTCATTCATTCAGTGATTACTGAGTGCCAGATACTATACCAGGAGCTTGATGAATTAACACAAACAAAAAAACACACCCATGTAACCACCACGTAGATCAAGGTCCTATGCTTGGTGATGAACAAGGCAAGTGTGGCCTCTGACCTCTTGGAGCTTGTAGGCTTGCAGAAGAGATACAGGTAATTGTAAGAATTACTACTGGGTGCTGAGGGAGTATAACGGGAGAACTAGGTGTGGGGATCAAAGAAAAGACATTTAAGTTGAAAAGGGAATGAATGTAGGAAGCTTGTTTTGCTCCAGGACCTTAGACTTTCTGGAGAGCTCAGGTTTCTTCTCTCTAGTTTGATGCCTGCTCTTCTGTTTGGGTGACCTGAGTGTTCACTGGCTTGTACCAGTCTGTACTTGTCAGCTCTACAGCTGTTAGTTCTGCTCAGATGACAGGTAACTTTGGTCACCCCAGGAAGACAGGTAAGTGAGCCATGTGAGGTCTTTAACCATGCTCCCCTTCTTTCCTCTTCTCTTTCCCGAAAGACCATCAGAAGGCTAATCATGTAGACCTCAGGACATTAAAGGCACAAACAATACCATCCATGGTAGGTGTACCCCAAGAGCCTGGCAGCGACTCAAGCTCTTAGAGAAGCCAACCCTCATCAAAGTACCCAATGATACTGGCCAAAATCTCACCCAAACTCCATGTACAAAGCAGAAAAGACATAGGCTGCTCTCAGTAGCAGAATTCTGCCTCCGATCCGTGTCGCGGTTCGATTCGAGAACGTCTTTAAAGACGGCCGAAGGGCCAGCTTCTCCTAATAACCCTGAGAGACCAACATGCCCTTCCCCTTGCCCCTCGGTTTGTATTAATATGCCCCCTCAGGACCCCTCAGCTGAGCTCCAGACATCTAGGGACGAGCCCCCGATTAGTAGGCCAGACACCAAGACCCTCTATCCTCCCTTACCCGAGGGTACAGCCCCTCATGCATTCAATTACCCGGTATTCAAGAAACAACCCCTCCAAGAGTCCCTCGACCCCATAGAAGAGGCAACCCTCGGAGAGGAAGCGGCCCAATATCACGATCCCGAATGGCCGCCTCCTTACGCGCCCCAAATTTGCGCACCTTCGTTAATGCCTCCCCTTACAATGCCCTTACTTTTGCGTGCCAAAAAAGACTTAAGTCAAAGGGTTACGCAATTAAAGGATGTCTTACAACTTCAAAAAGAATTTGCCCAGCTTTCCAAAGACTTGTCCTCCCTCCAAGATACGCTTAAAGATTCTGTCTTCATTAGCCACCCATGTCATGAGACCGCCCAGTCATACGCCACCTTAAATAAAAAATCCTTAAAGTCCTCCCATAAAGCCCTAGCATTCCCGGTAGTTACCAGGTCTAATAGGCAAGAAGACCTTGCCGCCCCTTCTTCTAGCCAGTCCCCCCGCCCCAAGATTCAGATGACGAGAATACAGAAGAGAAAGAAAGTGAAAGTGAAAGTGATGACCCCCTCGGAGGAGACAGTCCCGGGGCCCACTGCAGAGCCCACTGAATTTCGCAGACTAAAGTTTAAAACCTTAAAAGAACTGAATTCTGCTGTTAGGGCGTATGGGCCCAATGCACCCTTTACCTATTCCCTCCTAGAAGCAGCCTCAGGGGGCGGCTACCTGCTCCCCGGAGAATGGGTCAAACTAGTACAGGTGGTCCTTTCTCTCGAGTAGTTCCTCTCTTGGAAGGCCGACTTTCTCGACCGCTGTCAGACCACGGCTGCTAATAATTTAAAAAACCCCAATTCTGCATCTTGGACCCTTGAAAAGCTTAGCGGACAGGGGAGATTTGCTACTGAACAGCGCCAGAGGAGACTCTTAATTGGACTTTTGTCCCAGACCGCCGCAGCCACCTTCGGCGCCTGGCGAACACTTCCCTCTACGGGATCTGTTCTTACTCCCCTGACAAAAATCACCCAGGGAGCTCAAGAGGATTTTAGTGAATTTGTGGGCAGGCTTTTAGAGTCTGCTGAACGAACCCTCGGACACGAGGATGAGAATAATAGGCTTATTAAACAATTAGCCTATGAAAATGCCAACAGCACCTGTAGGGCCATCCTCAGGGGTAAACTCAAAAATAAAGACCTTAATGACATGATTAGAATGTGTAATGATGTTGACCCCTTCGCCCATAAGGTATCGCAGGCCGTACAGCTTGCGGTTGGGGCCGCCATCAAAGGGACCGCGGCACAGAGGGACTGCTTTAAATGCGGTCAACCAGGGCACTTTGTGAGGCAGTGCCCCTTAGCTGTCTCCTCTGCTGCCCCTAACCTCAGTGAGCCACCAGGCAGGCCAGCCCAGCCCCCCTCCCTCTGTCCTCGCTGTAAGAGGGGAAAGCATTGAGCCAATCAGTGCCGCTCCAAGACTGATGTCTTTGGAAACCCCTTGCCCCCCCTTTCGGGAAACGGCCTGAGGGGCCAGCCCCGGGGCCCCGTCCTATTCAATTTCAGTCGGCCTCGGGGAACAGCCGACAAGAGAGCCCCCAGACTCTAGACTCCTCCGAGCAACCACAGGGAGCGCAGGAGTGGACTTGTGTGCCTCCTCCGACACAATATTAAGACCTGAGGATGGTGTCCAAATTTTGCCCACTGGCTCCTTTGGACCCCCCCCCCCCCCCCGCTAATATGTTCTTTTTTATTCTGGGCCGAGCCTCCTCCACTCTTGTGGGGCTCATAGTCCACCCCTCCATAGTAGATAGTGACTTTACCGGGGAAATTAACATCTTAGCCAGTGCGCTTACCGGCCCTGTGTGTGTCTCTAAGGGACAGCGCTTAGCTCAGGCATTACCCTTGCCCCGTAATACATCCTTCCCAGCCATCGCCTCTAACTGAGGTGCTTCTTGCCCTGGCTCTTCTGATCTCTATTGGGTCCAAGCTATCACCAAAGAACGGCCCACCCTGCGGCTAAAATTAAATGGTAAACTTTTTGAAGGCCTTCTTGATTCAGGCGCCAATTCCACGGTTATTGCCCAAGACGCCTGGCCCGATTCATGGCCACTGCAGCCCTCCCTTACACACTTACAAGGTATAGGACAGTCTAGAGATACTCTCCAGAGCTCAAAAATTTTGACATGGGAAGACTCTGAGGGAAACGGAGGTACTACTCAACCCTTTGTAGTCCCGAGCCTACCTGTTAACTTATGGGGGCGTAATATCCTTGCACAAATGAATGTCATTATGTGCAGCCCCAATGAAGTTGTAGCCAGCCAAATGCTTAAACAGGGATTCCTCCCAGGACAGGATTTAGGCAAAGAGGGTCAGGGACTAAGAGCACCCTTGACCACCCTCTCTAAGTCAGACAGATCAGGACTAGGGTTCAAAGACCATTTTTCCTAAGGGCCATTGATCCCCCTGCACTTCAGGCAGATAAAATCACTTGGAAAAGTGACTCACCTGTCTGGATCGATCAGTGGCCCCTCCCATCTAACAAGATAGCCGCAGCTACAGCGTTGGTGCAGGAACAATTAGCTGCCAGACACATAGAGCCCTCTACTTCACCATGGAACACCCCCATTTTCGTCATTCAAAAAAAGACTGGCAGATGGCGGCTGCTACAAGACTTACGGGCTGTTAACCAAACAATGGTTCCCATGGGGACACTCCAGCCTGGTTTGCCTTCGCCCCTAGCTATCCCCAAAGGCTACTATAAGATAGTCATTGACTTAAAAGATTGCTTTTTCTCCATACCATTGCACCCGGATGACTGCAAACGCTTTGCTTTCAGTCTCCCAGTAGTAAACTGTATAGGACCCTCTCCGCGCTTCCAATGGCGAGTATTGCCTCAAGGCATGGCCAAAAGCCCTACCCTTTGCCAAAAATATGTAGCTCAGACAATTGATTCTTTTAGAATTCAACATCCTCAGCTATATATAATTCATTATATGGATGACATTCTTCTCGCTGGGGCCGACGAGGCAACCTTACATCAAGTTACCATGCAGGTTGTCTCAGCCTTACAAGCTCGAGGCCTCCGCTTGTCCCCTGAAAAGATTCAGGTCTGCCCCCCTCACCTGTTCCTAGGCTTTGAATTGTTCCCCAATAAGGTCCTCTCCCAAAAGGTGCAAATCAGAAAAGACTCTCTTCAATGCCTTAATGATTTTCAGCGCCTTCTAGGCGACATTAATTGGCTTTGCCCATATTTGAGACTCACCACGGGACAGTTAAAACCCTTATTTGACATCCTGCAGGGAGATGCCGATCCAACCTCTCCACGCTCCCTAACTAAAGAAGGGCAGCAAGCGCTTAATTTGGTCAAGCAGGCCATAAACGCCCAGGCCATCGGCTACTTCTCCCCCAATTCCCCCTTGTACTTTATTGTCCTCCCTACCCCCTTTTCACCCACGGGACTCTTCTGGCAGGGCAAGCCCCTTTTTTGGGTTCACCTATCGGCTTCTCCCCCTAAAGTCCTTCCCACCTACCCTTATTTAGTAGCTAAGATTATTCGCTTGGGGTGAGAAAACTCCCTTAAGCTTTTTGGAAAGGATCCAGATATCATAATACTCCCTTACAATGCTTCTCAAATTCAGTGGCTAATACAAAATGATAATGATTGGGCGGTTAACTGTACGTCTTTCCAGGGCAAACTAGATAATCATTACCCCCTGATAAATTAATTCAGTTCCTCTATTGGACACCAGCGAACTCAGATAGAGCCTAGAGACCCATGATGGCCTGACACTCAGCCAAATCACAGGCCTAGGCCTTTGCCTTCTTAGCCCAAGAATGCTTCCCCCCTCACCCTTAAAGAAAATATGCAATCAGTCAATTACTGTCAACTCCACCTTTCAGTATATTCAGGCATCTAACACCTCTTATTTTGCTTGTTCTTCCGGCCTTACCCCGTATGTAGTCACTGCAACGTTTCTTGAGCATAGAGAATACTGTGTGTTAGTCATGCTCTTCCCCAGACTCACTATACGTCCTACTGATGAATTGCTCAAATTTTGGGAGTGTGGCACCACAATGCCCCGAGAAAAGAGAGAGCCCATCACGGCCATAACACTCACAGTTGTTCTAGGCCTTGGTGCCACAGGGGCTGGAACAGGCATAGCCTCTCTAGTCACCTCCAACCAGCAATACCTGCAGCTCTCTGCTGCCATCGATAATGATCTCCAAGAGCTACAGCAGGGCCTAAAATATCTCAAAAAATCCCTCGCTTCGCTTTCTGAGGTAGTGTTACAAAATAGAAGAGGCCTAGACTTAATGTTCCTCCAAGAGGGAGGTTTGTGCACAGCACTTAAAAAAGAATGTTGCTTCTACGCAGACAAAACAGGTCTGGTAGAAGATAGCATTGAAAGAGTTAGACAGAGCCTAGAAGATAGAAAAAAACGGAGAGAACAGAGTGAAGCGTGGTATCAAAATTGGTTTTCCACATCCCCCTGGCTATCCACATTGCTTCCCAGTGTCTTAGGGCCGCTTGTAGGATTTCTGTTGCTCCTCACCTTTGGGCCTTGGGCATTCAAAAAACTAACTGATTTTGTCAAGTCACAGGTAGACGCAGCCACACAAAAATCGGTCTCCGTGTTTTACCAACGGCTAGAACAAAGAGGCTCCAGAGAAGACCTCCATGGAGAGTCTCCCAATACACCCACTGATGGTCTAAATTTCTCAGACCTTGCCTCAGACATGGAACACAGTTGGTTCCAAAGGCTGTGGAGACGCCCATGACGGGATTATCGCGATGCCGCGTACCAGATGCACACCCCGCCGACGGTGAGGTGACTCCATGACGGGAATATTGTAGGTCCATGCCCGGGGGCACACTTCATAATCAGAAGTGCCGAAGCTGGATGCCACCTACATAGCCTAAGACAGAGGCCTCACCTTTACGTTAATCGCCCAATCTTATATTTGGGGTGCTGGTCACGGAAGCCCATCGCATAGCCTAAGACAGGCTCTCCACCCACCTATATAAATCTCCCTCATATTAATAAAGAGAAGGGGAGATGTTAAAGGCAAGGACCCTCAAAGACCCTCAACTTCCCTATGACTTGTCCTACGCACGGGCTTTGCCCTGGAAAATTCCAGCTATAGCTCCAAGAAGAATGCATTCCATGACGTGCTGACCACGGAATGCTCCAGGGAGTGCTAACTGCAATTGTTCCCGACCACCTGCCAGGTTGGGGTTGAGTAATCAGTCACAAACAGCTTCGATACCGATAAGACGCTGATTGGGGCTGATTGCCCCAGACCCAAGCCTCATCATCACCCCACTCTATTTTTCTGTTTCTACTTCCTTGTTTCTATATGCTTATAAAACCTACAAAGAATCCAAGTAAAGTAGACCTTGACAACCCTTTGCTTGGTCTCGTTCCTTTCTCTCGCCCATCTCTTTCAGGCATGGTCCCCCTTGACCCCACGAGTAACAGAAGGTCCCGCAGGTCAGGACAGATATTTAGATGTATTAATATTTAAAGCTATAGTGATTAAGAAAGTATAGTATTGGAGCAATGGTAGACAAACAACAAGTCCAGAGACAGACCCACACATAGACAGATACTTGAATTTTGATAAAGATAGTACTGCAGAGAAGCATGATAAGGACAGTGTTTCATGTAATGGTACTGGGTCAAATGGATATTTGTATGGGGAAGAAATATGAATCTTGACCCCCTATCTCACACCATACATAAAAATCAATTCCATATTGATCATAGATCTCAATGTGAAGGGTAAAACAGTAAATCTTCCAGAAAACAATATAGGAAAGTATCTTCATAACCTTGGGTAGGCAACGATCTCTTAAATAAGACAAAAAAGCTATTAAGGACAAGATTGATAAACGGGGCTATATTAAAATTAGGAATTCTCTTTATCAAAAGATTGCATCTAAAGACAGAAGAGCAAGCCACAGAAGGGGGAATATATTTGCAACACATATAACTAAGAATTTCTCTGATCTTTACTTTCCACCTCTGCAGAGCAAAGGACATTGGTAATATATTTAAAAGGGTTAGCACGATGCCTGGCACATAGGGAGTGTTCCATAAAGGTTTCTATTGCTCCTTTTATAACTGAGGTATGTAGGCAGAGGACTGTGCCTTGAACCATGCCCAGCTGACAAATCTCTCTCCTGTTTTTGACCCTCCACCAAGACAGAAGGCAGAAGGATTTCCTCAGCTCTTCTCTTACAAGCCAGGGTTGAAGACATTTCCTGAGGAGCCCCCCACCCCCCAGCTGCAATCTGCAGGCGGACCCTCGTGATCAGCTCTAAATAGTACAATGGACGCATTGCAAGGCACAGTGGGGAGGGCGAGAGTGGGTTTTCCTCTCAGCTGTGTCAGTTCACACGGTGGGAAGTCCCCCAAGAGTGCTGAAAGCAGCAGGAGGGGCCCGTCACGAGGGAAGAGAGCCCTCTCTCCTTCCAAACACAGTATCATCTGTCTTCATAGTCAGCAGGACGCCCAGGAGCACAGAAAGGGGGGTTTTCAGAACGATTTCAAAGAGATCACCTTGTTCCTGCAGGGACAGGCCCAGGAGAAGAAGCCAGGGCTCAGGCAGGGAAGGTTCTGCCTGGTGTGGATGGAGAGGCGTTTGGAGCAGGCCAGGATCAGAGGCCACCCTGCAGTGGCCGTTACGGTGGCCTCATTCCCCACCCTCAGCTGCGAGGGGCAGAACTTCCGAAGGGCTTGGGTATGCCTGTAGCTACCCACATTCCTTTTCTTGCTCCCCAGAGGGAAGACACAGTCTAGAAGCCTCAGGGCACCAACATGAAGCCAGAGGTGCTGAGAACAAAGACCCTGTAATAGGCCCACCCCACGGGTTCCATCCAGTCCTGCAGTTTACAGGGCCTGTCTACACTCCTCCCAGCCTGTGATCTCTTTACAGCCCTATGGGCCAAGGACTATCCTACTTTGCAGGTGTCCAAGTTGAGCCTCAGGGAGCTAAAGTGAATATCCGAGATCATTCTCAGAAGAAGGACTCATCCCGCTACATAATCCTACCAATAATGACAATTATTATTATCATCCTTTTTGAGTATCTCTTGAGTGCCAGACATATGACCAGGTGCATCACTTCCACTAGCTTGTTTGTCCTTCAGAATAACCCCAGATGTAGGCCAGGTACCCCATTTTACAGACCCAGAGGAGGCACTAGTGGAAAAAGATCATACGTGGTTCATACATGGTGTCAGGCACTGTTCTAAGTGCTTTAATACACATTAACTCACTTAATATTCCCAACAATCCTGTGAGAATAAGTGTGAACATCATCTCCATTTCAGAGGGATGGGAATGAAGGCTCAGAGATTTCAGGGAATTGTCCAGGGCCACACAGCTAGGGAGTAGCAGAAAGGGGATCTGAACCAAGGATTCTCACCACTATTGTGTATCTGTGGCAGTATGGGTGACTCGCCCCAGGTGGCACATCTATGGAGTGTCAGAATCTGATTCGGACTCCTGTCCAACTGAAAACTCAGAACCTGCCCACCCAGCCATCCCGCTGAGACTGGGGCTGGAGGGAGCCTCTGGGTCACGTGGGCTGTCTCCTCCTCTCTAAGACATAACCCCTGAGAATTAATGCCCAGAAGCAGGATGCATGGAGGCAGACTGGTGGCATGATGGCTTCAGGCTGGGTGGGGCTGATGGCTGGGACCGAACTGGACCAACATTCTTTGCCAGACTCTCTCTGCCCCTGCTGCTGGCTGAAACCAGCCCCTGACTCTCCCTCTACCCTTCGGTCCCCACTGAAAGCACTGGATGGGAGGCGGCAGGGAAGCCTGGTGGGAAAGGTCCTGGGGGGCCCTGTCTGGCCCTCCAGGAAGGGCAAGAGGAGACAGTGTGGGTGAGGGACAGGGGTGCTTGGGAGTGGGCCTGGAGTTCTGGGTCAGGTAACCTAGCAACCACAGGGCTCACGCAGTCACAAAGCAGCAGCCTTGCCCACAGAACCGATGAGACTCCCTTCAAGATTGGTCCCCTTGCTCCTCCCTGCCAGGCCAGCAGGGCTTCTTGCCCACATACTATAGCGAGGACTTTCCTCGGTGAGTCCAGGGACCTCTTGGGGGAGGAGATGGACACTAGAGGCCCAGAGGGGCCTAGATGGAAAGGGAAGTTCTGTGGCTGGATTGGTGGGAGCCTTCACACCCCTCTGCCCAGCTGGCTGGGGGCCGGGAAGAGAAAGCAGGGTCAGGACAGGACAGACTTCTGTGCGGGGAGGTGGGGGTCCCCACCTGCTCCTCTCTAGAAAAGGCAGGCCTGGCCTGCTAGAGTCCCTGATGACCTCTCTACGGCAGCTGTAGGCTGTGACCCACTGGTGGCTTATTAAACCAGTGTAATGGGTCATGTCTAACATTTACAGAATGAAAACAAAAATAGGATAAAATATCAGGGTGCATCCCATGTGACATGTGTCATTATTGCTGTATATTCTTTATATTCTTGTAAGTTTCACAGACACACACGAACATACACACACACATGTGTGAATTAGGTCGTGATGTAAAAATGAATTTCTTACCGTCGTCACAGTGAAAAGTGTTTGCAAGTCTCTGTTCTAAAGCGTACATTTTCTTGTAGGCAGGTGGATCTGGGGCTCCCGATGCCCTGTTCTCATGCTCGCAGCATCTAAGAACTCTAGGGCCCAGCCCCCAGCATCAAGGATGAGCAAAGCTTTCATAAAAGGAGGCTGTGCCAATTGTTTTTAGAGAAAAGAACGAGAGCCTGCGAGTCAGAATGCTTGGGCTCTGGTCCTGTGCTGTGTGATCTCAGCAAGCCTCTCCTCTCCCTTGATCTCAGACAAGGAACCTGAAAAATGCTGGCACTGCCGAGCCTCCAGGGTCCCTTGCGGATTCTGTGACTCCAAGGGTTAATTCTCAGAACGCACTGATTTCCTGTCCCAAACCCACCCCCAGCACTTTGACTATGTATATTCAGGTCCCTACATTTAGATTAATCACAATTCTTGGTTTTGACGCCTATCGTCTTGCACCCATTTCATCTAATTCGTTTATTTAATAATATAAAGAATACCAGTAAATGCACCGCCCAACCCAGGAACTAAAATATCACCACTAACACATCTCCCACCCAACTCCCCTCCCCGCCCGCCCCTCCCCGAAACAACCACTCTCTGAACTTTGTGGTTAGCATTTCCTTGGTTTTTGCTGTTGTTGTTTTTATCACGTTTGTGATAATTGTGCTTGCGTTTGCATTTTTATTTTTAGAAATGACCTCATGTTATGTGGTCTCCCGGAACCCGCTTTCCTTGACTTAGCATTAGAAGATTCATGCATGTTGTTGTGTGTAGCTGTGGCTCACTTATTTTCATAGCAATAAAATGTTCCGGTGTCTGAATGTACCATGGCTTATTTATCTGTTCTGCCACGGGACATTTGGGTTGTCACCAGGTTTTGGGTATTTTGAACAATGTTGGAATGAATATTCTTATAAGTAGCTCCTGCTGCACATCTGCAGGAATTTCCTTTACGTCTGGGAGGGAAATTGCTGGGTGATACAGCACGCAAATGTTCAATTTTACAAAATATTGCCAATTTTTTCCCCCTAAAGTGTCTGTTCCTGTTTATACCCCCACCGCCGTTCTATGAGAGTTCCTGTTATCCATCTTCAACACTGGTAGTCAGTGCACTGGTCTTTGTCCTGTTAGAAACCATACAATGGCTACGGATGTGCAATTGGCTGAACACCCACCAATGAGGTAAGGCCCCAGTGTCCACCCTGCTGACCAAGGGAGTGAGGGGCAGGGTGGAGGACAGAGGTGGCCTTGGGGGAACTCAACAGACTGGTGGTTCAAGAGAGGCAGTTCTTCCTGCCCCTCCACTGCCAGTCGGCCAGGCCTCCAGTGGGTCCTCAGGCCCAAGTTAGCCCAGGTTACAGATGGGGCCCCTCCTGGGTAGGGAGCAGGTGCAAGCAGGGGTCAGGAGCACTGAGCACAGGAATTCCGGGGGTTTTCAGGAGGTGTCTTCCTTTGTTAGTGGCAGGTAGAGGAGGCCAGCTAGCTGCAACCTTCAGAGAAGGTTTACTTTATTTCTTTAAGTCCCAGATCTCTTACAGGTGAACTGAGAATGGAACAGACTCAGGGGCTGGGTGAGCTAAGTCCTCACAGGGTCCCGGGGCAGCATGCCTTGCTTAGCATTTCCGGAGTGTGCCGCCGCCGTCGTCATCGGTACTCCTCCAAAGGGACTCCCTCCAGCCAGGGCCAGTGGGAGAAGGGAGTGCAGAAAGCAAAAAGGCAGGTGGTCCTAGCAGGTCCCCGAAGGTGGGGAGTGGCCTCAACCTCTTCTAGGCAGAGGCACACTCCTCAGGAGGGAAGGGTGCAGGGGGAGCACGGGGAACCTGAGAACCTGTCTCCAGCGGAGCAGAGCAGGAGGATGAAGCTTCCCTGCAGCGTCACAGCCCTGCCAGCTGCCCCATTCGCTGCCCCATTAGCTCTGCATCTCCAGGGAGGGACCCCATGGGAAAGGGGGTGCTGGCCTGGTCTGGCCGATGCTCCAGCCTTGGCCCCTGGACAAGGAGTCTGGGCCAAGACTGTGCCTGAGGGCGTGGTGGGAGGGTGACAGCCCATAGCTGTCTTCTCCTGGGCTGTCAGCAGTTTGGCTTCGGGAGAGGCCCCTGCTGGGGTCAGCCCCCTGGCCCTAGGAGGTGCATATAAGGCCCCTTTGCTCCATCCCAGGTGTTTGGATGAGGAGGTGGGTCTGTGGCTTCTCTTTCTTGTTTTAGATATGGTCTCTGGGAGAATACTGGGGTCCTGGGACAGTCATCTGAGTTCCTGCAAATGAATCCCAGCTCCCAGCTAAGGCATCTTAGGAAGACAGGGGGACTGGATTGCCCCAGCTGTGAGAGGACCCTGGGGAGGCCCAGCTTTGGGGGTCAGGCGGTGGTGGTGCTGAAATCCAGGAAGCCGGGTTCAGGGTGCCTCAGGAATGGACTCCGTTATAAGCACTGGGCTCTGACTCCGGTGGGCACCACTGCCGGGGGTCGCTGCCTCAGTGTCTCCTTAAACCCTCTCCTTCAGTCCAAAGGCAGAGCCGAAACTTGAGAAGAAGTCCGGGCAGAGGCCACGGAGCCACGAGGAGGATGGGCCACAGAAGGACCAGGTGACCCCAGGCGTCATGGATTTAGAGCTGGCCCCAGAGGCGCTGCGGACCCCCAATGACCAGACCCCCGGCGCCTACCGCTTTGGCCGCCTCAGCCACCACTCCTTCTTCTCCAGGCACCACCCCCACCCCCAGCGTGTGACCCACATCCCAGGTAGGGGCCGGTCAGCCGGGGCTGGCTGGGGGGCGGCTGGGGGTACCACTAATGGGCCTGGAGAGCTGGGGAGGAAGCCTTGGCTTCAGCCCCTGTTTCCGAGCTGGGGCTCGGAGAACACGGGGCCTGGCCGGGGTCCCGGAGCTGCCGAGTGCCCACGCCCAGGACTCGGCTTTGGGGTGGGAGAGAAGCGCAGGACCAAGGTCCCCAACCTTTTTGGCACCAGGAAGTGCCAAAAGGTTTCATGGAAGACAATTTTCCTCTGGACGGGGTGGGGCGTGGGAGTGTGTGTGGAGGGGGAGCTTTGCTCTTGTTGGCCTATCACGGCCCCCCATTTCCTGAGTTTCATGGAAGACAATTTTTCCACGGATGTAGTGTGGGTGGTGGGGGGAGGTGTCGGGGTGGGCAGATTGGTGGAGCTCTGTGGCCTGGTCCCTAAAACGCCATGGGCCTGTGGGTTGGGGACCACAGCCTTACAGGATCCGCTCACCACTGGGCTCTCCCAGTTTACCAACCAGAGAAGGGGATGAATGTTCTGCCCGGACCTGTGCTCTGTCCTCTAACTGAGGCCATTCCATCCACTCAACCAACCGTATCAGTGTCAAATATTCAGTGAGTGTGAACTATTAGTCAGGCACTTTTTAGGCCCTGGGAGTATGACGGCGAGCAAGACAGACACAGTGGCCGCCCCGCCCCCTGGAGCTGACCTCCAGCAGGGAGGGATGGGGGTGGGGAAGGTGCCACGTGCCCAGGCTGCAGAGGGAAGACTGCTGTGTTTAAAAGGTGGTCGTGGGAGACCTGGCCAATAACATGATATCTGGGCAAAGAACTGCAGGAAGAGAGTGTGGGAACCGTGTGGAGCAGGGGGAAGTCTGTCTCAGAACCACAGATCAGCAGATGCAAAGGCCCAGGGGCAAGAGTGCCCTGGCTCTGCTGGGGGAACAGCAAGGACAGGAGAAAGAATCTGGGGACGGTGCCCTGGGACCCCCAGGGTTAAGAGGTTGAGAAGAAGAGAAGAGATTGCAGAGGAGATGAGAGGTGGTGAGTGAGGAGAAACCCAGGGACTGAGGGGTCCTGGCACCAGTGTTTCAGGGAGGATGGAGCAATTGTGTCCTAACAGGGCTGGTCCTCGGGGCCTAACGGTCAACAATGATGTAGCAATCTCCCAGGGTCAGGCCAGAGGGTCCTCACATGCCATCTGCCCTCCCCCCACCAGGCTGCCCCACACACAGCCTTGCACAGGCCGACAGAACCAGCGTTTTCTCCAGACGGTCTGGTTCAGTCTGTGTCCCTGTCACTTGTGCCCAGGCCTCTCCCATCACTGGCAGTGACTTAACATTCTCATCTTTAAGCTGCCTAGCCCTGTGTCCTCACACCTGCAAAGTGCTGCTCTGCCATGGGAAATCAAAAGGTGCTTAGCACCGGGGGCCCAGGCAGCCTGGATTCTTGTCCCGTCTCTGCCCAACTCGCTGTGTGACCCTGAGCAGGTCCCTTTCCCCGTCCATTCTAAGCACCCGGGTAAGTAAGGTGGTTACTGGTCTAGGTGGTCACAGGTGCCCTCACAGCTCTGACAATCTCTGTGCTCGTGGTTATCAGACGTGGAGCCGTCCCTGCCCACCAGCCTCTTTCTGGCCTCCTGGCACGCTTAGGGGCCAGCCAGGCCTCTCTTCCCACATCTTCTAACCCTTCGCAGATACCACTGGGAAGCCTATCTGTATTGTCAAGGACGAGTTCTCTCTGGGTCCCTTGCCTCAGTCGACACTGTTAGCCAGCTGTGTGATGCCCACCATCTCTGCCCCCCTCGGAGACCCACAGTCCAACCGGAACCCCCAGCTTGCCTCTGGTGGGTACTAGGGCCACGCCCTCTCTACCCTGGGGCTCACACCTCTCCCCACCGCTGCCCCCTTGGGCGGGTGCCTGAGAAACAAAGGGCCATTGCTTTGGAGTGGGCGGAGTCCGTGGGAGGAGCCTCCCTTCCTCCCTCTTTCCTCGGGCAGCCTCATCTCTACATGACCCCCACCCCCAGGTCCTGGCCCTCAGAAACACACCCTGCTTGCATTTGAGGGGCTTGAGGAATAAGAACAAGCAGAGGACAAGCAGATTCTGGGGCTGCAGTCGCATGACTGGCAGCTATGGGCAGGAGTGCCATTTGAGATACTTAGCAGCGTGTGCTCAGGCACCAGCCAGTCAGAACACTCAGCCGCGGAGCTGGAGAAGTGATCCAAGGACCTCTGCTCCGCCAAGTCTTACCCCTTCCGTTACTGGGGTGCGGGAAAGTCAGGCTGCTGGGGGCAGGGGCCACCCTGGGGAAGGGGCCAGTGAGGTGCAGGGCAGAGAGGTTTGGCACTCTTGCTAAGCTCTCCGGGGAGCACTTCGACATCTTAATAATGGGCCCAGCCATGTCCTCTGAACCTCAGGCCTGGCTTCAGGGACCCAAAGAGGCAAAGCTAAATTAAACCACATGCATCCTGGCACAGGCAGCCAAATGTTCTCCAGCATCTCCTGGCAATGCCACAGGCTGTGTGGCATTCGTCCCCTCTAGAAAGGAGGCAGCCCTCACCTATGGTGTGACTTCTGACCCTTTCCCTTAAGATGGGACAGGAAGGGACGCTGACTCTTCCACCCACTCCCAGTGGCACAGGGCGGGGGTGGGCCCCAGATATCAGTGGGCAGGATCTTGTCCCCTCCTCCCAGACACCTGGAAGAAGGAGCTGAAGGAGCTGGCTTCCCAGGTGGCCTTCTTCACCAAGGAGAATGAGCAGCGGAAGAACAAAGAGGTGGGTCCAGACCCTGGGAGCTGGTCTGGGAAGAGAAGAGATGGATCCACCCCTCTGTACCCACATCCCTCCCAAGTGGGTTCAACCTAACAGTGGGGGGGAGGGGACCAGCAAATACAGACCCCAGGGAGGAGGGTCACATGAGGCAAGAGCACACTTGGGTGGAGACGTCCAAGCAGGGTTTGCAGGAGACATGGCATTCGGGGATCCCCCATATCTAAGTGGGCTGCTCACGTGTGGACTGGGGTAAGGGGGCATTCCAGGCAGTGGCACCAGCGCAGCAGCTCAGCAGCTGGCGAGCGCAGGAGCCTGCTGTGAGTTTCCAAATTCGAATGGAAAATCAATGAAGGTTTTCAGACAGGGTGGGGTGATCCCATGGGTGCCGTTTGGTGACAACGCAGTCGAGACAACTGAGAGGCAGCTCAGAGGTGGCTGGAATTGTCCTGAGGACAGCCTGGCCGTTTGCAGCTGAGTCTGGTCCTGCCACGTGTCTAGGGCACCCACAGTGGGGAGGCAGAGGCCTGGCTCCTCACTCCTGCTCGAAGCTCACTCACGCTGGCACTTGGGGCAACTCAGCCAAGCTATTTAGGCATCAGTTTTCTTATCTTTAAAACGGAAGAAGAATACTGCCAGTCTTTACTGGAACTGTAAGAGCAGGAGGCCTCAGGTTTTGTGCCCAGAAGCCTGGCTTCCCAGGACAGAGAAAGGATGGCAAGCTGCAGGGGTGGGTCTGGGGTAGTGAGCTAGGAATCAAGATAGCTCTACTCGCTGCCCTCTGCCTAGCTGGGGAATGGGCAGCAAGGAGACCTGCCTGGGAGGAAGGATGGTGACTGCCAGGGGGTACCCAGCACTCAGCCCTCCATTGCTGAGTTCTGGGAGGAAGAGTTCTTGCTAGTTTAAGCAGAACAGCTGACAGTGAAAGCACCGGGGGGCCCAAGGAGAGGTCCAGGATGGGGTGTGTGTGGCCTGGCTGAGATCCTGGGTCCCTGGCAATGCTGTGAGGCTTGATTGGGGGGTGCCCTGGAGGTGTGACCTGGACTCCTTGTCTCTTGCCCTCTGCCTTCTCCCTCCCCTGTGACCCGGACTCTCTTGCCCTCTGCCTTCTCCTTCCCCTGTCACTGGCTGCCTGGGGACTCTGGCCACTCTTGTCCAGCAGAAGGAGGAGACTCTGCGGGAGCAGGGGGCCAAGTACTCAGCCGAGACCGGTAGGCTCATCCCTTCTTCCACTAGAGCTGGCAGCCGCCGCAGGGCCCGCCAGAGCCAGCGTGCCAACAGGGACGGAGGAGCCCAGACCATCCTGCAGGATCAGGAGCTGCTGGTGAGGCCCCGGCCTGCGAGTGGACACTGGCAGTTTCTGCTCCCAGGCTCCCAGCTCTTCCAGCCTGGGCGCTCGCAGGCTGCTTTAGGGATGGGCTCTCCTGGGGACGGTGGCACCGAACACGTAAGACAGGAAATCCAGCCTGGGCTCAAACGTCCTGCTGCCTTTAGGTTTCCGGGTGAGCCTCTCTCAATCGTCCCAAATTGGGAGCAGGAACACAGTGCCATGGAAGGTCCACACCAGCGGACTTCCCAGCAGCTTTTGATGAGGGAAGGAAGGGGGCTGCAGTGGTGGGTTGCGGAGCACGGAGAAGGAGGGCCTGCCCCGTGTGCTCTCGAATCACACCCGGCAGGCTGCGCCCCACCGCCCACAAGGCGAGTCCCAGCCTGGTCTCCCACTCTGAGAGGGGCCCGCCTGCGCTTCCGTGAGCACGGAGCCCACCTCTTCCATGTTCGAGTGTCCCCATCGAGGCCTGAGATGAGTCCATGCCTCGCTCCAGCGGGTTAAGGCGTTGGAGGTCCCTGTTAAAACGCACACTAAAGGTCACGCGTAGAGCCAGCATCCCGCCACCTTCCTCGTGACCAGCACTTTCAGACGTGCAGTCCCTTTGGAGCCTCGCAACAGTGCGGCAAAGTGGATAGAGCAGACAGGGCCGGCACGCCCTGCCACAGATGGGGAGGCTGAGGCCCTGCCAGGTGATGCCATGGCCCAGGTTCCCTAGAGAAGCAGCAGCAGAGCCAGGACTAAGGTGCTTTCTCCACCATAGGGCGGCCTCACCTTGCCTGGAAGTAGGTTCTCGGGTCCTGTGGGGAGGGGGCGCAGGGCAGGTAAGTTGGATGCGGAGAACGGTGAAGGGTCTAGGGGCAGATCAGGGTGGGTCTCTGCAGTGGGGTGGGTGCCTGGGGGTCAGGGTGGGGCCCCAAGCAGGCACAGTCCTGGGGAGAGGCCCAGCCCAGTTTCCATTGTGCCAAGGACAAGACAGACCTGCTGGGGACTGACAGGCCCCTCCAGGTCCTGGGAAGACTGACCGCCAAGTGCTGAGGGGACCCCACTTTCCTAGGACTCCAGGGGCTCCACCTCCCACCTGGAGCCCCAGCTCCAGCCAGCCGCCGCCGCCGCCATAAACTTGGTGGCCTAGGGACCCCCCATTACCCAACTGAGTCAGAGGTGGATCTTTTCCTGATGCTACTTGAATGGAGAATGCAGGGAAAATTGAGCCCTGAAGTGCCAGAGATGTCGCAGGCTGAGAAGGCAGCTAGGAGCCAAGTGTACCCGCTGCTCTCCAGGAAGAAGCCCCCAGCTGAGCAGTTGGCAGGACCAGCCAGCACTCACCCTCAGGCGCCCCCCTGGGACTTCCCCACCTCCTTGCTAATGTCTCCAGACTCTGGGAGCTTCAGGGTGGGGATTCCTGTGGGCTTCCCGAAACTCCACCAACGACCAGGGCATGTGGGACTCGGTGGGTCTCCAAGGAGCTGATGTCCAACCCTGACTTTGCCTTCCCGGGGACGGGCCCTGGGGTCCAGCCAGCCCAAGCAGGCACTGGGGATAAGGGGTCAACCTATCTGCTATCCAAGGCTTCATTCTGCCACAAACTCCCTGCGGGGTGTCCTCCTCTCTCAAGGCCTTGAATCTTCACTTGTTCATCAGGGAGGTTAAGAATATTCCTCCAGGACTGTTGTGAGACAAAGTGCAAGGCAGAGGGGAGGCAGGGACTGTCATAGGAACAGGTTTAGCCAAGCTTGTGGCTCTGGGAACCTGCTTTGCGGGGAGGGGCCCCTGGTGCCCTCTGAACCCATGTTTGCTTGTGCTGCTGGCTGGAACATGCCGTCCTCCTGCCCACAGATCCTGGAGCTTCTCTGTCAGATCTTGCAGACAGACTCATTGGGAGCCATCCAGTTCTGGCTGCTCTACGCTTCCCCCAAGGGTGAGGACACAGCCCCAGGACCCCCTCTCTGCATGGAGGCTGCCAAAGTCCTGCCCTTGCTCTCTGGTTCTGCAGGACTCAGGTGTCACTCAGTTCCCACCCAGGGCCTGCCACCGGGGTCTCTCCTCTGTTTTGGAGCCCCGAACCAACCCTTCCCGGCCAGACAGTGTCACTGCTTCCTCCTCCCCCTTTCCTTAGCAGAATTTCTGTGGCCCTGCTCCTTGCAGGGGACCCCTCCTTCATGCTGAACCCAGGTCTAGTCACCTGGGAGGG
Organism: Microcebus murinus; assembly: GCF_040939455.1. NCBI lineage: Eukaryota > Metazoa > Chordata > Mammalia > Primates > Cheirogaleidae > Microcebus > Microcebus murinus. The sequence continues at coordinate 53,126,328 of NC_134117.1, read as the reverse complement.
AGAAGTCCAAAGACTGCTCAGCAGACACGGCCCCTCACACACTACTGGGAAACACACACACACAGGTGCAAGTACATGAGAACGCACACGTGTGCACACATGAGCACATGAATACACATGCAGGTGCACGCTGGCACCGTGGGTGGAGGGCCCACCCAAGCAGGGGGTTGAGGAGTGATGAGAACCAGGAAGCTAATTGGAGAAGACTTCCTGGATGGGAGAGTAGAGGAGGAGGAGGAGGAGAAATGCGATCCCTAGTAGACTTCCCAGAGGGGGCCGGGGGTGTGACAGGCAGGACGGCCAGGTGGGGCCAAGACCAAGGCACACACATGATGCGTGGCGGGAGGAGGACGTGGGAGGGCCAGGCGCTCTGCAAGCACGGGGGGGGCCAGGAGAGAAGTAGGGCCCCACCTCCCCTGCAGGGACCCGTGGGCAGAGTATGGGATGGCGAGAGAAAGCTGCCCTTGACCGGGGTCAGGCAAGAGCTGGAGGGGCTATGGCAGCCAGGACAGGCAGGGGGCTGGGGGCTGAGGACTCTGCCCTCCCCGGGATGTGCTTGCAGAGAAAGACCTTGTCCTGGGACTTCTGCAGACGGCCGTGGCTCAATTCTTGCCCCAGCCTCTGACCTCCATTCCTGTGGAAAGACTCCTAAACCAGCTCGAAGAAGTTCAAGACTCTCCACAGGAAAACCAGCAGCTGCTGCGCTACAGGTAGGCTCCGCACCCCTCGCCTTCAGCCACCTGTCCTCCCAGGTGGGGCCGATGGGGCCGGAGAAGGGAGCCTGGCGCTGGCCAGAGGCTGGGCTCACTGGGCCAGTCCTGGAGGAAGAGGCCCAGCCCCTCCCCCAGCCCCCCTTCCAGTTCTGCCGGTGCTGCCTGAAGCAGCCAGACCAGCCCCTCACCGGCTGGCTGTGGGGCTGCCCCAGGGGGTTGCTGACGTCAGATATAACCAGGCAGGGCCACGTGAGCGCATCTAGCCCTCCCAAAGCCCTTGGTCTGTGGGAAGACACAAGCAGCCTAAAGCACCTTTACACCAGTGCTAGGTGCCCCGGGTGGAGCCTGAATGTCGGCAAGGTAATCAGCAATACCGTATGTCTACCTGACAATGCTGCGTAGCGTACATATTTCCAGTCCACACAACCCACGCCATTTTACAGCAGAGAAAACAGGCTCAGGAACAACGGAATGACCTTCCCAAGTGAGGGGCTGGCGGAGGGCTGGTGCAGTGGCCGTCCCCTTACGGCTCCAGGGACAGGAAGGCCTTGGTTCCCAGTGGCTGCAGCCAGCAGTGGAGCCACTGTTGTCTGGGTCCTGCCTGGGGTGATGACGCAGGAAGGCCACCTGGGTGCCATCCATGGACAGACCCTTTCTGGCTCTCCGGGAGGGGCGACTCTTGTCTCTCCCCGGAGCAGGCGGCTGGCCCCACCTGCACCACTTCCTCACCTCCCTGCCCACCCTGCCATCTGCAGGGGTAGCTTTCCAGAATGACCTTCCCTGCCTCTCCTTTGTATTTGGTTGTAGTCAATTCCCAAAGAAGACGAGAACATTGCCTCTAGCAAAAAGCGAAAAGCCAGGTAGGATTCCACCCGGGGGTGGTTCTCAGGGCCCACCGAGGCCCACTCTGGCTGCATTTCTCAGGGTATTGAGGCAACTTGGAGTTGGGTCCCTGCCCAAGGAAGCTGCTCATTCCCCTCATTCATTCATTCCTTCATTTATTTGTTCAACAAATATTTATTGAGCACTTACAATTTGCTGGGCTCTGGGGGTCATTGGGGAAGAATTCAGACAAGTTCCTGCAGTCAGGGAGCTTACATCCCAGTGAGGAGAGCAGACAACAGATAAAAGCACCCGAGAGCATGGGTGCTGCAAAGCAAACAAGGCAGGGCGGAGTGGCAGGTGGGGAGAGGGCTCCTTGCAGGTCTAGGAGGAGCCCACAAGCAGCGCTCCCCTTGCGTGGAGTGGTGGAGGAAGGGCAAGCGGGCCAGGGTGGCCAGGGCCTTCTGGGTGGGGACAGTGGTGAGACATGTGATGAGGTGGGTGGACGGCGCTGGCCTGTGGGAAAGGCCAGGTGTGCGGCTCTCGCAGAGAGCATGGGTGCGCGGAAGGGTCGCAGGCAGGGCGGCGCCCTGGCTGCTGTGTGGAGCACGGGCTGCACACAGAAGATGGGGTGGGGGGACACCAGGGAGAGGCCACGCAGTAATCCTGGTGCCTTAGACCGGAGCTGGGTGAGGGGGCAGCAGGCCGGAGGGGAGAGAAGAGGAAATACATCCTCCACGTACCTTATTCTCCCCCATTAGACTGTGGAGGGTCCCGAGTGCCTGGCAGTGTCTGGCATAGAGCAGACACTTCACTGATACCTGTTACCTGGATGTTGAAGGAAGAGTTGGGGTGGGGGGTGAGGCTCAGAGAAGGGAATCTGCTCAGCCCGGGCCACCAGCAGAGCCGAGAGCAGACACTGGCCTCGACTTGGGCTCCCCAGGCGCTCTCACCTCCTCCCGGGCCTTTCTGGGAGAAGGGATCTGCCTTCCCGGTTAGGGGCCTGGCCCAGCCCTTCCTCATCCTCCCCTGCCTGCTGTCTCTCCCCTTCCCCCAGAGTACATTGGGAAGGCACAAGTTCTCCGGATTCAGTCCAGTCAGGACACGGAGAAGAAGACGTCTAAGCCAATGACAAAGAGCTGAAGAGCCCCTAAAACTTTGCCTGCCTCACTCAAGCACAGCCCCAAGTTCAAGCGCAGCCCCACCTCCACAGCAACACCTGATTTCCCGTTGCAAACAGTCTGCTAAATAAAATCTTGTCTTCCCTTTGAGAGGACAGTTCCGCTCTCCCAGCAGCAATAGGTCTGTGTGTGGGGTCATTTACTCCGGAAGAGAGGATTGCACTGAACCGTCACACCCCCGTGGAGAAAGCCCAAGTGCTACCGCCCACTTGGGGCTTACCTGCTGCTTTTATGGTCTAGAGAAATGGGGGGCAGGTGGCAGTTGGGGTGGCCTGAGAAAGGGGCTCTGCCCCTCCAGGAGCCAAGACACACAGGTGTCAGAATGGTCACTGTTCCTGATTATGGAGTTCCTCCCCCGTGCTGGCCACTGAAATGGCCCCTTAGGTAAAAGCTGAGGGCGAGCACCATGCGGATTGCTCTGCACACTTTATATGTAGTACTATATTTGATTTTTCCCCAAAGCAGTAGAACAGGGGGCCTCAAACTTTTTAAACAGGGGGCCAGTTCACTGTCCCTTAGACCGTTGGAGGGCCGGACTATAGCTTAAAAAAAACTATGAACAAATTCCTAGGCACACTGCAAATATCTTATTTTGAAGTAAAAAAAGAAATGGGCAAAAACACCCGCATGTGGCCCGCGGGCCGTAGTTTGAGGACGCCTGCAGTAGAATATTGCAGATGAATCAATTGACACTCAGGTGAAACAACTTGTCCAAAGTCACACAGTTACTGAGCGGCACGGCTGGGATCCAAACCCAAGACGTCTGGCTCTGGAATCCCTGCCCTTACCCACTGCTCCCTACTGCCTTATAAACGGCTGCCTTCGCCAAAAGCTGTGGTCACAGCTCTGAAAAGCATGAGGGTTAGCAACATGGCAGTTGGCAAAATATAGGAGGAAAGGGGCTTTATATAAATGTGACCCAGATGGCAGCCGGGGTGTCTCTGTCCTTTGGGATCTGGAGACGATGACTCAACCCTCTGGAAAGTCTAGTGTTTTCCTTGAGATCTCTGAAAATTCCCTGGAAAGTTGGGGTGGGGAGCAGGCATTGAAGATTTACAATGTCATGGCCCCCTGTGGCCCTGAGCTCCTATTTTGCTGCCTTAGCTCATGGGCTAAGTGGCCTTCGTTCCGTGGCCTGTGGCTCCACTCTGCACTTGCAGCACTGCCCCACCTCACCTCCCTTCCGGCGGATTCAGTTCCCGGGGTTTCCAGAAGGCCCCGTTCACACTAACTGGTGCAGCAGGCTTCAGCGGAGACCAGCGGATGACTGGCGGGGATTGCTGTAAACCTGGCAAACAGCTTCACATTCAATATTAAACCACCTGTTCTGAAAGCCTTTGGTCGCTCTTCCCTTGAGGATGTCTCCCCAGTGGCAGCCAACACCCAGCAGAGTCTCCAGGCTCTGCTGTCTCAGGTGCCCCAGTCCTCCTGGGCATCAGGATGTCCTCTCCTGGGTGTCAGAATGCCACCCGCGCTTCCTGGACACTCCTGAGTTTTCTCTGGCTCCAGGCCCTGGAAGTTCTCTGCTCCCTTTCCCCTGCCCTTCTCCCGGAAGCATGAAGACAGATTTTCCCTCCCATCTTCTCCCCATGGCTCCAGGTTCTTGCTGGGATCCAGTCTCCTTAGCCACTATGGTGGCCATTGCTTGGGGCTGCCCAGGAGCATGAAACCTGGCACCTCCCTTGGCACAGGACTGGTTTGGGCCGGATAAGCATGTGACACAAGCTGGGCCAAGCACAGTCTGTCCTTGGGAATATTTTGTGCTGGTGGAGAAACGCTGGGATTTCAAAGGATGCATCTTGATCATCACTGCTCCATGGGGATGAAGCCCTGGATTCAGTCACACCGGGTGCTCCGGACCCTCCCCCAGCACTCCCCACATGTGAGACAATAGAATTCCTTCTTCCTCCAAGAGGTGATTTTTATGAATATTTTTTAACGTAAAATTTACCACCTTAACCATTGTCAAGTAACAGTTCAGTGGCATTAAGTGGGTTGACGTCATTTTGTCGCCAACGCTGCCATCTGTACACAGAATTCCTTTCATCTTGCAAAACTGAAACTCTGCACCTGTTGAACAATAACTTTCTGTTCCCTCCTCCCCAGTCGCTGGCAGCCACTTTACTTTCTATCTCTATGGATTTGACTCCAGGCACCTCACATAAGTGGAATCATACAATCTTTGTCCTTTTGTGACTGGCTTATTTTCACTTAGCGTGATCTCCTCCAGGTTCATCCATTTTGCAGCATGTGTCAGAACGAACTTCCTTTTTCAGGCTGAGTAACGGTCCATGGAATGTATAGACCACGTTTCGTTTATCCATTCATCCATGGAAGGCTTGTTTCCACTTCTTGGCTACCGTGAATAGTGCTACTATGAGAATGGCTTTACAAAAGTCATTGATTCTTATGTCACGTGTGATGAAAAGAATCCAGAATGGCGAAGGCCTGGTGGCTAGTAAGTGGAGGTTCCAGACTCACCAGACTCCAGAGTGCTCCAGCCACTCACAAGAGCCCTTGGTTTCAAATCTTGAACCATTCCCACAGCCCCATCAGGAATTTTGTTATCACTATTACCACCTGAACTATTCCTTAATGTTTCTTTAAATGTGTCTTTTTTTAACTTAAATATAATTTTGTCCTAAGCAATAATATTCATGACATCGTGGTTTGATGTGTGATTTATAAAAGTCTCACATACAGATGTATCAAAATCTGAAACGTTCCTCCATGTACCATCTATCCACCACCAGAGCACACTGACCACACCTTGGGAAATGCTGATCAGAATAGACGGCAATTTGGAGATGAGAGAGCCACCCCTGGGAATCTTGGCTTAAGGACACATGTGGGGGTCAGCTTCTACCTGTCCAGATTGCTGGCTCAACAATGGGGCTCTCCTTACTCTACTTACATAGGTAAGAATGGGTTGGAGACCTATTTTCAGCAGAGGGAAGGTTGTCCCAAGGTCAAACAGCCCGTGGGAAACCCCAATTTTAGCATCTACAAGAAGTTGTCAAGCTTCGGGTTGAACAACTGCGGGAACAGGGATCTTGGGCTCTATATTTTTCTGGCTACTCAGACCTTATCTTGGTCCCCAGAGCCACACAGATCAAGTCTTTCCTCTCTTTGCCTGGCTAAGTTTGGCCCTTATCAAATCTCTTTTATAAGTCTCAATCAGAACACATCCCCTTTCAAATATTTATATCTTTCATTTTTTTCTTATCTGACTACATTAGCTAATACTTCCAGAGAATAATTCTAAACAATAATGATAATACTGGGCATTTTAATATTATTTTAATGGAAATGCTTCTCATTTTTCATCATTAGGCATGAACTGATTTTGTTTAGATATCAAATATATATAAACTGAAGTATTCACGTATTTATAAAGTTGGGTCGAGAAAAATCCTTCAATTCACACAATCTTAAGAGGTACATACTACCGTTATGATAATTTTACGGATCAGGAGCTGGAAGGAGAAGAAACTTGTCCAAGGTCATGTTAATATAAGTAATAAGAAACAGATTCAAGATTCAAGCCCTGGCAGTTTGGATGGGCAAGGCCATCCCCTTGACCTTGCATACCCCATAGTAACTCCATGTGGTAGATACCCTTATTAGCATAATTTTATAGACAAGAATTTAAAAGATACTTTAAGTAATTTGTCCAAGGTCAAACAGCTCATAAGTATATCTTTCCCATGGGTTGACAGGGGTGGTCTAAATAGTTCAGCTCTACTGCATAGTGGGTACATTTTTTCCGTGTGCCGTGTGCTTTTCTGGACTCTCTCTTCTATTTTGATGCCTTGGTTTTTCTGCCATGTCAACTATCCTTTCAACACGAGTTATTACTCCGCTATATTTGTTACTTCTGCAGATGGACTAATGGCCAACAAACACATGAAAAAAAATGCTCAACATCCCTAATCATCAGGGAAATGCAAATCAATGAGATATCACTTATCTCCAGTGAGAATGACCTTTATCTATCTTCTTTTGAAAAGTTTCTGTTCATGTCCTTTGCCTACTTTTTGACATGGTTGATTTTTTTCTTGCTGATTTTCCTGAATTCTCTATAGATTCTAGTTATCAGCCCTTTATTGAATGTGTAACATGCAAATATTTTCTCCCATTCTGTAGGTTGTCTGTTTGTTCTCATAGTTTCCTTGGCTGTGCAGAAGCTTTTTTAATTTGATCAGGTGATTTTCTTTCTGTTCTCATGGTTATACCTTTTCCATAATAGCATATAAATGGAACTACCCAGTATGTCACTTTTTGGGCCTGGCTTCTTTCACTTAGCACAGTGCTTTTTAGATCTACCCAAGTTGATTCACGCATGAATGTATGTGTAGTCTGTTCCTTTTCATGGCTTAGTAGTATTCCACTGTATGGCTCTGCCATAGTTGATTTATCCTTTCGCTGTTTGATACACAATTGAATTGTTTCCAGTTGGAGCTTTTTTGAATAAAGTAGCGATGAACTTCTGCATAAGGCGATTTGGGGGACAAATGTTTTTATTTTCCTTGTTGAATACATAGGGGAGGCACTGCTGGGTTGTATGGAAAGTTTATGTCTAAGCTATAAAATTATAACATTAACTTATAACATTTAACTTATAAAGAAACTGCCAAAATGAGACCCAGGAAAACGTAGGTTTCCAGTCCAAATCCAGAGGGCTAAGAACTAGGGGAGCCACTGGTATCCAAGGGAGGAAGACGAATGTCCTCCTAGCTCAAGCAGACAGAGAGAATTTGTCCTTCCCCTGCCTTTTTGCTCTATTTGGGCTCTCAGTGGATTGGATGACACCTGTCCACATTGGGGAGGGTGATCTTGCTTACTCAGTCTATGGATTGAAATGCTAATTCCTCACAGACCCTGGAAATGTGTTTCACCAGCTACCTGGGCATCCTTTAACTCCATCAAGTTGACACATAAGAATTAACCATTACCACTGTGTCTGTGTGGATCTGTGTTCGGATTCTCTCCTGGAATTTTGATTGGACTCACACTGAATTTATAGATCACTGGGGAGAATTGACACCTTAACACAATATTGAGGCTTCTGATTCATAGACATGGTCTACTTTTACTCAGGTATTTTTAAATTTTTCTCAGCAATACTTTGTATGTTCAGTGTACAGATATTTGGTGTCCTCCATGCTATTAAATTGCTTTTTAAATCTGTGCTCTCAGGCTTGGGCAGGGCCCCAGGGGTGCTCTCTTGGGTCTCCTGTCCTGCCCCAGATTTCCACCCGTGCATCCAGTGGAGGGCTGAGGAAAAGAGCTGGTGAGCAGGTGTAGACGCCCATTGTCTTTGGGGCCCCCAATGATTCCCAAGTGTCACACTCAGCTTTAAAAATTCATTGACATTTCAGTTGTATTTTCGCCCCTGTTCTATGGTGGTCACTCCTCCTGTGCTTCACCAAGGCTGAACAAAGGCTCCATGTGTCCAGTCTGTCCTTAGAGGGGCTTGTCATACTTCAGAATTTAGTTCACCTGCTGGCCTTGCAACCCCTACTCTGATGGGCTAAACATATATGACTTTGTAGATTACTGGGCTTTTGCTCATTGTTAGGGTGAGAGTGATGTTGTCTTGAGCGTTCTACACTCGACGCATAGTGTGGGTAACATGTGGTCAGGGGAATGACCTGGGTCCCCAAGGCCCAAGCCGACAGTCCAGGCAGCCTTGGCTTGCAGGGTGTGAGGGTCATGGGGTACCTAGAGAAGGGGGAGGACCCCACTGGCTGAGGTTTATGGTCTGGGGGAACCCAAACTCTGACTTGAGCCCACTCTTGTGGCATAGATGACAGCTCATCTGTCACCTCAAGCTGACTGGGTCCCTTAAGCCCCATTCCAGGAATAACCTAGTGAGAAATGTCACTCCTAGGAGGTGCCCTCATCACTGTGACACCTTGCATTTTCTGGCCACACTCTTTTCATAGTGTGTTCACAGGTAGGCAAGGCAAATACACACTTTCGTTTCCATTTCTCATAGGAGCAGGTGGACCCAAAGGCTCCCTAGAGATGGTTTGCCCCCACCCTGGGCTCTCAGAGGGCCCAGAGCTCAGTAGAGGTTCCTTGGGGCTGGCTTTGGCATCCTCTTCCTTGGTTCAAGCACTGCAGTCCTGCTTCTAGATGTCGCGGTTCTGCCTGAGATGCTGATGGTGCAAAGGTTTCTAAAGTTGTACAATTTAAAATTACAGACCCACTAGCCCTGCGCTTTGTCCCAATGATGGCAATGATCCATGGCCACTACCCAGAGCACTGCGTGAAGAGGATTCTTTGGGGTCAGTGGGCTCAATGGGGGACAGTGCAGTGACAGACTGGCAATGTCTGCCACGGGCACAAGATGCAGGCACATTGGCACGCATTTTCCATGTGTCATCCCTGCCCTGTGCAATGTACCAGGACACCGTTAGAGCCAGAGTGCTAAGATCCTAGAGGGCCCCACTCTGCCAGAACTACCCCCATGGCAAGGACTGCACTGGGCCAAGTGGAAGTGCCCATCCAGGGCCCATGTTCCCCTCCTTGCAGGCCATATTCTGGGGTCCTGGGCTCATAGAATTCCCTGCCTGAACGATCCTAAGCCCACTTCTGGGGCTCATGCTAGCATCTCCCCAAGTCAGTCCCCCTAAGGTGCGACTGGGTCACCACGTATACACAAATGGCAGCTGTCTGCAAAGGGTAGCCCCCAAGGGCAGGCTGTGTGCAGAGGGATGTGAATGGAGTGTGGCCATGAGGGCTAGACAGGCGTGTGAAGTCCCTTGAGGGATGAAACCAGGGGTGGAAAGAGGAGTGCACCCTGGGCTGGTGGGGGCGGAGTCCTTGTTTGCACTCTTGTCTTGGGTCCCACAGGTGTTAGGGAGGGGCCTGTGATACACACACTGAAACAGTGCGGGGATGGATTAGTGATGTCTGACACGGGCAAGGGGCGAGGGGTCGGTCAGCAGTCCCACAGCGCAGGGTTCTTCGGCCTTCGCCGCCCAAAAAGATGCATCACATTCCTTCCTCCTCCTAGCCAGCGTCCACTATTCTTCTTGGATTCTTCCAGGAAAAGGGCGCTCACCACCTTCCAAGGAAACCACCCCTTGCACGCTTGTACAGTGACATCAGAATGCCCTGCAGACCCCAAAACTATCTCCCAGGCACCTTGCCCTTTGGATCAAGTTCTGGGCGGTGACTTGCCCAAGGCCACACAGCTCCTCCACGGCGGAGCCCGAGTAGGACCCCCAGGCCTGATTTTGACCCCTCAGAGGAGCCACGGAGTGAGTGGGGCTCGGTCACGGAGGCTGAAGGACGAGACTCCAGCCCCCGTCCCATCTGTCCCCCAGCCCCAGTCCTCTTGCTACAGCCCAGACAGCCCCGTAGAGTTCTGGCTTCACTGCCCGCTTCCTCCAAAACCGAGAGAGAAAAAGAAAAACACATACAACTTTTTGGGGTCCCAAACAAAACACCAAGGGCAATGTTAATAAATACATAAAAATGTAAAGACCTGGATTCCTAAGGCACAAGAGTTTACGCCCTTTAACTGATTCCCATGGGAATGACCCAGTGTGGGCCCAGCATCCTAGGGAAGGGGGAGGAGGAGGCAGCAGGTGGAGAACGCACCTGGGAAGCCCCCCAGCACCTCAGTTCTCTAAGCGGCTGCAGGCCAGGGGCGCACTGCTTCTGCTCCTCCTGGCTGGCTCAGAACAGCCCCCTTTTGCCAGGGAGGGAAGAAATGAGAAGCACCTCTATCACCTGGCAAGGACCCTGGGGGTGAGGACCCCTGTGGGTGTGCTGGGAACCTGGGCTATCACCTGAGAGCCAAAGGGTCTAGGGCTGTCACCTGTCCCTTGGAGGTAACGTGGAGGGCAGGTGAGCCTGGAGGAGGCCCTGCAGCACCATGGGTCACTGTGTGCTCTTCACTCCAGACTGGGGCAGGGCTGGCATCCTGCCCTGGGGCACTCAGCCCGGGTGGCCCTGGTCACCTGTAGGGTCTGGCTTTGAGTGGACTCTCTGGTCGTCTTCCCTGGGGCCCCAGTGCCCGAAGAACCACACAGCTCTTGCCTAGCTTGAGCCAGGCGGAAAAGACCCCTGACCCCCTCTGTCTTGGGCAGTGGATAATGACTGAGGGCCCAGCCTGAGAAATCACGGCTCCTCTGTGTCCCACAGAGTCACCTCCAAGGCTCAGAGTCACGACCAAAGCTGCAGTTCTGGTCCAGTCAGGGGTTAAGCACCAGTTTGGAAACCCCTGTACGGTGAGAACAGGTGCCCAGGGTGTATTGAACCCCCTTCTCTGGTGGGCCAGGGTGGGATTGGGAGGCCAGCCTGTAACCTGCAGTTATCAGAAGGAACAGAAGTGATGTCCACAGTAGAGCATGGCCACAGGCACTGCCCTCCAGCCAGCAAAGGCCCAGGCCGGTGGAGCTGCGTGGAGCCCTCGGCTACCAAGAGCTGGGCCTGGGACAAGCCGCCTCCCACCCGCCCCAGCCCTGGGCCGGGAAGCCTCATGCCACCTTCACCCGGCCCCTTCTTCTCCACCTGCTGTGAGCGCCCCGCCTCCCCTGGCCCTGCTTTGCCTTTCTGGCAGAGGGGCCACGTAGGCAGGGTCCCCACGGGGTCTCCACAGTTCTGGGGAAGGCAGAGAGCCCTGGTAGCTCTCAGCCTGGGCTTCGGACCTGCCCGGGACCCCGAGGCTGTGAGGAGGGGGCAGTAGCTGGCCCAGCTTGTGGCAGGAGACCAATTGGAGCACCTGAGAGGTGTGGCCCAGCTGCTGGGCTGCTCGCTGAGGTATCTCCAGGTAGAGCTCGCCGTGCTCTGTCTTCCTCCCTCCCCACTCTCTGGGCTAGAGCGTCAAGCCCCAAACAACAAGAAGGTGAATAATTTAAAAGGAAGTCTGTGCCTGCCCCTGCCCCATGTGTGCGTCCTCTGAGCCAGGGCTCCTGGGCAGCTCACAGTGTAAACGTCACTGGTGGGATGGTGGGGCATGGCTCATGTCACTGGGGAGGTGGCAGGGAGGCTGGTACCTGGATGCTCCGGGTCTTCCCTGGGCCACCCTTTGTCCTTGGAGGCTGGCACAGGTGCTTGAGTCCAGCCCCACGGCTGTCCCCCCAGGGTGGTAGGGGAGGTGCCCCAGAATGCTCTAGGGCTCAGTTTCTGGGGGGCAAAAAGGTGCTGGGTCACCGGGAAGCTTGTGTCCGGGAGTCCTGGGAGCTGTGTCGGTCGGCCTTGCTGGAGGTCATCTGATCCTGCTGGCTCCCTGGTGGGCTCCGCGGCAACTGGAGGGGCCTCGGGTCCTGGTAAGGGGCTCCCGGGAGTGGAGACAGTGGGCGTTGAGGTCAGGCCAGGGTCTGGGCTAGCGCTGGGGCCTGTGGCCTTCTTGGTACAGGACACGCAGCACAGCCGGTGATAGCCAGGAATGGAGCAGTAGCGACCGAGCACGTCCATCTGACAGAAGATGGACCTGTCCCCCAGGCAGGGCTCCGCTGCACACACAGCACAAGGACCCGTGTCCATCAGCGGGGGGACATCAGGACACAGGCCCCACCTCCCCCTCACCACCAACTGCATGCCCTCCACCCCCCGCCCCTCCTGGACTCACTATAAAGCTTCTTCCCAGAGGGGCACAGGACCGCCCGACAGGACACTGAGCCCTTTCTATACGGAAGGGGAACTAGAATCCTCTAGAGCAGTAGCTCCCAGAGTGGTGTCCCCACTCACGCACCATCAGCACCACCTGGAAGCTTGCTGGAAATGCAGGTTCTCAGGCCTTATCCAGAACTACTGCATCAGAAACCCTCGGGAGCACTGTGCTCTCACAGCCCTCAGGTGTTCCGATGTGTGGGAGAGTCTGAGAACCACGGCCCTGCGTCACTCGTCCCCAAACCTGGCAGCATGGGCCCCCAAACGAGCATTACTCGGGGAGCTTTACAAACAGCCGATGCCAGCTCTTCTCCCAGACAGACTGGGCAGTCTGGGGTGTGGCTGGGACATGGGGTGACTCTAACTGCAGCTGCTCTAGGTGGAGGTGGTGACCCTCACACCCTCCCAATCAACCCAGAGGAATCGGACCCACTCCAGCCAGCGCCAGGCTAAAGCCCAGCCAACCCACGCTGGTGACAAGCAAACGCCCTGTCACCCGTCAGCTCACATCTGGACGTGAAGTCCTCCACCACTAAATTTGGAATCAAGCAGAATTAGGTTCAGTTTCTGGCTCTACCACTTAAAAGCTGTGAGGCTTGGGCAAGTCACTTAAGCTCCAAGCCTCAGTTTCTTCACCTGTAAAATGGGGATAATGCTGATATTTACCAATGAATAATGACATCATAATTATAAATAACATTTTTTAAGTGCCTGGCATAGAAGGGTGCTCCTTGTACTAGTTTGCTTTGCTTAAAATATCATCTAAAAGTGTCTTTGTAATGAATCCACGTGGGTCTCTCCAAACAGAATGTGAAGGCAGGAGTTTTGCTTTCTATTATTCTTTGCCAGAAGTGAGGAGAGGGTGGGGAGAGGGAAGAGAGAGGAAGGAAGGGGCAGACTTAGGAAGAGAACAATCAGAGAAAATGGAAAGCTAGTGGCCCCTAGATGGCACCAGCGTGTTAGGATCAGAAACAGGGCCCTGCCCTTTGCTTTTGGGAGGAAAACGAAAGGAAGCCCAGAAACTTGTCCAGCCTGAGCCTCAGCATGGGAGCAGAGGAGGGACAAGGTTGGAGCTCAGAAGGTACATGGAGGACCCTTTATTTTACAGATGAGGTCGCTGGGCTAAGAGAGGTTAAGGGGTTTGCACGAGGTCACACAGCCGACTGGTCCTCTAACTAGGAGTTAAGGTCTGTGACTTTTCTGCCACTCATCTTGCCAAACATGGGTCCTTGGGAGGGTGAGGAAGGGAAGGAGAGCGGAACCCAGGAAGGGAGAGTGGCACACACAGCCTGGCATGGAGCAGGAGCTCAGCACATAGCTACTCGTGGATGGGGGAATGTAAAGGTGGCAGGATGAACTGATGGGCCCCTGACTATGGGGCAGGGACGAATTATTCCTCCTGTCGTCTCATTAGCTGACAGCTGGGCAGGGGTGTACACACTCTCCCTCTTAATTCAGCACAACAAAAGCACCTCAGACCTACAATGGCTTCTCTGAAAATCTTGGAACCAAATACAATTCAGAATTCAGAAGTTCTGAGGTCAGAAAAGTAATACTGTGCGTGTTTATATTGCAGAACACCCGCAGTGGGGTCTGTGATACCACCTTGTAACCAAATACGGCAATTTTTCTGTACCAAAAGAATAAATGATTTTTTTTGTTGTTGTTAATTCAGGTTGGATTTTGCCACCAAATGACTCTGCACCAAACTTAGAAATAAGCATTTTGGAATTGCAGATAAGGGGCCAGGGACCAGCACGGCATCATCCCTACGTCACAGCCGAGGCATCCAGGGAGCTCGGGTCACACCGACGGTGCAAGCTGAGCCTGCCCTGCCTCACGCCCCACGCTGCAACGCTGGGCCGCTGAAAGTGTGGGGAGGGGGTGGGGCCGAAGGCTGCACTTACTTGCTGGTATCTTGTTAACGGGATGTAGGGGTCCGGACTGTGGAACCCACTGCCCCTCTGGAGTCACAGGTTCCTGGACGTCAGCCTTCACCGTGGAGTTCTGGAGATTTCCTGTGAGCAGGCAGAAGCAGCTGTAGGGTGTGGGATTTACAAGGGGCTGGGACTTGGGTCCAGGCTGGGGAGCTGGGCCTGGCCTGTCTGCCCCATCCGCTCACCTCCGCAGGAGGGCAGGCTGCAGACCTGGACGGTGTCCGGCTTCTCCCCCTCGCACTGGCCGAGACTGTTGGTGCTGGTCCGGCACACCACCTGCCGCTGCTGGATGCCCTCCCCGCAGGTGGCCGAGCACTGCCGTGGCAGGTCAGGGCCAGGCCACAGCCACCGGGGGTGGGGTGGGTGGAGAGACAGAGGACGGGCCAGTGAGTGCCGAGTCCAGCCAGTGCCAGGGGACAGAAAGGGTACAAAGCAGAGTGCCACGCCTTCCCTTGCCCAGAGAGACATGCAAGGGCTGCTCGCACAGAGCCTCAGCAAGACCCCACGCCCGATGCCAAACACTCTGTACCAGTGGCAAAGAGCTTACAGCCCCAGGCTTTCCGTAATCTAAATAGTTAACCTCTGGCTCGGGGTAGGAAGCCTCCAGGGCCCCATTCCAGCTCCTACCACCTGCATCCACTGTGTTTGGTCTGTGCCGCCTGAGTTCTTAAACATTTTGTGTATCACTCTGCAAAGTCCCCGGCTGCAATCCACCACGGGTCTTGACCTGCAGCAGGCTGACTTGCATATGACATCTTGCTAATGGGGGGCGCGGGCCTGGATTGTGGCACCTGCTGCCCCACTGGCTTGGTTTCCAACTCTATGAACCAAGAGAGCTGGGTGACAGGGAGTCCACGGACCCTTCTAGCTCTGATAGTCAATGATCTTGACACTCAATTCACCAACCATCGGCTGGCAGAGGTATGCTCAAAAGCATCCTCTTCCCTAAGAGGGGAAGGTGTGGGTGCAGGAGGTGGCAACAGAGGACCACCATTTGCAGGGGCTGCCACACACTTTGTCCCCTGGACCTGACACACCTCTTATGTGACAAATGGGTCATGAGGGGTCCTGGGGTGGAGGGGCAGGGACTCCAAGAAGGCAAGGCTGCCCAACGTGACCAGGTCACTTTTTAAGGTTGACCACGGCCTCTCCACTGGATGAGGAAGAACCTGTAGGGCTCCATGTCTTACACTGGACACGTGACCACTGAGCAAGACACGAGGGTCATGGGGCCACACAGAACCACGGGACAAACATGACTCATCCTCCCAGGCTGAACAATAGAAACAACAGCTAATAGCTCTTGAGTGCTTTGCCAGGGTCACAAGGGGCTGTGAAAGTTGATTATAGGAACTGGGTCATTCTTGTCACACCCAACTAAGTTAGAGCCCAGGGGCCAGGGTGAAAAAAAGCACTCGGGCACATACATACCACCTGCTCCAAGAACCGCGTGTTCTGCCAGCACAGCTGCTGAAACGGCCTGCTGGAACCCTAAGACCAGTTCTACCCAGTAGCTGCTGACACAACCTGCCCTAACTCTGAGACCAGTCTTCCCCGCCGCTGTCAGAGCTTGCCAGCTGTCAGAGCCTGTCCCCACTCAGAGCCTGCCAGCTCCCAAGAGCTTCCCTAGTGCCAAAGAGCTTTCATTCAAAACAATACGTAACCCTTTTCTTTCTAATAAACCCCCAGCCTTTCTTTTGTTCTTCATACACACCAAAGACCACCCTATCCATGCGTATGCCCCAGATTACAATTCTTGCTTCCCAAACAAAACGTTAGATTTAGAGATTCGTCTCTGTATTTTGCTTTGATTTCAAAAGGGCCAGTATCTTCCACCATCTGCCAACTCTGTTAGTTTTATTTATAAGGTCCTTTGAGGACCAGCAATCTTTCTATTTTATGTCAAAATGGATGAAGTCATCTATATGATGGAGAAGAACATAAAATCTGCACGAAAGGCATGAGAGTTTTCAGGCTCTAAAAATACTCCGTATTATGCAATATTCCAGGCATATGGGAAAGTATGGAGTTGTTCACAAACGCCTGCCCAGATGCCGCCAGCGGCTTTAATAAATAAGCGTCCTGGACTGTTTTCAAGTATTGCGTGTGCCTCTCAAATGTTAAGGAGATGACATTCGTTGGACGTGCGTTTTTACCCTTCTTCCCACAGTGCTTTTTCTCACCTAAATTTATTCTGGATTAGTAGAGGTTTATCTAGAACTAGTAAGCACAGTTCAAGTGTATTCGTTTTTCCTGCTGTATAGTATTTCATCATACAAACACATCATGATTTCTTTGTCCAACCTCCTGTAGGGGGACATTTAGGATAGTTCGGAATATTTTCCTATCACAATAAACATCATTGTGCTGATGGCCTTGATCAAATGAGTTTTTTAAAATTGTGGTAATACCTGCACAACAAAGTTCACCACCTTAACCACTTCTCCTCGCACAGTTCAGTAGCGTTAAGTACATTCGCATTGTTGTGCAACCGTCACCACCAGTCATTTCCAGAATTTTTCCTTCTTTCCAAACTGAAACTCCTCACGCATTACACAATAACTTCCCATTCCCTGCCCACTCCCCAGCCCCTGGCAACCACCATCCGATCTTTTGCCTCTGTGAGTGAGACTACTCTAAGTACTCCATATTGAGTACTTTATGTTAAGTACTTCATACTAAGTGGAACCACACAGTGTTTGTCCTCAGTGTGAGGCTTATTTCCCTTGGCTTCATATCTTCCAGGTTCACATCAAATGAGTGTTTAAGAGAAAACCCAAGACAGCAAACATTCCCCTGTGGCCACCTCCAGAGCCCAAGCTACAGAGCACAGGATTACTCTGCAGCCCCATTGCTGTCTCCCCTTTCCTACCCTGGCCTCCCCACAATTAGCTTTCGACAGAGCTGCCGCAGTGGTCTTTGAAACCCGAAATCAGAACTTGCATCACTCTTCAATAGTTTCCCATTGCGCTTAGGATAAATCCAAACTCTTTGCAAAGCCCTGCAGCCTCTCCAACATCATCCTCCCCGTAACTCTAGCCCCACTGTCCTCGAAGCTTCTGGAACATTGTACAATTGTTCCTGCCTCAGTCTCCTCCTGTGGCTCATCCCTCAGGTGTCAGCCTGAACAACACCTCCTCAGAGAAGCCCTCCCTGACTACCTCTGTCCTTGATCATGCTGCCCCGGGGACTCCCACACAGCCCCAGCTGTTCTCTGTGAACACTTCTGTGGTTGGCTGACTTGTCAACTACGCCCCCCTCATGGGACTGTGGGGGCCCAAGGGCAAGACAGGTCTGCCTGGTGATGCCGGGTTCCCGAATTCCCAGTACAATGCATGGCACACAGCTGGTGCTCAGTAAAAACTTCTTGAATGCAAGAATGTGCTTGAATCCTGCTCAGCTGGGACACGGGGACATTAACCCATGCCTCCTATCACTGGGGGGAGCTCGCAGGAGATAGTCAATGAGTGGGTGCAAAGGCCTGGCACGGAGACCAGGCACAGCAGCACAGCGTACGTGGGAGCTGTTCAACTTTGTTTTGAGGAAAACCAGATGAGATGTGGGGAGAGAAATTCTGCCAGAAACTCTGCCTTAGGCCGGGCATGGTGGCTCACACCTGTAATCCTAGCACTCTGGGAGGCCGAGGTGGGCAGATCACTCAAGGTCAGGAGTTCGAGACCAGCCTGAGCAAAGAGTGAGACCCTCTCTCTACTAAAAATAGAAAGAAATTAATTGGCCAACTAAAAAAAAATATATAGAAAAAAATTAGCCGGGCATGGTGGCACATGCTTGTAGTCCCAGCTGTAGGCTGAGGCAGGAGGATGGCTTGAGCCCAGGAGTTTGAGGTTGCTACGAGTTAGGCTGATGCCATGGCACTCTAGCCCGGGCAGAGAGAGACTCTGTCTCAAAAAAAAAAGAAACTGCCTGCAGGGAACACCAGAAAGTCCCTCAGGCCCACCTCCGCCAGGAGACACAACTCTCCCCCCTTCCCCCTTCCACACCCCTCCCCCCTCCAGGAGACAAAACTCACCTGGGACCAGGCTCCTGTCCGCCACTGGGCTGGGCAGGGCACACGGAGGCAGGGCCGCCGAGCCTCAGGCCGGTCCCCGGGGCAGGCCTTGGCTGGCATGGCTTTGTGGGTGCCATTGGAGAGGGGCAGCAGGCACTGTACCCCCCGAGCCTGCACCCCCAGCTTCCCGCAGCTCCGGCTGCAGGGGCTCCACTCTTCCGTCACCCACCTGGAGACAGACAGGGTATGAGGAGGAAGGAAGTGAGACCAAGGAGACACTTCCTCCCAGGGGCCACCTCCCACCCCTAGACAGCTTCAGGTGAGAGCCAGAGAGTGTGTGTGGACTTCAGAACACTTGAGGCCCATGACGACTGTCCACCTGGCTGTGTGGCCTCAGGGAGGTCACTACTCTTTCCTGAAAAACAGGTACGATGCATACTTAAATGCTGGCACCACGCTGTCCTTGGGCAAGCTAGAAACCCCTCTGAGCCATGGTTACCCCATCTTGACATCAGGATGTCTCAATGCCCCATAAATATTTGTCTGCCTACCGTGTGCAGGTACTGTGCTGGGTGCTGGGTGCTGAGTGCTGGGTGCAGTGCATGGGACAAACGAAAGCCACACTTTCATCGTATATCCCCTAACCTCCCATGGGGTTCTTGGTACAAGAGCACTATTACTGTCACCATCATCACCCATAGAGCTTCAGCACCGAGCTGCTACACTGGTGGCCAGCCAAGTGTCTTTTAGCCACAGAGAAACTTCCAACAGCCTCTTAAGCAGACACCTGCTGGATGAGTTAGACAAAAACAAAACTGCTCTGGTAGGGGTGCAGGGAGGGGCGCCCCAACTCCTACTCCCTGTCGGTTTCCCGAGGCCTCTGATAGAAACCAGGGCTCTTTCAACCCCTTCCTGCAGAAACCAAAACAAAACCCCAGGGTGGGGGTCACCCACCCAGCATCTCGGGTGGAGTTCACCCCGCACGCTCTGTGGTCAGACACATTGGTGAGGAAAGGAGAGGAACAGCACGAAGTAACATGCAAAAGAGAAGCCCCAAGGGTGGTTATGGAGCTGCCCTGGCAGAGGAGGGGTGGGTTATGACACCTGGTCTGGGCACAGGGAGGCCACCAGCTCCTGCTCTGGTCCCCAGTCCCATGTCCAGGACTGGGGCTCCCAGGAGCTGCTGTCAGTCGGCAGGGCCCAGTCAGTTCCTGTCCCCACAGGGAGGACCCCAGGGAAGCAGGAGATGGACGAGACCCTCTGCAGTTTCTTACTGGCCAGCCACCCTCAGCCTCGGCCTGCCCGGGGGTGCCAGGGGAGCCTCGTGGAGGCCGAGGACGTCCTGGCGCCGGCTCTGCAACAGCTTAAGGCCTGACCTTGAATCCTCCGCAAGTCACAGCTCTCTCCTCCCTGAAGGCTCCCCCACATAATGCCAAAACACGACCTTGTGCTCAGAGTGTGCCCCCCGGCCGGGGAATCAAAATCAGGGGCCGGACCACAGCCGAGGGCTGGCAGGCCAGGCGGGGTCCCTGGCCTGCTGAGGACCGGGCAGGGAGGAGGCGGTGGACAGCATCCTGACCTGGACCCAGAGCACGGAAGCACTGAAATCCACCTTGCCTCTATGGCCCCCCCGGATTACCAAGGAAAGCTGTGTTCCCACACTGGGCCTCGGTTTCCCAGCTGTAAAAGAATGCTGGCAAGAGCAGAAAAAAGAAGCCTCTTCTTTCTGATGGATGGGCACGCAGGGTGGCCGGTGGGAGCCCTGGCTGCAGGGCCGTGTCTCCACCAGCCGGTGCTCGGAGAAGCCAGCTCAGCAGCCCTCCTCCTCCTCCAGGGACCAGGACAACACACAGGACCAAACTCCTTGTCCCTCCCCAGGAGCACTCACGCAGGCTGGGGGCAGGGGTGCTGGTTGCAGCGCCGGCGGATGGGCTTGGGCCTCTTCTTGTGGTCACACAGGTGCCGCTGCACCATGTGGTGGTCACGTCTGCGCCGGCAGCCGTATTTGGTGAACTGCAGCCCTGTGGGAGGGCAGGCTGCCATGGGCCTGGTCTGCCAGGGCCTCAGGGGCAGTGTCCTGGGGGAGCCTTGAGGGCCGCTCCCACCTCCCTGTGTGCCTCTGCGCGCCCACCTGCCCATCGCTTGCTGCAGGACACCTTCCTGACAGCCCCGTCTCACTGTGGGGAAGTGGCTCTGCATGGCGGCCTGTCCCCACAGTGGGCGAGCTCATAGGGCAGACGCCCTGCTCTGGGGACCACTCTAGCACCCCAGCTCCATCCTACATGCCCGGCCCAAAGCAGCTTCCACACACTAGAGATCTCCAAAGAGAAACTGAGGCATGAACAAGGACATGTCAAATGGACCCCCAGATTACCAAGGAAAGCTGTGGCCTCCCACTGGGCCTCAGTTTCCCATCAAATCTCAGCCCCCCATCCCCACCGCTCGAGAGGCCCTGCGGGGTCGGGAGAGCCAGTACCTCCCCCACAGGCCTTGGTGCAGGGCGCCCAGCTCTTGAGCGCCCACTCGTAGGTGTCCGTCTCCTCCAGGAGCACGTTGTTGCTCCCAATAAGGGGCAGCAGGTCCTCATGGATGACGTACTTGTAGGCCAGGCTGCTGCGGGGGCCACCCTCAGCTGGGGGGAGCACCTGAGGGGAAGCAGGAGGCCGCACAGGACCGGAGAAAGAAGTAAGGCCTGGGTGGGGCAGGGAGGAGGGCTAGAGAAGGCTGTGGGGTCGGAGCAGAACCAGGGAATGCTGGGATGAGGTTGCGCCGAGCGTGGCTGGTGGGGGAAGCATTCAGACCAGCGGCCACGTGACAAACTCAGGCTAAACACCTGCTGAGAGCAGCGGTGGGCCTGTGAACACCCTTCCCTTCCACTGGCCTAAGTTCTAACGGGGGCAGGAGCTGCACCTGCCAATCAGTTCCACATGCTAGAGCGTCACATGGCCTGGCTCTGCAGGACGGTCAACGGGCACAGTCTTGGTGCTGGGCCCTCACCAGAGACGTGATTTGCAAGATTTTTCTCTTGTCCTGCACGTGGTCTCTTCACTTTGATAATGTCATCTCATGCATAAAAGTTTTCAGTCTTGATAAAGTCTAAATTACCTATTTTCTCTTTTGGTGCACAGCTAAGAATCCAAGGTCATAAAGATTTACCCCTCTGTTTTCTTCTATGAGTTCTATGGTTTTAGCTCTTATATTTAGGCATTTGATCTATTTTGATTTAAGTTTTACGGATGGTGTGAGGTAGGGGTCCAACTTCATTCTTCTGCATGTTTATATCCAATTGTCACAGGACTGTGTCTTTTTTTTTTTTTTTTTTTTTTTTTTTTTTTTTGAGACAGAGTCTCGCTTTGTTGTCCAGGCTAGAGTGAGTGCCGTGGCGTCAGCCTAGCTCACAGCAACCTCAAACTCCTGGGCTCAAGGGATCCTCCTGCCTCAGCCTCCCAAGTAGCTGGGACTACAGGCATGTGCCACCATGCCCGGCTAATTTTTTGTATATATTAGTTGGCCAATTAATTTCTTTCTATTTATAGTAGAGACGGGGTCTCGCTCTTGCTCAGGCTGGTTTCGAACTCCTGACCTCGAGCAATCCGCCCGCCTCGGCCTCCCAGAGAGCTAGGATTACAGGCGTGAGCCACCGCGCCCGGCTGGACTGTGTCTTGAAGAGACTGTCCTTTCTCCACAAATGGCCTTGGTATTCAAATCAGCTGGTCATGGATGCATGGGTGGTCAATAAACGTAAGGCAAATGGAAAATATGGGTTGGATTGAATTAACATGCTGACACCAATAGGCCTCACAGCTTAACCTCCAGGAGCTCCCTAACTGGTGAGGGTGACACAAGAACCTGCCACAGCCAGGGCCAAATATGGAGCTCCTCGTGGTCCGGTCTGCTGGGTTAACAATCCCTGCTCCACGAGCCCTGGCTGATGGTTTAGGAAGTAAGGTGTGGGTAGAGATGGGCCCAGCCAGGACAGTGGCCCTGTCCTCTTCTCAGGAGGCCGGCACACCCGAGTCAGCTGCCTTAAAAGGCCCAAGGATGCCACTCATGGACTCAGTTGCTGGCCATGCCATGACACGTGCTGACTCTCCATGGTGCCAGGGTGACATGGGGAGCCAGCCTGCCCCTGCTGACACTTCCCACCAGTCCCCACTTCTGACCCTACATTAAGGAGAACAGACTCCCCGTGTGTGGCGTCTGGGGTCTGACAGCGAGGAGACAACCCTTTCCTTTTCCCCTCCTCACTCGCCATCCTGCCAGCTTTTAAGCACAGAAGAGGAGCTGACCCCAGGAAGGAGGGGGTGCCTTGGCCTTGCCAGAAAGATGGTTTCCACCAGGCCCCCGCCAGCTCGGTGACAGAGGTGGCAGCTAGGGGGACAAGGGAGCAGGCAGGGGCCACCACATGCAGTGTAGCTCACCAGGACAGTGATGGCCTCGGGTAGGGGCCCACTGGTCTTGAGGCTCTCCTTGGAGTCCTCCACTGTGTCCTCCCACTCCAGGCCCATGGCGGTGAAGGTCCGGCTCGTGGCTCCCTTGCCCTTGGGGTTGAGGATGAAGCTGCCCGTCACCTGGTTCTTCACCACTGGCCGGTGGGGCGAGAGGGTCACAGCAATTTCTACTCCTCTCCACAGGGGGCCATGAATATGACATTCAAGGCCTTCCCAGTGGGCCCTGGGACTCCCCTGTCTACCTGTCACTCCTCCCCACCTGAGCCCTTCTCACTCAAAACAGGTCTACACACTGTCTCTCTTCTACCCCTTGAATCTGGGCTTGGCCCTGTGACTTGGGCCAATGGAACATTGGAAAACATGATGCAAGCAGAGACTTGAAAAGTGTTTACACACTGGGGCTTGCCCTGTCTTGCAACTCTTGAGGAATAGGACATACACCATGTGAATAACACCATGTTACCCTGTTGAGGACATGGCCCTGTTACTTGCATAACCCCAACTGACAGCCAGTACCAACCACCAGACATGTGAGTTAGGCTATCCTAGACCAATAGCTCCCAGCAGACCTACCAACTGACAACACTGGCATGAGTCCATCCAGGCAGATGAGCAGAAGAACCGACTAGCAGAGACCAGCCCAAACTGATAACCCACAGACCCAGCAGTTAATGAACAATTGTTTGAAGCCACTAAGTTTTGAGGTGGTATGTTGCGCTGTGAAAGCTGACTGGTACACTCTATAAAAATGGTTTACCTTTAAAAGCCATCTGTGTGCACAAGAAATTATTAACTGTGGTTGCCCCCAGGGGACAAGAGTAGAAAAGGGACTCTTTACCCCTTTTAGACATTCTGATATTCAAACCATGGAATGGGTTACCTACTCAATGCAAATTAGAAAATAAATTAGGCTAGGCATGGTGACTTATATCCCAGCACTTTGGGATGCTGAGAGGATCCCTTGAGTCCAGGAGTTTAAGACCAACCTGGGCAACATAGTGAGACCCTATCTCTACAAAAAACAGAAAAAGTTAGCTGGGCATGGTAGCATGCACCTATAGTCCTAGCTATTCAGGAAGCTAATCCCAGGAGTTCAAGGTTATAGCAAGCTATGACTGGGCCACTGCACTCTAGCCCAGGCAACAGTGAAAGATGCTATCTCAAAAAGAAAGAGAGAGAGAGAGAGAGGAGAGGGAGAGGGAGAGGGAGAGGGAGAGAGAGAAAGAGAGAAAGAAAGAAAGGAAAGGAAAGGAAAGGAAAGGAAAGGAAAGGAAAGGAAAGGAAAGGAAAGGAAAGGAAAGGAAAGGAAAGGAAAGGAAAAGGGGTTCTCTATCCATTATTTAAGTTTGTGAAATTCCCCCTACACTAGAATCTCGCCCTCTGCTCGCCTGGCTCCCCCAAATCGGGGGCCATGGCCAGGCCCCGCTGCCCTCTCCCCATACCCCAGCACTCACCGATGTGGTGGGGAGCCTTCTCCAGGGCCTCAATCTGGATATGCCTGGCACCTGCCGGGATCTGCACCAGTTTGGCTGCTGCCACACAGGATCCGGAAGAGCAGTGAGCATCCTGAGCTGGAGGCCCCACTGCCAGCACCCCCCACTCCCCACCGGGTACCCAGGAACATCCCATTTGATCACTGCACCTCTCCAAACCTCTGTTTCCTCATTTGTAAACTAGGGATGGGACCTTCCCCGTGGGGTGCTGGGAGGATCAAATGACATGCTCTAGCTTAACGTGCCCTGTAACTTTTAAGAGCCTCTGTGCATGTGAGAGTCACTATTATTTCCCACTTCTGTGACCCTCTTCTTCTCTCACTTCTACCCCTTCATCTCCTGTCTGCTCCTCTGGCTTTCTCTCCTCTTCTTTCTTCCCATGCCTTAAGCTACTTGCTACTGAAGCGATTTAGATGAAACAGGCCATGAAGATCCCACAAGACTGTCCTCAGCCCCCATGGCCATCCCTTTCCAAGGCCTGAAAACAAGCCTTTCTTGGAGGCACCAACCTTCCCCCTTCACAATGAAAGGCGAGGCACAACTGCAATATCCCAAAGGAGAAATACATCCAGTTCATACTAAAGTGTAAAGGACTAATAATCTGGCCCTTTTCTCCAGCAAATTTGGTCAGATTTGAGGTGGAGATGAAAATCAAGGAACTCAAAGATCCTAGGAGTTCAAAGTAAGAGGTGTCACAGGTTTACAAAAAAATGTAAGAGAGGAAAAGAAAATTATCAGTCCAGTCTTGGCTACCATTTCAGCCCTGTCTGACCCCTCCCCCCCAGTAAGAGCCTTAGAGCCAAAGAGATGGCTGAGCTCTCATCTTATCACATTGCCTGGCAGAAAAATGCTTCTTGGAGCTTCTTGGCCACAAACTCCGGCAGCAGCATGCCCAGGAGATGATGTGACCAGCGGCTCAGCAGCCCTGGGCAGCCCAGGAAGGTCCGGAAGTCAGGCTCCAGGGCCCCTCCCCCTGCCCTGGGCCATGGCTCGGTTCAAGGAGGAAGGGGTGGCCAGGACCCCAGTCACCCCCCATTGCCCCAGCCCACCCAGCTCACCTGCCTGCTTGGAGCCCTTGCCCAGTGTCCCCTTCACGGTCCTGCAGTGTGAGTTGTCACCGCCACAGACTCCGCACTTGTCATCGGCCTTCATGGACCCCACCTCCTTGTCACAGCCGACAGGCTGAGACCAGAGGGGAGGTCAGTGGGAGGAGGTTCCCCTACTCCCAGCGCTACCCCAGGCAGCAGCCCCTGGCCCCTGCCCCTTCCCCGGGCCCTGGCCGGGAGAGGAAGCCTGGCCCAAGAAGTGTCCCTGGCCGGGCCCTGGCACGAATCTGCCATGTGACCTGGGTGAGGCCTTAAACCTGGCGCGGTAAGGATTCTTGCCGTCTCCTCTCTCCTCAACGGGGCTGGGCGGCAAGGCCATGTTGAGGGCCAAAGCGTGTCATGAGTGGGGCAGGTGAGGCAATGCTTGTCTTCCCGGGGGCAGGAGGGGCCACGGCACAGCCCCCCGGTCTCCCTGTGCCAGCAGGGGGTCGGCAGCCCGGAGGGGCACCCACCACACACTCGCCGCGGGCACAGACGCTGTACGGGTCCCGGTAGCTGCAGCGTGTCCCGTCGTGGACCACCTGATTCATGAATACCACGTCCCCCGTGTCCGCCGACTGGCAGATCAGCTCGCATTTCTGGGCATCTGTGGGGAGAGGGACCACGCTAAGCCCCCAGCTAGGCTCGGAGCAAGTGGGCTGGCCAGGAAGCCCCGGGGCCAGCTCTGGGCAGCGCCGGAGCAGTGGGTGTGGAGTAGGGGCTTAAAATCCCTGCTGTGTCATTTATGATCAGCTGTGTGACCTTGGGCAAATGATCTGACCTCTCTGAGCTTCGGTTCTCTATTTTTATTACGCCTGATCAGTGAAATGCCACATCAGGTTATTGAAAAAAAAATCAAGTGATAAAATAATAGCAATAAGCCAACAATTAGTGAGTGCTTACTAGGCATCAACTATTTCTAAAACCTTTACACGCCCTTAAAATACAACTTTAAATGCTTTTCATGTGAATTAACTCATTTAACCCTCTCAACATCCCAATGAAGTAGGTTCTAGCATTACAGAGGAGGACCAGAGAGGTTAAGGAACTTGTTCAAGGCTGCACAGCCTTACAGCAAGTAGTTCAGCCAGGATTCTAATCCAGGCAGTCCGGCTTTAGCCCTGTTCTGACCTCTACAGCAGTTCCCTGGGCACATGCATGACGGTGTACTTTAACATGTTCACAAACATTAGAAGGCTGCATGAAAGAAAGGCAGAACAGTGGTCTCCTGGTTTGCAAAATGGAACAGCAGTCAGAGAGGGAAGGGGTCCTTTCTGGTTCTAACAAACGATTTCTTCTCTATCTGGGCTATAGATGTCCTAATAAGGAGGTTCCAGAGAACATATAAACACTTACTGTGCTTCTTAGAAACAGGGAGGTTGGGGGCTTAGCTAATTTCCTGGAATTTGTCTAAGAGTCCTGGGAAAAGCCCAAAGCCCAGTTATCCCATAGGTCTCCCAACCACTCCCCTGCCCACACTGTGTTTGCTCCTTTGCTTTCTGAACAGATCTGGAAGGCTTTCAAAGCAAGCCTCCCTCAGCCAGTTTCTAAGGGGCCTGTCTGGCTCCCTGCTCCTGGTGCCTGGGCTCCCAGGACAGCTGCTGACTCCTTGCCTCCAGCACGCAGGATTGAAATCCAGAGCCACAACCTGTAGGATCACCTTGGATCTCACGCACGGAGCCAGATTCCTAGTGGGACCTCGGCCTGGCAGTGGTTCCACCCTCCAGAAGACAGGCAGGCTCCTGCCCGGTGCACCCAGGCAGGCAGGGCTCTGGCAGCCAACAGGGCAAGGCAGTGGTGAGCTCCCCAGCGTGGGAAGAATCCAAGCAGAGATAAGACACCCCCCTGCAGGGATACTCTGGGGGTGGGTCTGGCAATGACAGGCCTCTGAGATCCCTTCCAACATGATGACTCTGTCATTCTAAACATGAGCTGAAGAGCTTAGGGTCCTGGGGCCAACCCCAGGCTCAGCGGAGGAAAGGCCACCATAACGGGTGCAAAGGGGCCGAGGGCTGTATGGTAGGGAGTGAGCGTCTGTCCATGGAGGGTCACACGGAGGCAGATAGGAGACAGGTGGGGTCAGAGGACTGTTGGGGCCCTTCCAGCTTGAGGCTCTAAGACACCATGAGTCCCAGCCCTTTGCCGGACGCACTGCTGCCCCGGGAGCCATCACTGGACATGCTTGAAAACATACGGGAACTGGCACCAGCGTGGTCCCCAAATTCAGACCTTCTGACTGAGCCCTGTGGCCCGTGTCTATCCCAGGGCGGGCTGGAGTGGTCAGTGGGAGGGTCCCACAGGCTCCCCCCCCCCATGCCTGCCTTTCAAAATCACCCTCAGTGACTGCTGAAATAGCAACCTAGGCAGAAAAACCTAAAAACATGGCATTGATAGCACTGAGCTTCTCAGGACACTGGTCATGTAAAGCGAAGGTCGCCCACACCTGTACAGTTCATTTCTGTGCAGGTAAGGACAGATGTCTGAAAGGTGGCCAACCTTAAAAGCCAACACCGCTGCTGGCCCCCGCAGCACCTCTGGGTGAAGAGCCCCTTCCTCAAGACACTTTATTGCATCTGCCAGAAAATTGTCATCATAAGTACACAAACCAGAGGTGGCCTTGATGGGGACAGTGGCCCCAGAGATGTGCAATGTGCAGGCCTGAACAGGGTATGTCCCTTCTGGCACCCCCACTGTCCCTCACCTTCGCTGGCAGGCGCAGACAGGGGAGGTCCTGCCTGGGCACACACAGCCCCGGCAGCTGCCCAAGGACTCGGGGAGGGAAGGGGGGCAGGGCCCGCTCACCGTCCTCAGGCTCGTAGGGGACCCAGCTGTGCTTGGCGTTCTGGTGGGTGTAGTAGGAGTTGCGCTTGGCACACTGCTGGGCCCGGAAGTCCTCGTAGGGCCCGGGGCACTCCTCGCTGTTGCACACCTGGTACTCGAACGTGGGCCCTGCGCACGGGTGGCCTCCGTAGGCTGGGCTGGGACAGGCAGAGACACAGGGGTGACCGTGCTGGCTGGGAGTGCTAGGGAGGGCCAGGCTCCCCCACGGCCACGGCTCAGCCCTCACTGCAGCGTGACGACGGCCACCGCTAACCTGCACGCCGGGGCCGGGGCTGCTGAGCTCAGCCTCCCAGAGCCCTCTTCCTCCCTGGCTGCCCCACCTTCAGACACATACCACTACTCCGCTGTGTGTGGGTGTGTGAGTGTATGAGACAGACAGACGGACAGACACGGGGAATGGCCAACCCTCTCCAACTGGCCCAAAAGACAAATCAGTCTTGCTCACCTTTGCACAGCCCTTCAAGTGAACCTGGCACACAGTAGGCACTCAATAAGTGACTCACCTACTGCTATTCGCATCCACTTCCATTTAATACCATACTAAACTAAGGCGTGGGAAAAGAAACACGGATTTGGAATCAGAAGAGCCAGATTCCTGCCCCCACTATGCAACCTTGGCCAGGTCCCTGGCTGTGCCTTAATTTCCCCTTGAAGAGAGGGACCATAATCCCTGTGATTTTACCTGTTTCTCGGTATATCTGTGAGGAATAACAAGAAAAGGAGTAATGGAATCGATATTCTCTTCTCTTGTAAGCCAAGAGGATTGCCTCACAGTATTGCTAGAAAGTGTCCGGGTGCATGAGGCCAGCAGCGCCCTCCTCACAGAGCCGCAGGAGAACCACACAGACCCCTGCACCTACGGGCTCAGCACCCCGCCAGCACAGAGAAAGTACACGATACAATGTCATTGTAATAATTATAACAACAGCTGTCATCTGCTAAGTGCTTAATCTGTGCTGGCATGGTGCTGAGAGCACACACATTATTTCATTTAAGACTCATAAAATAAAAATAGTTGCCATGTCAGAGGAGCTCCATAAATGGTAGCTCTGATCACGGGGAAAACTCTCACTCATGCCTGCAAGGTGGTTCACTCAGAGCAGGGACCGCTGGGCCTTTGCATAAGCCCAGCTTCTAGATCCCCGACAGACGGGCGTTACAAGGCAGTCCATTTGGCTCACGCTCGTAACAGGTCAATATAGCCGTCTGACAGCAGAACAGGCCGCTTCGATAGGTAGTGAGCCTCACATCCCTGGAGGTATGAATGACACTCCTGAGGATGCTCGGGCCACAGAGATCCTGAGACCTTGCAATTCTGCAGTATGTGTCACACCACTCAATGCCACGACAAGTGAGGCCAGGCCCTGTCCATGTGGAGGTTTGGGACCCCTGTGTTCCTACAGCCAGGCGAGCCACACGCCAGCCCTGGCCTGTCCCCACCTCTCAGGACACTGTTCTAAGCAGGCTGCTTCAGCTTGGGAAGGTGGAGGCCATGGAGAACTGGAGGCAATCTTTTTTTTTTTTTTTTTTTTTTTTTTTGAGACAGAGTCTCGCTTTGTTGTCCAGGCTAGAGTGAGTGCCGTGGCGTCAGCCTAGCTCACAGCAACCTCAAACTCCTGGGCTCAAGCAATCCTACTGCCTCAGCCTCCCGAGTAGCTGGGACTACAGGCATGCGCCACCATGCCCGGCTAATTTTTTTTTTTTTATATATATATCAGTTGGCCAATTAATTTCTTTCTATTTATAGTAGAGACGGGGTCTCGCTCTTGCTCAGGCTGGTTTTGAACTCCTGACCTCGAGCAATCCGCCCGCCTCGGCCTCCCAAGAGCTAGGATTACAGGCGTGAGCCACCGCGCCCGGCCTGGAGGCAATCTTTAGAAGTCCCAAAACCAAGGAGTAGGGGAGGGGATCCCGCAGAGGAGATGAGAAGGGAGAAATGGATGTCTCTCCAACAGTGCCGAAATTTGGGAGAGGAGGTTTCATTTTACAAAGAGGTTAAGTTTAGAAAAATCAGGGGAAGATTTGCTCCATGTGGTAGAAAAGAAACTTGGGGGAATATATTCTCTGAAGACATGTGCAATGGGTTTAGATCACAGTTTTTTCCAGTTTAGCCAGAGGACCAGGGTCCTGCGAGGGCTTGGCAGAACCTTGGCCCACACAGACTCCAGGGAACCTTCTGCACACGAGGATTTGAGAATCACCGGTTCAGACACACACACAGAAGTTGGATCTAATGGGTCATCAGTGAATGTATGTGGGAGCTATCTGCCCCCCAACAATTTTGGGTCCTCCTCCATTGCATGTACAACCACCCCAGGGGCCCTTCTCTCCTGCACCCCCTCTCCCCAGTGACTTCCCCTCCAAGCCCCTCGGCCCTAGGAGGGGGTCCCCTGCCCTGCCCACCCAAGGCAAGCATACTCACGGGGGGTTGTCGCAGCTCCGGCTGCGGGATCGCACCCCGCCCCCACATGACCTTGAACATGACCCAAACTTGGTCCAGGAGCTCCAGCCTCCGTCCTGGCCGTAGGTCTGCTCTGGCGACTTCCAGATGCAGTGACCTTTGAAGCACCACTGGGGTGGAGCAGAGGGCGTGAGGTCACCCTGGGCCGCTGCTGCCAAGCCTGCCCTAGAGGGTACCCAGGCGGGCACACTGCTGGTGGGTGCCATGGGGAGTCCAGAGAACAGGATGGCAAGAGCAGGAGCCTGGGGTTGGAGCTGAGCAACCTCGGACGCAGGGTCACTTCTCTGAGGCTACTCCTCAGCTGGACACATGGATAACTGCACCTGCCCATGGCACCCAGTGAGACAGTGCCCGGCACACACAGCCCTCCAGAAATGGCAGGTAGTATTATTACTAACAATAATACATGTGCAGTTATTCAGTTCATCACCCCGGGGAGAAATAAAGTGCTGATAGGGAGAGGAGCACAATCTGCCACACTACCTAGACTTGGTCTTGGCTCTGCACCACGAAATCACCTTCCAGGGGCCACGGGCAGACGCGTTCCTGGGAGGCAAGCCAGCCCTATGGGAAGGTGGTTCCGTGCAGTGAGGGGAGCGTATGCATGAAGTCAGGCCTGGGTTTGAATCTCAGCTCTGCCGTTACTAGCTATGTGTGTTTCCTTTACCTTGCTAAGCCTCAGTTTACTCACCTGTTAAATGGGACTATTCTAGGAACTGAAGCCAGTAACACCTAGAAAGGCCTCAGCACAGGGCCAGACAACAAAGGAGGGGTGGCTCAAGGCAACCCCCTCCATTCCTGTAGGGTAACATAAGAAACAGGGAAAAGCTCTCTGGATCTTTCCCAAGAGATGAACTCAGTGGCTCTCAACCATGGAATCACCCAGGGAGATTTTCCAACTCCAGATGCCTGGGCTTCACCCCAGACCAGCTGAGTCAGAATCTTTAGGGCTGGGGATTTTTTGAAGAAGCTATAATGAAGTAAATTTACATACCAAAAAATTTACTCATTTCAAGTGTACAATTCAAGGATTGTTCATAAATTCACAGAATTGGGCAACTATCACCACTGTCCAATTTAGGAACACTTCCACCACCCCAAAAAGACCCTCTGTGTCCACTTGTAGTCACTCCCTGTTCTAGGGGTGGGGATTTTTAAAGCTCCCCACATGATTCCAACATAGAGCCAAAATCAAGAACCACCGTTTAACTTTTTTTTTTTTTTTTTTTGAGACAGAGTCTCGCTTTGTTGCCCAGGCTAGAGTGAGTGCCGTGGCATCAGCCTAGCTCACAGCAACCTCAAACTCCTGGGCTCAAGTGATCCTGCTGCCTCAGCCTCCCAAGTAGCTGGGGACTACAGGCATGAGCCACCATGCCCGGCTAATTTTTTCTCTATATATTAGTTGGCCAATTAATTTCTTTCTATTTATAGTAGAGATGGGGTCTCGCTCTTGCTCAGGCTGGTTTCGAACTCCTGACCTCGAGCAATCCACCCGCCTCGGCCTCCCAGAGACCACCGTTTAACTTTTATGTGAAATTGTGACTGGGGAGGGCCTGGAACTCCAAAAACACCTGGGAAAACTTAAGAAGTGGAAACAGCTGGAGCAGGTATGACCAGTCTCTCGGATAAGAGCCTGCCAGGTGTAGAGCCCACGGGCTGTACAGGGCCATGGGAAGCCTCGCCCATCTGCGAGGAGCTCAGGAGACGGTCGGCAGGACAGGTGTGAACCAAAGAACCTGGCTGGGGCAGAGGGCAGAGGGCAGAGGGCAGAGGGCAGAGGGCAGGCTGGGGGTGGGTCTTTAGCAGCTGGGCTTACAACTGGTACTAAATAATCACCTCTCTTGGAGGCCAGGTTCATGCCTGTCATCCCAGCATTTTGCAAGGCTGAGGTGGGAGGATCACTGGTTCAAGACCAGCCTGTGCAACAAAGTGAGACCCCATCTCTACAAAAAATTTTTTTTAAAAAATTAGGTGGGCATGGTGGTGCCCACCTGTAGTCCCAGCTACGCAAGAGGCTGAGATAGGGGGATCGCCTGAGTGCAGGAGTTCAAGGCCGCAGGGAGCTATGATTGTACCATTGCACTCCAGCAAGACCCTGTCTCAAAAAAAAAAAAAAAATTAAATCACCTCTCTTAACACCTTGCTTCTTCCCAGCTCTCCCACTTGCTTTGACATGGTTCAGTAACTTCAGAACAACCCCGGGGGGCGGGAGGGATGCGTGGTCAGGCATTGGCAGGTGGGTGACGTTCCATCAAGAGACACACAGTGATCAAGGGCCAGCAACAGAGCAGACGCCACACGAGGGCCCCTGACAAACAAAGCCCCGGCACCCACGCACGCATGAGGGAGCAAACACGTACCAGGAACTACGTGAAGGGCGGGGGGAGAACACGTGTGTGAGAGAAACAGAGACAGCAGGGGTGGGGAGTAGGCAGGACACCTGGAGCCTTCCCCTCGCCCCTTCTCTGCTAATCACCCTGGGTGACCCCAACAAGTTCCTTGAGCTGTCTGCACCTCACTATTCCCATCTGTAAAAAGGGAGTAGGCATTCCTGCTGGATGGGCGATGAGATCACACTAACCTTGGCCAACTGGGGGGGGGGGGGCAAAGAAAGGGGGAGTTCATGGAAGAGAAAAGGGAGAAAAGAAAGGGGGAGTTCGTGGAAGATTCCACGCACATCACCTGCACGCTGGGCTCCCCTCTGTCCTTTAGTGCTGCCCCCCATACCATATAGACTTGGAGGGAGGAAACAGGGGGTTCCCTGGACCTGCACCCATGCTGGTGAGGAGTGCCCTGCACCCCAGGAAAGCCACTCCCACCCCGCTGCGGACCCCGCAGGTACCTTGCCTGGTGCACACCCGGTCCCATCCAGTGGGGGCCCCTTCTTGGTCTTGCAGAAGTACGGGTTGTCAGGGTGGCTGCACCACAGCTGCTTGCAGGGCTCAAAGGTCCTGAACTGCGTGGCAAAGAGCTGGGCTCACCAGGCTGGACTGGCTCTCCAGCTCCGACATGTTGCCCAAGGGGCGAAGGGCAGTGACAGAGAAGGAGGAGGAGGACGTTGTGGAGGCTGCCAGGAAGGCAGCCAGAGCCCTCAGCCCGTCAAGCCCCACCCTGCCTCAGGTACAGTGGCCTCCGGGCCCTGCTCTCTCCAGCCTCGCTCTCTGCCTTTGCAGAAGCCACTTTGTCACCGAGCTGGGACTAGGGTCTGAAGATCTGGGGAGGTCTGGGTCCATGGTGCCCCCTGAACCCTGTGCATATGGGGGGATTCTACTTTCTAGCCCAGACCCCTCAGCACCCAGATGTGGGTGAGACTCCATCTCCCTCTAACTTGGCCACCCAGCCACGCCGGGGGTGGGTCTCTCATCACCCCCCACCGGCCAGACAAGTGTCCTATAAATACAGCCCTTGGTCCCTGAAATCCACATCTCAACCCTCTACTTGCAAAGGCTCAGTCAGACCACGTGTCCCAGCGTGGCCTGGACAGTGGGGAAGGTGACCACATAATGAGGCTCCTCGTGGTGCCAAACAAGGCCTCCTGGTTCTACAGAGGTGAGGAGAGGGTTGCATTCCCGGATGAGGGTCGTGAAGCACCTGAGTCACCAAGGCTGCCCCCTTCTGAAAGCCCCCTACCCTGAGATGTCCCATGTTCTGACATCTCAGCCTGGGCCTGGTCAGGAGCTGCGGGGTCCACTCCTGGGTGGCTCTAGCTCATCTCCAGGCTCAAGGGTCTCCTCCTGCCCTGTCCTGCAGGGTAGTGACAGGGTTGTGCTCCCTTGTATCTATGTCCTCAGGCCTGGGCAGCAGGGGGCATGGCATCGCCCCTGGAGAGAGGTGACATGCAGGTGACATGCAAAGGTATTAGGCGAGGAGTTACACTAAAATGTTCTGCTGAGCCCCTCGAGGGTGTGGGAACTATTGCTCTGCCAGGCTAGGGCCCAACACCTCATGTGACACCTTCCCGGCCTCCCAACTGAGCTTCCCAGGTAAGGAGCCAGCCAGGACCCTTCTGGGTGACCTTCCCAGGTAAGGAGCCCAGCCAGGACCCTACCAGCTGCCCACGGTCTCTGTTCTACCGTCTCCATCTCTCCCAGGGCTGAGGTATTCTTAGCCACTGCCCCCCCTGCCCCCACCGGGCTTCACTCCGCATCCCCCATGGTGGCTGGCACCATGCCTGGGGGCCCACTGGCCAGCTTTGCGGAAGGTGCCCTGAGAATGACCAGCCGGGGCCACAGAAGGACACGGCCCTGGCACCCTGGCCTGGCAGAGGCCGGGTGGGTTCTCACCGCCAGGCAGGTCTGGTATCCGCTGCCGAAGTCAAAGCGGCACTGCTCGTCCATTGAGTAGTCGACCCCCGGCAGCTCTGGGGGCCGGGGCCAGGTGGACTCAAAGGGGTCGTCGAGGAGGCAGTCGTAGGAACTGTCCGTGGAGGCAAGGGGTGGGGGTGAGGCAGGCCGGTGGCAGGAAGCCCCACACTCGCCTCTCCCAGGGGCTGGGTTCTAACGAACAGGGAAGGCCTGTGGGACCCTGCACCTGCCACCTTGTGCCCAGAGCTATCCCTTCCTGGGAGGACGGGCTGCCCCGAGCATTGCCCTCGCTCAGGACCTCGCTTCCCCGGTGGCTGGATCTGGGAGGGCTCTCTTGGCGGCCAGGGGCGAAGGCACCCAGGACTGCAGTCAGGAGCTCAGCTTGTAGCTGGCTTAGGGAGTCAGTTCTGCCCACCTTAGAGAGACACACTATGGCCAAGACTAAGGTTTGATTCACGGACAGTTTGAGGGCTCCCTCTGCACTGAGAGAGGAACAGTCAGCCCACCACGCAGGACGTACACCGGGCAGGCTGCCCCGGCCAGCTGCCCACGAGGCTGGTGACTGTACCTCTGTCTCCCAAACCCACTCTGCTCCCCTTCTCAGGCCTTGAGCTCCTGAGTCTGACACCTATTCTGTACCTGAACGTCCCTGAAGACCTTGGAGCTGACCAGCCATGCCAGAGTTGGGTGCACGGGGCTGGGTCCAGGGATGGGTGAGGAGGTGGGGGAGCAGGGAGCAGTGTTCGGTGTGCCTGTCCCTCTGGGGCCTTGGGGAGACAGAGGGACCCACCCCCGCCCAGGGGTTCCTTGTCTTCAGCACGCACTACCTGCAGTGCTTGGGAAACCCAGATTCCTAGACACAACCTGGGCAGAATCCAACTCACCATCTTCGGTGGGACTGAGGGATCTGCATTTTTAATTGGAATTTATGCAAGTGGTCACCTGAGCACACCGGGAAACACTAGGCTAACCCACCTGTGATGCTAATGGGGGTGTTCAGGTGGGAGTCAGGGGCTGGGGGTGCTGACTTGGGGGAGAAGCCAGCTAGCTATGTGACCTCTGCTCAGACTGGCCGGCTGTGTGCTCCCCTGTCCCAGCCCTGAGGGCGGAGGGGACCTACGGGAGGTAGCGGCTGAGCTCCAGTTTGCTGCAGCGGGACCAGTGGAAGCGGTGGAAGGCAGCCTGCACCAGGGGCGCCATGACGCTGCCCAGGCTGGTCTCGTCCGCGCAGCCGTTGCCCTGGCCGTCGTGCTCCATGCCGAGCCTGGAACGGGAAGGCAGAGGGGCCCTGAGCCACCCTGGGGAGCCCGCCCCTGAGAAGGCAGGCAGGCCAGCCAGCAGCAGGAGACCCTGGCCTCAGTTTCCCAGCCATTCAGAGGGGAGAATCAACCCCCTCTGGCCAAGGCTGCTGAGTGGAGGCTACCCCCAGTGGCATTAGGCTCATCCTGCCCCCCAAGCCTTTGCAGCGGCTGTTCTCAACACCTGCCCCTCCTAGAGCTCCAGCCATGAACTCACAGCTTCCAAGGCCAGCTCAGGCCCTACTTGGACACCGGCCCTGTGGGCTGCCCTCCACGGCAGAGGCCACCTGCCCCACCATTAACGACTTGCAGCCGTTCACTGTCTTCCCACCAGGCGGAGGGGGTGGTGCAAAGACGGGGTCTCACTCAATTCGATTCAACTTGTTTACTGAGCCCCTCTGTGTGCCATCTCTCAGGCTTCTTCTCCAAGACCCCGCAGGATGGACACAGAGCTCGTGGCAGGCACTTACCTTATGACAGTTTACCCTGAAACATTTGCCCTTTACACTTAGTATTTAATGCCAAATTAAATTCTAATTTCTTAAATATGATTCTCATCTCTTAAATACTCCCAGGTGGCTGCATCTGGCCTTGCCCACTAGGCAGACATACGGAGCCTAAGCTTGACCTTGTCTCTCTAATGGGGGGCCAGGGGTGGACTCGGAAGTTTCCCTGGTGTCGGCCCCCATGATTAAGGTACGGAAAGGAGGCCCCACCTGCCACCAGGAGCAGAGCTGGCATGAAATCCAACAGGGGTGATAGTGTCCCTTGGCCCTGCCTTTGGGGACACTGGACAGTGGCTCATTTGTCTCCACCCAGTGCCTGGCTTCTTGAGGGCTTCTCTGCCCTGTTCTCCACCATAGCTCCCTCCCTAGGACGGGGCCTGGCACACAGTAGGTGCTCAAGAAATACTGGTTGGATAAATAAATGAACATGGCCGAAACAAAAATCCAAGCCCTAGGATCGGGCAAGCCAGTCCTCTGCCTGGCCCGACCCCTGAGCCCTAAGTGAGGCTGTCAGCGAGGGCCAGTGAGTGCTAAGCACCAGCGTGGGCTGGGACGGGTCTCAGGAGGGCCTCAGGTGTGGACGGGACAGAGGGAGCCCGGAGATGGAGACCACCCAGAGACAGCAGGCCCCTGCCTGTGATGGGCACCCTGCTACTGACCTGCCCAAAGGCAGGGCCACGCCTGCTGTCCCGTGGCCGTGGGATTTGGAGGCCGGGCCCAAGGCAGCCCCGAGTTGCTGCCCAGGCCCCTCGGCTCCCTCCCCCTCAGGGCGGGGCCTCCGCAGGCAGGCCCAGGAGGCCACAGCTCGGGGACAGGCCAGTTCCTCTGGCAGCTCCCAGGACACTGGGACTGGGGCCTGAGCTGAGGCGAAGCCTCCCATAGCCACAGAACTCCTCCGAGCTCCCAGCCCACAGCCCCGCCCACCCTGCCGGTGCCACTTACACGTGGCCAGTCTCGTGGGCCACCACGAAGGCCGAGGAGAAGCCATCCTCGTGGTTAAGGGCACAGCTTCTCAGGGGGTGGCACATGCCAGTGACGGGTGCGTACCCTGCCGGGGAGAGGGAGAGAGGGCAGGGAGGTCACGGCACCAGAGGCAAGGCCCAGCCCGGCCACCTGGTCAGTGCCAGAGGGCCCTGGAGGAAGAAGGATGCTCTCAAAGTCCCACCCAGCAGAGCGAATCCGGGCCAAGCTGCCCCCCATGCTGAGGCTGGACGGCTTCCCTCCTGGCCTGCAGCTGCCCAGGGTCCGTCAGCCCCGCGCGGGACCAGGCAGTGAGATTCCGTGCAGCCCGCACACACTCTACTTCGACACTGCCTCCCTCCAGTCCCACAGTCAGTCAGCCAGTCAACAAACAAGCTCCCACAGTCTGCCGCACGGACAGAGGGACACAGTGTGGGCGAAGCACCTTGGAAACCGCTGAGGGTCTTCAGGCAGGCAGCTGAGCTCTGGGACGGCAAGCACAGGGCTCGGCCTGACCACTCACAGCAGCCTGACCGAGCCAGTGGGGACCCCTTGACTTCCCCTGGTCCCCAAGAAATCATTCCGAAGAAGTCATGCCCACCTGTTCACCCAGGTCCCAACCCTCCAAACCTCCCCAGAGAGAGCCCGTCCGGCTCCAGGCCAGCCCGGGCCTCCGCCCCGCAGGACGCACACACCCGGCAAATACAGTACCTTGCATACCTGAGGGCCCAAAGTTCTGCCGTGTGAGGAAGACAACGTGGTCGTGGTGCTCTGCGTGGCCGGGGTCCTGGCGCTGCTGGGAGTGCGCCCAGCGACACACCTGCTCCAGGCTGCGCGAGGGGTTCCCACGCTCGATCAGGCTCAGGGACTGCGGGGGCCGAGAGGAGGTCAGAGCCCAGGACCCAGGGGCCTCTCTCTTTCCACACACGCGTGGGAACGCCAAGGCCCAGGGGACTGGGGTACACATCCCGTGGTCTTCGGCTGTCCCCACTCCCTGCTGCAGGGAATGCGCACATGCCCAGCACAGAGCCCAGACGCTGGGAGGAGATGACCCCCACGACTGCCTACCACAGGACTCGCCCCACGCTCAGCCCTGTTGTCCCTCTTCTGTCCCGGCCACAGGTGCAGGATCATCAGCTCCTCGCCTCGAGCGACCCCGTAAGGCCCTGCTTCCCACCCCCACAGGCCTCCACCACTGAGGCTGCCATGCTAGTGGCTTCGGGGCTCTGATTCTGGACACAGAGTTTCCTGCACGCTTGTCCCTCCCGCCCACACAGAGCTGGCCCAGTGGTCTGGCCCCGCCGCCCTTCCCCCTCCAGCCCCGGCCTGCGGACGCGGGGTTTACCTGGCGGTAGCCGACCATGATCAAGCGGACAAGGGCAATGTTGATGTGGGCGCCCAGGGACTCGTCGTGGTAGACCTCATCCACCTGCGAGAGACTGCGGTGTAAGGGGACGCGGACACCCAGCACCGGCCGGCCAGTGCCAGGGACTGGGCTGGTACCTCACATATGGCACCTGCTCCAGCCCCACCGTGGCCTTACCAGGCAGGCATTCTGGTCCCTTCTCTGCAGATGGAGAAACGGGCTGAGAGCAGCAAAACGACTTGCCTAAGCACACACGGCTACCAAGCCGCAGAGCTGGGATTCCAGCCCCGCAACTCTGACCAAGGCTCTCACCTTCCCACGCCTCTGAAGCGTCTCTGCCAGAAATGACGCCCAGACCAGGGAAGCTCAGGCCGCTCATCCCAACATCCCTGTGTACCTTTCCAGTCACCACTGAGAGATGTCTGCCCCAGAGTGCCCCGGCAGTGGGGAGGCGGCAGGGCGCACTTCTCCAGGGCTAAATCCGGGGGAAACGTGCTCAGGGCCCTTGGAGCAGCAGCAGCACCCGGGAGCTTGTTAGAAATGCAGAGTCTCAGGCCCCACCCAGGCCTCCAGAATCTGGATCTGCATTTGAACAAGATGCCCGGGTGATCTTGTGCATAGTCAAGTTTGGGAGCTTTAGATGGTCCCTTCCTCTCACAGGCCCAGGAACCTTACACAGTCCTCTCTGCTGCTCTGCTCTAGAAGTCCCTGGACAGTGTCCATGGGAGGTAGGTACTCGGCCTCTGCTTGTCCACCCCCAAGGACGGGGAGCTCACTCTCTCTCTTGAGGATGCCCAACTCCTGAGTTGTCCCATTGGACGCTCCAGCTTTTTTGTATTAAATAACTTTGTTTTCTAAATGTAAAACATTTCACTGTAAAAAAAATTGAAAATTACAAAAAAAAAAAGAGAAGAAAATTAAATCACCCACATTACTATTAGCCAGATATACAATAACCACAGCTAACATGCTTCCTGCCACCTGTGTATACATGCATGTGTCTTATTTTACAAAATTGGAATCATATTGAATAAACTACTTGCATTTTGCTTGTTTTGTGGAATAATATTCTGTGTATTTAAAAGCATAATTTCCAATGTCTGCATGTGGTGGGCCATCGCTTATGTAACTAATCCCCTAGTTGGACCTTGAAAGACTTAGCAGTAACTTGCCCAAAAAGAGAATGACTTGCTCAGCAAGTCAGTGTTAGTGCATAGCAATGGTGAAGCAATGCAGCTACCGGGAGTCCTGGGTTCAAATCTCAGCTCTACCCCTTATGAGCTGGGGGGCTTAAGGCACAGCAGGTAAGCCTTAAGAACCTCTGTCTCTTTTTCTGCAGACTGGGGATAACGATGGCTGTCACAGGGCTGGCACGGATGCACACGTGGGAACTGCGAGTGCACCACACACGGCACAGAGGCCCAGAGGCACGGTCAGTGGTCAGCGACACAGGCAGCAGTAGAACCCGGCCTCAGACTCCTGCCCGCACGGCTTCCCAGGAGCCGGGATGGCGCTCCATGCTCTTCTTCCCACCACTCCCCTCTCCCCGTGCACTTCAGCCACCAGTCCTCTTCCACTCATAAGCAGAGGAACCAGCCCACAACTCACAAAGGGACTGCTGTCCATCGCGTGGAGAGGAACAGCACTTCCAACCACACAAGCGTGACAGTCCCACAAAAGGGGAGAGCCAGGAGAGGAAGTGCAGACACGCTCCCGTGCTGACACCACCCCCGGCCCCGGGCCAGCCAAGGACGGAGCCAGGCTGTGGGCACAGAGCCGCGGCAGCAGGAGCCACGTGCACCACGGAGCCCCAGCCCCAACCACCCTCCCCGGCGCCCAGAACTGGCAGCTGCCCCGGTTCATGAATGGGTAGGCTCAGAGCGGCCAGCATCGGGCTCCCGCCACGGGCCTCCCTGGCGCCGTGTCTGGATCCAATTGAGGAGCAAGACCAAAGACCAGCACCCGCTGTGGGAAAACGGCTCCCGCCAGCACCCCACCACAGGAATGACGACAGTCCTCCTTCCCACCCCCAGCCCCGCCTCCCCAGCTGGAGCAAAGGTTTCATGGGAGCAAAATGCTCCAATGCACAATGTCCTCCTCAACCCACACACCCCGGACTTATCTTAGGAGGGACTGTGGAATGGAGGGGTCGGGCAGTCAGTCACAAATGCATACTCCCCAGTGGAATTCCTACCTAAGCATTCTTTGCCAGTCATTGAAATGATCATCGATGATCATGCAATAGAAATGACCCTTAAATAGCCCTGACTTCCCTGCCCCTCCAACACCAGAACACGACCTACTGGGGTGTGGCCAGGGTTATAGACCTCCCTGATGTGTGCTGTGACTGACCAAGGACAGCGACAGGCAATGCACACTCTGCACAGCCACATCTGTGCCCCACGCATACACATGTGAGCCTACCGTTCATCCTGGGGGCAGAGGAAGAGAGGAGTCACTGGGGCATTTGGGTGGTGGCATCTGCTGCGGCCCCTGAGCATTTGGAAGTACCCCAGAGCTGCTGTCATCCCCCCCACATCTCACCTGCAGGATGGACCGTGCAGACCGCTGCTGGAATTCTGCCATCTTACTCACTTCTGTCCCTCACTCAATTGGCCAAATCTACCCATCAAGGCCTCCAATGCCCCTTGCATCCATGGCTGCCATCTCCAGCCCAGGATGTTGGGGGTCTTCACAGTGGGACTGGGGGCTGCTGCCTTTCTGGGCAGGAGGCAGAACTGAGCCGAGCCCAACTGGCCCACACTGGTTGGGGCTGGGTGGGACCTCCTGGTGCACCTCCCACTCCCAGGTAACTGGCCCACATGCAAAGGCTAAGCAAGTGGAAAGGGACATGCCACCTAGAGAGACCACTCAGCACTGAGAAGTGACCTGGAGACCCAGGTTCAGGTGACTGGTGCACCGAGCTCTGCAGCACAGACCCCACATGCCACACCCCAGGATCTGGAGAAAAAGGGGCGTCCGCACGTGGCAGGAGGGCTCAGGGATGTCTCACTGGAGGAGCTGGGATGGTCCCTGGCCAAGAAGCTTAGAGCCCTTAGGGAGAGATGGCAGAGGTTTGAGCAGGCAAGAGGAAGGCAAGCCACGTGGAGCTGCCAAGAGAACCCTGGGGTCGTTGGCAATCAAAGTAACTGAGACCAACAGCTTTGGTCTGAATGTCTGTGTGCCCCCCAAATTCCTGTGTTGAAACCTAACCCTTCAGGCGATGGTATGAGGAGACAGGGCCTTGGGGCAGAGCACTCCTGAATGGAATCCGTGCTCTTATAAAAGAGGCCCCAGAGAGACCCTCACCCTTTCTACCATGCTCCAACGCAGTGGGAAGGCACCATCTATGAGCCAGAAAGGGGCCTCTCACCAGACACCAAATCTGCCAGCCGCTTGGCTTGGACTTCCCAGCCTCCAGCACTGTGAGAAATAAATTTCTGTTGTTTATATGCTACCCAGTTTATGGCATTTATTCCCCATCTGGCAGGGAATTTCCTCCTAGCCAGTGCTCACCTGCCCCCCGCCGTGAGGAACTCACAGCAGCCAGAAACCTCTTCTGGGCCAGTAGCCTCATCCAACCTTCCCATCCACCTCTGCCCCTTGAAGTGTCACTGAGCATGTCTGCTCCCTTCCTGGGGACAAACAGTGACCACGTCTCTCAGTCAGAGACGAAATCTCACGGGCAGCAAGAAAGCAAGCATGGCTCACTTGCTGAGCAAGAGCCACTGGGTTGAGAGTCAATTTTCAGCAATGGAAGACACTAAATTAACACTACCAAAGCACCGTGACAAAGAAGCCACCAACCTAGAATCCTATACCCAGCAGAACCATCTTTTAAGGATGATGCTAAAATGAAGATATTAGCAAATAAACAGAAACCAAGAGAGTTACAGACACCCCACTAAAGACACTGCAGAGATGGAAAATG
Organism: Microcebus murinus; assembly: GCF_040939455.1. Classification (NCBI taxonomy): domain Eukaryota; kingdom Metazoa; phylum Chordata; class Mammalia; order Primates; family Cheirogaleidae; genus Microcebus; species Microcebus murinus. Next base: position 53,083,340 of record NC_134117.1, on the reverse strand, counting down.
ACCCCAAAAAGAAAGCCTAAGGTAAAGAAGGAATGAATAGTTTTGAGGCTGTGATAGGAACTGGGTTCAGTGGTGAGAAATAGTTTGGTCTTTTCTTATACTAAATAAGGATAATAAAAATAAAGTGCTTCTATTTTACCTGTTTTCTCCTCTGTTAAAAGAAAGGTAGGGTTGGCCCTGCCATTCCCAGTCCCCTGGTCCAGTCCTCTGGGATCCTAGCATGCTCACCTGCCCAACTGCTACTGTCCCCAGCCCTTGGGCAGGAACTCGAGTGGCTTTGCTTCAGCTAGAGCTTCCTGGAGGCTTTGCACAGGCCAGGGCGGTGGCTGGACAGGGCTGCCATGCCCAGCCAGACTGCACACGCTGCCTGGCACATGGCGCCACAGCCAGGAGGCGCGGCCACCTGGGAGGCCCAGGACCCCTGCCCCTCTGGAACACACATACATAGGAGGCCCCTGACAGGCTCCAGCCTGGCTGTGCACACGGGGCCAGGCCCTGTTAGCCTTGGCCCTCCATGGCTGCCTCCCAAATGCCGGGGCCAGGGTGGAGGCCGGGGGGCCAGCTCAGGGGAGGTCAGGGATTGCTTCCCACTGGTGGGCACAGGCAGGACGGCTGCAAGGCACACCCACCAGGCAGAAAGGAGCAGTGTGTCCAGTTCCCGCACGCCTCACCTCTGAGCCAAGTCCAAAGTCACCCCTGCCAGGACCCCCAGGTAGGGTTCAGCACACGTATTGGCCTGAGATAGCCACTGGGTGTGTACCAGAAAAGCAAACAAAAGTTAGGACTCTCTATGGCCAAGGCGAGAAGCAGCAGCAGAAGGGGAGGATGGGTAGAGAGTGTGGGATTGGAGGGAGGCTTTGCTATTCCCTGAGCACCTACTGTGGGCCAGGCACTGTGCCAAGCACTTGGCGTACAGCTGCACAACAACCTCCTGGGAAGAGGAATTATTCCTGCCTCATAGGCAAGAAATCTGAGGTTCTGAGAGGTTAAGTAACATGCCCAAGGCCACACAGCTGGAAGACAGGAGGCCAGGATTTGAACTCAGATCGCTGTGACTCTAAGGCCTCTACTTTTAGCCCCTGTACTCAGCTGCTGTCTAGGACCAGTTTCTGTGGCAGGGCGCTGTGGTGGGCTTTCTCTGGCCTGAAAGAGAATGCAAGGAGAGTTCACAACTCAGAGGGAGAAGGCGGGTCGGTGCCCTGGGCCCGCAGGTCTAGCTCGGTGGATCACAGCCTCAAGAGCAGCAGGTAGGGTGGAGCTCCGGGGCCTGGAGTTTGCAAGGCAGTGGTGATCGTGAACTGATCGTGAACGTTCAGCTCCATCAGCACTCTTGGGCTCTTCAAGTCTGTATTTCCTCCTCCTTACTTCAGGAAATGTGGGGCTCCTGGCTAGGGTGGGGATATGGAAAGAGTCCTTGTCCTCAAACAACTTACAGACTTACGGTGATGAGTGGCACTGGTGAGACAGATAAAGACAGGCCAGCGGGGGCGAGATCAGGGCGGGCCAGAGGAGCCAGCGGGCAGCAGGGAGCCCTGTGCTCCTGGCCCCTGAACCCGGGGCAGCCTGGGGAGGGACAACGGTGGGGGGAACGCCTTCTAAGTCAGCGATGGAGAGGAGAGAATGACCCCAGGGCAGGAAGAAACAGGCAAAGGGTGGGAAGAGAGGCTGGCTCCAAAATGCCTTGACAACATTCTCTGGGCCTTCTGGAACCTGCCTTGGAATAGTCTCCTTCTGTCAAACGTGTACCCTGACTTCTGGTCCCCAAAAGGCTTCCTTGGTTCCAAATGCAGGTGGAGGTGGGTTTCCCACTCGAGGCTTGCCAGGGAGCAGCGGGAAGAACCCCTCCCTTGGCAGGCTTCCTCGCTAAGGTTACCCTCTGTCCCCGCTTTCCACGCTGAACTCTCTAGAAGAAAGTAACTGCATGCAGCCCTTGGAGTGGTCAGTAAAATCCACCTCCTAAAGGATGGAGAACCTACATAAATAATTTGGGATTCTTCTGCATGGAGAGATGCCCCTTCTCCCCCGCTTATTTATTCAATTATTTATTTATTGGCATGTTTATTATATATTCTGGGTTATAATTCAATACTACACAATTCATTCTGCTGCTCGGACTGTCCCAGATTTGGCCATGGAGAGCTCTTTCAAGTCCCTCTTTCGGTCCCTTAAATACACCCACTGTTCTGTTTTTTTGTTTGTTTTGCACTTTGTTGCCTTCTGGAACTACAAGATGCTCCAGGCTCATCTTTATATTCCCTGCCCACGTCCTAGAGTCAGCCACTTCTCCAAAGCCCGCCAAGGAGAATGGCATGCCTTCCCCATTTTCATGGTGAGAAAGCACGCCCAAAGCCATAGAGAGGTTTGCCCAAGGACGGCAGTCACAGCCAGAGTCAGGCCCAGGCCTCCGAAGACCTTCCCTGGGCACTTACTGCCTCTGAATATGGACAGGGGGGGCGGCCGCGATGACCTCTCCTGCCCTTTCTCAGTCCCAGGACTGAGAGTCTCGACAACAAGGTACATGGTGACTGCAAATCACATGCTCCAACATTCAGCACGCCTGAGACACACTGCATTCCATCTGTCTGAGAGGTGCTTTTCACATTTACAATCACTCTTGGCCAGGTGGCACCTGTCATGTGGCTGCCACCGCCTGTGCGAGCAAGAACTTCTATGTTATTCCTGGTGGCTTCTCAACCACAACCCCACATCATTCGAGTAATGAACCATCTGTGGAACTGAGGCTTGTTTTTGCAGCCAGACTAAAGCTTCTGGACCAGGAATCTGTCTGTGATACTAGGCACACAGCAGGCGCTCACTAAACGCTGAAAACTACCCCTTTGTGTTTCAAAGGGCTCAAATGGGTCTCTAGTCCTGAGATTTGAAGAAACCTTAAGGAAAGTGACCTGGTACAGATGAGTAAACTGAGGCACGGAGAAAGACAAGTCTCCCCAGGGGCCCCCAGCCTGTGAGGGAGGGAGAGGGAGGCAGTCTTTGCCATCATCTGGAGCTGCATTCACGTTTACAGCACGTCCCCAGGTCAATGCAAAAGAAAACCGGGAGGCAGGGCAAGCCGACGGGTTCTCACAGCTGCCCTGCCAACCGCAGTGCCAAGGGCCTCATCAGATAACGTTGAGTGTTTCTCTAACGCTCTGGCCCCACCTCTGGGTTAGCACAATGGGACCAGCCATCCCGGGAAATAGATCTCCTCTCTCTGACCCCACCAGGCCAGCCTGGCCCTGGAATCAGGATCAGAACGGGTCCCGGGCAGACAGGCCCTCCTTTTTATGGGTTCGATGGAAATCCCCTAAGGGAACGTGAGCGCCGAGCATCCCAGCCAAACGAAAGCTCCCACACAATGGACGGGATGAGCTGCTGGCCCCCTGGGAGGGCGAGGTTGCCGCATCCACCTGCTCACCTCCCTGGGCCGGAAGTCTGGCTGCCCGGGGAGCTGGGCCCCCGTGCCCCAGAGGAGCTGGGCTTCCCTAGTGGGCAGCTCTGCCTCAACGGTACCCCTCACCCTTGCCAGCCCTTTCTGTCCCCACATTCACGGAGCAAGGCAGCATCGAGCAGAAGACCCAGACTCTAACGGCCTTCTGGAACCTCAGAGAAGACAAGACTCTCCTCACCCACGTTCTGGTAGGTTGTGAGAAAGAAGGAGGAACCAAGACTATCCAAACAGCAGTCTCCACAGCAGGCCTTCATGTCATGGTCTTCAGTGGAAGCTGATGATGCTCCCTGGCCAGGACTACGGGTCATGGGTCAGATATCGAGGGTCAAAAGTCAGAATGTGTTAATTTGGCCAAGAGGGTGAGAATGGGTCACGAGTTTACCTTCCTCTAAGAGTAAAGTCGTGGGACGTGAGGAGGGACACCCCCCACAGGACAAGGGACAGCTGGATGCTGGCCTCCATGTCATGAACCTCAAGGGCTTGGAAAGAGCTTCCCACCCATGCCCACCACTTCCACAGGGTCTGTTCCTGCTCCGGATCTGAGGGCCTAACTAGCCCCCCGGGCAAGCCCTGGGAACACCAACTTTCAAAAGCACACTCCGCTCTAGGGAAGCACACGTCTCCTCCTAGGACCCATCGGAAGACCTCTTCCAGTTCCCGAGGGAAGCTGCCCAGTTCTGCTTCGGGAACAAGTTCCTGTCCACCCTCCCCCCCACCTTCCACACTTTGCTGCCTCCACCCCTACACCTTGGAGGTGGGTTTCATGTCCTGCTATAGCCCCAAAGAGCACCCCTCCACCCCCAGGATACTCGGCTGACCGTCTCTGAACCAGATCAGCCAGGAGGTCTGGCAGGGGCTCTGCCAGGAGCACCCAGTGGCCAGGACCCCACACGTGAAGCCCACCCTGGGGACTGGCACAGGGCCACGGCCCTTCCAGGACACGCTCACATACACTCATGCTCCTGGGGCTGCCCCTGGGGTCCCGATCCTGGCGTGTGAGGACCCATGTGAGGTTCCCATCTGGAACCCCAGAGTTAGTAAAGTTTCATTTTAAGCTAAAGATATTTGAAATTCAACAAATACAGAAAAGAGGCATCTCAGAGCTTCCCTTATCTGAATAAAAGCAGCAACTTCTGGCAAATGAGGCTCCCAAGAGTGCCCCTCAAGAGCAGGTCACGGCCATAAAGAAGAGAGGCCACCCGACCTGCACAAGCACACGTCATCACAAACTTTCCATCCCCCTCGTTCTCCTCCAAACCCTGTGTCTTTCCTAAAGACCCTATCTGTCCTTCCCATGGAAGCCTTGTCTCCCCTCCCTTCCCTCCCTACTAAATGACCGTATGTCAGCTGCCCAACGTCAGCCACCCCTTGGAGCTACTTGTCATCGAACACTCCCATAAGCAGGGAACTGGTTACCACGCTCTTTTCTCTTGCTAATGTGTCCTTTGTTAGTTTAATTCACAGGCTCTCTGGTACCAAACATAAGAAGATGGAGACAATGTGGTTTCTCCTCCCTGACCCCTGGGTCACCAGCCATGGACAGCACTCCGACGTGGACAGGGCAGCGCTCAGATCCCAGCCCCACCGCGGAGCAGCCTGGAGACCAGCTCAGGCCTGCCACACCACGGAACCCACTGCCCGGGACATGCCCGCTGGGCTAAGGAGCCAGCCGTGAGTCCCCTAAGTCCCCCATGGAAAACGCCCGCCCTGAGAAGTCTTCCGTTCAGATCAGAACCCAGGCCCAGCCCCAGCCAGTCCCAGGACCCAGGACACTCACGATGTTCATGAGTGTGAGGACATAGTTCTGCACGTGCTCCTTGCCGTGGAAGCGAACCACCGAGTCGTCCACCGCCAGCAGCACCTCGATGCTGTAGCTGCCCGCCTTGGCGTGTCGCCGCTTCCTCTCCGCTTCTCCCAGCTGGTCCCCCACCAGGCCCAGCAGGTTGGGAAGGTCGCCCAGGCCAAAGGCTGGAAGCAGGATGGGAAGAGAGCGAGGTCAGACCCACAGGAGGGGCTGTCACTATGACACCACCCACGACCACCCCTGCCCCATCACGTGCGCCCCTGTCCTGCCTCTTGAGGGCTTGTTCTGTATCGTGTCAACACGTGGGCAGGAGCCCTTTTCCTGCTGCGAGGGTGCGGCCAAGTCTTTGGGGCAAGGGGGTAGCAGAGGGGTGAGGGCTGGCCCAGAGCTGGACGTGGGTTGCAGGACCACTCGTCCTATCTCACTGTGCGTCCCCAGCCAAGTCCCTCTGCTTCTCTGGGCCCCCTTCTCCTACCCTGTAACATGGGGATAAATCACCCCTGCTCTCTTGCCCCACAAGGTTGCTGTAAAAAGCAAAGGTGGCAGTGAGTGGAACCATCTTCATAAAGGAAAGCATCGTGGTGGTACCACGGCCTACTCAGGGCATTTGAGGAATCCCTAGAATACCCCTGTGAGCACTGAGCCTCTCAAATCCATCCCAAGCACCACCCAAGACCCCAAAACTCCCCATCGCTGCTTTGCCCTTTTGGCTAAAAGCAAAAGATTTATTTATTTAACTAGCATTTATTAACTTATGCAATCTAGGTGTTACCAAACCATTTTGGGGCCAGGCTCAGTGGCTCATGCCTGTAATCCCAGCACTTTGGGAGACCAAGGCAGGAGGATCACTTGAGACCAGGAGCTCAAGACCAGCCTGGGCAATATAGCAAGACTCCATGTCTACCAAAAAAAAGACATTTAATATTAGCCAAGCGTGGTGGCATACACCTGTAGTCCCAGCCACTCAGGAGGCTGGGGCAGGAGGATTGGCTGAGCCCAAGAATTCAAGACTACAGTGAGCTATGATGGTGCCACTGCACTCCAGCCCAGGTGACCATAGCAAGGTCCTATGTCTAAAAAGAAAAAAAAAATTTAAATAAAAACATAAAAGAACTTTGTCTGTAAAGGACCAGCTAAATATTTCAGGCATTGTGGGTCATGGAGTGTCTATCACTATTCAGTTCTGCGGTGGAAGCACAAAATAAGCCACAGACAATACATAACCAAATGAGTGTGTCTGTGATCCAATAAAACTCTATTTACAAAAACAAGGGGCAGACCATATTTGGCTCTGGGCCTTAAATTAAGTTTCCTGTCCTTAATCTAATCCAATCCAATCCATTCCTTACAACAACTCCATCAAGTTACTATCCCCATTATACAGGTGAACAAATTGAGGTTCAAAGATGTCAGGCAGCATGTCTAGGTCTGTCTGAATCTAAAGCCCATACTTTGAGACATCACCCATCTATACTGCCACGTAGAAAGGTAACACCTTACACTATTGTCAGTCATTTATGCCACGGCCTGAAGGAAGTTCAGAGCAACTCTGGGGCGGACACTGTTGGGAAAGCTAAGAGGCAGGACAGGAGGCTGGGGTCTCTCAAGAAGGGTTTGGAGCCTTTAGGTTTAATGACTTTCTGATTGTCCCGGTCTGAAGTTTTAACACTCATACCTTTTATTTCTAAGAATGTTCATTTATCCAGTTATTTGAAACCCCCTATACAATAGGCAGGGGCCGAGGTCAGAAAGGTGCTATCACTACATACCCCCTATCACGCAGTGTGGCTGCAGAGGGGTCCCATACTTTTTAGATGGATGGGTGCTGAAGACGAGGCCCCTGGCCTTGAGCCCACGCCCTAGCGGAGGTGACGGACAAAAAATCAGACAGTTCCAATATAGGAATGTCAAGGGCTACCTACAGCAGGACTGACTAGAGAGGCCTCCTCACGGGAGACCCAAACCAGGAAGCCTAGAGGAGGCTTCAGGAGGAAGGGCCAGCTCAGCTGGGGCTGAATGGGGACCAGGAGACAGCCAGCTTTAGCCTGGAGAGCAAAGGGCACCGCACCTGCAGAATCCATCGTGCAGGGACGTGGAGACACCACCCACACGTGGGTGATCCTCTCGGATGAATCAACGGGTATCTTTGCAGAGACCCAAGTTGTGCCTCTACGCTGTCTATCTACATGGGAAACTGAGGAACTGAAATCTTAGGACGTCAGGAACCGTGGGGCTTGGCACTACTATTTCTTTCTATTTCCTTTGTGGTGAGTGGTGCTGTAATACAAAAAAAAATCTAGACTTAAGAGTTGGGAAAATGTGTGGCCACTGGCCTTTCAGGGAAATCGGAAAAGGGCAGCTAGCCTTCTGCACAGCCTGGCAGCCAGGTCTGTCAAAGGGAGGCTCAGAGAGGTTATATGACTCACCATAGGTCACACAGCAAGTTAATGGCAAGAACCCAGAATGTAAAGTCAGGTCTCCCCCTCCCCCATTACCACTCCATCAGGGCCCACCCAGAGTGCTCTCTCAGCAGACAGGCAGGGGAACGGGGGGAAGGCCCACTGACGTCACCCTCTTCTATGTGTCCCTCATCCTTCAGGCCAGGAGCACACACCTAAGGGCAAAGCAGGGCCAGCCAGCCACTGGCAGGCTTCCACGGGCCCACCCAAGAAGCCCCAAGCAAATGTAAATGGTGCAGCTGCTTTGAGAAAACTATTTTCTCAAAAATTCCCTCGAAAAGTTCAACCCGGAGTTACCGTATGACCCAGTAATTCCACTGCTAGACATAGGCCCTAGAGAACTGAAAACATACGTCCACACAAAAACTTGCACGCGAATGTTCACAGCAGCGTTATCCTAATAAGCCAAAAGGCAGGAAGGACGCAGATGTCCACCCACAGGTGAGTGGACAGGCACAGTGCACACTGCCTGGGTGAGGGGCACACTTATATCTTTGACTCCAGCAGTCCAAGGGCAATCCATGTAACCAAAACATTTGTACCCCTGTAATATTCTGAAACAAAACAAAAATAGGAAAAAGAAAAAAACAGATGAATGGGTAAATGAATGTGGTGTATCCATGCGCTGGAATATTACCCTGTCATAAAAAGGGGTGGAGTATTAACACCTGCCGTAGCATGGCTGAACCTTGGCAATACGCTCAGCGGAAGCAGCCAATCACAAAGGACCACGTGCTGTATGATTTCATTCATACGAATGGTCCGAATGGGAAAATTCTATGGAGAAAGACAGAAAGTAGATTAGTGGTTGTCGGGAGGGCTTGGGAAGGGAAAATAGCAGTGAGTGTACAGAGTTTTTTATGGGGGTGATGGGAATATTCTGGAATTATATAGTGGTGATATCATAGCATTGTGAATATAGTAAAAAAAACTGAATTATATATACCTTAAAATGATTAAAATAATGAATTTTATCTCAATTTTTTTAAAAAGTAGCCGCAGCAACAGCCCTGAGCCCCAGCCTGGCCGGCTGCCCTGAGAGGATGGGAGGGCCGAGGCTCTGGGCACAGGGGCACGAGCCCCACTCAGGTCCTCAGGAGGGACCTGGGGGTGGAAGGGCGAGTGAAGAGCAGGACCGTTGTGCGCGGGAGGAGCCGGGAGCATCCAGGGTCCGGCCACGGGAGCGCCCACCTCCGGCCCCTCAACCGCCCCGTTTCTCACCGGAGCCCCTGAGAAGGATCACTTAACGCTCCTCTGGGCCCGTGAAGGACGTGTGTGCGTGTGCATGAGTGTGTGTGTGTTTGTGTGTTTGAGGGTGTGTGAGTGTGTGCAGGGGTGTGTGTGCATGGGGGTGTGAACGTGTGTGAGTGTGGACGTAGGGGTGTGTGTTTGTGTGGGTGTCAGTGTGCGCTTGTGTCTGTGTGCGAGTTTGGGTGTGTGGGGTGTGTGTTGTGTCAGTGTGCGTGCACGGGTGGGTGTGAGTCTGCGTGGGTGCGTAAGCCCGAGGGTATGGGTGGGTGAGTGTGTGTGCGCGTGTGAGCTTGAGCGTGTGGGTGGGCATGTGTGCCAGTGTGTGAGCACGCGTGTGAGGGCAGCGTGTCTGTGTGTCCGTGTGGGTGTATGGCCGGGGCGAGTGTGGGTGTGCGTGTGTCACAAGTGTGCACCTTGGGAAGCAGCAGCTGGGGCCAGAGCCTGAGTGCCAAGGGGAACAGTCCCCGCGCCCCAAGTTCACGGCACACCCACCTCAGACCCCTCAGCCACAGGGGAGCCGGGCAGCAGGCCCCGCCCCAGCCTCAGCTCAACTGGAGACCCGCTGGGACACAGCCGCGGACGCCGCCTCCCCTCCTCCAGGACAGCTGGACACATGCCTGGAGGGAGGCGCGGCTGTGGGGACCCAGACATGGACACTTGGCACCTGTTCTCCTGGCCCCCAGCTTGGGTGGGAGACGGGACAGACCCAGGGCACCCGGGGTCTGAGGGCCCAAGGGTAGGGACACCTGCGAGGGATGGGGACGGGCAGAGAGAGACTGCTGGGAAGCCCTGCCCTGGCCGCCAGCCCGGCTCCCAGGCATTCCTGCCCCGAGAAACACACCCCAAGGGCTACAGTGACGCCTCTCGTCTCAGCCGAGCCTGCGGACAGAGACAGACGCACCCAGAATTGCTGCTCCACACGCCGGGCTCGGACCTTCAAAGAGAAGTGTGAGTCACAGATTTCCAAGAAGGTCCTCTCTTGCCCCTGGTCTTTCCCGGGAGGAACACGCAGGGGTTCCAGTGGGCAGCCCGAGGTGAGGGGAGAGCTGTGCCCACGTCACCCTGGACCTGAACCCCAGCTCCGTCTGCTCAGAGCTCTCAGCATCCCAGCCGCCCACCGGGGCTGCACTTCCCAAGGGCTCTTCCCCACAGGGGGGATTTATGGTCTTTTGATTCGGAACTGGCCTCAAATAAAAGGGAGCCCAAGGGTGACTCGGCCCTGTTCCCAGCAGTGGTGGAGGGAAGGGTGCTCTGAAATCCACACCTGTGCTCGGAGGCCCGCCCCCCACTCCAGGCCTGCAGAGCCATCCTGGCCCTGGTGGGGACTTCTCTCCTGAGTGACACTTGGAACGCAGCTGGAGCTTGAAAGCACATGTCGTGTGTGGGGACAACTGGTTTCCAGGGATTCCCTCACGCTGGGCCCAACCCGCAGGGCCCTGGCACAAGGGTGTGGCCACTTACTACCGGTTGCACCCCCGGCCTTCTCATCTCCTCTTGCCCAAAGGGTCTTTGTGACAAATCGGAGTTTCACTATGAAGTTGGCCCTGGGCCAGGACCAGAACCCGTCACATACACCATTTCACCCGCCCAACCACGGGTCCCGAGTGTTGCTGCTCTGCAGCCTCCTATACTGGTCACCACAGTGCGGGGACACCGTTGTCCCCCTAATATGTCAGTAGCTGTCCTTAATAACAATACCATAATGACAGCTACCATTTAGCAAGCACCTACTATGTGCCAAGTTCCATGCTAAGATGTTTATATAACAACCTTTTTTTTTTTTTTTTTTTTGAGACAGAGTCTCACTCTGTTGCCCAGGCTAGAGTGAGTGCCATGGCATCAGCCTAGCTCACAGCAACCTCAAACTCCTGGGCTCAAGCAATCCTGCTGCCTCAGCCTCCCGAGTAGCTGGGACTACAGGCATGCGCCACCATGCTCGGCTAATTTTTTTTATACTTATATTAGTTGGCCAATTAATTTCTTTCTGTTTATAGTAGAGATGGGGTCTCGCTCTTGCTCAGGCTGGTTTCGAACTCCTGACCTCGAGCTATCCGCCCGCCTCGGCCTCCCAGAGTACTAGGATTATAGGCGTGAGTCACCGCGCCCAGCCTATATAACAACCTTAACAGGAAGACATTGATCATCTCCACTTGACTGATTAGGAAAATGAGGATCAGAGACATTAAGTAACTTGTCTAAGGTCACACGGTAGACCAAGTCAGAAGCAGGATTAAAAAATGGTCTATTAGGCTGGGCGCGGTGGCTCACGCCTGTAATCCTAGCTCTCTGGGAGGCCGAGGCGGGTGGATTGCTCGAGGTCGGGAGTTCGAAACCAGCCTGAGCAAGAGCGAGACCCCGTCTCTACAATAAATAGAAAGAAACTAATTGGCCAACTAATATATATAGAAAAAATTAGCCGGGCATGGTAGCTCATGCCTGTAGTCCCAGCTACTTGGGAGGCTGAGGCAGCAGGATCACTTGAGCCCAGGAGTTTGAGGTTGCTGTGAGCTAGGCTGACGCCATGGCACTCACTCTAGCCTGGGCAACAAAGTGAGACTCTGTCTCAAAAAAAAAAAAAAAAAAAAAATGGTCTATTGGACACAAAGCTGACCCCAGTGCATTGACACCAGGCAGCCTCCCTACAAGTGCCCCAGAAACTTCCTTCCTGGGGCTCCTACAGGGTTTAGTTAATTTTTGGAGGGAAGCACTAACTGCAGCCATTCTGCCTTCTGCCTTGGCTCAGAAATAGCTTCGAGAAGCAACGGTGAGCCCCTGAAAGACCTCTGGCGTCCTGAGGCCCACAGTTCAGGACACAAGTGGCTCTCCTGGCCCCTAATTCTAGCTAGTTACAGTAGCTCCTAGAACCTATTGGGGCTTCCCTGCTAGTACACCAGGTATTGACACATGTGGCCCAGCCTCATTTCACAGATGAGAAGACTACGGTCAGGCACTGAGAGCTTAAGGCCGGAAGCTATCTAAAAACACCCCAGCCGTGGGGACAGAAATGGCGCTCGGGGCCCCTGCCCGTGGCCTACCTTCATTGTGAAGGTCCCGGTGGGGCTCCGCCCACTCCTGCTGGACGGCCTCCCGGCGGTACACCACGTGCGTCCTCCCGACGGCCTCCTTGTCCTGCTGCCCCCGCTCCAGGGGCTCAATGAAGTAGTCAGTGCTGTCTGTGCGGATGAGGCCCGCCTGAGCCGGGGGAAGGGGGGCAGAGAGAGAAGAGGCGTGAACACGCGGCACACGCCAACAGGTGAACACGTGGCGCACGCCAACGCAAACGCGTGTGCAGCCCCTTCCTCCAGGGCCTTGGTTTGCAGGGAAGTGGGGGGGTGGGTACAGGCAAAGCAGGTCCACTTTGTGGTGTGTGCCCGTGGGGTGCCACATAAAATGTCATTTAAACAAAGGGTCCTGCTGCTTTGAAAAGGGCAGAGGCATGAAAGCCACTGCCACAAGGAACATGCGCACACACCGAGGCACCACATTCCAGGGCAAAGCACAGCACAGGGGCTTGGCTTCACCTACAGGAAGACAGGAGGGAAGATCCTAGCGACAAAGGCTCCCTACCCCAAGGTGGGTGCCGGGCCCCCACTCCAACACAAAGGCTATTGTTTGAGGTTTACAGCACGCATGCATGCACACGGGAGTGCGGGGAGGGGGCTGCGGGGGGTGCTAATGCCCACTGACAAGGAAGGAGCCAGGATGGTGCACCAGGAATGCATGCTCTGGTTTTAGTCTAATTCGTTCCCTGCATCAAAATATTCCCTTAAAACAAAAGTCAATGTTGGCCTTGGAAATAAAAACACAAAAATATACCATCAGCCAAGCCCAGCAAATGTGCTACTACCCCCCAGTGAAGGTGGTGAGCACAGAGGCCAGCGAAACGCATAACTAGATGTGAGTTAATATGTGTGTGCCCGTGTGTGCACACACAAAAACACGTCATGTCTGTAAAGCGGTGAGACCTACCACAGTGCATGGAAAATAGTAGGCAATATTTAACAAATAAATATTTGCTGAGTTCCTTCACTTATTCAACAAATATCTATTGAGTGCTGAGCACATGCCAGGGGCTGGGAGTGCAGCTGTGAACACAAAGCCTTGAATGAAGGAGCCATTTTTATACGTCAACTGGACCCTCCCCATTTGAATTGGAACCCCGGCAACTTTCTGCAACTCAATCCCACCAATTTGCCCACCTCGGCCTGCTCCGAGGTTGCCCCTTATAGAGCCCCCTCCAAGACGACCGAACACCCACCGCTAACCCCCAGCAGCGGCCAACCTTTTTCATGTCCCTTCCAACTATTTCCATTAATCAAACTGAAAACACCATTTGGGATCAAAACCAAGACGGGCGCCTCTGCCCCTTGTAAATAGACCCAATCAGGAGCCCAAGGCGTGTTCCAGGCAAAGACGGCAGCATTACCGGAGCCAGTTTGAGGCTTCCCCGGCAACCAGTTTATCAGTGGTGCTCAGCTGCCGGCACAGTGCCGAAGATGCGCTTGCTGAAATGTCACACACGCTGAGCACGTGTTCATTCACCCGGAGCACAGTGGCCTCGTACCTGCTCCGTGCCCGCCGGGGCCGGGGGACATACACAGAAGGCCCAGCCTCCGGCTGTGAGCTCCTCAGGGTTAGAGGCACCGAGGATGGCGAACGTCCTGCCCGGTGCTATGGAGGGCGTGGACGTGCGTCCCAGAGGGGCTTCCGTCTGTGTGTCCTGAAGGACGGGTGCCCTCAGGCTCCTGGCACAGGGCCAGAAATTCAACTCAAACCCCTTGGCCCGAAGGGGGATGGACTGGCCCTGCGGCCCCGTGACACAGGGACTGCCAGCGAGAGACCCGCCCGCCCTGGCTCCCTCAGCACCCTCCCCTCGGCACCCTCTGCACCAGCTGCTTCTCCCAGACAGGCTCCGTGTCCCCTGTCCAGGAGGGCACACCTCCACTCCGCCTCCGGAGACAAGCAGACTCTCCCTGCATAGCCTCATCCGGGAAGGCCAAGGGAGAGCTGTGGGCTGTCCAGGTTGGGTCACACGGTCACCCAGGGACTGGCAACCCTGGCTAGACCCCCACAGCTGGAGGAAGGGGGATGACTGCATCCGAAGAGGAGGGAAATTGTTAGGGCGGCAAAAAAAAAAACCACTTGAGAAGCGAAGGGCACTCCTGGTAGAGGGACCCCTGGGCGAGGGAGGAAAGACAGTGTTGGGGACCACAGGGGCATTCAGGCCACACCCAAACCTGGACAACCACAAGTGGTGACCAGATCCAAGGTCCTCTGCCACTGCAGCCCCGCAGAACCCCCAAAGGAGGCCTGTCTCCCAGGGCACTCAGGGCCTGGGGCAGAAGGGCCAGCTGGTGGCCTCCAGGCCCAGCGCACACCTCCAAGGCCACTGCAGCTCTGCCACCTGTGAGGAGGCTTCACACCTCGAAAACACTCCCAGTGAGCGGGCCTCTAACTTTTGCTTGGATGCCTCCAGCGACAGAGAGCTCCCTCCTTCAACACATAACATGCTCTGTGTAGGGGCACTCCTAACATTTTACTGGGCTGAAACACACTTCCTTACATTCCATCCTTTATAGTTTTATTACCTTTGTGATTATTAGTAACAGTACCTACCACTTATGTATCATCTTATTCCATCTTTACGGCCCTGTGAGGTAGGCACTAATATCAGACCCACTTCATGGATGAGGAAACAGAGGACCAGGAAGGTTAAGTAATTTGCCCACAGTCACCCAGCGAGTAAGTGTCAGCACTAGAACCGGATCCCAGCTCTGCCTGGCCTGTAACCACTGCGCTCTGTCACTTGGGTCATCCCTGGGCCTGTTTCTGCCCTTGGGGGCCGCTTGGAGCAAGAAAACACTCCTTTCCTACCCCCACCTGCAAGTCCCTGGGCCCCTGGTCTGCTCTGCTCACTTCCAGTCCTGGGCAAGACCCGCCCCTGCAGTCAGACGAGGGAACAGAGGAGACAGCACTCGGCCTGCAGAGGGACAGTCCCCTCCCACTGCCCCTCGGCCTAAAGGGATTCTCACCCCCACACGCCCCATCCTCCTCAGCTTTTCTCCAGGAGATGTGGAGTCCCGGGAGCCTGGGTCTGCTCCAGCCGCCACACCCTCAGGCCTCTCCCCAGGGAAGGGTTAAAAAAATCTCTCTCCCTCCCGCTCCACCCTCCCTTAACTGTTTAGGACAAGAGAGTTAGAGCCAAGCCCAGTGATATGCAAGTGGGAAATAAGTTTCTACACTTCTCTGTGACTGTGGATCCTATCGGCCCCCCATGGATCTAGGGCAGAACCTCCCCAGAGACTGCCCTTGTCCCCATCGTGTCTTGTGTGTTGTACCCAGGCCTTGACAGGTGGCTCTTGTCCAGGTCTGGGCTCCCCCAGGCCTTGGGGACCCTCCTCCCGGAGAGAGGACAGGAAGGCAAGCTTGGCCTCCGGATCAGGAGGCAGGACAGACTCAGTCCCTTGCCCTCAGACCTCAGTTTCCCCATCTGCACAGCAAGAGGTTTGGCCCCGGTTCCCTCGAACCCCTGTCCTGGCCAGGAAACCAGGCACCACCCGGGCAGACAGACTGGCAGTGAGAACTTTCTGGCTCTCTGCCTCCTCACTAAATTACTCCCGTCTCTCAATTTACGAGATGTTTATATTTCTGAAAAGTGGTAGCTCATTTTAAAGCACTAAAATCAACTCATATTTCTGTATCAGAGAATCAAGAAAAGGGGGGAAATAAATCCTGGTAGGCTAGAAAATAAACGTCAGCCATATCAATTTCCACCCACACCTCATTCTTTTGCAGACAGTAAATAAGTAGGAAATATGTACTAGAAAGGTTGTTCACACAATGAAAACAAAACAATCATTCATTACGTCCAACCGAGCCACGTACGGCAAAGGTCCTCAGCCCGTTTCTCCAAATGGAAACTCCCCAATGCACCGGTCTGACCACCCTCAGCCACGCTGTAAAACCCCCTAGCGTGGCTGCTTCTGCAATGCCTCCCCTGGGGGGTTGTGGGTGGCTGGGTGGGTAGAGAGGGAGGGAAGGGCTGTTTGAATTTCCCAGTGTGGCTAGTGACATCGTTTTGGTTGCAAAGGTGACACCTTCTGCTGCCTCTTCATCCAGAGGCCTCCCGGCCACGCTGAGGTTTCCCAATCCAGGTTGCCTTCAAGGGAAGTCTCCAAATTTAGGGTGTCACTCCAGGGCACCCGAAGAAGACAGTCAGGTGGCAGCTGTGGAGGTGAATGCTGGCTTAGAAATCCCCAGGTGTCCTGCCACGGGCCGTAACAAGCAAGTTCAGTTGGTCACCGGCTGCTGTCTACTGTCAGGGTGACGTCCCAACTATTTCAGCAGGTAACAGAAGCCAAATTGTTTTGAAGTTATGTGTGTATACATGCATGCATATATTAATATGTAAATGTGTTTATTCTCAGACGGCACGTGTGTGCGTGTGAACTGGGAGACCAGGATATGCTCAGCCAACAGCAGATCTCCACGGAGGCCACAGAAGAGAGCCCCAAGGACAGGAAAACGTGTCCTCAGGTGGAGCGGAACCCTCATAGGCTGCTGGGGGGAGCGGTAAATGGTGCAGCCACTTTGAAGATTGTCTGGCAATTCCTCAAAGGATGAAACAGAGTTACCATATGATCCAGCAATCCCACTCCTAGGTGAGCACCCAAAAGAAAGGAAACATATGTTCACGCAAACACTTGTACTCAAATGTTCACAGCATGACTCATAGTAGTCAAAAGACGGAACAAGCTAAATGGCCACCAACAGCTGAATGGGTGAAGAGAATATGAGTATCTGTACAATGGGTATTATTTGCCCATAAGAAGGAACGACACACTGGCACATGCTACAAGATGGATGAACCTTTAAACATGATGCCAAGTCACAGAAGCCAGACACAAAAGTCATATGTGATTCCCCTCACATGAAATGTCTGGAAGAGGCAAATCCACAGACACAGAGAGTAGATTCCTGGTTGCCAAGGGCTGGGGGAATGTAGGATTAGGGGGTGATAGCTAAAAGGCATAGGGTCTCTTTTTGAGGTGATGAAAATGTTCTAAAATTGACCGTGGTGATGATCGTACATATCTATGAATATAATTTTAAAAAGCCACTGTGTTGTACACTTTAAATGGGTAGATTGCATGGTATGTAAATTATATATCAACAAAGCTGTTTAAAAAAAAAGGCAACATGCAACATGCATGCAGGGCGGTGAGGGACATGCGTGGAGATGACACACACTGAGATGAGACATGCTGCAGCAGACAGCAGACACTCATGCACAGAGAGACACGCATGCAGCACGCAGGCTACCCGCTGCCATGGAGGCAGGAGTCAGCGTGGCTGGGATGAAAGCCCGCCGACACTCAGATCTCACATAATTCAAACCTGATGTGGAAGCCCCAAGCCACGGGAGCTCTGCTGGAGGCTGGGGATGCCAAGTCCTCAGCCCAAGCCAAAGAAAGTCTGAAAGCTGATTCTGACTGAGCAGCAGCCTTGGGGACAGGCAGGAAGAAGGAGCCCCTGGAGGATGGAGCCGAAGCCTTCCGGGCTTGTCCTCGACTGGCAGGCCATGCCACACCCCACACCGGCAGCACTAGACCTCCCAGAGCAGGCCAAAGGCTCAAAGAAACACCAGGAAGCAGAAGGCCTCCACCAGCTGGAAGTAGTTATCTGGGAGGACCACTGGGCCTCAGTTCCCAGGGTCATGACCTCTGCAGGCCCTCCCACCCTGGGAGGTGCTGGGTGAAAGGCTACTGAGGTCTGGCTGGGCCTGGCCCATCTGCAGCAAGAACCCTTCTCAGGGAGAAGCACTATGGTGGGTGTGGTGGGTACATGCAGAGACCCTGGAGCCAGAGAGTCCCTGGTTTCAAATCCTGGCTCTGCGACTCTCAAATCACGCAATCTTGGGCAAGCAACCTGACATCCCTGTGCCTCAGGATTGTAACACCCACCTAGTAGGGCTGCTGCAAGAAAGTCACAGACACAAGGCACCTAGAAAGGTCCCCTCCACGCAGCAAGGGCCGTGGAAGTGTTTGCGTGTGCTGCCATCATCTCATTATTGTTACTCACGGGGTGCCCGGGAGCTCCAATGGCTTGGGGAACGGGGCCTGCAGGGGCAGACTTGGGGCTGGGAGCAACATTCTAGAACCACAGGAAGGTCCGTCTGTCACCCCTGGCTCCACTCTGGCCTGGCTCTGACCTGCCCATATCCCCCACCTATAAGAAAGAATCCCTGAGGAAAAAAAAATCCCAGTGGTTGAGCATCCTACAGGGAAAAAATTCCTGACCCAAAATAAGAGACTGGTAGAGGGCGATTTTAAAGGTGAGAAAGAACACGTGCAGACGAAAGGTAGGGAAGAAGTGCACCAGCTGTTAGGGAGCTGTCTCTGGGTGGCAAAATGGTAGGCAATTACGCTTGTAGGTATTTTCTCACTTTTCTATGATTTCCTTATCTCAAAAGGCGAGCGATTCTGCACAGAATGTCTGCCTACTACAGTGAGCAGGTAATAATCACATAACTCCCATTCCCTAAGACAAAGTATTTTTTTTATTACTTCATATTATGAGGGTACAAATATTGTTAGGGTTACATACCTTGCCCCTGCCCCTCCCCCACCCCACTATGCCAGAGCTTCTAGCGTGCCCAGCCTCCAGGTGGTACGCACCAAACCCACAGAGTAAGTACATACCCTTCCCCCCTCCCCCCTTTCACCTGCCCACTTCCCGATTACAGATTTTTTTTCAGACATTTGGTTACAGTGTATATCTTTACCTCTCCCTAAAAAGGGATAGAGGTAATCCCTTCCCCCCACAATGCTCCCCACTTCCTTAAGATGTGGTCTCCCCTCCCCAAATCCCTGTTGAACACTACCGTTTTTTGAGCACCATAGTTTTAATCAGTCAGTACCAATTTGATGGCGAGTAGATGTGTAGCCCATTTTCCAGATCTTGTGTCGTCTCGCTTTGTATAACGGGCTTAAGCTTAATCCAGGATAGCATAAACGGTGCTAGCTCACTGTCGTTTCTTAGGATTGAGTAATATTCCATTGTGAGCATACAGCACATTTTAGTTATCCACTCATGAATTGACAGGCACTTGGGTAGTTTCCATGACCGTGCAATAGTGAATTGTGCTGCCATAAACATTCGGGTGCAGGTGTCCTCATAATAGAGAGACTTATGTTCTTTTGGGTAGATGCCCAACAATGCTATTGCTGAGTCAAATGGTAGACAAAGTATTTTAAAAGAAAGAAACACCATGTAACCCGCCTTCCCTGCCATCCCACTTTCCTGCCAGGAGGTGCAGGGGCGGCACTGGGGGGTGAGCACTGGGCCCTGCCCAGCTGCGTGGTACAGGCCCTCTCCAAGCCTCAGTTTCCACATCTGAAACCAAACAGTTACTGGGCAGATAGAATGAAACAAAGCATGGGAAACGGCCCTCCTGGGGCCTGGCCCACAGTAGGGCAGTGAGCTCCTTTTCTTCCCTCCTCCACACGGCTCTCCTGGTCCCCAATGACCTGACCCCAGCCTCTCTGTCAAACACAGTAGACTCTCCAGGGTGGGACGGCAGCGGTCCCTGCCCCTGCGTGCTCCTTAAAATCGCCTGGGGTACCTGCAAAACTACTGCTGCCCAGGCCACACCCCAATCTCGGTGGGTGGGGCTCAGGGGTCAGGATGTTCTCCCCTGGGTCAGGATGTACAGTGGGCATTTGATACTTTGTCACCTCATGATCCATAGTGCCTGGGTAGGGAGACTCTGGGTAAAATACACCATCCCCTAATCCTTGGCCACAAATGTGGGGAAGCAGACCTCGCATGAGGACGGTTGACCCGAGGGAGTTTGCGTGAAGGCCTGACCCACAGGGCGCTTGTTTAAGATGGTTGCCTTCCAAAGTCAGTTCTTGTCCTCCCCGAAGCTGACGTCTAGAAGAGGGACAGACAGAGATACCTGGACAGGGATATAGCGCCCCTCAAGAGCCACCAGGGGCACACCAGGAGGTCTGGTGTTCGGCTGGGGCTGAGAAACACTCAGCCCAACCCTGGAGGCTTCCAAACAGGCGAATGGCACAAAAGGAATGTTTAAGTGATCGCCCCGGTTTCACAAATTGAGCAGTAGCAGCATAGGGGTTCGTCATAATGCAGGGAATGGCAAGAAAGAGAGGAAAGGAGTGGGCAACATGCAGGTGCCCTGAACGGGGGGCGGGGTGGGGAGTCCAGGCCGGCTGGGTTACTGCACAGCCCCTACACCGAGACCCAGGGCCATTCAGCCCACATGTGAGCTGTGCCACCTCCTCCCGCAAGGTGTGACTCCTCTGGGGCGGCTGTGATCTGCCGAGCAGCCATGGGCAAGCTGGGGAGTCCTCGGTGCAGAGAGTAAGGACAGTCACTAGCAGTCCCTCTGTGCTGATGTTGATATGAAGGCGACAACTGGATCTGTCCTCTAGCACCTTGGAGAACAGTCATCCAGGTTCTCAAAAGCTTGGTAAATGTTTTTAAAGGAGAGGTGGTCGCTTTTTATTTCTACGCCCACCTCACCCCCCAGAGGTGGGGCAGGGCTGTCACCTGCAGGTGCTCAAATACACACCTTCTGCTGCAAACCCCCTCCCCTACCCCACCCCGCCCAGCGCAGCTGGAGCCAGGGTAGACCTTGCCAGGCCGGCAGCCACCCCGAGTTTCCATTACCCAGTGCCCAGGAGCCACGTGTCTCTGAGGCTTCCCGACACCCCCTCGCTCCCCCCTCCCCCCGTCACCACCACAGCCCACCAAGCTCGGGCAGGGAGCTCTGCCTGGCCCCCTGCTTGGCCCCAAGTCCGGGCAGCGGGACGAGCAGACAGGAAGCAGCCCTCGAGTGCCAGCAGGCCGTGCGACTGCCAGGCCCTGAGCTGAGGAGTGGCGCCCTGCGTCCAGGCCCTGCGCTCTGAACAATCCGGCTCAGATGCATGCCAGGGAAAAAGTGCAGCCAGGCCCTCAGCAGCAGAGGGCCAGCCCGAGAGGGCCCCCCACCCAGGCCACTGTCCCAGCCAGGCCTGCCCTTTGGTTGAGCCCTACAGCAGCCCAGAGTGGTGCTGACTTGGTTTCAAGCCATTCCTGCCTGCAGGAGATCATGCATGTACGCGTCTTCACTGAGCCCGACACTGGGAAGGTGACACGAGATGGAAAGCCGGAGGACAGGCCCTGGCAGTGCCTGGGAGGAAGGTTCCTGCAGGGAAGGCAGCAAGGAGGAGGGATGACGGCCTGGCCGGCTTCTCCCTGAGGACGGTCTCGCATGGTGGGAGGACCTAGACTGTAACAGGACGCTCTGGCTGCCGTGTGCGGATGGACTGCAGCGGGCAAGGGAGAGCAGTGAGGGCGGCGCCGACCACCGTCCCGGAGAGACAGGCGGTGGCTCACACCACCGCGGCGCTCGCCATTCTTCTTACACCCGCTTTGTTTCCCTTTCAGAATTACTACCAGCAAAACTCCCACGCGGGGGCCACACGGGGCCTGTTCCGTGCCTGGAACCACACGAGTTCACACGGGCCCCCACCGTGAGCTCTGCCAGGAAGGCCCTGCCCCGCAGATGTCACCCACCACTGCTCCCTCCCCTGTGCCCCCGGTGGCTCTTGAGGGGTGCTACATCCCCATCCAGGTATCTCTGTCTGTCCCTCTTCTAGACGTCAGCTTCGGGGAGGACAAGAACTGACTTTGGAAGGAAACCATCTTAAACAAGCGCCCTGTGGGTCAGGCCTTCACGCAAACTCCCTCGGGTCAACCGCCCTCATGTGAGATCTGCTTCCTCACATTTGTGGCCAAGGATTAGGGGATGGTATATTTTACCCAGAGTCTCCCTACCAAGGCACTATGGATCATGAGGTGACAAAGTATCAAACGCCCAGTGCACCCAGGCCAGCGGCTGGTGGGCGGTAGGAGCAAATTCAGAGCATGGGCTCCTGCCAGCCTTAAGGGGCGGAAGGGACCCTCTGCTGGGGGTAGGGCTTTTTCTGGACAGATCCAAGGTGTAAATATGCGATTAAAAGCAAAGGCTGACAAAGCCCTTCAGCAACCCGTTGGGAACAAGGTCTGCATTCAGACCAGCCGGGTCCTGGCGGCCAATCTCACCTTCAGACACTTCTCTAAGAAGGGCCTGTTCTAGCGCTCCACCAGCGTGTTCCCGAAAGCAGAAGAAAATCAGACTGCGGGGTTTTTAAATGCTCCATGACAAGTAATGTGTACGTAATAGCAGCCCACTCCCTCCCCGATATTCTGAAAATGCATAAAACAGCAGCAGGGGTGACATGCAGTTGAGAAAGCCCAGAAGGTTCGTTTGAGCTTCAAATCCCACTAACTGAGCCATTTCCATCTGTTTTTCTTAGTTGGCCTCCAAGTTTTAGGGAAGACAATGACATGCAGAAGTCAGGCAGCCCTGCCCCTCTCAGCGGGCACCCCATAAACACCTGCACTCAGTGCCCTCCCATGCCCAAGGGTTCCCAGGGCGCCCCCACCCCCACTGAAGGCCACTTTTTGACCCATCACTTTTCGCATTCATCACTCTGAAGTTGTTGCCATGGCTACTGTATCAATGAACATCACAGTTTATGGCCTATTTTACTTTTTACTTTTTGGATTGAAGAGCTTTAATTAAAAAGCATATTGCACCATGCACCACAAATTTTTTGCAGCAGTTTTAGATTATATAATCCCTACTTCTAACACCGAAGGAAAGGTCAAGACCCAGCTGTTCATATAAAGGGCTAGATATACTGCTTCTATCACAGAAAGTTTCATACAAGTAAAAGTACATTAAGTCGCTTATAATATTTATTCACCTTGACCTTGAGTCTCTGTTCACATAGACTTGGTCTTTCCTGCTGACTCAAGATAGGCCGCCTGAGATCGTGGGGAACAAGGACGGGGAGTCAGGGAGCTTGGACCTCACCGGCCCCGGCGTCTGCGGTTCACCTGCTGCTGCCCCACCCTGGGTGAGCCCTTCCCCTGGGCTGGAAATGAAGAGGAGACTAGAAGCTCCCGAGCCTCTTCTGCAACAGCTGTCTCCAACGCAGGCCAAGGTCAGGGTGAACCTTGTGAGTTACACTGAGCTGAGAGTCTCCAAGAAGGTTTCCCTAACACAGGGGCATCTGAAGACGCCGAGCTCGCATTGACAGGGAGCTCCTTGGTGCTGCGGAGGATGAGGCAGTGTGTCAATGTTATCCTTGCTGCTGTTCCTCAGGGCTCTGAAGGCAAGCAAGGCCCACGTGCTGGAAATTGAGTGCCAGGCCTAGCAGATGGTTTGGGAGCTTTGCACTGCAGGGCCGGGGAGCGCGGAATTTCTGAGCCCAGCGGGCCTGCGCCACGCTGAGGCTGGCAGGCGGGCGGAGAGGCCAGCGCAGCCCGGGCACACTCGCCAGGGCGCTGGGCAGCCCCGGGGCCGCCCTCCCTCCAGCCACCACCTGAAGATGCCGGGGAAGAAAAATAAAACCAGCCCTCGCCGGAGTGGGAGGCCGGCTCTGCTCCTGGGAGCCATGTGAGGTGATGTCTGGCTTTCACTCCATATCATAAATAAGTTATTAGTCCGGGGCAGACAGCGAGGCATGGCCGTGAGGAGACAAGGGAGGTAAGATCTGCGAGACCAGACTGCCGGGGCACTGGAAACCCCCCAGGGACCAGGCCCTGGGACTCCACTCAGACAGACGGTGGCCCAGACGGGACGGGGCCTCTGGGAAGTGGGAGGAAGAGCCCTGGAATGGGCGTCAGAGGCCGGGAAACAGACCTACCGGGGAGCCTGCCTCAGTTTCCTTACTTACTCCAAGATGTTGGCAATAATAATAAAAGCTACCTTTTATTGTTCCAGGCACTGTGGCAGCACTTTAAGTGCATGATTTCTAACCAGCAAAACTCCATCAAGGCAGGGACCCCACTTTACAGATGCAGAAAGTGGGGCTCAGAGAGGTCGAGTCCCTTGCCTATGTTCAGCAAGGAAGTATGTTTGCAAAGACGGCTGCGACCGTTCCTCCCGTTCCTACGCGTGGTCTCTGCAGTGAGACCCTGCCTCTCCTCCCTCAAGAGGAAGAGTCCATTTTCCCGCTCTCAGAAAACCCCGCCTGGCCTTGTGGCTTGCTTTGACCAAAAGAATGCGCAGAAGTGACATGATGCGACTTCCAAGGCGAGGCCTTCAGAGGTCTTCCAGCTTCCCCGTCCCCCTCTTGGAAGGCCGTCCTGCAGGTGCCGTGAGAGCAGCCAGACCCACCTCCTGGAGGACAAGAGGCCACAGAGGGAACAGCCGAGGCCACCCAGCCCTCAGCCAGCACCACACCAGTCACGTGAACGAGGCCCCCGGGAACTTCTGGCCCAGCCCACCCTCCAGCTGACCCAGCCACGGGGGCAGCCGGGAGCAAGCAGGAGGGGTCGCCCAGCTAACAGACACAACCATGAGGAAGGACTGGTTCAAGTTCCTCGGTTTCTGGCTGTCACACAGCAGTGATAACTGAGAGTCACCTGGGCCCTGCTGAAGGCCCAGAGTCCCCTCTGGGGTGGCGCTTAGACGGGGGTGCGCTTGACTCCCCCTTCTCTCCTGCCACCCTCCCCACCGAGGAAGAAATCCACACCATTTCATAGTGTACTGGTTACTGTGGCAAGTAAGCCCTTTACACACATGGCACCTCTAGAACATGATCTCTAGTGTGATCTCCACTGTACAGATGAGGAAACTGAGGCACAGACAGGTTAGAGAACTGCCCACGATCACAGCGTGTAAAAGGCAGAGCTGGGATTTCAGCGCTGGTCCCCATACTGCCCGCCTCCCTGGGAAAGCCTGTGCCACCCACCTCCTGGGATCTGGCTGCCATCGAGACACCCCCATGCCGACCGCTGCCCTGCGTGCAGCCCAGGCCCCGGCACGCGGTGATCAGGAAGCAGCCCCCTCTCCACGCTGAAGCCCCACGGCCACCCTGGCAGGAGCGTCACGGCCCCCATTTCTTGCTTGCATGCTACAAACGTAAATTCCCCAAGGGACCAGCGTTTCCCAGGGAACTGGGTGACCTGAATGGCAAACGTGACAAACCACCTGGCACTCTCGGGAGGGCGTGCGCCCTGGAGACAGAGACACGCAGGTGAAGGGAGTGCCCAGGGCAGGGGACAGACAGGTTTCCTCCCCACTGGGCCCCTGAGGAGTGGCTCCGCGGAGCACACACGGGAGGATTCGAGGCTCGAGGACAGCTGTGGGCCTTCCAGTGGGCAAATGGTGGTGCGTGCCTCCACTGTCGCCTCGGGCCTGGGAGCGGATGGACACATGGCCACAGAGAGGATGACAGATGTGCTGAGCCCTCATCTCACTGGGGTGAGGAGACGTAAACCGGAATTTAAGCCAGCCCACCCAGGCGGTCCTGCCAGCAGTCCCCCGTGCCAGGGTCGTAGGGACACACAGGTGACTGCACTCTGACCTGGCCTTTGGACACTCCCAGTGGGAGCACTGAGGCCAGCATGCCGACTGGGGCAAGGAGCAAGCTGCAGCCTGGGAACCCACAGGCCAGGGCCCCGCTGAAGGCCAGGTCCCCCCTGGAGATCTAATTCCAGGGTCACTCTGGTCGCCAGCTCATACTGCCTCCCAGGCAACCCAGGCCTCCAGCTAACAGCCCTGCCGTGTGTGGTTCATGCACAGTCTGAGGCAGGAGGACAGCAGTCTGCACAGCCAGAGCCGCCAGTGAGGCTAGAGAGGCAGGCCAGCTAGGCCTGCACCAACGTGGGCCAGGCACAAGGCTCTGGCAGCCGCCCTGCCCCTCCCAGGGTCTCTCAGCACAGATGTGTCCGGGCAGGTGGCCCACAGGTGAAGGTGTAAGAGGATAGGCCAGCTGAGGTCTGGGCAGGAGCCCAGTCACAGTGGAGACGCCGGGCCTCCACAATGCACATCCCCAGGGGGCTTCCCAAGGGGCTGCCAGGGCAGCCGGCTCACTCACCCAGCCAGCAAAGAGCAGCCCCCCCAAGCACGGACAGGTGTTTGGCACGGAAGACCAATGAGCCACAGGCAAATCTGCCCCTGCACCAGCATCACAGCTGGAGTTACTGTCTTTCCCAGATACGAATGTGACTCCTGCTTACAAACCTGCCGTGGCTCCCGTGGCCCCGGGGGCAGGTCCAAGCTCATGGCGAGGCCAAGGCGGACGTTTTCCAATCACATTTCGCCATTCCCCCTCTCCTGTGGAGACCTGGGATGAATCACCATTTCCCAAACCCTGCGGAGACACAGGATTTCCTTCCCTGCAGAATGCCTACAATTACTACTCTGTGGCCTCAAAAACTCCTATTGATCCTTTAAAACCCAGCCCAAATGTCCCCTCTCCTGGGAAGCCTTCCCTGAGCACCTGTCTTTCTCAGCACTCACCACTAGGCCACCCGCAGAGTGGATTATGCCCTCCACATGCCCGCAGACCACTGCGGTTCAGTGTTGTGTGTGCCAGCCTTCTCTTTAGACTGTGGGCTTCTAGAGCACAGGGACAGGGGTGGAGTTTAATTCTTGTATCCCTAGGACCTAGCCAAGGGCATGGCCCTGGGCACGGGCCCACAGCCCTCCCCTGTCCCAGAGGTGCCTGGGGTGATCACAGACCAATGAACACTCACACTTGCCCTGAGCAAGCACCGCTCGGCCCGCTCTGCAGACAAAGCTGCCGCAGCAGAGGGCAACAGGGCTTGGCCAACCCCAGGGACCAGCGGTGGCCTCAGACTGGCGTCACATACCGCTGATGATCTACATGTCCCTGCAATAAAAGGGACTCTACGATATTCATGATGCTTATCATTATTAATAATGACTGTTAAAAAGTAGCCATTGTTACTATTAATACTCACTGAAATAATCTCCATTTGTTAAGGCCCAAGCATGAACCAGATACTATCTTATCTCACTTAATCCTCTGACCAACCCTACGGACCTAGAGCTTGCTCTTCTCCCCTCCTGGCAGACGAGGAGTCTGTGCACAGAGAGACCTAGGCACTCACTCCAGGTCACACAGCGAGTCTGTGCCAGGCAGAGCAGAGCCCCTGCTTTCCGCTGGCACTGAGACT
Source organism: Microcebus murinus (assembly GCF_040939455.1). Taxonomy (NCBI): domain Eukaryota; kingdom Metazoa; phylum Chordata; class Mammalia; order Primates; family Cheirogaleidae; genus Microcebus; species Microcebus murinus. The sequence goes on along the minus strand of NC_134117.1, from coordinate 53,056,333 downwards.
GCCTGCTCATAACCCCCGCCGCCGTGGACCAGGCACTTTTTGTAAACAGCTTTATTGAGACAGAATTCACATACCACACAACTCACCCACTTAAAGCGCACAGTGTGATGGGTTTTAGCGTATTCACAGAGTTGTGCAACCACCACCGCCACAGGGAGAGCATTGTCATCACCCCGTAAAGAAACCCTCCCCCGTCAGCCCCAGTTGCCCCAGCCCCACCTCACAGCAGTCCCATTTTAAAGACAAAAGGGTGGTGCTCAAAGCCCCAGTGCCTTGTTCAGTGGTAAGTTCCGGCCACATTCAGCCTCCCCTGCCCCCTCCCGACAGCGCCTGCCAAGGGCTACTCATACAACCCATCAAAACTGCAGGATCTGCAGAGGGTGGAAAACGGAACCAGATGGTGACAAATCTTACACGTGTGGCTGTTTCCGCGCCAGGCCTGACTCACAGAGGCCCTGGAGGCAGAGGGGGAGACATGGTGAAGGCAAGGCCTGTCACCCCAGTGCAGGGTACTGTCACCCCGGAGCAGGGCACCATAACCCAGTGCAGGGTACTGTCACCCTAGTGCAGGGCATTGACACCCCAGTGCAGGTCACTGTCACCCTGGTGCAGGGGACCATCACCCCAGTGCAGGTCACTGTCACCCTGGTGCAGGGCACCATCACCCCAGTGCAGGTCACTGTCACCCTGGTGCAGGGCACCATCACCCCAGTGCAGGGTACTGTCACCCTAGTGCAGGGCACCATCACCCCAGTGAAGGTCACTGTCACTCTGGTGCAGGGCACCATCGCCCCAGTGCAGGGTACTGTCACTCTAGTGCAGGGTACCATCCCCCGAGTGCAGGTCACTGTCACCCTAGTGCAGGGCACCATCCCCCGAGTGCAGGTCACTGTCACCCTAGTGCAGGGCACCATCACCCAAGTGAAGGTCACTGTCACTCTGGTACAGGGCACCATCACCCCAGTGCAGGGTACTGTCACCCTAGTGCATTGCACCATCCACCCAGTGCAGGTCACAGTCACCTGGTGCAGGGCACCATCACCCCAGTGCAGAGTACTGTCACCCTGGTGCAGGGCATTGACACCCCAGTGCAGGTCACTGTCACCCTGGTGCAGGGCACCATCACCCCAGTGCAGGTCACTGTCACCCTGGTGCAGGCACCATCACCCCAGTGCAGGGTACTGTCACCCCGGAGCAGGGCACCATCACCGCAGTGCAGGGTACTGTCACCCTGGTGCAGGGCACCATCACCCCAGTGCAAGTCACTGTCACCCGGGTGCAGGGCACCATCACCCCAGTGCAGGGTACTGTCACTCTAGAGCAGGGCACCATCCCCCCAGTGCAGGTCACTGTCACCCTGGTGAAGGGCACCATCACCCCAGTGCAGGGTACTGTCACCCTAGTGCAGGGCACCATCCCCCCAGTGCAGGTCACTGTCACCCTGGTGGAGGGCACCATCACCCCAGTGCAGGGTACTGTCACCCTGGTGCAGGGCATTGACACCCCAGTGCAGGTCACTGTCACCCCAGTGCAGGGCACCATCACCCCACTGCAGGTCACTGTCACCCTGGTGCAGGGCACCATCATCCCAGTGCAGATCACTGTCACCCTGGTGCAGGACACCATCAACCCAGTGCAGGGTACTGTCACCCTGCTGCAGGGAACCATCCCCCCAGTGCAGGTCACTGTCACCCGGGTGCAGGGCACCATCACCGCAGTGCAGGGTACTGTCACCATGGTGCAGGGCACCATCACCCCAGTGCAGGTCACTGTCACCCTGGTGCAGGGCACCATCACCCCAATGCAGGTCACTGTCACCCTGGTGCAGGGCACCATCACCCCAGTGCAGGGTACTGTCACCCTAGTGCAGGGCATTGACACTCCAGTGCAGGTGACTGTCACCCTGGTGCAGGGCACCATCACCCCAGTGCAGGGTACTGTCACCCTAGTGCAGGGCACCATCCCCCCAGTGCAGGTAACAGTCACCCGGTGCAGGGCACCATCACCCCAGTGCAGGTCATTGTCACCCTAGTGCAGGGCACCATCACCCCAGTGCAGTGTACTGTCACCCTGGTGCAGGGCATTGACACCCCAGTGCAGGTCACTGTCACCCTGGTACAGGGCACCATCACCCCAGTGCAGGGTACTGTCACCCTGGTGCAGGGCATTGACACCCAAGTGCAGGTCACTATCACCCTGGTGCAGGGCACCATCAACCCAGTGCAGGTCACTGTCACCCTGGTGCAGGGCACGATCACCCCAGTGCAGGGTACTCTCACCCCGGTGCGGGGCACCATCACCGCAGTGCAGGGTACTGTCACCCTGGTGCAGGGCACCATCACCCCAGTGCAAGTCACTGTCACCCTCGTGCAGGGCACCATCACCCTAGTGCAGGGTACTGTCACTCTAGTGCAAGGCAACATCCCCCCAGTGCAGGTCAGTGTCACCCTGGTGCAGGGCACCATCACCCCAGTGCAGGGTACTGTCACTCTAGTGCAGGGCATTGACACCCCAGTGCAAATCACTGTCACCCTGGTACAGGGCACCATCACCCCAGTGCAGGTCACTGTCACCCTAGTGCAGGGCACCATCGCCCCAGTGCAGGTCACAGTCACCCTGGTGCAGGGCACCATCACCCCAGTGCAGGTCACTGTCACCCCGGTGCAGGGCACCATCACCCCAGTGCAGGTTACTGTCACCCTGGTGTAGGGCACCATCACCCCAGTGCAAGTCACTGTCACCCTGGTGCAGGGCACCATCACCCCAGTGCAGGGTACTGTCACTCTAGTGCAGGGCACCATCCCCCCAGTGCAGGTCATTGTCACCCTGGTGCAGGGCATCATCACCCCAGTGCAGAGTAATGTCAACCTAGTGCAGGGCACCATCACCCCAGTGCAGGCCACAGACATCTGGTGCAGGGCACCATCACCTCAGTGAAGGTCACTGTCACCCTAGTGCAGGGCACTATCACCCCAGTGCAGGGTACTGTCATCCTGGTGCAGGGCATTGACACCCCAGTGCAGGTCACTGTCACCCCGGTGCAGGGCACCATCACCCCACTGCAGGTCACTGTCATCCTGGTGCAGGGCACCATCATCCCAGTGCAGATCACTGTCACCCTGGTGCAGGACACCATCAACCCAGTGCAGGGTACTGTCACCCTGCTGCAGGGAACCATCCCCCCAGTGCAGGTCACTGTCACCCGGGTGCAGGGCACCATCACCGCAGTGCAGGGTACTGTCACCCTGGTGCAGGGCACCATCACCCCAGTGCAGGTCACTGTCACCCTGGTGCAGGGCACCATCACCCCAGTGCAGGGTACTGTCACCCTAGTGCAGGGCACCATCCCCCCAGTGCAGGTAACAGTCACCCGATGCAGGGCACCATCACCCCAGTGCAGGTCACTGTCACCCTAGTGCAGGGCACCATCACCCCAGTGCAGTGTACTGTCACCCTGGTGCAGGGCATTGACACCCCAGTGCAGGTCACTGTCACCCTGGTACAGGGCACCATCACCCCAGTGCAGGGTACTGTCACCCTGGTGCAGGGCATTGACACCCAAGTGCAGGTCACTATCACCCTGGTGCAGGGCACCATCAACCCAGTACAGGTCACTGTCACCCTGGTGCAGGGCACGATCACCCCAGTGCAGGGTACTCTCACCCCGGTGCGGGGCACCATCACCGCAGTGCAGGGTACTGTCACCCTGGTGCAGGGCACCATCACCCCAGTGCAAGTCACTGTCACCCTCGTGCAGGGCACCATCACCCGAGTGCAGGGTACTGTCACTCTAGTGCAAGGCAACATCCCCCCAGTGCAAGTCAGTGTCACCCTGGTGCAGGGCACCATCACCCCAGTGCAGGGTACTGTCACCCTAGTGCAGGGCATTGACACCCCAGTGCAAATCACTGTCACCCTGGTACAGGGCACCATCACCCCAGTGCAGGTCACTGTCACCCTAGTGCAGGGCACCATCGCCCCAGTGCAGGTCACAGTCACCCTGGTGCAGGGCACCATCACCCAAGTGCAGGTCACTGTCACCCTAGTGCAGGGCACCATAACCCCAATGCAGGGTATTGTCACCCTGGTACAGGGCATTGATATCCCAGTGCAAGTCACTGTCACCCTGGTGCAGGGCACCATCACCCCGGTGCAGGTCACTGTCACCCTGGTGCAGGGCACCATCACCCCAGTGCAGGTCATTGTCACCCTGATGCAGGGCACCATCACCCCAGTGCACGGTACTGTCACCCCGGTGCAGGGCACCATCACCCCAGTGCAGGGTACTGTGACACCCCGGTGCAGGGCACCATCACCCCAGTGCAGGGTACTGTCACACTGCTGCAGGGAGCCATCCCCCAAGTGCAGGTTACTGTCACCCTGGTGCAGGGCACCATCACCCCAGTGCAGGTCACTCTCACCCTGGTGCAGGGCACCATCACCCCAGTGCAGGTCACTGTCACCCTGGTGCAGGGCACCATCAACTCAGTGCAGAGTACTGTCACCCTGGTGCAGGGCACCATCACCCTAGTGCAGGTGACTGTCACCCTGGTGCAGGGCACCATCACCCCAGTGCAAGTCACTGTCACCCTGGTGCAGGGCACCATCACCCCAGTGCAGGGTACTGTCACTCTAGTGCAGGGCACCATCCCCCCAGTGCAGGTCATTGTCACCCTGGTGCAGGGCACCATCACCCCAGTGCAGAGTAATGTCAATCTAGTGCAGGGCACCATCACCCCAGTGCAGGCCACAGTCATCTGGTGCAGGGCACCATCACCTCAGTGAAGGTCACTGTCACCCTAGTGCAGGGCACTATCACCACAGTGCAGGGTACTGTCATCCTGGTGCAGGGCATTGACACCCCAGTGCAGGTCACTGTCACCCTGGTGCAGGCACCATCACCCCAGTGCAGGGTACTGTCACCCTGGTGCAGGGCATTGACACCCCAGTGCAGGTCACTGTCACTCTGGTGCAGGGCACTATCATCCCAGTGCAGGTCACTGTCACCCTGGTGCAGGGCACCATCACCCCAGTGCAGGGTACTGTCACCCCGGTGCAGGGCACCATCACTGCAGTTCAGGGTACTGTCACCCTGGTGCAGGGCACCATCACCCCAGTACAAGTAACTGTCACCCTCGTGCAGGGCACCATCACCCCAGTGCAGGGTACTGTCACTCTAATGCAGGGCACCATCCCCCCACTGCAGGTCACAGTCACCCTGGTACAGGGCACCATCACCCCAGTGCAGGTCACTGTCACCCTAGTGCAAGGCACCGTCACCCATTGCAGGGTACTGTCACCCTGGTGCAGGGCATTGACACCCCAGTGCAGGTCACTGTCACCCTGGTGCAGGGCACCATCACCCCAGTGTAGGTCACTGTCACCCTGGTGCAGGGCACCATCACCCCAGTGCAGGGTACTGTCACCACGGTGCAGGGCACCATCATCCCAGTGCAAGGTACTGTCACCCCGGTGCAGGGCACCATCACCCCAGTGCAGGGTACTGTCACCCTGCTGCAGGGAACCATCCCCCCAGTGCAGGTCACTGTCACTCTTGTGCCGGGCACCATCACCCCAGTGCAGGTCACTCTCACCCTGGTGCAGGGCACCATCACCCCAGTGCAGGTCACTGTCACCCTGGTGGAGGGCACCATCACCTAGGTGCAGGGTACTGTCACCCTGGTTCAGGGCACCATCACCCCAGTGCAGGGTACTGTCACCCTAGTGCAGGGCACCATCACCCCCGTGCAGGGTACTGTCACCCTGGTGCAGGGCACCATCACCCCAGTGCAGGTCACTGTCACCCTGGTGCAGGGCACCATCACTCCAGTGCAGGTCACTGTCACCCTGGTGCAGGGCACCATCACCCCCGTGCAGGTCACTGTCACCCTGGTGCAGTGCACCATCACCCCAGTGCAGGTCACTGTCACCCTCGTGCAGGGCACCATCACCCCAGTGCAGGTCACTGTCACCCTGGTGCAGGGCACCATCACCCCAGTGCAAGGTACTGTCACTGGTGCAGGGCATTGACACCCCAGTGCAGGTCACTGTCACCCTGGTGCAGGGCACCATCACCCCAGTGCAAGGTACTGTCACTGGTGCAGGGCATTGACACCCCAGTGCAGGTCACTGTCACCCTGGTGCAGGGCACCATCACCCCAGTGCAGGTCACTGTCACCCTGGTGCAGGGCACCATCACCCCAGTGCAGGGTACTGTCACCCTAGTGCAGGGCACTATCCCCCCAGTGCAGGTCACTGTCACCCTGGTGCAGGGCACCATCACCCCAGTGCAGGTCACTGTCACCCTAGTGCAGGGCACCATCACCCCAGTGCAGGGTACTGTCACCCTAGTGCAGGGCACCATCCCCCCCGTGCAGGTCACTGTCACCCTGGTGCAGGGCACCATCACCCCAGTGCAGGTCACTGTCACCCTAGTGCAGGGCACCATCACCCCAGTGCAGGGTACTGTCACCCTGGTGCAGGTCATTGACACCCCAGTGCAGGTGACTGTCACCCTGGTGCAGGGCACCATCACCCCAGTGCAGGTGACTGTCACCCCGGTGCAGGGCACCATCACCCCAGTGCAGGGTACTGTCACCCTGGTGCAGGGCATTGACACCCCAGTGCAGTGTACTGTCACCCTGGTGCAGGGCACCATCACCCCCGTGCAGGTCACTGTCACCCTGGTGCAGGGCACCATCACCCCAGTGCAGGGTACTGTGACCCTGGTGCAGGGCACCATCACCCCAGTGCAGGGTACTGTCACCCTAGTGCAAAGTTTCCATCACCCCAGTGCAGGGTACTGTCACCCTAGTGCAGGGCACCATCACCCCAGTGCAGGGTACTGTCACCCTGGTGCAGAGCACCATCACCCCAGTGCAGGTCACTGTCAACCTGCTGCAGGGCACCATCACCCCAGTACAGGGTACTGTCACCTTAGTGCAGGGCACCATCACCCCAGTGCAGGGTACCGTCACCCTGGTGCAGGGCACCATCACCCCAGTGCAGGTCACTATCACCCTGGTGCAGGGCACCATCACCCCAGTACAGGGTACTGTCACCCTAGTGCAGGGCACCATCACCCCAATACAGGGTACTGTCACCCTAGTGCAGGGCACCATCACCCCAGTGCAGGGTACTGTCACCCTAGTGCAGGGCACCATCACCCCAGTACAGGGTACTTTCACCCTAGTGCAGGGCACCATCACCCCAGTGCAGGGTACTGTCACTCTGGTGCAGGGCACCCCTCACCTCAGTGCAGGGTACTGTCACCCTGGTGCAGGGCACCATCACCCCAGTACAGGGTACTATCACCCTGCTGCAGGGCACCATCACCCCAGTGCAGGTCACTGTCACCCTGGTGCAGGGCACCATCACCCCACTTCAGGTCACTGTCACCCTAGTGCAGGGCACCATCACCCCAGTATAGGGTACTGTCACCCTAGTGCAGGGCACCATCACCCCAGGGCAGGGTACTGTCACCCTGGTGCAGGGCACCATCACCCCAGTACAGGGTACTGTCAACCTAGTGCAGGGCACCATCACTCCAGTGCAGGTCACTGTCACCCTGGTGTAGGGCACCATCACCCCAGTGCAGGGTACTGTCACCCTAGTGCAGGGCACCATCACCCCAGTGCAGGGTACTGTCACCCTAGTGCAGGGCACCATCACCCCAGGGCAGGGTACTGTCACCCTAGTGCAGGGCATTGACACCCCTGTGCAGGTCACTGTCACCCTAGTGCAGGGCACCATCACCCCAGTGCAGGTCACTGTCACCCTGGTGCAGGGCACCATCACCTCAGTGCAGGTCACTGTCACCCTGGTCCAGGGCACCATCACCCCAGTGCCCCCACCTCAATCTGGGGCATCCAGGCCAGAGAAGGCAGAAGTGGCCATGGGGGGAGCAATCCTTCAGGAGGCTGGTGCTCTAGGTTCTAGATGTACACAGTGAGCACAGGGCCCTACTGAGGAGCTGGAACCCCACTCTGCTGACCCCATGTCTGCACCCCATAGTCTCTTCAGTACCCACAAAAAACTGTCCCTCACCCCAGGCCCCCACATTCCTCCCAGGTGCACAGAATTAGTAGCTCTGAAAAGCAGCCTATCAGGTCACTGCTGACCCCTGGACACATTCCTGGCCCGGGACCCTGGGCCTGACAGCATCCCAGGCTAGCTGCCCCCTCCCCAGAGGAGACTCTGTGCAGGTAGGATTAGGCCTCTCCACATCCCTTCCTTTCTACCCCCAAACATCCCTGAGGCTGGCTGGGCCAGTCATTCTCCTGCTGGCCAGGGGCCTGGCACTATTTTCTATGTTTATAATGCTCGAACAGTCTTGAGCCCATGCCACCTCTTCCAGGGAGCCTTCCTAGATGCTCAAACCAAAATAAATGGGTCCTTCTGCTGCTGCCTCTCATAGGATTATAATTAGTCTGCTTTTATGTCTGGTCCATTAGTCTTCAAACTCCTCCAGGGCAAGGGCCCTGCGTATTCATTCCTAGATCCCTCTGTCCCCCTCCCCCAGCTATGACACACACGGGGCCCTTCAGAAGCGAGGGCAGGAAGCAAGACAGTGTCCAACCCCAGTGTTCGGCGTGAATTCACCACAGTGGGCAGATCCCGCCCGGTGTTTGCCCCCGATACCCCCGGGACAGTGACTCCATGGGCCGGCAGGAGTTGGAAATGAGGATCGAGGCCAGATACCAAACTTCTCACCAGGGCAGCAGAGGTGCCAGCTGGCTGCGAGTCTCTGTCCACACAGAGAGGGTTTTCTTCAGACCGTCTTACAAATGGAAGGTTGGTTTGGCTGTGAGGACCAGGCTCAGGGACCGGTCTCGTTCTTCTCTGAGCCTGCAGCCCAGCCCAGGCCTGGCCCAGAGCTGGCCCCGTCCCCGCCAGGGAGAGAAGAGTCAATGACAGGCTTACGGGGGCCTGGCTCCAAACTCCTCCAGCTAGGCCTGCCCCGTGCCACAAAGCGCCCGTGCCAGAGCTGGAAGGGGCCCAAGTTTACCCACTCCAGCTTCCGCCGTGCATCCAGGAGGTCACTGGGGCCCAGAGAAGGAGGGCAACTTGCTCGGAGTCACAGCGCCATGTCTCCCAACTCCCAGCCCAGCCTCTTGCAGAGATCTGGCAGCCCCATCACGTCCCCTCACCCCCTCTTCCATCCTGCCCTTCCTCCAGATCAAGGCCCCCTGACCCAGGTGTCTCCTAGCATCCAGGCCCCAGAAGCCAGTCACCCAGCTGGCATGGCTCTCCCTCCTCTGTCCGACCACCGCCAGCTCGCCCGAGCTCTTCCCTCGGCCCCAAGTACCCTCCCCACCCTCTGGACCCAGCAAACTTTTCTACTCATCCTTCAAGGCCCAGTTCAAACGTCACCTTCTCTGACATCAAAGAGAGTAATCACTCCCATTTACGGATTACCCATCCCCGCTGTGTTCTGGAAAACCAACAAGTGAATGTTAAATCTACTAGCAGGTATATACATACATAACGAGTGATAGGCGCACCATCTGAGGGATGGTCATGCTGGAGACTCAGACTTGTGGGGGGAGGGGGGGAAGGGCATTTATTGAAACTTTAAAATCTGTACCCCCATAATATGCCGAAATAAAAAAAAAAATTAAAAAAAAAAAATCTACTAGTGGGGCTTGCTGCTGCTTGGCACCCAAGTTCCTTGGGGACAGGAACCTGACTCCGCAAAGCAGGGGTAATAACAGTCTCTGCACACACACCACATTAGATTGAAGGGGGCATGAGGGCTGTGTAAACTGTAAAGTCCTGTGCTAATAGAAGCTGTCTGCATTACCTCCGCATCGCCTCCCTATGACTCAGTTTCCTCAGCTACGAAATGGATGAAGTTAACGCATGTACATGGCAGCAGGCATGCTGTGCCTGGGCTATGTGGGAAGGACTCGTTAAGGCTGCTGTCATTATCTGCGTCACTTTCGTTTTCTTAGGATCTCCCTGTGGACTTTGTCCCTGGCCAGCACTCAGTACGTATATTTTGAATTGAATGGCTTTGGCATTTGAGATGTTAGAGAAGACAAGGTTAAAATCCACAGACCGTCACATGAAGATGCAGAGTTAAATCTTATCTTCAGCAATGCTACACCGTGGCCTTCGAGCCCAAAGGTGAGCTCAGCTGGGTCACTGTGGCACAGTCCCTTGCCATCCTGGAACACGGGACAGTTTACTGGAGGGGGCTGGAAGTGAGGAAGTCCCGGCCTGGGGTGACCTCTGTGCTGGCAGCCCCAGGGGACAGGCAGTCAGAGAGCACCACCCCTGGGGCCTGGAGGGACTTCCAGGTGCCAGACTTCAGGTCTGGCCTCTGGGGACGGCCAGGACACGAGCAGTGACCTTGTGGTAAGCAGTGACCCAGCCCAAGGCTCAGCCCAGCGAGATCCGTTCCTGTCCTCACCAAGGACAGGGCAACCCAGGCAAGCCATGTCCTGGAGCCACCGTTCTGTGCCAGCTGCAGAACGAGCCTCCTGAAGCTCACGTGGACAGCCTCTGGGACCTGACACCCGAGCCGGCTTTGGCAAATGTCCCACAGAATCGATTCTCGTCTGCCAGGGAGTGTCGAGTGCAGCCCCTCTTTGGACGGATGAGAAGAATAAAGCCCAGAGATGGGAGTGACTCGTCCAAGGTCACACAGCTCATGAGAACATTTACTCAGAGCCCACCGAAAGTCGGCAGTACCATCTGAGGAAGGCCCAGGGCCAGGCCCACCGTCCGCCAGCCCCGACTACCAGAGCAGGACTCGCTGTCACCGACACCACACTGTGCAGCCACGTGATCATGCTTCCTGCGGTGCTGGGTCCGGGTCCCTTATGGCCCTGATCCTGCAGCACCCAGCAGCCAGTCTCTACCTGTCAACGGGCTGCCCAGCTGCTTCAAAGACAAGGGAGGTTTTCAGGGTACAAACGGGGTGGACAGCGCCTTGTCAGTGGCGACAATCACTATGCACGCCTTAATTTAGGTCCCCAGCATGGACTGATTGAGCATCTCCTCTGTGCCTCGTTCCAAGTGGGCAGGCAGAGAAGCAGGGACACCAGCCCTGTCACTGAAGTGCTTACAGTCTACCTGGATGACTGTAGAAGGAATTCAACACGTAATACCACCAGGCTGTTGGTTTGCACCAGCACTTCCTGTCTCCCCGTCTGCACTGCAGATAATTCCGTATATCACCTGGGATTTTCAACCAAAACTTGTGGCTACAGCACAGCTCTAGCCAGTGGGTGGACCACGGGCTCCTGTGGCACAGAAGTGCACAGCCAGCAGCAGAGGCTCACCCTAGAATCCAGACGAGGTCTTGGGCTTCTCCGGCTGACCTTACGACCTGGATGTCTCAAAGTCTGCTCCGAGGAAAGTTTGGGAAAGATGTAGATCTTCGGTCCCTCCCTTAAAAGTCAAACTCTACACCTCTGACGAGGTGCTCTGGTGATTCCAGCCCACATTCAACTTTGAGAACCAACCGCTGCGTAGATCGTACCTCTCAATTGGGGGCCCTATCACCTCCAATGGGGTGGAAATCGATTCTAGCGAAGGCAAAAAACATCAATTTTCTGTATATAAAGCATGAATATGCATGCAGTATATAAACAGATATTCAGTATATCTGTGCTATTTTAATTTCATGGGGAAAGCTCATGCAACGGTGCATGCCTGTAGTCCCAGCTACTCAGGAGGCTGAGGCAGGAGGATCGCTTGAGCCCAGAAGTCTGAGGCTACAGTGAGCTATGATGGTGCCTGTGAACAGCCACTGCACTTGGCCTGGGCAACATGGCAAGACTCCACCTCTAAAAAAACTAACATTTCATGGAGGTGGAAGGAATAACAATTAGGAGGAAATGTCTGAAACATTAAGGGGGTAGTAACGAATAAACAATTGAGGGTCACGGGCCGGGACAAAGGCAGCCATGACATCGGCAGGGTGGGAAGATGGTGAGGAACACCCCCAGCCCTGCCAGGGAGGAAGAACCCTCACCCCATCTGACCTGCTCCGTCTCAAAGCTCAAGGGCAGAGAGGCAAGTGGGTCCATTCTTGGGACATGTCAGCTCACACCTGACGTCGCTGGCAAAGAAGGGAACACGGGAGGAGCCACCGAGCAGGGCCCTGAGGATGTCATGCGGGTGCCCCCTAAGGCAGAGCAGCGAGGGAACCGGAGCCAGCCCCAGGCGGGATTGGGAAAGAGGGAGCCCACCCTCGGCTTTCCAGTTTGCAGTATGGAGCCAACTAGCTGGCATCTGGGGGCATCTGGGAGCAGGGAAAGGGTCCTAAGAAAGGGACCACGCAGAGCCGCCAGCACAGGGCAGGCTGGCTTTGGGAGGAGAGACAGGTGGAAGAGGAAGGACGTAATATACCGACGGCCAAAACAACAACAGTGGCTACCTGGCTGAGCCTCCACCGTGCACCAGGCAGGCGCCGACCACCCAACATGCTGCCTGGCAAGGTGGGTCACATGACTACCAGCAGCGTGTCAACTCCATGTGGGCAGGGACCCCGTCTGCCTCAGGCGCTGCCACAGCCCCTCTCCCGCTAGAACAGTAAATTCGTGCAAAATGAATAAATCCCCACTTCACGCATAAGGGAAAGAACCATGGAGAGGTTAACTTATCCAGACCCTCCCAGCTAGGGCACAGCCACCATTCAAACCCTCCAAGTCAGACCCCAGAGCCTGCTCTCCTCACCCCCGAGTTTGCCTGGACGCAGACATCCCAGCCAGGTAGCTCGTGGTCCAGGTGGGTCCACAGATGGTGAGGGGGTGAACAAGATAAGGGCACCCTCCCAACTCGGCCCCTTCACACCTGGCAGAGCGTGGACCTGGCAGCCAGCAGGGGCGTGGGGTGCGCTCTCGGGGAAGGCAGCACAGCCCCCGACTTGGCCCGGGCTGCACCGACCACATGTCCACAGGAACCCCTAACACAGGGGAGCCAGAGAGAAAACCACGTGCAGGGAGGGGGCAGCTTACGGAGAGCTCGTCCCTTACCAATCCATCACAGTTGCTGATGGCAACAGCTGCCCCAGGCATCCCAGTGACACCTCCAGTGTACACACACTCCTGCTGCAAGGGCTGCCGGAACAGCTCCCGGAAATCCTCCTGCCACTCCACTGAGGCTCCTGGCACCACCAGCCGCCGGTTGGGCCGCAGGCGCAAGTGCAGTTCCTTCCCAAAAACAGTAACGTTGAAGTAGAGGGAGTGGCGCCCCGTCCTGCCCGGCCGCAGGGTCCCTCCTTCTGGGCGCGGGGGGCTGCGAGCCACCCGAGGGTGAACGGAGTGGGACGGTGGTGTGGGTGGCACGTCCACTACCACACTCCCTGCGGAGGCTGCTGCTGGGCCAGACACCACGTGGGAGAGGAAGCGTCCCTGAAAATCCGTGCTGCAGGGCACCGTCACACCATAGCCACCGAGCTTTCCAGAGAGGCGCAGCTCTGTTGGAGGTAAAGTAAGGGTCACTTCCGATGCGTGCGTGCAGAGGTAAGGGGAAGTCAGGAATCCCATGGGGGCAGGGAGGGATCTGCAATCCTAAGTGTCACCTTAGATGGACCCTTAGCCCAAGTTCATCCATTTTCCATCCACTGCTTCCTGAGCTCCTGGATTTCTACACTTGGATGAACGGTGTTCAGGTACTTTGCAGACATAAATTGTTCCCGTAACACCTGGATCCTTTTTAAACTTAGCAGAAGAAAACAAATGATGCCAAACAGCCCTGTCACTCTAGCAACAAGCCTTCCAACCTTGGGCACTGCCTAGGAAAGGGCTGAAATTCCCCGAAAGCCCCCAGGGCAAGGAGAGGAGAGGCCCCGATCTGCCCCAGCTTCCCCGATGTTCTGAAGTCACCAGCCCAGGCTGGGGTAGGGCCCTTCTCCCCAGGCTCCCAAGAATGCAGCTGGCAAAACAAACACACCTAGAAACCCAGGGGATCGTGGCACGTGTCAATGAGAAGGTGGGGCTGGAGAGGGGAGGGAGGGACTACACGGTTCTATATTTTTCCGAGGTTAGAAAGGAAACTTTTTTTAAGCAGCGCGGTGGCTGCTGAGATTTCTGCATGGCCCAGCCCCAAGCTGGATAAATATAGATCTTCAAAAATAAAAGGAGACACAGGGGGTGACCTGCTCACTTGGGCTGCATTAAGTGTGAGGTCATGGCCCATGCTGCAGGCCACATGCCAGCAAGCCCATCCCCACGCAGCTCTCCCTGAGCCCGGCCAGGCTGGGCACGAATGACAGCTCCCTGGCTTCCAGGACTGGTGATTCATGGACGCGAGTTTGGGAGGAATTTTCATTTCCACACAGCTCTACCACTCGCCTCCCCAGTCCCCGGTACTGATAAAACATAGACAATGATGCTTCCCAAAAATCCCCCATGCCCAGGGCAGTTGTGGACAGAGGGTGCTCACTCTCCTCTAGTTTGATGATTATAGCAGAGGACCCCCAAGACTGCTGTAAGAGGGGTCCCACTGGGGCACAGGAGCAGGGCTCACAGACAAGCAGCCGCCCTGCGTGGAAACGACCAGGACTTCTTCCCCGAGCTCAGAGCACTAGGATGGCACCCATGCAAGGTGTGGAGCAGGCTGTATATCTGGTCTGGCTAGAGAGGATGTCTGCAGCCTCTGAGAATGCCATGCTGGGGGGTCCAAGGACGTGAGTGTGTTTATGGGCAGGGCGTGGTGGGAGGCAATCACCTGTTAGCCTGAGTCTGTGTGTGACAGACACACGCACACCCACACTCACCCCTGCACACAAGCTGGAGACAGAGAAGACACTGAAGGAGACACACAGGACAGAGAGACAGATACTGGGAGAGAGGGAGGGTGGAAGGGGAGAGAGACAGAGAGAAACGAAGTGACATATACACTGCTTCTAAGAAGAGACTCAATGTTCCCAAGTCCTCTCCTGGGGTCTCTCTCTACTTCTAGTGCCAGAAAGGGAGGGAAACCGCGGGACAGCGCCAGTGGCACATGGGGAAGAAGAGAGAGCAGGTCAGCCCTGAGTGTGCACACTGCCTCCCACCCGCTCGAACGCTGCCTCGGTGGCTCGGGCACCCTCGGGCCACCCTGATCGCGTGCACCCAGGACCCCACGGGCCCCCGCGCGCCCAACCCGCACGCACCTGGGGTCCGCCTGCCCGCGGTGGCGCACAGCGCGCAGTGCAAGGACAGCAGGCAGGACAGCAGCGCGCGTAGTGGAGCCATGTGGCCGCGCGGGGACGCGGCCCGGCGGGCGCTCGGGCCCCAGGTCCCCGGCTGCGCGCAAGGCTGGGGCGCGCCCCCGGCTGTCCGAGCGTCGGCCGGCGCCCCCGCCTCCTCCTCCGCCGCCGCCTCCCGTCTCCGCCGCCTCCTCCCGCCGGCTCCCGGTCCCCCGCTTGGCGCCGCCGCCTGGACCGCTGGCTCCGAGCGCCCGAGGCTGCCGGCGGGAGAGCCGAGCCGCTGACGCGCCGGGCCCCGCGTGCCAACTGCCGGCCGGTCTGTCCGCCCGCGCAGTGTCGCCCGGGACGCGGCGGGAGCCGGGCGAGGGGGCGGCGGGGCGGGCCAGGGGTGGGCACACCGGGCGGGGCGGGGCGGGGCGGGGCCGGGCGCGGGTCGGAGCAAGGGGCGCAGCGGGCTGGGGGCGGGGCGCGGGCTGGGGGGTGCGGCGGCCGGGATCGGAAGTGCCACGCGGAGCCGGCGGCGCAGGGGCTGCTACCTCACTGGGCCGATTGTCCCTTCAGACGCCTGGGCTCCCTGGAGTGGTGGCCCGATCCGCTTTCCACGGCCACTCTTTCCACGCCTATTTCTGTTCCAGAATTCTGGGGCCAAAGGGGTGTCGACTGCGTTGCGGATGGGTCTGGGGGCGAGCCTCCCAGTAGAGAACGTCTCTCTCTTTCTTTCATAATGGTCCTAGTGACCCACTAACCATAAACCATTTGGATCTGCCTATTTTCCAAACTGCCGCTCCCTGGGCCCAGGGTGCACTGGCTGCCCTTTGTCCTTGCCACGGGCAGGGATGAGGAGGGTGAGGAGAGAGCCCTGGCTTCACAGACAGCCCTAATTGAAATCCTAGCTCTGAGCCTCAGTTTTCTCATCTGTGAAATAGATGTTAACTGTGGCACATAACAGGTGCTCAATAAACGATAACTACCTTCTTCTTCCATCGCTGACACCAGTAGCACGTGCCACAGCCCAAGGTGGAAAGAACCAAAAGTTTGAGTGATAAGAGTGAGTGCCGGTCTTGCAATGGTGTTGGGACCAGTTCAGCAGTTAAGTCAGACAGCCCAACAGGAAACCCATGCCCTTGCTTTACTCCATAAATGTGTTCCTAACAGTTTGCAAATAAGCTGTATTTCATGCAATCCAGAGGTGGGAATTGGAGAAAGGAGATTTTTCTTTTTTTGAAATAACTGTGAAATAAATAATCTTGGAAATGATGCCAAGATTTTGGAGGACCAGTGTATTTAAGAAGCAGGTTCAGAGAGCTGAAATATATAATATTCCAAGCAATACCAGAGCACCCAGTTATTTGGAAATGGTACCACCAAACTGATCTGTATTACGTTAGGGAAGAATAGAGTTCCTTTTTCTCCTCTTCCTGGTCCTTTGAGATCCACGAAGTCAAGTGCCAGGAGGCATTTTGTGTGTGAGGGCTGGTGGGAGCAAGAATGTGAGAGTGTGTGTGTGAGTGTGTGTGTGTGTGTGTGTGTGTGTGTGTGTGTGTGCCCAGGAGCTTCCGGAAGAGGCTGAGAGGTGCCCAGGTTGGCACCCCTTGGCTCTGGCGCTCTGCAGACCCACTAAATGATCTCAGGATAAAATGACTTCGCTTCTCAGGGTCTCAGTTTCCCAAGCTGCAGAGTGGGGACCCTGTGGGACCGAAGGGAAGAGTCATGGCGTAAGGATTGCTCATTTTCTCCATGCCACAGGGCCGTCCCAGAGAAACTCCCCTAGAAAACTCAGAGGCCTCGGTTCCATTCCACCCCCTTCTTCCTGCCACAAGCAGGACAAGTCAAGAGGGACAGACTGCAGCTGGGACCCCAGTGGCCTGACTCATGAGCCAGTCTTGGCAAGCAGAAAGCAAAACCTCACCCTGTTTCTCTGCCCCCACCCCCTTCCCCGGGGCTACAATGCTTGCTTTTGTTGGCAAGTATTGTGTGTCCGAGCTCTTTTCTACTGAGGAAGCCTTTGTTAGGAACAGGGGACATGGGGGTGTAACTCAGAGTCAGGGCCAGGGGTGGGGGAGATGGCTGGGTGGCCCCATCTCTGGAGATGGACAGGGCCAAAGCAAAGAAATCCCCGGGTGTCAGTTGGGGACCCTCCTAGGAAGGCAAGTTTGGGTTTTCCCTTGTCTCGCCTTGGGACTTTGCACAGGGGAGAGTGGCTTGGGGGTTCCTCAGGCTGACAGTCCCCCGACATGTACCCAATAGTTCTAGTCCACGGCCCTGGGCGGGGAGAGGCAAGAAGTCTACGCTGGCTGCCTGGAGCCACCAAGCAACTGGAAGACGTGGTGTGTGCATGAGAAAGCCCGAGACCCAGGTAAGAGAGGGGCAGAGACATGTGCTCTGGATGAATGGGAAAGGTCCCCAGGGGACCCCGGGGACTCCGTGAAGGAGGCGCTTGGAGGGTGTTCACAGACACCATGCATCCGAGCCGAGGCTTCTCCAGGAGCGGTGGAGAGGAGGAAGTGCCCCAGGTCTGGCACTGCAGGAGCACAGACAGGAAGGTGCCAGCCTGCCGTGAGCGTCCCTGTCCCTGGCGGGAGGAGGAAAGGCTATACTAGCTGGAACTCATGATTCAGGAAGACTCCAACAGGTAGGCCAGAAAGACAGAAGGTGGAGGTGTCTAACCCTGAAAGCGGCCAGGACAAGAGTGTGCAGAGGTGGAACAGCTGGACTGGGGCTTGGGCAACCCCTCAGGATGTCGCCCGGAGGAGGAAAGCAGTCCCCTCCACCCGTGCTCCCTCCAGCATGGACAAAACCCCGGAGATTTAGAGTTAGAGGGGTATGGAGACAGTGCCCAGTCCAGTGCCCTACTCCATTTTACAGTTAGTTAAACTGAAATCTGGAGAGGAAAAGGGACTCGCCCCTGGTCACACAGCGGGTTAGAGGAGGGCCGGATGCCCTGGCTGCAGAGCCAAGCACCTGCTCTCTCACCTGTAAGAGCACAGCCTCTGCTGGAGCGCCAGGCTCTTCCTCCCTTGCTCCATCTTCCCACAGGCGAGTGGTTCAAGGCTGCGATGACAAAATCTCCCCACCTCAGGGGCAGTCCCAGATCCCCCACCCCCACCAAGAAAGTGGGGGTGTCAGCCTGAGGCTGTCCCTGCAGCAAGAGGCCAGCAGCTCCCCAGAGAGGTTGCCGAGGGTGACCTGAAAGGCACCATGTTGTCACAGCTCAGGGGACCCAGCAGGTGGATACCAGTGCTATACCTAGTGCTTTACATGTTTTATTGCCACCTGGGGGAGGCGAGGACCCTGAAACACCTGAAGAGGGTTCTTATCTTACAACCCCTGGTGTGACCAGTGACCAGCGGGGCTCTGAAATACCTGGGAGAGGAGGAGGGAATTCCACTCCAGCTCAGTAAGAGCCACCGGCATCCATCCTAGACAGCCAGGTAGGAAGCCAGACAGCAGGACTGCCCTTGTCACCTCTCTTACCCGACACATCAAGCCCCACCAAGTCCTGTGGAGTCGACTCCAAAGGATCTTCAAAATACAGCTACTTCTTCCCATCGCAAATGCACCCACCATGCCATCCGGGCCACCAGCATCCCTTCTCTGGTCACTGCCATAGTTTTGTCCTAACAGATCACCCCCTCCTCTCTGGCCCCTGGAATCTCTTCTCCAACTGCAAACAGAGGAGATACGTGAGCTGTCACGTGGCTCTCTCTGCTACTAAGCCTCCAAAGGCTGTGTTGCTCTTGGGATAAAGTGCAGACCCCCTGTGCCACCTTCCTTCCTTCATAGTCCCAGCCTAGCTCCTTGCAGGCATCATGCTTATGGTGCCTCAGGACCTTTGCACAGGCTGTCCTGTGCCCTGAATGCTCCCCATCCCTCTTCACCCAGTCCACCCATGCTACCTCCAGACATCATCCTTTTAGCCACTCCTTCCTGAAGCCTGTGCTGGCCTCCCAAACTGTCCTTGCCCCTTGGGGCTCCTTCACGGCAGTTCTCGCTGTTGAGTCTCTCCTGATTCTGTGCGATTCGCAGGGTAACATCTGCTTCCCTCTGTACTGAGCTCCCCAGGGAGCGGGGACCACATCTGGAATCCCCAGTGCCTGCCCTATGGGGCACATAGTAGGCCCTCGATAAATATTAATTGGATTAATAATCAAATGAATAGGAGTTGGAGAAGGAACAGTTCAACAGTTCAAATTTGTGAAGTTAAGCATTTCCCAGATCATTCCAGGGGAAATTTGAGACACACACTTGGAAGTTTCTGAGTCCACTATCAACATGAAGACCAAGAGGCTCCATAGTCAGGCAAGGATGAGAGAAGAGTTGCTTTCTGTGGCCCCAAAAATATTACAAATATTTGTAAAAATATTTGTAATATTTGCAAAATTTTTGCAAATATTTGCAAAAATACTACAAATAACAAAATCAGCCATCCTAGCTAATACTTGTTGGCCGGGCACTTTATACCTTTACCTGGATTCCCATAGCAACCCTGCGAGGTCGACATCCTTAGGCTCATAGATGAGGAGGCCGAGGCTCAGGCGATTTGCCCTGGCACTCAGCGCTCACAGCTGGTGAGTATCCCAGCCATGTCCAAACCCCAGTCCGACTCCAACTCTCCGACTCCCAGGGGCACAGTGACACTGGCCAGAGAGATTCTCCCACCTCCGCCTCCTTAGAGGTCACCTAGTTCACTTTGTTTTCCTATTTTATGTTTAAAAACTTTTTGGTTGTGAAAATAACACATATAGAAAAAAGTGCCACGTGCCCATTTTACAGAGAGGCAAACTGAGGCCCGGAGAGCAGAGGTGACTTTGCAAGGCTACACAGTGAGAGCCTTCAGGGGCAGGATAACATGCCGGGTCTCCTGGCTCCTGGTTCACAGTGAGCTTAGAGCATCAGTGGTGCTAGTTCTTCCCACCCAGGACCACAGGCTCTCTCTGCCCGTGGATTATTCATCAGTTCCTACCTCAGCCCAAAGGGAAGAGGAAGAAGACTTTGGTGGATCTCTTCCTCCTGCTAACTGCATAGAAGTTCAAAGCCAGTGGTTCTCAAATCAGAGTCCCGCTGCCCGGCAGAGTCCGCATCACTGGGGCATTTGTTAGACATGCAAGTTCCCAGGCCCCACCCCAGACCTTCTCCACCGGAAACTCTGGGAAGGGGCCCAGCAATCTGTGTGTTAACAAGGCCTCCAGGGGAGTCTGATGCATGCTCCAATTTAAGCAAAGCCTTGAAAATTGGAGCCAAATTAAGACTGAGAACAAACTAACTGAGGACCTCTGACCTGCTCCTAATTAAAGGCCCCACCCTCCTCTCCCATCCCCAGCTCCGAAGCCTGGGCTGCAGCCAGATCTGAACTCCAGGAGCCTGGCAGAGCTCCAGGGGCATCCAGATGAACGGGACAGGGGCCGGGCTGTGTGGCCTTTCTCCAGATCACCCTTCTCCTTCTCTCCCCTGCATTCCCTCTGCACATTTTTTGGCAAGTGTCTAAGGACCGTATCTAGGAGACCAGGCCGGGTTAAGTTAACCGCGGTGATTTGTCATGCATTACAGAACAGCTGACACCCCGAGCCCAGCTGAGCCATGAGATCAGTTAGAAACAATGCTGTTTGTGCCCCGTGTGTAGACGCTGTGTGGTTGCGGTTACTGCGTGTTGAGGGTGCAGGGAGAGGAGATCTTGTCCTTGCAAGGAGGGATGCCAGAAAGGCCAGCTGCCCCTCGGGAGCCCTGTTCCTGCCATTTCCTCTCCTGAGCCTGTGGGCCTGTAACTGCAGCGTCAGCATTCTCCTACCAAAGTCACTGCAGCCCCCGGCATCGGCCCTCTGGGATTCAAGAGAGGGAAGGTGGAAAGCAGTGATCGCGCCCATTTCCCAGTTCCCTGTGGGTGTGGGAGAAGGACTCAGAGAGATTTGGCGAGGGTCCCTTTCTCACAAGCTTGTCTTCCAACCTGGTGAACTCTCAGATACCACCGGTCATCCTGCAGCAGAGGGGCCGGGCCTCCATACTGTTCCTTTCTCTAGGTCAGTTAGGGGACTTTGGGTTGCAAGTAACAAAAAAAAAAAAAAATTAAATGTGATTTAATTTATTGTCTCCCATTAAAAGGAATCCTGCAACTGTCCAGTTCTGGAACTGGTTAAGTTGGCAGCCCAGGGGAATCATCCAGCATCCTCATTCTTCCCTTTATCTACACTGTCATGCGTGGTGGTTAGTTTCGTCCTCACGCTCGTCCCCTCTTAGTCGCAAAATGACTGCGTTAGCTCCAGGCATCACATGTTCACCCGATGCAACTGTGACTAGAGGCAATGGAAGAGGGAGTTCTTTCTTGTCTGCCCTTTTAAAAGATTTCGCTATGCAGATTCTAAGACATCCACAAAAGAAGACAGACTAGTATGAAGACCCTTCCACTTACCCACCACCCAGCTTCAATCGTGATGACCCCATGGCCAGTCCTGCGGCATCTCTGCCCCTCCTCTGCACACCCTGGGTTGTTTTACAGCAAACCCCAAACACCATCTGCCATTTAGTATCAGTAACGGATAAAGACTCTTCTTTAGAAACAAAATCAGAACAACATCAACAACAACAAAACCATATAAAGTCTTTGTCACCCCTAACGAAATTAACAATAATTCCTTAAAATCGTCTTTCGTCATTGTTCAAATGTCTCCAACTGTCACAAATATTTTTGTCTTGTCTTGTTTTTTAAGACTTGGTTCGCTCCAATGAGGATCCATGCGAAGTCCACACATCCCACGTGACTCAGAATTCTCTTTTCATCTAAACCTTGGGTGGGTAAACCACACCTGAGGCCAAACGCAGCCCACCGCCTATTTTTGTAAATAAAACCTTACGGGGACACAGCCACCCCCCCACACTTGTTTACGGATCCCACGGTGCTTTTCATGCCACAAAGGCAGAATTGAGTAGTTGCTACAGAGACAGCAGGGCCCGCAAAGCCCAAAATATTTACTGTTGGGCCTTTGCAGGAAAAAAATCTACAAACCCCTGATCTAAACAGTTCCCTTCTTTTCTTCCCCTCTTTGTTTTTGTCTTGGCTTTGGTTTTGGCATTTCTGCACCACCAGCGTCACTGCTCTTGTGCTTTGGGGACATCACGAAGTACAACAACAGTGACTTGGACAGAGCACTATGAGACCACGACAGTCGATCCATCCGAGAGTGGAGGTGGCGCCTAAGAGCGGCTGCTGAGAATGCGTCCTCTGTCTGCGAAACGGTGAAGAAGGGGAAAGAAATTGGTGCTAATTTTGCTGTCAAACCAGGACACTCGTCCTACAGATTCCCCCGTGTTCCTGTGCCCCTTTTGAAGAACAAGGTAAAGGCTTCAGAGGCCTCTTGGTGACAGTCACCCTCTCGTCTTACAGTGCAGAGCCCCGAGCCCATCCTTGGCCAGTCCCTGGGAGGGCTGAGCCCCTCTTCGGAAACACAAGGCTGCTTGTAAGAAGAGCATCATCCGGTTCCTATCAGAAACGAGGGCGGGGAGTGGATGGTTAGCAGGCGGGAAACCAAGGATATCCCAACCTTCCAAAACGAGCCAACTTAGCCGAACGCTGGAGCTGGCCAAGTCTTCCTCAGCCGGCTCTAGCCATCCAGCCCCTCAGCCCCAGGACAGTGCCTGCACCACCTTCCGACTCGAGCTCAACATGTACGAACACACGGCACGCCCATCTCCCAGCACTGGGCTGTACACGCCATGGCCGGCCAGTCCGTGTGTCAGAGCCCACCAAAGAGTGAGCGTCACAGACAAGGGGGTGGGTGGTGCAGGGTGGGGTGACATGCTGGGGTGAGGGTAGGCGCAGGGCTGGGAGGGCCGGGGAGGGAGGCCAGGCCCACGTGCCGTTTCAGCTAAGACCTGGAGCGTCGTGAGGAGTCGGCCAGGGGAAGAGGAAGAGAGGCTGTCTCTGGAAGAGAGAAGCATGTGGCTGGTGGAAGGACCTAAATGGGCCAGAGGCCGAGGGGCCGGTGGGGAGATGTGGGCTGGGATCCAACCTCTGAGGGCCTGAAAGACCCTGTGAAGGGGTCTGGCCTACCCAGGAGGCTCTCGGCAGCTACTCGAGGGTTCTATGAAAGAGCAGGACCAGCACTGGGCCTTAGAAAGCTAGAGAGATGTCAAACCTGCTCTCAAATTCCTCACTCACACTGGGGTGTTGCAGTCAACCATGGCTGTGTACCAGGGAGGGGAAAAGGGTGAGCCGCTAGGACAGACTGCCATGGGTGCTTTCAACAGTATTCTCTGTCTTCTTGAAATGCATCAGATATATATGTTAAAATATATGTCTCTATATATCTTAGATGTATATTTAATTTTTATTTTAGTATATAATATATGCTATAAATATGTTTATATGCTATAAAACATGTTATGTTATAATTATATAAAACATACAATTTAGTATATATTTAATATATAATATCATAGACTATGATATATACAGTAGTCTCCTCTTATCTGCAGTTTTGCTTTCTGCGGTTTCAGTTACCTACAGGCAACCACAGCCCCAAAAATATTATATGGAAAATTCTAGAAATAAACTATATGTAAGTTTAAAAATTGTGTGCCATTCTGCGTAGCATGATGAAATCTTGTGCCGTCCAGCTCTGTTCCCTCCCGCCTGAGACGTGAATCCTCCCTTTGTGCAGTGTGTCCGCACCGTCTACACTACCTGCCTGTCAGCCACTTGGGAGCCATCTCCATTCTCAGATTGACTGCCGTGGTCTCACAGTGCTGTGTCCAAGTCACTCTTATTGCACTTCATGGTCGTCCCGAAGCACCAAAGCCGTGATGCTGCCAATGCAGATATGCCAAGAGAAGCCGTCGAGTGCTTCCTTTAAGTGAAAAGGTGGAAAGTTCTCAACTTAAGGGAAGAACAAAAATCATGCACTGAAGCCGCTAAAATCTATAGTAAGAATGCATCTTCTGTCTGTGAAATTGTGAAGAAGGTAAAAGAAATTTGTGCTAATTTTGCTGTCAAACCTCAAACTTCTAGAGTCACAGCCACAGTGTATGGTAAGTGCTTAGGTAAGATGAAAAAGGCATTAAACTCGTGGGTGGGAGACATGAACAGAATCTTGTTCCCATGCATGACAATCAGGTTTGGTACTATCCGCGGTTTCAGGCATCCACTGGGGGTCTTGGAACATATCCCCTGCAGATAAGAGGGGATTACTGTACCAAAACATAATATGATCTATTAATAATTCACTATAATAAAATATATCAATTATATAATCAACACATCAATTGCATCAATACATCAATTATATATCAATTGTATTATACATACAATATTGATATACAATTGTATATTATAATTGATATATAGTTGTATATCAATACATCAATTATATCCATATAAAATGTTAATATAAGGATATATATCACTATATATTCTGTATTTCAAAAATCCAGAGGAAATAGCCTATGCAAAGGCTGACTTTGAAAGAAATAGGATAATATTTTATTCCCGTATATTTTAAACATCATGGGGTAGCAGTCCAATGGTGAAATTGAGTCCCTGACACACACCTCAGAGGCGGTGATTTTTCTCTCTTTGCCCAAGCCCACTTTACTCAGTAGGTTACCCTGGGCCATGACCCCTCTTAGAGCCTCAGTCTTCTAAATCTGGAAAATGAGAAACGGAATATCCGTCTCTTGTCAAGAAAGGACACACACTAGAAGTCCAGAAGCTCTTTGAAAACCAGGAGCAGTAAAGGCACACAGGCAAACCTTGGAGATGTTTTGGGTTTGGCTCCAAACTGCCACAATAAAGTAAATATTGCAATAAAGCAGATCACACAAACCTTTTGGTTTCCCAGTGCATATAAAAGTTGTATTTCTGCTCCCCTGTGGTCTACTAAGTGCACAATAGCACTATGTCTAAAAAAATGAAATTAAACTAAGAATGTTCTTAATGGTGTCTAGATGGTGAATCCTTTCCAGAAGGTTTCTAATTTACTTTGCCCAGATCCTCCAGAGGAATCACTATCTATGGCAGCTATTGCCTTACAAAACATATTTCTTAAATAATAAGACTTGAAAGTCAAAGTGACTCTTTGATCCATGGGCTGCAGAATGGATGTTGTGTTAGCACGCATTAAAACAACACTCATCTCCTTATACATCTCCACCAGAGCTCCTGGGTGACCAGGTATGTTGTCAATGAGCAGCAGTATTTTGAAAGGAATTGTTTTTTTCTGAGCAGTAGGTCTCAACAGCGGCCTTAAAATATTCAGCAAACCATGCTATAAACAGATGTGCTGTCATCCAGACATTGTCGTTCCATTTATAGAGTAGATTTAGCATAATTCTTCACGGTCCTAGGATTTTCAGAATGGTCAATGAGCACTGGGCTTCAACTGAAAGTTACCAGCTGCAGTAGCCCCTAACAAGAGGGGTCAGCCTGTCCTTTGAAGTCTGGAGGGCAGGTATTGACTTCTCCTCTCTAGCTAGGAAAGCCATAGATGGCATCTTCTTTCAACAGAAGATTGTTTGGTCTACATTGAAAATCTGTAGTTTAGCGTAGCCGCCTTCGTTAATCATCTTAGCTAGATCTTCTGGATAACTTGTTGCAGGTTGCACATCAGCACTTGCTTCTTCGCCTTGCACTTTTATGTTACGGAGCCAGCTTATTCCCCTAAACCTCGTGAGCCAACCTCTGCTAGCTTCCAACTTTTCTTCTGCAGCTTCCTCACCCCTCTCAGCCTTCATATGATCAAAGAGAGTTAGGGCCTTGCTCTGGATTAGGCTTTGGCTGAAGGGAATGTTGTGGCTGGTTTGATCTTCTGTCCAGACCACAGAACATCAGCAATAAGGCTGTTTCACCCTCTTATCATTTGCGTGTTCACTGAGTAGCACTTTGAGTTTCCTTCAAGAACTTTTCCTTCGCACTCACAGTTTGGCTAACTGTTTGACAGCACAGGCCCAGCGTTTGGCCTGTCTTAGCTTGTCACATGCCTTCCTCACTAAGCTTAATCATTTCTAGCTCTTGATTTAAAGTGAGAGGCATGTGACTCTTCCTTTCACTTGAACATTTAAAGGCCATTGTAGGGTTATTAATTGGCCTAATTTTACCATTGTTGTGTCTTGGGAAGTAGGGCGATCCAAGGACAGGGAGGGAGACGGGAGAGCAGGCGGTCAGTGGCACAGCCAGCACACACAACACTGACCAGTGGAGTTCGCTGTCTTCCATGGGTGCAGTGTGTGGCACCCCAAAAATAATTACAATGGTGACGTCAAAGATCACTGACCAAAGACCACCATCATAGATATAATGATAATGACAAAGTTTGAAATAGTGGAAGAATTACCAAAATGTGACACACAGACATGAAGTGAGCTCATGCTATTGAAAAAATGGCACCAACAGACTTGCTGGAAGCAGGGCTACCACGAACCTTTAATTTGTAAAAAAATAAAGAAACAAAACAAAACCCCAAAGTTTCTGTGAAGCGCAATGAAGCAAACACAATAAAATGAGGTATGCCTGTCCATTGTTGGCATTTGTGCAGAGTTGGGACCTGAAGGTAGCTCTTCACGCTCCAGAATCCATGCTCACCATGCTCCCGCAGGGCCCGCAAGCATGACGTGACAGCTCCTTGCAGGGCACAGGCCGCCACCGTGCCCAGAACGGGGCCGGACCACAGGCAGCTCTCAGGAGGGACAGTGCGCCGTGCACCGCGTCCTGTGCTCGGAGAGAAGTGGCCCCGCAGCCTGGACTGGAAGGGGAGGAAGATGTCAGCCCCCAGGGTCAGGCCCTGGGAACGGAGCGAGGCTCCGTACACATCACCTCCCCCTACAGCTGACGGCTACACCCACAGTGGCCACGTCAGTCACCCGCCCAACCGCAGGCACCGCGGTTCTTTTTATAACTCCCAGCAGCTGAGCCCAGCTGGGCCCCCAGCAGCCCCGCGCTCCACGGGCCTCCAGGATATGATTCTTGGCTCGGCCTCCGGATCAATTAGCCAAGAGCGCTGGCAAGCTGGGAGGCTGTGGGGTGGGAACCGGGTCAGAAATTCCTCCCAGGGCCCCTGACTCAGTCACCAGATGGCTACTTAGGGCCAGCGGAGCTGAGCAGAGGCCTTGGGTGGAGGCCACAGAGAGCCGCAGGAGGACAAGGTCACAGAGAGAGCAAAGTGCCCGGAGAATTAAAGTACAGTGCGAAGGCCCAAATCTGGAACGAGCTAAAAAAGGACTCTAGATTGCACGTTACGAGATGCAAAACATGGCCCCTGAGCTATGTGCTTCCCAGAGTCCACGCCACCTGGCCAGGAGAAAGATTCCTCCCACTCGGAAGTGACTGACCACTGAATTTTCAAAATAGGTCTGCATACCACCCCAGCCCCGCTGCCTGGAGAGCAGCTGAGAGACGTCCCTCTCTGGGGGCTGCCACACCCAGTGACCTAACCTTCTTACCAAAATGGGGGTAAGGGAGGTAGAGTCAGACATTCAAACCCTGGCGAGTGGCTTTTGTAAGGAAAACACCCAGAAAGCCAAACACAAGCCGCACATTAGGTTTGCCAGCCACCTGAAGAAATGTGGACAGTGGGAGCACAGGTAGCCCTTCTGCTGGGAGCCCCAGTGCCTCCCCCCTTGCTTGGAGTCTCAGCAGCCCTGTGGCCAGCTGGGCTCAGTGTGGACACCTGGAGCTCTCTGTCGGCCTTGGGGACTCCTTGGTCCTTCCTTCCCCTGCTTCCGGGAGAGTGGGCAACAGGCGGAGTGACATTGGGCAGCTGGTTTCCTTGCTACTGCCGCCCCACAGCCCCGTTACAGGGAAGGGCGGTGAGGGACCTTACTCCCCAGATCTCCCACCACGTGGGTGAGAGCATTTGTTCCCAGATCCACGGGGCCGCCACATAGCCTCCGCCCCGGCCTCCCTGGAGCTCCTCCGGAAAGCCCTGTCTCCATCGGTCCCTCCCTCGCTGCCAGAACTATAAAGGTGTGAGATGTTACTCTGTTCTTAGGCTAATCCGCAGTGTCCTGGCGGAAGACACTGAACTCCTGGGTCAGAGACGGAGGACCTTGTTGCTCGGGGGGTTAGACGGCAGTGTGAGCGCCATGCCACCCTTGTGTGCCAGGTCCTGCTGGGTGGATGTGGAGACAGGCTAGGATGTGCTGTGCACACCGTGGGTTTGGGGCACAGCTGAGGAAACCCCCAATCTCATACTCCCCAACCTGGGCATTAGCCACCTGGGCAGGGGGATTCCATGCACTGTCCCCAGCACAGGCAGGATGTGGGACGGCCTTAGGAAAGGGTGCGATGATGACAAAGGCCAGGCAGATGTCGGTTTGAATCCTGGTTCTGCCACTGAACAGCTCTGTGACTTCAGGGGTGTTTCTTAACACACACACCCAGCCTCAGTTTCCCCATATGTAAAATAGGGAAATCATAGACCTGGTCTGTTGGACTGTGGTGAGGGTGAAATACAGGCAAAGTGCTTAGCAGAGTGCCTGGCGCATCGTAAGGACTCAACACATAGCTGTTATTCCGGCCGCACGGAGCATTACTGCTCTGAAGGAGCAGATTACAAAATGCTCAGACGCCCAGGTCTGGAGCTTTGGTAGAATCTGTGCTCAGTCCGTGAGAAACTGAGAAGGCCCTAAATGAGATGGTGGTGGGTATGAAAGCCCTCTGTAAACTGTGCGGAGCTGTGCAGGTGAGAGAGCTGGCCCTGCTCGCGTGGCACATGCACGTGCTCTGGTCAGAAAGGCCTGGCAGCAGGGCCAGTAAGCAGAGCTGCAGCAAGGCGAGGACCATGCCACCCCAGACTGGGCTGCAGTGAAGATGGCCATGATGCCAGTGGCCCCGCTGGGTCCCTGAATATTCACAGTGGATGAGGGTTTGCTGGGCAGGTGGATATCAATGCCCCTGTTCTCAGATGTGGAAATGGAGTCTCCAGCCCAAGGTCACAAGAGCCAGTGAGGGACAAAGCCAGAACTGGGGCCCATTCAGCAGGGCACCCAGGGGCTCGGATATACAGGGACCACAGAGAGGCCAGAGCCAGGTGCACCCACAAGATTTTAACAGCCTCTGTCCTAGAGGTCACAGGTCAGAGTGAGTGCTGGCTGTGTGCATGGCTAGGGTGACCAACTTGTCCTGGTTTGCCCAGGGCATTTCCAGCTTTAGCGTTGACTTTGATGGTCTGTGACTGAGCCCCACTGGCTCTGGAATCAAGCCTGTTCCTTCTAGGAGGCTCCTAAATACCCTCAGCGGGGCCATTCTCAGTTGCACTGCACCCCACACTAGCCCCTCTGTCACCAGGGAGATCTGCGCGTCGCATGGCCCACAGGAGTTGGAGGTGTGAGAAAGAGCTGGGTATGGCAGAGTCAGGAGTGGCCAGTGTGTGCAGACAGAGAGGGAGGGAGGCTGAAGCCCAAGACACTGTCTCTGCCACTCCCTTGTGCCCCCTGTCTCTGTCGCTGCATGGTCACCCCCCTGTTCCTCCTAGGCATCTTTCTCCCACCCCCACCCACCACACAGCCCCTGCCACATCGCCAATAGCTCCAAATGCCAGCGTGTTCACAGGCCTGTGCCCACAATGTGGCTGGCTGAGGAAGGTGTGGTTGTGACTAGCCTCTGACACTTGGGCTCTTTCCTGTGGCCCGATGGCACCTACACCCTCCGTGAAAACGCCCTGCAGCGGGGCACCCTCCAGCACCTGCCCCTGGCCCTCACCCACTGGCATGCCCAGGGCTCTGGCTCCCAGCCTTCCTGGCCAGGACCAAATCCACTCTTCTGAGGAAGTGGCCCGGGATATGGCTGATAGCATCCGCAATGATTGGCAGGGCAGGCTGGACATGGCTCCTGTGTCAGGAGCCAACGTGCCCATGCCCGTGGCCAGCTCACACTCCAAGGCAGCCAACTTTGCAGACCACAAGACACTCCAGGACCAGTACAGCTTCAGCACAAGTTTGGTGGCATGTCACTCGTACAGGTGAGCAGGCACAGGGGTGAGGCCTCCTGGGCTCGGGGAGAGGTCAAGGTGAGCGTAGCATTGGAAAGGAGGAAGGAGTAGCAATTCTCTATTTGCAATGAGAAGCAACAGAGATAGAAACGTGGGACAGAAAGCCACTAGAACAAAAGCCACTCACAATGCCACCCAGAAGCTTTCCCTGGGGTAGGAATGATTGAGCAGTTTTAGTTACTAAGAGCAAGGTCAGTGGTGTGGGTGGTGGCCCAGATGGGGAATAATGCCGACGGTGCACTTAACACACTGCCGGAGGATTTTTCTGTACTTTTCAAACTTTCAACATGGGTTTGATAATTGGGGGGAAAAAACAAACAAAATCAAAGCTACAAGTTTGTCAGCGCCCATCTTAAATGTTGTCTCTTCCGTGAAGCCTCCTGTTACGGACATCCAGGCCTGGTCCATGGCCTCTTTTGTAGCATTTGTCACAGGTAAGGTGACACAGGCACTTATATCCTCCCTTTATAGCCTATTGGGAAATAAGTTGAGCATCTTCCATCTACCTTTTTGTCAAATTGCACAGAATCAGTGCTTGATTAATTGTGTAAATGGACAGATGTCCCTCTTCTCTCTCTCAGGAGACAAGATCTAAGGTACTCCTCTAAGGAGGCACCCGACTGCCATCCCGGCTTCCTCCCATGGTGCTGCCATGTTGCTCCACGCCCCGAGCCCCCCCCCCATCCTGGACGACAGGCCGGTCACAGGGAAAACACCTTGCTCCTCACTGCCCACCTCACACCGGCCTGCGGGATCCGGCCTGCGCCTCTGCTCCTCCAGGGGCCCACCTTAAATTGTGCTTTTGCTTTTGTTTTTTTTTTTGAACAAAAGCTCTATCTTTACCCCAAAGATTAATTCTGTCTTCTAACTCCATGCCAAACCAGAAGAAAAAGAGAGCTGCTTGTGAACTTAGAATGGCATTTCCTCCCACTTCTTGACAGCAGGCATTCCAACACAAAAGGTCCTAATCTCAGAACTGCCCTTCATATTGAGAAGCAGAGTCTCGGAAAATACAATCAAAACATGCGCCGGGCTGGTACCTGAAATGATCTACCCAAGTTCCTTGCCCCTCCCCTGGTCCCGCCCCCACCCCGTGCGCATGCTCCAACAGCTGGCTGACCAACCTCCCCCCCCTTCCCCCTAGTGCGCATGCTCCAGCAGCTGCCTGCCCCCTCCCCAGTGGTGGGGAGGTCACTGATTCCAAAGGGTGCTTACTTTATGATGGGACCACTTTATAAATAGTTGTGATTAATTTATTCCTGATAATTTTCCCATGGGAAAGGTATGATAAGAGTTCATAACAAGAATGATTCAACTGACAAGCAAATGTGGTTTGTATATGTGGCACAAAAGACAAGATAATAAAGCCATTCCAAAAAAATTTAAGTAAAATGTCCTTAAAAACCACAATTCAGCCTATTTCCTAAGAAGTCAGTGAATGTTGCATCGGATTCATAGAGTTAGATGAACATGCTTTTTACGGAAGAAATAATCTTGATATATAACATAATCCTGAGACATAATACATAAAACATAGCAACTACAATACAAGGCATATGTTAAGGATATCCCAAGGTTATCAAGTAAAGAGGATTAATGAGCCTAGAGTACAGTCCAGACATCTGGATTTTTATAAAACTTCGTATTTGCACCTGACGTGCATCCCTCAGGGCAATCTCACTTGCTAAGGCTGTTGTTTCTTACCCTAAGCTCAAGTCTGCCTCTTCCACCTAATGTCCCAGTCTGGTCACCCAGCGCGACCTCCTCCACCTCCAGCATGGCTGTGCTGGACAGAGGTAAGGGCTCCCGAACGTTTGCTCAGGAGCCTGCACCACGTGCAATGTGGTCCCAGTTCCTAGAGCACTTTGACAGCCCTGGCAGTAGACAGGGCCAATTTGGGCACAGAGGGAGACGTGGACACTCAGGAGACTTCCCAGCACCTCTGGTTTGTGCATAAATGAGCACACTCAGCCCGGAAGCCGGGTCTTCCAATTCCTTGGCCAGTGCCACATTCTCGACCTACAGAATCGCTGCTCTCAGGAAGCTCTGGGCTCAGTCTGTGCCAGTCCCAGCTCTGCCTCTCGCCGGCTCTGGAACCTCTCAGCTTCCTTTTCCTCATATGCAAAATGGGAAGCAGGACCAGAAAATGGGGGGCCAGAGACCCTTGCTCTTGCTCTTCTTGGCACTTCACCCCAACTGCTCCAGCTCTAAGCGTCGAAAGGAGCCACCTAGGTGTTAAGAGCAAGGGTACTGGACTCAGCCAACCTGGATTCAAATCTCAGCTCTGCCACTTACTATGTGACATTACGTAATGTCCTTATAAGAATTAAATGAGATAATGCGCATGAAGTGTTTAACGCAGTGTCTGCCCCCACTAGGTGCTCAAAAAAAAATTCAAAATTTGATCGTTTAATCCCCCAATCTCTCCAATATGCAACTATTCTAGATTCTCTGTTCCCAGATTGTCTGTGCTTTAGCTGCCTGGCTCCTGCTTGATGCCCTTCGGTGACAGGAGCACAGGGGGTGGTTGGCCAGGGGAGGACACTGACCACACGAGGGGCTGTGGGACGGGGCATGGGGAAGATGGGATGTTTGACCCATGACACAGGCTGCAGATCTACGAAAAAGCTGGCAAGCTTGGAAGTTGGTGAATGTTCCAGACAGCACAGAGCAGCTGACAGGGTGAGGGCAAGAGGAAGGATGAACAAACAGAGAGGATTCCACTGGTTCTCTCCTGGGCGTTGGGGAGTGGGTGGGGATCAGCCCCTGGAATGGGCAGGAGGTGTGCAGATGTGAAAGGAAAGTGCTCATTTGGGATAAGGTGAGTTTGAGGTTTCTGGGACTCCCTCAAGGGAACCCACACCCACACACATTGAGCAGCCAGGCCTGGGTGCTCCCTGGGCTGGGGAAAGTTCAAAGAATCCTCATCAGCCTCTGGAAGGTACTGGAAGCCACAGGAGTGGGTGCACGGACTCTGCAGCGAGTGCCTGCAGTGAGAAGAGAAGCTTGACCATGGAATTGAAATAGGAATGACTCCTAATAGCTTGAGGTCATGCCCTTTGAGAGAGAATTTTCTGACTCCTGGGCTAACCAACTCCCTTCCCAGAGCAGGACCCGATCTTCAACCCTCTGTGCACATACCTCTGCATCCCCCCCAGTGCCAGGGGCTAACACCCATCCTTGGACACATTCTCCAGCAGAATTAGGGATCCTTCAGCAAATGACACTTGTAACAGCCCGCCTGCTCTCCAAGATGGAGAGGCATGCCGATTACATCTCCGCCGTGTCCCTTGCTAAACCCTGGTGCCTGGGGCTTTTTGCTTTTATCTTTTAATTTTTAATGACGAAAATTTCCAAATACGTACAAAAGCAAAGAGTATAATAAACCTTCCTGTGCAAGCCATAATCCAGCTTTCATAATTTTCATAATAACTTGTGGCCAACCTTCATTCATACACTCCCCATGTCCACACACATGCACATGCTCCACCCCTCACCTGATTACTTTGAGGCAAATCATAAGTAATTCAGCATCTATCTCTAAATGATAAGATCTTGTTATAGAAAGTAACTCCCTACTGAAGAATAACGTACACACTGACAGGTGCACAGACAGTATGTATGTGCTTAAAGAATAAGGAATATATCCATGAAACCCGAGTAACCTCTTCCCTTAGCGAGAAATAGAGCATCACAACCCCCTAGAATCAATCCCCTCCACCTATCCTCCCCATCCCTAACCTTCCTTCCCAATATGCCCACTATTCTGACCTCTGTTGCCATAGATCATGTTCCCTATTTCGAGCATCGTTTACTTGGAGTCATACAGTTTGTGTTCTGTTGTGTCTGGCTTCGTTCAGTCAGCACCTTATGTGAGATTCATCCATAGTTGTTTCTTGTATCCATCGTTCATCATGTTTTGCTGCCATGTGGCATCCTATTGCATGAATATGCTACCGTTTTTGTAACAGAGGTAAGGGTCTGAAAAAGGGCGAGGAAATGTTTTGTGAGTTGTCTCTTTAAAACTCCCCACCCTTTTTGGAAATTAAAACCTGCATTCCTGCCAGAGGCCAGTAATCAAAGGGACAGAAAAAATGTTCTTTACTGTTATCTTAAACCACGGGACATGGCTCAACAGAATTGTCCAGACAAAGACCACCAGATCATCATCACTGGAGATAAGCTTGAGGGAAACAACCAATTATAGTTAAACAACAATAACCTGAGGTTACAGGATGTGATGCTGGCCACATAGACTCCAGCCCAACTGTCCATCGCCCCCCTCTTTCTAAAAAGCCCAGTGTTTCTGCTTAAAGCAAGGACAGCAGTCTTTGAGATGCTAGTCCACTGCTCTCCTCATTTGCCAGCAAATTAATAACTTTCTCTTTCCTGTTCCTCAACCCACTTGTCCTCATTCTTTGCTCTCCCTGATTTGGCCCCACGGACAAGTACGAACTTTTGGTAACACCTGTAGTTCTCATATATTCTTAAATTGTTAGGAGTTTTTTTCTCTAGCATGAATGGGTGTTGAATTTTATCAAATGCTTTCTCTATATCAACTAAGATTATCATGTGATTTTTATACTTTTTCCTGTTATGTAATAAATTATATTGATTGATTTTTAAATAGTAAATCATCCTTGCATCTGATCCTGAAATAATCCTAGCTTTGTCATGTTATATTATTCTTCTTGTATATTACTGGACTCACTTCGCTAAAATATTTTTAGAATTTTTTCATCTATAATTATGAGAGAGATTGACCTGTACTTTTTATTTTTTGTAATGTTCTTGTGAGGTTTTGTTATCAAGGTGATTCTCACCTCACAAAATGAATTAGGAAATGTTTCCTCTTCTATTCACTGGAAAATTTTGGGTGATATTAGTATTGTATTGTCCCTAAATATTTGGATGGAATGCACAGTTAAGCCTTGGAGTTATCTTTGTAGGAAGGTGTTTGTTTTCAACAGATCAAATGTATTTTCAACTATAGCAACTAAGACTTTATGGTACTAGCAAAAGGATAAATGTATAGATCAATGGAATAGAATTGTATTGTAAATAGTTTTAATTTTCTGTATATTATGATGTTTTGACATGCTAAAAATAAAAAGTGAAAATGAAAACAAACCTTTCTGACTGGGAAGAGACTGTTCTCTAGCTAATTCTTAAGGTAGCAAACCCCCTCCCCCCACCCCCCACCCCCCAGGAGCTGGCCTTTCACATGCAAACTAATTAATCCAGAGCCAGACCTCCTCTATCTGGCCCACACACCCCAGGAAGCAATATTCTCAGGTCTTAATCATCCCAGGCCCAGCTGCCAGACCACTAGAGACCACCCCCTAGATCCCAGAGCCCATGGGAATTGCTCAAGCAAGCCAGTGCTACCCTGTTCATCCTGCCTGCCTTACCTTTCCCAAGGAAACCCCAGCCAAGACTCTGGCTAGATGCTGTCTCCATACCCCTGTCTTCTGCCTCCTGAACACCCTGGTGTCTCTCTCATGGGGCCCTGCATAGTGGGCCATGCCTCCTGTCATGAGGACGGCAATGGTTTGAGTGTCCTCTCCAAAACTTGTTTGGAAATTGAATTTGTCATTGTGATGGTATTAAGAGATGGGACCTAGCCGGGCATGGTGGCTCACACCTGTAATCCTAGCACTCTGGGAGGCTGAGGCAGGAGGATGGCTTGAAGTCAGGAGTTCGAAACCAGCCTGAGCAAGAATGAGACTCCCATCTCTACTAAAAAAAAAAAAAAAAATAGAAATTAGCTGGACAACTAAAAATATATAGAAAGAATTATCTGGGCATGGTGATACATGCCTGTAGTCCCGGCTACTCAGGAGGCTGAGGCAGTAGGATCTCTTGAGCCCAGGAGTTTGAGGTTGCTGTGAGCTAGGCTGATGCCCCGGCACTCTAGCCCAGGCAACAGAGCAAGACTCTGTTTCCAAAAAAAAAAAAAAAAAAAAAAAGAAAGAGGTGGGACCAGGTGGGGCCTTTAAGAGGTGATTAGTTCCTTGAGGGATTAATGCTGCTCTCCTGGGGCAGGATTAATTGCTGTGAGAGTGGGTCGTTATAAAGTGAGGCCACCCCTCGTGTTTTATCCCTTTTGCATGCTTCCCCTTCCTCTTCTCCCTTCTGCTTCTCTGCCATGTTATGACCCAGCACAAGGCATTCATCAGAAGCCAACCAGTCGCAGCCGCCTAATCTTGGACTTCCCAGCTTCCAGAGCATTAAGAAATAAATGTATTTTCTTTATAAATTGCCCGGTCTATGGTATTCAGATATAGCAGTGCAACATGAACTAAGATAAGGACCTATGAGTATAATAGAACTTGTTTTTTCCTGAGCCTCTGTGGCTGTGCTTGGCTGACCACCTCATTCAAGAATACAAAACACAGCCTATATTTTTATGGTCCGTTGATTTTCAACAAGGTACAAAAACCATCTCATGGGGAAATTTTAGTCTTTTCAACAAATGGTGCTGGGACAACTGGACATACATATGCAAAACAACGAAGTTGGACCCTTACCGCTCATTATATACAAAAATTAACTCAAAATAAAGCAAAGACCTAAAGGTAAGGGATACTATAGTTAACCCCTGGACAATGCAGGGGTCAGGGGCACTGAACCCCTACACAGTAAAGAATCTGCATATCATTTTTGACTCCCCCAAAACTTAACCACTAATAGCCTACTGTTGACTAGAAGTCTTACTGTTAACATAAATAGTTGATTAACGTATTTTGTATGTTACGTGCATTATATGCTGTATTCTTACAATAAAGTAAGCTAGAAAAAGAAAATGTTATTAAGAAAATCATCATAAGGAATAGAAAATACATTTACTATTCATTAAATGGGAGTGGATCATCATAAAGGTCTTTATCCTCGTTGTCTTCATGTTGAGTAGGCTGAGGAGGAGGAGGAGGAGGAAGAGGGGTTGGTCTTGCTGTCTCCGGGGCGGCAGACGTGGAATGGGGGCAAGAGAGGCAGACGCACTCAGTATAACTTTGTGGAAATACATCATAATCTCTGTCTCACTTTTTTGCTTTTTCATTTCTCTAAAAATATTTCTATATGGCATCAATCCTTCTTTCACCATTTGCTGTAGTTTCAGTGCCTGTATCACAGAAGGGTCCACGTCGTAAAGGAAGTCGAAGGCAGTCTTGAATACTTGGAACCCTTCTGCCAGATTGTCTAATGTCAATTTCTTCTCTGGCACGGGTTCTTCCTCATCATCTGGCACTGGTTCAGAAAGCACTCATCTCCATCAAGTCATGTTTTGTCCATTCCTCTGGAGTTGTGTCTATGAGCTCTTGATTTTCTCCGAGATCCATATCTTGAAAACCTTCACACACCCCCACCACCGTTTTTGCCATATCCACAATGTCTTGAGTGATTTCCTCGACTGTCTCTGTTGTAAGCCCTATGAAGTCATGCACAACATCTGGACACGGTTTTCTCCAGCAGGAATTTCCTGTTTCAGGCTCGATGGCTTTCATGGCTTTTTCTATAACAAGAATGGCATCTTCAATGGTGTAATCCTTCCACACCTTCGGGATGTTCTCTCAACTGGGGCTCTCTTCTACAGCATTGGTAATCCTTTTCACAGGGTACTGTGTGTAATGACCCTTAAATGTTCTTATGACCCCCCGATCCAGAAGCTGAATTAGAGACACTGTGTTAGAGGCAAGTAGACTACTTCAATAACTTTAGTGTTAAACTCATGGGGTCCAGGTGGCCAGGGGCATTGCCTAAGACCAAAAAACTTTAAAAAGCACTCCCTTACTGGCAAGGTATTTCCTAACTTAAGGGACAAATGCATACATGGAACCAACCCAGAACAAATGTTCTCATTGTCCAAGTTGCCTTCTTGTGCAACCAAAAGACTGGCAGCTGGTGTTTATCATTTCCCTTCAAGGCACGGCGTTAGCAGCCTTATAGATAAGGGCAGTCCAATCACAAACCCAACTGCATTTGCACAAAATGATGGAGTGAGCCTATCTCTTCCTGCCTTAAATCCTGATGCTCACATCTCTTCCTTACTAATAAACGTCCTTTGTGGCATTTTATTTTTCCAAAATAGGGCACTTTCATCTTCATTAAAACCTGTTGGGGCAAACATCATTTCTGCTCAATGATTTTCTTAATGGCTTCCAGGAAACCGTCTGCCCCCTCTTGGTGGGCAGAAGATGCTTCTCCTGTTACCTTGACATTTTTTAAGCCAAACCTCTTTCTAAAATTATCAAACCATCCCTTGCTGGCATTAAATCCACCAGCTTTAGATCTTGCACCTTCCTTTTGTTTTAAGTTGTCATATAATGACTTTGCTTTTTCTCAAATCATATTAGAGCATATAGGCATGCCATTCTTATAGCAATCCTGCACCCGCAAAAAAGCTGCATTTTCAATATGAAATAAAAGGGTATTTTACAAAAAGTGCAAGGTTTTTATGCCTGCTGATGTAGCTACAGTGATGGCTTCATGAATTTTCTTTTCTTATTTTTACAGTAGTTCTTATGCAAAATTCATTTATCTTGAAATGAGCAAATGAAGCAGCAGGCTTCACTCTGTGGTTCATATCAAGCAATTCAATCTTTTCTTGCAATATCATGACTTTTCTCTGCTTCTTGGGAGAACTTCCAGCATCACTAGTGGTACAAAGGTATGGGTCCCATGGCGTTATTCAAGATTTCTGGTATTGCACTAAACAAGATGAAAAATACATGAGAACTGGATTGAGCACTTTTTGCTGTAATGCACAATTTTACTGGAGAGACAAACTGCTAAAATGGAACTGATTAGTGTCACTTGGCATTTTAAGCAGATACTTGCAACACTTGAGCTCACCACAATAGCAACAGGAGGTATCTATGAAATTATTACAGTGGTACAGTACGCACTACAGTTTATTTGTGCAGTTATGATTTAATATTGTATATTTACATTTCTTTACATTTCTCTCAACTGTGAATGGTGCCATGAATGGTCTGTGTTCGTATGCATACGTTGAGATACATTTTAAATTTTTATAATAGATTTGTGTATATTTTATGGTAGTAAATGATAAAATAGACTAGTGTCTATATGTATTTTATGCATTCATGATATACCTAACTTTTTCTTAATTTTTTTCAATATTCTTAGGATACTTCTAGTTTTTTCAAACTGTCATAAATCTCCAAAACATTTTCCAGTATATTTATTGAAAAAAAAATCTACATATAAGTGAACCTATACAGTTCAAACCCATGTTGTTCAAGGTCCAACTGTACTATAAAACTTTTAGAAGAAAACATTCCCACAAATCTTCACAACCATGGATTAGGCCATTTTGTCTTAGATATGCTACCAAAAGGATAAACAAGAAAAGAAAATAAATATATTTAAATTTACCAAAATTAAGACCTTTTGTGCTTCTAAGGACATTATCAAGAAAGTGAAAAAGATGACCCACAGAGTGGGAAAAAGTGTCTGCAAATCATGTATCTGATAAGGCTCTGGTATGCAAAATACATTAAGAACTTTTACAACTTAACAATAAAAAACCAAATAATTAAAATATGAACAAAGTATTTGAATAGACATTTCTCCAATGAAGACATACAAAAGGAGCTATAAGCACATGAAAAGGTGTTCAACTTTAGTCCCTAGGGAAATGCAAATCAAAACTACAATAAGTGCCACCCACTAAGATGGCTAAAATCAAAAAGACAGGTGACAATGAGTATTGGTGCTATGATCTGAATATCAGTGTGCCCTCTTCCAAATTCATACATTGAAACTTAATCCCCAGTATGGTATTAAAAGTTGGGGCCTTTGAGAAGTAATTAAGTCCAGATGAAGTTAGTTGCATCCCACATATTTTGGAATGTTGTGCTTTCACTATCATATTTACTATTGTATTTTTACTTATTCTTTGACTCGGGTTACTTTGAAAGATTTTGGTTAATTTCTAACCATTTTGGGATTCTTTGGCTTTTGTTCTTGTTATTGATATTTAGCTTAATCTATTGAGTAATAGGACAATCTATAAATTTTCAATCCACTGAAATTTTTTGAGACTTATTTTATGGCCCAATATAAGGCCAGCTTAGGTAAATGTTCAATGTTCTTGAAAGAAGGGATTTGTTTGTTTGTTTTGGTACAGGGGTGCAGTGTCCTATATATGTCCAATTGTGTCAAGCTTAAAAATGTGTTCAAATCTTTTTTATTTTTAATAATTTTATTGTCATTTGCTTATTTTATCAGTTACAGATAGAAAGAGGTAAGTTAACATCTTTCATGATGATTATGCATTTATTCTGTTCCATTGCTTTAGTTTTCTTCGGTAAGATCTCTATTATACACAGGTTGGATCTTCTCTGTCTTCCATATCTATCACTTTTATACCTTTTTTACCATGGATTTTTTTTTAAGTTTTATTTTTTGATTTTTAAAAATTTTTTCTCCTTTTATCTTCTATTTCTCTTATGACCTTATTTATGTTATTTATTCTTCCAGTTTGTTTTCATTCCTGAAACGATTTTTTTATATAAAACAAATGGTTTTTCTTTACTGAATTTTATGTGAGCTCTTTGAAATCTTCATTTTGTCCAATTATATAATCTCTTAATTTTTACGATCCTGACTTAGATGTTAGTTACACGGATTCTAGCATTTAAAAAAAAATTCTTCAGGCCAGCCGCAGTAGCTCATACCTATAATCCTAGCACTCTGGGAGGCTGAGGCAGGAGGATCACTTAAGGCCAGGAGTCTGAGACCAGCCTGACCAATGGTGAGACCCCATCACTACAAAAAATGGAAAAATTAGTCAGGCATGGTGACACACTTATAGTCCCAGCTACTGTGGAGGCTGAGTCAGGAGAATCACTTGAGCCCAGGAGTTTGAGGTTTGCAGTGAGCTGTGATGACACCACTGTACTCTAGCTGGTGCAACAGAGTGTGACTGTCTCAAAAAAGTCCTCATTTTGAAATATTAAATTAAAATTTTCATTTGTTTTGTAGGCATATCTTTTTAGAGACCATTGCCTGATGACCTCTTATTATGCTAATCAGCCTCGTTTTCTTAGAACTCTGAATGAGACTGAGTTTCTTTTCTACAATTCTTTTCTGTTGCTTAAGTGAGATAGGTTTTCCTATACCCTTCTGTGGGGTGGATGGGTAAGGATTTCTTAGCCAAAATTCATGACTCTAGGGCTCCCTCTTCTGTTGTCCTTAAAAATGTCTTTACAGTGTGGCTTCAAAAGGGTCTAAGAACTGCTCCCTCTGTTACCCTCCCCGATCTCTTTGCCATCCTTCTTAGAGTCTGCTCCAGCTACTTTGCCTGGAGGTGAGGCTTTGCCCTCAAAAGGATATATAATTGGTGAATTTCAGGATTTTATGGAGAGATATCATGAGTTGTTGAGAGGATTAATTTACATGACAACATAAACTCACAAGGTGCCTGAAAGACAATGAGTGTTAAACATGGGATACCTAAAGTAATGAGAATTATGAATACCCACCCATTTATCCCTACACACTCGTGCTACCCATAAATACATGCCATTTCCCTAATGTGAGTCACTCTTTCTCACCTCCATGCCTTTGCTCCTCCCTGAAAATCTCTGCACAGTCTGTGCCACCTGCCAGTCATTCCAGAGCATATTACCCTGGTGACGTCAGCGACCCAAAACCACCACTCCCCTCTCTGGACCACTATAGCTCCTCATTTCTTCCTTTCTTCTTTTTTTTTTTTTCGATTTTTTAATTTTTTTTGAGACAAGGTCTCACTCTGTTGCCTTGGCTAGAGTGCAGTGGCACCCAGGAGTTTGGGGTTGCAGTGAGCTATGATCACACCATCATACTCTACCCGGGGCAACAGAGCAAGACTCTGTCTATAAATAAATAAATAATTGGATCTACCATTTCATGCAGCAGTCCCATTACTGGGCATCTACCCAGAAGAACAAAAGACACTCTATAAAAAAGACACCTGCACTCGAATGTTTATAGCAGCACAATTCACAATTGCAAAGATGTGGAAACAACCAAAGTGCCCGTCAACACGTGAGTGGATTAATCAAATGCGGTATATGTACACCATGGAGTACTACTCAGCTATAAGAAACAACAGTGATATAGCACCTCTTATATTTTCCTGGATAGAGCTGGAACCCATTCTACTAAGTGAAGTATCCCAAGAATGGAAAAATAAGCACCACATGTACTCACCAGCAAATTTATATTAACTGATCAACAACACCCAAGTGGACATATAGGAATAACATTCATCGGGCATCGGGCAGGTGGGGGGGGGATGGGTATATCCATACATAATGAGTGCAATGCGCACCATCGGGGGGATGGACACGCTTGAAGCTCTGACTTGAGGGGGGAGGGGAGGCAAGGACAATATACATAACCTTAACATTTGTATCCCCATAATATGCTGAAATAAAATATAAATAAATAAAAATAAACACTCCATCAACCAGCAACATGAAATACAAATATGAACAGTACATTGTGCTGGTCAGATGCATGGGGCTATGGGGTTTTTAGGAGGAAACTTTTTTAGCTGAAAGACAGATGGAAAAGTCTCAGACACTGCTCAATTTCTTCCAAGGAGTCATTAGTCAGGCTCTTACTCAGAGCTGCTTCTTCTTCTTCTTCTTTTTTTTTTTTTCCATTCAGGTTTGAGCTCAGTGAGACATTTTTGTTTTCACAAGCCCTTGGCCACTAGTAATCCATCAGAACACTCCCAGCCATGGCCCAGCGTGGCTGGCTGGCCAGGCCAGATGGCAGGCAGACCTTCAGAACATTCACGAAACCCACACCAAATTCTTACACCGTATAACCTGAGACTACCCCTCTCACAAGAAATTTCAGACCTACCGTTCTTTAAAAGAAATCTCAGAAAACTGGGAGCTTGGTGATGAGTTAGAAATCCAGTTTTTCCAGACATTGGAATTTCTCTTGGATGTGGGTTTACTAGACAGCTGGGCTCCTCTGAGAACACCAGCCTCAAGCCAGAAAACCTGGGTTTGGTCCCTCCTCTGCCACTTGTTGGCCACACGATGTTGGGCGAGTACTTCTTGTTGCTGGGTCTCAGCATTTTTTTTTAATTTAAAAAAAATTATAGATGGCATTCTGCCTATGTCACAACATCATTAGGTGCAGATAAAATAAAGACCCTGTCTCAACAAAGAAACAAAACTCTTTGTAAATGGTAACGTCTGTGCTACACAAAATCAGGAGAGTTGAGGGGCCGATGGGAAGCTGGGGCTGCCACTTCAGACACTGTGATGGGATCCCTGAAGCAAACGAGGGGGCCGAGAAGGCAACCTGGTGATAGCGAAGAGCAAGGCACAGAAAGGAGAGGAGATGGAAGGCCGTGAAGTCCAGAAGGGAAATACAAAAAGGACATGAGGGAAGGGGGCAGCCTGATGTCTTTTCAGTTCCTTTTAGCTCCAGCTGAATCTTGGGACATTGCTACAGTCGCTACAGAACAAAAGACACTCTATAAAAAAGACACCTGCACTCGAATGTTTATAGCAGCACAATTCACAATTGCAAAGATGTGGAAACAACCAAAGGGCCTGTCAATAAGTGAGTGGATTAATAAAATGTGGTATATGTACACCATGGAGTACTACTCAGCTATAAGAAACAACAGTGATATAGCACCTCTTATATTTTCCTGGATAGAGCTGGAACCTATTCTACTAAGTGAAGTATCCCAAGAATGGAAAAACAGCAGTTCCCATTCTTTTCATCGATTGAAACCAAAACAAATGCAGGTCTCTTCGTCTGTTCAGGCTGCTATAATAAAGCTACCATAGACTGGGCCACTTGAAAGGACAAAGATTTCTATCTCACAGCTCTGGAGGCTAGAAGTCTGAGGTCAAGGTGCCAGCACGTTGGGTCCTGGTGAGTCTCTCCTCATTGTATCCTCACCTGGTGAAAAGAGGGTGAGGGAGCCCTCGGGGGCCTCTGTTATGAAGGCACTAATCCCATTCATAAGGGATTAGGAGCTAATTACCACCCCCATGACCTGATTACCTTCGAAGGCTCCACCTCCTAGTGCCATGATACTGGAGTTAGGATTTCAGCATACAAATTTGGGAGGGGACACAAACATTCAGTCACCACAGCAGGAGAGTGTCCATCTACTACTCGTTTCCAAAATATGCACATTAGTATTCTAGATTCTTGTTTTATTAACCAGTAGAGACAAATGTGGTAGAATGAACCTCATATCAAAGGTGTTACAAACTCCCTCTTCATTTTACCTAAGTCGGGCCAATCTCATATGAAAATGCTATCGGTATAAGCTGTCATCCACCATGGGCTTAG
Organism: Microcebus murinus; assembly: GCF_040939455.1. Taxonomy (NCBI): domain Eukaryota; kingdom Metazoa; phylum Chordata; class Mammalia; order Primates; family Cheirogaleidae; genus Microcebus; species Microcebus murinus. The sequence continues at coordinate 53,011,873 of NC_134117.1, read as the reverse complement.
ATCTCTAAGATAAACAGGAAAAACACTTCCCCTTCATCTAGTAGTGTGAATTAACTTGTGGTAGCTATACTTAACCACAGTCCTTCGAGGCTTTTGAAATAAAATAGAAAGAATAGAATGGGCAATCAGTCAATACTTAACGAAAGAACAAAGATCAAATGTGATAGAATAGCTGTCCTTAAAAGCTCCCTTGTTATAAAATACCTAGAGAAGCTGGATTACATGTACCTAATAACATGTATCAAAATGCATAAATGAAATTGAAAGAAAGTAAGAGAAATCCTAATGATCAAAAAAAAAAAAAAACCAAAGCAGCAAGAACTAGAGGGTATAAAGCAGGCCAAAAGCCATGGATGCCCTGAGGACATGTGCCAGGCCAGGAAAACCAGAGCTTCAGGTAATAACGACCACATGAATCACAGGCAATAAGGCCTTGTAAGGTTGGAAAGTAGAGGAATTGAAGTTTAGGCCATACCACATAAAACCTCAATAAACATTTAAAGGGCTAATAATGTCGAAGAAAGGACAGACTATAAAAAGAATCTATTTACTGGGAAAGAGCGTCAAAAAAGAAACTTGTTTGTTTCAGTCTCAAATCTGAGTGGAAGGACAGTTTCTCATGAAACATCATGACCACAGGTCTGCCCTTCCCATACGTTCGAAGTTCAAATGTGCACAATTTGCATGAGTCACAGCATGCCAAGCCAAAAAGTAAAATAGGTCTGAGTTAGTAGAACTGGGAGGTGCTTCCCAGAAGCAAATGCAAACCTACTTTGGAGGAATGTTTTCAACCTAGGCTTGACGGGATTCCCACAGACACAGGGCAGCCAAGAATGAGTTCACAATCTAAAATTACAATTTAAAAGCAAAACACTCAAGGAAACAAACTACCAAAAGAGAGGATTCAGCCAACATAACAAAATAATGAGCTGTACCAAAGGCTTTATATGTTGACATAGCTAGATGTAAAATCCAAAATAAGTATGTTTGAATACTTTTTAAATGTTTAAAAGAATGAATAGAACACATAATTGTAAAATTTGAAAAAAGAATGAAACAGCTTATGAATTTTAAAAAATCACTGAAAGTAAATATTACCTAAACAAAAATCTGGAAGTTTGACTATATACTCCATAGGTAAGACTGAAGGAAAATAGACCATTCATACATGGTTGGTAAGAGTAAAAACTAGTATCTGTCCTGTGAAGGCTATTAATAGTAAATTTAGATACAAAATTGAAAACCCACAAGGTCTTGACCTAGTAATTCAACTCCTGGGAATTTATTCTACAGATATGCCTGTCGGTGTCCAAAATGAGTTATATATAAAATTATTCATTGCAACATTATTTGTAAAAGCAAAAGACTATAAACAATCCAAATGTCCATCAGTAGGAGGCTGGTCCAATAAATTATGGCTCATCCATACAGTGAAATACTGTGCAACAATTAGGAAAAAATAAAATAATGAGGACACTCTCTCTGTGCTGAGAAGGTACCATCTCCAAGATGTATTTTTAATAAGTCAAAGTACAGAGCAAAATGTGTAATATACTACCTCTTGTGTGAGAGGAGGAGAAAATGAAAAACAATAATAGTATTTGCTTATATTTGTGTGAAAAAAACGAACTCAGAGAGGACATCAAAGAAACTAAAAAAGAAAAAGATACAGTGGCACCTGTGAGGGTAACAGATGGAGGAAGGGGCACAGAGAAATTATTCACTACATATCTTTTTATATTGTTTTGATTTTTGCATCTCACTAAATGTATTACCTAATTGTAAAACTCAAAGGATGAATTAACAGCAGATTAGAGACATCTGAAGCAAGAATTAGTGAATTGAAAATAACTGGAGAAAAATAATGACAATTCAGTATAGACAGACAGAAGTAAAAACTAAGAAAAAGAGTGTAACAGACATAGAAGAGAGAGTGAAAAGGCCCATCATATTTCTAACTGGCATTCCAAAAGGCAAAAAGTAGAATGAAGGAGATGGAATACAGGAAGTGATTAACAGCCAAGATTTTTTCCAGATTGTTAGATGATGTGAATCCTCAGATTCAGGAAGCACCACAAATCCCAAACAGAATAAATTTAATTCATCTCTAGATATATACTGTGTAGTAAAATTTCAAAAGACCAGAACTGAAAAGACTTTAAAAGCAGCCTTCTCGCCTTCTCCACAAAATTACAACAACAACAAAAATGACGAATTCTCTATAAAGGACCGACAATTAAACAACAGCAACAGTGGAAGCCAGAAACAGGGGCATCATAACAGAAGTGCCGAGAGGTGTCAACCAGCTAAAAATTATGATTTCAGAACAAGGGTAAAATAAAGATGTTTTAGACAAACAGAAACCGAGAGCACGTTCTACAAGAGACACTCCCCAAAAGCACTTCTAAAGGGTGCACATTAGGAAAACGGAAAATTATCCCCAAAGAAAGTTAGGATGTAAAAGAATTATGAGCAAAGAAATTGGTAAATATAGACAAACATTGTAGTACATAGTAATAGTACTAATAACAAATTTAGCAGAGGAAAAAAAAATAAGATAGAACTAAAATACTGGGCATAACTTTCAGAAGGAGGAAATATGATTTCAGTTAACAGCATTCCAAGATCTTTGCATCCCTGGGAAGAAGGGCAGCAGTAAACTGCCTTCCACTTTGTTCAGAACGCATGTTAGCATTTTCACAGTAACCACTCAAAAATCAGAAGTAGAGAGTGTAAGATCTAAATGAGTAGAGAGAAAAGAATGTACTTTTTAAAGCTCACTCTAAAAAGAAAGCAGGAAAGGAGGGAGGAAGGATACATAGAAAAAGCAGAACAATGAAAAAACATAAAATACGATGGTAGAAACTATTAGAACAGTAATCACACTAAATATAAGTGGACTTAATGCACAAGCAGGTACGCAGCCTGGTTGACTAAACAAAATCCAACTAATTATGTTTAACAGAGACCCATCTAGAGCCTAAGAACAAAGGGAGTTTGAAAGTAAGAAAGATTTCCACGGTGGGTACTAATAAAAAAAAAAAGCTGGTACACTTAAAAATGATTAAAATAGTAAATTTTATATTATGTATGTTTTGCCACAATTTAAAATAACAGTACCAAAAAAGGAAAGTTGGAATAGCTCTATTAATATTAGACAAAATAGACATTTTATCAAAAGGCATTATTGAGATTAAAAAAAGGTCACTATATAATGATAAAGAGTTCAATTCACCAGGAAGACAAAATAATACCAAACATGTTTAATAAAGCAACCTCAAAATATATAAAAATTATATATTTATATATAAAATTAAAGAATTATAAAATTATTAAAATTAAAGAATTATAGCATTAGGAAGAAATTAATCAATCTACCTTCCTTATGGGAGATTTTAACATGATTCTCTCAGTAATGAATGTATCAAAAGACCATAGATTTGAACATAGAACTCTGCATCCAAAAGTTAGCAAATACATATTCTCCTCAAGTGCACAGGAGCACTTACAAAAACTGAACATTTAGTAGACTGTAGAGAAAATTTCAACCGACATCAAAGAATGGGTGTCATATAGCAAACATGCCCTGAATACAGTGCGGCTGTGTTAGAAATCCATAACCAAGACAGTGTTTAAAACCCCACATGCTTCAAAATTTTAAAAGCACACTTTTAAATATGCCACAGGCCAAAGAAGAAACCATAACGAAAATTTAGAAAGTATTTTAAAACTGGGCAATAATTTAAAAAAAAATACCAAAACTTTAGAGATGCATTTTAAAAGATTGCTAGAGAGAAACACAGAGGGCTAAAATACTTAAAGAAGAAAGACTGAAATTAACAAGCTAAGGGTTTAACTCAGGAAAAGGTTAGAGGGTGATGGCCGAGGAGCATGAGGTTTCTTTTTGGGGTGATGAAAATGTTCTAAATTTGATTATGATGATGGTTGTACAGCCCTGTGAATACACTAAAAGCCATTTAATCGTACAATTTAAATGGATGGATTGAATGGTATATGAATTATATCTCAATAAAGTTGTGTTTTGAAGAAAAAAAAAAAGAAGTTAGGAAAAGAACAACAGAAGAAGCCCAACGAATAGAGGGTAAAGAAAGGAAATAAAAAGATCAAAATGAAATCAATAAAATGGAAAATAATGGTACAATAGGGAGAATCAATAAAGCCAAGAGCAGGTTCATTGAAAAAAGTAACACGTAAAATTCTTTATCAAGACTGACCTAGAAAAAAAAGAAAAGCCATAAAAGAGTGATCAAAAATGGTCATCATCACCAACTCAGGAAGACATTTGAAAGAGAGAAAGAACATTGTAAACAACTTCATGCCCACAAGTGCAAAATTTGAGACAGAGTGAGATTTCCTAAAATGTAACTTGTCACAACTGATAACAGAAAATTAAAAAGACAGAAAAGCTGAATAAAGCTATAACTATTGAAGACATGGACTCAGTAGTTAAAAATCTACCCAACTACAAAAAGAGTGCCGATCATCCACAAACTCTTCCACAGAATGGAAAAAGAAAAAACTCAACTCACTTTATGAGAATAAGGGTAGAACAACAGAACTGTGGGTAACACATATGAGGGCTGAGGGAGAAGAACCTCAAAGTTTCACAACCCCATAAAGAAAAGGGACCAAAGAATTATCACAGGATGAAGAAAACAGCAGCTGTGATAGCATTTTGGATCTCTAACATATGCACGATAATTGCCATCTAAACACTTGTTTTGTTAAAGGACCTCTTTGATTACAGTTCATGGCTGCAGTTTATGTGCTAGGTACAGTTATATAAGTGATGCAGTCAGGATCTATCTCCCTCATGCAGTCTATGTCTTAGTCTGCCCCTGCTGCTATAACAAAATAACTGAGACTGGGTGATTTATAAAGAACAGGAATTTATTTCTCACAGTTCTGGAGGCTGGGAAGTCCAAGATCAAGGCGCCAGCAGATTTGGTGTCTGGTGACGGCTCTGTCTCTACTCCATAGATGGCACCTTGTTGCTGTCCTCACATGGCAGAAGGGTGGAAGGGCAAGGGGGGGTGCTAACGGATTCCCTCAAGCCCTTTTATAGGGGCACTAATCCCATTCACCCTATAGGCCCCCACCTCTTAATGCTATTGCATTAGGTATAAAGTTTCAACATGAATTTTGAAGAGACACAAATATTTAAACCATAGCATTCTACCCCTGGGCCGCCACCCCCCCCCAAAAAAAATTCATATCCTTCTTACAAAATACATTCATTCCATCCCAATAACCCCAAAAGTCTTAACTCATTACAGCATCAACTTTAAAGCCTAACACCAGTCTAAGTCTCATCTAAACATCATCTAAGTCAGATACAGGCAAGACTCAAGGTATCCTGAGGCAAACTGCTCTACAGCCGTGAATGTGTGAAATTAAAACAGTTATGTGTTTCCAAAACACAATGGTGGGACTGGCATAGGATAGACATTCCCATTCCAAAAGGGAGCAACATGAAAGAAGAAAGGATCAACAGGTCCTGACCATGTACAAAACCCAACAGGGCAAACAATATTAAGTCTTGAGACTTGAGAATAATCTTCATTGACTCTATGTCCTGCCTTCTGAGCACACTGGAGTGGGGTTGGGTCCCCCAAGGCTCCAGGCAGCCCCATCCCCCTGGCTTTGCTGGACACAGCCCATGTAGCAGCTCTCATGTATTGGAGTCCAGTCCCTGCAACTCTGCTAGGCTGGAATTACATGCTGGTGGCTCTACCAGTCTGGAGTCTCCAGGGTGGTCCTGCCCCCATGACTCCACTCGGCATTGCCCTAGTCGGGACTCTCTGCAGTGGCCCCAACACTGTGGCAATTCTCTGCCTGGGCCCCGAGGCTCTCCAGGACATCCTTTGAAATCTAGGTGGAGGTTGCCATGCACCCATAGGTTGTGCATGCTGCACACCTGGAGAGTTAGCGCCATGTGGCTGCCACTAAGGTTTACAGCTGATACCCTCCAGAGGGGTGGCGATCGCAGACCACACAGCACCTGGGCCCACTGATCCACACCCAGGGTGGTTGAAGAGCTCTGTGCTGTAGTGGCAGCTTTTCGCTCCAGTGCTAAGTAGTGAAGGAATAATTACTCAAAACATATAGTGTTTAGAGAGAAGAAGAATACCAAAGAGAAGAGGAATACCAAAGAAGGAGAAAAATGGCCTCCTCAGCTAAGGTCTTTCTTGTATTCATTACCAAGGATATGTGTAAAAAGTCAGGGAATAAATAAGGATATGAAAACTTAAGCAAGCATAACTCCTTGCAGATAAGGAGCGAGATGTGCAGATATCAGCTAATAATTCTTAGAACAAAGAACTTAGCTGAAGGACAAATGTCTGGGCCGTTTGCTGACTTCTTCAACGACATCCATACCATCAGCTGTTTTCAGCTGGCCTTGGCACACAGCAGACAAGCAGCTCCGGACAGGCATTTTCACCTGTCCCTTCATTCACTCCGCTCGCGTTCTTTCCATCCATCCATCCTTTCTTCTAGGCCCGCCCCCCTCACTGTGCCAGAATGCAGCAAAGAACAGAAACTTGAAGCAGCCCTAGAGGACAAACCCTGAGGTCCCACAGGTACCCTGGGCCCCTCCCTGATCCTTGTGCCCTCAAGGCCCTAGTATTCTGGGCCGGTGATGGGGAATGGCAGCCTTAAAGATCTCCGAAATGCTTTGGGGGTCCTTTTTCATTGTCTTGATGAAGACAATGACTTCTGGATTGCTTGCTTGCTTGCTTTTTGCAGTTTTATTTTATTTATTTATTTATTTTTATTTCAGCATATTATGGGGTACAAATGTTAAGGTTACGTATATTGCCCATGCCCCCCTCCCCCCTTGAGTCAGAGCTTCAAGCGTGACCATCCCCCAAACGTTGCACATCTCACTCATTGTGCTTGTATATACCCATCCCCTCCTCCCCCCTCCCACCCGCCCAACATCCGATAAATGTTATTCATATACTTCCACTTAGGTGTTGATCCGTTAATACCAATTGGCTGGTGAGTACACGTGGTGCTTGTTTTTCCATTCTTGAGCTACTTCATTTAGTAGAATGAGTCCCAGCTCTATCCAGGAAAATACAGGAGGTGCTATATCACCTTTCTTCTTGACATACTAATCTCCTTATCAAACATTTCCTTGGCCACTCCCTGGGTGTTCTCTCCTGCACACTTTCTTGTTTTTCACAACTTGGCCAGACTGAAAATTTTCCAACTCTTTCAGTTCTGCTTCCCTTTCAAATTACAAATTCCATCCTTAATTTGTTTCTCTCTTCTCACATTTTACTAGAATCAGTCAAGAAAAGCCATGCTGCATCCTCTACATTTTGCTTGGAGATTTTTTTTTCTGCCTAATATGTTATTTCATTGCTTTTAAGTTCTCTCTTCTATGAACACTAGTACACAAACACAATTCAGCCAAATTCTTGGCACTTTATAACAAAGATCACCTTTCCTCCACTTTCCAAAAACATATTTCTTATTTCCATCTAAGACCTCATCATGAACACCCTTTATTTTTCTGCCTCCACATTTTTGGTCCCGATATTTCTACTAATGTTCTGCTCACAGCCACTTAACCTCTAAAATAATTGATGCTCTCTACAGCTCTCCTCTTCTGGACTCTCACTAGAAAACCCTTTAGAGACCACTCACAGCAATACAACTCTTTTTCAGCACATACTTCCAAACTCTTTCAACCTCTACCCATTACTCGGTTCCAAAACTGGTTATATATTTTTAGGTATTTGTGACAGCAGCACCCCACTCATAGATACCAATTCTGTCTTAGTCTATTCCTACTGCTATAACAAAATACCTTAGACTGGGTAACTTATAAATAGTAGAAATTTATTTCTCGAAATTCTGGAGGCTGGGAAGTCCAAGATCAAGGCACCATCAGATTTGGTGTCTGGCAAGGGTTGCTCTCTGCCTGTTGCTTCATCCTCACATGATAGAAGTAGGAAAGGGCAAAAACAAAAAACTAACAGACTCCCTGAAGCCCTTCTGTAAGGGCTGATGCCATTCATGAGGGTGGAGTTCTCATGACATAATCACCTCCTAAAGCCCCCTTCTTAATACTATTGCATTGAGGATTCAGTTTCAACATGAATTTGGGGCGAGGGCGGACATAAACATTCAAAGATAGCAGGTACCTACAGAGCTTTTCTGTCAAGAGTAGATATTTTGAAACCTAAAAATAATTACCAAAACTGTATGGTTTTGGTAATGCAAAAGAATGAAGTTGGACCTCTTTCTATACACAAAAATTAACTCCAAATGTATTATAGACCTATATGGAAGAGCTAAAATTGTAAAACTCTTAGAAGAAAACATAGGAGTAAATCTTCATAACTTTGGGTTAGGCAGAGACTTCTTAGATATGACATTAAAAGTATAAGCTACAAAAGAAGGAAACAGATAAATTGAACTTCATCAAAAGTAAAAATTTTTGTACTTTAAAATGAACCACCAAGAAAATGAAAAGACAACTCAAGGAATAGGATAAAGTATTTGCAAACCCTACATATGATAAGGGTCTAGAATCCAAAATATAGAAAGAACTATTATTGATACAATTCAACAATAAAGACAAATAACTGAGTTCAAAAAAGGGGAAAAGGACTTGAATAGACATTTCTCCTAAGAAGATACACAAATGGCCAATAAGCACATGAAAAGATGTTCAACTTCATTAGCTGTTGGGGAAATCCAAATCAAAACCACAATGGAATACCACTTGATACCCACTCGGATGGCTGTAACCAAAAAGACAGATAATAAAAAGCTTTGGCAATGACGTGGAGAAATCAAAACCCTCACACATTGCTGGTGGGAATGTAAAATGGTGCAGCCACTTTGGAAAACAGGTAGTTTCTAAAAAAGTTAAACCTAGAGTTACCCCAAGACCCAGTAATTTCACTCCTAGGTATGGACCCAAGAGAAATAGAAACATATGTCCACACAAAAACATGTATACAAATATGTTCATAATAGCATTATTTGTAATAGCCAAAAAGGAAACAATGTCCATACAATCAAATATTATTCAGTAAAGTACTGATACGTGCTACAAAATGATAACCCTTGCAAATATTGTGTTGAATGAAATAAGCCAGACACAAAAGGCCACATATTGTATGATCCCATTTATATGAAGTGTCCAAAGCAGGAAAACCTACAGAGACATAAAGTCGGTTAGTGATGTGGGGAAATGAGAGGTGACTGCCAGCACGTACATGGTTTCTTTTTTGTGAGTGATGAAGATGTTTTAAAATTGATTGTGCTAATGGGTGTACAACTCTTGTGAACATACTAAAAACCATCGAATCATAGGCTTTCAATGGGTGAATTATAAGGTGTGTCAATCACATCTCAGTAAAGCTTTTAATTAAAAAACCATATAGATGGTGTCTGGCAACTGAACAAATTGTGCATTTGCTGCAACTTGTGTCTCTGAGGACAAACTATGTTCAATGCACATTTCAAGTGCTAAGTTTCCACCGGCCAAGACGACTGTTGCCAGTACACAATTCAGAACCAGTTTACGCCTCGACGTCATCGTAGCTCTTTGGTGGACCCCCCCCAGCCCCCTCCCCCAACAACCACCAGCATCTCTTGGACATCAGCCCCTTCGTAAGCCACTCAAAACCCACGGAATGCACATTGCATCATTAGATGGATTTTTAGAATCCCCAAGCTCTCCCTTTGATTTTATAGATGGGGAAACTGAGGCTCAGAAAGTGGTTAAGTATCGACTCCAAGAGCCACGTAGCATGATGTTTCTGGTGAAGCTGGAATTCCTACAGATTTCTCAGAAGGCTTCAGTGTCCCTCGCACTGGCCTTGCCAGCACGGCCGGAAACCGAGCTCCTCGCAGCCTCGGCGCTCAAGCCAGGCAGGAGCCGGAGGGGTCAGGAGGCCACTCCGTCTGGGGCAGGGAGGGGACAGCTGGGAAGAGAAGAGGGGCCAGCTTCCGAGAAGGCAGCGCAAGCCCGTTCCCGTAACAGCAGAGACGCAGGAGGGGCACAGCCCAAGGGATGAGGCTTGAGATGTGACCCTGACACTTGGTGTCACACGTGGGTGTGGTTGCTGTCAACACACAGTCATAGGTCCTGAGAACAGGCCCCCCAGTGACCCCACTGACCCCACCTCAGAACCAGTGCGGTTTTGCCCCCAGAAAGTAGCCCTGTGAGTCACTCCCTCCATGGAGACTTGTCCCCACCCTGACCTCAGGCAAGGCGAAGGGTGAAGGAGACGAGCCTTGTTCCCACCCGACCTCTCCCACCAGCACCTGCAACCCCAGGCCCGGGCTGGGGGCCAGCGTGGGGGCCGCTGCCTCTCCTCGAAAGTGGGGAGCAGGAAGCCCTGTCCGGAGCACATGTTCGGGGTCCGGAGCCTGGGCTGGGCTGGGCTGTGGGCTGGGCAGGAGGTGGGCAGCGTGACGGGAGCCTGCTCGGGGAGGAGGGACTGGTCACAGGCATTGACACTCACCGAGGGCCGGGCACAGGTCGAGCACTCTACACGTGTTGACTCACTCCTCTCTACAACAACTTCCGTGGTCTACATGAATATTACCCCCATTTTCCTATGAGAAAACTGGGGCACAGAGAGGCTAAAGGACCTTGCCAGGCCACACAGCTCATGCATAACCTGGCCCAAGCCCAGGCGGGCTGGCGCCCCGGCCCACCCTCCCAGCTCTTCTTCTGGCCCGCTTCTTACATCTCACACGCCAGTGCTGCGTGTCGGAAGCAGGGGGGTGCCCCTGCCGGCCTGTCGGTCCCCACGGAGCCGAACCTCCAGGTCCTCGGTTCCTGCACCCCTCTGTCTGTTGGCCCCGGCCCCGCCCCGCGGCACTGGCAGGCAGATGAGCCTCCGCCCGGCCAGCTGCTTGCTTCCTGTGGGCTGCCGGCAGGCCCCGGATGAGAGGTGATGACAGGGTGGGTGCAGGTTCGGGAGGGGGAGAGTTCGGGGGACCTGTGACCACAGCCGGGGGCAGGGCAGGAAGCAGAAATGACGTGACCGGGTGATGATCTATGAGGTGGGCCTGCCCGGGGGGCTGACGCCACCATTCGGAGCCCCAGTGGGAGGGAGAGGACATCTGAGCAGCAGCGTCTCCACTCCACGAAGACTCCAGGTAGGGAGGGAGCCGGGCCCCTGGGTGGGAGGGACTGCCGGTCACAGGGAGAGCCCGGAGGAGCAGGAAGACACCTGGGGCGCAGACTGTGCCCTGTCACTAACTCGCGGGGCAGCCTGTGGCGCCTCTGGGCCTCCGTGTGCTCGTGCACTGAAAGAAGAGGTTGGTGCACAGTGTCGGAGGCCCCTGCCAGTGCTCACAGCTAAAGCGTCTGGGAGAGAACACAATGAGGGCAGGGCAGAGATGGAGTCCCCTGGATCAAGGTTGGCCTCCCAGGAGGGAAGAGCGGGGGCACCTGAGGATCCCCCTTCTCCTGTTTACCCCCCTGGGCCAGCCAGGCCGCCTGGAATTCCACCCTTCCCGTCGCTCCTCTCTTAGGGCCCGGAGGTTGGGGTGGGGGAGCGCTACTGCTCTCCACACCCTCTTGTCTCAGGAGCTGCTGACCCCAGCAGGTGCCCAAGGAGAAAGGCCTGTTCAGGTGGGGACAGAGAGGAGATTCTCTATCATAGCAGGCCCAGGTGGGGCCCCAGGGCCACCTGGACATAAGGAAGAACCTTCTAGCCAAACATTGCCCAATAGCGGGCAAGAGGTAGGAAGGTCCCTGTCACTGCCGGCAGGACACCGAGCTCTGCAGGGAGTGTCAGAGAGGAGAGCAGCATGGGAAGGGGATCTGGACAGCAAACCTCACGCCCCACCACACACACAGAACTGGGGGTGTGGCCGTATCAGCAGCTTTTATTCCAGAATTTAGGCTGATGTTCTTCCCCAAGGGAAAATGGGGAGATCAGGGGAGATGCACACCCTCATTTCTTTTCCAAGTCTGTGAAGGGCTTTAGAGATCAAGATAGAGACCAAGACAGCATAAGAGACGTGGTGGGAGAAGGGTGGCCTGTCTGGGGCCAAACATGACACTTCTTCAGAGTCCAGGCTTCCCCAGGTCCCCAGGCCCTTCCCCAAACCTGCTGCAGCTACTCTGTCCCCTCTGTGGCCAGAAACCCCTCCCACCAGCTGCAGTTGTCTCCTGGGGACGGAACCATCAATCTATTTTTTATCTATTTTTATTTTTATTTAATTATTTATTTTTTGAGACAGTCTCGCTTTGTTGCCCAGGCTAGAGTGAGTGCCGTGGCGTCAGCCTAGCTCACAACAACCTCAAACTCCTCGGCTCAGGCGATCCTCCTGCCTCAGCCTCCCGAGTAGCTGGGACTACAGGCATGTGCCACCATGCCCGGCTGATTTTTTCTATATATATTAGTTGGCCAATTAATTTCTTTCTATTTATAGTAGAGACAGGGTCTCGCTCTTGCTCAGGCTGGTTTCGAACTCCTGACCTTGAGCAATCCGCCCACCTCGGCCTCCCAGAGTGCTAGGATTACAGGCGTGAGCCACAGTGCCTGGCCTGGAACCATCAATCTAGATCCACATTCAGCCTTACAGAGTAAAATTCCAGCAAGGGCTCCTCTCGGCTGTGTGACCCTGGGAAAGGCACTTCCCCTCTCTGGTTCTATTTGTACAACGGAGAGGGGGTGGACCAGGCCTGGCAGGGATATTCCAGCTCTGACATTCAGTGACTTAGGACAAATCTCAACCCCTCCCCTCCATGTGCCCTGATGATCCACAGTTGTGGGGCAGAGTGCAGCCCCCCTCCATTCCTCTGCCCCCAGCTTCCCAGAGCCCAAACGCCCCTGTCTCTGCAGCTCAATGGCGGCCCGCTTCCTCCTGGGCATCCTCCTGCTGCAGATGCCTCCGCCAGCCCCCGCCCCCTGCCACACGGCCGCACGCTCGGAGTGCAAGCGCAGCCACAAGTTCGTGCCCGGTTCGTGGCTGGCCGGGGAGGGTGTGGATGTGACCAGCCTCCGCCGCTCGGGCTCCTTCCCAGTGGACACACGCAGGTTCCTGCGGCCCGACGGCACCTGCACCCTCTGTGAAAACGCCCTAGAGCCAGGCGCACTCCAGCGCCTGCCCCTGGCAGTCACGGACTGGCATGCCCAGGGCTCTGGCTGCCAGCGCCGCGTGGCCAAAGCCAAAGCCAGCTCCACCGAAGCCGTGGCTCAGGAGGCGTCTGGCAACATCCGAAACGACTGGAAGGTCGGCCTGGACGTGACTCCCCACCCCACCAGCAACGCACATGTGTCCGTGGCCGGCGCACACTCCAAGGCAGCCAACTTCGCGGCCCAGAAGACCCACCAGGACCAGTACACCTTCAGCACTGACTCGGTGGAGTGTCGTTTCTACAGGTGAGAGCTGAGGGTAGGTGGCAGAGGGCTTGAAAACAGTGGGGAAACTCCAGGGGGTCTAGGAGCCCTGGAATGCAAGGGTGGGACTTGGAGGCTGCTTCTGCCAGGAAGAAACCACAGTCCTGGTTTTCAGACTTCAGGCGACTCAGCCCTGTGTCTTCCTCCCATCCATGAGGTCTCGAATCTGGAAGTGTGCAGTGAGAGACCAGGTAGAGGGGAAGCAAGTCCATGCCTGAGCACCCCAGCATGGTGCCATTTAGAACTAGTGAGCACCCCGCCTTCTCTTTCCTGGGCACTGCCAGCCTTCCATGGGGTCCTTCCTGAATGGGGACAAGGGCAGGAGACCTGGCCGGGTCCTGCCTTCTCATTGCTGTGCGACCTTGAGCACCTCGCATTTCCTCTCTGGGCCCCATTCATCCATTCAACCAATACTGACACCCGCCTTGTGTCAGGGCTGCTGAGCAACGACAGTCACCACCCGTGGCTGCCCGGGAGCAGGCGGCCTGGGACCTGGGTCCACACCTAAGAAGTGCATGACCTGCATGGCCCAACCCCAAGTCACCTGCTCTGATTTCTCAGATCTGGAGGCCACATGTTGTCCAGAATGAGGCAGGGCACCTCCTGCCCGTGTGGCCCAAATTGTCAGCAGCCCAGGCACACAGAGCTCAAAGCAGGGGGACAGACGGATGAAGGCCACATGACTAGGTTCCAAAGTTAAATGGAATACCATCTGTGTGATATCATTGCTTTTATAACAAGAAAAGAAAAAGAAAAGAAAAAACTTTATTTTATAAAGGAAAGAGAAAATACCTATACAGTATCTAGGTCACTGAGGAAGGGCAGAGTAGGCCTCCCTGACAGCTCCATGCCCCAGAGCGAGCTTTGGAGCCAGGCCCCTGGGTTCAAGTTTTATTAATGGTTTTGCCCACTTACGTGTGACCTTGAAGTTATTGCATGGGGAAAATACTACCCTCCACCGGGCCCAGCTGATGTTTTCCTCCCTCCTCACAGTTTCCACCTGGTGCACACGCCCCCACTGCACCCCGACTTCAAGAGGGCCCTCAGGGACCTGCCGCCCCACTTCAACGCCTCCACGGAGCCCAGCTACCTGAGGCTCATCTCCAACTACGGCACCCACTTCATCCGGGCCGTGGAGCTGGGCGGCCGCATCTCGGCCATCACCGCCCTGCGCACCTGCGAGCTGGCGCTGGACGGGCTCACGGCCAAGGAGGTGGAGGACTGCCTGAACGTCGAGGCCCAGGCCAGCATAGGCAGCCACGCCAGCACCTCGGCCGAATCCAAAGCCTGCGAGGAGAAGAAGAAGCGTCACAAGATCGAGGCCTCCTTCCACGAGACCTACAGGGAGCGCTTCTCCGAAGTGGTCGGCGGCCACCACGCCTCCCTGCACGACCTGCTGTTCGGGAGCCAGGCTGGGCCTGAGCAGTTCTCAGCCTGGGTGGCCTCGCTGGCCGGCAGCCCCGGCCTGGTGGACTACACCCTGGAGCCTCTGCATTTCCTCCTGGATAGCCGGGACCCGCGGCGGGGGGCGCTGAGGCTGGCCGTGAGCAAGTACCTGACCGACAGGGCCCGCTGGAGGGACTGCAACCGGCCGTGCCCCCCAGGGCAGCAGAAGAGCCCCCTCGACCCGTGCCAGTGCATGTGCCACAGCACGGCGGCCACTACCCGGAACTGCTGTCCACGGCAGAGGGGCCTGGCCCGGCTGGAAGTGACCTCCTTCCAAGCATGGAACCTGTGGGGAGACCTGGTCACTGCCACCGACGCCTACGTAAAGGTCTTCTACCGCGGCCGGGAGCTGAGGACGTACACCGTGTGGAACAATAACAACCCCAGCTGGACAACAAGACTGGACTTTGGGGAAGTGATCCTCGCCACAGGGGGGACCCTGAGGGTGCAGGTCTGGGATGCGGACAGTGGCTGGGACGATGACCTCCTTGGGACCTGTGACGAAACTCCAAAGTCTGGCTCACACGTGGTGAGATGCAACCTGAACCACGGCCAGCTGAAATTCCTCTACCATGCCAAGTGCTTGCCCCACTTGGCAGGGGGAACCTGCCTGGAGTACACCCCGCAAGGGCTTCTAGGCGAGCCCCCAGGAAACCGGAGTGGGGCCGTGTGGTGAGAACTTTGAGGGGACCCGTATGCTTGGACTGAACAGGTTCTCCCAGTGGGAGCCGGCCCTGTCTTCCTATTCCCATTAGACAGATGGAAAACTGAGGCTCAGCCTGTTTTTCACTGTGGTGGCTGAATGTAGCGACCAACCCTGATCCTCCCTGACCAGCCCGCCTTAGCGCTCCAGTGTACCCGAGTCCACAGCCCCTGCCTCCCAGCCGCGGCTTCGGCCAGGAGCTGGGCAGAGGCCCCCGGCCATTCCCACCAGGCTGCCCAGTGCCCTTCTCTTCAGAACCCCCCTTGAGTCCTTTCTGGGGAGCCCCTGTGGCCCCAGTTGCTCTGTCTGCTCTGTCTTCTCTGCCCATCGAGCTTTGACACTCAGACAGGTCAAAGGCTCTCCTGTCCTGTCTTACTGTGTCCCAGCTTGACAGAGGGCCAATAAACACGATGTGATGGTGCCCATGACGGTGTCAGTATGTCAGAGGAGAGGACGGGGCCACATGCATCCTAGAGATAAACTTCCACGTTAGCAACCCACAGAAAACAGGCAGGCAGGCAGGCAGGCAGGCAGGCAATGCAAAGAAACTGTTTTTCCACTTTTGTTAGAAATGGGGGACCGAAAATATTTTGCTTTCCACGTGACTCTCTGACCCAAGAACAGCGGCACAGACTTGGGGGTAAAGGGTGAGGCACATTCAGCCCCCCGCTGAAAGGCAAGAGGGAACCGCCAGGCACCCGTCTCACCTCCACGGGAGGCTGCGGCCCCGCCCAGACGAACATTCCATGCAGCAATGGGAGCCCAGGGCTGCCAGGTCTTCTCGTTTTTTAAAATAACCAGAAAGCCCACTTTGACTTCTAGCAGCGGCAGTTAATATTTCACTTTGTGAAAATAAACCTTTGTGGGCAAACTCAGTAACAGAGAACACGTGCGTGGGCCACAACTGGTCGAGGCTATCGGTTTTGAAAACTATGCTTTCAACAAAACCCATTCGCACAGGCTGAAAAGCTCTCCCCTCTCTCACAACTCAAGGAAAAGGGCATTGGTTCCAACAACGTGGTCTTTGTGGGCCCCCCTGCCTTGGATGCAGGAAGCCCCAGAGTCCTGGGTTCCAGCATGCAATGAAGCGGTCTTTGTTTCACGTGCCTGGGACACAGGCCCACAGAGCGGCGACAAGAGGCAGGGCAGCTTCCCAGACCTGGCTGGACTTGGCAGTGCAGGGCCAGGGTCAGAGGGCTCAGAGCAGCCGGCACGGCCCTCCCAACTCCCTTTGAAACTCCCCGTCGATGAAGCTCCTTGAGGCTTGCTCGGGACCCCTAGGCCCCAACGCCAAGCAGTGACACTACACTGACCCCAAATCCCCAGGGGGGAATGAGGGATTAGCAAGGTCTAGAAACCTGGTTGGAATCACTGTTCTTCCGTGTGTCCGTTCACAATCACATACTCCAACGCCAGCACGAGAGACATCTTGACACCGCTGGCTGCTGCACTGATTGGGAACGAACGTGGGGGTGGGCAGTGCCCTGCGGGTAAGGCAGGTCCACGGGGCAGGGCGCCCAGGCTCGGGGACAGCCCTGACCAAGGGTGGGAGTCTCGGTCAAGTGCCCGTGCAGTCACTGGCCTCCAGCAAGTCCCTCTGCTCCCGAGCCTCGGTTTCTCCAAAAGGACAGTCTCTGTTTTACTCCCTTCTCAGGACTGTTTTGAAGGGGGGGCATGAGCCTTTCTAGTGTGTGCAAAGGGACCCTAAAAGGTCATCTGGTTAACCCTAAAAGGTCATCTGGTTCTGCACATAGGGAAAGGGAGACCCAGGGGGAGGAAGGGATGTAATGTGGTCACAGAAGAAGTCAGTGGCAGAAAGAGCCCGGTCTCTGGGCATTCCTGGGCACTCCACTCGGAGCGCAGCTTTGGCGAGGCTGACGGGGCTGGGAGAGGAGGGCTTTTAAGAGAAAAAACTGAGCAGAAAGAGTCTGATCACTGTTGCTGACGGCAGCTACTATGGGGCCCTCAGCCCTAACCCAAGACCCAACGTGACATTTTCATTTCCACGCCACCTGGACATTGGGACGCTTATTTGGGACATTCCCCACTGTGCCAGACACTTTCCCTTTGCCCTCCAGGTCTTGTCCCCACCTGGCTCCGCTCCCCCCCCCGCACCCCCTCCTCAGCCGGGAATGGAAGGGGGTGCAGAGCCGTCTAAGCACCGTCGCTGGGCAGGAGACTGGAGAGGCAGAGTGCAGCGATCAGGGCACCTGCCCCCCTCCGTGTCCCTGTTGTCACTGCACCCCTCCAGGAGGCCTCTGCCTGTGGCCCCTGTAACTGCCCCTCCCCTCACTCTGCCAGACTAGGGACGGCAAAAGCCTGCCCTGCTCATCCCGAGTCTGCTGTCCCTCACGCTCCCTACAGCCCTTCGGTCTGTGAATAGCCCCGCTCTGGTGATTGTATTTGAGTATTCCTACGGGGCCCTGAGTGACGCGCCACCTTAGGAGTGCTGGGGGGAGCAGAGCCCACCCACCCACAGAAGCTGAGAATGTCCCATTCTGGCTTCCCCAACCTCCCCTGCACCTAGGAGAAGACGTGGGACTGGGGCTACCAGTCAGATGCACCTGCCCAGGGATGGGGCTCCTTCAGAAGCCAGCACTGAGACCAGGGTTCTAGTGCAGGTAATTTACATAGGAGGCGACCCCAGGAAGCACCAGCAGGGGGTTGGGGATGGGAGCCAGGAAGGGAAGGTGGTCTACTACAGGTGTATTATCACAGAAGTCATCACCATGGGCCACAGGAACTGAGCCCGCTGGGAGTGCCGGGAGCCCATGGAGAACACGCACCTTGGAGCTAGCCCAGCCGAGGGAACTGGGGGATTGATACTCCAGGTCCCTTCGGCCATTGATTAAGGGCTCCTGAAGGGGGACGCTAATATCCCCTCACTCCCCGTCCACCAAAGGGGCAGGCAGAGCAGAGTCCAGCAACTGGAGAAAACCCTCCTGGGAAGAGGGGCAGAGGCTGAGAGTCCAAGTGCTGGGAGGTGTGCCAGGA
The DNA here is from genome assembly GCF_040939455.1 of Microcebus murinus. Classification (NCBI taxonomy): domain Eukaryota; kingdom Metazoa; phylum Chordata; class Mammalia; order Primates; family Cheirogaleidae; genus Microcebus; species Microcebus murinus. Next base: position 52,993,318 of record NC_134117.1, on the reverse strand, counting down.
TGGCGTCCCCAAGTGGGATGTGGGCACACTAATGCCCTGGGGAACCTGAGCTGTCGTCGCAGGAGGGAGTTCTGGGGACAGTGGCCGCAGGGCTGCCGGCGGGAGTGTCCACGACTTACTGGGTCAGAGGAGCGAGGAGGGGCCCCCAGGCAGTACCCTCACTGGGCCAGTTCCCGGCAGGATTTGGGGCCACTGTTCCAGGATGCACAGCCTGCCCCGCCATCCTGGTGACTCTGCGAGATACCTGGTCCATAAACTCTTTTTATCCTTTTTTTTCCATCAAGACTGGGCTTCAGGCCGGGCGCGGTGGCTCACGCCTGTAATCCTAGCTCTCTGGGAGGCCGAGGCGGGTGGATTGTTGGAGCTCAGAAGTTCAAGACCAGCCTGAGCAAGAGCGAGACCCCGTCTCTACTAAAAATAAAAAAAAATAAAAAAAGTTAATTGGCCAACTGAAAATGGAAAAAAAAAAAAAAAAAAAAAAAAGACTGGGCTTCTGTTGCCGGCAGCTAAAATTCCTGGCTGACGCGACACCATCCCATCCTCTCCCTCCTGCGTCAACACCCCTGCCCTTGCCTACCACCCTACGACCCCGCCCCGATGGGCCCTGGTCCCTAGAACCTCCACACCACGTCGCCAGCACCTGCCTGCTCTCCCTCCCCAGGGCACGGATCTCGGAAGGGAGGGACCACGCACAGGGTCCACAGATTGGTACTGAGCACCTTCTGCGGGCCACGTCCTGCCAGGGGCTCCGCTGAGTTGCCGTTCTCTCATTTTCTCACACACACACACACACACACACACACACACGCGCGTGCACACACACACGCACGCACACATGCACACACGCACATGCACACACACACGGTCCCAGGAGGCTCTTCCAAGACTTGGGGCAGGCATTGACGGCAGCCTGGCTTCTGATTTTTAAGCGGTTGCCACGGCACCTTCACCTCCCTATACACACACCTTCAGGTCTCGGGCTGCATCGGTGTCCCTGGTGAGCGTCAACAAGCTGGGACAGTGTGTCCAGCGTCCCTGTCCCTGGCGTGTTTGAACAGGGGACCACCTGCTGGAGAGGGCAGGGAAGGGAGGGGAGAGCCCGCCCTGGGGCTGCTGCATCGTAGAGGGCCGAGGTTCCTCGTGCTCCCCAGTCACTCCAGTCCCCTGCAGCTGTCGCCAAGCCATTCCACACGCTGACAGCCACCCCTTCCCACAACCACAGCCTCTGCAGCCCGGCTGCCTGCTTGGGTCTCTGTCTGTGGCCCCCTCACCGGTCTGCAGGCTCCTGCACGCCCCCTAGCGGCCTCCACTCCACAGCACCCTGCCGGTAGCCCCTGAGGCCGGGCTCCCTCTCTGCCTACAGCCTGCGCCCAGGCCCTCTCCACCCGCCCCATCGGGAGGCCAGAGTGCCGGAGAATAGTGTCTTTGCATCACACGGTCTCGAAACACCTGCAGCCAGTGACTGACGAGGGCTGGTGTGCGAATACCCAGCTACCAGCCCGTCTGGGGTAACCCAGGGACATGTCCCAGCCTGCCCAGGGTTCTCCAGCTAGAGCCAGCTCCACTTGCCCACGGTGGCCACCTGCGTGACCACACGCTTTCCTGGCTGTCTCCCTTTCCTGTCTCACTTCCCCACTCCCTGCAGGTATTTTCTGGAATCATCTCCCAGACACCACCCACCCTCGGATCCCTATCTCAGGGTCTGCCTCTGAGGAAACCGGCTGAGACACATCTCACCACGTCATGGCCTCACTTACATTGGTTTCTTGTGGTTTTGGGGGTAGGGTACAAAGCCCTGCACATGGCCCCCAGGCCCTCCTGCCGCCCCCCTCCCTCTGCCCCCACTCACTACGCCCTGCCTCCATGCACCTCCGCGTTCCACGCTCTTTCTGAACCTTCATACAGGCTGCCTCCTCTTTCTGGAACTTTTGTCCTCCACCCTAAGACCTCCTCAATCAGACTTGAGCTTCAAAGGTGACTTCCTCTAGGAAGCCTTCCCTGACTGCCAGGGAAGGTCATGCCCCTACCCTGCTCCCATCCCCAGTATTTCCCCACCACAGTTCCATGAGGCCAGTGGCTTTTTCTATCTTATTCGTGGTCTAATCGACTAATCCAGCACCCAGCATAAGTTTGATGAATAAAAAATGTTGGATGGATGATTATATGGATGAATGAGTGAATGAATGAACCCCACCAAGGAATCTTCTAGCCTCTGCTTGAACCCTCCCAGAGACAGAGAGTTCATCACCTCCTAAGGTAGCTGGTCTGCATTTGGAAGGTTCTAACCAGGAGCCCTCATATGACATGGAAACCCACCTCCTGATAACATGCAGCCCTGGTCATGTTACAAGGCGAGTTCACACATTTGAATCTCCGGCCCTGTCTCCAGTTTTGCTGGGCAGAAGGACCACCGTGCTGGCTGCAGCCCGTGCAGCAGCCTGCCCTCTCTCCTTCCATGAGGGAGTCGCAGAAGGGCCACACTCTACCCAGGGGGCCACCCCTCTTCCCTGCTGCTCACAGCAGAAATGAGAGCCTCTCAGGTGGCTGGTGCTTGACTGTTTGCTCCTCAGTGGACCCCGTCACCAGCTGGAGTCATTTCCAGCTGGGGCAGCTCTTTCTCTGGGCAGGGGCCCACTTGGCCTGGGCACGTTCTGGCCCCAGAGGGGTGAGGTCCACCACCTTAGCCTGCACCTAGGATCCCTCCCCCTGCCCTCCACAGCCTGGCGAGGTCCCTTCCAGCACGACCTGCACAGTCCCAATGGGAGGGCGTGGCTGGCGCAGCTGAGACCAAGATCCCAGGTGAGATCCCCATGGGGTGGTTAGAGTTAGCACTGCACAGGAAGAGATAACCCTGTCACACAGCCAAAGGCTGCCATCCAACCTGAGCCACAAATGACGAAGACCCCAGCCACACATTCACCCCAGACCCGGCCATGGAGACCAGTCCTGTGAGTCCTGACTGTGGTGCAGGCCAGCCCCCGACCTCTGTCGGTTCTCTCCAGTCACAGAACACCGCAGTCACAGAAACTCCCCTGCGGACCCCAGGGTCCCAGCTATAAGCAAGGGGGCTGGAGCAATGATTTCTTCGCAGCTTTCCCGCTCAGAGGGTCTCGGCCCTGATCCCACAAGCTGTCTAGTCCCTGACACTCAGCGGCATGGCCGGGTAGACCCTGCAGCCCCACCCTCGCCAGTCTGCACGGTGGCACGTCCCCGAGCACCGTGGTTCCCACGCTTGGAAGAAGCCCTGACCCCGTTTATTGTGTTTCTCTTCCCAAAGGCCCAGACACTCAACTCCGACCAACCAGAACCCCAGCAGCTGCTGTCGCTTTCGGGGTATAACCCGAATCTGTTGTTTACCGTGGGCCCCCACCGCACATCTGGACTCACAGCAAAACTCCACAGCAGCAGCTGGCTTCCGGTTTCCTCTTAAAAGGGCGGTGACGTCAGCTTGCTGGCAGGACAGGGGACTTCTCCCTGGGAACCCAACCTCCTTGTGAGCCTCGGCCGTCGTGACATGAGCTGACCCCGGGGAAAGCCGCTTTGACTGTCCCCTTCACTCACAGGGATGAGCACCGTCCAGCACAGGGACCTTTGCCCAAGGTCCTGCCACCGCAGGAGGCCCACGCCTCTGCCCCCGCCACGGTAACGTGGGCCCTGGGGCTACCCGTGCTGTTGCGTGGAAAAGCATCTTCCCGAGCTGGAGAAGGCATCAAGAGAGGCCTCACTCCCCCTGCCTGCCCCCACCACTTCCGGTGTTTTCCTCTCACAAACGCCGGAAGTAAACACAAATCCGTAACATTTCTTGAGCGTTCGCTGTAGTGTTTTAAGGACTGTGCACACATTAGCCGCTTTAATGTTCCCAACAGCCCCAGGAGGCACATAGGCTCGGCCCCATTTTGGAAACAAACAAGCCCAGAAAGCTGAGGCTTCTCCCCGAAAGTTTGTCCCCAGCCTTCTCCGGCTGTCCCACACACGGCTCCTAGACGTCTCTCCTTCCTGGTCTCCACAAACGTCTTCCACACAAGACCCACCGAGGGCATGTTCTCAGGGGCAGCCTCCCCACGCCACCCTGCCATGCAGTTTTTTTCAATGTGGCAAAATATACGTGTTTATCATTTTAACCATTCGTAAGGGCACGATCCAGTGGCATGAAATGCACTCACAGTGCTGTGCGACCATCCTTAGTATCTGAACCGAAAATGTTTTCATCATTCTCAACAAAAACTCTGCACTCACTGAACTCCCCCAGCCTCTGGAAACCTCTGCTCTATTTTCCATCTCATGCATTTGCCTATTCTAGGTACTTCGTAGAAGTGGAACCGTGCAATATTTATCTTCTGTTATCTGCCGTATTTCGCGTCGAGTAATGTTTTCAAGGTCCGTCGTGCTGTAGCATGTATCAGAATTTCATTCCTTTTGCGGCTGAATAGTGTTCCATTGCATGTCCACATCGCATGTTGTTGATCCATTCATCCATCCATGGACACTTGGGCTGTTTCCATGTTTGGGGATTTTGAGCAACACCACCATGAACATTGACGTACAAGTATCTGTTTGAGTCCCTGCTTTCAATTCTCTTAAATCTATACCTAGGCGTGGAATTACTGGGTCATAAGGTAGTTCTGTGTTTAACCTTTTGAGAAACCACCAGATGGTTTCCACAGCTTGCCCCCAGCTTCTCAGCCAGCCTCTGCCCCGGCCTTCCTGCGCCCCCTGTTTACTGTCAGGACTCGAACGTGGGCCCCGCTCAGCCGCCCACACCAGGGGCTCCGCCTCACACCCAGGCAGGGCTGCGGCCACTCCAGGCCTGCCCCGCCCTCGCCACTCTGCCGTCCCCTAAGCTCTCCCCAGAGCAGGGCCGGCCAGGACACACTGTCTCATTTTGTGTCACTCCTCACTGGCTCCACAGGGCCGGCGCATAGTAGGAGAAACGCGCTGAATGAATGGATGGACGGCGCCTTTATTCCCACCCCTCGCAGGGCTAGAAGCTCACTGAAGGTAGGGCCGTGACGCGTTCATCTCAGTGTTCCCACAGAGCTGGGGCTGAAAGAGAAATTCACAGACGGGAAACCACTTGATGGACCAAAGCGAATTAAAATCACTGAGGACGGATTGTTTGGGGGAGGGGGCAGATGCCGTGGCAAACGAGACCGGGAAGTAGGGGAGAGGGGGAAGAGAGGAGAGCTCAGAGACCCGCTCCCGAGAAGAGAGCTAAGGAGAGCTGGGCTGGCCCTGCCCCTCCGCTCCTCCTCCCCTCCAGGGCTCCCCTAGCAGAGAGGGGCAGCCCCCTCCTCACTGCCCTTCCCGACCAAGACAGGCCGACTCTCCCCCCTTGCAGGGAAACCCACAGCTTAGGGAGCCACCGTCTTTGGAGGAAGGGACCTCCACGGAGCCAGCCAGGCCCCCTGCCCCAGGCGCACATGCTAGGGGGCACTAACTTATGGCAAATGCCAAGGGGAAGGAGCGGGTGTGTTTACCTCGACCTGCCACTGCTTACGTGCCTGCTGCTGGACAGGCCCTGTGTAAATGAATATTCATGATTTCATTTAATCTTCCTAAGGGCCGCACTTTACACGTGAGGAAAGGGAGGCTCAGGGAGGTCTGATAGCTTGCCCGAAGTCCCCCAGTTACTTAATTGCTGGGAAGGGTGGGATTAGAACCAGGGGTGTCTGCGGCCAGTGGCGTTGCGTGTGTGTCCCTCCTGCCCTCAGTCCACACACTCCCCCGTCTGGCTTCCCTTCTCTTGTTGTCCCTCAGCTGCTGCAGGGCCTGTGGCGGTGCCCAGGGGCCCTAAATCCCCCCTCTCCTCCCGGCCAGGTCAGAGCGGTGCCCTTCTCTCTGGCCGCTCCCTCAACGCTGGGCTATCTTGCACTGTATAGTCCCAGCTGCCCTGGCCCCCATGCACCCCACTCTCCTTGGCATTGGGAAGTGACTCCCACAGGTTGCACATGGCTCTCCAGGGGCCAGAGTGAGGGGGCTCGCAGAGGGTGGGCTGCTGAGTCCACGCTCTGGACCAGAAGAGGGTGCGCAAGGCTGGATTTGGGAATTCCAAAGAGCTTGAGGGAACAGCAGGGAGCATGCCCTGGGCATGCCCTGTGTCAGGCACCTCCTTCCCTGTCACTCCAGCCCTCAGCTGGCAGTGAGGACCCCACAGGCAGAATGTGTACCCCCCTTCCGGCCAGGTCTCCAGCCTTCTAGAAGCCCCTCTCCAGCGCTAGGAAGAGCGGGCTGGGCAGGGGAGAAATAGCAAAGCCTGTGTCTAAGCTGGAGCCCGCAGTCTAAACATACACATCTGTTTATGATTTAACAAACAAAACAAAAACAAGGTCTGCAGACCCAGTGACAGGGCAAATGAGATGGCAAGGACTTATATAACTTTCTTGAGAACACAAACTGCTTTCAAGTTTTTTGGAAGCCATTTGGACCATGCAAACTTGCTTATTAAGCAATCCATGCAGATGAGTGTACAGACCATGACTAATCAACCCCTGGTGACCCTGGTCCCTTCCTTTAAGCAGGTGCTGCCGGGACCCCGGCTGGGTCATACCACAGGTCACTCCTTGTTACCATCTGTAGTGGGTCTGTTGGGGCTTTTTTTTGAAAAGGCTTCATGATTTAGACGTTGTTCATGTCTCCCCTAACTCTGTCTCCCAACTATTTCCTAGAAGCATTTATTGGTTGTAGCAACAAAACCGGGCAAAAGGGTCCCTATTGGCACCGCCTGGAGGAGACGGCATTCCCGAACCCTTCCCAGACCGGAAGTGTGCGGTGGGCCATGCCCCTTACTTGCTGAGTGACCTGCACCAGCGCCTCCCTCTGAGGACGGGTCCTGCGCGCAGCCTGGCACAGCACCAGCAGGCGTGTGAGAGCACACGCGTGCTCACACGTGGGCAGCCCCGATGTGGCAGCAGCCACACACATGCCCATCGGAGCCACACCGGCAGCCTCTGCTCCACTGATGGCAGGGACGTCCTGCCCACGCTCAGAGGGGGGAGTCTGGGGAAAGCACCATCAGCTCCCTTTAGAGGCGACGCCTGGGAGAGGTGCAGCGGGTCACTCAGGGAACACACTCTAGCACGAGAGGTGCCCTGGGGACACTTTCGTCCCTCGGCAAACTGCTGTTCTGGCAGCTGCCGATCTCACCTTCCCACCAAGGAACCTGCGCCTGCTGGGGCCCACTTTCCTCCTCAGAAAGCCGTCCCTGGAAAATCTCTTCATGAAGCTGTGATCTCGCCTATCCTCAGCCTGGGAGACAGCAGGCCCAGCCAGGGAGGACGTCGGCCAGTGTGCTGAGGGGCAGTCCGCGGGCCTGTCCCAGCGCAACTGCGGGCACAGCAGGGAGGGAGGGAGGGACGGTCCAGGCAGCCCCCAGGGGAGTGGGCCCATGTCTCAGCCACAGCGCCCAGCACCTGGGGCTTCCCTTCCAGGGGGCTTGAGACAGCCAGGTGCATTGGCTACTCTCAGCCTGCATTCTAGGATTCCCTCTCAAAGCCCTTGTGAGGAAATTTCGCCCAAAGAACAACGACATAACCTCCCCATGGGAACACACACACACACACACACACACACGTGTAGGGGACTGACATATATTTTCCTAGTTTAAGAATTAAAGTTAGTGAGTAATGTACGTGTTCTGCCCAGAGCATTTGAAAGTAATCTGTTTCAGACAGGCTCCCTGTGATAAACAAAGGTGTTGCCTAGAGGCATAACAAAGGACCTGAGCTGCCAGTAGCAAGAGCGGCCTCATCCCATGACATTGGGGATCTGGAGGCCACATGATAAACATATTGTTCCTGTGATTGCTGCATACACCCCATAAGATGGCTGGTTAGTCAATGACGGGTAAGACCCCTCAAGGGAGGGGCAACCTAAGCCATGCACAGCCTCTGGGGTTCAGCTGAAGATCTTAGGGGGTCACCCTAAGAAAAGCTGGGGATGAGAAATGCTCCCTGTGGCTCACCTTGCCCAATCTTGTTAATCTCAGTCCTTTATCTATGCCTAGTGCCCAGAGCAACCACCTTGAGATTCTGAGTCTGGGGACGTTTGCTTCCCTAAGGCTATTCCGGAATTTATGGCCATTGCTGCAATGCCTGGGTGGTTACGTACAAGGAACTAACTTTAATCTTTTAGAGTGAAAAATAAAAATAAAACGGACCCGGTGTATTATTACTCGAGTCAACCATTTGTATGTGTGTCTGCATTTTTCTTTGTGTTCTGTGTTTGTGTTTTATGTTCTGTGTTCATCCTCCATCCTGCAAAGGGGCCACGACACACACACCCGAGCTCACTCCCATCTTGCGAGCCCAGTACAGGGCCACAGGCAGCCACCCCACTGGAGACACCTCCCAGGGAGCCAACAGCACCCAGCCAGCCAGGTTCACGAGGCTCCTGCATGAACTCGCCACGGCTTCCGGGACAGGGGTCTAAGCGGCCAGCTCTCTGTGTGGGGGCAAGGCTTCCAAAGGCTGGGCACAGCAATGTGCCACCAGTCATGGCAGAGTGAGCAAAATAGGGACAGCCCAGTGTGTTAAAGCTATTTCATCTAAAAATAAAATAAATAAAATAAAATAGACAATAACATAGGCAAAGGTGACCAAGAGAAAATATGTAAAATAGTCATAAACATCAAAACTGAGAAAGGGGACAAGACTACAGAGGCGGAGATTTTTTTAATTTTTTAAATTTAAATTTAAATTTTTTTCTCCCCTTTTTTTTAAAAGGGGAGATTTTTTAAATATTTAAGAGACTATTGCCTCATATCTACCTTAATAAATTTGAAAATCTTGATAGCAGATTTCTGTCTGTGTGTTATTCTGGTAAAATGTTGGTATTTAACCAAAATTGACCCAAGGAATATTAAAAACCCTAAAAAGACTAATAACCATAGAAGAAATGGAAGCATTCATGAAAGATTCGTACCTACAAAATACCAGCCCAATTTTAAGAGTTCTATGAAACCTTCAAACAACAGATGATCCACAAGTTACATAAACTGTTCCAAAATGTTGAAAAAGAGAGAAAGCTACAAAACACATTTACAAGGCTACCATAACCTTGACAACAAAACTAAAAGGGATAACACAAGGGAAACAACACTTAAAAACATAAATGCAAAAATCCTAAATAAAGCATTAGAAGTTTAGATTCAGCAATATATTAATAAGCATCATGACCAAGTAATATTTATTGAGGAATGCAAAGATAGTCCACATTGAAAAAAATCTGTTAATGTACTTCTCAATAATAATATATTTTAAAAACCATCTCAATAGATGCCAAAACGATTTTTGAAGTTAAAAATCCATTCAAGATGTTTTTAAATTAGCAAACCAGGAATAAAAGGAATCTCTTTAACATGATAAAGGTGTCTATTTGAAACCTGGATCAGGAATTACAGTTAATGGTGAAATATTAAAAATATTCCCATTAGGTTTAGAAAGGAGTAAGGGTGGTCACTATTCCAAACATTGTATAGTAAGGTCTAGCCTATATAATAAAACAAGAAGAAGAAATACTAATTATAAATTTCAGAAAGAGACTAAACAGTTATTATTTTCAGATAATATGATAATCTATCTGTAAATTTCAAGAGAATTTTTAAAAAAACTATTAGAATCATTGAGTTCAGGAATATGGCCAAATTCAAGCTAAAAAAATTTTTTTCCCTATATCAGCATTGCTCATTTAGAAACTGTAATAGAAAAAATTCATAATTGCCAAAAATAATTTTAAAACCATTAATAAACTTCATGAGAAGTAGGTATGACTTATAAGGAGAGTATTAATAACTTTTATTAAAAGATACAAAAGAAACCTTAATCAATATAGGGAAAATATATTTCTTAATGGGAAGACTCAATCTTGTTAAAGTGTCCATTCCTCCTAAATCAGCCAATAAATTAAATGTCATCCCAATCCAAATACCAACGGGATTTTTATTTATTTATTTATTTATTTATTTATTTATTTTTCTGAGACAGTGTCTGGCTCTATTGCCTGGGCTAGAGTGCCGTGGCATCAGCCTAGCTCACAGAGACCTCAAAATCTTAGGCTGAAGCAATCCTTCTGCCTCAGCCTCCCGAGTAGCTGGAACTACAGGCATGAGCCACCATGCCCAGCTAATTTTATATATATATATTTTAGTTGTCCAGATAATTTCTTTCTATTTTTAGTAGAGACGGGGTCTCGCTCTTGCTCAGGCTGGTCTTGAACTCCTCAGCTCAAATGATCCTCCTGCCTTGGCCGGCCTCCCAGAGTGCCAGGATTACAGGTGTCAGCCACCTCGCCCAGCCAAGGGATTTTTTAAATAAAAGTTGACGTGTTGATTATAAAATCCTTTTGGAAATGAAAGTACACTAGAACACTCCAGAAGTGTAAAAGAAAGAAAAAGAAAGGAAGAGAAGAAAGAGTGGGGAGAGGAGGAAGAGAGAGAGAAAGAATGAGAGATTGCAAAGACAAGAACAAAATCAGTGGAAGAGAATAAAGAGCACAGACTTAGGATCTGGCTCCCTTGCAACGACAGAAAAAATACAATCCGACTCACACAAGCACAAAGGGAACTTGTTTGTTTAAATAAAAATGTTAGGGACAGGGGAGTAGCTGGCTGTAGGCGGGATGGGATGCAGAAGCTTAAAGTCACCATCTCTCAGCTCAAGTCCATTGGCCTTGGTGTGTCAGTTTCATTTCCAGATTTCTTTTCACCTCATGGCTGTGTGACAACTCCAGCCACTTCTAGCCTCTCCCTTTAAGCTCCCTGAGAATAGTTAGGGCTCGGCTGGTCACTCGGGCAAATGCCCAGGGTAAGTTCTGATTGGGCCTGATTGGCCACCCGAGTCACGTGGCCAACCCTGAACCTATCGCAGCGCCAGGACAACGAGATGGACAGGTGGGCTCGAGCCCTGGACGCTGTCCCTCCTGAGGGTGGGGAAGTCGGAGACGGCTGCCGGAAGGATGAATGGATGCCGCGGGACGATGACAACCACGTGTCCGCTCTCTGGCCTCTGTGCGCCTGCAGACCTCACCTACGAGGAAGGCTGTAGTTCCAGTAGTTGGAAATGCAGCTGCTTGATAAACAGTGTGGGCCAGCTGGATATCCATTTGGGGAAAAAAACCCATATTTTATTCTCTATTTCACGTCATTCACAAAAATTTATTCCGGATGAATTAAAGAACTAAACATAGAAAAGAACACTGTAGACATATTCAAAGAAAACACAGGAAAGAGATGTGTAAACTTGGGTGGGGAAGGCCGGCTTACACGATACCACCAAGTGCAGAAATCTGACTACGTCGTAACTTACAACTTCTCTATGACCAAACCACTTTAAAAGTTACAGGACGAGAGATAAACTGGGAGAAAAACTGGCTGCATACCTACCTATAAGACAGATTATATTAAAAATTGATGCCTATAACTTAAAAAAGACAACCCAGTATGGGGGTGGGTGGGAAGGGCAAATACATAAGAGAGTAGATCCAAATGGCCAATAAATATATTGGAGGGGGCGTCTTCCAACCTCACAAGTAATCTGGGAAAATCATATTAACATAAAAATAAGAGACTATTTCTTCCTTATCAACTTGGCAAAAACTGAGATTGGTGGCCTCAAACGTCGGGGCGGGCCTAGGGCGGCGGGCACTTTCACAGAGCGTCGGGGTGATGGCAACCACTGTTGGCCGTCACAGGCCCGCTGTCACACAGGCTCCATGGTGGGCGCGCCGGGCGGGGGTGGAAGGAGGAAAGAACCAGCAAGAGGGGCGCAAAGCGAAACTCATAAGGCCCCCGTCACAGATGCCCGACCGTGTGACTCACAGGAAACCAGCAGTCCCTGCGGCTGTTGCGGGGACCCTCTTGAAAGGACACGGGGGCTTAGGCAGCGTCAAGTCAGAGAACCACAAGGACTTGAGGGAGGGTTTTCAAAGTCACCCACTTTCCCCTCGGTCCCCCTCCAGCACCCCAGCTCAGCCACCCTTCCAGAAGGACCGGCCTTTCTCCCCATCTCCGAAGACGGCAGGGAGGATTCCGACACCCGGAGCCGGCCCCAACACCCGCCTCTGAAGTGAGAAGGGGCTTGGCATCAGACACTGGCCGGGCCTCCGTGTCTCAGTCTGCAAAACGGGGACTGTAGGGGAGCCGGAAATCACCTCTGACACCCCCTTAGTGGTCAGGCAGAGTGACAGGACAAAAGCATGTGAATTGCATTAGTGTGGCTTGTATATGGATCTTCACAAAACAACAAAGTCCGAAGAGGTGGACAAAGCATGACGTTTTATACCTTTTAGACGAAGAACAATAAATTTGAGAAGAAATGACAGGACCAGGGAGATCCGGCTAGGGGCAGTAAATTTCTAGGGGGGGTCACTAGGAAATACATGGGGTCAAGCTAGCGGAAGACAAGAGTCACTTGGTTAAGTGCATTTATTCAGGTCCATTGCAGCCCCCGACTGACTCCCAGTCTCTGGGGAAAAGGGCTATTTGCTCACCCCGGTGCGGGGAGGGTCCCCCTCCCGGAGGAGTCTTCCTGGCTTGTTGCATGCAGGAAGAGAAGGTCGGCTAGGTCAGCTCGCCCTTCCTGGAAGTACAATTTCTCCAGTGTTTTCAGCTCGAAATAGTTAATATTCCAATCTGGCAGATTTGGGGATGGCCCGTCCTTCACTCCTTCGGGATCATGATCCTTACTTTGTGGTATTGTAGTACTGACAATACCACACTGTGTGCAGTATTGTGGTATCGTAGGGTTGAAGGACACGATGACTGTACCAGAGCCAGATGTACTGCCTGACCCACACGCACTCCAATACAGAGCCTGGTGACGTCAGCAAAGGTGGCTGATCTGGGAATAGGCGAGCTCCAGTGTAGACCAAGGCACACGGGAACACAGGTAGAGCATGTGTATCTGATGATATTTTATTTTATTATATTTTATTTTATTTTATTTTATTTTATTTTGAGACAGAGTCTCACTTTATTGCCCAGGCTAGAGTGAGTGCCGTGGTGTCAGCCTAGCTCACAGCAACCTCAAACTCCTGGGCTCAAGCAATCCTGCTGCCTCAGCCTCCCAAGTAGCTGGGACTACAGGTATGCTCCACCATGCCCAGCTAATTTTTTCTATATATATTAGTTGGCCAATTAATTTCTTTCTATTTTTAGTAGAGACGGGGTCTCGCTCTTGCTCAGGCTGGTCTTGAACTCCTGAGCTCAAACAATCCGCCCGCCTCGGCCTCCCAGAGAGTTAGGATTACAGGCCTGAGCCACCGCGCCCGGTCTCTGATGATATTTTAAAGCCAAAAATAAATGCAATATATATAATAAAGTGTTACCATCTTAATAAATCTATAAGAAAAAAACAAACACCAAAAAGAAAAAATAGTCAGCAAAAGACATAAACGATTCACAAAAGAGAAAAAATAAATGGCCAACAAACATGAAAAAAAGTCCGTTAGTTAAAAAGAAATATGAAATCAAACAAAGACGAGATCCTGTTTTGAGTCATAAAACTGTAGGCGGTGCTGGCCAAGGCTGGGACAGCGTGCTCACTGACTGCTATTCGAGGGTAAAATAGGACATTTCTGAAAGAGGACAAGTGGAAGGTGCACATGGAAAACCTCCAGAATGGGCATTCCCTTCATTTAGGGGACGGCCAGAGGTTTGCAGTGCCATCCCAGATTGCAGCCACCAACCCAGATGGCTACAACCTCTCCATCCTCCTCGCTCCCATGCCCATCCAAGGGAAGGCTGAGCACCAATTCCCTGCCCCTCTGGCCACTGTCACCGACAGGACCCTCCCTTAGATGGCAGAGCGAGAGGGGGGAACACACCTGCGTCTGCTGGAACCATAACACGTGACGTGACGCTGGAAACTGGGGTGGTCATTCTCACCAAGCAGTGCCAGGGCAGGGCCCACCTTCACCAGAAAGAACGAAGCAGATGCCCAGAGAGGCTGGGACCGAGGGAGGGAGGGAGGGCATTCGGGTCCTCAGAGCCGCAGGGCCAGTGGGATTCGGTGTGTGAGAGATTATTTGGGGAGACACCTGTGAAGGGTAAAGGAGGAAGCAGAAGGCGATGTGGGTCTGCCACCCGCGAAAAGAGAGAGGGAAGGAAGAGAGCCCCGCACGGCAGGGTGGCTCTGGGCAACTCTCGGCCAGATGGATGGGGAGGCTCCCAGCCGGCCTGCAGGGTGCGGGGGCAGAAGCAGCCCAGCCTGTATACTCCCGCCCGGCTCAGTGCCCCCCCAGCCCTCGGAAGCCCGAGGGCCGAGTGCACTGGGTGGGGGAACAGGGCCTCGGCACGAACACCGTGCGGGATCTGGAGGTGCAGTCGCTGGGGGCTGCATCGACTCTGCTCTCTGCAGCAGCTTCTCCTGAGGGGAGATCTGGGCAGCGTGCTCCAGCGCAGGACACACAGGAGCTTCCAGGGCTCCCTGGGTGTCCGTCTAGGCACAGTCCCCACTGCATTCCCATCAGGGGTCCCTCTGCTGGCCATATTTGTCATAATCTCCCCCCCTCTTTGCTTAAACCAGCTGGGGCTGCTTTCTGACACGTGCAACCCCAAGGGTGCCAATTACTACTTGCACAAAGCTTTGTGTGTGAAGACGTCCTTTGAAGTATTGTTTGTAAGTTTTAACATTAAAAAGTAACCCCAACATAAGGCTATATACCTTGATAGAGGTTTGAGTTACACAGGTGTATGCATTTGTAAAACCTCACCAAATGGGACACTTAAGATTTGTTGCATTTTTTTGGTAACTAGATTTTACTTCAAAAGAAAAAAAAAATTGTAAACAGCAAAAACAAAGCCAACTATATGCCCTAGAATAAAGGAATTTAATTTTTAAAAGTTATTAAGTATCCACACAATAAAATGTTACACAGCCTTTAAACTGTTTCAAAGACTAAAGGCATAGAGCAATGCCTTTATTCTATGTATTAATAAATGGAGAGTACTTTCTGCTCCTAACTTTATAAAGCATGCATGAATGCATTGCATTTTCACGTGGAAGACCTGGTATGGTTATTGTAAATATATTCACAAAGTAAAACCACGAGAAAATGGACCCAGAGGGGAAACACGGTTTTGCCTAGCCTTGAGACTGCATATGATTTCACTTTTGTCTTTAACTCTTTGTTTTCTAAGTTCCCTCTGGTTTGAGTGAATCTCCCACCTTCTATTTGGGCCTTTTCTTCCTCATCTGTAAATGTCACAAGCCCTGAGTCACTCCCAATCACAAGTAAGACAGTGCATGTAAGGAATTTAGCGCAGGGCCTGGCACATGGTAAGTGCCCCACAGAGCCCGGCCTCTGCCCCATCCTGCCCTCCTGTAGGCCACGGTGGAGAGGGAGGAGGGCTTTTCCGCATTCCCCCTCAGACTGCCTAGAGGTAAGAAGGGCAAGGATCAGTCTGCTCTTGCACAGGAAGTGAAGCCACCCAAGGAAGGCAGTGGCAGGCCAGGGTCCCCACCATACTCTAGAACTCAAGTCACCCCAGAGCTCTCTGGCCCATCCCTGCTCCATCCCGGGCAATGCAAGGGCAGGCAGGCTTTCTGGAATACAGGTTGCCTGCCCTCATCCAATGGCAACACATTTATGCAAATCCCTGCTACACCCTCCCCGGTGAACTCCAGCTGCTGGCTCCTGTGGGAAGCCACCCAGTCCTTCCCCACGACTCCCCTGGCCCGTCACCCCCGGCCCTAACTTGCCCACTCCCACTCTCATGGTTACGGACAGCAACAGGGCTTCACCAAGAGATGCTAACAAGTGTCTGTCCCCCTCTTACTGGCTCCTCTAGGGCCAGGAGAGACCTGGGCTGAGCTTGCTGCCCCGAGAGCCGGTGGCGCCTTCTGCCCCTGAGCCCCTGCCATCACTTCCGTATCACTAATTCAGTGACTCCTCGGATAGACTCAGCCGCCCCAGGGCTCCTCATCACACACTCCACAGAACAAAGGCGATTCCTGCACGAGAGCCTGTGTGTGCAAGGCCTGGCACTGGGCACTGTACATACATGAACTGTGATCCTGACACTTACCTACGAATAGGAATCGTAAGCCCATTTGCAGGGAAGGACATGGAAACTCAGAGAGGCCGTGCGACTTCCTCACGCTCTCCTGCGCTGCTGCACTGCGTGCCAGGGGACGGGCGGATGCATGACGGACGCTCCACCACGCTGGCGGGCCGCGCAGAGGGGCACCACACAGCACTGGTGCATCACACAGCACCGCGCACCGCTGCGTCACACAGCATCAGGGGGCCAGAGAAGCAGGTGGGGATGCCACGCAGCCAGGGAAAGCATGGCCGGGAGAAGAGCACGACCCCCACACGGGGCTGCTCAGGTCACAACGGCACCTTTTACAGCCAGAGTGTGGGCAGTGGGAGTGGGAACGGGGGAGGATAACGATACTGCTTGAATTTCCACAACTACTGTGAGATCATGCCTTGTTTTATTCACTTGTGTGAATAAAAAACGAGCAACTTCCTGTAGGTTGAAACTGATTAAAATCTCTGAGTGTGCGGATTCTGCAGACAGAGCTGGGGTCTCTGTACCGGACGCTGCCGGAAAGGGTCAAGCAGGCAATAACTACCCGGATTGGTGGCTTTATTCTTCCTGCTCGTCCTAACCCAGTTCTTGCAACACGTAGAGAAACCAAAGGCCCGCGGAGGACCCCTTTCCCAGGGTATGGCCAGTCCTGGTGTCTGGCCAGATGGAGGGTCAAGAAGACCTCAGGCTATCAGTGCCGTGTGTTTTCCTGGGGTGCGGTGCCCACCCCAGACAAGGCAGGCCCCCCACCTGCTCCCAGCTCCATGGCGTCACTGTTTCCTTGCTCTGGGAGCTCCGTGAGAGCGATGAGAGTGGGGCCGCTGACTCTGATCGCTGATCTACCTCGAGGCCCTGTCCTCCCGACCCTGCCCCATCCCAGCTCCCACCACACCTCATGGGAAGGACTCGTTCACTGTTGTCCCAGCAACACCACAGGCTCCGGGGAGGAAGGGCTGTCCCCATCCACAGCTCCCTGGCGTCTAGCATGGCGCGTGGGCTGTTTGGATGCCCCATCGTGCATGCAGTGACCCGCCGAGTGGCTGCCCACAGCCCATACGCACGCACCGCCCCCCCCCACACACAGGTGCAGAACGCTGCAGGCACTCATCGCCGGCACAGGGACCCAGCTGAGGCCGGCCTGGTCTGGGACCTTCAGAAGACCTGGGGGCGTCCGGGAGAGAAGGCCCCCAAGGGAGTGGGAGCCAGGCACAGTAATGCTGCTCCCCAGGGCGGCGGGAGGGCAGGGAGAAGCTCATCCGGGGACCCAGTCAGGCCCGGGGCTGCAAGTGGGCCCAGACCCAGGGCTCGTCCCACCCGACACCCTGAAGCAGGGGAGGCCTCAGAGGTGTCTGAAGTGTGGAAGCAGCAGGAGTGCCCGCGTGACAGTGGCCACACGTGCAGGCCAGGGGCAGCCTCCTCCTGAGCACCAGGGCAGAGGGGGAGAGAGACTGGGCAAGGCTGGCTAAAACTGATTGTGTGCGCTCTGCGTGTTAGCCACTCTTCCTAAAGTCTTGACGTGTATTAACCCATTTTTTATGATTATAATTCAGCAATATATACTGGTATTTAGGAAACAGACATAACGAACACATCAAAACATCACTAATTTAGATTAACAAAGAGGAACTATCACACTAAATTATAAAGTATCTTTTAAAAAAATTCTTAATTGACATGTAAAAATTGTATGTATTTGTGGGGTACAAAATGATGTCTTGATATATGTACACATTCTGTAATGGCTACATCAGGCTTTTTCTTTTTTTTTTTTTTTCAATATAGGGTCTCCTCTCTGTCACCTAAGCTGGAGTGCAAGTGGCATCATCATAGCTCGCAGTAACCTCAAACTTCCAGGCTCAAGTGATCCTCCTGCCTCAGCCTCCTGAGTAGCTGAGACCACAGGCATGTGCCACTATGCCTGGCTAACTTTTTAATTTTTGTATGGGGTCTCCTATGTTCTCCAGGCTGGTCTCAAATTCTTGGCCTCCCAAAGTGCTGGGATTACAGACGTGAGTCACTGTGCCCAGTCTAACTCAAACTATCTAACATGTGCATTACCTCACATACTTATCATTTTCTTATAATGAGAACACTTAAAATCTACTCTTAGCAATTTCAAACATAAAATAGTTAACATATTGTACTCAACATGACATATTAATATAATAGATGTCTTGAATTTCTTCCTCCTAACTGAAATTTTGTGACTTTTGACCAACATCTCCCCAGTCCCACCCTCCCCCCAGCCTCTGGTAACCACCATTTTATTCTGTTTCTATGAGTTCAACTTTTTTTTAACAATCCACATAAAAGTGAGATTATGTTGTATTTGTCTTTCTGTGCTTGGCTTTTTTCACTTAACATAATGTCCTCCAGGTTCATCCAAGTTGCAAATGACAGGATTTCCTTCTTTTTTAAGGCTGAATAGTATTCCATTCTGTATATATACCACATTTCCTTATCCATTCACCCTCTAACGCTGTGGTCCCCAACCCCTGGGCCGAGGACTGGTACCGGCCCATGGCCTGTTAGGGACCAGGATGCAGAGCCCCACCGCCCCTCTCTCCTCCAAGTCCGTGGAAAAATTGTCTTCCACGCAAGTTAGGAACTGGGGACCACACAGCAGAGGGTGAATGGCGGGGGAGCGAGCAAAGCTTTATCTGTATTTATAGCCACTCCCCATTGCTGGCATCACTGCCTGAGCTCCGCCTTCCACCCCCACCAGTCCGTGGAAAAATTGTCTTCCATGAAACCGGTCCCTGGTGCCAAAAAAGTTGGGGACTGCTGCATTCAGGTACATGTAGGATGATCCGCATCTTGGCTATTGCGGATAGTGCTGCAATAAACATGGGAGTGCAGGTATCTTTTCAACATACTGCCTCCGTATCCTTTGGCTACATACCGAGCAGTGGGATTTCTGAGTCTTATGGTAGCCCTAGTTTTGGTGTTCTGAGGAAGCTCCATACTGTTTTCCAAAATGGCTGCGCTAGTTCACAACACCACCGACAACGTGCAAGCGTTCTCTTTTCTGCACATCCTACCACTTACCTTTTGTCTTTTTGACAACAGCCGTCCTAAAAGATGTAAGGTGATATATCTCGTTGTGGTTTTAATTTGCATTTCCCTGATAATTAGCAATACCAAGCATTTTTTCATACGCCCGTTGGCAATTTGTATGCATTCTTTTGAGAAATGTCTATTCAGGTCCTTTGCCCATTTTTTAAATTGAGTTGTTTGTTCTCTTACTATTGAGTGGTTTAAGTTTCTTTTATATCTTGGATATTAATCCCTCATCAGATAATATGGTTTGTAAATCTCTCCCCCCATTCCGTAAGCTGTCTCTCCACTCTGTTGATTGTTTGCTGTGCTGGATTAACTTGTTAATAGAGGGTGGAGACACTGCTGGCGGGCAGGAGGTACTGCAATGTGAGTCAGTGCTGTTCCTGTAAGTGCCAGATGCCCCCACAGGCTAGAGCAGGCTTGGGGGAACTTGGGGACACACACATGGGCACAGCCCCTCACCCCTGTATCCCTGCCCAGGCGCCCCCATCCCAGGCATAGAACTGCAGGGCTGCCCACACACTCACACCCCAGCGCACACAGCTCTAGACTTGTGTTCAGCGCCAGGTGGAAAATCCTTGGACCAGCGCAGACAACTTCCACACCAGCTGGGCTGGGAAAGGACCCAGGAGGCCTTCTCTCCCAGGCTCAGGAGAAAAGAACCCCAGCCCTGGGCAGTGGGGGGCTCTGGGTTCCATTCTGACCACCCTCCACTGACCTCAGAACTACAACCCAGAGCGTTCCCTAATCCTGCAAGAGTTTGGGGAAAGGCCTGGAGTCAGCACTCTCTGTACCTCCCCCTCCCCGCTGCCTCTTTACTCACCAATACTTCAACACAGTGTGTTCCATCAATCACAGGGGTTGGAGGAGAGAGTGGAGGCTGAAGTCCACTCTCCTTCAGAGGCCCCAAATTCCACTTTGAGGCATACACTTTCCCTAGATACAACAGCCCTTCACACTTTAGTGAGAATTAGCTTGTGATGTTGCTTTCTTCCAAGAGGGGCTCAGCATGGCAGCCCCGGGCAACTAGCGTGAGCCAGTAAGGCACAGCTGGGGATGTGAAGGAGGCCATGGTGTCTGCAAAAACCCTTCTCTAGGCAGCAGAAGTGCTAGGGCAGGTGGTCCCGACTCACTTTGCCCACCCACCCTTACTCTGAAGGAGCAGGCACCCCAGCACGTTATGTCAGTTCTAGAAGGTCTGCCTCCCACCAAAGACAAATCGGCAGCCAGGTGCACTTCACATTTAGCTGTTTTAATGCATAATAGCTCTGTACAAAAAAAAAAAAAAATCACGAACGAATCCTCACAACACCCCTGTGAGGTAGGTAGGCAATTATTATTCTCCCATTTTACAGATGGGGAAACTGAGGCAGCGAGGTGAGGTGATCGGCCAGTGGTCCCAGCACAGCTGAAAGTCAGGGCTAACCATGAGAACACAGGGCGTCCCCCCCCCAGTTCATCCCTGACCTCTGACTCCTCATCTAGACCTTGTCTGCAAAGAAATGAAAACTCTTAATACATGCAAAAATAAAAGTAAAAACGACGACGAACCTGAAAACGTAGTGAACACACAGTAGCTCTGCAAAAGGATTCAGCCAATACTGGGTAGATGCGAGTCACTTTGGCCTCTTCTCCCCTTTTCGAATATCGTGACCAGTGACACGTCCATCGCTTTCCTGCAGAAGAACACGAGTCCAACCGAGGAGAGGCTTCCCCGGCCCCAGTGAGCAGGCGAGGGGCAGCCTCCTCGGGATCCAGCTCCCGGGTCTCAGCAAACACCAGTCCCCGACTGGAAGAGCTGCAAGGCTCAGCTCAAACTCCGCACTTCTCTGCCGCCTCTTCCGAGCAGCCTCTCGCTGTGTAGACAGAGTGATGCCAGCGGCGGCCTCTAGCCCAGCAGGGTCTGGCCCCTTCTGCTCCCACTGAGAGGCGGCTCAAAGAGCCTCGCCGAGGATGGCCTGAATCCAGGTGGCCCCTCACGTCGTCCTTGGCCCACTCGTGCACTCTCCACTGTCCACAAGGCCACCCAGCAACTGCCCTTGACCCAACGCTCCTTGGGGCTCCCGCCGCCGCAACAGGGTGGCATGCACCGGGCCATCGGGGCTGCTGGGGCTGGGGGGCGGACAGAGGGACCTGCAGCCCCAGGCCTGGGCCCCCGCAGTGCCTCCCACCCAGGTTCCCGGACAAAGAGAGCAGCTCTCTCCCACCTTTCCCACTGTGCTGCACCCGCCCTCCGGAAACTCTCCTCCCGCAGAGAGGGACTCCCTGATGGCTCCAGCTCCTTGGGAACTGCCACCACCATCCTGCCAGCCCCAGGACAAGGGGACAGTGGAAAGGAAGACGAGGCAAAGGTCTCGGCCAGACCCTACCGGGTCATGCAGGTTTGTCCTTTAAAGAAATAAATCCAGCCAGAGCGCCGCCCCCACCCATTCCAGGCAGGCAGGGCGAGGAGGCCGCCTCCAGCAGCAGGAAGCGGAGGGGCCGTGGGGAACAGCAAAAGGAAGGCAGGGGCCAGCTCCACGCCAGGGGCTGCCCCGAGAATCTGGGAGGGGGAGAAGAGGACACAAGAGGCGACGAGCTCTGTTTGGCAACTGGGGAGTGAGCTCCTTGGAGGCCGAGTGCCACCTGTCTGCAAGGTGCACACAGGGGCCTCCCTGGAGGCCGTCCGCACGCCTGTGGTTTGCAAGGCATGGCTGTGCTGTCCCAATGTCCTATAAGAAGCTCTTTCCAAAAAGGCTGCCAACCCCACCCCAGTCTCTCCAGGAAGTGGGGGAACTGATTCCTCTAGGCCAGCACGCCCCAGGGCACCTCCAGTGAAGAGCACCTCAGACACCCCAGCCTGCGTGCGCAGGGCCCTGCGGGAGGGGCCGGGAGGAAGCCCTACGGCTAGTCCCCGGTGGCGGAGGGCTCCGGGTTGCGGCTCTGCTCTTGCCACCTGCAGCGCAGCCTCGAGAAGGTCTGGTCTTCCCTGCCGTCCAGCTCGGGGAAGCCCAGCTGGTTGAGGAGCTCATAGACACCCGCCTTGGACGCCACCTGGGGAGGACAGCAGAGGTGGGAGGCAGAGTTTCAGGGGAGGGAGCGCGCCGTTAGTCCTGTTGTCCTCCCCTCCTGGGCTCCAAGCACATGCGCAAGTGGGGCCTGGGGCTGCCTCCTTCCAGCTGACAAGCTTGCACTTTGACTGCTGGGAACTTATCTGGGCTTCATTTTCTCCTAACAGGGAAAGCAGTCTCTCCCTCATGGGCCGTCTCAAAGAGGGCTACACGGCACGGAAAGCACCCAGCAAGTGGCGAGCCCTCCGCACAGAGACGGTGTGGGAGGCCAGGCACCCAGGCTCCCGCGTGCACACTCAGGAACACAGGCCTGGCCACTCTGGGTGTCACAGCTGGGCCTGCAGGGAGGGCTGGAGAAGGCGCACAGATGCAGGTGTAAACAAGGGGCCCTGGCTGTGCATCTGTGCTGTAGACCTCTGCCCCTGGTGGTTCAGCTTAGCTGGGGCCTCCCCAGACACTCAGCCCTGTGGCCCAGCGGTCCAGGCGCTGGCACCAGACTCAGACCACCCTCCCCTTTCTCTCCCCCACCACCCTGGCGGATGGGAGGATGCAGCCTCTACCTAGATGGAGGGGATGGTTCATCCCTTCTGGTTCCCAGGGAAGCCCTCACGCCCACCCTCCCCTTGTCAGCAGGAGAGAGGGGTTGAGGGCCCCTAGGCTGGAGCCCGCACTCCTGCCAGGACATCCCCACCCCAGAATCAGCGGGGGAGGGGATCAAGCTTCCTCCCACCCCTGCCTCCCCCCACCCCACCCCTGATTTCCACTCTCCAAGCAGAACCCGAGCAGGAAATGTCCTTGAGGTCTCGCCTCCAGGCCTCCCCAGGGGCTCAAGGAAGCTGAGCCCAGGCCTGTCCAAGAGGGTGGCCCAACACAGCCCTGGTGTGACCCCTCCGGGTCTCCTGACTCAACAGCCATCCACCTGCACCAGGGGCATTCCAAACACTTGCCCACCCTGACATCCTGAAGCCTGCCTGCAAGGCTGGTCCTCTGCAGTCCCCTTCCTGCCATGGGGCACTGCAGTGGGCCCCTTGCCTCGCTGAGTCCTCCTGCACACCTGTCCAGCCCCTGTGCTCCTCCCGGCCCACATGGCTGGGCCCCCAGCTGCTAACTCCAGACTCAACTCCAGAGGTGAGGTCAGGAGGGGCCCGGTTCCTGGCAGAGGGGTAACTACAGGCCCCCTCGCCAGGAAGGGAAGGGGCGTCTCCCCTGACCTAGAGGTGCCGAGGCTTTGCGTCTAAAACAGCCGAGTGGAGGAAGAGCCGGGAGGCCAAGCAGAAAGGGATCCGGAAGGTCGAATGGTGACAGTGGTCAGAATATGGTGGGCTGATGCCCCTGAGCTGGGTGTGCTTCCTTTCTGGGGGGATTGACCCCTCATCTATTCCCCTCTCCATCTCCATATTGGCAGCAATCATTCTAGAAGCTTCTCCTCTGTTATTCACCCTATGCTGAGCCCAAGTGGGACACAGACTCAGACCAAAAGTGCTCCCTGTGCAGAATGAGTGGGGATAACAGGCCCCAGCAGGAAGGCCCGAACACCAGGGCCACGTTGGGCCACCCTCAACAATAGCTCTAACACCAACCTTGAACAAGTTGCCCAGCTTCTCTGAGCCCGGTCTCCTCCTCTGCAAGGCAGGACGGCAACAGTCACACTATTCAATGCAGACCTGCCTAGCACGGGCCCAGCAGACAGCACTGCCTGTATTGCATCAAATCCCCGCCACAACCTTCTGAGCTGGTACCCTCAGTGCTAACATTACTTGCACGTTAGTATCGAGGACAGCAGGTGTAGAGAGGGTGGCTAACTGGTCCAAGGCCACAGCTGGAAGAAGGCAGGGGTAGGGCCACCACAGCCTTGCCTGTGGCCCTCGTGGCATACATAGGTGAGGGCTGCACATAGCAATGGGCATGGAATGCCCAGGCTGGCCCAGAGCCAGCACCCAGGCAGTGCTGGCTGTGGTGGCAGGTGCAGCAAGGTCCCAGCCCAGCAGACTGCCCCACTCTGTCCCCCACATACCTTGTCCCCTCCTCCTCGTTCATTCATCCATCCACTCATAAAACTTATTCACTGCCCACCAAGCACAGACACCACGCTGGGGACCCAAAGTCGAATAAGACAAAATCGTGGCCCAGTGGAAGCTTCCTGTATAGAGGGAGACGAGAGCTCTCCCTACTCAGCAGGGGAGCCTGTGACCGGGGTCCCCACAGGTGCTGCACGGGGACCAGGTGTGGATGACCCAGCCCCACCTGCGTGACCCATCGCCCTGTGGGCCCCCTCAGCCTGAGCCCCCCACCTCTCACCTCCCGCATCCAGGTGCTGAAGGGCCTCTGCCAGGAGTCGCCCTTCTCCAGGTGGAGGTAAGCGTTGAAGAGGATCAGGTAGACGTAGCGCTCCAGGTACTGCAGGCTCCGCAGCTGCAGCCTCCGCGTTTCCTGCTCCTCTTTGGCTGCCTTCGCCTGGAGGACAGGGCAGGTGGACTCAGTGCGGGGACGGGGGGATTCTCTCCCCCCCAACACACACACACCCTGCTGCCCTCAGCGAAGCCAAGAGCATCACCCTGCCCAGGCCACAGGAAAGACGGTGGAGCACATTAGTGCCTTGAAGACTGCTGCCTACCTAAGAGGCATGGCAGCCCACCTGGCCTCTGTTTCCTCACTGTGAGACCACGATCCCATCCTGATGGGCGGCCAGACGAGAGAGAACAGGCCGTCCACAGGCAGGCCCGTGCACACACCCTCCATGGTGTGCGAGTGTGCAGAGGCCCTCCCGGTGGCGGGACCAATGCCCAGCCCCAGCCGCTAGGGAGGCCCCTCCTGCCAACTCCTGGCAGCCCCAAGAGGGCTGTCTCTCTTCCCCCAGCCCCCACCCTCCCAGGACTAGAGGAAAGACTTTGGCTCCCCTCTCTCCAAGGGCTCTGATCACGGCCTGGCAGGGGCTGGTGGCAGCAGGGCAGCAAGGCCAAGCTCTTCTCAGCTCTGACCTCCTCCCCGCCTCCTCTCAGCCTCCCTCTGCCTGGGCTCAGCAGGTGGGCGAGCTCAGCCCCAACTGTGAGGGGAGAAACCCCACCTTGGCCTGCAAGCCCAGCTGGTCCCCAACTGACTTCCTCTCCTGTTTCTCAGAAAGTTCGGGATCAGGGGTGGAAGGGTGTGCTTATGGCCTCAGACCCCAGTCCTCGCCCTCCCCAAGGCCGGGGACAGACAGCGGGGCGAGAAAGGCCCCCAGGCCAGGGGGCGCTGGCAGTCGAGGGAGTCATGGTCTTAGCAGGCAGCTCCTGCCGTGGGGAACAGCACCAGGCCGCACGCTGAGGAGACAGTGGCCACAAAGCCAACTAAAGTTATGTCTCCCTGAGGGTGTCCGAGTTCAGCTGGGCTGTGGAGCCCATGCACGGGGGGGGGGGGGGGGGGGGGGGGGGGGGGGACGGACACAGAGGTGAGGATGGTGCCCGGTGTGTGGGGGCTGTGGAGGGGCTGGCCTGGCTGGAGGGAGGATGAGGAGGGACAAGAAGGGAGACTGAGCTGGGACCCAATTCTGGAACCTGCCTGTGCCACCCAGGAAGCTTATCCTCCAGGTCAGCAGTTCACAACCTTGCTATCCACGAGAACCACGAGGAGCTTTAAAAGGCAGATGCCCAGCCCAATCAAATGAGAATTCTGGCAGGGTGGGCAGGCCAAGCGTAGGGATTGTTAAAATCTCTCTGGGTGACCCTCCATGTCCAGAGTTGAGCACCATGGCTTTAGCCCTAGGGAGCCATTGAAGGTTCGGGGCTGGGAGTGACCTGGTAACAGAAGACTCCTGGGAGATTCATGCTCTGTAGGAAGGAGACTTAAAGGGATCCTTTCAAGGCTCTACTCAGTGTGGGGAACCAGGGAGACAGGCCACGCCCAGGATGCACAGAGCCAGGGTCTCCTGCAGGGCACTCTGCCACCACGCCCGGCTTTGCTCTTCTAACCCACCGTGGATGTGCCGCCCACCCAGCGCCCAGCACTGCAGCCCACGGAGGGGGAGCCCGGGAGAGTGAAGGCCACAGCTCACCTCACACCCACCCCCTTCTCATCCCCCCTGCCAGGCCTCTGCCCAGGCCCATGGCAGCTCTCTCTGCTCCCAGAAGACACGGCACTGGGACAACTCAGGCGTAACGAAAATCCGTGGGAGGGCACAGCAAGCCCCAAGCCTTGGAGAGCCAGGAAGGGCTGGTCTCCCAACAGCTGGACCACAGCTGGGAGCCCTCCCTCCAGGCACACAATGCTGGTCTATGTGCGTCTCCTCCTCGGCTGCCGTGGGGAGGCCTTAGGGTGTGGTGCCCACCCCAGACGTGGCACAGCCGCAGCCCCGAGAATCGGAGCTGGGGTGGCCTACACAGGACCTGTGGTCCCGACCTCCCACTTCTGCCTTCAGAGCTTCTGCTGTCTTTGCCCCCGGGGTCTCAGAGTGGCAGGTAACTTGCAAGGGGGCCTTGGAGACGGGGGTAGGGGTGGAAGGTGGACAGCAGGCTGTGCCCGGAGGGGTGAGGGGGCCAAGGCCAGAGCTCTGACTCCCAGGAAGACAGTCTGAGCTGCATTCTGGTCCTGGTTCTGCTGTTATAACTGTCAGCCCCCAGGTCTACGGAGGTAGGATTTCTCAGCCATGTAAGCTGTGGAAGGCACCTACAAACCGTGAAGGGCCACACAATCCGTTCATTCATCAAACGGTGAGGGTACAGCCACACTGTGCCCGTCACCGAGCCACACACTGGGGATGCAAAGATGAACCCCGCACAGGCCCTGCCTCCGAGAGGCTGGGGGTCAGGAGGGGCAGGCGGAAGACGGTCTGGAAGCAACCGGAGCAGCCGCGTTTGGGGATGGAGGAAGGGCGAGTCACGGGACCAGGGAGGTAGAGAGAGGAGGGGCTGAGGTGGGCTAGGAACAGCAGGTAGCCTGAGAGTGGGAGGGCAAACGGGAGGCAGGAAGGGGCCACAGAATGAGCCGTGTCCCCAGGGCACCCCTAGCCCCTGCAGGCAGACAGGGGAAAGCTTGTGGTGGCAGGGGAGGGGTGATGGGGGCCAGAGGGGGCCAAGCCAAGACCTGACCTGCATGGAGGCCAGTGAAGGCTCCTTGTGGGTATGGGGCTGGGAATGGCCCGGTGCTGCCACAGGAGAACATCTGGGCAGGTGCAGGTGGGCTGCCTGCTATTTTAAGGATTAACTAAGCATGTGCTCAAAAAAAAAAAAAAAAAATCAATTTTGCTTAAAAATTAGGGAGAAAGCAAAACAACCCAAACAAGTGGATTTTACCTATTAATAAATACCAACCGCAGCCAATACAACACGAGCCCACCTATTTCCAAGGACAGACAGTCCACGCCGCCCTGCCTTCACCACCCCATCCCTCAGGCATCTCCATCCCTCCCTGCCCCCAACCAAAGGCTCCAGCCAATTTACAAACGTGTTCTTAGAAAGAAGGAAAGGAAATCGCCCGGGGCCGCACTGGGCAAGAGCCACTGTAAACTACTTTCCAATGAAGCGCTCCGAGGCAACGTTCTGTGGGCGTGGACAGCCCGCAGCCCTGAACTTGGCCACATCAGCACCCTCCTCTCTGTGGCCCCCTCCAACGGGGACAGAGAGACACCGGCAGGCTTACGTTTAAGGAACATTGTCCGGGGTGGAGAGGTGCAGTGACTCCTTCTGAGCCCGACTGGTAGGGGTGGAATTATCTCTAAACTCAGACCAATATAAAGGTGCCGCCTGACCCCCGCCCCCACCTCGAAGGCTCTGTGGGCACATCCTGCCAGGTGGCACATGTGATTGGAGACAACGGCCCATCTTCCTGTCAAGGCCTTGGTTTCCTTCAAACCCTCCCATGTCAACGCTGCCTGGGCAAGAGGACAGCTTGGCCGCCTCCTGTCGATAAAAATAGTGGGGCTGTTTCTAAACCGCCTGCAGGCCAGGCTGTCATTAGCTGCGGTGGAGTCAGACAAGGCCGCCTAGTCCACTGGTATGAGCCCTAAAATAGAAGGGCCCGGGACATGCAGCGAGAGCTCTGGGCGCCTGAGGACTCTGTAACCTCCGGTGTGCCTGGCATCGAGGCAGGCCCAGAGTTGCCTGCAGTGGCTGTCGCAAAGTTCTCTTTGTAGGGCCACCAGGAAGAGGCCCACTGAGGCACGGCTGGGGCTGACTGTACAGGGAGTGGGCGTGTGTCCGGGGTCTACTGCGTGCCATGTGCCAGGCTGAGCATGTCACACTCTGCTCTGATGATTAGACTCCAACATGCTCCCCTGGCAGCCCCGTGGAGGAAGAGGGACATCCATCCTATTTTGCAGGTGAGGCTCGGTTAAGTAACTGCCCAAGGTCACGGAGCTCTGAGCTGGGGCATGGAGCCCAATACCCAGACTTTTCCTACCACCCTAGTCCTCTCACTGTGGTCATGCCCAGCCACTCCCCACCTCACTCTTGCCTCTGGACCGTTCCCACTCTGTTCCTCCTGCCTGGAATGCCCTCCCCCTCCACCTGGCCTGGCCCAGGACAAGCCCCCACTCTTCCAAGGCCTGCTGTGAGCACTCCAGCCCCCTCTGCCCTCAGTCTGAACCTTTTAACTAACGATGCATTTCGTTCCATCTCGAGGTTTCTAATTGTTTCACCGAGGCAGGATCTGTCTCTGCAAATGATGATATGCCCAGGGGCAGGCACCAGACCACAGCTAGGGCTTATCTGGAATCGTTATGCAGGGGGCGCTCAGTGGCCAATGAGCACTCACTCCCCGGGCCACCTGCCCCCTGCCCCCTTCTTATGGCTCCAGCATCATCTAGAATCTAGGTTCCTGACAGCTGCCAGGGCTCCAGACTCAGACGCACCCACTCAGGGGCTCCACAGGGGCGTTGGTCAGGTATCCCAAACCCAGAGCACAGTCTGGGGGACCTCCTGGGCGCACCCCAGGCCTGCTGCACCCACAGCTTGCCCACCTTAGTAACAGTCCTTTGTCCCAGCTGCTCAGGCCCAAATTTGGGATTTCTCCTTCACTTCCCCCACAGCTAACCAATCAGGAAACCCCTATTGGCCCTGCTTCAAAACACTTCCAGAAGCTGCCAGCCTCTTGCCACCCTGGGACAGCCTAAATGGCCTCCCTGCCATGCCCTCACCCGCTGCCATCTGTTCCTGACTCAGCACCAGAGTGACTCTGCTCAGTGCTTGCCCTGGCCCCCCTCGCAGGCAGCTCTGCTTCAGGGCCTTTGCACTTGCCATGTACGCCTTCCGGAACACTCTTCCCCCAGCATGGCTCCTTGCCTCACCTCCCACAGATCGGTGTACAATGCCACCTTCTCCCCGAGTCCCTGCCTGACCCCCTATCTAAAACTGCGGACCCTCACACACACACACACACCTCCTTACCTGCTCCACTTCTCCCAGACATACCACTGTCCCACAGACCACTCACTGTGCTTTGTTCATCGTGGGCCTGCCTACTAGAATGCAGACCCCAGGAGGCAGGGACTTTTGTCTTTTGTGTGTGCAGTGTCTCCAGCACCTAGTACAGTGCCTGGTAGGTGTGCAATAAATGCTTGTTGACTCAATGGATGACTAGTGCTTGCATCTTGCACGTTCATTAATCCCAGCCTCACAGGATGCCTAGGTTGCCTACATTCACCCCTTTGCTTTCCAGACAGTGAGGCTGAGGTCAAAGAGGTGCACTGACCTGCCCGGGTCACATGGAGAGCTGGCAGCAGAGCCCCGGTAGGAACCCAGGCCTCCTGTCCACTCTTGCTAGGGACTGCAGGGACTGTGCGCTTAAACCCTGGATGCAGCTCAGACTCGGGAAACCAGAGCCCCAGAGAAGTAAGACGGGCCAGTGAGACCAGGCTCAGGGTCTGTGTCAATGTGAACCAGACGACCACCCTCCCCATCACTGGAGCCTCCCTGCTGTCCCGACCCACTCAACAAATGTGGCCTGGTGACCTCTGCCTCCAGCTAAGGCGGGGCTCTGGCTGGGCAGGCAGCCAGCAGCCCTTAAAGATGGCCAGTCACTGACGGGTGGGGCTGCAGAGCTCAGACCCCACCCGCTTCCTCAGTGCGACACCACCCTCTCCTTGGCAGACTCCGGCCCCCAAGCAACTGGCTACTTCCGGTGGGTGTCCACTGAGTCCCTGCAAACCGCATCCTCGGGCCTGCCTGGCAGTGGGGCCTCCACCACAGGAAGCTTTCTGTCCCTAACGCTGGAAGGGAGAAAATAGTCCTCAGCCCATACCGGTAACTGACTTCCTAAAATGTTGTATTTCATTCAGTACTTTCAAAGCACAAAGGGACTAGACCTGGCACCGCGGGCCGCCATTCCTCTGTCCGCCATTCCTCCAGCACTGTCCCCAGCACGGCTAGGCCAGGCTCTGGGGTCAGCACTGACGAGACACGGTCCTCTCCTGCAAGAAGCCCACTGTCCCTGCACACGGGGTCTGCCTGGTGGCCTGCCCCTGTCCACCACACCCCACGCCCCCCACTCCCACCTCCACTGGCCCCAGGCTGGTCTGCACCACCACCCCGCAAGGCAGGCAGAACACAGGCAACAACTTCAGGTGACAGATGGAGAAACACAGGCCCAGGCAGGCCAAAGTGACTTGCCCAAGGTGGCACAGGGAGTTCCTGGCAAAGCCGGGGCTAGAGCCCGGGGTTTCCAACCACCGACCCAGGGCTCTACGGCATGCTACAGAAGGGTCTCCTGTCCTGGAAGACCAACAACGTGGACAAAGAACCAAAAGGTAGAGTGAAGGTGGCAATCAGGTTTTCCTATTTATTGTGCAACAATTTATTCAACCTTCTCTCCGTCCACGCACTAGACGGAAATTTGTGGAGCCCCTACTTGTGCCAGGCAGGGTCCTAGAGTGAGGCAGCCCCCTTGTGACAGAAAGAAGGGCCTCTGCTAACAACCACAACGCAGGCCGAGACAGAGCAACACACCGGGGATCATGCCAGGGTGGAGGGTGGGGAGACGCTGGCGTTGAGACTGAACCCCCCCCCCAACCACTGAGAAGTCCACGCTCAATGGTGCACACTTACAGACCAAGTCTGGCACACCGTAGGTGCTCAAGGGATGTCTACTGTTGAATTCATCAGGAAAGTCACCCTGGAGGGCGGAAATGGCCCCAGCTTAGCTTACGATGGGAAGGAAGGGAGACAAGAGAGGTCTTGGCTACCGAGGACTGTGCCCTACACACTCAGACTCTCTGTTCTGGCAGCCGCGCCCCACCCGCTGGCTGTGTTCTGGGCTGGGTGTGAAAGAGCTGGGAAGCAGCCCTTCCCTTGGGTTGTATTTTATGTGACACTTCACAGCATTCCAGGGCTGCCGTGATGGCAGAGGTCCCGCCCTGGAGGCTCATTACCTATGGGAACGGTGTCTTCGGGGAACATCTCCGGCCACACCAGCGTCTTAGAGAAGCTGAGAGAGACCCCCTCTGAGGCTCAGAGCCAAAGCTGTCTTGCTTTATATTTTTCCTTAAAATATAAAAGACCTAGCCGGGCGCGGTGGCTCACGCCTGTAATCCTAGCACTCTGGGAGGCTGAGGCGGGCGGATTGCTCGAGGTCAGGAGTTTGAAACCAGCCTGAGCAAGAGCAAGACCCCGTCTCTACTATAAATAGAAAGAAATTAATTGGCCAACTGATATATATATATATAAAATTAGCCGGGCATGGTGGTGCATGCCTGTAGTCCCAGCTACTTGGGAGGCTGAGGCAGAAGGATCGCTTGAGCCCAGGAGTTTGAGGTTGCTGTGAGCTAGGCTGACGCCACGGCACTCACTCTAGCCCGGGCAACAAGCGAGACTGTCTCAAAAAAAAAAAAGTTAAAAAAAAAAAAAATATATAAAAGACCTTAGTCCTTGGGGCTCCGAGCTGATCTCTCCGACCTCTCGGCAGCTCCTTTGTGGGGCCACCACGTGTGCCCCCTGGGTGACGGCTGCCACCGTGGAAGGGACAGGAATGCAGACTGAGGAGCTGGGAACCAGACCTGGTCCTGCCTCCAGCCAGTCACAAACTTCATTAGGCCTCAGTTTCTTCCTCAGTAACATGGGTCTAATAAAATCCGCCCTGATCTCACCAGCTTTCCTGAGGACCAGAGGAGACAAAAGGTGAGTTCTTAGAAAACTTAAAAAGTACTGCTCAAAGTTAAAGCATTACAGTCATTATGACATCAATTCTAACTCTGAGACCAAAAGACATTTTACTTCTCCCTTACGTGGCTACCTTCACCTCAGATTTTCTTCAAACTCTTTCTGAAGGGAAGTTGGGAGACACAGTAGATGGTTTTAAATACAGAACAGTAGGAATGAATTTCACCAGCCAAAGCCAAGGGAAAGAGCCGCTGGCATTAATGATTCTAGCAGGGCTTCCTCCAGGAGCCTGACCTTGGTTTCTGTCACAAATACTTTCCCTTCCCAAGCCCAAGAGGAAACAACGAGCTCACCGGGCGGTGCCACCGTCGGGGCTGGCGGCCATCTTGGCTTCTCCTCAGCCAGCCCCGGCCTTCCCACGTCTCACACAGCGGCTTAATTCAGACGGTTTTCTTTCCTTCCTCTTGAGGTGTTCTTAAACGCCCTGAGCATTCTGGCCCTCTCACACGCACAGGGCGACCAGGCCTTGACCCAACCTCTCAGACGCTCTGGACAACAGAGGAGGCCTCGCTGTGGGCCGCAGCTCCTGAGGCTGGCCCACGTGAGAAAGGCCTAGGCTGACAGGGGCCGAGACTATTAAACCAGGGAAGGTCTGTCCCATGGGAAAATGTCCGGTCGCACCACCTTCCAGCCATGACTTGTGTCTGGGATGTTTCCTGTCCGCTGGCCTTCTCTCTCCTGCTCAGTCTGGTATTGCCTCAAGGGCGAGAGCCATGGCCTCCAGTTCTTATTTCCCCCACAGTGGGGCTGGGGCGGGCAAGGAGAGGTGACACTGTGCCCCCTCCTTCTCGGGAGGCAGCATGACATGGCGGAGTGGCCTGATCTGGGAGTCAGGGTCTGGGGTCTTGGCTTCCTCCTGCCATCTGCCAGCTACGTGTTCCTGGGCAAGCCCAGGGCCTCCTTCCTCAAAGGGCAAAATGGAGCTAACATGAAAGCTCACCCTTCATCACACATGGGTGCAGAGTGAGGACCAGGCCCCACTGTGGCTGTGAAAATGTGTGTCAGCGTGGTGTGGGCCCCTGTCGGGCGAGGTCCGAGTTGGCCGAGGAGCTGTCAGGTCAGGCAGGGACCCAGGCTCCAGCACTCGTCTCTGGCGACTCTCAGCCTCCCCCTGTCAGCCCCTGCCTGGTTCCCCTCCCTGCCCACCCCCAGCCCAGTCACCCACACTCTCCCCACAGACCCCAAGCCCATCCGAGCCTAGAGGGATGTTAGGCCTCACTGAATGTAACATCTTCACCCTTATTTTCAGACAAGCACCTTCCAGACCAACTCATCTTCTGAAGACGGGCACTCGGGGAGAAGGCACACACGGAACCTGCTCGTCTGTCCCGCTGTGCCCCCAGGGGGGTCTCTCTGGAAGTACTGCAGTGAATTAATGCAGAAGGAATGAGGGAATCAGCAGGTCACCATTCTGCAAATTCCAAATGAAATAAGAAGCCCAGGCAACACACACTAGCATGTGCCAGTCACAGCAACAGACAGGGGGACCTTCTAGGCCCCGATGGCAGCACACAGCACCCCTTGTAACCATAACAGCCACCCTGAGCCAGAATCTCAGTTTACAGGAGGCACAGGACAC
Source organism: Microcebus murinus (assembly GCF_040939455.1). NCBI lineage: Eukaryota > Metazoa > Chordata > Mammalia > Primates > Cheirogaleidae > Microcebus > Microcebus murinus. The sequence goes on along the minus strand of NC_134117.1, from coordinate 52,959,475 downwards.
CCTGAACCCAGGGATGCAATTAGCAAAGGTGGCTACGGGAAGGCCAGAGGACAAGCAGGTCACTGAAACAAATATCTTTCAGTGGGAAAGGAGGACTGTTAGAGAAACTTATGGCCATACCGACCAAATGTTGGCACCTGTGGGTCCTGGGCGGATCTGGATCCAACTGCAGAAAGACTTTTATGAGACCAGTGAGAAAATCTGAATAGTAACTAGATACCCCATGATAAGAAATGACTGCTGATTATCCAAGGTATGACAATGGCAGTGTGATTACCTTTTTTTAAAAAAATCCTTCTTTAAAGGTGTATGCTGAAATATTCACAGAGGAAACACAGGCCCAGGACGGGCTCTAGAACAAGCGTGTGCAGAGGCCAGAGGCCGGAGACAACACGTGACCAGACGTGCTGGGTAATTACTGGGGCTAGGAGGTGGGCCCACTCGAGGCTCAGGAAATCATTCCCTCGACTTTGAATTTTTCTGTTTTAAACTTTCCGAAATAATTTTAAAAAATTAAGTTCCTACCTTTCAACTCATTCAATTATTCTTCTTCGAAGACTCAGCCTACAGAAATTATCCACACGGGTGACAGAGCAAACACTCACTCTGACGTCCACATCATCACCCGTCCCGGAGAGCGACACACAGCAACCTGCAGGTCCACGTCTACGCAGGAACAGCACGTGAAACCGGGCACTTCCGCTCAGGTGCGTGCCAGGTGAACACGGAATGTGATGACTGACCAGTGAGAGCTTCTCAGCAAATGTGATAAAATGCCCATGAGCTGAAACTAGTTACTCATTAGCCCCCTCCTTGGCCGACTAGAAGAATATAATAAGCTCAGTGCAGCTTCAATCACTGGTCCACCCTCAGCGTTAGCGCGAGGTCTAGCACGGGACGGGCACCGCGCCAGCACGTGCTGGCTGAGCACGCTTAAATGCAAGCACATCATCCAAGTGGGCAGGCAAGACTTCCCGGGGGCCCACCACAAGCACAGCCTTGGGAGGAGGTGCACGCAAGCGCACAAAGACCAGAGAAAACGGCAAAAATGAAATCACTGCTATGCTGGCAGGATTCTGGGAGACCCTGTTCCCCCTGGAGCATGTAAGCCTCTGGTAACGCTGTAACAGTGTCTCTATGACAACAAACAAGCCACAGCAGTCCTCACCCTTGCTGTGCAAGCTCGCCACGCAGATGGAGATTCATACACGTGCTGAGCCCGCCTTTCTGATCCATAACAGAGAACTGACCTCCAAATTTTCCACCCTTCCCCACTGAGGGCCTGGAATAGCTTTATTGCTGGACGAAGCACAAACACCAAATTCCAGGAGCCGTGCTCTTAATTGCTTATTATGGAAGTGTAAGTTGAAAGCCGGCGCTGGCCAGGAAGGGGAAATTCCCCGGGGAGGGGAAATTTCCCCAGGAAGGGGAAATTCATTGTCTGGGGGTACTGGGGGCTGAGGGGCAGGAAGCCGAGTAGCCACGTGCTGTTTAGAGTTGCAGGATGGCTGTGGACTCCTGGGAGGAAAGCTTCAGACGGGCAATATGGGGACCAGACCTGGAATGTTCCGGGGCAAATGGAGCTGAGGGAGGTAGAAAGTCCTGTCCCCTCCCCGAGCCTGGGCTCAAGTCCCCGCCCACCCAGAGGCTCTGGGGGGCTGACCAGACGGAGGTGCAGCCCTGCACGTACAGCACCCAGGCCTCCTTGCAGCAGAGAACTGCAGACCCCACCGCAGGCCACCTGGGGACTGTGGTGTGAAACCAGAGGGCAGGGGGTTAAACAGACAGACGGTACCACAGTGCGACACGGCCACCGATTTCCAGGAGCTGGTCTGTCGGAGTGAGGGGGTGAGGGAAGCGGCTGCCTTTCTGGAGGCTCAGCAGGCCCCCCTCAGCCCACTAGGGCAACAGCGGGGAGACCCTCGGGTCAAGGGCAATGTGGTCCAGGAGGGGAGCGGGGCCGGGAGTGAGACTCTGCCTCTCATCCCTGCTCTGCCGCCAGCTCACGCGGACGGTGGGCAGCCCAGTCTCCCACTGCAGGCCCCACTGCTCACCTGCAGACAGAGGAATCAGATGCTAAGGCCCTTTAGCACTGGAATCTGAGGGTCTGCAGGGACATTCTGAAGCCAGGAGTGGCACAGGACGCCTGGCCCTACGGTGGATCCTCAGAGCCTCCCATTTGTCAGGCACTTACTGTGTGTCAGCCGAGCCCCGTTCACACCTCCCCCTTGTGCTTCCCACACACCGAGCCCCGTTCACACCTCCCCCTTGTGCTTCCCACACACCGCCCCGCCAGGGGCCCGGGGCCAGCTGGCGGGAGGGGACACAGGGAGTCAGAGAGGCAGAAGATGCCCTGCCCAGCTCCCACATCCGCATTCCTTGGGCAGCAGGCTCCTTCCCATCTGCACGGGGTTTGGTGCTGGGCCGTGTGGACCATAATGGGGCCCATTCCAACGTCCACTCCAATCACATGTCACACAACGCAAAGAAACGGCGATTTTTCACATTTCAGAGATGCTGAACACACACACGTGCAGAGCTGCCCGGGGGCCTCGTCTGAGGGCAGCTGGGGCAGCTCAGAACCCCCCGACCTCAGGCAGGACACTTGCCCAGGCCCGGCTGACCAGAATGCGCAAGGTGACCTTGGAGGAGGCATTCTGCTTTTCAAGCCAGAGAAACGGTCGTTAAAACCGTGATTCCCAAACCCAAGCCTGTGGGGGTTGCAGATCCACAAGAATTCAAAAATATAAATCTTTTCAAGGACTCTCCTCTATCCTGAGATGATATCCCTTCTATTTTTGTTATTAAAAAATCTTTCTTTTAAGAAATGCCAACCATATTAGATGGCAGTTAGATTTTTAGATTTCCGTTTCTTTCCTTCCTTCCTTCCTTCCTTTAAAATGGACACATTTAACAAAATTACAGGTTGGCAACCCTAGAAAGGTCCTTCCCTTTTTAAAACTGGTCTGTGAAATCCCAACAACTTGGATTAAGGTCCCTTCCACAGTTCTTTGTTCTCTATCACCACTTCCTGGAGGCTATGAGGTGATGACCTCTCAGATCTCAGATTGCTTAAAAACCTTATGCCCAGAGCCATAAAACAGAATTCTGCTCCCTCCTTTCAAGTGGTGGCACAAGAATTAAGTGACAGCCTCAAAAAAGGGGCCTCTGATTGCTCCCCACCCCAGGCCAGGTCTCCCTCCTGCCCTGAGGCTGAGAGCGCACAGGGGCCGAGAGTAAACCACAGTCACAGCAGAACCGACAAAGCCGCAGCAGCAGGGACAAAGCCGGCAGACGGACTTCCTCCCAGACTGAGGCTGGGCTGGAGGAGGAAACCAGGGCTTCACGGCCCGGCCTGCCGGCCCCCCAAGGGGAACTTCAGTCTTGGCTGAGACCCAAACCTGGGGCCGCAGAAACAAACCCCTGCTTCGATCTTAAGGCCTGCTGCCCCTGGTGGCCCTTCAGGGGGCTCTGGTCCCAAAGACCCCCAGCCCCAGGGGCCTGAGAAAAAAAACAATGACTACTGGGACCACAAACTCCCAGCCTGGTTCGAAAGTGAATCGCTCCCTTCTTGCTGACCAAATCTCCCCATGTGCAGCCGGCACAACTTAACTTCCCTAAAAAGGCACTCGCGGGGAAGCCCGAAGGAAGAAGGTGTGGACTGGGGGGGTTGGGGGAGTCACCCTGCAGGCGGCCCCGTCTGAGGGGTCAGACTCTGACCGCAGGTCTGTCCAGGGCCCTGGCAGGGCTGTGGATGGAGGTGGAGAGCAGAGGGGCTGCTGGAGGAGGCTGAGCGCGGTCAGGCCCCGCAGGAGAATCAGACCTGACCACTCTCCCACCCCTGCCCAGGCTTTATTAGGCGATTGAGGGGGCCAGGGCAGGGCAGGACTAGCGGTGCCAAAGCCCCCACCCCCGGGATCCCTGTAGTTAAGACCTGAGCGCCAAGTGAGAGTGCCCCTCCGAAAAACCACACATGGACTTTTGACCAGGCAGAACCCCCACACTCAGTTACCTGCAACTACTCCTGTTTCCTGGACAGGGCGACTGCAAACATGTTAACAACAGTCACCGTAACAATGACACTGGCTGCAGAGTGGTAAGCACTGACAAAGTCTCGGCCAGTGGGGCCCCAGGGCAGCTGGGTCCTCCTGTCCTCCAGGCCCAGGGCTGGGGTGGCAGGGGGACTGGGGTGCTGCCTGGCACCTCGGCCATGGGAGACCCTCAGAGAGTGACGAGTGGAGACCACTCTTCTCCCCTTCCCCACCCTGCCCTTCTAACAGAGCAGGTCTGATGCCACAGCCACGGACATGCCTCCCAGCTTCCCCAGTCTGCCCCTCAATTCCGTCCCCAGTGTGGAGCCAGGGGAGCCCGTGGAGGAGTCTGCTCAGATCTCCGAGGGGCTGCCCAGCCCAGAGCAGCTGCTGTGACTTTGCTGAATTGGATGGAACAAATCCTTTCTTTCAATAAAGGCCTGAAGGCCCAGGTTTCCCACTCAGCCCGCTGGGGCCACCTGGTGGCCATACTGGGGAGTGGCTCTGCGTCTTGCCCCTGTCCCTCCAGAGGCCCTGGGATGGGCTCAAGGACGCCCATCCTCCCACTACTGAGGCTGGCCTCTGGAATGGGGGCGCTGGCTACGTGGGGAGCAGGTGAGAGCCCTCCACTGGCTCTGCCTCTTCCCTTCTCCTTAAAACACAGCGAGAGGCCGGGCGTGGTGGCTCACGCCTGTAATCCTAGCTCTCTGGGAGGCCGAGGCCGGGGGATTGCTCGAGGTCAGGAGTTCGAAACCAGCCTGAGCAAGAGCGAGACCCTGTCTCTACTATAAATGGAAAGAAATTAATTGGCCAACTAAAAATATATACAAAAAATTAGCCGGGCATGGTGGCGCATGCCTGTAGTCCCAGCTACTTGGGAGGCTGAGGCAGGAGGATTGCTTGAGCCAGGAGATTGAGGTTGCTGTGAGCTAGGCTGACGCCACAGCACTCACTCTAGCCTAGGCAACAAAGTGAGACTCTGTCTCAAAAAAAATAAAAAAAAAACAAACAGCGAGAGCAACCACCTCTAAACAGCCCCGACCACACCAGCCTTCCCTCCCACTGCCGACCTGCCCACCAAACTCATCCCTGACAACTGACAAGACTGTGTGGGCATCAAACCACCTGCCCTGCCTCTAAACTCACTTTGCACCTCCCGGCCTCCTCCCGCCTGACAGGCCTCCCTGGGCTCTCAGGGGGTGTTCAAGACCAGCTCCTAGGAGCTCTCTGCTCTGCCCCGCTGTGCCCTCCGGGTGCCATCTGATGACACCCAGGGCTGCGAAGCTCAGATGGAGGGAACTGGGAGTCGGGTGGAGAGGGGGCTCCGACAGAGCCTGGCCAGCGAGGGGTGCGGGGCCTGTGGGTCTGGAGCAGGGCTAGGCATCCCTTTTATCTACTCGGGCCTCCTGCTGTGGGGAGAACTCAGCCTCAGCTCTGCCCAGCGGTGCCCTCTGGAAGCAGCTCAGCCTCAGCTCACTGCTGCCACCTGGTGACAACACACGAGACCATCGTGGGTGGGACCCCAAAGTAACTCAAAGGAGCCTGGGGATACAATCTAACTGCTGGCCCTGGAGAAAACACATCTATCTTATCTTCCAAAGTTCAGCAAAGTGCATCTTCTAAAACTCCTCAACCACCATTTCCCTCCCCACATTTGGCAGCTTCTTAATCTCTGCAAACTCCCCTCCCAACTGGCCTTTGGTCTTGGACCCAGTCTGGCCCTAGATGTCCTGCTCTGCCTCCAGCCAGGCACCCACCTTTTGCCCCAGTCAGGGTCTGACCCATGACCTTGAGCAAAGGCTGGCTGGTTCAGCCGTTTCCTGGATGTGTGCCCAGTTGCAGGCTCGGTGTGGGCTGGCCTGGGGCAGAACCCCTCTCTGCAGGGGCCACGGAAGCAGCCCAAGACTCTCTGGCAGCAGCAGGGAACACAAGGCACACACTGCCCCTCTCAGCACCACGGAGCACTCATCCCTGCCCCCTGCTCCCTCACTGCCCCTCTCACTCCAGCCCCTGCTCTGCCCCTGCAGCCAGACAAAGTCACGGGGCAGGTCAGCAGGCTCCACACAGGGTCAGGGCGGTAACGCCAATGCCCAGCAGGTCAAAAGACCAGGCCAGGAAAGACCAGGCCAGGAGGGCCAAATGTGACAAAGCAGGGAAGGCTGGGGACCAGCACAGATTTGAGGCACATTCTTTCTAGACAGACTAAAAATCCAGATTTTTTTTTATATAAAATCTGAGCTGTTATGGAAACGTTATTTTTATAATTTAATGAGTTACTCAAAAACAAATTTTAACTGAGCAGACAAAAAAAAGCCCATCTGGGGGCCAGCCCCTGGCCTGGGGAACACACAACACACACGCATCCTGGGGTGACAGCCGGGACTCCGCACGGCAGCATCAGCTATTAAAACACTAAACTGCTCACCTGCTGGTTCTATTTTTTTTTTTTTTTTGAGACAGAGTCTCACTTTGTTGCCCAGGCTAGAATGAGTGCCGTGGTGTCAGCCTAGCTCACAGCAACCTCAAACTCCTGGGCTCAAGCAATCCTGCTGCCTCAGCCTCCCGAGTAGCTGGGACTACAGGCATGCCCCACCATGCCCAGCTAATTTTTTGTATATATATTTTTTAGATGGTCAATTAATTTGTTTCTATTTTTAGTAAAGACGAGGTCTCCCTCAGGCTAGTTTTGAACTCCCAACCTAGAGCAATCCGCCCGCCTCGGCCTCCCAGAGTGCTAGGATTACAGGCGTGAGCCACCATGCCTGGCCTCACCTGCTGGTTCTTAAGCAGCTATTCCTCAAGACCAAACAGCCTTCACCCACCGACCTCCTGCCCAGAACCCCTGGGCCCCCAAGAATCTAAAACCTAGAGGGTTAACACCTGGCACCATGAAGGGGTTGGGTGTTCATTCTGGTTGGCCACATCTTTGGTCCCAGGGCCAAACACTTTGAACATCATCCCTGCCCACACCCCACCGTGCAGTGCAGCACCAGGTGGGAGTGGCCGGAGGCTGGGCATGTGTCCATTTCAGAGATCACTGCCACTTCCAGAAGGTGGAAAAGGAACAGAGAGCCGATGAGGGGCCCACAGGACCTCAAGCCACCTCAAACCCACACCAGCCACAACCCGGGCTGTGCACACCCCGAGGGCACCTGGGGCGGGATGGGGCGGGATGGGGCGGGACGGGCAGACTCACCTGGCGGTAGGTGCAGATGATGATCTCCCGCAGGTGGTAGTGCATGGGCGTCATGGTTTCGCTGACCGTGTCCAGCGCTGCGTCCACCTCCTTCTTCACGCGGTGCCCGTCGGGCAGCAACTGCACCACCGTCATCACCACCTGGGGCCCGAGGAGGGGGATGAGCAGACTCCAAACTGAGAGCCGGTGGGAGCCTGCGGCCCGGCACCAGGATCAGCCCCACCAAAGGGCCACACGGGGCGAGGGCACAGGCCCTGACCAGAGCCCGGCCTGCTCCTCGGGTCCCAGGCTGGGCTTCCGGACATCTCTGAGGCTGGGGTTCCCAAGGTGCTCTTTATTTTCCTTTCATAATTCAGATTTGTGTACAATTCTTAATGCAAGTGCTGACAAATCTAAAAGCCATGTATTGCAGTTCTTCTTTAGATAACTTTCCAGCTTAAAACCTGGAGGCAACTTTCCCGTAAGAGGATACCGGGTACTAACGTCTTCAAATGCTGACAAGCTGTTGCAGGAGTCCCACCAAGCTACAATTTAGTACTCTAGACTCACACTGCGTACTCAAACTCCAATCTGCCACAGCACATTAAGAAAGCCATCAGGAAAACCGGCCCACCTGGCCAAAGGTGTTACGGAGCCACGCAGTTCTGCCAGGGAGAGCACAGACAAGGAGTGGTTTCCTTTAGGAAAAAATTCTACTAAACAACATGGGAATAGAAGTGATTTTAAATTGTTCAAGACATATTAAATGCATGACTGCGACTCAGAATTGCCGTTTGGTATGCTTTGTGTTACAGGATATAAACACGGCCCCCCACACACCTGTGGAATGCTAAGCTGACTCAGGGGCTTGTTTTTTTAAGCCGCAGAAACCTTGCTTCAAACGAAACTTTGTCCAGAACAAAGCTCTATAAAATGGATAGCTGTCACATACTAGGGCTGGTGGGGTGAGGAGAGGGTGCATGACAAGTCCATGCTGGGGTCCTCCTGGCCTCCCCCTGACCCAAAGTGGCCCCCAAGCACCGTGGGGACACCTGGCTCTGGAGAACCCAGCAGGGACACCACTCACCTGATATAAGTAAGCCCCCTTCACTCCTGGGAAAACTGAGGCCTAGGCAGGTCACCCTGGAGGACAGGGCTCTTCCCCTATCCCTCTGGCCCCACCCTCTGGGCCCCGCCTCCAAATCTGCCCGCACTGCACCCCTCCACAGCCAGCACCCACCCAGACCTCTGCCTCCTCTCACCCCGAACTGGTGTCCCAGCCTCCTTCCCTGCCCCTCCTCTCCCTGGTGGCCGGAGGTCTCATGAAAATATAAATATAATTCCCTGGCTCAGCCTCCTCACAGCTCCAAAAGCGGACCCAGGTCTATGGCCTGGCCCCCGCCTCTCCAGCTTCGCCAGAACCCCTCCCCACAGCCCCCCCCCCCACACCTGCACTGTCCTTGCAGAGCCCCTAGGTGGTCGACAGCTGCCTGCATCCGTTGCTCACTTTCAGCCTGGCACCTGCTGGGTGCCCATCAACAGCTGCCCCGTGAATGAACACACGAACACCTAACCTGACTCTCTCTCCTCTCCGCTCCAGCTGCCGAGTGCGAACAGGGAAAGGCTCTGCCTGCGTTTCTCAGCAAGGCCTGCCCCAGGGCGGCGCAGCCAGCAGGCATGGAGCCGCACCCAAGTGAGAGGAGAGAACTGCATAGTCTGGAAGGAACTGGTGGTGGGTTTGGCTCAGGCTGTGCCCAGGGGAGAGGGAGGAAGCTGCCCAGTCCATACCCCAAACCTGGACTCTGAGCTGGTCCCCAGGAGGATGCAGGGGACTATGTCCCCTGGGGGGCTCCTGGCAGAGGGCTGCAGCTTTGGGCAGGAAACCAGACTCCTGGCCTGTCTTCTGAAGCTGCTCCTCCCCTGAATTCTGCATCCCTGGCTGTCACCACCACAAAGCCAGAAACCCAAGGTCATCCTAGTGCCCTCCTTGCCCCACACCCAGTGACCCGCAAGACCTACCAATTGGGACTAGGTTGCTCCTGCCCACCCCGCAGCCCCCTCACTCAGCCCTGCCTCTCCCCTCCTTCCCAGTCCCCCACTCCATGCACCCCTCCCACAGCTGCCGGCCAGAGCCCCCACACTGAAAGTCCCTTCGTGACCTCTGCTGCCTCCTTGCTGGCCTCAAGGCCAAGGTCAAACATAGTGCAGCCCTCCAGGGTCTTCACAATCAGGGCCACCCCTCAGCTAATCACAGCCTTACACAGTTCCTGCCCTTCCAGAATCCCTCCTTTGCACACCTGATCTCTGCCCACTTCCCTCCTCACCAGCCACACTTGCTCATCTTCCCAAAAGGTGCTCAAATATCACCTCCTCCAGGAAGCCCTCTTAGGCTCCCACTGCCACACCCTGAGCCCTCAGCCCTGATGTCTGCTCTGGGCCTCTCCATGCTCTAAAGTGCTCCCCCCAACCGTGGGCCCAGTAAATGCCAAATCAACTGCAAAGGAAGCTGCTCCAGACACAGGACAATCTGCGGGTGGGTGAGGACGGGATACAGGAGTGTCTTCAGGTCACACAATGTAACTTTGGAACACAGGCTCTGAGGTCCACAGCCATTTCTCTGCCGTGGCTGTCGGGTAATGGGGCTCCCTGTGCCTCAGTTTTCTCATCTGCAAACTGGGAGTAGTAAGGGCACCTACCCCTCCAGGATTGTCTGGGGGGGGAAGGGCGTGCACACAAACCTCCTAGCACAGGGGCTGGTGAGGAAGGACAGTGCTAACTACCACATCCGAGAGATAGACGTGAAGACTAAGACTTCAGCTGGAAAATAAGCCCCTGTATATACAAGCAAATGGTGTTCGACAAGGGTGCGGAGACCATTCACTGGGGAGAGGACAGTCTCTTCAACAAACAGGGAAAACAGTATCCACGTGCAAAAGACTGGGGCTGGACCCTTGCCTTACACCATCTACAAAAATGAACTCAAAATGGATCAGAGACCGAAACATAAGAGGTAAAACTATAAAAGTCGTAAGATAAAACACGAGGGAAAAGCTTCATGACTTCAGACTTGGTGATGATGTCTTGGATACAACACCAAAAGCACAGGCAACAATAGCCGGGCGCGGTGGCTCACGCCTGTAATCCTAGCTCTCTGGGAGGCTGAAGCGGGCGGATTGCTCAAGGTCAGGAGTTCAAAACCAGCCTGAGCAAGAGCGAGACCCCGTCTCTACTATAAATAGAAAGAAATTAATTGGCCAACTGATATATATATAAAAAATTAGCCGGGCATGGTGGCGCATGCCTGTAGTCCCAGCTACTCGGGAGGCTGAGGCAGAAGGATCGCTTGAGCCCAGGAGTTTGAGGTTGCTGTGAGCTAGGCTGATGCCACGGCACTCACTCTAGCCTGGACAACAAAGCGAGACTCTGTCTCAAAAAAAAAAAAAAAGCACAGGCAACAAAAGGAAAAAACAGACAAACTGGATTTCAGCCAAATTGAAAACCTGTGCAACAAAGGACACGCTCATAACCCCCATAGTCCTTGTTATAACGCTGGGCACTTTAGGCCTCAGGAGACAGAATCTGACTCCTGTCCCCCCGTCACCTGCCCAAGGCAGGACTCTAATCTGACTGTGGGTCCAAAGACCCTCACTCCAGACAGGGTCCTGCCCCATAGCCTAGAGGAAGGAATACTGCACAGAGAAGCCACGAGGAATCTGAACAGTCAGTCTTTGCTGGGTTTAGGCCATGTGCTTTTTGTCCAATCACATCTCTCCACGGTTGTCATGACGCCTCCATAAAAACCCAAGAGGACTGGGTTCGGAGAGCTCCCAGACAGCCGAACGCGAGGAGGTTCCTGGAGAGTGCTGAGCCCTGGGAGGGCAGGGAAGCCCCGTGTCCCTTCCCCCATACCTCGCACCACGCATCTCTTCATCTGTATCCTTTGTAATATCCGTCCATATAAACCAGTAAACATGTTTCCCTGAGTTCTGTGAGCCGCTCTAGCAATTTCATCAAACCCAAAGAGGGGGTTGTGGAATCCCAAATCTATGGCTGCTCTGTCAGAAGTTCTGGAGGCCAGGACTTGCAACTGGTGTCTAAAGGGACGGGGCAGTCTGGGGGACTGAGCCCTCAACCTGTGGGATCTGACACTATCTCCACGTAGACAGTACCTTACTTAAATTACAGGACGCCCAGCTAGTGTCTGCTGCTCAGTGTGTGGGGGAAACCACCCCACATTTGGTCGCATAAGTCTTTTTCTGCGTTCACGATCGTCCGTGTTGGCGTGAGGGCAGAGGAAGGGCATGCTTCTAGTGTTTTTCCTAAACAACAGCCAACTCATAAAACAGGAGAAAATATTCGCAAATCACATGTAAGTGATTAATTTCCAGAATATATAAAGAACTCCTAAAACGGACATTCAGCCGGCCTTTTGGGGCGACGGACATTCTGTTCTAGCACCATGGCTCAATTTGTCCGTAACCTGGCAGAGAAGGCCCCCGCACTTGTGAACGCTGCTGTGACTTATTCGAAGCCTCGATTGGCCACATTTTGGTACTACGCCAAGGTTGAGCTGGCTCCTCCAACCCCTGCTGAGATCCCTAGAGCTTTTCAGAGCCTGAAAAAAATAGTCAATAGTGCTCAAACTGGTAGCTACAAACAGCTTACAGTTAAGGAAGCCATGCTGAATGGTTTGGTGGCCACTGAGGTGTGGATGTGGTTTTATGTCAGAGAGATCATAGGCAAGCGTGGCATCATTGGCTACGATGTTTGAAGACCAGTCTTTAACATCTGATTATATTTGACTTATTTGAGTATTCTTGGACCATGTGTGATCAGACTGCTATCTGAATAAAATATGTCAAAAATCAAAAAAAAAAAAAAAAAAGAACTCCTAAAACTCAACAACAAAAAAACAACCAATTCAAAAATGGGCAAAGGACTTGAATAGGCATTTCTTCCAAAAGGATATGCAAATGGCCAATGAACACATGAGAAGATATTCAACATGACTCATCATTAGGGAAATGCAACTCAAAACCAGAATGAGATACCACCAACTCATACCCATCAAGACGGCTATTGTCAAAAAAAACCCCAGAAATCAGGTGTTGGTGAGGATGTGGAAAAACTAGAACCTTGTGCGCTACTGGTGGGAGTACAGAATAGAGGAGCTGCTCTAGAAAACAGTATGGCAGTTTCTCAAAAAGTAAACAGAATTACCATACGACCCAGCAATTCCACTTCCAGGGACACACCCGAAAGAACTCAAGCAGGGGCTTGAACAGATACCTGCACCCCTGTGTTCACAGCAGCACTATTCACAGTAGCTTAGAGGTGGAAGCAACCCAAGTGTCTATCGACAGATGAAAGGATAAACAAAATATGGTATATCCACATGCCGGAATATGATTCAGCCTTAAAAAAAGGAAAGAAATCCTGACACATGCTACAACGTGGCTCAACCTTGAGGACGTTATGCTCAGGGAAACGAGCCAGCCACAAGGAGACAAATGCCGTGTGGTTCCACTTACATGAGGTCCCTAGAGTGTTCCAATCCACAGAGACAGAAAGGAGAATGGTGGTCGCCGGGTCGGGGGAGGGGGTGGGGAGTTCATGTTTAATGGGGACAGAGTCTCTGTTTTGCAAGATGACAGAAGTTAGATGGGTGGTGGGATGGTAAATGTATTGTATACTTAATGCCACTGAAATGCACAGTTAAAATGGTTAAAATGGCAAATTTTGTCATCTACCTTCTACCACAATAAAAAAGAGAAAAGCACCAGAGGATCTGCCGGAAGAAAGAAAAAGAAGAGGCCTGAGAGAAGGAAGAGCATTTGCAAAGGCCCGGGGGCTGCGAGGGCCCGGCACGCCTGAGGAACTGCACGCTGGCCAGGGTGGCAGGACGGCAGCAGGAGCAGGGCACGGGCTCGCGGTGAAGGCGGCCAGAGAGGGGAGGCAGGAGCTGACCGTGCCACCGACTGCGGGACGGCCACATGCCAACTCTGGGGGGACACTGCCACCTACTCAGGGGATGTCTGAGAAGATGACCCGCGGCACGGCAGGCAGGACACATGAATGGCTGAATCTGGAACTGCCCACCCAGCGCTCTGAGACGAGGAATGGGCAGGGCAGAGGGCGCTGGGGCCCCGCACCAAGGTCACCAACCACAGCCGGCTCCCACGTGCCTGGGAGGCTGTCACCAACATTACCCGGATGGTGGCCAGTGACCTCCCCAGGGCACACAGCAGCCCTGCAGCAGGGCCAGGCGGGAGGGGGGTCCAGCCTCATCTCCAGTAGCCACATGCCAGGGCCCCCGAGCCAAGCTGCCCCGTGCCTCTGCTGGCTCATCTGTGAAATGGGAGCAGGGGAGCACTGACATGATGAGGTGGAAGGGGTGACAGAACTGGGAAGAGGCTGAGGACCCCCAGACCTGCCAGCAGGACTCCTCTTCCTCCCCTCCCTCCACTACCCCAGGGCCCCCCAGGCGGTGCTCACCTGAAACTCGCCTTTCGTGAACTTGGCGTCAGGCACGCTCACGAGCTCCTCCTCGCCCACCTCGGGGAAGCCCTGGGGAGGACAGCTGCTGGGACGGGAGCACCCTCCCCAGGCTGCACCCCCCACACCAGCAGCTCCTTGCCGGGGGCCACACAGGACCGGCAGGAGGGTACTGGGGACCACATCAGGCTGTCTCTGACCCCCACACCTTCCCGCCACATGTCCCCAGGGCTTGAGTGCCCACCCGCCTCACGTGACAGGCCACACGTACTTGCATGTGCCAGAAGGCCAGCACAGCCACCACCATGGCGGTCGTGGTCCGGCCCTGGCCGCTGAGGCAGCTGAACACGACGCCGGTGCCCGGGTCCTTGGTGAGGGCAGCCCGCAGGGCCTCCAGCAGCCGGTCAAAGTCCTGGGGGGGGACCAAGGTCCGAGTCAGTGGGTGCCTCCAAGAGGCCCCATCCAAACGGCAGCCTGGTGGCTGCGCCAGGCTCACGAGCCCGCGTGCGCACACGTGACTCACTGCGGCACACGTGGCACCACACGCATGTCAACAGCTACACCCCGTGTAAGGTGGCAACCTGTCACCCCACACTGGTGTGTGAGCAGGTACGGCGTGTGGCACGCGCCTGGCGCTCGACTGGCCCACCCTCCCCAGGCAGGACACACACATGTGTGTGTCCCCGTGGGCCATGCCCCGGGCCGCACAAGGAGCCCTGGCCTCGCCACCCACCTGAGCCAGACCCAGCCCCGGCCCCTGCAGCACACGCCACCAGGGTCACGCTGCAGGCGGTGTGAGCCACAGAGCAGAGTGAGGGAACTCGAGCCCACTCACCACGATCGCACAGCACGCAGGACCCACAGCTGCGTCCGCGCACCTTCAGACACAACTACACAGACACCCACAGGGACACACACGTCCTGACCCACTGACGCCGTGTGCAGACACCCTCAGAGCCACACACAGCACTCCATCCCATCCTCTCCACAAACCGACGCCACACACGCCCTCCCCTAAAGACACACGTCCCCCGGTAAGGACAAACTCCATAGACACATGCACACACACACACCCCCCAAGACAGCACTGCATGCCCCACACACACTCTCAAGACACACACCACAAACGCCACGGACGTGCCCATCCGCAACACACACGCAACACGTAAGTGCACGTGCACACACGCACACGCGCGCGCATACACAAAGCTTGGGAGGACGTGGACAAAGCCCTCGGGACAAATCTGAAAACCTCCCAGACCAGCCGCAGGCCCCACAGGAGCTGGGTGGTTTCCCTCCCTGCGCCCGGGCCAGAGCGGAGGCGCCGTCCGTCCGTCCCCAGAGGCCTTGCCCTGCCCGCCCCTCACCTGCTCACGGGGGGCGCAGAAGTCTGGCACGGGGACGCGGTGGTAGGTGAGGCCGGGGCAGGCCCCGCGGTGCTGGCTGAAGACCTCCTGCGTGGTGAGGCAGGTCTGGAACCTGCGGGCCGGCGGGCGCTCCGTGCACGGGGCAGGCACGCTCAGGTGGGCCTTCAGCTGGGCCTCCAGGGCCTGGGGAAGGGCAGGCCAGAGGGCACTGGCCACTGAGGCAGCCTGCAGGCCAGTCCTGCTACGGCCAGGACCAGCCCTGGCTTCCAGCCCATCCCCGAGCCCCCAGAGCCTCAGGGGTCACCACTGCCCCCAGGGCCAGGGAGGAGACCCCAATCAGCCACTCCCTGAGACTGCGCCTCCCGGGGCCTCAGTTTCTCCCCATGTACAGTAGGAGCGTGGGACACTCTGAAGACCCTCCCAGGCCAGTTCCCCAGGAGGCCTCCAAGGCAGGGGCGTAGAGAGGCCAGAGGCCTCACCTCCAGCTGGTCGGGGGCCACGGGGGGCCCGGGCCGCCGCAGGCTGTGGGTGCGCCCATCACACTCGAGCACAGCCTCCTCCCTCAGGTTGACCCAGACGACCCGCCGCAGCTTCCTCTTGGCGTCGGTCAGGTAGGCCAGGATGCTCCCCAGGGCCTGGGCGGACGGGACTCCGTCAGTGACGGGGCTCGGCCCTCTCCTCCCAAACCCACAAGTGCACCCGGGCCCCGAGGAGGGTCACCTTGGCGCTGGGCTGGGCCATGCCGTAGATGGGCATGCGGGGCACCCGCCGGAAGTTGGCCACGTCCATCTCCCTGACAGTGCTGAGCGCGTCCGGGGAGGTAAGATCGTCCGCCGCCTGTGGGGAGAGCACCGAGCCTGGGTCCCACAGCAGCCACCTGCCGCCACCAACAGGTCAGGACCCGGCCCGTGGCGGGCAGAGGAGGGGCAAAGCCAGCACTTTACAGTTTGCAAAGCACGGCTGCACACCTGGAGCTTCACCAGCACCCTGGCAGGGATCAGAGTGACAGTGCTCACTCTCAGGTGAGGAAACTGAGGCACAGAGACAAGCTGGTGACAAAGGTGACAGAACCCACACCTCCTGGCACCCTGCCCAAAGCCCTTGGGTTTGAGACTGAGAAGAAGGTGCTAGAACAGTGGCCGGAGCTGCAAATGCTTCTTGGGAACCAAGAATGACCCCATTCTGCTCACAGGAGCCTCCTGCGAGGGCAGTGCTCTGCCCAGCCCCAGGAACCAAGCGTCCCGGGCCCCAGGGCCAGTCCCCATGTCCCAGACAGCCGGCCACACTCACCAGGGAGCCCTTGGCGATGAGGTCCCCGGGGGCCATGGGGCCCACTGAGCTCAGCGTCACAGGCAGGCGGTACAGCTCGGGGTGGACACACAGCCAGCGGCTGAAACTGAGGGCAAAGGCCAGCGGGTACTGCAGCCCGAGGCAGAGAGAGATGGGGGTTCAGGGGCACAGGGCCACCTCATGCTCCCTGCCCGCCCCGTGGTCGGGGGAACCCCAGGAGACACCCAGCATGGCCCAGGGCAGGGACGAAGGGTTGGGGGAGAGCAGGCCAGGACGGCAGATGCTCTGGCTATGGGTGAAGGGGCTGGGCCCAGGGAGGGAGGTGGGGCCTCCCCACACCTGGCCTGCTCAGGGACCACCCTCTATCTGGGTCTCTGCTTGCCTTCCCCTAATTCTCCTCCCGGCTCTCGAGGGTCCCACTCCACAGCAAGCCAGTCACCGTGGTGGGGAGGGGTGGGAGAGCCCTAGGAGGAGCCTGGGAGGAGGGGGCGCAGGTCTGCTCCTCCCCACCGCACCTGCTCATGGAGATAGTAGTTAAACAGGATCAGGTAGAAGTATCGCTCCAGGCTCAGTAGCGCCCTCTGCCAGACACTGTGCTGGCTGCCACTTCCCTGAGGGGAGGGGCGGGGAGAGAGGACAGGTGTTAAAGACGGGGCTCCCCAGGCTGCCCTGTCCCCATCCCCAGAAGGGCAGGTGTCAAGCCTCAGAAGCCAGTCTTCTCCTCTCCTTCGTGACACAGGTCTGCCAGGCTGGAAAGTCCTTCCACGTGTCTAACCTATTGCATTTGCTGCGGTTAATCCGTGGTGCAAGCAGACCTGCTGGTGACCCCACCAGGCCCCTGGGTTCTCAGTGCAGGGACAGCCTCCCCAAGAAGGCTCCCAGCCTGGGGACGGGCAGGGCTCCCTCGCTTTGCTCCAGTGACTCCTGCCGCGTCAGGGCTACCTTGATGAAGCAAGAGTGCGAACACCCATTCCCTGAGCCAGGGGCCTGCCCTTAAGAACTGGAACCTCCCACAAGAAAACAAGAGGGTGCGCTGCGCACCTTCTAGGGCAGGTGTCCTCAACACCTGAGGGCCACATGCCCAACCTGCCTAGGACATTTATCCAATCCGACAGGGGTTTTTGCCGCCATTGCCTGTCCTGCTTAGCAGCCGACTCATCCCGGGCCCACAGTGCGCACTCTCCAACGGTCTGAGGGACAGTGAACTGGCCCCTGCTTAAAACGTTTGAGGACCCCTATTCTAGGGGATGGACATGCTTGAAGTCTGACTCTGGTGGGCGAGGACAATATACATAACCTAAACATTTTTACCCCCGTAATATGCTGCAATAATGAATGAATGAATAAACGAATGAATGAATGAATGACCAAAAACAAAAAGGCTCTCATAATAGTGCTCTGGGGGTCCGTTATCAATACCCCTAATTTACAGAGGGGAAATGAAGGTTCAGAGAAATGAAGTGACTTCCTCAAAGTCACACAGCTGGGGACAAACAGAGCTGGGTCCCTCAAGTTTCCTAACCCCAGCCCAGCCCTCGGCACAGTGGGCTGTCAGAGAAACCCCTCGGATCTCAGGTGCCCCTGCGGGGTCGGGACTCTTTGGAGGGCAAGTGAGATGCATACAGGGCCTAAAGAAGGGTCATACCCTTTTATGACATTTAATCCATCCTCAGGAATCTTGACCAGGGGTCAGCAACCCTTTTCTATAAAGGGCCGGTTAGTAAACGTTCTACATTTGCAAGCTACATGGTCTCTGTCGCCACCACTCAGCTCTGCCATTGCGGCGTAAGAGCCATTGCAGATGGCACTTAAGTGAATGGGACAACTGTGGTCCGATAAATCTTACTGACAAAAACAGGCGGCTGGTTGGACTTGGCGCAGGAGCTATAGTTTGCTGACCCCTAACGTAGACGAAGGGGAAAGAATCTTGGATATACAAAAGCCTTCATTGTCATGAAGGTGCTCAACGCAAAAGTATTTACCCTGACGAGGAACTGGAAGCAACTCAATTGTCCAAGAAGAGGGGGTTGTTTAGTGAATCACACCAGGTGACATTGCAGGGACACCTGCTCTGCGTCAGGCCCCCTTCTAGGTGTTTTATCTCATCTCACCTAACCACCCCCACCCCCAGCGACCCTATGAGGTAGTTAGTATTACTGGCCCCATTTTACAAATGGGGAAATGAAGGCACAGAGTGGTTGAGCAGGTTGCCAAGTCCACACACCTGCAAGGGGCAGAATGAGCACCGCAACCCAGGCAGCTGGGTCACAGCCCGCACTCGTGTCCGGCCAGTGGTGGCTGAACCGTGCCACGGGTGTAAGGTACACAGACACTGGAAATCTCAGTGACAAAAACCAGGTATTGGCATGGGGAAGGCTCATGCTATAAAGTGAAACTGAACAAGCAGGGTGCAAACCACGGGCTAGAACAACCTACACGAGGAAATCATGAACATAAATAATGAAAGAAACCAGCCCAAAATGCTCACAACAGCTATGCTGGAATTACGGGTAATTTTTTCCTTTCTTTAATTTCTCAATTTTCCATCATGGAATATTGCGTATAAAAGACTTTTTAAAAAAATTTTTTTAAGCTCTTCAAATTCTTGTTGTTGAGCTTTTTGTTTGCTGAAAACAATACTAACATGATCGCCTATAAAACAGAAAGATGCATGAGACAAGAGGTAATAGTGGAATTGTTTTGTGTGTGTGTGTTTTGTTTTGGTTTTCTTTTTTGTTTTTTTTTTTGTGTGTGTGTTTTGCGACAATCTTGCTCTGTCTCCCTGGTTAGAGTGCAGTGGCATCACCATAACTCACTACAACCTCAAACTCCTGGGCTCAAGTGACCTTCCTGCCTCAGCCTCCCAAGTAGCTGGAACTACAGGCATGTGCACCACTGCACCCCGCTAATTTTTCTATTATTTGTAGAGACCAGGTTTTGCTCTTATTCAGGCTGGTCTTGAACTCCTAAGCTCAAGCAATCCTCCCGCCTCAGCCTCCCAGAGTGCTAGGATTACAGGCGTGAGCCACCGCACCCAGCCCAAAAGATATACATAATTTTAAATCTCTTAAAGAAGGCGGCGGCTCTGCAGGCTTTAGACTCTTTCCACGCACTGTGTGCAAACACAGTCAAGCCCGCCTCCTCTCCCAGGTCACGGGGACAGGGTCTGCCGAGGGCCCAGAGCCCATCATTTTTGCAGAGCAGCAGCTGGACCAAGCCCTGCGTGCTTCCCAAAGGAACAGCAGGAGCTTATTTGTGGGGGAGTCGTGAGTGGTCTGGGAAGTGTCTGAGCCCAGAGGCCCTTGGCCAGCAGCCCCTTCCTCCATCCTGTTTATTCCGCAGCTCAGGGGCCCGGTCAGGGAAAGTAAACTTCCCCTCTTCCCTGTCCCCTTGTCTTCTCGTGGGAGAAGCAGAAGCCAGGAAAAGTCATGTGATAGAAACCAGCCGACACCAGGCCGCGGGGCTCCTCCCATACCTCACCTGGGCTGGGCTCCCCTGCCGGATGCCTTCTAGCTTCCTCTGGGTTTCCAAGACCACTCCTTGCAGGTCGTGTAGCTCTGCACAGGCGGTGACGGCTCTGTCCACCTGGTGGAGGGAGAGGAGGAGGAGAGCGGGCAAGGGACAAGGGAAGACCGCGGGAGGGAAAGGAGAAAAGGGAGAGAAGGAAGGGAGGATTGGCAAGGAAAAGGGGAAGACACCCCCCTAGTGAGAGGAGTGGCCGGCCCCTCCGCTGCCCCTGCCCTACCTCCTCGCCCAACCCCTCGCTCACCTCCTCCACCATCTTCCTTCCCTGGGGCACCATGCGGAGAAAGCTCTCGATCACCTGGAACTGCTGCATGGGCAGCGGCGTGGTCTGTGGGGGGGCGGCCCTGACAAGGCAGGGGTCAGGAGGTCAGCAGGGCTCCCGGCGGCCTCTGGGACGGCCATGCTGCCCACTCTCTCTGCGTATGGCCAACAGGAGGCACCAGGCTCCTTCTGAACCATGTTGGGAGAAACAAGGGACATTTCCCTAACTAGGGAAACTGAGGCCCGGAAAGGTCAAGTGACTCTCTCCAGGCCACCCAGCAAGCCTGTGGCAAATCAGGAAATGAGCCCAGATGCCCAATTTCCAGCTCTGGGCTCCTGGACGAGTCCCCATCATTCCCAGGGCAGCCTATTCCCTCCTCTCCTCGGTCCCACGGCCCCTTGGGACACTGGGTCCCAGGCCACTCACTCTGGCTGCGAGGTGGTCCCACTGCGGTGAAGCAGGATGAGGGTGGCCAGGACCATGCCCAGGTTGGTCCTGCACGTGCCCGCCTGGCCGCTGAAGAGGAGGGCAGGGGGAGGCCCACGGGCATCTTGGAGCGGTAGCAGGCTGGGGGTCTCCTGGGGAAAGACCGTGAATATCGGGCAACAATGCAACCCAGAAACCCCAAGTCCGAGGACCCGGTCAGGGAAGGGGGTTCATGCCATCAGCCCTCCCTGGCCCCACAGTCAGGGCAGGGCGGGCTCAGCCTCTTCTCCCAAACCCACAGCCGATCTGCGCCCCGCCCTCCCCAGGCCTGGGAGGGGTGAGCGGACGAGATAAGTGAGAGAGAGAGCACTGGCCCTGTATTTAACACCTTGTGAGATGCAGGTGACATAAGGCGACGTCCTGAAGGGGCTGGGACAGAAACCCCACCAGGACTTGGGAGATACCAGCTGAAGAGTCTATAAGGTAAGAACCTACAGCCCCACCAAAGAACTGAGGACCTCGAGGTCTAGAGAGGCGAGGTGATTTGTCCAAGATCACACAGCAAGTGAGCAGCCCAGCCACGGCCAGAGTGCAGTCCTTGCAGTCGGCGCTGGACTGTCACCAGAGAAGGCACGGGTGCAGCCTGCACGTGCACACGCAGAGACTCAGACGTGTACACACATGGCCCCCAGAGACACAGAGATAGATACACAGAGACACAGACGTGGACACACATGGCCCCCAGAGACACAGAGATAGATAGATACACAGGGACATGTACACACCCCCCACAGAGACACAGAGATACACAGAGACAAAGACATGTAAACATACCCCACGGAGACAGAGATATACACACAGAGACACAGACATGTACACACACGCCATGGAGACAGAGAGATATACACACACAGAGACACAGACATGTACACATGCCACAGAGACACAGAGAGATACACACAGAGACACAGACATGTACACACACAGCCCCCAGAAACACAGAGATACACACAGACACAGACATGTAGTCATACCCCACGGACACAGAGAGAGAGACACATACACATACTCAGAGACTTAGATACCAACACACGCCCCGACACTCGACCCCATACACAGCACAGAAGCCCCCCGAAGCCCAAGGAAAGCCAGAGGCCACGTCCACTCTGAGCCCCCCGTGGAGACGACTCTAGAGGCGCCTGACCCCACACCCACCTGTGCCCCCACTTACCCGGAGGACGCTGATAAAGGCATCAAACTGGGCTTCCAGGGGAGCGCCCTGCTCTGGCAGGGGCAGGCGGTGGTACCTGCCCGGGGAGGGGAGCGCCCATCAGGCAGGCGCCACCCGGGGGGTCCCCGCAGCCCCCACTGCCCAGCACAGGTCGGAAATGCCCCCACCTCGAGACAGAGGGGTGAGGGGAACCAGGCCCAACCTGCAGACGGTGACGCCGCGGCCTGGGCAGCGAGCAGGCCGGAGCGCACCCCCAGCCGGCACTCGGGCGGGGCCGGCGGTACCTGTAGGTGGGCTGCAGAAAGAGGGGCCGCTTGAACACCTCCTCAGTCACGTGCACGTCGTCCTCGCCCCGGATGGCCACAGCACGGGGCTCCCAGCGCGGGCCCTCGGCGTTGTGGTACACGTGGTACGTGTTCTCGCTCAGCTGGGCGAAGTCGTGGATCTAGAAGGAGGTGTGGGGTCAGAGGGCCACGACCTGAATTTCAGGTCTCCCCCCTCCCCCAGGCATCCTGGCTGAGCTCTCGAGTGACTGGGCCACACAGAGGCCACAGACAGCCTTCTTTCCCTCCAAGAAGGAACGACGTGGCCCTCTCTGCCCAGCCTGGGTGGGAGTCTGAAGGGATCGGGTGGCCAAAGGCCCGAGGGCAGCCACCCACGCACGGGCTGCCCGTGGCCCACACTGGACCAGGAAGGAGGGCTCTGCCCAGTGGTGGCAGGAATTTGCTAAGTCCCCAGACTGGCAGCACAGGGTGAGGCTCAGTCGGCCGGGAGCTGTAGCCTGAGGGCAGGCAGGCACAGGAGACCTGCGGGGAGGCAGGGATGGCCAGTCACCAGCGTGGCCTTGGTTCCTGCCCATGGGAGCCTCTGCAGCACCCAGACCCCTACGCTCTGTGTACATACCTCTGTGGTATGTCAGGAGTCTCAGAACCTCAACAGGCCTGTGCTGGGGAAGAGGGGGGGGACAAAGGAATCCCGGAATAGACCAATACAGAAGCCCATCAAGAGGTGAGACTTGCCCATGGCCTCCCAGCTCAGGGAGGGCGAACTGCAGTCTCAGGCCTCCTGGTACAGGGCTCTTTTCACTGCACCGCACCCCTTTCTACGTAAGGATGCTGAGCATTGCGAAGAAAAGCAGGCGGGAAGGCAGAGGCAATGCGAGCTGGGAATAGGATGTCCTGTCTCTGCTGCCCGAGCCGGCCTTGCAGCCGGCCACTCCCCTGAGCAGGGCACGGAGGCTGGGGAGCGTGGCTGTGACAGCACACGGGCAGCCCCCAGGCGTGTCTGCAGCCTGGGCTGTAGGCTGGGGTCTCGGCTCAGCTGCCCAGGACCCACCAAGACGGGGAGGCTGGCCTCACCTCCTTCCGGATAGCCAGCTCCAAACTCTCCGCCCGCACCCCGGCTCCGAGGCCCTGGAGGTTCTCGTGAAGGTTCTGCTTGTCTCGGGGTGAGTAGGACACGAAGTCCTCACCGGCCTGCAGGAACAGCACGGGCTCCTCCCGCACACAGAAGATGACGCACTCCTGCCGGGCCCGAGGGGGAGAAAGCCTGGTCACCGCTATCCCGCAGACCCCACCACGCTGCCCCACCCCAGGCTCCTCGGGGGCCCCACGCCCCACCCCATCCCTGCAACCCGAATCCTGCCCCAGAGGCCAAGCTCAGCCCAAATGCCACCTCCTCTTGATCCTCCCAGCCAGCGACCTCTCCCTGCTCCCTCCTCTCAGGGCCAGTCCTCCCTCTGAATCTCCTGGAGGTAATTCCTGCTTGCAGTAACACTATCGATGAAGGCAACTTTCCTCCCTTGACAGACACGGGCTCATCGCAGGAGACTCGTGTCCTGGTCATTTTCATGTGCCCACAATTCCTGGCACGGAGCCCTGGCCAAATCAGGTGCTTGACAGATACCAGACGAAGAAACAAACGCCGTGACCACCGCCTTGCAATCACTCAGTTACTGAGCACGGTGCAGGCAGAGGGAGACGTGGGCAGGCTTCACCCTCTGGGAACTTATCACCAAGCTGGGGGGATGGACCTGCGCACAGCCAGCACCCCCACCCCACTCTGGTTCACTCGAGGCCTCCCCACCTTCACCCCAGGGCAGTTCAGACGCCGGCTGCCCCCTAAGGAGCCTGCGATCACAGCAGACCTCCAGCCTCTGTCCTGGGGACATGCAAAATCCTGCCTCGAAGGACATCGGGCAGACGAGAGTCACCGAAAGCAGACACATGGAGTCCAGCTTCCAGGTTAGGGTCTTGGAGCACCCCTCATGAGCTGGGTGACCTCGAACAAGTCCCTTAGCTTCTCTGGCCCTCACCTTCCTCCTCTGTAAAATGGGAGACGAACTGGCCCTCCCGTATAGGGTTAACATGAGGAAATAAGTGTTAGCTGTGATCATCACTTGGCAAGCTCTCACATTAAGAGCTGGCCCCTCTTGTCACCCTGTCACCTCCCTCGCTTCCTCCAAGGCTCTCAGAATGGGGTGTATAAGGGGCTCTGACCTCAGGCTCCCATAACTCCCAACAATGCCCATCCTGGCAGTCAAGGCCTGGCAGGGCTGGGCCTAGGCCACCACTCACAGTCCCCACAGCCAGGCATCTCCAGAGTCTCTAAGTTGCCCCTTCCAGGAGCCCCTTTTCCCAGATTTGGGGGGGCTAGCCCCTGCCTGGGGAGCGGCATGCTTACCTTGTATCCATCCTTCTGGAGTTTCTGGAGGACCCGCTTGAACCCCAGGAGGCTGGGTTGTCCCATGCCAAACACAGCGAGCCCGCCCCGCGCCTGCCGGAAGTTGGGGGCCCCACAGCTCCCCGTGGTGCCCAGCACGTCCATCTTCTCAGTAACATCCCGCACCAGGAAGTAGCGGCCCTGGCAAGGCAGAGCCACAGGAAGGTCACCCAGACAGCTCAAAGGCATCTCCTACAAGCAGGGCTCAGTCCTGGGCTCCAGGCCACATGGAGTGGGGAAATGGGGGCAGGAGGAACATGGTCCTGCTCTCAAGCTGCCTGTGGCTCATGGAAAGAACAGACAAAACACACGCTCATCTGTGATCTGGGGAAGGGTGTCATAAAGCTCAGGGAAAGAAAAGACACCTCCTCCTTAGGGGGAATCGGAGAAGGCTTCCTGTAGGAGGTGGCGTCTGAGCCAGGCCTTGAACAAGCAGTGAAAGCCACTCCAGGGCAAAGCCGGCTTTAGGGTAGGGCCTGCCACTCCCCAGAGGAAGGCACACATTTCTCACCCTCAGAGGGAGCACATGGAAAAGGGGTCTGAGCAGGAAGTCAGAGATAGGACACCAGGAATCAACCAGAGGACAACTGTGCTGGCCCCTCCCTAGGGCCCTGCCAATTCTGCAGGTGGGCAGAGAAGGCAGGGGAGGGGGGAAGTAGAGGAGAGCAGGAGGGAGGGGAGGGAGGGAACCCATGGGAAAAGAGGGCAGGAGGGAGCAGGGGGAGGCTGGAAGGGCGGAGCCTAACCTCACCTGCACCAGGTAGTGCTCAGGGGTGACATCCGAGAGCCGGCCCAGCGTGTAATGGGCCTTGAGCAGCTCATCATGGATCTGGAACTCCTCCTTGCAGTTGTACCTGCCAGGGGCAGAATGGAAACCAAGTCAAGCAACCTCCAAGTCAAGGTCCGCTCTACCCTCCCAGAGCCCACAGCAGGGCCTCCCCACCCCCACCCAGTGGTTACAATTTGTGGCAGAGACTGCCCATTGTCCCACAGTATCCACTCTCCCCTTCTTCCTCAGCAAGAGATCCCCAAGACTGGGATACCCAGCTGAAGACTACATTTCCCAGCCTCCCTTGCAGCTACATATGGTCATGTGATTAAGTTCCAGCCAATGAGATGTGAGAAAAAGTGATGTGGGCAAATTCTTGGCCATTCCTAGAGAAGGTGCCTTCTATTTTGCTTCTCTCCTTCTCTCTGGCTAAAAATCGAGAAGTGATGGCAAAAGTAGAACATCTTGGACCATAGATGGGAGCCACATGTTGACGATGGAGCTATGAGAGAGAAGGAGCCTTGACCACCACACGGAGCAGCCATGGCAGCCTGGACCAACTCCTGGATTCTCAAGTGAGAGGCGAGCTTCTGTCCCAAATAAGGCATTGTCACTCTGCAACGGTGGCCTGACCTGCATCCTAAGACACCGTCATCAGATGCCCCCTCCACCAGATCGTGTCTGAGAACAACCCACGCTGCCAACCCCACAGCATAGTGCAGTGGCTCAGAGTATGGACTCTGGAGCACGAATCCCAGCTCCACTGCTTGGTAACTGCAAGCTAGCTTTGGACAACTAGCTCGGTTTCCAGGAATTCCCACCTCCTACGACTATTTTGAGAATTAGCACTATCCAGCCATGGATGAATGTTAAAGTGCTTCTCCCAGTGCCTGGGGCACAGTAAGCATTTATTAATATAATTATTATTACTAGCAGTAGTTCTACCTCCACAAAGACCTTTTTCAAACAAAACACACAGGTAAAAATCAAGATTTCTATAGATGCTAGACCAGGTAAAGGTCCAAACACTCAAGCAAGATTTACTTTGCACTCAAGACACAAAAGCTGATTATAACAATGAATAAGGCAGGCCTTTGGAGTCCACGACCTGGTGTTCAGTCCTCTTTAGGAAAGGCAAAGAGGGTGGAGTAGAGTGTGGTGGAGAAGCACTGGCTGAGGAGTCAAGAGACCTGGGTTCCCACTCCAGCTGTGCCCACACGATCCATAGTGGGCAAATCCCTCTACCTCCCTATAACCCAGTTCACACTGGAGCTAAAATGCATCAGAGCAGGGGTCAGCAACCCATTTGTGCAAATGACAGAGAGTAAACATTTGAGGCTCTGTGGGTAACACAGCCTCTGTTGCAACTAGTCAATCCTGCCATTGAAGCATGAAGCCCCCATGGACGACAATATGTAAGTGAGTATAAGTGGCAATGTTCCAATAAAACTTTATTTACAACAACAGGTGACGGGCCAGATTCAGCCTGCAGGATGTAGTCTGCTGATCCCTCAATTGGATGGTTTCTGAAGTTTCCTTCAAACACTCTACAACCCAAGGAGTGCAAGAGGGGGAAAGGACTTGCCCAGGGTCACAGAGCAAAGGAGAGGCAGAGCCAGGCCTGGGGCATGTGTCTCTAATGGCTCAATGCCCAAACCTACTTTTGTCGTCTGTCAGTACAGAGACTACATACAGAGTCTCTTTTATGCAGCATCTCCTCTCCTCCCCTTATGATGGCACGGTAATTTATTAGGATTGCAATTTTCTTATAGGTCCCAAAGCTGGCAGGCAGGATTGATCACTCCCACCCCTCGGGTTTCCTTATACAAAAGGCCCCATCTGCTAGGTCTTGGCCACACTCCTACATGTGGAACCTATTTCATTCTTAGCTCATCGTGTCATGCTTCCTGCGGCCTGAAAGGGCCGGAGGCAGGGGAGTGCAGCGGGCAAGTACTATGGGGGGTACAAGGCTTCCCATCTCACCAGGAGACAGATCCAGTGTCCCTTCTGTCTTCCTGTCCCCCCAGTAGGGCTCCCCAACACCTGCTCCTTCATGCGAGCCCCATGGGACAGATGGGTTTCAGGGCCCCTTGCTGGCCCTGATCCTCTGGACGCAAGCAGTGTGTCCAGGTGTCTCTCAAACATGCTGCCAGAACAAACCCTCAGCCTCCTCAGGGAACGTCCCCGAAGGACCTAATTCAGAGAGGCAACTAGCAGTTTCCAGCTTCTCCAGCCCAAGGCCCTTAAATAGCCTGGTATTAACCTCAGTTTTGAGCCATAATTACCAGCTGTGAAAAAATAAAATCTAAATTTCACCCATCTACACATATAAACTTTCTATGAAAATGGCCAGGCAAAAATTATTTTCAAGAGGAGGAGTCCCTCCAGCCACTCCTCCTCCTCCTCCTCCTCCGTGCTCCCTGGTGGTGTGGATGCGGTAAGTAACGTGGGCACGGAGGCCCAGCTCTGCCACCCGCTGCTGTGTGACTCCAGGCAAACCGCTAGCCTCTCTGGGCCCCAGTGTCTTCATGGATGAAACTAAAAGCAGTCTGCAAGCGTTACATGACGTGTGCCACCCCACCCCTGAGCAGGTCCCCGGGGGGGCGTGTCTTCCAGGGACATGGGCACAGTCCCCCTGCCACTCACGTGATCACCACAGGGGCCACCTTGTTGGGGATGATGGACTTGGCCTTGCTGTTGTGCAAGCTTGTGGTCTGGAAGGAGTGGACGCTGAGCGAGTGCCGGCTGTCCATCGTGCCGCCGCCCTGGAGTCCCTCGAAGGAGCCGCCAGCGGAGACCGTCTGCTGGGCTGTGCTGGCTGTTGTACCCATAGTCCGCCGGCTGCCTCAGGACCCAAGACCTGCGGCGAGAGGGCGTGCGCTGAAGGAAGGGGTGGGATAAGCCGTGGCAGGAAGGGACGTGGCCCACCCCTCTGCCCCACCATCCAGAGACAGGCAGCTCGCTCTGCAGCGGGAGACAGAGCAGGCTTGCCACCAACATTCCAGTGCTCAGAAAACCACACTCGCTGGGCGCCTATTGACGTGCCCGGCCCTTTGCTGACGCTTTGGGGGAGTTACAGACAGAGAGACACAGAGACGCACCCCTGGCCCCTTAGTTGACATTCCTTTTGGTGAAAATAAGACAAGTAGGAAGGGGCTTGTCACCCACAGCAGGTCAGGGCCCTGGGCTCTAAGTGACTGGTTCAGGACGTATAGACAGAGGCCAGGCTGGGAGAAGTGGGACATGCCACAGCCATCAGGAGCGGAGAACCAGGGCAGACAGCTGCAAAGAGGGCAGTCAGACGTGGGCTTGAAGGATTTGGGTGGGACCAGGATGCAGGAGGACACTGTAGCCATGCATTACATAAAATGAGGCCATGGAAGTCCAGACTAGGTGAGCGCTCAGCAGATCAGCCTCCAGAGAAAATACTAGGCCCTTGTGCTCAATCTCAACAGCCTCGACAAGCAGCCTGGAGGGGGGATCCAGCAGTCCCTCCCGGAAGCTCCTACAGATGGGTGCAAAAAGTGGGCTGCCGTGCGCTGTGTTGACCGGGTATTGTCTATAACAACAAAACACTAGAAGCCACCGCCAGCCCACATAATTTGCTGAATGAATTATGGGACATCTCTAAGGTGGAGCGCTAAACAGCGACGACATGTCACACTGACCGATGTGGGAAGACACCTAGGCAATAGCGCACAGATGGAGTTGGGCTGCAAAGCAAGTACATGCTACGACCCCACGTTAACGTGTGACGGTGGAGAAGAGCCCGTGGGCACACACGCCAGGAGGCCACCGCGGTTGTCAACAAGTGATAAGGTTACAGGCAATTTTCAGTTTCCCCTTTTTCCTTATCTGCATTTTCTGATTTTTCTCCTCTGAACACTGGGTAGTTGCTAAACCCTATTTAAAGCAAATAAGAGAGTGGCTGAGGAAGGGGCCAGGACACCTTTTAAGGCTGGCAGAGGGTAGGGACTGGGAATTCCACACAGGCAGAAGGCGACAGACGTGGGAGACAGAGGATCACAGAACTTTCCGGGAGCTCAGTGGCCGCTGGCCCCACACAGCACTGACGGTCTAGGACCACGGTGTGGGAGAGCAACCTGCCCGGCCTGCCCCCACGCCTCCACTCTGCAGGAGCACGGGGACAGCAAGCAGTCCTCGGAACACGGCAACCTTCCCAGCTGCCGCAGCCAGGCGTGAGCCGCTCCCCATCGGAAGGGATTATCTGGTCGCAGCCACCCACACACCCAGCCCATCCCGAGACGTGGATGGTGGGGTCATGGGGGCCCTGAATCGGGGCTCTGCTCCCCTGGCCTCCCCCAAGCCATGCACTCAGGCCCCGTCCCCAGAGCCGCCTCCTGCCTGGGGACTCTAAAAGAAAACAACTGACCTCCGGACTCGCCCGTCCCTCCCAGAACCTTCCCAAACCACAGCCTGTCCTTTGGTCTGGAAGGGGCCCCCCCTCTCCTGCCCAGCCTTGTCATCCTTGAAAACTCCCAGGAGCCTCGTGGCAGCTGTGTTAGCACACACACCTCGTGTTTACAAGAGCCCATCTCCAGGGCTCTGCACTCCATGTCGTTTCTCTCTCTCTCCCTTTTTTGTCAAAGGTGGAGGGAATGAGCCTCTACGTTCCCAAACAGAAAACAGGAGGCTCGGAGAGGGAGGGGGCTCCACAGTGGACACCCACCCCAGCCCGCAGCAGAGCCAGAACTTTCTCTCCACTTCACCAGCCCTGGCAAGCCCCAAACGGCGCTCACCCAAGTTTCCCAGACCCCTCCCGGGCCGAGCAGACATGTGTGGGAACAGCCTCTAGGACGGGGGGACAGGGCGGCTCTCCCGAGGGACCGAGGATGCACAGGACATGGGAAGGGCCTGCAGGAGGCCACAGCTGGCCACAGCTGCAGGCTAAGGCCAGGCCCCAGGGTCCATCCCCAAGGGCTGGGCTGGACCTGACACCTCCGCCTGTCCTCCCCCGCCTGCCCCATGGCTCTGGCCACCCTCGCCTCTCATGGGCGCCACAGGCGATGACAGGCCCCAGCTGGTGCCCCGTGGGGCCAGCCAGGAGACAATGCAGATGCGGACAGCTGCAGGTTACCGGGCAGAGCGAGCAGCTGTGGATGGGGGAAGGACAGTGTCCTTTGAAAACTGAGCCTGCCCCCAAAATGTCCAGGGGAGGATGCAACCCTGGGGCCTCTCACTCTCTAACTCTCGCCCTAAATCTCACTCGACCCAGCCAGAGAGCACCTTCATCCTCCTGGCCACAGGCTCTGGGACCCTGGGCAACTTCCTCCCCCTCTCTGGGCCTCGATGTCCACAGCCACAGAATGACAGTGAGGGACGGATGGTCTGAAAGCCCCCTCCAGCGTCAGGGGGACCTGGCTCCTAAGACTGGAGGTCCTAGTGGTCATTCCCCTGCTGTCCACTAGCAGCGACAGTGGTCAGCACGGCAGGGGTGTGGGTGGGCGCCTAGTGCTCCACCCCTGCTGGGAGGACACCAGGGGTGGTGAATTGGGATGAGACGACACTGTGAGACGAGGGGCCCAGGAGCCTGGATGGTTTGTAAGCAGTTATGCCTTTATTTCCCCAACTTCTAACTTTCCTTCAACCGTGAGTGAAGGCCACCACCCCTGGAATGTCAGCAAAGCCATAAGGTGGTGCCCACAGAACTCACGGGCATCTTCACATCACATCGCAGTGGAGTCTGGAAATGTCGCTCTCACTTAACGCTCCTTTAAACAACAGTAGTCATCAGACCCACAGGGGACCACGCGAGCCCACAGTCCCGTCCGCAGACACTGGGGTGACATAACTGGCCAACTTCAGGCAACTCTGCACCTGGTGCTCTTGGACCACTTCCACCGACTCCCACGGGTTCTCTAACTCAACAAGCATGGAGTATTCTAGCAATCCTAGACAGAGCATATCCTTGCCTTATGAAACCAGCTATGAAGAAGCTGTGACTCTATTTGCAAAGTGGGATTTGCAACACTTGGAATAATCAAAACGAAAAATCACAACCCCTTGGGTGTCCACCATGCTGGACATATGCCTTGCCCTCAAAGTCACTCCCCTGCTAAGTGTTCCCATGGAAGCTGAGCAATGACAGCCTGGTCACCGATGTGTCTTTTAAAAAGTAAAATTTAACCTCAATGTGCCTAATGGATTATCTTAGTAAAATAATAATAACTAAGGACATATATTATCATTTCACCAATTTTTTAAAAAGTATGTTGATAATTCTCTCAAGGAAATATATTTCCTTTGTAATCCCATCTATTTCATTTTATGTATTTAAAAGCATTATTCTCAGCTGGGTGCAGTGGCTCACGCCTGTAATCCCAAAACTCTAAGAGGCTGAGGTGGGAGGATCACTTGAGCCTAGGAGTTTGAAATCAGCCTAAGCAACATAGCAAGACCCACTCTCAATAAAAAAAAAAAAAAATTAGCTGGGCATGGTCTGCACCTGTAGTCCCAGCGACTCGGGACACTGAAGTGGGAGGATCAAAAATGAGCCCAGGAGGTCAAGATTACAGTGAGCTATGATGACATCACTGCACTCCAGCCTGGACAACAGAGCAAGACACTCTCTCAAAAAAATAAATATAAAACAATTTATGTTGATTACATGTCAAAATAATAACCTTTTATTAATATATTAGGTTAAATAATATTATTAAAATCAATCTTGCCCATTTCCCTGTACTTCTAGGGCAGCTATTTAAAATACCACTCGTGGCTCTCTTTGGATGTCTATTGGACAGCACAGCTCTGAGTCCCAAGTCCTCAGGGACCCTGAGGACACCCTTGGTCAGCTCGGGGTCTTTAGAGCCGAGGTCGGTGCCTGTGTGGGTAAGAACTCAATAAATACCTGCGAAAGGAATGACGCAGCCCCAGGGAGTCAGTGTTTTCCTTCCCACTCGACAGAAAGAAAGGCAGGGGCTCGCAGGCTCTCCCGCCCTCACCTCTGGCTGGGGACAGAGGCCCACTGTGAAGCCCTGGCTCTGGGCCAGAGGCTGGCCGGATCCCACTCCCGCCACGTACTAGCCCTGTGACCATGGGCGCATGGCTTATCCTCCCTGAGCCTCGGTTTCCAAATCGTAACCCAGGGACCACGAGTACCTCCCTGGTGGATTCTGCGGGGATCGCCTAAGTGAATGTGTGCAGATCAACACCTGGACAGCCTCCTCAGCCGCCCTGATCCCCTCCCAGCCCTGCCGGGCCCCTCACCCCCCCCAGGCCGACCCTGGCCTGCTCTCCCAGCAACCGCAGGCTGCCGCAGACCGGGACCCCAGCTCAGACGCCACCTGCGATGGCCGGGGGAGAAGGGGCTCAGCAGCACTCAGCTCTCACCGGCTTTCAGGACTCAAGAGGAGGGAGTGCCTGGTGCCAAGGAGCAGGTCTCAGCCTTCTAAAAAAGGCGGCAGGGGCCGGGCGTGGTGGCTCACGCTTGTAACCCTAGCACTCTGGGAGGCCGAGGCAAGCGGATTGCTCAAGGTCAGGAGTTCAAAACCAGCCTGAGCGAGACCCTGTCTCTACTATAAAAATAGAAAGAAATTAATTGGCCAACTAATATATATAATTAGCCGGGCATGGTGGCGCGTGCCTGTAGTCCCAGCTACTCGGGAGGCTGAGGCAGGAGGATTGCTCGAGCCCAGGAGTTTGAGGTTGCTGTGAGCTAGGCTGACGCCACCGCACTCACTCTAGCCTGGGCAACAAAGTGAGACTCTGTCTCAAAAAAAAAAAAAAAAAAAGGCGGCAGGGAAAGCTATTCCCACCCCACACCCCTCTCACCTGGACTGCCCTCTTCTCCCACCCTTCCACATCCTACCCACCCTTGGAGGTCAAAGCCCAGCTCTTCCAGGAAGCCCTCCCTGACTACACACCCAACCCCGCCTCTAAACTCCCACTGCCCTTTGACGGCATTCACTAAATGGGATGCTCCATTCCTTGGCCTTTCATGCTGCCCCTGACAGGGGCCGTGCCTGGGTCCTTCCTAGCTCTGCCCCAGGAGCCTGGCTCAGGGGAGGGGCTGGACACACAACTGCTACCACAGCGAATCCACTCTAGGTTGCAGGCAGGGTGGGGTCTCTCCATCAGTTTACCTCCTACCCTCCCTGGCTACTGTTGACCGCCCAACACCAGCACTCAACAGGAGGCACAAAAGACTGAGGATGTCTACTTAAACACTAACAGTTCCTACCCCTGAGCGGTGGGACAGAGTGTGGTATTTATTTTCTTCTTTTTTGTTTATTCATTGCTTCGAAATTTCCAACAATGAGCATGATTTTTATTTTTTAAGTATAGTTAGTGGTACGAGCTTCAAAGTTGGGCAAAGGCCCCCACCACTCCCATCCCCGGACCCCCAGCTCCTCCAGCTCCAGGCCTTTGCTCCTGGTCCTGCACGCAGGTGCCCTCTGCCCACCACAGCCCAGCACTCCCGATGGTAATTCACACAGCCTGGTGGGGTTTTTGTGTCTTTGCTACAACCACCCTCAAGGGAGCCGAGGAGGGGCTTATGATCTGCACTTTACAGAAGAGGCAACAGCTGAGCACAGCCAAAGACATGATCTCCCAGGTGACACTGCTTTGCGGAGGCAGTATCTCCTAGCCCGGCTCCCTCACCTCTCACCTCCCCCAGACCTGTCCCTCCACGACCTCTGCCCCTCAGCCTCCTTCTCTTTAATAAAACTAGAAAGAGATCCATCTAAAAACTAAAAGCCTGTGGTCCCCAACCCCCTGTTAGGGACTGGGTCAGAGTTCCCCTCCCTGGAAAAACTGTCTTCCATGAAACTTAGGAACAGCCCTGCCCCCAGGCCGCACAGCAAGAGGTGAGGGGCTGCAAAGCTTCATCTGTACTCACAGCCCTCCCATCACTCACATCACCGCCTGCGACCCACCCCACCCCGCCCTGTCCATGGAAAAACTGTCTTCCATGAAACCAGGCCCTGGTGCCAGAAATGTTGGGGACTGCTGCTAAAAGCCACCTGGGGGCTGGGATCATAGGAGCCCTTTACCTGTTAAACTATGTTTTTGAAATGTTTTTTTTTTTCTACACTGGAAAAAAATAGTTTAAAAGTTAAAAGCCAAAGATGGAGGAAAGTTTGAAAATATTGCTATGTGTTCAGCAGGTGGGGCTGTCACTGGGGTGGGGCTGCCACTGTGGGGTGGGTTGTCACTGGGGTGGGGCTGTCACTGTGGGGTGGGCTGTCACTATGGGATGGGCTGTCACTGTGGGATGGGCTGTCACTGTGGGGTGGGCTGTCACTGTGGGGTGGGCTGTCAATGGGGTGGGGCTGTCACTGTGGGATGGGCTGTCACTGTGGGGTGGGCTGTCACTGTGGGGTGGGTCTGTCACTGGGGTGGGCTGTCACTGTGGGGTGGGCTGTTACTGATGGGGCTGTAACTGTGGGGTGAGCTGTCACTGGTGGGGCTGTCACTGTGGGGTGGGCTGTCACTGAGGTGGAGCTGTCACTGTGGGGTGGGCTGTCACTGGTGGGGCTGTCACTGAGGTGTAGCTGTCACTGTGTGGTGGGTTGTCACTGTGGGATGGGCCGTCACAATGGGTGGGGCTGTCACTATGGGTGGGACTGTCACTGGGGTGTGCTGTCACTGGTGGGGCTGTCACTGGGGTGGATTGTCACTGTGGGATGGGCTGTCACTGGTGGGGCTGTCACTGGGGTGGACTGTCACTGCTGGGGCTGTCACTGTGGGATGGGCTGTCACTGGTGGGGCTGTCACTGGGGTGGGCTGTCACTGGTGGGGCTGTCACTGGGGTGGGCTGTCACTGGTGGAGCTATCACTGTGGGGTGGGCTGTCACTGTGGGATGCGCTGTCACTGGTGGGGCTGTCACTGTGGGGTGGGCTGTCACTGAGGTGGAGCTGTCACTGTGGGGTGGGCTATCACTGTGGGATGGGCTGTCACTAGGGTGGGGCTGTCACTGGGGTGGGCTGTCACTAGGGTGGGGCTGTCACTGTGGGGTGGGCTATCATTGGGGTGGGGCTGTCACTGTGGGATGGGCTGTCACTATGGGGTGGGGCTGTCACTGTGGTGGGCTGTCACTGTGGGGTGGGCTGTCACTGTGGGGTGGGCTGTCACTATGGGGTGGGCTGTCACTAGGGTGGGGCTGTCACTATGGGGTGGGCTGTCACTGGGGTGGGGCTGTCACTGTGGGATGGGCTGTCACTATCAGGTGGGGCTGTCACTGTGGGGTGCGCTGTCACTGTGGGGTGGGCTGTCACTATGGGGTGCGCTGTCACTGATGGGGCTGTCACTGTGGGTGGGCTGTCACTGTGAGGTGGGCTGTCACTGTGGGATGGGCTGTCACTAGGGTGGGGCTGTCACTGTGGGACGGGCTGTCACTATGGGGTGGGACTGTCACTGGGGTGTGCTGTCACTGTGGGATGGGCTGTCACTGTGGGATGGGCTGTCACTTGGGGTGGGGCTATCACAGTAGGGTGGGGCTGTCACTATGGGGTGGGCTGTCACTATGGGGTGGGGCTGTCACTGGGGTGGGGCTGTCACTAGGGATGGGGCTGTCACTGACCTGGGGCTCTCACTGTGAGTAGGACTGTCACTGGGGTGGGGTTGTCACTATGGAGTAGGCTTTGAATTCCAGACTTTAGCTTGCAAACAACCAGGAAACTTTGAAGGGTCGAGTTCTGGCAGGAAGGAGATGTCATCACTGTCATGTGCTAGGAAGACATGTAAGGTGGGCCTGGAGCAGGAAGTGGACAAAGGCAGGCAGAGTGATGGGACAGCCCACTGAGGGGTCACAGGTGTCGGCGGGGGTCCAGCCCCTGAGGCCAGGGGAACAGGATGCAGACTGACCACTGAGCTGGGAGAGGCTGCAGGTAGAAGGGCAAGCCTCACTCTTAGCTCACCTGGCAGGTCGGCCCTCAGGATGACAGAGCCTGCGTTGTAGCCAGCAGAAGTCCCTGGGTCTCCAGATGCTGGCCACACGTCATGGGCCAATAGGTCCCTGGGATTTTGGACCTCTGCCAGCACCCCAGTTGCCTGTCTCCAAATGGGTCGGCTCTGCCTGTTACAAAGCTCTGTCTACACGGGATCTCGGACTGGGGAAGGGGGAAAGGCCATAAGGGGCATTTTGAGAACAACTGGGGAACTCTGAAGATGGAGTGTGTGCCAGACCCATCAGTTAACATCCCAGACTGTGGCCCCGAGGACAATGCCCTTGTTCTCAGGAGGCACAGACTGAAGTGCTTGGGGGGGGGGGGGGGTGAAGCATCTTGATGTCTGTGACAGTCATATGGCTTAGAGAAGCAAATGGAGCAGATGTTAACTAGCGATGGCAGACAGTGTCCACTGCACTTTGAACTTGTCTGCAGGTTTGAAGTTTTTCAAAATAAAAAAATTGGGGTTAAAAACATTTCAAAAATAAAACCTAAAAAAATGTGAGCCATCTTATGAGAAGCTAGTTTTCTATGGATTGCCGGTTCTCCCCCTTGAGGACGCAGAGAATCATCCAGACTGGAGGGAGGAAGCTGGTAGGTAGTCCACAGGCCAAAAGGTGCAAGGTGCATGATCCTCACAGTTGTGTCTTCTCCACTCTAGCCACCAGTACTTAAAAATCAAGGGGTTTCAAATAAAAATCCAGGTCCCTGACTTCTCCTGAAGAATCCAAGGATGTGTGACACCAGGACGCAGTGGGTGGTGGGTGCGAGGTGCTGGGTGTCCAGGACGGGGGAGACCCCTGCAGTCCAGGCCTGACCTCCACACCGCACTCAGGCTCTCCCCTCGTTATCCTGGGGCAATCCCTTCCATTGTCCCACAGTGTTCACTTGTGTCCGGGTACCTGCTGTGCTTCCTCACTTTCTCCAAGCCTTTGCATCCCCAGGAGTCCTGGCCACTCTGGCCATGAGCCAGCTTGGCCCTCGCCCTCGGGACACAGCAGCCCAGACGCAGACCACACAGCCTCCCGAATCCTGACCACTGCCACCGAGCCTGTCTCCCTCGGGCTTGGGCTTGCCCGTGCTCCGCCCTCCTGGCCCAGGACATGTGGCACGACTGACTTCCTCCCTGGGGAATCTCCTGGTGGGATTCTGCAAGCTCTGAAGCTCTGGCCCCGCTTCTCACCCTGGGAACATCCTCAGGTTGGATCAAAATGCTCACAATGCCTTCATCCCCCAGATACAGGGACGGCTGGCTGAGCACATGGCTGCCCAGAGCCAGGACTACATTCCCCAGCTCCCTGGTGGCTACCTGGGATCATGGGACTAAATTCTAGCTAACAAGACTACTCAAATATCCCCTCCAAAATTCATATTGAAATTTAATTGCCACAGTAACAGTGTTAGGTGGGGCCTTTAACAGGTGACTAAGCCATGATGGCTCTGCCCTCACTGGTGGGTTTAATGCCTTTTATAAAGGGGTCTCTCTGTCTCCTCTCGTACAATCACTTGCCCTTCCACCCTCAGCCATGGGATGGCGCAGCAACAAGGCCCTCGCCAGATGCCGAGCAGATGCTGGCACCACGCTCTTGGACTTCACAGCCTCCAGAACTGTGAGCCAAATAAATTTCTCTTCATTATAAATTACTCAGTTTGTGATATTCTGTTATAGCGGCACAAAACAGACTAACACAGGGACATAGGGCAGTGTCACATGCCAAGTTCCAGAATCCTTTGTTATGAGACCCCTTTCCTTCCACCCTGCTGCCTGGACACAGATGTGATGACTGAAGTTTCGCAGCCATCTTCGCCAATGAGCACATGAAGCCACACCCTAGGAATGGTGGACAGCAAGGTTCCCAAGGAAACCGTGGAGCAAACCACCACCCCAGGCTGGGTCCACAAAGTTCCAGGCTTAGACAGGACAGAGAAATAAACTTCCACATTGTGTAAACCAGCTATTTGGCTTTTCCTATTACTTGCAAACAAATCTAATCCTGACTAATGCGCTCTGTTATTTTTAGGTTTGACCCTCCGTGACCACATGCCACATGGCAACAGGACAGAACTAATTTCTCTCTCCTCTTGCAGGAACAAGTTTACCTGCTGGTGAAACCCAGGCCGTGCTGTGGGCTGGCAGCTCCGTGTTTGGGCAGAGCAACTGCAGGATCCTGTGAGCTCAGGATGCAGCCATGGGGTCCGTGGAGTACAGAAGACATAAGCCCACACCGCCAGGGCCCTGGGGATAGCTGAGGAGATGCCCGAGAGACCGTCAGAGCACCACCAACTGCCAGACGGTGCGGCCCAGCAGCTTTCCCCGAGACAGCTACAAATGACCTTGGAATGACCTAGCATCATTTCAAGCTACAAAGGTTTAGAAAGGTCCCAGGGGCTAAGTGTTTGTTTCACCCTATAGAGAAGAGACGTGGCCGCTCCTAGTCCAGAAAGGCAGAGAGAGACAGGAGTCTCCCTGTGTAGAGCACAGAGACTCCCCTTGTCCCTCTGGGGGCCCTTCTGAACCAAGGAAGTCCCCAGAAAGCAAGAAGGTTGGGAAGGGAGGACGGGAGGGACCCAACCCCGTCGGTTCTTTCAGGAAGGAGCAGAAGGAGGGGAGTGGAACGATTCCCAGGGAAGCAGCCGGTCTGCACTGGGAAGGGCTCGCCCCGATTCCTGAAAGAGCCCATGCCCCCGCCCACCTCCAGGTTCCCTGTGCCAGGTGCTGGGCACGAGCACTTGCTGGGGGACCCTGGAGGACAGGGTTCACAGTATCTGGACATGCCGTATGCTCAGTTCCAAGAAGTTGGGCATTTGGACATTTCAAGGTCAGCAGAAACCCAGAGCCTCCTGAAACCTCCCCCGGGCCTGGCCCTGCTAATTCTCTCCTGGCCGCACCCAGGGGCTGGGCCCCAGAGCACCAATGGGAACTTACACTTGAACCCCACTTCTGCCTTCTAGCACCCTCACAGGGACCTGAAGCGTCATTTCAAGGAGCTGGGAGAACCATGACTCAATCCTGGGGTCTGTCCACATCCTTCCTACCCCGGTGGCCTCCAGTCTAAACTGCTTTGCCCAGCATTCAAGTCTGGCTTTCCTACCCCCAAGACCCCCCCATTTACCCTCCACATCCCCAATATTCTAGGCAAATCTGGATCCCAGCTGCCCTGTGCTGTTGAACAGGAAAAGCCCCAGTAGAAGTTTTCCTCCAGCCCTGACTTTCCGAGAAGACTGAAGTTCAGCACAGCTCTCTCTAGCCACACTTCGTTCCCATCTGGACAAGATGCGTGGCTTTCAAGCATTTCAGCAGCTGAATCCTTTGTGCAAAATGAATGTTTCCTGAAAGTCCAGTGTGTAAGACAGCCAGAAGCAGAGCTGGTGTGCTGGCTGCAGGCTCGGGATGGGCTGCAGAGCCTCTTGACCCCAGATCCACCCTGGGGCCCTCCCAAAGAGGAGAAGCTGCAGTGCCACTAGCAGGGCCGCTCGAGGCCTCCAAGGCCCTCCCCAGGACACACGGGGTTCCCCTGACTCCCTGCCTTCAACCCCCAGGTCCAGAAACCTAGAATGCCACCTCTGCCCTCCCCCCCTCCCCCCATCCGTCAAGGTCCAGTGGAAATGAATGCCCCGCCCTGTCCGAGCCATCGGCACTGACCCAGTGCTCCACCCAACCCTGATCTTGACCGACCGGCCTGGCGTTTGCTAAGGACAGGTCTCATCTCCCCAGTCTGGGCTGACTCCTCCAGTGTCCTCCACAGGGTTAAACCCACAATAGTTGTAGGTTCTGAATGTAATCTTACTAAATATCATTTCACATTTCCTATCTCCCTGGAGCTTCAGAACAACCCGATGAGGAAGGCAGAAACACAGGCTATTGTCCCACTTAACAGGTAAGAAACTGAGGCTCGGAGAGTTCACTACCTGACATAACGACAGAGCCCGGGCCCTGGTTTTGCAGCCGGGCTCTGCCCACTGCGCAGTCCACCCGTCACTCCCTAGTGGACAGCTTCAAGCAGGGACCTGCAGAAGGCAGAGACAAGCTGACCCTAGGAAGAGCACCCCTTCCAGGGCCACGGCCTCTCACACGCCCCTGGCAGCCAGATGCCCAGGGCAGTAACAATAGAACTAAAAATAGGGCCAGCCTTTGGGGAACAGCAGAGGGCTGAGCGGCCAGCTGCAGGAAACATCTGCCTCAGCCACAGAACAAACACGGAGGAAGTCGAGACACTGCAGGGTTCCCCTCTGTGGGGGGTGGGAACACATAAAATTTCCAAGATTATACCCAGGGCAGTGAATGGCTCAGCCCAGCCCCTCACCTGCCCCCCCCCCCCGGGCCTCACTGGCCAAATACATATACACACACACACACACACACACACATACACACGCGCGCACGCACACACACACGCACCGTACAGAATCCTTGGGCACCAATATGCATTTTGGAGCCTGAGGTGGAGGAAAAAGCAGAGGTCCAGAGGTGGCCAGAGACCTGCCCACAGTCACAGAAGCATTGAGCAGCACTGTTGGGACCAGGGGTCTCCTACGCTCACTCTCCCAGCACCTCTTGCTCATGGCTTCATTGGCCATGTCCACCTAGGGCCAGGAAGATCCCGGGAAGAGCTCTCCGCCCCAGAGAATGAAGCACACCAGCAGGGACGGATTCCAGAATCAAGGGCTTGAGTTAGACCCGAGGAGGAGCCGCAGAGCAACCCCCGTGAGTTCTGAGCAGGCCCAGCCCCCTTCTCCAGCCTACTGCCCCCTAAATTCCCACCCTCACGCTCTAAACTCCAGCCAGAGTAACTTCTTAGTCCCTGGAACAGATAGTACCAGCAGGCCTTTGCAAATGATTCATACCAATAACACAGATAATAAGAAAGCAGAGGTGCAGCTTACTGGGCTGGGGATGGGAGAGGGGTGTCCTACAGCCTACAGAAGGCAGAAATTTTGCCTTTGAAGATCTTTGAAATATTCCACAAACAAAAAGCTGAGCTGTCTCTCAACTGGTCTGACGCAGCCAGTTCTCTTCCAGCAACGGGACAGATGTCACAGTAAATTCTGCTGAGCAGTAGATGAAGTTTGAGGGCCACACGCCAGCCCCATACTCACTCTTCACTTCCACATCTTCCTTCCTGCTTGCCCTTCCTGCCCTGTTCCCCTCTGCCCAGCCCACTCCCATCCCCTGCTCACCCTCCCCTCCTCCACCTCCCCGAGGCCCACCAGGCAGGGGCTGGGGCTGACCTTCAATGGCATCCCCAGGGCCCGGCTAGTGCTTGGCACAAAGGAACCCACCCATTCAATGAACAAAACTGGGAAGATTACTTTTTTTTTTAAAGATGGGATCTCACTACGTTACCCACGCTGGACTTGAACTCCTGGGCTGAAGTGATCCTTCTGCCTCTGCCTCCCAAGAAAGGCCTATGCCACTGCACCCAGCTAAAACTGGGAAGATTTTTAAAAACCAAGAAAAAAAAAAAATAGATCAACCTTGCAGGCGTCTGTGTTTTGAGAATAAATGAGACAACACATGCAAGGTGCAGTCAGGGACCCAGAGCCCAGCACACGGTCCCGAAGCAGCAGCCATGTTTTGATCCCTTTTTAGGAAGGGGTGGGCAGGGAAGCTGACCTCTGACTACACCCAGCGGAGAAGGCCAACCAGGAAGGGACGTGGAGGCCAGAGTCTGTGGAAGCCCCTTCAGGCCAGAAAGGGGGAAGGGGACTTTCAGGGCCTCCCCTCCTATCTGTTCAGCAGACCCCGCCCAAGTGGGAGAGTTGCCTGGCTGAGACCCCTGCTTCTCTCCCCTTGACTCATGCCCTGTCTCCTAGAGAAGCAAAAAAAAAAAAAAAAAAAAAAATGAGCACCTATAAAGTCCTCAAGGCCCCTCCCTCACTCCCGAGGACCAAACATGTGAGCACCCTGAGCAGGCCTTGCAATCACGGATGATGAATTCTTAACTGCAAATGGCTTCCATCTCCCCTCCCCCAGGGTATGTCTTCCAGGTTCCTTAGGGGGGAAGGATAACAATGGCAGGACCCCAAGAGACTGCCGGGCCCTGGGCTAAAGCCTGCATCTGTCATCTCATTCCACAGTTCTGAAAGCATGCTCTGGGGAGCCCAGGGGCCCATGAGGTCGAAAGGATTCTCATGGCAGTACTAAGACATTGTTGCCTTTCTCACTGGGATGACATCTGGTGGCTCAAAAGCCACAGTGGGTGAAACTGCTAGAGTCTCAGTAGGAACAAGGCAGTGACCCCAAACTGGGCTGGTCTCACTGTGTTCTGCATAGACACATACTCGCGGTGACAAAATATGCCAGTGTCACTGAAGGGTGTCCTTGATAAAGCAGTAAAAATGATCAACATCCCTGAATCCCAGCCCTTGAGCACATGTCTTTTGATGTTGTGGGCGATGAAATGAGAAGTGCACATAAAACCCACCCAAGCATGACTGGGGTCTAGAAGAAAACCACACGTGAGCCCGTTAAGAGTCGGAGCTGAACAAGCCCCCAGTCCAGAGGACACTGTTGTTGCTTGCGAGAATAAAAGACAAAGGATGGGTATTCAGATTTGGGTATCTGGGAGACATTTTCTCAAAAATGATCAAAGGAATCCTGTCCCTTTGAGAAAAACAACTGGCAGCATTTGTTGCCAATGATAAAGTTGGAGCTTTCAAGGGAAAATTAGAATTTTGGAAAACCTGCGTCAACCACTGTGAATCTGACAGCTTCTCAAAACAAAGATTCTTCTGATAATAGGAGTGACGGCATTGACAGATGTTGATTTCTGGAAATGTTGACATGAAATGTGTTCACATTTGGAAGATCTGCGTAACTGGGACAATATTTTCCCAATGACAAATGTCTGATGTCACAAAGCCAGGTAACAGCCACGCAGAGTGCAACACGGTCTAGTGGATCTTAATGTAACAAGGTATAAGCAGTTCATTAATATGTTTTCGGATTCC
Organism: Microcebus murinus; assembly: GCF_040939455.1. NCBI lineage: Eukaryota > Metazoa > Chordata > Mammalia > Primates > Cheirogaleidae > Microcebus > Microcebus murinus. The sequence continues at coordinate 52,916,318 of NC_134117.1, read as the reverse complement.
ACATTTCAAATAACTTTCAAGAATCTACCAGCTATCAAATTTTTACGTAGTATAAAAGGAAAATATCAAGGGGCTAATAAAATACTCCTCCTCCCTTTTCACACTACATATCTGTGCTGAAGCCAGATTTTCTTCACCTATTTCAATCAAAACAACATAATATCACAGCAGATTGAATGCAGAAGCAGACATGAGAACCCACCTGTCTTCTATCAAACCAAACGTTAAAGAGACTTGCAAATCTGTAAAGAAATGCCACCCTTCCCACTGAACTTTTTTATTTTAGAACATACAGTTATTTCCAGAAAAAATTATTTTAGAACATACAGTTATTTTCCAGAAAAAATGTTTTGTTTATGTTAATGTAAAATGGATTTGTTACTATAAATGAATTTATAAATATGTATTTTTAAATTTACTCAAGTTTCAATGTCCAATGTGGTAAATATTAATACATGTTACAAGCCACACAAATGAAAGCTCTTTGGGGTCCTCAATTTTTAAGAATGTAAAGGAAGCTGGGTACAGTGGTTCACGCCTGTAATCCCAGTACTTTGGGAAGCCAAGGGGTGAGGACAGCCTGAGTCCAGGAGTTCGAGACCAGCCCAGGCAATAGAATGAGACCTCATCTCTGTAAAATACTTTTGAAAACTAGCCAGGTATGGTGGCATGCACCTGTAGTCCTAGCTTCTCAGGAGGCTGAGGCAGGAGGATCATGTGAACCCAGGAGTTTAAGGCTGCAGTGAGCTATGATCACACCACTGCACTCCAGCCTGGGCAACAAAGCAAGACTCTGTTTCTAAATAGTAGAAAATAAAAGAGTATAAAGCAGCCCTGAGGCCGGGCACGGTGGCTCACACCTGTAATCCTAGCACACTGGGAGGCTGACGCAGGGGGACGGGGGCGGATCATTCAAGGTCAGGAGTTTGAGACCAGCCTGAGCAAGAGTGAGACCTTTGTCTCTACTAAAAAAACAGAAAGAAATTAGCTGGACAACTAAAAAATGTATAGAAAAAATTAGCCGGGCATGGTGGCGCATGCCTGTAGTCCCAGCTACTTGGGAGGCTGAGGCAGAAGTATTGCTTGAGCCCAGGAATTTGAGGTTGCTGTGAGCTAGGCTGACACCACAGCACTCTAGCCAGGGCAACATAGTGAGACTCTGTCTCAAATAAATAAATAAACAAACAAACAAACAAACTGGATGGAGCCCCAGATGAGCATCACTAATGGGATATGGAGCGAAAGAAGCCAATTAAGAGAATTCCATACGGTTCCATTTATCTAAAACTCAAAAACAGGCAAAACTAGTCTATGATGTTGGAAGCCAGGCAAGAAGCCATGTCAAGAGCAGGAATGGGAGGCAATGGGGACAGGAGTCCAGGGGTACCGGCAGGATTCTATTCCTTGAGCTGCAGGGGCTCCCAGGGGTGCACTCAGTTTGTACTAGGTGTACTAGCTGTCCACCTGCAACGTGTGTACTTCTCTATGGATGTTAAACTTCAAAGTTTCCAAAGAATGAAGTAGCAGCTTATTTACTGACAAAGAAAAATATCAACTGCATGTCTAGTTTAAAAAAAAAGACACACACCAAAGTATTTTAGAAGTTTGTCCCATCAAAAAGAGGGGGGCCTCTTATATACAAGTGCACGTGCACACACACACACACGAGTGCACATGTGCACACACACACACAGAACAAATCCTGAAGGACAAATCTCAAAACATTAATGGTGAACCACAGTTACCTCTAAGAAGTGGGATCACAGATGATTTTCCTCATCGTCCTATGTATGTTTATTTCCTCTGATCTTCCTACAGTGAAAATAAACCATTTAGAGAAAAGAGAGAGACCAAAAAAAGAACTGCACAGCATGGCTGCTGACACCAGCAAGCCCAGAGAGACCCTGACCACAGGAGCGAGGACGCCCCGCAGGTGCGCAGGTGGGAAGCGACACACCCCCATGGGAGACACCAGGCCAGCGGAGTGGGCTGACGCGGGAGACTCCCAGCACTGCCCGTCGCCACAGGCCTGGCCCGTCGCTCGGCCTCCCTGAGCCTCACCTTCCCGCAGGGCAGCACGGGTTGCACAGGTCATGATGCCCTGGCCTGGCAGGTCGGCTGTCAGGGTGGCTTGTACACACAGGATCCCCCAGGTCCCAAGGGAGAAATGGAGGCCCAGGGAGGCTGGGCCGCTTCCTCGCCTCACACCGCGGGCCTGTGAGAGCCAGTCTTCCCCGGGAACAACCCACAGAGTCCCCCCCACCACTGCACAGTGGGCCGGAGGCCTGACTCCTGGTCCCAACCTTGGGAGGTGCCCCCACCGCTGGGCCTCAGCGTCCCAGGAATAAAGGGAGCAGGCTGGGCACTGCACTTGACCTTGGGTAGCCTCCCTCAGCCCCCACGCCCATCGGCCTCATCCAACCCCCAGTGGAACACAGCAGCAGGAAAGGTGGGACGGCCTGTCCAGACAGGAAGTGACCTCACCGGATGAATGACAGGCCGACATTCCACGGGGAGCCCCCACCTGCTGGTGACCTGTGGGGTCCTGGGAGCTGGGAGTAGATGGGCACACGGAAACCAAGGAGGAAACAGGATTTACTCCGGGAAGGCCAGGCACACGGCAGGCCCCCCAGGGAAGTGACTTCATCTCACACTCTGTCCTCTTTGCTTCCGACCCTGGCACAGGAGGACTTAACCCTCAGAGGCTCGTGTTTCACCAGGCTATGGCCGACTCCACACGGGCCAGGGCAAGAGTCCAGGCCTTCCCTTCTCCCCGACTCCCGCTACCCCTAACCTACAGATGAGGAAACTGAGGCTCAGAGAGGCTAACAGAAGGGGAGGGCTTCCAGCACCTTTCCCACTACACTGAGCTACACAGAGGAAGGAGGTGTTAACTAAAGGTCAGGAACTCAGGGAAGGCTTCCTGGAAGAGGAGGCAACTGAGCTGGGCCTTGAAGGATGAGCAACCTTTGACAGGCAGCATGGAGAGATGCTTGGCACTGTGGACAGCCTCCTAGGACATGCTGAGGTGCTTGTGGGGCCAGAATATAAGATGGGGTGGGGTTGGGCCAAACCCCGAATGCCTTGCAGACCATGCCAGGATCTCAGATGTTGCTCTGCAAGGTGTGATGTGCTGCCCAAGCCGGGCAGTAGAAGAGAAGTATGACCACAGCCTGTGTCAACCTATGAGGGCCACGTGGAGGAGGCGACCCGAGCAAGGGTTAGATTATTACTCCAGGGCCCAAAACTCAGCAGGCCTCACCCTAACTCCCCATCAACCCCAACTAAGCTACGAGAAAGAAATTCACAATGCCAACAGTGCCATGTGCCAAGCTCAGTGTCAGGCACCAGACCAACAAACCAGCAGGGTGCCGAGTGCACAGGCCGCCTGGGCTCGAGCCTCCTCTCCACCACCAGCTTTAAGACCTGGATGGAAACACTTAACCTCTCAATGCTTCAACGCCCTGTCAAATGACGACCCCAAGCACGCCCACCCATGAGAACCGTGAAAGCCCCTGTACGGGCCACCTGAGCACTAGGCCAGTGCTTGGCTAGTATCCACTGCTACATCGTTTCTCCGAATACCCCTGCAGGCTACGGATCTTGGCTGCTCTGACCCACCAAGAAGCCGAGCAACTTGGCCCAGATCACCTGGCAAACACAGCGAACCCGAGATTCAAACCCGGGCCTGTCTGGCCCCGAATGCCCAGGCGCACCCCTGCCCCCGTCAGGCGGAACAAAACCTACGACACTGGAGCCTCGACCTGCCAGCCTGGCTCTCCAGGCCGTGGGCAGCTTCTGGCAGGGAGGGAGGAGCCCCACCACCTCCGAGGCCCCGTGGCAGACGGAGGGGGCAGGGAGAAAATGCCAGGGCACAGGAGGGAAAGAAAAATATTTTTAAGTTTCTCCCTCTTCCTGTTTATCTATCCCCTCCATCCCAAAGTCCTGGTAGCTGTTTGTTCAGGGGAAAGTCCCGCCAAGAGTGACATCCTGCCGAGTGGCCGTCCTGGGCCCGCCTGCCCCTGCCAGCCTTGTGCTGGGGCACCGAGGCCCGCCTCCCTGCAGAACCCTGCCAGGCCAAGAGGCTGTTGCGTGAAGGGGTTTTCAGCAGATGCCGGAGCCCAGGAGGGGACCCGTCACCATCAGCCCCACACTCAGGCCAGAGACGAGACAAGAGGGATCCATCCCTTTTTGCTCTCCCTTTGCTGCGACAGTGTGTATGGTTGTCACCTGTGGTGTACGTGTCGTGCTCTGTAAACCTATATACCTTGTTCGTGCCCTATAATCCTGCCTTTCTCTCCTTAATAAACCTCCTTAATAAACCTCATTTTTGTGCTTGCCTGAAAAAAAAAAAAGGAGAAGGAGGAGCAGGATTCGAGGAAAGGACCGCAAGCCTGGTGTTGGGGAAAGGGCCAGAGCCTGCGCCGGGCCAGGAACACACGCACGGGCCGTGCGGCCAGGCAGAACTGGCATCCGATCCCGACTGGCCAATGACTTGCTGTGTGACCTTGGCCACGTTACCGAACTTCTCTGAGCCTGGATCCCTTATCTGTAAAATAAGGATAATGTTGATACCTGCCTCATAGGGACACGGTGAGGATCACATGAGATAATGTAAGAAAAGGGCTGGCACCTAGTGAGCCTTAATAAATGTTGTTTACTCCCACTCTCACCACCAAGCTGACCCCCTCACTTGCTCCCAAAGATGTGAGGTGTCTTTACCTTTTTTTTTTTTTTTTTTTTTTTTTGAGACAGAGTCTTACTCTGTTACCCAGGCTAGAGTGCCATGGCGTCAGCCTAGTTCACAGCAACCTCAAATTCCTGGGCTCAAGCGATCCTCCTGCCTCAGCTTCCCGAGTAGCTGGGACTACAAGCATGTGTCACCATGCCCGGCTAATTTTTTCTATATATTTTTAGTTGGCCAATTAATTTATTTCTATTTTTAGTAGAGCCAGGTCTCGCTCTTGCTCAGGCTGGTCTTGAACTCCTGAGCTCAAACAATCCGCCCGCCTCCCAGAGTGCCAGGATTACAGGCATGAGCCACCGCACCCGGCCAGAGAGGTGCCTTTAAAATGTGCTCAAAAGAACAATTACAGGCTTAAAAAGTCAGGAACTTCTGACACATGCTATAACATGGATGAACCTTGAGGACATTATGCTAAATGTTTAGATAAGCCAGACATAAAAGATGATTCCACTTACATGAAGGACCTAGAGTAGTCAAATTCACAGAGACGGAAAGCAGAATGGCGGATTCCAGGGGCTGGGAGAGGAGGGTGGGGACTTAGTGTTTAATGGGTATGAAGTTTCAGTTGAGGAAGATGAAAAAATTCTGGGGATGGATGGTGGTGATGGCTGCACAGCAATGTGAATGTACCTAATGCCACTGAATTTTACAATTAAAAATGGCCATATTGGTAAATTTTATGCATATTTTGCCATAATAAAAAAAAATTAAGGACTCATTAAAAAAATGTTATGCCCATGTTCATTTCTGTCTCCACCTTGGAGAGAGTTCAGGGACGAGAGTCGGGACAGAGATGGAAAGAGCCAAAGGCTCTGCCACCAGGCAGCTGGCCCAGACGGGAGAGCCGTGTAGTGGAAGTGGAAGAAAGAGGTCCACAGGCTGCCTCGGGGGTCTGGGGGGCTCTGAGAGGCCCCAGACCGAGCTCGCGTCTGAGCGAGGCAGTTGCACACACCTGCGACCACCAGGAGCACCGGTGACAGTGATGTGTGCAGAGCCCACGCGTATCTTCACGCACGCACACCCACGGTCCCGGGCCCGAGCCGCCATACAGCCCACACGGGCCTACCCCAGGCTGTGCCTGGCCACCCACAGCACCAGCAGCCACCAAACAGCAATGCCGCCTCCTCTCTCCCAGCGCCCACCACCACGGAAGGCGAAGGGCAGGGATGGGGAAGGAGGCGGCAGGGGGAGAAGACTGCGGCTTAGTGGGCACACCCACTGCGACAAGACGCAGCACGTGGCCCTGCAGAGCCTCCCACGCCAGCCTGACCATGCTGCCCACAGAGCTGCAGCCAGGAGGCGGGAGACGGGTAGGACGAGGGGATGACAGCAACAGGGGTTAGACAGCCTCGGGGACACGGGACACTCGGAGTCACCATGTGACCCTAGGCAAGTCCCTTCTTCTCTCAGACCCTCTGGAACTTCCTCAGTTTCCTTTTCAGTAAAATAAGGATTCCACCCCATCACCCAGCAATTCATTCCTGGGTGTGTGTCCTAGAGAAGTGGGTGTTCACCTTCACCAAAAGACACAAGAAAGTTCACAGCAGCTTTTCCTAGAATCGCCAAAGGCTGGAAACAAGGCAAAGGTGCCCTGGCAGGACAGAGGACGGGCAAGTGGAGGTACGTCCTGCAGTGGAGTTCTCCATGTAGTGAGAGGAGCAAACCTTGGATGCCTGCAGCAACGTGGGTGACTGTCGCAGTCACAGGGACGGAAAGGAGCTAGGTAAAAACAGCTCACACTGCATTCACCCATTTACATAAAGCTCAAGATCACGCAGTCAGAAGAGTGACCACTTGCAGAATGGGAGCATTGGGGAACCGACTGGGAAGGGACACCAGGGAACCTTCTGGGGCTCCAGAAAGGTTCTTCATCTCGATGTGGGTGGTGGTTACACAGGTGACACATCTGTGACAAGTCATCAAGCTACGCCTTGACCATTTGGAAATTATATCTCAACTTACAAAACAAAATAGCATCAGCTAATAACTCATCCTCTGCCTTCCCCTGAGCACTGCAGCGAGGCTATGCTGAGAGGCTATGTACAGAGAGCCCACTGCAAGTGTTGGGTTGTGGGTAAGGACATGGGCTGGGAGTCAGAAGGGCCAGGGTTCAAATCCTGATGCTCCCTCTGACCAGATATTTTATTTTCTTTTTTTTGTTTACCAGATTTTTCTATTACCAAAGTTTTTGTACTTACTGTCACAAGTCAAAGGTCTATAAAGAAAAAATGTGTGCCTTTCCCATCCCCCTCAAAGCCCACCTCTTAAGCCTCCTTATGCAACAAGCTTTTTCCCCTTAACAGGACAACATAAACACCCCTACCAGCCAATGCACGTAAATCCAGCCCTATCTGTTTAATGGTGGTGTGTCACTTCATTGTATCACTGCTCGTCCGACAGACAGCTGGGAAATATCTACCTCGTCCACCAGACAGGCACAGTCCTGGCCCCTCATGGAGCAGAACGTCCACAGGAGAGAGAAAGAGAGGGCGGGAAAGAGTGAACAAAGGAACACAATTATGACACACTGTATGCACTGTGTCGTGGCCACGGGGGGCTGAGAGGTTGAGCTAGAAAACGGCAAGGTAGGAAAAGGCCATATTTGAGGTACGGTAGTCACAGAAAGCCTACGCCAGAGGGCCTCCTGGCACGTCATCTCTCAAGTGTGAGGACTTTGAGGTGTTTGGCCCAAACAACCAGAGACGTGGCGATGCCGCCAAGATGGGCCAGACTGAGGGGAAGCAGGTGTGTGTGAGGACTGGACACACAGACAGAGAGCCGCAGTCCCGCCCTGACGCAATCTCAGAAGGAAGTGGCAGGCCTGGGGGCCCTATGAAGAAAGAGGAACTGGTCCTGAGGCTTGGAGGGGACGCTCCAAAAGGAAACGCAAAAGACAGGGAAAAGTGGGTAAAGAGAAGTAGTCAGCGTGACACATCTGACCCACTATGGACTTCACTGCCCAGAGCCCAGGCCGTGGCCAAGGCTGGGCCACTCACGGGCCCACTTTACAGGTGGGGAGACTGAGTTCTATAGTGAGCACCTCTTGTTCAGAAGCCAGGAAGGGCCAGAACGAGCCACGGTCAGGGGCCAGGCAGCCAGTGAGCCCATTTAGTGGCTACAGCTCCCACCTACCACCCCAAACGTGGACTACGGGGCGAGGCCCAGTGTCCCCACCCACCCAGGGAGTCCCCAGGATTCCCAGGAGGTGATGCAGGACTCTGGGCTTCCAGAGCTGAGACCATGACTCAATCCAGACCCATGAATGTCTGCTTAGGGATCTGTGAGCTCTTTTTTAAAAATTGAGGTATAATCCACATACCACAAAATTCACCCTTTAAAGTGCAGCTGCTCCTCAACTTACGATGGGGTTATGTCCTGATAAACCCACCGTAAATTAAAAATATTGTAAGCCAAAAATGCACTTAATGCTATCAACGCAGCAGATGGTCCCTGACTTATAATAGTTCTACTTACGGTCTTTAGACTTTATTACGGCACGAAAACAAAACGCATTCAGTAGAAACTCTAACCCCATGGAAGGTCAGAAGAAGCTCCTCGACTTACCATGGGTTACATCTGAATAAACCCATCATAATGTTGAAAAATTGTAAGTTGAACCACCGTTAATACGGGATTGTCTGTACACAGTTCGATGGCTTTTAGTATGTTCACAAAGCGGTGTAACCACTGTTTAATTCCAGAACATCAAACTCAAAAAATTAAACATAGAATTACCATATAAACCCAGAAATCCCACTCCTGAATATAAACCTAAGAGCACTAAAAACAAGTATCCAAGCAAATGCTTGTACATGAACGTCCACAGCAGCCCAAAGGTGGAAACAACACAAATGTCTATCAACTGATAAATGAATAAACAAAAGGTGGTATATCCATACACTAAAAAGTTATTCATCTATCAAAAGGCATGAAGTAAGGCCAGGCGCAGTGGCTCATGCCTGTAATCCTAGCACTCTGGGAGGCCGAGGCGGGCGGATTGCTTGAGCTTAGGAGTTTGAAACCAGCCTGAGCAAGAGTGAGACCTCATCTCTACTATAAATAGAAAGAAATTAATTGGCTAACTAATATATAGAGAAAAAATTAGCCGGGCATGGTGGCACATGCCTGTAGTCCCAGCTACTCGGGAGGCTGGGGCAGCAGGATTGCTTGAGCCCAGGAGTTTGAGGTTGCTGTGAGCTAGGCTGACGCCATGGCGCTCACTCTAGCCTGGGCAACAAAATGAGACTCTGTCTCAAAAAAAAAAAAAAAGTATGATGTACTGATATACGCCACAACACAGACGAACCTTGAAAACATTATGCTAAGTGAATAGAGCCAGACGCAAAAGGTCCCATATTATATGGGTCCACATATGTGAACTATCCAGAACAGGTAAGCCCACGGAGGCAGAATGCAGATCAGAGGTTGCCAGGGACCAGGGGGGCGAGGGGGGGGGTTGGGAGTGACTTAATAGATATGAGGTTCCTTCAGGGATGATTAAAATGTTTTGAAACTAGACAGAGGTAGGTGATGGTTGCACAGCATTGTGAATGTACTAAATGCCACCAAACTGTATGCTTTAACATGGCTAATTTTATAAGAATTTGAAAAACAAAATAAAAAGAACCTCTGAATGATTATCTCATAAGCAAGCACTGCCATGCTATTTGGGGCTCAAGTCTGCTCCTGTGTTTATGATCCGGTTCCTTCTCCATGAACGCCAAATGACATCATTGCACACAGCACAAAGAAAGAAAGGTTGTGGTTCAAATAGGAAAAAAGGGGGTGGGGAAGTAGAACTGAGCCTCCCCACAGCCCATGGCCGCCTGGACCTGCCCATCCAGGGCCATATTCATGTTGACAGTATCTGCATGAACTCAGCAAAGCCCATCTCAGTGCCAAATTCCTGATTCCCAGAAGAAATGAGTTTAAAAGCCACTATATGCAGATTTCAATAATGACACTATTCTATATCCTACCCTTATCTTCAACCAAGCCAGTTTTCCAGGGATCAAGGATGCCCTATGAAAACAGACATTTGGGGACTGGTCATGGGCAGCCTGGGCTAAAATGTGAGGTCTCACTGCCCCAAACCATCCAATCGGCCAAACATCATTACTACCACTCTGCACAGCAGGTGCCAGTAACAGAGCCGGGGGGACAGGAGAGACTGAGGTCACAACTGTCCACTGTCAACCAGACATTGGCAATGTGGTCTCAGCTAATATTCTTTTAAATCAGCACTGTTCATTGGAAATGAGTTGGCTTTCTGGTTTGTTAGTATTTCCTGTTTGTTTTACAGTTATATTAAAACTACCGCATTTATGCCTTATGCCTAGTCTTGTATACATTTAAGTCATAGTCCAATAATAACGTAAATCAACAAGTGAGGGGTTTTTCCTTTAAAAGATAGTCCGCAAAAGAACACATATTGTATGAAATATCCCGAATTAGCCAATCTATAGAGACAGCAGATTAGTGAGCTGGAGTGGGGAGTGACTACTCGAGGGTATAGAATATCTTTGGGAGTTGATGAAAATGCTGTAAAATTAGACTTTGGTGACAGATGCCCAACTCTTTGACTATATTAATACTAGAAGCTATTGAACTCTACACTTTAAATAGGCGAGCAGCACTAAGATGGAGAAATCCACAAGCCCACCTACTCACAGCTCCCCTCCCCCTACAGGGTTCCCGAGCCCTCAATGAGGCCCTAAGTCACAAGACAATCCCATCCTGGGCGAGCAGGTGACTGCCCCCTAACATTACAACACAGGGTGGCTCCTATCTCCTGGAACTCACTGCACACAACAGTATTAAGGGCACTACTTTGAATTATTAAATTAAGAAAAAGTTAGAAACAATCAAAACAACCTAAGTTACAAGTGTGCAGGAGTGGGGACATGTTGTGCATTGTCAAAGAAAGCAGCACAAATAGATGCAGGTTCAGGCCGGGTGCAGTGGCTCATGCCTGTAATCCTAGCACTCTGGGAGGCCAAGGCAGGCGGATTGCTCGAGGTCAGGAGTTTGAAACCAGCCTGAGCAAGAGCGAGACCCCCGTCTCTACTATAAATAGAAAGAAATTAATTGACCAACTAATATATATAGAAAAAATTAGCCCGGGCATGGTGGTGCATGCCTGTAGTCCCAGCTACTCGGGAGGCTGAGGCAGGAGGATCGCTTGAGCCCAGGAGTTTGAGGTTGCTGTGAGCTAGGCTGACGCCACGGCACTCACTCTACCCCAGGCAACAGAGTGAGACTCTGTCTCAAAAAAAAAAGGTAGGTTCAGAGCCGCTGTGACCCAGTTGGCTGGGGTCAGTGTGGAGCCGGGAGGGTGAAGGTCTGAGCACGGGCACCCCCCCTTCCTCAGGAGCCCACAGACAGCCCCACCGTCCCACCACACACAGGCCAGGCCGGGTTCCCATCGGGGTAAGGCCCCGAGCACGCTGAGACAGCCTCGGCAAGGGGCAACTCTACTGCAACGAGAAGGGCGCCTCAAGGGTCCCTCTTCTGTCAACCCACAAATCCTCCTGGGGCCTGTTCCTTCCAGTGGCACGTCGCAGAGACAGGAAGAGGAAGCCCCTGCCGGCTGCCATGCAGCAGGGGTCAGTGGTGCAGCAGCAGGAGGACACGTCCACCCAGACCCACAGGACAGGTGGCCACAGAGCCTATTTCGGACAGACTGATCCCTTTTGTTCCAATGCCTCCCTCTTCCTGAACCTGCTCTAACTAACCACTTTCAGGAAGCCTTCATTCCATCTGCCACGAAGTCTCGCTGAGCCCCAGCTCGGGGCATGTGCCTGGCACTCTGCTGGCAGTGCTGGGGTCACCCCCCAAGACCCATGGCCAGATGAGAAAGGCAGGCCCCACAGCCATGGGCTGAGTGTGATATCAAAAACTACACAAACTTATGAAGAGGCGCAGAAAAAGACGGAGGGACGTTCGGCAAACTGCTGACAGCGCCGCCTCTGGGGAGGAGAGGGAGTGCAGGGAGGAGAAGGAGTTTCACATTTTATCTTCTATGAATTGACTACTTGAATATTTTGTAAAAGTAATTTTATTATTTTTAACGTAATATGCTCCACACACTGGAATGCTACACAGCAACAAAAAAGGAATGGGACTAATGGAAACGTGCAGTAATGGGGATGAATCTCAGAAAGCATCCTGTTAAAAAGCCAGACACCAAAGATTACCTATCATAAGATCCCATGTGCATGAAAATCTAGAAGAAAACAGAATGACAGGGGCAGAAAGAAGATGAGCAGGCCTGGGCCCAGAGGTGGGAGTGCGAGGACCTTTGTGGGTGATGGACACGTCCTGACTTGTCTGAGGAGGTGGCTGCATGGCTGTGACATTTACCAACACTCACCGACTTATACACTAAACGTGGGTGAATTTTATGGTGTGCATACTCAATACAACTTTTTTTTAAAGGAAGGTAGAGAGGGAATGGGGAATAACTGCTTACTGAGTACAGGGTTTTCTTTTAGGGTGATAAAATGTTTTAGAAATTGATAATAGTGGTTGCACAACATTGTCAATATACTAAATGTCACTGAATTGTGCACTTTAAAATGGTTAATTTTATGTTAGGTTAATTTCACCTTAGGAAAAAAAAATTTTTAAAGGTACACAAAAAAATTATTATACCCATTTTGCAGATGAGAAAATTGGGCTCAGATGCCCAAATGCCAGCCCAGGGCTTACTCACTTCATGTCCTAAGCCTGGTTTGGAGCCCCCTAGAGCAGAGACTGCCCCACATCTCCTCAAGGGGTCTGCAGCTGTGAGGTCCCATCTGGGGCATCCAGAAACCAGAGCTTTACACAGGCCTGGGAGTGAGTCAGACAGGGCAGAACCTGAAGGGTCTCCAAACATCCGTGAGCTCTAATAGACAGGGCTGCCTTGAGAGGCAGGCAGTGAGCACCCAGGACGCAGGTGGTCACAGCAAGGCCAAACCACCACTCAGATCAAGGATGCATGAGGTCCCCAAGGCCTTTCCACCCAGGGTCCCAAGATGATGGGCTCAGTCACTATGAGGCAACAAACGGGACATGTGGCAGATAGATGGCAGCAGTGCCCACCCAGACAACAAGTGGGAGCAGAAGCAGGTGCAGCTCAGACCCTGTAGGACAAGTTCTCTGTCACCATGAGGTGCTCAGATGAAAAAAAGATACTGACCATGAGACAGTGATTAAAGAACAGATCACTGCAGAGAACTCGCCTACCTATCACTCAGAGTATATGAGAGCAAAGACATTTCTTTCTGGAGGAATATCTGGCATTGACCTCTCGGATTCTAAACAACTGGCAGAATTTGCTAGAATGAAGCCAAGAAATGTTAAAGAAGACAATGCTCCAAGAAAAATAGCTTGCCCTCATAAAGGCTGCACAAAGAAGTTCAGGGATACCTCTGCCACAAGAAAACAACTAACATACCCACGGGCCTGGAGTCCATGCACATGCAGAAACCAGAACGATACCAACTGGCTCCTACTTGGAGAGAAGCCCTTACGGTGCACATTCCAAGGCTTCCAGAAACACTTTTCGCTAGACTTCAATACGTGCACACATGTGTGAATCCATCCTGGGGACAGGCCCTTTGTGTGTCCGTTCCATGGTTGCAATAAGAAATTTTAACTATCACGCCTGTAATCCTAGCTCTCTGGGAGGCCGAGGCAGGCAAATTGTTTGAGCTCAGGAGTTCAAGACCAGCCTGAGCAAGTGCAAGACCTCATCTCTACTAAAAAAATAGAAAGAAATAAGTTGGACAACTAAAAATATATATAGAAAAAAATCACGGTGGCTCACGCCTATAATCCTAGCACTCTGGGAGGCCAAGGCGGGCAGATTGCTCGAGGTCAGGAGTTCTAAACCAACCTGAGCAAGAGCAAGATCCCGTCTCTACTATAAATAGAATGAAATTAATTGGCCAGCTAATATATAGAGAAATAATTAGCTGGGCATGGTGGCGCATGCCTGTAGTCCCAGCTACTCAGGAGGCTGAGGCAGAAGGATTGCTTGAGCCCAGGAGTGTGAGGTTGCTGTGAGCTAGGCTGATGCCACGGCACTCACACTAGCCCAGGCAACAAAGCGAGACTCTGTCTCAAAGAAAAAACAAAACATCAGCTGGGCATGGTGGCGCATGCCTGCAGTCCCAGCTACTCAGGAGGCTGAGGCAGGAGGATCACTTCAGCCCAGGAGTTTGAGGTTGCTGTGAGCTAAGCTGACGCCACGGCACTCTAGCCAGGGCAACAGAGTGAGACTCTGTCTCAAAAAAATAAAAAAAAAAGAAAGAACAAAAAGTTATATAAGTTGTGTTTGCCATCTTAATTTTAGTTGTATGCTTTGATGTTAATACATTTTGTGCAACTATATCATATAGCTGTACTGAATCATGTAACATGAAATATTAGATGTGATTTAATAGTGTTAATCAATTTAAACCCATTTTAGTTACTTTTTTCCAAAAAATACTACCAGACGCTGATATTCAGTGTGATTTCTTTGCCTGTTCAGTTACAGAAAAGGTACTCAGTTGTAGAATGTACTATATACCCTTTAACACCTAACATGCACATCCCATGCAACAGAAAAGGCAACAATGCAACAGCGATCCCAAAAAATAAAAAGGGGAGGGAGACGTGCCCATTGGCCACTTTGTGCCCAGCAGGAAAGGGATCAACTGTCTCAGGAGGTCCTCCAGTGCCAGGAAAAGGAAAAGGGGAAAAGAAGTTCCCCTCTGTGCTTCTAAACAGGATCTTCAAATACACCCAGTGTCCCTGTCCTCCACTCTGGGAAGCCCAGACAGAGGCCAGCACAGCCTGCAGAGAGGAAGGCCTGAGCTTAGCAGGATGCAGAGGCTGGCACGGCCCAGGTCACCCAGGGGCACCCCACCCACCCTGCTTGGCCCCTGACCCAGCCTCCTGGCAGCTTGTATGGGGCACCCACAGCCCTTCCAGCACCGCACCTCCCCGCTCAGGGAACGTCTGAAAGCCTCAGCTCCCTGGCACACACCTAGTTCCCAAAGCCCCAGATGTTCCCTACTGCCTACCACGGGCACGCAGGTGACCCTAGGCACCTCGTCGGTGCCCCAGCTGCAGCCCAGGCAGGGGCCCCCTCAGAGCGAAAGCCAGTCCACGTGCCCGTTACAGGAAATATATAAAACACCTGCCAAGCATTGTCACACCTCTGCCGTGCTGCTCTTTGTGCTAGGGAAGCCTTCCCTCCCCCTCCCCCTCCCCCTCCCCCTCGCAAGCTCCCAGCTGTCCTTGGAAGCCCACAGGAAGCATCTACACTCCTGAAGCATCTACACTCCCAGCTCCAACCACAGCTAGCACAGGCGCCATCGTGTCATCAGTGGGGCGTGGCCTGAAGTCTGTATGCGCCTCACTCACCTCCCGGCAAGGACTGCGTCTACTCCACCTTCCGATCCCCAGCACCTCATACTGAACTCAGGGCCGAGCAAGTCCAGGAACCCAAATCAAGATACCATCCTGGTCTGTCCCATCATCCACTGTGCAAGCTTCCTGGCTTTGCTGAGCGAGCACCAATCATGGCAGTAACACCAGCACCTAATGTTCACCAAGCACCAAATCTGGCACCAAGTCCCAGGACCCAGACAGTACCCCGGGGCTCTCCATGTGTACCTCCTTTTATCCCAGGGACAGGCTCATAAGGGAGTTACTGTCATCAACCCTGTTACACAAAGGAATTGAGGCACAGAGAGAGGTTAAGTTTGTTACCCAAGGCCACACAGCCAATAAGGGAGGAAGCAGGAATTCAGACCCTGGTGGTCTCCTCCCAGAGCCTCAGGACAAGTCTACTGGAGGGTGAGAAGATGGTCAGGGGAGCCTGTCGGACAAGCCCTGAGTGGAAGAGGAACTCAGAGATTACAGAGACCAGTGCTTCCAGACCTTCTCTTTCCCCAGGTCCCAGCCAAAGGCCTCGGAAGGGACCAGAGCCTCCTCCCAGACCGAGCCTGCTGCTCCCGGGCCCATCCCGTGCTTAGCGCCAGTTACAGGAAACATAAAAGCCTGTCTGCAAGCGCCTTGGCCCGGCACAGGGGAGGCACACGGCTGGGCTGCCCGCTGGAAGGCAAGAGCCATGATTTGGGGCTATTCTTAGCAAACCACTGGCTCCCCTCCCGGAGGCCCAGCAGGCCCAAGCTTCCATACGCCCTGCCTGCCATTTCCTGACCCTGTGTGTGCAGGGGCTGCTGGGCAGCAAGTGAGGACAAAACCCTCCAGCTTTCACGTGAGAGGCGCCTGGCCTGCCCAGCCCTATAACCAGCCTCCAGGGCCAGGGGCCTGCCTGGCTGCTGAGCAAGCTGCGGAGAGTCCTGGCCACCAGGGAAGGCTCATAGTCAAGCCCCCGCCCCCATGTTGACTGAGCGCTCACTCCCGCAAGGAACTGGGCTGCATGCTTTCCACTGCTATTTTCCCACCTAACCCGCACAACATCCCCAGGGCTTGGGGGTTACTGGCCCTACTTTAAAGATGAGGAAACAAGTCATTAAGTAACTTGCCAAAGGTCACACTGTAGTTAGTGTCAAACTGTATCTAGAATCTGGGCTGGATCCCAGTAGCCAGGTTGGGCAGAGGAGATAACAGAGCCAGAACGTGGGGCCCCCTCCCCTGTGCAAGCCCAGGGCTCGTGGGGAGAGGAGCCCACCCCAGAGGGCAATGGCTCTTATCACAGACCCAGCTGCCATGTGTGCTGTCTCTCCCCCAGGGACCGTGTCAGCCCTGATGAAGACCCAGAGGCTTGGGTTCAGAAGGAGAATCCCACAGCCAGGGTCCTCCCCTATCCTGGTTGGAGCACCCTCCGGGCCACAGGGCCTCGCTTCAGGGAAGATGAGAATCAAAGGTTCGAGGAGCTCCTGCTGGCATTTAAGGCAGGAACCCAGCCCTGTAACTGAGGGAGTGGGGAAGCCAAATGACTCACAGTAAAACAGAGGACACTGAGCCCTTTGGGATTCTCAAACCCCAAAGTAGGAGTCTAGAAAAAGTCACACCACAGAGCACCTGTACCGCCCCAGACCCCCCAAACAGGACAACTGCGGGGCACTGCTGCCACACGGGGAAGTGGTGACAACCGAGCAATGCACGCCACACACTACACGTCAGTGCCCACCTCTGTCTGGGTCCTGGCCTCCACGGTCCAGTGGCTCTGGCAGGCATACGTGTCTTCGTCCCTGGGAGCGCACAGCCAACTCCATGTCTGCCCAGGTGCTTCTGTGAGGCTTTCTTACGTCTGTGTGCGTCAGTTCACACCCACGTCCGTGCTCTGGCTGGTCCACCTAAGTCTGCCCACTTACATGTCTGCCTCCCCATTCAAATCCCAGTGACTGGGTAAATCTGTAATACATGTCTGCGTGGTCCACACTGATATGTTCATGTATGTCTTCCCCCACACGTCTGTGTCCCTGGGTTGCTTCCTCACCTCTTGTCTTCCTGTGCCTGCCCTCAGGTATGTATGCAGCCAGCTTCTCTATGTCTCTGCCCCACGCAGCTGCAAAGCTGAGCGTGCACACATATCTCTGCCCACATAGGCATCCCCTACCTGCGCCTGGGTGACCCGGGTCTGTGTGTGCCACCTGTCTGGAGACAGGTAGGTGTTCACCAGAGTTGTCACAGTGCCGGCCAAGGGCTTCGGGATGAGCTCCACAGCTCCCACTCTCAGAACTGCACCCAAGGCCATGGGGTGAGCACACTGCCACCTCCTAGAAGTGTTCCAGAAAAACAGAAACCTGCCAGGGACAATGGGGGAGGGACAGAGGCCCAGATACAGTAGAACCTCACAGAGGTGAGGTCAGAGCTGCCCCAGGCACCACCCACCTCGAGCCACCCAGGCCCTACCCTGCCTACCCCTAACCCCACTGAGGGAAGGGCAGAGAGTACATGCCACCACCTCAGGTCTGTCTACACTCACAGGAAACTGTCTGGCCCAGTGTCTCCCAGCCTCCCCCTACCCCCAGCAATGGAGGCTCTTCAGAAAGGAAGTGAGGACTTCCTCCCACTTGCCTCTGAACCTCCTACAAGTCTGGCTCTGTACCCCAAACCTCAGGAGCCACAGGGCAGCTAGGAGACTCCTGCACTCAGCCTAATCCAAGAAACCAAATGGGTTCTGAAACCCACCAGCAGAGAAAAAA
Source organism: Microcebus murinus (assembly GCF_040939455.1). Lineage (NCBI taxonomy): Eukaryota > Metazoa > Chordata > Mammalia > Primates > Cheirogaleidae > Microcebus > Microcebus murinus. Next base: position 52,898,417 of record NC_134117.1, on the reverse strand, counting down.
AACAAAAACCTGGGAGTGGGGCCAGGAGCCATATATAGGCAGGGGAACTACCCAGCCCCCTGCTGCCCCCTGCCCGTGGAAGCAGTGAGAGGCCCAGATTACTGGCAGGGTATGAAGGAAGGGTAGGTAGGGAGCTGCAACATTTAAACCCATCTGCACTGTTGCGTGAGAACTGGATCCCAGCTCCCAGCTGCTCTTGCAGGCTGCCTGCATTTCTCATGTAGCAATTGTGCGCAGCTTCTTGGCATTTACACTATCAGCAGTCTAGGATTGGTATCAAAACCCTGTATCAGCAAACCTTCTGCGTGTTTATGTTCTGTCTTCCTCTGAGGGGTCTGAGCCATGTGAGGACAGAATCCTCCAAATACTCCCACCATCCACGCCCTGCCCCGGCCTGGCCCAGTGCCTGGCATTTAGGAGGTGCTTGGTCATCGGGTTCAGGCTTCTCTGCCCAGAAGCCAAAGAGTTGGAACCTGGACCTCCGGTGGGGAGAGCAGAGCTGCCCAGAAGCTTCCTGAGGCCATGAAGCTTTTTTCCATCTCTGACTCCCCAAAAGACAGGAACAGGCTCCAACCACCCTGGCCACCATAAGAAGCCAGGTGTAGCTGCTCTCCCATACAACACACTCTTTCTGACACGTCCGTAGCTTCAGGAAAACCCTTTGAAATTAAAAAATGGACTCACCCCGGAGACCCAGGCCTACAGAGGAAGAGGGCCAGACCGGGTGAGAATCAGAGCCTGTGTCCACTGGGACCTATGACTCTTCCCTTGTCTGTGGGCCTCCAGCCCCCTAGAGATGAGTCTGGGGACCCCGTCTCTGGATCATGAGAAAGCTTCCCTCTCCCAACAACTTCGCGGGAAGGCCTAGCAACGAAAAGTAGAGGTGTCGCCAGTCCATGCCTACCCCAGTGAAACCTGGGGTGCGCGAGTGGCCCAGAACCCGACACACAAACGACCCAGTAACCGCTGGCTGGCTGGTTAGCGAGCTCCCGCCTGCCTCCCAGGAGGCCGGCCTGAGCGGGTGCGGGCTGGGGGCCCAGGACCCCTCTCCTCTCCCGGCGAAGGGGAGTGGGCGGCTGGAGCAGCCACGGGCTGGGTGCACGGGGGACTCCTGGAGCGGCCCTCCCCTCGCCAGCCCGGGCCGGACGCGTCGGTACCTGCCAGCCCGCGGCTCCGGGGGGCATGCGTGCTCCGGCGGCCGGCGCGCTGCGCCCGGACTGCGGGCGCCGAGTCAGGCAGCGGCGGGGCGCGCCCGGCGCGGGCTCCGGCTCGCTCCTCCCAACTTCCCCGGCCCATCCGTGGGCAGAGGCGGCTCCGGAGGTGGGCAGGCCGGGCGGACGAGGCGCGGCCGCCGGAGCTGGAGCGCTCGCTGCCCGCGCCCCGCGCCCGCGTCCCCCGCGCCGAGGGGCGGGCCCGGCCCGGCCGCCAATCACCGCGCCCGCTGCCGCCGGCCCGCCGGAGCACGGGTCCCCGCGCAGGGGGGCGGGGGGCTCGGATTTAAAGACACACTCACCCCGGCCGCGTCCCGACGGCGTCCGAGCGGCCGCTCTCGGGCGGGCGGGCGGGGGACGGCGGGCCCCACCTTCCCCGGCCCCGCTTCCTCCCTCCGCCCGCCCACCCTGCGCGAGGAGGAAAAGTTTGGGGCGGGGGAGACTGCCCGGGAAGCCAGTTCCTCTTCCCTTGTAGTTGTTTGGCTCCTTCTGGAAGACACCCAAACCCGACATCCAGCCCCGCAGCGCCCGGGCTGGGGAACGCAGCAAAGCTCTGGGCGCCACACCCCCGCCCTACCCAGCTCCCCGGGAGCCCGGCCGGGCTTCCCTCGCCCCTCTCAGCCTTTACCGCCTGGCCGAGCCTCAGCGGGACCGAAGCGGGTGTCCGGCTCCGGGCCGCGCCTCGCCTTGCTGTGCGCCCGAGCGAGGCGATGGGACTCGCGGGGCTTTACCCTCCCAGGTGTCGAAGGGCGAGCCCCTGAAGCGCAGACTGTCCGCCCAGTAGCCTGGGGAAACGCGCCTGCCAGCCCCCAGAGGCGAAAGGGGACCCGCAGAGCAGGAACTTTGGAAGGAGGGGTCCCTTCGCCCCCACTCCTTGGCTCCAGACGGTGACCCGCACCGGAGGGCCTGCCCCAGCCTCCCGCGCCGCGGGGCTAGCGCTGGGCGGCACCAGCCGTGCCCACCCGCACGCCCCCGCGGGCCCCCACGTGCGCTCACTCGCTCGCCGAGGCTTCCTCCCAGGGAGATGGGCTTTGCTGTGTTTGGTGAGTCACTTCCTCCCTCTCTCCGCTCCACGCTCGGGAAATCCTTCCTCACCTGTCCCTACCTGCCTCACCTCCAGTCAGGGCCCAAGCTCTGGATGCCTCGGGAGGAAGGCAGCGCTCTGCCCAAAGTCAGCCTGGAGGAAGGCGCCCGGCCTGGAGCAGGGCGCCCAGTCCCCATGGATAACTAAAGGCAAGAGAAATGACTCATTTGTGTGCTCTTACCAGGTCCCTAGCTCCTAGGTCTCCAGTGCTTCACCTGGATCATTTTATGAGTACCCATCAAATGATCCGTTTTCATGCATGAGGAAACTGAGGCTCAGAGCAGACTTGCCCTCAGCTCCAGGCCTGCTCCTGCCCCACCCAAGGGTGTGAGGAGGACAGCAGCAGAGGAAGTCCAGGAGCCCAGCCTTGAGAAGAGCCCTGACCTTCCAGAGTCCAGCAGAGGGAGGCTCAAACTGGCTCCCACTTCACTGACTGTGTGATCTGGGAAAAGTGACATAAGTTCTCTGATCCCCAAGTTCCGCATCCATCGATGGCCCTATTCTCCTTGGAAGAGGTGTGCGAGGAGCCCATGAGCTGGGCGAGTGATGCCCAGGCACAGTGTGTGGCACACTGTAGGGCTCCATCCTCAGGCACAGTCCTTTCCTTCCTCCTCTAGCCACACCCCATTTCCCAGCCCAGCCCCTGTCAGATTCCCCAGCTGCAGCCCTGCCATCCTGAAAATGCACGCCAGGAAAGAGCCCCCTCAAGGCCAGGACGAAGGTATGGGGCATGCACACACACACTCTCATACACAAATACACACATCCGTGCACAAACATCACACGCACACACTCTCATGCTGCTTACCCCTCGCCCTCACTATCCAGCAGATTCTGGGGTCCATGGCCATTTGCCTCTCTACACTGAGCTCCTAGAGAGCAAAAGCCAAGTCTGACCTGTCTGTTGGGCCCCTGCACAGTGCCTGGCACATCTCCGTTCATTCATTTATATTCACCATGTACACACTAGGTGTTCCTGTTGAACCAAGCAGAAAAGCCCAGAGCAGGGATGTTCTCAGGAGAGCCAGGAGTCACCGTCCTTATGGCTCCAACAGACAGGCTGGGGGCTCAGTTGGTAGGCTCTAGAAGTAGAGGGCTGTGGGGTTGGAGGTATCTCAGGATCAGGCCACAGACTGCATCCAAACTAATCTCTTCAACCCAACACCCCAGAGGGTCTGCCGAGTCCCTGCTCAAAGCAGCAAGTCCTACAGCCCTGATGGTCTGCTGGCCATGCAGCTGGGGCATCCCTGCACACACAAGAAAGCCTTCAGGACCAGATTTGCCCCACCCTGTGCCTGGGGACAGAGGCTGAGAGGTGGAGGAGAGATAGACACAGTGCAGCCCTAGGTACACCCAAGAGAAGGTACTCCGTGCTCTCTCCCAAGCTCCAGGAAGAAAGGAAGAATGAGTTGAGTCCATACGAGCCTCTCAAACTGTAGCAGAAGCTCCCTGAGAAGTCAGGGATGCTCTGAATAGAAGCCCAAAATCCCCTGAGAAAAGATTCATGGGTCCCAGAACAGGGCTTCAGAAAATAGAGGGCTCAGGACAGACCCCTGCTCACCCAGCCCCCCACCACCACTACCACCCCCACACCCCACACACACAAGCACCCAAGACACCACCTTATCATCTAAAGAAGGCCAGGGACCCATGGGTGGCCCGGTGCAAATATGTGCTGTGTTGAACACGTTTGCATGCCCACATACATGTGTTGCTGGTATGTGAACTCATGTTTGCAGGGATGCACGTTTGTGGGGATGAGAGTGGGTGGACATGCAAGTGAGCGTGTGTGCACGTCAGGGTATGCATACCACACACACACCAACCCACCACGGTCCCAAACCAGACGAGATGAGCAACCCCATTACTCATGCCCCTAGATGGTCGCCTGTGGCCATCTGCAGCCCCTGAACCCAAGCAAGGTGCTGGTGCTCTTGGGAGAGAGCTCTCAAGGTCAGTTGCTGGGCAGAAACATAAGCTGTGAGGAGCCCGGATTCCCTCATGGGACTACTCAAGCCAAGAATCGTTTCCTGACAGGCACAAATGACTCGCTGGAAAGCAGGGGAGCTGGGTTTCAACCAGCAAAGATGAGACTTGACAAAAGACGGGAAACAGGCCCTGCTGCTTTTCTCCCTGCCAAGCCCGCCACAGGCGGGGAACACTGGGCCCAAGGAATGGACAGCATCAGGGCAGGGGGCAGCCCGGCTTGGCTCCTCGTGACCACATTGCTGCCAAGAACGGGGACCACGTGGGCCCCTCCAGGGTGGGTATCTTGGGACATGCAGTTGCGCCCTGAGCCCAGTGTCTGCCCGCCCCAGGTAACTCATCCCTGCTGCCTGAGTCCCAGCACAGATGGGACCCCCGCCTGCCCTGGCTGTGTGCCCTGCCAGGCCCACGGCCCCATCTCCAGGATCCAGCACCCCCCTTCTGTGTGCAATCCAAGGCTTAAAGAAAGACACCGGCTTTGGGCAGGGCAGACCTAGGCTTGGATCTAGACACAGCAACTTTATCGCTGTGTGACCCCTACCCTCCAAATCGCTGTATTTCTCCACATCTCCTCGTTTGTACAATGGCGCAAAGATCAGTTCTTGCTTCCTGGGAATATCTGGAGAATTAAACAGGTGCCTGGCAGTCAGTCAGTGCTTACTGATGGCCGCTGTTATTGTTGTTATTATTGCCACCAGAGCTCACACTGTGACCCAGCCCTGAACCTGCCAGGGCCCAGGGGCTTTGGAAACTGAGTCCAGGCTCCACCTCCTCCAGGCAGTCTTCCTCGGACTCCTCCCTCACCCTCCTCCCTCACACAGGATCTCTGTCTACGCTGGACTCCTTCCCCTCACTGCCAGCACTGGGACCCGAGCACCCCTGCCTGGCACAGGATTCGTGTTCAGTAATTGGCATCATCATCATCATCATCAGGGTCATTATAACTTTTCTCGGTTATATCCTCCTCCCGGGCTAAGGATCACATCTCCCACCTCCCAGATTCACATACAAGGTTCAAACTTTTTTGATCAAGACCCAGAGTAAGAAATACATTTTACACCTGTGACCAGCCACACAGGTACATGAATGTGAGTTATTCACAAAAAAAAATGCTTGGCCTCCTTGCGTTGGATGCATTGTGATACTTACTCATCTATCCTGTCCTATTCCTTTTTCTTACTGCTGCCTGCAGGGCACAAAATTGATTTTTCCTGTGACCTGCAGTTTGAAAATGCTGCCCAGAACTTGCTCCCCTCCACTCCCCAGCACCACTTAGGGCCTGACCGAACAGTGCTCAGGACATATGGGATGAGGAGGATTCTGTCTCCAGAATATTCTTCAGGTGCTACAGGGGGAATGCTCCATCAGAGGTGGAAAGAAAAGGAGGAAGAAATCCTGGCTCGTTCATTTGGCAAATATTTCATTCATTCAGTCAACAAACACGGAGTCCCCTCAATGCCGAGCCTTGTTCTAGGACCTGAGAGGTGAATGGGACAGACAAGGTCCTGCCTTCCTGGAGCTGACGTTTTAGTGGGAAGACACAATAAACCGGTACACAGCAGCAGCAGAAGACAGTTTCTTCCGGCCCTGCAGGGCTGCCAGGGAGGGAGCGAGGGCCCACAGCCAGACAGCTGACCCCGTCTGAGGGAGAGCTGCTCGAGCATCGAGCTCCCTGCGGAGTGTTCTTTAAGTGCCTGCCATGTGCCTGACCCTGGCTTGGGACACAGAGATGAACAAGTCCCTGCCCTGTCTCAAGGTGCTCACAGACCTGTGGGAGAGGCAGACAAGTAAACTGATCATTTCAGAGCCATGTGTTTCCTGCAGCCTGGGGGTGGGGCCAGGGCAGCTTAGACGAGGTGCTCAGCTGAACAGCATCCTTCTAGGTCAGCTCGGGGTGAAGTAGAGGCCGCAGGAGGGCCCAGCTAACTCTAGCAATGAACAGTGGGTTTGTTCTGGCTTCTGCATCAGACAGACCTCATCTTTAATTCAGTTTCTTCTGCTTAGCTGTGTGACCTCAGGCAAGCCACTCAACCTCTCTAAGCCTCAGTTTTCACATCTATAAAATGAGGATAACCATACCTACTTTGACAGGGTTTTGAGATTAAATGAACTGATAAATTTAGAGCCCTTAACGAATACCGGTCCAAGAGGACGCTCAATACACAGCAGTAGTTGTGGTTATCATCACGACAAGAAGGTTCCTCTCTAAGGTGTCATCCTTCTGCCCTCACCTCCCCCTCCCAGAGCCAGCAGCCAGCACTTGCAGAGTGACCCCTGGAATATGCAGAGAATCCCCTACCCCCACTGCCATCAGAAAGGAGCTCCAAGTGGCCCCCAGCCCTGGACATTGAGAAGGGTAGAGCACTGGGAGGGGGCTGCCAAACCCTGCAGCAGGGGGTCCATGCATCCCTGAATAAACAGGCTGTCTCCCCTTCCCTCCCACCCTTTCTCTCCTTTAAATAACCCAGATCTGTTGCCCAGTTGTCTCTAAGCAACACCACTCCGGGCTCCCAAGGATGTCTCTCTCAGACAGAGCCATTTATGAAGGTGCTGCAGGGGGTGTGGGGGCGGGGCGGGGGTCAAGGGAGCTACGGAGGCCCCAGCCTGACAGGGCCTCCCAGGGCCCTTCATGTGACAAGCTGCCAGCCCCCAGGAACAGAGCTCCTGGGCTGACACCTCTCCAGACCAGTGGGCATGGGTGAGTTTCTTACCAGGAACATTCCAGGACAGAGTGAGGCCCCCAGACTTACAGGGAAGGTCCCAGACTCTCTCAAAGTCGGGACACACAGGAGCCCATGCAGTGCCTGGAAAAGGTGACTGGCCAGGGCTCAGCCCCCTGGATCCCAGCCTCAGTGCCAACCCTCACTGACTGTTTATACCAGCCAGGCCACCACCCTCTCTGAGCCTCCGAGAGCCTTAGTGCTAGAAGATGGCTTTGATGAAGGGTGGGAGAGACACTCTGTTTTGGCAGTAAATGACAAACGCAGACCCTCTGTCTCAGCAGTTCTACTCCTAGGTATTCAGCCTGCAGCTGTGTTTGCACGTGTGCGAATCGACAAGCCTGGTCACATTCACACTGATGAGAGATCGGAAAACCGAACAGTCTGTCAATAGCGAGGTAATTGGCCAGATTAAACTATGAAACATCTGAAACTAGGAATAACCATGCAGCTATTTTAAAACCCAAGACAGATGTATGTGGGCTGATGGAAAATGCTGCCCAGCCTGGGGGGTGAGGTCTGGCCGTGGACGTGGACCGGGATAGTCAGGGCGGTGTTGACCATGACAGTGGGGTGCTGGAGGCAACCTCAGCGTCTGCCTCTGGGGGAATGGCGAAGTCACGTGGATTTCAACCTCGGAACCCCAGCCGACAGTCACGCCCAGGTGCACACACAGACGTGGGATGGGCTCGAAAACACAGTATCCAGGGATACGAGCAACAAATGGAGCTGGATTCACTGTAGAATACTATTGATGCAAACTAACAGCACTTATACACAGAATACCATAATTTTTTTAATGAGGATATGTACGTTATATAAAAACATCTATCAAACACATCACTGTGGGTACCTATGAGAAAAGGAATAGGATGAAAGGAAAATAAAACAGAACAACCCAAGAGGAAGAGCTCACATGTACCAATGATGAGAATGTGCTGTGGATTAAGGAAAATCATGGACCCATCTCTGCCACGGAGACAGGAGGGAAGGAGGGAGGGAGGGAGCCAGGAGAGAAAACGCAGAGTCTCCAATATGCTAGCACTTGAGGAGCTATAAAAAGGGTGCATGCACATTGTACGCGCACACACACACACACACACACACTCTGCCTTGAATAGCTCTGAAGGACAGCTGAGAAACCTGAAACATCGGTGCCTCTGGAGCAGAGAACAGGAGGGAAACTTCACGATAGACCGTCTTGTGCATCCGAATGTTCTTCCATGTGGATGTGTTATCTATTTTTAAATCATAAAAAAAAAAATGAAATCCTGTTTATACACCCAGACTTGTGTGCACACAGTCAGCTCTGGAAGGCCGTGGGGGAGGCTGGGAAGAGGGCTCAGCCATGGGGGGAACCGGCGCCTGGGAGAGGGGAGCAGGCGCAGCTTCCACTCCCCTTCTGTGCAGCTGGGCTTTCCAATCCACGCATTTGTGATGCTCTCATCAAGCCCGTTTTCATTTCAATTTCGAGCATTCTTATGTATGCACACACGTAGAGAATGGTATAATCGATTCTACATAGCCATCCCTCCAGATGTGACAGTGACCGAGATTTCGCCACACTTGCTTTGTCTACCACTTTCCTTTTGCTCTTTGGGTTTTCTTGCTGGAGTATTTTAGAGCAACCCTCAGACATCACACGGTTCACCCCTCCCTACCTCCAGACACGATGGGCGTTTTAAATGCAGTTTAAAGACAGAAAGTCTGCGAGGCCAGTCACTGCCAGTGACCTGCAGAGATCCCTGTACCAAATCCCTGAGAGGTCGTGGTGGCCTGCCTCTGCTTGACTGTTCCCGGTAACGAGGAACTCGTTACCTGACCTAGTCTCCTTTGTCCTCGTGGCTGAGAAGGGACAGACACCAGCCCACCCTCCCTCTGCATCTTGCAAGCACCCAGCAGCAGGCAGAGGCAGCTCCAAGCCGCAAGCAAACACAGCCCGGCTAGGAGCGGCTGCTCATCTCCACGGCGCTCACAAAAAGAATGCGTGCAATGCACATTCACTAAACTAGAGGTCACCCGAGCTCTGCTGGCTTGGAAGGCCCCTCTAGTACCCCCGAGCCATCCCAGACAGGCATTCATTGTCCTGCAGTAGGGAGTAAACTGTGAGCTAGGACCAGACAGTAGTTCCCCAGTCTGCCTGCGTGTGTGCATTTGAATTGCTGGGGGAGGGAGGGTTTGAACCACGGCTCCGCCCAGCCCTCCCAAGCCAGGAGCGCCTGGGAAAGCCTCCTGGGTGGGTGTAAGGCAGCAGCAGAGTGTTTGATGCTTGGAAACCACTGTTCCAAGTGACTCCAAGGCCCTTCTCCTGCTGCAATGGGCCAACCCCCTTTTAGCCACCTGTCTCCACCTGCCAGCTCTGGGTGCAGTGGTTCCAACTCCACCTGGCAGAGCCCCCAGCCATGCCAGCTCCTCTTAAGCGTGTGCCGGCCAAGGCTCAGAAGGAGCACGTGCAGCCCCCCAAATCCAGGGTGCTTTCTGGGCTAGAGGCAATGGATTCAAAGGTGGTAACTTGCCCCTCCACTGTGGGCAAATAAAGGTGCGCTTTGAAATCAGGCTGCCCGATTTGAGCTCTGGCCCATAAGCACCAGCCATGTGCCCTGTGGCAGGTCAGTCTATGTCCCTGAGCCCCAGTTTCTTCATCTACGAAAGGAGAACAACAAGAGCCCTGGGCCTGGGCGAGGTGTCAGCAAAGGAATGAATGCATGTAAACCGTGACCGGAGTAAACAGTGTCTCTCCTTCCTCTTTGCTGCCTCCTTCCCCGGCTCTCCTGATGCCCAGCCTGCTGCGTGCACTGTGTCTGCTACACCGTGTCCCTGAGGAGTCCTGGGCAGGCTCCGCACGGCAGGAGGCTCCACGCTTGGGCTCTAGAGCAAGGAAGTCCCTTAAAAACCTTGCCCGGGTGCCCTCACCCACCTCCTTCCCAGGCAACCCCTGTAACCGAGAGGGGAACCCAGGCACCAGGCTTCATAAGGTCCGTCACCAGACAAGGTGGGTGAACAGGGCCCCACCGGGCATCTGGGGACCGAGTCCTAATCTAGTTCCTGCCTCGCCATGTCTATATTGGGTGAGTGAAGGAGTCTCTCAGCCTCAGTGTCCTGTCTATAAAATGAGATGAGTAATCCCTGCCTTGCGCACAAACACAAGGTACTCTTCTCTGACCCCGCCTGTGCTGGGCAGGTGGATAAATTGCCCATCTGGTGGCAGGTGACAAACTTCGTCTTCTCAGAGGCGCTGTCAGAATGAGCCCCAGGGTTCTCCGTCCACGGGACATCAGGGCTGAAGGGCTCTTGGTGGGGATTTACCCTAACTTGCCACCTCACCCAAGAATCGCCCCACACGTACAGTACTCCTGGCCTCTACTGGTGCTTTCTAAGTGCCGATGACTGTGTTCAATCTCAGAGTCATCATCTCATTCCTCACAACGCCCCCAAAGCAGATTCCATTACCATCCTCATTTTAAAAGCAAAGAAACTGAGGCACAGAGGAACTTTCCAACATCCCCCAGCCCTCTCTGACACTACAGCCCCTGTGTTCAGCCACTAAACCACAGCCTGACTTGAATCCTCCCAGTGACGGGGCACTCACTCCCTCAGGGCAGCTCACTTCCCTGCTGGGTGTTTGGACATCCTTCAGCTTTCTGCTCTCCTGTACCCAACATCCACTTCTCAGACACTTCCCACACTCCCCGACTGGCCCTGTCCTTCCCCCACCCCACCCCCACACACACTGAGACCGACAGAGCACATGTACCTCCTCCCAGGGGGCTGCCCCTCAAATATTTGAGAAATGCCATCTCATACCCCCGCCCCAAACTTCTCAAGCTAAATATCCCAGGACTTTCAAAGGCTGATGGGAACCAAGAGAGGCCTTGACTGTCATTGTCCCTCCAGCTCACCCTGGGGGGTGGGGGTGGGGCTCTTTCCCAAGGGGGTCAGGAGAGAATGGAGTCCTTTCTCTCAATACTCAGCACCTCCCATACCCCCCCAGAAGCTGGTCTCCCGGCTCTGACTTCACACTTAGCTGACATTTCACATTTAGAGACCTGGGGACAAGTCCCCTTCTGGGCCCCCCACCTCCCAGCCTGTCACTATCACCCTCTACTTCAAGCCTCTGAAGGGGGTGCAGCACTGGGCTGCTGGGGGCAATCGGCAGTGAAATGGTTACAATGCCCATTGTTCTGCAAGGGGAGAGAGGGAGAGGCCAGATGGGGGAGGGCAGTTGCAGGTGGGGGACAGAGAGGAAAGAAAGAGCCCAGCACAGGGACTGGGGGATCAGGACATGCTGGGCAGGGGGAGGGGAGCGAGCTAAACCTCCTGCTGGGGGCCCTTCCTTTCTCCCTTCAGATTCCCGCCTTCCCTCCCAGATTGTTCCTCCTTCTCTCCCAACTTCCCCAGGTCCCTCAAGGAGGGCTGCCTCCCACCGCCCCTTCTTCCAAAACCAGGATTTTAAAAGCCTTCCTGAGTTCTTGTTTAATGGGTATGGAGTTTCGGTCTGAGGGATGAGAAAGTTCTGGAGATGGATGGTAGTGATGGGTGTACAACATTGTGAATGCCACCGTAGCGTTTAATTAAAAATGGCTACAATAGTAAATTTTGTATATTTTACCACAATTGAAAAAAAGAAAAGAGAACCCACGGAATGGGAGAAAATAATTGTCCTCCCGAAAAACGGCCTCCCCAAGAACTCCTAAGGGGGCCCTGAGTCCAGCTGTGAGTCAGGAAGACCAGTGCGTGGAGGTGGAGACCCCACACAGCCCTGTGGGGTGACCCTGGGAGTCCCAAAGCCACCTCTCCCCCCAGCGTCCCCAGTCCAGCCCTGGGGCAAGGGGCGGCGTCAGGCCAATGAAGGCCGGGAGACCCTCAGTGCCAACCCCACTCAGAAGGTCAGAGCGAAAGGAACCAGAGGTGCAGAGCGGGAGTGCCTGGCCCAAGGGCGCACAGCAAGTTAACCATGACTAGGGCCCTCAGAGAAGACAGGGACCTTTTCTCCCTGCTGCACCCCATCCTGGGGGCAGCCTCCTCAAGCTCTTCGTTCCCGTGGGTTCTGCATTCAGCCTGTGCAGCCCTGGCCCTGGAGCCTTCACCCCTCCCTCAGTGGCAGCATGACATCCCGGAAGGTGTCAGGCTTTACAGTCAGAGGGGCCTGCCTGAGCCCTGACTCTACTCTGCGAATGTGTTTCATAGACTCAGGCTCCTCACCTGTAAAATGGGCACAATAATGCCTAATTGGCAGGGTAATTTTGAGAATTGCAGCAAATGACATAATACCTATGGAGGACCCGACACATCGTAGATGCTCGATCAATGTTCATTCGCTCTCTTCCCTCCCGGAGACCCAGGGCCTTCTGCCTTGCACAGGGTCAGCAGTGTCCCCTGTCAGCCACTAACTGCCCAGGTAACCAGGGGCGAGTCCATTCCCTTCTCTGGGCCTCTGTTTTCCCATCTGCAAAATGAAAGAGTAGAACTAGCAGGCCCTTCCCCAGCATATAAAAGCTGCTTAACAGTGTATATACTCTGGGAGGCCGAGGCGGGTGGATTGCTTGAGGTCAGGAGTTTGAAACCAGCCTGAGCAAGACCGAGACCCCGTCTCTACTATAAATAGAAAGAAATTAATTGGCCAACTAATATATATAGAAAAAATTAGCTGGGCATGGTGGTGCATGCCTGTAGTCCCAGCTACTCGGGAGGCTGAGGCAGGAGGATTGCTTGAGCCCAGGAGTTTGAGGTCACTGTGAGCTAGGCTGACACCATGGCACTTCTAGCCTGGGCAACAAAGCGAGACTCTGTCTGGAAAAAAAAAAAAAAAAAAACAGTGTATATATACTTTGTAGGGCAGGCCATGTATAAGAATGTTCCTGGGCAGCATTATTCAGAAAAGCCAGACACTTGGAAAAAAGTCAAATGCCCATCAAGAGAAGAATGGATAGACACACTGTGATGTAGTCTTATCACTGAATACCCAGCAACTATTAAATAAAATGAATGAACTATGAAAAAAAACGAGTGAGTTACTGACATGAGCAACGCCCTGGATGGATATCATAGGTGATGACAACTGAGAGAAGCCAGATACAAGCGAGAACACAGCATAGGACTCCACCATTTATGTGGAGTCCAAGGACAGGCAAGACCAGCCTGTGATGACGGAGGACAAAAGAGTGGTTACCTGTGGGTGAAGGTGCCGGCCACGCTGACTGGCCGGGGCAGGAGGGAACCTCCTGGGGTGCTGGGAACGATCTGTAGCTTGATCCGGGCAGAGACACACATAGAAAGGACATAGACACACATGAAACTTGCCACATTGTAGCTTTAGATCAGCACACTTTGTGTGTGATTTCCGTCTTCCCCTGCACCTACCAAGTCCCAATCTCACTTCCCCTGCCCAGCGCCTTTGCATCTGCTGCTCCCTCTTCCGAGAACGCTCTTCCTCCAGATCTTCCCTCCTTCCAACTAGGTGTCTGCTCAGATGTTGCCTCCTTGAACAGACCTTCCCTGTCCCCCACCTAAAGCAGCCACTCGGTCCCTCCCTACTGCATCAGCCTGCTACAGTTCTCAGCCCTTATCTGAGACAGTTCTCACCCGCCCTTATCTGAGATTTGCCCCATTTTGTTTCCTAGAGCAAGGTCCAGCACGCAATAGGTACTAAATTAATGTTTGCAGGATGAATAAGCCATCTCTAGAGCAGACCGGATTATGTCTGGAGACTTTACTGTCATCAGGGTGGTGAGAGGGAATTCATTTTTTGTTTCTCACTCACCCTACAAACATCCAAGAGAGCCCTGCTATGTGCTGGGCACAATTTGAACTCTCGAGGAGTTCGCCATGGGGTAGAGGAGGAGGCCCATGTTAGATCTTTCTAGTGGAGTGTGAGGGACGGGCATGTGCCCAGGGCTTCAGGAACGCCCAGAAATGCGTGGCTGGCTCAGTCTCCCGGTTCCCAGGGCCGGGAGCCCGAGGTGAGTTCTGGGTGTGGCCATGGTTGCCGCCAAGCAGCAGGAAGGCCTGGGCCTTGGCAGGAAGCCACCCCCTTCCAAAAAGCCAGAGAGCTCAGCCAAGGCCAGCCACTCTCCCCCCGCCTGCAGGCCAGGTCACCTGCTGCCATGGCAACCTGCCTCGCCAAGCTAATGGCTCTGGGTACAGGGGGCACAGGGCCAGGGAGGCAATAAGGCATCTGCTGGGCTCCCTTGTCCTAGTGAGAGAGGCGCCATGGCCAGCTGGAGCTGCTGGGAGGTACTAAATTAATTTAGTAATTACTAAATTAATGTTTGTGGCCAGAGGCGCCGTGGCCAGCTAGAGCTGGGAGAGTTGCGTGCAGTTCCCGCATGTATATGTGCACCATGCACAGCGTGCACAGTGGTGCCCGGGGCAACTGTGGGCAGCCTCTCCCCAAGCTGGGACCAGGGTTCGAGAAGAGGGTAAAGAATTGCTCAATAATAAAAGCCCTCCTTTACTGAGCATTTATTACACCCTGGGCACCATTCTAAATACTTTTCACGTGTCCTCATTCTGCTTGCACAGCAGCCCTACTGGGCAGGTACTAGTCCCCCGCCACAGGGCAGGCACAGACTGGTTAAGTAACTTGCCCAAGTCTCACAACCAGGAAGCTGCAGAGCCAGGATTAGAACCCAGGCAGTCGGGCCCCGAGCTTAACATTAACTACAACTCACATTCTCTTCGCAGGACGGAGGCTTGGCTTGCTTCCTGAGCTCTGCACAAGCACTGAGGGAAAAGATAAGAGTCTCTGGCTTGAGTGGCTCTAGCCCCCTGCAGGGGATGCAGGTAAGTCATCGAGATGCCAAATCCGAGTCTTGAAGAAGTGCATGCAGAGGGCTCTCTGGGACAGGAATGCAAAAGAGAGAGCAACCTGGCTCCTGCACCTGCCACTTAGACCTCAACTGGCCCCCCCACCACCAGATTATGGTAGGATCTGTTCTCAAATATGAGGCCGCCCGCTATGGGTACCCACTTGTGGAGGTGAAGCTCTGGCCTGGGAGGCCACCTGCTGGACAGATGGCAGCAGGACAACCCGGCAGCCCGGCCTCCACACCTCTCCTTCAACAGGTGTTTCCTGGGTGCCCACTGTGTGCCTGTCACCATGCTAGGCACAGGGGATGCACAGCCACATAGACGGTAAATCAGACAGCTCCGTGGAGCTTGCAGTTGGGTGCAGGAGGCAGACAACAGCCCCACAAATAAAGACACACTCTCGGATGACAATGCAAACTCCGAAGGAAAAATGTGGGATGCTCTTAGGGAGTCTGAAAGGGGTTATTTATTTATTTATTTTTTTTGGAGGCAAAGTCTCACTCTGTTGCTGGGGCTAGGGTGCCATGGCGTCAGCCTAGCTCACAGCAACCTCAAACTCCTGGGCTCAAGCAATCCTCCTGCCTCAGCCTTCCAAGTAGCTGGGACTACAGGCGCATGTCACCACATTCAGCTAATTTTTTCTATTTTTAGTTGTCTGGCTAATTTTTTCTTTTTTTTCCTGCACCCAAATTTTTTCTACCATGTTTCCCTAAAAATAAGACCTACCCATAAAATAGGATTTTCTAAGCATGGATTAGCAGGATTTCTAAGCATGTGCACAATGTAAGTCCTACCCTGAAAATAAGACCTAGTGATGGGCGTGGCTACGCAGCGTATCTGCACAATCCTTGCATTTTGCATTTGAAGGGTAAAGAAGACAAGCAGCCCTTCTCATCTGCCCCATGAGAGCTCTATTGTTCGACATGAGAGATTGGGGCCGATGGTTCTAAAGGAAATAGAGTCGCAAGAAATTCAGGATGGAATTCGGCGTTTGGAGAGTTATGATGATGTTCCAGAAGAAGACGGCTTAACTATATTTGAATAAATGTAGATTGTTGTACCGTACTTAAAAAAAAATAACACATCCCCTAAAAATAAGCCCTGGGGTGTCTTCTTGAGAAAAAATAAATATAAGACCCTGTCTTATTTTCAGGGAAACATAGCATTTTTAGTAGAGATGGGGTCTCACTCTTGCTCAGGTTGGTCTTGAACTCCTGACCTCAAGTGATCCTCCTGCCTCAGCCTCCCACAGTGCTAGGATTACTTCACCTAGCTACCACGCCCAGCTGGAAGGGGGTTGTCTTTAGCCAGGGTCAAGGAGGGCATGCTTAAGCTAAGACTTGAAGGCTAAATAGATGTTTGCCAGGCTAAGAGTGGGAGAAAGGGCATTCCGGGCAGAGGGGACAGCACGGACAAAGGCCCTGCGGTGGGAAGGACCATGTTGCTGCAGCTGGGGGGCAATGAGCCCACCAGTCCGAGGCTCGCATGTTACCCTAAAGGCAACAGGAGGTGTTGAGCATTCTAGTGAGGGAGCGGGGCCGTCCCGCTAGCAGCTCCTGTGAGGAGTGGGCCATAGGGACCAGGGTGGAGGCAGGGAGGCCACTGCCAGTGTCCAGGAGAGAAGATGGTGGCTGGGGCCAGGTGGTGAGGAGGAGATGGAGCGGAGCGGGTGGATTCTAGAGAAGAGTTTTGGAAGCAGGATGGGCAGGGCTGGTGTTGGGTTGAAGAAGTTGCAGATCTCAAGTTCAGCCTGAGTGGAGCCAGCAAGGCCCGCAAGAGGGCCTCCCCATGGGAGATGCAGGGGGCAGCTGGGTATAGGGGCCCAGAGCTCGGGAGGGGTCTAGGCTGGGGGAGGGCAGGGAATGGGACGGCTGAGACCTCCAGGGGAAGCATGTAGCGGCAGGGAGGAGACAAGTCAAAGCAGAGCATGGGGGTGAGGAGCTGAAGCAGGAAGGCGTAGGGAAGGGGGAGGAGGTCAAGAGGACAGAGGATTACGAAGGAGGGCCTGGAAGGGGCAGGGAAGCTTGGTGGCACAAAAGCCAAGAGGTAGGGGTGCATTTCAACTGTGTCAAAGGCTGCCGTGGGGCCCAGTAGGGCTAGAACCAATTTGGCAACACAGTCTGTCGCACAACCCAAGCCAGGGCAGATTCCATGGCCGGTGGGGGCAGACGGGAGGCGCACAGAATCAAACGGGGTGAAGAGTGAACTTGGCTGCAAAGGAGGTGGCCGTAGAGATGGGGGCACAATGGTGGGTGCTGATGGGATGATGGGGGAGGGGCAGGGGAGGGGAGGACTTAAGGCTGCAGGACCAGGGTTTTCAGCATCTCTGTCTTCTGTCCCTTCCACTTTCACCCCGGTGTCTGTAGTCACCCTGTAATGACCACCCCTTCCGCAGACGGGAGCAGCTGAGCCCCAGAGAGGGGCCCGAGGTGACAAGGGGTCTCTGCCTAAGCTGGCTCCTTGCACAGCAGGCTGTTTGGAGTTGTGGGAAGCCAAGACTGGTGCCAAGGTCACGTGAGTCCTTTGACCCATCCAGATGCCCTTCCTTCCCCGCCAGGCCCGCACTCCCCAGCGCCAGCAATCCCCGCCCCCCGCCCTCCGGGGCAGTGGCGCAGGGGACACCAGACAGACCAGGTACTGCCAGAGAGGTCACGTTTGATGGGGCCTGAGCCTCATGCAGTTGGGGACAGGGGCTTTTGAAGGAAAAGAACACAAAAATACAGATACAAAATTAGGTCTAGGGGCCTTGGGAGGGCGACTCTGCCTCTGACTGCCATGACCCTGAGCGAGTGACTTCACCCCTCTCTGAGCCGGCTCCTCCTCTGTAAGGGGCAGCAGCAGCCACAGTGCCACAAGCACTAGGTGAGATAACCGTGGGGCGTGTCTGCCGTGAGTCTGGGTCCTCACGCGCTCTGACACACCGCGTGGCTGGTATAAACTGGGCTCCCAGCTCGGGTAGGGGTGGAGGGAGGAGAGCCTCTCCCTCCCGGGCCCAAGGGCAGCAGTAGCCCTAGGGCCAGCCAGAAAGACAGTGATGGTGTGTGTGACCCGCCCTGTCTCTCCTGACTGCCCCCCCAGGCCTCAGCCTGGCATCAGGTGGGGGCTCTGCAGGTGGCCCTGACCTACCACTTCATCCCCCCCGCCCCGCATTTGATAGCGCTCCACAGTTTGCCAAGCAAGCGCATCCCACCCAGTGGCAAGAGAATGAGACCACTGGACGTAGGCACAGAGAGGGCACAGGACACATGGGAGGGGACCCATCCCGCTGACGACAGGGCCCTGGGAAACCCCGCCACGCGGGACCCAGGCCAGGCTGGAGCTCCCCCCGCCAGAGTGCCCTGCTTCCCGGGTGCCTTGCGCTCGCTTGTGTGTGTCCGGGACAGGCGGCGGGACCCGCAGGGCCCGGGAGCTGCCGCGGTGGGCAAGACGCACAGCGCGCTCGGGCGGGGGCCAGGCGACAGGGGTCTCCCCACCCCAGTGGCGACAACAGACCCCGCAGGGCGGGCACACTCACCGCCGCCTCGGACCTCCGGTCCTCTCGCTCCGCTCGGCAGCCGGCTCTGGGCGCCGCCCGCGGCAGACTCGCCCGGGTCGCCCTCCGCGCGCTTTCCCACGGGGGCGGGCGCTGGGCCTCCGCCCCCAGCCCCTCGGGGCGCCGGGCGCGCTCACCTCCCGGGGCTCCGTCTGGCCTGCCATTCCTCGAGCCCCCGCCGAGCGCTCGGCTGTGCCAGGCGCCGGACCGGGCACCGCCCCGCACATACCATTAAGTCCCTGTGCTACAAACAGGAGAGCGAAGCCAGAGGCAGGCACAAACGCTGGAGCACGACTTTGACTCCAGGTCCAGTGCTCCTTTCCTTTGCCACGGCCTCCTCTCCATAACAATCAAGAAAACTACCCTTTTCAGCCTCATTTATGGAGCGCCTATTACGCGTACACAAGACGCTGAGTGCAGGGGTCCAGAGGAAGCTCATAGTCTAGGAGGAGCTGGGTAGGAGGGAGGATGGCGCAAGGGCCCTGAAAGAGAGGCTGACCAGGCTGGAGAAACCTAGGCTGGCTTCCCGGAGGAGGAGGCCTGAAGAATAAGCAACATTTCTTTTTAAATGGCAGTGGGGCGGTGCCTTCTGGCCTGGAAAGATGTTCAGGTTTCACGAAAGAAGCAATGTACAAAGCAATTCCCACAGTGCGATTCTTCTAAGTAAAAGATGCACATGGACATAAATGCCTAAGAGGGGGAAACCGGAAGGATGTACCCCAAAATGTTAACCACAATCACATCTAGACTTTTCTCTTCCTCTACGTACTGTTGGTCTGCACATTTTCTACAGTGAGTGTGCATTCATTGTGTGTTCAGAAAAGCACAACACGTAAGAGCTAAGGGGGGAAATGGGCTGGATTCCATCAACGGGCGGGGAGGGGCAGAGAGCTCCACCTGCTGGTCCTGAATGTTGGGAAATACTCCGACCCACTGGCCTCGGAGCTCCAGCAAGCATGGGAGAGGCAAGTGCCAGGCCGCAGCTGGGAATCGTCCCAGATGCACAAACTGAGGCTGGACAAGGTCACATGCTGGTCAGGGCTGAGCTGGGAGGAGGACCTAGGTGTCCCGCTTCCCCTCCCCCACCATGCCACAGTCTAACTGGTACAAATTTAAACAAACACCCCCTCCTGCTCCCCCACATCTGCCCTCAGGGAGTTTCCTTGGCTGGACTTCCCCAGCAATGAGCATTTTCCCAGCAGGGCAGGTCCCTCCGAATTTTTCTTACTAACCCCACCAGCCCTGCTGGGCAGCTCAGGACATGAGACAGTTACAGGGAGAGGAAGGGTATGTGACCTTAGATCGTACCAGTGCGGAAGGAAACAGGGTCATCTGAAGAGATGCCTCCCCAGAGAAGACAGAAAAGGGGAGCTGAGAGGTGGGGTGGAAGAGCAAGGGCGTGCAAAAATAGGCCAGGAAGGCTGGGCTGGGAGCCCCCTGGCAGGGAAACCAGTATGGCCAAGACTGGATGGAGCTGGGGGATGTGGCCCTGAACTTGAGCTCCAGGCCCCCCTCAGACCTCACAACTCCTGGCCTTTCCGGCTCTGAAACAGCAGTCTTTGTGTGTGTGGGGGGGGGGGGTTGGAGAGCAGGCTTGTGGGAGAATAATTGGGGTATGGGTGGACAGACATGGGAGCAATGGGATGACTTGGGGACGAGCCTTGTTATACCATCTGGAATCATGGGGACATTATCTAAGCATTGGATTGCCCATTCCCCATTCCCTAAAGATGTATGGGTGGTATGTGAGCAGACAGGCACACAGCTAACCCCTGCTGCTCCTCACGCGGGGGCAAGGGAAGAGCACACTGGGGTCTTAGCTGTTTGTCCCCTCCTGACTGACAGGGCAGGGAATGGAGATTAGCATGGAAACAGACCTAGGCTCCAATTCTAGCTCAGCCACTTAGTGCTAACTTGACCTTGGGCAGGTATTTAAGCAACCCAAGCCTCTGTTTTCTCATCAGTAAAATGGGAATAATTACACTTATAGAATACAACATGAAAAGAACTCCTTGGAGTTGTGCATGGAACATGGTTACCCTGTACCTAGTTTCAGGGTAAAAATGAGACATATATCCAAAGTACTCAGTGCTATGCCTGGCACAAATTTGGTAACAGCTGGCTTGTAACAAGTGTTTCCATTTATGGAATGAACACACACTTGGCACAGCCCCCATCTCACCCCTAATTCCCAAGTGTCCAGAGGTTTTGTTAGTAGCCTTAGAATGAAAGGCTCCCAGGGTGGTTGGTGGGTGAGAATGTATTCAAGCCACTTCCGGTGAATTACCTGCTCAGTGAAGATACTTCCTGCCCCAAGAGTCTGATGGGTCTCTGGCTAATCGTATTAGCTCTCCCAGGCTTCCCTGCATACCCAGCCCGGTATGTGCATCTCCCCCCAAGCTGCCTTTGAAGTCTGGGGCCCTTTGATGTTGGTGGCGGATGCACCAGCTTGAAGATCCCGCCAGCCCGGACCCTGAGTGTGGGCTTTGGAGTCAGACTGCCTGCACCCCAATCCCAGAACTATTAACAAACTGTGTGACCTTGGGCAAGTCACCCAGCCTCTCTGAGCCTCAGATCCCCCATCTTTAGAAAGAAACACCTACCTCGCGGGTTCGTGGAAAGTCAGAGAGAGAGAGAGAGAGAAAAAAAGCAAGAGATGATGTTCTGTTTCCCATCTTACCTAGTAAGACTCTCTGGAAGGGCAAGGATTCCTAAGTCCCACTCCAGGCCCACTGAGGCTACAGACCTATAAGACGTTAGTATCCCAAAAGTCTTAGAGCACTTTTTAAGCTTTACTAGAAATATATTCTATTAAGTATACTCCTGTTTTCAGAAGTATAAATGCTACAAACTTACAAAGAACATCACAGTTAACTATTTAAATTCCTTTTACGCTTATCAGTTTTACAAATTTTGAAGACTAACTTGTAATTTTTATTACGTTTAAATTCCTCTTTCCAGCTTCCTCTTTCCAGCTTCCAGTTGTGTGTATAATTGACACACAACTGCACATGAAGTGTGCGTTTTGATAAGCTTAGACATGTAGACAACCATCACTGCCACCAAGGTAACAAACATATTTGTTACCCCTAAAACTTTCCTCCTGCCCCTTGGCTACCCCACCCTGTCCCCACTCCACAGGCGATCACTGATTTGCTTTCTGTCATATGTGAGTTTGTAATTTCCAGAATTTTATATAAATGAAATCATCCCATGTGTACTATTTTTGTCTGGCGTCTTTCACTCAGCACCATTGTTTTGACAGTCACCACTCTCATGGGTTTCAATAGTCCTTTTTATTGTCAGATAGTTTTCCAATATGTAGATATACCACAATTTGTTTATACATTCTTTTTTTTTTTTTTTTTCAGACAGGGTCTCACTTTGTCACCTGGGCTAGAATACAGTGGTGTCAGCCTAGCTCACAGCAACCTCAAACTCCTGGGCTTAAGTGATCCTCCTGCCTCAGCCTCCTGAGTAGCTAGAACTACAGGTGTGTGCCACTACACAGGCTAATTTTTCTATTTTTTGTAGAGATGAGCTCTCACTCTTTCTCAGGCTGGTCTTGAACTCCTAGCCTCAAGTGATCCTCTTGCCTCGGCCTCCCAAATTGCTAGGATTATAGGAGTGAGCCTCCATAGTTGGCCTACCCATTCCTCATTGAACTTGAATTATTCACAGACTTTTGGGTAGTTTTGAATTTTGAATAATATATTTTTCATATTAATGCTTTTTGATGATAGCAATGTTGACTGAAACAAAAAATTAAGTTAAAATGTATTATTCAAACATCACAAAACTAAGAATAAAATAAATTTAAATAATCAAAGAATGGTTTTGTAAGTTCCTATCATTTATACATATGAAGTTATTAAATCTTTTTTGTTTTTTTTTTGAGACAGAGTCTCACTCTGTTGCCCAGGCTAGAGTGAGTGCCGTGGCGTCAGCCTAGCTCACAGCAACCTCAAACTCCTGGGCTCAAGCGATCCTCCTGCCTCAGCCTCCTGAGTAGCTGGGACTACAGGCATGCGCCACCATGCCCGGCTAATTTTTTCTATATATATTAGTTGGCCAATTAATTTCTATTTTTAGTAGAGACGGGGGTCTCACTCTTGCTCAGGCTGGTCTTGAACTCCTGACCTCGAGCAATCCGCCCGCCTCGGCCTCCCAGAGTGCTAGGATTACAGGCGTGAGCCACCGCGCCTGGCCTGAATTAAATTAATTAAATTAAGAATTAAATCTTAAACGTGAACTAATAATAGTGCAGTATGACTTTGGGGACTCCCTTTATTATTAATAAGTGCCTGAGTGATTCTTACCATCAAGCGATTTGGGGAGACACTGAGCCGCTGTGCCCGGCACACAGCGAGCACCCCGAGCACTCCCTAGTGTTGTTGTCAGTTCTCATTCCCGTCCACGCCCTCTACACACGCACGTGCCCTCGCACTCACAAACACAGAGCCCTTGTCCCAGCCCCAGGCGCAGAGTTTGGTCAGCAAACTCCAGCTGAACTTCGGCACCAGCGACTCCCGGTGGAGGGGACACGGCGAGGTGGGAGGCAGGAGGCAGAGGTGGCTGGCTGGGCTGTGGGAATCTCCGAGAAGCTTCCGGAGTGGGAGGAGAGAGGGCATCTTCCTGGTGGTCTCTTTGTTTGTTTCACAAACCCTTTCCATTCCACGGGGTTCCCAGGCAGGGCTGAGCCTTCCCCCCTGACCCCGTGGGAAGCACAGGCTCCACCCAGGAGCGGCTGGGGAGGACAGCGGGCTGTGGGGGCATGGGCTTGGGAGTCCCCTGCTCAGGTCACAGAGCTCCTGCAAGGATCACAAGAGGGAACAAGGGGGGGGGGCGGGGGAGGGCCGCGGTGAGGCCCACAGAGGCACGCGGAGGGGCGGGCGACGTGGATCTTGTCCATAAGGAGACAGCCACACTAAGAGGCATTGCCTTGCTGATGTCAAGACGTCAGCATGCCAAGACAGACATACTGAGTGCTCAATGAGCACCTATTGTATACACCTCTACGTGCTCAGGAGAGTAAGGTGGAAGAACTTGAAACCAGAGGAAGCTGGTAACCTGCAGGGCGTATGTCCTTTTGGTGGCCACAGGACAAAACAGCCTCTTCCCTGTCCCCACCTTCTTACCTCTGTGCCCCCCCGCCCCCCAGTGCAGGCACTGGGTTAAATACATTCATTTAACAAATCTGAACTGCCTACTTTGAAGTGTGCTAACAGCTTGGGGTCCAGGGATGAGCCCAACAGACAAGGAACCTGGCTCAGAGCCCAGTGCTGGGAGACAGGAACGGATAAAAAAAAAATACACGGAACCAAGCAAAATAAGTTAACTTTTAACTGTGGAAGGGCTGTGGAGAAAGTGAACAGAGTGATAGGGCAGCGATTTAGAAGGGGAAGTTGGCAAAGGCCACTCTGTGCAAGGGAAGTGATAAGGGACCATGCTGGGGCAGGGCACTACCCAGCTCGGCTTCCCAAGTCAGAATGACTTAGGGCCCATCACAGCCCTGCCACCGGCTAGCTGTTTCAGCTTGGGCACGCTGCTTAACCTCTCTGATCCTCAGTTTCCTCGGCTGTAAAATGGGATTAAACATCCAATCTGCTTCATAGGATTGATAGGAAGGGTAAATTAGATAACACAAGCACATGATGTTAAGCATTTATAAAATAACAGATTATGTCTATCTCATCCAGTCTGGCCAGACACCCATAACCCGTGGGCTAGTCCCTGTGGAGGACAATGGGGTGTGCCTAACCCAAGACCCCTCCCGTCTGCCTTTCCTGATTGCTTCCAGAATGTCTTTCTCTCATCCAGCTCAGAGCGAGGGTCTCAAACTCACTTGTCCTTAGGGCCAGGGAAGTGGGTGTGGTAAGTGGGGATGAGGACCATGGCACTTATGAGAACAGACCCTGCCTACAGGAATAGTGACTGTGCAGCTTTAGGGAAAGTGTCAGGTGGAAATGAGGGTCTGAACCTTTCCATTTTCAAATGAAGGGGGGGAACTATTTTATGCAAAATCTCAAAAATTCTCATTGTTGGTGACTTTAAAACTTTTCAAAATATGATTAGCAGCAGACGACACACTGCTGTCAGCCAAGGCCAGCTGCGAGCATGATTTGTCGCCTGTTTGCTGAGTGCCAGGGCTCAGCGCTCTGAAGAATACCAAGCAAAGCACACCGGGCTTGCTGATGGACAACCCCGCCGGACTTGAGGACCACGTGGAGCTTGAGGACCCTGTCCCATAAGCAAAGAAAGGCTGGGATCAGAGCCTGAGTGAAGAGGAGGTCACAGAGGGAGAGTGCCGGAGAGAGAGGGAGACCACGTGAGGAAGGCTTCGTGGAGGAAGAGCCCCCTAGGATGGATTCTGTGGGATAAATAGGAATGCTTTGTATGAATGAAGTGGGGGCAGAGGAATAGCATCTTTGGACTTTGGGGAAGGTGTTTCGGTAGGGCTGGAGTGTTGTTGGAGTACGTGGGGTTTGGAGGGGAGGCTGGAGATGGAGGCTTATCTCTATCCCCAGATCACGGAGGGCCACACGCGCCAGCAGGGTCACCTGGACAGTCCCTCTCACCGCTGGGTTTCAGCCTGCAAGACCAGCAGGGTGGGCTGACAGGAAGGGTGGGCAACACTGAAGGGGGAAGCAAGAAGCCTGTGCTGACACCTGCCTCCACCCTTTCCGGGACTGGATCCACTCGTGCAGGCTGCAGATCACAGCAAGCGGCGGTCAGTGACCAGCCAGGGCTGGGGCTTCAGAGAGAAATGAGTCTGGAGTGGCCCCTGCTTCTAGGGAGCTCACAGCACGGTGGCCATCACCAAAGAGAGTCTGGACAACTGCTTACTTAGAAGAG
Organism: Microcebus murinus; assembly: GCF_040939455.1. Lineage (NCBI taxonomy): Eukaryota > Metazoa > Chordata > Mammalia > Primates > Cheirogaleidae > Microcebus > Microcebus murinus. Next base: position 52,873,220 of record NC_134117.1, on the reverse strand, counting down.
GGCTCTGCAAAATTGCTGGGGGTCGGGGGCTGGGGCCGGACTTTTAAACTGTGTCTTGATAGATGAGCAAGAGTTTACCAGAGAGACGGAGAAAAAAGCAGGTGGAAGGCAAAGGTACCTTGGGGCCTGCTTCAGGAATACGGGGTTCATTCGATCACCAGTTACTGAGCACCCGTGCGCCAGGAGTTTGCTAGGCACTGCAGGGACATGACAAAGCAAGTGCCCTCCACCCTCACAAAGCGTACGCCGTTCAAGTCCTCTGTACCTCAGTTTCCCCATCTCTGAAATGCCTCTCTGCACAGAGCTTCCGTGAAGGGTGAGCAGGATTGCTCACACAGGCTAACACGTGTGACGGTGGCCAGCGCCACAGCTGGCACACAGGAAATGCTCATTAAACACGTGCCCTCGATCCCCTGGGAATCCAGCTGCGTTAACCTGCACACACTAACTAGATAAGCAGGTGTGTTCAAAGAATAAATGCATGACCAAATGCTACATGCACCGTGCACTTTACACACACTGACTATTTATAACATTCCTGCCGAGTAGACATTATTTATCTGCATTTTACAGCTGAGCAAGCAGAAGCTTTAAGATAGTAAGTGATTAGGGTAATATACCCAGGTAGAAAGTGACAGAGAGGGATCCAGGTTCTGCCTCCAGGAGGCTGGACCTCAGGGTCCCAGCACTTAACCATGTCACACATTGCTGCTCACGTCAAGGGAGAGGCCCAAAGGGTCAGATGAAAAGCATTTGAGAACCTTTGCCCTCAGCCTCCTGCCAGCCGGGAAGGCCTCAAAGGTTATCTCTCAGGTCAGGGAATCTGTGGGTCAGTCTGTCTGGGACACAGGAAGTGAGAAGGTGTCATTCCCTACTTGGGAAAAGGGCACTCCTGCTTTTACTTGTGGAACAACGGATCCTGTACTAACTAATGTCCTTAAACAATGAGGATGACTGTTGGCCTCTCTCCTAAAGAGGAAAGAGAGATTCGGGCTCTTCCGGGGTGCCAGAGCCCTAGAAAGTGCAGAGGTGGAGGGGCTTTGTCAGATGGTTGCTCCTGCTGGTCAGAGAGAAATTCCAGGCTCCCACGTGGCTCTAAGCCAATACACATCAGAAGTGAGCTTTGTCTGCAGCTGCTGGACCCTGGGAAAGGCAAGACTTTGAGAATTTTTAAAAAATCTTAGTGCAAGGCACATTTTCACCCCTCACGCATGGGGACGCAACAGGTGCTAAAAGCAGAGGTTTGGGTGACAGAGCAGACCGCTGTGGGCGGCTGTTTCCACTCCTAAATCTTCGGCTTTGAGCAAGTTACCTTGTTCCCTCTGAGCTTCCATTTTCCCATTTCTGAAACAGGAACAACGATAAAAATCAATGCAATGATTAACAATAGGTGCTCAATAAATGTTAGCTGTTTTTATAATTCATTTTAACTTTAGTGGTGATTGACCACCTACTATGTGCCACAAACTGCAGGGACACAGGATGGACAAAGCTTTATCCTTCATGTAAGGAAGCTCTGGTCCAGTACAGAAAGGAGACATATGATCTTTTTTTGTTGCTTCTCCAATCTTGGTGGATAAGGCTACTCTGTGCTGAACCTTCCTGTTTATAAAGGAACCACATGGGCCGGCGTGGTGGTGGCTCACCCCTGTAATCCTAGCACTCTGGGAGGCTGAGGTGGGCCTATGGTTTGAGCTCAGAAGTTCGAGACCAGGCTGAGCAAGAGCGAGACCCCGTCTCTACTATATATAGAAAGAAATTAATTAGCCAACTAAAAATATATAGAAAAAATTAGCCGGGCACAGTGGTGCATGCCTGTAGTCCCAGCTGCTCGGGAGGCTGAGGCAGGAGGATTACTTGAGCCCAGGAGTTTGAGGTTGCTGTGAGCTAGGCTGACGCTATGGCACTCTAGCCAGGGCAAGAGTGAGACTCTGTCTCAAAAAAAAAAAAAAAAAAAAAAAGAACCACCTGGATTCTAGGGCGCATGGCGATTTGGAAGATCTGGGTCCTGGAATCTACTCAGCTGAGCGTGACTCCCGTACCTCAGTCTAGGTGTCTGTAACTTCACTGTGTTGCCATTCTCGGTGCCCGAGTCCTAGTCAGCACTAACCACAATTTATCGTTGTTTTATTTATATGTGCGTAACCTGGATGAAGGTGCTCCCTGCCTCTGTGGTGGGGTCCGATACAGAGCGCTGGGGCTGACACCCCCTAGCTAGTGAGCATCAGGCTGGGGACATTAGTTGACAAGCACGGATTACTCATTCTACTACCTGTATGTGTAATCCTTTGCAATTACTTCAGGTCTTAAAGCTCGCAAAGCCTTATTTACATTCATTTAATCTACACGGGAGGAGTGATTTCCAGCCATGTTTTGCAAATGAAGAAACTGAAAGTAGAGAAGTGGGTACAAATTGCAACAAGAGCACTAGGGGCTAGGGCATTCAGATTCGCAAAGTTGTGGAAAAATTCCAGAGTCATTTGCTAAGAATCACCAGGGTGCTTGTTACATATGCAGATGACCACGCCCTTTCTCCAAATTCTAATTCCAAAGGCCTGGAATCAATAGTTTAACAAACACCCCAGGTGATGCTTATCTTCGGGCAAGTCCAGACTTGGTGCCATTCACTGATTTATTTACTCACCTAAGATTCTTCAGGTCCCAAAGATGGTATTAAGGGAGCAGGATGAACAAGACAGTGTCAGCTTTAAGGAGCTAACAGGTGGCTGGGTGAGCAGCGTGTCCAGGGCCCGCGTGGTCTGCAGCTCGGGTGTCCTGATCCCAGCGGGGTGGGAGGACACAGGTTTGGAGCTCCGGGCTGAGCCTGCTGGGCCTCATTCCATTTCCTAACACCTGCTCTGGTCTGAAGCTGTGGTTCTTGCCAGCTAGAGGCATCCTGTGAAAGACACTGAGGTGTGTAAAGCACTTCTCGCTGCGCCTGGCACACAGTAAGTGCTGGCCAGCTGCTAACGTGCTGGCCAAACTAGGAAAGGACTTGCGGCTGGGTGGGGGAGCGCAGGCAGAGAAAGAGGCCTCAGGTGTTTAGGAAAACTGGAGGGGCCTGACACCGGGGCAGGGATTTACATTTCTTTAAAAGTAATTCCAGCCTGGACCTGGCTTTACACCTGGAAGGGAGGCAAGGCGGGGACCACTGTTGTGCAGATGAATAACAAGGGCAGGGCCCAGAGACTAGAAAGTGAGCGATCCTGAGCTGAAACCAGGTAGTGCGGGCAGCACTTCAATACTGAAGCTGCTATTTGTTCCCACGGGATAAATGGCACAGTTCTTACCTGGGAGTTTGGCGAGACAAGCCTGCTCTGTCTCAGCAACAGGGCCTTTGGTACCTATCGGAGCAGGGTGCCAGGGTGCCCAGACCCGGTCCCTGGATCTAAGGCCTCCTGGCTGACCTCGTCCTGGCAGGGGGTCCCTCCGCGTTCCTCCACTCCGGTGGTGGTGGGGGGGGGGGGGTTGTAAGATCTTAGAGCTCCCCGGGAGGGAGGAAGGGCGGGGGCGGGGCTGCCGCTGCTGAGGCCGGGGATATAAGGGGCAGAGGCAGTTTTCTCACCCGGTAGCCCACCATGCTCGCCCGTTGCCTGCCGCTCCTCCTCCTGCACTGCTGGTGGGCCCTGCTCCAGGCGGGCGCCGAGACGCTGGCCGCCGCGTCTCTGCGTACGCGGGGACAGCCCTCGTCGCCGTCCCCTCTGGCATACATGCTGAGCCTCTACCGCGACCCGCTGCCCCGGGCGGACATCATCCGCAGCCTGCAGGCGCAAGGTAGGCTGCGCCGCGCGCCCGCCCAGCACCCCGGGGCGCCTCGCTCTCGGGACGCGCGGCGGGGAGGCTGCGGCTCGGTGCCGGGGACGCCGCCGCCCGCGCGTGCCGAGCCCCGGGCTCGAAGGGTCTGGGTCGGCAGGTGCTCCGCGTCTGCGGCTCGGCTGAGCGCGCCGCGTTGGTGGCCGGGGGATGGGCACGGCCGAGAGGGGAGGGGATTCCGGCGCCCAGGGTGTGTCCCCGTCAGGGACCACTGCCTCCCGGGTCTTGGTTTAGGGTGGGAGCCTGATCGCGCCTCTTCTCATCCGTGTGGTCCTGTGGAGTCACGTCACCTTTGGCGCCTCAGTTTGCGCATCTGTAGAATAGGGTAGCAGCACCTCCCGTGTAAGACTGGGGCGGGCGCGGTGACGACGCACGTACAACGCTCGGCACGGAACCGGCCATAGTAACGACAAACAGTCGTTCGTATTGCTGTAATTATTTTGTCTTGTCAATTTTATTTTTCCTCCTTGCGAGTGAGGGTGAATGGGTCCCAGGGCCTGGCGTGGAAGCACCTGAGGCCAAGGTATGGAACATCAGGGATTAGGGGCAGGGTACCCGAAATCGCGAATTGAGGCAGCCTTGGGTCCTCGAGCCCGGGCTGCAGACGTGTCCAGTGTCCAGGATGGCCCCAGGGTCGGGGCCTAGATTTGGAGGGGGCGGGGGTGTCAGGGCCCGCAGGGAACTGAAAGTGAGGACGTGGCAGTGCACTCTGGGCAGCGAGTGCGGCGGGCAGGTGGGTGCTGAGGAGAGGGGACCCTGACCCAGGACCCCTTCTAAGGCCAATCCACATCCTCCCGGCAGGGCAGACCCTGCTGCCGCCCTCCTCCTGCGGGCTCCAGACGGCGCTCTCAGCGCCCGGTGCAATCCACATCCGCTAACCCCACCCCTCCGACCTGTCACCCCTCGTGGCCTGCGGGCAGGGGCTCCTAGCTCCCAGGTCTAGGGTCAGACGGCCGGTGACCCTTTCTGGCGGGGTCATCTGCTGACCAGCCAGAGTGGGGTGGGTGGATACCCTGGGCGGGTCGGGGCAGGGCAAAGAGAAATTTGCTCGAATGCGCGGCCCTTCCGCGCTGAGGGTGGGACGGGGCTAAGGTGGAGAGCGCACTTTTCCAGCTCACGCCCTTCTGGAAAGTTCGAGAAGGTTTGTGAGATTGGAAGACCGAGTCCTGGTCCCTCAAACCCTCCTCCCTAATTCTGTGTGTTCCTGGCACGTGGCTCGACTTGTCTGGCTTCCCTTTTGTAAATTAAGGGGGGCTATTCCATTTCTGCTGCAGAGTGTGTGCATGTGCAAACATATATAACGAGGGGTGGGCTTGATGGCTCACAGCTGCAATTCCACCATTTTCAGAGGTTGAGGTGGGAGGATCCCTTGAGCCCAGGACCAGCCTGGGCAACATAGCGAGACCCTGTCTCTGCAAAAAATAAAAAATTAGCCAGGCGTGGCAGTGCTCCCTGTGGTCCTAGCTGTGGGAGGATCGCTTGAGCCCAGGAGTCCAGGCTGCGTAAGTTGTGAGGCTGCTACTGCACTCCAGCCTGAGAGACAGAGCGAGGTCCCATCTCTAAAACTGTGTGTGTATATAAAAATTTCTTAACCATTTTTAAATGTACAGCGGCATTCAGCACATTTACATTATTGTACATTCGGGCTCATTTTCTAAGAGCAGCGAGAAGAGCCTGCCTGGAGGGAGCCTAGAGATGGCATGCCCTAAACCCGCCCCTTCTCTCTTGGGTTTGTTTATAAGCTGCACCACAGAAGCAGGAAATGGGTGTTAGGGTCCAACCAAACTGGGTGTGCGTCTGTGTCTGCCGCTGTTTAACCACCTTCACCGTGGACCTTCAGTTCCGTCTGCAAATGATGGTGACAAGAGTGGGAGGGTTTAAGGAGACAATGTTTGTAAAACACTTTGCACGTGGGAAGGAAGCAGCCTCGGGTAACTACGCCTGTAATAACATAGAGTGGGCACTCAGTGTCGTGCCCCTCCCTCCTTTCTAAGGGAGTATCTAATCCTGCCTCAGCCTCGCTGCCTTGTTTGAGGGGACAAGAGTGCCAGGTGAAGGGAAGAGAACCCAAGGGCATGAGCCCAACTCCTTCCTTCATTAGAATTGGTGGCTCAGGATACCAGTGGGGCCTGTGTGGCCAAGTCTATATTCAGCTCATGGATTTATTTATTTATTTATTTTTTGGAGACAGAGTCTCACTCTGTTGCCCTGGCTACAGTGCAGTGGCATCATCACAGCAACCCCAAACTCCTGGGCTCAAGTGATCCTTCTGCCTATCCTCCAGAGTAGCTGGAACTACAGGCCTGTACCATCACACCTGGCTATTTTTTTCTATTTTTAGAGACTCTTCTCACTTTTGCTCAGGCTGGTCTCGAACTCCTGACCTCAAATGATCCTTCCACCTTGGCCTCCCAGAGTGCTAGGATTACAGGAGTGAGCTACTGTGCCTGGCTCGCATAGATGGTATTCAGGGTATCCGAACCCCTTCCTCATACCTACCTTAAAAGCATATTTGTTGTATTAGTGGGTGAATGTGTGTGTTTTTTTTTCCTGGGGAGAACTTTCTTGCTTTGCATGAGGCATCAGTAACCCCTAAAAGATTAGGGACCCCTCTCCTAAGATGAGCCAGATCTAGGAGAACCTGTGAGCACTGTGTCCCAGGGAGCCCTGGGGGCCGGGGATGATTATGGGGTCACAAACTTCTTCCAGCAGCAGGAAGGAGCAGTCTCTTCCCTGCCCCTCCATGCACAATGTCCATCTGTTTATAGATGACTTTGTGCCCTTATCTAGGTCCCTCATCACCTAGGTGGGCACCCTCATTTCTAACTTTTGGACCTGGGTAATAGTGAGGCAGATTCAGTTCAAAATAATCTTTATGGAAGAGGGGAAAAAAAAAAAAAAAGAATGAGGCGGGTGATGATAGCTAATGTGTCTTGAACTTTGATTGTTGTGCCAGGCAAAGCACTTTATATGCATTACCTCAGTTAATCATAACACCCCTGGAAGGCAGATACTCTTACCATCTCCCCTTTACAAAGAGGGAAACTGAGGCCCAGAGAAGGAAAGCAACCTAACCAATCAATGTCAAAAAGCAGGTGGCAGAATTTGAACCATGGTGGGGAGACTCTGGGCCCCCTGCTCCTAACTGGTAAACAGGAATGCCTTCTTCTAAAAGGCCATTTGCAGATACTTGGGTTAAAATATTTTTAAACTCACTGTCTCTTGGCCTTCTGGTACAGGTGGCCAGGACTTGCTATAGTGTCCTCCTAACCCCCAGGTAGTCAGGTCGGGTGGCAATGGGTACTGGGTAATGTCGGCCCCTCCCCACGCCTCTGGATTGTTAGTCAGGGGCCGGTTATTACCTCCTGCAGGTGCTAATGAGGAGGGAAGTGGAAATTAAGTGAAAAAGAGCTGCTGGAGATGGGCTGGGAGGGGCTGCCAGGAGGCCGAAACTGGGACTTGCCCCTTTATAATATAATACAAGCTGCATTTCCCAGAGAAATTCATAGTCTCTGACCAAAGATGCTCTGTGAGACAATAAAAAATTAAACTGTCACGCAGTCTGCCCAGACTGGACCTAAATCAGAGATCGTCCCTACCTCTAGGACCCATTCACAGGAGTTATTGCCTCTGTTTTGTTTCTAATGAACAACCCCTGACTTTTATTTAGCAATGAACCTCTTTATTTCCCTGGGTCCTGTGATACTGCAGAGAGGGTAGTGTTGTTATTCCCATTGCAAAGAAGAGGAAACTGGGCTTGAAAGTGAAGGATCACCTTTTTTTTTTTTTTTTTTTTTTGAGACAGAGTCTCACCTGTTTACCGGGCTAGAGTGCCGTGGCGTCAGCCTAGCTCACAGCAACCTTAGCCTCCTGGCCTCAAGCGATCCTCCTGCCCCTGCCTTCCAAGTAGCTGGGACTACAGGCATGAGCCACCATGCCTGGCTAATATTTTCTATATACTTTTAGTTGGCCAATTAACTTCTTTCTATTTATAGTAGAGGTGGGGTCTTGCTCTTGCTCAGGCTGGTCTTGAACTCCTGAGCTCAAACAATCCGCCCGCCTCGGCCTCCCAGAGTGCTAGGATTACAGGCGTGAGCCACCGCGCCCGGCAAGGATAACTTTTAAGTGACCTGAAGATCCACAAATACATGCTATTCCCAGACATCAGATGAAATTAGTCCAAGACCAAAAATAAATGGAATGTGTTCCCTTATCCTCATCCGGTTTGGGTTTGGCTGTTTGGGGTGGGCGTGACAGGGCTCTGTGTGTCTGTGTGTCCCAGGTGTAAGAATGACTTGGGGCAGAAGGGGTGAGCACCTGGCAGGTAGGTAGATAGGAAAGACCACTGAATGGAAAACTGCAAGGGCCATGCCAGGTCATGCCAAAACACCTTTAGAAACCTATATGCAAGGTTGCCAAAACTTGAAGTTTCTGTCTCCTTCTGGAACTAGGTCGGGAAGAGGGTGGCCAGTCTTTGGCTCCCTGAAAGCTCCAAGCTTTTCCAATGTGCTCATCTCTTGCTCACTGTGCCTGTGAAACAGGTCACCTTTCCCAGTGAGAAAACAGAGCCCAAAAAGGTGGCTTGCTCCAGTGTCAGAGGGTGAGTGGAAGCCCAGGGTTCAGGTTGGAAGGCTGAGGGGTTGGCCTGTGTGAGGGGCAAGAGGAAAGGGACAGATGGAACTCATCTAACTTTTACCAGTTTTTCTCTAGCTATGGCGGGCGTCTATAGCAGAACAGTGATTTGGAGTTTGGGCTTTGCAGTCAGGCAAATCCAGGTTTACTCTTGGTTCTGCCACCTTCCAAGGATGACACCTTGGTCAGGTCCTTTAACTTCTCTGCACCTCGATTTTCCTAATCTCTAAGATGGACGCAAAAACATTACCAACCTGTCGGGTTTCGGTGAAGTTTAAGAGATGATTCACGTAAGGCAAGGACACAGCATGAGCTATGGTGGCAATCATACTGACCGAGTCTGGGGGGGCTCCCACTTACCCTGCTTCCCTCCTGGTTTTCTCCCCCCCCAGATGTGGAGGTCCACGGGCAGAACTGGACCTTCGCTTTTGACTTCTCCTTCCTGAGCCAAGAAGAGGACCTGGAGTGGGCCGAGCTCCGGCTGCAGCTGCCCAGTGCTGGGGCCTTCGCTGCCGAGGAGCCACTTTCCATTGAGATTTTCCACCAGCCCAAGCCAGACTCGCAGCAGGCCCAAGGCGACTGCTTAGAGCGGCTTCAGATGGACCTGTTCACAGTTACTCTGTCCCAGGTCACCTTTTCCTCCGGCAGCATGGTCCTGGAGGTGACCAGGCCCCTCTCCAAGTGGCTGAAGCACCCTGGGGCTCTGGAGGAGCAGATGTCCAGTGTGGCCCGAGAGTGCTGGCCGCGGTCCCGGACACCGCCCGTGGACAACGTGCTCCTCGTGCTCTACTCCAACCTCCCGCGGGAGCAGAGGCGGCTGGGCGGCTCCACCTTGCTGTGGGAAGCTGAGAGCTCCTGGCGGGCCCAGGAGGGCCAGCTCTCCCAGGAGGCCGGCAGCAGGCACCGACGACATCACTTGCCAGACAGAAGCCAACTGTGTCGGAAGGTCAAGTTCCAGGTGGACTTCAACCTGATCGGATGGGGCTCCTGGATCATCTACCCCAAGCATTACGACGCCTACCGCTGTGAGGGCGAGTGTCCCAACCCCGTGGGGGAGGAGTTCCATCCCACCAACCATGCGTACATTCAGGTGTGATACCAGGGCTTGAGGGGAAAGCGAGGTCATAAGCTATGGGGACATGCTCCTGGATCGGGGGGGACAGGACTGCAGCTTGGCCATTAAATTACTGTGTCCATTCATTCAGTTATTTAAGCACCTACAGGGTGCCAGATCCTGCACTAGGTATCGGGGATATAGAGATGACCCGATCATCACAGCATCCTCTTAGAGCTTATAGGAGTCATATCGTGTTGGGTAGCCTCAAACACATTGCTTCCCTGGGACTTTTTCCTTGTCTTTCATAAAACTGGGTGGGGGACAGACCAGAGGATCTCAACTCCTTCTCAGTCTGACATTCTAGGGGAGGAAGTTCAGAATCTGGACTTTGGGGATAGACAGGCCTGCACTGAACTCCCTACTAGCTATGTGATGTTGGTCAGGCTGCTTACTCTCTCCAGCCTCAGTTTTCCCACCTGTAAATGGTGATGGCAATGCCATCTTTCATAGGGATGCTGTAGGGTTAATGAGATGACATGCATGCAGCATGTATAGCAGTTGGCAGGAGATAGGCACATTTATTGTATTGTCTCACTAGAACCGTCACTGATGAAATGGTGGCCACATTTATGGGGCTATGGTTAAAATAATGCTGTTCCAGCCATGGTATTTTTGCTGCCTAAAACAGGAATGGACTACCCATTTCACAGAAGTAGACAAGGCCATAGGCTGCCATCAGGTGCCACTAACCAGCCTAAGGTCTAGGAACAGAAGGACTGGTGTCAAGACGGAGAATGAGATGGAGAGAACAGAAAATAGAGCCTAATAAGGTGGCCTGCCCTGTTCCCAAAGATCATATGGAGCCAAAGTGTTTCATTTTACTCCATGAAGCCTGGAATGGCTCTCTTGGACTTGCAGTATCCTCCATGCCAAGCCTCAGGTGGCGTTCAGGGGCTCAGGGGAGCATGAGCATGTGAGCTGAGCTCACGGGGCTTCTGGTGGGGCCAGAGCCTCAGAGGAGCTGTCCTGGCAAAGGTCCCATGAGCCTCACTCAACACCACATACTCCACCAAGCCACATGCAGGGTGACCACAGAGACCCAGACAGTCCCAGTGGCCAACTCTGACACTGATTAGAAAAGACGTTGCTAGATCATAGGGATAGGGCCTGGTTCCAAAATGCCCAAGGGGTTGTTACCTTTTCTCCTATTGACTCATATCTGCCCTTCTCTGGCAAACAAAACTATTCCCGTAAGAATTTCCATGTGATTCTCTGTTTCATATTTCTGGAACTAATTATAGTTCCAGAAATTTCTTGGAATATTTTAAAAATTGGTATTCATTCTAGACTAGAACAATAGATCATATAAATTAGCTACTGCTTTGCCCAGATGCATGTAACTTTTTGAATCTTTCTATTTAAAGTCTTTTAAAAGAAAAAGCTAAAGTTTAGACATTAGACTTGATATATTGGCATGCTGATTCCTTTATGAAAATAATTTTTTTTTCACTCAGAAACTGACTTTAACTCTAACATTTTTTACTCTTTACCCAGAAATGCTATTCTGATCTTCCCACTGGGATGTGAACTGACTCCTCTGCTCCCTCTTACAGAGTCTGCTCAAACGTTACCAGCCCCACCGGGTCCCTTCCACCTGCTGTGCCCCAGTGAAGACCAAGCCCCTGAGCATGCTGTACGTGGACAACGGCAGAGTGCTCCTAGATCGCCACGAAGACATGGTCGTGGAAGAATGTGGGTGCCTTTGAGGCGATCCTGGAGGGATGCTGGATTTGCCTACACTCCGAAAGGTTGGGAAGCTTCTGGAAGACGTGACAGCCATCTATCTAATGCAGTGAGGAGAAACAGAGGGGAGACGCTGCCCTGCCCACCAGAACTGAAGAGGAAGGGGCTGCCCACTCTGTAAATGAAGGGCTCTCTGGAGTCTGGCCAAGCACAGAGGCTGCATCCGGAAGAGGGAGGAGGAAGCCCACGCAGGGCGCTTGCTAGGTTTTCTCTTTACTAAAAAGACAGTGGCAAGTAAAAGCACAAGTGCAAGAGTTCTTTATTGGATTTTTTTTTAAACCTGTGAACCCCCTGAAATTGTATGCAAAAGTTGGGACATAATGTGCCTTTATTTTTGAGGTGGGACAAAGTCATCTGTAGCTTTCATATGATCTGTGACCTGCCCCTCCCCAAAGATTAAGTGCCACTGTCCCTTTCATTGCCTCAGGCTAGATTGGGGGAGGGGCCCCCCCATCTTTCTGACAGGCTGGTGGCAATCTGTTGGCCTTGTCCAGAGGCTCCCTGGAGTGGGTCTCTGCTATTGGGTTGCACAAACAGTAAAGCCATTGTCTAGTTCTCCTAGGCCAGCTGGTGCCTTTGGAGAGGCAGGAACTCATCCAAGCGGACTGGGCATTTTGGACTACAGAAGCTGGAGCTCTCAGACATCCCCAAGTCAGTCTGCTCTGGCAGATATTAAAGCTGGCGACAATGCACCTCAGTCTCTCAATGCGTCCTATTAATGAGGCCCCGAGCTTCCTATCCAGCAGAGGTGAAGGCCCTACCCTGGGTGGCAGGAAACTTGGGTTATGGTCGCTGCTCAGCCACTGAGAAGCTGTGTAACATCAGGTGAGCAATTCACTGCTCGGCCGCCTCTTGCAAGATGGAGGCTGGTGGAGCCTCATGCATTCATAGTACATGTCTATTGGTAGGCTCAGAAGAACCTTGAGTCTTAAGCCATAGACTGTCTTCCGGGCCTCATCCCCATCTCCCTTTAAAGCTTATAAAACCTGCTAAGCCCAGTCCCTGCCATGTCCCCTTTATCTAAACTTTATCAGCTCTTTTGTTATTTAGGGTTCTAGGACTGACTGTGTTTCATGTTCAGTGTAGTAGCACAGCAAAAGGAACTGAAGCTTTCTTGTAGGAAAACTCCTGAACACAAATCTTCATCTTCTGGATTAAGCATCATTGAGAATGCAAAAACGGGGACTGCTTTTTTGTTGTTTGGAGCAAGGGGCCCATTTTATTGGGGATGAGTCCACAGTAAATCTACCCCCACCCTCCTTTCCCAAGAAGCCTGTCCAGTTGTGTTCCAGCCTTAGGAAAATGATTCCAATCATGTATGACCCTGTTGAGTTTAGATAAACTCATTTACAGCCTTGATTAAGTCAATTAAACCAATGTGGTCATCTTGGCCCAGGTTAAGTGTTAGATTTGCTAGAGCCAGGCCTGGGCTTGAGAAATCTCAATGCCTTGCTTTAGCAATAAAGCTAATGCAACTGTTCACTGCAAGGACTGGAAATAGACCTGCCCAGGTCTGACCACGATTGAGAATAAGAGGGTTCTGCATCTGACTCCACACACAGAACCCTTTTCTAAATGAGACCCCAGAGGCCTCCTGGCCTGACCACACAGCTAGCTGAACTCTGGTCTCTTGAGCCCTGGGGACACATACTGTTCCTAATACCATCTAGGGGTTTTTGCTCACCTAGCTTTGGATCAAGACCTTAGCCTTTGCAACAAAACATTTGAACCCAATCCTGCTACCGAACTGAAGTTCTTCGGAGTGAAAATCCCACCCCAGGACTTCAGAGCATATTCTAAATAGGTACCCAACAGTTCTTATATGGCTGGGGCCAGGAGAGTGAAAGGTCAAGCTATTTGTGGCTATGGCTTGTGAGAGTGTTTACAGTTAGCGGCTCTATTGGCTCAGAGCAAACCTGACGACAAGGCATTGCCTCATGTCAAGCAGAAGACGCAGGCACAGAGCAGTGTAACTCTTGTTTTGCTGACCCCTGCTGAAAGCTCAGTGTTTGCTATGCCAGCAGCAGAGTCATTCTGCCCAGACAGAAGTATTTGGGGCAATGCCTACCTACCCAAGCCTAGGGACCAGCTCCATGCTCTGGGCCCCGTGTGCTTGCTGGAGGCTTTGTAAGTCAGGAAATACAGCCTAGGAGAACCGTGTCCTGCCTAAACCTGGGGTTTTAATAGTTATTTTAACTTGCTGTGAAGGCAAAGGTCTACCATTCCTCAAGCAGTGCCAAGTCCCGAGTGGGAAGAATTGGATCCATTGCTCTCCCTGGCTAGGGCAGTGGGTGGGCCTGGTAGTAGGTAGGCGTGGAGAGAAGGAAAGACATTGTGAGAGAAGCAGAAACACAGAATACACAGATGTGGGAAGTGGCTGTGACCCTCAGCACCATAACCTGAGGTTTATCTCCATCTAGAAAAGCCTCGCTTTTTTATTAGCAGTAAGATCCTAATTGCTTTTGGGGCAGAGTAAAACAAGTATGAAAGTGCTTTTAAGGTTATTTTGGCCTCAACCTCCCTTAAAGAGATTCTTTAGTTCTAGAGATCCCATGACCGGGTGATTGGCTGCAGTGGTGAAGCATGCTCCACTCTCAAAACAGGAGATGGAGCTGAACCACCTCTGGTTGTCCCTGCCAACTGGGCTGTGCTTGAGTCCCTTAACAAGAACTACTGTTTACTGAACTCTCAGGCTTTAGGTTCTCAATGGTCTCAGGTACCTGAGTCTCAAAACAACCTAGAAGTTACATCTTGACCCTGTTTCAGAGAAAATAGAGGCTTAGAGAGTAAGAATGCTGCTGGAGGTGACATGGTTACTAAGCAGCACGGCTGGAACTGAAACTGTCCGACTCCAAAGCCTGTGCCCTGAACCTCTGCAGTCTTCACAGGGAAGCTTCCTCAAGTCACTTTATTCTGTGGATCTCTGTTCACAAGCTCTACAACACAAAAGGACAGAATGCTTGTCCTCAATACTAACAAGCAAGACTTGCTGGATTGTAATAGCAAGGAATCTGATGTCCCTGCAGCACAACCCAGTTTAAGACATCAGACAGGGTGGGTGTCTAACAGGTGCGCTTTGGGCCATGGGCAGCCTCTCAGAGAAAGGAAAGTTGTTTGGGCTCCTTAAGGCTGGTGCCCAGAGAAAGGCATCATGTGGTTTCAGCCCAGTAGAGACATGTTCGCTTCCAAGCTCCTGAGCAGAGAACCAGGCTCTTGCTCCCCAGGAAAGGGTCACATCTTGCATATATAGGCCCAGATTGACAAAGTGAGCTACATGTGTCGAGAACTGATACATAAAGCAGCCAACTACCTTTGCACACCTCCCTACCAGCCAAGACTCCCCAAATGTGAAATAACCCTCAGTTGGATTTCACCTGAAATTTTTAAAAAATTAAAACACCAAGTTGATACTCAAGAGATCTTTATTGATTTAACTATAACAGCAACCATTGATGAGAACTGAATTTTTTCCCTAATTTTCAAACACCCACTGGTTTGGAAGGACAGTTAAAAAAAACAAATTGATCATGGGATCACACAGGACTGCCTCAAGGACTGCATGGTGCCCTCTGCTATCCATCCACAATAGTGGGACGGATGGGATGGGAGAGTGGGTGAGGAGACGACACATCAGAGAGACAGAGGGAAGACGAGGAAAGTGCTGGCAGTCTCCGCTTTTCCATTCAGAATGGATGGAACTGGGCCATTGGTGGCACTAAGGGAAGGGCTATTTTTATTAAATAAAATCTTTTAAGATGCTTAAAATAGACACCTTAGCATGTGAGTGTCCTTTGGGCTCTTCAAGACCCCTTCTTTAAGGTTTACCCCTGGGGTGGCAGAGGGTCTCCTCACCCAGGTGGACAAGGTTGGGCTCCATCTGCAGTGAAGGAAAGGCACTGGCACACGGTGCTGGGTGATCCCGATACAGACACCAGGTAGGAGCAGGATGGCTTACCCACAACTTGCTTAGTTCCCTCCCTCCCCCACTCCCCTGGTTTCCAGTAAAAATTACCCTTGGCCTGGGCTTGAATTTTTCTTTTTAAATTGAGAGAAAGGGTGTACATTTGGGCAAGAATGGTTATTCTGTGCTAGATTCATGGAATTCTCTAAGTGTCCAGGAGTTTTGGTTTAAAGCACCAGCAAGAGCTCCCTTTGGAATTTTCCGTGTGGCCAAATGATTATCAAGCATTGCAGCATCTCTCCACCAGCCTCTCACCATTAGAAAGGTGGCAGAATGACAGTTTAAGTACCCAGGGAACGTGTTTCACCTCAGTTCTATTTTCCCCTGGACATCCGTAACATACAGTATGGCCTGCCAGGCTGCAGGCAGAGGTCAGTAAGCAAAGAGAAGCCACAGACCATCTGTACAGGGACTCAGAAGCCTTCTAAATCTAAGCTTTACCAAAAGATATTAATTTCCAGGACCAGCCTAGAGAAGGAAATTTAAATTCCAGAGGGTGGGAAAGGTGATAATATGATTAATTGAAAAGGCAAGTATCTATCAATCATCCTTACAATATTCAGTTAGAAATTCTGTGAGCTAGCCTCAAGAAACTCCACTACTAAAGTGGAAAGCCATCACTAGAAACAGGAAATGCCCCTGGGTATAAGCATTCTAAAGAATTGTGACCTGACTGCACCAAAATCTGATTCATCTTTCATTAAAAGCTGAGAGGTAAAGAACTGGGGGGGGGGGGGTAACTAAGGCCCCACCAAAGTCCTGCAGAAAGTGCCCTCCCAAAGAAACAGTGTTTCTTTAAAACAAATGTGCCTTTCCAGATGTTACAGGCAGGTAAGTGATTGGGGTTCGCAGGGTAGTAAATAGCTGCACGTGTGCATCTATTCGTATGGCAAGAAGGGACAGCTCTGAACCAGAAAAAGACAGTAGGGCTTCCTCTCTAAAGTGGAATGCAGAGTGAAGGGCCCTGGCTTCAAGCAGCTGGTATCCAAGATGAGGAGAATAGAACTAGGTTCAATCTCTGGGATACTGCTGCCAACATACTGAGCGCCTTCACCAGTTGCCTTGATTCAAAGCAAAGCAGGCCCTCTCCATAAACTGGCCAAATGATGGCCTCTGGGCGTGAAACCCATTTATCTAGCAGGCTGCACTTTAATGGAAATGAAGGACTTTAACTAATGGTGTTTGAACTAGGAAGGTTAAGGTCTGAAAGTCCCAAAGAGCTGGAAACCCAAACACCAAAAGACCATTTATTTTGAATCCACTTCAAAATAAGGAAAAACAAAATTAATCTGAAGGTGCTCCAAAGATGAGTTCCTTAATTCTGGAAGAAGTACCTTTTTGTACAGCTGCCTCAGCAGCAATGCTTCTTATTCAAGTATACTCTAAAAGCCAGCAGAGCTACAGATAATAAAATGCCAGAAGAGGCAGAATGTAAATGCAAACAAGAAACTGCCTCTTTAAAGTGTCTGAAACCAATAAAGACTTGCCAGAAACACATTCACTAAGAATATACTGAATTGACACGTCTCATCTGGTTTTTCTTGAGGGTGAAGACAGGACCAATTCTCTTTAAGAATACACTTGCATTAAGAAGCTCAGAACAAGATGGGACACAGAGTTAACCTGCACACTGGATTTAAAGGCGCAATCATGCAGACACTTGTAACTTTCAGATGTTCCTTGTTTTACTAAGAAGTTGCTGGTTGGGTGAGAGATCTGACCCAAGTCTGTTTAAGCTGGTGTAGCGATGGGAGAGAACGATGGGAACCTGGCTTTCTGATACCATCCTCCATTTCACCCCGAATATGAACTGCTTTCTTTTCTTCAGCTCAATAACCTAACATCTAATTCACATTTGCTTGACAATTCCAACTCTAAATAAAACAGCTTTAGTGGCTCAGCTGGAAGGTCCCAATTCCTTTGTCAATTCCTGGCTAAATAAAGGAAAATAAAAGTGGCAAATGAGTCTTAGAGATACCAAGTCTAGGACTTGCAAATTTGCATCCCTGAGCTGCCGATAGGCAGATGTCTGGAAATACTTCTCCTGGGAATTGCCATTTCTCACCACCCCTCTCAAAACTAGCAGGTAGCTTCAGGGAAAGAGAGACTGCCTTCTACCCCAGTTTGGTGATGCACACCTTATAGAACTGGTTTTGGTAGCAATATCTCTCAGCTTATCTAGATTAAACCTACCTCCCTGTTGACCTGGTTTCATCCTTTTTGGGATGTGGTGGTTTTAAGCTATGTCCATAAATTCTTTGATACTGCTCCATTCAGTAGTGGGGTGTAATTCCTCTCTCCTTGAGTGTAGATTGAGCTTAGTGGTTTGCCTCTAAAGAGAATAAGAAGTAATAGTGTGTGCTTTCGAAGACTAGGTCATAAGAGGCACTGCAGCTTTGTCCTTCCCCTGCCTGTCTCTCTGGGATACACTGCCCAGGGAGAAGCCAGCCTACATGGTGTGAGAACACGCAAGCTGCCCTATAGAGAGACACTCATGGGAAGAAACTGAGGCATCCTGCCAACAGCCGGATGACTACAGCCCCTGCCCACATCTTGACTGCAAGTCCGTGAGACCCCATGCCAGAACCCTTATGCTAAGCTGCTCACTCCCACATTCTTAACCCACAGAAACGGACAGAGAATGTTTGTTATCTTAAGATATTAAATCTGGAGGTAATTTGTTACACAGCAATGGATAACTAATATAGGTGGAAGGACAAAACTCTCAGCTTAGAAGCCCAATGGCTAGAAGCCAGCTTCTTTACGCCTATGCTCTTGAGAATGCCATACGTATTTAAAAAGAATATGAGAACTGGTGAATTCAATGAACCACCTATAAAGAAAGTAGAATCATGGTAATACAGGTCTCCTGCTGGGATTTGGAGGGAGGTCACTTCTATTAAGACTGACTGTCCCCATTACTATAGAAATACAGTTTCCTCATAAAAAGAAAATGGTCATGAAGATTTTATAAGAATCATCTCATTCAAGTGGTAACTTAAAGGTCTTCCTTCCCCCCCAAAAAAGCCAGGATGTATTATTCATTTAGGGCTTCATCTGTGAGGTTCCTTTCAAATATCCAGAGGTAAACCTCGACTCTGGCTTGCTCTAAAAACAATTCTATAAGGCATGACACAAAGGTATCATCTGTTGTTAATTTATCTCATGCCTTATGGAATCATTTTTAAAATTCTGATTTGGCCGAGCACAGTGGCTCATGCCTATAATCCCAGCACTTTGGGAGGCTGAGGCAGTAGCATCCCTTGAGCCCAGGAATTCAAGGTTTCAGTGAGCTATGGTCACACCACTGCACTCTGGCTGTGGCAACGGAACAAGACCCTGTCTCTATGAAAAACTTAAAATGCTGACTTATGGAGGTCAAAGTCTAATAGTGGTGGACTCAAGGAAACAACTGACCCATGCAGTAAGGAAGTCCTTACAGAGAAGGACAAGGGATTGGATAGCTGCTGCATTATACAGCTAACACTCCCCAGAAATACTAGAAACATGTCCACTGATTAGGGGACCACACACAGAGCTTTCTTGCCCCAAGATGGCAAGAAAAAGGAAAATGGCATCTTAATACTACTTAAGCTCTTATGTTTTAAATCCACTCCCCACTGTTCAATAAGGAAGCCAGGTTTTCATATATAGTAATAAGGATTAAGAGGAGCATACCATTCTGCTCACTGACACGCTGACTAGCTGCTAGTTGGAGTCAGATTCCATAGGATGCCAAGGCCAGTGTACAAAGAATGAAAAGCTTCATTCCCAAAGAATCAAGCTCCCCAGGGTACAAAAAAGTCCTGAGCAAGTTTCTTATGCAAATTACAGCACAACTTAAGTTTTTCCAAGAGTATGTGAGACGAAATTTGGAGTTTAATTAAAATCAGAACAGGGTTACATTAAACAAACAAACAAAAAATACTTTTCTGATTATCAATTTTTGAGACTCAGAGCATCCCCAAAACATTGGAGATCCATCCAGCTTATTCCTGAGAGACATCAACCATCACAAAAGGTTTTCACTTTGAACTATTCACATTTTGTAGCAAAAAACAGAACAAAGTTCTGTAGACATCCTTCCTCTCTTCTTTCTAAATGTATTCACAAACAGGGTCTTTTCATAGTTCAAAAGAAAAACAAACAGTTTTCTTTCTTAGCCAATTGGCCTGTTACTCTCACCCTGGGATCTGATTTCTTAATAAGAGGGTTCAAGGCACCAAACCCTACTAGAAAATCCCAGGACACTAGGGGCTACTTTATTTGTCTTTCTATGAGGGAATGGATGCTTTAGTCTTTCTATGGGGGGAGTCACTCTCCTGAGATTATCGTGCCAGTCAATAGTCCCAGGAGAGGTGGGGAGAAGGAACGCAAAAGCAAAGGGGTAAGGAAAATAATTAGGCTTTCATGAACACCCATATCAAGGCAGAATGGTCTAGCTTTACAAACCACCCGCTATAAACTCCAAACATGCACACCCAAAACTAGACGAGGAAGAAAAGAGCTCCTAAGGGACTCAGGGAGACGAAGGATGGTAACATAGAACAGCAGACTTGCCTATGGACATTTCTCACCTTCAACACTGGAAGATGTTTCATTAAAAAGTTGCTGTTCAAAATTGTACTGAAAACGTATCTAAAAATAGGTCTGTCGTCATCTTAAAAATAAAAGGTCACTCCTCAGATAAGAGGAGTGACAGATATTATCAGATACCAACACTTGAGGTATCTTTGATGTAAATCTGAAAAATGGCCTGGCAGAGAAAAAGAAAGGAAAGGAAGGAGAGAGGAAGAGAGGGAGGGAGCAGGGGAGGACAGGAAGAAAAGAATGGGAAAGGCAAGAAAACTGGGAGGAATACATCTTAAAGCCCATGCTTATCTATCCCAGCAGCCAAACAAAGCAGGTCCATAAAGGAAAAAAAATAGTTATTTTCTAGAAACATTCTGAAAATCAACTTTAAGTTCAAAACATAGGAAACTGCAATCCAAGAGCAAATATCACAATGCTTATTGGACTTAAAAATAATTACTGAGACTGGGCACTCAAATTGGTCAACACTGTTCCGAGGTCATTCTTAAGTACTGTCTGGCAGAATACTATGATCAGGCCTAATGCACCAAGTGGAGGCCACGGTGCCTCTATTACTTGGTATGGACCTGCTTTGGGAGCAGATAAAATCACCTAGATATCTCAAAGTACAAAAGGACTCTCCCTGCAACAAGATGCAAGCAGGGAGGAATGACAGAAGACCAAAGCTGGTTACCAAGGGCTCCCTTCTGATGTAAAGGGTTTAAAAGGAAAGGAATGGGAAGACATTCCTCCCAGAGCAAAGAAGGGAAGTGGACCTCAAAACAGTGTCACAAGATAAGCTACGGGAGTTACACCAACTGTGCTATCCCTAAGGACAAACATCTCAGGTAAAAGGGAAAGCAGCTCTCTTTTTATCATTTCTCCCTGATGATTTTAAAGATCTCAAACCCAGACTCTCGCAACAAGGAGGAGAGAGAGAGGGTAAGGAACATGAATGAAGATGAACCCACACACCTCTGTATCCCTCCCCCAGACTTCCCAGCCAGGCAGTTGTTGGTAGGTTGATATTTGATCTGGGATACATCTGAAGGGGTTAGTTCTCAATAAAAAATGACCAGGGAAGCCACAGTTTAATGTTTTCCTCTATGGGCTGCTTAGCTCTACAGAAATACACCAAGGGCCTTCAATCTAGTCTGTCTAACTAGGAATGGGAACAGGAAACAGGGAGAAGAATGGTCAGACGACACTCATCTTCCCATCATTTGGCACACGAGGGAGGAGGAGGGGAGGTGGCGACTGCAACGGGACTGCTGGTATTGCCTCTTCTTTTCATTGTTGATCCTATTGGCAAATCAGGTACACACAAGTATCAGCGTTGCTGCTTTTCTTCTAATCCTTGCAGGAGAGTCAGATGTCCATCTCAAACTGAGCATCATCCCCTAGTTTGGACAAATAAAATGAAAAGTTTATCACACACAAAAAAAGCAAAAGAGTTTTTTTTTTTTTTTTTTTTGAGACAGAGTCTCGCTTTGTTGCCCAGGCTAGAGTGAGTGCCATGGCGTCAGCCTAGCTCGCAGCAACCTCAAACTCCTGGGCTCAAGCGATCCTTCTGTCTCAGCCTCCCAAGTAGCTGGGACTACAGGCATGTGCCACCATGCCCGGCTACTTTTTTTCTATATATATTAGTTGGCCAATTAGTTTCTTTCTATTTATGGTAGAGATGGGGTCTCGCTCTTGCTCAGGCTGGTTTTGAACTCCTGACCTTGAGCAATCCGCCCGCCTCGGCCTCCCAGAGAGCTAGGATTACAGGCGTGAGCCACCGCGCCCGGCCTAGCTAAAGAGTTTTTATTGTCATTCTCTCTATATGAGATTCAAAAAATAATTCAGACTGTCCCACTCTCTGCTACCTTCAAACAATTATTCTGCGTTGGTTTGGCTGGTCTTAATTTGAAAAAGAATGGCAGTCCCATCACATATGAAGAGAAGGTTTTGGGGGGAAAGGACACAAGTGAAACCTTTCCAAGAGTCCTTTTTACTGCAGGTTGACCAAACAGCAGCTCCCGGGGAAGCTCTTTGCTATCCATTAGGTGAGCACCTTCTTCTGGAGGCTTTGACCTTTGGCCCCTTTGTCCATTAAAAACGCATTTGGAATTTGACAGAGCAGAATGCTGGCTCACACCTAGGGGTCACCAAGTGAAGGCCGAGGTGTACTTCAGGAGCTGGCCATTCCCACCTCACTATTCTGCTTCTACAGAGATCAAGAGGGCTCATTACTAAAAGGGGGGAGGGTTATGTAAATATTACAGGCAGCTCTGGAAAATGGGGTAAACAAACCATACTGCTTTCCACCACACCAGAAAAAGGACATTCTTCTTGTAAGAAACAAAGTCTATCACCTGAGGGTGATGGAAATGGGGGCTATGAAATTGTTCTGTTTTCTATGTGTGTGTTGCCCTAGTCCAATAAAGCCTAGGCCAGGTAGTCCTTAAGGCATGCTTCACCAAGTCATCTTTGGGCTTTTACCATTCTGACACTTGATTCTTTTCTCCCACTAACTCAATCAGATTTGATTAAGATTTAGAACTCAGGGTTTCCATAAATCTTTGGGAAAGGAGGGGGAACCTTAGAGACACATGGCTGAACATCAGTTGTAACTGAAGCATCAACATTTTTTCAACCTATAGCAAATAGACATTCAAAGTCCAGGAATCACCCTCTTGGTCCCCAACACTGTCATTCTCTTACCAACTGCATGCTTCCTGTCATGATTGTTCAAGTTGTTCAAATTGTTTACTTCTACTTTGGAGTCTTCAATTAAGGTGCCAGGGCTAGTGACTCCCGGGATATTGGGCAGATGGCAGGGCGGGGTCTGAGCCATGGGAGAATTGCGACGATCCAACAGAAATTTTCGATCATAAATGATTCGAGTTCCTAGAAAACAGGGTTGAAAAGAGTTTGAAACACCCTTGCTAGAGAGGCAAAGATATAAAATGCAACTAAAATGTTTGTACTCTCATATTTTCTTGAAATAAAAAGTTTGAAACAAATTAATGGGCTACCAACAAATAATACAACCCAGAAACTCAGTTCAAATCCTATCTAATTCTACTTTAAGGATTTTACAATTAAAGCCAAAAAGATGAACTGTAACTTCCTTGCTTGTGAACAGCTTCCTCTGCCACTCAGAATGCCCTGTCTTCCCCTTCTGCTGGGGACACTCCTGCTTATCCTTCAAGACTCAGCTCCAACATCACTTCCTTTATGAAGCCACCCTCTCCTCTTTTTTAAAAACATTCTTTCCCGCCAATTTTACTCAACACACATCACCTACTATAGAACTCCTGTTAATCTGCCTCTCTAGATACACTTTGAGTTCCTTATGCCAGGGTTACGTCTTATTTATGTGTGACCTAGGTCCTAACATTAAGATCTTCAAAAATAAAAGTTTTACATGAAGGAATAAACAAGTATGAGAAAAAACAGATAACCACCTTTAGGTTAAAGGCTTTCCAAAGAAGCACTGAGACTGACATTCTTCCCAGACAAAGCTATAGTAGAAGCTGGAATTGGAAGCCCCTCTCTATTCTACAAAACAATCCAATAAGTGCTACCTGTATATTTTAGAAACAATAGTTCTGAAGAGTACATTTTAAATGATAAAGAGTCATGAAAACCTGCTGCTTACAAATGGCCACAACAGGAACATTAAAAGGTGCTCAATGTCCCAAATCATCAGGGAAATGCAAATCAAAACCACAATATTACCTCACATCTGTTAGGATGGCGATTATCAAAAAGACAAGACATAACAGGTGTTAACAAGGATATGAAGAAAAGGGAATCCTTGTTCACTGTTGGTAGGAATGTAAATTGTTACAGTCATTATGGAAAACAGTATGGAGGTTCCCCCAAAAATTACCTCTCTCTCTGTCACAACCCCCCATAGAAATATTATTCAGCCATAAGAAAGGAACTTTTTTACTTGTCATTTGTGACAACATGGATGAACCTGAGGGCATTATACTAAGTGAAATAAATCAGAGAAAGACAAATACTCCATGATCTCACTTATATGTGGAACCTATTATAAAAAAGTCAAACTCATAGAAACAGAGAATAGAATGGTGGTAGCCAGGGGTTGGGAGGTAGGTGAAATGGGGAGATGTTGGTCAAAGAGTACAAACTTTTAGTTTTGAGTAAGCTCTGGGGGTCTAATGTACAGGATGGTGACTACAGTTAATAATACTGTATCATATACATACTTGGAATTTACTAAGACAGTATATCTTAATTGTTCTCACCACAAAAAAGTGGTCACTATATGAGATGACAGATGTGTTAGCTAGCTTGATTGTGGTAATCATTTCATAATGTATACATATATCAAATCACCACACTGCGCACCTTACATTTATACAATTCTATTTGTCAATAAAATCTCAGTAAAACTGTGGGGAGGTGGTGGAAGAAAATCTGATGCTGTCTATTCCTTTTGTCATGGTCTCCCGAGGTATTTATACTAATAGCTTAGGATATAAAACGAAGTGACAATTAGAGATGCCTGGTGTTTGCCAAATGTAGCAAACACCTGGAGCTCTACTGCTGATTCTAAGACTATGGCTGGTTCAGTAAGAAAGAATGTGGTGACCATTTAGTGAAGTCTGTTAAAGGAGGTGAACAGCAGCCCAGCATATCTGCCAACCCTGCCCAAGTAACAAAGGGAAGGAAGTAGTCATGTGGAACTATCTTGCTCACACCAAGCTTGAGAAAAGAAAAGCCTGCTTTAAGGGTTTAGGCATCCAAATTAAAGGCATTATTATATGTAAAAGTATAATTATGTACAAAGTCACCAAGCTTAAAGAGGTAGAATCTAAATACTATCTGCTATAAATGTTTTTAGATTCTCAAGTGAACAAAAAAGGAACACTGCTGTCATATAATAGGGAGAATCATGTTCAGGCAGATTTCCTCAAACAACATGTGATGGCTACATCCCAGAAAACAGGAGAACAACCTAACAAATTTATCTGAAGTGTGAGGAAGCAAGTGGAAAAAAGTAGGGCATTTACTACAAGAATGGAAACTCCAGAGTCCTTCCAAAGAACAAATATTTAAAGAAATAATACCAATATTAAGCTAAATAGTTGGAAAATGAGTTTACAAAATCAATGATTTTCTTAGAATTAATACCTGCAGTGGTACCATCATACTTTTGCACAAATGCTAATAAGTAATTTCCACTCCCCTCATCTTTGCTTTAACAACTAGAATTAAGTACTAAACATATTTTTCTCTAGACAATACTACAAAATCAGCTAATCACAGGAAAGAATGACTTAAGTGTCTCAGAAAGGAAACAAACCCAAATGTCCTCAGATGGGCATATATTAGCACATGAAGGCATTTCAAAACAAAGTGTTTTAAGGCCTTCAAACCAACTCCAAAGGATATCAACTTTCTTTTTCACTATTTCTGCTACAACTACACTGCACAGTCATACTTTGTTTATAAGAAATAAAAATAACTGGTTCTCAGCCTCTCCATAATAAACTAAGAAAAATATTGTACCATATATGGAACTTACTAGGACAGTATTTTTTGGGTTGTGACCTGTAGATACCTCCATCATATTCACCTGGGACACTTATTAAAACAATATTCCAACTGTATCAGAATCCCTGGGAGTAGAACTGGAAATCCATATTTTCAATTTCCTCTTATGGAACATAAGTCATCCTTATGTTCCTTAAAATTTGAGAACCATAAGACCAAGAAAGAACCCAACTTCACCCTTCTAAAATCCTAGTAACAGTGGTTTGAGAATAGATGAATTAGTAAGATTAGTAAGGATGGAAGGGGCTATGGAGATCATTTTGACAGATGATGCTGAGTCCGAGAGCAGTGCTACCCAGAAACAGAACTGGACTAAGCCTGACCACTAGTCCAGCACTCTTCACTCTACCAGTCTCAAGGATCCCAAGAGCTGGAGTGAGCTGTCTAAAATGAAAAAGGTGGCCGGGCGCGGTGGCTCACGCCTGTAATCCTAGCTCTTTGGGAGGCCGAGGCGGGCGGATTGCTCGAGGTCAGGAGTTCGAAACCAGCCTGAGCAAGAGTGAGACCCTGTCTCTACTATAAATAGAAAGAAATTAATTGGCCAACTAATATATATAGAAAAAATTAGCTGGGCATGGTGGCGCATGCCTGTAGTCCCAGCTACTCGGGAGGCTGAGGCAGAAGGATGGCTTGAGCCCAGCAGTTTGAGGTTGCTGTGAGCTAGGCTGACACCACGGCACTCACTCTAGCCTGGGCAACAAAGCAAGACTCTGTCTCAAAAAAAAAAAATAAATAAAATAAAATAAAATGAAAAAGGTAACTGCTACTCATACACATACAAAATAAGAGTAAAGAGCAGATGGTATGGCAAGCAGTTTACATAACAGAAACCACCAAACATTTGCCCTAAAGCACTGCTTTTCAGTGAAGGTGGGGTGGGGATGATGGTAGGTAGTGTTACAGGAAATGGGTACAGGTGGTTTGCTTTTGTTTTTTGGTCTAGAAGTTAGAGAAAGCCTGAGTACTTGTGTATTTTATAAATTACTTAAGCTTTATATTTCTTCTTATATGACAGAGAAATATATAGTTTAAAAATTATATTAATAGGTAGGTTATATAATCTAAAAAATTCTCTTCCCATTTTTTACTCTTAGAAAGATTTAGGAGCAAAGGCCCGCCCACAGCCCATTTGTGACTGGATCCAAGACCATGATCCTAGCCTTCCCAGAAAAGCTTTTCATGTCTCCCTTCTTTTTAGAAAACTTGGGAAAATGTTGGAAATCACTTGATTCTGGTTTAAGGATGACACAAGTCTTATGATCCTGTTTCAAATATAACTTTAGGACAAGGAAAGTAGAAACTTACCTTTACCCCCTTTGCATTGAAAAATAGAGTAACAACTCAAAAAGGCTCATGGAAATTATGAGGAACAAGGCATTCTGAATAGCAGAAAACTTAGTTCACCAACAATTTCAATTATCTTTTTTTTTGAGACAGAGTCTCACTTTGTTGCCCAGGCTAGAGTGAGTGCCGTGGCGTCAGCCTAGCTCACAGCAACCTCAAACTCCTGGGCTCAAGCAATCCTCCTGCCTCAGCCTCCCGAGTAGCTGGGACTACAGGCATGTGCCACCATGCCCGGCTAATTTTTTCTATATATGTATTAGTTGGCCAATTAATTTCTTTCTATTTATAGTAGAGACGGGGCCTCACTCTTGCTCAGGCTGGTTTCGAACTCCTGACCTGGAGCAATCCGCCCGCCTCGGCCTCCCAGAGTGCTAGGATTACAGGCGTGAGTCACCTCGCCCGGCCACAATTTCAATTATCTTGGATGGAAATATTTCTAATACAGATTTAAATCTTTTATAGCCTTAAACAGAAAACAATTCAACCCTTTCTTCATATATCAGGGTCATTATTATGAAAATCATTTATTATACTACGTTGTGACCTAAGAAGTCTCAAGCTCTATTCAGCTGATGCTCTGTACAGCTGAACATCACTATATAGAATCCAGATGCCCAAGGCCATGCTGTGTCCTCCACTCCCACAGTTTCCTGTCTCCTCACTGTTAAACTAAGAGCTGCCTTTTTTCCAGACTTCTACCAAGTCTCAGTCAGCTCAGGCTGCCCCATAATAAAATATGCAACTTAAACAACAGAAATTTATTGTCTCACAGTTCTAGAGGCTAGAAAGTCCAAGATTAATGTGCCAGCATGGATGGTTTCTGGGGAAAGCTTTCTTCCTAGCTTGTAAGTAGCTGCCCTATGGTTGTGGTGGGGGAAAAGGGGCTGTACAAACTCTCTGGTGTCTCTTCTTATAAGGGCACTATTAGTCCCATCACTAGGGGTCCCTTTCATGACCTCATCAAAACCTAACTCCCAAAAGCATACAAATATTGGAGAGACAATACTTAGTCCATAACACGACTTTTACACCTATTCTAACTTGGCACTTCTAATGTGTTGGGTTTAGAAATCAGCAATCTTCTTATTAGAATGCTATGAGAAATAAGGGCAAATAGGTTGAAGGGGGCCCAATGGCTTTCCAATGAACAAAGAGAAGGAGCTTTAGTGATGGACTTTGAACATCTGTTGTGACACCCTCACTTTTGTTCATGGCAAGGTAAGATTTCATAAGGATGAGATTTCACTATGAGATGTTCTCATATTCATCATGCAAGTCAAAACCAAATAATTCTCATTTCTGTAGTACACCAACCTTGAAAATTCTGGAGATAAAGTAGTGAAAAAAAAGCAAGGATAGAAGCAAGCTTTCTAAGTTATATATCAGCAATAACATATGCATTAAAGAATTATAATGAAACCAACTAGGAAATAGGTAGCAGAGATTCTGCCTAAATATGTGAGGCATAAGAGAAACTTTGAAGAATGACTATGACTTTGCAGAGCTGAAAAAGTTTTTTACAGCTTTATTGAGAGCAATTCATATACAATTTGTCCATTTAAAGTGTATAATTCAGTAGTTTTTAGTATATCCACAGAATTGAACCATCATCACAATCAATTTTAGACATTTTTCATTACCCACAAAGACCTCCACCATCCCCTCCAACCCTATGCAACCACTAATCTACTTTCTATGGATTTACCTATTCTGGACATTTCATATAAATGGAATCATACAATATATGGTATTTTTATCACTGGTTCTTTCACCTGCATAATGCTTTTAAGGGTCATTCATGTTGTAGCACTTATCAGTAATTCATCCCTTTTCACTGCCAAATAATATTTCATTATATAAATACATCACATTTTATCAATTCAACAGGTGATGAACATGTGAATTGTTTCTACTTTTTGGCTATTATGAATATTGCTATAAACATTCATATACAAGTTTTTGTGTGAACATACGTTTCCATTCTCTTGGGCTTATACCTAAGAGTGGAATGGCTAGATCACATGGCAACTATACCTTTAACCTTTTGAGGAACTGCCAGACTGTTTTCCAAAGTGGCCACATCATTTTACATTCCCATCAGCAGTATGTGAGGGTTCTAATTTCTATAGATTGTAACCAACACTTGTTATTATCTGTCTTTTTTGATAATAGCCATCCTAGTGGATGTGGTTTTCATTGTGGTTTGATATTAATATGCATTTCCCTGATGGCTAGTTATGTTGAGCGTGCTCTTTTCATGAGCTTATTGGCCATTCCAACATTCATCTTCTTTGGAGAAGATCCTTTGCCCATTTTTCAATGAGTTTCCTTTTTATTATTGAATTATAATAATTCTTTATCCCTTATCATGTGATTGCAAATATTTTCTATTCTGTGGGTTGTCTTTTCGTTTTCTTGATGGTGTTCTTTGAAGCACAAATTTTTAATTTTGATTAAGTCTAATTTATCTGGTTTTTTTTCCCCTGTTTTGTTGCTTGTGCTTTTGGATTTATATCTAAGATCATTGCCTAATCCTAGGTCATAAAGTTTATATCTGTTTTTTTCCAAGTGTTTTATAGTTTTAGCTCTTACATTTAGGCCTTTGAGCAATCAAGTCCAACTTCCATTTTTTCATGTGGACATCTAGTTGTACCCACAACATTTGTTGAAAAGACTATCCTTACCACCACTGAATTGTCTTATCACTCTTGTTGAAGATCAATGGGCCATAATGGTGAGGGTTTATTTCTGGACTCTCAATTCTATGCTTTTGATCTGTCTATCCATATGCTAGTACCTACCAATCAAGGCATTGGTGGTATAGTAGTCGGCATAGTTGCCTTCCATATGCTAGTTCTATATTGTTTTGATTTGTAATAAGTCTTGAAATCAGGAAGGGAAACATTAAGTCTTCCAATTTTGTTTTTCAAGATTGTTTTGGATATTTTAGGTCCCTTAAAGTTCCATATAAATTTTAAGGTCAACTTGTCAAAGAAGCCAGCTGGGATTATGATGAGGATTGTGCTTGAATGTGTGGATCAATTTGGGGAGTGTTGTCATCTTAACAATATTAAGTCTTCTGATGCATAAACATCAAATGTCTTTCAATTATTTAAGTCTTCTTTAGTATCTTTCAACAATGTTTTGGAGTTTCCAGAGTAAAAGTTTTATGCTTTTCTGATTTAATTTATTCCTATATATTTTATTATTTTTATGATATTATAAATGTGATTGTTTCTTAATTTTATTTTTAGATTGTTCTTTGCAAGTATAAGTACAATTTGTATATGGATTTTGTAGCCTGTAACCTGCTAAACTCACCTATTACTTCTAACAGTTTTTTTAGTGCATTCCTATAATACATTTGCTCTTGAATGGAAATACAACAAATAATTCAGATGACAAGACACAGTGAAGAACTAGGATCTTAACTAATGCTGCTAATGTTCTCAAATATAACCAGGGAAAATAGACTACAAAAGCATGATATTTTAAGTTTTTGCATTTTAAATCACTGCAGGCTAAAAAAAATTTAACTGTAGCCAGGATAAAGAAAAAAATGGGGAATCAACTTGCTTATGACTAATGATTTCTATGGTGTAATTCAAAAGCACCTGATCATTCAAAAAACCAAAGCTAGGCCGGGCGCTGTGGCTCACGCCTGTAATCCTAGCTCTTGGGAGGCCGAGGCGGGCGGATTGCTCAAGGTCAGGAGTTCAAAACCAGCCTGAGCAAGAGCGAGACCCCGTCTCTACCATAAACAGAAAGAAATTAATTGGCCAACTGATATATATATATATAAAATTAGCCGGGCATAGTGGCACATGCCTGTAGTCCCAGCTACTCGGGAGGCTGAGGCAGAAGGATCACTCGAGCCCAGGAGTTTGAGGTTGCTGTGAGCTAGGCTGACGCCACGGCACTCACTCTAGCCTGGACAACAAAGTGAGATTCTGTCTAAAAAAAAAAAAAAAAACCAAAGCTATTCAAAGGAAAAATTAAGATTCAACTATGAATAAAATGCCAGAAAAAATATTTTATTTCCTTTGTTGAATATTGTATTTACTATCAAATTAAAATCTGACCAGGTGGGGTGCCATTTGCCTATACTCCTAGCTACTTAGGAGGTTGAGGCTAGTTCAAGGTCACAGTGAGCTATGATACTGCCACTGCATTCCAGCCTGGGCGACAGAACAAGACCCTATCTCTAAAACAAACAAACAAACAAACAAACAGCCAAACCAAAAAACCAAAAATATTCAAAGTCTCTTATACATGTGGATGCACAGACATATATTTTCTGAAGTGAGAAACTCCTAGTAATTCACATTTCATCCAAATTCCCTGCAACATTCATGCGAGCTCAATTTAATGTCAACTAATACAGCCACAAGTAACTAGAAACAAGTTAACCTTAAACTCCTGGAGAAGGACAACAAGAGACCATACAAGAAATCCAGAGCTCAAATATAACACAATATAGGACATGATTTTGATCAATTAATAAAGTATTTAAAAAAGAAAAAGAATCTATTAACCTTGGCGATGGAAACATTTTCCTTCCAGTTACAGTTGTTTAAAAAAAAATCACAATATTATACTAAATATGCTGTTTACTGATTTTCAATCTTTATAATCAAACTATAGTAAAAGCATAAAAGAATTATAGTTAAGAGCCGGGCGCGGTGGCTCACGCCTGTAATCCTAACACTCTGGGAGGCTGAGGCGGGCGGATTGCTCGAGGTCAGGAGTTTGAAACCAGCCTGAGCAAGAGCGAGACCCCGTCTCTACTATAAATAGAAAGAAATTAATTGGCCAACTAATATATATATAAAAATTAGCCGGGCATGGTGGCGCATGCCTGTAGTCCCAGCTACTCGGGAGGCTGAGGCAGCAGGATTGCTTGAGCCCAGGAGTTTGAGGTTGCTGTGAGCTAGGCTGATGCCACGCCACTCACTCTAGCCTGGGCAACAAGCGAGACTCTGTCTCCAAAAAAAAAAAAAAAAAAAAAAAAAAAAGAATTATAGTTAAGGAAGGGTATGTAAGTTACAAACTCGGATATTATGAAAATAATGTAAAGGCTGATGTGCTGGGGAAGAAAAGGCAGGAAGACTGGTGGATAGTATCATCTTCTATAGTGGAGAGTTAAGGTTGACAGGTTGAGGAGACACACATTTATTTAGAGTTTTAAAGGTAACTTCCAGAAGAACCGAAAATAATACAATTTACAGAAATTGGTAAATGGAGAGGGGACAGGAAATGAGAGGCAGAAAGTAGTAATGGTGTAATAATATTGTCTAAAGACATCAAGAGATCAAGGTACACACATATTATTTACAGCAACAATGGTAACAGAAGCATTATAAACAGAAACTGTTGAAAGTGGTAGTCTGTTAGCATTTTATGCTCTTCTATACTGTTCGATTTTTCTTTTTCTGTTTTGTTTCAAAATGTACATATTGTACTTAGTCTTCATGTTTAGATTTCAGAATAGGAATCTTTACGTTGGGTACGTATAAATTTTTTTCATCCCTTAATGACCAGATATTAGATTAAATCTAATATCCTTGATCTAGCAGTTTCTAGATACTGACATTACTAGGAAAGCATGGGAGTAAAACTGAGTCACTGTGATAGAGAGGAGGAAAAAACCCTTCTACCTTTGGATCTAAGAACTAGTGATTCTCAAACTGCAGAAAACAAGAAGGTGAATGAACGATGCCTAAAATAATGCTTGCCAAGTTGGCTGGTACAGAAACAGGTCACTCTAGTGTAAGGGCGTCTTTCAAGGCCAAGTAGGTTAGTTTAAATGATAATTAATGCATGCACTAAGCTTATATATATATATGATACACCTAAGAAATTGTGTAAGTTGAAATAAAACCACCTAAAGAAAGTCTACTGTAACATGGTAACTTACAAAATAGTTGTTATGATAGTTTTACTGGGTCCTCCATCATAAAAATTCTGTTTAACTATATCTGCTTCCAGAATTAGAATTAAGCTTCCACTCATGCAAATAGCTTGGAAAAAGAAACATTAAGTGACTTGTCCAAACTGCACAGTTTGAATAAGCTCAGGACAAACCGTCCAAGAAGGCTGAGATGGACCTATTTAATATAACCTCATACAACAGTGTCCCAAACAGGAAAGGAGAATATAAAGTCAAACAGGGCTGCCTTCATGGGACTTTCTCCATCAGAGAGGAGAATCTTTCCCAGAAAATCCCTTGCAGACTTCCCCTACATCTCATTTGGCCAAAACTGGTTCAGCTGCCCACCAGACCAAACACTGGGGAAAAGTCATGACTGGCTTAGAGTAGCCCTGGAGCTTGGCACACTGCCACTTAAATAAATGAGGGAATCTGTGATAGCACGAAAGCAGCAACAATGGCTGTTGGAAACCAACATCAGCCACATCTGTGTTTAACATTTACCTAAATTCAATAAATACTAATTTAATCAAAAGGGGTTAATTTAAAAATTAAATTGGGAGGATAGAAAGTAGCAGAAGTATATATACTGGAAGAAGAGTGTATACAGCAACTAAATCCTCATCTTCCATAGCAGGAAACTAACTTGTTAATATCTAGAACTGAGAAACAGCATTAAATCATTTTATTTAGAAACTCAGAGGTAAACATTAGCTAAAAGAATTTAAAATGGTTGCTCTGGAAGTGGAAATGGAGATGAGGGGGGACGGGCATAGGAATGTTGCCTTTTGTTATTTGCTTAAAAGTACTATATGACTTTTAAAATCTGTTACTTTCACAGGTATAAAAAAGAAACATAACTCAAAAAAAAAAAAAAGCAAAACAGTGACTGCATGAACCTTTAGACATTGTTTTAAGTGAAACAAGTCAGTTACGAAAGGACAATTACTATATGGTTCCACTTAAGTCAAATTCACGAAGAGAAAAAGTATGATGGTGGTTGCCAGGGCCTGGGGGTGGTGGTGTTTAATGGGGAGTTACCATTTAATTGATATGAAGTTTCAGTTTGGGGAAGATGGATGGTGGTGATGGGCATGAAACAACGTGAATATATTTAATGCCATTGAACTGTATACTTAAAAATAGTTAAAATGGTAAAATTTATGTTATATAGGTTTTACCACAATATATTTTTTAAAAATCAAGGGCCAGGTACAGTGGCTCAGACCTGTAATCCCAGCACTTTGGGAGGCCAAGGTGGGAGGATTACTTAAGCTCAGGAGTTCAAGACTCTGTCTCTACAAAAAAATAAGAAAAAGTAGCTGGGTATGGTGTTACACACCTGTAGTCCCAGCAACTCAGGAGTCTGAGGTGGGAGGATCGCTAGAGCCCAGGAGTTCAAGGTTACAATGAGCTATGATCGATCGTTTCACTGCAGGTTGGGTGACTACGGGAGACTCGCTGTCTCTTATAAAGAAACCTCAAGAGACAGTGTAAAAAAAAAAATTATAAAGAACTATTCAGCTTCAGGTAGAAAGACAAAAAAAAATAAATAAATAAATAAAAATAAAATAAAAGAACTAAAACATGTCACCCCAATAGTCTATGAGGAATTCTTGACAATTCTCCAGCTATGCCTCATGTAAGGGCCCACCAAAAGATCAGAAATAGATACAAGAGGAACAAGAAGCAAGTGCTTTTAACACTTCAGAAAAGAAGTCTGTGCTTGTCTCTCTTCCTCCCTCCATAATAAGAAGGGAAAATACAGAAAGGACTTATGAAGGTGACAACATCTGTGTTTGATTGACTGGATTAGAGAACATTCATGAATGAATTTCAGTTTTAAACTACATCTGCTTTTCATGGAAGCTCTGGATAAATACACAGACTCCTAAAAAGCTGTAGAGGAGGCAGGGTGCAGTGGCTCACGCATGTAATCCTAGCACTCTGGGAGGCAGAGGCGGGCGGATCGCTCGATGTCAGGAGTTCAAAACCAGCCTGAGCAAGAGCGAGACCCCGTCTCTACTATAAATAGAAAGAAATTAATTGGCCAACTAATATATATAGAAAATATTAGCTGGGCATGGTGGCGCATGCCTGTAGTCCCAGCTACTCGGGAGGCTGAGGCAAGAGGATTGCCTGAGCCCAAGAGTTTGAGGTTGTTATGAGCTAGGCCGATGCCACAGCACTCACTCTAGCCTGGGCAACAAAGCAAGACCGTGTCTCTAAAAAAAAAAAAAAAAAAGCTCTAGAGGAGATAACCCAGAGAAAACTAAAAGCTGCACAGCCCAGTATCATCCAGGGAGATTGGTGGTGGCCAAACCACCTTCATTGTGCACAACCATCAAATCCCTGAAGTGCTAATAAAACAGAGAGACAATTTTTACATCAACAAAAGATACAACTGGAGCCTCAAGACCTTATAACTCAATATGGCTAAATTATTATAGCAAATGGAAGACATCCATGGTTTTGTGAAAAATCTACCCTACTGTCCTTTGATTAACTCTAAGTCTCATAAATTGGGAGCAAAGATTGCCAAGATATTAATTTCAAAGGAAGGTTCCTTGTCCTATCACTTAGGGCAGTGGTACCCAACCTTTTTGGTACCAAGGACCTGTTTCATGGAAGACAATTTTTCCACAGATGATGGGGAGGGGGATGAGGGGAGTGGGGGGAGATGTTTTTTGGATGATTCAAGCACAT
This sequence comes from Microcebus murinus, assembly GCF_040939455.1. Lineage (NCBI taxonomy): Eukaryota > Metazoa > Chordata > Mammalia > Primates > Cheirogaleidae > Microcebus > Microcebus murinus. Next base: position 52,837,829 of record NC_134117.1, on the reverse strand, counting down.
TACATTTATCATGCAGTCAACCCTCTCTCCTAATGATAACCTGTATTTGCAGCTGCTCCCCAGTGCCAGCATCACTGCCTCAGCTCCACCTCAGATCCTCAGGCATTAGATTCCCATAAGGAGTGTGCAACCTAGATCCCTCACATGTGCAGTTCACAGTAGGCTTCAACGCTCCTATGAGAATCTAATGCCACTGCTGATCTGACAGGAGGTGGAGCTTATGTGGTGATCCAAGTGATGGGGAGCAGCTGTAAATACAGATGAAGCTTCACCTGCCACTCACCTCCTGCTGTGCAGCCTAGTTCCTAACATGCCACTGACATATAACAGGGTCTACAGCTTGAGGGTTGGGGGTTGGGGGCCGCAGACTTAGGACACTTCCATAACAGAACACACACCTAGGCTGAAAGAGACGTTGATAATGACGATGTTCCTATTCAGAAAGTCCAACGTTAGAAAAGGCCTTAGAGAGCATCTGGTGGAAACCTCTCATTTCAGATGAAGAAACCAATGTCCGGAGAAACTAATAAAAAGTCTTTGTGAAAGGTCATATAGTGACACAGGAGTCATGATACAACACAAAAAATATAGGTATATATTCTAGGCAAATCTGGTTTTTTTGAGTTCAAAATACATTGAATCAGATATTCTTGAAAGTTGATACTAGGCCGGGCGCGATGGCTCACGCCTGTAATCCTAGCACTCTGGGAGGCCGAGGCGGGCGGATTGCTAGAGGTCAGGAGTTCAAAACCAGCCTGAGCAAGAGCGAGACCCCGTCTCTACTATAAATAGAAAGAAATTAATTGGCCAACTAATATATATGGAAAAAATTAGCCGGGCATGGTGGCGGATGCCTGTAGTCCCAACTACTTGGGAGGCTGAGGCAGGAGGATTGCTTGAGCCCAGGAGTTTGAGGTTGCTGTGAGCTAGGCTGACGCCATGGCACTCACTCTAGCCTGGGCAACAAAGTGAGACTCTGTCTCAAAAAAAAAAAAAAGTTGATACTAGAACCAAAATAGTATACAAACCACAAACTACCCTTAAATAAATGTCAACTGACTTTCTAAGTCTATGTAGCCTTGACCATCAGAAAATGTGGGTCAAAATAAAGCACATCAGGCCAGCCACGGTGGCTCATGCCTGTAATACTAGCACTCTGGGAGGCCGAAGTGGGAGGATTGCTTGAGCTCAGGAGTTCAAGACTGGCCTGAGCAAGAGCAAAAGCAAGACCCAGTCTCTAATAAAAATAGAAAGAAATTAGCCAAACAACTAAAAATAGAAAAAAATTAGCTGGGCATGGTGTTGCATGTCTGTAGTCCCAGCTACCTAGGAGGCTGAGGCAGAAGAATCCTTGAGCCCAGGAGTTTGTGGTTGCTGTGAGCTAGGCTGACGCCACGGAACTCTAGCCCAGGCAAGAGAGTGAGACTCTGTCTCAAAAAAAAAAAAAAAAAAAAAAACCCACAACAATAATAATAAAGCACATCAAATATGCCCACTTCTGTTTGGGCTTGAACATTCACCTTGAAATAAATTTCTCCACAAGAAATGCCTGGCCCTGATTCCAAGAAAATGCAGGTTGGATCTGTCAGGTTGCTGACTGCATCCAGATCAATTCTTTGAATTAGATTTCACAGCTGTTGTGGCCTGTCTCTAATGCTAATAATTAATAAAAAAATCACTGCTAATTGTATGGTGAAAACACTTGGATTCAAACCTGGTTTCCATTCCAACTATTTGCTTCTTTCCGACCCCAAGTTTACTCCTTTTGTGCACTTCTTACGTAACAAATACAAACAATGGATTATCTACCAACATCTTCCACTTTTCCTTATAATAAGGAGCATGACCTAATCCTACTGAATATCATTGGTCTAGATTACTGTTTTTATCTGCTACTTATTCATAATTGTTCTAGGAACTTCTCAGACCAGAGAACAGTTTCATTTCAATGCAGAAGCAGCCTGACACCTAACATAGACAGTCTCTGATGACAAGCTGAGCTTCTCTCTGAGGCCCTAATGATTAATCATGACATCTTAAAGAAATTTGAGCCTTTCAAACTTTCTGATAAGTACCTCTCAAAACCTAAAAAGCAATGGTTATCTTCACCAGTAAATAGTCAGCACTCCAGCTATAAATAGCAGGTCATTTCTATTAATAAAAATTAAAACTGAATGAGGTATTACCTTGATACCAAAACTAGACAAAGACATCACAAGAAACATAAAGACTAAATTCCTTTATGCAAAATCCCCAAACAAATACAGACAAACCAAACCAAATTCAGCAACATATGAAAAGTACTATACACCACAACCAAGTAAGATTTATCCAAGGAATGCATGGCTGGCTCAATATCTGAAAATCAATTAATGTAATACATCGTATCAGTAAAATAAAAACTAAAAATCACATGATAATCTCAACAGATTAAAAAAAAATTCACCTGACAAAATCCAACATCTTTTCATGATAAAAACACTCAATAAACTAGGAATAGAAGGGAACTTCCTCAGCCTGATAAAGGGCATCTATGAAAAGCCACAGCTACCATCTTACTTAATGGTGAAAGACTGGATATTTTCTCCCTAATATCAGGAAGAAGGCAAAGCTGTCCATTCTTGATGTCTCACCACATCTATTTAACACCATACTTAAGGTTCTAGCCAGGAAAATTAGGCAAGAAATAGAAACCAAAGGCATTCAGATTGATAAGGAAGAAAAACTATCTCTATTCATAGAGGACATGATCTTGTAAATAGAAAATCCCAAGGAATCCACAAGCATTAAATTGTATTTTCCAGTTTATCCTTGCTTGCTGAGGTCTTTACTTTTTATTTTTTAGAGACAGATTATCTCTCTGTCACCCAGGCTGGAATGCAGTGGCATGATCACAGCTCACTGTAACCTCGAATTCCTGGGCTCATTCAATCCTCCCACCTCAACCTCTTGAGTAGCTACTACTACAAGTATCTTCTTTCTTTCTTTCTTTTTTTTTTTTGGTTGAAAGAGTGGGGAGTTAGGGTGGGAGTTCAATTTCCTTTTTTTTAGACAGAGTCTCATTCTGTTGCCCTGGGTAGAGTGCAGTGGCATCATCATAGCTCACTGCAGCCTCAAACTCCTGGACTCAAGCGATCTTCCTGCCTAAGTCTCCCTAGTAGCTGAGAATATAGGTGAGCAGCAAGATGCCCTGCTAATTTTTCTATTTTTAGTACAAATGGGGTCTCACTCTTGCTCAGGCTTGTCTCAAACTCCAGAGCTCAAGCAATCCTCCTACCTTGGCCTCCCAGAGTGCTAATATTATAGGCATTAGCCACCTTACCCAGTCCTAAGTTTTCTTTTCTTTTTTTTTGTAGAGACAGAGTCTTGCTATATTGCCCAGGCTGGTCTCAAACTCCTGGGCTCAACCGATCCTCCTGCTTCAGCCTCCCAAAGTGCCTGGGTTACTAACAGGCGAGAGCCACCACACCTGGTGGTTTTTATTTTTTTAAACTATTCAATGAAACGAACAGTTTTTGTTTGTCAAGGCATTTGTCTTAGAGATCTGAAATATTACTTGGATATAAATACTCAAGATTTCTGAGCTTTTGGCTTCAAGCTGTGGCCTGAGAACCATGTGAAGGGAACCTTTAAAAACTGCTTACACATCAGACAGATGCTGGGTGTTAAGGAGCACACAGGTTTTAAGAGGCCTTCACAAAGCAAAGTACAATGATAAACGGATTTAAAAATGGTCACCTAGTTTAGATTTCAGTTTCTTGAGCAAAGAAAAAAAAAATGGTCACCTAGGCTTTACCTGTTGACTACAAGTCTCAACTAACTTTTGTTCTATTATAAATGGAGCAAGAAAAATCTTTTAAGCATTAATTTGAAGAAAAATTTCTTCTGCCATTCACCGACAAACTGTTCTCCTGCTTAGACTCCCTTCCTCCCTAACCAGATGCACTAGCTTTCTCCACATAACTTTACCCCATCTGAACTTTACACATGCATGTGTGTATACACACACACACAATTAATCAAGCCTACATAGTCTCCAAACCATCCCAAATATCTCCCTGTAAGATTTTCATTAAGCACCTCTTGTATTTTCCTGGATAGAACTGGAACCCATTCTACTAAGTGAAGTATCTCAAGAATGGAAAAACAAGCACCGCATGTACTCACCAGCAAATTGGTATTAATGGATCAACATCCAAGTGGACATACAGGAAAAACATTTATCGGGTATGGAGCAGGTGGGAGGGGGGGAGGAGGGGATGGGTATATACAAACACAATGAGTGAGATGTGCAACGTTTGGGAGATGGTCACACTTGAAGCTCTGACTTGAGGGGGGAGGGGGGACATGGGCAATATATGTAACCTTAACATTTGTACCCCCATAATATGCTGAAATAAACAATAAAAAAAGATTCTTTTTTTTTGAGTCAGAGTCTCACTCTGTTGCCCGGACTAGAGTGCTGTGGTGTCAAACTTGCACACAGCAACCTCAAACTTCTGGGCTCAAGCAATCCTACTGCCTCTGCCTCCTGAGTAGCTGGGACTACAGGCATGCGCCACCATGCCTGGCTAATTTTTTATATATATATTTTTAGTTGGCCAATTCATTTTTTTATATTTTTAGTAGAGATGGGGTCTCGTTCTTGCTGAGGCTGGTTTCAAACTCCTGGCCTTGAGCTTGATTTACCTGCCTCGGCGTCCTAGAATGCAAAGATTACAGGCGTGAGCCACCATGCCCAGCCTTCTTTAAGATTCTGATCCTCAAAACATTTCCACTCTTCCTTCTTATTTCATTTAACAAGCCTCAGAAGAGCTACAGGGAGCTGTGCACAGGTCTGTTGTGCATGCTGCACTATCGCCCTAGACTCTCTTCCCTTTTCAGACTGTATCTGGCTTAGGTCAGGCAGAGGCACTCCCTTCCATAAGGTGCACTGCCTTGAGGATGAGAACTGCTGCCTTCCCAGGCTCCGAATTTAGACCCTCACCAGCAAAAATGCACCCAACATAAAAATTGAAATACAGCCTCTTTAAAATATACACTGGCAGCTGATGAATATGAGGTTAAAGCTAAATCTCATACAAAATGACAATATGTTAATTTGTGTTACTCTGAGATAAGTAAATGCCATCTTTCTCAAAAACAGGCAAAGTGGCCGGGCACTGTTGCTCACGCCTAATCCTAGCACTCTGGCAGGCCGAGGTGGGCAGATCGCTCAAGGTCTGGAGTTCGAAACCAGCCTGAGCAAGAGTAAGACCCTGTCCCTACCAAATTAGAAAGAAATTAATTGACCAACTAAAAATATAAAGTAAATAAAAAATAAAAACAGGCAAAGTGACTGAACACACTTTGTTACGTTTTTCATGTACTTCTCACGTATAAGTCCTCTGGCTAATAACTGAAGTTAGAGTTAAATAAGTACATTTGTTGGTTCAGAAGTTACTGCCCTGTAATAAACTCAGCTCAAGGTCATCAAATTAGAAATTTTATAACATGGTCAGAAACTGGCCTTCCTTCCTTAATACAGAGCTCTATTCATTTTTCCCAAAAAAAGAACCAGATTAAAAAGCAAGTCTCCCCCCCTCCCAAATACGCTTATTTTAATATAATTCACTCAAAGTGGATTATTTTCCCTCTTCCTGCCTTCTCATTTATTTCCTGACCCTTCCAATGGCCTTCAGGTAATTCTGCCCCAGTGAACCAATCACAGCAACTCTCCAGCTGGCAGAGGAAGAGCTACAGCATAAACAAGATTTCAGACTATCATAGTTAGTTCCCCTCTGTTGCTCTTGTTATGGCAACAGCATACTTTTCCACAGCTGATGAGAATGTTATACAGGAAAAGAAAGGCTAAAAGAGGTCTCTATGCTTCTGTTCAGTCCCCAGAGCACAACTCTCCCAGGAGACTTTGGCACCTAAAAAAGAAATAAGGTAGCAGAAAGAAGCCTATTAGTAATAGCTAGCATTCCAGAGGTAGAAAAGTCTCTTTAAATGATTGCAAACTTCCTTTCCTAGTAAGATAAGTTTTTTTTAGAGACAGGGTCTTGCTGTCACTCAGACTGGAGTGTAGTGGCCTGATCATAGCTCACTGTAACCTTGAACTCCTGGGCTCAAGGGATCCTCCTGCCTGGGCCTCCCAAAGCACTGAGTGTACAAGGCATGAGTGCCTGGCCAGATAAACATTTTAAGACAGTGGAGGAAAAACCTGAAATAGTAATCAGGATACTAAATTTGAGACTACCCACTGATATTAATTAGCTATGATGCTAACAAGTTATGTAATTTTGCTGGGTCTTCAGTTTCTCTCAATTATAAAATGAAAGCATTAGAGTCCTTCCAGCTAACCAGACTGTTACAAAAATGAAGTCAACTATAGTAACCTTACCTTCTTCCACTGAGGCTAGAAGTGCTTCTCCATGGAAGAACCAATTATCATCCCCATTCCTCCACAGGCAGATAGGAAAAAATAAAATAAAATCCAAGGACATTTTGAGGGGACCTGGAATTTACTCAACAAAAATTTCCCTCTTCCTTCATAATGAGAAAAGGTACTCTTCTAGCAATATGAGAAATCCAAGAGGCTACAGCAAGTGTGTTTTCACCCAACTCTCATTTCCCAAACCACCACAAGAAGGCAATTTTGAGAAACCTCAAGGTTAGATTGTATCCTCTGATCTCCAATGAATAAAGGCCTCTTAAGGGGGAAAAATTATAAGTTCATTATGTTGTGAATGTCCCTGCCCAGTCTGACCATTTAGGGCATTTAGTACATCAAATGTTTTTTTGAATGCTCTGACATGCATGTGACACTCCAGAAGTTCCAGGCAGGAAATGCTAATCCTTCCCCTTCCCACAAAACAGAGATTTCCAATACAAGCCTACAGACTCTCATTTTTCTAAATGTTTTCAAGTCTGAAATATATGTTAGCTCTTGGCTCTATATAGTTGCAGAACTAAAAATCTTATCTGTCTCTCCCTTCCTCCAAATCAAGATTTTAAGCCTGTTCAGAGCAAAGACTGCATTTTTTGTCTGTCATCCCTTTTCTGTAAACCATTGCACTGGGCCCACAAAATTCACAGAAGATACCCAACCACATTAATTCAGGTGTCTGGAGGTGACCAAATAACAACAAACTATCTCACCCCAGTTGAGAGAAATAAAATTACATACTGAAGGGGACATGAATATAAAAAGAGAAATGTACAAACCATAGGGCAGAAAATTTCCAAAAGGGTAAAATTAAATCAATAAGTACTGAACACCTAAACAGCATTGAGTTAATTGCTAAAAATGATCAAATCCAATTGCAACAGTGCTATATCCTTATAAACATATTAAGTCAGTCCTTGTGTTAAAAATCCAAAGATTACAATGGGCTCTATCAATAAACACAGGCTTAATATTATAAATTAGCCAAGTATTAAATCTGAAACAAAAAATTGTGTGTGTAGAAACTATCTGGAGGCAGGTTAAATGATATTTGAGAAAGCAGTGGAATTCTGTGTGTTGGGAGGAGGGCTAAATGAATCAGTATTTCTGGCAGAATCTTTACAAACATTTTAGGAACTCATCCAGGCTATTAGACAAGCTTCTATCTTTAAAGAAATGCTTAAAGATTATGCCTTTATTTGAAAAGCATCATAGCTTGGCTGTTTAAAATATGCCAAAAGTGTCTCTCTGTGGCTCTTCCCTCAGGAGAATAATGATTAATATATAGCTAACAGTTTAGTCCCTGCCCCAAATAAATTATAGCCCAGTGCAGTTGTTACTGTGACATGTGCTTTGCACTGCTAGAAACACAGGCATTTACTGACCAATATCTCAAAGAATTCTGGAAGTTATAAATCCTTTCCATCACCATGGAAAACAATATCCATTTTTTAAAAGCTATCAGTTCAAGTTCAGACAACTCTATCTCGAGCAGATTCTGGTCTGCCAAAATCTTTCATAATTAAAAAGTAAGATCTCAGCATGCTCAAACACAGGGGACTGGTCTTAAACAGATCAGATGAGAGGTTTCTTCAATGAGGTAAGCCACCTCACTAGGAACTCTACCGTTCTGCAAAGTGAAACACTTCCTTAAACCCAGCTCTCCATACATATTTATGAACTTCTCCTGCCTGAGTCATTTTAAAGTCTTCCAAGACAGTCTCCCCTCCCCTTGAGTGGCCTGGCTGGATACCTCTGTAAAGCTCTCCCCCAGATTTTTATCCCTTGGCGTTGGCAAGGCCCGTCTCCTTACTCTACAGGCCTTGCGGTTGTGCAACCAATTCAAGTTTGGCCCAGGCCTAACTGCACCGGATTGGTTGTAGTACAACTCCAGAGCCCTGCCCACAAAATGAGACGAGCAATCCCGTAGACTGCAGGGGCTGCCAGCGAAATCCCCACCCTCTCGTGAAAGGACACCCCATCACCAAAAGAAGGCAAAGTTCTGAAGTCGAAAAGGAAGCCCCGTTCCCTTCAATAGGCCCCTCAAAATCTCTTTCCAGTATCCTCCCTCTGGAGAACAGCCCACTCGGGGACAGACAACCTTTGAGCTCCCTTTTCTCGTGACCAATTCAACTAGCTTCACCTCTACCCCAGTGTTAACTTGTAAACAGTTCCTGGTAGTATTTTGAAAAGCAATGCTCAGGAACCTCCTTCTGCACTGCCTCTCTCTAGAAGCCCCTTCCCCAGGATCAAGCAACCCCACCCAAGTAGGGGTCCTCCTTGACAATGCCCCCTTAAATCCACCTTCAAAACCGCCACTGTGGAAAGAAGCTCTATTAAGGCTGCCAGCGCTCTACCACCCCCACCTTGGCTATTACTTGAGCATTATTTTATCACTCGCTCGTCCTGGCCGAGGGACTCCCCCCTCCCGCGGGGCCTCGTCCAGCAAAGTAAACAATGCTGTCAAAGCAGGATAAGGCTGGGCAAGGCTTCCAGACTCCGCATTCCAGCCTCCTCCTGATGTTCTAAAAGCAGCAAAGCAAGTCACCGCAGGGTCCCAGGACCGAAATCCTCTCCCCAAATTGCTTTCTAAAAAGGCCCGGGAGTCAGCTCCAAAATCAAGCGTTAACATGCACTCTCTGCAAGAGTTAGAGGCAACGCGGAGTGAAACGCAAGGCCAAGTGTAGCCATGGGAAGCAGGCGAAGAGGGGAGAGAAAACTGGGTCAAGTGCGTAAACGGGCCACGAAGCGAGAACAAGGGCTTTTTGTCGCGACAGGACAGCCACGTCCCCGAGTGGGGCGCGCGCGGACCCGAGCTGCGAGCGACAGAGAACGCGAAGTGAAGGGTCCAGAAAGCGCGGGCGCGGCCCGAGAGCGGCGTTCCCGGGGCTCTGGTGGAGCCGGGGGGACACGCCGAGGAGTGACAGAGGAGCGTGGCGGGAGACCGGGACGCGGCGGAGGGCTGGCCGGCGCTCACCTCCCGGTGTGGTGGAGAAGAGGGTCCCCCCGGGCGTGGTGCAATAGTCATGAGGTAGCTGCGCGGCGTCGCTGATGGGCACGGTGCGGGTGGGGATGGCGCGGCTCTGGCTGGGCTGGTGGCCGCTGCCGGCGGACGAGGACATGGCTCTGGGCGCGGGCTCTTGGCTTTGTCCGGCGGGCAGGCAGGCGGCGGCGGCGGCGGCGGCGGCGGCGGGGCCCGGGCTGCTCCGGCTCCTCAGGCGGGCGGAAGGGCGCGCTCCGCTCGCTCCTCGCTCGCTTCCTCTCGCTCCCTCGTCCCGCTCCGCTCCCGCCGCCGCCCTCTCAGCCGCCGCCGCCGCCGCCGCCCGATCCTCCGGCCTCCGCCAGCAGCCCCAGCAGCAGCAGCAGCGGCAGCAGCGGCGACGACGACGACCGGAAGCGGGCGAAGGCGGGAGCCAGAGGGAGTTCGGGGAAGCGGGCTGTCCGGAGGTGACGTGTGGGGGCGGGGCGACGCGGGGGGCGGGCCCGGCCGAGGGGCGGGGTCAGCCCAGGCGGGCGGGGGAGGAACCCGGAGGCACCCGGGCGAGGTGACTGTGAGCCGGGCGAAGGGCCACGAGGAAAACTTTCTGGTTGTTTTTAATTGTCGATCGGTACTACTTTACTTGAGCCGACTTCAGTTTCTTTTCCATTTCTATCCGTTAAAAACATAATTTTAATTGTTCATTATTAGGTATAGGCAATGCACGCACGATGTACTGCATTTAAAAAAATCAAACAGAGCAGAAAGGTTTACCGTGCCACTCTCTCCCAGTTTCCAGTCCCCCTTTCCAAGGGCAGCCACTGACCCCAGTTTCTTGCGTATCCTTCCAGAGACGGTCCCTATATACGTACATAAAGCAAGATCTAAATAGGGAAAGGCAGAGGCCAAGAGCCAGCCCCGTCACAAGGATGTGTATTGTATTAGAAATAAACCGAGGCCAAGGAGAGGATGTAAGACCACGAAATCCCTGAAAAAATCTAGATCTAGAACTCTATTCTTTCCTCTGAACTTTTTGGTCTCCGTGTCTCTTTACATTCTTGAAAATTATTGAGAATCCCCGAGATCTTTCGTTTGTGTAGGTTATGTCTATTGATAATTACTCTATTAGAAATTAAAACTGAGAAATTTTTTAAATATTCATTAATTCACAAAATAACAATAACCTATTGCATATTAACATAATCATATATTTTTATTTAAACAATTATATTTTCCAAAACAAAAAAAAATAGTGAGAACAGTGGCATCGTTTTACATTTTTGCAAATGCTTTAATATCTGTCTTAATAGAAGACAAGTGGATTCTCAAGCTGTGTCTGTTTCCAGTTCAAGTATGTAAAGAAAACTCAGCCTCACACAGGTATGTAGTTGGAAAAGGCGAGGCTTCACAGGCCCCTGGGGGCTCTCTAAACCACTCTTTGAAAAACACTGTGCTAAGCAGAACTGCTTCTGCCCACAACATTCCCAAGATGGGAGTGGGAAGAAAATCATGGATAAGATCAACATAGCTACCATCACTCCCATTTTGCAAATGGGAAAAATTGAGACTAAGAGAGTTTGAGGGTTTAATCCAAGTAAAACAGCTACTTCTCCACTGCTTAGAGGGTCAAGCAGGTACTTGACAAGGACATAGACAAAAGAACTTACACAGTGCAGGATGGGCCAGGACATGACATGGTACTGATTTTGTGGTGAGTGTCCCAAGAATTCAGAAAGAAAAGTCTCTCATTTGTCCTGCACTCTGGAGTCCCAGAGCTGCAGAGGACTAAGTTTAACCTTGAAAGACTAAGGCTTTGGATGTGTCAAGAGAAAGTGACATTTCTATAATAACAGAAGAAAAAGACAAAGTACTAGCTTATGTTTGTGTAGAGCTTACAAAGGGTATGATGTATAAAATGCATCACTCCTTGATCAGTCTTTACAGATTATGGGGATGTTCTGGGGACAGTAGGGAGACCTCTCTGGCCAGAGCAAAGGGTGAAGATGATAGAAAAAGTTACACACAGAGGATGGGACTACACATGGGATGAAATGAAATAAATGGAGGCTGTACCAGAGCACAGTTTCAAAGTTTTAGAGACAGAGAAGTATTATATACTTTTTATTCACTTTTCCAGGCATCTTGGAGAAGTGAACAGAGCACAGGTTTTGGAGACATACAGACTGGGTTTGAATCCCAGCTCTATGTCTCTGTTTCCTTTGGGTTTACTTTCTTTACTCATTTCTAAGCCCCTGTTTTCCATGTTAGAAATGTTCCTGACTTGCCTTGTGGTCTTTGTCTATTCATAGTTAAGCATTAGTGAGGGGCTAAAGTTCTTAAAGGAAGCTCTGAGTGGGGAGTCGCAGCAGTGGCATGAAAGGGCTTGTCTCAGGGTGGGGTTCTCTATAGGGTAATCAGATCCAGACCAGTCAATTCACTGGGGGGGGAGGGGCTCCCAAATGTCAAATGTTCATATCTATAGATGTTTCCTCTTTTGCTGGTCAATGTTCTCCAGGAAGCATTCTCCATTTTCTGGCTGGTGGAATACAAGTCTGAGGGCCATGTTTCTGAGAGCCAAGCTGGGGCTGGGAGTGGGGACCCTCTCCAATCAGAACACAGACTGTCACTGACCCCCTTTTTTGCAATGCAACACCTTCCCCTGGGCCACAGCTGGGATGTGTCCCTGAGGACATGAAGTCTCCAAGACATGCTGTGTCTACTGTTAACTTCTGTAGAAGGCAAACCTCGCATCAGCAGGCACCGGGAAGGGAAGGGTGCCTATCTGGACAAGACAGTGAACGAGATTTTGGGGTTGCAGCTGCTCCTTTTAAAGATGTTGAACCAATCCTTCTCTTCCCAGCTTCCCCTTGCACCTCTAATCCGGAGGTACCTGGAGCCTCCAATTTGTGAGTCTTCCTGGAGTCCCGTGATATGAACTGGCCTTTTTCTTGTTAGCTTTTCCACCTCCACCTCCCCCAGTCTGCTAAGTCAATTATCACTTGTCTTTGCTTTCCAGCTTCCAAAACTTTATTGTCATCGCTGGCCCACTGCCATATCCTTTCCTGGCTTCCTAGTCCTGTTGGGTTTGCGCCTTTAAAAAAACAAATTCCACTACTCTCATTTTAGAGAGGTTTAATGGAGAGAAGAGATAAACGCAGATGTTTAATCTACCCAGTTTCACTTAAAGTACACAGCACATGCTTTTAAATAGCATAGCAGTCAGGAGTCAGTTGCAATAACAGAAAAGGTTTATTCAGAGAAGTAGGTGCTTAAAATAACCTGGACTAACTAGAGGAATGGGGTTCAGGCTGGGCCTCCAAAAACAACCTTCAGAGCATGGCAGAACTGACCCTTCTGGAGAGCTGCTGCCTGACCATAGCCAGGAAACTGGGGAGTAGGGAGCTACTGTCCCAACTGCTGGCCCCACCTTGGCTGTAATTCAGAGATCAGGGGGCTGCCGCCATAACTGTGGGCTTCAAAGCCACACAGAACCTGCTAGGTCCATGTCAGCGATGCATGCCTAGGGCAACACTGCCTCTCTCCCCACTTACCTCAGTTCTGAATTCAAGTCTTATGTGCGGACATCTGATTGCTGTAATTTGAAACACAATGCTATGAGGGATCATGGAAAATGTTTTGCTTTTTTTTTTTAAAGCTTCCCAGGCCCCACACTGTAAAGAAGGAAGTTAAAACCACAGGGAAGTTAGAGCAGGTATTGAGGGCACCAATCTATGTATCCACCACAAAAGTTAAGATGTGTAGACAGCATTTTTTTTTTTTTTTTGAGACAGAGTCTCGCTTCCTTGCCCAGGCTAGAGTGAGTGCCGAGGCGTCAGCCTAGCTCACAGCAACCTCAAACTCCTGGGCTCAAACAATCCTGCTGCCTCAGCCTCCCAAGTAGCTGGGACTACAGGGATGCACCACAATGCCTAGCTAATTTTTTCTATATATATTAGTTGGCCAATTAATTTCTTTTTATTTATAGTAGAACCGAGGTCTCGTTCTTGCTCAGGCTGGTTTCGAACTCCTGACCTTGAGAGATCCGCCTGCCTCCGCCTCCCAGAGTGCTAGAGTTACAGGTGTGAGCCACCGCGCCAGCCTAGACAGCATTTTTTAACTGGACAGTAGGATTTACTCCCATTGTCTTTCTCACCTCATCTAATTTCCTACTTCTTCCCAGCCTTCAGGATTAAAGTCTAAAAGCATCCCCTCCTTCCCTTTGCTCAGGGGTCACCTAACTTTTTCTTTAAAAGGTCAGAGGCTTTTTGTTTTAGGCTTTTGAAGCCACAGAGTCTCCGTTACAACTATTTGTCATTACAGGAGAAAAGCAACCATAGACAATATGTAAACAAATGAGTGTGGATCCAGCAATACTTTATTTACAAAAACAGGAGTCTGGCTGGATTGGCCTGAAGCCATAGTTTGCAGACCCCTGACTTTGCTTATATGAGTGGTCTTCAAAAAGTTCAGGGAAAATGCATATTATGAAAAAACTGTGCATGGATTTCAAAAAGGTTTTGCACCAAAATAAACTCATACTAATTTGTCATAACATGCCTGAAGAAGATCTATTTTGAGGCATTAAGGATCTAGTCAAAGCAAAAGTGGACCAGTCAAGAGCAAAGGTCATGGCAACAGTTTTGGGGCATACTCAAGTCACTTTGCTTGTTGATTTTCTGGAAGGCCAAAGAACAGTAACATCTGCTTGTTATGAGGGAGTTGTGAGAAAGTTAGCCAAGGCTTTAGCAGAAAAATGCCCAGGAAATCTTCACCAGAGATTCCTTCTCCACCATGGTAATGGTCCTGCTCATTCCTGTCATCAAACGAAGGTACTTTTTACAAGAGTTTTGGTGAAAAATCATTAGGCATCCACCTTGCAGTCCTATTTTGGCACCTTCTGATTTCTTTTTATTTCCTAATCTTAAAAAGAGTCCACAAGGGGCACCCATTTTTCTTCAGTTCATAATGTAAAAAAAAAAAACTGCATTGAATGGTTAAAATCCCAGGCCCCTCAGTTCTTTAGGGATGGATCAAATGGCTTACAAAATGTCTTGAACAGGTTGGAGCTTAAAAGGTTGGAGTTTAACAGGTTGAAAAGTAAAACTTATATTTTTATTTTTGTCTTTTAAATCCATTTTTCCACTTTTCTGAAGTCCCCTCGTACTGTCCATTAACTCAATAAATACTTAATGAGCACCTATCACGTGCCAGGTACTGTTCTGGGGTGGAGGGTATAGCAATCCCTGAGACAGACGGCACCCCTGGGATTTCCACCTCCCACCCCCTGCCCATTCTTCTGCCTACCTCATGCTCATATTTAATATGCATTGTGGGTCAGCCTTCCTTGACTTTCTTCTTCCCAGCCAAGGTTCATTTGTTTCCCTCTCTCTGAGCGCCCATAGCATGCTGTGCACACTATGGTCCTCTGCAGCAACCCTTTGCACAAGCCTTGTCTGCTGATGCATCGGATTCCTGGCAGCACTGCAAACTCCTCAAGGGTGAGGATGACCTTCTCTTTGCCTCATATCTGCACGGAGCCTGGCACAGAATCAGTCTGTGGTTAGTGTTTGTCGAACTGACTTTAAGAAGCCTTTGTGGAAACCTTGGGAAAAACATTAGACACAGTTATGGGCAGAGAGGTCGGGGGTGGGGTGGGGTGGGGCAAGAGGCCTTTTAGGTTCCCTATTCAGATGAGAATGTTTATGGACTGGATTATGATATAATTTACACACACTAAAATGAACCTCTTGCACGTCTGCATGTGGGTGAGTTTTGACTAATGTTTGCTTCCTTGTGAATGCCACAACAATCAAGATACAGGACATTTTCATCGCACCCAAAGTTCCTCATACCTCTTTGCAGTCAACAACTGCAACCCCACCCTCAAGCCCGGGCTCCAGGCAATCACTGGTCTGCTGTCTGTCACTGTTTGTGAGTTTCATCTGTTCTGAAGCTTCATACAAATGGAATCATACTGTGTGTGCTATTTTGTGACTGGCTTCTTCACTCAGCGTTATGTGTCGCTTGTATCAGTAGCCCTTTTTATGGCTAGGTAGTATTCTATTTATGCACATACCCCAGACTGCCTATCAGATAAGAATTTGAAGGAAAAAATATATGTAACCCCTCCCCAGAGCCCACCGTGGGAGACTAAGAAGGCTTCTATGTGGCCTGAAATGTACAGGTGGGTGTTATCTCTGAATGAGGATCCCAAATAGTTGGGGGTTGAGGAGCTGCTGATGCAATTGTGACCCCACAGACACAGGACCCTCTAGATCCACACCTGATGTATTGCCAGGATCAAACATGTAAGATCTACCACATGTGGGCAATGCTGTCCTGGAATATTTTTAGTTTATTAATATAATAGAAGGTTGAAAGAATGGAAGTGGCCCAGTGTCCCCAGCCCAGGGCTGCCCCTCCTGCAGTCATCTATTCCAGTGTTCAGCTACCTTGGCTTCCCTAAACTCATTCCTTCTAACCACCTGCAGTCACCTGTTGCCCCTGTTCCCCCTGGTTTTATCTTTCCCAGGGGCAGAGGGAGGCCGGTCCCACCCTCTGTAATATAGCCACCCACACTAGATCTATATCATCATAAGGCTAATAGTCCCTTAGGTTTAGATAACACTTTTCCACTTTACAAAGCACTTTCACAACAATTATCTCCTTCAAGCTGAGCTGCAGTCCTGTGACAAAGGCTATTTATTATTCTCATCTACATTTTACAGGTGAAAAAAACTGAAGCTCAAAGAGGTTAAGTGATTTCTCTGAGGTCCTACAGCCAGGACCTGGTGGAGCTGGGACTCGAAATCAAGTTTCTGGCTGGTGGTCCTTTGCACCATCTCCTGCACCTGCTGGCCTCCTACATTCCTAAAGAGTGCAGGGCGTGCCTTGGGCAACCATCCTTTATTGTCACATCTGCTGAACTCTTTGAGGGATAAGCAGCATCCATTTGCTGAGCTCCTGAAATACAAGAGACAAAGTGTGTTGAGAAGATGATAACAACAAACAGCGTTTGTAAGTATCAAGGCTGTGTTAGGTTTTGTACCAAATGCCTTTCACAGGCTCACCTCTAATACAGCTGCCATACATGGCAGGCATTATTACGCCTATTTTACAGTCGAGGAAGCAGCCTCAGAGAAGCTACATTGCCCAAAGTGACCTGCTGTAGCTCTAGAAATTTCCCTAGCCTCTCACAGTGATTGGGAACCGTTGACCACGCATAGGCTTTGACGTCGGGCATGCCTTGGTTCAAATGCTGGCTCTACCACCAGCTTGCTGTATGACCTTGAGCTCTGAGTCTGTTGTCTGAAAAATAGGAGGGGTAACTCCTCATTCGCAGAGTGCTCTTCTGAGGATTAGATGTCACTCTCAGCCAAGGTGTGGTCAACGGGAGTGATGATCAAGCACCAAACTGGATCCAGGAAGGTGCTGGGGCCCTTCGGGCTGGAGAGGAGCAGGCAGGATAGCAGCGTGTGTCTGTCTGCCATGCCGGAGGAAGCCAGGCTGTGGGCTCAGTATTTACACCTTTGGAGGTCTTGTCCAGTGATGCCTTTTGTCTGTAGGTGTAGACTTCTGAAAATAAGCACAGCTTGGTTAAAGTTACTTTGACATAATAAAGTCCTCTGGAAACCAGTTTGTTCTCTGCCTGTTTACTACAGTTCAACACCTGTCATTTCTGTCTTTCTCCTCTTCATCCCGGTATTGAGTAGAAGATTCCTCATGGGTACAACTCTCCCTCTATTGCCCCTGGCCTGCAGGGTGAAAGCAACGCCAAAGTGGGCAGTGTGCTTAATGCCACACCACATCCGGTGGAATGTGCTGGTTTGGATAGCTTGAGCTCCAACCAGAGAGAGCACTGTTGAAATGGAAATGCACTGTCATCCAAACAGTGAATGGCGTGCCACACCCTGTGCCAGCTCAGTGCCAGCCTTGTGCCAACCTTGTGCCAGCCCAGTGCCAGCCTTGTTCCAGCACAGCCCAAAGGCAAAGCACATTGTGCACAGAGTGTAGGAGCCAACAGTGGGTACTGGCCAAGGTGAGGCAAGAGGTGCTCTGCTCGGGGGGAGCTTCTGACCTCTTGGGTGGAGCCCAGGGGCTTCAAGGGTAATCCTTTATGAGGACTGGGTGAGTGGGGACTGTTGGAATCAGGAGAGAAGACTGACTCGATTATTGGGGATCTGATTCTCCATGCAGGCTCTGAATAAGTGATCTGGCTTACATCTGTCTGTCAACCAATTTATGCACAAGTATTTACTCAGCTCTTGGTATGGCCCTGGCTTTGGGTTCAGGGTGAACAAAGAGAGATCTCATGGAGCTCCCATCTAGCCATGGGCCCCACCTGCCTTGCTGACAACTCCTTGCATCCATATCTTTTGGCTGGATTTGGATGTGGTTATTTTTCCATTCATACTGGATTGGACTCAGAAGCCCTGGGCTAACAGTGACTAGCAGTGTAGACTGGATTACTTCACCACTCTTTCTCCCATGGCTTCCTGTTACTTAAATAAGGCTCTGTATGGTCTTTCCTCATCTCCTACCCTTCTCTCTCCTGCTTTCTGTGCTCCTGGTCCTCAATTGGGCTGTGCTTCCTTCTATCACAGGCCCTTTGTACATGTTATCCCTCTGCCTGGCTGTTCTCTGTGGTGATCCTCCTGATCCCCACCTGCCCATGCTCACACCCTGACATGTGGGTGGGACTTGTGACTTGCTTCTAACCAATAGAATTGGCAAAGGTGACAGGGCTGTCACCCCTTGAACATATTAATTTATGTAAGATTGCATCTTGCTCACCAACTTGCAGACTCCCTCTAGAGTTTTCCCTCCCCTCATCCCCTCCACCCCACAAGGAAATGAATTCTGCCAGCAGTCCAAGCATCCACATGAGCATTCAGCTCTGGCTCACACCTTGCTTGCAGCCTTACAGAAGACCAAGCTGAGCAAAAAGTGTGACATATTAATTGTGTTGTTTAAACTGCTATATTTGTTGTGTTTTTTTTTTAAAAGTGTGTAAATTTATTATTTTCTATATGCAGCATAAGAAACCAATATATTCTCTAATATTAATTAGCTGACTCCTATTCATTCCTTACCATTCCCATCCCACTCAGATTCATCTTCTCAGGGCAGCCCACCCCACCCTCTGTGCCAAGGCACCACCTCCTTGTCATAGGCTCTCATGCCACTGTGTGCCTCTCCTCCTCATGACCTATCCAGTTATAATTGTGTGAGTATTAAATTCCTATCTGCCCCTCCACTGAATAGCTGTGCATTCCATGAAAGCAGCCCATTCCGTTCTCTGCTTTTTCTCCAGGACTAGCATGGTGCCTGGCACATGCAAGGTGCTCAGTTAATGTCTTTTGAATAAATGAATGATTTGTAGGACATTCAGAGTGAGGAGGAGTGGAGTATCCAGTTTCCCATTCTTTTTAGCGATAAAATGTGTAAGTTTTAGCTGGGCATATGACTACCCAACCATAGGCTCCATTTCCCAGCCTCCCTTGCAGCTAGTTGTGGTTATATGACTAAATTAGGACCCTGGGATGTAAATGAAAGTGTCGTGTGCAACATGTGGATCATCTCTTGAAAGGCAAAGTGGCTTGCTCTGGACATTGTCTTTTCCCCATCCTGCCAGCTCAGACATGGTAACACTGCACTAGCAGCCTTGGACCCAGAGATGGAAGGGTCATGTTGAAGATGACAGTAACTGGCCACCTTAGTTTCAACAACCTTTTGGAGCAGAGCTGTCAACCTCCCCTAGACCACTTGTTTCATGAGAAATAAACTATTTCATTTAAGCAGTAGTATCACGGGGTCTATAGCAGTTTAGCTGTACCCTAATTGATATAGTCCCTGAGAATAAAGCAGGTGTCCCGTGTGTGCTTGCAGACATAGTTGTCCTCTAACACTGTCATGGGAAAATGCTCCACCCTGACACATCTTACATAAGCTTTGCTGACAAGTCACAGAGAAGACCTGTTTCTGGCTGCCAGTTTCTCACTAGGACCCAAAAGCTGAGGCTGGGGCTAAAACAAGGCAAGCAACATACTTGAGTGTAATACTTAAGGAGACACTTACTTTCAGGCTTTTTCAAGTGTAGGGTCAGCAGTAGGAGTGAGTGCCTCCTTAAATTTTGTACCCTGGGAGCCTCGGGGTACCTCTCCCTAGCCCAGCTCAGACATTTTCTTTGTAAGATTTGCTTTCTGACCTACCTGCTAGTGAAGTGTTTGACTTCCCTACTAAGAATTCTTACCAAAATAAGCAAACAGGTTTATATATGGTTCGTAAGTACAAAAATTATAGTTTTTTAAAAAGTATATAAATATCTGACTGGAAGGATGCACATCCAAAAGATAGCAGTAACCCTAACCTTTGGAAGTTTGCGTTACTGGTGACTTTTTTCCATTGTCTTTTTTTATGTTTTACAAATTTTCTGCACTCTGTAAATGACATTTTTGTAGCTAGGGGGAAAGATAGTATTAAAAAATTGTTTTTCCACTATTCCTCTTTTCCAAATGTGACCCATTCTACTTGGACTAAGCACCCTCCTGTCTTCTTCCCTTCTGGGGAGTGCTTTCCCATGAGGCTCTCTGATCTCTTATCAGAGATTACACAAATAGTCTCACAGGGTCTCATCCCACAGACCTCCCAGACAGGCCCAGACATTTCTGAATCTACCGCAGGGCTGGGACAAGCTGCTGCGGGTGCTGTCTTCCCTGAGGGCACCCTGGAAGGAGATGCAATGGATTAAAGGCACCCACCTAACTTCTACCTCCCTCCCTGCGTTATTCCCAGGGTGGCTCAGTCTACTTGACACCTGGGGGCTGGGGTATGATAGGAGGGATTTGAATCCTGACTCTGCTGTGTATAAGCCACATGACTTTGGGCAAGTGATTTAGTCTCTGTGCTTAAGTTTTCACATCCCTAAAGTGGAGATAACACGAGTCCTCATAGGGTCGTGTTCTGGACTGAGTATGAAATGTGAAGTGTGGATCACAGCCTGGCACAGGGTGACTCAACAAGAGGGAGTAGGTGTTGGTGTTGTTACTGACACCCCCACCGGAATACCTCACTCTCATCTCAAACACAGTATCAGACATGCTAAACTCCTGATCACCCCAAACCTATCTCCCCAAACCTGTTCCTCTGCAGGCTTAGGTCATGGCACTACTTAGTAAAGGCTCAGGCCAGAGTGGCATCCTTGATACCTCCCTCTTTCAGTCCCCAAATCCAATCCATGGCCAAGCCCTGGTGACTCTGCCTCCTAGCTATCTTGCAACTTCCTGTCCCCTGTTTCCCTTACCTCTCACCTGGAAGACTGAGCAAGCCTCCTAATTATTCTCCCCATATCCTTCTTTGGCCTTCCAGTCCTTATCTTCATTGCAGTCAGAGAGATCTTAAAGTACAAATCAGGTCTTGTCATTCCTCTGCTCAAAAACCTTCATGACTTCCAATTGCATTTAGACAAGACAAGGTTCCTGAGACCAGCCCAGTCTGACCTCTGCTCACTCTACCAGTCTCCCCTTATACCCTCTCTCCCTCAAGGTGCACCAGCCTCACAGATCTTCTGTGGGTTCCTTGAAAACACCAGCCCTCTGCAGCTTTAAGGGCCTTGAATGTGCTTTCCTCTGCCTAAGACACTCTTCTTTCTCTCTTGTCCTGGGTCACTCATAGTCTTTCTTTAGCCTGACCACACTTTCCACAAAGAGGCCTTCTCTAACCCCCAATCTAAACCAGCCCTTCCTGTTGTTTTCTCTCCCTGTGCTTTCCTTCAAGGCGTGTTTCACATACTACAATGATTAAAAAAAAAAGTATCTGTGTGTTCCTTGAATGTCTATCTGTAAGCAACTGAGGTCTTACTGAGTCCAAAAGCCCAGGAGGAACTGAATCCTGGCAGCAGTCATGTGCGTGAGCTGGGCGGAGCATGCTTCCCAGTGCAGCTTTGAGAGGCTAAGCCGCGCCCAGACGCCCGGCCCACAGAAGCCATGGTGCAATAAATGGTGGTATTGTTAGCCACTCAGTTTGGGGGTAACTTGCAGTGCAGCAATAGATAACTAGTACGGCCACTAAATTGATCTCTGAACCTGCAAATGGGCAATGACCTATAAATTGAAAAGCACTGATCTAGTTCTAAGTGCAAGGCCTGTGCTGGGCATTCAGGGATGAATAAGACCTGGTCATTGCCTTCAAAGAGCTGTTAGTGTCTTTTGAAGATCTAAAAATTTGCTAGGATGTATGTATTTCTGGAGCAGGGTTCAAGGAGGTGACAATAAAAGTAAGTGAAAGGCTCACCGAGGCTGAGGGAGACCATTGTGATAAGCGTGGGGGTATCTTGGTTGGGGAGTCCTCAATGGGGAAAACATGGGCTTCACAGGAGAACCCAAAGGAGTTTCCACAGCTAGAGAGGCTGGGGACAGGGAGGAGGAGCCCATGAGGAAGAACTCCGCTCCGGGGAAGGATCAGAGCTGCCACAAATCTTATGTGACCTTCAACTGTGGTTGGAGCTTGAGGGTTACTAGCAGGCTGGGGGAGAATGGCTAGGGCTGCTGTGAGGACTAAATGAGTAAACACGTATAAGATGCTGAGGACAGTGTCTGCTGCTTACTAAGTGCTGTGTATTGTGGCTGTTGTCATTTTGTTTGCGTCATCTAGTTCTGGCCCCGGCAGTGCTCATCAGCAACTTTCTCAGTTCTCCCCCCCTCACCTCCCTGTAGCACTCTGCCCTGTGGCCCAAGCCCTCAGCTGGAGCCTTCTAGGACCCCTGACTTCTGGGGGCCAGCCCTGCCCTCTCACCCCCAGCGGCCACATTCAGGTGTCTCCCTCCTCAGACCTTGTCACTTCTCACTGTGCACGCACTGCCCCATCCCCTGAGATGATTCTTCTCTTGCATGTTTTTAGCCAGAGCCCCTGGCCTATGAGACTCCAGCCCTGCTTTCTCTCTCTGTACCTCCAGACTTCTACTTCCAAGGCTTTGTCAGACGTCGCCAAGTGGACGTCCACTTAACATGATCCCCAATGTATCCCAAACCCTCCTCCTCTTTACTCATGCCTACACCAGCAAGTCTTCCTGATAGCTTCGCACCCAAGAGCGTTGTCCCCTATGTCCACCACCTCTCCAATACATTTTCTTCTTTTTTTTGAGACAGAGTCTCACTTTGTTGCCCAGGCTAGAGTGAGTGCTGTGGCATCAGCCTAGCTCACAGCAACCTCAATCTCCTGGGCTCAAGCAATCCTTCTGCCTCAGCCTCCCGAGTAGCTGGGACTACAGGCATGTGCCACCATGCCCGGCTAATTTTTTCTATATATATTAGTTGGCCAATTAATTTCTTTCTATTTATAGTAGAGACGGGGTCTCACTCAGGCTCAGGCTGGTTTTGAACTCCTGATCTCAAGCAATCCTCCCGCCTCGGCCTCCCAGAGTGCTAGGATTACAGGCGTGAGCCACCGCGCCCGGCCTCATTTTCCTCTTCTATCCTCATATTAATTTCCAAGTCCTACAGAGTCTATTTCAGAAGGATCTCTTGAATCTGTCCTTTTTCTGTTCCCTGTACAACTACTTAAGTCAGGTCTGTCTTCCCCACATAGGCCACCAAAAGGGCTTGCTCATGGGCCCTTCCATAGCTTAATGGTGTATGTTAGGCTATGGAGTTAGAATACTGATTCTACCACTTAGTAGATGTGTGACCTTTGACAACCTCTTTAACTTCTCAATGCCTTAGTTTCCCCATCTTTAAAATGAGGCTGTTAACAGGTGTGTGTGTGTGTGTGTGTGTGTGTGTGTGTGTGTGTGTGTGAGAAAAGAATGATGTAAAGTGCCTGGTAGAAAAATTGATGGTTCTTTGGGTCACTGTGCCATCCTGCCCTAATAATTCAACACCGGGCCAGTCACTCAAGCTATAATAGGATGAAACATTAGTGAGAACAAAAAATTATAAATTGTATTAATTAAATTATAATTAATTTAATTATAAAATTAAATTTGAAATAATAAAAGACCCAGTAAAGGTCATTTTTCATAGGAGTAAACATATGTATAATGCCATATTAAACCAATATGTGATTTGAGATCAGAAAGAATGAGTCATTGATCTTGTAAATAAGCAACTTCGGCCTTTCTGCCTCCACTGCCATCATGGAGCCTGTGGAGAAGCTTGTGGGGAAGGGGACAAAAAAGGAAGCAGGTCCTAAAGTCCCACCCCATAGAAGACAGAATCATAGGTGCTGCCAGTTTTGAGCCGTTTCTCCAAGAGAGAATCAAAGTGAAAGAGAAAGCTGGGAATCTCCTAACAAATTGTTGCTCAAAGGTGTTCGAGCTCTTCCAGAGGAGGCAGTCCCATCTCCCTGTAGTTTGCTAACCTCTACTGGAAATATCTGATGGTCAAAAGCTTTTGTTTACATTAAACTGAAATGGATCTGCCAGGGACTTCCTCTAGCTCTAGTTCTGCCCTCTGGCAGAACAAGGATCATTATATATAAAAGGCCTTCATGTATTTTAATATGGTTTTCAGACTCCCACAAGCCTTTTATTTTATAAACAGCTGACTTCCACAAATAATTGCTCACAGATCCTTTATCAGCCAAGGTATGCCTGCACCTACCGCACCAACCGCATGCTCTTTCCAGAGCTGTCTTCTCCACAAGTGCCAGAACTAGGATCCCTAAACCAGCCACTTAACGCTGCTGAGCAAGGAGCTGCGTGCTGCCAGAGGCTGTCTCAAACCATACATGTCTTGTATGGTGGCTCTCCAATGTTGATATGCCAAATGACACCCAAATGTCACCAGTCCATGGTGAAATGAGAAAAAATAAATAAGAACAATGTGGATAAGTTTGTTACTTTCTTCCTATATTATGTACTGCCCAAGTCCTTTTTAAAAATAAAACTGTAAGGGTAATAGTTTGCATGGTTCATTTGTTATGATAAAATACCAGGAATCCTATATTAATGAGTCCTATGTCTTTTAGAATTGTACTGGTCCTGGCTGGGCTTGGTGGCTCACACCTGTAATCCTAGCACTCTAGGAGCTTAAGGTGGGAAGATTGCTTGAACTCAGTAGTCCGAGACCAGCCTAAGCAAGAGCAAGACCCTGTCTCCACTAAAAATAGAAAATAAATTAGCTGGGCAACTAAAAAAATAGAAAAAATTAGCCAAGTGTGGTAGCATGTGCCCATAGTCCCACTTGGTAGGCTAAGGCAGGAGGATTGCTTGAGCCCAGGAGTGAGAGGTTGCTGTGAGCTAGACTGACAGCACAGCACTCTAGCCCAGCAAGAAAGTGAGACTCTGTCTAAAAAAAAACAAAAAGAAAAAGAATTGTACTGGTCCATGAAGACCAAAATTTGGAACCATTGCCCTGGCCTTGCCTCCCTTGCTGATATACCAATGTTCTCTAATCCAGCCCTTGCCTCTTAAACACCTGTCATATCACAAGATACTATGACTCACAAATAATTTTTTGATAAAAGAAAGAAAGAGGCTGGGTGCAGTGGCTCATACCTGTAATTCCAGCACTTTGGGATGCCAAGGTGGGAGGATCGCTTGAGGCTGGGAGTTTGAGATCAGCCTGAGCAACATAGTGAGACCTCATCTCTGTAAAAATTTTTAAAAAGTAGGCAGGTGTGGAGGCTTGCACATGTAGTCTCAGCTACTTGGGACTTTATACATATAAAAAAGGAAGAAAAGAAAAAAAGAAAAAGTGATGGTTCTATTTTTGGTATAAACATTATTGTTATTATTATTCCAAGTCACCCTATACTCTATTCCTTCATCCCAAAGTTCTTCTCTTATCCCATTACTCCCTTGCACAAAGGTTTTCAAAAGTTCTCCATTACCTGCTGTGGGAAATTGCTTCAGTTATGATCTTTAATATGTTTACTCCTCCTGTACTTAAACCCTTGGATGGCTCTTCCACATCGACTCTGGGCCTGGCCATGTTTTGGCTAATGGGGTAATAGCAAATTTGTGCCACAAACTGAGGCTTTAAGAGTGTTTTTGCTTTGAGGTTTGCCTGGATGGCCTCCTGGGTGATGAGAGACCATGTGGAACAAGGCCACAGTTTATCACAGCTGAGGCCTCTAGGCCAACAGCCTGCTCACTGCCAGTCATGTGAGTGAGGCTGAACAAGACCATCCAACCCCAGCCAGGTGCCTGCTGACTATAGAGATCAGCCAAGACAGTGCAGACCAGAAATCCTGTTCAGCTGACCAGAAATAACTGTGGCTATAAGTCACCAAATTCTGGAGTGGTTTGTTATACAGCAAAAGCTAACTGAAACACCCAGTAAACCAAGCACCAGCTCCTCTTCCTGGCATCAGAGATTCTCACAATCAGGTCAGGGTACCTTCTCATATCATTCTCACAGCTTCCTTATTCCCCAAGCTTCAGCCAAACGTGAACACTTAGTATTCCCCAGAATACTTTATACTTTCTTGCTTCTAAGCCTTTGCTTAGCTGAGCCTTCCTCTAGAAATGGTCTTCCCTTCCTTATTCCTTTTCCACTCTCACCTGCTTCTTGGCCTTCTATGCCTACTGAAATTCAACCCAGCCTTGAAGACTTACCCAAGTATCACCTCTTCCTGCAGTTGGTGGGCATACTGGGAGCAACCTGTTCTTGAAACTTTTTACTGGGTACCATTGAACTCCAATTTCTTTTTGTTGCAATACAACAGTCTTTTCCGAGACAGAAGCTGTATTCTTGGTTGTACAATAGCGCTGATATGAGAGAGTTATTTCCTTTTTAAATCTATTTAAATCATTCTGAATAAACCAAGGGGCTGATGGATCAGTCCCATATCCCTAATGCTTGTTAGACTTCTTTTATAACAAAGGGAATAGGCTTTAGACTCACCCCTTTATCAAGCAACAGTAATGTGCTAGCATTTAGTAACATTGTTTCATTTTTATTATATTTATTTTTAAGGTTACTTTTTTATCTATGGCAAGTGCTACTAGTTTATCATTTGTAGAATGATATAAAGTTTCTTTTTAAAATGACATTTTTAAGTTAAAAAGTGAGTTAACTTGAAGAAAAAACCCGTAAGTAAATAATAGTATAGTAAACCATCTTGCTGATCTGTAGTGTGTGCTGATTTCTGCAGTGGAAATTTTCCCACCACGCCTATTTCAAGTAACCAAGGTGATTGCACTGAATCCAGAATTGAGGAAAGACATGCAGAATGAGCAAGCTCTCTGAGTCTGTACAAGTGACTCCAGCTCACCACTGGGTGGGGCTCAGATATAGCAAAATCAGGAAGGTGGCAGGGCAATGGCTGAAGCTTGGGACGTGTTTTTTTAGAGTCGCTTTTTGTATCGATCTTATTCCCCATAGTAGAGCGCATGTGCCTTGAGGGGACTGACTGCTACTTGCTCATTTTTGCAAACCCTGAAGTACCTGGCAGGGGGTTGTGGTGGGCACATCTCACCAGGCTGAACCTTCTGGAAGGGGGACTGGATGAACTGCTTTTCTGCCTTAGGATGGCAGTGACTTGGAGTTTCTGGCTGTTGGTAACTCAGCTCCAGGCAGGGGTGCAGCCCTTGGTGGAAGGCACAGGAGGGCACAGGATGATGCAGGGGCAGGGGGAGAGGGTGTCTGA
Source organism: Microcebus murinus (assembly GCF_040939455.1). NCBI lineage: Eukaryota > Metazoa > Chordata > Mammalia > Primates > Cheirogaleidae > Microcebus > Microcebus murinus. The sequence continues at coordinate 52,810,833 of NC_134117.1, read as the reverse complement.
CTCACACTTGATGAGACTTCACATTTTGTTTTCATCCAAACGTACTTCTCCCTTAAGAGGTGTGAGATAAGGGCTAATATAAGGAGAATAGAATGGAAAAGGAGAGATTTAAGGTGTTATATTGTATTAAGGCCTTGTATAATATTAGGCCTACTGTAATGAAGTACCATAAGTGGGGTGGCTTACCAATAGAAATCCATCGTCTCACAGGTGTGGAGGCTAGAAATCCGAAGTCAAGGTATTGGTAGGATTGGTTCCTTCTGAGAACTGTGAGGGAAGGATCTGTTCTAGGCCTTTCTATTTAGATTATAGATGACCATCTTTTTCCTGTCTCTCTTCATAGTGTCTTCCCTCTATGCATGTCTGTATGTGAACAAATTTCCTCTTTTGATAAGGACACCAACCATAGTGGATTAGGGTCTACCCTAATGACCTCAATTTTAACTTGATTACCTCTGTAAAGACCCTATTTCCAATTAAGGTCATATTCTGGGGTACTAGGTAGGGTTTGGGACTACAATATCTCTGTGTGTGTGTGTGTGTGTGTGTGTGTGTGTGGTGGTGGTAGTGGTAGGTGGGGAGGGGACACAAATCAACCCATAACAGGCCTTGAGATTGCATCTAGAAAATTTCTAGGGGGAAGTGGTCCCCATCAGGGTTTTCAATTATAAGAGATGAGATGTTGGCTCTGTCTATAGGATAGTGTCCCCTCAACAAGTGCCCTGAGAATTTATATTGCCCAGTGAAGGGCAGACCCACCAGGAAATAGCCATATAACAATCTGTCATAGCACAAGAATTTTCCTTTCTGCAGGTGGCTTGCAAAGCTTTCAAGCGTGAGCACAGGCTGTGTCCAAGCCCTAGCAAACACCTGAGTCTTTCTCTGTTCATAGGTGAGGGGTGTATGGCTTCTAACTCAGGTGGCCAGGCTTGGAGCCAGTCCCTAAGTGGCCAAAGCCTTTGAAGGTGCTCTGATCTCTCCAGAGGAGCCTGTTTGTTTGGTCAGTTGAGCTGCTTCATTGAGAAGCCTCGCCGGAGTTCCCTTGCACAGGCCTACCTTCCTGATGCTCTCACTTGCTATTCTGAAACTGCAGGTAGCAATGACTGTCTTGAGGCTTCTAGACCCTAGTAGCAAGGGATAAAATTTTGCCAACTGATTGCACTGAATGGAGTCAGTAAACATAGTGATTGAAAATCTTAGCACTGTTGATATATATTTACTGAGCACCCACTATGTGCTAGGTAATGTGGGAATATTTATTGGGCACTGTGGTAGATTGCAAAATTAGCCCCAATTCTCCACTTATCCTGTACCCATGTTCTTTGTGATGTGACTTTGCTTCTCCTCCTATGAGGAGGTGGAGTCTATTTCTTCTTCACCCTTGGATCTGGACTGGCCTTGCAATTTTCTTTAGTCAAGACAACTGTGGAAATGAAGCAGTGCTAATTTTGAGCCTAGACCTTCAGAGACCTTTCACGATTCCACTCTTGCTCTTAGGACCCTGCAGCTCCATGTGAACAAACTTGGGCTAGCCTGCTGGTAGATTGGAGACATGCAGCCCACTTGCCTCAGCTGACAGCTAGCCACCCCTCAGAAGCAGAGGCCTCTGAATGCCTGGCAACTGACCCCAGATGTATGAGGGAGTCCAGAAGAACTGCCCAGCCAAACCCAGCCTAAGAAACTGACCCATAAAATCACAAACTAAATTAGCCATCATTTTAAGCCACATCTAAATCGTGGGGTGTTTTATTACGCAGCAAACACTGACTGATACAAACACTTAGCATATGCCAAGCTCTGGTACTTGAAGTCAGGCAGAGTCTTGTGCACAGATGGTATAATTATGTGTATAATGCAGTAAGTGCTCTGGAGAAGCAAACACAGCAGGAATAGAAGAGGTGGCATTTGAGCTGGGGAGGAATCTTGTCTCTGTGGAGTTGGAGGGTCCAGGATAAACTTCCTGGGGCAGGGGATTGGCTAAGGTAAAGAATGAATGTGGGAAACCCCAGGCTGGGGCCATCATTTGGCAGTATTTACTGAACCCTTACTATGTACTCAGAAACACTGTACTAGCTGTCTCAGGTTTGCATGTGGCCTGGCAGGGGAGAGGAGACATCCATGTGCAAATGTTGGCCAGAAATGTCAGGCTGGTGTTCAGTAAAACAGAAGTAGCTATGTCTGCTTTGTCCAGAGTACAAGTATCTTGGCTTGGGCAGAATGGGACTCCACTCATTTGTTATTTATATCTGGTATTTGGTATATGTCTGGCAGGGATTCAGTGGTAAAGGATCAGAAAACAGGGCTGCTCAGGCATCCACTCAACTGATAACCCCTTGAGGGCACAGTCTGTGTCTGAGTCTTCCTAGTGTACTGGGAGACACCGGGCCTTGCATATACTAAGCATTCAGTTTTGAAAGACTGATTTTGTAGATATTTACCCTCCTCTTTCTTTTATTCCTACTAACCTATAGTATTTGTTTCCTAGAGCAGCTTCAACAAGTTGCCACAACAACAGAAATTTATTCACTCACGGTTCTGGAAGCTATAAGTCCAAATCAAACTATCTGTAGGGCTGGCTCCCTTTTGGAGGATCTGAGGGAGAATTTATTTTCTTGCCTGTTCCTCGCTGCTGATCCTTGCCAACACGCTTGGGTACTCCTTGGGCACTCCTTGGCTCGTAGCTGCATCACTGCAGTCTCTGCTTCCATCATCCCATGGCGTTCTCCCTGCGTGTCTCTCTGTGCATTTCTTCTAAGAACACTGGGCACATTGGATTAGGGGCACACCCTACTCCAGTGTGACCTTATCTTAACTAATTACACCTGCAGTGACTCTATTTCAAAGTGAGGTCACATTCTGAAGTCCTGGGGGTTAGGGCCTTAACATATCATTTTTGGTAGTGGTGAGGTGGGGGGTTGGGGAGACAGAGTTCAACCCTTAACATCCATCAAGGCCCAAGGGAATGAGTTTTTCCTTGTCTGCCACCCCTAGCGGCAGAATTAAGTGTGCTTTCTTCAGGACTCCCCACCCCCACCCCCATACTTGATGTGTACTTCTTTTCATTAGAGCTTTTGACACCGTCAGCGTCCGGTTGAGGCAGGGGCCTCACTCTTTCGTCTTCCCGAGCGTCCCGCAGAGGGTGTGCGGTGAGCTCCCCGAGACGCCAGGCCCGTGCAGCGGCCCCTCCCCTGAGGCTCTCCCGTCAGGGCGCGGGCACTGCATTAGACGCTCCACGCGTTAATCCCCACCATGGCCTGTGAAGTAGCCATTTATGAATTTTAGTTCCTATTTTATAGATAAGAACGTTTGGCTTTAGAGACGTGAGGTAACTTAGCGTAGCCAGAATTATCGCCTCTAAAAACCTGAATGGGCACCGGGGACGTCACATGGAAAGTTCCCCACGCTCCATCCTCACGTTTTTTCAGATGACCCCTGACCCGGCTAGTTCAACTCCATTTCCTCGAGACACCCAGATCCGGAGCCTCGGAGCCACTGATCCTGGGATATGTTGCCCGTCCCCGTCCACACCTGGGCTCTCCGCAGCACCCTCCCTTCAGAAGCCGCACACAAAGCGGGGCCTCCCCGCAGACGGGAGCGCGCGGGCCGCCTTTAGGCGCGCGCCACTGCCGGGCGCGCAGGGCGGGGGCGCGCGCTGATTGGTTGCGCGAGGCCCGGGCTCTGGGCCTGCTCCCGCCCCGGCGCCGGTCCTGGCGCGGCGATTGGCCGAGCGGTCGCGCGCGCTCAGCCCGCAGCCCCGCGCGCCCCGCCCCGCCGGCGCGGAACTCGCGTGGGGCGCCGGCGGCGGCCGAGGGAGTGTGACTGCGCTGCGCAGGGCGCTAGGAGGCATTGTCGCCGTAAGTGGAGCCGAAGGCGGCCCGGAGCGGGGCCACACGCTTGGTGCCCCGCAAAGTAAACGTGGTCTGAGGCTAAGCGTTGCAGGGGCTGGGGGAGAGAGGGAGAGAAGTGCCCCGGTTTTTGCAGCGTTCCGTCCCCTCCCCCAGGTCACCCGGCGGAAAAGGGCAGCGGTGCGCCGGCCGCGGCTCCTGCGGTGCCCAGGGGCCCGGCACGCGCCGGCTCTCGCTGGCGCACCGCTGCAGGACCCCGAAGGCTCGGGGGAGTGGGCGCAGCGGTGCCAGGGAATAGGAGCCCGGGGAAGCGCTCCCTGGCGGGCCTCCATTCCCGGGGGAGGCGCCCTTGCCAGGAGAGGCTGCTGTGCGTTTCGTCCCTGAAGCGACACTTTCGTGGTTTGCTTCCGCTCCGGGGAGCTGCAGACGCCTGCTCCAGAGCGTCCTGTCGGCCTCCGGGCAGCGCGGAACCCTTGGCCATCTGAGATCGCCAGCGTCCCCCCGCCTCAGCCTGTTTCATTCTCTCCGTTCCCCGCCCGCCGGTGCCATTGGCTGTGGGCACCGGGCGGTGAGGCGGGGCCAGGCCGTGGGGCGCGGGGACCCTGGCTGGCCACCGCGCACAGTGCTGGGAGGTGCAGTCCGAGGATGCCTAGGTGCCCATAAGGGAACACGCGCGGGGCTCCCCGAACCCCAGGGCGCAAAAACGAGGCGCCAGCTGGTCCGGCTCACGCCCCAGCGGGCTTCTTCCCCTTGGATGGGAAAGTGGGTCAACTCTGTTCTGGTCTCAAGTGGGCCTTTGGGGCTACTTGGGTCCCAGCAAGCGCTCCGTCCCTCACCTCCCCACCCGCTCCTGGCTTGGCACGAAGGACAGGCCGGCTGCAGCCGGGGGGGGGGGGGGGGGGGGGGCAGCTCGCACATATGGCTCAGGAGGCTCCGGTTGCCTGTCGGAGCTGCTGCCAGGCTCTAAAGTTCCCAGCTGACCACACCAGTAACTAAATATAGGAGCAGCTGGTGCGGACGGGGTGTCGCAGTGGCTCCTTTGCAGCGATCTTGGGACTGCAGATAAGGTAGAATTTTTGCTGGTAACGACGGGAGTCTGAGGACCACGATCTGGGTTTAAGCAAAAATCGTCCCTTCCCCAGCCTTGTATCCAGGTGAAACCAGGTTATAGGGACAGGAGGGCTGTAGTGCCAGCTCCCATAAAACAGTACTTTCCCCCTCCAGCCAATTTATTATATTCAAACTTCCTCTCTGCACCTGTTTAATCACCTGTTGGTAATGCCTTAGTGTGGGAAGCACTTAATGGTTTGCAAAGTCCGTTCTCAAAAGTTACATATCAGTTATTATACTTCTCACAACAACCCAGTGAGAAAGGTGCTATTTCCATTTTACAAATGGGGCTGCTCCCAACACTGATAACTTTCTAAAAACTCGGGTTGGATTAGGCTACTTTCCTCAAAAAACTTCTCTTAGTTCCCTACAGAGAACCAGAGGACAGGTTTGTAAGAGGCCTATAGTTCCCTCCCCAGCAATCTGAGAACAGACTGGCTGCTGTCTCCCTCTCTCCCAAATCCCTTTGTGCACCTGCTGCTCAGACCTTCTCTGCTCTTCCCCCTGCCTATGCCATGTGCCTTCATGACCCCGACTCCCTGGGCCTGGTGCTGCCATCTCTTAGTAGGAGCTTGTTCTGGCCCATACCCCATCTGTGTACCTTTACTTCCCTGGTGTGGGCCTTATGGGAGGTGTCCAGGAGATGTTTGTTGGATTTCAACATTTTCTGGGACCATGATGCTCACTCTGAGGAACAGAGAGTTGGGGGTGTGTGGAGAGGGTGACGTTTCAAGGACAGCAGTAGTGTGAGTATGAGCTTAGACCCTGTGCTGAAGCCCAGATTTGCCCCGGGCAGGCTTATGGTACCTCTTTCTCCTTTTTCGGACACTCTCTGACCTGCTGCTTCCACCATCCCTGCACGTGGGGTTGACCAGATGCCTCGAGGAGCCCATAACTTGGGTCTTTTGGGCTCTCCTGGGTTCTGGTTCCAGGAGGGCTGCCCTCTGCGCTGATTGCTCAAATGGTGCTGACGCTGGTTGGAGTGTGTCCCAGGCACATCTCTGCTGTACTCAGAGCATCCTCTGGAATATAAGAGGTCCTTCATCCTAGTGAATTTCTCTGACACCTAGGTTTTACATGTTGTTCCTGTTCCAGCTCCTATGTCCATGCTGACGCACATGAGGGGGGCGTTCTGAGTTTGCCAACAGGGGTGAGATGTTTAATCTGACTAGTTTTTATCAATCGCCTAGGCACCTCCCCACCTGGTGGCAGCTGGTAGAATTGCAGGAATAGCGCCTGTTTGAAAGAAGCCTGTGGATCCTACCAGGGTTAGCGGAGACTCTGGCAGCTTGGCAATTTCCCTCCCCTTCCCTTCCCTCTGTGCTGTGAGGCCAGGATTGCCTCAGTGTTGTTCTTCAGAGAGCTCTTCCTCATCAGAATCACAAGTCAGAGCTATTTCCTGTGTTTCTTTCCTCCCTCTTCATTCTCATGCCCATGCCAGTAGATGCTCCATAAATGCTTATAACTATTGATGATGAATATTGGAGATAGGGAAGGGAGAAGGCATAATATAGTGGAAAGAGTGCTAGTCTGGGAATTAGGAGACCTAAGTTCTTGTTTTCTTTCTTTCTTTCTTTTTATTTTATTTTATTTTTTAGACAAAGTCTCACTCAGTCACCCTGGGTAGACTGCTGTGGTGTCAGCCTAACTCACAGCACTTGAGCTCCTGGCTCAAGTGATCCTCCTGCCTCAGCCTCCCAAGTAGCTGGGACTACAGGTGCTCACCACCATGCTGGGCTAATTTTTTCTATTTTTAGTAGAGATGGGGTCTCGCTCTTGCTCAGGCTGGTCTCAAACTCTTGACCTCAAGCAATTCACTTGCCTCGGCCTCCCAGAGTGCTAGGATTACAGGCGTGAGCCAGTGTACCTGGCTGGTTCTTTGTTTTCATCTAGCTGGTTCACCTCCCCTCTTGGGTCCTCAGTTTTCCCATTCTTAAAGGGGTTAGACTAAGTCACCAAGACTCCAGCAACATGGCTGTGATTCAGGCTTAGGGGATAGTCTTAAAGGCAGCGCAGTGAAGGTGTTGGGTCCAGTTTGCCAAAGTCCTTTCTATTCCCTATTGTCCTATACTGGCCTACCTTTTGCAGTTTGCCCACCTGGTGTCTTTAGGCATTTGAATTTATGACCCTTTTCTATTTAGACAATGTCTTAGATTTGTTATAAGACCCATCTGAACTGTATTCACATTTTCAACCCAAATGATGTCTGTTAATCTTCATCATCACCATTGGGGGATACTAATTAAGCATCTCTGTTCAGTGTATGATGTATAGTGCAGGTGAGAAGCACAGTATAGATCTGCTCTCTGCCCCAAGTTGCCCCACAGGCCAACAGGGGAGACAAGTGTATGTGTGGCTCATAAATAACCCAAGTGATGTGTGCTAAGCCATTAAGTGCTACTGAAACTCAGAGGGAGGAGAGAACACTGAGGCAATCAGGGAAGACTTCCTAGAGGCGGAGAGATGGAAATTGTACTCATTCCTCAAAGCTGAGTTCCACTGAGTTTTTTGTTCAGAGTCACACTGGGATTAGATGCTGGTGTTATAGTTGCACATGTACTGATTTCTTTTCTCAACTACCATTTATTGAGTATTTACATGTCCTAGACTCCAAGCTAGATGGGTATATATACTTTATTCAATCTTCATATCAACCCAGCAAGGTTGGTATTACTAGGTCTCCAAATCAGATGAAGAAACAGGCTCAGAGCAGTTAAGAAACTCTCCTAAGGCTTCTCAGCTAATAAATGGTTGAGTTGGGCATTAGGCCTGTCTCCATAAAACAGCCTTTCACCACTGTGCCATGTATCTCAAACCTCCAGTGTCAGCCTCCTTGATGAAACACATATGTATGCTACATTCACACCAACTCCCCCAAGCACATGGGTGGGCCTGGCCAGCTCTGGCGTGGCCTCACCTGCCTGCTTATCTAGTTGAGCACGTGGGAACTTTGTTCTGGCGTCTGTTCCAGCTCTGAGCAGTGTCCCCATGGCCCTTGTCTCTGCCCTTTCCGTTCTTTTTCCTTAGGCCCTCAGAACAAGTTTGTTGGAGCTCCTCGAGCTGTCTGTGAAGCTGGGATCTCGGGTTCTGAAGCAAAAAGGGGTGCTGACCTGAGCCTCAAGTTCATTCCTCTCTCCATGGAATGCATGCTGCTATTGGCAATGGGGGATGGGAGGGGGACTTTTGCAAAAAGTGAGCACTGGATATGGAGCTGGGCCGACCCAGTTATTGCCACTTACTCATCTTTACCTTGGCCAGGTCACTTAGCTTCTCTTTGTGCCCTAGTTTCCTTCTGTGTAATAAACAGGGAGCTGGGGACATTTCTGTGTCTTCATATCTTAACACCTTATCATTTTGTCTTTCTCATCCTTCTTTCAGCCTCTTCTCCCCTAGTGATCCAATTTCCCTTCTCCCATTTCCTTCCTCCCCCTCCCTTTTCTTGCAGATAAACTCAGCATCAGCTGGTAATCAGGTCTGTGGGCCAATTGATCAGGTCTGATGGCCAATCTCCCCGTCCATATGGGCACATGGAAGGGAGTTTGTAGAGACCACCCCCACCCAGCCTGTGAGCTCTGATTGGCTCTCGGGGCTCTGATTTACCTTTGTGTCCCCACTTCCTGCCTGGCAGGTGTGGGTGGAGTGAACAGGGGAGCTGGAGAATTGTCCTGAGGGGTGTGGACAGGGTGCCAGCTCAGAGGCTGTGGGATGGAGGGACAGGTGTCTTTCCCCTGCAGTTGGCTGTGCCCCGCCTCCTCCCTGACGCCCCGCCTGTTGAGTGAGTCACAGGCCAGCGCACACCTGTGTCCTCCTGCCTGCCTGGCCGCTGGTTCAGGCCTGGACCCTGGGTCTGGTGAGGTCATACGTGTTGATCCTCCCAGAACACCGGTAGGGCCCAGGTGCCGCCACTCTCTGACAGGCAGATCAGCCACTCCAAGGGCCGAGCTGGATGTGGCCTGGGCTCTGGGCTCCGCAGGAGGAGGTGAGTGACCTGGGCCCTCTGCCCAGGCTTCCTGGCAGCCTGGGGCTTGGGGAGGAGGTCGCTGGGGGTGAATGCAGGGGCGGGGACCCCGCTGAAAGGCGAGCACTTCACGGCCCTGCGTCTTCCCCAGGCACAGGCCCCTTTGTGAGCAGCAGACCGGCCTGGGGGCTGGCGGCAGGACACCCGTGGCTGCATGCTGAAGAAGATGGGTGAGGCCGTGGCCAGAGTAGCGAGGAAGGTCAACGAGACGGTGGAGAGCGGCTCTGACACCCTGGGTGAGTGAGGGCAGGGCTCTCCCACTGCCTGGAGGTGGTGGTGAGGTGAGCTTAGCAACGAGATCGAAGAGGGGAGAGAGACAGTCTCATGTGCGCCCTTGCCACACAAGCATTCCGTGTAACTGTCATTGCAGCGGTGTGCAGTTTGTGTGTTCTGGCTCTCAGTGTAAGGCGTGTTTCTTACTATGGGTCATGGTGAAAGAGGTTTGAAAATCACGGAGCCTGTCCGCTTGCCCTCGGACTGCCAGTGACTGAGTGCGCGTGTGCCTTTGGAGCAGCTGAAAGTGTGGAGTGGCACCCGCGTACCAGGCCCTGTGCCGGCGCCTCTGAGTGTTATCTTGTTGGATCCTCACAGCTCCCGGGGTGAGTGATGCCTGCTGGGCCCCGTGAGTCCCAGTCTGCAGATGGGGGGGGAGGGGCGAGACGGCAAAGTGGATTTTTTTTGAGGTTGCCCAGTCAGGAGGCCCCTTGACACTCCATTATTTCACTTGAATTGTGTTTTATGTTTTTTGCTTTGAATTGGTCATAGTGTTTTTTCCCATCAGTCAGCCCAAGACTCCAAGTCATCCCATTTAATTGAATTCAGCAGATATTTATTGATCATCTGCCCTGTGCAAGGGGCAGCAGGGGGTACAGTGCAGTTAGCTGCGTGTGCACATGCTAGTGTGTGCATGTGCGCATGTGTGTCTGTGTGTGCATGCACATCTGTGCACATGCTTGTGAGTGTGTGTGTATGCGTGTATTTATGTTTCGCTCACCAGAACCTGGCACCACCACAGGCATGTTGTGGGAACCAGGAGGCCTGGAGCACAGTCCTGCCTGGGGGATGATCATGCAGATGGACAGGTAGAATGTGGGTTAGGCCTTCGGTACATAAAAGGGATTTCACAGGCAATTTGGGGTGTGTGTGCCTGTGTGTGCCGATGTCTGTCTGTCTCATAAAGGAGCATCTATTTCCATGGTGGTTATTGCCTAGCTAAGACCCAGGGACTGGAAAGGTGGAGCATTTCTGTGAGCAGCTACTCATCAGGTGTGTCTGGAATGCAGGCTTCCACAGCAGGGAGTGGTGGTCCAGGAAGTGGAGGGACACCCAGCCTTCAAGATGCGCTTGGTCACTGCCTCTTCCAGGAACCCCTCCGCCCAGCCCTCTCCACTGCTTGATCCCTTCCTCCTCTGAGGCTCTCATTCAGCATCCTTGAAGGCAGGGACCCTGTGGTCATTTGCACGCCCCTGCCCCGCCAGCCTAGTACAGTGTCAGGCACTTTGGAAGCAGTAGAGGTGTTTGCTAAGGTGAGAGAGGCACCTCCTCTGTCAGCAAGCTCACTAAAGACTGAAGATTGTGGTTGGTGTTGGAGGGAAGTCTCTGGGGGAGCCCTTAGCTGGTGAGCTGATGGCTATGGGCCTCAGTGAGGGGACTCTGTGATCCTCCCCCAGTCCCCAGCATGGCTGGTCCAGGCTGTCTACCACTGAGACTGTGGGTGAGAGCCAGGCCTTGGGGCACATGGACCTGGATTTGAATCCCCATTCTGCTACCTACTGTCCTGGTACCTTAGCAGATGGCTTAACCTCTCTGAGCCTCTCTTCCTTCATGTATAAAATGGAGATGGGAACTGTGTCCACCTCATCAGGGTGGTTAGGAGTAATTGTCATGTTTATAAGGTGCTTAGCATGGAGGGAGCTCAATAATTTTTAATTTTTACTATTGTTATTAATATTATTTTTAATTTTTAATTTTTACTCATCCCTGAAAGCTGGTGGTAGGGCCTAAGTTTTCCCCTGTGCAAATAAATGTACCTCCTCCAGGTGTCAGTCAGCCAGGTCCCCACCGGCCCTGCTTCTAATTGCTTCTGAATAGGGAGTTCAGAGCAAATTGACAGCTCAGATCAAATTGACCACCACCATGTCTGAGTTTGGAACCCTGACTGTCTGGCACCAGAGCCTGAGCCCGTTCCCTACCATGCAGCCCTGGAGTAGGGGTGAATGGTTGGTGATCACCAAGTTATGAGTGCAGCAAAGCTCTAGTCAACTTGGGAGAATCTTTAGCCATGGCAATCTTGCCTGAAGCCCAAGACTTCCATGTGGAGGGACTGGGCCTTAAGGTTAGGGTTGAGCAATAGGGAGTCTTTGTGCCTCTGCAGTGGCCAGAGAAGTCAAATATCAAACCAGGCTACTGTGGGAAGTAGCCACCCTTGGAAAGTGGAGCTGACCAGGCTCATACAATCTAAGGGGGCTGGAGTCTAAGCAGTCAGTAAGTATTGAGTACCTGCTGTGTACAAGGTACGATGGAGGCTCCCAGGGATGTGTGCTGTAAAGTCCTGGACCTGAGACCAGCCTACCACCTAGGAGACAGTGTAGGATCCATGCTAAGCTGTGTCATATGGACCACAGGTTGTCATAATTCAGAGATAGGAGATGTTGCTGGGTGCTGACGTAGTCCAGGAAGGCTTTCTGGAGGAGGTGGGAATTGAACTGGGTCTTGAAAGATAGGTGAAGTAACTCTACATGGTTCTCATGTAAAATAGCAAACAATCTGAAGCAGCCTAAACATCTAGCACCAGAAAATTGCTTAAATAAATTTTGTCACAGCCACACAATGCCATTTATGTAGCCACTAACAATGGTACATGACATTTCGTTGTATGCTTGAATAGACTGGCACATTGTCTTGTATAACATGAATTGGAAAAAACCAAGGATTCTAAACTGTATATAGAGTAAGATACCAATTACGTTAAACATGTGTGTGTATATGTAGAAAAGAAAACAGAAGGAAATAAAACAAGATAGAAATGGGAGTTAGAAAGTACTATTCTGCATTTTTTAATGTTGTACAATGAATGTATGACACTTAAAATTAGAGAATAGATTTTAGATAAGGGACAACCTGCTGCTCTAGAAGGTGGAAATAAAACACGTGTCCCAGCAACAGTCGAGAGTTCAGGGGTAGCTCCTTCTGGAAGCCCAGGACCCTGGGAGAGACGTGGGTTTCCCTGGCTCCTCCCTTTGTGCTGGCCCCCCTCCCCCCTCCAGTGTGCAGGCCTGGCAGGGTGGCCACTGCAAGTCGCAGGTGCATTGCTGCAGAGTGTGAGATCCCCTGTAGAGACTGGGCTGGAAGAGCTCGGTTACAGGCTTGCTCTCACCTTACTCAGGTGGGTAACCCTGCTAAGCACCGCTCACACTCCTCTAGCAGTCCCCGGGCACCTCCGTGGCACTGGAGCCAGGCTCGCTCCTCCTGTAACCTGAGCCTGGGTCCCAGCCCTTCTCACCCGCCTCCAGGCTTCTGCATCCCCAGAAGTGGGCTCCTTTCCATCTGGCCCAGTAGGCCCTCGGCTTGGGTGGAAGCCGCTTTCCTGGCAGCCCCTCACCCCTCTTGGGCACCATCGTTAGACTCTTCTAACCACCAGCCTGCAGAGTTGAGAACTCTGCACTGTACTCAGCCTCCCTCCCCTGAACCAGGCTTTCCTGCCTACTGCCTACTGTCTCCAGAGTGAGCGGCTTTCCCTCCGTCTGGGGTTCCCTGGGTCCTGTGCTCCTGAGTGGCCCCAGCCTGCCCTCACATTCCCTCCAGCCAGGCCAGGCCTGCCCTCACATTCCCTCCAGCCAGGCCCTGCACCCCACTGCCTCCAGGGCAAAGGCTCCTAGGTCTGCTGTGTGCTTTGGGGATGACTTTAAAGCATGATTGTTACTGCAAAGGAGTGTGTGAGATTAGAGAGGCGTGGGACCAGGCAGGAAGAACGGACATGCCCGGCTGGGACAGAGGCGCTGCCCAGGTGGCAAAAGGAGAGACCAACAAGCTCTGGGAAGGGAGGAACCAGCCTTTATCTGGGGCCTGCTGTGTGTCAGGCTGCTGGGCTGGGCATGTTCACGTTCCATATCTTTTATTCCTCTCTGAAGCCTTTTGTACTTCCTGACTCTGAGGATTCCTGTCTGGGTGCATTTCTAAAAAATTCCAAGCCGTTAGCCCATGGCACTCTGCTCTCCCCATCCCGTCTTTTTTTGGAGGCAGGGTCTGGTTGTCACCCAGGCTGGAGTACAGTGGCAGGATCACAGCTCACTGCAGCCTCGAACTCCTGGGCTCAAGAGATCCTCCCATCTCAGCCTCCCAAAATATAAGGATTACAGGTGTGACCTTTTCTCTATTTTTGAACCCTGGGGCTTGCCATTATTATTATACCAGAAATCGTTGTAAACACTTTACTGGTTTTGACTTGCTTAATCTTCATGATAACCCTCTGACAAAGGTGACATTAATATCCCCATTTTACAGATGAAGAAACAAAGTTATGAAACATTTTTTTTCATCCAGTGTTTCAAAGTGTTTTGTTGCATAAGGGTATTCAACTTACCTCCTCTACTGTGTTGCTTTTGCAGTAGTTTCCTCTGTTTGATAGATGCTGGAGCTATACTGAGTGGACCAGTGACTTTGCTGTTGACACAGCTGCTTAGAGGTGGAGCCAGAGCTCACCCCAGGTCTGTGGGGTGCACAGCCCTGCCTTCCTTGTGCACCCTGCTGCCCTCATTTAAGGGGTGGGGCAGAGAGACCCGAAGGACCTGAAGTTCCCTCCTCCTGCTCACACACCTGCCTCTCCTCCCAGGTCTGCTCAGAACCACAGTGGGCCCACCGTGTTCCTTGAAAAGGAGGAAAATAACCACAGGTGAACATCTACCATCGTACCTAATATTTACATCATTGTTAGGATGTCTCCAGTGGTAATGAGAGGATAGGGACAGCCCCCACGGGCTGTTTCTATGGAGCGCTGTCACTCGGTCAGTTCCTCCACTCCTGCAGGTGTTCTAAAGGGTGGGTCCTGAATAACCAGCATCAGGATTGTATGGATCATTCGAGCTCAGGAGTTCGAGACCAGACTGAGCAAGAGTGAGACCCTGTCTCTACTAAAAATAGAAGGAAATTAGCTGGACAACTAAAAAAAAAAAAAAATATATATATATATATATATATATTAGCTGAGCATGGTGGTGCATGCCTGTAGTCCCAGCTACTTGGGAGGCTGAGGCAGAAGAATTGCTTGAGCTCAGGAGTTTGAGGTTGCCGTGAGCTAGGCTGACACCACAGCACTCTAGCTTGGGCAACAGAGTGAGACTGTGTCTCAAAAATAAACAAATAAATAAATAAAAAATGAATGCAGGTTTATGGGTTCTCCAGAGCTTTGAAAACAGAATCCCTGGCGGTGGCTCACGCCTGTAATCCTAGCACTATGGGAGACTGAGGTAGGCAGATCACTTGAGGTCAGGAGTTCGAAACCAGCCTGAGCAAGAGCAATACCCTGTCTCTACTAAAAATAGAAAGAAATTAATTGGCGAACTAATATATATAGAAAAAATTAGCCAGGCATGGTGGCGCATGCCTGTAGTCCCAGCTACTTGGGAGGCTGAGGCAGGAGGATCACTTAAGCCCAGGAATTTGAGGTTGCTGTGAGCTAGGCTGATGCCACGGCACTCACTCTAGCCTGGGCAACAAAGTGAGACTCTGTCTCAAAAAAAAAAAAAAAAAAGAAAAAGAAAACAGAACCCCTGAGGCTGGGGCCTGGTGGACTGCATATTAGTAAGCTTCCAGATGCTTCTGCCAGGACTTGAACTTATTTGTTTTATCAAGTTATTATCTATATAAACAAAATTTACCCTCTTAGTATATGATTCTATGAATTTTGACAAACACATCTAATCATGTAACTCTCACCATAACAAGATTTAGAACCTTTTTATTACCTCCAAAAAGTCCCTCATGCTCCTTGGCAGTCAAATCCTCCTTGAACCCCAAGGACCTCGGAGTCACTGGTCTATTTTCCATCCTTATGGTTTGCCTTTTCTGGAATATAATGCAGATGGAATCATACAGAACATAACCTTTTTTGTTGTTGTTGTTGTTTTCTTGAGACAGAGTCTCACTTTGTTGCCCAGGCTAGAGTGAGTGCCATGGCATCAACCTAGCTCACAGCAACCTCAAACTCCTGGGCTTAAGTGATCCTCCTGCCTCAGCCTCCTGAGTAGCTGGGACTATGTGCATGCGCCACCACGCCCAGCTAATTTTTTCTATATATTTTTATTTGGCCAATTAATTTCTTTCTATTTTTAGTAGAAACGGGGTCTCACTCTTGCTTAGGCTGGTTTCGAACTCCTGACCTCAAGCAATCCGCCCGCCTCGGCCTCCCAGAGTGATAGGATTACAGGCGTGAGCCACCGCACCCAGCCTGAACATAACCTTTTGAGCCTGGCTTCTTTTACTTTAGCGTCACATATTTGGGATTCATCCATGTTTTGGGTGAATCAGTAGTTCGTTCCTTTCATTGCGGAATAGAATTACATTGTGTGATGCACCACGATCTGTTTATCCAGCCATCTGTTAAAGGACATTTGGATTGTTTCCAGGTTTTGTTGTTGTTGAGACAGAGTCTTGCTCTGTCACCCCAGCTAGAGTGCAGTGGTGTCATGGTAGCTCAGTGCAACCTCCAACTCCTAGGCTCACGCAATCCTTTGGCTCAGCCTTCCCAGTAGCTGGGACAACAGGCACTGCCAGGACACCTGGCTGATTTTTCTATTTTTAGTAGAGATGGGGTCTCACTCCTGCTCAGGCTGCTCTCAAACTCCCGAGCTCAAGTGATCCTCCCTCCTCGGCCTCCCAGAGTGCTAGGATTATAGGCGTGAACCACCATGCCTGGCCATTTCTAGTTTTATAACACCACAAATAAAGCCTATAAACATTTACATGTAGGTTTTTGTGTGAAGCAAAGTTTTTATTTCTTTTGGTTAGATACATAGGTGTGGGATTGCTGGGTTGTACCATTTTCCCTCCATATCTATGGGGGATTGGTTCCAAGACTCCCTTGGATACCAAAATTCCAAGATGCTCAAGTCCCTTATATAAAATGGTATATTATTTGTGTATAACCTGTGCACATCCACCCATATACTTTAAATCATCTCTAGATTATTATACCTAATACAATGTAAATGCTATGTAAACAGTTGTTACACTGTATCATTTAATTTGTATTATTTATTTTCAAATATGTTTTGATCCGTGGTTGGTTGAATCCTTGGATGTGGAACTTGTGGACACAGAAGGCCACTGTATGTATTAAGTGTATGTTTGACAGTATAAGAAACTGCCACACTCTTTTCCAAAATGTTGAGAGTTCTAATTCCTTCATGTTCTCTTCAACATTCAGTATGGTTTTTAACTTCATACATTCTTATAGGGTGTAATAGTCTCTCATTGTGGTTTTAGTGTATAGTTCTATGACAACAAAATAATGTTGAACATCTTTTCATGTGCTTTCTGGCCATGTGTCTTTGATGAAATGTCTATTCAAATCTTTTGCCCATTAAAAAAATTTAGTTTTCATTCTTTCTTTTGTTTGTTTTTTTGAGACAGGGTCTCATTGTGTTGCCCAGGCTGGTATGCAGTGGCTATTTAAACACCTGTGTCTCTTCCCAGGCCTGCTCAGAACCACAGTGGGCCCATGTGATCATTAGCAAACTATAGTCTCAAATTCCTAGGCTCAAGCAATCCTCCTGCCTCAGCCTCCCAAGTACCTGGGACTATAGGCTCCAGTGGCTTCATTTTCTTATTAATTTTTTTTTTGTTTTTGAGACAGAGTCTCACTTTGTTGCCCAGGCTAGAGTGAGTGCCATGGTGTCAGCCTAGCTCACAGCAACCTCAAACTCCTGGGCTCAGGCAATCCTACTGCTTCCGCCTCCTGAGTTGCCGGGACTACAGGCATGCGCCACCATGCCCGGCTAATTTTTTCTATATATATTAGTTCGCCAATTACTTTCTTTCTATTTTTAGTAGAGACAGGGTCTTGCTCTTGCTCAGGTTGGTTTCAAACTCCTGACCTCGAGCAATCCGCCCGCCTCGGCCTCCCAGAGTGCTAGGATTACAGGCGTGAGCCACCGCGCCCAGCCTCTTGTTACGTTTTAAAAGCTCTTTATATATTCTGGATGCAAATTCTTTATCAGATATGTGTTTTGCTAGTATGTTTTCCAGCATGTGCCTTGTCTTTTATTCCCTTAACAGTATCTTTTGAGGAGCAGATATTTTTAACTTTTATTTATTTATTATTTTTTAGAGACAAGGTCTCACTATGTTGCCCACGTTGGAGTGCAATAACGTCATCGTAGCTCACTGCAGCCTCAAATTCCTGGGCTTAGACAATCCTCCCACCTCAGCCTCCCAAGTAGCTGGAGCTACAAGTGCATGCCACCACACCTGGCTCCTATTTTTAATTTTGATGAAGTCCAGTTTATCATTTCTTTTCTTTTATAGATGGTACTTTTGGTGTTGTCTCTGAGCAATCTTTGCCAAACACAATGTCACAAGATTTCCTCCTGTCAGGGTCATCTGGGTATTGGTTAAACATACATGCATGTGGGCCCCACTCTAGAGTTTTAAAAGTAGGATCTCAGAGGGTGGGCCTATCGACCTGCATTTTAACATGAACTTTGTTTTTTTTTCTTTCCCACTATTTGGGTGACATTAACATGAACTTGATATGATTCTTCCCTGCCTTGAATTTTGAGAATCACTGGCTTACTATTTACAACTTGGAGCTTCCTTTTCCTGGTGTCTTCTGTGGGGCAGGGCAGGGGCGTTGCCCGCAGGCCTCTGTGTGTGAGTGAGAGGGTGAATGGATGTGGATACGGGTATGATGTGTTTCAGGGAGGGGCCTGCACACGAGGCTGGGAGCTGTGAAGTCATCTGGAGCAGGGGGAGGAGGGGTGTGCCTCCTGTACCTCCCTCTCTCCCATTCTCTCCTCTGCTTGCCCAGTGCTTTCCTTTTGCACTTACCAGCAGATGGCACCCTGTCACCAGCCCAGCAGGGGACAGGAAGCTGGCTGAGCCCGGGACCTGAGTGGGCTGTTGCCTGGTGTGAGAGCCCAGGCCCTGACCTGGGCTCCCACTCCCTGTCTGGTTTCCTTCCTGCGTTACATTCCTGTCTGGCCCCCGCAGGCACCTGACTTTGCAACCTCTTTCTTTCTTTTTTTTTTTTTTTTTTGAGACAGAGTCTCGCTTTGTTGCACAGGCTAGAGTGAGTGCCGCGGCGTCAGCCTAGCTCACAGCAACCTCAAACTCCTGGGCTCAAGCAATCCTTCTGCCTCAGCCTCCCGAGTAGCTGGGACTACAGGCATGCGCCACCACGCCCGGCTAATTTTATATATATATATTAGTTGGCCAATTAATTTCTTTCTATTTATAGTAGAGACGGGGTCTCACTCTTGCTCAGGCTGGTTTCGAACTCCTGACCTCGAGCAATCCGCCCGCCTCGGCCTCCCAGAGTGCTAGGATTACAGGCTTGAGCCACCGCGCCCGGCCTGCAACCTCTTTCTTGAACATGGCTACTCAGGAAGCCTCCACTGAAGCAGGACCAGATCTTTTCTTGGTTTAGAAACTGCCATTGGCTCCTTTTTCAACAAACACACATTGAGCACCTGCTATGTGTGCCCTGCCCAGAGGACCCAAGTGCCCTGGGAATGCCCAGTCTGGAGGGGGAGGCAGACTCTCTCACACACACATACCCCGAGGGAGGGAGAAGCCAGGGGCTGTGGTTGGAGCAGCATTTCTGGCCCGATGGGGTAGGGTCTTGGCCCTCTAGGGCCTTAGTGACCTGCAGTTCCTGGTGCAGGGCTGAGCAGGCTGGCACCTGCCAGGGGTGAGGGGGACTGCCCTGTCTCTCAGCCTGGGGAGTCCTGAAGGCCAGCCCAGCCCTGAGGGTGTGGAGGCGGGAATGGACTCTCACACAAGGCTGCCTGTCTCTGTCCACCACAAGGGCTGAGGCCTCAGATCTGCCATCCTTGGCTCCCTGTCTCTCTGGAGAAGCAGGGGGGATTCGGCAGGCGGGGAGGGGACAGAGGTACCCACTGGAGAGCCCGTGCTGCTCTTCCAGGTGGACTCCGAGTTCACGTGTGGATTCTGCTGTCTCCCAACTCTGCTCCCTGCATGGTGTGCTATGAAGGGGTGACTGGAAGCTTTTGCCTAAAATGCCTTCTCGGGATGTGCTCTCTCTGGATTAGGGGGTCCCAGGAGGCCAAGAATGACCTTCTCCTTCTTGTCTCCTGTGCCCCTTGGAGAGGACTTTTTACACTTGAGGGGTCAGTATATATTTGAGAGAAGGCTTTGCAGCCCTAGGCTGGTGTTTCTCAATCTTGGCACTATTGACTTTTTGGGCTGGATAATTCTTTGTGGTGGGGGCTGTTCTGTGCATTGTAGGATGTTTAGCAATATCCCTAGCCTCTACCCACTATTTGCTAGTTGTCTTAGTCCATTCAGGCTGTTATAACAAAATACCATACACTGGGTAGTTTATAAACAGTAGAAATTTATTTCTCACAGGCTGGGGGCTGGGAAGCCCAAGATCGAGGCGCTGGCAGGCTTGGTGTATAGTGAAGGGTCCGATTCCTGGCTCCTAGACAGCTGTCTTCTCGCCCATGTCCTCCCGTGGTAGAAGTGGGGAGGGACCTCTCTGGGGTCTCTTCTATAAGGACACTAGTCCATTCATGGCGGCTCTACCCTCATGACCTAATCACCTCCCAGGCCCCAAATGCTCTCATATTGGGGATTAGATTAGGTTTGGTTTTTTTTTTTTTTTAGAAGTGGGGTCTCTGTTTTTTGGAAGTATGGTCTCACTATGTTGCCCAGTCTGGAGTGCAGTGGCTATTTACAGATGCAGTCCCCCTGCTGATGAGCATGAGAGTTTTGACCTACTTCCTTTCCATCCTGGAAAGGGCTGGTTCACCCCTCCTTACGTAACCTGGTGGTCCCCTGTACTACCAAAGAGTTCACCATATTGATGCCGAACTTAGTGCAGACATCTGGTGGGCACAGTGCGAGATAGCCCAGAACTCCCGGGCTCAAGCGATCCTCCTGCCTCAGCCTCCCAAGTAGTTGGGAGGTGCAATAGCCTGCACCACCACGCCTGGCTAATTTTTCTATATTTTGTAGAGATGGGTCTCGTTCAAACTGGTCTCGAACTCTTGCCCTCAAGTGATCCTCCCGCCTCAGCCTCCCAGAGTGCTAGGATTACAGGTGTGAGCCACCATGCCGGACCTAAATTATTCTTTAGAGAGGCCCCCAGACCTTCCTAATTGGCCTTCACAACCATTTTTCTTTTTTAAAACAAAGCTGTGAAAATTTAAGTACAGGTAGGAAAGTACATAAAGCAATACACACAGTTCAGATATTTACAAAACAAACACTAGACATAGAACATCACCGCAATCCCCAGTAGTCTTCCCACCCCCAGAGGTAACCAGTAACCTCACTGTTGCGATGAACTTTTCCTTAGTTTTTGCTTTTTTCAGTTTTACCATCCGTATATGCACCTCTAAGCAATATAGCTTAGCTTGGTTTGTTTTTATACCTCATGTGCATGTATTTATGATGTATGATGATGTCTTTGATTCTGTTGATTTACTGCCCAGCCTTATGACTGTGGGACTTTTTCATGTGGTGCTTATAGCTATAGTGTTTTTTTTTTTTTTTTTTTGAGACAGAGTCTCGCTTTGTTGCCCAGGCTAGAGTGAGTGCCATGGTGTCAGCCTAGCTCACAGCAACCTCAAACTCCTGGGCTCAAGCAATCCTTCTGCCTCAGCCTCCCGAGTAGCTGGGACTACAGGCATGAGCCACCATGCCCGGCTAATTTTTTTTTTTTATATATATATATCAGTTGGCCAATTAGTTTCTTTCTATTTATAGTAGAGACGGGGTCTCGCTCTTGCTCAGGCTGGTTTTGAACTCCTGACCTTGAGCAATCCGCCCGCCTCGGCCTCCCAAGAGCTAGGATTACAGGCGTGAGCCACCGCGCCCGGCCAGCTATAGTGTTTTTATTTTTTCTGAGAAAAAGTGAGTTTTTAATTATCTTGTGAATCTACTTAGAAAAACACACACAAGTTACGTTCACAACTATAAATTTAAACCTTTTGCACTAAAAAAAACCACCAAACAACAGACACAAAACCACAGGCATGAACTGTAAACCTGTGTTAATTGTAGACTGGTCTTAAGGTCGGTTCTTAGCAGTAATTCGGTATTTTCCTCCTTGGCAATGGCAGCGTTTTAGCACCAGGTGATCTCCCAGAGGTGCTGCAGTGACTGCGGCTGCCAGTAGAGGGAGATGCTCCCACACGCCACTTCACACGGGGTCCACTCTCACACCCACCCAGGCAGGAGGCAGCTGGAGACAGGGCCACACGGTGACTGTCAGGGCCATGGAAACAGGACGGGGCGCGCAGTCCGCACCTCTCTCTTGTAGTGCACTCATAGAAAAAAGGCCAGCTCTCGCTCCTCGGCGTGCTCTAGTCCTCAGACTTTAATACCATGACTTAGAAGACGCAGGTGTTATTGCCTAAATATCACTCTATACGTTTCCATCAGTGTTCAGGATCAACTCCATTGCACAGATGTAGCCCAGTTTGCTGGTCCCTGCCACTGTTGTGACATACAGGGCCGTGAGGAGCAGCGCTGCCGTGGCTCTTCTTGTGTGCATCCCTGGCACACGTGTGGACGTGCTTCTCTAAGGAGATGTCTGAGCTGTGGCATCTTCTAGGGGACGAGCATCCTCCAGGAAAAGTGTCACTCAGGCTGGCTGGGGCACTGGCTGGTGGTGGCATTGTGGGGACAGGGAGAGCCCGTGAGTGGTAGATACCCAGGGCACCTGAGGGCCCTTGGATCCACGCCAGGAGAGGCCTGTGGGGTAGTAGAGGGAGCCCTGGCCTGGGCTGGACTTGAATCTCAGCTCATTTTCGGACATGCTGGGTGACCTCGGCAGTCACTTTATATCTCTCTGGATCAGCCTCTTTTGTCAAAGAAAGGGGCCAGGGACCAGCCTGTTCTCCAGGCCACCCCTGGACGTGGGCATTTTCTGGCCTTGGGGTTCTGGAGAGAGAATGGCCATGGGCACCGGCTGTGGCTCCAGAGGTGCTCCATAAATGCTTGGGGAGCTCAGGAGGTTGACGTCTGGCAGGGGTGCCAGGGCAGAGACAGGCGTGTAGGTGAGACCCCAGCGGGGTGGCGGCTGAGGGTGTTATTTGGAGGCAAATCACCAGCTTGGAAAGGAAAATTGTTAGCACTTTCCAAGAGCCGTATTGTTTCCCTGGTGGCAAATTGGTCCAAGGCAGCGGCTTGTGGGGCAGAAGTGAAGGGCCTGGGTCTGGGCTGGCTCCCTCATTTCAGAGGCCACTGGCTCTGTCAGTGTCCTCCCACCCCCCCACCCAGAGCACCTGTGGAGTCCTGACTGCTTCGGACCTGGCCTGAGAGCAGCCGATTGCCGGGAAGGTGGACACGAGTGCTGCGTCCAGGCAGGTGGGCCAGGAGAGGGCTGGGCGGGGGTTTCTAGCAAACCTTACACACCTTGCCTTGGTCTCTTTGTGCCCAGGTCAGCGTGGGGCTCCGTGGGCCTGTCTGGACCCCACATCTTGCTGTGAAGGGAGAAGACAGCTCGGTATTGAAAGGCAGCTCTTGGGATGGAGAGAGAACAAATTTGTCCTCTGGCTCCAGCCTTCGTGTTTATACTCAGAGAAATGATTTAAAAAATAATGTGTTTAATTAAAAAGCAGTAGGTAATCCATGTGCCTAGGGTGTAAACCATGCGGTGCAGAGGGGTAAACAGCTTGCACCCACCTGTGCTCTGGTCCCCTGGTCCCTTCCTCCCCGGCACAGTGTCTTGTGGAAGAGAGAAGCAGTTGCGAGGCCCTGTGGGCTAGGCTGGCCGGCTCTGGAATTGCTGCAGGTGAGGGTGGCCGGCTGGTGTCCTGAGGCTTGTTCAGTTTACAGCAGTGGTGGGATAGACCCTAAAGCCCTATGGATGTGGCTCAAGTCTCTCCTTTGGGGGTCCCTCAGTCCTTCTAGAGCTTTGAAAGCATCAGTGGCCATAAGCCCCACCATCCCTGTTCTAGCTGCGCTGTGGACCTTAGACTTCTGGGGGGAGGAAGGGTGAGAGTAAAGGTCAGTGGTGGGTGGCCTATTCTGTGGGCTCCCTGTCACTGCTATGCCACCCGGCCAAGGGCTCAATACACTTGTACGAATGAATGAATCTCTTATCCCCCGTGGGTACAAATCACTCGGTTTTCTCTTAGTTCTCTCCCCTTCTCATTCTCCGCAAATCGCCCCACATGTGGGAACTGGTCCAACCCTGAGCTGTCTCCAAGAAGCCCAGTGGACAGTGGTCTCCGCACAGTGAGGAGATGGAGACCTGGACGCTGCAGGCACTGGTGGAGATGCCACCGCCCTGGAGGCCACTGGACAGAAAGATACTGAGTCAGGAGGAGTTCTGCTTTTACTGTCTCGAGTTGTGTGCGCACAGCACGTTGGTTTGGCATCCATGCTCGGGGATTTGCATGGAGCAGGTGGCATTTCAGCTGAACCCTGAAGGAAGACCAGGCTTAGGGCATGGGATGGAGAGAGGGAGGGGCATCCTAGGTGAAGGTATCTGTGTACACAAAGGCAGGGCAGCCAGTGGCGCATGCAGTGGCACGTGCCAGGAATAGCAAGGCTGTGACATAGAAGAGCAACGGGAGCTGAGGCAGGAGGGCCTATAGTTCACCGTAAGTAGTGTGTGCAACAAGGTCCTATCTCATGCCTGAAAAGTGAAAATCACATAGGGTCAAAATGACCCATGAAAAATAAGAGCTTGGGTTTATTGGATACCCACTATGGCCCTGCCCAACTGTCCCCGTCATTTCACATTCATCTCAGTCCATCCTTGCAACAACCCTGTGACTTATCATCATTCAGCCTTAGGAGGTAGCTGCCATTATTATCCCCATTTTACAGATGAGGAAACCGAGGCACAGAAAGGCTAAGCAGCTTCCCCAAGGCCACCCCTGCTCATTGTGGACAGGGAGGGGATTTGAACCCTAGCACAGTCTGTGTTCTTACCTCCGTGTTCACCAGCAGCCTGGGCGTAGGCTGTTGTTTTGCGGGTTGGGAACCAAGTCAAGTGGCTCGTTTGGGGATAGCAAGCCCTGTTGTAGAGAAATGCATATTTTCAGTCCTATGTGGCATCTGAATTCAATAAGTTAGTTGAGCTTGTGTGCTTAATCTGGAGGACAGTTTCTGGGCAGGAGAGTGACGTGATCTGGACTGGGTTTAGGAGGATCACTGCTGGGCGTAGAATGGATGTGAGACCAGTTGTAGGGAACCCAGGGAAGAATCAATTTGGCACCTTTTCTGTGTGCCAGGGCCTGTGTGGGCGTGGCCTTATCAGGAGGCGGGGCCAGTGGGAGGAGACATGTGAGGAAGGAGGGGCTGGGACAGGTAGGCAGTGATCAGTTGTGGGGGGCTTGATTGGTTATCAGGGGCGTACAGTTTGAAACCTGATCATGCCTTAACAAAACCAGAGAAGTCTGAGCTGTTTGGGCTGAATAAGGGGATTCTGGTGAGTTGAGGACCCCAAGGGACACCCATGAAGGAACTCACAGCAGGAGCCTGGAAATTTGGGTGCAGCCAGCTGGAAACGGATATTTCTGCAGAAGTGCCACTGCACCAGCGGGTCCCTGTCTGCCTCAGCCCCCACCTCGTGTTGGGGTGCATCCTTCACCCCCTTCTCACAGCACAGACTGGCAGGCACCCTGAGAAGCAGTGGCTAAGTAGTTCACCCCAGGTTGCCTGCCTGCTCTGTGTGTCACCAGCACTTGAAGCAGTGTTTTGGAAGGAGAAAAAAAATATTCTTTGAAACCACATGGATAATTATGTAGTTTCAAAAAGCATATGCTGGCAGAAGAATAAAAATGTTGTGGAGAGATCAGAGAGATAACCAGATAATTTTGAGGCATCAAAAGCTTGTGTTGCTCAAGTATGACAGTGTTAGCCTTGGGGCAGTGCTCTAAGGGGGCCGAGGAGTTTATTACAATCAAATGCTTCCTTTTTTTTTTTTTTTTTTTTTTTTTTTTTTTTTTTTTTTGAGACAGAGTCTCACTTTGTTGTCCAGGCTAGAGTGAGTGCCGTGGCGTCAGCCTAGCTCACAGCAACCTCAAACTCCTGGGCTTGAGTGATCCTTCTGCCTCAGCCTCCCGAGTAGCTGGGACTACAGGCATGCGCCACCATGCCCGGCTAATTTTTTTTTTTTTTTATATATATATCAGTTGGCCAATTAATTTCTTTCTATTTATAGTAGAGACGGGGTCTCGCTCTTGCTCAGGCTGGTTTTGAACTCCTGACCTTGAGCAATCCGCCCGCCTCGGCCTCCCAAGAGCTAGGATTACAGGCGTGAGCCACAGTTCTGGCATCTTCCTGCATTGTAAGTGTAAGCGGCTCTGGCTGATAGGAGGGAGGGAAGTGCGTGAAAGGGGGGTGGGGGGGGGTCCGGCCAAGCCATCGTTCTGGCTTCCAGCCCCACACAAGCCCCGAGCTGCTGCAAATGTAGTGACTCAGATGAAATCAGAGATCTCCTTCCCTTTACAGGTTAGGAAATTGTGGTCTATTCTGAGAGGCAGGTGCTGCGAAAGGTGATTATTATCCTCGAAGATGAAGCTGAATTTAAGATCCTTTTAATTGGCTCCTGCCTCATCTCCATTGACTGTTTTTTGCTAAGATGCATATTTTTGTTGCGCTCCAATTTATCCCGAAGATTCCTCATTTTGTCAGGTTCGCTCTGGCAAACATTTATTCACCATGTGCCATGTCTGCCAGTGTGCTGCTCTGCAGAGGGTGGGATGGGAAGGTGACAGAGGGAGGAGGGAGCTAATTGCTGAGCTCTGGCAGGTGTGTCATTAAGCTGTTCTTGCTGTGATTTCTATACAGATAGTCCTTTCCCCAGATCTTTGCATGCCCTGATCTTTTTTGTTCTTGTCTCAGCTAAATGTCACTTCCTTCAAGAAGCCCTCCCTGACCACCCTAGTAAGGGTTGCCACTTCAGTTACTGGCTCTCCCATTTTGTTTTTTTGAGGGCATCTGTCACTGCTTGACATTCTCTCAAGTATTAGTCTCTGTGCTAAGTGTCCTTCGCACTAGAGTGTAAGTTCCTTGGGGGCAGGGACTCTGTCTTGCTCACTACCCTGTCCTCGGGCAGCTCTGGCACTGTAGTGGGTCCCCAGGAAGTATCTGTCTAAGGAATGATTGCATCTGATTTTCTCAACAGTTATGGAGAGGCGGTATTTTCACATCACTCATAGAAGGGGAAACTGAGGCTCCACTGGCTGCAGTGGTTTGCCTGGATTCTCATCGCCAGCAAATCTTGTGCTGGAATTTGAACTTGAGTCTGTTGGTCTCCTGTGCCCTCTTTAACATGCCACCCACCCCAGTGGGACCTAATTCCTGCCCTCGGGGACTCGGCTCTGCCAAGAAGAGACAAACGAATTAACAACTCTCCTGTGAGATACAACAGAACAGGGGCCGACAGAGCCAGCAGAAATGCAGTGGGAGTTCAAAGGCAAAACAATTATGTTAGTTGAAGATGTGAGCAAAGGCTTTGTGGAGAGGAGGCATTTAATGCGGTGTTGATGGGAGTGTTTCAGGATAAGGGAGGACATTCTACTTAACAGCAACAGCAAAAATACAGAGGTGGGAAAATAAAGGGAATCGCAGGGAAGCAAGAGCAGCCTGGCTCAGCTTGGTAGAGAGTGGCAACAGGGACGTCTAAAAGGGGAGGTGGGAATTGGATCCTTCTCAGTGATGCCCAGGATGCAGATGGTGGGATCAGTGTCTTTTTAAAAAAATTTTAATTATTATGGGTACATGATAGTTGTACATATTTATGTACTACATATGAAATTTTGATATAAGCCTACAACGTGTAATGATCAGGGTAATTGGGAGATCCGTCACCTCAAGTCTTCATCATTTCTTTGTGTTAGGAGCATTCTAATTCTATTCTTTTCTTTCTTTCTTTCTTTTAGACAAGGTCTCTCTCTGTTGCCCAGGCTAGAGTGCAGTGGCGTGATCATAGCTCACTGCAACCTCCAACTCCTGGGCTCAAGCGATCCTCCTGCCTCAGCTGGGACTACAGATGCATCCTACTGTGCCTGGCTAATTTTTGTATTTTTTTTAGAGATGGGGTTTCCCTATGTTGCCCAGGCTGGTCTTGAACTCCTGCCCTCAAATGATCCTCCCGCTTTGGCTTCCCAAAGTGCTAGGATTACAGGCATGGACCACCATATCTGGCCTCTTTTAGTCATTTTGAAATATATAAGTTATTGTTAACTATAGCTTCCATACTGTGCTACCAAACACTAGATTTTTTTGGGGGGGAGGGACAGAGTCTCTCTCTGTTGTCCATACTAGAGTGCAGTGGCATCATCATAGCTCGCTGCAACCTCCAACTCCTGGGCTCAAGCAGTCCTCTTGCCTCAGCCTCCCAAGTAGCTAGGACTACGGGTGTGCCTCCACACCCAGCCAATTTTTCTTTTTTTTTTTTTTTTTTTTTTTTTTTGAGACAGAGTCTCGCTTTGTTGCCTAGGCTAGAGTGAGTGCCGTGGCATCAGCCTAGCTCACAGCAACCTCAAACTCCTGGGCTCAAGCAATCCTGCTGCCTCAGCCTCCCAAGTAGCTGGGACTACAGGCATGCGCCACCATGCCCGGCTAATTTTTTTTTTCTATATATATTAGTTGGCCAATTAGTTTCTTTCTATTTATAGTAGAGACGGGGTCTCGCTCTTGCTCAGGCTGGTTTCGAACTCCTGACCTCGAGCAATCCGCCCGCCTCGGCCTCCCAGAGAGCTAGGATTACAGGCGTGAGCCACCGCGCCCGGCCTGCAACCTCTTTCTTGAACATGGCTACTCAGGAAGCCTCCACTGAAGCAGGACCAGATCTTTTCTTGGTTTAGAAACTGCCATTGGCTCCTTTTTCAACAAACACACATTGAGCACCTGCTGTGTGTGCCCTGCCCAGAGGACCCAAGTGCCCTGGGAGTGCCCAGTCTGGAGGGGGAGGCAGACTCTCTCACACACACATACCCCGTGTTGTTGCAAATGGCAGGATTTTGTTCTTTTTTTATGGTTGAGTAATATTCCATTGTGCATATGTACCATATTTTCCTTATCCATTCATCTGTTAATGGATACTTACGTTGATTCTGTATCTTGGGTGTTGTGAATAGTGCTGCAATAAACATGGGAGTGCAGGCATCTCTTTGATACACTAATTTCCTTTCTTTTGGATATATACCCACAGTGGGGTTCCTGGGTTATATGGTAGTTCTGGTTTTAGCGTTTTGGGGATTGTCCATACTGTTCTCCATAGTGGCTGTGCTAAATTACATTCCCACTCACAGTGTAGAAGTTCCCCTTCCTCCACATTCCCACCAGCATTCATTCTTGCCTATCTTTTTGATAAAAAACCATTTTAACAGGAGTGGGGTGATATCTCAGTGTAGTTTGATTTGCATTTCTCTGATGATTGGTGATATTGAGCATTTTCTCCTATACCTGTTGGCTGTTTGTTGGCATGGAGATTCTTGAATGGGAGAATGACGTTGTGGGAAGAGGTATTCAGGTACACGGGATGGAAGGGTGAGGGCATGATTTGCAGGGCAGGGTGAAGGATTCCTCAGTGAAGATACAGCCACCACCATTGTCAGGGCTACAAAGCTGGTTCCTTTCAGGTTACAGTAAAATCATATTAGAATAATTACGCCTTTGTTGTAGTATGGTTCTTACTAGGAACTCAAACCTTAGATGAATATTAGCTCCTTCTTTTCTTCACCCCCTGGAAGGGTGTGCATACCCCTATTTCACAGAGGGGGATCCTGAGACCAAGCTCCCTGGTAGTGAGGGCTGAAATTACGCCCAGAGCGTGGCCAGGCGCTGTGCTAGGTGCAGGGGTGGTGGTGGGAGGACGCACACTCCTTCACACAAGCGCACCCCTCCTGGGTCCTGGGGGCAAGTCTGCCAGTGTTCACCAGCCAGGAGAAGACATCCAGGTCATGCACGAAGGCGCGTGTCCCGGGGTTTGAGGCGGGCACCTTCCCTGGAGGAGCTGGGGCCGGCTGGTGAGCGGAGAGGGGAGGGAAGGGTGTTCCAGACTGTGGGAACGGCGGGAGCCCATCCGGTGGTGGGCGAGCTTGGGCAGTGGCAGGTGGGTGAGGTGGGCCATGCCAGCTGGCCAGGTCACACGTGGAGCACAAGATGCTGGCTGGAGGCGTTTGTCACTGCATTCTGGGTCCCGTTAGTCATCCACCTGTGAGCCTAGGAGGCCCAATGACTGCTGTGAGAAACCATTCTGTGTCATATGAAACCCTGAAAGACTGTTAAGGAGGAGAAACGGTGCTGTGAAAATCTGGTGAGTCACCACCTGCAGCCCCGTGGTGCCCAGGGTGCTGCCTGGGTTCAGCAAACGCAGCCACCCCAGCTCTCCGCTGCGGCTCCCTGGCCCCCGCTCTGCCCTGGGCTAAGTGGTGTCTGGTGTCTCATCACACCTAGAGATGCCCATTTGTTCCTTGAGAGTAGTTCTGTGTGTTCCATACTTGCAGAGACACAGGCTGAATTCATTCTCTAGAGTTACAAATAGGGAGCCCAAGCCCCCATGAGTGACCTGCCTGAGGTCACTTGATGGGTTAAGGGCAGCAGCAGACCAGAATCCAGACCTCCAGACTTGCTCTGCAGGGCAATGTCTTCAAGAAGTCAAGCTCCATCCTTTCCTTACTGTGTGACTTTCAGCAAATTCTCAACCACTCTGGGCCTTAACCACTCAGTTTCCTTATCTGCAAAAGGGGGCTGATAATAATACCCTCCCTTGGAGGTTGTTGTCAGGATTAGATAAAGTGATGCTTGGTCAGGGTGGACTGCTGTTATTTTTGTAGAAGACCTCAGGGCCTGCCCAGTCCTCTCCAAGGTCTGGCTTGGCCATGTGGCCTCTGCTCTGACCAGCTGTGGTCCCCTCAGAACTGTTGGTGGCCACACTGTCAGCGTCATCCTGGCTGCTGTTTCCATTCCTTTTTGTACCTATGTGTTTGTCATGAGTCATCAGTTAAGTCAAAGTAATTTAATGTCTCAATTTGGCAACTATGTGTCATTTGATTGTATTCTATTTTGGGTTCACTTTTGATTTAAATTAAATATAGGATTGTTTTTTCTTTTTCTCTTTTCTTTTTTTTTTGAGACAGGGTTTCAAGCTCTTACCCAGGCTGGAGTGCAATGGCATGTGTCATCATAGCTCACTGCAACCTCAAACTCCTAGGCTCAGGTGATCCTCCTGCCTCAACCTCCTGAGTAGCTGAGTCTACGGGCACATGCTGCCATGCCTGGCTAATTTTTCTATTTTTTGTAGAGACAAGGTCTTGCTATTTTGCCCAGGCTGGTCTCAAACTCCTGGCCTCAAGTGATCCTCCTGCCTTGGCCTCCCAAAGTGCTAAGATTACTGGCATGAGCCACTGTACCCAGCAGCCTAGGCATGTTTTTTCTTAAAGTGGTTGACTGGCTGCCAGGATGGAGCAGGATTTTTTTTTTTTTTTTCCAAGACAGGGTCTCACTCTGTTGCCTGGCTAGAGGGCATAGGTCACTGCAGCCTTGAACTCCTGGATTCAAGTGATCCTCCCACCTCAGCCTCCTAAGTAGTTGGGACTACATGTGTTCATCACCACGCCTGGCTAATTTTTTAAAGTTTTTTTTTTTTTTTTTAGCGTATTATGGGGGTACAAGTGTTAAGGTTACATATATTGCCCATGCCTCCCCTTCCCCCTCAAGTAAGAGCTTCAAGCGTGTCCATCCCCCAAACTTTTAAAAGTTTTTTTATAGAGACGGTCTCACTATGTTGCTTAGGCTGGTCTTGCACTCCTGGCCCCAAGAACAATCCTCCTGTCTCAGCCTCCCAAAGTGCTGGGATTACAGGTGTGAGCCAGAGTGCCTGGCCTAGCCTTGTAGATGTTCTCTTTCATGTTCAGAACCACCTGTTAGTTGGATCATGTCCTCATTTGCTTTTGAGGGATATTCAAATACCATACAATTCACATTTTAAGGTATATAATTCAGTGGTTTTTAGTATATTCACAAGATTATGTAACCATTGCCACTATCTGATTCTAAAACATTTTCATCATGCCCCACAAAATCCTGTACTCAATTAGCAATCATGCCCCATTTCCCTAACTCCCCCATCCCCTAATCTACTATAGATTTGCCCATTCTGGACATTTCATGTATATGGAATGTACATTATTTGTCCTTTTGTGACTGCCTTCTTTCACTTAGCAGAGTGTTTTCACAGTTCATCCATGTTATATCCTGTGTCAGAAGTTCATTCCTTTTCATGGCTGAATAATATTCCACTGTACAGAGATACCACCTGTCCTTTATCTGCTCATCAGCCGATGGACATTTGGGTTGTTTCCACTTTCAGGATATTGTGCATAATGCTGCTATGAACATTCGTGTACCAGATTTTGTATGAGCTCTCGCTCTCGCTTTACTGAAGAGGAAACTGAGGCTGGGGTCGAGGAACTTGCCTGAGGCCCCACAGCAAGAAGGAGGTGGCCCAAGAAAAGCCTCAGTCTGGATCCTAAGGAAGAGGTCTTCCTTTTTAGGTGTCCGTCTCTTCTTGTGTCGTTAGAATGCGTCCTGAGTGTTGGAGTGTGACGGCCACTGGCCGGAGGGCCCAATGGGCAGCTCTATTCTCTGCGGCAGGCTCTCTGCAGTAACGCTATTTCTTAGAGAGAGAAGTTAGGTCTTCTGCCGTAGGTCCGTGAGAAAGCACCTCTGAGATTCCGGATCCGTGTGGGCAGCATTTGTCGGGAGGGGGCTGTCCACTGCGCTCCCCATCAGCCTCTGCGAGCTTGGCCCCTGCGGGATCTGTTCCCCACATCCCAGGCAACGCCTATGTCCCCTGACCAGCCTTCCTGGCATTAGACAGAAACATTCCCCAGGGGTAGCTGGATCTTAGGAATGTGCTACTTTCTTTAAACTGAGAGTATTTCTAAGAAAGTCATAAGTGCTTGTTGCAAACATCTCACACAATAGTCTATGAAGTAGAAAGTGAAAGAAAATAACCCCACCCACTGGCACATTCAAGCCCCCATGTCCCGGGAGACGCCCCTCCTTGAAGTGCCTTTCTGCCCTTTCCCTAACTACCCGCCCGAGCCCAGTGTTAAGTGTTAATGTGGTGAAATGTTCTGGACGCCTGTGGTCCCCGGTGGTGAGCTCTTCCTCCTGTGACCTTTTCTCTGTGGGCGGCATGACTCAGGGAACAGGCTTGGGAACACTGCACTAGAACAGGAGTTAAAGACCAGAAAATTCCCCCGCAGACCTTGCAGTAGTTGTCTCCAGGGAAAGGGATTTGTCCAGAGGGAGCAGGGCCTGGGTGCTTTTGCCTTGAGACTTTCAGAGCTGGTCAGCTCTGTAAGCACTGTGCACAGATTGCTTTGCTAAAGTAATGCCTAATTGTGCCCGGTGACGGCAGGCACAGCCCTTTGGTGAGTAGCCGTTTTGCTCGCTCCCTGAGTTCTGTGTGTCTCCGCTTTGGAGACCAAGTGGGATTTCAGAGACTGGCAGCCCCAGGCATGGGAGGCCCAGCTGGGCACGTTGGCACTGTTCGCAGTTCTGCTTCTTATAGCAGGATGCCAATGCTGAGCCCCTGGCTCTTGAGTACCCCTGGAGGTGCTGGGAGGGTCATCTTCTGGAAGGGGGTTCTCGCTCTGCCCGGTAGACCCAGGTCTCAGTTTTCATTTTCATGTTCTAGAAAAGTCTCCTTTTTCTACGCCAGCCTCTTGAACGAGAGCCCCGTCCCACCCAGCTTCTCCATTCTAATGCTCAGACATAATCTCACGTCTTACCCTGTTAAACTAAGCTCTCTCGGGGTTTGAACTGCCTGGGTTCGAATTTTAACTCTTCTTTCTACCCACCGTGCCTCAGTTTCCACAGTGGCAAAATGGGGATGGAGAGGGTAGTACCCACCTCAGGGCGTTGTGGTGAGGATGTGTATAGTGCTCAGAAAGGTCTCAGGCATATAGTGAGTGTCAGATAGGGGTGAGCTATTATTATATTGCTGCTGCTTTTAAAGACTGGCTTCTGCCCATGGTGGGAAGAGTTAGCCTCATGTGGCACAGATTGATGGAATGCCGTGGGAAGACCATGGGCCTTCAGGTTGGCCTGCCCTGGGTTCAGATCCCAGCTCTATATGCTCACCAGCAACGTGAGGCGGAGTAGCCACTTCACCAAGCCTCTTATCCCCCATTGCAGTGCGCGTTCAAGCCTGTTCTACGGCAAGGTAGATTCTGAAAGGTTTGGCTGCAGCTTGCAGTCCCTCCTCTTTAACAGGAGCATTGCCCAGAGAGCCTTTGCTTCCTAGACTTAGGGAGTCACAGCATGTCCAGCCTGGTTGAGGCCCCCCAAATCGGCTAGTCTAAAGCCTCCCTTTGCAGTAAGGGGACAAAGCCCATGGAAACGTTGTTTCCCTGAGATCCCATGGCTGATAGTGGAGAGACCGGGATGAGAACTTGAGCCTCTTG
The DNA here is from genome assembly GCF_040939455.1 of Microcebus murinus. NCBI lineage: Eukaryota > Metazoa > Chordata > Mammalia > Primates > Cheirogaleidae > Microcebus > Microcebus murinus. The sequence continues at coordinate 52,777,234 of NC_134117.1, read as the reverse complement.
AGTCCCAGCTCAGGGATGCTTCCACACCGAGGGTCACGTGGAAGAACGAAGGGCCTCTCTCTGTGGCTCTGTGCTGAAATAGCCAACCCTGCAGGGAAGCAGGAAGTGCATGGGGCAAACAAGGTTTCCTGCAGGCCTGTACTCAGGGCAGAGCAGCCAGCTCTCAGTGAAGGGGAGTTGCTGTCATTATCACCTGTTGTCATCATCAATCCGGGCAGAGTAACCACAGCTGGAGGAGGCCTGTGCCCCCCATGCCAGAGCGGCCCAAGTATCAGAACCCCCTGGAGAGCTGGTTAAAACACAGGTGCCTGGGCCCCACCCCCGGAGTTTCTGATTCTGTGGATCTGGGTTGGGGCCTGAGAATTTGTATTTCTAGCAGGTTCTGGGGTGATGCTGATCTGTGGGCCTGGGAACCCCACTTTGAGAACCATGGCACTGGACAAGCCCTTGCTACTCGCTGTGGTCCTTGCACCAGCTTGGTAGCCATGCAGCACCTGAGGCCCCACCTCAGACATGTGGCACGAGAATCTGCACGTTAGCGGGATTCCCAGGTGACTCCCTGGCACAGTGTAGTTTGAGAGGCAGTGGGATAGTGCACGGTGGAATCATGTGGGGAGCTCTCAACCTCGCCCAGCCCCCAAGCACCAGCCCGTGCTAGTTAAGTCAAAGTTTCTGGGAGTGAGACCCGGGCATCAGGACTCTATAAAGCTCCCCAGTGTGTGGCCAAGTCAGAGCACCACCATCCAGAGTCCCAGGTGGCAGCTGGGAGGGGTCTCGGAGAGGATCAGCTACAACCCTGACATTTTACTGAGATGAAAACCAAGGGCATAGAGCCAAAAGGTCCTGCCCAAAGTCCCACAGCCAATAAGTGACAAATCCAGGCTCCTGATCTCGGGTAAGTCTTTCATCAACTCTTTCTATCTCAGTCCCCCCTTGTATCGCTCCATGGTAATGCAATGTACCAGTGTTCTCGGGAATCCGCTGTAAATTGTGGAAGATCTGTCTGCCCACTGGAAAGACACCTCCCACTTTGTTTCAGTGTGGCAGGCCATCCTATACTGTAGGGAGGCAGTGCAGCCTAGTGACTTGGGGCATGTGCTCAAGCCCGGCTCTACTGCTTACCACCCAAGGCCTGTGGCTCTGTGCCTCGGTTCCTCCTCTGTAAGGCAGCAGTGGGAATGACGGTGCCCATCTCATGGGAGTGTCATGAGGATTCAATGAACTAATGCATGACAATGCTGAGATCACTAACTTGCAGGTAGGAAGCACTTTGCAAATGTTTTGCATTACTTCATTAAGTGGGTGACCTTGAATAAGTCATGTGACTTTGAGAAAATTGTTTAACTTTTCTGTGATTCAGTTTCCTCATCTGTTAAATAGGAATAAGCATACGAGTGACCTTATATGGAGGGTGGTTGTGAGGAGTAGAGGGAATATAGGTCTGAAGCCTCAACACAGCTTCTGGTATACAGCTGGCGTCAGTCAGTGGCTGCAGATGTGTGTTGGAGACTGAGAGCCTGCACGGGAGAAAGTTCTGGCCGGGCCAGAGTCTGGGCTGATTGATCTTAAGGGGAGGCTCCAGAACACTGGGGATTGAAGGTCCTAGAGATGTTTTCGCCTGGAGAGAAATGTATAATGTTCTGTGGTTGCCAGTGGCTACCGGGGGGGAAACGGAGGGTTTAGTAGGTACAGAGGTTCGGTTGTGTAAGATGCAAGTCCTGGAGGTTGGTTGCACAACAATGTGAATATACTTAATGCTGCTGCTGAACTATACATGTAAAAAGAGTTAAGATGGTAAATATATATATTTTTTATTTTGGCATATTATGGGGGTACAGATTTTTTTTTTGAGACAGTCTCACTTTGTTGCCCAGGCTAGAGTGAGTGCCGTGGCGTCAGCCTAGCTCACAGCAACCTCAAACTCCTGGGCTCGAGTGATCCTTCTGCCTCAGCCTCCCGGGTAGCTGGGACTACAGGCCTGAGCCACCATGCCCGGCTAATTTTTTCGATATATATATTAGTTGGCCAATTAATTTCTTTCTATTTATAGTAGAGACGGGGTCTCGCTCTTGCTCAGGCTGGTTTCGAACTCCTGACCTCGAGCAATCCATCCGCCTCGGCCTCCTGGAGTGCTAGGATTACAGGCGTGAGCCACCGCGCCCGGCCTGGGGGTACAGATTTTAAGGTTTCAATAAATGCCCTTTCCCTCCCTCCCCCCACAAGTCTGAGTTTCCAGCATGACCATCCCCCAGATGGTGCACATCTCACTCATTATGTATGTATATACCCGCCCCCCTCCAACCTCCCCCCCCATGGTAAATATTTTTTAAAGACTTAATTTTTAAAGAGCAGTTGTAGATTCACAGCACAGTTGACAGGAAAGTAAAGAGATTTCTTAATACACTCCCCCACCTCATGTGTGCTTAGCCTCCCACATTATCAGCGTCCTGCACCAGAGTGGGACATTTGTCACAACCGATGAGCCTACGTGGCCGTGTCATTATCACCCAAAGTCCATAGATTACATTAGAGTTCACTGTGGGTGTTGCACTTTCTGTAGGCTTGGGTGCGTGTATAGCAATGTGTGTCCAACATTACAGTATCATAGTATTTTCACAGCCTTAAAAACCCTTTGTGCTCTGCCTGTTCATCCTTCCCTCTCCTCACTAACCCTGGCAACCCTGATAAGATAGATTTTATGTGTATTTTTGCCACACTTAAAAAGGAAAAAAGTTGTTGATGTCCTTCGTCGTCATTTATGTAAAGGATTGCCATGCAGAAGGGGGGACAGGTATACTACATGTGACAAAAGAGGGAGGCAGGACCAGTGGGTGGAGGAAGGGTGGCAGTTATTAAAGTGGTCCATGAAAGAACTCTCTAGCAGTTAAAACCGTTCCATGGAAGAGAGAATGAGCCTCCATCACCAGTGTTCAAGGAGAACTCTCTGAGCTCCGGTGGAGACCCTGGAGAGTTTCAGCTCTCAGGTGGGAGGCTTCGTTACTCGGTGTCTCCCGAGTTTGCCTGTTGATAAGAAGCACTTGCGGACATTTGTTAAAAACACACACTCCCGGGCACCATCGCAGACCCACTGAGGCACACTATCTGGGGAGGGTGCAAGGACCAGCCTCTCCAGATGATTCTTACTGGAAGGTTTGGGAAACGTGGGCTCAGCGCTTCTTGTCTCCTTCTAACCCTGAGATTCCGTGAAGATTCTGCGTGGCATCAGGTCACACTGGCCACGGATTTCCTCCGCTGCATTTGGGAGCCTTCCTCCTTGGCCAGAAGCCCATGTGCCCCCCCCACCCCCAGCCTAAGCCCCTGACACCCTCATCTGTGGGCACAGTGACTTGGATGGCAGGGGGCTCCGTGACCCTCTGTGCTTCCCACTTTGGGGCCTTGTTACCCTTGCCCACCTCTCGGCAGGGGCTGCCAGGGGTCAGAGTTCTGTTTTTCTAAATCGCACAGCTAGCTTGACCCAGCACTCCTGACTTCGACCTGAATGTTCTGCTTACTTTTTGAATTTTGCTTGTTCTGACTTGGTTCTGCCCACCAGTTACTATTCATTAGGCATTCATTAGAAGTAATGAGATTAGCTTTAATAAAGGACCTGAGTGATTTGAATAAAAGCCTTCTCTATTAACACAAAGTACTGTTCTCATTAAGAGGTTTGGGGACATGCAGTTTGGACTTCTCGCAATAATAATTATAATTATTAGGATCAGTATGTCTGTGTTTATTGTGCTGTGTTCCCTGAAGGATCTTCTGTTCTCTGCAGCCCAGAGAGCAGCTAGGGGTGCTGGGGGAAGGCGTGCTTGCATCCAGCTGTCATCACGTGGTGACACAGGAGTCTGGTGTCGCTCCTTGTAGTTGATTAACCCCCACCCCAACCCCAAGCCCCTGCTGGGGTCTGTGGACATGCACCACTAAGGAGCAGTAAATGGTTCCAAAGCCCAGAGACTTCCTTTCTGAGTGTTTGTGGCGTAAGGATAAAGCGCTCAGCAATTGCAGGAGAAGGCAGAGCTCGAACGTGGGGTCCCAGAGCGGGTGAAGGTCTTTGGGGCCTTTGCTCGTGCCGTGGCTCACCCCTGGGTCACCTTCTCTTTCTCCTCTCTGTAGAGTGACCCGAAACATCCCAATTTGCCTGGGACTGAAGAGGGCTTCCCAGGATGCAGGATTCTCAGTGCTAAAAGTAGCTAAGTCCCAAGCAAACTACCCACTGGCCCCCTACTTGAATCTTAGGTCTGGAATTTTTGCGTTCAGATTCTTTGGCCCCCATCCCCTTAACAAAATGACCGTGGACAATTTATCTGCCAACACGGGCCTCACTTCCCTGCTGTGAGGGTAACTCATGGGTTGTTATAGTAATTGAATAAGTTAATATATTAAAAGTGCCTAGAACATAGCAAATACTCAATGCTCCTAGCTATGTTTGTCTTATTGAGTTGAATGAGAGCTTTGAGCTCACGGCTCGGCCTCTGTCTGGCTGGGGATGCTCTCTGCGGGGAGCCTGCTTGGTCACGCCCTGTGACTTGGTGGTCACTCTCTCACCCTGGAGCCTTTTCTTTGTGACTTGGTGAATTATGCTCCATACCGGGGGTCCTCAAACTTTTTAAACAGGGGGCCAGTTCACTGTCCCTCAGACCATTGGAGAGTGCACACTGTGGGCCTGGGACGAGTCGGCTGCTAAGCGGGACAGGCAGTGGCGGCAAAAACACCCAGAGGGCCGGATGAATGTGCTAGGCGGCCGTATGTGGCCCGCGGGCCGTAGTTTGAGGATGCCTGCTCCATACTGTCTGCTCTCAGGACCCATAGAGAGTGGTACCCTCTTGTTGATGACATACCGCAGTTTCTCGAGGACAACTCTCCTGTCTGCAGCCTGGATCTTCTCTTCCCTGAGTGGTGGGGTCCCCCCTTCCCTAGTGGGGCCTGGCCCCCAGCTACATCCTTGCTGTGTCCTCTGGAAGCAGTGCTGTTTGCTTCCGTAAATCCAGGGACCCAGCATTGAACTTGGCTCAGCTCATGGGGGCTTTTCTCTTCCATGAACAGGTATAATGAGTATAGATGGTGCCCAGCCTCTGAGTTAGACCTGCAGAGGAATTTCCTAAGAACGAAAGGTGACTGGCTCATGCAGAAGGCTGTGGCCTCCTTTCCCCAGAGGTATTGGGGGTTACTGAGGGCTCTGAACTGGAAAGGCCTAAGGAGTTGGTAGCCAAGGCCCTGGTTTCCCACTGGGGAGCTCAGAATAGACTCCCCTTTCTCTGGCCTGTTCTTGATGCTGGCACCTGGGCATGTTGTTGACTCAAGGGGCAGTATAACAGAGTGGTTAGGATCCCTGGCTTCCTGACTGGCCTAATCTGGGTCCAAATCTTATCCCTTCCCTACTTTTAGCTGTATGACCTTGGGAAAGCCACTTAATTGCTGTTTCCTCATGTGTAGAGAGGAGATAGTTCTTGTGACACCATACATGTGAAATAGTAAGTGGTATTGTTTATGGTTATTATTATTATTTTTGGAGATAAGGTCTCATTCTGTTGCCCACACTAGTAGCTGGGACTATAAGTGATTATCACCACGCCCAGCTAATTTTTAAATTTTTTTGTAGAGACGGGATGCCACTATGTTGCTCAGGCTGGTCTCACACTCCTGGCCTCAAGTGACCCCCCTGCCTCAGCCTCCCAAAGTGCTGGGATTACAGGCGTGAGCCTCTGCACCTGTCTGTGGTTATTATCTCAATCCCGCAGGGCATGGACATGAAGTATATTGCTCCTGTGTACAGATGGGAGTATAACTAGGCAAGGTTGAGGTTTGTACGAGAATGTCTGGGTACCTGGGTCTTGATATTCTTGTCCCAGGGACCATAGAGATCATGGGCCTCTCCTCGCAGTGGGGCCAAGAGTCCACATGCTGAGTTAGTGGCTGGTGATGCGGCTGGGATGAGGGGTGTTTGCATCACATCCCAGCGGGGCTCTTTTGCAGGACTCCTGGGTGGCCTTTGCCATCAGTGGCAGCCAGACTGCGCCGAGTAGGAGCTTTGTGGTGCACCCTCCACATGCACGCCAGCCGCCAGTAAGGCAGTACAGGGGTCACAGAATGGAGGGAGCAGATGAAATACCCAGGAACAGAAAAAATCATGGGAAAGTCGCAGGACACAATGCAGATCAGTGCCTGGCACACAGTAGGGCCTTGATCGCTATTTGTAGAGAGTGAATGAAAGAAGCAGGCAGTGGGGGCGGCATTCTGGGCCCTCGGTGTCCTCCAGTGTCAGGGTGATGTGTCCTGTGTGTGTTGGCCAGTGATGCCTCAGAGGGCCTGTACGCTGCCTGACTCGGACACTGGAAGAGTGGGAGGTGTAAGAGTGGGTTGGCATTTCTGGGATGCTCTCTTTGGGGAAGACAGGCTGCTTTGAGGACCCTCTGGAGTAACTTGCAGGGCTTCATGGCTTTGCGTCTCTTCTCCCTTGGTCGTGAGCTCTTTCTCTCCCTGCTGTGGGGAGCAGGGGTGCCTGTGTCCTGCAGCTCCGTCTCCCAGCCCTGCCCTAGTCCAGCGCGGGCGCCCTGCATTTCTTGGGTCTACTTGTCTCTGTTTCTCTCGTAGATGAGAAGGACCTGGTTGTCCTCAGTTCATCCTTGAATTGCTTAAGTTATTTTTTCCAATAAAAGTTAATTCTATGATAAATTTATTTTTCTATTTTAAAAGTAGAGTAATACTATTTATACACTTGGCAAATGGTTTCATATAAATAGATAGTGGTATTTTACATAAAGTAAACAAACATCAAGACTATAAATAGTGGCCCATTGCTCAAATCCTTTGAAATCACCACTGTTAACATTCTAGTTATTTTCCTTTCTGCCGTCTTTCCCAGGCATGCATATGTTTTTACCTAGTTGGAATTACAGTGGGCATATGCTTTTTATATTCTGTTTCAAAAAAAACACCACCTAAATTCTATAATATGAGCCATCAAATAAGAAAATGGTACTGTTTAAGGAGCTCTACCCAACCATTGGAAGAAAAGAAGAAAAATAGTGAGACATGAACGGGATTTTCCGCAAGAGGAGTGAAAACAGTTAATTAACCAGCAAAGATAATCAGTCTCGTTATTGAAAGTATTACAAATTAAAACAAGGGATTTCATTTCCCTTCGTCATATTAGCAAGTTTATTTTTTTGTTTTTTTGGAGACAGAGTCTCACTTTGTTGCCCAGGCTAGAGTGAGTGCCGTGGCGTCAGCCTAGCTCACAGCAACCTCAAACTCCTGGGCTCAAGTGATCCTTCTGCCTCAGCCTCCCGAGTAGCTGGGACTACAGGCATGTGCCATGTCTGGCTAATTTTTCATATATATTTAGTTGGTCAGTTAATTTCTTTCTATTTTTAGTAGAGGCGGGGTCTCACTCAGGCTGGTTTTGAACTCTTGACCTCAAGCAGTCTGCCCGCCTCAGCCTCTCAGAGTGCTAGGAGCAAGTTTTTTTTTTTAATGATCCTATTACTTATTGGACAGGATGTATGTAAACTGGCATAAATATTCTGAAAAGTAATTTGGTAACAGATATCAGAAGCCATATATTTGTTTACTAATTATACTTTTTCCTCTGTGAATACCTTTCTTTCTCAAGTAGTCTTAATTTTTTTTTTATTCAATTATACTGAGCATTTTTGGTAATAAAGAGAACTGTGTGTTTTGTTTTGTTGTTTTGAGACAGAGTATCACTCTGTCGCCCAGACTAGAGCTGTGTGGTGGCGTCAGCCTAGCTCACAGCAACCTCCAACTCCTGGGCTTAAGTGATCCTCCTGCCCCAGCTCCCGAGTAGTTGGGACTACAGGATCACGCTACCATCCCCAACTAATATTTTACTGTTTTTAGTAGAGATGGGGTCTCGCTTTTGTTCAGGCTGGTCTCGAACTCCTGAGCTCAAGCAATACTCCTACCTCGGCCTCCTGGAGTGCTAGGATTACAGGCGTGAGCCTCTTGTGCCTGGCCAAGAGAACTCTTTATGTATCCTATTTACAGATCCTTGTTCACAATCTGTTGCCTGTCTTATTTTTCTTCAAGTGTCTAAGTGTTTTACAATTTTTACACGGTTAGGTTTGTTGATCTGTTCCTTTGTGATTCTTTTATAGCTCCTAGACTGGGAAAATCATCCTTGCTTAAGACGTTGTATAAATGTTCAATTCTGTTTACTTCTGATTGTTTTTTTTTTTTTTTTGCTTCATTTCAAAAAATATTTAAAGTGTGATTCTATCTAGAATTTATTTTGATTCTTAGGTTAATCTTTCTCATTTGTTTTCCCAAAATTGTTATGTGGTATTTCTGACATCAGTTGATTAATCCTTCCATTCCTCAATTTATTTGTGAAGCCCCCTTTAGTGTTTATCAAATTATGACATATTAATTCTGGACTAATACTTTCAGGACTATATATTTTATTTCTATGATCTATTTTTCCTTTTGCCTTCTGTTTTAATTATTGTAGCCATATTTGTTATAACCTCACCTTCTTTTTTTGAGGATCTTGCTTGAATATTCCCCTAGGTAAAATTTAAAACCATTTAATCAAGTTTTTAAAAACACCTTTTGGGAATTCAGGTAGGAATTACATTAAACAACATAGAAATTAATTGCTAGAGCAAAGCAACATCATTTCAATATTTTGAGTTGTCGTCAATGAACATGTTATATATCTTCACATATAAATCTATTTGTAAAAACAAGATACATGAACTTTTCTACTTTTCTTCATATTGGTCAGATACATTTTCCATTATGATTATCTCTATGTAGTTTATAATGTTGCTGTTTGGAATAGGGCCTTTATATTTTATTGCTGGTGTATAGGAATACTATTGACTTTTGCATATTTATTCTGATTACCCACTTTGCTGAGTTCTTTTTAGTTCATGTGGTTTGTCAGATAATTGCTTTGGGTTTCTGAGCCTACGCAGTCATTCTATGGGCACATAATAATCATTTTGTCTGTTTTCAATGTCTGTGCTCCTATTTCATTGGCCAGAACTTTCAAGACTGTATTCAGGGATACTGGTGACCGAAGGCATCGTTATTTTGCTCTTTGTTTCAAAGGGAAAGCTTCTGCCATTCCCTTGATGTTGCTCCTGGCATGTGTGATGACATCTGTCTGCTCCTACCCAAAGGGGCTGGGATAATTCACAACAACCCCTACAAAAACCCCTGTCCAGCCCTTCGCGTATCTGTAATAAAGCGCCAAGGGGCTCGTTGTTTGGAAGTATTGCTCTTCCTAGAATTCCCAGCTTGCCCCAAACTCTGAGCCCAACTGCTGGTCCACGTCCAGCTCAGCCCCTCATCTCCCACTTCTGAAAGCCTGACTTCTAGTGATTCCTCCTGCCTGCAGGACTGGGCACTCTCCCCGCCGATGTAAGAGCTGATGTTTGACACTGGACAGCAGCCGGGGTTACCTACCGTGGCCCCTGACCAGAGTAGGCTTGGACAGCACTACATTAACGACATCCCTGTTGCCAGTCAGAGGAGCCCTGTGTCCCCTCAATCACCTGGACCTTTGCCCTTTTCCCACCTGTCCCCTATCTTTTCTCAAACGTCCTCAGCGAGGTCACAGAACTCTGCCCTGCCCTCAAGCCTGCTGCGCTCTGGCACTGTGCTCTGGGGGTTTTTCCAGTCTAGTGGGAAAACTGACACAAAAAGGGGTTAATACGATGCAGGGTGAAGAGGCTGAGCTGCTGGAGCAACTAACTGCTTAGGGCAGTTAGAGAAGGCTTCATGGAGGAGGTGACATTTGAGCTGGGTCTTGAAGCAGTAGCAGAAATTCTATGAGGCAGATGAGGAAGAAGGGCTTCAATTATGACTGTTTCCATATATTTTGTATTATTGTTGATGTTAGGGACAGGGTCTTTAAAAACTATATTTTTCTCTGGAAGGCTTGTGTGAACAAAAAAAAAAATAAATAAAAAATAAAAACTATATTTTATTGCTTGCATATGGGAATATTATTAAAGTTTGCATATGTATTTTGGAGCAACATGCAAAGACTCAGAGGCCAAGAAGAGCCTCGGCTCTTTGGGGACAGGTGGGAGTTTGCTGAGTGAGAGATGGGCAGTGAGTGCTCCTGGGGCTCGGGGTGGGGAGGTGACCACTAGCAACAGGGGTGACCTAGGAAGACTTCTGGAAGAGGTGGAAGGGAGCCGGCCTTGAAGCATAGAATGGATTTGGATAGAATGGGAAGGGTAAAGTGGAAGGGAGGAGAGAAAGAACATTCGTAGCATCCCCACTAGGTATGTGCCAGGTGCTTTTTAGTCATCATTTTATTGCATGTATTTTTCCTGACACCCCCGTTAGGTAGATGATGATACCTGCAATCTACAGATGAGGAGACTGAGGCTCAGGGAACGTGAGTGACACTTAGATGAGCTGGGCAGCCTCGTTTCTGACCTTGTGCTTTCAGTGTCCCCCTGCTGCTGCATGTATACATATGTACATGCACACACACGTATTGGCTTTATTGAGATATGGCACATACCCTACAGTTCACCCATTTAAAGCATACAGTTCAATGGTTTTAATAGATTCACAGAGTCATGCAACTATTAATGTCACCACAATCCTAGACACTTTTATTACCCCTCAAAGACCACCCCCCTCTACCCTTCAGTCATCACTACCCCCATCCCCAGCAGCCTTAGGCAGTCACTAATCTACCTTCTGTCTTTATGGATTGGCCTATTCTAGTAATTTCATATAAATGGAGTGAATGATCTGTAAGCCCTTGTGGCTGACTTCCTTTTTTTTAATGCAATTTATATATTTATTTTTTCTTTCTTTTCTTTTTTTTTGAGACAGAGTCTCACTCTGTTGCCCAGCTAGGGTGCCGTGGCATCAGCCTGGCTCACAGCAACCTCAAACTCCTAGGCTCAGGTGCTCCTTCTGCCTCAGCCTCCCAAGTAGCTGGGACTACAGGTGCATGCCACCATGTCTGGCTATTTTTTTTCTATTTTTGGTAGAGATGGGGTCTCGCTCTTGCTAAGGCTAGTGTCGAACTCCTGAGCTCAAACGATCCGATCACCTCAGCCTCCTAGAGTGCTAGGATTATAGGTGTGAGCCACTCCGCCCAGCCCTCCCCCCCCCTCCTTTTTTTTTTAAGAGAGAGAGAGTTTCGCTCTATTGCCTGGGCTAGAGTGCCGTGGCATCAGCCTGGCTCACAGCAACCTCAAACTCCTAGGCTCAGGTGCTCCTTCTGCCTCAGCCTCCTGAGTAGCTGGGACTACAGGTGTGGGTGCCCCTGTGTCTCGCTAATTTTTCTACTTTTGGTAGAGACAGGGTCTTGCTACATTGTTTAGGCTGGTCTCAAACTCCTGGTCTCAAGTGATCCTCCACCCTTGACCTCCCTAAAGTGCTAGGATCACAGGCATGAGCTGCCACACCTGGCATCATTTCTTTTTATTTCTGGATAACATTACTTTTTATGGATATGCCACATTTTGCTGATCCATTCCTCAGTTGATGGACATTTGGGTTGTTTCCATGTTCAGGCTATTGTGAATAATGTCGCTATGAACACTTGTGTGTCATGTGTTTTTGCGTGGACGTATTAATATGTTTTCATTTCTCTTGGGTGTATACCTGGGAGTGGGGTTGCTGGGTCAGATTATAACTCTGTGTTAGGCCATGTAAGGAGTTGCCAGACTGTCGTGCTCCGCGGCCTCCCAGCCGCTGCCTGTCCAAGGCTCGCCTTCAGTGTGAAAGGGCTAGGAAGAAGGTCAAACCACAAAGCCTGTGTGAATTGCCTGTTTTCAAAGTAGACTATTGTGGAGTGCTCTTAAGACTGCAGCTTCACTGTTGAGTCTTTGATTATTGCAGAGGGACTTGTGGATTCTGCAGGGCTACAAGGACACAGCTATGAGTGTTGGTCATCACTGTCCTGTAGACATGCTACCAGCTAGCAGGCTGTGGAAATAGGGAAGGTGCTAGAATAAATCCTAAGGTTTAGGGCGCGAGGGAAGGACAGGTGAGATAATGCTGTTGAGGAAAGTCCCCGGAAGATGGAGGGCAGGATCTGAAGCTCGGTCCAGGGAGACAGGTGGGAGGGCAAGGAGGCCGGGAGGAGGCTGGGGTTGGGGTCCATGCGGGTCTGGGGCAAGCGTGTGGGCAGCTGTGGCTGACCCTCTGGTCTGTCTTTATCCTTTGGCTGCAGACCTGGCCGAGTGCAAGCTGGTTTCCTTCCCCATTGGCATCTACAAGGTCCTGCGGAATGTCTCCGACCAGATCCACCTCATCACACTGGCTAACAACGAGCTCAAGTCTCTCACCAGCAAGTTCATGACCACATTCAGTCAGCTCCGAGGTAGGTCCTGGTCGGCACCAGCCAAGAGGGCATGGCCGTCCCATGTCCTTCAGTCTCTGACACTATCTGGGGTGTATCTCTAGAACCCATCCCTGGTCAGCTAGACCCACGAAGTCATCCCAAGGGGTAGACTTTGAAGATGGACCTGTGTTCTCCCTGCAGCCTGGCAATCTCTAGGTCACTTCTGCCTCTAGCTGGCTGTGAGTCAGAATGATGAAGGGACAAGGGTGTGAGTCCTGAAGTGATTCTCTTTTTTGAACAGAGCAGTGGTGGGGTGTTTGGGTCCTGAGGTTCAGAAGTCATTACTTCTCAGTAGCCTTGAACGAGCCTCCCTCTCACCCTCCAGTATAGCTTTGTTCTTCTGTGTTGTTTTCCCAGCTCAGGAGTGACAGATGCCAGGGATGCTGGCATTTTCTCTGCTGGGTGCACACTGAACATGTGGGACATGGTGCTTAGCAGGGAGATGGCAGGAGGCCAGCAGATAGGCCTTGTAGATTCTGCTGAAATGGCTCCTCTGGATGCATGAGCAGTTTGCATGACCACTGCATGCCTGCCCCCTTCACTAGAGAGCAGTCGCCCCACCCTTCTGTGAGATGTCACCGCTGCTCAGAGACACCTGGGACAGAACTGCGGCCTGGATACTTGTGTGTTTGCAAAATGGTGGGGCTGGAGAATTGCAGATGACACAGCAAGCCTAGGAGAGGTGGTTCCTGCCTTCTGGAACTCTCTATGTGAAAAGAGTCTAAGATCTTGTTTAAAGCAACAAATACACAGAATGCTGATAGTGCATGAGGGACTTGAGCAAGCCTATCTCATACAGCTGAATTTAGGTTGGACAGGCTTCCTGGAGGAGGGGTGGGCATTGGGCACGCCCAGAAGGGAGAGGGTGGTGTAAATTCGCAAGCACGATCCAGGGATGGGAAGTAGCTTGTACAGTGGCTCAGGTGGGAGCTACCAGCAGGACCTGGAAAGGTACAAACAGAAGGCCAAGGAGGAGGGATTAGTCTGTGTGCCTGTTTCTGAGCGAAGCTCACAGAGCTCATTGCATTTGTGCCTGAAAAGCTAAAATACCCATAATGGGGGCGGCGGGATGGTGGTGGTACTAGGGCAAGGCCTGTGGATGTTTTTAACCTGGCCTACCTCGCCCACTTTCTTTTCCTGGCAGCTGCTTCTTTACACAAATGAGACAGATTCTCACAGTCAGCATGCCCCTTGGACCAGCAGTTCTCCTCCCTGGCTGAAATCAGAGCTTTTCTGCAAACGCTGTTGCCTAGGCTGGGTCCCAAGACCAGCTGAATCAGAACGCCTGGGTGTGGGCCTGGGCCTAGGCATTTGTTGGTACCCACACCAGTCATTCTAAAGTGCCACAGCCATGGTACCCTGACCATAGCTCAGGGATTATAAACACAAGTGCCTGAGAGCCTAGCTTTAAGGAATGAGTGACTTAGGTTGGGGCTGCAACAGGGAGTGGCGGGGACTGTGGCAAACAAGTACATGGCCTGCCCAGCTTTAGCCAGGTGTACCACGAGAGAAAATGGGCCAATGTTGTCCACTCTTCTGCTGATTTAATTAAAACTGCAAATAAGGATTTTTATGTGAATTTCCCCAGGTTTTACATAATATGACAGCCAATAAAACATATTTGCAAGCTAGATTTAGTCCATGGGCCACCAATTGAGAGACTCTCTTGAAATATATTGGTTTTTTTTTCTTTTTTTTTTTTATTATTTTTTTTTAAATTTTTTACTTTATTTATATTATATATTTAATTTCTTTTTTTTCCCCATCCTGAAATAATGCAAGAAATATATTGTTAATAGCACTGCCTCTGCCATCCCATTTCCTGGGTGGAGAAGGAAGGTCAGGGAGGGAGGAGACTTGTCCAGGGTCTCAGATGAATAGGTCCAGGACTAGAACCCAGGTTGTCCACCTTGCAGGCCAGCGCTGTCTTTTTAAGCCACCTGCATTAGCTCAAGCATCCTCTACTGCTGTGTCCATCCAATTGGGATTGGATATTTGCTTTCCAGAGGAGGAGAGAACAATTGAAAATGCATGGTGGAGGTTGTCTGGGGCCCCCAGGAAGGACACAGGCAGGTGGGCGGCTTCTTTTGGGTGCGAGGAGAGTTTCTGTGCACTCCTTAGACCTTCCCCTTAGCACCTGCTGTGTCCCAGACCTATTTGGAGTCAGGGAGACAAAGAAGGCTCATCCACCAGGGTCTCTCTCCGAAGGAAGCCAGGGTTTCCGGACAGACTCATCCTCACCGCTGAGATAGTGCTGTGATATTAGCATGGACAAAATGCTGGAAGGAACCACAGGGAAGGGGAATTAATCCTTCCTGAGAGTGGCGTGGGCAGGGGCTAAGTATGGAGCAAGAGCTTTCAAAGGACTTGACATTTGAGCAGTGCCTCGTGGCATGAGTAAGCAGGCCCTCTCCAGGGGGCACGGAGAAAAGTGCCAGAGAAATGCCACTTACAGTGCCACACATCCGTCTCCGGCTGTCTGGGGAATTATGTTTATCAGAGCACCCTCCAGTCCAAGTCTGTTGAAGGATGCTGTTTGAACTCCTTCCTCGCTGCAGCGGCTCCAGACCCCCCGACACCACCTCGGATCACAAAGGGAAGGCCAGTGTGCCTGCTAATTGGATTTCACAGAAGCAGCAGGTCCAGGGCTGTGGTGGGCAGTGGTGGGGAGGGGTTGAGCCTAGTGTGTCTCTGGCTGCCCTCCCCCAAGAGGTGGCTCTGGGCCTGAGCCTTTGTTATGGTTTTTCTTTCAATTAGAAAAACCCTCTTTGTTCATATGTGAAGGGGAGGCGTAGACAAGCTTTGCTGGGCTCTGCAAGGCCTGCTCTGTCCTCCTCTGGGTACTTGACAGAGGTGGGCTGGGGAGAGAACATTCTGCGTCCTCCCTGCCTGCCCCGCTGTCTCCAGGGCTGAGTCTTGAGGCCCTGTCAGGGCTGGGCCATCCGTAAGAGATTCCACGGCCTCGATGTCCTTCACCCATTTCATGGAAGGAAAAAGCAAGACCTGAGAAAGCCGAGGGCACATATGGAACTGGTCTGACGGCAGGTGGGACCTGTGGACGATGGGTCCCCCCACTATGGCTGTGGCTCTGTCCCCTCTTTCCTGGATCGCAGTCACCCCACTTCCTCCCTAGCCACCCAGCTCCTTTTTTGAGTGTACCTGGGCCTGCCAGACACCAGAGGTATATGAGACACAGCTATGGAAATAAACAAAGACCACCCACCTGAGAAAAGCAAAGGCTATTTGTTCTGAGTTTGCTGTATGGCAAGGGAGTCAGCCGCCACCACTGGTGTTCTGGAAGAGACTCAAAGGCACAGTGGGACAGCTGAATCGTAGAAATAAGGGAAACCTGCAGATACTTTCCGATTCTCGGCTGTTGGCAGGGGGCAGCTGCAGACTAGAATCGGGGAGTCCTACATGATGCTGAGGGGCGCATATTTGGCTTTCTCTGGTTGGTCCTCAGTTGGAAGCAGGGACAAAAATCAGGGACGCCATCAGTTATTAATCAAGTCCTGACCATTGGGATCAGGTGTTACAGAGGATATTGTTTGGCTTCCTAGATTATTGCCAGAGACAGAGTCTGACTTCCTACAACGTGTGGCGGGCTGGTGTCCTGTGCTGGTTATTGCAGATCAGGGGTTGGTTTCCGGGCAGGTTGCTGCATGTTGTGGATCAGGGTTCTGTTTTTATACTTGGCCTGGTTATTGTCTGTTTGTGTATTCAGCCTCTCACACCCCTGCCTTCCAGTTCAGTTCAGCAGATCGTCACAGGCATCTGTGCTGGCCTGGCCCTGGGGTGCCAGGCAGACCTGGGGCAGTGACACAAGAGCCCCATTCACTGAGTGCTTGGCTCTCCCGGCTCCACGCCAAGTGTCCTCTGTGCATTGTATCATGTAATCCCGGTGACACTCATGTCAGGGGGGAGTGACAAGAAAACTAAGAGCCGGACGTGGCCCTTGGAGGGGCCGCTGTCTCGCCGGGGCGGCGAGTGTACAAGCAGACTCCCACCGCACGGTGTGAGGGCGGCACGGCAGTTTACCGAGCAGGCAAAGTCAATTCTACTCAGAGTGGGCAGGGAATCAGAAAATCTCTGGAGGAAACGACTTAAAGCCGAGGTTTGACAGATGAGTAGGAGATTGCCTGGTAAATAAGGGGGCGTTTCTGAGGCATCTTTCAGGAAGATGAAAGGTTGTCTGGAAAATGACTGGAAAGGTGGTACACGGCGGTTACAGAGCAGAGGGACCGGCTGAAGGGAGCGATCGGCCCAAGCAGGGATATTTGGGAAGAGTCCTGGGTGGTGGGCATGGGCCAGGCCCTGTGGACAAGGCAGAGGGAAGCATCCCAGCCGGGAGGAGAGTTGAGTCCATACGTGAGGCCGGGAGGGTGCGGGAAGGGGCAGAGCCTCCACGGCCAAGTGCTGAGGGAGGTCGTGACATCCTTCTCCCCCCAAGGCAGGCGAGTCCCCTCACCAGGGGAGCCTGGCTGGGTAGCAGGGAGGCAGCCGCTGGGCTTTGGCTGGCTGAGGGCAGTTCGCGCAGGTGCGGGTGGGCTGGGAGTCGTGGGCTGCTGCGGTCCGCTGGGCTGGGTGCCTCTGTGGAGACGAGCGGACCCAAAGGCCCTGCAGCAGGAGAAAACGGGGCGACAGAGCTCGGCCTGTCCGAGCTGGGCCCCAGAGGGCTGCTAGCTGGGCTCTGTGGGAGCCCCCGTCCCTGGAGCAGTGTGGCGTGAGACGTTCTCTGGGCTTGCAGCTGGTCTTCTGCTGTGGTTTTGAGCAGCAACAGGCTTCTTTGCCTCTTTCTGATGTTTTCCCAAGTGCTCGTTCTTTAAGCTCTCCTGACAGGGAGGTGCCAGCCAGCCAGAAGAAAGTACAGTTCCTCCTCAGAGTATGGTGACCTCAGGGTCATCCCCGAGCAAGCCCTGCAGGGCATGACGCACCTCCCCAGGGGCCTGCTGTCCTCACCACTGGGGCCTCCAGGCAGCAGCTCCTTTGTTTGCTGCCGGAGAAAGTGGAGCAATTTTCCTCATTACCTCTGTAATCAGGACAGGTGGGAGGGAGGCACCCGGGCCTTGTCTGGAGAGTCTTCTGCTCTGAGGCCCCCTCCCGACCGTGCCTGGTGCCGGGGGCACAGAGGAGCTAGTTTACAGCAACTGAGTTCCTGCTGACAGGAAGATGGGGCTGGTCCCTCTGTTCCTTGGGTCACACCATCCAAGCTGCCGTTGACCATGTGTGGTCGGGAGTCTCGGGAGGTATTTGGGGATGGGGAGGGGCGTGCCAGTAGACAGTGTCTGTCAGGGACCCTGAAGGGCTTATTCCCTGGTGTTCTGGAAAGGGAGGGGTCCCCAGGCATGATAAATATACAAAACTGTGCAGCAAGAGCGCTGTCCTTAGGAAGACCATCAGGATGGGTAACCCCAAAGCAGAAGGAGATGGGGTGTAGTCACAGCATGCTGTTCTTCCCCCACTTGCTACTTTGCTTCAGCCCATCTGGTTGAAGCAACCCGGTGTCGCTTAGTGGACGAAAGAGAAAAGAAGAGCGATACAGAAGTGTACTGGGAAGCCAGGCAGACACGGACGCTTTGTAGCAGTCAGTCAGACACTGACATCCACCTGTGGTCTGGGGTCAGGCAGATCTGCTCGGTCAGGGCCGCCTACCACTGGAATCATGGGGTCTGGGAGAGTTCCTAACCCCTGAGTTATTCACAAAGGGTCACCTCCAATTGCTGATGATTAAGAGTTCCCTCATGACCTAATGACCTCCCCCCCAAAAAAAAGAGTTCCCACCTGATATCGAGGTGGTGATAAGGTTGTGACCCCCTCATGCATGCTTCTGGGCAGTGGGTCAGCCCTCCCTAACAGTGTTAAAGGCACCACCCAAGTGACATGGATTCAATATCCTTAGAACAGAATCCCAGAAATGAGATTACCAAGGTCCAAGGGCATTTTAAGGCTGTACAACAGAGAGCAGAAGAACGGCCCTGCAGAGACCAACCAACCCACGGAGCTGGAAGAAATAAATTAAATTGGCTTTGGGGGACAGTTGGTAGCAGCCTGGAGAGGGAGTCCTGCCACGAAAGCAGGAGAGCATCTCTTCCATCCTGCATCTTACGAACCCCTGGAAAGCAGCAGGCCTCAGCAGCCCCTCTGCCTATCCAGCCCGGGACTTGTGTGCCAGTAGGCGTGGGGAGGAGGGCGTGGGATGGTGCCTCTGAGCCAAATCGGATGTGTCTGTCCTCCAGGGCCCCTGTGTGACAGAGGACTCTGCAGCTTCCCTTCACTTCCCTCCTCCAAGTGCTAAGCACAGATCTCCTTTGCTCCTGGCTCTGCAGTTTAGACAAGTTTCCATCCCCACCTCTGCCTTTCTTACCCACTCCCATGTGTTACTCTAGTTGTTCCTCCCCCTGACCCACCTGCCAGAGCTCTGAGGTTTCATTTGAAAAAAATGTGTCCATTTACTTGTTTATTTTTGATTAGGCAACAGTTGCACAAAACACAATATTCCAAGGGTTGAAAGGATAATAGGCAAAAATGTCTCCCTATTTCTTCTGTCCTCAGACGTCCAGTTCTCTGCCCTGAGGCAGCCACCACTACCAGTTCTAGAGATATTTTATGCCTATGTAAATATAAATATATTTAATATTAGTGGCCTTTATAATGTACCACCATGGGCAGGTACTGTTGTAAGCACTTTACAAGTATAAAATTATTTAAATCTTTACAACTCCGCAAGGTGGGTTCTCTTATTATCTCTCTCTCTCTCTTTTTTAAGCAAGGAACTGAAGCAGAGAGAGCCTAGGTAACTTGCCTGAGGTCACAAGAAAAAAGGAGGTTGAGACTGTCTGTGGCTGCAGATCCAGAGCTGCTTTATAAACTATTCATGGGAGTAGGGGATGCACACCGTTTTGTGTCTGGCTTTTGTTACAATGTATTTTAGAAAGTTGGTATAATGAGAGCTGCCTTAGTGTTGTCATGGGGCAGAATGTCTAGTACTTCATTTTCATCTGCTCCAGACCTGGTTTATTTTTTTTATTTTTTATTTTTTTTAACAATGCTATGACTGTGCTACAGACCTGGTTTAAAGTGTTTTCACACCTCTTCCCTTTATCTACCCCAAGGTGTGGGTGTAGCTTTCTGACCCTTGTGTCCTCTGACCCCTGTGGGCCACAACTGTCCCTGTGTGGAGCTTCCTCAGCACTGAGCATGGGCCAATTTTTTGTTTTCCTTTTTATAGATTTCAGAATATTATGGGGGTACAAATGTCTTGATTACATGTTTTGCTTTTGTGCAATTTGAGTCAAAGTTATAAGTGTGCCCATCACCAAGGTAGCCTGCATAGTACCTGTTAGGTATACATTTATCCGTCCCCTCCTCCCTCCCACCTGCTTGGTTTCCATTGAGCTTTACTACCATATATATGCACGTGGGTGTTAATCAATTAGCTCCAATTTAATCGTGAGTGCATGTGATGTTTGTGTTTCCATTCTTGTGATACTTCGTTTAGAAGAATGATCTCTAGTCCCATCCAGGTTGTTACAAAAGGTATTAGTTCACCATTTTTTATGGTTGTATAGTACTCCATAGTATACATATACCACATTTTATTAATTCACTCATGTGCTGATGGGCACTTAGGTTGTTTCCACATCTTTGCAAGTGTGGATTGTGCTGTTGTAAATAGTCAAGTGCAGGCATCTTTTTGATAAAATGACTTTTTTCCATTGGGTAGATACCCAGTAGAGGGGTTGCTGGATCAAATGGTAGGTCTCCCTTTAGTTCTTTGAGGTATCTCCATACTACTTTCCACAGAGGTTGTACTAGTTTGCAGTCCCACCAGCAGTGTGTAAGTGTTCCTCTCTCTCTGTCTCCATGCCAGCATCTGTTATTTTGGGACTTTCTGATAAAAGCCATTCTCACTGGGGTTAGGTGATTTTGGTTTTGTGGTTTTGCTTTGCATTTTGAGCATGGACCGTTTGAAGGACACTTTTTCCCCGCTTGACCATCTGATTCTGCCCTGCGAGGGGTCCTGGCATTCGCGACTGTGATTGCTCACTGGTGCAGGGTCAGAGCCGAGGTGCTGAGTGATCCTCAGGGGGCAGGTATTTTGGGAGATGCCACATTCTCTGGCTGATGGGCCAGCTTTGTCTGTCTCCTAATTACTGCAGGCCAGCTTTGTCTGTCTGCTAATGGAATCAGCAGACCTTCTCTCTCTGCTGGGGTAAATCTGAGCCTCTGAGTCAGCCTTGGCAGTGGTCCAAGATAAGGCTGATGCAGGAAGTAATAAGAGGAACTTGGGGAAGAAGTCCATTTAACAGACACGGGAAGCCACAGTTTAGTAGGTGTGATAAATCAGGAACTGTTGTGACTGGGGCTGTGGACAACCTTGGGAGTGGGATGGAGTGGGGTCTTCCCCCAGAGCCCCTGTCCATCCCAGGAAGCTAGGTCGTTTGACTCTGAGCCCTGGAGCCCCCTAGTTCAGCCCCCTGAGACCAGAGAGGGGGTGGTGAGACTCTGGGCAAACAGCCAGGGTGCCGAGACCCCATGGGTGAGAAACAAAGTCAGATGTGGCCCTGGCTGGGTTCGGGTGGGAGCTCAGCACATTGGCTGACCCAGTGGCTGGACTGTGGGTCATGCTTGGTTCTTCCTCTGAGCTGGAAACGATACAGAAAACCTCAAGTGCCCAGGTCGGGGCCACATAGGAGGTAATAAGAATGCAAAGTCATCAGCAGCCTTGCTGGCAGCAATTGGCCTCTCCAGGCCTCAGTTTCCCCATCTGAGAAATGAGGAAACATCTACACATAGTGATTTTTTTTTTTTTTTGAGACAGAGTCTCACTTTGTTGCCTAGGCTATAGTGAGTGCTATGGCGTCAGCCTAGCTCACAGCAACCTCAAACTCCTGGGCTCAAGCGATCCTCTTGCCTCAGCCTCCCGAGTAGCTGGGACTACAGGGATACACCACCATGCCCAGCTAATTTTCTATATATATTAGTTGGCCAATTAATTTATTTCTATTTATAGTAGAGACGGGGGTCTCACTGTTGCTCAGGCTGGTTTTGAACTCCTGACCTTGAGCAATCCACCTGCCTCGGCCTCCCAGAGAGCTAGGATTACAGGCGTGAGCCACCACGCCCGGCCTACACATAGTGATTTTGTGAGGTTGGAGATAACACACATGAGGCGCTCTGTGCAGGGTCTGGTGCGTGGAAGATTCTTGATGAAGATGGCTCTGATATGGTGATGACGGTGACGCCGTGGGACCTGACTGTGTCTATGAGGGGTCTCTGGCCAAGTAGTCAGGAAAATGGCCCAGTCATAGAAATCTGTCTCTACGCAAGGAGTTTCAGTAAGAACAGAATCAGAGAGATCTCCAAGTCCAAGTCTTCAGGGATGGGGGACCCGAGGCTCAGAAGGGAGAAGTGGCTTGTCTGACCCACCTCCAAGCAGATGTGAGGCAAGACCTCAGCTCAGGGTCCCCGGGCCCATGGTCAGGCTCCTGCCATGGAAGCAGATGGTTTGGCTACTGAAAGTTTGTCTAATGCCAACGGGGCATTTTTAATTAGTTGTGTACATGTGCCTCGCCTTACTGCACAGAGGATTTGTGGAGCTTGTGAATAAGGCGGCTTGGGTATAGCAGTGGACACTGGTGTAGGTGCAGAAGTAACTCAGGGACCCTACTGGGCCATGACTTCTGAGATGTGAGCCTCAAGGGTGCAGGAGAACTTGCTCTCCTGCCAGCCCCTCTCACTGCAGGGAGCAGGCCCCATTGTGTCCAGTTTGAGGCCTTTCTCTAGAACACTTTCCTCTCATGGGGCTTAGACTTGGCCACCTGTGAGATTTACTCTGACAATTTTGATGGAATTTGGCACATAAAGCCGGATGTGGGCAAGATGGGGACTTTGACAAGGGTGGGACATTCACTCCAGGAACCTGCTCTCATCACCCTCTCCTGGGGAAGGGGCCTAGCTCAAAACCTACCAGGTTTATGATAAACAACTTTGCCCTCATAAGTTTGGCAACTGAGAAGAAATGGATAATTTTCTTAGAAACCACAAACTACCAAAACTCAACCAAGATGAAACGGACAATCTGAATAGGCCTATGACCATTAAAGAAATTGAGTTTCTAAATAAAAAGATCCCAAAGAAGAAATCTCCGGAACCAGGTGGTTTCACTGGAAAATTCTACCAAACTTTTAAAACAAGAATTAACATCAATTTTACATAGTCTCTTCTAAAAAACAGAAGAGAAGGGCACACTTCCCAACCCATGCTATGAGGCTGGTATTACTCTGATATCAAAGGCAGGCAGACAGTAAGAAAAGAAAGAGAGAGAGAAAGAGAGGAAAAAGAAGGAAGGAAGGAAGGAAGGAAGGAAGGAAGGAAGGAAGGAAGGAAGGGAGGGAGGGAGGGAGGGAGGGAGGGAGGGAGGGAGGGAGGGAGGGAGGGAGGGAAGGAGGGGAAGGAAAAGAAAGAAAAAGAAAACTACATGCCAATATCTGCCATGCAAAAATCCTCAGTAAAATATTAGCAATCAAATCCAGCAATGTATTTAAAGAATATATGACATGGCCAAGTGGGGTTTATCAATTATTCCAGGTTTGCAAGGCTGGTTCAACATTTGAAAATCAATCAGTGAAAATCAATCAATCAATCATATCAAAAGGCTAAAGAGGAATTA
Source organism: Microcebus murinus (assembly GCF_040939455.1). NCBI lineage: Eukaryota > Metazoa > Chordata > Mammalia > Primates > Cheirogaleidae > Microcebus > Microcebus murinus. The sequence goes on along the minus strand of NC_134117.1, from coordinate 52,754,213 downwards.
TAAAATCATATCTGTTGACAAAGAAAAATCATTTGACAAACTACAACACCCATTCATGACAAAAACTCTCAGCAAACTAGGAATATGGGGACGCTACCTCAGCTTGGTAAAGAGCATCCACAAAAATCCTGCCGCTAACATCAGACTTAGTGATGAAGTGCATCACTGAGTCCCCCAGGATTGGGAATGAGGTTAGGATGTCCACTCTCACCCTGAAAGTTCTAACCATTGCAGTAGGACAAGAAAAAGAAATAAAAAGCATACGGATTAGAAATCAAGAAATAAAACTATCTCTATTTGCAGATGACATCATTGTTTACATAGAAAATCCCATGGAATTTGCAAAAAAAAAAAACTCACAAAAAAAGGGAAAAAACTCTCCAATCCTCCCCAAACAAAAATCTAATAAATGAGTTCAGCAAAGTCTGAATTTACAAGATCAACACAAAATCGGCTAGGTTATGCACACCCCTCCTAAAAAAGCTTTTTTTGGCTTCCTGTCTCACTGAGAGTAAAATCCAGCACCGTCCCAGGGTCCTCGATGCCCTGCATAACCCAATTCCAGCCTCTTCTCAACCACTTTTCTTCTTTTACCTCTCACCCCAGACATATGGATCTCCTTCCTGTTCCTTTGACACACCAGGTTCTTTCCTACTTTGGGGCTTTGCGCTTGCCGTTTGCTCTGTTAGCTCTTCCCTGGGCTCTTTTGCAGAGCTGGTTCCTTCCCCCTGACCTTACCTGCCTTCCTAGCGATCTGAAATAACCTTATTTCTTTTCTTATTTATGACTTTCTCACCCAACTAGTGTGTAAGTTTGTTCAGGGAGAGATCTAGACTGTCTTGTTGGCCGTGGCTTCCTGCCCCTCGCAGTGCCTGCCCTGCGGCAGGGCTGGGTAGTATTTGTTGAGTAAGTGCCTGCTGTTTTGGCATCACCGTCTGAGTGCCTTGCCCGCAAGCCTTGTGTCACAGCCACGCCCACACTGTTTTATTTGTCCCTTTTGATTCCTGCTTTCATGTTGCTTTCAGTTTTGTTTCTGCAAAGGTCTTGTGGGTCTTGTACCTCTCTACCAGAAGTAGTTCCTTCTGTTGGTTGAGTGTTTTTAATTTTCAAAGATTATCCTTTTCAAGTTCAAGTACCAGACTGAGCAAACAGTGGGCGCCTAGCAAATGCCTGAATTGTGTAGCACCTCCCGCCTCTTATGACCTTCTGTCAACTTATTGTCACAGCCTGTGACACATGGGTGGGGAGGACCTTCTGGTCATGAGGCCACCAGAGAGGATGGGTCCAAGGACACATGAAGAGTTAGAGCAGAGCTGGGTCCTACTGGTTCTTCTCCTTCATTGATTCATCACTAAATAAGCAGGAGGTTGCTGAGCGTCTACTTGGAAAACAGGCACTGCAGGGATTAAGGGTACAGACTAGATAAAGTGGCGTGCAAAGCCCCTAAGGCAGGACAACAATGTGACGAGGTGCCAGGCTCTGGACACAGCTGGCTGGGGGGTTCAGATCCTACTTTGGGGCTGGAAGAGGAAAGACAGATGTCTAAGGCAGGTTGGGCTTTGTGTGACCTTGGGCAAGTTATTTCACGTCTCTGTAAATTGAGGGTAATGGGTTATAGTAAAATTAAAGTGTTCCTAGAACAAGTGCCTAGAACGTAGCAGTGTTTAAACAGACACTAGTCCCATACCTAGTGAGCTAAAGCTCTGGTGTCTTGCAGTAGAGCTGTCTCCTGGAAACCATCCCCCTCTCAGGCCCAGCACTTTGTCAAAGAGCTTGGGCCTGATCCCTGGGGCGGGCTGACACTCCCTGTCCCAGAGCAGATCCGCACCCCTCCAGAGCTCGCTAATGGGAAGTGTCCCCTCCCTTCCCAGTTGCAATTCAGCCCTTTGGTCACCCTAACACATTTAGGGAGCTGGCCGCCAGCGGTGCCAGCCCTGCCTACCCAGCCGCCACCTGCTCTGTGCCTTCTGCTTCTCAGCAGGGGGACAGGCCCCTCCTCGGGCAGAGCCAGCACCTGCTCCTTGTAGCTGAGCCTCTCCCGAGAGCCTGCCCGGACAGAAAGGCAGGACCTCAGCTTGCTTTTGTATCCACAAGCCTTGTGATCTTTAGAGCTGTAAGAAAAGTGTCACTGCAAGAAGGAAAGCCTCCCTGGTCATTCCAGGTCCCTTTCAAGGATGTCATTGTACCTAAGCCAGGCCTGAGTATGACCCCAAACGTGCTACCCTGAGCAGGGTGAGGGACTGGTTGGGACCTCGTTTTTCATCTCTAGCGATGTAGCTCAGATGAGCCTTGGGTCTAGGAATTAGGGGCTGGTGCTGAGGGTGGGCAGCAGGTATGTGGGTGGCCCTCTGCCTGGCTCCAAAGTCCCAGGGGTAGAGGCCAGACAGAGCCTTCTCAGCTCCAACCTTCCCAGAGTAGGCGGCCCCACCTGTGCCATCCACACACGGCCGGCTGAGGGCAGGCATCAGCAATGGTGAGGGGAACGAGGCTCTGCCACTCGGGGATGCTGCCTCGGGTGGGGCGGACTGCCGGAGGAGACCTCTGAGACCTCCAGAGATCACCCCCTGCATTAGTCAGAATTCTCCAGATAAACAGAACCAATGGGATATATATAGGTACCTAGAAAGAGATTTATTATAAGGAATTGGCTCATGAGATCATGGAGGCTGAGAAGTCCCACGATCTGCCATCTGCAGGCCGGAGAACCGGGAAGGCCTGTGGTGTGGTTCTAGTCTAACCCCAAAGGCCTGAGAACCAGGACAGCCCCTGATGGGCGTAAGTCCCAACCTGAGTCCAAAGGCCTGAGAACTGGGGGCCGCAGGCGTAAAGTCCCGTTCCAAGTCCCAGAGCCCGAGAATCAGGAGCACCATTGTCTGAGGGCAGGAGAAGGTAGATGTCCTTGCTCATGCAGAAAATCAATCCCATCTTCCTCCACCTTTTTGTTCTGTGTGGGCCCTCAACAGACTGGAGGATGCCCACCCACACTGGGGAGGGCAGTCTGCTTTACTCAGTCTTCCAGAAACACCCTCACAGACACATCCCGAAATAATGCCTTACCAACTATCTGGGCATCCCTTAGCCCAGTCAAGTTGACACCTAAAATGACCCATTACAGGCCCACATCAGCTTCCATGGCCCCATCAGCCCTGACCCCAAAGACTAGGCACAGGGACAAGTTCCCAAAAGGCTCTTGGGAACTGCCTCCAGGGGTAGAGGCTTCTACAGTTCTGCTCACTGTGTACTGGGCAGTGTTTGTACACTTTTCTACAGTGGAGGCAAAGTGCCACCTTTGTGCAGTTTATGTTCTCAGAGGAGGAGGCAGACAGTTTACAAGTTAGTCAACATGTTGGGTAATAATGGATACTATGAAGGTGAACACTACAGGAGAACAGAACAGAATCCAGTGGGTGGGTATCATTACCCTACTTTAGGTAGGGTAACATTTGAGCAAAGATACCAATGAAGTGAGGCAGCAAGGCTTGCAAATACACGAGTAAACGGTGGTTTAGTAAGTGGGAACTGCATGTGCAAAGGCTCTGAGGCAGCAGCATGCTTGGCCTGTTTGAGGAAATGCTATCAGACAAAAGCACATTTGGAGAACCCTGGACTAAATGTTGTCCAATGTCTGCTCCAATACTGGGACCTTGTAATTGTGATCTGGATAGCATAGTGTCATTTTTATGGTGTAAGGTGTGGCTATCCAAGAACCTGGCTGCTGGAGGGGGCCTGGGTTTGCCTGGAGCAGACAGTAGATCTGCTGATGGAACCTTGGGTGTTCAGGATGTCCCTGAAGATGGAAAAATGGGAGGCAGTCCGGGCCCTTTGCATTATCTATTTGCTTCCTAGGGGGAGAAGAGTCATTATGTATCAATTATTTGCTGAGTGACCACAAGGTGCCCCTTGGGAGGCTGGACTTAGGGACAAAGATAAGTCAGATGCAGTTCCCACCTGCCCAGAGCCCCAGCGTGCTGGAGCAGGGGACTTGCCATGGGGCTGGTACCCAGGCGTGTGTATGCATGTACTTGTGTGTGTGCATGCACACGTGTGTACAGAGGCCCTGGGCGGGGGAGGGGCTCAGCTCTCACTGTGGGAACCCTGGAGGGGGCAGTTGGGACCTCTGAGCAGCTACATCATGGGGCTGTGGAAGGGCGTGGAGCACAGGGAAGGGGCAGGGCCGGCTGCATAATTGGTGGGGCCCAGCGAGAATTCTCTCTTGTCTAGAAAGCAGGGAAAGTGCCCGTGAAGGTATGAAGGAAGCTTTGCCCTTTATTTGCAGTCCCTCTCTCAGCCTGGTGTGGTGCTTTTCATTTGCTAGTTCATGTTGTTCTAAGTAAGGAAAAACCAAAACTTAGCATGAATTTTGCCATTCATCCTTATGTCGTTAAATGCAATTATGAGAGCCTTTAACTCGTGTGTGGAAAGTACACACTTTGTTAATTCGTGGCTCATCTCCAGAGGTGCCTTCAGTAGACCAGAATGACAAGCTCAAGCAGACTCAGGAAGGGTGGCGAGGAAGAGAAGTGCAGACTTCCGAGGACCCTGGGGCCCCGCCCCATGGCATGTGTTGTAGGGCACACACAGGCACCCTCAGGCCTGACGGCTTCGAGGTTTCTGCTCTTACCAGACGTTGGACTGGCCGTGTTTCGCCTTGGCCCGGGGTGATCTGGGGAAGTTGAGCCAGGTGTGTTCCCTTCCTAAGAGCCCACCCCCCTCAGCCATGGCAGACCTGCAGCTCCAAGGAGCTTTAAGCCTGTGCATCAATGCCTGGGTCGGGGATGGGCGGGAGGCTCATTCCTGCTGAGACTCAGCCTCCAGCTGGCTGTCCACCAGACACGCCTTGTGCTGCTAGCCCAGGAGCCCTGCGCAGGGGCGGGAGAGCTGCCACCGTGCTCCATCTGAGACGGCACGGGGCATGGGCGTGCCTGACTCTGGCCCTCCCTGCTGGGGGTGGAGGGCTGCACCCTGGAAGAGCAGGGATGGAGGCCAGGAGGGTCCTGGGGCACCAGAGAGCGGGAGAGAAGGCTGCAGACCACCCATCCTGGGGAGGCGTGGGCAGCAGGACCATGTGTGAGCACAGACTACATGACCCCAGCTCCATCAGCAAACACAGATTGAAGGATAAAATGATTAAGACAGTCACATGGCCACACAGGACGTTCCACCCCAAGTGTAGGGCACTTCGGAGCATGGGGCTTGTGTGACTGTACAGGTCACATGCCCACAAAACCAGCCCTGGGGAGAAGAGTTGAGGGACATTCTTTAGGCCACTTGGTATTTCTGGGCCTCAGTTTCCCTGGGTGAGACAGGATGAGAGGTCCTGTAACAAAGGAGGGAGGTCCTGTAACAAAGGTCATGTAACAAAGGAGGGACTCACCGTCAGACCACATTTGGGCTCTGCCTGTATTAATAGACTTAGTCTTCCCACAGCTGTTACTGTCTACAGGTTCCTGTCTACAGGTGAGGCACTGAGACCTGACCGGGTTAAATGGCTTTCTGAGGGAAAGTAGTGAAGGCAGGTGGCACGGCCGGGATTTGTGTCCAGGCGGTGGGCCCCAGAGCCCCTCTTGTCAGCCCTGTGTAATGTTCCCCTGCTACCTGCTGACCTATTTCTGCTTGTCACCCCTCCTCCCTGTGCAGGGCCCTGTGGGCTCCTGGCTTCTTTGCTAGACTGTGGCATTTCACCTTCATCCTCCACCACTTGGCACTGCCTGGGCCAGGCTCCCGACAGAGGGGCTCCCGGCCCAGCTCCTGCCTCCCAGATCCCCGCACAGGGCTCTGGTCAGCTCTTAGAGTGACCACTCTCGAGGCAGGAACCCACCCGTGTCTGGTCAGCTGTGGCAGGGGGGCAGCAGGGTAGGAGCATGTGACACAGAAAGAACGTGGCTGCCCAGGCAGCACCTTGGGCAAGGAGTGCTGTGGAGAGCAGGGTCCCTTAGATGGGGTACAGGGGTCCCAGGGACTGCCCATCCTGGCCTCCCCTTCAAGCCGTGAGCCGAGGCCTCATCTGAGGGAGGAGCCTGCACATCCTGACTCCTCCTCTAGGCCCAGGTGTCTGTGGGGAGAGCCTTCCATTCCAAAGCCGAGAGCAGGTGGGGTGACCTCAGCCAGGATGACAGGTGGCAGGCCCTGAGCAATGGTAGGAGCTGTCCCTCCTCTAGCAAAAATAAACATTTAACCAGCTGCTTGGGGGACTTCCTCTGTGGTCTGGGGCTTCCTTACTGCCTTCCTGGCCCAGCAGAGAGCAGTGGCCGGCAGTCTCTGTGGCCTCTGGACAGCCCCCTTCTTACCCCGCTCTCCTTCCCTGCGCGTGCAGAGCTCCACCTGGAAGGGAATTTCCTGCACCGCCTCCCCAGTGAGGTCACTGCCCTGCAGCACCTGAAGGCCATTGACCTGTCCCGGAACCAGTTCCAAGACTTCCCCGAGCAGCTTACCACCCTGCCAGCGCTGGAGACCATCAACCTAGAGGAGAACGAGATCGTGGGTGAGTGGACCTGGCCCTGCTGGCTGCACGCGGCGTGCGCAGGGCCACCGTGGGCCTCAGGCTCTCCCTGTGTTGGTCTCCACCTGCCGGCCTAGGCTGTCTCCAAGACCCTTCTGCTCTGACCCTCTGCACCTGCTCCTCCCCGAGTCCCTGCCTTCACAGGACCTCTTCATCACTGGCAGCAGGGGCCTGGGCAAGGATGTGCCTGCCAGCACGAGCAGGCTCCTCCCTGCCAGCCCAGCCTCCAGGGCCCCCACCAGGGAGCTGGGCAGTCTGATGGGCATCTTCTACAAACAGCAGACCTCAAGGGGCTGGTTTCCACTGAGGTCCAGGAGGGGTCCATCCTTCCTCCTGCACAATTATGTGCCTCTCTGTCTCATCAGGACCTCAGAGGGCTGAGCGGCCCTCCAGCTAGCAGTCTAATCTCCCCAGAGAAACCGGGCCCTCAGCGGGGTCTCTTCATGCCCGCTTCTCCTCCAGCGGCCCCTCCCTCCTGTGCGCCCTCTTTCATTGGCCGTGGCCCCATTTCGCCCTCTCTCACATCGCCTCTAATGTCAGTGCTGTTCTAATGTCAATGACGTTAATAATACCCCCTTCAGTTGTGCTTTCATTTTTGTAAGCCCTTTTACAGCCATTATGCCATTTGATTAAAAGCAAGAGCCTTCTCATGGGGAATGGCCTGCCTCGTGCGGTGGCGAGAGCCTGTCTCCCGCGGACGCTGCAGGCAGGAGTTGGCCCTGGCTGGGTGGGAGGTAGGACCAGCTCACCTTTGAGGGCCTGGGTCTGTTCTTCAACAGGCGAATAGACTGAGGCTGAAGCACATTACCGGTGAGCATCCAGTTGCTCTGTGAGACTGCCTGAATGCCAGGACGAGAATACGTGATGCCAGAACTCAGCCCTGTGTCTGGGGGGGGGGGAGTCCCCTTGCCTGCCTGTGGGACACGCCTGGCTCAGTCTTGTGCTCCTAAGACCAGGGTCCCCAAGCGGTTGGCTTCCAGTCACGTGGGCCCCTGCACAGTCTTTAATTAGAAAGGGGCTGCCCAGAGTGCCTTTTTGCTGTGAGGCCGTCCCTCCTCTGCTGTCCTGATCACCCAGGGTCTGGCTGTGGAGCCCCCCCCTTCCCTGCGTTCCTAGCCAGGCCCTCCTTGCCTGCATCCTTCCTCTCCTGCTTCTTATTCTCTGAGGCTCTTCCTGGTGCCTCTGCTTCTTCTACTGTTTACCTAACTGGGGCAGTAACCGAGCAAGAGCTACTATGGCCGGTGCCGACCCAAGCCAGGCATGTTGCTGGTGGGGAGGTGGGTCAGGACGGGTGCTGGCCTTGGCTTCCATGCTTCCTAACCGCAGCCTTGGAAGGCTCCCAGCAGCTCCCTGAGCCTCGGCTTCTCATCTTTCACGTGGAACGCATCCTCCAACCCCAGAAGGTGATCAGAGATGAGAAGAAGGTAGCTTTTCCCAGGCAGCAGAGCAGGCTGAGTGCACATCGCTGCTGGCTGCAGTCCAAGAAGTGACTTTCACCAAAGCAGGCAGCACAGGGTAGCCCGGGTCCCTTAACACTTCCCCTCCCACACGGCTGACAATGTCCCTCAGCAGCAACGGCCCCAGACCGTAGATCTGCTGTTTGGGTTCACTCTGCCTTTCTGCGGAGTGACAGCGATGACTCTTCACACCTAGGACACGTGTGATCCCTTGTCCACAGGGTGATGGTCCCCATGCGGCACACATAGAAACCGAGGCTCTAAGCCTTCTTGGCCCAGTGCCTGTTGTACACCTGGCCAGGTAAAAGAGACAGCAGCAACTAGGCCGTGTTTCCCAGTCAGTTCAGCCTGTGACAGAGCCCCTGCCGCCCAGGCTCTGCCAGCCCTGGCGATGTGGAGATGCCAGGGGCTGGGTCTGTCCAGGAGAGGATCCTGGTTCCCCCCAAGTGGCCAGCTGCTCCTCCCAGAGGAGCTCAACCAATGCCAGGGCCCTCTCCCGCCCCCCAGCTGGCAAGAAAGGGTGCATGGAGGCAGCCACTGCCCCCTTGCTGGCGTCACCCTGCTTCCATTTTCTACCTCCCCCGGTCCATTCTAGTTACTTGGTGGCCTCTCAAATCCCAGGCCGGCAGGAGGGCAGGCTGCCGCCTCCACACCACAGGGCGCGCTGGCGCGGCGAGGGGCTGCTGAGCCCTCCGTTATGGAAAAATAGCCTTGCGCTGTTTGCTGCCAGTGGCTGATCCCTGCAGGAGCTCGCTGGGATAATTGGCGAAGGAGCTTAAACCACCTTCAAAGTGGCTTGTTTTTTCCTGTCAGAACCCTTAGAGGGTGCTAGGAAAATAAAACAAAATTCTTATGAGAAAGGAATTTGAGATACATGACTTGCCTTTAAGCTTTAGTAAGTAGAGAACAGGCGGCTCTGAAACAAGCCCCCCAGTGCATTGGAAGGACTCCCACCCCAAAGGGACCCCCGCAGAGATACCTGTGGCATGTCCCCAGGGAGGCCTGGAGGCTCTCAGCATCTCGGCAGCTGCCGGGACCAGCTCATTTGTCCTCTTGTTTCCAAATAGTGCTGCCACCTGACCTTCCTCCACAGTCTAGGCCACCCTGGGCATAGAGCAGGGGAGGTGGCGCGTTCTGTGGAGGAGAGAAGCTTGGAACCAATAGGGCACATCGGCTGGGAGGGACAGGGATACTCGTGTCTGCTTTCTGATGCCAGCCTCTGGGAGGTGGCGGTGCCTATCCTTGGGGCTCACTGGTGGCTAAAGACCCTCAGGTCTCACATCTGTGGAGCCCAAGACTGCCCTTGTTGTTGCCACCCATGCGTGTGACCCTTCTCTGTCCTCGAGGGTGGTCTCCACGTCGTCTTCTCTCCGGAGCCACCTGCTTCTTCTCTCCGGAGCCCCCACGAGCGTCTGGCACTGTGTCTGGCATACAGCAGGTGCTCAGTTGGTGGGGAGTACTGCTCAGAGCAGGAATTCCAAAGCCCCGAAGCTCCCCTGAGATACCTGAGACACAATGGGGCAGATTGTTTCAAGCTGCAGGTTATGACCGGCTAGTGAATCATGAAGTCAAATTAGTGGGTTGAGACCAGCAATTTTTTAATAGAATAGAAGATGTCAGAGTACATCACACATAGCACGATAATTACCATTGCCTGACTTTTAATTTCACTTTTACTATGTGCATGCACAGGATATCTACTGGCTCATGATGAAAACTTGTATTTCTTTCTGTGTCATGATGGGCAGGTATGGAAAGCCACTCCTGTGAGTTGTCCTGCAGAGATGTGGGGGCTGTTCTTGGCAGCTCATGCCCCCACCACATTATACAGCCTTCCTTCCTCATGTCCCCACCCCTGTCTTCTACCTTGCACAGCCTATGCTCTTGCTCTGTAAGTCCTTTCCTGGGGCTTCTGTTCTCTGCCGGTGGCCAGGCGCCCTGAGTCTGCAGCTCTGGGCCCCGTTCAGGTGAACAGGAAGCAGAATAGTTCCAGAAGCCTCTGCCCTCCCACAGCCAGCCCCCTGGCAGACACACAGCAGCTTTCTGAGGGGCTTCCTGGGTCCTTAGGGACTGGCCTGCCAGACATGGTTGTTGGCTGTGAGTACTCTCAAGAGGGAGGAAACGGGGTTGTAGCTTAGAATGTTTGTTCAGACAACAGTCATTTACAAGTTTCTGGGACACGGGATGGTGTGTGGAAGTGTTTAAGTATTTGTAAACAAGACTGCCTGGAGAAATATGGTCTCCAGGGAAGCAGAGGCTACAAAAATGCATGAGACGCAGGTCCTGACCTCGAGTTGCTTACAGTTGTTAGCGTAAGCCAATGCTAGACGGCTAGACAGCTACCCGCAGCTGGAGGGGAGGTCTGGCATGCCATGGGGTGACAGGGAGAGGACTCTCAGCGGGAGGGAAGCTGGCTGCGCGTCCTAGTGGGACGGGGCTCCCAGGAAGATCTGGGGAGGGTTTCTGAGGAGGTGGAGGAATTTAGTCTGACTGTGAGCAATGGCATAGGGACATGATGGGCCACCTGAAGATAAGGAAGTCAGCTCGCTCACCCCAGTCGCCAACACACATGGCTTAAAGGTTGGGGCGGGAACTGCATTAAGGCCACCACGTGCTCGCAAGCACTCGATGCCGCACAGCAGGTCGGTCCTGCAACGTGTGGGGGTGGAGAGAAAGTCATGTATCTGGGAGTCTTCATTTTGCTAAACAGGAGACTATTTCAGTTAAACTAGAATTTAACTTTTCCCCCCTATGTACCTAATGTTCCAGAGAGAGCAAGAGATCCTAGGAAAACTTGTCCTTGTTAAGAATTTAATAAATAGTGCAATGCCACTTTTAAAAAGAAAATTATCTGTGTTACATAGGGATGTTCTGGGCTGCATTTGCTTAATTCCACCCTTGTCCTGTTCACTTCTCTCTATCCAGGGCTGTATTTCTGCAAGTGTGGGCCCGGGACCAGCAGCAGCAGCACTGGAGAACTGGTTAGAAATGCACATCCTCAGGCCCCACTCCACACTTACTGGAGCCCTCTGAGGGGACGGCAGCAGCCTGTTTAAATCGCCCTCCCCCCAGGTGTTTGGATGCATGCTGAACTTTGAGAATCTCTGCCTCACTCTCAGTTCTCAAAGGATCATCCATAGACCAGCAGCATGGGGACACCTGGGAGCTTGTTAGAATTGCGGGACCTCAGCTTGGCATGATGGCTCAGGCCCCTAATCCTAGCACTCTGGGAGGCCAAAGTGTGAGGATTGCTTGAGGCCAGGAGTCTGAGGTTGCAGTGAGCTATGATGATACTACTGCACTCTACCCAGGGTGAGACTCTGTCTCAAAAAAAAAACAACAGGAAAAGAAAAAAAAGAAATGCAGAGCCTCAGGTTTCACCTAGTATTTTTCCAATCAGAATCTGCCCCTGGGCAAGATCTGTGGGTGATCTGTTTGTGCAGTAAGTCCGCACTTAACAGGTTCTTGGGAACTGCCCGTTAGAGGAAATGATATGCCGGAAGCCATAGGAACTTAACTCTTGTTGATATCAATTAGCCTGGTAAAATTGGTTTTGTTATCCAGTACACTGTTTTGCTTAAATTCACAGTATCCAAGGACCAAGGAACAATATATAGTGAGGACTTACTGTGCAACACAGTCTGAGAGGAGCTGGCCCAGGGCCTTGCCCTAAAGCACCAGGTGCCATCCCAGAGCAGCCAACTCTGTTAACGGCCTCACCATCCTCCCAAGCACAACTGCGCCTCCCGAGCACGGAAGGTCTCAGAGTATGCTCCTCAGAGCCCACATCCCAATGCCACTGGAGTGCCAGTTAAAAATGCAGGTTCCTGGGTCCTATCTCATACCTCCTGAGCTAGAATTTCCATGGCTGCAGGGAGAAGCATTTGAGGGATGCCACATGCCTGGTAGGCACCCAATAACTGTTTGCACACTGAGTTGGCAGGTTGCAAGGACATAGGTTTTCCCACCTTGGCCTCACTCAACTGTAGCCAGAGTCCTGTAAGTATAGGAAAAGCCAAGCTCCCTGGGGGAGTCACACTGCAAGGCCATGGTAGCTGATATTTTATAAGGGAGCAATTGGCAACAGCCAAGCTCCCTGTAGCTTCCTGGGTGCCATGCTAGGCTGTCAGCTCTTAAGACAGATCAAAGCAAAGAAGTTGATCTCTTGCCCTCTTTCCTCTTTCCCCACAAAGCTGCCTAGCTCCTTTGGGGGCTGGGGCTTGTCTAATCTGCATGTGGATTAGCAAATGGTGCTCTCTTTCTCCTCCAGCATCGGCTGCTGCTCTCAGCAACCTCTGCTCAGAGCTGTAAAAGGCATGCTTGGAATCTGTCTGGTCTCATCTTTCGAGCTGCACCATATTCCACTTTGCACTGCTTGGTCGGTTAAAGATGCCAGGCCTTGCTGGAGAGACTCCCTCCCAGGGAGATCTCATTAAAGGGACCATGCCAAGGCCTCGAGCGCTCTGAGAGGTCCAGCCTGCTGCCCACCCTGCAGACCACCAATGCTGAGTAGGATGGGATCAGCAGGAAGTAGGGAATCTTGAGCAAAACAAATGCTTCTGGACGCAAAGCCCTGCCTCCTGCCAGGCCAGATAGTGACACAGGGGGAGGCTTCAGATCTCCCCGTTTGCCAAAGAGGGCACCTTGATCTGTCAGCACCAGCTGCCCTCAGAACTTCCCCCAGGCCCACAAGGCAGCTTGAACCATAGGCATGAAAGACTCTCAGTGTGTCCCCTGGAACTGCCTGCCTGTCTCCTCTCTGCCTGGCACAGAAGGGGAGACCCCCATGGTGATAACAAAAGCAGAAGCCAGTGCACACTCATCTTCTGCCTACTTGTTTCTCTCTCCTGATGGTTTGTGGCCCCCTGCGAGGTAAAGAGCCTCTGAATCAAACTTCACTCAACCCTGACCACTTTCCACACTGGACTCCTGCCTGTCCTCCTTCCCTTACCTCAGGGAATCCTTGCTTCTCAGGGATTTGTAGCAGAAGAGGCAAAGGTCTGAAGCCCCATGCACATCATTGCGTGAACAGGCCACCTCATCTCTGCCAGCCCCCATTTCCTCGTCTGCACAGTGAGGAGAACAGTTCCACCCACTGGAAGTGGGGCTGGAGGTAGGGTCACTGTGATCACCTCCCATTGCCTGCTGGCCCTCCTGCCACTCAGCCCACCAGGAATCCTGGCCACATGTTGCCTGCTCACTCACCTCGCTCCTTGCCCTGCAGCCTGCATTTACCTGGGGGCCGGGATAGAGGAGGCAGAGGACACTGTTCAGGGTTGGACAGAGGTAACTGGTGGGTCACAAGGTCCAGGGCAGGGGTCAGCTGGCCAGGGAGAGGTTACCACAGTTGTCCTTCCAGAGGATTCTGAGTGGCCAGCCTGCAGAATGTGATGCCCTCCCTGGCCCCTCGGAACCACCCCCCTCCCCACTCCTGCAAGCATGCTGCTCAGTCATTCCATGTCCCACTCTTCCACCCCATTATGGCTCACAGAGGGAGGTAATTGCCAGTTGAGGAATTTCCCACTTACCACTTCAAGGATGGTGGAAAGGACACTGGGTGAGGGGGCTGAAGATCTATGTTTGAGAGCAGGCTTTACCACTTATTATCTGTGTGAGGTCATTTAGCTGGAACAGAGATTCAGTTTCTCCATCTGAAGAGTAGAAAGAGTGGTCCTTATCTATATCCTCATGGTGTAGCGTGAAAAGATAAAAGCCAGTAACGGAGCAGTACAGAATGGCAGGCCAGCTGCAAGGGACTGACAGTGCTGGGGGTGGGTGGCAGAGGTCCTTCCTCCTCCTCTACCTCCCTCCTTTCCTCACCACATCTGTAAAAGGGATTTGAGATGGCCACTTAGTATTTAGAAGAGGGAAAAATCGTGATGCACAGCTTTCAAGGCTGGCAAGGATTTGACTAAGCAGGAACCCACTTGGCTGACACATCTGGGAGGACAAAGTCAAAACTTTGGCACTTCTCTCCTGCCCCTGGTTCTGGGGCTCCAAGCCCATCTGGAGGGAAGTGGAGTTGTCTCCTCCTTGGGCATGGGATGTGGATTCCCCGCCCTGAGCATAGCCAGCTGCCCAGAGTCCAAGCCCTTCCTTGACCCCTGCATTCTGAGTGTCGTAGGACCCAGGGAAGGATGACTTGCCCTCCAAGGTGGCAGCTGCCTGAGTGCACAACAGACTAGTGCCCTCTGCACTTCGCGCCCTTGCCTGGTGCCTGCAGAGCTCCGTGTTGTGCCCACAGGCATCGATTGCACTCGAAAGCACTTGGGGGAGGCCGGGCGTGGTGGCTCACGCCTGTAATCCTAGCTCTCTGGGAGGCCGAGGCGGGCGGATCGCTGGAGGTCAGGAGTTCGAAACCAGCCTGAGCAAGAGCGAGACCCCGTCTCTACTATAAATAGAAAGGAATTAATTGGCCAACTAATACATATAGAAAAAATTAGCCGGGCATGGTGGCACATGCCTGTAGTCCCAGCTACTTGGGAGGCTGAGGCAGCAGGATTGCTTGAGCCCAGGAGTTTGAGGTTGCTGTGAGCTAGGCAGAAGCCACGGCACTCACTCTAGCCTGGGCGACAAAGTGAGACTCTGTCTCAAAAAAAAAAAAAAAAGAAAGCACTTGGGGGAGCAGTCATTAGGCAGTGCAGGGAGTGCTTGCCAACTGTGCAGCCACATGAAGGAGAAATTGGAATAAACAAATAGGCATCAATAGCAATTAGTGCAAATTAGACATGGCCCCCAGCTACAAGGGTGCAGGAAGCTCCCATCTGTAGCCCTGCCCCACGTGTCCACCTGCAGGGAGCTAGCAAGCCAGGTTTGTGGACAAGAGACCTTCTACACACTTGGTCTCTGCCCTACTGGCATTCTCTGTGCCAACCACTGTGCAGTGAAGCCTTGATGAACCAGAACCTCCAAGTCTCCAGGACACTGTTGGCACTCTGCTGGCAGCACCCGGGCCAACAGCATGAAGAGAAGTTCCCTGACCCTCTTTTAAAACACAGTAAATAGCTTCTGTGCTTTGTTCGCCACCAGTCTCTACTCCCGCCTGTCCCTGTCTCTGTCCAGGGTGCTGGAGAGCTGCCAGTGCTCTGGATTTTCAAGCCCAGCCCTGCAGGGGCGCCTCATTCAAGGAGTAAGAGGCTTGTGGCTATGCAGACATGGATTCAGGCATTTGGGGAATGATCATTCATTCACCAGTGGTTGTTTTTAACTGAGTGACTTACTCTGTGCCAGGCACTGAGCTGGAGTCACAAAGACAGACAGAGCTCACTCGCTGTTATCAGGGCCTCTGGCATCGTGCAGTGCGCTAGCTGACACTCAGGTGACCATTCACTTCATACCCTCCTCTAAGCACTTTTCAAGGATGTTCTTGTTTAATCCTCAGACAACTTTATGAGGCAGGTACTATTATTCTCTCCAGGTGAGGAAACAGAGGCACAGGGAGGTTAAGTAACTTGGCCAAGGTCACGCCATCTGGACAGAGCCAGGATTCCAACCCAAGCAGTCTTGTTGCAGAGCCCTAGATATTTGGGACAGTGTTTTGCATAGGGAGAGAAGATTTTTGCACATAGCTATAGGGGGATAGGAAGCCGCAGCGCAACTTTGGTTGGAAGGAAATTGGTGGGGAGAACGGTGTAAGATAATGAGGCAGGTTTCTCTAGGCCAGGAAGGCAGTCAGCCTTGCTCCTTCCAGCTCTGCCATGCACAGTGAGGCAGGAGGCAGCACGCATGATGGAAGATGGAAGAATCGTCAACAGATTTTCCCATTAATCCTCACCAGTGGTGCTCAAACTAGCTGTACCTTGAAGTCATCCAGCCAGCTTTTAAAACCCCGTGTTGAGACCACACCTCATGCCAGTTAAATCACAATCTCTGGGGGTGGGATTCAGGCTTCATGATTTTTTTAAACTCTCCAGACGGTTCCAGTGTGCAGGCAAGACAGAACCACTGAGCAAGACCAGAACTCGCAATCAATAAGCACCATTCTGCCCAAGTGTAGGTTCCTAGTGGCCGCCTTTCTAGTTGGAAGCTCATATAAACACAGCCTCGGGGAGGCAGGCCTATAAACATACCACCTCCGCCTTCCCATTCCAGTCCCAGAAGAAGCCGTAGCCTCCCTCTTGCTCCTCCTCCCAATGTCTGCATGTGCATGTGTGCACATGTGAGTTTAGCAGCTACGTCAGGGCAAGAAGAGCAACAAGCCCAGCCATGAGAGCTGACAGGTGCTGGGAGGGTGGCAGAGAAGAGCTTTGTAACTGTGCTGCTCTTCCTGCACCCTGCTACCCCCTAGACCCTGCACGTGGTGCTCTGCTGCTCCAGTCCCGCAAAAACGCCTTTCGGAGGGAGCTTTACCAATAAGCCAAAGGCAGCTGAGAACGAGAACACCCCCACCCCATCACGCCTCATCTTCAACCCATTTTGTTTCCTGGGAGCTGGTTCCCCTGGGCAGCAGCACCCTACCTAACTCATCCTCACCTTGGGAGCTTTTCTTCTTTTTGCGATTGTAAGGGAGGTCTTGTTTCTCTGACAATGATATTCAACCCGAGCAGAAGGATTTGTACAGTTGGTATCAGCCACTTTGATTTCTCAGCGTGAAGGATTTACAAAGGAGCCATCCTCGCCCTCCACCCCCAGGGAGAACCTCAGAGGAGGTTCCCTCCCACCAGCCCTGTCACCCTGCAGTGCAGTGGCACAGACACAGCGGATGGAGCAGCTCTAGTCCTCCATAGGGTGTCTAGACACACGCACGCCACCAGCTCCCAGGGAGCGGCTGCAGATGCTCCAGAGGTGACAGTGGAATTGCCATTCTTTTCCGAGGCCCTCCCCAGAGCGTCTAACCAAAGCAGTTGGAGGAACTATTTATGAAAGAGGCCCAGGGCAGCTTGGGGGAGGGCGCAGGCCGGAGTGTGGGAGAGGGGGAGGGAGGAGATAAATGCCACGGTGTGGGCTCGGCTATCTGAGTTGCGTATTTGGCTGTCTCCAGAGTGGCCAGTGAGAAGACCGTGTGGTTTCCGAGGAGGATCTTAGGAGTCGGCATTGATTGCATGTAGGCCCCGGGCACAGGGAGCCTTTGGAAGGAAGGGTTGTGGCGGGTGGCCCTGACCACCCGTCAGCCCACCTTTGCTGGCCAGCCTGGGCACAGAAGGAAATTACAGCCAGGGCTTTTCTCCTTTTTCTTCCCCTGCGGCTCATACTTAAGCAGGGAAAGGTGTCTGTTGGTTCTTTAGTAGATTCTTAAAACACTCTGTGCTTCTCATCCTCTGAAGAGAGGTGGCTGCCACACTTATGCACCTCAGTAATGTCATCCACCTTGGAGAGCTCCTGTGGTCCCTCCTGGCAACACCTGTGGTCCCACCTCACAGACCATGAGGGAGAAGAGCTGTCTTGAGAGGCAGAGGTTCAGAGAGGTTGAGGGACTGGCCCGAGGGTGTGTGGCTTTAAATGGCAGAGCCAAAATCCTCTTGGCAGAGCCAAAGACGCTGTTGGGCCAGGGCCAAAGTCCCGGGTCTTTGGCCCTGGCCACCCTCCCAAATGGACCTTCTTCGTACTCTGGTTTTTCTTCAGATTGAATAAATCTTTTGCCATTTGCCAAATGGCCCTTCTTTAGCAGTGGACGAAGAACTCTGTTCCACCCAGCTCCTCCTGAGGGCTGGGGCTCAGGAACTGCAGTGAGCTGCTTGCTCCCCGGGGGCGGGGGCTGCTCTATTTCTGTTTGCTTCCGGCCCCACCCGTGCCAGGATGCGCCTTAGTGCAGGGGGGCTCAGCCGCTGCCCCCACCCGGCTCCCACCAGCAGCGAGCGGTCTGAGAGATGTGCGTGCACGTGGCTCGGAAGGGATTGTTCTTGTCACAGGCTCAGTTCCCTGTCCCCGCCAGGTGACCACAGTTTGCTTGTTTCTCTCTTGTGGCATTTCAAGTGGGGGTGTGAAGCTCAGCGCAGCACAGCAGGACATCCTTGAGCTTAGCTGTTTTGGTCCCCAGGCACCAAGAGCTGCCTGGAGGCTGAGTTCTGCGGCCGGGCTGGGTTGCGTTCTCAAGCAGTGCGGACTCGGAGGCCAGCTGGTCTCTGCTGGGAGCCCACCGCCCCTTGCTGCTTCCCTGGGCCCAGACCCCTCCTCCTCTTGGCATCCTTTGGACCATGGGTGCCACAGGGATGGAGAACAGCGCTCTGGAGTGCTCATTTTTAATCATCTTGCTTCTCGGCTGGCCTCACTGGTGTGAAACGAGTTTACCAGTCAATACTGCTAATGATTAGTGAGATGAGGCCAAGCTGACCTCGGGGAAGTAATTTTCTATAAACACTGCCCACTCCGATGCTGCTAGTATTGATTATCCAGGCTTCCCACAGGCACAGGCAGGAATCCGGATGGCTGTCTGCAGTGGGAGGAGGGCAAGACCCGGCACGTTTAACCCTGGTTGAGTTCCTTCTCCCCTGCCACGGTCTGTGAGCCTTTGCCTTTAGTCCCCGCCCGAGACACAGAGACATAGAAGCCCATGACCACCCCACCATTGTACACTTGGGGGACCACAGAATTGATGAAGCTGCATGGATGGTGGGTCTGCGGTTTGCCCAGCCCAGGGTGGTCTCAAGCCTGAAGGGACTTGTGGTCTAGTCCTGGCAGTAAGACATTCATTCATTCATTCCTCCAACAGTTACTGAGCACGCCGTGGGCACTGCTCTTGGTAACACACCTATAGAGTGAACAAACATAGTCACAGGTTGCAGAGTGTGATGTGTGATACAAGTATGACATAAAGAAAATGTTATGAGAGTTTGGAGGAGGAACGAGGGGAATGACAAAAGAAGTGACCTATGAGCTGGGCTTCGGGGAGCCGCAGGACGCGGGTGAGTGGTGATGAGGGCATGGCCCACAGAACTGCAGAAGCTGAGGCCCCTTTCCTCTCCAGGTGTGCCAGATCCAGAGACCTGGCTTCTGTCATCACTCTGCTGCTGATGTGCTATATGGCTTGGGGAAGCTTATTTAACCTCTCCCAGCCTCAGTTTCCCCATCCACAAAATGCAGATCATTGGAAATCCTCCCCTCCAGCCTCCAGCCATCTGTCTCTGTTGTCAGGTTGCTGTGAGCGTAAATGATCTTATTTCAGCTTTATCCAGAAAATCCCAGTTGGCCTCTTGGGCTTGTCACTTGCTAATGTGACTGCTCTGGTTTGTTGCTTCTGCCAAGCTTTGACATGCTCTGATGGCCTTATTGCTTCTTCCTCTGAGCTGCTGAAACACTCCCAGCTAAATCAGGGGAAAGAGATACACCTAATCCCTGCTCTGCCCTGTGAAGGCTGTCACCATCCTCAGCTGGGCAGCTTGGAGAATTCTGCAGACCCTAGAGAGGCCAGCTCAGTGGTAGGTATGGAAACAACAGGCTGAGACCCGGACGGATGTGCTCCAAGGCTGTGCTGAGCTGGTCCTCATGCCGTGCCCAGCAGACCTGTGGCAGCAGCTTCGTAGGGAGACCCTCTTCCCGCCCTCAGGAGCACTGGCCACTGCACAGGCCGCTGGCTCCCCAGCTGATGGACAGAGGAGTCACAGAGTCCAGAGTGGGAAGGGTCTTTAGCCACCCCCCAGTCCAAGCTCCTCTGGAGAAACTGAGGCAGTACCAGTGGTCCCCAGCGGCAGGTGGGGAAATGGGGTGACTTAGCAGCTCTGAGCCCCCATCTCTGAAGTGAGAGTATCTTGACAGTGAGCTTGTGATGCTCTCAGCCCAGGGTCCAGCCCTTCCTGAGCTGCTCGGCCAAACCTGCCATCCAGATTACCTTCTGGGCGCTGAGGGGCCGGTGCAAGGAGACCAGGCTCTGGCCTTGGCCTTGCCCCTCCATGTTGAGGGGTGACACACATGGGCTTTTGTAAATCTTGCCTCCACCACTTCTTGGCTTGGCGACCGTGGGCACCACAAATCTGAGGCTCAGTTTCCATACCTGCGAAATGGGTCATTGCGAGGAACTATGTAGTCCAGGGCCTCAAATATCAGTTCCCAGGAGTGGCCTCCTTTGCTGGGCCCATTTAGACAAGGCACTAGCCCTCCCTGGGCCTCGGTTTCCTTCTGTGTCCTGTGGAAGTTGACTCCCCATGAAATGACTTTACCTTCCAAAAGCCCAGCACACGGGGGTTTTCTCATTCTAGGTGATCAGGGGCAGAGCGTTGGTGTGTGCCCCCGGCCCATGCTGCCAGCTGTGCTGTCAGGTACAGCCATGACAGAGCTGCTGCTACCGTGAAGACGGTGAAGATACCAAGGAATCAGCACTTTTCTTCCCAGCCGTTATTGGCAGGGAAAATGGGGGCCCAGATCGAAAGGAGAGCTGCGAGAACTGGCGTGGGCAGCCGTTTCCTTCACCTACAAGGGCTGGGAGGCGCGAGGCCAGGGTGCTGGCCGCTGTGCAAGGTGACATTTGCGTCGCAGGAGCAAAGGCCGGGGGCGGGCTCTAATATCACTTGATCTCGCTTTTCCTCATCTCCCAGGAGTGGGGCCTGCTCGTGACCCTGCGCTCCGGAAACAGCCTTGTCTCCGAGTCTTCCCTCCTCCCAGGTGTGCCCTGGACTCTGGGTCCCTCCCACGCCTCCTTCACGCTCACTCCCGTCCTCTCACCTGTCATATGGGACCTGCCTGCCAGACAGGTAGTGTCTTCTTGCTGGCGACCCAGCCCCTGGCGCAAGCATTCCTGGATCCCGCAGCGTTCAAGGCTATGGACTGGCCCCCGTCCAATACACGGGGCCTGCCACAGGAGCTGAGCGGCCAGGTCACCCCTAAGTCTGAGGGCGGTGAGCTCTCCTGTGCAGGGCTTGGCTGCCTGTTCACAGGGCCCGGGGCCGGCTGCACGGAGGAGCACATCGCTCCTCTCTGCTCGGGCCGGCCTTCTCCGTCTCAACATCAGCCCTGCCACCCAGTGGCCAGGTGACCTGGGATAAAGTCGCTACTTCCTGCTGGGCCTCAGTTTCCACAACTTGAGGGCCCTCCCAGCTCTGATGGTCCCTGCCATGACCTGTACAGACCCTGGCCACAAACACGAGTGGCAGTCGGTCCTCTCAGCTCTCAGTGGAGGCCACATCTGGGGCTTTTGTCCTTTGGTGAATGGTGGTGAGGGGCTCAGGGAGCTGTGGCACTTTCAGGAGAAAGCTGAGGCTCACCGCCTCTTCCCTGTCCACGTGATCTGGCATCCAGGCCCTCTCAGGGGTGAACTCAGGCTGGGATGCTGTTGGCTGAGGCCCGAGGGCTTGCCTTGGGCATCTGGGGGTGGTGCTCGGTGGTCCCCATGTTAGTGGCAGGGAGCAAGGGGCCTGCCCTTGTTGAATGCGTGTTGCTGGCACACTGCACACAGGGGTCTTGTCCATTTCACATGGCCTCCCTGAAGGGCGGGCAGTGTGACCTCATATAGGTGAGAGAGCTCAGGTTCAGAGGTCCTGCCTAAGGCAACACAGGCAGTCACTGGAAAAGCCAGGCTCACCTTTCTGACTCCAGATCACGGGCGTCTCACTACTGTGCACCCACTCCCCAAATATCACGTGAAGGGAAGGCTCTGGGGGCCTTTGCCTGTAGAAGGTGGTGGCATTTGCTGAGCTACAGGTTTCAGAAGTGTTGTCATGGACAAGAAGAGAGAGGTTTGTTCTGCGCTGTGACCCACAGCAGAAACAAAAAGGCCTGGAAGACTCTGGAATGAATTTGAGAACATCTCCAGGAAACCCTTTCTCTCTGGGCAGGTCAGCAAGGAAGTGACTGTCATGGGGACATTACAGGGCCTGGAGGTTCTGTGACTCCTACCCTGTGTCCCCAGCGCGGAGCCCTGGGCTCGGGAGGGACTGGCCAGGTGGCCCAGGTGGCGGTGGGTGAGCGTCTTGGTCAGGGGAAGCCAGAGACACTCCTGCTGGGTCCCTGCAGCCCTGGGCAAGACTGTTTTCTATCTCCCTTATCTGAGGGCCACGGAGAGTGGTGGGGTGGGGGTGGGGGCGGGCTGTGAGGCCGGCCTGGCTTCTTAGCTTGGCTCCAGCACTTCCCAGCTTGTGTCCTTGGACAAAGGACTCGATCTCTCCACACTTCATCTTCCTCATCTGTGAGACGGAGATAGTAGCACTCAACTCAGACAGCTATTGTGAGGATTAAATACATTAAAGAGCTTAAGTCAGCAAGCCTGAAACACATGTTATTAACACCTAAAAAACCACCATCAGCAACAACCCAGCAGAGTGCTCTGGAAGGCCCACATCCCTGCAAACTCCCATGGTGCTGGGAGCTCCCATAGGTCAGAACCGCCTGCCAAGTCACTTTCTCCCCTCCCATGCCCACCTCATCCAGTCGGGCACGAACATGGGACACTGGAGCATGATGTGAACCAGCTGTCAGCAAACTCAGGGCACAGCTGTTTCTTAATAGCTGCATGCTCTTAAGTTTCCCCCTCTGCAAAGTGGGCAGAGGAGCCCTGCGCTGCACTGCCCCTGTGGCCTAGGGGGATCACACGTGGAAGTGCTTTGTGATCACCCGTGGAAGTGCATACACACATACGAGGGGCTTTCCTGGGCCAGTGGCCTCCCCTTCCCCTTCTCCATCTCCCCAGGATGGCTGGGGTGGAGCCACATCCCAGTTGCCAAGCCCTGAGGGCAGGACAGCAGCCGGCCTTCACCATGAGGCTCCCGGCAGGGGAGGGAGGAGGCTGCAGGAACCTTGCTGAAGGTCAGGGCCTTAGTGTGTGTCAGCCTGGAGGGGGGACAGGCAGGTCGAGGCCTCCCTGAAAGCCCTGGCAGTGAGGCGGGTACCGAGCTCCTGGTAGACCGCAGGAGTTCTAGAGAGCAGTTAGAGGAAGTATGCACATGAATCCTTCAACGGAGCAGTCAGTCCTGCTCCTGGGCACACATCCAAAGACTTTTCCACACCGGCCCCTAAGGACAGACAGAGGCCACCTGGGTGTCATCGCTGGCAGAGCAGAGGGGCAGAGTGTGGGAGGTACACACCGTGCTATATACACTAGACAGCAGTCAAAGCAGATAGGTTGGTGCTCACGGGCCTTGTGGATGGGTTGTGAAGCATGGCTTGATCAGTGGCACTGTCACTATTGGTCACTAATGCCCTTCCCTAAGGAAAGGAACCAGGACTTCTTGGAGAAATGGCTGATTCCAGGGCTGGGGCAGAAGTTGTGTCATATCCCAAATCTGCTGGGGCCATGTCAAAAGACACAGGAGCCAGACTGAGGGTCTGGCCAAACCTGGGACAATTTGAGCATCAAAATAATGAGATACAATAATGAATTATAAGCCACTAGAAACATAAGAGCCATACTGATAATAAATAGGCAAGTGGGAGAGAGGAGAACGCTCTTGCTTACACTATAGGGTGTTCCAAAAGTCGCCATATGCAGGGAAGATGGGAAATTGTAACTAAATGTGCCTTTGTTTACAAAATATTCGTTATAAAATTTTTCCTTTGTATGGAGACCACAAAGAATCAAATCTGGACTCAGCTTACTATGACCTGGTGACCTTAGGCAAGTTACTTGACCTCTCTGGGCCTTGTGTCCTTTAATGATAGTATCTACCATTCATTCAATGCCGTGTGGAGTACATAGATTGTCTTATTCATCCTGAAGCAGTCCTGTGAGGTATGTACAGTAATAGTATTGTTACCCTAGTATGAATTTCATAATTTGCTTTTGGCCACACGGCTGTCACATGGCAGATCTGGGAACTGAAGTGCAGACTGAGTGATCCTGAAGGTTAGGTGGGAGGAACCAAAGTGTTGTCAAGTGTTAATACAGCTGCTGCCTTATTCTGGTCCTTTCTTTAAAAAAATTGAGATGCAATTCATATAACATAGAATGAACCACTTAAATTAACCACTTAAAGTGTACAATTGGTGGCATTTAGTACATTCACTAGTTGCACAACCAGTACCTTCTGTCTAGTTCCAAAACACTTCCATCACCCCAAAAGAGAAGCCATACCCATTAAGTAGTCACTGCCCAATTTAGTTCTCACACCACCTGTTTGAGGGAGAATTCATTATTTCCCTTTTCAAGATTAGGATACTAAAGTACAGGGAGGCAATAAAAGTTAGTACAGGGTAAAGTTGGGCTTCAGCTCAGGCCTGTCTGTTAAGTCCTAAGTCTGTGACATTAGGCTACATGGCCTCTTCACTTATAACTCAAAATATTGGCCCTTGAGTTAACTAGTAGATCATTACCTTACATATGTTACAATGCGGCATTTTTGATGAGCTTTGGGAGATGCCCTAGTATTATTTTATAAGTTAAGTAGATGACAATTTGAAACTTGATTTGCAAATTCTACACATAATATTTTGGAAACTAGAGCTGTAACAAGAGAAAACCTTATTTTGGTTGCAGATAACAGTCAATCTCTGGTTGATGATCCAAATTAATATAGTCTGGAACTTCCCAGATAGCTCTTATGGGGCAGCGATGCAGGAAGGATGCATTATCAAGATTCCTGATTAAGTTTAATTTTTAACTAACCTCCCTTAGCTAGACCCGGGGTAGACATGCCTCCTCCTTGGGGACTCTTCAGGGTCATGATGGACCAGACGATGTGATAAAGAATTGCATTCCCATAGTTAAGAAGAATTCCCATATCAAGCAGAGTCTATGGATTAAAAAAAATGAAAAGAAAAGAAGAATTTCCATAGGTCACTGTATGCAGCCTCCTCTCTCTTAGCAAGATTATTAACTTCATGCACATAATATTCTTTGCTTTTTAATAGCTTTATTGAGATATAATTCACATACTATACAATTCACTCATTTAAAATATACACTTCAGTGGTTTTTGACACATTACATTATTAAAATTTTAAGTTGTGGCCGGGCGCTGTGGCTCACGCCTGTAATCCTAGCTCTTGGGAGGCCGAGGCGGGCGGATTGCTCAAGGTCAGGAGTTCAAAACCAGCCTGAGCAAAAGTGAGACCCCGTCTCTACTATAAATAGAAAGAAATTAATTGGCCAACTGATATATATATAAAAAATTAGCCGGGCATGGTGGCGCATGCCTGTAGTCCCAGCTACCCGGGAGGCTGAGGCAGAAGGATCACTCGAGCCCAGGAGTTTGAGGTTGCTGTGAGCTAGGCTGACGCCACGGCACTCACTCTAGCCTGGGCAACAAAGCGAGACTCTGTCTCAAAAAAAAAAAAATTAAAAAAAATAAAAAAATTTTAAGTTGTGATAAAATACACATAACATAAAATTTGCCATTTTAACCACTTTTAAGCATACTCCTTAAGTGACATTACATTCACTATGTTTTGCAACCATCAGCTCTATCTATTTTCAAAACTTTTTCATCACCACAGCAGAAACTGTAGCTATGAAGCAATAACTCCCCATTCCCTATCCCCTAGTCACCTCTGTTCTACTTCCTGCTTCCTTCCATGAGTTTGACTACTCTAGCTGCCTCATGTAAGTGGAATCACATGGTGTCTGTCATTTTGTGCCTGCCTTTCATTAGCACAATGCATTCAAGCTTCCTCCATGTAGTAGCACGTGTCAGAATTTCGTTTCTTTTTATGGCGGGATAATACTCCATCACATGTCTACACCACGCTTTGTTTATCCGGTCATCGGCTGTTGTGAGTAGTGCTGCTGTGAACATGTATGTAAAATATTTGTCCGAATACCTGTTTTCAATTCTTTCAGCTCTGCCTAGGAGTAAAAATGCTGGGATATACAGCAATCCTATGTTTAGCTTTTTGAGAAGCCTGGTCCTTATATTTTAGGATGCTTTCGTCCATGTCTTTGTAGTATCCTGGTGGCCACGGTGGCCCCTCGCACAGGGCTGGGCACCGAGAGCTGAGCCCACATGCGTGGGGTGTTGGAGAGCTGCTCCACACCACCGTGTGCTCACAGTCTTCCTGACCCAACGTCCTTCTTCTCTGCCTGCTCCTTACCCCAGCCCCTCTAACCTGTCCCCTCTGTCCCCAACAGATGTGCCCGTGGAGAAGCTGGCCGCCATGCCGGCCTTGCGCTGCATCAACCTCCGCTTCAACCCGCTCAGCGCCGAGGTGCGCGTCATCGCGCCGCCACTCATCAAGTTTGACATGCTCATGTCTCCGGAGGGCGCCAGGGCCCCACCGCTGTAGGCCACCCTCCTCATGCCCACCCAGCAAGGGACAGAGGCCACCGGCCTGGCACCCTGAAGGAAGGGGGGCCCACGGGCCCATGAGAGGCCAAGCTTGGGGGGCTGGGGGCGGGTGGGCCGCACAGCGCGTGGTGGGCGGGGGTGCAGCCAGTCCAGGATAGGTAGCTTGCGGCAGTAGTGGACTTGGAATGTTGAGGGAAGAGGTGACGTGGGGGCTGCAGCCTGGACTCTGGGCACTCACAGCTGCTGTGCAAACTTGGACAGATCTCCTGCCCTCTCTGAGCCTTGTTACTTGGAGAAAGGGCAGGGAGCCTTTGCCTCCTTTGGGTGCCTTGGAGGTTGTTCAGGCAGTACATGCCTCCACGTTACCTCCAAATCATCGGCAGCTCTGAGCCCACAGAGGGGCACTGCTGAGCGTTTTCTGGGCCTCTGCGGCTTTGAGGCCTTGTTTCTAGTACTGAAAGCCAGTCGCTGCCTGAGAGGAGTAGAAGACAACCTCCATCTATTTATTGCTTCCTGAGAACCAACCTGGATTCGACCCTCTGCAGGTCCCATCCTCAGCCCTTTGGGTCCCCGATGGTCAGTCCCCTGCCAGGAGAGGGCCTAGGGCTCTTGCTTCCTGGTAACACCTGTGGTTCGGAGAACCCTCACCTCTGGTCCGCCAGGTATCTACCTCCCACCTTCTCCTCCGTGGAGCAAGCAGACTCAGAGTGCCCAGACCCCACCTGGTCTGCACCTCTGTCTGGGTCTGTAGAGGCACCTGAGGCCCCAGGACTCGGGACAAAGCCAGGCCACCAAATCCTGCGTTCTGGAGGCCAGTAGCTACTTTACCGAGCTGTTCTGAGCTCGGACCACTGCTAAGCGCAGTAAGCCCTTCTCAGAACACTCCAGCTCCCTTCCCCCTGCCCAGGTCTCCTGTCTCTTGGCATGGAGCTGACTGGTTGGGCCAATGTTGGCTCTGTGTCCAAGAGAGACTTGTTCACTCCGTTCGTATCCCAAGGTTGCTTGGTCAAACTCTGGGAAAGGATGTTCAGGGTCAGGCGGTCAAGACAGGATCTCCAGGGTTCCCAAGTCCAGCTGTGGATGTGGGGGGCAAGTAGAGGCTGAAGTCCTGTCCAGGCTGGACGGGCCCACCCACCCTGTGTCCTGGTGTGGGGTTTCTCCTTGTTGAAAAAGACGCACACTTTTGTGATATGCACAAAGTGTGGCCAGAGCCTTGCACTCCAGGTGTGGTCTGTGGACAGGAAGCAGCAGTGTCACTGGGGAGCTTGTTAGAAATGCAGAGTCTCAGGCCCCTGGATTCGACCCTCTGCAGGGCCCATCCTCAGCCCTGTGGGTCCCTGGCCTGGCAGGATGGTTCGTCCCCTGCCAAGAGAAGGCCTGGGGCTCTAGCTCCCTGGTAACACCTGTGGTTCAGAGAACCCTCACCAGAACTGCCTTAGCAAGATCCCCAGCTGACTCCTACAAGCACTTTACAATTCGGGAAGCAAGGGCCTTAGGGTGACCCTGGGGATGACCTTGGAGCAGAGGATGAATGTTCTCTCAGTTTTCCCCCTGCCACCTCCAGGGAGTTGAGTCTGCTCAGCTCCTTCCCTAACCCAGCCGTGGGAGATCCTTGGCCTCTTAGATCTTTCCAGAGTCTTAGTCCTGACACTCCCAAGGACGGGAGTGACCCACAGTCACAAGGAGGTGAGGGTTGGGTGTGCCCAACCCTCTGGACCCTGCCTTTCTGGTAACCCCTGCATGCCAAGCCGCCCGCTTACCCAGGTCCTCGACTCGGACCCTTTGGAGGGGTTGCTTCTGGAAGTTGTTTTCTACTCTGCTGGGAGAGTTGCCCTTGACTCTCGGGGAAAACTTGGGCAGTCAGAAAAGCCCCCAGATCAGAGCTCACTGTGTGAGTAAGCCTCTTAGCTTCAGTCTGCAATAAAGAATGTGTTGGTTTCATCTGCCTGGTTGGTGTTTGGTTCATTCTTGCTGTACAAACCTCCTGCAGCCTGGCTGTCAAACCAGCCTGCAGGCAAGAGGGCTGCCGCTTGTGTTGAAAGCACAAGGTAGAGAAAGCTAGCCTGGGGGGACACTCGGGTTGTCCACAGGTGGGCACAGGCAGGGTGAAGCAGAATTGGCACAAGACTTGCGGCGGGGAACTATACCTGGGAGGGCTGAGGAGACCCACTGTCTCCAAAGTTCTCCCTCAGTGGTGCCAGAAATTACACCCTTAATTTGTCCCTCTGGGTCCCTGGTTATCAAAGAGGAGTCTCTAGACCAGCAGCATCAGGACCTCCAGGAAGCTGATTAGAATGTAGGTTCTTGGCCCCATCCCGGATGTGCAGGATCAGAAACTGTTTTAACAAGCCCTCCAGGTGGTTCTGAGGCGTGCTCACGTTAGAGAGCCACTGTGCTGGGTTTAAGGTTAAAGGTGGGTTTTGTTTTTTAAATGGGAGACTAGCTTAAGTTTGCCTTGAGTTTTCGGCCAGACACTCCATTATTTTTATTTAACAAACACATACAGAGCTTAGTGGATAATGTGCTTAGACAGGCAGTGTGTAAGCACAGTACAGATATTAATTCATTTAATCCCTGTAACAAGCCTAGCTAGCTTTGTGATTTAGATAAATCTCGTTCCTCTGCAGGCCCTGTTTCCTGTCTGTAAAACGAAGGGGCTGCACCAGGAGATCCCCAAGGGCTTTCTGGAACTCCCATGGTCACTATTTCTCCACTTCTGAGGGCCCTGCTGTCACTCTGAACTTCCCCTACGGATCAGCCTAGACTCAGGGTGCCGCGCTCCCCAGCCCAAAGGGCAGAGAGGACTCCCCGCTGCGCGGTGTCCTGTTGGATGCTGGGTCCCCAGAGTCCACCAGCTCAACCTGCTCGCCAGACAAAGCTGGCCCTGCCCTTCCTGCCGTGAGCAACGGCTCTGCCTCTTCTCTCGTGTGTCCGACTGGGAGGGCAGTCAGGAAGAGAGCAGATTTCGGAGTCTGGTGTTAGGTGGGGCTTTGAAGGCATGGGGAGGAAGGCTTGATTAGGATTGGGTCAAGCTCATGACATAGTTTATAGGATAGGTGGACATGGCAAGGGGGAATTTTGAGGCAAAGGGTTCAAGAGTCTTTTGATGCAACGAAGAGTTGAGCAGTTTGATGTTACTTTAAATGATTCTTTCAGAGAGCTCCTGGAATGAACAATAAAGTTGTTAATATTTACAACTTTTACTTCCTGGGCAAAGTTTCCTGGAATAGTACAGTCATGTCGGAGAGAATGGTCGGAGGGAAGAATGAAGTTAACGTAGACAGTAAGCTGTGCGAGGCTGGAGGGCTTTGATTGTGAGCCTCCCTAAAATACCGTGTTGGACCCCACAGCCCTGCTTTGCAGCAAGCCAGTCCTGGGGGACAGGGTGCAGTTCTTGGCAGGGCAAGAGTTGGCAGCTGCCCTAGAAGGTTTCAGCGGGGACTTGGGCGAGATGCCAAGGCCAGGAGGGTGGGCCTGGGAAAAGGGCGTGACTCGGGGCCACTGGGCAGGAAAAACTCTCGGCACGTGAGCAGACAGACCATGCGCTCCGTGTCTCAGGACCAGGCAGGCCAGATCCATGCCTGAGAGAGGGGACACAGCCCAGCTGCGTCAGGTCCAAGAAGAGCAAGCACCACAGAGCTCCCCGTGTTCATTGGCACTGGGCAGGCACTGGGGCGTTTTCTCTTTTCCTGTTAGCAACAGCCCTCTTGGTGCCCACTCTACGATGAGGAAACAGGCTCTGGGGGGAGGGAGGGGGTTGGCACAGGACTGGGAAGGAGCAGGGCTGGGGTTTGTTTCACCTGGGCTGCTTTGCCGCTGCGAGCCTAGGGTCTTTGCCAAGAGCCCCAGGCCTCCGAGGAAGGCGGCAGGGACAGGAGAAGTGGTCAATCGCTGTCTCCAGCTGACACGGTCCTTTTCTCATCACATTCCTGTGAAAAGGCCTCTCTGACCCTTTACTTTCCTCATCTGCAAAGTGGGTGCCAACACAGCCTTCCCTAATGCCACAGGGTTAGCAACAGATGAGGTGGGTCAGCACATCAGCCTCACGCCCATTTCACACACCTGAGAGCTTCCGCGCACCTCTGCTCACGCCGCCCTGTGTGGGCACAGCCTTTAGTGCCCAGCACGAGCTTGGCCTCCTCCTCGGGGCAACGCAGAGCTGCGTGCTGCGCATCCCCGGAGCGCGTCTGCACGGGAGATTCCGTCCCACGGGCACGAGAAGACTGACAGCTCCCGCCCACTCCACCTTCATAGTTAAGGACTCTACAAAGGTTCACCGCAGGCCTTGGAGGACGGCTAACCGCGTGGGATGATGAAGAATTCCAGGCCTTGGCCAGGAGCCACCTGGGGCCTGTGCTGCTCTACATGTACGTCCAAATCCACACAGCAGAGGCAGCCGGCACCCTCCTTCCTGCAGGTGAAAGCGTTTAAACTAGGGTGCCTTCCAGGGTGGCCTCGGTGGGACTGCCTCGGTGCCCATTACAGGGCTGTCATTCGCAGTGCATCTCAGAAAGAAAACAACGAGAGCATGCCCCCTGGAGTTGTGCAGGGCGTGGTAACACTTCTCTACACTGTTTACAAGATAATCGATCATGGGTGCTTTTAAAGATGCAGATTCCCAGGCCTGCCTGAGCCCCCAGTAAACCAGACTCTGGAATTAGGGCCATACCCCTGCACCTTAAAAAGTCCCTATTTATTCTTCATCCAACACCCAGAGGATCCTTTTAAATCCTAAGGCACTCTCCTGCTCCAAGTCCAGCAGTGGCTGTCCATTTCCTTCAACGTAAAAGCCAAGGTCTTACAATGGTTTTCAAGGCCTGGCGTCATCTGTCCTCTGTTACTTCTCCGGTGTCTTTCACACTCCAAACACACTGGCTTCCAGCTGCTCCTCGGCAGCCCAATATGCTCACACCCTGGGGCCTTTGCATTTGCCCCCCGCCCCAGATATTCCCCTGGCCGACTCCCTTATTTCCTTCCAGTCATTGCTCCAACCAAGGCCTACCCTAACCACCCAACTGCAGCCTGCTCCATTCCAGCCCAGCCACTTTTATCTCCCTGAACCTTCTCAACTTTTTCTTTTATTCATAGTGCTTTTCATCCAATAGACCCTGTAATTTACTTATTATATCTATTGCTAATTATCTGTCTACTCCCGCTAGAATAAAATTTCCGTGAAGGAAGGATCTTGGTGTGTCTTGGTCTCTGCTGTATCCCCTAGAGCAATGCCTGGCACGTGTATATTTGCTGAACGGCTGAATGATGCACGCTGATGCTTGGGGCCCTCCACTTGTGAGAGAGCTACTGTCTGATGTGGTCACCTCCCAGCTCAAGTTCAGGTCCTCTGGTAAATACCTGTGTTTCCCACCAGGAAAGGTTGCTTCTATGGGAATGAAAAACAGCAGAAAGTCTTCCTCACTTTGGTCTTTACAGACCCTCACAAGACTGGGGCTTTCCCTAAGTGGGGTGGCCAGGAGCCAGCGTGCTTGACCCGAGAGAGGACGCGTAGTGCCCAACCCCGCCCAGAGCCTGCACGGGCCTGAAAGGCCACCAGGGTGAGATCCGATCACTGCTCTCGGTCAAGCATTGCCCTCTCCCTGTGATCTTATTTCAACCCCCATCAGGACTTAGAAGGGGATTCCAAGAGACAAAGTTGGGGGATTGGACCAGGCCCTTGCTACTCCAAGTGTGGTCCTCAGACGATCAGTGTCAACAGCACTGTGCAACTCTGTATTGGAAATGCAGAGTCCAGGTCTGTCCCAGACCTACTGAATCAGAACCTGCATTTTAATCCCTACATGGTTTGTGGCCACGAATGTCCTCCTGGACAACAAACAGTCAACTTTGGGGTTATTTTTTCTACTGGACACAAATCTACAAGTTAACAAGCAACTTCACAGGGTCTGTACCCTGAATTAATAGGAACTAACAAAGTCACAATGGCACATTTTCAGGGGCAGGCGTGTGGAACGGTGCTTCACGCATGCAGTTAGCATGCATCCTGGCCTCTTCCAGGTTTGGGGTAGTACTTGCTAAGAACAGATCCCCACAGAAGGGTGGCTCTTGAGTGGTCACCTTCCTGGGACCCAGTTTATCAGATGCTCTGTGTTCTACGGAGAAATCTTAAGGGGAAAGGAAAGAACCAGAGGTGCAAAAACACAGCACAGGAAGTGAGAAGCAGCTACAATAAAAACGTACTCGCAGCTCACCGTGTATCTGTGAGTGCGCTGAGTGCTCTCGGCTTACCGTTTCATTTAATCCCCACAGCAGCAGGCAGGGCAGCTACTATATTTCAGTTGTATAGACGAAGACACTGAGGCTTGGAGGAGGGGGCAACCGTTGGCCAAGGTCAGATACTGGTGGGGCAGGGTGGGGCAACCTGGGCTCAAATCCAGGCCTTTTGACCAGAGCCTGTGTCTCTTAGGATCCGAGTCCAGGGCCCAGGAAATGGATTCTAGAAGGCCCTGCATATGCTAAGGAGGCCTCTGGGCTGCCCCCAGCCGTCCCAGAGAGCTGCCCAGCTTTTCCCAAGAGGCCTCACCACCTTCTCTAGAGACGTTTTCCTGACGCAGTGGCCTGAATCCTTCTTGACCCAGTGCCCACCCCAGAAGCCCCCGCTGCCCCCGCCCAGGTGCAGGGCCCAACCGGACAGTCCCTCAGGGTGTCCAGCCCCTCAGGAAGCCTCCTCGCACCTGGCGCTCCGGAGCAGCAGGGAGACAGAGTGAGAAAGTTCTTCTGCCTCTCCCACTTTATAGCTGGGAACACTGAGTCACTGAGGCTGTGTTCCAACGGGCACGTGGTCTGACTCACCCAAGGATGTGCAGGGAGTGGGTGGCAGTGCCCAGACAAATGTGCAGGTCTCCTGACTCCCTGCCCGGGTCCTTCCTGTGGCCCAGGCGGGGCCCTGTGTGTGGGAGCTCTTCTGCTCGGCCCCCAGGGCCTCTTTTCCCGTGCTGCGGGAGTGAGTCAGCCATTAGAACCCTCACTTGCCGTTTACAAAAGCAGATAACAACGCTGACCTGCTTCCTTGGGGAGAGCTCGCTAAGAAGTGTTTTAAAACATGTTGAAGGAAATGCTCCTGGGAGGCTGGGTGAGGAGAGGGAGGGGTGCCTGCCGGCTGCCAGGCAGGGACTCTGCCCCCGTCTAGGCCTCAGCCTCTCCGCAGCTCCCCTGGTCTTGCCCTTCAAGGGGACAGTCCCTCCTCTCCCACTACCACTAACGTGCTGAAACGCTGTGTGCTGGGGCCATATTCCCGCCATGCTGAGACTCTCCCCCTCCCCTGTGGTTTCTTTTCAAAATGACGGCCACACCAAAGGCCTTCCTTGCCCCAAAGGCCCGTGTGTATTTCCTGCCAGAGAGAGATAAACTGAGTCTCCTCTCAGAGACGCCTGGCTTCCCCACCACGAGGCTAACCCTTCTCCCTGGCACCTACCAACTCTCTCAAGCATCTTATAACACACCTCCAGCAGTGCTTAGAGACCAGGAAGTGTGTGTGTGTGTGTGTGTGTGTGTGTGTGTGTGTGTGTGTGGCCGGCAGAGGCCTGTGTGTTCCATCCACACCCACTCAGGGCCTGCGACCGGGAAGGATGCCGGGACAGGGCGTGCTGCAGTGCATGAGGCAGGGTCTCTGCTCTGGGTGGGCTAATGGACTGTGTGTGTCCCTCCAAAATTCACACATCAAAGCCCTAACTGCCCAGTGGACTGTATTTGGAGAGACAGGGCCAGTAGGAAGTAATTAAAGTTAAATGAAGGCTGGGCTTAGTAGCTCACGCCTGCAATCCTAGCACCTTGGGAGGCCCAGGCGGTGGATGGCTCAAGGTCAGGAGTTCAAGACCAGCCTGAGCAAGAGTGAGACTCCATCTCTACTAAAAATAGAAGGAAATTAGCTGGACAACTAAAAATATATAGAAAAAATTAGCCAGGTCATTGCTCCAGTCATTGCTTCCAGTCATTGCTCCAACCAAGGCCTACCCTAACCACCCAACTGCAGCCTGCTCCATTCCACCCCAGCCACTTTTATCTCCCTGAACCTTCTTAACTTTTTCGTTTTTTCATAGTGCTTTTCATCCAATAGACCCTGTAATTTACTTATTATATCTATTGCTAATTATCTGTCTACTCCCGCTAGAATAAAATTTCCGTGAAGGAAGGATCTTGGTGTGTCTTGGTCTCTGCTGTATCCCCTAGAGCAATGCCTGCCTGGCACGTGTATATTTGCTGAATGGCTGAATGATGCACGCTGATGCTTGGGGCCCTCCACTTGTGAGAGAGCTACTGTATGATGTGGTCACCTCCCAGCTCAAGTTCAGGTCCTCTGGTAAATACCTGTGTTTCCCACCAGGAAAGGTTGCTTCTATGGGAATGAAAAACAGCAGAAAGTCTTCCTCACTTTGGTCTTTACAGACCCTCACAAGACTGGGGCTTTCCCTAAGTGGGGTGGCCAGGAGCCAGCGTGCTTGACCCGAGAGAGGATGCGGGCATGGTGGCACATGCCTGTAGTCCCAGCTACTAGGGAGGCTGAGACAGAAGGATTGTTTGAGCCCAGGAGTTTGAGGTTGCTGTGAGCTAGGGCACTCTAGCCCAGGCAACAGAGGGAGACTCTGTCTCCAAAAAGAAATTTAAATGAGGTCATGGGGTGGGGCTCTGATCCCCTAGGATTGGGGTCCTTATAAAAAGAGAAGCCAGGGCGCTCACTGTCTCCCGCGTGCACACCCCGGGGAAAGCTGCGAGAGCAGGCAGCGAGACCGCCATGTCTGCGTGCCAGAAGACAGCCCTGGCCAGACACCAAACCGGATGGAACCCCAATCTTGGACTTTCCAGAACTACGAGAAATACATTTCTGTTGTTCGAGCCCCCCAGCCTGTTGCATTTTGTTATAGCAGCCTGGGCAGACTAACACGGAGAGGGAAGGCCATAGACTAGTTGGGAAGACAGGTGTGGGGAGAGAAACACGACTGGAATGTCACAGACAGTAGTTCTCAAATTTTGCTGCACATTGGAACCACCTGGGGGTCTTCAAAAACTGATCTGGTTCCCACACCCAGACATTGTCATTTAACTGCTGTGGGTGCGACCTGAGTTTGAGGTGGGGAGGGCTTAACCCCCCCCACCCTCACCCCCCGGCAATTGTAAAGTGCAGCAGAGTTTGGGAACCTCAGGTCTGAGAGCTATTCTGGAGATAGCAGACAGGAGAGGATAAGACAAGGAACAGGCTGATGGGCAGGTGAGGGGGACAGGAGAGGGGGCACCAGGAGCTACCCAGGCAGAGGGTACAGCACGTGCCAAGGAACAGAGCAGTTAGAAAACTGGCAAGGTGCTCGGCAGGTGTCGTGTCAGATAAGAGGGAGAAACAGTAGGATCTGAGGGTGGAGAAGTGAACATGGACCGGGGCAGCTTAGATGGCATGTGGAGGGCTCATGTTCAAACCAGGGGTACCTAGAAGCCCTCAGGAGAATGGAAACGGGTGGGCATGATTAGATTCATGATTTGGGAGGATCACTGGGGATAGTACAGTGCGTGGATCCCAGGCTAGGTGATCATTCATTCATTCACTCACTCATTCATCCATGTCTCCCACAGTTGTCCATGGATCCTCCTGGAAGGGGGAAAGCCAAGGAGGGCTGTAGCAGTGACTCTCTCTCTACCCTGCCTGCACATCAGAATCACCTGGAGAGTTCTGAAAAGGCACTGATGCCCAGGCCCTAACCACCAGAGACAGATACAATTGAATGGGTCTGATCCCATTGAATCAAACACGCTTTAGCTGGTCTGCCCTACAGTCTTGGCACTGGTAATTTTTTTAAAGCTCCCCCATGTGATTCTAATATGCAGCCAGGATGGTGAACCCCTGATCTCCAGAGATTTAAGAAGTTGCAAAAGGGCTCTGAGCCAAATTCAGCCCATAGATACATTTTGTTTGGTCTGCACAGTGTTTAAAAATAATTGGAAGCTGAAATCTTTTTATGCAAAATATCTGGATTTCTGGCTTCTCTTGAAAAATCAGAAGAGCTGGCAACCCTGGGCCAACATTCCAACAGCAGTGATCTCCTGGAGCAGGGTGGCAGAAGCGGGCCACACGTGCCCAAGTGCCCACACATGGTCACTTTCACTTCTGCATTGGCAGAATCCTGTCTGGTCCCTCAGTTTGCCACCTGGCTATGTCCAGATTGTACAGGCAGGTGCCTTTCCCTGGAAGGACAACACAGCCAGAGAAGAGGCCAGCAGGGGACGGAAGAGATGATGAGCCAATTTGGGACAGGTAGGACTTCCAGGTTTGCGTCCACTGGAAGCTAGAGATGCGAGTGGCATTCACAGAACTCGGAGACCAGATCAGTGATCACCAAATGATTTGATCCTAGTGCCGCCTCCCTTTTCACACTGATGCTCAAAAAGCATGAGCAACTTGCCCGAGGTCACGCAATGCTCAGGGCTTGCTCTAGAATCGGAGGTTCTTGTTTCCCAGACAACAACATCACCCAGCCCAACACATGGCCCACTGGCCAGCTCTGGACCTCAGCTGAATTGCTTTGCCCTGCCTCAGTTTCTCCAAAGTCACCACAAACCATTAAATCTTCTCTTCCTTAGGGTATCAGGTACTGTTTTGTCTTCTCCAAGAAGAAAGGCAGTCCTGCAGTCATGCTATTGCCCCTTTGATGGACCCCACAGCCCCCCAAAAAACTCTAGTCCAAGAATATCACCCTCCACCTCCTCCCTGCTCCTTTCAGAGGCTTCTTCAAGCAGGTGTCCACATGGTCTCTAGTTGGCACAGGAGGCTTTTCCTCCTTCAAGGGACTTCTCAATTCTCCTTTCCTCTTGTAACCTCCTGGCACGCAGCTTTCCAGATGGAAACCAGGTTCCAGGACGGCGGGGCTTTCTGTGAAAAGGCTCCTAGACCACAGCACACGAGCAGCGCTGTAGCTGTTGGGGGAGGGGTGGGGAGCAGCTGCCCTGAGGATGAATGTCCAGGTCCAGGTCTTGGCTGGAATGGATGTGCTGGAAGCCCTACAGGCTAAGGACATGGTGGGCTCCTTCCTGGTCAAGATGGACAGGGACTGCTCTACACCCCAGAAGACTGCACCCTTGGATTTCTTAGGTGCTCCCAGAAGGCCAAGAAACTTGGGGGGAGGCTGGGCTGGGGTGCAGCAGGGCCAGTGACCAAGGAGTCCAGGGGAGGTTTCTTGGCCTCTTTCTTCTACTGACAAGCTGTGTCATTTTTGCTAAGGCATTAGCCTCAGTGACTTCATCTGTAAAACAAGAGCAACGGTGCCTCGTTTGACTCAAGGGCTCTGGATTCAAGGTTCAGAGCAGAGAAGTGCCCCAGCCCTGCAGTCAGGTGAACCTGGGAGGAAGGCATGATCTGAAATGGAAAATAATAGTGCCTCGGGTTGCCTGGGAGCCCCCTTGGGGTAGGGAGGTGGCCTTAGTTTGCTAGGGCAGCCATAAAAAAATTCCAAAGACTGGGTGGCTGAAACAACAGAAATTTGTTTTCTTATAGTTCTGGAGTCTGGAAGTCTAAGATCAAGGTGCCAAAAGGGTTGATTTCTTCTGAGGCCTCTGTCCTTGAC
The DNA here is from genome assembly GCF_040939455.1 of Microcebus murinus. Taxonomy (NCBI): domain Eukaryota; kingdom Metazoa; phylum Chordata; class Mammalia; order Primates; family Cheirogaleidae; genus Microcebus; species Microcebus murinus. The sequence goes on along the minus strand of NC_134117.1, from coordinate 52,716,613 downwards.
CTTCTTGTTGTGTCCTCACATAGCCTTTCTTCTGTGCATGCACATTCCTGGTGTCTTGCCCTCCTTTTTTTTTTTTTTTTTTTTTTTTGAGACAAGGTCTCCCCCTGTTGCCCTGGCTAACATACAGTAGTATGATCATAGCTCACTGCAACATCAACCTCCTTGGCTAAAGTGATGCTCCCAACTCAGGTTCCCTCCCAGGTAGCTGGAACTATAGGTGCACACCACCATGCCTGACTAATTCTTCTATTTTTTTTTTTGTTGTTGTTGTAGAGATGGGGTCTCATTCTTGCTCAGGCTGATCTTGAACTCCTGGCCTCAAGCAATTGTCCTGCCTTGGCCTCCCAAAGTGCTAAGATTACAGGCGTGAGGCACTCTGCCCAGCCTCTTCCTCTTCTTAAAAGGGCACTAGTCCTATATAATTAGGGTCCCACACTTATGATCTCATTTAATCTTAATTACTTCCTGAAGGCCCTATCTCCAAATACAATCACACTGTGGAGTTAGGGAATCAACATATCAATTTTGGGGAGACATAATTCAGTCCATAACAGGAAGAAAAGGAGAAGAGGCACTTTTCTTTATCTGCACAGAGAAACTTTAACCCAATCTATCTGTTTGACATCCACCCATAACTTTGGCAATGAGGAAGGGCACTATATTTCATGGCATGTGATCTTAATCCACATGGCAGCCTTGAGAAGAAGCACCGCGACTCCCATTTTACAGATGGGGAAAATGAGGTTAGAGGGCTTACAGAATTCACACCCTGTCCTTTCTATCCATGGCACTGCCCTGCCTGCTCTCCAGGGCTGGATCCACTGAATTTGTCTGTATGCTACCACGGGCCTTTGGCACTGTACAAAGATGTCAGTGGTTGAAGAAAAATGTCTGTAGAAGAAGATAAGAAGGAAGGAAAAGGCTCTGAGATCTAGAACTATTCACAGACAAAAGATGATGGGATAATCGGCCACTAGAATGATGAGGCTGCTAAAGAAAGAGGAGAGGGAGGGAGGAAGGAAGGAAAAAAACCTGGAAAAGTGAGAGTGCATTATTCAAAGTCTAGTGCCCCAGTAATTACAGGTCATGTTTACTGAGTACCTATATATTAACTCATTTAATTCATATATTAACTCATTTAATGACTACATATATTAACTCATTTAATTCTCATAACAACCCTACATGGTAGGCACTATTACCTCTATTTTGTAGATGAGAGGAAACAGAGGCATGCAGAGGTTATATACCTTTCTCAAAGCCCCACACACAGTCAACGCCAGTGCTGGGCTGTGCGGACCTTACAGCACAGCGAACTCTGCCTGGGTCCAGGAGGCTTAACGTGACCTGTCCCAGTTCTGGGTTCTGACTGTCAGGGGCTTCAAGAAACGCGAGCACTTCCACAGAGGGGTGGACTCGAGACAATGATGATATGAACGATATCTACTGAGGACTATGTGCCAGACACTGTTCCAAGTGCTTTACATATAGCAACTCCTTTAATCTTCACGATCATTCTAGGGGGTAAGGTACTATTATTGTCCCCATTTTATAGATGAAGGAACTGAGGAAAGTCACAGAAACACAAAAGCCCAGTGAAACTCAGGTGTTTCTGCAGCAGTAGGGCCAACTTGAGGGGGCAGCCCCCCTTCCTTCTGCCCAGGGGGAAGAGAGAGGGATGTGCGGACACAGGTACCCATGCTAGGGGTTAGGGTCAGGACACCTGCCCTGGGTCAAGATTAGACCCAATGACCTCTAAGCCCCTTCTAGCTCTGAGACTCTGCCGGCTGCTCAGAACAAGGGAGGAGCTAGAGAAATAAGTGAGTCTAGGAGGAAGCCTGATGTGATCCATTTGCCCAGAGCCACTGGAACAAAACCCTGACTCTGAATGAAGGAAGGAATGGACTATTCACTTTCTTTCATTTGGCTAGAACCTGGGGTCTTCATTCATGTGACAAAAATCTGTGATGGTGTCTGCTGGGGGCCTGACAGGGCCTGGAGATGGTGGGAGGCGTGTGGCGTCCAATCAGCTCAAGGGACCATTTGTTGAGCATCTGCTATGTATTGGGCAGGAGAGTGTGGCATCGTCACATTTACTCCCCTCAACACCATTATGCACATAGTGAGACTTTGTCCCTACAAAGTAGAGAGAAATTAGCCCTGTGGTGGTGCATGCCTGTAGTCCCAGCTACTCGGGAGGCTGAGGCAGGAGGATCGCTTGAGCCCAGGAGTTTGGGGTTGCAGTGAGCTATGATGATGTCACTGCACTGTAGCCTGGGTAACAGAGAAAGACTCTGTCTCAAAACAAAACAAAACAAAACAAAACAAACCCCATTTTACAAACGCAGAAACTGAGACTCAGGTTGGAGGAAGGACCTTGCCCAAGGGCAAACATCTGGTAAGTGCCTGAGCTGGTTAGTTCCACGTACCAGACACCCTGTCCCCACTGTCCTGGGGGAGCTCAGCACTGACCTGTGGCCCTCCTGTGGAGTCACAGCTACCTCTCACCCCCTTCTCAGGAGGGCCAGGGGCCGGGACACCAGCTTGGGGACCCCGCGTGTCAGGCTGGGGACAGCAAGGATGAGGAGTGGGGACAGAGGCTGGGATGTGGGCACGGGAGAGAGGCACGTCTTACTGGACGTGCCTGCTAGGGCTGCAGAGTGGGGCGGAGTGTCCCCTACTTTGGAGGGGTGCTCGTCCCTGCGGAGAGAGTGCCAGGAGGGAGGCGGCCGGGCGCCCTCGCTGGGCGGGCGGGCGCAGGTGTGCCGAGTGCCATGACGACTGCGCCGCGGAGCCCCCCCTCTCTCCGGGCGGCGGCAGAGGCGAGAGGGCAGCTGCGCTGCGTTGCGCGGGAGCCTCAGCCCAGCCGCCGCGGCTGACGGGCTGACTCGGCCCGAAGGCAGAGCGAGCTGGCCAGGGGCCGGGGCCCCTCGCCCGGGTGGACCCGCGGAGCTCAGACTCAGGGCGCTGGCCGGCCAGCAAGTGTCTGGAGACCGCCCCTCCGCCCCTGCCACCAAAGAGGCCGGAGACTGTCCCGGAGCCGGCAAGAGTGGGCAGCATGGAGGGTGAGTGACCCCGGGACTGGGCATGGGGGCGGGGTGGGGTACTGGGTCAGGAGCAGGGGGCCGAGGGAGAGGAAAGGGGCTGGGGCGGCTGATCACCGATGGCTGTCCAGAACCAGACACTGTGACACTCCGTGTCTGTGACAGCGACCGACAGACACTGAGAGAGGGAAAAAGACTTGGGGGCGCCTCTATGGCCATGTTATGAGTGTGTGTGTGTGTGTGTGTGTGTGTGTGTGTGTGTGTGTGTGTGTGTAAGAGAGACAGACAGAAACCGAGACAGAGAGCAGGAGAAAGAAAGATCTGGGGGGGGGGGGGTGTCCCTATGTCCATGTCGTGAGAGTGTGCACGCACACAGTCCTGGCCTCTGAGCAGAGGATCATTTGAGACCAGGCAAGGACAGTTGGCTATTAGCTTTAGAGGAACTGTCACGATTTTGCCTGCTTGAAGAGGTGGGGATAGTGGGAGAGATGGAATTCTAGAGATCTCCTCCACACAGGGAGATTTCTCTCCCTGGGGAAAGAAGGAACTATGGACCTAACCTCCAGGACTTTAAGGGCTAGTGGCCCAAGGCATAAGGCTGCTTGCTCCAGTCTTATGGGGGCGGAGGGTAGACCCTGTTTTAGCCATTGTGGGCAAGGGAAACTATATTTAGGCCAAGAAAGTGGAGTGCTGAGGGCTGGTCCACTGGCTTGCTGGGTGTCTTTGAGATGGTCCCTAAACCTTTCTGTGCTACTGGTTACCCATCTGTTGAATGGATGAACTTATATTCAGCTGGCTCACAGCATACCTGTGAGGATAAAACAAGACAGGATATGTTGTACAAATTCATGCCAGAGTGAGAAAGCTGCTGTAAGAGATGATAAAACCCTGAAATTCCAATAATTGCAAACACTGCTGTCAAGAAAGAAGAGGGCGTTTTATAGAAAATCTTTGGAGGGTTGCACTTGTAGCTTTCCAATGAGCTAGGGTTTGAAAAGCACACACACAAAAGATGCAAGGAGGAATGCATAACCCGAGAGGCATCTGGAAGATTGGCAGGGTCTGTAAGAATAGTGTTAGCAAAGCACTGAAGCTCCAGTGAATGGACCAGGGGAAAATTGTCAAAGACAGAGCAAAGAGCTTTCAGAGCTCCAAGTAAGGAAGACAAGAAGGAAGCTGCTCAGGCTTGGGGCTCAAGGGCGGGCAGAGTGGGGCACAGGTAATTTTACTTCAAATTGTGAAATAAAGAGCATAGGGAGGAAATTGAGACCCAAGATAAGCGAATGATAAGAAAAAGAGATCGAGCCACCTACAATGAGCTCACCCCATTGAAGCCCAAACAAATCACATCCCAGGGACCGGGAGGTATTTGCAGATGTAATCATTGCCTTAGGGGAAATTACAGAGAATGATGGAGGTGCTAGGAAACTGAAGATGGGCAAATGTCCTGGTTTTCAAAAAGGGAGGAAAGATAGATTTCTTACAAGCCTCTAAACTGCTCAGATTAGTATTGACCGCTATTAAAACTCTAGAAGAACTGATCAAACACACAATGCAATCACACATCTCAGAATGTTTTCAAAGGGGGCCATCTGCACGCTTGCACAGACTGAGCCTGAGCACGTACATCACAGTGCACGTCTGAAACCATCTGGATGCCCGTAGATTAAGTAAATTAAATCAAAGACGAGACACACCTGCAGTGGCATGCTGTGTAGACATTAAAAAGTGTGCTTAGGGTTTTATTTATTGGCATGGAAATATGTTCAATGCCTACTGTAACAAAAAAGGTTTTTGAACACATATGTAGTATGTTCCTCTTTATGCGAAATTACATAGGTTTATCATTGAGATCTATATCTCTCAATGAGATGGTCACTAACATTTTTGGATCCTCCTGGTCCTGAAAGCATACCCTAAGACAGGACTTGGATTTAGGGAGTTTATTATTAGGGAGGGGATGCCAGGAAGCAGAAGTGAGAGAATGAGGAATGTGAAATAGGGATGGGAGAAAAAGCAAGAATTGGGTGCATTAATGGGCTAGTTTTAGTGTGGGCAACTGGGGGTTCTATCCTGCTGGGGACCCTCTGAGAAAAGTGCAGCATGAACCTGAGATTTGCCCCACATGAGATGGGGTGCTGACTGCTGTTTGCCCCTCCCCACTGGTTGAGTGTTTCTCCACTCCCACAGTTCTGGGTTGTTCTGCTTGTGGCTCCAGAGAAAGGAAATCAAGAGAGTTCTGGGTGGGCAGGCTTGAAGGGGCTTTGGAAGTGCAAGGAACTGTCTACCCCAGCCGAAATCTTTGGGCCGAGGGCATGTGGCAGGCAGGGAGCATGACAAATACATCAGCCACAGGGACTGTCTCTGGGTGTGAGATTTCTGTGCTGTTTACTCTCTCTTTTGTAGTGCTCAGACTGTTTTATCATAAGAACACCTTTTCTTATAAAAACAAAACAAAAAGGCGTCTTCAGAAAGAAACAAATAACGTAATATTCATTAGGAGCGTATGTTAATACTCACTAAGAATAAATCAAGGCACTCAAACAACTCAAGAGCAAGAAAACAAAAAAGCCAATTTAAAAATGGGCAAGGGACATGAATAAACATTTCTCAAAAGAAGACATACAAATAGCCAACAAATATATGAAAAAATGCTCAGCATTACTAATCATTAGGGAAATGCAAATTAAAACCACAACGAGACATCGTCTCACACCTGCCAGAATGGCTTTTATCAAAAAGATGAAAGATAGGCCGGGCGCTGTGGCTCACGCCTGTAATCCTAGCTCTTGGGAGGCCGAGGCGGGCGGATTGCTCAAGGTCAGGAGTTCAAAACCAGCCTGAGCAAGAGCGAGACCCCGTCTCTACTATAAATAGAAAGAAATCAATTGGCCAACTGATATATATATAAAAAATTAGCCGGGCATGGTGGCGCATGCCTGTAGTCCCAGCTACCAGGGAGGCTGAGGCAGGAGGATCCCTTGAGCCCAGGAGTTTGAGGTTGCTGTGAGCTAGGCTGACGCCATGGCACTCACTCTAGCCTAGGCAACAAAGCGAGACTCTGTCTCAAAAAAAAAAAAAAAAAAAAAAAAAAAAAAAAAAAGATGAAAGATAAGTGTTGGCAAGGGTACAGAGAAGAGGGAATTCTTGTACACTATTGGTGGGAATTTAAATGAGCATAGCCATTATAGAAAATGGTTTAGAGGTTCCTCAGAAACCTAAAAATAGAATGACCATATGATCTAGCAATCCCACTTACTCCCAAATTTGAAAGTAGTTTCTTGAAGAGATGTCTGCACCCCCGTATTCATTGAGGCATTATCCACAAGAGCCAAATGCTAGAGTCAACCTAAGTGTCCATCAGCCGATGAAGGGATAAAGAACATGTGGTTTGAGTGCACAGTGAAATATTATTCAGCCTTAAAAAAAAAAAACAAAAAAACAGAATTCTGTTATTTGCAACAACATGGACAGAATTGGAGAACATTATGCTAAGTGAAGCAAGCCAGGCACAGAAAGGCAATGCAGCTTGTTCTCACATTATGTGGAATCTCTAACAATCAAACCCATAGACGCAGACAGTAAATGGTAGTTACAGAGGCTGGGTGGGAGGAGTAATGGGGAGATGATGGCCAAAGAAAACATAAGCTCGGACAGGAAGAATATGTTTTTCTTTTCTTGTGTTCTCTCTTTTTGTGTGTGTGTTCTATTGCACAGCATGGTGAATATAGTTTATTAAATAATAGAGTATTGTACATTTCGAAATAGCTCACAGAGTAAATGTCAGATGTCCTCACTACAAAAATGTTAAGTATTTGAGGTGATGGCTATGTTGACTAGCTTGATTTAATTATTCCACATTGTATTCATAAATTATAGCCTTGTAGGTCATACATTTATACAATTATAAATCATCCATTTACAACAAAAAAATTAAAAAAAGTTTTTTTTAAAAATCCCCAAAGAATACAAGATAAAAATCAAATCAATGCCTTTGGAGCAAGTGTTCATCAGATACGACTGGTTGGTAGATGATTCTGTAACTCCATCTAGCTGTCGATTTGACATCGCTATTCACAAAGCTTGTAAGTTTTACAATAAATAATACTTCCGAAACAAATAAAAGAACAAATCAGGCTAAACCAACCAAATCAGGCTAAACCATCTGCCTCCTTTAGACTAGGTGTCTGAGAGGAAAAAAGGATGAATTATAACAGTTCAGCAGGATGCTGCAAAGATCTCTCATGAAAACCCCGTGCGTTGACAGAGAGCCGTGGGGAGGATGGCGGAGGACTGACGCGGCGTCTCATTAAAGGCTTTATAGCAGCAGCCCAGGGATCCTTAGGACTCTTCCTCTGACATGATGTGAATTAATAATTTAAGGGGAAAGTAAGAGGCATGCTTGTCAACCCTGTGGATAGGAGCCATAACACTACCAGATTCAGGATTTAAGGTTATCTCCATATACTGGCATGCTGGATTGAAACCAAGAAAAAGAAATGTAAATGTAAATAAAATGTAAACTCCTGAATTTAGGTCCAAAAAAAAAAAAATCAATGGCATACATTTAGATCTGGCATGTATTCTTTTTTTTTTTTTTTTTTTTTTTTTTTGAGACAGAGTCTCACTTTGTTGCCCAGGCTAGAGTGAGTGCCATGGCGTCAGCCTAGCTCATAGCAACCTCAAACTCCTGGGCTCAAGCAATCCTGCTGCCTCAGCCTCCCGAGTAGCTGGGACTACAGGCATGCACCACCATGCCCGGCTAATTTTTTCTATATATATTTTGGTTGGCCAATTAATTTCTTTCCATTTATAGTAGAGACGGGGTCTCGCTCTTGCTCAGGCTGGTTTCGAACTCCTGAACTTGAGCAATCCGCCCGCCTCGGCCTCCCAGAGTGCTAGGACTACAGGCGTGAGCCACCGCGCCCAGCCTGGCTTGTATTCTTAAGGAAAGTTACTGGCAGGGGGGTCAAGACAGGCTGATGATGAGATGGGACGGAGCCCCTCTCGCTGGATACCCTGGGACACTGAGGTGAGAAAAAGGCAGGGAGAGAGGGTGATCCTGGGTACAGGGGCTCACTCTTGTTCTGTATGGCTCCAGGGAGCAGAACTGGGACCGGTGGGAGCAATTCAACTCAACATCAGGAAGATCTCTCTATCACTCAAAGCCGGCTTAGAATCTGTCTCCTTACCGGTTTCCATGATCCAGCTTGAGCGACGGGGGCTGACAGGTCTCATTACTGACTTGGGGGAAGAAGGGGACATTCTTAGGTGGGTGGACCAAAACTATGGCCTGGGGTGGGGGGATCTTTGAGGGCCCCAAAGCCTTTTCCCAACACCTAGAGAGAGACACTGCAGTCTGCCGAGCCCCCTATAGAACTGACAGGGCTGGCAGGGCAGGAACACCCATTCGCCTTCCCCACTGGGCCTTGACGGTCATGTTATGCTGGGGGACAAGTCAGCAGAAGGACAGCAAATCAGATCCACTACCATGGCAATCCCAGCCCGACCCCAGGCTAGTGGCTTCCTGGGAGCCCCCGGTGGCCTCACCAGCTGTCTACCCAGCCTGGGAGCTCCGTGGCTGAGGGGCCCTAGGCTGGGAGGATGCATGCACGCACTGGCTGGAGCTGGGCACACCGATGAGGAAGGGGCCATACAGGGGAAGGAAGTCACTGGAAAGACAGGAGACATGAGCAAGTCAGCTGGAGTCTCTCCAGCACAGGACATGGTAGCATCTTGGAGGTCCAGGTGGGCGCTGCTTCTCCATGCGCCTTGGAAATGGTGCTGCCAGAGTCGCTGTGCCCTGTCCTTTGTCACAAAGCATTTCATCACCCTGAAGCCACCCAACCAGCTGGGAGGTGGGCAGGGAAACAGTATCACCCCGATTTAACAGATAATAAAACCGAGGCCCAGGAGACACAGCTTATAGATATGTCTGCTTGTTCTTTCTGCACGAATGGCCTAGATTCTGGGAATACTGTGGGGCTGCAGCTTTCATGCAGTCCAGCTGCCCATCCTTGTCCTGAAGACCTTCAGCACGTTCGTGTCTTGCTAGGAGTGAGGAATGGGAGGGGTCTCAGCTGCTGCTGGGAAGGCAGAGGCCAGATGTGTGCAGGTCTGGTTCTCACTGGGGCATGGTCTATCCGAAGACAGTCTGTCCTGCTTCCAGCAGTGAGTTGAGGAGACATACTTACAATGAGTATTTCTGCTTCAATCATTGTATGGTCCATTCTATTGCAAAAAACCTAGGCTATTAGAGCCAGGAGAAGCTTGCATAAGCAGCTGCTCAACTCTGATTTTACAAATGAGAAAACTAAGGCACAGTGAATAGAATTGATAACATCGCTAATTTGCACCAGATCTATTTAAAATACAAATATAAAATAATTAAATTCAGTCTCTCTTTCTCAAAAGCTTTTTACTACTCTTTCATTAATAATTGAAATTGTATCATTAGAGCTTTGCTGTTTTTGATCTAAAGGCTGACTCCTTTGGAAATGCAAACACCAAAAGAGACACAGCACTTTGTTATGAGTCACTTCCTTGTCCATGTGAACAAGTTCATCAGAATCTTTTCTAAAAGAAAATCCTGCTAGGGGTGGGGAGGGAGAGAACGTAAGTAACTTGTGACAAAGACACGGAGACTCTGGGTGGTGAAGCCTTGTTGGGAAGAATTGGGTGGAGGAGGAATGAATCTCAAAGGGGTTAGGTATCCTCTTCCATTACTCCTCAGTTGAGCCCAGGGCAACCCTGGTTCAGCCTCTGCCCACTGTGTGCCTGCTTCTTCAGGCAAGATTTTAGATGATATACACAATATTCATGGTGTCAGCCTTGTAGCTAGAGCCTCAGGGAGACAAAATCTCTCCCAAACCAAGGGTCCCTAGTTGCTGCTAATGGACACTGGAGGTCTTTACAGGTGATCTGATGATACCCAGAGAGGAAGAGAAAATGATTGGAGATGGCAAAGTCAGCCTGGGGCTCAAACTCAGACCAGGTCTCCTGTCTTATTTGATGGACCCAGAATCCTGGAGTCAAGCAAAATGTAAATGTCCACCACTACTGCACCCTATATTCTGAGAGCAAGTATCTTTGTCTTTGAGCTTTGAATTTTGACTTTCCTGTGAAACAAAAATAATTCTTTCCTTGTCAAAGCTTGATGTTGTACAATAATGGAAACAGTATCTATCAAAGCCTATGGGATACAGGTAAAGTAGTGCTTAGAGGAAAATTCATAGCCTTTAGTATCAATATTAATTGTCAACATTCATTAATTGTCTATATATTTTAGGCCCTGTGCCAGATGGTGGGAAACATTCCAAGCTGAACTAGGCATGGCTTCTGCCCCTACGGTGTTTCCGGCTTAGTGGGAGGGAAGGAAACTCTATGCCCAGATGAAGCAGGAAGTGAAATGTGACCAGCAATACAGGTAGACTAAACAGGCAGACCCTGAGGGAACAGACAGCCATAGAATCCAGAAATGGAGCTCCAGGGCATATGTTTAGCCTTACTAAAAGCAAAAGAGAGTAAAATCCTTTGCCCCCTTTCCTTAATTCTCCCCTTCCCCCTTAAGCCTCTTCTACTTTCCCTTTTTAAGGCTGGGGATTGCTTTAAGAGGACTCAGAGTAGAGGCTTAATGTGTGATAAAGGCAGTTCAGTTTTCACAGAGAGGTAAATGACTTGTATCAGAAACTTTCCTGAATACAGGTTTTGATGCTAAAACCAGAGAGCTCCTGGAGGAAACAAGGAGAAATAAAAAGGCCTCAGAGTAGAAAAAGGGAAAGTATAAAAAGGGGCTTGTTTGGGGGCTCCTGTTGGCTGCCCCAGGAATTCTGCCCTCAAAATCTTTGGCCTTTGCCAATCTAAATTATTCTTGGAAGGCTTGCCTGTTCTTACTCACCCAGAAGGGGCCAGGCTTCCAAAATCCACGTTGCTGTGGCTGTGGTGGGTGCCTGGGATGGGGTGGACTTTGGCTCAGCCTGTAGGAGGAGCAATAGGAGGCTGCCGGTCTCAGAAAGTCTCCTTCCTCATAGATCTTCCTGCACATCCACTGTCCATTGTTCTCAGCAGTGCTAGCAAAGGCTTCGCCTAGGCTTGCTTCCTTGGGAATAAACCCAGATGAACTGGAACCTCATTGTGACCCCTCGGCCCCCCACAGAGGCCTGAGAGGTAGCTAATGCAGTCAAGAAGGAGCCTGTAGGACTGTGGAGCCCTTTGTAATTTATTCTGATAGCTCTCTGAGCCTGGTAACAACCCCATGGGGTGGGAAGAGGCAAGAAGCCCTCATCATCTACATTTGAAAGCCAAGGAGGACACAAGAATGAAATAGATCTTCCCAGTTCACATGGAGTACCAAGAAGTGGCATGGGGGCTTAGGGTCCTCTTGGGGATCATCAATCCCCAAGCCACCCCAAACTAAATACACCTCTCTCTTAAAACTGTATGACATAGCTTTAAAACAAGTTCCTAAGCTTCTCTTTCAAACCAAGTGGCCCACCCTGCAGCCCCTCTTATATGTAGTGAGTGACCACCACTGGGCCAACACTCAAGGCCAGGCTTCCTGATTTCTAGGTCAGCAAGGTCCCTGCACAATATCACATGGCCTGTTAAGAGGCAGCACGTGTGTTTGGGAGCAGAAACCTTGAGGGTCTGTGGTGCTACCCCTGCCCAGCCCTACCCTTTCCACTGTCCCTGGGGTTCTGAACAGGGACTCTGCAGACTCCTAGGAGGTCCAAGGATGACTAGCTTTAGGGCTACAAGCAACAGAAACTGGTGCTGCTACTAACATTGGGGGTCTATTGGAAGGGTGCGGGTAGGTCGTGTAAAGGAAGGAAAAGCTGCCCCGTTCCTTAGGACCCAGGGGCAAATCCAAAGCAGAAGAGGTCTGATTGGCTGTCCTTTGGCCAGGGGTGGGTGCAGACTCCTGATTGACAGTCCGTCAAAAAGGACTTGCAAGGAGGAGGGCTGACTCCCCGAAGGAAAATTCTTCAAAAGCGTTGGATCCCCTCCCAAAAAAGAGCACTCGATGTTTGACACACACTTGCAGGGAGTAGTGGGCACGCAGGGTTTTGGCTCACCCAGCATCTTTGCAAATCTGATTGATGAAAAAATTACCCCGACGTTCTTTTAAAATTGCATTTCTTAGGTTGGAAATGAACTTGCACTTTTTGTTTCGTGTGCTCCATAGCCATTTGTCCCGCCCTGTGCTTTGTGCGCTAGGCAGCGCTCCTGCCGTGCTCTTCAGAGGCAGGCGGCGTCCCCGCGCGCGCTGGGGAAGCGGCCGCGCTCCCGTGTCTCACCAGCACGCACCAGCAGGGGGCGCTGTCGGCGAAGCCCTCAGCGTGAGACCCGCGAGCGCGGGGAACCGCCCAGAGCCACTCTGGCTCCAGCTTCCTCGTGCGGTTGTTTCTCTCTGACACGTCGTTCGGGCTCGTGCGGAGGCCCAAACTAAGAGAGCCATAGACTGTCACGCTCACAGCCACCGTGCAATTTCATCCTGTCGGTGCTGCAGCTGCTACACTGACTCCTGCCGCGTGCCGTGAGCTCCCACGAGCTTTCACTCACCGTCCCCCTAAACCCTCCCCACACCCTCCTCCGTTGGTGTCAGCTGGCAGCTCCGTTTTACCAACCAGGAGTCTGGTTTCCAGAGAGCCCACATTGACCTCCCTGCCCAGGAAATGTTTGTGTTTCTGTTGCAAAGGGGAGAACGCCGACGAGTTCCTGCAGAGGTGAGGAAGGACGGCTGGGACTGCCCAGGTCTTGGGGCAAGTCCTTCAGTTCTGCGGTTCTCAAACCGGAGTGTGCCTTGGAATCATCTGGAGCATGCTTTAAAATTTAAAACAGAGATAGTTGGGCCCCCGCCCCATCCCTCCCCCCCCCCAAGTTTCGGGTTCCCAAGGTCAGGAATGAGGCCCCATAATTTGTGTTTCTAACAAGTTCCAAGGGATGCTGATGCTTCTGGTCAGGGACCCCCCCAGTTGGAGAACCACTGCACCTCAATCTTCTCTCCAGCCCCGGGCTTTTGGTGGCCCAGAGCTTGGCCTCTGAGGTCCTCAGAGTGCCCTGGAGACAACCATTATTGCATCCTAAGACCTCCTGGAAGCTCCCCCGGAAGGGGAATGGCTTAACTGGGTTCAGCAGATGAAAATTTCACAGGATGTAACCGCAAGGGCACCTGGCAGATCCCAGAAAGGGCAAGTCTAAGGTGTCAATGAGGTCTCTAGCTGCTGGCATGGAGCCCATGGGTGGTGGGAGGATGGCCTGCCTCCAGTCCAGGGGAATTGCCTTGGATACGAAGAGCTTTCCTCCTTGAGAAAGGATTAGTGTGCAGTGCTGGAAGCTGGGCTAAGTCTAGAGCCGCATGCCCAGGCTCAGCTGAGGCTCTTGAGATGGGCAGGGTCACTCCCAGACACTTCCCAGTGACAGACTTTGGAATATGAACTCACTTGAGGGCCAAGCAAAGGGCAGTAGGGAAAACAGACTGGAGTCTAGCCTGAAAGGTTCTGGAAATTTCCTCTGCTCATCCACACCCACAGATTCCCCCAGACACAGGAGCTGACTCAGAGTTGATTTTGAGGCTCAGCTGCTTGGGAAGTCTCCCTGCAGGCACTGTGATGAGAGAAGCCTCCCTTAGGGGTTCGTCCGCAGGGGCCTGGGAAGGCCTTCCAACACCGGTACTGCCTCCGTCGAGCTGGACCTATCACCTGGTGTCAGGATCCACCTTCCTTCCTTTTCTCCTTCCTACAAATATTTATTCATTCCATAACCACTGATTGTTTGTTGAACCATTTACTTCGGACAGGCGCTGACAGGATGCTGGGGACACTGCGGCCAATAAGACAGGGAAGACAAGGCCCCTGCTCTCTGGAAGCTCACTTTTAAGTGTGGGGGAAAAAGACAATGAACTTGGAAACACATAAAATATTGACAGATTGAAGAACATAAACAGGATGCTGCGAGAGATAATAGCGAGGCACATACTATACAGGTAGTAATCAGGTTGGGCTTCTATGGGAAAACAACAGTACACTGAGACCTAAAGGAGGGAGAGAGCAAAGGCCCTGTGGTTGAAAGAAGCAAGAGCCAAGAGGATGGCAAAGTGGCCAGAGCGTGATGGACAAAGGGGAGAGCGGCACTGGATGAGGCCAGAGAGACTGCAACAGGGACGAGAGCATGCAGCGTTTTGCAGGCCATGGTGAAAGGCATGGATTGTATTTAAAATGCAGTGAGGGGTGTAGGGCAATGATCATTAGTGGCTGCTGAGAAAATTAGGTCAAAAGCTGATGGGGATCATGACAACGGAGGGTCAGGCTGACATCACTTGAGCTCACTGATCAGTCTTAGCACCGCAAAGAGAGAGACCACCAGACAGAACCTGATCTAGTCTCTAGATCTAACTACAGGCGACAGAAAGAGCAGAACGTGTAAAAGGACATCATGAAGGAGCAATCAGCACAATCTAGTCTGCAGGAAACTGCAGAACAATGATCCAATCTATGTGACAATAGAGTACAAAGGGGAAAGAGACCGCGGGGGAATCTGTAAACTAAGAGCCCTGAGAGCCACGCCCACCAGCTGCAATATTGGGATGGAGGTAGATTGTGTAATAATGCATTGTAATGAATCACACTTCTACGACCACACCCCTTTTGCAATGTCTTGTTGCTGTTCTTCCTATCAAAAAGTGAAACTGTTTTCTCCACTGGCTTGGATCTGGGCCGCAACTTGCTTTGGCCAATAGAATGTGGCAGAAGTGAAATTGTCAAAATTCCGGAGCCTAGGTCTTAGCCTGAGGCTTCTTCCCTTGTCCTCTTGGAAACTTGAGACCACCAGTTTCTAAAGAAACCCAGTCCAGCCTCCTAGGGGATGAGAGGCCACTCGAAGGAAAGCTGAGACACCCCAGCCAATCGCCAGTGCTAATCACTAGCCATGGGTGGGGCGTCCTGGACCTTCCAGGCCCGGGTGAGCCAGCAGATGACGGCAGCTTCAGGAGTGATCCCAAGAGAGACCTGCAGAAGGACGACCTCGATTGCCAAGCTGTGGTGCCACAGCACTGTGTTTTGGGTGGTTTGCTATATCATAATAGCTAATAGAAACGGAAATTTTGTTTGGATTCTCATTTAAACAAACCAACTCCTTAAAAAATTATGAGACAGAATTTTGAATGCTGGATGCTGGATATTTGATAATATTATGACATAATTGTTAATTTGTTAGGTTTGATGATAACATGATCACAGTTTTTTGGTTTGTTTTTTGGAGTTTTTTTGTTTTTTGGAGTTCTTATATTTTAGATACAAACTGAAATTTTTATGGATGAAAGGAAGTAATGTCTAATATTTGCTTCAAAATGATCCAAAGAGGGGTGGGGGTATGGATGAAACAACTCCTGGCCTTGAGTTGATAATTGTTGAAAGTACATGATGTATAGGTGGGGGTTCTTTATACTATTCTCTCTGCTAATGGTTCATTAAACTTTATACTCATATAGGTTCCCTATGTATTGTCTCTTATCCATGTTTGATACTTTAAAGCAGGCATCCTCAAACTACGGCCCACGGGCCACATGTGGTCCACCGAGGACGTTTATCCCACCTGCAGGGTGTTTTTGCCGCCGCTGCCTGTCCTGCTTAGCAGCCGACTGGTCCCGGGCCCACAGTGCACACGTGTGGAATGTGCGCTGCACTCTCCAACGGTCTGAGGGACAGTGAACTGGCCCCCTGTTTAAAAAGTTTGAGGACCCCTGCTTTGCAGTGTCAAAATATTAAATATTAATTATATATTAAATATTAAAATAAAGATGTTTGAGTGCATTTGGAAGCCCTTGGAAGGCCTCAGCAGGTGAGTGTCATCTCCTCTCACTAGGCACAGGACGTTTCTGCGTCTCCACCTCCCCCAGCAGCCCCTCCGGCGCCCACAGAGTGTCCCCTTCTGCACCGGATGGTGCCAGCTCATCAGCCCTGCTCCCCCCAGGGTGTCCCTAGCCTCCAGATCCCAAGCCTCCAGCCCAGTGGCTGAGCTCTGGTGCGACAGAAAGACCCCCCAGAGACTCTTCATCCCCTGGAACAGGCCACGTTCAATCCCACAGGTAAGCAGGAGGAGAGTTTATGAGACAACATCATGAGTCACCCCAACTAATGACTTCCCAGAAGAGATGTGGTTGGACACTGAGCCCTCCCTGCGAAACACCGAAGCCTGGTCCTGATTCAGAGACACACAGCGAGGGGCCGACTCCGCTGCGAAGATGTCGGGGGACCTCGAGCAAGTCACGGAACCCTTCCGGTCCCCATCTCAAATGAGCCTAATACCTGACTGCTTACATCATGGGTGGCTCGGAAAGTTGAATAAAATATTAGATATGAAAATGCTGGCTGGGCGCGGTGGCTCACGCCTGTAATCCTAGCACTCTGGGAGGCCGAGGCGGGAGGATCGCTAGAGGTCAGGAGTTCGAAACCAGCCTGAGCAAGAGCGAGACCCCGTCTCCCTAAAAAATACAAAGAAATTAGCTGGACAACTAAAAATACGTAGAAAAAATTAGGCATGGTGGCGCATGCCTATAGTCCCAGCTACTCGGGAGGCTGAGGCAGTAGGATTGCTTGAGCTAGGCTGACGCCACGGCACTCACTCTAGCTTGGGCAACAAAGCGAGACTCTGTCTCAAAAAAAAAAAAAAGAAAATGCTTTGCTTGGTGCTATGCAGAAGGAGCAGCTGATCTCGACGATGGGAGGCGATGAAGGATGGGCTGTGGCTTTGGCTGTGGATGCTCTGGCGAACGTGTTGTGCCTCTGCTCCCTGGCCTTGGCCCACATTCCCCTTCTACTCTCCCTTTCTCTACTGCCTTCTTGCCTTTCCCGACCAAATTCCGTAGAGGAGATGAGGAGGAAAGACACCAAAGGTTTTGAGGGTGTAACAGTGGAATCCCAGAAGAAAATAGGCAGTGCACTCAGAAAGGGTTTAACTGAAGAGAGTTAATGGAAGGCTTTACAGAGTTGAGACGAGGGGTAAGAGATCCAGCAAGAAATGTGGAAGCACGCAGGGACTAGCAACCACAGGAAGCTGTTACCACCTGCAGGCCTGGTGGTGCAAGGAGAAGGAGCAGAGCTATTGTAGCCTGGCAAGGGCCACAGCCATGGAAGAGGAGTCACCCAACAGGAGCCAGTGGTAGGCACAGAAAAAAACAGGTGCTGGCAGAATTGGCCAGGCAGGGAGGGAGTCAGCAGACAAATACCTACACCTCTCTCTCCTGCCCTGCCATCCCCTTCTATGCCTCCCATTGGCTGAACTCAGCCAGGGGCCGAGGACAAGGGAACCTGGGTCATGCGGTTCTTACAGGGCAGCCTCTGGGGCACAGAGCAGGGCCAAGAAGGATGGAGCCTCGATGGGGGGTGGTGTGTGGACAAGATGGGGTGTGATCAGGGCTTTGAGTGGTTGTGGGCAGAAAGTCCTGGATCAGTGCATGGTCAGGGTTTGGCAAAAGAATAGTCTCACACCAGTGGTGAGAACTCAGTCATCTCTTCTTGGCCCAGGGTCCTGACCCATATGCTCTTTTTGTCCTAGCGGAGTCCTCCCAGCCTCCCAACGGCAGCTGGCCCCCAAGTCAGAATGGGAGCAACACCGAGGCTGCCC
Organism: Microcebus murinus; assembly: GCF_040939455.1. Lineage (NCBI taxonomy): Eukaryota > Metazoa > Chordata > Mammalia > Primates > Cheirogaleidae > Microcebus > Microcebus murinus. Next base: position 52,698,947 of record NC_134117.1, on the reverse strand, counting down.
CAGCTGTGAACCTCACCTTCTCCTCCTACTACCAGCACTCCTCCCCTGTGGCGGCCATGTTCATCGTGGCCTACGCCCTCATCTTCCTCCTCTGCATGGTGGGCAACGCCCTGGTCTGCTTCATCGTGCTCAAGAACCGGCACATGCGCACCGTCACCAACATGTTCATCCTCAACCTGGCCGTCAGCGACCTGCTGGTGGGCATCTTCTGCATGCCCACCACCCTCGTGGACAACCTCATCACTGGTGAGTGTGGGCGGCGGGCTGCAGGGGCGCCCCCCCCACCCCCACTCCCACTCCTCAGCTTAGGCCCGAAATGGAAGCTTGGAAGACTGAAGTCACTGCTGGGCTGGCTTCTTGGCCAAGATGCCATTGCCTCAAACTCTCTAGACAGTCTGATGGCCGAGGGATTAGGCTAGAAATAACAGATACAATGAGTTGCCCATTTTCACTGCGCCAGGCATTCTATTGTATACCCTTCTTACGTTATGTTAACCCTAACAACAATCCCGGGGAGTAGGCTTTTTTATTATCCCTGTTTCATGGATGAGGAAATGTGCTCAGAGTGCTCTGTGGTCACACAGCTGGGAAGTGTCCACGCCCACAGTCCCACACCTATTTCTAATTACTGTTGTGTACCAGTCAGTCTCACTCTCCATGGACAGATCCAGAACCGCTGGTAGGGAAGCAGGTTTCTCTGATCAAGAACCTAAAAATCTACTCAACTGAGCTGTTCTCCCACAGAAGAGAGCACTGCCCTGTAGGTAATGAGCTCCCCGTCACTGAGAGTATCTAAGCAGGGACTGGCTGGCCACTCAGGAGGGATTTGGTAGAAGGTATTCAAGCACAGCTAGACCACCTGACCTCTAAATGCCACCTGTGCATCCTGCAGATGTCAGAATGCCACCACTGTCATCTCTCTCTCATGGGATTAGCCTTTCTTGTAGGATCAGGGATCCTCTTACCTGAAACTCTAGGTGGGGAGGAGGTGGTTTTCAGAGCTCTGGAGACCCCTAGAGGTCTGAGCCTGCAGATTCTGAGCTCATAGCTCCCAGCAGCTGCCTGGAGCTCAGGATCCAGGGCTTGGACAGCCCCATTGGGACTGACTTGGGGCAGAGCAGCCACAGCCTGTGTTCCTGTCGGTTCCAGGACCCAGGAAGGGAAGCTAGGGCTGAGTCAGCACCCCTTTGGCAGTACTGGCTCCGCCTGGTGGAACATTTACTCTCTGCTGAGTCTCAGACTCCTCCATCAATGCTGAACAAAAACTGCGCATCCTTCTCCTTCCCAAAGCACAGACACGTGTACTTATGCACACATGTGCAGAGATGCACACACATGCATGCAGGCACACACACACACACACACCAGCCAACAGTGATAGGGGGAGGCCACTAGTTGGTTAAGGTGGTGTCTGCCAGCCCTTTTCACACACCTCCATTAAAATTATTTGAATAAGTAAAATGTTCACATGGGTCATTCATCAAAATCTCCCAGAATTATCCAGTGAAACCTCTCTCTTCCACCCCTGTCTTTTGGCCTCCCAGCTTCTCTCCTGGGAGGAAACCAATGGTTCCATTTTCTTGTATCTCTTTTCAAAAATATTTTACATGAGTACAAGCAAATCAAGGAAATTCTAACTTCCCAGTCAATTCTGTACCTTTACTCCCCACCCCCGCTTAAAAATATATCATGTATGTTATAAATGATTCATTAAAATCAACTTACATGTTATTCCATATTAGTAGATAAGAGTTTCTCATTCTTTTTATGACTGTTTAGAATTCTATTGTATGGATATACTATAATTTATTTTTGATGGATAGTTAGCTTGTTTCTAATAGAATATTCTGCAATTAAAACTTCATACAACTTCTCTTTCTTTCTTTCTTTCTTTCTTTCTTTCTTTCTTTCTTTCTTTCTTCTCAGGTGCAGAGGGTTGAATTATTCATGTCCACAGTTCATGGCACTATGTGACTTAACTCTCTTGGGAGGCCTCTTGTTTATTTTTTGTTGATTTATTTATTCCTTTCTATACCCCTACCCCACTCCACATCCCATCTCTGACTCACAGGAAGCCATTCTGTTATATTTAATCTGTGTCTTTTTGTTTGTATGCATTCTTAGAAAATGTGCCATGGATATGTGCACATTTTACATTTAAATACTTTTGTTAAGGTGTAATTTAACATAAAATAAAATCCACCTTATTTAGTGTACAGTTCCACAAGTTTTGATGAACACACATACAGTCATGTAGCTACCACTACAATTAAGATTTAGAAGGCTGGGCGCAGTGGCTCATGCTTGTAATCCTAGCACTTTGGCAGCACAGGTGGGAGGATCACTTGAGCCCAAGAGTTGGAGACTAGCCTGGGCAATATAGTGAGACCCCATCTACACAAAAGAATTTAAAAATTAGCCAGATGTGGTGGTGCATGTCTGTAGCCCCAGCTACTCAGGAGGCTGGGGCAGGAGGAGAAAAGTTTTAAAACAATTTCATCAGGCCGGGCACAGTGGCTCACGCCTGTAATCCTAGCACTCTGGGAGGCTGAGGCGGGCGGATTGCTCAAGGTCAAGAGTTCGAAACCAGCCTGAACAAGGGCGAGACCCCGTCTCTACTATAAATAGAAAGAAATTAATTGGCCAACTAATATGTATAGAAAAAATTAGCCGGGCATGGTGGTGCATGCCTGTAGTTCCAGCTACTCAGGAGGCTGAGGCAGCAGGATTGCTTGAGCTCAGGAGTTTGAGGTTGCTGTGAGCTAGGCTGATGCCACAGCACTCACTCTAGCCTGGGCAACAAAGCGAAACTGTGTCTCAAAAAAAAAAAAAAAAAAACAATTTCATCACTACAAAAAAGCTCCCCTTTGTCCCTTTGTAGTTGGCCCCTCCCTCCACCCCCTGGCACCGTGGATCTATTTTTTGTAGGGACAGAAAGTATAGTTTTGCCTTTACAAGAATGTCACATAAATGGAATCATACAGTATGTAGCCTTTTGAGTCTGGTGGACTTTTCCTTTTTATTTTGAAATAATTTTAGATTTAAAGAAAAGTTGCAAAACTGGCACAGAGATTTCCTTTACATCTACCTTCTCCTAATGTTAATATCTTGAATAACCATAATGTGGTGATAAAAAGCAGAAAATTAGCATTGACATGACACTATTAACTAACCTGCAGACTTGATGTGAATTTCACTACTTTTCCCACAAATGTCCATGTCCAAAAACCCAGGATGACACACTGTATTTAATAGTTATTTTTCTTAGTTTCCTCCAGTCTGTGAGAGGTCCTTGGTCTTTGTCTCTCATGACCTTGACGTGTTTGAAGAGTACTGATCAGTTATTTTACAGAATGTTGTGCAATTTGGGTGTGCTGTAAACATTTTTCCCTTTACAATTTGTAAGTATCTTATGAGGTGATCCTTTGAGACTACACAAATGTCTTTTTACTCATTATACTTTTGCCCACTAATTTCAGTATCTGTTGATGATTCTTACATATGACAGTTGCCTACGACAATTATTATTGTTGTATTCCTCAATGATGATCTTCTACTTACATCATTCTTTCAACATTTATTCATTGGGATGCTACTGTATGCATTAATACTTATACAATACTGTATGCATTAATACTGTATGCATTATCATCCAATATTACCATTATTTGTTTTGTTGTTAAATTGCCCTTGTTTTGGCTATTTCCAATTGACTCCAGTGTTCTTTCAACATGCTGCTATGATTGGTTTTTTTTGAGTATTTCTTTACTTTCTGGTACCACAAAATGTTCCAGGATCATCATGTATTTTTCCTGTTCCATCTCTGTATTAATCATTTCTCTAAGGAATAATTTTTATTCCTTATTGGAGTTCTTTTTATTGGAGAATGGTATTTAGAAACCAAGATCTGGGTTCTAGGTGTGCTCGTTGCTAATGGGGTGTCATCTAAACCCTCGCAAGAATTAGGAAATAGGCCAGGTGCCGGTGGCTCACGCCTGTAATCCTAGCACTCTGGGAGGCTGAGGCAGGCGGATTGCTCGAGGTCAGGAGTTCGAAACCAGCCTGAGCAAGAGCGAGACCCCATCTCTACTATAAATAGAAAGAAATTAATTGGCCAACTAATATATATAGAAACAATTAGCCGGGCATGGTGGCGCATGCCTGTAGTCCCAGCTACTTGGGAGGCTGAGGCAGAAGGATCGCTTGAGCCCAGGAGTTTGAGGTTGCTGTGAGCTAGGCTGACGCCACAGCACTCACTCTAGCCTGGGCAACAAAGTGAGACTCTGTCTCAAAAAAAAAAAAGAACTAGGAAATATAGGCACACTAACATAAAGATAGTTAACACATATATCTTTATTTCTATGTCTGTTCATCTGGATGTCCATCTACACATTATTTACACATACAGACAGACAAATATAGAAATAAAGATATGTGTGTTAAATATCTCTATTTATCTATGGATATTCCCTTATTTGTTGAATCTTAGCATACACATAAGTAGTTTCAGTATTGCTAACCCATACTTCTGCGATTTGGGTTTGCCTAATGTTTTCTCTTAATTAGATCCAGTTTACGCACTTTTGTCAAGAATACCACAAATTTATCAGTGAGAATACAGAATTTGTAAACAGTTCTTTTTTGTCTTTAGTCTTATACATTCAAAATAGTGTTACTTAGGTTAGTGTCTTTCTTTCCTCACCCCCTTCAATGTGGTTATATTATTCATTTGTAATACAATTAGGTTTGTTATCATTTATATTTCACTTTGGGTCCCCACCCCCTGCCCATGTCCTGGTAGATTTCAATTATTTATTTTCTGAGCATGTAAGACATTGATCTCCCCTTCAGTTTTCTCATCTGTAAAAAGGGGACAGTAATAGTAAGGTTGTTGTGAGGCTTGGATGAGACAGTGCCTGGGACTTAGTAACTGCGCAGGCAGAAAGCCAACACAGGGGGCGCTGTTGGTGGAGGGAGGGGCCCTGCCTCCAGAGAGCACTCCTGTTCCAGGAACAACAGGCCAGAGTAAGGTGGGGCCTCCAGGCCTAGAGGGACAGAGACACCAGGCAGTTACCAGCACATAACCTCAGGACCCAAGATGTGACCAGTGACACGCTGCAGTGCTGAGGGCAGGTGGAGCCAGGGCTCCTCAGAAGGCAGAAGCCCAGGGATGAGAGTAACGACACCGGTAGGAGGGCTCCACTGCTTACACCTGTCCCCCACCTGGGAGTCAGAATTGATTTGTCCTCAACTTTGGCTGCCATTCAGATCCCCTGGGTACATTTTTAAAATATTGATGTCTGGGTTCCACCCTCAGAGATTCTGATTGTAATTGGCCTGGGATGGCCCTGGCTGTTGGCTCTTGCCAAAGCTGTCCGGGTGATTCTGGTAAGCAACCGCTGGCCTAGGGCCTGGGCAGGGCTATGGGAGCAGAGAGCTGGGCAGGGCTGGATGGATGAAAAGCTCAGCAATAGAAATCACTAGTCAGTAGAAAGAGCATCTGTCTCATAGTCATGCTGTCCGTGGTATGTGGGCTGGTCAGTTCCTCATCCCTGGAAGTGTGCAAGCAGAGGCCAGGTGACCCCTCGCAGGACATGGAGGCAAGGTACGAGCTTCAGAAGGGACCTGGCTTGGACAGCCCGAGGTCTCTGGCTCTTGGTGGGTGGACATCTCTCACTCTGTGGGGGCTTCTGTCATTGCAGGATGGCCCTTCGACAACGCCACATGCAAGATGAGCGGTTTGGTGCAGGGCATGTCTGTGTCGGCTTCCGTTTTCACGCTGGTGGCCATTGCTGTGGAAAGGTGAGAGGTTACCTGGCTGGACTGTCCCTGGGCCGGCTGGGGCCCGGCACAAAGAGGAGCCACTGCCTCTAACGCTGGGCCAGCTAGAGGTTGGGGCTGCTCTGCGGTAGGAGGGGCTAAATCCTCAGCCCTAAAGGGAAGGGTTGTGGGCCCAGCTGACCTCTAGACTTAGGGGACCTGCTAAGGACTCCACCACCTCCTTCTGGAAGGCCTGGACTAGCTCTTGAGAAGATTTAATAGGGATTATTGGGGACTGTGCAGACCTTGAGAGCAGTTCTTGTTTCCTAAGCAGTAGGAATCCTGCCACCATTAAGTCTGAGCCAGGGAGTGGGAGCTAGGTAAGTAGCTTACGGGGGGGCCTCGGTATGGCTGGGGAGGAAGGGGTCTCCCTGCTCCTTCACTCTACCCCACTGCCTCCGTGCTGGCCCCTGGCAGTCACTCCAGGCCTCAATCAGTCCCCAGCTCCCCCGCTTCTGGGCTTTCAGCCTCAGATTCCATCAGATTCTCTGATAACCATGGATCTGTCAATGTGGCTGGAGGTGTGGAATGGAGCCAGGGGGCAAGGAGGCTTTGCAAACTGTAAAGCACTGTGCCCATGAGTCTTCCTTGTTGCGCTGCAATGAGTCCTCCTCCCCCTTAGCATCATTAGTGGTGTAAGGGATCCCTCTAGGTGCTTCACCCTGGGGAGGAGGAGGCAGGCAGGTAAGCTGGAAGTGTCCTCATCACTGCCTAACCGGATCATGGTGGGTAAGTCACTTTATTCTCAGCCTCTGTAGTCTCATTGGTAAAATGGCAAATACCTTACAGGGTGGTTGAGAGGCTTCCGTGAGTTTCTGGATAGTTCCTGACACGGAATCCAAATGCCAGCTGTTAATATCTCTTGTCCTAGGCCGGGCGCGGTGGCCCACGCCTGTAATCCTAGCACTCTGGGAGGCCGAGGCGGGCGGATTGCTCGAGGTCAGGAGTTTGAAACCAGCCTGAGCAAGAGCGAGACCCCATCTCTACTATAAATAGAAAGAAATTAATTGGCCAACTAATATATATAGAAAAAATTAGCCGGGCATGATGGCGCATGCCTGTAGTCCCAGCTACTCGGGAGGCTGAGGCAGCAGGATTGCTTGAGCCCAGGAGTCTGAGGTTGCTGTGAGCTAGGCTGGTGCCATGGCACTCACTCTAGCCTGGGCAACAAAGCCAGACTCTGTCTCAAAAAAAAGAAAAATATCCCTGTCCTCTCCCCAACATGGGCACTTCGTAGCCCCACCCTTTCTGGAGTCTCCACCTCTGCCCTCCTAGAACCCGGTATTTTTTGTATCCCAGTGAAGTAGGCAGCTGGGATGATGGCACTGGGTTCCTCTGTCCACAAGGCCGCTAATTAGCTGGATGATGGGGGGAAGTCCCTCCCCTTCACTGACCTTTGTTATCATCATTGAATGATATGAGAGCTTGCAACCTCTCCTAGTGGTGTCTGCAATATTCTTCAAGACCCACTTCCTCCAGGAAGCCTTCCTGGACTACCCCAGGATTCTCCTCCATCCATTAACTGCTATTGCACTTATAGCCAATACTCCTTGCTTTAAGAAGTATTTGTTCTCTGGAGAGTTCTCAAGTATGTGCTGCTATGAAGCCAGTAGGTCAAAGGCATACAGGTTGAGACTGCGAGGCTTGAGTCAGGCCATGGGAGAGGTAAAGGGTGCTGTCAGGCCAAGGAAAGAGTAGGTAGGCAGGAGGGCAGGACACAGCTTAGAGAAGTGGAAAGGGCACTAGACTTGGAGTCAGCTCTAGACCTATGTTCTAGAGAAGGTTCTGACCCTAAAATAGCCACGTGACCATAAGAAAGTCCCTTTCCCTCTCTGGGCCAGATTCCCTCTCCATTAAACAAGTAAGCTTCCCTAGATAGTCTTCTATTTCCGGCATCAGTAGATGAGGAAAGATATTCTGGGAAGTAGGAGCCCATCCTTTTCCTCATTGTCAAGCATTCAAAATGTCTCAAAGAGTGTGGTAAATGTAGCCTCACTTAATCTTCTCAACCACCCTACAGAGTAAGTCATATTATTATTGGCCCCATTTTACAGATGAGGAAACTGAGACTCAGAAAAATTTTTGAGTAATGTGCCCTTCTGGTTGTTCATGCATTGATGCATAAACCCCTCCCAGGAATACTGAGAAGAAAAGTCACTTGGCACCTGTTCTCAAAGAACTTGCAGTTGAGCGATTGCCTTTGAATCACACTGCCAGGGGGAGGCTCCACCTCCACCTACAGATAGCAGCAGTTCTCAACTCTGCACTCCAGGAACTTTTTTAAAAAAATCAGTACTAAAACCCCTCCCTAGACTAATTCAATTAGAAACTTTGGCCCTAAGAAATAAAGCACAGTTTTTTGTGTGTGTGTGTGTGTTTTTAATGCTTCAGTAGAGTCTAATGCACAGGAAGGGTTTATACCTACTGGTCTATGTGGCACAGTGGAGCAAGACAAATAGGTTTCTTGCTAAGTGGTGATGCCTCTGAGTCCCAGTTTCCTCATCTGTAATTCAAGGGTGTAAGAATTGCTGCTGAGACATCCTTATGAGGAAATAAATGGTACCGACTTGTCCTTACATGGTGGAGATACTTACAAGAAGGACTTTGGCCAAGATGACAGAGGGACAGACTGTTGTCATGTAGGCTCCACATCTGACCTCCTGAAGTTTTCTGGAGAATCCATCAACAGCTAGAAATTGTGTTCTTTGATACACCGAATTGGCTCAGGGACAGACTGTGCAGCCCGAGTGCTCTGCTAGCTGCTAGCTAATCAGTTTGCCCCCAAACGAGCACAAACAGGATTAATTGTTCCCACGCTTATCTGTAGCCTCCCCCCCTCTCTCATGAAGCCTGTCGTTGCCTTTGTTCCGGATGAGCTGCCTCCCACACAGGTGAGAAACCAATTTGCATACCAAAGAGCCCGACTGTCGCTCGAGCGGTCGCGTGAGCCGCGGGGATGCGAGGCAGGGCCCGCCCCGCCCAGACCCTGCCTCTCCCCCTGCCGCAGGTTCCGCTGCATCGTGCACCCTTTCCGCGAGAAGCTGACCCTGCGGAAGGCGCTGGTCACCATCGCGGTCATCTGGGCCCTGGCGCTGCTCATCATGTGTCCCTCGGCCGTCACCCTGACCGTCACGCGCGAGGAGCACCACTTCATGGTGGACGCGCGCAACCGCTCCTACCCGCTGTACTCGTGCTGGGAGGCCTGGCCCGAGAAGGGCATGCGCAAGGTCTACACCACCGTGCTCTTCTCGCACATCTACCTGGCGCCGCTGGCGCTCATCGTGGTCATGTACGCGCGCATCGCCCGCAAGCTGTGCCAGGCGCCGGGCCCCGCGCAGGCCGGCGAGGAGGCGGCGGCGGGCGGCCGGCGCGCGGCGCGGCGCAAGGCGCGGGTGGTGCACATGCTGGTCATGGTCGCGCTCTTCTTCACGCTGTCCTGGCTGCCGCTCTGGGCGCTGCTGCTGCTCACCGACTACGGGCAGCTCAGCGCGCCGCAGCTGCACCTGGTCACCGTGTACGCCTTCCCCTTCGCGCACTGGCTGGCCTTCTTCAACAGCAGCGCCAACCCCATCATCTACGGCTACTTCAACGAGAACTTCCGCCGCGGCTTCCAGGCCGCCTTCCGCGCCCAGCTCTGCCTGCCGCCCTGGGGCAGCCACCGGCAGGCCTACTCCGAGCGGCCCGGCCGGCTCCTGCGCCGCCGGGTCTTCGTGGAGGTGCAGCCCAGCGACTCGGGCCTGCCCTCGGAGTCGGGGCCCAGCAGCGGGGCCCCCAGGCCCGGCCGCCTCCCGCTGCGACACGGGCGGGTGGCCCACCATGGCTTGCCGGCGGAGGGTGCTGGCTGCTCCCATCTGCCCCTCACCATGCCGGCCTGGGACATCTGACGTGGTCCAGGGAGGGCAGGCCTGAGCGGGCAGGCAACACCTGGACGCGATAGCAGTGTGGTGTGGGGTTAGAGAAAAGGATGCATGGTGCGTCCCTCTCCAAAATAAGGCAGCGGGCAGCCGCTGGGGACACCTTCACCCTCAGATAGAGGCAGATAGGCGGAGGACTCTCTGGCGTGTCCCTTCTGTGTGGTAGACAAACATCATCTCATTAGATTCACTGAATGCTTTGGAAATAGGTTTTCTTTTTTTTTTTTTTTTTTTTTTTATTAGTACTGCCTCTATGGAATGGAAATAGGTTTTCTTATTCCCCTTCTACAGATGCAAAAACAAGCCTGGAGAGGCGAGGTGAGGAGCCCAAGGTCTTTAGCTGGAATCTCATGCGAGCCTGTGAGACTAACTCCTGTCTGGTTTCTGCCATCTCCAGCTGGCTCCAAAAGGGCCCGTTAAGGTAGAGCATAGTGAACTGTGTAGATCCTGGTGAGGCAGCTGGGAAGAGTTTAAAAACAAAGCCCACCTGTCCTTTGATGCTTTGTGTCCATGCGGTGGGGTCTCTTTTGTTCTGTTACCAAAGCCCCTCCCCTTGTCCCTTTCCTAGGAGGACAAGGTGTGCCCCTCCTGCCAGCTTTAATATGTTGATTTGTCTCCTTTGTTCCAAGAAAAGTCCAGGGCCATTCTCTTCCAGGCTGTCACAGCTGAGCAGCTTCAGAAGGAATCCTGGGGAACCCTGCTTCAGCTGCAGGGTCATCTAGGCCTTGCGCTCTGGGTCTGAGCTAGAGAAGGGAGGAGGGGACTCCCTCCCACCTTCACCACCCAGGCCGTGGCAAGAACTCACCATGTGACAGGCAGCTGCAAGGCCATATGGAGGTGTCTGTTTATTGACTCATGGACAAGGAGGAAGGGAAAGCAGAGTACCGGCGTCTCGCCTTTGGAAACGCATTTGCTCACTGGAGCTGCAAGTACAAAGCCTTCCCCAAGGCCTCTCCCCTCCAGGCTCCCTGCGAAGGAGAAGATCACCAAGAGGGAGAAGACCGCCAACCAAAGCTGTAGCCAGGGTGCCCTCTGGGGATTCGTGAAAGACACACACTAAACACTCCCCCAGTGCGGATAACTCGTGTACCCAAAAGAGGATGGGGACCAGGTGATCCCTGATTTGCTCTTTCATCCAGCAAACCTGCATCACCTTAAAGAAATGAGGCTTCTCTCCAGGAGATGGGAGAAAATGGGATCGCCTTGTGTGATCCTTGCACAGCCCCAGTCATCTGCAGTTAACTGGACATTTTCCTCCTCACCTCTGTAGAAATTATTGTGCTGCTAAACATTTAGTGAACAAAAAAGAAACATTTCCAGGGGTCAGGGCTCTGAGGCTCTGATTGTTTCCTTAATTGACACACAATGACAGCCCTGTTTAAGTTCCAAGTACAGGAGCAGAAGAAAATTCCAAAGCAGTAGCACAATACATTCTCCAAGCATATCCCCAGACACTGTCTCATTTGATCCATACTAATGAGATTGAAAGAGGTGTTGTTCTTGCCATTTCACAAAGTAACTGAGTGCCAAGGTCACAGGGCCACCGAGGGGCAGGATTTGGATTAGATTTGTGGTCTGTTCTTCCCACGCTGCATGCTGCTTTTCAAGGAAGGTGGGCATGGCGGGGAGGAGAGCTGGAAATGCCCCCAAAAGTTTTTTGCCTAATGGTGAATCAGAACACTCATAGGCCCAGAATCCTGCCGCCCAGGCTCTTGGTCTGGGAAATGAGAGTCTTTTGTGTTTACTCTTGTAATTTCCACCCTGAGCTGTTCTGTGTATATTGTCTATACCCGTGTGCTGAGCAGGCTGCCAAGGTCTATTATGACACTGTCCTCTTTCAGGAGTCTGGGGTGATGGATGAGGGTCTCAGAGAGGGTTGCCATCCTGCCCCTCAGTGGTATTAGCTGGTGCCACGCCTTTCTGGTGCTGTATCAGTGTCATGTGTCACGTAGGCCCGAGTGTTCCCAGCTATTTAGAATAGGGAATAGGGAAGAATTCTGACTCTAGGCTCCAAATATAGGCTAGAAAAAGGACTATCTCAAACCTAAAATGCCTGTCCCTGTGGCTGGGTAGGAGTTGTCTGAAGACACCATCTGTTCTCTCCTCTGGAGTGTGTTTCTCCTTTAGCATGGACTCCCGCGGCACAAAGTCACAGGCTTTGGGGGTGGGGGGACTGGGATAGGACCAAGGCACTCACCCAAGCCAACCTTTCCATCATGCCCCTTTGTTTAATTACCCCCAAAGATGCCATGCTTTGAAAGGTGATAACTGCCAAAAAAACTGCATAGGTCACAATTCAGATATTTTGCTGTTATTTTTATTTCTTTTAAAAAAATCAGAGCCGGGCGTGGTGGCTCACGCCTATAATCCTAGCACTCTGGGAGGCCAAGGCGGGCTGATCCCTTGAGCTCAGGAGTTCGAGACTAGCCTGAACAAGAGCGAGACCCTGTCTCTACAGCTAAGGAAATTAGCTGGACAACTAAAAATATAGAGGAAAAAAAATTAGCCGGGCATGGTAGCACATGCCTGTAGTCCCAACTACTAGGGAGGCTGAGGCAGAGGATTGCTTGAGCGCAGGAGTTTGAGGTTGCTGTGAGTGAGGCTGACGCCACAGCACTCTAGCCTGGGCAACAGTGTGAGACTATGTCTCAAAAAAAAAAAAAAAATCAATCAGGCTGTACCTGCCCATTCAGAGACTTCATCTGAATGAAGGCATGACCCGATGCTTTAATGAAGTAGTGAGGCCTCGTGGGTATGTGGGGAGTAAGTCTGTTTCTTTGTGGATATAATAAAATATACACAACATAAAATTGACCATTTTAACCATTTTTAAGTGTACAGGTCCGTGGCATTAAATACATTCACGTTGTTGTGTAACCATTACCACTATCCATTTCCAGAACTTTTTTATCATTCCAACTGCAACTCCGTACTCATTAAACAGTATCACCCCACTCCCCTTCCTGCCAGCCCCTGGTGCCCACCATTCTACTTTCTGTCTCTGATTTTGACTACTCCAGGTACCTCATACACATGGGGAATCATGCAGTATTTCTTATTTTGTGACTAGTTTATTTCACTTAGCATGATGTATTCAAGGTTCATCCATGTTGTAGCATGTGTCAGAATTTCCACCCTCAGAGATGGGTGCAGTGGCTCACACCTGTAATCCCTGTGTTTTGGGAAGCCACAGCAAGAGGATCGCTTGAGCCCAGGAGCTTGAGACCAGCCTAGGCAACATGGTGAGACCCCATCTCTACAAAAAATTTTAATCAGCTGGGTGTGGTGGTGTATACCTGTAGTCCCAGCTACTCAGGAGGCTGAGGCAGGAGGGTAATTGCTTGAGCTATGATCACACCACTGCACACTAGCCTAGGTGACAAGGAGAGACCCTATGTCTAAAATTATTTCCTTGCTTTCAAAGGCTGAATAATATTCCATTGTATGGACATTTTGCTTATCCATTCATCTGTCAATGGACACTTGGGTTTTTTCACCTTTTGGCTATTGTGAGTAATGAATGGAATTTTTAGGTAACTAAAAGTAGTTCCTGAAAATAGTGCCTGTGTGAACCCTGAGGACAGAGACCCAAAGTTGGGAACTTGGGGTCTCTCCCAACTTATCATTTGTGGGTGACAAAGCAGAGGCTCAAGGATAGCAGTGACTCCCTTGTGCCCACCCCAACTGCTCTGAGCCTCTCTGCTGGGCTATACTTCTTGAGTAGAGTGGCTATAAAATTGTGTATTACCTCCACATGGGATATTTTTATGAAGCTATTTTTTATAATTATAGCTCTATTATCCTCACTGGATTCCTGTGTCCTGACACGTGGACCCTGTCGGGGGCCTCGTGCAGCCATGGCATTCTAGTGCAAGCAATGTGGACTTCTGGTGTGCCATCCTCTGCCTACGGGTTGGCGAGGTCTCTTAAGGTGACTGCCCTTTCGCAAGTGGAAAGTTAGGAGATGAACTGGATGTGTGTGATAGGGGAAAAGGGCCAGAGGCCTGTTGACACTGAGTACCCCCCCCCAGAGGGGCTCTTGGAGAGACTCCGTGTCCGGCTGTGTGTAGCATGAGCAGTTGTTCTCATCGCGGGTCTCCACTGATGAATGGCCTCTTGACTTCACCAAGACCACGCAGCACCCAGCAGACCAATGTGAGCCAGAGGCGGGTGCCCAGCCTGGACCCCACAAACCACAGTCTGCCCAGCCCTGTGCTGAAGACTTTCTCTGGGGCCTGGAGGACGCATGAGTTGATCTGGGTTGGAATGGAAGGCGGGGTTGGCAAAGTAGGATGAGAGTCCCCTACCATTAGTCTACTGTGTATTCATCCAAAAATCAAGGTCAGAGCCAAACCGAGGGCTGGATGGACAAGGCATTGCTATTAAGCTCTGTACCTTATTGCATCCGTTTCCTCAGCTCACCCCTCATAAGTGCCACTGAGGAAAGACAGATGAGAACGAGGTGACCCAAATGGCTGCATTACAAGCAAACAATGTTGAATCGACAAGAGATTCCTTGTTGAATAACCCAATTATTTATGTTTATGGCATTTTATTGTGTTTTTTCTCTCTCTGCAAAGACAAGAAAATGAAAAGCACCCCAATCCCACCATGAGAGATAAGTATAGAGTCGTTCTCTATGCATAAGTATCTATATATTTAAATTTTTTGTAACAGCTTTATTAAAGGCATAATTTACATGTGATAAAATTCACCAATTTTAAGAGTACAGGCCAGGCGCGGTGGCTCACATCAGTAATCCTAGCACTCTGGGAGGATTAGGTGGGAGGATTGCTTGAGCTCAGGAATTCGAGACCAGCCTGAGCAAGAGCGAGCCCCTGTCTCTACTATAAATAGAAAGAAAATTAGCCAAACACCTAAAAATAGAAAACATTAGCCAGGCATGGTGGTGTGTGCCTGTAGTCCCAGCTACTTGGGAGGCTGAGGCAGGAGGATTGCTTGAGCCCAGGAGTTGGAGGTTGCTGTGAGCTAGGCTGACACCACAGCACTCTAGCCTGGTCAACAGAGTGAGACTCAAAAAAAAAAAAAAAAAAAAAAAAAAGAGTACAGTTCGATGAGTTTTAGCAATTGTATACAGTTGTGTAGCCACCACCACACTGAAGATATTTCCATCATCCTAAAAAGTGCCAATTTATAGTTTATCCTCTCCCTGCTCCTGTATCCAGGAAACTACCCATCTAATTTCAGAATGCCATGTCCATAGAATCAGATAGTATATAGCCTTGAGTCTGGCTTCTTTCACATAGCATGATGTTTCTGAGATTCATTCATGTTGCAGCATGTAGCAGTAGCTCATTCCTTTCTATTGCTTAGTACTATTCCATTGTATGGCTATATCACACTTTGTTTATCCATTCATCAGTTGATAGTTGTTACCAGTTTTTGGCTATTATGAATAATGCTGCCATGAACATTCATATATAAGTCCTTATACATACGTATGTTTTCAATTCTCTTAGGTAAATATCTAAGAGTGAGATTGCTGGATTACATGGTATGTATTATATATAGTTTAACTGTGTCAGAAACTGCCAAAGTGTTTTCTACAGTAGCTTCACAGTTTGCATTCCCATCAGCAGTGTGTGAGTGTCCCAGTTGTTCCACATCCTTGCCAACACTAAGTAGTAGCAACCTTTTTAAAGTTCCCTCATGACTAGTGATGCTGGGCCTCTTTTTGTGTGCATATTGGCATATTGGCCATTCTTATATTTTTTATTGTAAAGTGTCTTCGAATCTACCTTTTAAAAATACGATAGAGATTTTTGCACAAAAATTTGCCCTAAATCTAAGAGGTATGTATCATGAATAGATGTTTTTTTAAACCTATCAAGAATGTGTTTAAAGCAAGATAAGAGGATATAGTGTGATAAAGGTGAGAGGGCTACTTCAATAGGGGGTTAGGTGTGGCCCCTCTGAGGAGGTGACATTTGAATACAGATATGAAAAAGTGAGAGAGGGAGCCATGTGAATAGCTGAGGAATGAACCCAGACAAAGCAACATGTGCCAAGGCCCTGAGTTAGGAATGGGATCAATGAAAATGGAATTAATGTATATCAAAATGCTAGTGGATTTCAATAATTAAATTTCTGGTCAACTCAAAACACTCATTCAGTACCTGTTAAAAGCCAGGCATAGTACTAAGTGCTTTGTGTCTGTCATTAATGCTTATTTCTCGCAATGGACCCTAAGCTCTGTGAGGACAGGAGCTATGTCTATTTCACTTACCTTCGTGGGCTTAGAGCTAGGATATTGCCTGGTGCATAGGAGGCACTCAGTCGATGTTGAATGAATGAAGTCATGAAATAAGCAGGTATTTATTATTATTCCTATATTGTAGATGGGAAAAGCAAGCCTCAAAGAAGTAACTTACTAAAAGTCATATAACTAGGAGGTGCTGAAGCTGAGGCTCAAATCTTGGCCCATTTGACAATGAAGCCCAGGTTTCTGCCACTGCCCAAGTTGCTGTGGCCTCTCCTTCCTACATGTGGGAAACTGAGGTTCAGAATAAAAGAAAGAGGCTTGATGGAGGTCTCCTATAATCCTAAAAATAAAACCAGCCAGCCACAGGCTCCAGACTGCTATTTTGGCCACAAGACCACATTTCCATCACATTCAATGGCTTCCAAAGATTTGAGATGGAAGGAATACCAGAAGTTTAGGTAAAAGGTTTAAATGTATTAATAGTTTGATCCAACACCACATCAAGCCCTGAAGGCAGCCACGGGCTCCCCTGCCCTTGTGGTCACTGAAGGAGCTAAAGCTGCTGAACTGGCTGTAGTGTCCTGCCTTGAGTTGTTTGTGTTCTCTTGCTAGCTGCAATGCCCAGGTCTTTGAATCCTGTCATCAACAAATGATGCTGTTGTCATGTGCAAGCAACCAAATTAATGTGGATGGAAAAACCCAAGCTTAGTGATTTGGGCAAATTAGTTTATCTGTCACATAGCCAGTGGTGGTGTTAAATCACTCTCTGTTTGAGGAGCAATCACTCTCCCCCATCACCCTCTCTGTCTTCCTTTCTGTGTGGCAGTTAGAACAGCCAAGTCAATCTGTTTTAGTGACTGAGCAACCTACATTTATGTGTTTTGACTGCCCCCAAAGAAAAGCATTTTGTGTTATGTATTCTGTTTGTCCATAGTGCTATCTGTTGGTCCCTTGAAGCCACCTCTAATGATCATAATCACCTCCTTTATTCTCCTCTAGGCCCTGTCTTTGCAAAATGATCCCATTACCTACGCTATAAATTATAGAAAATAAACTCATTATAAAAGAGTTTGGTGTTTATGTTTTACTTTCCATTGCATTAATAACTTTTCCCTTTTTGCTTTTTCACTGTGAATGAAAAGTTTTCAGGCAAAATATCTATCCCTTCAACAGAGGTAGACAGTAGTTTATGTTACCACCAACATAACTGCAGTATTTCCATTTTGCAGGTGGGAAATTGAGTTGTGTGGAGGTTAAGGCACATGATTTAGGTCCCTATAGCTCATAAGTGTTAACAGCAATACAAAATTTCAGGCTTTGTGGACTGTAGTCCAGTGTTCTTAACACTATAACAAATTACCTGTTTGGTTAACTCCCCATTTATAAGTACATGAGACAGTTTAGATGAAACTTAAGTTTGTATTCAGTCAACAAACTTAGTGTCTGTTGAGTCACAGGACCACACCACAGACCAGTGAGCAGAGACAGAATAGAGAAAAATCATAATGTGGTTGGCATGGTGCTTTCTACAATGGGGGTACCACGGTTGGCCAAAGAAGTCAGAGAACAGCCTGAGGGATGTCAATAAAAGGTTCCCAGAAGAAGCTTGAAAAAGTCCTAAAGAACAAGTTAGAGACAACCACATAGAGAGGAGGGTTTGAAGCAGGGGAGTGATGCACTCAGAACTTCATCTTTTAGAGCTCATGTTGGCAGCATGTAGAGAGAGAGGGAGGGAGGGAGATGGAGCTGGAGGCCAGTAAAGTAGGAGGTATTTGCAGGAATACAGGTGGGAAATCTGAGATTGGCTAGGAAGTAGGGATGAGAAGGGGCAACAAGTTCTAGAGATGTCTGAGAAATCAGTTCAGCGTTACCTGGTCCAGTAGCATGCTGGGGGATGGGTCATCTTCTATGATGCTTTTAGTTGCCCCTAACAGAAGCTCGACTCAAACTAGCTAAAACTAAAAAGGATACAATGGCTAACATATCAGCCAAGTGCAGAGAGGACTGGTTGCTCCAGGGGCTCAACAGTGTCACCTAAGACCCAGGTTACTGCCATTCCTCTTCTTTACCATCTATGATGTGAACTTCTTCCTGAGTCTGCTTCCCTCGGTGTAGAGAAGCCATCAGCAATCTGAGCTACATGCTTTCCTGTTTACATCGAGACAGAGAGAGAAGGAGAGAGAGGGGTGGGAGAGGAGCTAGGAATCTCTATTGTCATGACCTTCCCTAAGAGCAGAAGGAAGGAGCAACTCTTAATGGCTCAGATTGGGTCAGGTACCCGTTACTGAACCAACCCCTATGGCCAGGGCAATGCCACGTTCTGAATCCCATGTTCTGGGACAGGGTTCCTGAACAGTTAATGAGATGAGATTACAATGACTGATTTAGGCAAATTAAGGCCTATCCTGGAACTAGAGTCAACATCCAATCTCATTAGTCTGGGGGAGAGGGTGAAAGACTATTGAGAAGTTGTATCCCTTCGAATGTTTTTCAGCTGTAAGAAACAGAATACTCTGAATCACCCTGGTCTAAACACAACGACAAAGTCAATTTATTATCTTACATAACAAGAAGACCTGAGGCAGGGAAGCTCCAGGGCCAGTTAATTCAGCAGTTCAATGACATCATCAACAGTTAAGGGATTTCCACTCTGCATCTTCCTTGTAGGTCTATCAATATTACCTACAGGCTACCTCTCCTCCAGGTTGGAAGGCAGTGGTTGGCCAGTCCCATGACAATGTCCAACAGAAGAGCTGTGTATCACTCACAGAAGCAAGAGAACCTCTCCCAGGTCTCTGTCACACTCTCTTCACATTGCTTTGGCCAGAACCATGTCATATACCCATGAGCAAACCAGTCACAGGCACAATGAATGGAACCACCATAATTAATTTAGACTAATCAGGATCTTCCCCTGGGGCGGAGGCTGGCACTGAGTCCTTTGAAGCACATGGACATACAGGGGCAGGTGGATGTATGTCTGAACAGAATTCTGTTAGAAAGAAGGGAGAGTGAACAGGTGCTGGGTGGGCAACCACCAGTGGCTGTTGCAGAGGTCAACCAGGAGGAGCTAGAGGAACTTCCGGATTCGCTGACTGGGCAGATATGGCATCACTAACTGACAGAGGAGACTCACTAGAGAGAGGGTGAGCTCATTCTTGGACTTTGTGAATGTGAGATGCTTGTGGACCAGCCAAGCAGAGCAGTCTAGAAGGCAGCTATATATAAGGGTTGACAATCCCCTTTCCCTCAAAAACTCTTCTTTCCCTGGCTTCCAAGACACCATACTGCCCAGGGTTTTTTTTTTTTTTTTGAGACACAGTCTCACTCTGTTGCCAGGGCTAGAGTGCCATGGCATCAGCCTAGCTCACAGCAACCTCAAACTCCTGGGCTCAAGCAATCCTCCTGCCTCAGCCTCCCGAGTAGCTGGGACTACAGGCATGCGCCACCATGCCTGGCTAATTTTTTGTATATATTTTAGTTGGCCAATTAATCTCTTTCTATTTTTAGTAGAGACGGGGTCTCGCTCTTGCTCAGGCTGGTTTTGAACTCCTGACCTTGAGTGATCCTCCCGCCTCGGCCTCCCAGAGTGCTGGGATTACAGGTGTGAGCCTCTGCGCCCATCCATATACTGCCCAGTTTTATCTCCTATCATCTCTCTGGCATTCCTTCTCAGACCCCTTTGTTGGCACCTCTTCTTTTTTTTTTTTTTGTTTGTTTGAGACAGAGTCTCACTTTGTTGCCCAGGCTAGAGTGAGTGCTGTGGCGTCAGCCTAGCTCACAGCAACCTCAATCTCCTGGGCTCAAGCAATCCTACTGCCTCAGCCTCCCAAGTAGCTGGGATTACAGGCATGCGCCACCATGCCCGGCTAATTTTTTCTATATATATATTAGTTGGCCAATTAATTTCTTTCTATTTATAGTAGAGACGGGGTCTCGCTCTTTCTCAGGCTGGTTTGGAACTCCTGACCTCGAGCAGTCCGCCCGCCTCGGCCTCCTAGAGTGCTAGGATTACAGGCGTGAGCCACCGCGCCCGGCCTGTTGGCTCCTCTTCTGCCATCCATCCCTGGAATATTGAGATTCCCTGGGGTTCTGTTCCAGGCCCTCCCTCTGCTCTTTTTACCCCACAGATTTCCCCTAGGTGATCTCATTTTCTTCTATGGCTTCAACTCCCCAAATCAATGGCTCCAGCCAACCTTTCTCTTCTGAGTTCCAGGCCTCACATCTAACCACCCACCAGGCTCCTCAACTTAGACTTTAGTCTCCCTCAGTTCCTCATAAGCTCTACAAGATCCTCTTCACTATTTGTCATTGACAAGTCTGGAAACTTGTTTTTTCTGTCTTATATAATGGACTATGCAAATGCAACTTCAAGCTGCCTTCTCATCCAACTTTATTGCTATCCTAAGCCCCTGTTGTCATACCCATTCTTTACTCCCTTCCCTTGCTCAGCTGTATTTGTTGTGCCACAGGTGGGCAGGGGAGCTAACCCCTATAGACTAGGTGTCTCAAGCTCCTTGTCAGAGTTGTACAAGATTGTATTATTGTTTCCTATTTATTCACTTTTTTTTTTTTTAGAGATGGGGTCTTGCTATGTTGCCCAGGCTGGCTTTAAACTGCTAACCTCAGGCAATTCTTCTGTTTCAGCCTCCCAAAGTGCTGGGATTACAGGTGTGAGCCACCTGACCTATACAATTATTCACTCTTTTCCCTGTAATAGGAGGATACATCCACTCATTGGCAAGATATTTTGGTTTCAAGTCACAGAAATTTCCAATTTAACTGTTTTTTTTTTTTTTTGTTTTTGTTTTTGAGACAGGGTCTCACTCTGTTGCCTGGGCTAGAGTGCCGTGGCATCAGCCTAGCTCACAGCAACCTCAAACTCCTGGCTCAAGCAATCCTCCTGCCTCAGCCTCCCAAGTAGCTGGGACTACAGGCATGTGCCACCATGCCTGGCTAATTTTTTCTATATATTTTTAGTTGGCCAATTAATCTCTTTCTATTTTTAGTAGAGACCTGGTCTCCCTCTTGCTCAGACTGGTCTCCAACTCCTGAGCTCAAACGATCCGCCTACCTCGGCCTCCCAGAGTGCTAGGATTACAGGCGTGAGCCAAGGCGCCTGGCCTAAATTTATCTCTATTATTTGTTTAAGCCTGTCTTCCCTCTAGACCATAAGTTCTGTAAGGGCCTGTGGAGCTACATCCCTACCACCTAGCACAGAGCATGACTACAGTAAGTGTTAAATAAAACTTAGTTATAGATTTGAAAGTTTTCATGTTATAGGACCTATAGTTGGTAGTGGATGCCAAAGATATAAATAACCTAGACAGAGGGTATCTCTAAAGAAAGAGAGAGAACACGAGAAGAAAGCCAGAGAAGTAGGAAGAACATCAGAAGAGAATCTTCTCATAATCCAAAGAAGAGAGAGCATCAAGAATTGGAGATATCCAATAGGGTCACCCTCAGCAAAAGGGACAGATATGGACTGACAAGTGTCACTGGACTTGGTTACAGAGCAAGAAAGATAATGTTTGAGAGCAGATGCACTCCTCCTTTGTCAACCTAATACACTTAAGAAGGTATCTTCCCCTCCTTGTCATTAATTCCTCCAACCATTGGTCCAGCAAAGATTCACTGAACATCTACTGCAGGCCAGGTACTGTGTTAGGCCCTAGGTAGACATGAAAAATAGAGCACGGTCTCTCAGTACACTTGCCTGCAAGGGAAAGTTTCAAGGCACCAGGGCTGGATGTTTTACTGGGATTGGAGTCGATTGGTTTTCTGAATACATTTGATGAAACAAGAGCTAGTGTGCAAGTCCAAAGCTCAGTTAGACTTTATTATCTTGCTCTGAGCTGGCAGGAGGCAAAAGGGAAAGTGTGCGTAACACATTATTGCATCATTTCTGTCTGTTCATAAGTGGATTCTGGGTTTTTCCAAGAAAATTGGTTCTGTCTGCCCAAAGGCAGAAAAATGACAGAGCAGTTCAATCAAAAGAGCATTCCTTTAAAAAATTCTCCAGACTTGATCCTACTTAGTATTCACTCAGCAAATATGTTTTCAGTTTTCAGGCCTACATAGTATTATTGACTAAACTACTGCTCCACTGGTTTTTTGTCTGCCCTTGTATTCTAACTACAGCACAACAGTATAGTGTAACGTTCAAGAGGTCAGTGAATCAAAGCCTTGTACAAGTTAGTGTGTGGGCCGGGCGTGGTGGCTCACGCCTGTAATCCTAGAACTCTGGGAGGCCGAGGTGGGCGGATTGCTCAAGGTCAGGAGTTCGAAACCAGCCTGAGCAAGAGCGAGACTCCGTCTCTACTATAAACAGAAATTAATTGGCCAACTAATATATATAGAAAAAATTAGCCGGGCTTGGTGGCACATGCCTGTAGTCCCAACTACTCGGGAGGCTGAGGCAGGAGGATTGCTTGAGCCCAGGAGTTTGAGGTTGCTGTGAGCTAGGCTGAAGCCCCAGCACTCTAGCCTGGGCAACAAAGTGAGACTCAGTCTCAAAAAAAAAAAAAAAAAGTTAGTGTGTGTCAGTGGGGTCTGGGAGTTGGATGGAGACAAAGGGAGGGGCACTATAACTAACTAGAAAATTATCTTACTGGGTTTTCATTGAATACTCATACATCTCATCCTATACAATAGACATTGTTTTGAAAAAAGAGTTTAACTCAAAATATCTTTAAGGCACATTATCTTTAATGTCCTACAAAAACAGTATTATTTAAGGAAACCGTACCTATCAAAAAACTTAAAAAAAAAAAACAAAACTAGGCACTCTTCGAAATGTGCATAATAATTTCCTAACTTGTAATTGGGATTTTGATATATTTTTTTCCCCACATTTAGGACTGAATAAGTAAGTGATGCAAATATCTGCCCATAGCCTCAGTCATACTTTAGTTTTTGGGGTCTGGCCTGACATGACAAAACAGAACTAGGAAAACAACCTCAGAGGAGCCTACCGCTGAGAGAAATGCCTCAAGGGACACTGAGCTCACGCCCGGACCTTCCCAGACCTGCCGTATTAAGTCCCTGAGGACCCAGAGGGGGTTGGGCAGGGAGGGGGCAGGGTAAGTCCTCCCCCACTGGGGAGGCTGAGAATAATAATTACACTTCCTGAGTGTTTACAACGAGCCAGGCTCTGCTCCTACTCTTGGCATATAGGCTGAGCTAATCATCCCAACAAACCGTGACACGGTTACTATCATTATCTCCGTTTCCCGGATGAGAAACTGAGTCAGAGAGGTTAAAAGCCCGATGCCATACACCAGAAAGCAGAGCCGGAATCTGACCGGTAGCCATGAGAGGTGTCAGTAATTTGCCTCAACTATGCTAAAATGGATGCGAGCAATTCTCGTCTTTAAGACCGGTGCTTATCAACACCTTCCGAGATAAGGAATTGCTCTGCGGGGAGGTGGGTGTGTGTGAAGGCCAAAGGTGAGCTACCCGTGTGCGTGACGGAGGAGAGGTCGGCGGTCAACTCCTGGCTGGTCCAAGCCGAGAGTCTGCGCATTTGCCCTCCCGCGCCAGTGCCCGTAGCCCGCGGGCCGCCCCGGGAGGCGCCGGCCGCCAGCCACGTGGCCGGGGCTCGCAGCCAGGGGCCGGTGCGCGGAGGCGGGGCCCGAGGGGCGGGGCCCGGGAGAGTGAGTGGGGGGGGTGCGCGGGCAGGGCGAGTGCGTCTGCGCGCAGGCGGGGCCCGGCCGGGTGGGGCGCAGGGCGAGCCGAGTTAAAGGCTGCCCTCCGCCCTGGTGGCCGCGCCGGTCTTCACAGTGCGCAGGCGTGGGACTCTCCTTGTCAGTCGGCGCCGCGTGCGGGCTGGTGGCTCTGTGGCGGTGGCGGCGGCGGCGACTGGTCTCCGGCACCATGAGCGGCTTCAGCAGCGAGGAGCGCGCCGCGCCCTTTACCCTCGACTACCGAGTCTTCCTCAGTGAGTGTCGGCGGCCCTCCCTCCCCGCCTGCCCATTCATTCCCGGGCCTCGCCTCCCGCGGGCGGCTGCGGCCCGCGCTCATCCCCCTGTCCCCGGCGCGGGCCCGGCTCCTCGGGCCGGTCCCCGGGGCCTGGCCGGCCCTCACATCTCACACTTGCGGGCGGGACGGCGCGGGCCCGCCTCCGGCCATCCCTCTGCTAAAGGGAAATATTCCCCTTTCACACGCTCCGGAGCACCCGAATCGGGACCGGGCTAGTTTCGCAGGTGTTCGGCTCGGGCAGGGTCTGATGGGAAAAGGAAATCACTGAGTCACCCTAGAAAGGTGCCTGGAGGTAAAATAATCCCCGTAAGAGGATTGCTAGGTTTGGAGGAACGGGGGGCGGGGACGATGACTTCTAAAGACCTTAATTCCGCCTCTGTAGCTAAGATTGTCGGCTCGTTTTACAGACGGGGAAACTGAGGCCCAGATCGGAGCCAGTGGAGGCGCTGGACCCATCCTCAGGGGTCCTAGCAGTGCTCCTGAGTCTCCCGCCGCGTGTTTTCCCTCAGCGCTGGTGCTGGGAATGCTCCTTATGAAACAGAAAGCTGTTCCCCCCAGGTCAAATAGGTGACGTCAATCAGGGAAGCATGAGTAAGAAAGTGCCAAGTTTTCACCCTTGATCAGGAATCGCCGTCCACTGGGTGCCTACCCCAAGTCCTGCACCTCTGCAGGCTGGCAGGTGCTGTGCAGGTGGAGGAAAGCTACCTGGGGGTTTATCTTTTTTTTTTTTTTTTTTTTTTTGAGACAGAGTCTCACTTTGTTGCCCAGGCTAGAGTGAGTGTCGTGGCATCTGCCTAGCTCACAGCAACCTCAGACTCCTGGGCTCAAGCAATCCTACTGCCTCAGCCTCCCGAGTAGCTGGGACTACAGGGATGTGCCACCATGCCCGGCTAAGTTTTTCTATACATATCAGTTGGCCAATTAATTTCTTTCTATTTATAGTAGAGATGGGGTCTCGCTCTTGCTCAGGCTGGTTTCGAACTCCTGACCTGGAGCAATCCTCCCGCCTCAGCCTCCCAGAGTGCTAGGATTACAGGCATGAGCCACTTTCCAGGCCTTCTGGGGGTTTATCTTAATTCTCTCCTCCACCCCACCCACACCCACACTGCAAATAGATTATAGGCGATAACGTAGGTGTTCAAAAATGTGTCACCAAAGGCTCTTCTAATATTAACCTCTTTTGAGTTTTATTCGGAAGGAAATGGGCAGGTGCAGTGAACTCTGAGTTGGTGTGTGAAGGGCATGGAAGGGTGGGAGTAGAGGGGACGAAAGGGAATGCATATTGAACAAGTGAACAAAGTTCCCAGCAAAAAGTAGCCTGGTGTGGGAGGAAGAGGAAAGTAAACCCTAAAGCTTGCACATCTAACTCTAAAGCTACCAGGTAAAACCCAGGAAGAGTGGGACTCCACATTTTTATTTAATTTCAGAATTAAGCAGCAAAGGCAGTGCAAGAACTTTTGACAAATAACTCACTGAACTTTTTTCTGGAAATAGTGTTGATTCCAGAATTTCTCTGTAGGAGGCGCCTACACCAGAGACTCTAGTTTGAAGGTCAGGGGATTATCTGGGTAATTGTCTTCAAGTTACATATGCAGAACAAACATACTACTCTTACTTAGATTATTTACTGGCAGTGAGTATTTGATGGCCATTATGGGAGAACAAAGCTTTTCCTTGACTTTGGCACTGGCTAAGGTAGCTGTTTTTATCAAATAGAACTCTCTGGAATTTAAGAAGTACCAATAGGGCTGGGCGTGGTGGCTCACGCCTGTAATCCTAGCACTCTGGGAGGACGAGGCGGGCAGATTGCTCAAGGTCAGGAATTCAAAACCAGCCTGAGCAAGAGCAAGACCCTGTCTCTACTATAAATAAAAAGAAATTAATTGGCCAACTAATATATATAGAAAAAAATTAGCCGGGCATGGTGGCGCATGCCTGTAGTCCCAGCTACTCAGGAGGCTGAGGCAGGAGGATTGCTTGAGCCCAGGAGTTAGTTTGAGTTTGCTGTGAGCTAGGCTGACGCCATGGCACTCACTCTAGCCTGGGCAACAAAGTGAGACTCTGTCTCAAAAAAAAAAAAAAAAAAAAAAAAGAAGTACCAATAATTATAACCTACTATATCATTATCAAATTTTAAGTGCTTTTGGAAAGACACAGATTTCTTAGCATCCTTCCTAAATAGAAGTAAACTTTTTTACCTTTATAATGTTAACATTTGTCAGTCTCTGATAAGGGTTGGTTGTAAGGACCACAAAGTCACAGTCCACTCTGAGGGGACCTTTATAGGATTGGGGGTGATCGCTGTTCTGTTTTTCCTGTTCCACTTTGATTTTTAAACTTGAAGGGATACAGTGCAGACAGCTCTTAGGTTTCCTAAAGAATAGTGAGGAAGTCTTTAGATTATGTTTTGAGCCAGATGCACATGTAGTCCCCAGCTACTCAGGAGGCTGAGGTGGAAGTGTCACTGGAGTCCAGGAGTTCAAGCCTGGGCAACATAGCAAGACCTATCTCTATTTTTAACAAAAGATTAAAAAGTTATCTTTTATATAGTCAGATCTCTAGAATGTAGAAATTAACTTGATTATCTTTAAGGAAAATCATAATCTCAGATGGTGTGCTGTCTTCATGGCGTATTGCTTAAAGCAGCATCTTCTGTAATTTAGCATATTGTTCCCCTCCTTTCTCCCCAAGTATTTCATAATAGTTCTGTAAACTGTTCAGTGATGTAAGATCAATTCAAAACAATTTGATCACCTTTTGTATACTAGGTACTGCTAGGCCCAGGGGATACAGAGGTGTATAAGGGCACTCCTGCTCTCAGTATAGAAATTAATACCTGTTAGATGCCTATGGAATCCATAGGATGAAAACCCAACCCAGTCTTGGAGGAAAGTCAGGAAAGGTGAAATGTACAATCAGTTTTCCTGGTGTAAGAATAAAATCTTTGTATAAAAAAATGTGTACTGTGTACGTTTTGCTGAATAATTCATCACAGTAATAACTTCTAATTGATTTTGCAGAAAATGAAAAAGGACAATATATATCTCCATTTCATGATATTCCAATTTATGCAGATAAGGTAAGGCATCCTTGTCTTTTGGACAGTCTTTTCCTTTTTCTTCTTTGTTTCCTTTTTTTTTTTTTTTGGCAGCGTCTCTCACTCTGTCACCCAGGCTAGAGTGCAATGGCACAATCATAGCTCACTGCAGCCTTGAATTCCTGGGTTCAAGTGATTCTCTAGCCTTAACCTCCCTAAGTATCTGAGACTACGGGGATGTGCCACCATGGCACAAGACTAATTTTTAAATATTTTGTAGAGATGGGGTCTTGCTATATTGCCCAGGGTAGTCTTGAGCTCCAGGCCTCAAGCCATCCTCTCTCCTCTGCCTCCCAACGTGCTAAGATTACAGGTGTAAGCTACCACAGCTGGCTAGTCTCTACTCAGGTCAGCTACTTCTACATATCAGTTTTCATACATGTCTCTTAACAAGTGCTTAACCCTTTGCACTTGCTTGCTTTTTTTCTCGATTCCTTTATTCTTCTCGGGATTTAATTTTTTAAATACCCCAGATTTTACAAAGCGCAGCAGTAGAATAAAAAACTGGAGTTTCTTTTAATACAAACTTATTTATTTGGATTTTTTAATATTTCAAACTATTGATACATTCAAAGAGTAATTTTAATGTCTATAATTTTTGCTAACCATGTCGAGTCACACTCGACATCCGAGTGCAAAGGGTTAAAATGGCCCATCGTGCTGTGATTTGAAGGTTCATTGAGTAAATAAGAAGTCAGTCTTAAAACAAGATTATTTGGTTATAGAAGCAGCTATAAAATTGGAGAAGGAAAAGAGGAATAAAAGCAAAAGTTTTTAAGCTGCCTTGGTTTAAGAAAAATCACATTGGTCTTTTCTGTATGTATATTTGGAACTAAAATCTTAGTACTTCATTAGTGGTTTCGAAATAAAATGGGTAGCCAGCACAGAATTTTGGCTGTGGGATGTTTATTAAACAGTAAAAATAAATTATCCAGTGAGTATAGGAACATTCAGGAATGGGCTAACAGAGTTAAGATTTGCAAATAGTGTTAATAAAGGTAAGTACATAGACTTCTAACAGGAAATGACTATTCTGATATACACCAGTAAGCTGAAGAAATCCAACTTTAGCATACATTGGTATGTTTACCACAAATTAGTAAAAATCTTTACATTTCTAGGGGAAAAAGTCTGTAACTATGTACCAAAATACTTACCATTCTTTAATGGTGGGATTAACATGACTTTTTGTTTCATTTTTATTTGTGCCTTTTTATATTTTTTAATCTTAACAAAGAGCATGTGTTATATATACAGCTTTAAATAATTATTTTAAAAAACACATTTTTTTTTATATTCCTTTCAGTGAGAAGTTCGTGCTATATTTAGGAACTTAACACAAAGACAAATATCTGATTCATTTTATACCTTTCAATTTTTTTCTTCAATAAGGAAGTTTGATTTACATTGAGTACAAAGCTTTTTGTGTTGTAAAAGCTACATAGGTTATTGACTTCCTTAGCTAGATGTTAGTATATAATACATGTGAACATCACTTTCCAGTGCACATCTACAATAATAGTAAATACAAAATTTTGGTCTTGTATATGCTGAGTCTTACAGTTTTTCTTGGCGTTATTGTCAAATAGAAATAGACAAATTTATTGTACTTCTACTAGGGAGATTGCTGCCGTTCTGTAATGACACTTGGACACTGGCAGAAAATCCAATTTACTCATTGCTTCAGAGGAGCCTACTTAAGCTGGGCTCCAGTTGGAGCATTAGAGCAAACAGTCCGAGGCCAATTATGTGCACAGTTACAGAAGGGACCTCTAATTGGCATGTGTTTTCCTGTGGGAGTCTAACTAAGTTGTATTTATCCAGAAACTCTAATTGGTTATATCTGATTTTCTGGGAGTTGATATGAATGGCAGAATCCTCTTCTCTTGAATTGGCCTCATTAGATTGACTTGAGTTATCTGTTGTATGATGTATGTATATCATACTGTAAAACATTTTACGGTAACGTCTCTGACCATTTTGAGTATTGAAGAGGTATAAAACATGCTTTTAGTTTATTGATGGTACCCTGGCATACAGGAATGACAAGGAAGGAAAACTTTCTTTTTAAATTACAACTATTTTTTGGTGTACATAGTGATTTTCATCAAGGACCAGAATGATCATAGAAGTTGTGATACCTACTCTTACTGCTGCATCAAGTTACTCCAAAATAGGAAACTGGGGCTACTACATTTTGGTGTTGTGTAAAACATCTTCACTCAGGTTACCTTGCGACACTGAAGTCTTGTAAGAGACTGGTTGTGTCTATATAGTGGATCACTCAAATGAAGACTTCTCCCCTTGTCCCAGTATGTCCCAGCTGGAAAGCATAAAGCTCTTGCAAGGCGTTTGGATTTCGCCAGTAGTCCAGACTTCACTGGGCCTCAGTGCTTCTAATTCCTGCCTTAGAGGTCAGAAAGAGTTCTTTTGTTTTTAAGGAAGTTATTTGTTTAGAACACAAATCAGGGTGTGGTAGACAGAAATTATTTCGGGTTGTAGCCTAAGAAAAAGATCTGATTAATTCAATTTGTTACAGAATAGTGTGATTTCCTTTTTTTTTTTTTTTTTTTAAATTCCAATGTGATTAAGTTTACATAAATACATTTCCATGTGCTTGGCCCTAGACTTTGTTCCTAATATGGTCAGTGATCTGAGGGGTGATAAGGCAATGCCATTATCAGTCTTTAACATATTAACATACCTTTAACACAGCTCCACAAAGGAAAAATATTCAAGGACTTACATTCTACTCCATGTCAGGACCTTTCAATGTGGAGAACAACCAATTTGGCATATGCCATTAGGTAATCAGTCTAGCTAGGTCTGGAATTTCTTGTGACTGAGATACACTACTTGGATTATTTCCAAATCCAGTGGGTGGAAAAGGCAAAGGCAAGGACTCACAGGATTTTTTTTGTTGTTGTTTTTGTTAACTGTGGGAGGGTCCTTGGCTCTGAGTTGATTGGGGGATCAAATGTAAAAGGACCTGGAGCTTAGAGTATCTTCCAACATAGAACTTCTAAGGTACCAGAAATTTAGAAAATCTAGATCTTGGTATAAACATTGTTTTCAACACTGGGTAGTAAAAGCTTTATCTAAATCTTAAAGTATTCAAATGTCGTGACTTTTTTTTTTTTTTTTTTTGAGACAGAGTCTCACTTTGTTGCCCAGGCTAGAGTGAGTGCCGTGGCATCAGCCTAGCTCACAGCATCCTCAATCTCCTGGGCTCAAGCAATCCTGCTGCCTCAGCCTCCCGAGTAGCTGGGACTACAGGCATGTGCAACCATGCCTGGCTAATTTTTTGTATATATATTTTTAGTTGGTCGATTAATTTCTTTCTATTTTTGGTAGAGATGGGGTCTCACTCAGGCTGGTTTCGAACTCCTGACCTGGAGCGATCTGCCTTCCTCAGCTTCCCAGAGTGCTAGGATTCAGGTGTGAGCCACCACGCCCTGCCATGACTTAATTAATGTTTTAATTTTAGAAGTTTGATATTTTTCTATTCCATACCTTAAACTTTCATATTAAATCCTAATTCTGACAGTGTAGGGTTCTATTTGTTTATTAGGTGACTATTGGGAACATATAGAAACATACATAAATGTGAAACTGTATTTCTTTTTTTCCCTTCTAAAAGAAAGTCAAGCTTCTTTTTTTTATATATATAATTTTTTTTTTATTTTGGCATATTATGGGGGTACAGATTTTAAGGTTTCAATAAATGCCCATTTCCCCCCTTCCCCCACAAGTCTGAGTCTCCATCATGACCATCCTCCAGATGGTGCACATCTCACTAATTATATATGTATATACCCGCCCCCCTCCCACCTGCCCGAAAGTCAAGCTTCTAATGAAATAGAAACTTAACAGAAAATTTTTTTTTTTTTTTTTTTTTTTGAGACAGAGTCTCACTTTATTGCCCAGGCTAGAGTGAGTGCCGTAGCGTCAGTCTAGCTCACAGCAACCTCAAACTCCTGGGCTCAAGCAATCCTCCTGCCTCAGCCTCCCAAGTAGCTGGGACTACAGGCATGCGCCACCATGCCCGGCTAATTTTTTTTTTTTTTGTATATATATATTAGTTGGCCAATTAATTTCTTTCTATTTATAGTAGAGACGGGGTCTCACTCTTGCTCAGGCTGGTTTCGAACTCCTGACCTCGAGCAATCCGCCCGCCTCGGCCTCCCAGAGAGCTAGGATTACAGGCGTGAGCCACCACGCCCGGCCAGAAAATTTTATGCTTCAGAAACTTAACAGAGACTGGGCGGGGTGACTCACGCCTATAATCCTAGCACTCTGGGAGGCCGAGGTGGGCAGATTGCTCCAGGTCAGGAGTTTGAAACCAGCCTGAGCAAGAGCGAGACCCGTCTCTACTATAAATAGAAAGAAAACTAATTGGCCAACTAAAATATATAGAAAAAATTAGCCAGGCATGGTGGCACATGCCTGTAGTGCCAGCTATTCGGGAGGATGAGGCAGAACGATTGCTTGAGCCCAGGAGTTTGAGGTTGCTGTGAGCTAGAATGACGCCATGGCACTCACTCTAGCCTGGGCAACAAAGTGAGACTCTGTCTCAAAAAAAAAAAAAAAAAAAAGAAAGAAACTTAACAGAATATTTTCTGCAGCTTGGTATAAACCTTCTTGGGAAAGTTTCCATGGGCAAAATTCTTAGTCATTGGAAACCATAGAAAAGTTTGACAACTGGAGATGCAGGCCCTTTTATTTGATTTTATAAAGAGAAGAAAATAAACAGATTATGGTTAGAATATCCTTTTTCAAAATTTAGTCATCCTAAAACTTATCTGAAGGGAAAAAAATAGGAGCTTATTCTTAGTTATGCCATGGCAAATTAAGTTATTTATTAACTTAATTGGTAACAAATGGTAGTTTATGTTATCAAATACGGGAATTTTTTTAACTGCTATGAGTAGAAAAATATGTAACTGGAAAACAAATGAGTACCACTGAAAGTCTTATTTGTGTGTGTGTGTTTTAATTTTTTAACTTTAGTAGGTTAACTCTTTCCCCAGACTCTTA
Source organism: Microcebus murinus (assembly GCF_040939455.1). Taxonomy (NCBI): domain Eukaryota; kingdom Metazoa; phylum Chordata; class Mammalia; order Primates; family Cheirogaleidae; genus Microcebus; species Microcebus murinus. The sequence continues at coordinate 52,666,876 of NC_134117.1, read as the reverse complement.
ACACAATTTGTTGGGCAAATGTGTTTTTGGTTGGTATAAGTCATGTTTTTCTTTGCTGAGTTAAACAATTCTCAATAAGGGGCACAACAATGTGAACTTTAGTCATCTTACGTCTTTCTCTTGGTTTCTCAAATAGACTTTTGTCACTTGCCAATGAAATAATTAAGGAATCCATTTACTTTTTCCTTTTGTTTAGAGATAGGGTCTCACTCTGTCACCCAGGCTGGAGGACAGTGCTGCAATCACAGCCTCAAACTCTTGGCCTCAAGGGATCCTTCTGCCTCAGCCTCTAAAGTAGCTGGAACTACAGGCATGCACCACCATCCCAGACTAATTGTTATTTTTTTAGAGACAAAGTCTTGCTATGTTTCCCAGGCTGGTCTCAAACTCCCAGCCTCAAGTGATGTTCCTGCCTCAGCCTCCCAAGTAGCTGGGATTACAGTCATGAGCCACCGAGCCCAGGCCCATTTACTTATAACTTAGAGTATGTTTTTCTATAATCATATAACCAACTTTACAGCCAAAGCCTAAAAGTAAGGGTTAAGAGCTGTTGTCACTTGCTAGAACTGAATAAGGTAAAATCTTGGAAATATTGAAATCTGGTACACTGTTTCAACAGCACCTTTATGGGGAAGCACTTTTTAAAAAATTTTTTTAATTTTTATTTTGTTTAGGGACAGGGTCTTGGTCTGTCACTCAGGCTAGAGTGCAGTAGCTCAGTCACAGCTCACTGTAACCTTTAATTTCTGGGCTCATGGGATTGTCCTGCATCAGCCACCCAAGTAGCTTGGACTACAGGTGTGAGCCACCAAGCCTAGCTAATTAAAAAAAAAAATTTTTTTTATATACAGGATCTTGCTCTTTTGCCCAGGCCTAGAGTTCAGTGGTATCATCGTAGCTCACTGCAACCTCAAATTCCTAGGCTTGAATGATCCTCCAGCCTCAGCCTCCCAAGTAGCTGGTACTACAGGGGTGTGCCACCATGTTGGATAATTTTTTGTTATTTTTTGTAGAAGTGGGGTCTTACTCTGTTGCCTGGACTGGTCTCAAACTCCTGGCCTCTAGTGATCCTCCCACCTTGGCCTCCCAAAGTGCTGGGATAAAGGTGTGAGCCACCACGCCTGGCCAAGGGAGCATTTTTTTTTTTTTTCAACACAGAGTCTTGCTCTCTTGCCTGGACTAGAGTGCCATGGCATCAGCCTAGCTCACAGCAACCTCAAACTCCTGGGCTCAAGTGATCCTTCTGCCTCAGCTTCCTGAGTAGCTGAGACTACAGGCATGCACCACCATGCCTGGCTAATTCTATGTATATTTAGTTGGCAAATTAATTTCTATTATTTTTTTTTGAGTAGAGATGGGGTCTCACTCTTGCTCAGACTGGTCTCAAACTCCTGACCTTGAGTGATCCTCCCGCCTCAGCCTCCCAGAGTGCTAGGATTAAAGGTGGGAGCTACCTCGCAGGGCCTAAAAGGAGCATTTTTAATTAACTATGTGAGTTCTTCTGATAGGGATCTTAACTACTCTAGAAGTTCCCCCAAAATAATAATAAAAATAGAGCTATTCTTGATTCGTATTAGCTTCTTGCTTTATGTCTAATCTCTAGATGAATTTAGAAGAAAATTTTATCATTGCTGTTTTTCTCCAAATTTTATTACAAAACAATAAGATTAAAAAATAGGTGGTGAGATCAGAGGGTGATTTTATTTCTAAGTCTGGTATTTACTTGATTTCTGATGTTATCTAGAGAAATGCATGATGAGTCAACTTAAAGATGCTGATTTCAGCTACTTGTGTTACTCTGCAATACAGCTCATCATATTCCCTAGGTCCAGGGTTGGAAATGGATCATAAGTCATGAGGGGTTCATAAGTCTCTCAATAAAGACACATATAACTTTACTACTGAGGTTCAGAGATGGGATATAATTAAGTCAAGAGTATGTTATATATATATATATATATATACTTAACTACATTAGTATTAGTCTACCAGATTGCCATAACCTGTTCATTAGTGACTGACTTGTCGGACTACTGACCTGGTCCACAGGAACACTACCCAGTTTGGAGATGAGGCCTATCCTTCCCATAACTACCGTAATATTTATGTTTAATCAGTGAAGCTATAGGCCTAACCAAGATATGGGAGATATTTCTTCTATCCCTGAAATTCTTTTATTTTAAATCTTTTTGATTAATGGAATGGTACAATTTAGATTTAAGTTTCGAATTTCCTTAGCATCTGGATATCAACATTCTTGACTCCTTGATGAAATGATTATAAATCTGGGAAGTGAGATTGACTCTTATGTTTCTGACTTTGGGAAGTCAAAGCTAAAGCTATAGTTTGCCTTTCTCCTTATAAGGCACAGGCTTATCAAAATTACCCCTCTAGGGATACTAACCTCCTTCCTTTCTCTAGAACTATAAACAGAAACCTGAGAGGTTTGATGCCAGAGCAGACTGGCAATCCAGAGTATGGTCTAAGTGGAGAATAGAGTTCTGGGAAGTCCTAACAATGGGGATACACATCCAGAACAAGATGGGTCAAAAAGAAAAAGAAACAAAAACTAAAAAAAAAAACAACAATGGGGATAATAGGAAAATCCAGTATTGAGCTAACTAACGGTTGAAACCAATTGGGATTAAGGAAAGAAGACATGAATTTGTAACTGGGTGGTATTATATTTCTAAAAATCTTATCTCAGTATTTTTAAGTATGTAAACACTGGAAATATGGCCGGGTGCAGTGGCTCACACCTGTAATCCTAGCACTCCGGGAGGCTGAGGCGGGTGGATTGCTCGAGGTCAGGAGTTCGAAACCAGCCTGAGCAAGAGTGAGACCCCGTCTCTACTATAAATAGAAAGAAAATAATCGGCCAACTAATATATATAGAAAAAATTAGCTGGGCATGGTGGCGCATGCCTGTAGTCCCAGCTATTCTGGAGGCTGAGGCAACAGGATTGCTTGAGCCCAGGAGTTTGAGGTTGCTGTGAGCTAGGCTGACGGCACGGCCCTCACTCTAGCCTGGGCAACAAAGTGAGAGTTTGTCTCAAAAAAAAAAAAAAACAAAAAAAACCCACACTGGAAATACTAGAATGCATAATGTTTTAAAGTAAAAGATTTTTGGCCAGGCATGGTGGCTTATGCCCATAATCCTAGCACCCTAGGAGGCCGAGGTAGGAGGATCGCTTGAGCTCAGGAGTTTGAGACGAGCCTGAGCAAGAGTGACACCCGTCTCTACTAAAAATAGAAAAATTAGCCAGGTGTGCTGGCATGTGCCTGTAGTCCTACCTACTTGGGAGGCTGAGGCAAGAGGATTGCTTAATCCTAGGAGTTTGAGGTTGCAGTGAGCTATGATGACACCACTGTACTCTACCCAGGGTGACAGAGGGAGAATCTGTCTTGAAAAAAAAATCAAAAATTAAGTAAAAGATTTTATACCAATGGAGTAACTGGTTGAATTTCTCATATCAACCACACTGATAAAATCCTAAATATTACTATTGTTCACCTAGTGGCATCTCCTTGAATTGTAGCTTAGGAGAAGTAAGTTGTTCTGTAGTGATAGTTCCTGCTAAAAGGTAGTCCCTACTAAAGTGTGAGAAACCCCCCTTTTTAATATTAAAATATTTCAAAACATCCCCCTTTATGTTATTGAAGGAGAAAATAATGTCTAAAGGCTAGTACAAATTCATTGTTTTTAAAAATGTACAGTAATTACTATAGCATCTATATGCATTTGAAAATGTGCTAAACATTCATTTTATAGACTAGTCGCTCACCTAGGTTTGTGGATCCCAAGCTGTAGCCTGTGGCCTACAAGGTAGAAGTACTTGGTTGGGAGTTAAGTTTATTTTGTGCACTGCTAGTCTTTGGAGCCTGGAAAAGTATCTGGTGTGTTGTAGTGGTGGTGCTCAGTAAATATTGTTGAAAAAAATAAATGTATTGACTCTGCAGCTTTTTGCAGGTATACCTTGCTGGGTTTAGACCAGCTTAGTTCTAAAAAGCACTGTTATAGTTCTGTTTGCAGTAGAGTTCTCTTACGTTTTCTGATGGATATTCTTTTCCTTCCCATTAATTACCTAGGTTTGTGGTATTAGGTAATGCTGTTTTAAGGGTCTGTACATATTTAATTCTATTAGAGTGTTCAATATAGTTTCCAAACATTGAATTAGTGATTTCAGCTCTATTTGCTATTTTTTTCTTGAAGCAATGTATTCATTTGGTGGCATTTTCTTTTAAAATTAATAACCAATCTCCTTGGCTTGCCTCTCAGTTAATCTTTCATGTAGTAACAGCTCCATCTTGTGAGCTTTGAAGGTATTGCTGCAAAAAGCTTGTAAAGCCCTGAGTTATTCCTGCATCACAGACCTACAGATTTTTCATTTTTATACCAGAGAAGTGGTACTAGATAGACGCAGTTCTTGAAAACTTCATGGATAAAGTGAAATTTAATCAAAGATTGATTCTGAGGTTTCTTACCCATGAACAATTCGTGTTATATTTTCTAAACCATCTGGTTATTGCTTTAGAGGGATACAGGGATAGAGTAGTTTATTCAGGCTTGGTAATTCATGCCTGTAATCCTAGCTACTCAGGAGGATGAGGCAGGAGGATCACTTAAAGCCAGCAGGTTGAGACCAGTCTGGGCAACATAGCAAGACCACGTCTCTTAAATAAATAAAAATAAACAAATAAAATTAGCTGGGTGCTCAGGAGGCTAAGGTGGGAGGGTCCCTTGAGCCCAGGAGTTTGAGGCTGCAGTGAGCTATGATCAGGCCACTGTACTGTAGCCTGGGCAACAGAGCAAGATCCCATTTCTTAAAACGAAAAAAATTTAAAACATACAGAAAAGTTACAAGCAAACATACAATGAGCAACCATATACCTAGCACCTTGATTTCTACAATTAATGGTTTCCTATAATTGCTTTATCCCTTTATCTGTCATTCTATCTTATTTTATTTATTTATTTATTTTTGAGACAGAGTCTAACTCTGTTGCCCGGGCTAGAGTGTTAGAGTGCTGTGGTGTCAGCCTAGCTCACAGCAGCCTCAAACTTCTGGGTTTAAGCAATCCTTCTGCCTCAGTCTCCCGAGTAGCTGGGACTACAGGCATGTGCCACCATGCTTGGCTAATTTTTTCTATATATATTTTTAGTTTGCCAATTAATTTATTTCTATTTGTAGTAGAGACAGGGTCTCGCTCTTGCTCAGGCTGGTTTCTAACTCCTGACTTTGAGCTATCCTCCCACCTTGGCCTCCCAGAGTACTAGGATTACAGGTGTGAGCAACCACATCCGGGCTATCTTATTTTTTTGATGCATTTTGTTGAAAGCCCATTGACTTCAAAGATCTGATGCAATGAATAGTTTAATTTTGGAAGAAATAAGATATGCTTCCTGAAATAAGAAAACAAATTAGCCCCTATGACTCTCATTTTCTCTTTGTTTTCCCAGGATGTGTTCCACATGGTAGTTGAAGTACCACGTTGGTCTAATGCAAAAATGGAGGTAATGTTGTGTCTTACATTGATAGTAAAACTTAGGATGTTGGTTTTGATCTAGCCACAATGATTCACTCAAGACTAAAACATCTGAACTCCAAGGTTTTCCCTTGTCTGGTCCCAGTCTATTTTTCTGTAGCATCTCCCATTACCTGCCTGTCTTCCCTCTGGGCTCCAGCTAAATTCAACAATTTGTTATTTGCAAAAATGCTCCAAACTTCCTTTCCTCATACCTTTACTTCCAATATTCCAAAAACCTAGAATTACCTTTTTCTTCTTCATTCTCTTTAAAGTCCATCACTGATTCCTCCTTGGTCAACACAGCTGAAAATAATCTTATTGAAATTTTTGTTACATTTTGTTAATGTCTTTCTGATGACACCTAATGTAGTTATCTTTTTGTTAGGGATATTTATTACATATTTTATATCACTTAATTAAACTTTTTGACAGTAATCACACTTTGCATGTAATAGACAATTATTTGAATAATTTTAAGTGATTTAAAGGAAAGCTGAAGTTGGATAATATTTATTTTGTCCTTTTAATAATCTTCTTATTTTTATTTCACAAACGTTAGTATTCCTGCTAATTATAGTTTTTGCTTTCTGGAATTAGTATGTTCTTTTTTTCCTTCTTGATAGTTCCTACATACCTCAAGTAAGCTTAATAGCTTTCCACTTAATGGCTGATTATGGAAACACCTTCATTATAAAAATAGTAGGAATAAATGTATCATTAAAGTGGAATTAGGGGGCATGGATATCAAAATTCATTTCCTTGAATCCTTATTTGAATAGTATGTCACATCCAAATATATGATTTGAATTTTTTAATTTCAGATTGCTACAAAGGACCCTTTAAACCCAATTAAACAAGATGTGAAAAAAGGAAAACTTCGTTATGTTGCGAATTTGTTCCCTTATAAAGGGTATATCTGGAACTATGGGGCCATCCCTCAGGTATGTCTCTATGCAGTTGTTGAAAATGTACTGTTTTAGCTTACTAAAAATTGGCTTACTGCTGTTAGTAAAAAGATTTAAACACCTTCAGAGACTTTTTGTTATAGTATATTTTAAAAACTTAAAGGTAATTAACTCATTTTAATGCTTACTTAAATAACTTACTTTCAAGATAAACTGAAAGGTAAATATTTATAATGCTTAAATTCAGATTTGAAAGCTTATTTTCTGAAATATTTCTTTTTTTCTATCTAGTGATCATAAGCTATATAAATTCATTCTTTACAAAGTGAGTGGCCAGTCTGTTAAATAGAGAGTGTACATTAGTAATTAACAGCACTGATTTTTGGCATCAGACCAGGGTTCAAATGCCAAGGCAGCCACTTCCTAGCTTACCTCACTTTCCTCCCTTCTTTCTCTTTGATACATTAATATCTCTTCCCTGAGATCTTAATAGCACTTAGTTCATACAATTATTGTGAGGAATAAAGCACTTAGTACCTAGCACACACAAGTTCTTACCACCGTTTACTTTTATGAGTCCTGATTCCTTCTTTAGGTCAAGCTATTTGTGGTAAAGTAATGAGGGGCTCTTGTTAAACAGTCAACCCTTTGAGGAGGGGGTTTATCTGCATTGTTTACTAGTTTATTCCCAGTACAATGCCAGTATGTAGTAGGTTCTTATTTAATATTTGAATGAAGAATCACTAGAATCATGTTTATTATGAATAAATGACATATACTTAATTCAGGTTTGGTTAGGCCTTATGATTTAATGCTATAACAATATTCAATTTAGTTTTTTCCTGTTGATAAATGGTTTGTTTTGGTTTTTTTTGAGACAGAGTCTTGCTCTGTTGCCTGGGTTAGAGTGCCATGGCATCAGCCTAGCTCACAGCAACCTCAAACTCCTGGGCTCAAGCAATCCAGCAATCCTGCTGCCTCAGCCTCCCGAGTAGCTGGGACTACAGGCATGCGTCACCATGCCCGGCTAATTTTTTCTATATATATTAGTTGGCCAATTAATTTCTTTCTATTTATAGTAGAGACGGGGTCTCGCTCTTGCTCAGGCTGGTTTTGAACTCCTGACCTCGAGCAGTCCGCCTGCCTCGGCCTCCCAGAGTGCTAGGATTACAGACGTGAGCCACCGCGCCCAGCCTGGTTTGTTTTTAATTAACCATTAACTCTATTAAATGGAATCTACTGTGAAATAGCCTCTAAGTTACTAGAACATAGATCAAAACTCACCTACCTTGTTAGGTAATCACAAAGTCGTTAGTCTGCCTTAATTACAACACATTACCTTGTACTTCAATCAATTTAGTGTTTGACCTTGAAATAGTGTCCCTTTCGAAGAAGATTGCTGAAATACTCTTCTGTCAGTTGGATTTTGCTTCATTAATATTGACTGTTGGATGTGGTCTTCCTTTATGGTCCTTCACTTTGATCTTTTTGCCTTTACTCCAGCTGAGTAGGCAAACAAATCCAAGTAATATGTTCTGGTTGGGAGAAAAAAGAGCCAAAACAACAGCTACATTTTAAACCTGACTTCCTGGCAAGCACGGGCTATGAGTTCCTTTGTGAGATGCTCTGCAAGGACTCTCTGGCTTGCAGTTTAGCAAGTAAATAAAGCCAGCAATTTAAAGCTTCAGAAAATCCTGATTAAACTTTTCAGTCTTGGCTTCTGGTCAGCGATGATACTTTTACCATCAGAACATATTTCCATTTTTAGTTTTACTGCCTACCTACCTCTGTTTTGGAATTTTATGATAAAGAAAATCTAAGCCTGGTATGGTGGCTCATGCCTGTAATCGCAGCACTCTGGGAGGCTGAGTCAGGAGGATTGCTTGACATTAGGACTTTGAGACCAGCCTGAGCAAGAGAAAGACCCTCTCTCTATGAAAAATTTGCAAGACATGGTGGTATGTGCCTGTTAGTCCCAGCTACTGGGGAGGCTAAGGCAGGAGGATTGCTTGAGCCCAGGAGTTGGAGGTTGTAGTGAGCTGTGATGACACCACTGCACTCTAGCTGGGGTGACAGAGTGAGACTCTGTCTAAAAAAAAAAAGAAATTATTGTGTGTAGTTAAGATTGTTAAGTGCTTAAATGTGAATAAAGAACTAAAAATGAGAAAAAATAGCTAAAGATACATATATTTGCAGAAAGACTCATGAGATTATCTGTTAATCTCTCAACATGAGCCACTTTGTCCACAGCGTGTATGGAATGATAAGCGATAAGCGTTATTTATTTTTTTCAGACTTGGGAAGACCCAGGACATAATGATAAACATACTGGCTGTTGTGGTGACAATGACCCAATTGATGTGTGTGAAATTGGAAGTAAGGTAATGAAATCTGAGATTTTTTTTGTAGTGTTAAAATGATAATAATGTTCATACTTTTAAAAATATTGTGAATAAAATATATGAATTTTAGTGAAATAATGATGTCTCTTTGGGTGATAAATTAAAGGCTTTTGTTTCATTCTAAGTATTTAAATGTTATAATTTGTACACTTAAACCTAGTCTGGAAAAATGTGTGTTTGTATGATTTGAACATATATATGGAAGAACTGGACATGTTCTCCATTGCTTTAGAAGACAGATAATTATTCCTCCTGAAGCAGGCATTAAAAAGAAAAGAAGGCAGGCTGGGCATGGTAGCTCACGCCTGTAATCCTAGCACTCTGGGAGGCCGAGGCAGGAGGATCACTCGAGGTCAGGAGTTCGAAACCAGCCTCAGCAAGAGCAAGACTGCGTCTCTACTAAAAATAGAAAGAAATTAATTGGCCAACTAAAAATACATAGAAAAAATTAGCCAGGCATGGTGGCACATGCCTGTAGTCCCAGCTACTCGAGAGGCTGAGGCAGGATTGCTTGAGCCCCAGAGTTTGAAGTTGCTGTGAACTAGGTTGATGCCACGGCAACAGAGTAAGACTCTGTCTCACCAAAAAAAAAAAAAAAAAAAAGAAGGCAGATAATTAGTCAGTAGGTGAAGGGTACCAGGAGGCAAATTTCATCTCAATACATGGCAGCAGGCAATACTTTCCTGCTGATTTAGAGTGATCAGTGAATTGACCCAAACTAAATAACCTCGTGAGTTGGAGACTTACGTTAGGGATTCCTCTATTAAGTAGGGTTGCCCTAAGGTTCCTTTTATAGTTATTTCTTTATGATCACTCTCAGGTTCAGAGAAATAGTAAACAAAGCTGTAATGACTTTTTTAAGTCATAAAATTTTTAAGTTATCATATGAATGACTTGCTTAACTAAGTGGCTTTAATAAAATATAAAGAAAGCACATTAAAATATGGATTGGAAACTATAGAGGACTTATTCTTCAGTATAATCAATAGTAATGTTAAAAACATTAAGTACCTGGAACTATGTTACTGATTTTCTTATGACCTATAAGAAAATAGGACCTATAAATCCTGTTTTCAACCTTAATGTTAAAAGAACTGATGAAGCATTTACTTATCTAGCTTTTAAAAATTTACTTAAAGGTGCAAGTTTCAGGTAAGTTTGCAGAACTTGGCATCTTTCTTATTTCCTATTATCCACCAAGTAAAACTTTTCTTTCAAAGTTTCCTTTTGTGGTGTTGTTCTGACTTTGGTTATTGACTCTCAGGTATGTGCAAGAGGTGAAATAATCAGGGTAAAAGTTCTGGGCATATTGGCTATGATTGACGAAGGGGAAACTGACTGGAAAGTCATTGCCATTAATGCGGATGATCCGGATGCAGCCAATTATAATGGTAAGACAATTTGAGGAGTTCACAGCCATTCTCATTATATCTAAGCACCACCAAACCTCACCTGTATGATGGAATTGTAAGCCCATGCTATTGAAGGATGGAGAACCAAAGAATTTGACAAAGCATTGTTATTTCTACTACTGAACTTAGGGTAATTAGCTAAGGAAACTTTCTCCTTCATTCCAGGAAAGAAAAAAGTCTAGTAGTTTGAGTTTACTGTTTTTTCCCCTTCTCCTTCCCCATATACTAGCACTTAGTTGCTATGTTTATTTTTTTAAAAAATGTTTAATTGGGATATAATTCACATACTCTAAAAGTCACCATTGTAAAGTATACAATTCAGTGGTTTTTAGTATATTCACTAAGTTGTATGATACAACCATTACTACTGTCTAATTTCTGAATATTTTCATCATCCCAAAAGGAAATCCTATATCCATCCATTGGCAATTGCTCCCTGTCCCCTTTCCTTCAGTGCCTGTCAGCTGCAATCTGCTTTCTGTCCCTACAGATTTGCATATTCTGAACATTTCATGTAAATAGAATCATATAATAGGTGGCATCTATGTCTAGTTTATTTCACTTCGCATAGTGTTTTTGAGGGTTCTTCCACATTGTAGCATATATCAGCACTTAATTCCCATTTTTTTGGTGGTAAAATTCACCATTTTAGCTATTTTTAAAAATACATTTTGGTGGCAATTTAATACATTCACAAGGTTATGCAGCCATTACTACTAGTTTTAAGTCACTGCCTATTTCCTCCTTCCCTCAGGCCCTGGCCACCACTAATTTGCTTTTTGTCTATGGATTTGCTTATATTTCATATCTATAGACTTGTATAGTGTGTGATATTTCGTGTCTGGCTTCTTTCACTCAGTATAATGTTTTCTGGGTTCAGCTGTGTTGTGCCACGTGTCAGTACTCCTTTTTATGGCTGAATTTCATTCCTTGTATGACTATGCCACATTTTATTTATCTGTTCATCAGCTGATAGACATTTGAGGGTTTTTTTTGTTGTTATTATGAATAAAGCTGCAATGAACATTCCACAAGTTTTTGTGTAGACATATGTTTTTAATTCTCTTGGGTATATATGTAGGAGTAGAGTTACTGAGTCTTGTGGTATCCATGTTTCACCGTTTGAAGAACTGCCAAACTGTTTTCCAAAGCAGCTGCACCGTTTTACATTCTCACCAGCAGTGCAAGAGGGTTCCAATTTCTCCACATCCTCACCAGCACTTGTCATTTATCTTTTTGATTTATAGCCGTCCTAGTGGATGTGTCTTTATTGTTTAGTTATAAATGTATTTTATATATTCTGGTTACTAGACCTTTATCAGGTATGCTTTGCCCATATTATCTTCCATTCTATAGATTGTACTTTTATTTTCTTAATAGTATCATTTGAAGAACTCGACTTTAAAATTTTGGTGAAGTTCAGTTTATGTTTTTTCTTCCATTGCTTGTACTTTTGGTGTCATATCTAAGAAACCATTGCCTAATCCAAGATCATGAAGATTTATAACTTAGATTTCTTTCCAAGTATTTTATAAATTTAGCTTTTACATTAAAGTCTTTGATCTATTTAGAGTTAAGTTTTGTAGATGGTGTGTAATAGGGGTCCAGATTCATTCTTTTGTATGTGGATGTCCAATTGTCCCAGCAATGTTTGTTGAAAAATCTTTTCTTTCCTTCATTGAATTGTCTTGGCATCCTTGTTGAAAATCAATTGACCATAAGTCTGTTAGCTAGTGCTATAATTTGATTGTCTGAAGTCCTTTTAGAAAAAGCAATGGTTATACCTTTTAACTCCATGTCTAATTTAACTTGACTATTTTTATATTAACCTTCCTTCTAGTTAATGGTCTAATCTATTTATCTAGTTATTGAATTAATCTTTTCTTCCCTATCCCAAATGGGTCCCACTGGGCTAAAATCAAAGTGTCATTCCATAAACATGAATATGGGGGGGTGTCAGTGAGTTGCATTCCTTCTGGATGCTCTAGGGAAAAATGCATTGTCCTGCCTTATTCAGCTTTTAGAGGCTGCCCACATTCCTTGGTTCATGGCCCCTGTGAGTGCCAGCAATGGCAGATCGGGCCAGTATATCACTGCAAGCTTGCTTTGTGTCACAACTCCTTCTCTAACTCTGACTCTTCTGCCTTCCTATTCTACATTATAAGGACCTCTATGATTATATTGGGCCCACCCAGATAACCCAGGACGATCTCCCGATTTTAAGGTCAGCTGATAAGCAACCTTAATCCCATCTGCAACCTTCATTCTCCCTGCCATGAAACATAACATATTCATATTATCTGGGAACTAAAAGATGGACATCTTTGGAGGGGCCAATATTTTACAACAGGTGATAAAACTATTCTGAATGTCACTGCAATGGCAGATATATGATATATACATTTGTCAAAACCTATAGAACTTTACAGTAGCACAATAATGCCATCCCCGCCAAAGATGTCCACCTCTTAACCCCTGAAACCTGTAAACACGTTGCCTTACAAGGTCAGTGGACTTTCAGATATGATTAAGGTTAAGAACCTTGAGATGGAGAGAGTATCCTGGATTACCCAGGTGGGCCCAGTCCAGTCACATGAGTCCTTGAAAGCAGAGACCATTTCCCAGCTATGGGCAGAGAGAGATGTGATGGCAGGTCAGAGAGGTACAACATTGCTGGCTTTAAAGATTGTGGGGGGGAGGGGTTAGGGTGGCCACAGCAATGGAAAGTGGGCAACCTGTAAAAGCTGGAAAAGGCAAAGGAACAGATTCTCTGCTAGAGCCTTCAGAATTAAGTACAGCTCTGCCGACACCTTGATTTTAGGCTGGTGACAACATGTAGAACTGCTGACCCACAGAACTCTTAGATAATAAATTTGTGTTGTTTTTAAGCCATAAGTTTGTGGTAGTTTATTATAGCAGTAATAGATAAGTAAAAACACACAGTGAAAGGAGTGGACCTTAATGTATGCAAATTTTTTAAATGTCATTTACAAGGTCAATACCAGAATGGAATGCAAACTGTGACAGAAGGATCTAACTATGTTAAAAATGTATGAGATAACCCTCACCAAAGGAGATGGGGAGAAAAGGTTCTAAACTAAGTAACTTTAGAAATGAGTGGAGTCAGTAAGACTAAAGGCAAGAAAACCCACACATAAACATTGTATTCTAGTTGGTAAAGTTGTTTCTCAGTGGAGTACAGGTTGACAATTCTGTCAACCTATACACTATACATGTATACTGGATTTGAACAATGAAATAAATGGATAGAAGATGGTGGGAACAGGTTTCTCACTGTTGGAATGGGAGGTTATAGATAAGCAAGGAGGTGTGGCTAGAATGATCCATGTGGTGATGGATTAGAGTTGGAAATATCAGTATGTGTTCATCATTATGGAGTCAGATGGATACGTAGAGAAACACTTTTAGATATGTATGTATATACAGATCAGGAAACACACATATGTTTCTTTGTTCTGTCAACTGAGAGCATAAAAGACCATCTCAGTAGCAATGAGCACCCCTGACACCTGGATCTTGGTTTCTAATACCATTCTACAATAAAAAGGAACCAAGGCTCCTTGGAGAAATGGCTGATTCTAGAGCTGGGACAGGGAATAAGATGAGCCTGGAGCATCGTGTAGTTCTAGGAAGTAAAGAATGCTCTCAAAAAAGAGTAGTGATGGGAGTCTGTCAAGGGGACACACAACTGAGAGAGCTCCTGTGGCCAAAGCTGGAACAATTTGGGCAAATCAAAATAAAGTAGTATTAGCTGCTAACCCAGAGTGTAAATTATTATAAATATCCATGAGTCCATATGGACAAAAATAAATATTGAATAAACAAATAGGGGAGAATAGACAAATCTCTAAGCAGAAGAATTTAAAGTCATTTATGTTGATACTTCACTCTCAAGGTAGAATGTAACTCCTCACTCCTTCATTGTAGGTTGCACATAGTGACTTCCTTCCAAAGAGTACATTGTAGAAGTGGGAGAGGGGAGAATGGCTTTATAATAGAGAGACCTGACAAACACCACCCCAGCCGGGTGGCCAAGGTCAGCACAACAGTGATCAGAGTCATCTGTTCCGTGAGCAAGGTGTTAGTTGGAGAGGGAAAAAAAAGTCTTCTTGAGAACATGCTCCCTTAAAATGAGATAATATATATTTGCATGTGTGTGTAAATTTGTTGAAAAAGGACTGGAAGAACACCAATTCTTTAATAGGGCAGTGATGAGAAGGATGAAGAGAGACTTAATTTTTTGTTTCCAGATACTTCTGCTTTGTTTAAATTTTGTACAGTGAGAGTGCATTCATACCATCTATCTGTTAACTACTTAATGGTACAACTCTGATTCTATTGATCAATGTGTCCATTTTCACATGTGCTACTCACACAGGAGAATACACTCTAAGTGCCGTGCTCTGGCCATGATTAGTGAAGCCAGTCGCATCTCTATGTCAGCACTAATTTGCTAGAATGTTTTTTCCCTGCAGTAGGTGTTATTGGCAGCCCGAACGCCTTCTCTGAGTGGCCCGTCGCATAGTGCGAGTAGTACACAGCTTTCCCTAAGTGTCAACCTAAAGCAGTGTCTGTCTGTCCATACCATAGCTTGCCTCCTATGCCGCTTTTCCATTTGCTGTCCCTAAGTTGTATCCTTTATAATAAAACAGTAAACTTAAGTGTTTTCCTGAGTTCTGTGAGCCATTCTAGCAAATTATGGAATCCGAAGAAAGGATTGTGGTGACCTTAATTTATAGCAGGTTGGTCAGAAGTACGGGAGGCCCAGGATTGCAGCTAACATCTGATGTAGGGCAGTCTTGTGAGACTGAGCTCTTTAACTTATAGGATCTGATGCTAACTCCAGGAAGATAGTGTCAAGATCGAATTGAAGTATTGGATACGCAGTTGGTATTGGAGAATTAGAGAATTGGTTGTTGGTATTGGAAAACACCAGTATTTGCATTTCAGATTTCTGGGTTTTTAACTTATTTCTATATCAGCTGACACATTTTATGTCAACTATAAATTCTTTGAAATTTATCAGTGTTTAAATATTTCCCAATTCATTCTGTAAATTTTCCATACTTTTAGTGGTATTATAATCAAATAAATGCATGATGTTCTTTAACTATTAATATGTAGATCTTAAATTGGACTGAAATAATATTATATGACTATAAATAAGTTTCTGTTGAATGTAATTCCTCTTTCCAGTAATACTTTTACTGATTAACACTTGTACCTTCTATTTGCTTGCATTGAGCAGGAGGTTGGTCATTTAAAGTTCAGTTTGATGACATTGAGGCTAGAAGATGTTGCTGATGGCTGTTCAAAAAAATTTTTTTTTTTTTTGAGAGAAAGAGTCTTGCTTTGTTGCCTTGGCAGGAGTGCAGTGGCATTAGCCCAGCTCACAGCAACCTCAAACTCCTGGGCTCAAGTGATCCTCCTGCCTCAGCCTCCTGAGTAGTTGGGACTACAGGCGTGCACCACCATGCCTGGCTAATTTTTTTCTATTTTTAATAGAGACAGTTGTCTTGCTGTTGGTCAGGCTGAGGTGTAGTGGTGCAATCATAGCTCATAGCTCTCTGTGACCTTGAACTCCCATGCTCAAGCAATCCTCCCGCCTCAGCCTCCCACAGTGCTAGGATTACATGTGTGAGCCACCATGCCCGGCCAGAAACTTTTTTAAAGTTTTTAAGCAGCACACTTTACTATTGGCCACAATTAAAGCATTGTGATATAGAATGCCTATACTATCCAGCAAAGTCTAGTCACATTTTATTTGTAACCCATCAGTGGATTTCAGTCTAATTCATTTTTTTTTACTTTTCTTATGTAATGAGATATGATCCTCTGAAATACAGGCTCCACCTGTCTTTTTCAGTATCTTCTACCCTTCTCATGAAGTTATACACACTTGACAAACTGGTTCTTTAATTATGTAGCCACCAGTCATTTCTTCTTATCTAATAGAAGTTACTATCTTGCCGATTCTTCTCTTGGAACTTAGTGTCAGAGCTATTCTAAGAATCAGATGATTGGCCGGGCGCTGTGGCTCACGCCTGTAATCCTAGCTCTTGGGAGGCGGAGGCGGGCGGATTGCTTAAGGTCAGGAGTTCAAAACCAGCCTGAGCAAGAGCGAGACCCCGTCTCTACTATAAATAGAAAGAAATTAATTGGCCAACTGATATATATATAAAAAATTAGCCGGGCATGGTGGCGCATGCCTGTAGTCCCAGCTACTCGGGAGGCTGAGGCAGGAGGATCGCTTGAGCCCAGGAGTTTGAGGTTGCTGTGAGCTAGGCTGACGCCACGGCACTCACTCTAGCCTGGACAACAAAGTGAGACTCTGTCTCAAAAAAAAAAAAAAAAAAAAAGAATCAGATGATTTCCTTTTAATGTGTGCGGGTTCTCATCGCAACATAATGTGGTTAGTTCCAACGTTTTCTTGAACTTTTTTCGGTAAGCCATCCACCACCACAGCTCTCACAAAGTAAGTACTTGATATTTTTGTTGAATGCATAAATAATTACTTATGCATCTTGAAATCTGTTACTGTTAGATATTCACGATGTCAAACGGCTGAAACCTGGCTACCTAGAAGCTACTGTGGACTGGTTTAGAAGATACAAGGTTCCTGATGGAAAACCAGAAAATGAGTTTGCTTTCAATGCGGAATTTAAAGATAAGGTAATGTGTCATTCAGAACTTTACCTTTAGGCCTATTTGTGTTGAGACTTATAATTTAGCTGTATTATAACCATCTAAAGATGCATTAAACAAAAGTCTAAAGACATAAGATAGTCTTGGCATTTTTGTATTCTTTTAAATGTTCTCCCATTTTTAACCAATGAAAGTAATTCAGGGCCAGGCACGGTGGCTCACACCACCATCCCAGCTCTTTGGGAGGCTGAGGTGGGAGGATCACTCGAGGCCAGAAACTCAAGACCAGCCTGGGCTACATAGTAAGACCCTGTCTCTACAAAAAATTAAAAAAACTAACTGAGCATTATGGCATGAGCCTGTAGTCTCAGCTACTTCGGAAGCTGAGGTGGGATGATTGCTTGAGCCCAGGAGTTCAAGATTACAGTGAGCTATGATTGCGCCACTGAAAGAAAGTGACTCAAAAAAGACAAAGTATCACGATTTGGGAAAATGTTGATAATAGGAAAAGAACTCCTTTCTATCATTATAATGCATCTCTTCAAATTATAGGACTTCACAATGGATATTATTAAAAGCACTCACGACCATTGGAAAGCATTAGTGACTAAGAAAACAGATGGAAAAGGAATCAGTTGGTAAGTGTTAACTCTTCTTTGCAAGTTTAACAAACAAAGCAAACTCCAAAGGTTTTAATAATCACAAAACACTTAGATACAGCAGTGCCCCCCATCTGTTGTTTCACTTTAAATGGTTTCAGTCACTTGAATCAACCTTTGTTTGAAAATATTAAATGGAAAATTCCAGAAATAAACAATTAATAAGTTTTAAATTGCATGTCATTCTGAGTAGCATGATAAAATCTCACGCTTCCTGCTCTGTCCTACCTAGTGTGTTAGTCATCCCTTTGTCCAGCATATCCGTGCTTTATAGGCTACTGACCCGTTAGCATCTTAGGAGCCATCTTTGTTGTCAGATTGAAAAGATATAGCATATGTAGGGTTTGGATGATCTGCAGTTTCAGGCATCCACTGGGGATCTTTGGAACGTATCCCCTGCAGATAAGCGGGGATTACTATTGATTTTGTCAGTCAGCGTTCAGGTGAGTGGGAAGGTAAATACATGAACTAAAAAAGTGCCCATAAGATACTTCCTGAACAAGTACAAACTAAAACTATAAAGAAAGAAGACAGCAAGATCAGAGCTCTGTGAGGGTAGCTAGGCATGCTGCTTCGTGCCTGTAAATCCCAGCACTTTGGGAGGCTGAGGTGGGAGGAGAACTTGAGGCAAGGAGTTCAAGACCAGCCTAAACAACATAGGCCCAATCTCTACAAAAAAACAGAAAACTTAGCCAGGCATTGTGGACCTCGCCTGTAGTACCAGCTGCTTGGGAGACTGAGGCAGGAGAATTGCTTAAGCCCAGGAGTTTGAGGTTGCAGCGAGCTGATGACACTCTGGCCTGGATGACAGAGTGAGACCCTATATCAAAAAAAAAAGGATCATATGTTTTATGATTTTTTTAAATTTAACACTATATTATAAACATTTCCCCATGTTATTAAAAATGTAATATTTTTATAATATAGCATTCCATCTTTATATAATATTCCATTTTACGGATAAACCTTTTTTTACTGATTTTTTTTTTTTTTTTTTTCTTTTGAGACAAGAGTCTTGCTTTGTTGCCCAGGCTAGAGTGAGTGCAGTGGCATCAGCCTAGCTCACAGCAACCTCAAACTCCTGGGCTCAAGCAATCCTGCTGCCTCAGCCTCCCGAGTAGCTGGGACTACAGGCATGCGCCACCATGCCCGGCTAATTTTTTCTTTTTTTTTTTTCTCCAAATTTGCTTTATGTAATTGGGTGGATATAAATTAATAAACAGAAATTTAAGCAAGATACATGTAACAATTTAATGGACCTGATAATCTAATTTCTTTCAAATTTATCTTGAAGTCTTTCCATCATGGGGCTCAGAAGAAAATTAACCAACATATGGATACTACGGTTGAATGTCAAATCTACAAAGCACTTCTAAATTCTTCTATAATGCAATTATGACGAACCTTCACGATACTTGAATTTTGTATGTAGAAAAGTGTTAGAGTCAAATATCCAACTCAATATAAAATAATGAGAAGAAACTTCTGATTTGTTAGATTGAAACTGCTTCTCCTTTTGCTAATGAATGATTTTTAGCTATAATATCACTGAGCTCAACAAATAAGTCACCTTTGAGTACATAAGGAAAAATCAACACATGCTAAATGGATAAAACATTACTACTACATCTTTACTAAACCAGCTCTACCTCTAACACTTTAGAAGCTTAGAGATTTAAAGTATTCTTACAGTAACTGCAAGAAAAAGATAAAGGAGAAATTCCTTCTTTTTTAAGATCACAACTATGAAGTCATGTGGTTATACAAATTCTGCATTTTTGTGCAAAACATGAAACACATTTATCTTTATTCTCACTGCTTAGTCTTATCAGTAAGCTAGCAGGACTTAATAGATACCTTTCAAAGAAACAGAGACTGAGATGTGTTTTATATAACATCAATAACCTTAGCACTACAGTAATGAGAGATGCAGTATCCTTTTGCTATGGTTCAAGATAAGAGGAGGTCAAAGGAAAGAGAAAAAATCAAAATTGTTACAACTGAGAAGCTACTTCTCTTTAAGTTTCACCATGGTGCCACCTTCATTTTGTACATAAACATGGTGGCATAATTCAAGCTCAATAAATCAAAATTCTTAATATTTAAAATTTACCTTGACTTTCAATTATCACCATATTAACAACCAAAATAATTAGATAAAACACATAGGAAAGAGTAATGTTAAACCCCACTTTACTAGAGTTGGTTTCTTGACACATTAACTCATTTTTTATAGAAAAGGGATAGTGCATCTCGGTTTGCTTACAAGCTAGGAGATCACTTTGAATTCTGCATTTCCTAACTGCAAACGGAATATAGCACTTATAACAGGTTATAAATAAACCGGTTTTCAAGCATAGAGCCAGCCCCAACGATAATAATACACTATTTAAAAAGACCTAAGGCAATGAATTCCATTTCCAATGGAAAAAAAGAACTGTGCAAACAAGCTTAAAACTACTTTTTTTGTGCCAGTGTTATAAAATGTAGCTTTTAATAAAACCTTGACCCAAATGTCAGCAACTTGAGAAAAGAATTTGGGTGGTAGGGCAAAGAAAAAAGTTATTTCATTTAGGAAAAATAACCACTATCTTTTCCTAATCTTCAACACACACAATTTAAACATATACAGCTGCTGTAACACTTTACACAATTCCTATGTACTGGAGCAATAAGATCTAAATACAATTATATTTTTAAACACTGGGTCAAGGCTTTACATAAAAATACCCGGCTAATTTTTTCTATATATATTAGTTGGCCAATTAATTTCTTTCTATTTATAGTAGAGATGAGGTCTCGCTCTTGCTCAGGCTGGTTTCAAACTCCTGACCTCAAGCAATCCACCCGCCTTGGCCTCCCAGAGAGCTAGGATTACAGGCATGAGCTACCTCGCCCGGCCCTGATTTTTTAATTGACATAATAATTATACATATTCATGGGATATATAGTGATGTCTTAATATGTATATATAATGATCAGATCAAGGTAATTAGCATATCCATCATCACAAACATCATTTCTTTGTGTTGGGAATGCTCAATATCGTCTTCCTAGCTATTTGAAACTGTATAATATATTATTGTTAACTATGGTTATACAGTGTTTATAGAACACTAGGACTTATTCCTCCTATTTAGCTGTACTTTTTTATCCTTTAACAAATCTCTCCCTATTCCTTCCTTACCCCTACCCTTCTCAGCCTCTATTATCCTCTATTCTACTTTTTCATAAGCCATTTTTAATAACTCCTTATTGCTGGACATTTTGGTTATTTCCAATATGATAGACATATTTGTAAATCATTTTAGTCTTGGACTAGATTTTTAGAGGCAAAATTTCTCTGTTAAAGCCTATGACCTTAAAGGTTTTGGATACTATTTACTAGATTATTTTTCAGAAATGCTGAACCAGTTATTATTCCTGCCAGGAGTGTCAGTTTCAGATTTCTCATCAGCAGTATAGGAACTGATTTTTTTTTTTATTGTTGTTCATTTTTTCCAATTAGGAAAGGTATGTTTCTCATTTTAATTTGCATTTCTCAGCTATTTCGGTGAGAATTATAAAACAGATTCTTAAATCTGAACTTGCTGGCTGGATGCGGTGGCTCATGCCTCTGGGAGGCCAAGGTGGGAAGATCAGTTGAGCTAAGGAGTTTGAGACCAGCCTGAACAAGAGTGAGACCACATCTCTACTAAACAAAAAAAATTAGCTGGGCATCATGGTTGTGCCTGCAGTCCCAGCTACTTGAGTGGCTGAGGCAAGAGGATTGATAGAGCCCAGGCGTTTGAGGTTGCAGTGAGCTACAATGACACCACTGTATTCTACCCAGGTGACAGAGCGAGACTCTGTCTCAAAAATGAAAAAATAAAGAATCTGAACTTGTTAAGATACTTGAGGCCAGGTGCAGTGGCTCACTCCTGTAATCTAAGCACTTTGGGAAGCTGAGGCAGGAGGATTGCTTGAGGCCAAGAGTTTAAGACCTGCCTAGGCAACATATTGGGACTCCATCCCTAAAAAAAAAAAATTTTTTTTTTAATTAGCCATGCATGGTGGTGAGTGCCTGTAGTCCCGGCTACTCAGGAGGCTGAGGCAGGAGGATTGCTTGAGCCCAGGAGTTCAAGATTGCAGTGAGGTATGATCATGCCACTGCACTCCAGCCTGAGTGACAGAGGAAGATCCTGTTTTAAGACAAACAAACAAAATACTTTAATAAAATTGACCATAAGAATAGTTGTACTTTGCCACAATAAATTATCAGAATATTTAAGTGAGAAAGCTTTCAACTAAACCAAACTTAATTGTCATCTGATCAAACATCTCTAACTTACTTATTTTTTTAACTCTTGAGAGAATTTTTTCTTATGACTTCTCTCGTTTCATTTAATAGCATGAATACAACAGTGTCTGAGAGCCCCTTCAAGTGTGATCCCGATGCTGCCAAAGCCATTGTGGATGCTGTACGTAAAAGTTTCCTTTAAAAAGAAAATACCTGGTGGCTAAAATATGGTGCTAAGTTGGGAGAAGTACTTGTTTCAACAAATATTTGAGTACCTTCAATGTGTATATTACTGTGTCTTGAAAGACTATAAAGTCAAGACTATAAAGTCTTGAAACTAGAACCATAAACACATACAAGTAGACATTTGAGGGGAAAAGCTGAGGAGTGGTCCTAGTCAATCAATCATGGTAGTGTAATTTGTAAAAATCAAAATGATTCCAGAATATACCAGGTAACCCAAGTGCCTATTACCTATCATAAGCCATTTTCCACAAAAGAACCAGTGGGAATTTACTTGACTTGGTTATAGCAAGGACTAAGGAAGTTATCAAATTTTGGGTACCATTACAGGAATGGTTTATAAGACTTTCATGTGAGGTAGTAAACTATTAAAAAGCAATCATGTTGTTTCTGTACTATCTTTAATGATCTGATTTGGATTAACCAAAGGACTGAACTAGATCACCTTAAATTATTTTCATTTACAATATTAAATAAGGAAAGCAAAAGAAAATTAGGTCTGACTTTTTCCTGCCCCATAAATGGGATATTACAAGGAAAAAAGAACAATGTAACAACGAAGTCAGTACATTTAGAATTATCTTTCTTTATGTATGAATCCTGACAAAGTTGAGATAAATAAGAACAATTGGAAGGAAAAGCCAGTGGCTAACTGTTATAACTTTTCAGTGAGAACACTTTGCCCGTATTTTACATATGGGTATATATATAAAATCATTATGTATGCATAAGTCTTTTTATTTTTTTATTTAAAAAAAAATTTATTATTTTCCTGTGTATCATTAAAAGTCAAGAGGCTGGAATTTATTAGCATCTCTTAGCAGTAGAGCAAACCTTACATTGTTCTATATGTTATAAGTTATTTTTAGAGCCTAAAAGTTGGGATAGTTTTCTGTTCAGATTCTTTCAAATTTTTGTCAGCATACTTTTAAGCTTTTCCCCCCCCCCCAGGATTAGACTGATATATTTTAATATTTTATTTTAGCTACCACCACCATGTGAATCTGCCTGCACAGTACCGACAGATGGTAAGATTCCAGTAAAATTACATTAAAAATTACATATATATATGGGGGGATTATGTATATCAACTTTATCTTTAATTGACAATCAGTTGTATATATTTATGGGGTACATTGTGATGTTTTGATATATGTTTGCAATGTGGAATGATTAAATCAGACTAGTTAACAAATCTGGCACCTTACATACTTATCTTTTTTTTTGTGGCGAAAACATTTAAAATCTATTGTAGCAATTTTTGACATATACAGTGCATTATTATTTGTTGTGGCCACCATTCTGTGCAGTAGATCATCAAAGTTTGTTCTTCCTATCTGTCTGAAACTTTGTACCCTTGGATCAATATGTCCCCTTCCCCCATTCTCCAGTCCCTGGCCACCGCCATTCTACTCTCTACTTCCATGAGTCCAGCTTTTTAAGATTCCACATATAAGTGACATCATGCAGTATTTGTCTTTCTGTGCCTGACTTATTTCACTTAGCAAAATGTCCTCCAGGTTCCATGTCATATATATATTTTTTAACGTACCACATACATATGAAGAGAGAGAAGGAAGGGGAGAAGAGAAACATTTTTAGAGTTCTGTAGTGTACTTGGGAAGAAAGATAGGCTGCTACATACCACCTTCAGTGCCACACTCCATCATAGTAGTTCCCCACCTGTGACCCACTGTACTCCTGTGAGTTCCATGGACATGCCCCGAGGACACTGGGAGGAACCCCGAGGGGGCTGGGCTCTGCATCCCCATCTGGCCACAGGCTGCTTCACCCAAAAAACAGTTGTCTCCCACTTTAGATGTTAGAATTCTCTGTAAGGTTTTTCTGGTAAGAAAAGGGTTCTGCCACTTTAAAAACAAGTTTGAAAATTACACTATACAATAGCATCAAGAGTAAGGACACTGAAAAGAAAACACTGACAAGTTATCTGCCTTTACTGCTTCAAAGCTTTCTATGTATGTATGTTTGTTTTAAGGTAATTCATTCATAGTAGGATCCATTAAAGTAAGTACATTAGTCTTTGTTCTATGTTGGGTGCAATTTTTTTTAACAGAGAATCTGATTTGTTTTTCTTTTCTCTGAATGCAGTGGATAAATGGTTCCATCACCAGAAAAACTAATGAGATTTCTCTGGAATACAAGCTGATATTGCTGCATCCTATTCGTCTGGAAGTATTAGATGTAAAAGTAGTAGCTTTTCAAAGTTTTAAATACATAGAACTCATCTAATGAAAGCAAATTCTGCTGTGACCAACCCAATATATTCAGAATGTTATCAGTCTAAAGCGTTTTTCATATCTCCACTAAGATAACTGTAGCACATGCTTAAATATGAAACAGTTGTAATTTGGGAGTCATTTGTGAATAGATATACAAGAAGAGCACATATGGATGTATATGTTTACTATGTGTTAGGAAATAAAATTATTTTGCTGAAACTTGGTTTAGGGTATTTTTATTTTAATCTGAAGCCAACATTACCAAGTAAGTATGGGTACTTTTTGGTGTTTGTTTTCTATTGATAGTATTATAATTCAATTTTATAATTATTAGATAAAAACTAACATTATTTTTAGGAACCTGAGAGTAAAATTATAATTATAGTACTCTTAAAACTATGCTCAAGTACTCTTATAGTACTCTTAAAACTATGCCTAAGTCCTGGCATCACATTCTAAACCAAAGCTTTTTAATTTATATCATAGTAGCAGAAAGTACAATGTTGCTCACCCTTTGAAGTTATATATTAATAGTTATTTTTTTACTTTTTTAGTCAACTAATTGGACCCTTAAGTTATTTACATTATATTCTAAGGTATCAACCAAAATAGCTTTGTGGTTAAATTCATGGTGTTTGGAGCTGGACACACCTGAGTTTGAATCCTGGCGCATCTTACTAGCTCTGTAACCTTAAGTCAGGCACCAGCTACTCAACTTCAGTTCCCTCATCTGTACAACAGACATCATTCATGTAATGGCATGTGATAAACATTCAGATTTTTACAATTGAAATTTTTATTGAGGTGATTATAGATTCACATGCAACTGTAAGAAGTAATATAGAGATTTTTCTGTATACCTTGTCTAGTTCCCCCCAAAAATAACAGTTGTAAAACTATAGTATATAGTATACCAGGACATTGACTTTATACAATCCACCAATCTTATTAAGATTTCTCAGTTTTGCTTGTATTAATATTTGTGTATTATATTTTTCTATAAAACTGTTCTGTACAGTTTTATTTTTTTTAAGAGACAGGGTCTAGCTCTACCACCCAGACTGGAGTGCAGTAGCCTGATCATAGCTCACTGCAGCCTCGAACTTGTGGGCTCAAATGATCCTCCTGCCTCAGCCTTCTGGGTAGCTGGGACTACAGGTGTACTTCACCATGCCCAGCTGATTTTTTTATTTTCTGTAGAGACAGGGTCTTGCTATGTTGTCCAAGCTGGTCTTGAACTCTTGGGCTCAAGTGATTCTTCCACCTCATCCTCCCAAGGTGCTGGATTACAGGCGTGAGCTACCATGCCTGGCCTTGTTCTGTACAGTTCAGTCACCTGTGTAAGCTTAAGTTCAACCACCTGTGTAAGCTTAGACACAGTTTAGACAGAAATACTGGAACTGAACAGTTTAGACACCAATGATCCCTCATGTTGCCCTTTGGTAACCATACCCACCTCTTTCCTGTCCTTGCCACACCTCCATCCTTAATCTCTGGCAACCATTAGTCTATTCTCCATTTCTCTATAATTTTGTCATTTCAAGAACAAACAGAATCAGTAATTTATAACCTTTAGGGATTGCCTCTTTTTTTTACTCAGCATTAATTCCCTGGAGTTCATTCAAGTTTGCTGTATGTATCAATAATTCATTCCTCTGTACTGCTGAGTACTGTCACATGGTATGTATGTATCATGATTTGTTTTACCTGTTGAAGGACATCGGGGCTTCTCTAGTTTTTGGCTATTACAAGTACGGCTGCTCTGAACATTTATAAACATGTTTTTGTGTCAACACAAAAAATTTTCTTTCAGATAAATCTCTAGCAGTGTAATTGCTGGATCACATGATACATCATGATACATGCATGTGTTTAGTTTTTTTGTCATTGTCTTGGGTTTTTTTTTTTTAGGGTCTTGCTCTGTTCTCTGGGCTAGAGAGCAGTGGTGTGACCATAGCTCACTGCAACCTCAACCTCTGGGCTTAAGCAATGTCCCCACATTGGCCTCCCAAAGAGCTAGGATTACAAGCGTGAGCCACTGTACCTGGCCACATGTTTAGATTTATAAAGAACTACCAAATTGCTTTAGGGAATGTGTGCAAAGGACCTTGCTCATTGGCAGTGTCATAGTGGGTGTGTGGTAAAGGCTGTTTGTAGTTGCGATCTCAACAACTCTTGAATTTAATCAGTGCGTTTTTTCCAGATAAGGGAACCTGAAGCGTTGGCTGGTTGTGCAAAGGGTCTGAACGAGAGCTCCAGTCACTCATCATCACTGAGCCCAGGCCTGCATGTGCTGCAGCTCTAACAGCGATTATGTCCAATCTGATGAGCATATTTGCTCTAAAAGGACCTAACTTGTGCTTTTGCACGTAATGTTCTTTACATTTAGAAAAAGCTGCTCCTACTGCTTTCTGGGATTGTGTAGGCAGAAGGGAATTTGCTTTTACATTGGCAAGAACGCTCTGCAAATTGCTTCATGATGGGAAAGTGAGAGTTATAAAAGTGAATCAATTGCCACATAGTTTACTGTTGCCTCTGTTTGTCTTTGGAATCTTTCCCTTAATTATTACAAAACCTTGAAATTAACAGGAAACATTCACCAGGAATAAGAGTAAGCAGTGAGCATCACAAGATTATGTAGCAATCTGAATTTGAAAAGAAGCCTGAGAGCAATTTGGCAATATCTCAAACATTTAAATTCATACTTAGCCTCTGACTCAGCAATTCTACTCTAAGAGTTCTGCAGAACAGTCAACCAGACACACAGTATATATGGCAGCTTTGTTTATAATGGCAAAATCTGGAAAAGTATCTAAATGTCCCATAGAGGAATGGCTGAATCTCTTCATATCATGCAGCAGTTAGAGTGAGGTCACTGCATGGGCCGATATGGAAAATATGTTCAAAATTTAAGTGAACAGAAAGTTGTATTACTCTGTAGTGACAAGTGATGTCTGTGGGGCCTAATCCAGCCTGTTGCCTGTTTTGTAAATAAAATTTTATTGGAAGACAGCCATACCCATCCATCTCTGAGTCGTCTGTGACTGCCTTCCATCTACAGTGGAGATTCAGTAGTTGGGACAGAGACCATATGGCCTGAAAAGTCAAAAATATTTACTACTTGTCAGTTTACAGAAGACATTTGCTAATCCCTGCTCTATCCTATGATCCTGTTTGTATGTTTTACAAAGAGAGCATTGGGAGGAAAGAGATATATCAATGGACATGTTTCTATGAACATAGACAATTTCTGCAGGGAAAACCCAAAACCACAGTTAACAGTGATTACCTTTGGCGGGTGGGAATACAGAGTAAGCAAGGAAGAGGGGGTGGGGGCAGAGAGATTCCCTCTACTTTATAAGCTTCAATATTCTTTGAATTATTTTTCTAAAAGCATGTACAGTATACCTTATTTTAAAAATATTTTTAAATAAAATTTTAAAAAATTGGCCGGGCGTGGTGGCTCATGCCTGTAATCCTAGCACTCTGGGAGGCCGAGGCGGGTGGATTGCTCGAGGTCAGGAGTTCGAAACAAGCCTGAGCAAGAGAGATACCCCGTCTCTACTATAAATAGAAATTAATTGGCCAACTAAAAATATATAGGAAAATTAGCCGGGCATGGTGGCACATGCCTGTAGTCCCAGCTACTCGGGAGGCTGAGGCAGAAGGATTGCTTGAGCCCAGGAGTTTGAGATTACTGTGAGCTAGGCTGACGCCACGGCACTCACTCTAGCCTGGGCAGGTATGCGAGACTCTATCTCAAAAAAAACCAAACAAATAAATAAAATAAAAATTATCTGGGCATGGTGATGTGTACCTATAGTCCAGCTACTCAGGAAGCAGAGACAAGAGGATCGCTTGAGCCCCAGAGTTGCAGGTTGTAGTGAGCTATGATCATGCCGCTGCACTCTAGCCTGGGCAACAGAGCAAGACCCTGTTTTTAATAAAAAAGAGAATATCAAATGCACACCAATGGAGGTGTTTAGCACAGCCAATGACAGAAGGGCTCCCAGCTCAAGGCAGTCTTTCTCCAAGTGGTCCCTGAACCACCTGAGATATTTGTTTAAACAAAAAAAGAGAGAGACTTACTGAATCAACTGTTAGGGCCTGGGCTCTGGAATCTAATTTAGAATCAGTTTCCCAGGTGATTCTAACACACCCCAATGTTTGAAATCACTACTCCAGTAATAAATGCCAGAGATCAAAGAACGATTTCTCAGCAGGCTTAGTATTATGTAATTAGTGTGAGATGATCCAGCAAATGTCTGTCTACAGTAACAGCAACAACAATAGCTCCCATTTATTTAACGTGCACTTCCTACAAGTCAGGCCCTGTGCTGTGGGCTTTCTGTGCTTCAACTTGTTTAATTCACTTAGCAATATGGAGCCAAGTGTTACCATGAGGAACATGACCCCCAGGAAGGTTTAGGTGACCTGCTGAAGTCTCTGAGTACCTAGTTTGGGCCTGGCAGTAGGCTGGAAATGTGGGTGAAAGAGACCATCCTAGCCCTGCGGCACCCCATAGTGACAGATTGGTCTTCCTCTTCTTTGTGTTGTTCACCTGGCAAGCCACATGATGCTGGTTTAATATTGTGAAGTCATCTCAAGAAACTAACCAGCAGGGTCACCTTCTTCACACAACTCCCACACCTGCAAAACAAGGGGCTTGACTCGGGGCCCCTGGTAGGCGTCTTCCAGCTCCAACATCACACGCCCCTGGCTTAGAGCGGACTTGTCACTCTCTTTGTAGTGTGGATGTTCCAATGTAACAAGTGGCTCCCTGCTGCTGCCCCTGAGAACCCGGGGCCTCTGTTCTGTCCTCCTGTCCTTCCCTGTTGAGATGGGCAGAGTTGCTGTCCCTCATTCCTGCTTAATGTCTATTTCCTGGCGGCCTTCTCCTCCCAGCTCGTTAACATGAATCATGACTACAGAGCTTGGGTCCCTCGCTAGTCTGCCAGCTCCTCACAAGCAGGGGCCATCCCATATCTATGCCCAGGTTGTCCAGCACTGTGCAAGTCCATAATAGCAACTCAGTTAATACCTTCTGGTTGTTTCTCAAGTGACTTTTCAAACAGGACCGCAACTGCTCGATTCCACAAAGGTTCTGCGTGGGCGTCAGTGTGGAGTGACTTGTGGCTTTCCACACTAGAATTCCTACACCTCTCAGGGGCACAGCCTGTGCCAAGAGGGACTAAAGCCACAGGGTAGACACCATGTAAAACCCTGGGGCTTCAATTTTACTGAGGAGTGAATAATTACAAGGATTTTAATAGGTTATAAGGCACAGATGTGGTGTCGTTTTAAATGCCCTTTTTTCATGAATTTGGAAGGGAAAGCATGCACTTTTCAGGGCAACCTGCTGTGTGTTGCTGCTGTCTTATGGCTGTGCCACCAGAGCCCTGGAGTCCAAGTTGAGAGCACTGTGGGGAAGAGCTCTGCGCTGGGTGTCCTGAGACCCGTGTGCTGGCTCTGGCCCCCTGTGACACTGGGTAGGTCTTTTCACCTCTCTGGTCCTCAGTCTCCTCATTTTGTATAACAAGGTAGTGGGCTCCTACCTTGCTCATATATTTTAACAAGGAAGATGTCTTGCCTCTATGATTGTGATATAGTCCAGTACAGCAGGATGCAGTGGGGAAAAAAAAAACCTTTTCTGCCACTGAAAGGGACAAAATCGGTGTTTGGGAGACTGACTAAGGCTCTACCCACATTTGCATGATTCTGAAACTGCAGACCACAGAGATCGGTCACGACCATTTGCTGTGTCGGGATGTGTTCTTAGCTTATCTCAGAGGATGTGGCACTGCAAGGTGGGACCTCTTTAGGATGTCGCGCTGTGGCCCGCTGTGGCTTTGCCTCCCCACTTGCTGCCGCAGGATAGTTTGCAGCGACAGAAAGTTAAAGGTTGTGCTCAAAAGTTACAGGAACCAGAACAAGTCCCCAAGCATGAGGAGGGCACCGTTGGGGTCCCAGTCTAGTGCTCGGGCTTCGTCCTCAGTTACTGGTGTGCGATCTCTCCAAGTAGGACCTGCAAAGGAATCTGCTGGAAAGGTTTGAGGAGGAAAGGCTAAGTGGGAGAATTGGGCTCTCTTCTTTTTAAACAAACTCTGGTTCCTGAGGAACAGCAGAGGGGAGCAGATTTGGTGTTTGGGTGACTTTGTAGAACATAACTACTGCAAGTCACCAGGATCAACTATATGTTCATGCACATACGTTTGTGTATGTATGTATGTATGTTTATAAAGCAAATTAGGGAAACTGACTTACACCTTTGTAACCTGTTATTTTAACTTAATGTGTGAATTTTTCTTCATTTATAAAATAGTCAAAATTGGTCGGGTGTGGTGGCTCACGCCTGTAATCCTAGCACTCTGAGAGGCCGAGGCGGTAGGATAGCTTGAGGTCAGGAGTTTGAAACCAGCCTGAGCAAGAGCGAGACCCCATCTCTACTATAAATAGAAAGAAATTAATTGGCCAACTAATATATATAGAAAAAAATTATCCGGGCATGGTGGTGCATGCCTGTAGTCCCAGCTACTCGGGAGGCTGAGGTAGATGGATTGAGCCCAGGAGTTTGAGGCTGCTGTGAGCTAGGCTGATGCCACAGCACTTACTCTAGCCTGGGCAACAAAGCAAGACTCTGTCTCAAAAAAAAAAAGTCAAAATTATGTGAAATGACTCAGACAATTAATTACATAACGAACATATGTAACAGATCACTTATCCAATCTTCTGTAATTTGCCTTTTGGCTTATTTCCAATTTCCTCTGATTTTAAATAATGCTGCAAGGGGTGAACGTCTTTATAACAAGTCTCAGAAAATGTCTCTGATTTTTTTCCTGAGGAAAAATTCCCAGAAGTGGAAAGGCAGGGTCAATGGATATACACGTTTACAAAGATTTAGACATGCTAAATTGCCCTCCAGAAAGGCCTTGCCAGTTTGTTTTCCTGACAGCTGCTTATGAGAGTGCCCCAAATCTCAGGGTTTTGAACACAATAAAAACCGAAAACCTATTAGCTTATTAAAGGTACTTTTCCCCTCCTCCTATCAATGCTTAACTGACCCCAAAAGGATGCACAAACCTTGCACTTCTCAAACTCCAGCATGCATCGGAGTTACCCGGAGAGCTTGTTGGAACCGATTGCTGGGCCCTTCTAACTTCCTAGATACGCGGTGAACCTGAGAGCATGTGCTTCTAACAGGCACGCAGGTGGAGCTAGTCTCTGGACTGCGTTTGGAGAATGCTATGCCAGGGAGAGACTTTCCGGGTTCATGACAAAGACTGAACATTTTCTATGGAAGCTGCAGTCTGTACTGAGAATTCTGCTAAGTGATCTGTCTTACTCTGTTCTGTGAATATTGCTTCCCGCTGACCCTCCAGCAGCAGAGTGTGGACTTGATAAGCTTTCCGATAGCTAGTAAGCACGCGCTCCAAGTTGACCCTGTGCTGGCACTGGGCTAAGAGCTGGAGTACCAAGTACTATATAGATCATTCCAGTCTTTTCCCCTTGCTTATCTATAACTTCCCACTCCAACAGTGAGAAACCTGCTTCCGCCATCCATTTGTGTAATTGCTAAATTCCAGTATACACAGTGGTTTCCTGATTGTTGACATGTACGCCTGTGGGAAGCAACTTTATCAACGAGAGTACAGTTCTCATGTACAGTTCCCTTTGCTTTTAGTCTGACAGACTCCACTCATTTCCAGAGTTACTTAGTTCAGCAGTTTTCTACCTACCCCTTTTAATAAGGTTCTTACATTATAGTTACATTGTTTTTTGGGTTTTTTTTTTTTTGAGACAGAGTCTCACTCTGTTGCCCAGGCTAGAGTGAGTGCCATGGCATCAGCCTAGTTCACAGCAACCTCAATCTGGGCTCAAGCGATCCTACTGTCTCAGCCTCCCGAGTAGCTGGGACTACAGGCATGCGCCACCATGCCCGGCTAATTTTTTGTATATGTATTTTTAGTTGGTCAATTAATTTCTTTCTAATTTTAGTAGAGACAGGGTCTCGCTCAGGCTTGTTTCAAACTCCTGACCTCGAGCAATCTGTCTGTCTTGGCTTCCCAGAGTGCTAGGATTACAAGCGTGAGCCACCATGCCCGGCCATAGTTCCATTGTTTTGACATATTCTGAATCCATTCTAAGATTCCCCTGATCTCTAAAGGATTTTTAAAAATTTGCATATATTAAAGCTTACTTTTTGTCCTCTAATAGTCTGTGAGTTTTGACAAATGCATCTTGTCATGTATTCATTAGTGTTTTATTTATTTTAAAAATTGCTCAGACTTTAGTATGTTAAAAAATTTTTTAAATGCAGATAAATTTCATCTTGCTTGTTTTCAATTCCCCTCTTTCTTAAAAATTAACCACTGTTATCAGTTTGGTATAAATCTTTCTGGATTTTTCTTCCATGCATTTATACACATATATTTGGGTATATAAATACACAATTTGGTGTTTTTTCTAAGATGTATATGATCATACATTATATGCATTTTGAGATCTCATGTTATTTATTACTGACAGATGTACCTAATTCTTTTAAACTGGTGTAAAGATAATACAGATGTACTGTTAATCACAGATTCTTTTTTTTTTTTTTTTTTTTTTTTTTTTTGAGACGGAGTCTTGCTTTGTTTTCCCAGGCTAGAGTGAGTGCCGTGGCGTCAGCCTAGCTCACAGCAACCTCAAACTCCTGGGCTCAAGCAATCCTCCTGCCTCAGCCTCCCAAGTAGCTGGGACTACAGGAATGCACCACCATGCCCGGCTAAGTTTTTTCTATATATATTAGTTGGCCAATTAATTTCTTTCTATTTATAGTAGAGACGGGGTCTCACTCTTGCTCAGGCTGGTTTCGAACTCCTGACCTCGAGCAATCCACCCGCCTCAGCCTCCCAGAGTGCTAGGATTACAGGCGAGAGCCACCGCGCCCACCTCTAATCACAGATTCTTAATCCAGTCCATGTGACATGCTCCAGAACCCTAATGTGTAGATAGCTTGGGTGCTGGGTTTAAGTTGGAAAATAGAAGAAGGGCAGACAAGAAAGGAAGGCAAGGGTCAGATAATGAAAGGCCTCATGTTCCCTTGCTAAGGAGATCCTCAGACTTTAAGGAGGCCCTGGAGAGGCACCAAGAGTTTTTAATATGGTTTTATTTCTGTAATGGGTACAGAAGCATTTTAAGGCATCCTACGGATGTGCAATGCTGTTTAATAATATATCCCTTTTTCCCCCTCATACCTTTCTCTTTAGAAAATATCTGGCTGGGTGCAATGGCTCAGGCCCATAATTCTAGCACTTGGGGAGGCCCCAGCAGGAGGATTGCTCAAGGTCAGGAGTTTGAGACCAGCCTGAGCAAGAGTGAGATCCTGTCTCTACCAAAAATAGAAAAAATTAGCCAGACGTGGTGGCTCATGCCTGTGGTCTCAGCTACTTGGGAGGCTGAAGCAGGAGGATCACTTGAGCCCAGGAGTGTGAGGTTGTAGTAAGCTATGAGGATGTCACTGCACTCTACCCAGGGCAGAGTAGATCCTGTCTCAAAAATAAATAAGTCAATCAAATTAAATGACTAAATTTAGTTTTCAAAAAGAAAGAAAATATCCAAGCATATTTACTGAATGCATGAGTGCTCTGTAAATACTGGGGTAGCCATGGTATGACATGCCATTTGGACACCTTCATCTCTTTAGTTATTCCACAGGCATTTATTGGGTGGCACCATAGGAGGCAGTGGAGGGGAGTACAAAATGGTGTAGTGATTCTCAAAGCAGGTCCAGGACCATCCGGGGCATGAGAGGGTCTCAGTTGGGCCATTAAAAGTCTAAAAGATCATCTCCAAGTACCACAAAACTGTAAGCGCCATGAGATCAGGGACCCCATCTCTCTTTTGTTCCCCACTGTATTTCCAATACCTGCATAGGTCTTCACATATTTGTTTCACAAATAATGGACAAATTACTCTAAAATGCAGATCCTTATATTATTATTATTTTCATTATTATTGAGACAAGGCTCTCCCTTTGTTGCCCAGGTGGTCTCAAACTCCTGGCCTCAAGCAATCCTCCCTCCTTGGCCTCCCAAAGTGCTGGGATTATAGGTATGAGCCTGGCCTAAAATGGCAAATTCTTTTGTTGCTTCCTAGAGGCAAATAGTCTCTGTCATTGCTTCCTGGGGGCAAATAGTTACATACCAATATATCCCCATAATTTAGTATTCACACGCTAAAACATGCACATTACTAGATTTGTTACAATCTCTAACTCATTATTCAACTAAATCTAGCGAGCTGTCATATGATACTTGGCAATTTTGTAAAGCTTCCCCATTTAGGGTTCCCCTCCCCCCGTTTTTACATATATAAGGTAGTCGGAATGTCTGCAGTTTGAGGAAAGATAATTTTATTATTGTTGCATCTTCAATGTTTCTTGAGTCGGCTGGGCACCTCAACTAATGCTTTTCAATTAGGAATTATTATTATCTTAGTCACATTATTACCAATGTAATACGTTGTAGGTGTTGGGCTAACCCTGCAATGTGAATACGTGCATCTCTGCATCAGCAATACTTTGGGCCTGCGATGTTTCCAATGACTAGACTTTTTTTGGTTTGTTTAACCATGTTAACCATTTTAAGAGTCCAGTGACTAGACTTTTAAGACATGTATGCATCGTGTTGCTAATACAAATCATCCATAACCCTAGCACTAAAAGAGGTCATCCCCATGTCCCACAACCCTGCTTGTTACAGTAGCATTTCATGACTATCTCAGGTTATTGTCCCCTGAACACTGGGCTGTGTAGAGTGGGTTCCCCTCTGTGACCCTTGTCCTGCCTTCGGAAGACCAGCTGGCGTCCCCTGGTGTGCTCAGGCAGGAGATTTCTGCAGTCCACTCTCCCCGGGAGTAGAGACTGGGTGGTTCCCACTGAAAGTGGCGCTCTCAGTTTTCCAAACCAGCTGGAACTGGGAAAACTGGGATGAACTGGTCATCCTACCTGGAACCCCAGAGGCTGGCTTGGTCTTAACCAATTAAAGAAGGAAATAGTCCTGGGAAAATATTTAGTTCCTTCTGTGAACTAAATCCCAATTGCGGCTGTGGCCTGGGAGCGAGAGGAGGTGCATGCAATGTACAGAAGGAAGAACCTCCTAGCATAAAGGGAGGGAGGCTCGCTGAGTTCCAATGTGTGTCAGGCACTAAATTAAGCACTTGGCAAACATGCTCTCATGTAACACTCGAACTCTGTGAGGTGGTTCTATGATGCCTGCCCAAGGATAGCCCAAGGAGAGCCAAAAAAGAGCTCCTCCTCCTCCCCTGCTTCCTGCCCAGTGGCCAGAGGCAGGGGGGCTTTCAGAGGCGGTGGAAGTAGGTCAGATAGAGGTAAAGTTAGAGAACAGGAATGGCCACCTGGAGCTTGGGCAAAGTGACCCGGATCAGAGTCCTGGCTCTAGAATGTCAGGCCGCGTGGCTTTGGGCAAGTCCCCTTCCTTTGCAGGGAGGCAGCCTACTGTCAGTGAGAGCTTTGGCCCAAACAATCTGCAGGTTCCATTTGGATACCCTGTCATCAGGGGAGGTGGGCAGGGGATTCCAGAAAGTAGTGATGTTTCTAGGGAGTGAGTAAAGAGTCCTTTGCTGGTCTTTGGGCGTGATTCGAGAGCAAGTGGAGACAGTCCTGGGACCCAGGAAAGGGGCCAGCATCCTGGCTTTCCCAGGCTGAGACTTTCTGAGGTCAGAAAGGGTTGGGATACTTGCATTTCTTGAGACGGAAAGTACTTGAAGACATGCCAAAGCAGGGTCACGAAAGTCATGGAATACTTTAAATATTTAATATTTTAAGTTTCTACATTTAAATATTTTTAAATGTTTACATTTACCATATATATCAATGCATTTAACAAGCACATTAAAAAGCAGAGCAGTATGAAGAAGAGGCTAGAGCAAACCTGGGACAGACCAGAGCCATGTACAGCTGCAACCATGCACCCAGCGCCTATGTCCAGCCTCCCTGGCCACCAAGCCCAACAGAAAGGCTGAAGGGAATGCTAAAGAGATAAAGTCAAGGTGACAGACAGAGAAGATCTGCAAGGTTGTCTGCTAAAATTGCTCCTCCAAAGCCAGAGCCCGAGCTTAAAAAGGCCCCTGCAAAGAAGAGAGAGAAGTTAGCCAAAGAGAAGGGGGAAGCCAGTGCCAGCAGGTATCTCCTGCAGAAAACGGAGATGCCAGGACAGACCCGACACAGGAGGCTGAAGGTGCTGCAGATGCTAAGTGCGGTGTGTGCATTTTAAACAAAAATTTTCATTCTGGTAAAAATACACATAACATAAAACGTATCATCTTAACCATTTTTAAGTGTACAATTCAGTAGCATGAAGTATAATACATTCACGTTGTTGGACAAGCCATCTCCAGAACTCTCTTTATTTATTTATTTATTTATTTATTTATTTTGAGACAGTTTCACTCTCTTGCCTGGGCTAGAGTGCCGTGACATCAGCGTAGCTCACAGCAACCTCAAACTCCTGGGTTCAAGCGATCCTCCTGCCTCAGCCTCCTGAGTAGCTAGAACTACAGGTGTGCACCACCATGCTCGGCTAATTTTTTGTTTCTATTTTTAGTTGCCCAGCTAAGTTTTTCTATTTTCAGTAGAGACAGGGTCTCATTTTTGCTTAGGCTGGTCTCAAACTCCTGACCTCAAACAATCCTCCTGCCTCAGCCTCCCAGAGTGCTAGGATTACAGGCGTGAGGCCCTGCGCCCGGCCTCCAGAACTCTTTTCATGTTGCAAAAGTGAAATTCTATACCCATTAAACAATAATTTTCCATCTTCCCCTCCCCCAGCCCATGGTAACCACCATTCTTCTTTATGTTTGCATGATTCTGACTAATCTAGGTACCTCATGCAAGTAGAATCAGACAGTATTTGTCTTCTCGCGATTGGCTTATTTCACTTAGCATAATGTCCTTAAGGTTCATCCATGTTGTAGCGTGTGTCAGAATTTCCTTCCTTTTTCAGGCTGAGTAATATTCCATTGTCTGTACATACCACATTTCGTTTATCCATTCATCCATCAATGGACACTTGGCTTGCTTCCACTTGTTGGCTATTGTGAATAATGCTGCTATGAACATGGGTGCACAAACATCTCTCTGAAACCCTGCTTTCAATTATTCTGGGTATGAACTAGAAATGGAATCACTGGATTGTAAGGTCATTCTATTTTCAATTTTTTGGGGAAACTCCATGCTGTTTTCCACAGAACTGCATTGTTTTAGGTTCCCACCAACAGTGCATTAGGGTTCTAATCCCTAGGATGTAGATCCTCGCCAGCACACGTGATTTTCTGAGATTTAAAAAAATTTCTTCACCCACTTTATGAGTAATAAAGTTCTCGCTCCAGGAATTTTGTGATTTTTTTTTTTTTTTAAGAGGCAGGGCTTCATTATATTGCCCAGGCTGGACTCGGACTCCTAGGCTCAACTGATCCTCCTGCCTCTGCCCGCCTGGTAACCAGGACTACATATGTGTGCCACCATACCCAGCTCTCTGGGAATTTGTACCAGTTTATTTCCTCTGCCCCGAGTGGAGCTCTTGGAGGATTATTTTCAGATGGAGGCGATGGCATGGAGATTTCACCAGAAGAAAGAAGGGTTCAAATACTAGTCTGGCCACCTTGCTCGCAGCAGAGGCAGATGACAGCTGCATTCCTAAGGCTGGAACCCCCCAAAGGCAGCAAACCACCTCAGGCACCACCCTCCTTCCCCACCCCCACCAGTGCTTGCCCAGCTCCCAAGCCCCAGTACTGCCAGCCAATCAGGAACACTGCCCTAATTCAGGGTAGAGACAATCTGCAGGTTCTTTTCGTTTCAAAATACTATGCCATTTCCCCTCTTTGCAAACCTGGTTCCCAGAGGCCAGACTCAGATAGACCAGGATCCCCTGCTTGGCATTAAACGTTCTTCCTTCAGCACTCTGTCTCCGGTCACAGCAGGGTGCAAGGATGCATGCGGATCCAGAAAGTTGTTTTGCAAAGTGGGACAGGCAAAGAAATGGAACGATTACCTCCGTGAGGTAGAAACCCAGTTTTTCAGCTGGAGCGATAGATTGTCTAGAAGGCTTGAAGGAAGGACCACGGATTGGAGATCAGCACGGGGGATGTGGGAGAAGCTGCCCAAGAAAAGTACTTGGAGCCACAGGAGCTGCTATTAGAGGCTGTACATTTGTAATAGGGCCCATCAGCACGCTTCTGGGATTTTCTACAGAAAAGTCCCCAAATGTAGAGAGAATCTTCAGAAAACAAAAAATCACTGTTTTCTTTGTGTGTGTGTGTCTGTGTGTGTGTTTTTGATGGTAGCTATCCTAATGGGTGTTAGGTGGTGTCTCATTGTAGTTTTGATTTGCATTTCTCTGATGATTAAACATCCATCCTCTGCTGCCCATGAGCATCTTTTCATGTTTTTTTTTTTTTTGCCATTTGTATATCTTCTTTAGAGAAATGTCTTTTCACACCCTTTGTCTATTTTTTAATCAGGTTGTTTTTGTTGTTGTTGAGTTATAGGAGTTCTTTACATATTCTGAGGTATTAACCCTTTGTCAGATATATAGCTGCAGTTCCCAACCTTTTTGGCACCCGGGACCGGTTTCTTAGAAGACAATATTTTCACCAACAGGGGGTTGGGGGGGAAGGGACAGGGGAGATGGTTTCAGGATGATTCAAGCATGCAACCCAGATTCCTCACATGCGCAGTTTACAGCAGGGTTCAAGCTCCTGTGAGAATCTAATGCCACTACTGATCTGACAGGAGGTGGAGCTCAGGTGGTGATGTGAGCAAGAGGAGCGGCTGTTAAGTATAGATGAAGCTTCCAGCTCACTTGCAGCTCACCACCTGGTGTGTGGCCCGGTTCCTAACAGGCCAGGGACCAGTGTCAGTCTGTGGCCTGGGGGTTGGGGACAGCAGAGATGTATGATTTACAAATATTTTCTCCCCCCACCCCAGGTTGCTTTTTCACTCTATTATGTCCTTTGAAGTTCTTTTTTTTTTTATTTATTTTTTTATTTTTTAATTTTATTTTTTATTTTTTTGAGACAGAGTCTCACTTTTGTTGCCCTGGCTAGAGTGAGTGCCGTGGCGTCAGCCTAGCTCACAGCAACCTCAAACTCCTGGGCTCAAGCAATCCTGCTGCCTCAGCCTCCCGAGTAGCTGGGACTACAGGCATGCGCCACCATGCCCGGCTAATTTTTTTGTATATATATTTTTAGTTGGTCAATTAATTTCTTTCTATTTTTAGTAGAGACGGGGTCTCGCTCAGGATGGTTTCGAACTCCCAACCTCGAGTAATCCGCCCGCCTCGGCCTCCCAGAGTGCTAGGATTACAGGCGTGAGCCACCGCGCCCGGCCTGAAGTTCTTATTTTTTATCAAGTTTTATACAAATGAAAAATTCTGTTTCACTTTCTTTTTATTTTGAGACAGAGTCTCACTCTGTCGCCCAGGCTGGAGTGCAGTGGTGTCATCTTAGCTCACTGTAACCTTGAACCCTTGGGCTGAAGCGATCCTCCTGCCTCAGCCTCCTGAGTAGCTGGGACTGCAGGCATGTGCTACCATACCTGGCTAACTTTTTCTAT
Source organism: Microcebus murinus (assembly GCF_040939455.1). Taxonomy (NCBI): domain Eukaryota; kingdom Metazoa; phylum Chordata; class Mammalia; order Primates; family Cheirogaleidae; genus Microcebus; species Microcebus murinus. Next base: position 52,626,928 of record NC_134117.1, on the reverse strand, counting down.
TTTTGGTAGAGATGGGGTCTCACTCTTGCTCAGGCTGGTCTCAAATTCCTGAGCTCAAGCGATCCTCTCTCTTCGGCCTCCCGGAGTGCTAGGATTACAAGCACTGCGCCCGGCTTGTTTGACTTTTTTAAAGCTATGTCTTAGCTCACAGAAGACATCATTGTTGTTTTTTGAGGAAGGGGCATTTGCCACTCATATAGCATGTCTCTCAAGCTGGACAGATTTGGGAGAAAACACCTTTCTCTTCTAGTTTTGAGAGACTCCATTCCCAGGAGGAGGGGTTCCCTGATATTGATACACATTAGCCACTTTGACACAAATGTCTTACAGTGTGAAAAAACTAATTTCACTTCTATGTCCATTGACAGTAAATTTCCTGGCTCAACTTGACTGAGCTGTGCAGATAGCTGTTGAGACACGATTTCTGGGTGTGTCTGTGACGGTGTTTCCGGAAGAGATTAGTATTTGAGTGAGTAGACTGAGGAAAGAAGACTCCCCTCACCAGCATAGGTGGCTGTTATCCAATCCTTCCGGGGCCTGCACAGAACAAAAAGGCAGAGGAAGGGCCAATTCACTCTCTCTTCTAGAGCTGAGGCATCCATCTTCTCCTGCCCTTGGATGCCAGAGCTCTTGGTTCTCAGGCCTTCAGACTTGGACTGAGTAGCACCACGGGCTTTCCTGGGTCTCCAGCTTGCAGAGCGCAGATCCTGGGACTTCCTAGCTTCCAGAGTCGCCTGAGCCAGTCCCTGTAAGAAATCTCCTCTTTTATACCTCCATATATCCTACTGGATCTGCTTCTCTGGAGAACCCTGGCTAACCTGTGTCCTTATGTCCTTTTCTCTCTCTCCTTTCACATACACTTGACTCCCTTAAGCCCAGAGACCTGCCAGAACCTGACCCCCAAATTAGTCACCAGTACGTCGGCAGTCTGGACTTCCCCGTGACACCATTGAGATGGTGTCCCTCAAAGGAGCAGCACTTCCTTTTTTTAGACTGTGGATCTTCAGGATGGAAGTCCTGCCATTTTCATTTCGTCTCTTGAAAGTTAGGGTCAGCTGGTGAAAAGTTGTCAAATGACATACTGAATGTGAGATATCAACCCTTACTTTAAACCTTCTCTGTTCAGAGCAACAAAGGAAGATGCTGTTGGGTTTTATAGGTGGCTCTCTGATTTTGGTAGTCCACTGAAGGAGGGAGTTTGAAAATTGTTGTTAATGAGTATCTGCTCATGTCCTACCTGAAATACCATGATTATTTATGAAAAGTATCCTTCGTAAAGCTGGATACGGTTTGGCTTGGGAAAATAAAAAACAATTAGACCCATGTATTGTGACAGTCACCTCATAATGTGGTTGGCAGATAGGTTTAAAGTTGAACACTGAACATCTTCCTTTTCCAATCCTGTTAGTTCCTCTAAGACTGACAGGTGAGGCGTATCAATCCTGGTCCATTTCTCTAACCAGCTTGTTGCATTCTCCAAAATAGCTCTCTCCACAGACCTTCACATCCCTCCCTTTCCCTCACTCACCCACCCTCTCCTCCTTCCCTCCCTTGGCGTTCTGCTCCTCAGCCTCGCCCTGCACCTGGGTTTTCTCTGGATCCTCACGTCCTCACGCTATTCTTCCTGCTTTGTGCTACATCTTCAACCTTTCCCTCCACTCCTGGCTCTCTCCCAATAGCACTTAACAGTGCTCTCCTCTCTCCATTAGACTGGGGGCGGGGGGAAGCAGAAGGAAAGAAGAGGGTTCTGGCTGAGGAGGGGGAGGGCCTTTTTGGACCCACATGCTCCGGGGGCTCCCTAGTCTCTCTCTGTCTCTCACAGCCACTTTCCTATATGCATTGTCCAAGGGCACTGCCTACTGACCCTGATTTCTCACCTTAGGTCACTTGGGCATCCACCCCCCTTACTACCCTGAAGCTGCGTTACTGATGTCCTCCTATAACCCCCATGTTGACAATTCCCAAGGTTGCCTCTCAGTTTTCATTTTAGCTTCCGAGTGCCTGTCTACCTACTGCTGGCAACACATAGGGGAGTCAGAATAGAGTGGGGAGAAGAATTGCCTAAAATTCCTCTGCTCAAAGCCTCCATTGACTCTCCAGATGGTCAATATAAAAGCTGACGTCCTTATCGGGGCCTGCAAGGCTCTATAGATTTGACTTATTTTTTTTAGGGGGGGGGGTGGACAGTCTTGCTTTGTTGCCAAGGCTAGAGTGAGTGCATTGGCGTCAGGCTAGCTCACAGCAACCTCAAAATCCAGGGCTCAAGCAATCCTGCTGCCTCAGCCTCCCGAGTAGCTGGGACTACAGGCACGCACCACCACGCCCGGCTAATTTTTTCTATATATATTAGTTGGCCAATTAATTTCTTTCTATTTATAGTATAGACGGGGTCTCGCTCTTGCTCAGGCTGGTTTCGAACTCCTGACCTCGAGCAATCCGCCCGCCTCAGCCTCCAAGAGTGCTAGGATTACAGGTGTGAGCCACCCCGTCCGACCTAGATTTGCCTCTTGTTAAGAAACAAAAAGCTCTAGCATTTCTGCACTTCTTTCAAGCAGAGGCACTGGCTGCCTTGGTTTTGACTATCTTTTTTGAGGATGTTTATATAAAACAGCCTTGGAAGACAGAGCCTCTCTCTGAGGCAGGGGACAGGGGGCAGGTTTGTGTACTGTCCAGTATGATGGTGTGTCCCTCTGGGTCAAAGTTCAGGCAGGTTTACTTGCAGCCATGAGTGAATGATTTGGGTTCCCTGAGCACTAGGTTCCTCACCTGTGATGCAAACCCACCGTTTGGGCAGGGTCCATCCAGGCTCCTCTGTTTCATTCCATTGTACTTGGAGGGGAGGAGGGAGGAGGGAGGAGGGGGCAAGTGGAAATGACAAAAGCAGGAAGTTCCTGCTGCTTGCTATGCTTGAGGTAGTAAAATCTTTTGTCTTTGACACAGAAATCCGGAAAGACTTTAGAGGTTAATTGGTTAACTTGTGAGTTAGGTAAAACCTTAGAATCTCAGAAGTTCCTAATCACACACACCTCTCTCACTGCATCTCCTACTACTACTGCCTTTGCTCATCTTGCCTGGTCTTGCTGGCCTCCCAGATGTTCCTGGAACCTGCCAGGTACACTCCTGCCTTAGGGCCTCTGCTGTTAGCTTGGAACATACTACCCTGACGGTCACATGATTTTGGGTCCCCATCCAAATAGCACCTTTGCAGGTCTTCCTCGACTTCTTTAAAACAGCCTTGCCACGAATACGCTGGTGAACTTTTGCCAAACTGATTGGTGAAAATGATATTTTAGTTAAGTTTTAAATTTATCTTTATTTTTTGTATCTACTTCTGACAATATAGATATAACTATATAGAGATATCTAGACATAGAAATAGGTCTATATATTTTCTGCATCTACATTTTCTATATTTTTATATATTTTTCTATATACAGAATTTCTACATCCATATATTCTACAGTATATATATTTCTATTATTTTACTATACTTAAGAGCCACTTATATTTCCTTTTCTATTAATTATCTATTCCTATCTTTGCCTATTTTTCTATTGTTGTTAGTCTTTTTCATATTTACTTTTCACTTGCCTATGATGTGATTCTCTTTTCAACTTGTTTTGTCTTTTGAGTTTGCTTGTGTTGTCATCATTGTTGTAGTTTTGCCATGGAAGTTTTTTATCTTTATGTAGTTGAATTTGTCAATCTTCTCTTTTATGGCTTCTAGTTTTCAGTCAGAGCCAGAAAAGTCTTCCCTATTCCAAGATTATAAGAAATCTGAATCCATGCTTTCTTCTATTTTTCTAGTACTTTTATGGTGTCATTTCAAAATATACAAATCTTTGAATCACTTGGAACTTATTTGGTGCAGCACATCAGTTATGGATTCAATTTCTAAGTTTTTTTTGACTACTCAATTATCTCAACCCCTTTTATTATTTATTTAAAAGCACATAATAGAACCATCTATTGAAAACGTACTCTGGAAAAACTACTTTACATGCACAACAATGCCTGCTTCACCTGTTTAACAGGTGGGTATAAGGTGGTCTGGGGCATTTGTCAACTTGCTCAAGGCTGCCTAGTTGGTAGGTAGAGTTGCAGCTTTTCTGAGACTCTGCCTGTGTGCTCTCTCCTTCCTCCTGCAAGCTCCTTCCTTGTAATTTGGACACCCCAACCTTGTGCAACCAGGCTCCCACCAGAGCCAGTGATCTAATGCTTTAGTTTGCACTGGGGCTCCAGAATTCACACATTGGGGTTTCGAGTCCCATAAACACAGCCCATGTTTATCAAAAGCTGGCAAGAAGCCTCAGAACATACCATGGCCCTTTTCTATGTTTGAATGGGATTCAAATTCAATGCCCTAGATCCCAGCATGAAAGGAGGGGAGAAGGTGGTGAGCTTGCCCACCCAGTCCCCCAAGTATTGCTCGAGTGCCAGATGGCACTTTAGTTTTATTTCTGCAAGTACTTGGGTCTATTTCTGTGCTTTATTCTGTCTCATTGGTTTCTTTGGTCTTTTGTGCACCAGTTTTAATTACTGGGGCTCTAGAATATGTTTTCATATTTGACAATGCCAGATCCCCTCTCCTTGTTCTTTTTCAGAGCCTGTTTCCATATGAATTTTAGAGACAAATAGGGTAGTTCAAACACACACAAATTGTTCCCTGGTAAACTGCTAAACTTAAGTAAATGTTTCTCTGTGTTCTGTGAGCCATTCTAGCAAATGATTGAAACTGACTAGGCAGTGGTGTGAACCTCCAATTTATAGCTGGTCAGTCAGGAGCACAGGTGCCACAAGCACAGGGCTTGTGATTGGCATCCAACGTGAAAGGAAGTTTTGTGGGACTGAGCCCTTACCCTGCAGGAACTGCTCTAACTCTAGTTTATGTTAGAATTGAGTTAAATTGTAGGACACGCAACTTGTGTTGGACAATGGGTCAATGTGGAACACCCTCTCCTCCCATTTTGGTGACCAGAAATGTTTTGTGTTGAGAGTATAATAGGAGAAAACAGTCAGTTTTCCTTGTGAATAGGAGACCTCTTTGGAACTGGAATGAATGATGTGATGTGTCGCCCAGATCCCTTTTCAGGAATAAAACCTTATTCTTTCCAGATGCCAGGAGTGCTGGCTGACAACCCTCAGCTGTCAGCCCTCTTTGGAATTGCCTTGCCCTTGGTCACACCCCCTTCTTGTAGCACTCTGTATCCAATGACTTATCAAACATAAAGGTCATCCCCTTCACCCCAACAAGGGCATCTATGAAGGTCCATCTCTCAGCTTCAGAGTTCAGCTGAGGTTTTCTTTGTGACTTCATCACAGCGTAACTTATTCTCCCTACACTTCCAACCCTTCCCTTCCACAGGCATTTATGCCAAGAGCACTCATTAATACCCTCTGCATAGGGGTATTAGGGTCCAGGGCCCCCCAGTGGATGCCTGAAACCATGGATAGTACTAAACCCTCTATATACCATGTTTTTTCCTACATACACATTTCTATGATAAAATTTCACTTATAAATTAGGTACAGTAAGAGATTAATAGTAACTAGTAATAAAAAAGAACAATTACAATATACTGTAATAAGTTATGTGAATGTGGTAAAAAATCCACACACAACCTATTAATCCTATTAGTACTTTTAGTGGAAACACGTTAAATTTATAATTTTATTTTATTTTGTTTTGTTTTTTTTAGAGACAGTATCTTGCTCTATCACCCAGGCTGGAGTGCAGTGATGTGATCAAAGCTCACTGTAACCTTGAACTTCTGGGCACAAGACATCTTCCCTTCTTGGCCTCCCCAAGAGCTGGGATTGCAGGCATAAGCCACTGCGCCTGGCCTATATCTATAATTTTAAAGGAGAATCGAGATCTTCACGATATTGAGTCTTCCTATTTAAAAACACCATCTATCTTTCAGTGTGACTGTTTTCTGTAAAACGGGAGTAATAATAATACCAATCTCATACGGCTGTCCTCAGAACTGAGTGGGAAAAGGCAAGTACAGTGGGGGCCAGCATGCTGCTTTGCCACTGAGCTGTATGAACTTGGGCTTGGTTACTGGACTACCTTGAACTTCGGTTCCCTCATTTGTAAAATGGAGATAACAGTATCTGCTCCACAGGACTGTAAAGAGGGTTAAATGAAACAAAGCGTGTAAAACACCCAGTGCACTGCCTGAACAGAAGCGCACAATAAATAACAGTTGTTTTTCTAAAAGACAGGCCACCCCCCAGGGCAGGCAAAATGTGACTTAAAGGGAAAGCTTGGTGGGCCGCACCTTGGGTGGGCCCCAGGGTCAGCTCTCCTTTCCCAGGACCTACCCAACCGTCGGCCGCCCCTCCAGACTTTCGCGGCGCGCCTAGGGGACGCAGGAAAGGCGACGCCACGAGCCGAAAGCCCGAGGCAGCCACGGCACGCCAGGCCCCCGCCCCGCCCGCTAGGCCCCGGCACTGCCACGTCTCGCGCGGCCTGCTCCCCCTCCAGGAGTGGGCGGGGCCAAGCAGGGCCCGCCCCCGGGCGCGCTTCGTCACGCCCTATGCCCGCCTCTCTGCAGCTCGAGTCGCTGGTAGGGTGGCACCAGGCAGAGCGGCGTGACGTTACGAAGGGGCGGGGAGGGGCAAGCACGCGCCCGGAAGTCTCGGGGGAGGAGGCGTGACGTACATCCGGCGAGTAGCTGGCGCTCCCGGTGCTGCTGGTCTGTGTGCCGTGAGGGAGGGTCTTAGCTGCCCGCCGCCGGAGGAGCCCCTCGGGCCGTGAGTTAGGGGGCAGCGTCAGGGGAGGGAGCCAGGGCCAGAGGGGCTGGGGCGGACGGTGGGGCAGTCGGGGCGGAGGCCGCCCTGGCGGGGTTGGGGAGGGAAGTGACACGCAGGCGGTTCTGTGGGGCCGCCGGGCTGGTTCTGGGCGGGGACGGGCCGACTCGGCCCGGTCTCCTCCATACCCTGCTGGCCTCTGGGGTATAGGGTCCACCTGCGTTCCGCTTGGGGGTCTTGCTGTTGCTGAGCCGGATAGCAGTTTTCTTGTCTGTACTTTGCGCTCCGATTTACGAAAGGGCTTCACGTCCTCTGTCTTGTATGAGCCTCTCAGCCTTCGGGTCGAAGCCCTTGATTATCCTTATTTTACAGGCCCAGGGACTGAGGCTCGCCAAGGCCCCGCAGCTGGCAAGTGTGAGCACTGGAACCAGGTGTACGGGCTCCTAGTCCAGGGCTCCCCCCCACTTCAGCTCTCGGATATCATCTCCTGTCCTGGGTCAAACCCCGAATTTTCTCCTTCCACCTGACTTTCCTTGTCTGTGCATGGAAAAATTCCCCATGTGCATTTGAATTAAATTAGTGTTTTCACGTTTCTAGCCGAGGGGTTGGGGGCACATTTGTGATGCTCGGCACTAAATTGTCTCTGTTAGTATTCTTCTTTGCTCTTTTTTCCCCCCTTATCCTGAGTCCATCTGCTTTGATTGCGAAAGGGGAGTGAGAGATATTTGCTATTGGGCTGACCTTTGACATTTACCCCGCAGCTAAGGATACCAGCTAAGGGTACCAGCTGCCTGGTACCCATATCTGTATGGAATGGTGTTTTAAAGTTGCTATGAGTACGTATAAGAAGTAATATGTAAATTTTTAATTGGCTGATGGTCAGTTTGGTGCTCTTCTTTTCTATTTGTTTGAATCAGTCCTGAAATGTGCAAAGTTTCATTTTTGGGTACATTAGTGGTGTTTTTATTGATAGCTTACAACCCTTAAATTTTAGAGTTTTCTAACTTGCTTTAAGGTGGTAGAGTGAATCAAGAATAGAAAGTAAATACAATGCTAGTTATTAAAATACCATCCAAAAGGTGCGATGAATTATAAGGAAGAAAACTTCGAAAGATTATCATCTGTGTAGTCAGTGGGTTAAGGAAGTTTTATATTTTTTAATCAATTTTGTGATTTGGAGTTGAGTTTTGTATGCTTTTAACAGAAGAGCGTAGACTTTGGTGTTAAAACCTGAGGGTTTAAGTCCTGGCACTGTTAGTTTTTCAGCTGAGCAATCTTGGGCAAGACAGCTAACCTAGGAGTGTCAGCATCTTCCTTCATCTTGTTAAATGAGGCTAAATGATCCCTGCCTGGTAGAGTTGGTGTGAGGATGAAATGAGATGTATGTGTAGGTACTGTATAAATTGTAACAATACTGATTAGTTGATATTAAGATCTCAAGGAGAGAGAAGCCATCAAGGCCATTTCTTTAACTTTGGGTAGTAGTACAACCCAGCTCTTTGGGTTTAGTAAGGGTTATTATTATTATTTTTTAACATACCTGAAAAATTTCTTCAATTGCTCCCCATAGACCATTTTGGAGGGATGAATTGTATGGCTTTTAAAACAGGGATGTCATGGGAAAATAAATTGGAAAGTTAAAGTAGTTCTATTGCCATGAAAAATTTGTTAGTTTGGGGTTTTCCCTTTGTCACGTTTGCAGAATTCACCTAATTGGGAATTCTTTTAAAGTGATGTAAAATTTTTAAAAAGAGTCTATCAAGTATCTGCAAACCAGTGTAGTAGGAATGTATATAGACATATTGGGTTGTAGAGAGTGATGAGAGTGGGAGTGACCCTAATGAGGGGTGCTCTGTAAAGGTGAGCTGCACTTCTCCAAGTGGTAGATTGAGAAAAGGAGGGAAGGATGTCTGGTTTGGGGGAGGTGCAGGGGAAAGGTGCATTGTTCTTTTACTTAACTATAGTAAATGGGAGCTTAAGTATGGAACTTTGTAAGTATGTTTAAGTTATAGAACTATTTAAAGTACAGGTTAAGTTTCCAGACAAAACTGTTATTTAACGTGTTCAATGTGGTCTTTCTGCCAAAATGTATTTGAATGTTACTGAAAAGGGCAAAAAACAAACCACCACCACAAAAACCTCATTTAGTATCTTTTTGTAAAAGTTTAGTCTGTACTTCCATCCAAACTCCCAAGCCTTACTGGGCTTTCTATGGTAAGAGTCATGAAAAGTAAGCACTAATCAGGCCCTAAATTTATAGGTCAGGCCATAGGCCTGTTAAAAACCCAGTAATTAGATGAAAACCAAAAAATATACTGTCTCTATTTTTTAGTTTACTCTTCATCAAGCATTCTTTGAATGAAGATAGGTGGATTTTTGTAAGTAACCCTTTTATAGGTTACTGTTCCTGAAAGTCTTGTTTGATTGCAGTTGGTCACATCTGGTATAAACCCTTGTGTTCAGATGTTCTTGCTGATTGAGAGAAGTAAAAGTGGAGATCTTCCCTTTTTCTGCACTAAAATCTGAGATATCAAGGCAAAAATTCAGCATGACCAGGAAATGCTGACTGAGAATCCTTAAGACCTACCAAGGTCTCTAGATCCTCCCCTCTTAACTTCACTCAGAGTTCCTTTTGCTTATTATCAATGTATGTAGACCTTTTAGTTGGTTTGGATCATGGTTAGTTTTGTCTAGGTCTTTGGGAAACAACAGAAGAAATGATGTTTAATATCAGTACTAATTAAGATATGTACTTGCTTAGGAATCTGCTGCTATATCCTGAACAGGTATTCTTTTTTATAGAAAATTCATATTTGTAAAGCAGGTTGGAGCTTGATTATTCACATTATGAAAAGATTCTCTTCTTATCCCTTCCTGTTTCTCTAAAATAATGATGTTGTCTCTTTATAAGTAGAGACACACAAGAGAGGTGAAACAAATATTGTTTAAAAGAGATAGCATTGGTAAATGGAACAGGGCAAATTGTGCCAGCCAATAGGATTTTGGGGGACTTTGGATTTTAGAGCTGTTTGCAAGGATAGGTAAATATGCTTTTCGTTTAGGTCAATATGCTTTTCAATCTTATTTTCTACGTAGTTCATCTGTATGGCATTTTGATCCAGACTCTTGATGAGATTGATCCACATTATTGATGAGACTGATTTCCTAGAGCTGTTGCTAACTGGTAGACAGCAGTGGTGTATCTCGGGAATGTGAATGAGCAGCTGCCTAGTAGAGGAGTGAGTCCCACAGTGGCAGAAGAAAGTACAGGCATACCTCAGAGATATTGCAAGTTTGGTTCCAGACCACCGCAATAAAGCAAGTATCAAAATAAAGTGAGTCACACAACTACTTTGGATTGTCAACAAATATAAAAGTTATGTTTATACTTTTATGTTTATTAAGTGTGCAATAGCCTTATGTCTAAAAAACAATGTACATACCTTAATTAAAAAATACTTTTTTTGCTAAAAATTGCTAATAATCGTCTGAGCCTTCAGCAAATCATAATGTTTTTGCTGGTGGAGGGTCTTGCCTTCATGTTTATGGCTACTGACTGAGGGTGTTGATTGCTGAAGGTTGGAATGATTATGGCCATTTATTAAAATAAGACAATGAAGTTTGCCATATCAATTGACTCTTCCTTTCACAAAAGATTTCTCTGTAGCATGTGATGTTGTTTGGTAGCATTTTACCCATGTTAGAATTTGTTTCAAAATCAAGACCTGCCTCTGCTTTGTCAGCTAAGTTTATGTAATATTAGAAATCCTTTGTTGTCATTTCAACAGTATTCACATCATCTTCATCAGGAGATTAGATTTCCATCTCAAGAAACCATTTTCTGGGACTTGGATCAGAGTGGCAGTAAAAAAAAGAATCTATTTTCTTTGCTCATTTATTCTTTTTTTTAAAAGATAGGATCTTGCTCTGTCATCCAGGTTGGAGTGCATTGGTACAATGATCATAGCTCATTGCAGCCTTGAACTCCAGGGCTCAAGCAATCCTGCCACCTCAGCCTCCCAAGTAGATGGAACTATAGGGGTATGCCACTGTGTCTGGCTAATTCTTAGAGATTTTTTTATAGAGATGGGATCTTGCTATGTTGCCCAGACCGATCTTGAACTCCTGGCCTCAAGCATTCCTCATGCCTTAGCTTCTTAGAGTGCTGGGATTACAGGTGTGAGTTACCGCTCCTGTCCTTTTTGGTCATTCATAAGAAGCAACTCCTCATCTGTTCAAGTTTTATTGTGAGAGTGCAGCAATTCAGTCATGTCTTCAGGCTCCTCTTATGTATGTACGTACTTATTTATTTTTTAGGGACAGGATCTCTATTGCCCAGGCTAGAGTACAGTGGCACCATCATAGTTCACTGTATCCTCGAATTCCTGGGCTTAAGGGATCCTCCTGCCTCAGCCTCCTGAGTAGCTGGGACTACAGGCGATGCCACCATGCCTGGCTAATGTTTGTGTTTTTTGTAGAGATGGGGTCTCCTTATTTTGCCCAGGTTGGTCTCAGACTCCTTGCCTTAAGTGATCCTCCCACCTCAACCTCCCAAAGTGCTGGGATTATAGGTGTGAGCCACCTTGCCTGTTTAGGCTCCACTTCTAATTTTAGTTCTCTTGCTGTTTCCACCACATCTGCAGTTACTTCCTCCTCTGGAGTCTTGAACCCCTTAAAGTAATCCACAAGGGTTGGAATCAACTTCTTTCAAACTCCTGTTAATGTTGATATTTTGACTCCTCACATGAATCACAAGTGTTCTTAATGGTGTCTAGAGTGGTGAATCCTTTCCACAGGTTTCCATTTGCTTTGTCCAGATCCATCAGAGGAATCACTGTCTATGGCAGTCATAGCCTTACAAAATGTATTTCTTAAATAATTAGACTTGAAAGTCAAAATGACTCCTTGATCCATGGACTGGAGAATAGATGTTTTTGTTGGCAAGCATGAAAACAATATTCATCTCTTTGTACATTGGCATCAAAACTCTTGGGTGAGTGAGTACATTGTCAATGAGCAGTTATATTTTGAAAGGAATTTTTTTCTGAGCAGTAGGTCTCAAAAGTGGGCTTGAAATATTTAGTAAACTGTGCCGTAAACAGATAGGCTGTAGGAAGAGTAGATTCAGCATAATTCTTAAAGGCCTTAGCATTTTTGAAATGGTCAGTAAGCATTTGCTTCAATTTAAAGTCACCAGCTGCATGAGCCCCTAACAAGAGAGTCAACTTATCCTTTGAAGCTTTGAAGCCAGGCATTGACTTCTCTTCTCTTGTTATGAAAGTTATAGATGACATCTTCTTCCAATAGAAGGCTGTTTTGTCTACCTGAAAATACCCTTGTATTCCATTATCTAAAAGACAGAAAATCTGGGTATCTTTGATGCCCAAATCAATAGATGACATTGGAAACATTAATTCACTTTATCTCCGACTAGCTGGTTTAACTTTTTTTTTCTTTTCTGTTATGCTAAACCTTAAAGGTACAGAATAAATATTAAAACCAATGTGACCTTTCTCAGTAAGTTCAAGGCTGATTGGTCTCTGAGTATTATAGATTGAAAACTATTAGGAAACCAGGAGTTTGTACAGATAGAAGGATTCTAGAGGCTTCCCTGCAGGTTGCAAAATCTGTAAGTTTCAAGATGGAAGGAGTTTATCTTCCTTATTTTGCTTTCTAATGCCTGAAAACATGGGACTGTAAATGTGCCATTGGGGTCAGGGGAATAAGAGGTAACTTCTCTAGAACTATACTGGCATTCAGAAAGCTAATGTTTGCTACTTTCATATTTTATACAGGTAGTAAGCATTAATAATGTCTTTCATCTTCGAGTGGATCTACAATGGCTTCAGCAGTGTGCTCCAGTTCCTAGGTAAAGCCATTTCCTTGAAATATAATAGGTTTCAAACTTTCTGCATTTCCTTCAGCAATTTATACAAACAGCGTTTGGTATGTAGAGAGCAAATTTATGTTAACAATTTTTTTCTTTTAGGACTCTACAAGAAATCTGGAAAACTTGTATTCTTGGGTTTGGACAATGCAGGCAAAACCACTCTTCTTCACATGCTCAAAGATGACAGATTGGGCCAACACGTTCCAACACTGCATCCGAGTAGGTTTGAAAATACCAGGTGACCGTTTGATCTTTGAAGACCATTGTCAGGCTTCGAGGATGAATCCCTAGCTGATTTAGTTCTTGTGTTAACTGAAGTCCCAAAAGCCAACTCAGTTGAAAAAGTTCTGTATAGGACACACTCAGGTCACATAACTTATAGGTCTGAACCTTTGGAACTTTGTCGTCATGTTTTGTCACTGGTCCTGTAATAGGACACATCTCCGATATCTACTTCCAAGAAAGAGAAAAACACCTTGGAGAAAAACTTTTGGCTTTTAGAATAGTTTAAGGGCATTTTCACCCCTGTATTCTTTTCTATTTTTCTTGAGACGGAGTGTCACTATTGCCCAAGCTGGTCTCAAACTCCTGGGCTCAAGCGATCCTCCTGCCTCAGCCTTCTTAGTAGCTAGGACTGCAGGCGTGTGTTGTCACGCCTGGCTTTTTGTATCCTTTACAAGGTGAAAGCTTCATTAAATTTTGCATTGTTATTAGCTTATGGTACTGGTATTTGGGCCTTGTTGGATTGAGAAATTTATTTATTTTTTTTAAACACTTTTTCAGCATCAGAAGAGCTGACAATTGCTGGAATGACTTTTACAACTTTTGATCTTGGTGGGCATGAGCAAGGTAAGAGACGACTCAGTGGAAGCATGGTATTGACTTGTGGTTCCTTTTGTGTGCGCCCCGCCTCCCTTTTTTAAAAAAGCAGTGTGTTATTTTTACCTTTTAAATTAATTGTTTTTAGGAATGAGGTCTTATAATACTTCAGTGAAGTTGTTTTATTCACTTAATATTTTTAAGTAATTTCAAACTTCTCAAAAATTGCATGAATAATACAGGGAACTCCACTCACATATACATTTTGCCCAGATTTGTTAGTCTCCTTCTCTCTATAATACATATTAATGTTTACTTTTTCTGAACCATTTGTGATTATATCATGCCCCTTTAACCCCTTAACACTTTAGTGTCTGTTTCCTAAGAACAAAGAATATTCCCTTGTATAATCATAATAGTTATCCAGGACGTTTTATTTTTATTTACTTTATAGTGTATATTCTCTTTTTGGGGGCCGGTTGTCTCACTAATCTCTTTTATAGCAATTTTTCCCTCTTGAACAGGCCCAGCACAGTATCACATATCATATTTAGTTATCAAGCCCCTTTTGTACTTTTTATTCAATGGAGTATAAGTATGTAGGAAATCAACTGAATATTTGTAAGTAATTTCAAACTTGTCAAAAGTTGCAAAAATAATACAGTGTCTACATGTGACCACTCTGATCTAAGTTGATATTTTATATACTCTACCCATTTGGGACAGTTGGTAGAACAGTTTCTTCTACCTTTTTGCTTTCCTCATAAGTGTTTTTTGCCTTACTTAGGTTATGTCTGTTTTGTTCCCAGATTCCTATCAGGTGTCTTGCATGTGTTTTAAGGACATACAAAATGGGCATCTTTATCTAATGGACACTTCATTTACATTTGGCAAGACTCTAGATGCAGAAGTAAAACATTTAAGGTGTAGGAATAAATATTCTGGGAAGATAGGGAAAAGAAACTATAGATACTGTCAGATTTGCTCATTTGTTATCAAATTGAGTTGAGAAGTCTCCTTTTGAAAAAATATATTAGGTTGAATCTAATATAGTTAAAAAATATATATATATATAGTTAAATAACTCAGTATAATATCCATGTTTATAATTAGTAGACAACTAAGAGTAATAGCCAGGCATGGTGCCTCATGCCTATAATCCCAGCACTTTGGGAGGCTAAGGTGGGAGGATTGCTTGACCCCAGGAGTTTGAGGCTGCAGTGGGCTATGATTGCACCACTGTACTCCAGCCTGGCTGACAGAGACCCTGCCTCTTAAAAAAAGGGGGGGGGGGCAGATGTGGTAGCTCATGCCTATAACCCTAGCACTTTGGGAGGTCCTGGTGGGAGGATCACTTGAGTCTAGGAGTTCAAGACTAGCCTGGGCAACATAGGGACACCCTGTTTCTACAAAAAATATAAAAATTAGCCAGGTGTAATAGCACGGGCCTTTAGTCCCAGCTACACAGGACTGCTTGGGAGGCTGAGGCAGGACGATCACTTGAGCCTAGGAGTTTGAGATTGCAGTGAGCTATGATGATGCCACTGTACTCCAGCCAGGGTGACAGAGCAAGTCCCTATTTCAAGAAAAAGAAAGTAAATAGAATATTGGTCATTTCTAATGGTTCAGCCTAATAATTTTATAGTTTATTTCATTAACATATAATTACAGTTATTTTATTCACTTAATATTTATATCCTGAAATGTAGTGTGGTCATAATCATTTAAGATACCTATAAAGAAAAAAGATTGGAAGAAAATGTACCAAAACATTAACAGGGGGTGTGTTTTGATGGACTGATTATAAATTATTTGTTTGCTTTTTTCCTATAAGGAGCTTATATTATTTTCATTTGGGTAGGAATGAGTATATGGTATCTTTTCTGCTTCTTCCACAAAAGGATTTGTAACTACTTAGACATTTAAATTCAGAGTGAGATAAGACTGAACCAAGACCATCTGGAAAATGCAGAAGGAGTAGACACCAGATGGTTTTAGATACCTGAAACTGGGAGTTGTAGATTATTTAGTGTGATAAATTTAGCTTTCAGGTTTTGTTAAAGAAGGGAAATATCTTGCTGTGTATATTGTTTGGCTTTGTTTGACTGAGGAAAATTTACTTAACAAACATACTAATAACCCAGCCACCGTTTTACAGAAGTTACTAAAATACTGTACATCTGGAGGTTTCCTTTTTTTATTTGTATACCTTTAAAAATTTTAACTTATGAAACAGTAAAGGTTCAGTGTATCAAACTCAATCATACAGAAATATGGAAAGTGAAAGCTCCCCCAGCTCTCCATCCCAATTCCACTCCAGAGGTAACCATCATTAACTGATGAAGAGTTGCTTTCTTTTTTTTTTTTTTTTGAGACAGAGTCTCACTTTGTTGTCCAGGCTAGAGTGAGTGCCGTGGCGTCAGCCTAGCTCACAGCAACCTCAAACTCCTGGGCTCAAGCGATCCTCCTGCCTCAGCCTCCCGAGTAGCTGGGACTACAGGCATGCGCCACCATGCCCGGCTAATTTTTTTTATATATATCAGTTGGCCAATTAATTTCTTTCTATTTTATAGTAGAGACGGGGTCTCGCTCTTGCTCAGGCTGGTTTTGAACTCCTGACCTTGAGCAATCTGCCCGCCTCGGCCTCCCAAGAGCTAGGATTACAGGCGTGAGCCACAGCGCCCGGCCTGCTTTCTTATTTATCACATTGCCAGGGCTAGAAATGAACGACTTAGAAATTATAATACAATTAAGGCACTGCTTCCCAACTTTTACCACTTTATGTCACAAATAAAAGTAACATAAGGTATGCTGGGACAAATATGGGAGGCTGAGGCAGCTGGCCTGGAGACTTCAACCACTCCTCAGGCCTAGTTCCCCCTGAGGGCTGTGCCAAAATGTGTATCAGCACACCCACACACTCGTTGGTTAGAAACTAACTTGGGACTAAAGTAATATGGATAAGTAATTGTATCCTGATGTTTTAACTCAGAGGTTGCAAACTAAAATTGCTCCAGGGGCAAGCCAGTTCATTTAAGTGAGTAAAATTGGGTGTAAGACAGCAAGCGGAGAGTAGTAGAAATTTTGGCAAACTGAAGAGCTCAGACATCATCCAAATGGGCAGCCACAGTTCATTTTCAGCTGATTATTGGCATGTGTGTAAGCAGATATAGGATTGCCAAATGTTGCAATTTTTCAAGGAAGGCAGAAACTCTGATTTTCAGATTTACAAAAATCATATTCAGCTCATGGATCATCAGTTTGCATCCTCTGTTCTTACTTAATTATTGCTGGCCAGGACTCTGAGAAATCTTTGGGGAGTCTAATCTTATTGAAACCTGGCCAAAATTTGAGCATTAGGGTATTCATTTTTAAAATATATATATTTTAATTAGTACAACTACACATTTATTTGTCTTTTAGCTCGACGAGTTTGGAAAAATTATCTCCCAGCAATTAATGGGATTGTCTTTCTGGTGGACTGTGCTGATCATTCTCGCCTCATGGAATCCAAAGTTGAGCTTAATGTATGTTTATATATTTTCCCCTTTTTTGGCCTCTATTTGTTTTAAGGAATACAGCTCAATAGTGCCAGTACTTAATCATATTTAATATTTGGTGAAAAATCCTACTTGTAGGAAGAATATATTTTAAAATCTAAGACCTTGATTTTCAGTGTCCTGAGAAAATAAAGCTTGAAATTGAATAACTTTGTTATTTATATCATAGGGTAATGGTATGGCCTAGTTTGCTTAGGAAATTCCTCATTTATGCCTGTTGTCCCAGAGTAATAAATGGTGTTCCCTTTCATATATCATGTATAATCACTCTGTATAAGTAGTGTTGGCGTACTATTTATACTCTTTATGACTAGTAGTGAAACACTAAAAGATAGTAGAATTCTTTATATTTTTAAAATTTGTATAAATTTATGGGGTACCAGTACAATTTTGTTACATGTGTAGATTGTGTAGTGGTCAATTCGGGGCTTTAGGCTCTCCCTCACCTGAGTAGTATACACTGTACCCATTAAGTAATTTCTCATCAGCTACCTCTTCCCCATATCGTTCTTTACATTTCTGAATCTGCATTCTCAGGTTGTGCCTACCCATGCTCCCGCTGAATGACTTGCCAGACCTTCACAGTCTGTTCTCAGTCTTCGGTTTTGATCACATTCATTCTTTGATAATATCACTTCAAGTTTTCCCCTTTGTCAACATTGCATTTTCTTGACTTGATGGTTTCTGTAATACTACCTTTGTTACCCCTACTCCTTCACCGTATATGTCTTCTTTCTGTTTGATTTGTCACTGCCTCCCTGTATTCTGGTTCGTGGCAATTTGAACCAGAGTCTCAGAGTTGTTTGTGTGTTTCTCACATCTATAGTTTTAATCTAATGTAGAATTGCCTGCCAGGTAGTCCTTATCTTACTTGATCTCTTGGCACTGGCCATTCTTTCTCTCTTTAAACTCCCTTATTTATTTATTTATTTATTTATTTATTTATTTATTTATTTATTTATTTATTTATTTATTTATTTTTTATTTTCTTTTTTTTTTTTTTGAGACAGAGTCTCACTTTGTTGCCTAGGCTAGAGTGAGTGCCGTGGCATCAGCCTAGCTCACAGCAACCTCAAACTCCTGGGCTCAAGCAATCCTGCTGCCTCAGCCTCCCGAGTAGCTGGGACTACAGGCATGCGCCACCATGCCCGGCTAATTTTTTCTATATATATTAGTTGGCCAATTAATTTCTTTCTATTTATAGTAGAGATGGGGTCTTGCTCTTGTTCAGGCTAGTTTCGAACTCCTGACCTTGAGTAATCCGCCCGCCTCGGCCTCCCAGAAAGCTAGGATTACAGGCGTGAGCCACCGTGCCCGGCCTAAACTCCCTTTTTATACTCTTAATTTTAGTGCTATCTCTCTGGCTGATACTTCTCAGTCTTTTTACATGCACTTGTTCCTCTGCTTAGTCCTTAAATGTTGATGTTAATCAGGGTCCATATTTTCTCCCAATCTGGTCTCATTTACTCTCATTCCTTTATCTGGCACCTACCTATCAATAACTCTCAAATGGATTTCTCTCATCTAGACCCTTCCTGAGCTCCAGCCTCATACATGATACCGCCTATTAGATAGCTCCATGTATTGATTCTGTTTTCCTATAATGGAACTATTCATCTTCTCCTACCACCTATCTGGACATATAGTCCAGAAACTAATGAATTATTGTAGATTCCACCATAATCCTGATATGCATTGAGTGCTGTAAAGAACTTTCTCAGATTTGTCATCGCCCTACTTAATATCCTTTGATAGTTCTCTTATCATTTTCAGAATAAAATCTACAAATCATTTGCATATCACATAAGATCTTCCATGATCCTCCCTTTGTTTATTTCTGTAGCTTCCTTTCTTTCTACTGTCTAGCTTGACCTATATTCCAAACAAAGAAAACAACTTGTACTTCCTTGAATATGCACAAGTAGCTATTCCTGCCTGGCTTTCTCACCTATACCCATCCTCAACCGCTTGCTGGTAATTTTTAAAATGTCTTTTAGAGACCTCAGAGTTGAGATGTTATCACTTCTAGGAAGGCTTTCCTGACCTCTCAGACTGCATTAGACATTCCACCTTATCAATGTCTATTGTCTTTAGTTATTTTCTTACAGATCTCTCTCACCAGTCTATGAACATGGTAGGGACCAATATGGTCAAAGCACATTCTCCTTTTATCCCTTCAACTCTGCTTTCCTTCCTAGCCCTTCTTTTGAAAGTGAGAATTAGATGCCCAGGCTTGAGTTCTGTGCCAGCTTTGATTCTTTGTCTTCATTATCATTTAGACACTGGTCTCTTTACTTCTTTCTTTAAAAAGCCTCCTGCACTACTCATTGAATGCTCTACCTTAGAATCTAACATCATCTCTTATATGAGCACCACAGATACTCTTGGAATTCATTATACTGCAAGTATAGATTTTATTCACTAACTTCTGGATTTGTGCTCTATATGATCTATTGCAGCTAGCCCCTCAGACTGATACTTTAATGTGGGTCATCCTTTCCCATCCCATTTACTTTGTCACTGCTCATCAATATAAATGCTTTAATCTAGCCACACAATACTCGTGTGGCTTCCTGAATTCTTATCTTACTGCAAAGCTGCTTATGATTTTCTTTTTCCTTTTCTCCTAAATGCTGCCCTCCCTTTTTAGGTTCTGGATCTTTGCTAAGACTTTTCTCAAGCCCAAAATTGCCATTTTATTTTCCTGAACTTGGTTTAATATTAATATTCTGTTGCCATTCATTGTGACACTGAATAATTCACTATGTTGTGTTCTTAATTTAGCTTTGTTAACATAAATATGAACATAGACAAAGGATTTCTTGAGGACAGGGGTGTATCTTACCCTTCCTTTTGTACCCTTCTCAGTGCCTGAGATAGTTCTTTGCACACATTGGGCACTCAGTGAATACCTGAGGACTTCCTTGTAGTCATCTTTGAGACTCTGTGGCCAGAGCTTTCATTTTTTAGAACTGTGCTCAATGGATATCCTTAGGGTAGTTTGTGAGTGAGTGAATTAGCTCAAAAGTTAAGGTTGGGCAGTTCAACTGCCTTGCAAATAGCCTTAAGTTTTAGTTATTTTGAGGCACTTAAGGGACTTTTATCCATTGTCAAGAGTGTTATATAATGTCAAGATGAACCTTTAATCACTCAGATATAAAGATCAGATTTTTACTTTACATTTAATGCCTTATAAGGATAGTGGAAGACAAAGTTCATTATCTGGTGGGCTTTTATAGATTCCTCACTTGACTCTTATTTTTTTATCGTGTCTTTAGGCTTTAATGACTGATGAAACAATATCCAATGTGCCAATCCTTATCTTGGGTAACAAAATTGACAGAACAGATGCAATCAGTGAAGAAAAACTCCGTGAGATATTTGGGCTTTATGGACAGACCACAGGAAAGGTAAGAGAAAAATCTTCAGGGGACATTCACAGCTTTTAAAACTTGATATTTTGCTGTCTAGATTCTCATTTTCTTTCAAAAGTTTAAACAGGCTTAGGATTTGTTTTACTCTGGGTATTTTGTAAGCTTGCTGAAGGCAGGAGCATATTCTATCTTTAACCATTTTCTAATTGGATTCATTCCTTAGGTATTTGAGGCAGAAGAAAATGGTACAAAAGGCAAACTTACTCCTTTAAGAATTTTCTAATTGTCTTTCAAATCTGATTCTGAGAAATCTCTTTTGAAAGAGCCCTTGTTAACCAGAAATGAGGGTTTTTTTTTTTTTTGGACTGGAGATTTTAGGTTATGAAGAAGAATAATCATTTATATCACTTTCCAAGCACTGAAATCAAAGCACTTGATTTTCCTCAGTGCTGCTACTGAGAGAGGTAGGAGTATTATTCCCATTTTGCAGGTGAGGAAACAGAGTGGTTTGTTCAGGTCTAAGAGCAAGTTTAGTGATAAAATCAGGAATAAAAGTCATCTTTCAGATGAGGTTATGCTGTCTTCAGTTAGAGGGAGGACTCTGTTGTAGAAAAGCAGGCTTATGAGAGAGAACAATCTAGATCAGATAAAATTAAGCAGGAATCATTCTGGTCTTTTCAGCTTGAGGTTTTGGCATATTTAATTTTTAAAAATCTTCCTGTTCTGTGATCTATGATAACTTTCTGACTTTTTTTACAGTTCCTTAATCTTGCCTCTTTTTAGTTATCTGTTTTAGTTCTCTTTTATTTATTTTTTAAAATTTTTTATTTTTATTATATCTTTCTTCGTTTTTGTTTTTCAACCTCAAACCTTGTGTTCTATAGTTCTCTTTTAGTTCATTTAGTTTCTCCTCTTTTGCATGAATGTTTTTACACATGAATTCTTCTTTTTGAGACAGAGTCTCACTCTGTTGCCCTGGCTAGAGTGCCGTGGTGTCAGCCTAGCTCACAGCAACCTCAGTCTCCTGGGCTCAGGTGATCCTTCTGCCTCAGCCTCCCAAGTAGCTGGGACTACAGGCATGCGCCACCATGTCCAGCTAATTTTTTTCTATATGTTTTTAGTTGGCCAATTAATTTCTTTCTATTTTTAGCAGGGACAGGGTCTCGCTCTTGCTCAGGCTGGTTTCGAACTCCTGACCTTGAGTGATCCTCCCACCTCAGCCTTCCAGAGTGCTAGGGTTACAGGCGTGAGCCATCGCTCCCGGCCATACACATGAATTCTTAATTTCCTTGATGCCACCCATTACCAGTTCTAAACAGTCTCAGACTTCTTTTGTCCATCAAAGAGCATGCTGGTTCCATGGGTCCCAGTGGCTTTTTCTTGGTTTGCTGCCATAACTCTCCAGATGAATGTTGGGTGTTCGAAGAAACTGCTCTTCAGAGAGAGAGAGAGGGAGAGAGGCAGGCTGGGAATAGAACTGTGCTGCTTATTCTATCCTGGACATAAGAAACGCTGAGGAAGTCTTCTGTATGGCCTTGACCACATTTCTATAATTAATACTTACTTAGATTTGCTTTTAAGGAATGATTGTGGTAATCACCCTTTTAAGCTTTTCCACTAACAGGAAGATGCTAACAGGTCTTTCTTGGTTTTGCCTCCATTAGGGGAACGTGACCCTGAAGGAGCTGAATGCCCGCCCCATGGAAGTGTTCATGTGTAGTGTGCTCAAGAGGCAAGGCTACGGCGAGGGTTTCCGCTGGCTCTCCCAGTACATTGACTGATGTATGGACAGTGAAAATAATAGAGCTTTACTTCTCTGGACTGATCCTATTCACAGCTTCCTCATGAACTTTTCTAATAGAACAAGGAAAGCTCTCCAACCAAGTCTGGCGTTGAGAAGCCAAGAGTCTTTGTCAACTCTCTCATCACCCAGTGGTGACATGTGCTCTTCTCCACACTGTTGGGAGGTAACGCTGCCCCATGTGCTGGTGCAGGTCAGGATCCCGGGACTTGGAAACTGGCAGAATTTGCCGGGTTAAACTGTGTGCCATCATGGGGCACCTGAAAAGAAAAACACGTCTCACCACTGTGGTTGATTTCAAAGAAAGTGATTCTATTTTTTAAAGAAAGTGTTGTTAATGTAATTGGTATCCCTCTTAATTTTTGAGTTCACAATTTACTTGGTCCAGAGTTTTCTATTCTTTTTTTTTTTTTTTTAAACTAATGAGTGGTATTTAGATACTTCATAAATTTATGAACAGATACACATTGGAGGCCAAGGCTCAGGTGGGTGAACTTAACTCCTGCTGAGTTAGCAGGTTGGGAGAGAAGCTCCCCTGTGCTCACATGTCTCTATGACTGCCTTGTAGTAGGTGATATCACCTTGCGCACAGAGAACTAAAAAAGGGCAGAACCCTGGCCTTGCAGTTACAAGTTCCCACTGTGGTAAGCTCATCACAGAATGTGTAGTAGATTGTTCACTGTGGAGGGGTTAATTACAGAGGGAGTTATTGTTATTATTTTTACTTATAAAGTTATAAATTTCAGCCAGTCTTTGCTTTTATACTGTTGTGAAATTTCATTTCTCTATAGCACCTTCTTTTTTCATTTTGAGTTATAAAAAGTGACTTTCACCTCATGAAAGAGTTGAGACCATCTCTCATGTTGTCACATACTGCAGGTGTGTCTCAGTTACTTTTTTGCACAGATTCTAGGGGGAATTTTTGTGAATAGGAGGACAAAGTTAACAGCTTTAAGGGCTCTTAATTCTGTGAGTTGAGGACTTAAAATTGGTTATTGTAGTACTTGTTTGAATTTAGGAAAGATGTACTTGGTGGGCTATAAAATTTCCACTTGCAGAATTTAGTCTTGATTTGGCTGTTCGTGAACTCTTTTTCTTAAATCTTTTCTCTTTATCAGCTATCTGTTTCATTCATTGGTGTTTAAAGTAAGAGTTAACATCTGTAGCTTTTCCAGATTTGGGAGGGGAGGGTATAAAATTGCCTTTCTCCATTTTAGAAATAAGTTGGGAAAAACATTAACTCAAAAACTGCCTGTAGAACTGTTCCTTTGAAGGCAGCATCATTTATTGTCAGTGAACACCCAGTGTGAAAGCTTCAGCATCTACACTAGGGTGATGATGATTATTTTTTATAGCATTCCATTTTCTTAGTGCCATGTGTGAAATTGGATTTTCATGATCTTAATCTATAGTCTACCCTTGTAGTAAAAGATGAGAAGATAGGAGATGGTCTTAACATGAGAAGATAGCTTTATTCCTTTTTCCTTTAATAAAAGATTAGAGGTAGTTTCCTCAAAATTGAAAATTGTAATGATGCTTATTTGTGGAGGATGGAACTAAATTCAGTGGATTCCTTTTTAATGTGAGGTAGGGAAACTGTGGATAACATTACTGGGATGAGAGAGTGTCATTCTTTAGTTGGATTTCTCATTCTTAGTCTTTAGTACTGACCTGTTGGGAAAGCATAGTTTTTCACTGCCAGGTCCTGAATGCAGAGCCTCAATGACATATGTCTGGGAAATGCATGCATTTCATTTATTAGCAAGCATAGCTGGGATTAAGACAAAATTATTGATTTGGAAAGGTGTTAAAGCCTTAAGTGAACAAATCTAGCTAACCGTGACTGAACTAGGTAGGTAGTTAACTTGCATACCTTTTTATTTCCTCTGGTTAAAGGTTACTGATACTTCTCTGTTCAGAGACATGAGAAGTATGATTGCTTCAGTGTTAGTTTTCTTTCTTTTGTTTTTTCCCCTATTTTTTCCTAATCACTTTGTTGCAAGCTAGAAAACTATGGGTTCTACATAGGGCAGCTCTTGTGAAAGTGGTTTATTCCACTGGAGAAAGAGGGGATTGAAAAGTCAGTTAGCATTAGTCTATTTCTTGTCCCATAGAACACCATTCTTATAATAAGATAGCTGAGAGAAGCTGCTGTGAGGAGCTTAGCTCCAAACACAGGATCAGAGCCTTGTATGGGAACTCCTATGAGTTGAGACTTTTCATTCTGTTTTATCAGAGTGCATATATGTCCTATTTCAGGAAGAGCAAAACAGTCTTTACAAAAGAAAGTCAATCTGTATTCTAAGCATTTTAATAAAAAGTTAAAACAGACTTGCTGTTTTCTTTCTTTTTTGCATTGGTTCTGAGTTCTGAGTTTGAACAACACCATTTGTTTGGGGTTGGGGACAGGGGGGAGGCAGGGAGACAAAAATTCCTCCCTACATATATGAAGAAACTTTGAGGGTGGATATGAGATACTTGAATTTTGCCACCAGAGGGCAAAAATGGCTGGGCCATTAGAAGTAATTAATTTAGTACTGTTTGAGAGCCTTGGAACATGCTATGGACCCAGGGTTGTTGATCATCTCTGCAACAGGGTAACATGCTTACAAGGATTGAGTATAGTTTAGCTGTGTTTCATGCATTAATACAAAAGTAGAATCAATTGAACTCTACATTTGGTAAAATAGGGAAAGGAATCTGTTCTTGTGCGTTTACTAGGCTTTTAGGAACACTTGCTTTTAGAAAACCCCAAATGAGATCCCCAAACTAAAATACTGGGACAAATAAAATGGGCACCAAAATGCAACAGGTTCTTTTTAACCAAGAATTAAATTGTTGGAGGTGTCCTGTCCCTGTTAATGTGTAGGGATGCCATGGATTCTACAGGTAAATGGGTTTGTTTTGTTTCAGGCAAAGTGGAACATGAGGATTAAAGTCTGAGTCAATGAGCCTAGCACTCAAGGGGTCTCACTGGCTGTGACTTGGGACTTCTGTACTGTGGTCTGCTGTAAATACAGAAAAACCTGACGCATAACAGTTCATGCTGGAGCCTTGAGCGTCATTAAGGGAAAATCATTGGGCTCTAGAGAGGAATGAAAGTTTTAATTGCTAAGAATTGGAACAGTCAATAGATAATTGCTGTGATCAAGCCATCTTCTGTGTCACAGAACCAAAAGAAGACAGTGCCTACTATGGCGAGACTGCTTAATTTCAGTCCTGCCTCATACTATGATGGATAATCATTTCCCTTTCTCAAACAGGTTTGTGTCACTGGGAGCCCTGGGAGCATTGTCCATGTTTTGTGCTGGGGCTACACCACACAACCTTAATTCAAAGAATTCAGGCAGAAAGATCATGGCATTTAAGTAGCAGTTGAATATTTTTTCATTAATACTAACAGGTATGTACTATACTGATCTTAATAAAAGTTAACGTATTTTAGTGATAGTTATAAAGCAGACCTTTGTAAAATGTCTAGCTTGTGGTGACTGCTTTGGGGTATCATGAAAGCCTCCCAACCATAGCATACTTGTTCATTCTCTGTCCTAAAGGATACTTTGGAAACGTCGAGAAAGCTTTATGTTAGCCTAAATTATATATGGCAAACTATGGCTTAAGGGCCAAATCTGGCCTGCTGCCTGTGTCTTGTATGGCCTGTGAGATAAAAGGTTTTTACAACTTTTAAACGCTTGAAACAAATTAAATGAAAAATGATATTTTTGGCACACGAAAATTAAATTTGAATGTCTATAAAGTTTTTTTTGAACACAGCCACTGCCATTCCTTTAGTTTTTCCATGCAACAACTGCAGACTCTTTGAAACAGAGATTGTATGGCTCCCAAAACTTGAACTATTTCCATCCTGGTCAGGGCTGTACGATTAAAATTTTTGACTTCAGCTACTGTTCATCATAGTCAACTTAAAGGACAGTTTAATTTAGTGCAAATCCAGTTTCCATGAGATTTATCTTGTTGGGGCTTGGGCAGCAAAGAGTCCTGGGAATAATCCTGAGAGCTCCACGCCCCCTAGTGGATTGCTGTGGGATTTACTTTCAAAATTTCAAAACACTGAATCGGCCTAGGATTTCCTTGGTCCGTATTATCCTAGGGGTCAGAGGCTAAAGGTCGCCTAGACCTGGGCAAATGCTGACAGGTCCTGTCACGGCCTGGGCAAGTCTGGCCACGTCAGCGCTCATTTCTATTCCCTTTCCAGCAGCGCAACAAGCCGGAGAGACTGGGCAGGGACGGACCCGCCCTCCTCTCCCGCGATCCCCGGAGCCGCCGCACGCGGGTCACACAGCCGGGGCTCATCCCGGGGGCTGCCTGCTCCGCCTGCGTCCCTCAGGTGCGACGAACCGAAGGGGCGGAGGAAGCAGGCAGCATCAGCAGCCAATCAGGGTTCGGCACAAGCCCAGCCAATCGGGTCCGTTGGGGCTTAGCCAATCGGCTCGACGAGGAAGGCCTGAGTCGGGCCTGCGCCTCCCGTTTCCAGCGGTGGGAGGCGCTGCGCGGGTTCATCTGGGGCCTGCGGGGCGGCCGGCCCTCGCTCGCTCCCTCGCGGGCAAGCCGCAGGTGTCCCGTCCCGGAGGCCATGGGGCGGCAGTGGGGGCCCGCGATGAGGGCGGCCGAGCAGACGGGCTGCGTGGTGAGCGCCTCCCGAGCCGGCCAGCCTGAGGCGGGCTCGTGGAGCTGCAGCGGGGTGATCCTGAGCCGCAGCCCGGGCCTGGTGCTGTGCCACGGGGGCATCGTCGCCCCTTTCCTGCGGGCCGGCAGCGGGGCCCTGACCGCGGCTGGCGCTGCCTACCTGCCCGGCGACAGTTGCAGCGACGACCTGCGCCTGCACGTGCAGTGGGGGCCAACGGCCGCCAGTCCCGCCGGCCGCTCGGAGCGGGGCCTCCCGGGGCTGTGCACGCCCCAGTGCGCCGGCCTCGAGCTGGGCCCGCCTGCCCGGCCCCGCGGGCGGCCCCTGCAGCCCCCGCGCCCCGCCGAGCTGGTGCTGCTGCTGAGCTGCCCGGCCTTCCGGGCCCACTTCGCGCGCCTCTTCGGGGGCGCGGCGGCCGAGCAGTGGCGCTTCGCGAGCGCGGCGCCGGACGACGAGGTGTCGGAGGACGAGGAGGAGGATCAGCTGAGAGCGCTGGGCTGGTTCGCGCTGCTGCGCGTGCGGCCCGGCCGGGAGGCGGCGGCGGAGGAGCGCGGGCCGGCAGTGGCCGTGGCGCCGTTCGGGGCGGTGCCCAAGGGGTCACCGCTGCTGGCCTGCGGCTCCCCGTTCGGGGCCTTCTGCCCGGACATCTTCCTCAACACGCTCAGCCGCGGGGTGCTCAGCAACGCGGCCGGCCCGCTGCTGCTCACCGACGCGCGCTGCCTGCCGGGCACCGAGGGCGGCGGCGTGTTCACTGCGCGGCCCGCGGGGGCGCTGGTGGCGCTGGTGGCGGCTCCACTGTGCTGGAAGGCCCGCGAGTGGGTGGGCCTCACGCTGCTCTGTGCCGCCGCCCCGCTCCTCCGCGCCGCGCGCGCCGCGCTCGGCAGTCTGCACGCAGGGGCCGCTGCTCTGGCCGCCCTCCTGCCGCCCGAGGTGGGCGCCCCGTGGGGCCTGCCCCTCCGGGATCCCGGGCCCCTGTGGGCAGCCGCGGCCGTGCTGGTGGAGTGCGGCACCGTATGGGGCTCCGGAGTGGCCGTGGCGCCCCGCCTCGTCGTGACCTGCCGGCACGTGGCTCCTCGGGAGGCAGCCAGGGTCCTGGTGCGCTCCGCCACGCCCAAGTAAGACCCGCAGGGCTGCCCCAACTCTGCCCTTACCTGGCCTCAGGTCTGGATGCAGGCCTTCCACTCTGAGGATTGCGTAGGCCTCTCTTCTGGCGTCACGCTGATGCTCTGGGCATGTAGTGCGGGTAGAGATCTGGAATCCTTCCTTCGTCCTTTACACAACGAACCCTTGTGCGGGATTAAGGCAGCTGGGGCAAGATGCTAAGCTCCGAGCAACTCTGGATTTGGGAACTGGAGGGCTCCCTGCATGTGGGACGGACGTCTCTGAGCTCCCCTCACGCTCTGAATTCCTTCCAGGCAGCTTCTCTGTCTCATAACCCTGTGGCCCACACCCCGCTGTCATCTGGTCCCTTGAACAGAGCTTCCTTCCTTCACCCTACCTATTTCTCTCTTGAAAGTGGTGAAGTCCCAGGGGCCCAGGACTGCCCTCCTGGGGTAATGAGATGGGCCTGTTAATCTTAATTTATCTTTTAGAGCATAGCCAGGGTGTCCTTTCTGGATGAAAATTACAGGTGTTGGTTGGGTTTCTGCTAATTAGAATATAGCAGTGGGCTGATCCTGGTGGGCAGCCTGGTTGGGACGTCTGACAGTCATTTGCTCCCTCTGCAGAGAAAAGCACCCTTGCCCTCCTATACTTCCACTTGCTCTCATGGTGGGGACAGTGGCCTTGACTTCCTGGCTTGGTTTTCTAGTACCTGTTCCGTTTCCTTGGTGTTAATGCTAACCCAGCCTTGCAGCCCAGGCCTTTCCAACTCTCTTTCCTGAATCCCTGGGGTTAGCCCAGTGTGGGTAAGCCAGTCTGGCTTTGCCATAGAGGTCCCCACTGGCAGCCTGCAGGCCAGCCATGATTTTATAGGGAAGGCTAATGATGAGGAATTTCCCTGTGTTTTGTCTCCCAGATTCCTCCCCCTTCCCCTGACCTGGCTCCTAAGGAAACCACCAGGTCTGCTGGAAGCTTCTCCTACAGGGCATGTAGTAGGACACCCCTGTGTGATCTTGGGCAAGTCACTTAATCTATCTGAGCTACCTCCCCTGAGTTGACACGTAAAGTCTTGGAACAGAGCCTGCCACGTAGTGTGCTACAGAAGTGCTAACATCTATGTGGGCAGGGGACCCAGAGGAGTGAGAACACGTCTTGTCTGCCCTACCAACTGATGGGATTGTCGGGGGTATCAATGAGGCAGTGAAAAAATGTGCTGGTATGTTCTCCCTGGCTCTCCCACTTGCCCTGTGACGTTGAGAAAGCAGCTCTACTTCTCTGGGCCTCAGTTGCACCGTCTAAAATGGAGGTAATACATAGGTTGTGAAGATTAAATGAAGCTATGTCCACAAAGCATTAACACCTGTCCTGCTCATTAAGTGTCAGGTGTCTTATCATGGTAAGGTACTGGAAGCTTTGCTTAGAAGTACTCTACAGTTTGTAGACCACATTTGGAGATGCCACAGAATGGTTAAGTGACTTGCCCACTGTTGCCAAACTGGTAGGTTTCAGGGCTGATAACCCAGATCTTCTGACGCCAGGTCCAGGAGTTTTACTGTCATTCAGCTCCTTGATTTCTCCAAGTGCAAAAAGGTCTAGCCTGTCATTTGTCTCACTTGCTCCCAGGAATGTGGTGATCTGGGGACATGTGGTGTTTGCCACCCAGGAAACATCTCCCTATGACATAGCGGTTGTGAGCCTGGAGGAGGACCTGGATGATGTCCCCATGCCTGTGTCCGCTGAGCACTTTCATGAAGGTAAAGGACAAAGGGCACATCCTGAAGGAGGGCCCCTCTGGTCCAGGGTGGTCTTTGGGGAGGACAATCAGTGCTAGACACTCTAACCATGCCAGACTCCCTTCCCCGCCCCTGCTGAATTAAGGAGTCAGGGTGGCATTGGTCAAGGTTCTGCCCAGAAGCTTCTCTGCTTGTGCCAACATACCCAAGGTGCTGGGGCAGGTGGATACCTGTGGAGGGTGAGGCATACCCCTGCCCTGAGTGCCTGCAGTAGTGTAGTGTGGGCATGCTGGGCCTTGAGGGCTGCTTCTAACATTTGAAGCTGGTTAGAGGTGTGTGGCACTTTGGAGGCTCCAGGGGCATGATTTGAGTGACAGGCTTTGTGATGCTGCCACATAAGTACTGGATGTCCCGCTTCATGGAGGTAGTGTGACATGGTGATGAAGAGTACAGGTGCTCTGGACTGGCATCTTTCCTCTGCCACCGAGCCCTGTGTCCTAGGACAGACCTGTCTTATGCCTCAGTTTCCTCATCTGTAAAATGGGGGTAATGTGCCCTACTCCTGGGCATTTGGGGACTGGCTGAGTTGTTGTCTGTAAAGGACTTAGCCGCATGCTCTGCCCTGTGCACTTAAAGCCCTTGGGAAAGGAAAGTGGTGGTTGCTTTGTAGCCATGATCACCATTTCTTCTCACCAAGAGTCTTAGGAGTCCCAGGAGGAGATGGATGTTAATTCCACAAACATTCACTGAGCACTTAGCTAGGTGCTAGGGACCCTAAAAATTGACTGTCCTAGTCTAGCAGGGGAAGGAGGAGTGAGGAACAGCCTGGTGCTCAGAAGTAATTGAGTGCCCCATGCTAGGAGCTGAGTGGACTCCCAGCCTCTTCCTGCCGGGGCCTGGGCAAGGCTGCTTGGAGTGGGGAGTCTCTGAGCAGAAACAGCAAGGACACAGAGACTTTGGACCTTTGGAGAGGAAGGGGCTGGAGGTTGGGAGTGTGAGTCCTGCCAGAACACGGGAGTCCCAGCTTCACCCTCCTCCTTCCCTCCCTGGCAGGTGAGGCTGTCAGCGTGGTGGGCTTCGGTGTCTTCGGCCAGTCTTGCGGGCCCTCGGTGACCTCGGGCATCCTGTCGGCTGTAGTGCGGGTGGATGACACACCCGTGATGCTGCAGACCACGTGTGCTGTGCACGGCGGCTCCAGCGGGGGACCCCTCTTCTCCGCTCACTCAGGGGACCTCCTCGGTAACTAGCTCCTTGGCTCCCTCCCACCCTCCCCTTGCAGAGCCTCAGTCCCACCCAGTGAGTGCTCGTATCCGGCCCCGGAGCACCTTCTGTCTGGGAAGGCGGTGGAGTGTTCGAGTTAGGTCGCCATGGTTCTCAGGCTGATCTGCTCCTGAGGGCGGAGAGGGAGGGATGCTGAGCTGGGAGGGAAGAGGTCTGGGTTCTGGTCCTTTCTCTGCCACTAATCCATGTTGGGATTCGTAAGTCACTTAATCTGATTTGATCTGTGAAGTTCAGGAGTTGGATTAGTCTGGGGTCAGAAACTTAAAAGCTTACAGAGGTGAAGCAAATAGATGAATGAGTGAGAGAAGACAGCAGGGAGTCGGGGCAGGCCGGGTAGACTGGGCACACGCTACCGCTACCCAACTGCAGAGGATGGTGGCCTTGTCTTGGCTGATTTTCTAATATTTCACAATAAGCTGTGAACCTTTTTTTTTTTTTTAATATGTGGTTGTTAAATCTTTAAATTTTGGTAACATTTAGGTTTTTAAAAAATAGGGCCTGAGGCCAGGCATGATAGCTCACACCTGTAATCCTTGCACTATGGGAGGCCGAGGTGGGAGGATTGAGGTTAGGAGTTCAAGAGGAGCTTGGGCCGGGCGTGGTGGTTTACGCCTGTAATCCTAGCACTCTGGGAGGCCGAAGCCGGCGGATTGCTCGAGATCAGGAGTTTGAAACCAGCCTGAGCAAGAGCGAGACCCCGTCTCTCCTATAAATAGAAAGAAATTAATTGGCCAACCAATATATATATAGAAAAAATTAGCTGGGCATGGTGGCACATGCCTGTAGTCCCAGCTACTCGGGAGGCTGAGGCAGGAGGATTGCCTGAGCCCAGGAGTTTGAGGTTGCTGTGAGCTAGGCTGATGCCACGGCACTCACTCTAGCCTGAGCAACAAAGCGAGACTCTGTCTTGGAAAAAAAAAAAAAAAAAAAAAGACGAGCTTGAGCAAAAGACTTATTAGCAGGGTGTGGTGGTGCATGGGTGTTGTCTCAGCTACTTGGGAGGCTGAGGCAGGAGGATCACTTGGATCCAAGGGTTTGAGGTTGCTATGAGCTATGATGACACCACTGTACTCTAGCTGGGGTGACAAAGTGAGACTCTCAGGAAAAAAAATATCCTGTTTAGCTATTTTAAAAAAACAAACCATGAGTCCATATAAAAACCTCCAGCTCCAGTCTCACATCTCAGGGTTTATGCCTTTGTTATTTCTAACTTTCCTTATTCCTTACTTCTTTCTCCTATAATGAGAAACCTTGCTCTGACTGTCTATAACATATTAATATTTGCTTATCTCTTTAACCCTAGTATACAAATATAGTAGTTTCAGAATTTCTACCCCACACCCCTGTGAGCAACAAATTTACCAACCAGAGTACAGTGTTTTGAGTATTTGTGTTCTTTTTGTCTTTGGCCTGACAGTATCCAAACACTGCTTTCCAAAGTTACTTAGGTCAGCTCTTTTCTTCCCTTTCAGGATGGTTATATTATTCATTTGTAATAGTTAGAGTCATTTGTCAGTTTTTTCCCCTGTCCATTTTTCTCTCCATATCCAGGTTGACTTTTCAAACCATATGTACAGATAAGTGGATTCAGATACATAGATGTGTGTGCATAAGTTAGTGTATACACACACACACACACACACACACACACACGCACACACGCACGCACACACACGCACACACACTCTGTATCTCCTAGCTCTGTCCGCTGATGGGTTAGAAGCAGTGACACTCCAGTTGCAATAGTATCCCCAGAGCCCAGACCTTAGTTTCTAAATACCATTCTCTAATGAAAGTGACTAGGAGCTGGTCGATTCCAGGACCGAGGCAGGGAAAATCAGGGTAAGCCATGGGTGCTAGAGGAGACACGTTAACAACAAAAGGGATGGGGCACGTCGGATGTTGACAGGACTGGGAGCCAACCTGGTGTAGCTCCTACTAGAACAGCTTGACCAACACAGCAGAAAACAATAGTGTTGGATTATAACTCAAAGAAAATGAATATCCATGAATCCACACTGATACAAATAACCAAATAAGTTTTTTAATCTTTTTTTTTGAGACAGAGTTTTACTCTGTTGCCCTGGCTAGAGTGAGTGCCGTGGTGTCAGCCTAGCTCACAGCAACCTCAAACTCCTGGGCTCAAGCCATGCTGCTGCCTCAGCCTCCCGAGTAGCTGGGACTCTAGGCATGTGTCCCCATGCCTGGCTAATTTTTTCTATACATTTTTAGCTAATTTCTTTCTATTTTTAGTAGAGACAGGGTCTCACTCTTGCTCAGGCTGGTTTTGAACTCCTGACCTCAAGCGATCCTCCCACCTCAGCCTCCCAGAGTGCTAGGATTACAGGCATGAGCCACTGTGCCCGGCCCAAATAAGTTTAAAATGAAGATGAGCAACAGCCTTTCTGTTTCTGAGGGAAATAGAAAATCACCATTAGGTGATAGAAATCCTAATTTCTAATTTCCTAATCACCATTAGGAAATAGAAAATAACCATTAGGATCTACCCATGGATGCAAAAGTTGGCAAAAATTTTAGTATAAACAGGATATTTGCATAATGTCAGAATATGTCTCCTGAAATACTGAGCCCTTACAAAGAGGATAATAGTAACTCTACAGTGGAGAGGCCTGGCAGAGACCACCTGGCAGAGGTCACCAGAGTGACCAAGGTTAGCAGCACAAGTGCCACATGTAGACATTGGATACCTAGATTCGATGTGCTGAGGACATGAGGACATGTGGCTTTCAAGGAAAGCCTGAGGAAGCGACCTAGATTAGAGACTTAGGAGACGTAACGGATAAATGCAATGTGGGATCCTAGATTGGATCTTGAAACAGAAAAAGGACATCAGTGGGAAAACTAGTGAAATTGCAGTGAATTCTACACCGTGGTAAATAGTATGGTACCAAGGTTAATTTCCTGCTTTTCATAAATGTTTTATGGTGACATCAGACATTAACAGAAGGGAAAGCTGCATGAAGGGTACACAGAACTCTGTACTATTCAGGCAAGGCTTCTGTGTGTCTAAAATTATCTAAAAGAAAAAACATATCAATGCACTGAGCAGACCAGACAAAGTGTGTCTGTGGTCTCACTCACTCACTCTCACTCACTCACTCACTCACTCAGCAAGTCTGCTGCGAGCCTGCTGTATGCCTGGCACTGTTCTGGGTACTGGGAGACTGCACGAAGAAAACACAAAAGTAGAGCTGATGCTAGTTGGAGAGAAAGATAACAAAAAAGTGAACTGTGGTGTGTTCAGTGCTGATAGTGTTATGAGAAAGCACAGCTGGCAAGGGGGCAGGGTTGGGGCAGCAGGTGTCCGTGATCGGAAGCTTAGCTCTGTCACTGTGAGGGGGCCCTGGGGGCTCCAGGGTGGAGCTGGCCCTCCTCCCTTCCCCGTTTGGCTGGCTGTCCTCTGGCTCACGTCCTCTTCTGCTCTCGGACTCCTCAACAGGCATTGTCGCCAGCAACACCCGGGACAATAACACAGGGGCCACCTACCCCCACCTGAACTTCAGCATTCCCATCACGGTGCTCCAGCAGGCCCTGCAGCGGTACAGCGAGACGGGCGAGCTGGGCGGCCTCCGACAGCTGGACCATGCCGCCGAGCCGGTCAGGGTGGTGTGGCGGCTGCAGCGGCCGCTGGGAAAGACCCCGCGGAGCAAGCTCTGAGGCTGTGTCGCCCCTCTGGAAAGGAGAGTGACCTTTTGATGCTGAAGCAAGTGATACCGAGGTGACAGTGACCTGAGGATCTGGGGCCCAACTTCCGACGGGGCACACGCCAGCTGGGCCGCCTCCCCGTCCCCACCCACGGACTGCAGTCTGGGCTCTGGGCCCTGGAACAAACTTCCCTTCAGCCCCACAGGTCCTTAACCTGGCAGCCTGTTTTGGGGTGCTTTCTTGAGCCCCCACCTCTCGGTGTCCCTGGCACTGGACTCAGCTGTGTTGTTTTCCCTTCTGGGGAGCCCAGGCCCACTGCACAAAAGCCCTGGCCCGTCAGGCCGCCGCTGGCTAGAAGGCAGGCCCGGGCCTACTTTCTCACTTGTACCCCCAGAAGCCACTGGCCACCCAGAGCAGCTGCTGCACTGGGGCCTCGGCTCCCGTCTGCCTCTCGGTCAGGGCCGAGGACTCGGAACACCTCAGTGGAGAGGCCCTGCCCTGAAGACCAGATACGAAAGGGCAGAAACGAGTGTCTCCCTGCTGTGCCAGCCTACGGGCAGGCAGGCGGGTCCCTGAAAGTCGGCACTCCTGGGTCGTCGTAACCGGCAGGAGCTCTCTGACACAGTGCCTTCATTCCCAGCCCTGGGCCTCAGGGATCTTGGGGGTAGAACACGTCTGGTTGGGGCTTGGGAATAAACGCAATCCACTGGAGAGCCTCTGTACTGCCATATATCAAATTCCTTGGCCCTCCCCTCCACCTTTTTCAAGAATTGAATCTGGAACAGGCAGGCACCTTTCTGCACACCTTTCTGTGCTGCTTTCTTGGCAGGGTTTGAGCTCACGGCCCTCACAGCCAGTCAGTGCTTCCTGGAGCTTGCAGGTCCCAGGTGGTGGTGGTCTTGGCCTAGCAGCAGGTGTTCACAGAATGCCCGGGCGAAGTGGGAGTTGAGTTTAGAGGGAAATATGAGGTAAAGGCAACCCTCAGGAACTAAGCCCAACTCTTCGAATCAGGAATGCACAATGTGCCCAGGGCCCTGTATATGCAGGCCCTCAAGAATTGATTCATCCGCTAAAAACCATTTGAGGAATAGCTGGGGGTTCATTCTAAGCAGTACTTTGTTTCTGACTTCTATTTGTTGGTTGCCAGCTCTGGGTATCCACAGAATATTTCTGTAATGGTGGTTCCTCCCTTTACAGATTAGGAACGGGTCCAGAAGGCAAGGCTAGCTTGCGAGAAGTCCTACAATAAATCATAGCGGGGAGCTAGATCTGAGGTCTGACTTTGTTGGGGGTGGGATTTATTCTATCATGTGTGGGTACTAAGGTGCCCACAAGCTATTTTGGGAAGACTGGTGTGTCAACCTATTAGTGCAATGAACAGGGCAGCTCTGTCCATAGAAGAGTGTACGGGGGCCCAGAGATGGGGGTCAGGTAAGGCTTCATCGAGGTGACTCAAGTGTTGAACCATGAAGGAGAGTTGAAGTTTTACCAAGTGGACTGGAAATGGGGAGGGTGTTCCAGGTTGAGAGCAGCAGGAGCTAGGACAAGGCAGTGTGGAGCCACTTGCTGGTTCTGGGGGTGCTAAGTAGAGAGAACATTGTTCTACACATGCGCACTGTGGGCCCGGGACGAGTCGGCTGCTAAGCAGGACAGGCAGCGGTGGCAAGAACACCTGGCAGGCTGGATAGATGTCCTCAGCGGGCCGCATGTGGCCCGCAGGCTGTAGTTGGAGGACTCCTGCTTGACGTTTCTGAAGATAACAGGGCAGTCATTTCATAGAATGCCCCTTAACTTGGGTTTGTCCAGTCTTCCTCAAGATTAGATTCAGCATTGATCTTTGCCAGGGTGATCACGGAAGTGATGTCTTTTTTATCCCTGCATCCTCTTGGGTAGCACCCGATGTTTATTTGTCTCATCACAGATGATGTTAACGTTGATTACTTGGGTAAGATGGTGCCTGCCAGAATTCTCTACTATGAAGTCCCTTTTTTTTCCTTTGTAATAAGTAAGTTACATGGAGATACTTTAACAGTCCGTAAATATACTGTTCCTTATTCGACTCTCACGTACTAGGTTTAGCATCCATGGCTGTTTCTTGGCTGGATAGCTATACTGGCTGCCAAATGGTAGTTTTCTATTTTCATCATTCCTCCAGCATTTATCAGGTGGCAGTCTACTGTAGGCAAGAGCTTTCCCTTCAGTTTATTTATATCTGGGTGGATTCATGGATCTGTACTTTATTCCGTGGGTTATAATCCATTACCCTTTATTATGATTGCTCAAATTGCTCCATATCTGGTCAGTGGGGGCTCCTCCAAACCAGCTTCTGTGTCCTTTTGACACCCCCCATCATTCTTTGAGCACTTCCTTCACAACACAATGGTCTGGGCAACTTTGTGCTTTTCCTAGAATCGGCTGTTTATTTCTCCAGGGTCCCTTTTAGTAGAGAACAGTGTTTAGAAGCCAAGGTCTCAGCACTAGGTGTGCTGACTGCACTGGGTGTCACTGCTCCTAGGCCCTCTCAGCGGACAGACCTTTGAATCTCTATTTCAGTCACTTTCTCTGTGTCGTTAGGCAGAAGTTCACGCCAATAGTTTCAATTTGGATTCATTATTACAATAGCTTTTCCCCTTTTTGTATTTGTTCCATCAGAGAGAAACCTGGCTCCATCATCCGCAACATATCTACCTGTTTGCCCCCTGCCCGTGCCTTGCACGTGGCCGGTCTCCCGACCTCCTGCCCAGCCCCCCTGCTCTGACGCTATTCTTGCCCAGGCCTCTGTACTGCTCCCCTCAAGGCTGCCCAGTGATTTTTTGTTTTTACTTCGGTAGGAAGAGCGAAGGACGCCACCCTCACTTCTTAACTCCTTCGTCCCAGAATGAGTGCATATCACTCCTGCTAATACTCCTTTGGTGAGAACCTGGCTCCACCTAGAAGCAGGGGGTAGGGTGGGGTGGGAAATGCAATCCCTGCTGGGGCAGATGCTTCTCAGTAACACCCCAACACCACAGAAGAGGAGAATCGCCCTTTATAGATAGCAGGTTGGCTCTGCCAAGCTGGGTGGTGGTTTATTGCTTGCTGCTTTTTGGCTAGCAGGGAACAAAGACTCACTCCTATTACCTAAGTACGGTAGAGTTCACTGTTCACACCCTCCTGGGCAGGTGCCAGAAAGGTCCTTGACCTGGGGAAGTTCTAGGGGTCACGGAGGCCACTAGGTGCTGACTCAGCACCCCTATTGGCTTTGTTACTCTCTTCTGCCGCCTCTGCTCACTGGGGGTCCCTCCTTCCTCATAACTGCAGTGTGCACGTGGCCATCCAGACCTTGTATCTCTAGCTCTTATGATCACATGTACCATGATCGGATTTCCTATAGAAATGTCCAAGGGAGCTAATATCTAATTGGGCCTGTGTTTACGGGACAGGAGCAGAGTGGGGGCCTACAGGGGGGCTGAGAGTAACAAGCAGAGGCCAGGAAGAAAACCAGGGAGGCATAAGACCTAGATCCCCAAGGCAGACACTCGTTAGCCCCTCACCCACATCTGCTTTCTGTTCTTGGGCATTCATTAGACTGCATTTCGTGGCCTCCCACAGTGAGGTGTGTCCATGAGTTCCAACTCATGGAGTGAGAGCAGAAGGGAGGTGAAACCCTGCTAGGCCTGCCCTATAAGAACCTTCCACCTGGCCTCCTCAGAGCAATTGCCCCCCACCCTGGTAGGAACGGAGGCGACCCTAAAAGAGACCTTAGAAACCCTGTGTTGAAGATGGCAGAGCCTGTTAGCCTGCTTCCTGGATGACTAGGTACAGGGGGACAGCCTCAGTAACCAGTCCCCTGGCCTGGAACTGATATTCTAGCAAGAAATGCACCTCTGTTGTATTTGAGCCATTCCATTTTGGGGTCTATTGGCCACAGCAGCAGAACTTACCCTCACTAACACAGTCTTTCCGTAGGTGGGAGCACTATACAAATCCACATGTTGGGGGAGAGAAGAAGAAACTGTCCTTTGCAGCTTACAAATGTGGCTGGAACCCATATGGAAAAGGAGAACATTTACCAGGCTCTTCAGAGTCGAGGGTTGCCACTTCTCAAGCGGGGACACTGCCTCTGTTTCCCTGGGCTCCTGAGCTGACCTCAGTGCGCTGGAGTTCCTTAAGCCCTGGGAGGCGGCAGTAAAAGCCACTTGTTGCCTGTCAGGGAATGTCCTCAGACCTGGCTGAGCTCATTAGGCCTGAGAGCCAGCAACTCTTCCTCCTGTAAATTCTGTAATGTTGGACAATCTGCCTGCTGTCCCCACTTACCCAAGTTCGACGGAATGGACTTGCCAATGTCTCGGCATCCCAACCTACTACCTCTGGCACCTGGAAGTTCAAAGACAAAAGCCTTTTGATAGGCAGCAAGCCCTGATTTTCAGTTCCAAAGCTATCGGTGGTACCGCTGGGTGGGAAGAGGGCAGTGATGTGCCCTCAGCTGCCTGGGAAAGGGCACAAGAGGGGTTGCATAAGATCCTGTCCCCTCTCCTGGATTGAGGTGTCTTCTGGTTGCTAAGAATGTGTTGAGTGACAATCAGAAAGCTTTCTTGATTTTCGTAGTTTGAGACAGATTCTTAGAGATGGGCCACACCAGCCCTGCCATGCCATGCCTGAGCTCAGTGCTGGCCACCCCACACCTCTGTCTCCTCCCTTCCAGCTTTATCTCTGTACTGAGCTTTTTTTGGAGTCCTTCCCTTGCACCCGGCCAGGTCCTACACAAAGCCTGCCTTCACCTTCCCAAGCCCCAGAGCTGTCTCCCTGCCCTGGGCATGAGGTAGCCTCTCCATTCACCTCTCTAAGTCACATGTTACTGGGCACATGCCCAGTAAATGTCCCATGTTTGCTTGACACCACAGTGGAGACTCTCTGCTTTGCCTGCAGTGACCTCTGGCTCCCTTAGGGAGGATGGCCACTGAGGGATTTCCTGGCGGTAGGGTCATGGTTCAGACCTCCATTCAAGGCCCAGCTCCTCTGCTGAGTCACTAGCTGAGTGTTTGTCTAAGCTTCTTAGTTTCCTAAGAAGCCTCAATTTTCCTCACCTGCGAAATGGGGTAATAAAATTTACCTTGCAGGACCTTTGTAAAAAATAAACTTGAGAAGGCATCCAAAGCACTTTTTTTTTTTTTTTTTTTTTTTGAGACAGAGTCTCACTTTGTTGTCCAGGCTAGAGTGAGTGCCGTGGCGTCAGCCTAGCTCACAGCAACCTCAAACTCCTGGGCTCGAGTGATCCTTCTGCCTCAGCCTCCCGGGTAGCTGGGACTACAGGCATGTGCCACCATGCCCGGCTAACTTTTTATATATATATCAGTTGGCCAATTAATTTCTTTCTATTTATAGTAGAGACGGGGTCTCGCTCTTGCTCAGGCTGGTTTTGAACTCCTGACCTTGAGCAATCCGCCCGCCTCAGCCTCCCAAGAGCTAGGATTACAGGCGTGAGCCACAGCGCCCGGCCTGGTAGGATTATTGCATCAGAAATGAATCATTGTGGCCCAGGCATGGTGGCTCACGCCTATAATCCCAGAACTCTGGGAGGCTGAGGTGGGAGGATCGCCAGAGTTTAGGAGTTTGAGACCAGCCTGACTGAGCAAGAGTGAGACCCCGTCTCTACTATAAATAGAAAAAATTAGCCAACTAAAAATATTGGAAAAAAATTAGCCGGCGACATGGCACATGCCTGTAGTCCCAGCTACTCTGGACACTAGGGCAGGAGGATTGCTTGAGCCCAGGAGTTTGAGGTTGCTGTGAGATAGGCTGACTCCACGGCACTCTAGCCCTGGCAACAAAGCAAGATTCTGTCTCAAAGAAAGCAAGAAAAATGAATCATTCTGGTTGCTTTGGGCAAACTAATCTGCAACATAAAATATTTTACCGAATTAGCTCGATCCTCATAGCTTGCAATGCACTGACTTCCAGATCATTGTCTTGCCTCTCGGTCTTTCTTTGTACACCCAGAGCACACTTCCTTCCTCTTCGCCCAGAGCTAACTCTAATCCTTGGAGAGAGGTCTTGCCACTCTTTCGCCCCCGATCTTTCTTACTGCAGTTGGTGATACAAGGTTTTTCGTATTTTTTTTCCGGTGGTGTTAACATCTGTCTTTTCCCAGACTGTCGCCTCCACAAGAGCAGAAACCGTGTCCGTTTTCTTCTCCATTTGATACCCCGAGCGCCAAGCACACTGCCCGGCATGAAGTAGGTGCTCAGCCGGGTTTGAGGACTTTTAATATCATGTCCGCGCGTGAAAGGAGGCTGGCGACGCGCCCACGGTGGCGCAGCCAGTGTGCGGGGAGCCGCGCGCGCAAGCCTCGGCGGCAGGAAAGGTGTCTCCCAAAAAGTCGGGCGGACACTTGGAGCTGAGTGGCTCCGGCGAGGCTGGGGCGTGGCGGCTGGCAGGCGCGGAGAGGCGACATTCGGCCCCCGGAGGCATTTGGCCTTTAAGGTCCGGGGCAGTTCGCTCGCGGACAAGGTCATCCCGCGGGCGGCTCGGGACCAGCCCCGCGCCCCCGGCTGGCGGCTGCAGCTCCCCGGGGGGCGCCGGGCGCGTGGCCGCCGGTTGGGGGCGGTTCCGGCGCTGAGTCACGCCCGCCGGGGAGCGCCTGGGGCCGGGCCGCTCCGGAAGACGCCGGCCGAGCCGGGGCTGGAGCGGCCGCGCGGCGGGCAGGTGAGGTTGCGCTCTGCGCGGCTGCCGAGGCCCCGGCGGGACAGGGGCCGGGCAGGGCGGGCAGGGCGGGCGCGCGGACCAGGGCCCGGCGGACGC
Source organism: Microcebus murinus (assembly GCF_040939455.1). Lineage (NCBI taxonomy): Eukaryota > Metazoa > Chordata > Mammalia > Primates > Cheirogaleidae > Microcebus > Microcebus murinus. The sequence goes on along the minus strand of NC_134117.1, from coordinate 52,585,522 downwards.
CGCGGGAGGTCGGAGCGTGGAGCTGTGGCGTTGGGAGCGGCGGGCGGTCGCCCCGGATGCGCGGCTCCGGCCTGCACCGCCCCTGTGTACTCGGGCGCCGCGGGCGGCGAGACTCTCCACCCTCCCCGTCGGCCCCTAAATCCCTGCTAAGTCTTCCCGGGAAAGATGGGCTCTGGCGGGGCAGAGCAAGCGGGACGGAGGGAACGGGCGGGCGGGGTAACTCCGAGCTTGGGAGGCTGCGAGCGGGAGAGGCTGCCGAGCTGCGGAGTGAAGCCGGTATCAGAGGGCAGGGGGAAAACCCAGGTCTCTAAGAGGAAAGGCACTGGGATTACCCGGGGGCCCATAGACTTGGGGGTGCACAAGGAGGCCCGCTTCTCCCCTCCCTGAAGCCCGAGGTCGCAGGGGTGGCTGAAGTAGCTGTGAATGGACCCCTGAAATCAGCCAGGAACTGAATTAGTGGGTGGTGTTGGGCTTTCCTTCCCACTCAGCACACCCCTGCCCTTTCCTCCAGCAAGTCTCTATGACCCTAGGAGCCAAGGTGAGGGTGGGGAGGGTAAGGTCGCTTGGGAGCTGATGGTCCCGCGGGAGGACAGGCGCAGGGCAGAGGGTCAGACATAGTTTGGGAAGGGACTTCCAGGTTTCCAGGCTCCACAGGTGTGACAAAGGCCCGTGTGAGGTTCTAGTGTGTCGCACGCACTGGGGAGCCCCAAGCTCTCAGAGCCCACCTGTCTTCACCCTGGCATGAGAGAGGAGCTCTCCAAGGAGCACTGCGTGGAATCACAGATCCAGAGCACCTCCATTTCACCCAGGTGGACGCTGAGCCCCAGCCAGGGTGGGGCCTTGCTCAGGACTACCCAGCCGGAAAGCGATGGAGCCGGGCAGTCGGGTGTGCTCCAGGGCCAGCCTGGCCTTTGTCTGGTGGTGAAATGAAGGCAGGGTCCAGGTGCAGGTGGTGAGCAGACGTGGGGGTGTTAAGGGGCCCACAAAGTAACTGGCTCTGAGGAGGACCGCCGAGTTGCTTGGCCTCGGTTTTCAGTACAGGTGACACCCAAATGAACCTGTCAGCCCAAAGCTGCCCTCTCCTGGGGCAGCAAAGGAGACTGCTACCTCTTCAGACTTTGAGTCCCTTTCAAAAATTGGTCTTTTTTGGATTACATTCAGTGTGTGTGTTCCCCGGGGGGCCAGCCATGGAGTGTCCAGGGAGCGGGGCCACCTGCCCCTCTCCCTCCCCCTGGTGGAGGGGGGACATTCGTCCTGCTTTTTTTTTTTTCAGACAAGGTCTTGCTCTGTCACCCTGGATAGAGTGCAGTGGTGTCATCATAGCTCACTGCAACCTCAAACTCATGGAGCTCAAGCGATCCTCCTGCCTCAGCCTCCTAGTAGCTGGGACTACAGGCATGCACCACGATGTCTGGCTTTTTCTATTTTTTTTTTTTTTTTTTTGTAGAGATGGGGTCTTGCTGTTGCTCACGCTGGTCTTGAACTCCTGACATCCAGCGATCCTCCCGCCTCAGCCTCCCAGAGTGCTAGGATTAGAGGCATTTACAGGCATGAGCCACCGTGCTCGGCCTCTGTGTGCTTTGAGTCACGATTTAGTGTCCTTCTGATCCCAGACGGCCACTCTGAAAACATGGCTCTGCAGAGGGCTGGTGTTGAAATCTGCCCTCTTTGCAAGCCGTGGAGACTCAGAAAGCTGCATGCTTTGGAATCTTTATGAAGCAACACTGGGGCGACATGCTTGCTTTAATCAGAGCCCGAAAGGTTTCTGCTGTGTGCCTTCTGAGGCTTGAACTCTCAACAGCTTTGGCATGGATGTAACTTACTCTTATTTCAGTAAATTCCTAAAGGCCCCTTACTGTTAAAGAAGAATCCCCTGGGATCAGTGGGATCAGGCTGGTGTCCTTGTCAGAGAAAACAGGGTTGACTGAGCAAATTGACGGGTGTAAACCAGACGGTGTGTGTTGGGGCAGGGGGCAAAAGTAAAATGACTTAGGAGTTGCTGGACAATCAGGGTTCGTTCTGTTCTCGTGGGCCTTCTATTCAGCTGACATTCCTAGATGTGGGCCGATGTATTAAGATTCTCTGTGCTTCCTCCCTGGGCTGTGATGTTCAGTTTAAAATTAAATGGTAGGTTTGGCAGTTCCTCAAAAAGTTAAACCTAGTGTTACTATATGACCAGGAAATTCCATTCCTAGATATATAACTAAAAAGAATTGAAAACATGTGTTCACACAACAATCTGTACACAGATGTTCATAGCAGCATTATTCACAATCGCCAAAAAGTGGAATCAACCCAGATGTTCAGCAGCTGATGAATGGATAGAGCAAATGTGGTGTGTTTGTACTATGGAATTTACTCAGCCATACCAAGGAATGAAATACTGATGCATGCTACAGCACGGATGAACCTTGCCAACATTGTGTTAAGTGAAAGCCAGACACAAAAGGCCACATGTTGTATAATTCCATTTACACAAACTGGCTAGAATAGGCACATCCGTAGCAACAGAGTAGATTAGTAGTTGCCAAAGGCTGGGGTTGGGTGGGGCGAGGGGAGTAACTGCCAATGGGTACAGGGTTCATTTTGGGGGTGACGAAAATGTTCTGGAATTAGATAGTTGCGATGGTCGCGCTACTTAGTGAATATACCAAAACCCACTGAACTTATATTTTAAATGGTAAACTTTATGGGAATTATATTTTTGGTTTTAAAAAAATTCCATGGTGAGAGGCCTGTCCTGTTTTTAAAGCTTTATTATTTGTGCAAAAATGACATTTGTTTGAAAAAGAATTCAAACAATACGAAAACACTCAAGAAAATAAATACATCATCTGTATGACTGCTGTTAGCATTTTGGTTTAGAGAGCAGGTTGGAGCTGTTGAGGATTGAACTTGGGCAAGTTACTGAGCTCTTTCCTGAAACAGGGAGAAAAACCCAGGAAGATAGGGGTGAAAGTGCAACAAATGCTGCCTGTAGTGCTCATTACGTGTGTGTGTGTATGTGTGTGTACCTAGGTGCACGTGACTTATTGCCCACAAACAGGACTAGGGTCTACATGTAGATCTATTGCCTGACTTTTTCATGGATGGACTTTTCTTGTAAAAACATAACTTACCCTTAAAAAATGGCTGGCTACAGAATATTCCATTGTATGGGTGTATCATAGTTTGTCCTGTGGTCTCCCACGGATGGAGTTTCCAGTGATTGACGGGGTCTCACAGTGAAGTTGTGTTGCCGCCCAACCGGGTTCATATTATGCCCGTCGCCCAATACGCTGAGTCAGCAGGTTTCATGGCCGAGAAAGAGTTTTATTCTGCATAGCGCTAAGTGGGGAGACGGGAGAAATTTCCCAACTGCACTTCCCCGAGAATTTGGGAGACAGAGTTTTTGAAGTCGGTTTGGTGTAGGCAATTGGATCTGTTAATTGGCTAGGTTTGGGGTGGAACCATATAGGGTTGTAAACATTGTCTTCTTTGCTGATCAGGTTCTAGGGTGGGGGTCACAAGACCAGTTGAGTCAGTTCCTTGGGCCGCTGGTCTGCGGGACTTGAGGATATCTCAGAGACTACCCTTAGGTTTTAGAAAGGTGGTGTTATCTACGGAGAAAGCTGAGAATCTTTATGACCACCAGCTGTGTGGCTCGGAGTGGCAGTTACAGAGAAGCAAACAGGGGGACAGTGGCTAATTATTATTATTTTTAGATAGGCCCTTACCATAGCTCGCCTTGTAGTTCACCTTTTTATTAATTTGCGAGGGCGGTTGCAGTAGTTTGTCAGCACGGCTGCTGTGTTAGAACATGTGCTGGAGCACCCATTAATGCCTTACCTGCAGGTTCAGCCCCGCCGGGGCGTGTGGCTGGAAGTGCAGGTCCGTGCTTAGGTGTAGGTGTCTCCTGGTGTAGGTGTCCGGCAGAGCGCGTCATGGCCCAGCAAAGGGGAATCTGCTGTCCTCGGGGACCTGGCAAGAATCGACAGTGGCAGCACCAAGCAGAGTCAGCCTGCCCAGGGTGTGGGGCAAGGGGCTGCTGAGGAGGAAGGGGGACTGGCCAGAGAGTCCCTGGCCTCCCCGTTCTGCTTATTTGTTTGGTGTCAGAGGTCAGCGGAGGAGAGAGAAGAGCAGGTTGCAGGAGCGGCCTCGGGCCCAGTGCAGTGTGACAGCGCCTCCCCTCCCTGGCCCTGCCCTGGTGCCCCTCTCGGGCTTAGGTGTGCCCTCCGGCCCCAGACCCCCATGGTGCAGCGTGCCTGCAGAGGCCAGGGTTTGCCCTCTGGGGAAGCAGGTTGATGATCCTCAGGACTGAGGAGTGGTCAGGGGCTCAGCTCCTGTGGCCAATTCACTGCCCTTTAGGCCTGCCCTGGGGCTGCCGGGGCTCATATGTCCACATGGTTGTTAAAGCTGCCCTGGTGTGACAGGCTGTCTGTGCTGGGCCCTGCCGTCTGCACTCCTGGCCTCCCTACCTTTCTGTCGCAGTGCCCTGAACTTCTCCTACCCCCACTCCCTTCCTGCTGCTGGGCCTCTGGCCTAAGTTGTCCCTCTGCCGGGAAGGCTCCTGACCTCGGCTCTTTTTCAGGACTCTAGTGTCTCCTCCTTGAGTGTCCCTGAGTGGTGCAATGTGACCTGACCCACAGTGGACCCCCTGCCCCAGCAAGCTATGTAGGCCCTCTCGGGACCTGCGCATAGCCAGCCTGAAAGTGGGGCTTTCTGGGTGTTTACTTGACCTCATCTCTAGCTGCCAGTCCCAAGGGCAGGGCCCAGCACAGAGGGGTTCATGCGGGACAGGGCAGGTGATACACAGCCTGCCTCAGTGCTTCCTACCTTCCTGGGCCCTGAGCCCCTGGTGTCCACTCCTGCCTCTGGCTGGGCCCCAGGAGACGGTCTCCTTCTGGCCCAGTTGGCAGATTCAGCCTGACGCGCACTCAGGGATCAGCTCTGGACAGCCCTTCTGAGGGCCTGGGGCACTGAATGAAGGTGGCCCTGCCTGCTGGGGCACTTGTCCTGGGTCCCAGCCCTGCCTCCTGTAAAACGGAGTGTCCAAGCCTCAGTGCATCGGGGACCGTTCGGCCAACGAGAAACGACGTTAAGTTCCCTCCAGTCCTTTACACGTGGCTTGCGTTTGCGGTTCCCCACGAATGTGCACCCCGTTTCTCGTTACAGTCCAACCTGCCCAGCTCCACGCGGGATTTGTGTTATGATCCTTGTCCTGTGACTTTGCAAGCGCGGCCTTCTTAAGGGCAGGGACCACATCTGCCTGTCTGACCACCGGATCCACAGCGCAGAGCGTGTCAGAGAGCAGGAGCTGAGTACGTGTTTGTTGTTGGGTGAACATTACTCCCCTCTTCAAAAGTCCTTGATGAAATATAGTGAGTAAAAAAGAAATACAGAAGTTTAACGTGTGCACAAAGCAATGACTGAAGTAGTCATGGTTAAGTGTCTCTGGAAGGACTCCTACAAACCTGGCGACAGTGGATGCCCTGGAGAAGGGAACTGGGTGGGTGGGGGATGGGGTGGAAGCGGGATAGTCCTTGTTCCTTCTGAATTTAATTCTAATTTTGCAGAATTGGAATTTCATTAATAAAAGGTTTACTTGATTTGAAAAGGCCAGTTGGTGGCACCGGAGGCCTTTGGCTGTGGGTGCCCCTGCCCTCCCTGCCCCTGACTGTGGTGTGCTCTCCTCTCCCGCCCTGGCAGCGCCTGGTTCGAGATGGGGTCCCAGGTCTCGGTGGAGTCGGGAGCTCTGCACGTGGTCATTGTGGGCGGGGGCTTCGGCGGGATCGCGGCCGCCAGCCAGCTGCAGGCGCTGAACGTCCCCTTCATGCTGGTGGACATGAAGGACTCCTTCCACCACAACGTGGCAGCCCTCCGGGCCTCTGTGGAGAGCGGTAACTTGCGGCTGTCCGGGGCATGATTTCGGGGCTGGGGTGCTTTTCTCCACTTAGGGCAAGGCGCCTGCATCCCACCATTAGACAAGTTCCGGAGACCCTCAAGGTCACTGGTCTTAAGCAGCTACCATAGTGAGACCCCGAAGTTAGAGCTTGAGCTTCTTGGAGGGGCTGAGGCCCAGGTGGGCCCTGCGGAGGGTAGTGGGTACCCCAGGGGTACCTGCCGGCCCAGCTCTTTGGCCAAGGACGCCCCTGTTGGTGCGCAGCTCAGGAAGGGTTCTGACTTCCTCTGGCTTCCTGTGGGCAGCCTGGTTCCACGCTGTGACCTCTTCTATGTCCGTTCCCCAGGGTTTGCCAGAAAGACATTCATTTCCTACTCAGTGACCTTCAAGGACAACTTCCGGCAGGGCCTGGTGGTCGGCATAGACGTGAAGAATCAGACGGTGCTGCTGCAGGGCGGGGAGGTGAGTGCTGGGCAGGGGTGACCCGCCGTGATCTGGCTCTGGAGGGCCTGGCAGGTCTCCCCAGGGGTCAAGAGAGCTGTCCCTGTGACCCCAAAGCCCCACCTGGTGCTGGGCAGACAGCAGATTCCTCATAAACAAAAGGCTGGACCATAGCAACCACAAGGACACGGTGGCAGATACTTCTTGCGTCTTTCCTGTATGCCAGGCACCGTCTTCAGCCTTTACGTGAATCTCATTTAATGTTCACAGTGCCTCTAGGAGGTAGGCGCCCTAACCGCCTTTTACAGAGAGGCTACAGGGCAAACTGTGTATCCCCGACCCTGTGTGTGTAGCTTGGTGCCTCTACTGCCTGCAATGACTTGAGCTCCAGCAGTGAGCTGCCACCACCCCAGATGGGTGTCACCTCCAGCCCAGCCCCTGGCTGGTATCCCAAGCTAAGGGGGGATTGAAAAAGCAGAGACACGTTCTTATCCTCAATGAGTCTGTGACTTGGTGTGAGTCAGTCCTCCTTGAATTAATTTTAGGACTGGAGAATTTCCTTGTTGAAAAAATTCCTGGGTATCTCCTAGTCCTGCAGTTTCGGGTCATGCTTTTCAGAGCCCTGGAAGGGTCCGTGGGGGCCTCTCGGGGGTCCAGGTGGGAAGAGGGGGTGAGTGGAGTCAGACTCTCCGGCCCCTCCCATTGGAGCAGCTTTGTTTTTGTCAACGGTATGTATTTAGGCTCCACACAAGATTTCCTTTTCTTTCTTTTGTTTTTTTGGTGAGGGTAGGAGAAGGGTTCTTCCAAAATACCCAGGAGGTTCCTAACTAATTGCACATAGGAAGCTGGAATCCTGCGTATGCCCACAAACCGCCCTTTCCCGCCCAGCACCTGCTGTGGGGCTCGCTCCTCCCTCTCCCTGCGGGGGGCTCTGTTGCTCAGGTGTTGTCCAGGCAGGAGGTCACATCTCTTCCTTAGGTATAATGTTTCCCTGGGTTCTAGTGCCCTCGCTTGGCCTGACCGGTGCGGCGATTCTGCCTCCCTCAAAAGAGGGCTGCTCGGTGTGCCCAGAGCGGCTTCCTCACCTGGTGCTCCTTGGTCGGCGGGGCCCCCAGTAGGATGCAGCGGCCCAGGCCGCCCCTGGTCTGCCCTCATCTGCCTTCCTCTTGTCCCTCCCACCCAGGCCCTGCCCTTCTCACATCTCATCCTGGCCACGGGCAGCACCGGGCCCTTCCCGGGCAAGTTCAATAAGGTGTCCAGCCAGCAGGCCGCCATCCAAGCCTACGAGGACATGGTGAAGCAGGTGAGCTGCGTGCCGAGGTGTGGGGCAGCAGGGCCAGGTGGGTGGACAGCCGGGAGGCTGCCGGGGATGCAGCTGGGAGACCACGGAGGGGAGAGGTGGCTTCAGAGCTGCGGGCTGCAGCCGTAGAGCTGGAGAGTCACTAGGAGGAGACTTTTCCTGGGAGGAGACTTTGGACCTGCCCCTGAAGCCTGAACGTGAGCACCTGCTCATGTTGCGCTTGGTGCGTCCTCGGCTGGTCTGTCTCGGGGCTTTTCCTGTTCCTGTCCCTCCCGTTCACACAGGGCTCTGTTTTGTAGAGCAGGCTTAGATCCGCGGTCTCGGTCGTCACAGCAGTCCTGCGGGGTGGGTAGGAGGAAGCTGGTTTGGACCCCAAAGTTGGAAAGTATTCTCTGCCCTTCTTTGGCCAAGGAAGCCACACGGAGGGCTGCGCTGCCAGGCAGGGGTGGGTGTGTCTCACGTGTCCCTCTTCTCCAGGTCCAGCGCTCAAGGTTCATCGTGGTGGTGGGAGGAGGCTCCGCAGGAGTGGAGATGGCAGCAGAGATCAAAACCGAATACCCTGAGAAAGAGGTGGGGCAGGCTGCCTTGATTTTGCACTCTAAGTGGTCGGCTTCTTTTCAGCATTCAATTTGCTCAGGGGCTGGGAGGCTGGAGCTCCACTCATTAAACTGGGAGTGTGCGTTTCCCATTTGGTGCCAAGGTGCCATTGTGCTGCTCTGGGTGTGTCCTCATTCAGTGAGAGGTCCTGCCCTCTGCTCCAACCAGGAGGATCAAGCCCAGGGGAGATGCCTTGCAAAAGCTGAACTTCTTTGTCTCCTGCAGAATTCAGGCCTTGTGATATAACTGTAGCTTTGATTGCCTCTTCTTGCCATTGCAGGCTTGGACAAAGTGGGGGTGGGGGCGGTGGGGGGTGCAGCCCCTTGACTGCCCAGGCTAGGGAATGAGCGGTGTGGGGGTGACAGGAAACTTGCCCTTCCCCGGAAAGTTCACTGAAAGATCAACTCACAATTAAGGCAGATTAATAAGAGGAAGAGATTTTTTTACTGTGCTCACGGGGAGACTCACAGTGACTACCCAGTACCCCAGTGGGATCCAGATATTTTTATACCTGTTTTTTTAGAGGGGAGTGGCAGATGAGGGGTATAGGTAATTCTGTTTAGGGGCAATAAATGGTTGCTAGGGAGCATAAATGGCTACTTGGAGAATGAATGGATGGGGAAAAACAGATTGGCTTGTAAATTAACCTGAGAGACTTGTTTGAAATGATTCGGGCCAGATCTGGTTGTATTCTTTTTGTTTGTTTTGTTTTTGAGACACAGTCTCACTTTGTTGCCCGGGCTAGAGTGAGTGCCGTGGCGTCAGCCTAGCTCACAGCAACCTCAAACTCCTGGGCTCGAGCAACCCTTCTGCCTCAGCCTCCCGAGTAGCTGGGACTACAGGCATGCGCCACCATGCCTGGCTAACTTTTTCTATATATATCAGTTGGCAAATTAATTTCTTTCTATTTATAGTAGAGACGGGGTCTCGCTCTTGCTCAGGCTGGTTTCGAACTCCTGACCTCGAGCAATCCACCTGCCTCAGCCTCCCAGAGTGCTAGGATTACAGGCGTGAGCCACCACCTCGCCCGGCCTCTGGTTGTATTCTTGATTTGCTTTCCTGCAATATAGTGACATAACAGGGAGGGGAAGTCCATGGTTCTTTTGACAGGTCAGTGGGGTTCATGCAGATAGAGGAACGCCCTTTCCAATGCCTTTTGATCTTGAAGAGCTTTTAATTCAAAATATTCTTTATACCAAGGAGTCATATTTTGGGGTGAAATTTCCTGAGCTCCTTCGGCGGCCAGCACTGCCTTTTGCCCATGGGTGTGTGCATGTGACCAGCCTGCCCGTTGCCCGCCAGCGCTCCAGCCACAGAGAGCCTGCCTAGCAGCCTAGGGAGGATGAGGAGACCCTGGCATGTGGGCTTGGCAGCGGCTGAGTGACGATCGTAATGACGGGTGCTCCAGGCAAGGGCTTGCTTGCGGCTCATGCCAGACTGGCTTCTGAGAGCAGCCCGAGCCTGTGGATGGTTCTTTTTTCCCTAGGGCAAGGCAGGTTGGTTTTGAAAAGAAAGATCAATACGGGCTAATTTAATTATGGGGCTGTTCTCTGACGGATTGTTGGAAATTGTTATGAGTGATTGATATAGTTAAAGTTTATTCATTTGATTTATGAGGGGTGTGGAGGGAAAAAGCAAACTCTCCTTCTCTGTACTCACACTCAACACTTCTGTGACGAGACGTGCGGGGTTTTTTTCCCCCTCCACTGACCAATTCTTTGACACTGTCTGGGTGTCCTATAATTGGATTCAATTCGGTTCAGTTCACTTCCATGCTGACACTACCTGGAGTTAGCGCAGACCCCACAAGACTGCCCCACTCAGACCCGAGTTGCCAGTTGTGGGTCCCAGCTTACCCACGCTTCTGTCCCACTCGGCACAAATGGGATGTTCCCAGGACCTCTCCGCGGGCGTGATGATGGGCTAGACCGGCTCGCAGAGCCCAGGTTACTTGTGAATGCTGAATTACTACAAAGGATGTTTTAAAGGCTACAAATAAACAGGCAGACGAACAGGTACGTAGGGCAAGGGGTGGAGGGGTCCTGAGCACAGGAGCTCCTGTCCCTATGGAGTTGGGGTGTACTACCGTTGGGGCAGATGGCACGTTCACCAACCGGGAAGCTCTCTGGACCCCGTGCTGTAGGGATCTTTATGGAGGCATGACTGATCCTTCGCTCAGTCTCCAGCCCCTCTCCCCTCCCTGGAGGATGGGGTAGGGCTGAGAGTTCCGGGCTTGCAACCATGGCCTGGTCTTGCTGGTGACCAGCCCCCATCCGGGAGCCCACCATGGGTCACCTCATTAGAACAAAAGCTGCTCCTCTTACCCAGGAAATTCCAAGGTCTTAGGAGCTCTGTGTCAGGAACCAGCATCAAAGACCAAAGACTAGAACAAATGATTTCTCCTGGCACCCCTTTTTACGAGAGTTTTAAGAGCTCTGTGTCAGGAAGTGGGGGCAGAAACCAGTATGTACACTTTTTGTTTCTTATTTCACAGGGGTAAGACCAGTCAGACGTAGTAAATTAGTTCAAGTAACTCAATAGAATGCCCATATGTGTATGATTAGTACACAAATAAGAGTAGTAGCAGCCACCTTTTATTAAGGACTTAATATGTGCTGAGTTACATGCTTTATACATATTTTCCTGTTCATCAGTACAAAATTTCTGTGAGTGGGACCATTGTGCCCATTTTAGTGAGCCTCCAGGAGGTGTCCGAGTGAGGAGCAGAGATGAGATTTCAACCCAGGCAGTCGGATTCCAGAGTCCAAGCTTTGAACATGATTGAAGGCTGCCTCCTGCTTCCTTGTCCGGGACAACAAGTAGACATGCCTGGAGGAGCGCTAATTTTAGAACCAGCTTCAATGTTGGCGTCAGCCTGATTTGCAGTTGGAATGTCAAATGGTTTATGTAGATTATATAATTGTCAGTGCCCAAGGATGCTTGAAAATAATTTTCCAGGTGGCCCTAGGGGAGGTACAGCTTGTGGTGCACTGGCACCGTGGTGGTCCCCTGGCGCAGGGCAGCAGGGCAGTGCTGCAGGAGTGCTAGACTAGGACACATGGGCGAAATCCCAGCTCGCAGCTGACTGGTTCCAGCATTGGACAAATTACTTCTCTGGGGCCTCAGTCTCCTCATCTGTGACCTGGAGGCAGGGGAGGACATGGATGTTGATGTGAGTCCGAGACTCAGGGGCCCCTTCTCAGGCCCTGTGTGGTCATTTCGTCCCCAGGTCACTCTCATCCACTCCCAAGTACCCCTGGCTGACAAGGAGCTCCTGCCCTGCGTCCAGCAGGAAGTGAAGGAGATCCTCCTCCGGAAGGGCGTGCAGCTGCTGCTGAGTACGTGCAACCTCGCCTCCCTCCCCGCCCCTCCTGGCTGGTGAGATGTGGCTCAGGGGCTTGGTCACTGCCTCCAGCTGGAGAGGGCCACAGCCCCCCCAGCCTCTCTCTCTTCCACCGTATCCTGGGGTTGAGCATGAAGCACCTAAGAACAGCCACGGACATCAAAGCCCACGTGGGCCTTGTCCCTCGGGAAGTCGTGTCTGTTGCCGGGCAGGGCAGCAGCTCTGGTACTTAGGGGATTTCTTGCCATGTCTTGGAGGCAGAAGTATCCTGGCCGTTGCTTTGGACACAGTGCAGATTGTGAGATGCCTACTTGCTGAATGATTTTTTTTTTTAAGTGCATCTAAAGGATTTGCCCTGAATTGTGATGTCTCTGTGGTAGAGGGAGCAGGTTCGTTGGTTTCTATTTTGAGAGTGGTGAGGAATATGGAGTTCCCTCCAGAGTAGGAGGGATGTGAACCACCCAGCACTTTAGAGAGGGGGGCTCTAACTCCATACGGTACTGCACTGGGCCTCGACCTCCTCCTTTTTTGCAGGGGTTGGGGGTGAGGCATCTGTTCCACTGAAGTCCCTCGTGTCTGTCACAGCCTCCTTTTGGTAACTGGTTGTAGAGCACTGTCACCACTTTACTTTCAGACAATGAACGTAGTGAGCTGGCTTCTCTGACGTCCTGGCTTTTCCCTTTGTCTGTGGTGTGCTTGGGTGTCTTGTCCTGCCTGGTTGGGATGGCGTAGCTGACATTCAAAGAGGCATGTCTGAGGTCTTCCGTTAAATAGCTTTTCCTAGAACTGCTTAGGAAACTCAGCCTCACTTCCCTCGAGTGGCCTCTTGGAACTTTCCTCCAGTTGGATCCCTCAGGGCCAGGCATCCCGATTGGCTTCTCGGGGCAGTAGAGTGGACTGAGGGAGGGGCATGGAGTGGCATAACGGCCCAGTGGGGCCACGGCGGTCCAGGCCTTCCCCGGGGCCAGCCTTGGCTTGGGTCCCTGCCTGGATGGGGTGTGGGGGCCCTGCCTGCCTCCTGGTCATGGAAGCTCTTCGACAGGCGAGCGCGTGAGCAACCTGGAGGAGCTGCCCCTCAACGAGTACCGAGAATACATCAAAGTGCAGACAGACAAGGGCACGGAGGTGGCCACCAACCTGGTGATTCTCTGCAACGGCATCAAGATCAACAGCTCTGCCTACCGCAGCGCGTTTGGTAAGCGGGTGGCCGAGCTGTGGCCTCTGCCCCGGGTGCCTCCTTCGCACTCTCTGAGAACGCCCAAAGCCCTTGCCCCCAGGAATCAGCACCTCCCTGCCTTCCCCTTTCTCCCCAACATATCAAACTTTAAATTCAGGGCAGGCAGAGCTTTCCTCATCTGTGATGACGACTTCTGCCCTCTGGTGGTAAGAGATGGGAACAGGTTTCAGAGAGGTGAGAAAGACCCATTTTCTGTTCCTTCCTTCCTACATGGATGTGGAGGAGATTTGGGGTCAGTCCTTTCTTTGCTCACAGGTGTGCTGCTCTCCCCAAACCCAGATCCAAACATCTGGCCACCTGAGCTTGGAATGATCCTTCGGGGAGTGGAAGCAATGATGTGGCCTCGTTTCCTAAAGCTCAGTGTTTGACTGTGTAGCTAACTGGACGTTGGGCGGGGAACTGACGTGCGTTTGAGCTCCGTGAGTGAGCGGGAGACTCAGTAGCCAGGCCCTGTGGTTGCTTCGTGTCCTCAGGTCTCCATCATTTTCTCCCAAGTATCCTTTCCTGATAAGGAGTTCCTGCCTTGTGTCCAGCAGGAGGTAATGATCCAATCTCAGAAGAAGGCAGCCTGTCCAGACCGAGTGTAGGCACGGGACTGAGGGCCTCTAATGGACAGAGATCCCAGAATTTAACATCTAAGGGTCTTCATAGTATATTTTCAAAGATAAGTTATTTTAAGCCCTTTTTAAAAAAGCAAGCAGTTTATCATATTTAAAAAAATCATAGGCCAGGCGAGGTGGCTCACGCCTATAATCCTAGCACTCTGGGAGGTTGAGGTGGGAGGATCGCTTGAGCCCAGGAGTTGGAGGTTGCAGTGACCTATGATGACACCGCCGAAGTCTACCCAGGGTGACAGAGCTGGACTCTGTCTCAAAAAAAAAAAAAAAAAAATTCATATCTTGTATTTTCTGTTTGCTTAGCATAAAAAGAAAAACAAAAAGAAACTTATCTGTGTTCAGAAGTAAATTTAAGACTTGGCTAATCATTGTGACTTAGAAAGAGTTATGTGCATTTCTAAAGGGAGGCTCGCTGGTGTTTCGACCCGTTGCCACCCTGGAATCAGCAACCTTGTCTTTGCAGGAAGAGACTGAGGTGGGGACTTGAGGCAGGAATGAATTAGGCGGGAGGATCGCCGTGTGAGCGCACACCTGGGAGGGTGACCAGCACCTGTTGACCAGCACCTGGAGCTTGTCCTCACCTCCTTCTGGTGGCCGCTTACCACGGCGACTGAGGGTCTTGGTTTTGTGTCATTTCGCCCGGCAGAGAGCAGGCTGGCCAGCAGCGGTGCCCTGCGGGTGAACGAGCACCTGCAGGTGGAGGGCCACAGCAACATCTACGCCATAGGTGACTGTGCGGACGTGCGGGAGCCCAAGATGGCCTATCACGCCGGCCTGCACGCCAACATCGCCGTGGCCAACATCGTCAACTCCACCAAACAGAGGCCCCTCAAGGCCTACAAGCCAGGTAAGGGAAGCCCCAGGGGCTTCGCAGTTTTAAGAGTTTGGGGTTAGACGCTGGAAGCCTTTTGGGGCCATAAGATGCCTGACCACCAGAAGAAACTCTCCACGCTGGTGGCGGCAACACCCTCCTAGGGCTGTTTAAAAGTAAACCAGAGCCTCACCCACCTTTCCTGAAAGCCTTACACGTTTCCTGGCCTGAGCCTGAAGGCCCCGGGCAGGGATTTCGCTCTGGGGTCGCAGGGTCTGCGTGTGTCTCTGCTGTCCCACAGGTGCGCTGACGTTCCTGCTGTCCATGGGGAGAAATGACGGCGTGGGCCAGATCAGTGGCTTCTACGTGGGGCGGCTCATGGTCCGGCTGGCCAAGAGCCGGGACCTGCTGGTGTCCACGAGCTGGAAAACCATGAGGCAGTCTCCGCCCTGACGGGGAGGCGACCACGCAGGTGAACAGGCCGCTTGACAGTGGGCACCCGGCTGGCGAGCGCTGAAGGGCAAAAGCTGTCGTTCTGGATTAAGATGTCAATGATGTACTGACCGGAAATGCGACTTGTGCAAAGCCAAAAGTGGTGGGGGTAGGGCGGGCAGGCAGGGGAGAGAGAGGCATTAAAAAAAAAGGACTCCTCCCTAGAGGATTCTTTCTGGGTTTCAAAGATCTGCTTGCGGTTGTACCGGCCGAACGGCTCACGTGTGCTGGCTGAGTCGTCTTGGGGAGGCCACAGCCAGTCTCTGTGCCCCGGCTCCTCTTGGACGTGTGCACGTGCATGTGTGTGCGTGCATGGGGTGTGGCATCCAGAGCTCTCAGAGAGCCTGGCTCCCGGTGCCTGGCATCTGTCTGTGAGGGCAGGAAGGAGCCTCACTGAGAGACCAAAGGAAGGGGGCTGGGGGGGAGGTGGCCCGCACCCCAAACCTTTGCCATCGCGTGGAGGGGGAGCCCGTGCATTTGGCAACCACCAGGTCATTAACAGGAGCCTTATTTTAAATTCCCTAACTTGTGGTTGGTCCTCATGCTCCTCGTGCTTTGTGAACCTTTCTACATTTCCACTTTCAGACCCTAGCTACATACCATAGGTTACATTTAACGGGAGAGGGTTCAACAAAGTTTCTCTCCTGGTTAACCTGCCCTAGCACAGAGTGAGTTTGTACAAAGCCAGCAGGGGTTCGGACTGCAGCCTGGCTGGCAGCTGCTGGAGGTGTGATCCTTTCGGGGGGTACAGAGGCAGTTCAGCAGGTGACACCCCAGCGTATTTCCAGGTTACCATCATGGGCGAATCTGTAAGGAACAAAACTGCAGCTGGTGTTGAGGGGCAGGAATGGGGCTGTGAGGGACTTTGTGGTTTTGTGCTTCTCCTCCCTGGCCAACCCCAGGCTTACCTGTCTGGAGGTAACAATTGCCAGCCATGTGGCAATAACCTCTGCTACTGACTGTTAAGGTACACAAATGACTCTGTTTAGGAGAGATCTTCCAATAGGGAGCAGCCTGTTTGGGCCCACCTAGGTCAGACCCGAGCAGAAGTGGCTGATGAGGTCAGCTGGATAAATTCAGGCCCTGACCTCCTCACCTGCCCCTCCCTGCTCACTATGGTGGTGGCCTCTGGGCACTCAGGCAGAGTCCTTGGGACTCCAGTCTCACTGGAGTTCCCAGCCCATCCCCTATTTGGGCTGAGGCCCAGGGTCTGTTCCGTTGTGTCGCCCAGGCCTGAGTGAGACCCGTGCCTCTCTCCCAGAGGAGGGCTCCTTGCCAGTGGCTTTGTTCAAGGCTTTGTTCCTGTGGGCCGGGGCCACAGGCTCACCCTCCCCGGAAGCAGGACCTGCCGCCTGAGAAACACAGCCCCGGTGTCTGACCCGGAGCCACGTGTGGCAGGACTCTCAGCCTGTTAGTGACAGAACAAGTGGCCTTGTTCTGTTTACTGGTGACATTCTAGATGGATCTACCCACGGGGACACAGTCTTCCAAACTGAGGAAAATGTTGCAATAAAAGCATATCTTGTAAGAAAGATGCTGGATCTTTTATTTTTTCTTTTCCTTTTCTTTTTCTTTAAAAAACAAAACAAAATAAAAAAATGCCCGAAGCAAAAACTTTTTAGGAGTAGTTACAGATTTTACAGGGCTGGGGGTGGGGGCACAAAACGAACGAGAAAAGCACCAGTGAGGTGTCCCCCCCAGTTTTCCCTCCGTCACGGGATACAGACAAACCAGCGAAGCCCGAGTCGCTCTTATGCCGTCTTCCCTTGTAAAAAGGAGGAACAGAAGATCTTAAGAATTTCGAAAGGATTTTTTTTTTTTTTTGTGAGTGTGTGTAAAAGTCAATGCTATAAATCTAAAACGAGGTCTTTTTTTTTTTTTTTTTTTTCCTAAAACAACGGGAAGAAAACCCATGGAAAGAAACCGCTCGTAGAGACCTGCTTGATCATGGACTGAGGCTCTTGAAGGAGAATATGAAATGCAGAGGGCTCCTCCCGGGGGCAGGACCTGCCCTCTCTGTCGCCCTCCACTCCCCTGCCCTGCCCTGCCGTCACCCTTCTTCTCTCCTTTTAAAAAATAAAACCCCCCTCTCGTGACTCCGATCCTCCTGCGATCCCTGCTGGGAAGCGCAGCGGCTACTTGGCGTCCAGCTTGGCCATCTCCTGCACGTAGATGCCGATGCTCTCGCTGTCGAAGAGCAGGAAGTACACGTTCTTCAGCGAGGACGCGCTCGAGTCGTCGAAGTGGGCCGAGATCGCTTTGAGGGTCACCTGGGCTGCGGTCTGTTTGGGAAAGCAGTTTCTGTGCCAAGGCAAAAGAAGAGCTGGCGTCATTTCGGTCCCCGGGAAGGTCGCGTGGTGCCCTTGTTAACACTGCATGGGGCTGGATCGCAGTCGAAGGGACGGCGTGGGAGGGGCAGGCAGGGGGTGTCGTCCCCACTCATAAGTGCCACACTGACTCAGAGAGGTACAGTGATGGTAGCCAAGGTCACAGGGCTGGCAGGGGATGGGTACCCCGTATCTGAATCTGTGTCCCCTGACTCAAGTTGAACTTGGCTTTAAAAGGGCTAGCAAGTCAGCACTGAGAATTCCTGGTCTGCATAAATATAGGTTTTATTAGCTCCCTCAAAGCTAGTTTACATGCTAACCAGATGGCTTAGTAAAGGGCAAAAATGTACACTCAAAAGCTTGTCTTCATGATTCCTTTTTTTTTTTGAGACAAAATCTTGCTTTGTTGTCCAGGTTAGAGTGAGTGCCATGACATCAGCCTAGCTCACAGCAACCTCAAACTCAAGCAATCTTGCTGTCTCAGACTCCCAAGTAGCTGGGACTACAGGCATTTGCCACCATGCCTGGCTAATTTTTTCTATATATATTAGTTGGCCAATGAATTTCTTTCTATTTATAGTAGAGATGGGCTCTTGCTCTTGCTCAGGCTGGTTTTGAACTCCTGACCTTGAGCAATACTGCCTGCCTCGGCCTCCCAGAGTGCTAGGATTATAGGTGTGAGCCACCGCGCCTAGCCTTCACGATTCCTTTTTCATGCACTTGCTATTTCTTTTATTGACTCCCACGCATGTGCCAGTGTACTTTCAGCAGCAGTGTCTCTGGGCAGGGCGGGCTGGTGAAAGTTTGCCAAGGCCCCAAGTGCCGGGGAGCTACTAATAGCGTGTTCACCAGGCGGAGCCATGGCACCAGCCTCTAGGACCAGAGCCAGAGTGGTCATCTGGGGTCAGCCACCAAGACCCGTGGGGCAAGTCCAGGAGGGGCCTGCAGCCTTCCAGTCCAGAACAGCTCTGCCCATGCTCCCGCCTATGCCGGGATTCACCCTACAGCGCCCGGGGCCTGGGCTATGGAGACCCAGCGCTGGTCGTTTAGGCTCAGATACGATGTCAGCAGGAACTAGGCCTTGCTGTTTCCCTCTCAGCCTGCCCATGACGTGGCTACAAGTCATAGCTATGTGATGGAGGGCCAGCTCTCAAGAAGAGAGGGTGTTCAAAATTAAAGCAAATAACTGCTCGGCCAGGAGCATGAAGGGAGAGGATGTGTTGCCTGTGAGAGCAGATGTCCTCGCTATGTTCCCGAAACATGCCCAGCTGGGGTCTGTGACAGCGAAACCCGTCACATCCTCCTTTTAAGCAAGTCCTCAGTGACAGCCTTTCGCTTCTCTGGGTGTGTTTCTCAAAGCCTCGGCCTCCTGGTGCTGCTGCCCTGAGAGCAGCAAGGGAATCCCCTGGGGATGCTGAAGCAGAAGGGCAGGCCTGGGCCTGGGATTCTGCATTCTGACCAGGTCACGTCCCTGCGGCTGGTCCACGGACCGCACTTTGAGTAGCAAGGCCTTCGAGCCCGGCGTTTTCTGACCATGTGTTCTAGACATGGACAGCTGGTGGGAATGTGGACTTTGAACAAGGCAGGCTCTCAAAGAATAAGATGCCAGCTTGCCGCTGCCTCCTGCTCCTGCCTTGAGCTGCCTTCCTTCCTCCTTGGGCTTTGCCACTGAGGAGGCGGGGAGCTGGCCCCCGCCAGGGAGACCTGCCGCTCTACGAGCCTGTGGGCTGGCTTCTCCTGGGAAGGCTGGAAACTGGGTCTCCTGCTCTGTCACCTGGTCAACGTGCTTGGCTGTGCAGCTGCCCCTGGCCGTGTCTTCCGCAACGGCCGGGTCGGAAGGAAGTGGGGAGCCGCCGGTTCCCAGGGAGAGGCTGCAGGAATCAGCCCTAGAACCGCATCTTACCTGCCGCTGGGGAAAGGAGGGAACGCGACAGACTTTAGCTTCTTGTCCTCTGCGGCCGACAGGCAGTTTTTGATGGTCTCTTCAAGCTGTTCTTCACATTTGTCAGAGCCCCACTGAGGGATGTGACAGTGGATGACAAATTTGGCTGCAAGTCCACTGGATTGGCTGACGGCGGCTGGGACATGGGAGACAAAAAACAAAAACAAAAACCTGCTGGTTATTTCCTCAGTCTTCACCCTATGTTAGGAGGCTGGGCCGAACCTTCTCCGCGGGGGACAGGGAACTGATGGGGAAGCTGGCTGGACAACGCCCCATGCTTCTGATGGGGACTGTGTCTGCCAGGGGGCAGGGGCTGTGTCGGAATGGCTCTAGACAACCAGCGTGCGCTTCGGATAAAAAATTAATGCTGATGGGACAACATGTCACTTTCACGTGGTCTGTCCCTGAGTTGGGCTGCCTCCTCTCGGTGTTCCCTAGTCACAGCCACACTCCGAAATCCCCTCTGGTGGCTGTGGTCCGTTGAGGAATGACCTCCCCAAAACATCCGAGTCCTAACTCCTGGGAGCTGTGGGTGCTACCTTACAAGGCAAAGGGACTTAGTAGATCTGATTAAGTTAAGGACCATGACTTGGGGAGGTGATCCTGGGTTAAGGGTGAGCCCTAAATATATCACCAGGGTCCTTATGAGAGAGGCCAGAGGTCAAGGCGATGTGATGACAGAGCAGAGATTGGAGAGACCCAGCCAGGAGCCAAGGAATGTTGCAGCCTAGAAGCTGGGAAAGGCAAGAACGGGATTCTCCCCTGAGCCTCTGGAAGGAACCAGCCCTGCCTCAAGACCTTGGTTTTAGCCTTTTAAAACTCACTGTGGACTTCTGACTTCTAGAACTGCAGGATGATACATTTGTGTTGTTTGCAGCCACAGGGAATGAATGGAATGGCTTTTAAAAAGTAGGCGTGTCTGAGCCCGACCCCCAGGTATCCTGACTCAGGTGGTCTGGCTTAGGGCTTACCCTTCTGCAATTCTAGGACCCTGCATGAGTTGAGAACTGCTGAACCTGACTGTATACTTCCTTGGACAGGGATATATATATACATATATATATATGTGTGTGTGTGTGTGTGTGTGTGTATGTGTAAGGCTGGTGGCTGGGGGGCGGGGGGGGGGCCGCTCCCCTCCCTAGATCAAAAAGAAAAGGCTCACCAGACGAGACCTGCCAAGGACAACTTCCAGGCCCAGCTGAAAACAACAACACCTGAATGTCCACCCAGATAAGAAAGTTTTCGGTTCCTGGATTCCGCAAATACCGCTAGCCCTCCTATTTCTCAATAACTGCTATTTCTCAATAATCGCCGAAGGTCACAGTGGAAAACCCCCAGCTCTTCCCGCCAAAAGTCCCTAGCCCACCCCAAAGAATATAAAGGCCTCACCCCCTCCAAACGGACATGACTGCTTGGGCTCCCTCTCTTGGGACCCAGGAACCTCGTCCGGGAGCGCTCAACAAAGCCATGTTATTTGGCCCTACTCTCTCTCTCGTTGTCTGCTTCTTTCGCCACTGGAAAACTTTACATTATATATATGTATTTTTGAGACAGGGTCTCACACTGTCACCTGGGCTAGAGTGCTGTGGTGTCATCATAGCTCACTGCAACCTTCAACTCCTGGGCTCAAGCGATCTTCCTCAGCCTCCTGAGTAGCTGGCACTATAGGTGCACGCACGTCACAATGCTCAGTTAATTTTTCTGTTTTTAGTAGAGCCCTGTTTTTAGTGGTCCCACCTCGGCCTCCCAGAGTGCTAGAATTACAGGTGTGAGCCACCGCGCCCTGCATGAAGGTTTCCTCTTGATTTTCGAAACTTCTGAAGCTTCACCACAATGTGCCAGGTTTTGGATTTATTTTCATTAAATATGCTTGATATTTTCAACCTGTGGACTCATGTTGTGATATTGTGAACTATATATTTGGTCTTCATCCCATTTCCTGGCATTCAACTCCTAAAATCCCTGGAATCCCCAAAGTGCTTTTTGTTTTTATTTATTTTTTTAATTTTTATTTATTTTGAGACAGAGTCTCACTTTGTTGCCCAGGCTAGAGCAAGTGCTGTGGCATCAGCCTAGCTCACAGCAACCTCAATCTCCTGGGCTCAAGCCATCCTCCGGCCTCAGCCTCCCAAGTAGCTGGGACTACAGGCATGCGCCACCATGCCCGGATAATTTTTTGTATACATTTTTAGTTGGTCAATTAATTTCTTCCTATTTTTGGTAGAGATGGGCTGGTTTCGAACTCCTGAACTTGAGCAATCCATCCACCTCGGCTTCCCAGAGTGCTAAGATTATAGGTGTGAGCCACCACACCTGGCCTAGTGTTGTCTTTTTGTTGGCTTATGTTGACGGATAGCTTCAGGGTAGGGCTGGTCACCAGAAAGACAAAGGCAGGATGAGAGGATTGTAGAGGATTGGGACTCTCAGCTTCAACCCATCCCACCAAGCTCCAGGGAGGAGAAAGGGCTGAAGGTCAAGTTGATCACCAATGGCCAATGGTTTAATCAATCACATCTACATTCTGAAGCCTCCATAAAACCCCAAGGGTACCAGGTGCAGAGAGCTTCTGGATAGCAGGACACGTGGAGGGTCCTGGAGGGTGGTGTGCCCAGGTGGGGCATGGAAATTGCATCCCTTCTCCCAGACCTCGCCCTATGAATCTCTCCATCCGGATCCTTTGTAATATCCTTTATAATAAACCGGTAAATGTGTTACCCTGGGTTCTATGAGCTGCTCCAGCAAATTAGTAGAACCCAAAGAGGGGGCCGCCGGAACCCCAACTTGAAACAGGTTGGTTCGGAGGCCCAGGCTTGTGACTGGCGTCTGAAGGTGGGAGCGGCAGTTTGGGAATTAAGCCCCGACCTGTGGAATCTGATGCCGCCTCCAGGTAGAGAGAGTCGGAATTGAATTGGAGGACAGCCAGCTGGCGTCCGCTGCGGACCGACTGTTCATTGGTGGTGAGGAGAACCCCCACGCCCCACCCTGTTCGGTCGCAGAGGTCTCCTGTGTTGATGATTGCTGTTGCTTTAGTGTGAGAGCAAAGGGAAAACACGGGTTGAGTTCTTCCAAACAGTGTTTCCTTCTGGAAGATTCTCTCAGCTGTGACCTCTATAATACTGCTTCTCTACCTTCTATTTTCTGCCTTTGGAACTCTGTTTAGAAGCGTGTTGGAGCCTCTCTGTGTGGAGCAGCTCTCTCCTCTTCCTGTCTGGTAGTTTGCTGGGGGCCTCCCTCGGCCCCCAGGCCGGCAGGCCAGGTGCAGTCTTAGGTGGATCTGGCCTCAGCCCTCTGTGTCGTGGTTCTGTAAGGGATGCGGTAGACCCAGGCCTGGCGCCAGTGGGCAATGGGACCCTGGGCTGGGTGTGAGGTCTGCCCCTTTTTGCTACCCTAGGAAGACGGATTTTACATGAGCTCTGGGTGGTGGCCAGAGCTTTGGCTTCCTGTATGGGCTGCTGGAGTCTTTCTAGTCCCTTGCGTTGAGCAGTGGTCCTGGCTGTGGTCACCTCCACGCGTGATGGGGCTCAGCATGTTTCTAGGCCTGTGGCCCAGGGTCCGGCAGCTGTGCAGTTGCAGCTGTGGCTCTTCTGTCCCTGTTCCCGCATACGCTCGTCTTGTATTTGAGTGTGGCTCTTCCTTACAATTTTGAAAAAGAAGCTGCGTCTATCACCGCTACCCATAGGGGAGTGGTGTGTGCAGATCTGGAGTGTGGACTATATTCTCTCTCGGCCAGAAGCCCCCATCATTCTCTAACAGTCAACTCTAATCAAGACAGTCCTCTGCTTCAACTTTCAAGGTGGCCCCGCTTGGCCAGACAGGGTCAGATTCAGAGCTTTCCGGAGAGCCTGCGGCCCAGCCTCATTGTGGCTGTCATTTGTATCCTGAAAGCTGACCCAGGGCTCCCTGCCGTGTGTGACAGTCCTTGCACAGGTGGTCTCAGGCCCTCCCTGCAGTCCTCCCAGCCCCCCACGCTGAGGTCGTGGCTCCCCCTCTGTACCCCATTTATGCTCCTGAGGACATTTTTCTCTGAAGCCCTGGCTTTACTGCAGCCCTTGGCACCCACTGGGCGTATGAGGAGCGAACTGACTGGGGACTTTGTGTAGCTGGGAACACGGATCTGAGGTTTACATCCATTTGTCAAAAAGTTGCCCCAGTAGCTTTGGTGACACGTGTTCACACGAACCTTGTGCACACATGTTCCCAGCAGCTCTATTCACAGTAGCCAAAGGTGGAAACAACTCCATTTCCCACCGATGAGTGGAGAAACAAAATGGAATGTGGCTCAGCCACAAAAGGAGGGAAGTGCTGTTGCATGCTACAGCATGGGTGGACTTTGAAAACGCTATGGTAAGCGAAAGAAGCCAGACACAAAAGCTCCCATGATCTATAGTTCCATTTACATGAAATGTCCAGAATAGGCAGATCCACAGGGGCAGAAAGGAGATTAGTGGTTGCCAGGCGCCGGGGTGGGCGGAGGGGGTGGGAAGGCCTGCCGTCTTAATGGGTAGGGGGTTTCTGTATGAGGTGACATAAAACCTCTGGAACTAGATAGTGATGATGGGGGCACGACATTGTAGGAATAGGTATTGTCACTGCATTATACACTTTAAAATGGTTTCAGCAGTACATTTTACGGTAAGTGTATTTTACACCCACCCCCCTCCCCCCAGCGTGCAGTGAACCCAGTGGCTCCAGACCATTTGGGGGGAATCTCGTGCAAAATGACTTGAATTATCTAGACACGTTATAGTCCCCAAAGTGCATCTGAAAGGATCCACGAGGTCTGCTCCAAATGATCTGAGAGATGCTAAAACAGCTTTCTGATTCGCTAGGGCTTACTGTCTCGGAAGCTGAACGTGCAGGGGGCATGCGAGGGGCGGCGCCTTCCCACGCTGGCCGTAGGGCCGGATTCCACACTCACCTTCAGCAACTTCCAAGGGGCCTTGGGATTTGCGAAGCTCCTTTACTGTTTCCAAGAACTCTTTCCCCCCAGCCTTTTCCAAGGCTTTACCTGCAGAGGGAAACAATGAAGCCACTGTGGTTGTTCTTTCGATGTAATTATACCTTCTGACAAAATTCTTAGTAAGCCAGGGGAAAAAAAAAAAACACTTAGAAATTAAGACTCAAACTTCCCACTTGTTATGCTGGTTTGCCAGTGGTCACCGGTGGCCGGGTCTCCGGGCCCCTGTCCAGCAGACTTAGACCAAGCAAGTGTAGCAAGTTGTTTCTTTAAGCTTTTTATTCATTTAGCAAACTGTAAAAGGACCTTTTTAGAGGTGACCTGACCAGAAAGTAATCTCATGACATGAGTTCCAAAAATGATTTTTTTTTTAAAAAAAACTGAGATTCCAGCATTGAGTTTTATGGGTTCAGTACCCGTGTTGAGAGCTCTGAAGTCCTGTTCCCATCTCAGGCCACCAACATATTGTAAGTCCTTGGGGTCAGGACAGACAGAGCCTGGAGTGTTGCTCCGCTAACCTAGGCTTCAATTTTCAACTGAAAAACAAAGAGATGTGAGAGGCTAATCTCCAAGGACTTTCCTGTTGGCAGACCCCTTGAGTCTTTGATGTTAGGGCAATTCCCTACTCAACAGCTTAGGATCCTGCTCCAACAGAGGCCAAGAGGGGCCCCCCAGGAGGTGGCAGGACTCCACTCTGGCCCAGCAGGAGTCCCCACCCCTGAGCACCAGGGGACCCAGCCCCTCTCCCCACACTCATGTCTCAGAGATGACATGTTCTATCCCAGGATGGCAGCTGCTCTTGGGCAGGAGATGAGGTGTTTCCACACGTGTATTTTCATCTTCTAAGGAACTTGCTCATCTGGAAGTCTGGGGCAAGTCTCAGCTCTCTCTCTTTGGTAATCATTATTATTATCAATATTAATACAGTTCAGAAGTTTCCCTAGAGCTGGGAGATAGAGCTTTCCTACTCCACACTCAGCCACTCAGATCTGTCTGGGGAGACACAATGCATCGTTTAGGACAAGTGTCTGTTCTATTAATAGCAGTCACTCTCCACTGCCGGTGGGCCGCGGGAGGGGGTTTCGTCATTAATGTGCTTGGGTTTCAACACCACAGCTGGGAAATGGGGACCACAGACTATGCCCAGCGCCGCCGGGTCTCCTTCCTGGCCCCCAGACTCCGGGCCCCTGGGACCTGCTGGGTGCAGAAGCCTGGAGAAGGCCGGGTAACCGAGGCTGGTAGGCGGCTCACGCTGAGAAGCAGGGAGATAGGTCTACACTGCCGCACTCTGCCCCACTCTGCATTCAGGTCAGGGGCCCAGTGGGGTGTGGAGAAGGCCAAGCAAATCCACCCTCCTCACTGAAGACTGTTAAGAAGCAGGCAGCCTGCAGAGGCGATGAGGAAGTTTCTCTCTGTGCAGGCATTCCCATGAACAAACGAGGGAATGCTAGAATGAGAGTATCACTGCTTCGCAGCCCCTAACGAATAGAAAAATCTACGGGGTGTTCCAGAAGTCGCCATACATAGGGACTTTGTGAAATTTTGTAATGAAATTTTGTAAATAAAGGTACATTTAGCTACAATGTCCCATTTTCCCTAGGTATGGTGACCTGGGGACACCCTGTAGGGAAGGGGCATCCATGGCTGCTAGCCTCACAGGGAGACGCCGGCCAGGTGTGCCTGCCGGAGCGAGACGCCGCTGCCCTGACCCAGGAGTCTTGTCCAAAGGCTTTGAACCTGCACCTCATTAAACCTCTAGTCCAATTGCCAGTTTATATTATATACAAACAGGAAGAAACGTATTTAATGACACCAGGAGGATGCAATTAACAAATTCCAGACTGTGGGAAACCTACAGGACAAATGAGCCAGCTTCCTCGGCAAATAAATTGCAGGGAAATAAGAGAGAGAGGAAGGGGGACACTATGAGCTACAGGAGACTTTTCAACCAGTTGCCGTGTGTGGACTCATCTGGATCCTAAATCAAATAAATTTTTTATGATATATCATGTATGATATAATTAAATTGGAACACTGGTTATTTGTTGATACTCTTTTTTTTTTTTGTAAGGTATGATAACGGCATTGTGCTTATGTTATTAAAAATAGCCCTTAGCTTTTAGAGATCGTTCTGAACTAGCCACAGAGAAAATGAAATGATGTCTGGAAATATGTGGAGAAGGGAAGAGCTGAAACAAACTTGGGCATGGGTGGTGAGTATTGCATCTAGTTGGGTAGGATTTCGTTATACGTTTTTGTGTATGCTCAAACTGTAATAACATAATGTTTGAAGAAGAATAAATCCGGGCCTTAGCTGCATGGGATGGTTGGCTTGGGAGATGGTGGTGGAGAAACATCTCATCATGGGAGGGCTCATAACATCACAGCAGTGATGGAAAAGACAGCTGATGGTTAAGGCTCAGGGGCCCAGCGCTGTGCTAGGCCCATGCATGTATCATCAATTCAATCGTCACCGCACCCCTGTGGGACAGGTACTATTGCCATCCTCACCTACAAAGAAGGAGACAGAGATGGGGGGCGGTGCTAAGAAGCCTGCCCAACGTCACATAGCTAGGAAGTGATTCAAAAGCTGGGACACAGACCAGACAGACCCAGAACCTGCTCTTCTAACCACCTGGCCACCTTTCAGCCCATTTCAAGATCACGCTGCTGGGAGCCGGGCTGGAGTTTTTGCTCTCGTATCAGTCCTCTTTCTACTCTACCATGGTGCTATTTACAAAAACAAAGAAGTATCTTTGCAGTTTTTCTGATATAAAAGTGTGAACACTATAAGAAATGTGTAAAGTAGGAACAGTGCAACTTGTTTTGTAAGAAGTTAGGACACCTATGCAGCGGTCGAGATTGAGGCCACCAGGGGTGTCTTGAGGCCTGTTTCTCCGTGATGCTGGTTTTCCCCAGTGCTGTCCTATCTCCTGTTCAGCACAGCAAGTGGCCGCCGGGCCAGGATGGAACCATGAGTAAGTCCAGGAACCTGGGCCCCCTGGTGCTACCACCAGGGCTGAATGACTAGCACCTGTATCCCAGGGACAAAGCCCTTTCTTTGCTCACTTTACCCTTTCAGTGAAGAGTTTAAGGCAGTTCTGTCTGGTAAAAGTGGACAAGATAGTGACTTTTTTTTTTTTTTGGTAAAGATGAGGTCTCACCATGTTGCCCAGGCTGGTATTGAACTCCTGGGCTCAAGCAATCCCCTGGCCTTGGCCTCCCAAAGTGCTGGGATTACAGGTGTGAGCCACTGCGCACCTGGCCAGAGGTGGTGACTATCATTAACCTGCTGTTGTTTCCAGTGACCCTGACAGCTTCCCCTCCAAGCTCCTCCACCCTGCCTAGTGACGGCTTGCCCCACTCAGGGGACAGGTGGCAAACCACTGGTAAAATAACGATGATCATAGCTTTACAGAAGACTTAATTTTTTCTAGATGTCCATTTCCCATTTTTCCAACGCCATTCTCAATATTTAACCTTAAAATATATGTGCAGTTTTATCCAGAACATGTACAACAGTATTTACTGTAGCACTACTCATGATAGCCCTCACTAGAAACTACCCAGCCACCATCAATGGTGAAATAGACCAATAAACTGTGGTGTGTTTGTGCAGCATAATACTACACAGCAAGGAAAATGAATGAACACAACACTGTGGATGGATTTCACAAATGCTGAGTTAAACAAAAGGAGTCAGACACAGAAAAGTATATGATTTCATTTATATAAAATTCAAAGCAGATGAAGCCCATTTATGCTGTTAGAAGACAGGCTGGTGTTTATCTTTGGAAGGGATAATGACCAGAAAGGAGGAGGAAGGGACTTCTGGGGTGCTGGCGGGGGTCTGCTTCCAGACTAGGTGCCAGTTGCACGGTGGTGTTCACTTTGAGACAAATCCATCAAGCTATACACTAATGATCTGTTTTTATATAATACCTCAATATAAATTCCAAAAAATATATGCAGGATTAAAACAAAGTTGGTTACTCTCTAGCAGAGCAGTTTAATTACACACAGGGACAGAGTTTGACATGGGACCCCAAGCCCTGGGGTAGCCAGTTGACGACGAAAAGCGGGCTATTCTATGACACCTCTACCCGAGTCTCAGGACCTTACCTATGTCTTCCTTGAGGTCAATTTCGGCTGTGGTTGGGTGAACAATGCCCTCCACTCTCATGGAGCCAATATGGCTGATGTCACTCTGGGTCAAGGACAGCTGCATTAGGAAGAAAACGTGGAGAATATGAGAAAGGTCAAATCCCATTGAAAAATCTTACATTTTACCTGACACTCATTACTTCTCTGTAATTATTCACACCAAATATAAACACGAAGGCTGCACATAGAGCAACAACGTCAAGTCTCCTGGGTGTTTGTTTGGTCTTCCATAGGCTCCCTGAGCTCAGGGGATTTGATCTTCACCTTGAGGCTAGCAGTATGCAACAATCTGCCTCCTCTTCCCTGAAATGAGAACAGGACCTCCCCTCTTCTTTCTGTCCCTTGCAGCTTATGCCTTGGGTTCCAACCCTGGTGGCCTTGGTTTTAGGTGCTGCATCCTCTGAGGAGCTCCTGCATGGGAAGCTACGCCACGGAGCAGCACAGAACATTTGGGGCAGGGCTCTGAAGCCACTGACCTTGCTGGAGAGAAGCAATGGGCTCTGAGATTCCAACCTGCCAATGTCTGGCCACCTTGCCCTTTGGGGACTACATTCTGGGGGCCACCCTTGGGATATGCCCTATGTGTTCGTAGCAGAGTGGAATGGAGGGCATTCTCCATTGTTTGCCCATGGGAGCAGGAACTTTGTGTTCTCCTGGCTAAGTCAGAGACAGTTAATTGTCATGGAACCGTGGACAGTCCCGAGAGTGGACATAAATTTCACCTCTTTGCTTCCCTGCTTTCACCAATGATGAATTAGGAACCTGCTACATTGATGCTCTTCTTAGAACGTGCTCTCCCGATTGCTTGTATGGAGGGTCACTCTATTGTTAGGATGCAAACATGAGGCTACCAGAGCTATGATTAACTGACTATTTCCTGGTGGTATCTTATTTCAGCCCCAGTTGACTTGGTAGATTAATCGCCTGCTCAGTAAACTTCACACTCGCAGGCATGAATTATTTGCATCCCTGGCTGGGCTGCTGCTGTGTTGCTGAAGACCGTTGAAATGTATATCCCCGTTTGTTTTCTTTCTGCAGCCTAGGAAGGCAAGCCGGCTGAATTATTGGCAAATAATTCATGTCTAACACCAGGGACATTCAAGAAACATATTTCTATTTTCATTCTTTGATAAATTACACCGAACCAAGCAAGATGTAGGCCTCTCAGAAGCTATTTTAAAGTTAGCTATGGATTTTTTGGGTAGGCACAGAAACAACTGGGTGTAGGGAATTCCCAGCAAAACCAGTAGCGACAGACTGGAAAGATTCTCTACGTTTACCTTTGGCTGACCAATGCCAGCATTAACAATTTTCAGCACCAAAGTGCTTGATCAATTTCACAGTGCAGAAATTGCCATAGCTCTTTAGTGTAAAAATGAGTAATTCAAGACTAGAGTGAAAGTCTATAAGGGGGAGCAAGGGATAATGGCATCATTGCTTGTAAATGGTAGGTTATAAAAGTATAATAGTGTTTCACTACAGCACGTTGCACTTCTCTTTATTACCTTCTGCCCCAGAACAAGGCTCTTAGAAGACAGGATGGTGAATCCATCCCCTGGCCCATCTTCGGAGGTGGAATTTGAAGTTCCTTCTTTATCGCTGTCCTTTGGTTTGGACTGTTGGTAGAAATCAGAAGGACGGATGAGAACCAATCCAGAAAAAGCCCCACGTGGCTTTATTAAGCTCTTCCCATGGCTGCCACCCACTTGGATGCGAAGGGGAACGGTTAGGCATTATGTTCTACTGTTTCTTGTTGGAGGGAAGCAAGGGAGAGCAACATAAGGAAAAGAAAAGGGAACTGCAAAATATAAACTGTGTAGTCCACCCAGACTTGGACATGAGTACCTTAGTCTTGCTCTTTTCAATGCCGGCAGCTTATGCTGACAAACATCAGAGCCCAGAGGGGCTGTGCAGGGCCCAATGCCTTACCTCCCTCCTCCCCAGGATTTCCCTGGGGCACAGTGGCAGTGGAGTGAGCTCTTACATGATCCACCCCCCCCCCCCCCGCCTTTTTAAAATAGGGTCTTGCTCTGTCACCCAGGCTGGAGTGCAGTGGGCTGATTAGAGCTCACTGCAGTATCAAACTCCTGGGCTCAAGCGATCCTCCTACCTAAGCCTCCCAGGTAGCTGGGACTACAGGTGTGGGCCACCACATCTGGCTAATTTAAAAAAAATTTTAGGCCGGGCGCGGTGGCTCACGCCTGTAATCCTAGCTCTCTGGGAGGCCGAGGCGGGTGGATTGCTCGAGGTCAGGAGTTCAAAACCAGCCTGAGCAAGAGCGAGACCCCGTCTCTACTATAAATAGAAAGAAATTAATTGGCCAACTAATATATATACAAAAAATTAGCCGGGCATGGTGGTGAATGCCTGTAGTCCCAGCTACTTGGAAGGCTGAGGCAGGAGGATTGCTTGAGCCAGGAGTTTGAGGTTGCTGTGAGCGAGGCTGACGCCACGGCACTCACTCTAGCCTGGGCAACAAAGCGAGACTCTGTCTCAAAAATAAAAAAAAAAATAAAAAAAAAATAAAAAAAATTTTAGAGATGGGGTCTTGCTATGTTGCCCAGGTTGGTTTCAAACTCCTGGACTCAAGCGATCCTCTCAGATAGGCCTTCCAAAGTGCTGAGATTACAGGCATGAGCCCCCATGCCAAGACTCTTACATGATCTTTTGTGTTATCATGGAGGTCTGGTGGAATGAAAATTTCACAACCTCAAAAGCAGCACTGTCAATGGAACTTTCTGCGATCTTAGAAATGTTCTGTCTGTGATCTTCAGTGCGACTAAGTAATTGAAATGCGGCTAGTGCAACTGATGAGCTGAATTTTTAATTTGATTTAACTTCAATTCAAGTTTAAATAGCTACATGTGACTAGTGGTTACTGCACTGGGCAGCATATGAAGATTTTTTTTTTTTTTTTTTTTTTTTAGGCAATTACAAGATGAAGCATATGAAGATATTATCCACAAGTGGCATCTCTGAGCTAAGCTACTCAGCACATCAAGCTATCCAGAACACCTGAAATGCCACTGGCTGAACTCAGAGGACTACCTGAGAGCTTGTTTAGTGTGCAACATGGAGCTCTGCAGAGCAATAAAAAACAGGTTCTAGGCTATCATCTCTCACTTAAGATTTTTTTGGGGAGGGAAGGGCAGTAAAAGGAATCTGAAGACCCCATGCTTTGAGTTTGGAAATCTCTAGAAGATCCTGTTTGATGATTTGGGCTCAAATCTCAAAGGCCCTCTATTCTACATACGCATTCTTGTCATTTTCTCCAAAATCCAAGCTGCAGAGAGTCCCCAGTCCTTCAGAGGTGCCATTGTTTCATCTTTAAACCTGCCTCTTGTTCCATGGGTGTCTTAGTCCCTCTGGGCTGCTATACCAACATACCACAGACTGGGTGGCTCGTAAACAACAGAAACCTATTTCTCACGGGTCTGGAGGCAGGAAGGCCTCAAGGTCAGATGCCTTGTCTTGGGGAAGGCCTGCTTCCTTGCAGAGATGCCTCCTAACCGTGTCCTCACATGGCAAAGAGGCAAACAAGCTCAGCGCCTGGCCTCTTTGAAGGGCCCTAGTCCCAGTCACAGGGGCTCTGTCCTCATGACTTGTCACCTTCCAAAGGCTCCACCTCTTAATACCATCAACTTGGGGTTAGGTTTCAACTTAGGGATTGGGATGGGGGGGATACCAATATTTAGACCATAGCAGCGGGAGGGCCTGGGCCATGAAACAGCCTTGACTCACCTTTTTGGACGTCCTTGGCTTGGCGGCCTTGGATTTCTTGCCTCCCTTCTTGCCTGACGCGGCCTTCCTTCCTCTCTTCTCTGGGGGCGGGGAGAGGATAGTTTCCGACTTGCCTTTGGTCCCTCGCTTTTTGGCCAGCAGTTCGGGGTGAATTCTGGGCAGGACGCCTCCACTGGCAATGGTCACTCCTTTTAGCAGCTGAAGAGACAGAGGCATGAGCTCGAGCAGCAAACAGCCCACTGGTTCTGGATTTCATACGGTTCTAACTGTCGGCAAAACAAGGCTTAAATCTGCTCTTTGCTTTCCCAAAGAAATTGCGTAATACACGATTTAATTGGCTTCCCCCTCCTTCAGTTGTAGAGCGCTTCTCTGTAGGTATCAAGGCATCCCGTGATGTTGTACAGAAAGCAAAACAAAGCAAAGCAAAATAAAAGGGTTGTAGAAGCTGGAACCAGGGATGTTGCCCAGGGCTCTGGAATTCCAGACACAACAGAGGATAAAGAGCTTCACATGTGGGGAGCCCAGCTTGACAAAATTAGGTTCAAAGGTTAACGCAAAGACTAGACCCAGTTAATGAGAGACCAGTGGTGTCCTCACTCTTGGATGTGTATTCCAACAGTAAAATATGTTTGATCATGCACTTCCCAATTGATACATGTTTATTTATTTGTAAATAATTGACAAGTACTGCTACACGAATATATTCTGCATATTCTAAAGCAGTGCTACCCCAAGCGTGGTTTGTGACCATGGCTCTCCATGAATGTTACCCATCTGTGACAAGGTAAGTACAGACAGCACGAGTAAGAGTCTTGAATCTTTTACAGCAAGTTGACAGAGTTGCTCTGCATCTATTGATCTGATAAAAAATTGTGGCTTATAGTTTGCCCTTGTTTTTATGTTTTTCTAGTAATTGATTTTTATTATATTTTTCTGAAGTTACCAGTCCATGATAGATTGGCAACACAAACTGATTCTTCACTACAGTTTGAGACGAATGAGAATAGAAAATTACTATAAATGAAAATAAATAGAAATAAAAATTCTTATACTATTCACCCACTGCCTTGCCTATCTTAGGGTAGAGAGGGAGCAGTCAATTGACGTTGGAGTCAGTTTCAAAATATAAAGGGTCAGTTCTAATATATAAGGAAGGATTCTCTTGCTCTCATTAGAAAAAATTATCAACAAAGTTTGGGCAAAGAAGCTGTGAAGAGACCGTGTGCTAAGCCTTCCTCAGCAACACACAGAACTTGTCTTTAAAGAGGAAAGGAAGGTCTGGAAAGACCTAGAATATATAATGGGATCTGTTCCAGAGGGAATTTTATTTCGAATCTGAATTATATAGCTAGCAGAATTTGTTCTTTTATGTGGTCTGAATTGTTTTGTGCAGATGTGTTTGGGAACAGCAGCAGGAATGACTCGTGGCCAGCCAGGTCCACATGCAGGAGCATGTTTGGCAAAGCCCTTCTGCGGCATGTCCCAGTGCTTCAGACGTACCTGGTTGAGCTCCTCGTCATTGGCTACTGCCAGCAGGATGTGTCTCGGGGCTATCCGGGCCTTCTTGTTGTCCCTCGCGGCATTCCCAGCCAATTCTAGGATTTCCGCTGAAATCACAAGGGGGTATTAACAGGCCATCCCATAATGGGACCTGGGTTTTCTAAAGCCTTCAACTTTGATCGCATTTATTCATTTATGATTTTTATGCCTGGGCCTACAGAGAAATCCAGGAAGCTGGAAAGATCTAGGCTCACAGACAGGTACGATATTTCAGCGAGATGATGCTTTATCTGGTGGCAAACTCTTCTAGTCGTCCCTCAACATGAACTCTCCTTCCTTAGCCCATGGGCCCCTGCGTCTTTGCCGAGCCCATCACTGCAGGAAGGAAGACTCTATTTCCCACCCTCCTGTGTTGAAAAGTGTGGTCATGTGGCCAAGTTCTGGCCCACGGAAGGCAAGCAGCTGTGCCGTATGCATGGGAAGGGTGCCAGTGAGTCGGCCGTGTCCCTCCGTTGCCACTGGCAGACTGAGGACACGATGGCTGGAATTCGAGCAGCATCTTTGGCTAATGAGAAGAAGTTGTGGGTGACCGAGCGACAAAATAGAAGGAGACTTTAGTCTCCTCACCAATCTAGACTGTCTTTTCTAGACTTCTTTGGTACGTGAGTGAAATAAACACTAATGTTCAAGCCACCGTCAGCGGAAGTCAATCCTGATCAATAAAGAATCCTAATATAGAACCTGAATTTTTTTTCAGTCTACAAACGGCAGGGCCGTCTCTGAAGAGAAGAGTGGTGTGGGTAAGTCTGTCTTTGGTACCCATCGGTATTCCTTTTAGGCTTCCCTTTTCCCATTGCTTGATGCCTCAGGTCCCTGCTGTCCTAGAGGAAGGGGACGGGAAGAGCTGATGTACACTGTGCCAGGAGGAAATGCTCAGCCCAGAAAGGGAATTCCTAAGGCGGGTGCCCAAGACTCCTGGTAGGAGGGCATGTTCTATAGCCCTCAGGACTTAATAACGGCTGTGACTTTAACAAACACGCCATTTGGTAAATGTGAAAAATTCATAAAAGGGAATTTTCCTAAAGCTATTTCACATGCCATCAATATAATATTTGGGGTCAAAATTTAAAAAAAAAAAAACTGTTGCATTGATTTCTATCATCTGCATGCTTTTCCCCTTCCTCCTCTGTCTTATTTTGTTCTTTTTCTTTCTTCCTCAATTTTAGAGGGATGTTCTGCTACGTCAAATTTGTCTGCCTTCAAAAGCATGAATGAGCCTTTAAAGAAAAATTCCTTCCCTTAGAAAGCTGGGGGCAATGTGCCAATGTGTTGACTCACTGAGAATAAAGGGAAAAAAGTGTGTGTACATGCATCTGCATGAATGTACGGTGTGTGTGTGTGTGTGTGCGCGCGTGTATGCAGGCACATATGTGTGCGTGTGCGGGGGGTGAGCTAGTACAATGGCATAAACACTAACCCCTAAAATTAATGAGCGATTCAGTACGAGTCTTTATAATCAACCTCATTTCCAATAAAATCACACGAAATTGCCATCATTCATGAAAATCTACAGCAAGAATAAAAACTTGGCATAAGTATGCCATATTAACTAAGCAAATGTGATTAACAAAAAATAGAGTAAAATAAACATTGGAGTTAAATATTTATACGGCATTTTCACAATGAAAAAATGCTAAATCACTGCAAATACATTCTCACATCTTTTCCAGATTATTGAGCAATGAATGTTGTGTTTACCAACAATTCATTTACACAGTGACCGCGTTTTCTGAATCAAAGATTGGGGCGCTGTGGTTTGAGGAGCGTGAGCATACTTGTTGGGACAGTGGGAGATTTGAAATTAATGCCGTGTTAGATAATCGGGTTTGCTGCCTTCAGGTTGTTGCCCAACCAGTGTTGGTTTACATTGTGTACAAGATGGAAGGACAAAGACTCTCCCAAAATAATATGCGTGAGCTTTACAACATCCCTTTTGGCTGAAGAAATCATTCTTTTTACCACCCATATTCAGCTGTATTCCAGATGGAAGTGTGACTTTTGAGAAGTGAGGGGTTTGCTATAGAAGTCTCTACTGCTTAAGGAATAATGATCTTCCTACAAAATCTGCAGTGAAACAAATTTGTGCTGTGTAAATCCAGTTTTCCTATTGACTGCCAATATAAAGGATTTGGCAGGATTAATAAAATCCTCGAGATCAATACAAACACTCAAGAATGCAGCAAACTTTTGCAGCTCGTGTGGCTATATTTGCCACCATAACACCTGAAACTCGTAATGATGATTAATGTTATTTCAAACATTTAAACAGGGACGTCCCTGTCCAAGGATGTGCAGACTAAACATCCAAAAGAGAAGAACGACTTGCTCCAGATTTTCTGCTTGTGTTATTTTTGTTAAGAAGTTTTTCTCTTTGAAGAAAAAAGTCCTACCTCTGCTTTTGCACTAGAACACAGAATCAAGGTTTGCTTTGTTATAAATTCCACCAGCAGGGTAGTTCAAGAGGCCAGTGGCATGTCCACCGAGCGTCACCTGCATGCCCTGAACCATGCTGCACACTGAATCTCAGCCTTCAGTTTTGTCGGTGCTGCATTTGGTTCTGGCAGATTTTTCATCTTTGCATCTGTGTCTCAAGCTGCAAATAACCTGACCTTCTTCCGGGGCTTCCTGAAGGCTTCAATTAGCCCTGCCTCTCAAGCTGACGGTTAATTTGATGAACTTGGGGAGGGCGCTTAACTTCTTCCACTAAGTGCCGGTAACAGGAGGCAGGAAAGTGATGGTCCAAGATGCTAAATTCAATTCAATTGCTCAGAAGCTTAAAACTGGGGGTGGGGGGGCTTCTTGATCCCCACAACCATCTAGGAAAAGGGATGAGTGGAGTGCTCCTTCCCCCGAGGTGCGGGCCCCAGAAATGACAGTCCCCTGAAATGAGCAGGTGCCGCAAACTCTCCGGAATCATGCACAATGGGGAGCTGTACACTTTAACTTAGAGTCACGAAGCAAGTCTGTTTGTGAAAGCTTTAAAACTCTGTTTCTTTTTGTTGAAGAAAAAGAATCGTTTTGATTCCAGCCCCCAGGAAACAGGATAAACCACATTAAATGTAGGGTTGGGGCAGGGACACGGAGTGACCACTCCTTGAAGACTCTCCTTCCCTGGCCCCTTCCTCCTTGCCCACTTGCCCTCTTGCCCCCGGGGCTCTGTCTGTGCTCTCTGCTTTGCTTGGGCCACAAAGGCTCCAGGGAAGTCCCATCCGGTATTTCTAAAATACAAATGCAATAATGCAAATCATTAGATAACAAAAAGCGTGGTGTTAAGAGGAGAGACCCAATTATGTGGGAATGGTGTGTAAATAATGGGTCTCTATGTTACACTGTGATTTCATCAGATGCCCTGAAATTCAACCCTATTTTAAGATCTACTTCTTCTTCTTCATTTTTTACTACTTCTACATTTTTCTACTTCTTCTTCTTCTTCTTTTTTTTTTTTGTGAGACAGAGTCTCACTCTGTTGCCTGGACTAGAATGCTGTGGCATCAGCCTAGCTCATGGCAACCTCAGACTCCTGGGCTCAAGCGATCCTACTGCCTCAGCCTCCCGAGTAGCTGGGACTACAGGCATGTGCCACCATGCCCGGCTAATTTTTTCTATATAGTTTTAGTTGGCCAACTAATTTCTTTCTATTTTTTTAGTAGAGATGGGGTCTTGCTCTTGCTCAGGCTGGTCTCCAACTCTTTTTTTTTGAGACAGAGTCTCCCTTTGTTGCCCAGGCTAGAGTGAGTGCTGTGGTGACAACCTAGCTCACAGCAACCTCAAACTCCTGGGCTCAAGCAATCCTGCTGCCTCGGCCTCCCGAGTAGCTGGGACTACAGGCATGTGCCACCATGCCTGGCTAATTTTTTCTATATTAGTTGGCCAATGAATTTCTTTCTATTTATAGTAGAGATGGGGTCTCGCTCTTGCTCAGGCTGGTTTTGAACTCCTGACCTTGAGCAATCCTCCCGCCTCGGCCTCCCAGAGAGCTAGGATTACAGGCGTGAGCCACCTCGCCCGGCCTTGGACCTACTTCTTCTGTCAGTTAAAAATATATCACAGAACACCTTCTCACCGTAAAATGATTACAACCAATTCATTCTCAATATCTTACATTTATACTCTATCCATTGCTGATAAATATTAATACAAAATACTTTTCCAGAATTCAAGGCTGTTTTTTGGCTCCATTTTTCCTTGCTTACGCTGGGGAAGTGAACTGGTCAACATTATCGCAGTTCTATAGGTCAAGAAACCGATGTATGAACGTGGTGGCCATTCTGGGAGGCTTGAGCATGTTAGAGTCAGCATGTGGGAGATGAGCAGTCAGGCACGCATTCCTCACACCGGGGCTGGGAACACCACGTGGCTCTCACGGCAGATGCCGGGCTAGCTGGGCAGCCAGTCCAGAGGATCGGGCAAGGCAGATGCTATCTGGCCTGGTGTCGCTGAGAATTTGTTCATCCTCTTGTCTGACTGTTCCCAGCCTTTTCTTCCTGGCCGTTCCTGTGGCGCCAAGTTTCCTTCCAGAGGTGGTGGGTGGCAGAGAGGGCCTTCAGAAACCACAGACAGGAATCCGAGGAGAGGGTGAACTGGCCAGAGGAAGCCCGCTGATGGTGGCCCTGCTGGCTCCCAGGACATTAGCGGGAAAATCCCGGTTCACTCGGAGGCGAATAGCACAGAGATTTGGGCAGGAGGGGAGAGCTGAATGCTGTCACTTAAACAATGTTATGCAGGTCACCTAGGAGAGGCTGTGCCTGCATGTAAGAGGTGGTGTCCACAAGACTCTGATGTCCCCACAGGGGACGCTGTGGTGTATCCGTCTGCTCTCAGTAACCCTGCCCCTTCTGGGAGCTGGAGCCCTCTGACCTGGGCTCAGAGCCTCCAGCCTGTTCGGGGGTCCCCGGAGGCCCGGCTTTCCTGCCAGGCTCCTTGTCGCCATATCTCTGGCCTCGCTCCCTCCGGCAGGGGCGACGCCTTGCTGGTGCCAGGAATCCCTCTGGTGGTCTGGTGAGGTCCAGAGACCTCTTTTCAGAATAAGGTGTTTTTTTAATTTTAATTTTTGTGAGACAGGGCCTTGTTCTGTCGCCCTGGCTAGAGTGCAGTGGCATCATCCTATCTCACAGCAACTTCAAACTCCTGGGCTCAAGCAATCCTTCTGCCTCAGCCTCCTGAGTAGCTGGGACTACAGGCTCATATCACGATGCCTGGCTAATTTTTCTATTTTTTTTTTTTTTTTTTTTTTTTTTTTGAGACAGAGTCTCACTTTGTTGCCTAGGCTAGAGTGAGTGCCGTGGCGTCAGCCTAGCTCACAGCAACCTCAGACTCCTGGGCTCAAGCGATCCTTCTGTCTCAGCCTCCCAAGTAGCTGGGACTACAGGCATGCGCCACCATGCCCGGCTAATTTTTTCTATATATATTAGTTGGCCAATTAGTTTCTTTCTATTTATAGTAGAGACGGGGTCTCGCTCTTGCTCAGGCTGGTTTTGAACTCCCGACCTCGAGCAATCCGCCCGCCTCGGCCTCCCAGAGAGCTAGGATTACAGGCGTGAGCCACCGCGCCCGGCCAATTTTTCTATTTTTAATAGAGATGGGATCTCTTGTTCAGGCTGGTCTTGAGCCCCTGACCTCAAGCGATCCTCCCCCCTCAGCCTCCCAAAGTGCTAGGATTACAGGTGTGAGCCACCTCACAGTAATATTACGAGCAGTAGAGGCATGAGCCCACGGGTTCATAGCAGGTGAACAACAGAGCCAGAATGCAGGCTCAGGCCTGGCTGAGTCCAGCGTTCCTGCCCACTCTGCTCCCCTGGACGTCTTATCAGCACGAAGCTCAACAGATCCACGCCGAGCCCCTCCTCCTGCAAGCCGTTCCTGCCCACTGTCCGCCACTTCAGCTGCGGGCACCATTCTCCACCCACCAGCTGCTTTCCTCTCTCTTCTTCCTCTTGGTCAAACTCCTATGTCCATCTCCAACCCTGGTGACCGAGTGCACATCTCCATCCTCAAGCCATGGCAGAGGGGCCTGAAAGAAAGCAGCTGGTCCAGCCCCGCAGGCTCCGGGTCCTCCTGGACACCCTTGCCCACCGATCTAGCCTGTCATGGAGCAGAGCTGCCTGGCCTCCAGAACACTCCCAGAATGTCCCCTTCTCCCCATCCCACTGTGCGCCGCTGGTTTCCTGGGTACTCTCTGCTCTCCAGTGACACTAAAACAGCCTCCTGCCCCCCCCCCGCCCCCCCCCGTCTCCTGGACTCTGATCTTGCTCCCCGACAACTGTTCTCCACCTAAAGCCAGAGCGATGCCCCAAATGCCTCCTCCTCCCTTTGAGGGCTCATGTGTGCGTGTGTGTGTGTGTGTGTGTGTGTTTGTGTGTGTGTGTGTGTGAGAGAGAGAGAGAGAGAGAGAAATGTGCACATCCTCAGTGTGGCTTTCAAGGACCGTCACAGTCTGGCCCCTGCCTCCTGGCTCCCATTTCACCTTTCACCCCTCCCAGGCACATGGAACTTCCTCCAGTTCCTGGAAAGGGCCATGCACTTCCTGCAAACTTTGGGGTCTTCCCCGTCATCCCCACCTCCTTGACCATCTTCCCCCAACCCAACTCTTTCCCCATCCCACTCGAGCTGACTCCTACCAATTCCCCACTAGCTGCCCATCAGAATCACATGGGTCGGGGAAAGCTTTTAAGAATCCCAATGCCCAGAAAAGACTCCAGAATCTCTGGGGAGCAGGACCCAGGCATCAGGATCTGAAATCAGTCGACTTGAGAAAAAGCAGGGCGGAGAACCTGGCTTAGGTCCGACAACTCTTGCTTTACATAAGCAGAGCCCTCTCCCCGCCTGCTCTTCCCAAACTTCCTCCGGCCTCCTGCCCATCTTACTGTGATGGCTCGAATGCTAGTCCTCTCTGCTGGGCTGTAAAGCCAGAAAGGCAGAACCTTCAAGTCCTGATCCAAAGGAGGCACTCAGTCAAGATCTGTCTCATGTATAGGAAAGTCATTTCAAGGGTGACAGGTGGCTACCACCCTGGGAACTCACTTCCCCAGACAAAATCAGTTGATGGCCCTTCAACAAACAAACACAAATAGATTAACCAACCCCCCACTTCATTTACTCAAGAGTGGCCTGTAATTCCATTAATAAGATTCATTCCTTTGAATTAAAACTCCTTATCTCATTAAAATGCAAATTCAGCCTGAAAACACACCACCTTAACAGAATTAGTCATTTACTTTCCCTTGAATGATTTTATCAGCTCTTAATAGAGAGGAGAGGGGAAGAATGACCATTCATTGAGTGCATCCTGTGCACCAGCCTTTTGACATACACGGGCTCACTGAATCAGGTTAAAGGCGCTAGCTCTGGAGACAGCTCAAGCTCAGGGAGGTTAAGGCAACAGATCTGGTAAATTGGTAAATCCGGATTTTAACTGACATCTAAGCCTCTGCTCTCTCAACTCCAGCCTGCGTTTGGAGGGGAGAAAAGACACAAGAAGGAAACGACAGGCCTGGGCTTCAGAAGGCCGACTCCACCTCCTCCTCCATGTGGCCCGTATGTGCTGGACTCGGAGACCTGCCCCAAGGCAGGTGCGTTCTTGGCAATGGCATCCTCTGACATGGACTTAACGGGTTGTTTTGAAGCTTCATATATACCTTTCTCAAAGTCCCTCTCCTCCCTTCCTGGGAGATTTTCCCATCAGATTGCTGGGTCCCACCCCAGACCGAGTGAATCAGACCCCCTGGGGGTACGGCTGGGAACCCACATTCTAAGCAAGCATTCCCCAAGTCCTTAGGCTGGCGGCTGAAGACTGGCTATGGTCTTGCTACTCACAGTGTGGTCCTGGGACCAGCAGCAGCAGCACCTGGGAGCTCGTGAGAAAGCAGAGTCTCAGTTCCCACCCTAGCCCTTGTCAACAAGATGCCCTGGTGACCCACGCCACTTTGGAGTATAGCACTTGAGAGGATTCAGTTTCAGAGCCCTCCAGCCCTCTCTGCAGCCCCCCAAAGCACCCGAAAGCCTTTTAGCCCAGGAACAAGCCTTTCACTTCACAAGAGACAGGCTCGAGATGCCGAGGTCTGCCTGATTGAAACGCCAGGGAGGAGAACGTTTCCATGCGTGGGGTCAAGGCAAACCTCTCATCAGTAAGCTGACTGGAGAGCAGTGGGGCCTAAGAGGGCAGAGCAGGACTGGGTGGCGAATGAGGGGGACGAGATTGCTCTTGAGGGAGAGCCAGGAGGGAAGAGGAGCCTGGGGACAGAAGCAGGGACAGCCCTGCCACATCCCTGGGGGATTCCATGCTGAGGGGCTCAGCTTCCCAGGGATAGACAGTTTGGGAGGTTGTGCTTTTTAACCTGGTGGACTTATCAAGGGACTTTTTTTTTTTTTTTTTTTTAACAGAGTCTCACTTTGTTGCCCAGGCTAGAGTGAGTGCTGTGGCGTCAGCCTAGCTCACAGCAACCTCAAACTCCTGGGCTCAAGCAATCCTTCTGCCTCAGCATCCCGAGTAGCTGGGACTACAGGCATGTGCCACCATGCCAGGCTAATTTTTTCTATATATATATATTAGTTGGCCAATTAATTTCTTTCTATTTTTATTAGAGATGGGGGGGGGGTCTCGCTCTTGCTCAGGCTGGTTCCGAACTCCTGACCTTGAGCGATCCACTCGCCTTGGCCTCCCAGAGTGCTAGGATTATCAAGGGACTTAACGTTGGTGTCGGGGGAATCTGGAACTTGTTAACCTTGGGCAAAGTTACAGACATTGTTGCTCATGGCTAAAATGACCCTACAAGGAACTAAATCACACTTATTTACATATATTTTATATATTTTATTTATATATGTATTTCTAAAACAGCATCCCCGATAGTGTAAAAGGAGAACATTAAAAAAGCTAAATAGAAAGTTACTCAAATAGATGAACAACACACAGCAAAAATCTCATCTTTTAGTAAAAAAGAAAAAATGTATCAACAAACACGGGAAACTATTTCCTATGCATCCTTGGTAGTCAGAGCACCATCTCAGTAAAGGAGAGCAAGATGGGAGCACTGCATTGGCTTCAGGGAAGCACACGGAGATGCTTTTGAGGTTTGCATGAATGTTATTTATGGACACTGAGTCCTGGTTTACACATACCAGGAAAACTGAAGTTTAATAAAGAATTTGATGCAAAGTGAACACCCCTTTTTACGAAATGAATATGAACTCCCCCATTCTTCCTGCAGTTTCTCTTCTTCAGCAGCCTACGTATTTATCTACTGCATTTGCATGTTGCTGTTTCGGGGCTGGTCTAGAAGAGCCACTTGGTTGTGGGTTCTCTGCCTCCCATGCCGATCACCTGTCCTCCCTCCCTCCTTAAGGCCTGCAGAAGTTGATCTCAGTCAAGCAGGCCACTGGCCACCCACAGTAGCCTTGACCCAGCCACAGGGGGACTCAGAGCATCCCTCCCCAGCCTGAAAGAGGGACCTGGGGGAGGGGGGGTATCTGGGAGCGGGTGGTCTCCTCTGCGTGTTCGAGTTACCTGCCAGATACTCGATGACTGCCGCCATGTAGACGGGGGCGCCCACGCTGATCCGGTACTTGAATGTCCCTTTCTTCAGGTAACGCATCAGTCTCCCCACCGGGAAGATGACACCGGCCCTGGCTGAACGGGACAGCTTGGACATTTTCTTCTTCCCGCTCCGGCCCGACATCTTGCCTCAGTTTCCCTTTCAGCTTGCTGACACGGTGGCCTCCCGGCACTAACACAATGCTGGAAAGGACAGAAGACAGAGTTAAGGAAGGGTGGGGGTGGCAAACACCTTAGACACAGTGGTGTGGCCCTTGGGCACCACTGTGACATGCCGACTGCGCCGAGGAGGCAGGTGAGACCTGGCTGCTGTGCCAGGTGCAGCAGGCAGGGAGTCAGGTGTGGGGTCTTTGAAGGGCGTCGGCAAGCCCACCACAAACATCTCTCCCCCACCAAACCAGCCCAACAGGAAAGGCCATAGAAAACTGTCACTGGAATGTCACCTTAAATGACAAAGGGACTTTGCAGATGTGATTATATTAAGGATCTTGAAATGGGGAGATTATCCTGGATTATCTGGCTGGGCCCAATGTAATTGCCAGGGTCCTTAAAAGAGGGAGGCGGGAGATCAGAGGAAGAGATGCGAGGACAGGAGGAAACAGGTTCTTCCCGCAGAAGAAGAGGGACGGATGAACCAGCCACATGGGGCCAGCCTCACTTTGGCCCAGTGAGACTGGGCCAGGATTTCAGACTTCTAACCCCAGAACTGTGAAAGAATACATCTGATTGTTTTTAAGCCGCTACGTTTGGGGTAATTTGTTACAGCAACAACTAGAAAACTAGCACAGATCCTCTCTGCCCATGTGACTACGTCCATCAAAATGGTCAGATCTGACCAACGTAATTCAAAGCCAAGGTGTTATTTCCCAGATGGAAACACTTTTCTAAGTTCTCCAGTAATGTAGCATCCTATACGGAAACAGGCCAGAAAAGGCAGTTTTATCGAATATGCTCATGCCGTCACCATGCATAGCGAATGGAAAGGCAGGATGCAGCTCGATCTTCTGCTCCCTGGCATGGGGAATCCAGGTTGATTTGGGGGAGAAACTTCGGAGTCAGCACAAAGAGGGGACTTCAGAACAATGTTCCAAGAGACACGTGCATAATTCACTGTTCCTCAAGGAGGCTGTCTTTTGGGTGAAGATAAAATAATTGCATCTGCCTGGACAAAACCTGTGCAAACCCAACCATAATGCAGAGAGCTGTCACAGAGCTCCGGCCCGCTGGATCTGCTGGTGGAGGGAGGGCTGCGACCGACGGATGGAATGTAATCTGCAATAAATAAAAGTGAATTACAAAGGACAAACAAGCAGGACCAAAGAAGAGGAAAGAGACATTTTCTAGGAAATGTGTCAATAAACCGAAGCTCCCTTCCCCAAGGGCAACGGCCTTCCCAGGGGCCATTTCCT
The DNA here is from genome assembly GCF_040939455.1 of Microcebus murinus. NCBI lineage: Eukaryota > Metazoa > Chordata > Mammalia > Primates > Cheirogaleidae > Microcebus > Microcebus murinus. The sequence goes on along the minus strand of NC_134117.1, from coordinate 52,541,153 downwards.
CTGGAGATGGCAAATGAGAAAGTCAGAAGAAAATTGAGATTGGTTCTATCCGTTGAGGCAGCTGTCTCAAGTTTTGTTTAGGTCACCTTACCAACGGCCACCTTGGCAGAGAAAAGGCTCATGAAAGTGGCTAAAAATATGATGGAAAGAAGTGACCCATGAATGTATGGCTAACATGAAGTAGATACAAAACTGGGATTTATTTAATCTGGATGAAAGAGGGGACACAGAGTTCAATATTCTAAGTGTCTGACAATTTCATTATTACCAGGGAGTTTTATATAAAAACTCTGGAATTAGCAAGAGTCCATTCTCAACACCCACCTATCCCCAAGGTAAGTGATTCAGGAATGAGTTTGGGACATTTGGGTACATACTTCACATTCATTATTTTAAAATGCTCATATGTACTTTCTACTCTCCTATTTTAAATGTCGTTTTGCTAGCAAAGGATGTGGGTATTCATCAGTTAAGTACAAGCAAAGATGAGAAAACAGCCTCTTACAATATTATCCCTTTAACATCAGGGCACAGGGATGAAAAGTATTGCTGTATTGTTTTATCACGTTGCCGGTTTCTTCTGTGGAAGAAACAAGATTCTCCACATTTCCTGTGCCTCCACTGTCTGAGGCTGCTCACTCTCCCAAATTCTCTTATAGATGTCCTCTATAAGGACAAGTACAATGTCCGTTATGAGGAAGCAAGTACATACTGCAGGACAACCATCAGTACATGTCGAGGGAACTTAGGTCAGGCGTTGCTACCTGCTGTCAGCACAATTCCAGGGCACGGGGGACGCAGTGATGTTAGGTGGTCCCAGTCCTCACGCCGTATGCGTTTGCTAGCCGGGTGGTGGTGACCAAAATGGAGGTAGCTCTTGGTATAGAGGAAAAGACTGAGCAGGAAGCCCTGGGCATGCCCCACTTTACCTAACTACCAGCATGTGCCCCATAATGACTGCATATACCACGGTGGTCCCATGAGATTATAATGGAGCTGAAAGATTCCCATCACCTAGCGATGCATTCATGGTGCAGCACAAGGCACCTAAAAGCTCACGTTTGTGGTGATGATGGTGTAAACAAACCTCCTGCGCTGCCAGTCACGTGAACGCCTCACACATACAATTGTGTACAGTGTGTAATACTCGATAATAAATGACTATGCTACTGGTTTAAGTATTTACTGTACTTTTAATCTTTATTTTAGCATGTACCTCTCCTACTTATTTAAAACAAGCTAAGGCCGGGCCTGGTGGCTCACATCTGTAATCCTAGCACTCTGGGAGGCCGAGGCAGGCAGACTGCTTGAGGTCAGGAATTCAAAACCAGCCTGAGCAAGAGTGAGACCCCGTCTCTACTATAAATAGAAAGAAATTAATTGACCAGCTAAAAATATATATATACAAAAGAAAAAATTAGCAGGGCATGGTGGCGCATGCCTGTAGTCCCAGCTACTCGGGAGGCTGAGGCAGGAGGATCGCTTGAGCCCAGGAGTTTGAGGCTGCTGTGAGCTAGGCTGACACCACGGCACTCACTCTAGCCTGGGCAACACAGTGAGACTCTGTCTCAAAATAAATAAATAAATGAATAAATAAATGAATAAATAAATAAATAAAACAAGCTAACTGTGAAACAGACTCAGGCAGGTCCCTCAGGAGGTATTCCAGAAGAAGGCACTGTTAGCTCGGGAGATGACAGCTCCACGTGAGCTACTGCCCTGAAGACCTTCTAGTGGGCCAAGGTGTGGAGGTGGAAGACAGTGATATTGACAATCCCGACTCTGCGTAGGCCTAGGCTAATGTGGTGTTTGTGTCTTAGTTTTTAACAAATTGTTTAAAAAGTAAAAAAAAAAAAAAAAAATTAAAATAGGAAAAAAGTGGCCGGGCGAGGTGGCTCATGCCTGTAATCCTAGCACTCTGGGAGGCCTAGGCAGGCGGATTGCTCGAGGTCAGGAGTTTGAAACCAGCCTGAGCAAGAGCCTGATCCCATTTCTACTAAAAATAGAAATAAATTAATAGGCCATTTAAAAATATATAGAAAAAATTAGCCGAGTATGGTGGCACATGCCTGTAGTCCCAGCTGCTCGGGAGGGTGAGGCAGGAGGATCACTTGAGCCCAGGAGTTTGAGGTTGCTGTGAACTAGGCTGACGCCACGGCACTCTAGCCTGGGCATCAGAGTGAGACTCTGATGTGAAAAAAAAAATAGGAAAAAGCTTAAAAAGATATAAAGAAAGTATTTTTATAAATCCATACACATGTTTGTTTTAAGCTGAGTGTTATTACAAGACTCAAAAGTTTTAAAACGTTAAAAAGTTTATAAAGTAAAAAATGTACAGTAAGCTAAGGTTGATTTATTAATAAAGAAAGAAAAAAATTTTTAAAGTAAATTTAGTGTACCCTAAGTGTGCAGTGTTTATAAAGCCTACAGTAGTGGACAGTAACGTCCTAGGCCTTCACCTTCACTCACCACTCACTCACTCACCCAGGGCAACTTCCAGTCCCGCAAGCCCCATTCATGGTAAGTACCCTACACAGATGGACCAGTTTTATTCCATATTTTTTTTTTTTTTTAGGTACATTTCAGAAGTGAATTATTCCATATTTTTACTGTACCTTTTCTATGTTTACATACACAAATACTTACCATTGTGTCACAGTTGCCTACAGCTGCAGTCCCCAACCCTGGGGCCACGAACCTGTACCAGGCTGTGGCCTGTTAGGGACTGGCCACAGAGCTTCCATGCCCCTGTCTGTGGAGAAATTGTCTTCCATAAAACTTAAGAATGGGGGCGCACACAGCAGGAGGTGAACCGCAGGTGCACAAAGCTTCATCTGTATTTATAGCCGCTGCCCATCTCTTGAATCACCAAATAGGCTCTGCCTCCTGTCAGATCATCAATGGCATTAGGGCATTAGGGCATTAGGGCGCGCTCACAGGAGCATGCACCCTACTGTAAACTGGGCATTCAGGGGATGGAGGGTTCATGCTCCTGATGAGAATCTAATGCCTGATGATCTGAGGGGGAGCTGAGGTGGTGATGGCAGCACTGAGGAACGGCGCTGCAAAATCATCCCCAAACCATCCCCAAACCCAGTCCATGGAAAAACTGTCTCCCATGAAACCGGTCCCTGGTGCCAAAAAGGTCGGGGACCTCTGGAGGAACAGGCTATACTATATAGCCTACATGTGTAGGACGCTGTGCTGTCTAGGTTTGTGCAAGTACAGTCTATGATGTTCACAGGACAATGAAATTGCCTAACCACGCATTTCTCAAAATATATCCCCCTCGTTAAGCAATGCATGACTGTAGTTATGTGAGTTCGTATGTCATTCCTTTGGGCCCCAGTGACCTCATCTGCATAGCAGGGGAGGTGGCTAATTGGCCCTTAAAGTTGTCCTGGTCTTAAACATTCTGATTTTTCTGAAATGCACTTTAAAATTATTTTGGAAAAGAAGCTTAGTCCCTTTCAAGAAGTTGATTCTAAAGAGTTAAGAGCCTATGCAGGCTCATAAAGATGTACTAGCGACTCCACTAAGCCAATTATATGCTTTTTTTTCAGTTACTGGTAAGAGGGGTCAGGGGGGAAATTACTAAGTCTGGTTGCCATGAAAACCCCTAAAAAGCCCATCACAGGGTGGACATGCCCTCTGGATACGGTGTGTGTTGGCTGGTCATCATCTCCCCCTAGCATTCTCCCACCAGAGGACGATGCACAAGGCACAAATGCCACAAGGGCAGGAATACCAACCTGCACACACACACACACACAAACACAAACATACACACACTCATAAATACACTCATTTTTTTTCAAACAAAACAGCTAGAGAATGACTAATGTCAAGGATGAAGCCAGCTAGAGGCTTTCCTGGTGTTGTGTGTGTGTGCTGGGAAGGGGGCTGTTCACACTCTGTTGTTTTAGGATTTATTTCTAGGATCAGGTTTTAAGCCTGTAAATGACACCGACGAGTTAGATTTTATAGATAACACTGGGTAAATATTAAATTGTAGCACTGACTCAGACACGGGCAATAAACTCACACCAGACTATTCAAATAACTACTGTATTTCACTGATTTTATGATGCACTTAAAAAAAAAAAACGTTTTACTATGTCTAGAAATCGGTATGCATCTTGGCAATCGATGCCATCAGAGATTCAATGAAAGAGAGTATTTATGGAGCATTTATTATTGAACAAGAAACTACATTAGATGTTGTGGAATATATATGACCCATGTCTTCAAATATTTTCCAATGAAGTTGCATAACAGACCATAACAAACTTTCAAATAGATGCTAGAGCCATGGTTCCCAAACTGTGCACCAGGGTACCCTGGAGCAATCAGCAAACCCATAGGAGCACTACAGGAAGGTTTAAGTTTTCATAGTAAATGCAGTGATATTTGACTGCTGTTGGACCCCACCACTACCAGCTCACAACAGTTCACAGTTTCAGCAGTACATTCCACTGTTTCTTTTGATGCTGCCCTTTTTTTTTAAGCTGAGTTTTTGGCTGGTGCTATGATTAAAAGCAAGTGCTGGGTGAAATCAATATGGAACAGAGAATAATGATGGTAGTGTTCAATCTGATTCCAAAGTTTGAGAACCAACAGGTGCACACATTCTATTTGGTTTTTGTATTTTGGTTTTTTTTTTTTTTTTTTTTTGAGATGGGGTCTTGCTCTGTTGCCCAGGCTGGAATGCAGTGGTGAGATCATAGCTCACTGCAACCTCCAACTCCCAGGCTCAAGTGATTTTTGTGGCTCAGCCTCCCTCCCCAGTAGCTAGGACTACAGATGCATGCCACCATGCTTGGCTAATTTTTTGTAGAGATGGGATCCTGCTGTGTTGCCCGGGCTGGTCTCAAACTCCTGACCTCAAGTGATCCTCCCAATGCCTGGGATTACAGGCATGAGCCACTGTGCCCGGTCCACACATCCTATTTGTACCATATTACAGTTATTTAAGAATAGAATAAAAGTATTTTTTCCTTTTAAATCAAGTGTATTGTTCTTTCAGACAGCTAGTACCATGTTAGGATGTAAATGCTTATTGAGTTATTTGGACCTAACCACTTCATATATGGAACTGACAGGCATTCTTCTGGCCTAGTGGCTTGGAGAACACATGATTCAGACACTAAGGACTCAGTGTACTGAGACAGTTTGGAAATTTCTTTGTGAGGGCCCACCCCCAACAAGCTTAAACCTATACTTCTTATATCTTGCTCAAGGTGTCCATGAAGCAAGGAAAATATAAAAGTTAAAGAAGTTATTTAAAAATTTTGAGTTGATCTTTAAACATAAGCAATACTTGCATATAGCAAAAGAAAGCAAAAAGTACAGAAATGCATAGAATGAAAAGTAACAGTCCGTCACCCTGTCACTCCACCCTTACTTACTATCCCCAATCTCACTTCCAGAGACAATACATGCAACAAGGTTTTTTTTTTTGTTTTTTTTTTTTTTTGAGTCAGAGTCTCACTCTGTTGCCCCAACTAGAGTGCTGTGGCATCAGCCTAGCTCCAGCAATCTCAAATTCCTGGGCTCAAGCAATCCTCCCGCCTTGGCCTCCCAGAGTGCTAGGATTACAGGCGTCAGCCACCATGCCTGGCCCATGTAACAAGTTTTAAAAATATTTTCTGGTGGCTACCTCCAAAACTCGAGCGTTTATGCCTTTACTTCTCAATCTGTTCTCACTGTTAGTCTCTATTTATGATTAGGAAGATTGAGACCTTAAGATACCTTTCTCCTCCCTTTTTCAATTATTGACAGTTATATTTTCATTTCCTCCACGGATTGCCTTGGAGACTTTCAATAATATTGTACACTTTGGTCTCCACTCCTGACTCCGTTCGACTCTGGGCATTGTCACTCATGTCACTGTCACATGAGGTGAAGATATAAGCACCCTAATCTTCCCCTGGTCCTCTCCTCTGTACCTCACCTCCCTAGTTCTGCCTCCGTCTTCTACGTTTTCCACTGTCCTGGTTCATAACAGATACATTTTATAATCACTATGAAATTGTCCACATTTTGTCCCTAGATTTATTTTGAAAGTTAAATGCCAACAGGCAGCGTTTAGGTGGCGAAGACTTTGTAAATACCGCTCCCTGAAGAATCGAGTGTGGTGCCAGCATCCCTCCTCTGTGGCCCAGCGTTAGAACCTTGCGTCCTCGTATCAAGAATGGATTTTCTTTGTTCTGAAAACCTATTGTTCAAAACCATGCCACATTTTACTTAGCTTCACATTTGGACCATGCCTTTGTTGTATAGCTTCCCCTCCAAAGCCCTGAAGATACTAACTACAGTTGATTCTTACTATGTGGGTAGTTATGTTCTCCAAAGTAGCTGGAAACACAGAATTAGCGAATACCGAGCCATTGCTCCTAGGGGAAATACCGGGTTAGGTTCCTGCAACAGTCCTGGTGTACAGCATTCATCAACCGAATAATACTCGCCCTTGTTTATGTGTTTCTATTTAAAGACACCTTACAGATATGGCTGATTCGTTAAGATTGAACTCATGGCCAACAGCACTATAATCTGTGCTTGAACAAAGCTTCTTAATACATGTATTTTCTCCATAAAACACATCATAGCTTTCCTGCACTTAGGAACACTAGACAGCACTTTAGCACTGTAGCTGGCGGCCATTTTAAACAGCAAAATCGCCAAACAAACAGCACAAAAACGTGAAAAACATGAAAAACTAAATAGAGCATGGAGAGGGCACTTGTTTATGCATGAGAGCTGGAACAAGAAGGCAGAGTGTCACCCAGTCCCTCAGCTGGGAATGTGACCCTGGGGTGCCTAAGATTTTTTGCTGCCATGTGCATGTATATATCCTTGAATGACCACAAAAGGGCCTCAAGTATTGATTTTGGGGTTACAAATAAAGTTTAGCAAGCAGGCAGGCAAGCAGGCAAATTCCTAAATACAAAATCCAGGAATAGAAACATGGACTGCATCTTTCTTTGTTCTTGTTGATAAAAGAAAAAATGTGCCTTCACCATATCTTCAGAAATCACCCAGCTTCCCAATCCCATTGCTCTTTGTGGAGATCACTAACTTCCCAGAGAACCCTTTGCGGGGGCTTATTTCTGAGGCCCTCTGACTTCCAGCTCCAGGTTGCAAACAGCTCCATGGAAGCTGTTTTAGCCGGTGGTTAACAGCTGTGGGTCCTATGACTTCCTTTCCTGGTTTTCTCCTTTGTTTTGCTGGTCTCCACTTTGTGTAACTCCTCAGAAACAGTACGCTTTATGTTCTTACACAAACAGAACTGTCTTACTGAATGGTTTTTGAATCATCATTTAGTGGGTTATATCATTTTTAGTGTCAAAATCAATTTCCTTCAACGTTTTGAAGTTGTTGATGTCCCACCCGCCTTCCGGCTCAATCTGAAAACTCATGCATCTGTTTATCTCCCATTCCTTTATTTCTCCCACTTCTCCCTCTGTCTCTTACTGAGATGCCTGTAAACCAGCTGTTGAATCTCCCAGATTGCTCCTTAAAGTCTCTTGACTTTTTTCTTCTATTTTTTTCTTTAGTTCTTTCAATATTTAATGTTGGTAATCATATTTTTAATTTCCAAGAAACTCTTTCTTGTTCTCAGATTATTCCTTTTTCATAGCATCCTGTTCTTTTATGAATGCTCAATGTCTCCGAATCTCTCTGAAACTAATTAGAATGTGTTAGTTATCTCCTGTTCTCTAAATTGCTTCATCAGGCAGCTGTTGTATTTATTTATTTATTTATTTATTTATTTATTTATTTTTGAGTCAGAGTCTCACTCTGTTGCCTGGGCTAGAGTGAGTGCCATGGTGTCAGCCTAGCTCACGGCAACCTCAGACTCCTGGGCTCAAGCAATCCTCCTGCCTCAGCCTCCCGAGTAGATGAGACTACAGGCCTGCGCCACCATGCCTGGCTAATTTTTTCGTTTTTAGTTGTCCAGCTAATTTTTTCTATTTTTAGTAGAAACGGTGTGTGTGGCGGTCTCGCTCTTGCTCAGGCTGGTCTCAAACTCCTGACCTAAGCGATCCTCCCTCCTCGACCTCCTGGGATGCTAGGATTATAGGCACGAGCCACCATGCCCAGACTGTTGTATTTATTTATTTATGTTCATCTTTGCCTCTCATGTTGGCTTTTCTTAAGTGTCTGGCGATCTTTGGTTATGCGTTTGTATTTAAGAATGAAGGACAAGGTTGATCATTGTAGGTAGATAGAAGAGCTTTCCTTAACCTGTTTGGGACATCTGGGCGTGTGAACAGGGCATGCCAATTAGCAGGCATCGCCTTAGGGTGCCCAGTTAGGAACTGAGAACCCTCAAATGCCAGAAGGAGGAGCTTTATTTTGTGGAGTCCTATCTATCCTAGAAATTCTATATGTGCCCTGTAGTTGTTCGATTTCTTTAGAGAGGAGCCCTCAGATTGTTAGCTTCAGGGATAAACACCAGCCTGCCAGAAACTTCTCCAGTAGGGGGGAGACAGAGACAGGCCAGTTCTCACAGCAGTCCTGGAGACAGACCCCCAGGGAGTCCCCACTTCTCTCTTGCCTTTTTTTTTTTTTTTTTTTTTGAGACAGAGTCTCACTCTGTTGCCCAGGCTAGAGTGAGTGCCGTGGCGTCAGCCTAGCTCACAGCAACCTCAAACTCCTGGGTTCAAGCGATCCTCCTGCCTCAGCCTCCCGAGTAGCTGGGACTACAGGCACGTGACACCCTGCCCAGCTAATTTTTTCTATATATATTAGTTGGCCAATTAATTTCTTTCTATTTATAGTAGAGATGGGGTATCGCTCTTGCTCAGGCTGGTTTTGAACACCTTACCTTGAGCAACCCGCCCGCCTCGGCCTTCCAGAGGATTACAGGCATGAGCCACTGCGCCCGGCCTCCCTCTTGCTTTTATTCTTCGTTCGTGTATTCCCCTGAGACACAGTTCCCATGTTCCCATGTACTTTCAGTCTTCTGGAAGTTTCACAAAAACTTCTGTCTGCTGATGACCAACACCAGCCCTTGCCCCTCTGTTATTCGGTGTTTATTTTCTTTGTCTTTCTTTACTGTTACCTCTGTAGGCTCTAGAGAAGGAGGGGGTGGAAGGAAAGCCTAGGTGCTCAGTCCATCACTTTGAACTGGAAATTGAAAATGCCATTTTAATTTAACATCTTAACAAACCTCATTTGTGGATGCACCTAGAAATGAGTATGCTGGTAAGAAATAGCTCAGCTGTTTTATAATTGAGTAATAATGTCATGTTAAAAAATTAAGATCACTTTCATCACCAGGTGAGTAACTGAAAACTAACTGGTCTTAAGACAGCTGAAGAATATAGAATGTTGTATCAAGAAACTGCATAAAACTCATTAACGGAATCCAACTCAGTGTGTCTGTATTTGCACAATCTTAGCATATGGGGTTCCCATAAACAGTATTCAAAATTATACTGTAATCCCAGAAGGAAGGAGAAGAAAGAAAGGAAAAACTCTAAACATTTGCCCTTATTGATGGAATTGCTTTTGATGAGAAACAGCAAACTTTAATATACTGCCTGCCTTCACAAAAGACAAAATAGTCTGGTTTCTTTAGATCCATATTTTCTTTTAATTCAAGCACGTCTGTTTGCAAGTATAAAGAGCTGATCGAGAGGGAACCATTTTTTTATGCCTCAAACAACTTGTTGACGTTTTTATTTTTTGTATACTGATGAGGACCACGACAAACTCTCGTCCAATCAGCAAGATGGTCCATCAGAAGCCTCCGGCATCTTGACTTCAATGACCATTTTTTTTTCTACAGTCAAGCTTCTGCAAACAGGCTTTTAGAAAGAGACAGCAGTCAGTAATTTAAGGATTGGGAGCAATGATTATAGGCCAGTGTGTCGCAGGTGAGGTTTGGTTGCACTGATGAGCCACTTTGATCTAGAATTACAAGACAGCTTATTTTAAAGTACTCTTTTGAGATCATTCTCTTCGGAAGTATACAAATCAAAATGCTTTCATATATATATTATCTTAAATCCAGAAATAAGAGGTCTTATAGGTTTTTAATGATGGAACTGAATTTTAAAAAAACTTTAAATACTGTTTGGGAAATGTTCACAAACACAGAATTCAGTGCCATCCCTAATGGACTCGTGTACTGTTTTAAAATTGCTGACATTTATCCAATTTACTCATTTTTAGTCTCTAGGATACCACTAACCTGTAGTATCTTTAGTTCCTATGTGCTTAGAAATATTTTATATTGTAAATATTTATGAAAAATGATGGAGACACTGCAGTGAGGTATCTTTACTTTGTCAGTTTAAAACTATCCTTTGGGAGAATAAAATGAGATGAAATAAAACAAAACTAGGTAGGAAATAAGGGAATTCAATATAAATATATTAACTATATATAGAAATATATTTTAAAGGGTGCAAAAAAATCTCTTAGCCTCACACCTAATAGAATTATAATATATTTTGGTGTGTTACCCCTAAGTACTGTATTAAAATAATAATAGTTTGTTAGCATTATTTTGTAGCTGTAAAAACCATTTTCAGTAATACTAGCTAAATCACTTGCTCTATTACACTTCCATTTATGAGCTCTAAGAGCAAGTCATTATTGCACAAGTAATACTTTCCAAACCATTTTCTTCCAAGGCCACCTTTCAGTGAATGAGAACAGTCAATAATTTGATCATCATATATGTTAAAGCACATTAACAATTTATAATGTAAAGAGCTATATCAAATGCAATTTAATCAAAATGACACGCAGATCAAATTAACCAAATTAACCAACCATGAACGTTAGAACCAAGCATTAATGCAATTTATTTAAATTATACTATTGGATAACAAATCATTCTCTTTTAAAAAGTATTGCAAGTCATATTGTGGAGTGGGGAGCTCAACTGCCAGCGCATTCTTTGTAATTCAGAGGCAGAGAATGTGTGGTCATTCATTCGCCCTATGGCGGGAGCTGGGGAGAAGAGATGGAGGCGTACATGGCATGGACTTAGAATATCTGCTGCCACTGCAGTAAGCTGAGACTTTTTGAGACAGAGTCTCACTTTGTTGCCAGGCTAGAGTGCTGTGGCGTCAGCCTAGCTCACAGCAACCTCAAACTCCTGGGTTCAAGCAATTCTGCTGCCTCAGCCTCTTGAGTAGCTAGAACTACAGGCATGCGCCACCATGCCTGGCTAATTTGTTATATATATATTTTTTAGTGGACATGGGGTTGCTCAGGCTGGTTTCGAACTCCTGACCTTGAGTGATCTGCCCACCTCTGCCTTCCAGAGTGCTATGATTATAGGTGTGAGCCACCGTGCCCAGCCAAGCTGAGACTTTATAATGTGCTTTGTTGTCTTTCTGGAATCTTAGCTATTTTTTTTTTCAAAGAGAAAAGCAGAAAGTTTGTTTCTTCCTTATTAGCCTTATGCTATTTTCTAGTATAAATATGTTTGGCCACCTATGATACTAGTTGGATAAGAAATGAATAAAAGTAATTTTAGTTTTCTTTGAATCTGAGTTAGTAATGCACCCCAGCCGGGTGCAGTGGCTCACATCTGTAATCCAAGCTACTCAGGAGGCTGGGGTGGGAACATCACTTGAGCCCAGGAGTTGGAGGCCATGATTGCGCCAATGCATTCCAGCCTGGGCAACAGAGCAAGACCCCATCTCTTAAAAAAAAGCAGCAATGCACCCCAGAAGAAAATGAACTGGTTTGCCTTCCCAATCTATTTATTCATGGAAAACAAAATTAAAATAATACCCTCACTAGGTCCAGCCTGGTCTCTTCTCTTTTTGTTATTTGAGAATTGACAAATAGGAACAGTGGGCAAACTATCTTGTTTCCTCGAATCTAATAATAGTTTCACGCCGGGCACGGTGGCTCACGCCTGTAATCCTAGCACTCTGGGAGCCTGAGATGGGAGGATTGCTTGAGCTCAGGAGTTTGAGACCAGCCTGAGCAAGAGAGAGACCCTGTCTCTACTAAAAATAGAAAAGTAGCCAGGCATGGTGGCGCATGACTATAGCCCCAGCTACTCTAGAGGCTGAGGCAGGAGGATCCCTTGAGCCCAGGAGTTGGAGGTTGCAGTGAGCCATGATGATACCACTGCACTCTACCTGGGCGACAGAGCAAGACTCTCTCAAAACAAACAAATTAGTAGTTTCAAATTAGTAGTGCACTTTATTGTTATAAGTAGCAGCATGTTTACCTCTCCAAGCAGGGGACTGGTTTTGTCCGAGCCAAGATGAGCTTTTCAGGTGGGGATGAGAGGATGCGGCGGGAGCGCCCTCTGGGAGTTGGGTGTACAGTGTACCAGTCCAGACAGCAGGTGGATTGCAGCCCCTGGTGTGCCTGATCCACCATGGGCTTCTGGAGACATCCATGTCTGCTGGGCAGCTGCTCTGGAACCCCTCGTCCTCTCTCTTTCTCCCGCCTGCGCCTCCCTATCCCATTTTCCTTACTGTCAGTCCTCAGGCTACTCTGTGGGCACAAGTGGCTGTCATTCCCTGGTTATGAGTGTGTGGGTCCCCCATAGCTCCTGGACGCTGGCACGTTGCATTGGCTGCACCAGCTGAGGGCTGCTACTGGCCACGAACACCATTCCCTCTGTGGGGGAAACCTGATAAACCCCAAAGAAGCATGGTGGTGTTAGAACGGAAGGTGCATGGACTGAGGGGAGGGGGACCCAGTTCTGCACTGACCAGCTGTGGCCCTTAGACAAATCAATAGGATTTTTTTTTTTTTGAGACAGAGTCTCACTCTGTAGCCCGGGCTAGAGTGCCATGGCATCAGCCTAGCTCACAGCAACCTCAAACTCCTGGGCTCAAGCAATTCAGCCTCAGCCTCCCGAGTAGCTAGGACTACAGGCATGCGCCACCATGCCCGGCTAACTTTTTCTATATACTTTTAGTTGGCCAATTAATTTCTTTCTATTTTTAGTAGAGACAGGGTCTCGCTCTTGCTCAGGCTGGTCTCCAACTCATGACCTTGAGCGATCCTCCCGCCTCGGCCTTCCAGAGAGCTAGGATTACAGGCATGAGCCACCGTGCCCGGCTGACAAATCAATAGATTTTTCCCAGAACTCCACTTTTGCTTAAACAGAAATTTACAGGAGCTCTAATATACAAAACTGATGAAAAGGGAGCTGTATTGCTTGGAGTGAGGAGTTGCCGGGAATTTTGATGGCTTGGTCCCCACCTTTCCTGCCTTGCGTCCCCGAGGAGCCCTGGGCACTATGGAGCTCCACCTGAGAACCACTGCACCAGGTGGCCTCTGACATCCTTTCCCACCTGTGAGATGCTGCTGTCCATGAAATGCTCAAAATGTCCCTCTTCCCGAGCCCAGAGATTTCTCCTTTGAAGTCACTATTTCATCACTCATAATAAATCACAGTAAAGAAAAACTGGACCTGAAAGATCTGCTTTTATTTTGTTTCTAGGACCGCCTTTTCTCCACCCCAAGGCAACGATCTACATTGCTCACTACAGAATAACTGAGGTGGAAATTCAGTTTAGTGGTGGTGGTTTCGGGGGTGGTGACGTTTGAGTCAACTGCCACTTCATTGAGATTCTGCAAGACTGCTCACTTTGGAAGTTTACCACTCTGATGGGAAACCTAGTGAATTATCATCTGACCTAAATGTTTATGTTGCATATTGCATAAGCTATTGGAATTTACCTCTTTGTGGTCCACCACCACTACTTAATTTTAATGGTGTTATTGAGCAGTGAAGGCAGCTCAAAATACATTACAAAATTCTGTAGATACACCATTGGCAGTGTTACCCAGTAAACTCAGGGACTAGGTTCCAGGGTGAGTTTAATTTTATTATTCTACTTTTTGCCCTGCTGTCATGGAAATACCCCAATTTAGGCATTTAAACTCTGGCATCAGGACAGCCTCTCATACTGAGAAACAACGCCCAAGTCTTTGGTTAGGTCATGTATTGTAATTTTGGGTTAAAAAGTACGGTCACTGTAGCTAATTCTTCTGACATCGTAGAATCAACTGGAGGAAAGGGTCCCAAGCCGGTGGTCTATGCCTATTTCCACACACATTTCTGTCAAAGCATGAAGTTTGACTTGAATTACTTACTCCATTCCAAGTCCAAATTGGCAATGCCAGTCAAATAAATTGGGCAAAGTATGATGGATGGTGAGATGGATAAATGAACAGTACGGGCTTCCGAGCAACCACCAAATCCATCTTATTTAATACTTTGTGACAAGACGGTTTCAAGTACAGTGTTATGTGGCTCAATCAGATATTCTTTATCTTTCGTTTGTCATACACAGATAAAATAGTGATGTAAATAAGGAGTTTTGAAAATAAAAATTCATATACACTAATATTAAAATGAACAGTCTGAGAATCACTGAAATGCTGGTAGCTCCTTGTTTTCATCACGTGGACATAAGCATGTACGTAGTCAGGCTGCCAGGGCTGCAGTCCTTCCTGCGGTGACTCTGGGCACATTCTTAACCTCTCTTTTCTTTTCTGTGAGATGGGTATGATAATAATACCTACCTATCGGCTGTTGTCAGAATTAAATGAGTTAATATATAAAAAGTGCTTAGAACAAGACCTGGCAGATAATAGACGCTTAATAAACATTAACTATTATGATTTATTTCCATAAGAAAAACCATTCTAGAGAACTATTTTTGCAGAATGCAGCCTAACATTTTCTTGGGCATATTTCTATTTGTCCCTCTGTTGCAAAATCAACTACTATAATATTATAGTGCTTGAAGTTGTGTGTATGATAATGTAGGCTTAAAACTCAGCAGTGTCTTTCCACTTTCCTGGTTGATCGAGGAGCTAGGGTAAAGGGGTGGTAATGAAATTTGAACTCTGGGAAAACACAGACAGCCACATGATCTACTGAGAATTCTCATGACAGCGAATGCTTTTGTTTTTCCCAAGGCTGGGCACTTTTGGACCATTCTCCCCCCTCCCCCACCAGTCTTATCCTGTTCTCTCCAAATTCCATCTTCCTGGGAATTCACAATCACTGCAATGTTGGGATCATAGGATTTCACAAAATTATAATCTAGGACTGAAAGGGACTTGAGTGATCAATCATTTTACACCCCCTCTCCTAATTTTTGCCACAATGAAAGGTGTGTCTTGGAAGGGGGAGTGGTCATTGAATGACTTGTCCATAGCCACACAATCTGTGTGAGACTCGCCCTAGAACCAGCCCTCTTATCTCAATTTCTGGAACCCTGGTCTGGGCTGTTTTTCCTATACGCTGTTGCGAGTTTCAGCCCCAAAGGCACCTAGCAGACTGTTAGGTACACAGTTGACGTTCAATAAAAATTCCTTAAGTGAGTGAATGAGTAAATGAAACCAGTCTTAAATATTTTGTTTCAAAAGCATTTTTAGGTTCCCTTTGTGGGTTTTTTGGGAAATGAAATATCTTCTCAAATATTTATTTTTCTCTCCAATCTAATTCCCAATATACATCCCAGTGTGTACTCAGGAGGAAAAAAAAATCCCCACCTTCAAGCTTTCACTACATTCCTTTTTTAAAATACCATCTTTCAATACCATATTAGAATTCATATACTTCTCTATTGGCTAATTTTTTTTCTTTCTTCTACATATCTATAATACTTTAAGTTAGTCACAGAATCATAGCAATGAAAGAAAGAAATTCTGAGCATTCTTCTAGTTTACCCTTCAACCTGAATCTTAGCAGGGCAGGCCAGGGCCCTCAGCCTTGCAAGGCACTTTCCATAGTCATGCAGCATCTGCATCAAGCTTCTTCCCACCTGCCTTGTTCCTTTGCCCCTTCCCCATCCAAATCCCGTGACACTGTCTAGGAAGCCTAGCCCAATTTCCTCTCTTCCAGTCTAAAATTCTCTTCTCTCTTTAAAAATTGTTGAAGCATTTTATTTGTGACTTTCATTATACATTATCAGTCACCTTTAAATTACTAGTTGCATTTAGTTATCCAATCAATATATAATTAATTCAAATTATAAAATTCCAAATATTGTAACAATGGTTACAGATGGGTATGAATAATGATATGACTCAAGCCCTTCTTGACAATTCCTCCAATTCTTGTCTCTTTTAGTAGGTATCTTCTTCTACATATTTTCTATCCATTTATGTATGCATTTTTCTTGTAGAGATTTATAGCTTTATTTTGTTTTTATATCTATAGTACCATATAGTATGTACTGTTATGCAATTTGCTTTTTTCATTAATGGTATATTTTGGTGATCTTGTTCTGTCTCAGTATATATAGATTTGCTTCATTCTTTTTAACTGCTGCCTAATATTCCAGGGGATAGATGTACCCGAGTTGTTTAGCAACTTGCTATTGACAGTTGTTAGGTTGTTTCCAATTTCACAACTACTAAAACTCTGCAATAAACATCATTATACATGCTGAGCTCGTGTATGCCTACATTTTTAGGCTATGTACCAGGAAATGGAATGCTCAGTCACAGAATGTGTACATTATTAATTTAATAGTGCCAAACTGCCTTCCAAATTGCTTATATCAATGCGCACACCTGTCAGCAGTATATTAAAGTACCTATTTTCCCACTAGCTTGCCAAAATAACTTTTTTACCTTGTTTTACCTGCATTTATATTTTCTCTCCCAAGCTTAGGGGCTGTAAGTTCTATGAGAGCAGGGCCCATGACCTCTTCATATTTTCTTTCATTTCTTTCCCCATCCAGAGGTGTTTAAGAATTGGTGCTCAGTACATGTTCGTTGAATGGTCTCTGACCACAAATTCTGTGCTCATCTCTGCGCAATACACACTTTTCAAAAGCATCTACCAAGACTCTATCTAACTTTGAGGTTATTTCTTAAGAATAAAAGACATTCTTAAGAAAGTTGGTTGAATTTCTGCACATCCCTCCCCTGAACAAGTTATAAAGATATCTTTCATTTTAAGTTGCCTAAGACAGGGTTCACCTCCTGCTTTGCTGGCAGGAGGCAATGAAAACAGATGAGGTTGCCTCAAACAATAGCTAGCAGGGTGTCCCACCCACTGGGAAACAGCAGACCACAGGCGCCTCAAAAACCCTGGGAACAAGACAGAGGATGGAATGGAGAGGGAATAGGGTCAGAATCTTTGGGACATTCTGGATCCAAGGAGGTAAATTATTTCATAGAGTTTTGAAATAGAGGAAACCATCAGTAATGTATAAAGTCTGGCTATGAATGGATCCAGGTGAGGTGGAACTGTGACACGGTAGGAAAACCAGAGGAGAGGAAAATTGGACATATTTTAAAAGGAACTCTGGATACAGGAAAGGGGCGTTTTAAAGATGTGAATTATGCTATTCAAGATAAACGGTTCCACCGGGCAGTGCCTATATTTATTTATATGATAATCTCGGGCTAAAGCAATTCTAAAAATCACCAGCATGGTTCCAAATCTTGGAGCTCTGAACTTTTGGTTTGAAAATAAGAAGAGTTTTAAAACAAATTGAGAATTTCGTGTAGCTTAGTCTGTATTTCAAAACAACATAAATGAAGACACACTCTCGCTCTTAATAATGTTTTCTTTTTCTCTCACCTATTGAACCGTTTCAGTAGCAACTGTGCAGCCCAGTGAGGGTACAATTGCATTTCAAAACAAACACAAATGAGAAAACCATTCGCCACGGTGTATTGATGGCCCCTTGGGGGTCCTGGGGTCTGTGGGACTGAGAACTGGGTCCTTGTTTTGAATTCCCCTGAGCAGGACAGAGTCTGGACCGACGCCTCAGTTCCCCAGCGCTGTGGTAACACGGGAACTGCCCTCACAAACAGGGCTGCGGAGCCGGGGTTCCCGTTGCACCCCCTCAAACACTCAGGGACGGGCCTTTGGTTTCTCAGCCCATTTCTTCATCCCTTCACCCCATCCTGGGGCCGATGCGGAAAAAAAACCCGCCAATAACCAGGCCTATATCAGGCCCACGGTAGCCCATTTCACTCGCCAGGAAACTCCTGGAGGAGGAGGGTCCTTTGGCCCTGGGGGACCAATGCCCCTTTGGCCATTGTTGTGAGGAACAAAGAGGGCAGGAGCTGAGGGCGCCCCCAGGAGGAAAGGCGGGGGAGGACACCCACGGGGGCGAAGTGGGAGGCTGGCGAGGCCGGGCCAGGGTGCGCGGATCGCGGGCTGGGAGCGGGGGAGGCAGGGCTGGTCCCCGCCCGCCGCGCCCCGCGCGCGACACGCACCGCGCCCGGCGCCCGGCACAGCCCTTTCCTGCGCCGCAGCCACTTTACTTTTATTCTCTTTTTCATCATTATTATCATTATTATTATTTTCCCGCGCAAAGCGGGAAGCCGGGCTGCCCGGGCGAGCCGCGGAGGGTCCGCCATTTGCCAGCGAAAGCGCAGCGCGCGTCGGCACCGGGCGCCCCGGAAAGGGAACCGGAGGGGAGTGCCCGGCCCCGCGCCCTCCTCCGCGCCGGCCCGGGGCGCACGCCCGCCGGCGACGCTCAGGTGGCCGCGCGGCAGCCCCGGCCCTCCCTCCGCCGCCCGGCGTCCCCGGCCTGACCTTCCTCGGCGGGGCCCGCCCCGGGACCCCGGTCTCTTCCCTCCGCGCCCCTCCATTGTCAGCCCGGAGCCGCCGGCGCCCACCGGGCACCCTAGCAGGCCCCCGAGCGGCCCTGCCCCGGCTCCCTCGGCCCCCGCCCCCGCCCAGTCCCCCTCGGTGGCCGGGCGCCTCCCCCTCCCTCCTCTGCGCCCCAAACTCCGCATCCCCAGGAGCCCTGCGCTTCCTGCGGGTCCAGCCTCGCCCGGGCCCGCCGCTGGACCCCGCATCCCTGCTTCCTCCCTCCCTCACTGCCCCAGATGCCCCGGCCCCTCGCCGGCCGCGGGAATTTTACCGCTCTTTTACCAAGCCCCCCTTTATTCCTGGAGGAGCAAGTTGGGCGGCTTGATGTATTAATTTTTTTCTTGCAGGGGATGGGCCGGCTCTCGGGGGTGCGCCCGCAGGGGCTCCGGGAAGAGGCAGGGGAGGTTCTCTCCGGCCCCTGCACTGCCCCGGCGGCGCGTTTTGTTTCCAGAGCCCGGAGCCCCTAAACAATAATGCCATCGCCATGGCGGGCTCACCTGGTGCTGCGCCGCCTGCTCCGGGCGCCCGGTGCCCTCCGCGCGCCCCTCCTCGGCGCAGGTTCGGCCCGCGCGGCGCCGGTGCCGGGCAGGACTCTTTGCCTTTCTTTGGGTTCTATCTGTGCGTGTCAATGGCGGCAAGCGGCAGTTCCCTGGGCCGCGGATAGTAGCGGGGGGAGGAGGAGGAGGGAGAAGGGATTGCTCCTTCTCCACATAACCACCTCTAGGAGGAGTCGCTCAGCCTCATCCCCCGCCAGCCCAGGCTCCGCGACGGGTCCGGGGCTTTCGGTGGGGCTTGATGAGCTATTGTCCTTCAGGAGCATGAACGACGAAGCCGCGCGGCCTCCGCGCAGTTGGCGGGTCTGTCGGGTGCGCGGGGGGCCGCTCGCTACGGGGAGGCTCTCCCCAGAGCTGGGCACGCGGGCGCTGTGGTCACCACCCAGAGCCTCCTGTTAGCCGGATCCACCTTTGGTGGGAGAAGGTGGCGTGGGCGTTCATCTGGCAGTTCTGGGCAGAGTCGTAGATGGTGAAAGCGGAAAAATGCCACTTTCAATGTTCTTGTGTCCTTAAATAATAGCAACTACATTAACGCTTGTGTCCATCACTGGGAGGAAGATAGCATAGGGCGGTCACGGCCACAAGGACTGAGAATTTATACCCATGCCTGTCGGCTTTTTATAAATTAAGACCAATTTAGAATCCAGTGTTGCATGATATTTGGAGTAGCAGATGTATCTTTTGGTGGGTGAGAGTGTGTGCATAGGCATAATTTTTCATTGGGTTGCTTTGGAGTGTGTTGATTTGTAATATCCCAGTGGGTATTTACATTAGCACGAGGCTATTGTTTTAAGGACCAATTTTTATTAGTTTCTAGAAGACAATTTTTTTTTTTTTTGTGGGGGATGTGGTGGACAATATCAGGTCTCATAATGGGAATTAGCAGTTGCTCCATTCCTGCTGGAAGCCAGTCTCTCTTTTGTACTGTGAGATGTTGGCAAGGGCTCCATGGCTGGAGGGGAGTCAAAGGAATTTGTTTATTTCAGTGGGAAATGCTAACTTGCTATGGACCATCCTTGTTTCCTCTGATTTCTCCTTGATGAGTCAAAGGATTGTGAAGGGCAACATTTTGATCACTTCGAAAAAGAGAAACCCATGAAAGCATAATTCTCTCCAGCATGGATGGGCCAAATGGATGTTTTCCAAAGCTGTTATGTTTGGTAATATTGTGTGTATTTGCTGCTATAAACTTGTAGCTGTTTAGACGATGGGGACTTTGGGGTGACTGAAAACCTCCGATTGCCGGATTGGGAAGAACCCAAATGCCTCCTGCCCTCTGGATCTATGCCAGTTAATCATGGCTATTATAGCCGGCATTCATAGATAGCGCTTTAGGTTTAGAACATGATGTGCATTTTAAACAATGTGTTTGCTGAGAAATTAGCCATCATTCTCTCTGACTTCCCCCAAATCATACATGTGTATAAATAAAGCTCTGTTTAAATATCACGTGGCTTTTCAAACTCTTCTGGACTCAATAGTTTCAGTGTGTTGGGATGTCCTTCACTCTTCTTCCTAAGCCCTTTATGCTTTCTGGGTATGACCTCACTGTTCTTTGTCTTGGAAGGTTCTTTCCAGGTCAGAAATCCAGTCAGGACGAATTCCTCATTTCCCCAGACATGGATTTAAAGGGTTTCAAATGATCCCCTGGGGCATCCCATAATGGTGTCTTTTCCCATTCCTAGAGGAAGTGCCTGTCTCCCTTCTTACACATTCTGGTGCCCATTCTTCACCAGAAACACCCTTCAGGCCAACATTCAAGAGAGTTCAAGAGCCTTCTGGGAATACTTGAAAAACACCCCTCCTCTGTCACCCGGTCAGCGAGGGTGACTGAAACAGAGTTGAATAATTCATCAGTAGATATTAGGTTCACATTCTCCCTGTAATTTCCCCACAAAAGTGGTATACATGGCCATTTTTATGTGAGTTTTATGTAATTTGTTTCATCCTAGCATTTTGTTATGTGCTATCCCGAGAAAAGCTGAGTCTAGGAAAGTGACTAGTCAGTATTCTCTCATTTCGTCCTGGTTGGTTTTCTTCAGACAGATGATGCTGTCACAATCCAGAAAATCAAGGGGGAGGTCAGCTTCATAATACTCTGGTTCTTAGAATAGAAGGGATCACGGCGTTCACCTAGTCCAAACCCTTTAGGTTCTAGGAAGAAGTCTGGTGCTTGTGTGGGTCAGGTGACTCAGCCAAGGCCTCGCAGGTAGGTAGTGGTAGAGCTTCCAGTACATTTCTGGACACCCAGCCAACGCAGTTTCCACCAAGTCCAAACTTTTCAGGATGGATAAGGGGACAAATTTGCCACTTAATGTGCAGATCTGGTCAAGTTATGTATGTTTAGTACTGAACATTTAACACAAAGATTTAACACATAGATAATTTGATATAGTATTGTATAAATTTAAAATACATTGAAAATAGTCAACATGATTATAAGTTCATCGGTAATCTTAAGTTCAGCAGTGGCCTCCAGCTCTGGGAACCTCTGACAAGTTGAATAATAAATAATAAGAGCTTACACTTTTAGAATGCTTACTACATCCACTGTACTAAGCATTTTATCCTTATTAACTCATTTAATCCTCATAATAATTCTATGGGGTAAGTACTATTTTCTCCTTTTCACAGATGGAGCGACTGAGGCAGCGAGTGGATGAGAACTTGCTCACAGTTATGGAGTTAGGAAGTGGTTTGTTCATGTGCTTAGTCACTGTCTTAATCTGACAGTGGGGAAGTGCATTTGCTTTAAGCAAAGGAATATTGCACTCAGTCACATGATGAGTCCAGTGGGGCCCCTTGGGCCTCTCCCAATGGGTATCCTCAAAGAGTCAGCAAATAGCCTAATTGCTGGGTTTGGCAATCGAGTTCTGTGTTCTCGATTCTTGGTGTGCTCATGGATGAAGAAGGACCAGACACACCAAAGTGAGGCAAACACGAAAATGAGGTTTATTGAGGAGAGAAAGAGAAGATTATAGAGCAAGAGCAAGATATAGGTTACAGAGCAAGATACATACACCACAGATAACGACTGGACCCATTGTTGTAGCAAAAAAAAGAGAACTTGCTTATGGTCTGGGTCTTGTTTTATAGTGTCTGGATAGAAGACCTCCCTGTGGCTCAGATGCCACCATGGAACCACTTTGATTGGACAGCTGGGAGTTATATCCCCTGAGTCTTACTGCACATGTGAGTCTCCCATGAGCCTCTCTGAACACCCATTTTTGGGAGGTAAATTGCAAGGCACCCACTTTCATCCCTAGGAGACCTGGAATCCCTCGCTATCTACCTAACATAATTACAGGAGGTTTGGTTGATTACAAGTGCACTGAAAACATTTTCATAACCCTTGACCTGTATGTGTGCATAATGTGTATGAATACATGTATTGATTGTGAGTTGACTCCATTAGCAACAAGGATCTCTAGTAAAAATTTTATTCAGATGCAGGATGAAGTACTTCTCCATTTAGAGACAGGCATGTAGCATGATTTAGAGATTGAAAAAAATGAATCAAACAAATCAGCCATCCAAGCAGGTTCATATTCTATTGGGTCTTCTAGTAATTCATCTATTCCAAAAATAGCTTCATTGATTTTACTCCCCCAAACATTTTTTTCTTTCTTATGATCCAAATTTATGATGTTGTATAAATTGAATGGGCTTTTATTTTCCATGATTAGTTCTAATCCAGTTTATGACACATATTATAATTTGTGATTTTATCCTCCTAAGATCTTGATATGCAATTACCTTATTCATTTCTGGACTTTTTCTCTTCCAGAAAGACTATGTGCATAGAGGTATATATTTATATCTGGCATATGTGAGTATAAGTGTGTAGGATTTGTATATCCAGATTAATTTTGTTTGAGAATTCAGATCTCCTTTGAAGTAACCTGATATTCTCTGAGAATACCATAGAATCAGATGGAAATCACTGGTTTAAGCACTTATTTGGATGTAAGTTAGGAAACTCTAGACACTGTATTAATTCTGTCAAGGCACCAACTGGTATAACTCTAAATAACAACTTGGGAGCCTGAGGTTATCAGTGCAGACAAAGCACCAAGCTACATAGTATCCCACCATTCTAAAGGACAAATACAGCTTCCAAAAGTACTTTATATCTAGAAACATGGAAAGTCTTTCTTGTGGTATTTTGAATAATGAATATCATTAATGTTAAACTTTTACTTCCTTGATCAGAACTAATAACTTTAGGATCTTAATCATTTATGGAAGGATAATAGTGCCCTTAAAGAAAAGACACACAGGGAGTTATTATGCCAGCAAAGCCCATATTTAGTATCTGGCTAAAACATCTTAGTCTTCTAACAGAAAAAAAGAAAAGAAAAGAAAAGAAAAATTTTACAAACAGTAACAAAAATATGCTGTTTTTGATACTAAGTCCTAACCCTTTGGCTCTGGAAGAAGGATTTGCATAAGTAGGTATCTGTATGTATAGATGCATACCTATGTATAAACATCTGTATATAAATCCAGACATATTTGATGTGTAAGTTACAT
Source organism: Microcebus murinus (assembly GCF_040939455.1). Lineage (NCBI taxonomy): Eukaryota > Metazoa > Chordata > Mammalia > Primates > Cheirogaleidae > Microcebus > Microcebus murinus. Next base: position 52,517,492 of record NC_134117.1, on the reverse strand, counting down.
GTGTATACCTTATGAGTAGTGACTGAGATTCCAGTAGGCTCAGAATTAAGGTTGGTTTGGATTTTAAAGGAGTCTACCCAATATTTAGCATTTAACTGATGAACTATATTGTAAAGAGAATGAAATGTTTCAGGTTTTTAAGACAAATACATTGTAAGCACCAGTTATGCAAAGTCGTGGTTAGGAAAATAAGGCAAGTGGTGTCATTAACTTTAATGAAAAACGGACCCCAGAGCTAAGGGGAGTGTGCCAGTTGGTGACTTGCTCTGATCGGTTACTAAGCTCTCTGGGAGATCATCCTGTTACCTCCAGGCAGAGTTCTTTGTGACAATTGTGATGGGAAGTGGCAACAAGCATCTAGAGAATTTGGACTTTAGCATCTGTGTTGGCAGATCTGTGCAATGTGACCTCACACCTAAACAAAATTGCTCTTTACAGTTTAGGCCCATTCTAGAGAATGGGGGCATTGATTTTCCAAATCCACAAATGCAGAATACCATAGTGAAACTATAATTTATTTATACAAATGGTGTGTTTTTACAAAGGCCATCTGTCAGTTGACTCTCTGATCTAAAACAAATCTGTTTGTTCCCCAGAAGAAATAACATGTCTGTTGAAAAAGCATTTATGGACGACAGGCTGCCCAATCTACCAGCCATTGGTATAATAGTAACTATTTATGATATATTTACTTCTAAGGGAGTGCTGTGAGTGGAAACTATTACTTGTAAAGTATGGTAATTAATTTTTCATTACCTCAAAGCCAAGAAATGGAGCCCACTTACATTTATTAAGATTTCTACATGAGAAATGTGTTCCTTCTGGAAAAAAAATTCAAATAAAAGCATTCATAGAGCTATGGTCAGGTGATAACTCACAGATCTGATTGGGCAGATATAATTACCCATGATTCTATAATCAGGGGTTCAATAAAGAGGTCTTTTTTTGTGTGTGTGAGGAGGGGTGCTCTGTTGCCTTGTTTGTTTTTATTGAGACAGAGTCTTGCTCTGTTGCCCTGGGTAGAGTGCAGTGCTGTCATTGTAGCTCACTGCAACCTCCAACTCCTGGGCTTAAGGGATCCTTCTGCCTCAGCCTTTCAGGTAGCTGGGACTACAGGTGCATGCTGGCAACACCAGGCTGTTGTTTTTTTCCCCCTTTTCTTGTTTGGTAGAGACAGGGTCTCATTCTTGCTCAGGCTAGTCTCAAACTCCTGAGCTCAAGAGATCTTCCCGCCTCAGCCTCCCAGAGTGCTAGGATTACAGGCGTGAGCCACTGCCGTGGCCAAGACGTCTTGAATGACCATGGGAGGCTACTTTATCTCAAGGCACAATTGATTGCCATTATAGAAAATTAGATCTTACTATGAATACTAAAAGAAAAGAAGACTCTAGGCTGGGAGAAATAGAGATGGAAAAGAAGGGAAGGCTCCCTGCCCTATCTCCACCTCCCTCCATGCCCCTCAGAGGAGACACCTGAATAGATAGTTCATTCATTCATTCATTCCTTCATTCATTCCTGGATTCTTCCCTCCCCTTGCTTTATCGAGGTATAATTGACATACACAATTGTACTGTCAGCCCTTCGTATCTGTGGGTTCCATATCTACACATATCCACAGATTCAACCAACCACTGTTAGAAAATGTAGGTAGGCCTATAATGGTTGTGTTTGTGCTTAACATAACACAGACTTTTTTGGTCATTATTTCCTAAGCAATACAGTTTAGGAAACAAAACAATATTAAATAGCAACTGTTTACATAGCATTTACATAGTATTAGGTATAAGTAATCTAGAGATGATTTAAAGTTATATGATAGGATGTGTATATGCTATTTTATATAAGAGACTTGAGCATCCTTGGATTTGGAATCTGCTGAGGTTCCTGGAACCAATCACATGTGGATACTGAGGGACGACTATATATATTTAAGGTGTCCAATGTAATGCTTTCATATGTGTATACATTGTAAAATGATTACCATAATCAAGCTAGTAACCCATTCGTCACCTCATAGAGTTACTTTCTGTATATGTGTGTTGAGAACATTTAAGATCTACTTTCTTAGCAAATTTCAAGTATACATCCAGGCACTGGGTCTCAGGCATGTAATCCTAGCACTTAGGGAGGCGTAGGTGGGAGGATGGCTTGAAGACAGGAGTTTGAGACCAGGCTGAGTAAGAATGAGACCAGTCCTCACCAGACAATGAATCTACTGGCACCTTGATCATAGACTTCTCAGCATCTGCAGCTGTCAACAGTAAATTTCGGTTGTTTATAAGTTACCCAGTGTAAGGAACAGTTGGCCCCTTATATCTGTGGATTTAAGTAACTACAGATTTAAAATATTTGAAAAAAATTGCATCTGTACTGAACAAGTACAGACTTTATTTATTGTTATTATTCCCTAAACAATACAGTATAACAACTATTTATATACCGTGTTTCCCCGAAAATAAGACCTACCCATAAAATAAGCCCTAGCAGGATTTCTAAGCATTTGTGCAATATAAGCCCTACCCTGAAAATAAGACCAAGTGATGGGCGTGGCTACACAGCGTATCTGCACAACCCGTGCATTTAGTCATGGAGCAGTAAAGAAGACGAGCAGCCCTTCTCATCTGCCCCATGAAAGCTCTAGTGCTCGACATGAGAGATTGGGGCCAATGGTTCTAAAGGAAATAGAGTCGCAAGAAATTCAGGATGGAATTCGGGGTTTGGAGAGTTATGATGATGTTCCAGAAGAAGACGACTTAACTATATTTGAATAAATGTAGACTGTTGTACCATACTTAAAGAAAATAACACATCCCCTGAAAATAAGCCCTAGGGTGTCTTCTTGAAGAAAAATAAATACAAGACCTTTTCTTATATTTTGGGAAACACGGTAGCTTTACATTGTATTAGGTATTATAAGTAAAGTGGAGATGATTTAAAGTACATGGGAGGATGTGCATAGGTTATGTGCAAATCCTGTGCCATTTCATATCAGGGACTTGAACATTCTTGAATTTTGGTATCCATCATAGGTGCTGGAACCACTGCCCCGAAGATACCAAGGAACAACTGTATTTTGTTATAGCAGCTAAAAGGGACTAAGACAGTACTTTTAAAAGAGGCATATTAAGTAGATCTACCTAGAATCTTATGGTATAGTCATAGATCTATGGCTGCTCAACTGTTCTACTGATAAGTTATCTTACCCATACAGAGTTGTCACAGCCCGTCTGTCCTTTGCATCGGTTTTTGTCAGAAAGCCCGGTTCTCTTAATAGTACACCATGCTGCCTTTCTCTCTGGTTGTTTCTTTCTTCCAGCTCATTAGATGAGTGTATTCTCCTCTCGGCTTTGTGCTGATGATCATGAAATTGAGTGCTCCCACATTATATGACGAGGAAGCAAGAAGAACATTACTTAGAGCCAGAGGAGAAGCTCACAATTAAGATCTTTAAGAACTTTCAAGAAGGTGTCCCTGCAGAGTGGCTATGACAGCTGCTGCTCATTGAGATTAGGAACCATTGGCTTGAAACCAGCTAGTGCCAAACAGCAGGACTTCCTGCTCTACTCCAAAGTGTTTATTTCATTCCACTGGTGGCTGCTGAAATGCAGCCTCTAGGAATCCTGCTTTAAATATGCCCCTGGGGACCCTGGGCTATTAAGGGTTATTGCTGGTGGTCCTCTGTCTCGGAAATGATTCCAGTTCTGCATTGTACATCTTTGAGGTGGCTTCAAAAGCTGCATATGTTACTACAAAGTGTTGTAGTGATGTATATGTTTGCTTTGGTGACCCACATAGCCATTTGTAATGAAAATTATGTTGGGGACATTATAGCACATAACCCAGAGAAGCAAATGTTCATCTATCAGTTTCTTTCAATGTTTTTTTTTTAGAATAAACTCTGTAGAGTAACTCTCACATGTGTGTGTGTTTCTATTTTGCAAGCAGAATGAGTGTCCAGATAGCCTTTAGCTCACACTAATATGTCCTTAAAATGGTTATGTATATTAATGATTCAATTACATTAATAGCCCCCAATCCCACTTTTGGAACTATTTAAAATTTTCTCATATTGCTCAAAGATTAAATAAAGCCCCAAGTTTTGAATTCTGTTATCACAAAAAAAAACCCCTGCATGATATGTACTTAGTGAGAGCAAATGACATCCCATGTACCCTACTAAATTCCTTTTCACATTTGTAAATTTAAAAAAATCAATACTCAAACTAGCCAGTCCTCCACTCCCCCTTTCTAAGTGTGGTATAGTCCTGGATTTTGCTAATCCTTAGAGTGTGTGAGGCGTTTTCTTAGGAAATACAATAGGGCTGGTATTCTAGGTGGCTAATCTTACCTGACCCAACCCTAGCCATTCACAAACAGCAGATGTTCATGGTATGTTTTTCACTTTCCAGCTTGTTCTCTGAGCAGTTAATTTTGCAGTAGGCTATGTTTTTATTAGGTCCTCGGATTTCTAGTCAAACCTGATATTTTCCTTGTGCTGATTTTCCCTCCCTTGGGGTATAGTCTTTTGGTGATGTTAAAGATTTGCGGCTGTCTTTATTTAGTCTTGTTCTTGTTTCTGGGCACAGCTAATGCAGGCATTAGGGCCATATTTTACTGTTCCTTTTCATGCCTGGTAATTTGTTTATTTTGACCCAGAGGAAATTTAGAGCTGCTCTATATGTCTGTTTAGAACATTAAAAACACAGGGATCTTTGTACAGCTTTTGTAAATGCAATATCTGCTTGCTTACAAAACAATCACAAGACCCTCTGAACCATGCTGGTCTCCTAAAGAAATCCTCAGGGTAGCAGATTGCCAGTTCTGGCTTTGGGAAAACTGTTTTTACCTCCCATTTCTTTTTTTTTTTTTTTGTTTTGTTTTTTTTATTAGGGAGACTGTGGGACTTGATTTACCTCCCATTTCTCAGCCAAATGTCATTATTAATTAGAAGAAGTTCTTTAAAAATGTAATTTTAGCTGCTTTTTTTTGGTTCTATACATTAAATATTTGGAATGCCTAGTATTTCCTAAATTGTGGTTGTTAGCACATACCACAAAACAATGGGGCTAGGAATGGGCAGCACTGATGTATTCAAAGCAAAGATGCAAAGATAATGAAATGAGTCCAGAGGTGTGAAGTCTGTTCCCAAGGAACTTGTATAAATTTATGGATAAAGCATTTCCATTCAAAATGTTTGTTTTTATTTCTTCTCCTTCTTCTTCTTCTTCTTCTTCTTCTTCTTCTTCTTCTTCTTCTTCTTCTTCTTCTTCTTCTTCTTCTTCTTCTTCTTCCTCTTCCTCTTCCTCTTCCTCTTCCTCTTCTTCTCCTCCTCCTCCTTTTTCTTTTTGAGACAGGATCTTGCTTTGTTTCCTGGGCTAGTGTGTAGTGGGGTGATCATAGCTCACTGCAACCTTAAATTCCTAGGCTCAGGTGATCCTTCTGCCTCTTGAGCAGCTGAGACTACAGGGGCACCACCACACCTGACTAATTTTTCTATTTTTTTGTAGAGACGGGATCCTGCTCTTGCTTAGGCTGGTTTCAAAGTCCTGGCCTCAAGCTTTCCTCCCACCTTGGCCTCCTGAATTGCTAGGATTACAGGCGTGAGCCACTGCACCTGGCCAGCTGCTACTTATTTTTCTTGATTACAAAAGTAAATAATATTCATTGTAGGCACTTTGAAAAAAATAGAAAAGTAGCCCTCAGACTTAATCTCAACACCCATAAAATAATCACTGTTAACACCTTATTTCATATTCTTTCTGTCTTTTCTTCTACACGTGTCTATATAGTTCAAAAAGTGGAATGATTCACTTTATAATTGCTCTTAAAGCTTTTACGTTATAATAAAACCTTTATATATATAGAAAACAATACAAATGTATGATGTAATATAATTTATTACAGGATTAACACACTTGTAACCAATATCCAAATAAAGAAATAGAACTTTGCCAACCACACCAGAAGTTCCTCAGTCTGCCCGGAAACATCTCAACCACCTTGCTTCCCACATGAGCAATCACTTATTCTGGCTTTTATTATATGTAGCATTTTATCATTTATAACTTCTACACATGTTATAGGCCCCATCATATGTTGTTATTATTTTTTGCTTTAAACTGTCAATTATCTTTTTAAGAGATCTAATAAAAGAGAAAAAATACTTTTATATTTACAATTGCTGGTGCTCTTCATTTCTTCATATTGATCCAGATTTCTGTCTGTTACAATTTTCCTTCTGCCCGAAGAATTTTTAAAAAATATTTCCTGAAGCACAAGTCTACAGTTAATAAATTTTTTCAGTTTCTATATGCCTGAAAATGTCTTTTTTATTTCACTTTTGTTTTTTGTGAGATATTTTTGCTGGGTATACAATTATGGGAGGATAGCTTTTTTTCTTTCCTAGTACTTTAAAAATGTGCTCCATTGTCTTTTGGCTTGTATTATTTTCAACAAGAAGTCAGTTGTATTCTTATATTTGTTCTTCTGTCTGTTTATAAGATTTTATCTTTATCACTGGTTTTAAGTGTATCTTAATATTCCTTGGTAGGGTTTTCTTCTTGTTTCTTATCCTTTTGGTTCATTAAGCTTCTTGGATTTATGGACTTAATACTTTTGACCAAATTTGGAAAAATTTTAGCCATTATTTCTTCAAAATGTTTTTGGCCCCACCCCCTCCTCTTTCCTCTCCTCCTTTGGGGACTCCAGTTGCATGTTTTTAGGCTGCTGAAGGTATCCCACTGCTCACTGATGCTTTATTATTTTTTTAAGTCTTTTTTTCTTTGTGTGTTTCATTCTGGATAATTTCTATTATTATATCTTCAAGTTCATTACTTTTTTCTGCAGCATCTAATATGGCTCAGTGTTTTTAAAATCTCATATGTTGTAGTTTTATCTCTAGAAATTCATTTGGGTCTTTTAAAAATATATCTTTCATGTTTCCACTTTACATGCTTAAAATTTCTTCTACTTTATTGAATATATGGATTATAATTATAACTGTTTTATGTCCTTGTCTACTAATTCTGCCATTTGTATCATTCCTCCATCTCCTTATTATGGGCCGTATTCTCCCATCCAAGTACTAACCACGCCCGACCCTGCTTAGCTTCAGACATCAGACAAGATCGATCACATTCAAGGTGGTATGGCCATGGACTTATGGGTCATATTCTACTGTTCCTTTTCATGCCTGGCAATTTGTTTATATTGTTAATTTTACTATGTAGATTGGTGGATATTTTGCATTCCTGCAAACATTCTTAAATTTATTTCTGGAATTCAGTCATTTGGAAACAGTTTAATCATTTTGGAACTTGATTGTAAGCTTTGTTAGGTGGGATCAGAGCAGCTTTTTATTCCAAGGCTAATTTTGCCTCACTACTCAATACCTCATGAATTTTTGAGATTTTCCACTCTGGTGAGTGAGACTATGGACTTTTCTTGCTTCTATGTGAGCTCCAGAAAATGTTCACCTTGCTCGTTTTGAGTGGTTCTTTCCAAGCTTTGGGTACTTTCCTTACAGAAATGTGCTGATGAATGAATACTCAAGGGGTGCCCTTGGCACTTCTCTGGAGCTCTCTCTGCACACCCCTCTCCTCTCCAGCATTTTGCTCTGTGTACTCTAGCCACCTGGCCCTCCTTGAACCCCCAGTTGTGCCTCCTCTACTCAAGGAGACTGTTGGGTCCCCTTTTCTGTGTTCTGGCCTGGGTATTCTCTCCAGGCAGTAAGCTGGGACAGCTTCAGAGCCCATCTCATTCCGCCCCCCTCTTTCAGTGATCACTATTATTTGAAACCAGACTTTCAATGTCTGAAAACAGAGGTGTTTTTTCACCCCATATATATGGTCTAGTATTTTAGTTATTCCAGGGAGGAGGGCAAATCTGGTCTCTGTTACTCCATCTTAATCAGAAGCAGAAGTCCTTATCCTGACTTTTATAGCGATCGCTTCCTTATGTTACTTTGTAGTTTTATCACCCAGGGGTGCATCTCTAGACACTATGGCTTAGCCTTACCCAATAAAAAATTATTATATATCTTTTAAGTCTCTTTTAATATGCAGAATCCTTTTCTTTTCCTTTCATTTTATCTATTGAAGAACTGTCCTGCTTGACTGATAGTTTCCCACAGCCTGGATTTTGATGATGCACATTTGTGGTGCGGTTCCACACACTGTTCTAGTCTTTTGTTATTTCCTGCAAACAGCCAGCTGGATCCAGGGGTTTGATTGGATTTGGGTTCAATTCCTTTGGCAAAACTATAGTGCTTCTGTGCTTTTTTACCAGGAAGCACATAATGTCTGATTGTCTTTTTGTGATATTTGCAGCCATTAATCTTAAATGCCTAGATTTATTAATTCATTGGGGATGGAAAAATGGTGATATTCTGATTCTTTAATTTCTTTTTCATTTATTAGATAGAGTACCTTTATAAAGAGCCAAGTATCCTCATTACTATTTGATTACCCATGGTACAGTTTATATGGGAAGGCAGAATAAATGCCTCATTTAAGATAATGAATTGGTTTCATATCATTCTCTCAAGGTTACCCATTAGTTTTTTAGAAATCATTTTAAATATCATTATTGACTTATTGATTGATGAGTTTTAATCAATTGCGATTATTATCCTTTTCAAAATTGTCCCATTTCTAGCTGTCCTGACTCATATGTCAAGTTGGCTCTGAGTCCTTTTTACATCTTAGTATTTCGATGCCTACTTCTTATCCAGTTTAACAAGATGGTCCAGGCCCATCTTCTACAGTTTCTGTCCCAAACCAAGAATCAGCAATTTCCCCAAGAAGCCCTAGTTTCATTTAGTGGCAAGTGGTATTTCGAACAATCTGGGAGCTAGGGATGATGCATGCAATTAGGTTGGTCATTGTCTTCAGACTCCTTTAGTGAATAGAGGTAAAATATTGTGTGTGTGTGTGTGTGTGTGTGTGCACATTTTCTTTTAAAAGATAAAATACAGTCATGTATCACTTAACAATAGGGATACTTCTGAGAAATGAGTTATTAGGTGATTCAGTTGTGCAAACATCATGGAGTGGACTTACACAAACCTAGATGGTACAGTCTACTACACACCTTGGCTATATGGTCTATCCTATTGTTCTTAGGCTACAGCCCTGTACAGCATGTTACTGTACTGAATGCTGTAGGCAATGTTAATACAATGGTAAGTATTTGTGTATCTAAACATAGAAAAGGTATGGTAAAAATATAGTACTATACTCTTATGGAGTCTTCAGATGGCATATATATGGTCCACTGTTGACTGAAACATCATTATACAGTGCATGGCTATATCTCAGGAATTCATATTGATACTTCTAAGTCATAACAACGGAGTTATATATAGTCTTCTACATTACACCTGTGCCTCCTCTCTTCTACACCAAGAATTGTATTTCTTAAGGACACAAGACATGCTAGAATTAGAATATGCCATAATTAATTATTTACTTCTTCCCACATTCACATTTAACACCTTCAGAGTAATAATATTAACATTCCTGCCACCAGTGTTATTACTGAGAACAGTTAAAATACATTTTTGCACATTGTCTCCCCATTCTACTTCCATTTAAAATAATTATCTACATTGTTTGAACATCAGCCATTGCACACTATAATCTTTTATCCCTCGTTTAGTGTTAGTTATATAAATACTATAACTACATTTTTATTACTTATCACTAGTCCTATGTAAATGTTTCTTTAGTTGTTTTGTTTGATTGAAGTTCATTCTTTAGTATATATTTCTCAAGAAGGGCTCATGGGACCTATATTTCCCATATTTTTTGTGTGTTGATAATGGCTTATGCCTTTTATATTTGAATGTCAGTTTTGCTGCGTGTGAAGTCCTGGGATCATATTTTCTTTCTTGGAGTATCTTAAGCATGTTCTCCAGTTGCTTCTGGATAAATATTCATGTAGAAATGTTTCATGATAATCTAATCTTCTTTCTCTTCTTACTCTTTTACTTTTTTGATTAGATGCCCAAATGATTTTTTTCTTTTTTTATTAAAGTCTAGCAATTTCATTATAATATTTTGTGATATGGGTCATTCTAGGTCAATATTCTCAGGTACATGGTGTGTTCTTTTAAAATGTAGTTTCATAATCTTTTTTTTTATTTCAAGAAAGTTTTCTTAAATTACGGTTTTTGGCATTTGTTTGGTTCCCTTGTTTTAGTATTCTTCTTTGGAGACTCCTATTACCCATATTTTGAATCTATTTTGCCCATCTTTAGTATTTGCTTTTTTTAAGGAGAAGAGAAGTTTATTAATTTTCTGGCAAATGAGGAGGTTGGAAGACTCCTGTCTCAAAGTACCAATGTTCTGCCTCTAAGCAGAAGTACAGAGCTTCACAGGTTCTAGTTAATCCCATAGTCCCATCTTTGGCTAAGACAATCTCATGACCTCTGCCCTGGCAATTCCTGAGCTATCTCCTGTGGCACAGAGAACAAAGGACACTCTCCTGCTCCTCCCAACCACTGGGAGGCAGGGATGTAGGTTTTAGTTCACAAAAAGGGTGAGGGGAGTTTTGAAGAGATAGAAAACATTTTGACTTTTTCAGGCCGTTCTCTCTGTAACGTATTCCCAACTGTCAATTTTACCCTTCCATATATATGGAATGAGGGCTATGTAGGCATTGAGCTACTCCTGCTGAATTGGGGTGATGGTTTAGATGGTAGGTACACTCTGAGCACAGAGCTATTAGTCGTACCCAGTAGGTGATCCGAGAGACTGGCTTCTGCCAATTCAGAAATCATGTACAGAAATACTTGTACCAAACGAGATTTAGGTTAACACACCCGCAGCAAGACAGATCAACAGAAGAGGTGATAGTCCCTAGAAATCCTCACTGAGGAGTTGTCCCTCTATCTTATAGGCAGAACCAGAAAAGATACCTGCACTTGTATGTTTATTGCAGCACAATTTACAATAACAAAGATATGGAATCAACCTACATGCCCATCAACTGATGAATGGATAACCAAAATGTAGTATATATACCATGGAGTACTACCCAGCCATAAGAAAGAATGAACAATGTCTTTTGCAGCAACTTAGATGGAACTGGAGGCCATTATCCTAAGTGAAGTAACTCAAGAACAGAAAAATAAATGCTGCATAATCTCATTTATAAATGGGAGCCCAACTATGTCTATGAAAGGACACACAAAGTAGTAGACATTGGGGACTCAAAAGGGGGGAGTGTGGGAGGAGATGAGGGTGGATGAGGGTGGTAGGCACACTGAAAGCCCAGACTTCCCCACTATATACATGTGGTGTGCAATATACATATGCAACAGAATGTGCACAATATACATGTGCAACAGAATTCAACTTGTACCCTCTAATTATATTAAAATTGTAAAAAGGAAAAAGATATTATTAATATGCTAGAAGAACTAATGGCAAAACTGAATGGGTAATTGGCTAGGTGCATTGGCTCACACCTGTAATCCTAGCACTCTGGGAGGCTGAGGCAGGAGGATCACTCGAGGTCAGGAGTTCGAGACCAGCCTGAGCAAGAGTGAGACCCCTAAAACTCTAATAAAAACTCTACTAAAAAATTATCCAGGCATGGTAGTACATGCCAATGGTCCCAGCTACTCAGGAGGCTGAGGCAGGAGGATTACTTGAGCCCAGGAGTTGGAGGCTACAATAAGCTATGATGATGTCACTGCACTCTATCCAGGGTGACAGAGTGAGACCCTGTCTCAAGAAGAAATTGGTTAAGGTGGTACATTTTATGTTTTATGTATTTTTTTTTACCAAAATTAAAAATAATTTTTTTAAATGTAAAGGAAAGAAGAGAGGTATACTATGCTAACACTAATCAAAAGAAACCTGGAGTAGCTATATTTTCAGACACAGTAGACTTTAGAGCAAGAAAAATTTTCAGGGATAAAGACAGGCATTACATTGTGATAAAGGAGTGAATTCTCTAATAGACATAACAATCTTTAACAGTTAAGTGCCTAACAATATAACATCAAAATACATGTGGAAGAAACTAGTAGAATTACAAGAAGAAATAGATGGATCCACTATTATTGTTAGAGAGTTCAACACCCCTATATCAGTAATAGACAGATCCAGCAGCCAGGAAATCAGTAAGGACATGCTTAAACTCAACAGTGCCATAAATACACTGGATATAATTTACATCTATAGAATACTGCATCCAACAATTGCAGGATGCACATTATTCCCAAACTCACATGAAACACAATACCCATTATTCTCAAGGTCACATGGAACATTCATCTAGACCACATCCGGGGCCATAAAACACACCTTGGCAAATTGAAAGGAATAGAAATCATACAATGTATACACTCTCAGACCACATGGAATTAAACTAAAAATCAATAACAGAGATATGTGAACATTAGACAAAATACTTCTAAATAATACATGGGTCAAAGAAAAAAATCTCAAGAGAAATTTTAAAATATTTTGAATTAAATGAAAATATAACTGATCAAAATTTGTGGGATGCAGCAAAAGCAGTGCTTAAAGGAAAGTTTATAGCATTTGATGCATATATTAGAAAAGAAGAAATATATGAAATAATCTAAGATTTTACCTCAGAAAACTATAAAAAGTTTTCTAACTAGAAATAACCTAAGATTATACCTCAGAAAACTAGAAAAGAGCAAATTAAATCTACTGTAGTTAGAAGAAAATAAATAATAAAAATTAGAGCAGAAATCAATAAAATTTAAAACAGAAAATCAACAATGAAAATTAATAAAACCAAAATTGGTTCTCTGTAAAGATCAATAAAATTGATAAACCTCTAACTAAGAAAAAAAGAGAGAAGACACAAATTGCTAATATCAGAAACGAAGCAGGAGATATCCCACAGATGCTATGGATGCTATTAAAAGAATAATAAAGGAATACTATGAATAAATATATCCACAAATTTGATAATGTAGATGAAATGGACCAATTTCCTGAAAGACAGAATCTGCCTGAACTCACACAAGAAGATATAGACAATTTAAATAGATCTATATCTATTAAATAAATTGAATTAACAATGCATGATGTTCCAAAGGAGAAATCATGAGCCAGTCATGGTGCCTATAATCCCAACAGTTTAGGAAGTCAAGGCAGGAGGATCACTTGAGCCCAGGAGTTTAAGACCAGCCTGAGAAACATAGGGAGATGCTGCCTGTACAAAATAAAAATAAATTAGCCAGGTGTGGTGGTGTGTGCCTGAAGTTCCAGTCACTCAGGATTGCTGGAGTCCAGGAGTTGGAGGCTGCAGTGATCTATGAGCACCCCACTGTACACTTTGAGTGGCAAGACTCTGCCTCTTAAGAAGAAAAAGCATGATAGAGACACAGACAGACAAAGAAGAAATCAACAAGACCAGATTGTTAGCTGAATTCTAGGAACACACTATATTAATTCTCTACAATCTCTTTTAGAAGATAGAAGCTGAGGGAATACTCCTTAACTCATTTTATGAGGCCAGCATTACTCCAATACCCAAGACATTACAAGAAAATAAAACTGAAGACCAATATCGCTCATGAACATAAAAGCAAAAATCCTCAACAAAATATTAACAAATTGAATCCAACAATATATGAAAAGAATTATACACCATGACAAAATGAGATTTATTCCAGGTATGTAAGGCTGATTTGACATTCAAAAATCAATTAATGTGATCCATCATATCAGCAGGCTAAAGAAGAAAATTCAAAAGATTACAACAAAAGATGCAGAAAAGGCATTTGACAAAGTCCAATTTCCATGTGTGATTTAAGAAAAAAAAACTTTCAGCAAACTAGGAATAAAGGGGAACTTCATCAACTTGATAAAGAACATCTGCAAAAAAATCTTCTTTCATCATACTTAATGATGACTCTGGGCACGGTGGCTCACACCTGTAATCCTAGCACTCTGGGAGGCTTAGGTGGGAGGATCACTCAACGTCAAGAGTTTGAAACCAGCCTGAGCAAGAGCTAGACCCTGTCTCTACTAAAAACAGAAATAAATGAATTGGCAAACTAAAAATATATAGAAAAAATTAGCCAGGCATGGTGGCGCATGCCTGTAGTCTCAGCTACTTGGGAGGCTGAGACAGAAGGATCGCTTGAGCCCAGGAGTTTGAGGTTGCTGTGAGCTAGGCTGACTCCACAGCACTGTAGCCTGGGCAACAGAGTGAGACTTTGTCTCGAAAAAAAAAAAATGATGAGAAACAAGACAAAAACGTCTCTCTCTAATACTCCTTTTCAACACTGTAGTGGAAGTACTGTCTAATGCAATAAGAGAAGAAAAGGAAATAAAAGGTATAAAGATTTGGAAAAAAAATACAACTATCTTTGTTTACAAGTGGTATGGTTGTCCATGTAGAAAAATCTGAAAGAATTGACCAAAAAAAAAAAAAAATCCTGGAACTAATATGTGATTATAGAAATCACAGCAATGAATGAATGAAATTTGAAATTAAAAACACAATACCATTTACACTAGCACCTCCCCAAAAGAAATACTTAGGTATAAATTTTACAAAATATGTATAAGAACTATAAGAGGAAAACTACAAAACTGTGGTGAAAGAAATCAAAGAAGAACCAAATAATTGGAGATGTATTCCATGTTCATGGATAAAAAGACTCAATATTGTCAAGATTTCAGTTCTTCCCAACTTGATCTATAGGGTCAATACCAATCAAAATTCCAGCAAGTTATTTTGTAGATTTTGACAAACTGATTTTAAAGTTTATATAGAAAGGTAAAACACCACGAAGAGAAAACACAGTATTGAAGGAAAAGAACTAAGTTGAAGAATTGACACTACCAAACTTCAAGACTTACTATAAACCTGCAGTAATCAGGACAGTGTGGGATTGGCAAAAGAATAGACATATAGATTAGTGGAATACAAGAGAGTCCAGAAAGAGACCCACACAAACATGGTCAACTAATCTTTGACAAAGGAACAACTAATCTTTGACAAAGGAGAAAAGACAGTCTTTTTAACAAATCATGCTGGAACAAATGGACACCCATGTGCAAAAAAACCCCAAAATTAATCTAGACACAGACCTTTACATCCTTCACAAAAATTAACATTCTTGGCTGGGCGCAGTAGCTCGCTCATGCCTGTAATCTTAGCACTTTGGGAGGCTGAGGTGGGAGGATTGCTCAAGGTCAGGAGTTTGAAACCAGCCTAGGCAAGAGTGACATCCTGTCTCTATTAAAAATAGAAAGAAATGAATTGGCCAACTAAAAATATATAGAAAAAATTAGCCAGGCATGGTGGCACATGCCTATAGTCCCAGCTACCTAGGAGGTTGAGGCAGAAAGATTGCTTGAGCCCAGGAGTTTGACGTTGCTGTGACCATGGCACACCAAGGCTGACACCATGGCACTCTAGCTCAGGTAACAGAATGAGACTATCTCTCTCTCTCTCAAAAAAAAATTAACATTCTTTAGGTTGCCTATTTACTCTTTTGATTATTTCTTTTGCTGTGCAGAAGCTTTTTAGATTAAGTAAGTCCCATTTGTCTAGTTTTGTTTTTGTTGCATTTGCTTTTGTGGTCTTAGTCATACATTCTTTGTTTAGGCCAATGTCCAGAAGAGTTTTTCCTAGGTTTTCTTCTAGGATTTTTATGATTTCAGGTGTTACATTTAAGTTTGTAAGCCATCTTGCATTAATTTTTGTATATGGTGAGAATAGATATTCAGTTTCATTCTTCTGCATAAGGCTATCCACTTTTCCTAGCACCATTTATTGAATCATGTATCCTTTCCCCAGTGTATGTTTTTATCTGCTTTGTTGAAGTTTAGTTAGTTGTAAATATATGGTTTTATTTCTGGGTTCTCTATTCTGTTCCATTGATCTAGTGTCTACTTTTATGTCAGTAAGATGCTGTTTTGATTAGTATAGCCTTGTAGTATAACTTTAATCATAATTATTTTAAATTCACCTGACAATTCCAATATCCCTGACATATCTGAGTTTGGCTCTGGTGCTTACTCTGTCTCTTCAAACCACATTTTTTGCCTTTTAGTTTGCCTTGTAATTTTTTGTTGAAAGTCAGACATGATGTACTGGACAAAAGGAATTGTGGTAAATAGGCTTTTAGTGATGTGATGATGAGAGGTTGGGGAGGGCAAGTGTTGTGTAGTCCTATGATTAGGTCTAATCCTGTGCCTTTGGACTGTGAACTTCACAACTGCTTCTCGTTTTTTTAAGTCCCTTTAGGTGGGACAAGATAGCTAAAAGGGGCTGAAGTTGGACATTTGCCTTCCCCCAGCTTTGTTATGTTCTGATAAAATGCCAGTAGGTTAGGTTCTGATATAATAGTTTCTCTTGAGGGCAGGCCTTGTTAAGAAGAACAGAATGTTCTGGAGTATTTCAAAATTACCCTATGACTTTACTTTTCTTCTTTTTCAAGATAATTTTGGCTCCCTTGAATTTCCATATGAATTTTAGCATCAAATTTTTATAAATTTAAAACTTTTATGCTTCAAAGAACACCAAACTTTGTGCTTTAAAGGATGTCATCAAGAGAGTGAAAAAGACAAATCAGAGAGCCTAAGAAAACATTTGCAAATCACATGTCCAGTAAGAAACTTTTATCTACTATATATGAAGAACTCTTACAAGTCAACAATTAAAAAGATAAATGAACCAACTAAAAAGTGGGCAAAGAATCTCAGTAGAAATTTTTCCAAAAAAAATATACAAATGCCATTATGCATGTAAAATAATGCTCACCATCATTAGCTATCAGAGAAATGCAAATCAAAACCACAATGAGATCCTATTTCATATGACTGGAATGGCTACCATCAAAAAGATGGGCAATTGCAAAGGCTTATGAGATAAGGAAAAACTGGAACCTTCATGTACTGCTCACTGGAATATAAAGTGGTGCAATTATTTTTGAAAAAAGTCTGACTTAAAAGAAGTTACACAGAGATGCAAGAAAAAGAAAAAGGAGAAAAGAGTCTGGTAGTTTTTCATAAGGATAAACATAAAGTTACCATATGCCTAACAATTCCATTCCTAGGTATATACCCAAGAAACAAAAATATATATCCACACAAAAATGTGTCCACAAATGTTCATAGCAGCATTATTTATAATCGTTAAGCCTACTATGAGATATCTTGGTCTGGATATCTTTGCATTTATTCTACTTGGAGTTCTTTGAATTTCTTGGATATATAGAGTAATAATGTTTTTCATCAAATTTAAGAAGTTTTTGCCACTGTATTTTAGAACTTTTTTTTTTGTTTTGTTTTTTGAGACAGTCTTTCTCTTGTTGCCCAGGCTAGAGTGCTGTGGTGTCAGCCTAGCTCACAGCAACCTCAAACTCTTGAGCTCAAGTGATCCTCCTGCCTCAGCCTCCCAAATAGCTAGGACTATAGGTGAATGCCACCATGCCTGGCAAATCTTTTCTATATTTAATACAGAGGGGGTCACACTCCTATTCAGGCTGGTCTCGAACTCCTGACTTCAAGTGATCCTCCTGCTTCAGCCTCCCAGAGTGCTAGGATTACAGGTGTGAGCCACTGCACCCAACCTTTAGAATTTTTTTTTGTACCATTTTCTCTGTTCTCTCCTAGTACTCTCATTTCTCATATGTTGATGCAATTAATGGTGGCCCACATTCTCTGAGGCTTTGTTCATTTTTCTTCATTATTTTTCTCTGTTCTTGGGATGCACAAGCTCTATCAGTCTACTTAATGTTCTCTGATTCTTTATTCTGCCAGTGTAAACCTACTGTTATGTCTCTCTTGTGAATTTTTTATTTCAGCTATTATACTTTTCAACTCTAAAATTTCCATCTGGTTTTTTTTTTTTTTTTGTATTTTGTATCTCTTCATTGTTATTCTATATTTGATGAAGCATTGTTGTCATACCTTCCTTTACTTCTTTAGTGTGGATTTCTTTAGTTCTTTGAATACATTTATAATGGATTCATTGAAGTCTTTGTGTATAAAGTATAGCTTTTGGGCCCTCTCCCAGACAATTTCTGTTGTCTCATGTTTCTCCTTTAGTATGGGCACATTTTCCATTTTCTTTGCCTGTCTCATTATTTCTTGTTGAAAGCTGGACAGTTTAGATAGACTCTTAGATGCTATTTTGTAGTAATTCACATACAGATGCTCCCTCTTGGGGTTGTTTTTGTTGTATTTTTTTATTTTTTGTTACTTCCTTGGCTGGACTATTTTCATGAAGTCTTTTCCCCACAGTGTGAAGCCTCTGATATTGCTCCTTGGAGGATTCAGTCATGCACATAGTCATCTTGGGATAAAAGCAGTTTTAGCTGGGATGTCTCTGTCTCTTTTTCTGATCTCTGTTAAGCTGTTTGTCTCTGTTGGTATCATACACATATGTTAGGCTCTACTAATTGTTAGCTGACTCCTCTATTTAGTTTTTGACAATGTTCTGGGCCATAAATTACTCCACAGTTTTGTCTAATTAAATTCAAATTCCTTTAAAGGAGTAGTCTTTGAGGCCAATCTTTGAGGTTTATTCTGATTTCAGGAGGACTCTTAGCTGTTTTTGTGGTGCTCTCTGATAAACTAGCCAGCCTATGGTTTAGCTTGTTGCTATTATGGAATTAACAACCTTCTCTTAGTTGCTTAACACCCAAATCTCCATTGTTTTTGAGAGAACCCTTTGGTTGAACTTTTCTACCTTCTTTTCCAAAAAGTCAGTTTCTTTGGGGAATGCTTTGGAGCTCTCTGTTCTTATGATTTGCCTCATCCCCTGGGCAAAATCTCTGAACCTCTACTCTGGAGCTGGAGGCAGGGATACCTTGGTTTGAGAGTAGGGCACTGGGCCAGGGCGGTGGCAGCTTCTGGTCTTCTTGGCTTGCCTTTCCTGGCATGGAACCTCTGTCCTGTGAATGAGAGTGATCAGGGGCTCAGTATTCTCGGACTCCTATTCTTGGTGTAGAACCTCTGGTTTACACAAAGGGTCTAGGTGAGGAAGGGTGCCTCTAACTTCTCACCTGTACTTACCCAGCATTTAGCCTTTGCAACATGGAGCTGGAGGGATGAGAAATGTCAGTTTGGCTTTCTGTATTTACTGTAGCCCTAGGCTGGGAGCTGAGGGAGGAGGGAGCCTGTCTTCTAGACCACATTGATCCATGGTGGAACTTCCATTATGATAAACTGCTGGAGAGAAATAGAAAATCGGTCATGGCTGAAGTGACATAGACTTGCTGTATCTGCCGTGATTTAGTAGAATTTCTTGAATAAAGGTTTCTTTATTCATCTGGAAAATTTCCAGATGATTTAAGTGGCTTTTAAAATTTTTTACCAGTTATGGAAAATTATGAGTGGCTGTTCCACTGGGGTGAGGGAGCAGGTCAGTGGAGCGCTTTACACTGCCATTTCCACTTAGAAGTGGAATCACTAGTCCTAGGTAAAGTTTGTGTCTATTAACTCAGATATTTTAATACTTAAATTTCCTGTTGGTTTGTGTCTATTTTTTTTGTTTTGGCCTTTATTTTCAGTCAATGTTCATCTTTTTCTCTGCTTGGTTATCTTTGATGAAGTGTCAGACATGGCACACAAAAATTTCAGAGATCATTGTGTCTCTAGATGGTTTACTTTTCCTACAATGAGAATTTACTCTTGCTCCTGGCAGGCAGGCTAGTGGCAGATGACCTTAATTCAATTAAGGAGTGATCTATTAATAATTTAAAGGTCGTTGTGGGATGGTTAATTTTATGTGTCGACTCGACTGGGACAGGGGCTGACCAGATAACTGGTAAAATACTATTTTGGGGTATGTCTATGAGGGTGTTTCCAGACTCAGACTTAGGACTTACACCGCTGGCCTCTCTGGTTCTCAGGTCTTTGGACACGAACTGAATTATGCCATTAGATTTCCTGGTTCTCTGTCTTGTAGATGACAGATTATGAGACTTTTCAGTCTGCATAATCATGTGAACTAATTTCTATAATAAGTCTATCTATCTATATCATCTATCTCCTATTAGCTCTGGTCTCTTTTTTTTGGCTCATTCTTCCTTTTAAAGGGATAACCTTCAGAGTTTCCTTTGAAATATCTCCCCTTTTTGGTGGGCGTAAACTCCAACTTTTAGCCTCCCAATCAACTCGGAGTCAGTGATCAACTGAAAGCTTGTTCAACTTCCCAGCTATTGTTTTCAGACTGGCAAATACTTTAAAAAAGAGAAGTTGTTATTTTCCCTTTCAGGGTTTTTGTTTATTCTGGATCCTTACCTCTAAAAGTCCTAACTATTTTGATAGCTTTCCAATACCTTTAAACAGATTAAAAACACTTAGTCTAGCTTTTATTGCTATTCTCAGTAGAGAAAAACCAGCCAGCCCATCATTTTCAGAGCAAGACTTACTTAACTGAATTTTATTTTTTATTTTTTCAGATGAGGTCTTGCTATGTTGTCCAAGTTGGACTGAAACTTTGGGGCTCGAGCGATCCTCCTGCTTCAGCCTCCCAAGTATCTGGGACTACATGTGCATGTCATTGCGTCCGGCTTTTTCCCTAAGATTTTTAGCTGTGTCTTTCAAAAAATTGCCTGATCTTTTGCATAGTGTCTCATTCATTCAGTATAGTTTCTACACTTAAAAAAATCTCATTAAACATTTTAAGCATATACTTTTTATAATATATTTCAGAGTGTTTTGTTGTCTTCGGTTCTTAGGATATTAATTCTCCTCTATGGAGTTTTGTGCCTCATGTGTTCTATAATTTTTTTTTTGAGGCAGAGTCTCACTCTGTTGTCCAGAGTAGAGTACCATAGTGCCAGCCTAGCTCACAGCAACCTCAAATTCTTGGCCTCAAGAGCTACCCTACTGCCTCAGTCTCCCAACTAGCTGGGACTACAGGTGTGTACCATGATGTCTGGTTAATTTTTCTATTTTTGGTAGAAACAGGGTCTCCCTCTTTCTCAGGCTGGTCTCGAACTCCTGGGCTCAAGCGATCTTCTCTCCTCGGCCCCCCAGAGTGCTAGGATTACAGGCGTGAGCCACTGTGCCCTGTCTATAATGTTTGAATGTAAGCTAACCTTTACCAAGAGCCATTTTTTTTTTGTAATTCTGCTACAGGTTGTGCAAGTTTTCTAATGGAGAAATTTACATTTGTATTTGGTAATACTATAGAGGTGTCATTATCTTAAACCAATTTTAATGTTAGTTTCAGGTTTCTAGGTGGACAGGGGAATGGGAATTACTGTTAGTAGGTATGGGCTTCTTTTGGGGGTTTTCTGGAGTGAAATAGTGGTGATGTTTGCACAACTTTGTGAATAAACTAAAGACCATTGAATTATATACTTTAAAATGGTATGAATTTTATGTATGTGAATTATACAATGAAATCAAAAAAGAAAAAAATTCAGGTTTTTGTACCATACAAGCAATATAAATGCATACTGTGCAGCCCCAACATCCACACAGAAGATCATGTGGACAATTTTTTTGTTGCATCCTGGGTCTATCAATAGTGTATTTTTATTCCTCATTTTAAAGACAAAGCAGCTCTTCATGGAGTTTTAATTTCAGCTTCTCATCTCATGCAACCCTTAGACCTTGATTCCTGCTTTTGTTGGGCATTAAAACCCTAATATCAAGCTCCTATGTTTAAGTCAAATACTGTCTTAAACTATCATGAGTTTTCTTCTTTTTTTTTTTTCTTTCCATGCTAGTGAGGTTGAAAGTTTTCTTCTTTCTTACCCATCTAATCTGCATTCCCTTTTCATTTTTGGCCCTAGGGATTTTTTTTTCTCTTGCTTTAGAATTGTGTCCCTGGGTCAACAATTGTTTTTAAAAGTGGGATAATATACCAATATACCATAGTGTTGCTATAGTACATTTATTTAACATTTTCCATATTTTTTGCCATTAAAAGTAACATTTCAAGAAACATTTTTGTACATATGTTCTTATGGACTGATTTTTTTTCTTTTTTAGTTTTTGTAAGGTAGAGTCATATAGGTGAGACTGTTGTGTCAAATGTTTGTGCATTTTGAATGTAATTGCTATTGTCAGATAACTTTAAAAAAATGAAGAATTCCAAACTTTCACTAGCAATATATGAGACTGCCCATTTCCCTGAGCCCTGGCCACTGCTGTAGGAGTTGTAGTTGCTGTTTCACAGCTTGACTGAGAAAGACACTGCAGCACTTTGACCTGAGTAAGCTTCCATGGGTAGTGGAGGTGGAGGAGGCAGAGAGAGGACACCTCAAAGGGGTTATGTTGGGCTACTTCTCATTGGGCAGATGGTTGTTTGAATAATTAGTTTTGAAAAGGGAGAGACAGAACTTATGTGAAGTTTGTGAAGCAGATCTTATCTGTGGAAGATAACATTCATATTGAAGATCAGTCCTGGTCATCTTTTAAATTGTATACTTTTAAGTCATAAACAATGCACCAAGTGGCCCATAAAATAACTCCAAGACCCTACTAAGATGGTTTTAGCATCTGTTCACTTGTAGAATTGTTGGACCTTTTTTTTTGAAGGGAAGGAAAGAGGAGTTTATTCATTTCCCAGCAAATGAGGAGGTTGGCAGACTCCTGTCTCAAAGTACCAATGCCTTGCTTCTGAGCAGAAGTACAGAGCTTTTAAAGGTTCTGACTCATCCCATCTTCAGCTGACACAATCTTGTGACCTCCACCTGGATTCATCGCATCTTTGGCTAAGACAATCTCATAACTTCTGCCTGGACAATTCCCTTGAGCCATCTCCTGTGGCACAAAGAACAAAGGACATTCAACACTCCCCTGGCCCTCCTGACCACTGGCCTGAGCCAGAGATACAGGTTTAGTTTTTAAAATGGGTGAGGGGGTTTTGAAGAGACAGAAGACATTTTTAACTTTTTCCAGGCCATTCTCTCTGTTATATATTCCCCACTGTCAACTTTACCCTTCCATATCTATGGGAGGGGGGTGATGTAAGTCATTGAACTACTTCCTGCTGAATTGGGGCAATGTTTTAGATGGAAGGTACAGATTATCAGGTTAAAAAGGACATAAGCAATAACTACAACTGTGAGGATTGACAAGGCGAAATGGACCGTCAGGCCTGGGTTAGAAAAGAAACATGGGGCCTCTGAGTGCAGAGCTATGAGTTGTACCTGATGATCCAAGAGACCGGCTTCTGCAAGTTCAGAAATCATGCACAGAAATACTTGTGCTGAATGAGGTTTAGGATAACGCATCCAGCAGAAAGGCAGATCAACAGAAGAGGGGATAGCCTGAGGAAATCCTCACTAAGGAGTTTTCCTGCCATCCTACAGACAGGACAAATCACCAAAGAAAGATTAGCAAAAATATCAACATTTTCATTTTTTTCTTTTTCTCAAACAGATACTCTAGGTTGCCTAAAGGCTGCCCCTCCCCACCCCCCACTGGGGGCTACACCTTTTTACTTTGGTGTGATGGACCGAAGCTTTCACTTCTGACAATTTTAACGACGTGTGAGTTGTTAGAGGCACTTCACAGGGGCCCTTCCACTCCTCTGCTTCCAGCTGGGGCAGGGACCTGAAAGAGGCGAACTCATGTGTAGTGGTTAGGACCCGATCCACTCATTCGACATATTGTTTTACTCTGTTTTCTTTTACTCATGGTTATATCACCATACTTACCTTGGGGGTGCTAAGAAGGATCTCTCATAAACTATTTTTTTGGGGCTTCACTTAAGCCTGCTTCTAAAGGGCTACCCTTATCCAGAGGAGGGCAAGTGGCAATATCTTATCCCAACTTCAGATGGGTTTCCTGCATCAGTTCCAGGATGAATGCAATTTTTCTTCTAGATATAGGGCTTTGCTTACTTGCTGGGCTACCTCTGCTACAAAGGGGGTCTATTTTCACTCTTGTGAAGTGTCCAGGGCTCCCGGGTTCTACTGGCAATGGGGTGTCTGTTGTCGTCCTTGCTGTGGGAAGAGGAGCTACTGAGCCGTCTGTGCAGCTGTCTGCCCACGGCCTCCATCCCCAGCATGTTATTGTGCATTTGCTGGGCCTCTTTCCCCGGACTGTTGATTGATGCCTGTCATCCTGTCGTCCTCCAAGGCCTGTTCTTGCACATGTGCAGGAACTCGGTGAAGGCGCTGTTAGCTCCTGGTAGGAGCCCATCTCGGAGTGGGCCAGAAGGATTCTGGTAACCTCATGGTGCTCCCTTCTTTCCTCCGGATAGGACCAGACTCTGCCCAGCCTGAAAAGGTATCTACCAATACAAGCCTAGGTATCTGAGTGAAACTGCCAATCATTGAAAGAGTGGACCCCCACATGTTGGGCTCCCTGTATAGCGGGTCACCTTTCTGTCCTTGGACCGCTCCAAGCACAAACACAGATGTACATGGGGCCCTCTCAAATGAGGTCCCGCCAAATCCATCAAGGCACCACGCTCCTAATGTGTGTCTTCACGTAGGTGCCTCATAAGAAGCTGAACTACAGCTTTGGGTAGGAGATGAGTCTATGAGATTTCTGTCTCCATTTAGCTGTGCCATCCCAAATGAGTCCCGATCTTTAGTTTCTAAGGGGGTCTAAATCTAGCCAGGGTATCAAGACTCCGAGGAACAGATCACTGCCAGCGGCCTCCTAGGCAGCTCTGCCAGTGGCCTGACTTCTTTTTGTTTTTTAATTTTTTAAATTTTTTTTTTTTTTGAGACAGAGTCTCGCTTTGTTGCCCAAGCTACAGTGAGTGCCATGGCATCAGCCTAGCTCACAGCAACCTCAAACTCCTGGGCTCAGGCAATCCTCCTGCCTCAGCCTCCCGAGTAGCTGGGACTACAGGCATGTGCCACCATGCGTGGCTAATTTTTTCTATATATATTAGTTGGCCAATTAGTTTCTTTCTATTTATATTACAGATGGGGGTCTCACTCTTGATCAGGCTGGTTTCGAACTCCTGACCTCGAGCAATCCGCCCGCCTCGGCCTCCCAGAGTGCTAGGATTACAGGCGTGAGCCACAGCACCCGGCCTACCTGACTTCTTTTTGCCATGGTGGCCACCTGCTTTGGCTCAGCCATGGCTTGTATCAAGGCCATTATTTCAGTGGCATGCTTAATATTCTTATTTCCTGCTGTCAGGAGACCCCTGTTCTTTCAAATGGCACTATGAGCATGCACAATCGTAAAAGCATATTTAGAGTCTGTGTAAGTGTTTATTTTTTCCTCTTGATAACTGCAACTCACCCTCCTGGACTGAAGTCCCAGGTGGCAGTGCCACTGCTGTGATCACTGCAAATCCAGCCCCTTGTTGTCCATAAAGCTGCTTCTGTCAGTAAGAAAGATCCCAGTCTTGCTCTGGCATCGGCTGATCTGGCGGCTCCATCCTGCTGGAATACCCAGCCTCCAGAAGCTCGGAATAGTCATGCTGTAAAGGCTCATTCTCTTTGGCTGGCAAAAGGGTGGCGGGATTGAGAATGGACACAGCTCACAAGTAGCTGCTCCTGCCCGGAAGCAAAGAGGCTGTCCTCTCACAATATCGTTCAGTGGCTTTGACATGCCACTGGCCGTGGGGTGCCTCTCAGCATCTACACTAAGGCTCTAAGGCTCATTCCTTATTTTTCTCTGTACAAGGGCTTTACCATGAGTCCAACATCTGAGATCCAGACGCCATTCCTAGGAACCCCAGATAAGCTAACACAAGCTTACAAATTTGTCCAATTGTAGGTTCTGCAAGTCCCCTGCTAAGCTGCTATCAAACAGAGCAGGAGGGCCCTTTTAAACTCATGAGGCAACACAGTCCCAGGATCCTCCTTTTTAGATGTAACTGAGTACCTTTCCGGTTCCTTAGCCACTTGCCTACACTGCCTCACTGCTGCCTGGCCCCTCCGCCATTGCTCCCTGCCTGGGTGGGCACGGTGGTGCCAGGGCTGGGGCTGTGGCCGGGGTAAGGGGCCCTCCACTGGACCGCTTCTCTCCATGCAGGTTGGCACCAATGGAATCCCCACTGCCAATTTTCCCCAGGGCTCCTGTGGGGATATTTGGAGGCAGAGCGCTCTGGCCCCCTCCTTCGCTGTCTGATTCCTGGACTTAAAAATTTTTTCTCTCCTGGGGGCTTCTTGCTACCTGGAGGCTTTTGTAACTTTCGGGCAATGTTTCTTTTGAGGTCCTTCTTCTTTACAAAAAGTCAGTCTGGGGTGGCTTTTTCACCCATTCCTTCTCACCGTCTCAAAGGACTCTGCCAGGTGTTCTTGCACACTCAAGCTCCCATCTGACATGGCTGCAAATTGCCCTGCCTGGCTATGGGTTCCCTCTGGCCCAAATTGCATTTGCTGCCAAGACAGACCATTCTAAACCCCAAGTCATACTTTACTGGGTGTGGTTTCGAAGAACTAGTTTAGGTGGCGCCTTCTCTGGCCCCTCCCATGGTGCCAAGATGGCCGCAGCACAGATGTTCCTTCCCCCTTGCTGTGCACCACATGTGCCCGTCCCCAGTACCCCCGCCCCCCAAACACACACACCTGGGCTGTGGCCCCACCCTGGCCAGCTGTGCGGGTTCCGTCAGGGGTGCCAGGACCTCATTTATCAAAAATCATACGAATACAGATCATCTCGTATACCATAAACAATGAGTTTATCTCAACATTTTAACTCTATAGTGGCAAGTTGACCATTTGAACTCTGAATCTTAAAAGAACCAACAGCTCAGAATAAACCACAGACCATTCACCACCACTTTTCCTCACACTCCAGACAAGTGGTATCACAATAAACTTTAGGCATGGGTACAAAAACTCAACAGACAAAAATTCACAAACAAACACACACAATATAGGGAATTCCCAACACAAACAATCTAAAATGCCAAAGCCTATCAATCAAATGGGAACGTTCATTTAACGACTGCTTCTCCTCACACTCCAGCCCATTCATTGGACTACAATAACAGCCTTCTCTTTACACATTCATTTGCAGCTATAAGTTAAGCATTAGGCCGAAGTTTTTCCCAATGTACTTTGAGATGGAGCTTTCCTATGTTGCAACAAAACTTTACAAACAAAAAACGCGGACAATACAGGGACTCCCAATACAAAATGCCATAGCCTATTAAATGGGAACCACAAAATGAGAACTAAATTCTCAATTGAGAATCAGCATCTCCTAATCCAAAAGGGGACAAACAGAGAACCAAATTCTCTCAGATGAAAGAGCCAACATCTCCCAATCCCCTTTGGTTCCCTGGGAACTGCAAATGAGCTCAATCCAAACCAGGTTCCCTAGTTCCGCTCAACCTCTTGACTTTCAGCCCCAAGTCAGCACATCAGAACAAATTCAACAGGGAGGTCTGACCACCCCACCCCGTCATGGGTAGAAACAGGGTCTTGGAGTCCCGGGGAACTTTACTTACAAATGGCCATGGCTGTCATGACAGTTCCAAAATCTCTTTCCTTCTCTTCAACTCAGTTCAGGTTGTGGGGAGTCACATCTACTTTAGGGAGTCAGAGATGGAAGTTACCTGGAAGTAAAATAGGCTCTGGCAGCTGCTGGGGCCATACTCTGCTCTCTCACCTTGAAAAGAAGTTGCTCCTACCTGTGAAGACCCACAGCTTTGACCCAGGGATGCTCCCTGCCTCTTCCAGCAGTTGTGGGGGCCCTTCCACTGGGGCACCAATGAGTCCCACCCAGGGATGCCAAATTCTATTACCAAAAGTTTGGCATTTGTCCCTGAGGCCGCATCAAAAGAACGAGGACAAGTGGTTTGAGGAGAAGGAAAGAGAAGTTTATTAATTTGCTGGCAAATGAGGAGGTTGGCAGAATCCTGTCTTAAAGTACCAATGTTCTCTGTTGGAGCTTTAATTCAGTTTTGTTTGGCCTTACCCTTTGGATCCATCTCTCAATTTTTATTCCCAGAGGGACTGACTTTGGCAACTGTCTCTCTGGCTTAGGCTCAACGCTTTCCCCTTTAGGAATGCTGGCTCTGTTCTTCTCTTTCAAGATAGTTTTTGACTGTCTTGGGTGTCCCTTGCATTACTCTCCTTTGGCCATCCCTAAGTCTTTCCTCTGGCCCCCTTGTGATGAACTGGTGTTGGAAGAGAATAGCCATGTAGCCATTGAGACTTGTGACTGTTTCTTTTGGTCATGGAAGATAGCATTGGAAGTTAAGGAGAAGACGCCTTATAGAGATGAGTGTTATCTGGAGAATATTCATATGTAAAATGAACATCAATGTTTTTCAATGAATGGTAAGGGAATGGAGAGAACTGGCTAATGACCAGTAAGATAATGAAGCTGTGAGTTTTATGCAGAAAAGTCTTAGTAGGAAAAAAAGTTATATTGGGCAACATTTTGCAGCTTATTTTCATAGTTTTTAAATTAGAGGAGATGCAGTAGATGTTATATGCATAAATGTTAGCAACACATTTAAACAGTGTTTGAAAATTTTACTAGTGAAATTAAAGACGGCTTGGAATTAGAAGCAGTCACGTGGTTTGCAATCTGCTTAAAAGACTGTAAATTGCAAATGGTATTGTTTAGTAGTTGGCTGAGAACTCTAACAGAGGTTGTAAAGTCTGAAAATTATTGCTGGAATCTATGGTGCTTAAGAAAAATGCCTAGAGATGTCAGTTTCTGAGTAGTATATTTGTGGGTAAAGAGATAATTCCTGTCTTCTTGGAAATCTTGAAGTACTGAGAGAGCTGACTTCTCAACAAAATGATAGAAATGGACACTGCTGGAAATGGATGTTTTATGCTCAGCTGTGACAACCAGCAGGGCCCTCAGAGTTGCTCCATAGCATTTTCTTTTTCTTCATCTTTTTGTTTTTGGAGGCAGAGTCTTACTCTGTCACTCAGGCTAGAGTGCAATGGTGTCATCATAACTCATTGCAGCCCCAAACTCATGGGCTAAAGTGATCCTCCTGCCTCAGCCTCCCAAGTAGCTAGGACTACAAGCATGAGCCACTACACTTGGCTAATTTTTCCATTTTTAGTAGAGATGGGGTGTTGCTCTTGCTCAGGCTGGTCTTGAACACCTAAGCTCAAGCGATCCTCCCACCTCAGCCTCCCAAAATGCCAAGATTACAGGCATGAGCCACTGTGCCTGGCCACTCCATAGCATTAATTATGTCTGTGGTACTTGATGCTCTTCTACGCTAAATGTTGTAAGGATTCAGAAATGTTTTCCTATAAAATAGGACTGTCTATATTCCAAATCCTTGTGGTTTATTTTATGTAAACTATTCCATCCATTTTCTTGAATAACTTTTGGTATTGTTCACCTGTCGTATTGATATTATTTTCAATGATTAAAAACAACACGATTTAGTTATTCAGGTATGGACTGCATTCTGTTTTTTAATTTCCTCCAGAAATGAAATTGTTTGATAGACTTCCTTTGGGAACATAATTATCTGGTTTATCTTAGTACATTATATTATAGGAAGGAAATTACAAAGCCTTTTTAGATCTCATGCCTCCAAATTTGACTCCAAGAAAATGCCTTCCCAATTCCATATTTCTAATAGTGAGGAGATATTGTGATATATTTTCAATCTACCGTATGTGTATGGTAGATTGAAAAACATTTCTAGGTTGTATAAAAGGCAATTTTTGGAGCCACTGATCAGAATTTTTCTGTTTTATTGTAAGAGACATACCTCTGTATTCCAGGGAGATCATTTCCCATTTATTTTCTCCCTGTTTCTTCCCCCCTTTGATTTTTGTCTGTTATTAGAACAACCTTAAGGAAACATTGACCCCTCAAATTATTCATAAATCCCATCATTTTGCCTCGGAAACATTTGGGTGTTACACTTTTCTGAGTTACATTAGTGAATTTTGTCCATATGTAATTAGAGTCTACAATTTTCTCTCCTGCTTTTTAAATTTCACTTAAGCTGTCAAGAACATTTCCTTAGTAGCTACAAAGTCTTTCATCAACATCTTTGCTATCTTCATGTTGTTTTTTGATTAAATGATAACCTGAAAAGATGAAACAGCAAATTTACTTAACTGATTTGTGGAAACCGCCCTCAAATGCAATAGACATGCCCTTACCAAAGATGTGTAGTTCTGTTGGGCTCTGTTTGGAAGAGCTAGGCTGCTTCTCAGTATGTAAGTTAGAAAAATACTAGGTGTTCAGTGAGTTTAATATCCAGCTCAGAGACAAATTTTTTTTTTAAAGTTTTTCATTCCAAAAATAAATCAATTAATTGTGTTACAGAAAATTTCGGGGCGGGGGAGAGAAAAATCAGCCTTATTTCCACCATGGATACTATGACTGTATTATTTCCTTTCACTTTCTTTTTTTGTGTTAGTATATACCACCCTCTCCCAACTTTTGGTGTCTTTTGTTTACTTGTCCTTTTTTTTTTTGTTTTGTTTTAAATGGAAGACTACACAAATACATTCTTACTATAAAAGATTAAAATAGTTATTAAGTCGAGAAGAACCAGTAAAGTTCTCCTTCCTTCTAGCAAACTCATCTTCTTCCTCTAAAGGTAAATTACTGTTAATAGTTAAATTACTATTGAGTATTTAGTGAGCATAATTCCAATTTTATTTTTATGTGGCTACATACATTTAGGTACACGCACTGTTATTTCTTGTCTTTCTACAAATAAGATACTTTCATTCTGTATCTCACTCTTCCAGTTTACAATATATCTTAAAACTAGTTTCATGTTGGTACTACATTATTCTCTTTTACATCCACTTAGTATTCTATAGAAGTGTTTATGTCAGAATTTAAAATTATTTTCTCCGTTGATGGACATTGTTTCTTTTTTTCCCTATAACAGACTATGTTGCAGTGAACACACTGCACATTCTTTCCTTTTTTAGAACAAGTGTAAGAATTTCTATGTGGTAAGCCCCTTTAAATAGAATTTCAAGTTCACATAATAGATGTGTTAAGTTTGGGAGATGTTGCCAAACTCTCTTGAATTTACACCCTCTCTAATAGTATATTGGGGTTTCTGTTTCCTTTTATTCTTGTGAATTCTTATACCATAAATATTAAAAATTGTTTACAATCTAGGAATTTTAAAAATTGTTTGAATTGATTTCTTTGCATATGGCGGATGCCTCTAACTGGCTTCCAGTATCCACTGTCTTCTTTTAGTAGTTGAAACACCTCCATTTTCCAGCTGCCCTTGCAGCTTGGTGTGGCCATATGACTTCTTTTAGGCCAATGAGATGTCAGCAAAAGTGATACATAGGCTTGTCTTGGTCTTCCTCTGTTCTCCTTTCCAATACCTGGAAAAGTGCTGACTCAAGCAATCTGCAGGCCATACTAAGAAAGGCAAAACTTCCCCACCAGCCCATCTGACTACACTGTGGAGCAGAACCCGTATATTACATAAGAGAGCAATAAACATCTATTTTTATTGAGTCCATGTGTTTTGGGATCACTTTGTTATAGCAGATTACCCTCTATACTAAATAATACATGCATCTTTTCCTTCCTTCCTTCCTTCCTTCCTTCCTTCCTTCCTTCCTTCCTTCCTTCCTTCCTTCCTTCCTTCCTTCCTTCCTTCCTTCCTTCCTTCCTCCCTCCCTCCCTCCCTCCCTCCCTTCCTTCCTGTCACTCTGTCACCCCTGCTAGAGTGTCTTGGTGTCATCATAGCTTACTGCAACCTCATAGTGGGCTCAAGTGATCCTTCTGCCTCAGCATCCCGAGTAGCTGGGGCTACAGGCACATGCCATGATGCCCAGCTAATTGCATCTTTTCAAATGTATTGGACATTTACACTTTTTCTTCTACAACTTGCTTATTCAAATCATTTGCTTATTTTTTCAATTAGGTTTTGATCTTTTGCTGTGTTTTAATGGATATTCTTCATTTATTCCAGAAGTTTCTCTACTGTTAAAAATGTTGCAAATATTTTTTTTCTATTTGTCTTTCCAGGGAGAAAAGTTTAAAACATTTTTTAAATGAGCATGTGCTATAGCTTTTAGTTGACTTGCTTTTAAATGAAGGAGATGGTAAGATATAAGTAGTTGAAAAGACAATCCAAACAGACACATTTGTAGATCAGAATATTGAAATGAATGTACAAATGGAAGAAAAGCTGGCTCCATACAAAATGGAATAGGGAAGTCAACTGAAACTTCACTGGATGGAATTCATTTTCTTGTTTATAAAATAATTATTTTACATTAATATCAGGTATCTACAACTTATAGAGTTGTAAAATAGCTGAAAGGCAATGATGGTGTCAAATTCAGATTACCTGGAAGAGCAGGCACTAAAAATGCACAGCTTTTCATTGGAGTCATCGATTTCATCCAGGTTTTATTCTAGATGAATAAATTTGAACATATTTTTACATTTTAATTTTATATTATGAAGTTTTCTTATGGTTTCCTTTTTTCTTTCCTGATTTTTATTAGATTCATTGCTTCCTGTACACTACTTTTCCTTCTAATCATTTGGAAGTTTTAAATCCTATTTCTTCTTTTTCAGAATGATACCTTTAAATTTATTTATTTATCATTTTTTTGAGATCTAATTTACATACCATAAAATTTGCCTTTTTAAAGTCCAAAATTGGTGGGTTTTTGTATATCAACAAAATTATACAACCAGTTTCTAATTCCAGACTATTTTCATGCACCCAAAAAGGAACTCCATACCCAGTTGACAGTTACTCCCCATCTCCCCCAAGACTCCCAGCTCCTAGCAACGCCCAATCTAAACCTTTCGTTTCTATGGCTTTTCTTATTCCAGATGTTTCATATAAATGAAGTGATGCATTCGTGGCCTTCACATCTTGCATCTTTCACTTAGCATAATGTTTTCAAGAATCATCCATGTCATAGCATGGATCAGGACCTCATGCCTTTTGTTGGCTGAATAATATTCCACTGTATGGATGTGCCGTATTTTGTTTATCTATTCATTAGTTGATAGATGTTTTGGTTGTTTATAGTTTTTAATTATAATGAATAATGCTGCTATGAACATCAGTATATGAGTTTTTGTGTGAACATATGTTTTCATTTTTGTTTGGTATATACCTAGAAGTAGAATTTCTGGATCATATGGTAACTCTATGCCTGACTTTTTGAGAAACTGCTAAACTGTTTTTTAAAGTGGCTGCACCATGTCACATTCTCATCAGCAGTTTATTAGGGCTCCAGATTTTCCAAATCCGTGTTTTTTTCATTTTTTTTAATCTTATTTTTCCATCTTTTTTATTATAGCAGTCCTGGTGGGTATGAAGTGGTATCCCGTGGTTTTGATTTGCATTTCCATTAATGATGTTGAGCATCTTTTCATGTGTTTATGAAACACATTTGTATAGCATCTTTGGAGAAATGTCTATTAAAATTCTTTGCCAGTTTTTAAATCCAGTTATTTATCTTTGTAAAAGTGTTCTTTAGTACTTCTTTTTCAGGATTGTTTTGTCTATTCTGTGTCTCTTGTATTTCAATATGAATTTTAAGATCAACTTGGCAATTTCTACAAAAAAGCAGCTTGGATTTTGACAGGTATTGCATTGAATATACAAATCAAGTTGGAGAATATTGTTATCATATTAATATTAAATCTTCTAATCTATGAACACAGAATGCCTTTCAATTATTAGGTCTTCTTTAATTTCTTTCATAGTGTTTTATAGTTTTCAATACGTGTTTTGCCCTTTTTTGTTAAATTTATTTGTAAGTATTTTATTCTAAGACTATTGCAAATGTAATTGATTTGCATACATTAAACCAAGCTTACATTTTTGGGATAAATCCCACTTGGTCATATTGTATTATCCTTTTTCTATGTTGCTGGATTCAATTTGCTAGTTGCATGTTGAGGATTTTTGAATATATATTCATAAGGAATATTGATCTATAATTTTCTTTTTCAGTAATGTCTTTGGTTTTGGTGTCAGGGTAATCTTGACCTCATAGAATGAGCTAGGAAGTGTTCCTTTCTCTTCTGTTTTTGGAAAGAGTTTGTGAAGCATTGGGATTAATATTTCTTGAGATATCTGGTAGAATTCACCAGTGAAGCCAAATGGTTCTGGGCTTTTCTTTGTGAAAGGTTTTAAATTTCTTAAGGTTTTAAATCTCTTTACTTGTTGTAGGTATTTTCAGATTTTCTGTTTCTTCTTGAGTTAGTTTTGTTAATTTGTGTCTCTAGATTTGTACATTTATTTAGGTTATCTAATTTGTTGGCATATAATATCTATTAATATTCCTTTATAATCCCTTTTATTTCTGTAAGGTTGGTGATAATGTCTCTCTATCACTCTGATTTTAGTAATCTGAGTCTTCTCTCTTTGTCAATCTAGCTAAGGTTTATCATTATATATATATATATATTTTTTTTGAGACAGAGTCTCACTTTGTTACCCAGGCTAGAGTGAGTGCCGTGGCGTCAGCCTCACTCACAGCAACCTCAAACTCCTGGGCTCAGGCAATCCTCCTGCCTCAGCCTCCTGAGTAGCTGGGACTACAGGCATGCGCCACCATGCCTGGCTAATTTTTTCTATATATATTAGTTGGCCAATTAATTTCTTTCTATTTATAGTAGAGATGGGGTCTCACTCTTGCTCAGGCTGGTCTTGAACTCCTGAGCTCAAATGATCCTCCCGCCTTGGCCTCCCAGAGTGCTAGGATTATAGGCATGAGCCACAGCACCCAGCCTCATTTTTTATATTTTAAAAGAACCAACTTTTGCTTTCAATGCTTTTTTTTCTACTGCTTTTCTATCCTCAATTTCTGATCTAATTTTTATTTCCTTCCTTTTGATTTCTTTGGGTCTAGTTTGACCTTCTTTTTCTTAAGATAGAAATATAGATTGTTGAATTGAGATTTTTCTTCTTTTTTGATCCAGGGATTTGCATCTGTAAATTTCCTGTTAAGCACTCTTTTGGCTGCATCCACAAGTTTTGGCATATTGTGTTTTCGTTTTCATCCATCTCAAAATATTTTCTAATTTTCTCGTGATTTCTCTTTAACTCATTTGTTATTTAGGAATGTGTTGTTTAATTGCCACATGTTTGTGAATTTTCCAAATTTCCCTCTGTTATTGATTTTTAATTTAATTTCATTACAGGCAGAGAACATACTCTGTGTCATTTTGATCTTTTAAAACTTACTGATAGGCTGGGTGTGATGGCTCATGCCTGTAATCCTAGCACTCTGAGAGGCTGAGGTGGGTGGATGGCTCAAGGTTAGGAGTTCAAAACCAGCCTGAGCAAGAGAGACACCCCGTCTCTACTATAAATAGAAAGAAATTAATTGGCCAACTAAAAATATATAGAAAAAATTAGCCGGGCATGGTGGCACATGCCTGTAGTCCCAGCTACTCGGGAGGCTGAGGCAGAAGGATTGCTTGAGCCCAGGAGTGTGAGGCTGCTGTGAGCTGACGCCATGGCACTCTAGCTTGGGCAACAGAGTGAGACTCTGTCTCAAAAATAAACAAATAAATAAAATAAAATTTACTGATATTTGTTTTGTGGCCTATGGCATATGATCTATCCTTAAGAATGTTCCATGTGTGCTTGAGAAGAGTGTGCATTCTGGTTGGGTGTTTTTTGAGACAGAGTCTGGCTCTGTTGCACTCTGCCTAGAGTGCAGTGGCATCATCATAGGTCACTGCAAGCCCAAATTCCTGGGATCAAATGATCCTCCTGCCTCAGCCCCCTGAGTAGCTAGGACTACATATATGTGTCACCATACTCTATTAAGCTAACTTTTTGTAGAGACAGGATCTTGCTATGTTGTTCAGGCTGGTCTTGAACTCCTGGCCTCAAGCAATCCTCCTACCTTGGCCTCCCAGAATGCTAAGATTACAGGCATGAGCCATGGTGCCCGGCCCTCATTCTGTTGTTGAATGAGTTATGTCATAGATTCCTGTAAGGTCTAGTTTGTTTATAGTTTTATTTCCTTGTTTAACTTCTGCTTTGTTGTGTCATGTATTATTAAAAGTGGAACATTGAAGTGTCCTACTGTTATTTTTTGAATAGTTTGTTTTTTCCTTTAATTCTGTTAAATTTTATTTTATGTATTTAAGAATCTCTTGCTAGGGGTATATATGTTTATAATTATCATTTTTGTTCGTTAAAATTTTTTATTTCTTAGTCAATACATTATAATTGTACATATTTATGGGGTACAATTTGATATTTCAATACATATATATATTGTATAATATAATGATAAAATCAGGGTGCTTAGCATATCCATTACCTCATGCATTTACTATCTCTTTGTAGTGAGAACATTCAAAAGCTTCTCTTCTGGCTATTTCACAATATATAATATATTTCTATTCACCACAGTCACTGTACTGTGCAATAGAACACTAGAACTTATTCCTTCTATCTTATTGTAACTTTTTACACATTGGTCAACCACCTTTTCCTATTTTTCCCTCTTTTCTTCCCTCCCCAGACTCTGGTAACCACTGTTCTACTCCCTACTTCTATGCTATCAAATTTTTTTTTTTTAGATTCCACACATTATACAGTATTTGTCTTGCTGTGTCTGACATATTTCACTTAACATAATGAGCTCCAGTTCCATTCATGTTGCTGCAAATGACATGATTTCATTTTTATATGGCTTACATGTTTGAATAGAATTGCATCGTTTATATATACCACATTTTCTTTATCCATTCATCCACTGTTAGACACTTAGATTGATTCCATATCTTGGCTATTATGAATAGTGCTGTAGTAAAAATGGGAATGCAAATATCTCTTTAACATACTGATTTCATTTCCTTTGAAGACATACCCAGTAGTGGGATTACTGGATCATATGGTAGTTCTATTTTCAATTTTTTGAGATCTAGTTTGCCCACACTGTTTTCCACAATGGCTGTACTAATTTACAATCTCACCAATGCTGTGCAAGTGTTCCCTTTTCTCCACATCCTCTCAAAACTTGTTTTCTTTTGTCTTTTTGATAACTTGCAGTAACAGTGGCCATTGTAACTGAAGTGAGATGGTATCTCATTGTGGTTTTGATTTGCATTCTCTGATGACTAATGATGTTAAGCATTTTTTCATATACTTGGCCATGCGTATGTCTTTTTTTTTTGAGAAATGTCTCTTCATGTCATTTGCCCACTTTTCAATAGGATTGTTTACTTTTTTGTTACTGAGCTGTTTGAGTTCCTTGTATATTCTAGATATTAGTCCCTTGTTGGACAAATAGTTTGCAAATATTTTCTCCCATTCAACAGCTTGTCTCTTCACTCTGTTGATAGTTTCTGTGTTGTGCAGAAGGTTTTTTGTTTCATATAGTCCCATTTGGCTATTTTTGGTTGTGTTGCCTGTGCTTTTGAGGTCTAGCCATAAAATCTCTGCTTAAACCAATGTCCCAAAGTGTTTTTCTGTTTTTTTCTAGTAGTTTTATAGTTTCAGTTTTTCTGCTTAAGTCTCTAATCCATCTTGAGTTGATTTTTATACATGGTGAGAGATAGGGGTCAGTTTCATTTTTCTGCACATGGATATACAATTTTTCCAGTATCATTTATTGAAAAGGGTGTCTTTTCCCCAATGTATGTTCTTGGCACCTTTGTCAAAAATCAGTTGTCTGTAAATATGTGGATATATTTCTGGATTATCTATTCTATTTCATTGGTCTATGTGTCTGTTTTTATGTCAGTGCCATGCTGTTTTGATTACTTTAGCTTTGTAGTAAATTTTAAAGTCAGGTAGTATGATTCTTCAAGTTTTGTTCTTTTTGTTCAGGATTGCTTTGACTATTCAAGGTCTTTTATGGTTCCATGTCAATTTTAGAATTGTTTTTTTCTATTTCTGTGAAGAATATCATTAGAGATTGTGTTAAGATAAGGGTTGTGTTAAATCAGTAGATTGCTTTGGGTAATATGACCATTTTAACAATATTAATTCTTCTAATCCATGAACATGGGCTATCTTTCCATTTATTTGTGTTCTCTTCAATTTCTTTCATCAGTGTTGTATAATTTTCAATGTAGAAATGTTTTCTTTCTTTGGTTAAGTTTATTCCTAGGTATCTTTTTGTAGCTATTTTGAACAGAATTGTTTTCTTGATTTCTTTTTCAGATAGTTCACTATTAGTGTATAGAAATAATACTGATTTTTGTATGTTGATTTTGTATCCAGCAACTTTACTGAATTTATTAGTTCTAACAGTATTTTTTGGTGGCATCTTTAGCATTTTTAATGTAAGATTATGTCATTTGCAAACAGGGATAATTTGACTTCTTCCTTTCCAGTTTGATGGCTTTCATTTCTTTCTCTTGTCTAAGAACTAACTAGAATTTCCAATACAATATTGAATAGAAGTGATAAAGGGGGGATCTTTGTCTTATTTCTCATCTTAGAGGAAATGTTTTCAGCCATTCAGTATGATGTTGGCTGTGGGTTTGTCATATACGGTCTTTATTGTGTTGAGGTACATATCTTCCATACTTAATTTGCTGAAAGTTTTTTTTTTTTTATCATGAAGGGATGTTGTATTTTGTCAAATGCTTTTTTGCATCTATTGAAATGATCATAAGGTTTTTGTCTTTCTTTCTGTTGATGTGGTATACCACATTTATTGATTTGTGTATGTTGAATCATCTTTTCATCCCTGAGATGAATGAATCCTGCTTGAATCATAGTGAATGATCTTTTTATTGTGCTGTTGAATTCAGTTTGCTAGTATCTTCTTGAGACTTTTTGCATCTCTGTTTATCAGGGGTTCTGGCTATAGTTTTCTTTTTTTGTTGTGTTGTTGTCCTGTTTTGGAATCAGGGTAATGCTGGCCTTATAAAATGAGTTTGGAACTAATCTCTCCTCTTTAATTATTTGGAATAGTTTGAGGAGGATTTGGTATTAATTCTTTACATGTTTGGTAGAATTCAGCAGTGAAGCCATCAGGTTCTGAGCTTTTCTGTGATGAAAGACTTTTTATTACTAATTCAATTTTCTCACTCATTATTGGTCTGTTCATATTTTCCATTTCCCCATTATTTAATCTTGGTAGGTTGTATGTATACATGAATTTATCCATTTCTTCTGTATTATTTGCATATATTTGCTGTATATATTAATAGTAATCTTGGTTGACAGTTTTTTTTTTCTTTCAGCACTTTAAATGCATCATCTCATTTTCTCCTAGTCTGCAAGGTTTCTGCTGAGAAACCTGCTGATAGTCTAATGAAGATTCCATTATATGTGACTTAATGCTTTCTTCTTAAGCTTTTATAATTCTCTTTTTGTCTTTGACTTTTGACCTTTTGATTATAATCTGCCTTTGAGAGGATCTTTTTGGGTTGAATCCTTGGGTTTGTTGAGCTTTGTGGATCTGGATATCCATATCTTTCCCAAGACTTATGAAATTTTCAGCTATTATTTTATTAAATAGGTATTTTTGTGACTTTATCTCTTTCCCCTGTGACAACCTTACAATGCAATTTTTTTTTTATTGCTTAATGGTGTCCTGTAAGTCCAATAGGCTTTCTTCATTCATTTTTATTACTTTTTTCTCTGATGGGGTTATTTCAAAAGACCTATCTTTTCAAAAGACTTGTACATGCAAAGACCTATTTCAAAAGACTTATAAATGCAAAATGTTTTCTAATGTAAAATTGTGTTTACTTAGAAGCATTCAGAATGTCAACAAAACAGCTGCAACTTTTTTTTGCACTTACAGAGGGGTATTCAGTTAACAGAACAACAATTATTTTGTATAAGTTGCATCAGAGACAACTGAAGATAAAAAAAAAAACACTACCATCCTCATATATAACTAATTTGTGCTGTGCACCAATAAAAACCTGCTTTAAATTTCCATGCCAATTTACAACCTCCTTACTGTACCAGGCAAGGTTAGTGGCTATTGAAAATACTGCTAGGACAGGGCTATGTAAAGACACATTCAGTAGTGTGTTAACTATACAAAAAAAAAAAAAGACACAGTACAGTTTAAAAAAAAATCTTACACAGCCTTACATTTCAATTTTTTTTTCTTTAAAAGGAGTAAGTTGTGTACAGAGGTGTTAAATGCTTTATAGACAAGAAAAAAACTGTGCTAGATCCAACTTATTCATCATCGTTGTCTTCTTCATCTTCATCCTTTTCATTTTTCTCCTCTTCCTTCTTTTTCTTGCTTTTTTCACCCTTGACAACTCCCTTTTTTTTTTTGCTGCATC
Source organism: Microcebus murinus (assembly GCF_040939455.1). Classification (NCBI taxonomy): domain Eukaryota; kingdom Metazoa; phylum Chordata; class Mammalia; order Primates; family Cheirogaleidae; genus Microcebus; species Microcebus murinus. The sequence goes on along the minus strand of NC_134117.1, from coordinate 52,477,419 downwards.
AGGGTTTCCTTTAGCTTAGTATGCAGCAATATTCTTTCTGTATTTTTCCTTCTGCTTTGCAGCCTTCTTTTCATAAGGCTGCTTGCCACCTGAAGAGGTGTCACTCCACATCTCTCCTAGTTTCTTTGCAACAACACCAATGGAGAGGCTGGGATGTTCTCTTTTGATTTTAGGGGAATGCTCAGAACAGAACAAGAAAAAGGCTGAAGATGGCTTCTTGGGTGCATTGGTATCCTTGAACTTTTTTTTGGTTTCACCTTTAGGAGGGATATAGGTTTTCATTTCTCTTTCATAGTGGGCCTTGTCCACCTTTGCTGTATCTTCAAACTTTCCTTTCTCTTTAGCAGACATGGTCTTCCACCTCTATGAGCACTTGTTAGAAACTCTGAGAAGTTGACTGAAGCATCTGGGTGCTTCTTCTTGTGCTCCTCCCAAGTTTGCACAAAGAGTGCGCGTGATGACATTTTGCCTCTCAGCTTCTTAGGATCTCCTTTGTCCACATTTAGTTATTTTTCATCAGCGAGGCACAGAGTTGCCTAGTGCCCACCTGGCTCTCACTTGCCCTGGTGCTGTCTCTATGGAGCTTAATGTACTGCAATGGCTGTCAAAAATTCTTTTTTTCTTCTTGATTTATTCTGTTGTTGAACATCTCAATTTTATTTTTTATTTCATTCATTGAATCTTTAGCTCCAAGATTTCTGTTTCGTTCTTTTAAATAATAGCTATCTTTATGTTAAATTTCTCATTCAGATCATGAATTGCCTTCCTGATTTTATTGATTTGTTTGTCTGTATTCCCTTATGTATTGCTGAGTTTCCTTAGGATAGTTATTTTTAATTCCTCTTGAGGTATTTTGTAAATATTCTTTTCTTTGGGGTCTGTTATTGGAAAATTATATTGTTCTTTTGGGGGAGTCATGTTTCCATTCCTGTTAATGTTTCTTGTGTCCTTATGTTGATATCTGCATATCTAGTGGAACAGTTGCTTTTTCCAATTTTATGGAGTAGCTTTTGCAGGGAGAGATTTTTCCCTGTTAATAGGTTGTAGGATGTCAGTTGGGTATGGTACTTTGGCTTTGCTTCTGGAGCGACTCAGAACCCTGGTCTCTGTGCAGTTCCTTGGGCTGTAATCTTTGCTAATGATGTCTCTGCCACTTTTCTTACTGAAGCTATTTGGGATTTTTGTTTGTTCTAGATTCTGTCAGTAAAATAACAACATTAATTATTTGGGCTTAATGATGTATTCTACTAATTTCTATTCATATAATACTTTCTTGTGTCCCATGTCTTCCTTTCTGCTGGAGTACATTTTCTAGTATTAATTTCAATGAGATGTTTATGGTCTAAGAAATATTCTAACTCCTGCCACATGAACATGTCTTTATTTTGTTCTAATACTTGACTAATAGTTTAGATATAGAAATTAGGTCAAAATTATTTTGTCTTAGAACTTTGAAATTATTTCTACATTATCTCCTTTTTTAACATATTTTTTAAATAATTGCAAACACAAGGAAAAGTCACAACAGTAAAAAGAACTGCAGACCCTTCACCCAGATTTACCCACATCTGTTGTATTATTTCCCACATTTGTTTTATTATTTTATTTTTTCTTTATCTCTTTCTATTTTTTTCTGAACTCTTTGAAAGCAAGTTGTATACTCCTTTCCCCTTTATTTCTAAATCTCTGAGTACATATTTTCTTTCTTTTGAGACAGAATCTCACTCTGTCACCCAGGCTAGAGTGCCGTGACATCAGCCTAGCTCACAGCAACCTTAAACTCCTTGGCTCAAGCAATCCTCCTGCCTCAGCCTCCTGAGTAGCTGGGACTATAGGCATGTGCCACCATGCCCGGCTAATTTTTTCTGTTTTTGGTAGAGACGGGGTCTCACTCTTGCTCAGGTTGGTCTCAAACTCCTGAGCTCAAGTGACCCACCCACCTCGGCCTCCCAGAGTGCTAGGATTACAGCCGTGAGCCATCACACCCTGCCTCAGTGTGTATTTTCCAAGGGCAAGCCTATTCACTTATATAACCTTACACTGTATTTAAATGTTGCCAAATGCTCCTTAATGAACTTCTTAGAATTTTTTCTGGCCCAAGATCTATTTAATTTTCCTGCCTCTTTTATCTTCACTCTTTGTTAATCTGAATCAGTTCTGCAGTCTTTCTTGGTCTTTCATGACATTGATATTTTTGAACAGTACAGGCTAGTGTTTTTGTTGAATCTCCCTCCATTACATTGTATTTTTACATTTAATGTTGCCAGGAAGAATTTGGAGGCAGAGGGATGGAACAAGAGTGTATTTAACTTAGCATAACCCATCCTCACTCTTCAAAAGCCAGGGAGATAAACAATCCACTTTTGGAATATCCAATACCCAAATTCCTCAAGGCCCCTTCGAGCTCAGAATTCTTGGAGATGCCATTTAACAGCTCATTTTGGAGGAATTTACTTCTTTCTCAAATGAAGCATGAGCTAGGAAAGAGATCTCTATGTGGTGGGAGCTAGCCACCACATAGAGAATCTCTCTGATTCCCACATAACACATCTTATTTCTGAGAGGTTGGACACTGCCTTTTTTCAACCACACTTACAGCTGTCAACAGCAATTACAGTCACATCATATTAAAAATGCCAATGGCCACAATATATCTCTACTTATCACTATAAACCACTATAGAATCAGAAGAGATTCAGAGTTCGATGTCTTCACCTTTATGAAGGGGGAGGCCTTAGGAGATGAAGGGCTGGTGAAGGCACATAACGTGTTAGTGCCAGAGCCACATCTTGAATTAATATTCTGATTTATTATTTAAACTCTAAATGATCTAGCAACGCTAAGGAAACCACTCTTTAGCAATGGCAAGAATACAATGGACACATTAATAAAATTAATACTGAAAAGGGGGGTGGTAGACAGAGTTCATGTCTTCAGGACTAAGATGCGGTGACTCTGCCAGCCCAATTAAAAGGACCAAGTGGATGACACGCATGAAGTATCCTTGGATGGGGCTCTACGAGGTCAGAAGAGAGATTGCAATTCATTATTCTAAGAGCATCTTAACTGTCAGCACATTGAATTAAGGGGCCAGTAGCAAAGAGGTTCTTCCCAGTTAACAGCCACAAATGTGAAGGATTAAGGGTCTTTAATTCAGAGGAAAGACTCTAGCCATATAAACTTAGAGATTTATTGCCCACCCAGTGATGAGTGCTATGAAATCTGGGGTCAACATCCTTTGCTACATCTGCTTTTGATCAGCTCTGCAGAGTTAGTCATTTGTGTCAAGAGTTCTTAGCTCCAAGCTAAGTGGGGGTGGGAGTGGGGAGGAGATGAGTGGAGAGAGGGGAAGTGCTCAGAGAATTCGGAGGTCAGAAGGTTAACACTCAATACAAGCCTCTGTCAATATCTGCCCCGCGGCTTTTCTGATCACACACTTACCAGCATAATGTATGAGTTGAAAATGATAATGTGTTTTAATGTCTGTGAAATAGGTCTGGGTATTAAATAAAGCAGAGCATTACTTTATAATTGTAGGGGGAAAAAAATCTGTGTTTTGATGGAAAACTATGTCTCATCTATACAGCACACTCTTCTGGGTTATCACATTCTATATCTGTGCATTGCCTGAGCTGGTTTGCAGCCCTTTGTCACTTGCAGGTAACTGGTAGATACATAAATCCTGTCCCGCCTGACAGTGACAATTGACTTTGTTTCTATTTACAACTCATCTCGACATTCCTTTACTCCATATAAATTTGTGCTTTTTTTGACTTGTCCTTTGGACAGTAAAACATCTGTCTGGTTCCCTCATCATATGAGTCACATAAAATCTTTACCATGTGTTCATTTTTGTATGCCTATGACAGTAGGATTTTACCTTTTTCTGAGCATTATCCTTTTAAACACAAAATCCTCCCACAGCCTGATTGCTTGTGGGAAGATTCAGCCACTCTTTTTCTCTGTCTTTCCAAGGTTTGATTACATAGATCAGTTCTCTGGAGGCTTTTTAACTAGAACTTTTAAACATCAGTCATTTAAAACAAAACACAGCTGAAATCTAAGGCACCTCTTTGTTTTACCAATTCTGAGTCAAGGAAATTCTCAAGGGAAGAGAAAGTGCTTTTACAGGCTTCACCCTCAGAGCAGGAAGGGCTCGTGGTCACACCTAAGGGAAGACTCAGATCTGGAACCCACTTCTTCAGGGTCCCAGCACCACCCTGTTTGCAGAAAAGGAGGAGAGGTGGAAGGATTTAGTTTTATGACACCCCCCCTCCTGCAAGATTCCCAAACTGCACAATGCCATGATTGAATTTCTGATGGCCTAAGAGAAGATGCAGGGCCCTCAGGTGACTGAGAGATGAAAGCACAAGTTCCCTTCCATCAGACCTCCACCTCTGGCATCCTGAGCTGCAGCAGAGCGGATGGGATCACAGCTGCAGGGAAGGCCCGGGATGGTCCATTTATTTCCAGTTGTTTTTCTCATGAGCTGGAGGGAACACAATGCTGAGTGACTTCGGGGCGAGTTGTGTAAATCTCGATGTCTCATGTAGAAGGTGAGAGGGCTGCAGATGATCTTGAAGGCTTCTTTCTGCTCTGACGTGGTAAGCGTCCAAGGTCAAGCCTTGTGGTCTGTTGAAGCAAGAAGCAACCTGCCAATCATTGTGGCTTTCTTTTGCATTGTACTGCTTCAGCGTGGTCATTCACAAAGGATAAGAAGATACTTGTTAGTCTGATGTAGTCATATACAGGAGTTCCTTAGATCCAAGGTAGAGTTTGCCTGGAACATTCGTGGGGATTCCTTCCCTCTTTGGATGAATTGCCAATTCCATGTCAATTGATTATATTTCCGCCTTGGTAAAAGCCTTCTTCATGGGATAGTTAGAAACTGATGAAGAAATTTTGGTTAAAACAAGAACGTATTCGAACTTATGTATTTTGTTAAAAATTGTTGAAACTTATTTCTTCCCCCAATTATTTTAAAGCTCAGAAAACAATTATGATTGTTAATCGCAGATCTTTTGGAGTACCAACAAGAGAAGTTAACTTTCCATTCAATTTCTTTTTGGTTTTGTCCCAAAATAGAATTCAAGCAAAATAAAATATGTAATAAAAATCTCCCATATTTATAACATGCCCATCCCCTAACCAATGGACACAGCGACAGTTAAGCCTCAGTAATTCCCTGTCTTTCAGTACGACTTTTTACTTTCAACATCTTTCGCATCTATTACCTTACTGAGTTTTAAAAAACGACGGCAGCTGTTTTCAGTTTGAGCTGAAGCTCCGAGAGGTTAAGTGGCTTAGCCAGGGTCCCACATCTGCTAGCGAAAGAGTCAGAGCTAAAACTCACTCTTCCGTCCCTCATCTTTTCCTCTTTGTGCGGCCCCATCTTACTTCCATTAGTCAGGAATGAAGCCTCCCTTTAATCATGAAACTCTTTCCCTTCTGAAGGACAGTAAAAATCCTTAGAAATTGAACGTAATTTCTAATAAAACCCAAAAACCAAAGCCAAAAAACGAGATATAGATGATTTTTAATTTATTACTTGGGTCAATTTCCATTTTAGAAAAGACAGAAACAAAATATATACTTAATATTTACATTTTTTTTTTACAATGAAAAGTATTTACATCATAGAGAGTAAGTACAAAATAGCATATAAAACTCTAGGACAACACAGACAGCAAGGACCACAATTTCAGCCAGGAATTTTCTGGCTATTTTTTTTTTTCCCTTGTGAAAAGTTGAAAGTGCATAAGGCTAACCATTGTTTAACCCTTTTGCTAATTTGGCCAGTGACTGTTTCATCTCTTTAGTTTGATGGCTTCTCCAAACAGCCTCTATTTAGAGTAAGTATTAACTGATCTTCCCACATCACCCCCCCCCCCCCCCCCCCCGGGTTCGCCTTTGATCTCCAGGATCCCTATTACATTGTCGTGGCTCCCATCATTGGCCCCTGTGGGTTTCCCGTGGGTAGGACTTTAAAAGAGCAGTTGTTCTCATTTGCTAAAACCCTCCCCGTCTGGGCAGTAGCAAGGCCACATTTCAAGGAATAGACTGATTTGTTTAGTTAAGTCTTTCCATGCAGAATATTTGATTTGCAATTAAGTGTCCAGCCCTGCACTTTGTAGGAGCAAGGCCCAGAAAGACTGTCACTCGGTGCACTGGTGTCTGAACCAGAACCAGAACCTGAGTCTTCTGTCTCCCCAGTGCAGGGACCTTACTCTGGAGTCACACTGCCCAGGACGGAGTTGTTCAGGTGAGGGAGGAAGGTCTCTTCTGAACTGAGACCACACTTCCTACCTCTGTGCATGCTGCCTCATTGGCAAGCAGGGCCCGGGTCACTGAATACTTCTAGAATTCCAGGTTTACACCTACCTAGAGGCGGGGAAGTGGGAAAAGCAAGGAGTGTCAAACAGATGAGGCTGTGGGTCAGCTGGTGGGGGTGGGGGTCTGTCCCCTACTCCCAAAACACTCTGGGAGCCATTCCTGAAGCCATCTGCTCGGTGGGTTCTTAGGCAAACCCTGGCCACTTGGGGTGTTTTTTCCTGCTGTTCATTTTAAGCCTGGAAGTTAGTGAAATGGAGAAAAGATGCTACCATCAAGGGAAATTTCTATCTTTGAGCTGGTCTATTCAGGCATTGGCAAATTGAATCACTAACTATTAAAAATTAAAGTCAGAAATGGAAAGGACAGAATAATTCAGTAGAGCAACAAGTATGTTGAAATAGCACCTGATAATAGGAGGAAAACCCTATAGGTAGCATTTAAAAGAACCAATCTTTTAAGGTCAGTATCTAATTACCAAAGAGCTTATTGCTTAAGCAAAGCACTTTCCTATGTCTACTTACACAAATAACTAACATACCTTCAAAATACCCAAGGCGATTAAAAAAATAAATAGTGCACCAGAAAAATATCCAAAATGGAGAATGATAATACAATCATAGTGATAATGATCACAATAAAAAGAGACAGAACTGAAAACACCATGATATGTCAAAAGGTATTTACATATATGAAGTTAGCAACAGCACAACATATATAAAATGAGTGTGAAGGTTTAAACATTTTAGATATTATCTGAAGGCTGTGAGAAGCAAAAGAATTTCTATAATTAAGCTCATCGTGGAAATAAAATACTGTACAATTAAATATTTTACACCAAGCTCCGAGTAACAAGAACAAAGCTTAAATGATAGAGTTAAGGTATGAAGTGCATAGAATCCAATTGCTTCAGTAGAGATTGGTAAGAGTGGCCTGGGCTACTGTGGAGTTTGCAATGTTTGGTTGGGAAGAAAGAAAGTGTTGTGAACTAAGAAAGTGGCCCCTTCCCCATTGCATTGTTTTCCTGGTAAAATGGTATTTTTACTGAATCACTGAAATATGATATGAGATCCTATTATCTTTCCTATAGGGAAAGCTCCCAAACTTATGGGGTAATTGAAGTTCCTTGGGCTCTTTCTTAGATCATTAATCAAAGAGGCTATGGATGGCTTTGTGCTCCATGGAGTCTAGACCAAAGGCTAGTCTGTTAGGCTGGGTGGTGTAACAGACTAAAGGAGCTGCAGGTTGTTGGAGAAAAGCTGGGGTCTGGGGCACAGGGACGCTGCCCAGGAGGGGTCTCTTTGGTCAGTACCGAGAGGCTGAGTGTGAGGCCGAGAGCTGTGAGCACCAGGGCCCCCTGTCCAGTTGGGGCATCCTTGGTTGATGATTAAGTCGGTGTTTGGCGGGGGACTGGAGACTGTGCCCAGCATAGAATTGGCCAGTTCCTCTGAGCTTTCGTGGCAGGAAGCAGCATGCTTCTTGGCCAATTAGCATAGTAGAACATGGCTGTGCTCTGCTCTACCCTGCTGGGCGAGGGCTTGTGGGACACATGTTTCAACATGGTCCCTGCACACTCATCTTCCCAGGGACACCACTCCATCCCGCACGAACCCACGGCAACACTACATAAACCACAGGTGCTCACTTTCTCTTAAACCGTCTTTATAAACTCTTTTGGCAGCAGAACCACTTAGAGATCTACATTTTACAGGGATCATTCTAGAGCGTGTATGTTGAACTCTACTAGCGACAGTGCCAGGAACCTTGCAGACTCCTGATCATTCATGGGGAGAACTGGGGGGCGTGGATGGCCGCGGAACTGGCTTGGTTATTTTGGCTAATCCATAAACCAAGGAGTTGGTTTTTTTTTTTTTTTTGAGACAGAGTCTCGCTTTGTTGCCCAGGCTAGAGTGAGTGCTGTGGCATCAGCCTAGCTCACAGCAACCTCAAACTCCTGGGCTCGAGTGATCCTTCTGCCTCAGCCTCCCGAGTAGCTGGGACTACAGGCATGTGCCACCATGCCCGGCTAATTTTTTATATATATATCAGTTGGCCAATTAATTTCTTTCTATTTATAGTAGAGACGGGGTCTCGCGCTTGCTCAGGCTGGTTTTGAACTCCTGACCCTGAGCAATCCGCCCGCCTCGGCCTCCCAAGAGCTAGGATTACAGGCGTGAGCCACCGCGCCCGGCCAAGGAGTTGGTTTTTTAAAAAAGATTATTCTATTTTCTGCCACAAATACCAGGCGCTGTGTTTCTCTGAATGTCTCATCACTTATCAGGGACCTAGTCCCAGATTCCAACCACCCGCGCACTGAAGGGAAACCAAGTGGATCCCCCCGCAAAAGCAACATTTCTTGCAGTCTTCTGACCCGGCCTTTCCAATATGGGGGAACTTTAGCCCTTCCTTGTTCACTACAACCTGCCTTCCAGGTGTGGTGGGGAGAGGTTGGGCAGGAGAAAATAGACACATGGTTAAACACAACACAATCTGATAGGCATAAGGAAAACTGTATATGGCGTACTGAAATCCACAGAAACGTTACGGAATTATTGACTCACACAATATTACACGTGGTCTTCACTGAGACCCTTTGCACTGCAGTTGCTTCCTTCCTCTCCCGAGACGAGCGTGTTGTGCTAAGGAGTTTGCTGTGATGTATTGAACTTGAAACCAACAGGACAGCCTAGAGACTTTGCTCGGGAAAGTCAAAAAGCCAAAAAGACAAAGAAAGCAAATCATTTCTTCACCTGTAGGACCTCATAACAGTGTTTTATCAGGCTTAGAATAGAAACTAAGAGTAAAATAAAATAAAATAAATGAAAGTACACATTTTTTTTCTCTTATAAGGAACATAATAATATAGTGTCAAATAATTCATTTAAATGGGGAGTGTTTGGCAGGAAAACAAAAGTGTCAGGCGAGTTGGCGAGACTGTAGGTGTTTTCTCCTGGGGCATTGTTTGGTGGCGGGCCGTGAGGATGCCCGATGCCCGGTGGACTGAACTGAAAGGAGTGTCGGGAGCTCTTGGGGGTGGAGGGGACAGGGAGGAGATGGGAATGGGGACAGAAAGAAATGGGGTCAGGGACAAGGGAGGGAGCCGAGTGGTCTGGGGGTGAGATGCGAATGCAGAGAGAATTGAAACACAAAGAGAGCTGGGAACTGGGGCCAGCAGGCGGGCGGATGCAAGGGCGGGCCATGCAGAAAGGACAGGGGGCAATGGCCAAGAGGACCATCTGAACTGAGGGGCCAGGGTCAGAGCTTGCAAAGGGGCTTTGGAAACCATCTGGTAAAGGTGCCAAAAGGCAGCAAGCAGGTGGCAACCTCCCGCGCCCGCTGGCCATCTGCTCCACGGGCCAGCAGCGGGGCTCTGTAGGTAGGTGAGAAGGGAGCACCAGAGACCAGTGGCCGGCGGGTCAGCCCAGGAAAGGTCCTGGGTGTTTAAAAACGACCTCTTTGTGCAAAAAGGCACCAGGGTATATGCTAGGGGCCCCGGGGTGGCCGTGCACGTGGGTGGGAGGTGGGTTTAGCACCAGGGGCCTCGCTGGAGACCCCTTCCAACTGAAAGGAGAGTTTGGGGGGAAACAACTTTTCAAAAGTCATACAAAACATACAACAATTAGTAAAAAGAAGACATCTTACCTTAACGTTAAAACAGAAATTATAGAAAAACTTAAACCATTAGCAAACCGTATGCAGATAAATGTTTTCTCCTTCCGTATAAAAGACCCACTGCCTGCAGTACGCACAGGTCCTAACCAAAAACAATTATCACGAGAAAAACAAGTAATTCATTAGTGCTTTCGCTGGTGAGGGATTACTCTTGAAAACCTTTCTTTTTTTCCTACTGACTCATCTATAGAACCAGTCAGATAGACGGTTGATCTTCATTATGCCATTCTGAAAATCAGGTTCTGACTTACTTTAAAAAGCACATGAAACCCTCCATTAACCGGGCTGAAGTTGGCCACAAAACACAATGAGAAAGAGCTTTTTCTGCTGCCATAGTGAGGTAATGACTTTGAAACTTAAGACGCGAGACTGACCGCATGGGGAGTCTGCCCAAAGTGTCCGTGAGGGCAGGGGAGGGCAGGAGAGAGGAGAAGGGAGGGAGAGGCAGAACCTCTTAGGCTGTGGCCAACAGAGGAGGAAAACCTCATTTAACCAGAAATATGGAAACCTGGAATTATAAAGCAGGAAAAAAAAATTTTTTTTTTAAGTTGCTGACTTTTCTTTTTTAGGAAAAAAAAAAAAAAGAAATGCTTATGAACATTTATGGAATTTAGTTTTAAAAAGCAACTTCCTCCATCCATCCTTATGTCCCACCCAAGCTGGCCCCCGTTGCTATGTCTCCATTGTCCAGCGTCCACAGTGGTTATTAATGAGGCCTTTGCCACGGGGTGGGGGTGGGGGGGGGCTCTTTGAACCTCATTTTGCCAGAAAGGTTAAGGAACCATTCCTCAAGTGGTTCCAGTTAATTGTTTGTTTATGAAAAGCAAGCTTTTTTTTTTTCTGTACAGTAAACACTCACAATCATATTGTATCCTTTGTACAGACAGCTCTTTATCGCGTTCCAGGTGCTTCCACGGAGTAGCTCTCGCAGCACCTGGGAGGTAGGCAGTCCCAGCCCCGTGTCACACAAGAGGAGCGGGAGGCACTTGCCCAAGGCCACCCTGCTAGCAAGCCGCAGCCAGGGCAAGCGGATGTCCTTACTCCCAGCCCAGAGCGCGTTCCCACTGGCTGGGGGAGTTGCAGGCATGTTTATTTTGGCGAACTTTGCAATAAAACACTTTGTCTATGGAATGAGTGGAGTGCAAGAAAAATGTCTCTTAGCAGGCAGTTTCAAGGCATTTCTTACAGCGAGCCCTGGAACCGGGCCATTTCCTCCCTGAAAAGGTGGCTGTGATGGGTTTGTGTTTCCCGACCGTTGTGGGTTTGGAGTGGGGTGGTTTGCTGGCAGGTGATGAAGACCTTTTGACTATATCCAGATATCCAGGGTCCTGCGAGTCATCCGAAGTCCTCAAGCCCATTCACTTCGTGCCTTTTTATATAGGTGAGCTTTTTGCTTCTCTTATGCCCTGGGGCTGGCAGGAGGGTTGGGCGGCTGGTTAACTTGGCTGTGAAAAGTCCTCAAGTACCCACGGGAGCCCCATGCCATGTCTGGATAGCCACCTGGGTGCATCAGCTATGACTTTTGCCACATCTAGTATGCACATGTGCCCTTGACCCCAAAGGGAGCCAAGGTGGACCCACGAGATTGGTCTGCAGCCCTGGACATGCGGCTCCTGCCCATGCAACGAGGCCCCTGCTCCCACTGCTCCATGAGCAGCCAAGGAGGGGAAAGAGATGAAACCGTAAATGAAGACCAGGGGTGTATTTTGACAGGCTTTGTGCACCAGACAGGGTGAATGGGGGAAACATCTCTAATCTTGTTCTAATGCATTTTCTTTAACCTTCCAGGGCTAAGGAAAGATGTTGTTATAGAATTAAAGCCAGAATCCCAGAATGTAAAATCAGATCATCAGGACGCCCTGGTGGCCCAGCCTCTCCATCTTGGAATAGTCCTGGGGAGAAATTCCTTCGAGTTGTTTGTTTATTCTAGATCTTTCTTTCCTCTGAACACCCGCTGCCCGTTGTCTCTGCCTCCCCCTCCCCTTCTGAGGCTGTTGTCATTTGTGTTCTGACCTTATTCCCCTAGCAGAGGGGAGGGGAGGGGAGGGGAGAGCAGGGGTGTGCCCACCTGGTTCACGGACACCTGAGGTCGTCGGTGAGGGGCTGAAGCCCTGAGGTGGCAGGAGGCACGAGTCGTTGCCAGGGCGTGACCTGGAGGGGCTGGCGGATGACTGTGGGTGTTGGGTCATTGCTACTGTGTCCCCTTCTCCTGGCTTGCCAGGTTGGCATCCGTTGTCACGGCATAATTATCTCCAGCGGCCTCCTTACTTGCAAAGTGTCCTGGATAGGACAAGAGAGTATGGTCATCCTACTCACTGAAGCAGGCAGCAAAGTGGTTGGTTTGAGCATCATGAAAAAGGGAGGTGTAAAGCTGTTAATTTCCAGGCACCGTCCCCTCAACAATTTTGTCAAAGGAAGGGGCTTATTCCAGACCCTCTTGAAACTACATAGATTGCCGCTTCCGCCTGTGCACTTCAGGACTGGCCGGGGCACGTCAGGGCACCTCACTAGGGGTGCGAGGCTCTTGGCCCTCGGGGCCAGCCCCGGTATCCAGCGTTGTCACCATCTTGCGCAGTGGAGGACGGCGGCTTTCCGTTCCGTTCCGTGCTTTCTAAGACAAACGCTCTTCGCTGTTGCAGCCTGGTACGTTTGTCAGCTCGTGATGTTTGGAAGAAGCCAGGAAGTACCAGGGTTAGCGGTGACAGCACCAAAAGAGGCTGAAGGAACTCAGCTGAGAAGGGGCGGCTGTCTGGCCGCAGCCTCCCGGGGAGGCTTCCCGAGTCAGAGCAGGGCCAGGCTGGGGCCCCTTCTGCAGAGACGCTGCTCAAAGCACCGCAGTTCTCCACGAGAAAGGGGAGTGCAAGAGCCCTTGAGGCCGCAGCGACTGGAGCGGAGGGCCCTGGCTGTGGGGTCCCTGCTGGTGGCCGTGGGGTGGGGTCCCAGCACGCAGCGGCGCCAGGTCAAGCAGGTGCGGGGCCTTTGCTCTTCCGGCCGCGCGCTGGTCCTCGCAGTGGGCAGCGCCCACGCTCTCCCATGGTCACGCTCCGATCACCCCCTCACACCAGGCCCCCGGGAAGGATTCGGCCTGCGACCCTTCATCCAGAGGCAGCTCTACCTTCTTCCTCCTCCAAGGCAAGGCGCCTTCCCCAAGGCTCTGGGCTGGCTGGCTTCACTTCTTGGCGACTAACCAAGGACTCTGGCCCTTGAGGAGGTGCAGAGAAGGCGGCATTGAGAAGGCTGGTGACTGGCACATCCTGGGCACCGCCCAGGGTCAGGAGGGCCCGCAGCCCCAGTGCCACCTGCCAGACCCTCAGCCCCACACAGTGTGGGGGTGGCCTCTCCACCCCCTTCTTCCACCACGACCTCACCTGTCCTACCCTGGTCTGAGAAGTGAGCCTGCTGCAGGCTCATGCTCTCTGGAAGATTCTATGAGGGAAAGGAGGGTGAGCCCAGGGCCAGCTCCTCCCTCTGCGCTTTGTAATCCCTTCCCAAGGCTATTCATTCTGGCCTCCCCGACTACCACAGTGACCTCTGTCCTCAGTGTCCCCGAGCCCTGGCTGGCTAGCTGTGCCCCTCATTTAGCATACTGGTCCCTGCATTGCCAGGCAGCTCCTGGAGGGCAGGGGTGGGCTTTATGGTCCTAGTGTCCCCTCCTCCCCTTCCCACTGCCTGGTGGGAAGCACAGTGCCTGCACACAGTTGGTGCCTAATAGAGCTGGCTGTTAACTCAGCGGGTCATGGATGTGCAGGAGCTGGGTCCCTTGGGAGCCTATGAATGCGAAGGACCCTGCCCTCTAAGAGTTCACTGTCTAATATGCAAGAGCTTCTTCCCCCACTGTCATAGGTGGAAGAGGAAAGGACACTGAGTTCCAGGTAGTTGCAAGGAGGGAGAGACTCATCCAACCGATGAACCCATGGCGGCTTCCCAGGGCCATGGTGTCTGAGCTGGGCTTGAAAGGAGGGCAGAGTGCTGGCAGGTGAGAAAGAGTGGCATTCCCGGCAAATGCGTGGAGGGGTAAGCACAGGGCCAGGGAGCTTGGACCCTGGAAAGCAGGCAGCTTCCTGGGGAGGGGCCTGAGGGTTAGGAGGGCTGCATCCCTCTACCTCCACCTGGCAGGTGCCTGGCTGAGACAGAGCTCTTCTAGGAACAGAGAGTCACTTTCATGTGTGTTGCATCGAGTTCTGCCTGAGCGAAGTCTCAGCTCCCTCCCCTGTGCCACCCTCCACAGTGAGAAGAGCTCCCTGCTTCAAGGAAACCGCGAAAGCTCTGCTCCTTTGAGACGCCAGCAGAGGTCCCCCCTTGCTCCCCTTCTCTGCTCTCCAGCCTGGCATGGTGTTCTTTTTCTGAATCACTCGCCAGGAGCCTGCCCTTCTCTTCTTTGTAAATGATGTGTAGTCTTAGGTGCCTGCCATCTCAAGTTGCCTGAAAGTGTGTCCAAGTCCGGGGCACGGGGGGAGAGAGGGGCTGTTGGAGTGTGTTGGGAGGGACATGGAAGGCCTGGGGGCAGGGGAGGTGGGCAAGGTTTACCACGCCAGCACAGTGTCCCCAAAGGCTCCCCTGCGTGCCAGGTGGTCAGAGCTATATAGCTCACTCTCTGATTTGTTCTCCATGTAGGCAACGTGAGAAACAACCCCTGTGGCCATTCTTGCCCTAAGGAAAGCTGACCTTGCTCACCCTGCGCCCATTGGACTTTGTTACTCAGGGTTGCAAAGCACACGCATGCGCACACAGTTTTGCAATACCAACGCCATGCATGATACTGCCACAGCCGAATAACTCTAGGCGGCGGGGGTGCAGGGGGGCTCGGAAGGCTCCAGTGTCAGCAATGCTCCCAGGAGCTGACCTGCCTGTGGACTCAGAGGGCTTCAGGGTGTCAGAGCTGGAGGGGCCTATGGGGGTCACCCCTAGTCTAACTTCCTTATTTGATGCTTGGGGAACCTGAGACCTGGAGTAAGTTGGCCAAGGCCAGATGGCTAGTGAACAGTAGAGAAAGAGCTAGAAGCCCAGTCTCCAGACTTGCTGGCCAGTGCCCTACTCTTCTTAGGGCTAACGCTAACCCTTCCCAGCCCTGGCCCATCACATTCTGCCAGGTGAGGGCAGGGCTCTGGGCAGGGAGGCAAACACAGGGCATGTGCGGGAGGTGACATCTCTTCTCTCAGCAAAGTGGGGTTTCCTTTGGCCCATGTGACAATGCCACATGAGTCACCAGCCTTGGGAAGAGTCATTATTCAGGCCTAGGTGAACCTGTCACACTGTCACCCACAGGGACACTGGGTCAGTCTTTGCATGTCTCCAGGTCGACAACGCTGGGCAACCATGTGTTCCCCTGTGCCAGGGCGCAGAGCAGCAGGCGCTGGGAGGGAAGAACAAGCCACAGCAGACCCAGCGCCTGACATTTACAAAGAACTCTCACCAACATGCCTGTGGTCTGCCTGCCCCGTGGGAAGTTCTGGGTGCGTCTCCGGCTCCCTGGGCAGGCAGGTCTCACCAGGAGGGGCTGCAAGTCCCCAGGAATGGGGAGAGCATCTTTAGCCTCTGGGTGAGCCCTTGGTGTGGCCTTTCCCTGGTCCCTCCTGCAGTGCACCTGCGTCTGCCAGTCCAGAGTGATGACTCCATCTTGCCTCGTCCTCCTGGTCTCCGGGTGCCAGTATTGCTGCCCGGCTACTCTGCAAACCTCCTGACCACTTGCCTGCCCACTCCTCCCCTCCCGCACTGCGTTTGTCACACAGTTAAGATTCAAGAGGAGAGGCCAGGGGGCAGGAGGCCCTGAAGTCAGGAGCCTGGGGTATGTGGGCAGCCCTGTGACAGGGAGGGGTCCTGGCAGAGGGATAAGGAGGCGCCAGTCACGTGGGGAGGCAATGTGTTTACACACGAGGCTAAACCGCAGTGGGCTGCGACCTCCTGGGCAGGGCAGTGTGGGCCCTGAAACTGGGCTGGTCGTTCCTTTTTTCTGCAACCGCCAGGCGGCTTAGAGCAACAAGTGTGGCCTCAGCAAGGAGAGGACCTTCCTGCCCACTGGGGCGCCCCTGCTAGCGCCATCTCCTCTATCCTTGTTTTTTATCTTGACTCTGACTTTTAAACTTCTCTTTATACATATTTCTATTTTACTGTATATATGTGTGCAAGTGACTTGGAATCCTTTGGGCGCCAGCTGAAGTGTGATGAGTACATGAATAAGCCCAGGACTGAAAAAAAGAGAAGAGGTTTCTCCCCATTGCCCAGGGTGTTTGGCTACCACAGAGTCCTAGTTTCTGGGGACTCCAGCCAATCAATGTCCTGTGGATTCTGAGCTCATCGGTAAACTCCGATCGCTCCAGCCTGGGCCTGGAAGGGAACCAGGCGGTGGGTTTACAAGAACCAGGTTACACTTGCTCTGACTTCTCCGGACCTCACCTGAGGCCTGAGGAGGGTGGCACTGGAGATGGTGTCACCTGCAGAATTAGGGTGACAGTAAATTCCAAAAAGCAGAGGATATGGGCAGGGCAGCATTATGACTTTCAGTGGCCTTGGGTATTTTTACCTTGGTGGGTTCCTTCCTCCATAAAAAAAACACAAAAAATTATATTTTACGACTGCACCGGTAGAAAGATGAAAATAATCCTGGCCGGATTCGTTGTTATATATTCACTTTTTTCTTCTGAATTTAAGAAAAGCAAAAATTCAAGTATTTTCGTGGCACCTAAAAGTACCCTGCGGCCACCATGCCTGAGGGAGGAGGAGGCCCTGGGCAGGATCGTAGGAATCTGGCCCAGGGCAAGAAGTGACCCTGGGCTCGGGATTACTTGGCAAGTGCTACATCCTGGAACGGCTGCTCCTTCTGCCTCGTGGGATGGGGGCAGATAAGCTGCATTCCCATCCACAGAGGTCAACGTTTGTCCAGCTGTTGCCCAGAGCCAAGGGAGACAAGACTCAGAGTCCAATTTCCAACATAACTGAATGGACGCTTAGAATGTCAGCCTAGTCTGCCGTGGGCGGCACGTGGGTCCAGCAACATCAGAGCTTGGGAGTGTGACCTCCTCCCCACACGGGGCAGGGGCGTCAAGAGTGTGAAGTCCACCTATTAGAGTTTGTGTGGCTGCATGTGGCATCATCTGAGTTTCACTTTCCCTTTGTGCCGTCTATGAAGAAAGGACGGATAAAGGGAATGTAGAATGGGAGCATGACGGTGGTGTGTGTGTGTGTGTGTGGGGGTGTGTGTTTAAACACCTGGAGTCGTTTGTTCCTTTCAAGCCCTTTTGAAGCACCCCGGTCTATGTTGTACAAGAGCCAACAGTAAACCTGTCCACTGCACCACAGGTAATACTCACCTACCTAGCCATTAAAATCTGGTTCCTGGTGCTTTCCTAAGCGGGGCATTATGAATGGAAAGCAATACAGCCTATTTCTTAAAAAAATAAAAGCAACTTCAGGTGGGCCCAGTCTGGCCCAGATGGGTGCGTGATCCCACGTGTTCTTTGTGGGGTGGAGTGGCCGGCAAGGCAGAGCTCCTGCCGCTGCTAGTTGCCAGTGGACCCCCAAGTTCAGGTCAAGTGAGCAGCTGGGAGCACAATGGCTGGTACGAGTGACTGCAGCTCAAAAGGGGAAAACCAAACCAAATCAAAACAAGCAAAAAGCCCCACCTCAAGCCAAAAGCAATAGCAAATGGCCCCTTTCTAATCCTGGTGGCCCTCAGCACAACTGAGCCTCCAATGCTCAAGCAGCAAGCTCTGCGATAAACTCGGGACGTGTGACAATAGACATTGCTTAATAGAGCCCTCTCCTTCCCGCTGCTGGACTTCGCCTTTCAAACATTACTCCAAACTTCCGAGGACCCCTACTTTTGGGGACTTCTTGATTTCACAAGAAAGAATGCATTTAATTTAACGATTGATTAATCAGGATCATGAATTGCCATGGTTCATTTTTTTTTTTTAATAATGAAATTCCATAAGGGTTTAAAATACTCTTGGACACACCTAGCTTGGCAAACATCAGGGACACTCACGTTTGTGTGAATACACTCGAAAGCTAGCCGGCACCTCAGTGCCGGGCTGGCTCCCTTTGGCACCGGACACAATAATTTATTAAGCTTCAATACTTAATAAGTGTGCACAAATATCATGCAAACATTACGCCCATACTCACAAACAAAAAGTGTATTAGAAACATAGTCTTATACAAAACATCTTGTAAACAATAAGGGAAGGGTTTGATGTTTTCTGTACAAAATATGCAGGTTTTTCTTTTTCTTTTTTTAATAATCTGTAAGATGCATCATACTTCTGGCATTTTCAAAAAGTGAAAACTGTATAAAAATAAATATTCTATGTACAAACACACACACAGGCCAATCCAAGGTTAGAGGCATCACTGCAAAATAAAAACAAAAACAAAAAACAACGTTCGGTTAGTTTCTGTGGGTCTGCAGGTGTTTATTTCCCTTGTAGGAAAGGAGGTGAACCTTGTCTTGGGTTGGATGGGAGCTCTGGGTTGGGGACTGAGGGACCCATGTGCCCCCCAGGGGGAAGGAACTGGTGGCTACTGTAAGCCCCCTGAGGGTGGGAAACCCAGCGTTCACCTTCCCGTCAATCCCCACATGGCCTCTAGAGGGCACTCCCTCTCTCCACTGCCTTCGGAGGCCAGCTGTGCAATGACTGCCCTGTCCCAGATGGAACTGCAGGTGTGAATGAACAGTCCTGAGGCTCTCTGGCTCTCCAAGGCATGGAAGCTCTTGAGAGTGGCTGTTCTTCCCCTGCTAAGCCCACCCGTTTCTATCTCCTAACCATCAGCAGCAATCTTGAAGGAGAAAACCTTGTTCTTAGGGGGCGAGGGGTCTGGGATCTCACTGGACACACCTCAGCCCTGCTTTTGTGGTGCTGTAACTAGGTCTAGGTGGAGCTTTGCAAAGGGATGAGGCTGGCTTGGGGGGAGGGCAGATCATGGGGAGTGAGCTCTCCTGAGAGCTGAGCTTTCCTTTCTTAGTTAGTGGGCTCTTTAGGTACCAGGCAAGCAGGTATTCAACCGAGGGCCTGGCTAGGTTTCACTGGTTTTACCCAGTCCTGTGAATCATTGAGATTTTGGGCATCTTAGCATGGGGGAGCTTATTCATCGCATTGTAAGCGTGACTTTGCTGTCCCTGGAACAGGCCTGGATTGGCTAAGCACAGACTCTTGAGCAGATTGGGGTCCCCAACCCTTTGATGAGGACGAACCAACACCCTGAGCCCTGGAGGGCTGGTGAGAACAGCTTGTATGGGAGGCAAGGTGGGAGGGCAGGCCTGGGGCAGCACGGCAGCCGTCCCCTCTGCTGGGAGCCAAGAGGGCTTCTGGATTGGCAAGCCGATGGCCCTGGTCAGCCTGGGGAGCCCTGCACCTTGGGGACCCGCAGTTGGATGGGCACAACCCTGTGGCATCAGACTGCTTGAATGGTGGCAAATGCCAAGGCACCGTGAATAAGTGGAAACTCACTGTTGGACGGAACCCTGGGGACCCAGGCGAGACTGGGCTGCAGGTCACGTGTGTGGAAGCACCAGGCTCTGACTGGTTAAGTTCAAGGGGAAGGGTGGGTGGTGAGCAGGGCAGTCCCTAGGAGGAGGCATAGAAGCTGTGGAGTTTAGAGTTTAAGTGACTTAGATGTCCTCCACCTGGATAAATGCCATCATATGGCCTGAATGACCTCATATGAACACTGTGAGAGTCGCTGATTGATAACTAATTTAAAAACACGGTCTGGAAGTCCTTGGAGGAGAGGCACTATATAAATTGGCCACATAGGCATAAAGATGTCACCTTTGTGGCTACATAGAAATTCCATATACTGGGGTGTGCTGATGCCTTAAGAAGCAGTTTTAAATGTTTTCTAAGTGTGTGCAGTGCATGGGATGTTTAATGAGCACCCTGCCTTTGAGATAGCCTTTTTCGACCCTTGTCTTGCTGCCTCATCTGTAGAAAGGCAGAATGCAAACTGTCCGATCTTTACTGCTCCGTTTAGAGTGGAGCCCCACTGCCAACGGCCGGGACACCCTACCTTGTTCCAGCAGCCCTGGACTGGTAAGCCGTCTTCGCCCTGCAATGAGGAAGGAAGGCAGAGGGCTCAGACGCTTTGTGACGGTCCACCAAGCAGGCAGGGCAGGGGTAACAAGGGCCACAAACATTTTAGCAGCTGATCAGGCCACACCCGTCCCCCCAGGTCTTGTTGATTTCTCTTTTCTTCTCCAGTTCAGAACTTCAGAAGTGGGTGGGAAACAAACCCGGCTGTTTCCCCATTGGCTAAGGTCACACGTAGCTGCAAAGCCAGGAGGGGCTGTCCTAGCCTGTGGACTCGGCCAGCAGAGACGTGGTTGAGTGCCAGGAGAGAACAGTCTCTGCTCTAGCTCTGCGAAGTGCTGGATGTTCACGGGCAAGTCATTCTGCGCCTGGGGGCCTCAGTTTCCTCCTTTGTAAAACCTGGGCAAGGGCAGTTGCTTAAAGTGACCTCTATGGATCCTCCGGCCCTCCCACTCTCTTCTTTGTCTCTAAGCAGTGAGAGGAGGACATCCAGATGGTTCCTCCAAGGTGATCAGTACTAGGGGATTGGGGGGCGAGGGGCGCAAAGGAACAGCCAACCTCATGGGCACAGCCCCAAGATGCCTTCAGCAAGAAGACGTGGGTTTCTGGCACAGTCTCATCCACTGCCAGGAATTTGGGGGTGAAGAGCGGTATCAGGGCAGGAACCAACTCTACACTGTTTGTCTCTTTTGTCGGTGGCAGCCACGGAGCACCCTTAGCCCAGGACGTTCTGCCCACAGTGATGGAAACCTTCCTGAGTCTTCTCTGGCCCTAATATCCTGGCCTCTCTGGCATACCCTGGAGGGAATCTAGAAATTTAGGGACAAGATGAGGAGGGCAAGGCTGAACCAAGGGGAAAGATGTGGCTCTTCATCCGAGTCTACTAGAAAGGCAGCCCAGATTCTAGAATTCCAGGCTCCAGGGCAGAGAGAGAGGTGGACACCGGGTTTTAGGAGAGTGCAGCGAATGCTTGGTCTGAGGGAGGTGGTTGAATGGGAGTCCTCTGTGCCCTGATCGATCGACTTCACCCACCCACCTCCGCCGGGCGCCTAAACCTCTCGTCCCCTGGTATCCTGCAGCTACGGGCCTCAACATGGAGGCCCGAGGAAGCCTGGTTATCTTGTGCTAAAAATCATCACGGATCTTTGGCTCCCCCTGCCCCCCGGCAAGTCCACACTAACACAGCGCAGGAGGCAGATTGAGAAACAACAAAGGGAAGATCTGAACACACCCACAGCAAAATTAACAGACAAACGGCACATGGATAGGGGATGTGATTGGAGAAAATGGCATTTTGCCTGGAGGGTCAGATAAGGATGACTTTCATTTTCCCCTCTGGGCCGGGGAGGGGACCGCAGGGGGAGGTGGTGCACTCCATGCTTCGGGACGACCCTCTGCCCCCTTGCCCAGCCCGGTGGTGCGGCACACTTCACACGGACTCTGGAAGGGAGAGGAGCCCCGCGGGCCGGAGCGGCATTCCCATTGGCACGTGGGTGGTGGCGTCCGGGCGGTGGAGGGCGGGCAGGCGGAGGACGGGAAGTGATGCATGGGGAGGAGCGGGGAGGCCAAGGCTGCTGCCGGCAGAGCTTTTCAGATGGTGGGAGGGGATGGAGGCCGAGGGAGGACCTGGCCGGTGATTAATGGAGGTGCTTTGAAGGGACCAGGAAATTCCAGTCGAGAAAGGCGGCTGGGCATGCTGCGTGCACGGGCTCAACAGGCAGGACCAGCGGGGGACAGGAAGCTGCCACTCGGCCTGCGTGGCCTGTGCCCTCCTTTCGTTGCATATGCTCGTCCTAAAATGTCCCCAGTGCCCTTAGAGGGGCTCCTGGGCCGCCTCTCAGGCTCACACAGCGTATTTTCTTATACTTTTTTCTCTTCTATTTGAAGAGAGCTCCTGTGTGACCCCAGAGTGGGGACGTGAGGCTGGAAATTCTCATCTGGCTGTTACTGCCATGAAAGTGGCTCCGAGCTCCAAACCTACCGGGGAGGTTTAGGCAGTAACCCCTCCAGCCAATCACCTTCGAATGAAGCATCATCTTCTGCTTCTTTTGCAGTAAGTTAAGAGGATTGGCGTGGTGGCTAGGATGTCCCCACCTAGAGAGGGACTACCTGGGTGGTAATAAACTGCTACCACTTAGCCTGGGGCGTGCTTGGAAGAGCAGTCCTTAGCCGCCTCCCTGCCTCCTCCTCAGCTATGTTCTCGACCATTCCATCTCTCCCAGACTCTTTGGTGGTGAGCCATCTGACCACGAAAGAAAGGGACATCGAGGGAGGGTCTTATAACATCTTCTGGGGTTTAAGCAAAAAGGACAAACCCTTTAGGGCCTAAAAACCTAATCTCGGACCATCCCCTAGTTCTGAGGGTGTCCCTTGGGCAGCGACCCAAGACTCAGCCTGGAAGAACCTCCACGTGGGTTCTAGAACTTCTCAGTCTACCTTATATCTATGAGCATGCCCATCTGTCCCCTGCCACATCATGAGGTGCTAGAAGGGCTAGGGGTTTGGGGCTGTCTCAGGCATCTCATTCAACTGTTTTGCTAGGTGTTCAGCCAGTGCACTCTGAACTAACTGCACTGTATGGAGGAAAAGAAGTCACAGCTCTAAGAACCTGTCCAGAGAATCCCCTTTCCTAGTTTGACGTCCGGTGGCAGATTTGTTTAGAAGCCGTTTGGAAATGAGTATCAGACGCAGCCAAAGCCAACTTCAGGGTGGGAGGGACGGCTCACCTTAAGGTGATGTGCTTTAGAAGTAGCTGCAGCAAGAAGCCAAGAAAACATCCTGACAAACTCTGCATGCAAGAGGGCGGCATGGCCGGGAGCCCCCCAGAGCACATGCCAGAGCAAGGTGACCCTTGGTGTTTACAGAGTGGAGAAGCAGGAAGTAGAGACAGGGGAGCAGAAGGAGCGTGGGGGGCGGCTGGGGAGGCAGCAGGCACGAACCACACACGTGGGGAAGCCCAAATCGGCCATGCAGGCAAGGGAGGGCGATGCCATACCAATGGGCACGGGGCATCCAGTCCGTCCAGCCCTGGTAACCCCGGCTCCCCTTTCTCTCCTTTAAAACCTCGGTGTCCCTGTTCACAAAACCAACCACGATGATTATTTAGGTCAAGGCTGGCCAGCTCCGACCAAGGAGTGGAGAGGCCCAGTCCTACCCTGGCCAGGATGCAGGACCCTCGAGGCATCTGCAAACAGGGGCTAATCCCAGTGGACTACCCCATCTCCCAAATTCAGCATTTGTGCTCTCTTTGTGCTCCGGAGAATTCGGCTCTGGAGCACGTACCACCAGCCCCCTCTCCACCCTTGGAGCAAACACAGATAAACTGCAACATCAGTGCATCACAGTTTTCAGAGCCTTCACGTGGATTGAAAAGGCACTGAAGAAGCCTGGCAGATGTGCCCCAAATCACGAATTGCTGGCTCATCTGGGACGGCTTTCTGGGGGGCATCTGTGCACCGATTCTGGTCTGCAGCTTTAGAGGTTTTAGCTGGATGGCTGGGGAGTGCTGGGAGGCTGCGTATTAGAAGCCTCTCATCTGGCCTTGCTCTGCCCGGTTTTGAGCATCAGCGGCCCCCAGGAGACGCCACCTCTAGTGTCCCGCATCCTGACCAAGTAAGAATTCCAACTGCTTGAACTGCTGGCCCACAGAGGTGGCCACGAAACGAAGAAGGCAAATCCGTGGCTCACAAATGCTACACAGCCTTCCAAAGCCACCTTGGGGCCTAGAGCCCAGGCCCTCTCCGAAAATCCCATTCCTCGTAGTTCCCACACATCAGTTGTTCTGCATCTTCAAAGGAAAGGGATTCAAAGGAAGGGATTTAGCCAGAATTACTTGCAGCTGTGGTTTTGGGGCAAAACCAACAGCAGGCAGAATTTCACCGGTCAAATGAACGGGTAGATTTTGGTAGCATCAGTTAGTCATTTGGTTCTCATCTCAGCTGATCTGCCTTCTTTGTTTCCAACTTGCAAACCTCAAGGAAACAAACCAGAAGGATGCGAGTGATAAACAAAAACATACCAACGGGCAGGGGGCATCTAATCCAGGCGCTCCTTGGTCTCCCTTATCCCCTTTAGGCCCTCTAGCGCCTTTCTTCCCCCTCTCCCCCTGTAAATAACGGTTTAGTCCGAGAGAAAAAACAACATCAAAACGTTAGGATCATTCATGTGTTAAGGTTAGAGACAGAAAAAGAAAACTCAAGAGGGGAAAACAGATTCTCTTAAGCAGGATACTCTCCCCAGTGTGATTTGGGGTCGATACCCACCTCCCCCTCTGAGCACCTGAGAATTTGGCTGAGGTGGGTGGGAGGGGCAGGGGAGGAAAGCGGGGCCAGGGCGCAGCAGGGCTCAGGGCTGGAGGTGGAGGGACGGGCAGAGTGAAGATGCTGTTGGCTGGTTTTGCGAACACGAAGCCCACGTGGGACTGTGCTGAACACACTGGCTGGGGAGCAACTGCCTTCTCTTCGAAGGTCTATATTCGAAAGGCTTTGGACTGCAAGGCTTTTGTCCCAATTGTTTGCCGCCCCTTTGCCATTCTATTAGGAGGCAAGGTGATTTTATTTAGAGCCCTGGGATGTGTGACTGTGCGTGTGCGTGTGCACACAGCACGTCTGATCGTATGCATGTACATGCTTGTGCGTGTGTGTATGTATGTGCATGTGTGTACATGCATGACTGTGTGGGCATATGTCCACATGCACGTGCCTGTATGTGTGTGTGCACATGTGGCGCCTGGTTTGAGAACTCAGTCCTCCCATTCTTAGTGTGTCTGGCTCATCCTGGTCTGAAGTCATAGACAGCGACTTGTTTATGGACATGCTGGTTCGGGAAATGCATTTGTTTCTGACCAAGCTTCTTCAGTAAATATCATTTTTCTAAGTTGCATCCTGTTTCGTATGTGTCAGAGTCTGTTTAAAGAAGGGCTGTGGGGAATTCTTTGTAAAAGTGAAGCTTCACCTCTGTGATGAATGTGAATTTGCAATTTCATATGTGTGTTTCCTTAAAAGAGGGTCAAATGTGCCCTTAGGGAGTCTTCCTGGGAGCTTTCCTCTATGCAAGGCTGATAATCTAAAGCTCGGGTACTGCCACGGTGTCACTCCAGGGTGACAAGACCCTGAAGGCTGGGCAGCATATTGGTCAGAACAAAGGCCTGGAGTCAGAGCTGGTTCTGCCAATTATTAGCAGTGTGACTTTGGGAAGCTACTTAACCTCTCTGAGCCTCAGTTTCTTCACCTGTAAAATGGGTACAGTAACAGCTGCCTCAAAAACTTGTTGTGAGGTCTTTGTGCACGTTAAATGCACAGAGTATGTGCTCAGTAAAAGGTAGCTGCTTCATAATGATAATACTAATGATTATTATTTCTTGTTAGCCAGTATAGCAGTCAAAGCCACCGCCAGAGGGAGGTCTTGGGGTCAGAGGTCTCGCCTCATGTAGTGTTCCTGCAGTACAAGTTCATCAGAGGAAGGCAGATGAGTTAGGACAGTTTTGATGTTTCCCTGGATCTTTGGAAATCACTCAAATTTCTTGACTCCAGAGGTTGCCTGAAATTGCATTCTTCTAAATGAATTTTCTAAAATGCAAATCCTCACTTAGAAAATGACATGTGTTTAAGAAGAAACAGGTATGTGCTTATTACGTGTAATCCCATTGGCTTGAAGATATGTCTGCCAACAAGAACATCGTGGCGTGAACAATCCCCGAACGGAGGACAAGCAAACCCGCCAGCTCTCTGGCTGGGGATGCCTCCTGGCACACTTTCTCAGGAGCGTGGCCCCTCATTCTCTGGGGCGTGAGCACAGCTTCCTAATGGCTAAGGTGGGAAAGCTGCTGACAGTGAGTGGCTCCAGGTCCCCATGATTTGCCCCAGGTAACAGAGAGTTGTGTGTTTCACGAGGGTATCTTGCACCATTATGGGGCTCCGTGTTCCAAGGGCCTGGGCAATCGCCCCGATAAGGTGGCCTTTGAAGATGTTAGAGCAGTAGCTTCCCCTGCACCCTGCCTGCCTCCCGCCCCACAGTGGCACGAAACAGGCCCTGGCAAAGAGAGAGTTCTAGCTCATGAGGGGAAAGGGACAAATAAAGTCAAGGAGGAGCAGCTTCTTAGAAATATAAATAAGTGTATACAGGATGATTTAGAGAGAATAAATTGGAAGCTTTGGTGGGGGGGAGGGAAAGGATAAGGGATATGGGATTATTATCATGGGTGAACATATCTAGGGGGAGAAAGATGGAAGGAGGAAAGGAAGGAAGAGGCAGGCCCAGGCCAAAAGAGCAAGAGGAGGAGGGAGCGGTGAAGAGGCAGGATGGGCTCGGGGAGGCCAGACGCCCCCTCCCTGGGCGGGCAGCGCAAGGGCGCAGGCAGCCTCACTGCATGCAGGTAGACCTTCTCAGTTGGCCGGCTTGCGGGCAGCTCCACTGTAATCCCTGATTTTCCCAATGGCCAAATTGCTAGATTCACACCACCCTTTGTCCTTTGACTGGTTTCTTATCCTTAAAGGTGGTCACAGAGCCCTTAGTGATAAGGGCGGGACGTTTTTTTTTCCCCACTGGCATGTGTGTCCTTAGAAAGAACCCCTTTTGGGCTCTGGGATGGGGGAAAATAACGTCAAATGGTAGGAAGGGGAAATGGAGAAGAAATATTTTCCCACTGATTCCTGGGGCCTCAGTGGATCACTCAATGCTCTTGGTCCCTTGAGCATCCGAGCCACCAGCCCCCGCCTCCCTCCAGCTGTGACAGGGGTGTGTGGCCGCCCAAAGCACACTGTCACCGCCTTTGGAAGGACTGACTTTGAATGCCTCCAAATGGCTCAGTGCCCCACTCAAGCCAAATGAAAAAGTCCTAAGAAATAGGCTTATAAATATTAATTGAATATTATAAAAGAAAACCAGAACACTTCAGAAATGAATTAGAAAGGAAGTTAGTATGGCAACTCAGAGGTGGAATGATCAAAGTTTTTGGGGGCCTGGATTCTTTGATGCTACACTGGGGAACATGCTTTCCGGTGTGGCTTCAGAGGCTGGCCACGTATCTGCAAGTAGGCCTGTTTATTCCAGTGGTTTCTGGACCTGGTGGTCTTCCTGTGGACGATCTGGTAGGAGTTGCTCTGTCTGCTATCTCTTGTTTCTAGAATTTGTGGGACAGATTGAGCTGCTTTGGACCAGCTGCCAGTGAAGAGTATTAAGGGGTACAGAAGTGCTCAGTAGATGCAGCTTAAATTGAAGAGGATGGAATTAATGGTGCCAGGTGTAAACACAGAGATTCTGGCCCTTTCTCTTCCTGAATGTGGTATCAGGTTCAAAGATCAGGGTTTTAGAAGACACCTGCTATGCCATTCACTCGTGGTGGGATGATTTCATCATCATTCTGGGCCTGGTTTCTCAATTTGTTCCCCTCGTTTCTCCTCTAAGAGCCTGGGAGTCTGACCTGCTAGCAGAAGTGCTTGGGCCTCTAGAAGCACACCGGGAGCACTGTGCAGCCACAGTGGATGAGACATTCTAGAAAGGAACCCACAGGTCATCTCTTGGTCAGATGTAGTTAGATCATCCCTGCTGAGCCCAGATGCCGAAGGCTGTGGCATGTATCATGCACCATCATGTGGCTGTGGGTGCCATGGACCTTCAGTGAGCGTGTCCTGGTGAAGGTGGCAGGAACCAGAGGGACAGAAAGGGGCTTAGGCAGGCACGCTTCATTTTGTAGTCCTGCCGTCTCTTTGCAAGAGAAATAGCAGCTATAATATATTTTTTAAAGGGTTGGCTGCTTACAACAGCTGTCCGCTTGTTCCTGGAACTGGAATTTACTTTCACTCTCACCAGCGGCCTCGAAGTCCTGGCAAAAGTAAGTTTCAGAAGGCAAGGACAAGGTAACGATGGATCTATTTAGGGGCCTGCTCTCAGGGCAACCCAGAGAGGGCTGGACACGTGGCTCCCGTTACTGGATGGCCAGGCTACGCTGATGGCTGCTGTGGGATTCAGTGTCCCCTAGTGATGCAGAAAAATCCACGCTTCCGTGGCAGGAGTAAGCCCAGACTCCCTGCGTTCCACGGATTCGGCCCCCGTAAAGCTTTTCAACTTAGGATGATTTATCAGGAAAAACTGTGTTTGCCCTGTTGAGTCGGGAATCCCCGTTTGATCATTCCACCCGTTACGAAGACATTAGTACCCAGAGCTGAGGAGCGCAGCTGACTCACCCGGTTTCCTTTGTCCCCGGGTGGTCCATGTAAACCCTGCAATAAATCAGAGAGACGAAGACATGCTAATGAGAAAACACAGGGTGGTCGTAGTGTCCTTCCTTCCGGGCTCATAAAGCTCTTTACCGATGCCTACTTTGTCAGAGACGGGCTTAATTATCCCCATTTTACAGAGCGGGGACAAGGATGCCAGTCACTCAAGGAACCTGACCTAGAGGCAAGTGATGAGTTATGGGCAAAGGCAAGGATGCAGTTTCTGGGGAAACTCATGCAGATGAGCGGTGGGTTCTGAGGAAACGGTCGGGGAGCAGAGGAGAGCACTCCTGGCTGTCCTGCCAGGTCTCTCTAGAAAAAGGACTCAGCAGCTCCTCAGAGCCTCTCTGCAAGGTGCAAACGGCTCCCAGCTAGGGGATGGGCCGTGGCAGAGGCGGGCCTGGACGCGCCTACTCAGCCAGCGCATGTGCAATCTTTGTGCGATGGGAGACGCACGTCCAGGCCCTCGTAGGCAGACGCCCAACTTTTACAACAAAGCAACATGGAAACATGCTGCGGGCGGAAAGCCAAGTCTCTTCAAGGCCAGCTTCCCTGGGAAGCTGCTCTGGTTGTGAAGCATCTCCTGTACCACCCAGGCCTGGATTTGCTTCTGCCCCTCCTCGCGGGCAGGGGCTGTGGCACATTCACCCGTGGGCCCCGCAGCATCCGACAAGAGGCTTACGGTGGGAGGGGCTTGGGACGTGTTGCTACATGGGGCAGATGGCCCCAGGACCTGGTCCCCAGCAGGGTGTTCTAGCCCATCACCAGTTGCCTCTTGGTAGCTTCCTCTGTTATCGACGGGAGAACTCTCCCTGGGGCCCAGAGTCTTGCTCCTGGCACTGGGTGTTCTGTGTGATGGTGTTTCTGGTGGGGACAGGGGTGGGTGGCGAGAAACCTCTGGTCCTGTGAGACTCACAGGAAGCCCAGCTGCTCCCGTTGGTCCTGTCATCCCAGGATCTCCTTTGCTGCCCTGAAATGGGAGAGAGAAATCCATGAATCCTCCCTGACATGGTAACAACCTTCCATCACCGTTTTCTATTTTGGTGGGAAACCCCTACAGCCCCCTCAAACAGCGCTCCGGGAACAAGTGCTGTGTGGAAGGGGTGAGGGGGCTGCAGGTTTGAACTCTGCCCTGGCAAGGCCCCTCACTCTCCCTCTAGCAGAGCTCCCCACAAGGCCCTCCGGAAGGACTGGGCAGCCTCTGGGCCCTGTCCGGCCTGTGGTGGGAGCAGGGGAGGAGGAGAAGGAGCAAGAAGGCAGGGGAGGGAAAGAGAGCTTTGATTTCTCCTCTGCAGCCTCAAGGGTCGCCCGTCACAGTAACCACGTGGCGGGTGATTTCAGGACGCCTACGCCCCTCTGCAGAGGCTCCCCATCGTCCCTGCCCCTACAGCAGGGCCAGCAAGGTGGGCAGGTAGAGGGGGAGAACCCAAAGAAGCCCACTCAGGGGACCTCCAAGCCCTGGGTGAGTGCACATGGGGGCTGGCAGGGAAGAGCCAATGGGGACAGACACAGCTATCCAGCCTCCGCTGAGCCAACGCCCTTCACCTGCACCCTCCCTGCATGTGCCCACTCCATTGGGGGGGGACCTGGAGCCCTGCAGGTCAAGTGACATGGCCAAGGTCACTGATAGTGGCTGTGGGAGCTGAGCCTAACGCTAGATCCTCTTGACTTCTTGATGTCCTCCAGGAATTTTCTAAACACCACCTGGTGCTCTGTTTTGTGCTGTTTCCCTAAATCGTTATGAAGTTTAGGTGTGTCTGGTGATAACTGTCTGGGGTCTTGCCAGACTGGACCCCTGACGGATACTAGGTGACCAGAAGCCAAGGTGGGGGACGCTCTCTGTCCCCTGCATCTCTCTAAGTCTTTGTCCACACAGAGCTACACAACCAGCCCTCACCCGCAGGCCAGCCCGGCTCCCCCAGGCTGCTTTGAGGATTACTTAGGAGAGAGATGGGTGGAGAAGGGGACAAGGGCTGAGGCCCCTGGGGCAGTTGTGGGGCTGGCAGGGTCCCAAGCCTGCCCTCCCTCCTGGCAGCCCAGGCTCTCGGCTCACCCTCTCGCCCTTTGGTCCCGCTGGGCCTGGAACTCCGATTGGTCCTGGAGTACCCTGGGGAGCGGAAAGAAAGCAGAGATGAGGGTTCCCACGCTGGGGCGCCCTGGGTGCCCGCCCGACACCTGCAGAGGAGCAAGGCCCAAGGCCCAGTTTTCAGGGTTGGCGAGGCCAGGCTTGTTCAGGGCGGCCATTCGGCTGGGCCGTGATCCTCTTTGGGTGTGGGGGCCTCGGAGAGAGCGCGTCTCCCCTGCCCCGGAGCCAGATTCGTGGGATGAAACCCTGTCTCGTCACAACCAGGCTTGCCAAGGCTGAAAACGGCGGGAGAACGGTTGCGTAGTTTGCTCCCGGAAGCACTTAGGAGGGAGTCGACCCGTCCCGAGGGCGGGGCTGGGGCCGGCGCCCCTTTGCTGTCGCAGCTCCACATGCAGCGGGAGGGTCTTCATGCCACAGAGACCCATGCGGGCGCACACACAGAGGCAGGCGTGAGAGGGTCCTTCAGCTGCGCCACCCACCCGCCCACCACAGACCCCCTTCATGGCCCTGTCCTCTGGCCGGGGCCCTCTCTCCCCTGGCCCTGGCCTGTGGAACAGGCTGAACTGGGCAGTGACTCCGGACGCCCCTGTCCGCAGGGACGCTGGCCTGGCGGGGAGGTGTGTCCTGAGCTGGCCCAGGGCTGCGGGAGCTGGGGGCGCTGGAGCACGGGGCACGGGGCGCAGACACAGCAGGGCTTGCCACCGCCCAAGCCAGCAGCTCCCCAGGCCCCGGCTCAGGGCCTGGCCAGACCAAGTGTCCGCGTCAGCCGAGGACCTGAGGATGCGGACTTGGGCTGCGGAGGTGTCTGGTGCCCTGAGTGTGGCTGTGAAAGGCGGGGCACGATTCGCAAAAAGGCAACATGATGCTTCTGTCCCTTTGGCAGCGGTGAGGGGAGGGGGAGGCTGTGGGCGCCCGTGGCAGGGGCACAGCAGAAAGTGAAAGGGGCCAGGTCAGGGGGAGGGGTCGGCACAGGCCTTGGTGCCAACCCGCTGCCTCCAGCCCTGCCACGAAGGCCCACAAACTCCTGGCGTTGCAGGTGCCCTGAGCCTCCACCTCCCACCTGCAGCACGAGTGTGAGCCCGACACCTGGAGCGTGCCCGGTAGATGTTAGTGTTGGCAGGGCAGGGTTCATTTTTTGCACAAACGTTTTCCCTTAAGGTCGTAATAATTGATTTTATGCAGAGAGTGAAGCCTCAGGTTCACGGGGACAGTATAGGAGTGGCTACCACTTCCCTGTCCAGTGTAAATGGAATAGCAGTTGAGAGGAACGTCTTGGAGTCTCTGATTCCAGCCAGAGGTCATCCCTCAGTCAGCCCTGACCTGCCACCTGCACAGGTGTGTGCCAGGTGAGGGGAAGAGGGGAGGAGGGCTTGTGGTGGAAAAACAAAGCCCTGATAAGGTGTGTAACAGCCTGTGATGTCCCCTGCTTCAACGTGAGGGGGGAGGGGTCTGGAGAGGTCTGTCACCTTGGGCCAGCCATGTCACCTCCACTTTTTAATGAGGGCACAGAATAGGCATTCACAAGATGGGGCTCTGATGGGGGTCACTCTCAGCCCTCCTACGTCCAAAGGCTTCTGTGGCATCAGCTGTGAGTCCCCCCAGGCCCTGGGAAGGCCCACTGTGGCTGTGCTTCAGTGCGTCCTTCTCCTGTCTGCGTGTCCTGCTCTGCACACATGAGCCCCTGCAACGTCCTGCCTCCCCCATGTCACTCCAGCCAGCTCATCAGAACTCTGTGTTCTGGGCAGGCCATGGCAGACGTGGCCCTGGAAGTGGCCTGCAGGGCTCCCCCTCCCTGGAGGGCTGGGCACACGTGTAGCTCTGGTTCTGACCCCAAGCAGCGACATCCAGCCTCAGCCCTCAACAGTCGTGCTCTCGACACCATGGGCAGGTGAGGGGCTTGGCCAGGTGCGCCACCCTTCTGATGACCTCATAGGTTGCTCAGGGAAGGACCACAAGGTGGACAGCAGGGACAGTCTCTCTGATCCTTCGTTTGTGTGTCACAAGCAGAAGGGCCAGATGCTTTCTATTCAAGAGCATACGATGACTACTTTCTGGAATCAGGAAGAATGGAGAAAGAGGGGCCCCCAGTGTCGCTCACTCGCCTGTAATAACCCCCTTGCCGGGTGGCGGGGCAGCTGTGGTGCCACAGGCAGTGGAAGGTGAGGTCACAAAGTGCCCACAGGACACCGGGCTGGGACTGGCCTCTGTGCTCCCACGTGCTCCACCTGCCCTCAGCCTTCCCTGCTGTCCCACCCAAATACCAAACCGGTGACCACACAGGACTAGGACACCCTCGTGGGCAGACAGGAGAGGGACAGAGTTCAGAGCATGGAGACAACACAGCATGACGGGCACATACAGACACTGTTGTGCTTGGCGGGGACAGTCATGGCCCACACCCAGGGCTGGGCACCCCAGCTGGACTCCGCATGCCTTCGGGATTAGGGCCGGTGCCGCTGGAGCAGCCTCCCGCCCCACACCTGGCAGATGTGAGCTCCCTGGACAGGGGAATGCAGGTCAAGGTCAAGGCCATCCTTGTTCAAGAGGCCTGAAAAAGCATTTTTCAACTGAGCATATGGGGTGGGGTGGGGTGGGGAACCTCCAGACCCCCAAGAACGGCCCCTCGACCGAATCCAAACTTCACAGGACAAACTCATTATTAAAAGGATTTGTTCCGTAATATCTGGATTCAGTTAAAAGGCCGCACG
Source organism: Microcebus murinus (assembly GCF_040939455.1). Taxonomy (NCBI): domain Eukaryota; kingdom Metazoa; phylum Chordata; class Mammalia; order Primates; family Cheirogaleidae; genus Microcebus; species Microcebus murinus. The sequence continues at coordinate 52,444,382 of NC_134117.1, read as the reverse complement.
CAGGGACCCAGAAGGCCACACGTGGCCCCGAGGTACCCCTCTGGCGTCGGTGGTGAGCCGAGGCATGACTCACCGGGAAACGAGGCCACAGCGGGACAGACAAGAGGGAGCACAGGCTGGGCGGGGGGCGGGTGAGGGGTGTTGACGTGACTCACCGGTGGCCCAGGCCTGCCGTCCAAACCTGAAGCTCCCTGCACGAAGGGCACAGTGTGACCAAAAGAAGGGGACGAGCGGGACGGGAGGGAGAAAAAGGGAACAATGGGGAGGGGAGAGGTGAGTAAAGCAGTGACTCTGGACAGACATAAACGCTGGTAATCAAACACAATGGGGGGATAAGCTTGGGACGACAGGGAGTGGTATTCACACGGAAACCAACAAAAACATGGAGACACTGAGTGCAGTGGCCGACTACCGAGCAGGCTGGGCAGGGGGCGGTGCTGGTGGCCACTCTGTCCCTACACAGCCCTGCGCCCCTCTCGCCTTTTGTCCCCTCTCAGAAACCTCCCTCCCGGGGGCTTCGGTGCTCTGGGGAAAGGGATGCAGAAAGGGTTTCCCGGGAAGATGTCTTGGAATCAGAGCTGCGCGCCCTTCCCAGGAGGGGTTCCCTGGGGGCCCAGGTGTGGGCGGCCCTCCCGGTCTCTTTCCGTCCCCGTTGAGACCAGGCCATCCTGCCCTCCCACCCCAAAGGGCACAGCCCTAGGCAACGGCACCTGGTCTTGAAACCTGGGCAGAACCTGGCCTACCTCTGCTTCAGCTGCGTGGGAGGGGTCAGCCCTCGAATGATATCACTAATGGTGCCGGACACTTCCCTGGCGTGTTATAGTCTGCAAAGCTCAGCCCAAACTCATAGGCTCAGTTCACTCATATGCTCCCAGGCAAGGGCTCTTGCATGGAAAAAGGCCTTGGAGGCAGCTGGCCGGGACAGAGGTCTCAGGCCATGTACCCCCTGGAGCGACCTGGCAGCATCGGGGGAGCTACTCAGACCCCCTTGCTCTCCGGCGCCCTCACACCTTGCTGTCCAGTGACGCGCATGGTGGCAGCAGAGCCCCAACGCTGGGTGACGAAACTGTCTCTGAAACCCACCCAGGGAAACTAGGGGGACATTTTTCTAATGATTCTAATATGACAAATCAGCGAGAAGGCAGTGGGGACACCTAGCCCAGTAAGGACCGAGTTCTTGACAGCTGTTTCCAGCTGACCCTCAGGATTTCCAGGGTTGGGGGCAGCCCCTGGAACAGGGGGGCAAGGAGTCGCTTCCTCCCGGGGAAAGGGTGTTGGGTAGGAGGACTCTGCAGGGACTGTTCTCAGTTTTAGGGCCACATGATACTGGGACTGAACTTGACCCGCCAGGCTAGAGAGCTGTGGTTTTCAACCCTGGCTGCATGTTCGAACCTCCTGGGGTGGTGTTAAATATATGGTTGCCTGGGCCCCAGCCCTTCCCAGTTGAGTCAGAGTCTCCCAGAGTGGGGCCGGGTCATGGTATGTCTGCAAAGCCCCCAGGTGATGCCAGTGTGCAGCCAGTGTTCAGAACCACTTCCGTAGGGCAAGGGGAGGGAACCCAGTAGGATACTCCTGAAAAACAGGCTGCTACTATGTGAATAAAACATCTGGTGAAGCCTGAAAACAGAACTTTAGCTACACAGCATTAAAACTAAGTTGTCTCGAGAGGTCTGGATCAGAAGGCACAAATTAGAGGCTTTCAGGCCATATGTGGGCCACTGACATATTCTGTATGGTCTGCAGTATTGAAAATCATTTTGATCTAATGTTAGAAAAGGAAGAGATTTCACATAAAACACCAGATGTTCAGCTTCCTTTGAAAAATTGGAAGATCTGGAAATACTGAACCCTCCTTCCTCCAAGGCAACGTCATCTGAGCTGAGAAAGGGCTGCTTCCCTTAAGAAGGGATACATGGGCTTTAGTGAACCATACTCCCCACCACTCCCTATTGTATCCCTCAAGCCCACGTTGGTTGCCCTCTAGGAATATGCTTGTTCTGTTGTTTCCTTAAGCAAGAAAAGGTATTTCTCTGCAGTCATGCCTCTATCAAAGTTTGGAAAATTAATGATAGACTAGATACTTTGTCTTCGATCTGGCACTTTCTTTGTTTATATTACCTGTTTGGTCTCTGTGCCATTTGCATGTCAACCCTGGCCTGAATTCTCCAATCTTCACTAGGGCTGTTGGGGCCGTGAATGTGGACAGAGAGAGATTTGTGGTCGTGTGGGGGCAGGAAGGCTTTTTCATAGTTAGAAGTACTTAATCATTCCGGGCACAACTTAAGACATGGGAAAATGTCTGCTAAAGTCATCAGTTTTCTGCAGTCTGTCAAGTGAATCAGCTTCTTAAATATTCCTACATCTGATGCACTAATGAGGGTGGAATCATCTCTTTTGCACTGGCTGCTTGGTTGCTGTGACTACATTAACCAGACCCTCAAGCCCTGCCAAGCAGGCGTGATTGGGCTTCCCGTTGTTCCCTGCTCTTCCCTGCTCCCTTCCCTTGTTCTCTGTTGCCCATTGTTCCCGGCTACCTAGGGTGGGAACTGGCCTTGAGCCCAGGACAGAGGAGGCCCGAGTGGCTGCAAAGAGCCCTTTAGCAAGGTCATGTCCTCCATGGAGGAGCAGCTGCCAGCCTGGCCACCAACTTCCTATGTGACCTCAAGTGACTCTCTTCTCTGAGACCATTGGTGAAAATGATGAGATGGATCCCTAATGTCCCTTCCAGCTCTTGGAAAGCAAACCAAAAGAGCATCCACCTCGGTAGGGCGTGGGGGTGTGGAGCCAGGCCCCAGGATGGGCGGTGGGATGTGCTCACCTGGACACAGGCGAGGCAGTGCAGAGGCCACCAGCCTGCTGGGGCCTAGAGCCAAGGGGCTCACCCAGCCCCACATCAGGAAGTGTGGGTGCTTCCTGAATAGCTGCCGCCTCTGACCGGGGCACTCCAGGCCTGAGCAGGCTGAGATCGGACACCTCCAGGAACCCTGGAGATGAGTGGCCTTAGCCTGCGGGGACCACAGAATCTGATTTTTTCCCTGCTTTCCTGCTTGGCCAGTGCGTAAGAGGAGAGAGCAGAACTTGTCTTGGGTTCATCTGGGCAGATAGGAGTGATGGAGAATACCCCAGTGTCCTGCTGCTCCCAAGCCCTCCCAGCTCGGCCCCCATCAGGGCATCAGGCTTTACTGCCCCGACTCAGGCCGTTCTCATGCCACTCCTGGCTCCCCTGCGGGGTGCCCTTTGGGGGTGGGGAGCCTGCCTTACTCAGCCTCGTGTTCCCCCGGCACCAAGGCAGGGCCTGGCCTGGAAGAGGGCCTCAGAAAGAGAGAGAATTAGAGCCTGAGGTCTTGCCCAGGTGGGAAAGCAAAACTGCAGGGAGCTCTGGAATGCACAGACTTTGGAACCGTGAGCTTTCCCGGGGCCTCTCCTGGGCCCGGCCTAGCACCCCCCGCCCGTTGGGACGCCCGCTGGGCTCCCCACCAGTCGTGCTGGGCTGGTACTCACAGGTAGTCCCAGGGGCCCTCGGTCTCCTTTTTCTCCTTGGACTCCCTTCTCTCCTTTCACTCCATCCAGCCCTGCTTCCCCCTGGAGGAAAGGGACACAGGACGAGATCACAGAAGAGCACGACCTGGACACACGTCCTTGCACTCTGGGGTCCTGCAGACTTGGGTGGGCTTTGTAGAGGAGGGAAGAGGTGGAGGTGGCTGGACCAGGGCTGGCAGGCAGGGGCCTCCAAGAGTCCCTGATTCCTTAGCCTGCCTCTATCTGCCTTGGTTAGTGTCCCTTGTGTCCCTGCAGTAACTGTGAAGCCCTATAGGGAAAAGGGACTGGTGAAGTGGCCACAAACCCACAGGCCAGTTCCGGGTCGAGCTTTGGCCTAGATGCCCATCTGCATGGCCGGGAGACTGGAGTCTTGTAGAAATTTGCTGGCAGGTGCCTGAAATGCCACCACCAGAGTTCTGAGGCTCACAACCTAGTCAGGAGAAGAAACTGCCCCTAAGTCCCCTGAAGAATACCAGGGCAGGTGGCAAGGGCAACTCTCATGCCAGCAGCCTCCAGCCGCCTTGCTCATTTGAAATGCTTGGGGGAAGATGGGGACAGCCCCAGCCCAGAGTCCAGTGGCCCTGGGGAGGGGCCCACGCTGTGTCGCTGTCTCTCTCCCACCTGTGCTCAGGTGACTGAAGGGTCTGGGTCAGGTTTGATGGGAAAAGGATTTCACTGTTTGCTGAGAGTCTAACCTGTCACTGTGGGGTCGACTGATGGGTGGGGAAATTCTGAATCCAAAGCACGCCAGGTGTCAAATGACGGATGTTAAAGGACACGTAGGACTCATTCTGCCCTGATTATGCCCCGCTGGCTGGAGTGTGGCATGATGCCATTTAGGGGAAGGAGTCAGCTGGGCCTCTGATGTGCTTTCCCTCTTTTCTGCCATCACTGATCCTCCCCCTCCCCACCTGTCACACGACCTCAACTTACCTTTGGTCCAGGAACACCTTGGAGCCCCTGCATTGGGGATCAAAACAAGGAGTGTTAGAACTGCATTTCTAGTTAACTTTCTGGTCCACAGGTTGGACCGCAGAAGAGCAAGGGCTTTGGGTGCAGGATGTGGTCTGGGGTCCCTGCACGTGAGAGGTAGAAGGGAATACAAATGGGGGTTCCGTGTGTGGGGCTTCCTGGGGTGCAGTCTGAGCCTGTCTTCCTTAGCCAGTGGCTGACCAAAAATCTCTCTGTGGCCCTACGGTTGACCCAGAGTCTCATGAAGGGAAGATTTAGAGGTAATTCAGCAAAAATTAAATTAATATATGCAAAGTGCTTAGAACAGTGTTTGGCACCTAGTTAAGTTTCAATAAATGTTGGCTACTGTCATTATTGCTACTACTACCAATGTCAATGTCTACCAATGACAACAGGTGACACAACAGTGCCTTGGGGACCATGAACCATGAAAGGCATGGTCTAGCATCTGTTGGCTCAGGGTGCCTGGTGACCTTAGATGCCATGCGGAGGGGACTCATGGTTACATTTCTGTAACCAAGGGAAGGCCGATCCTGTGGGGCTGCCTTTGAGCAGCCACTTTTTATTTCAGCGCCGCTCTTCTTGCCAGCTGGTTAGCAGGAAGGGGGAAGGGGAGGAGCAGATGTCTGATGGCAAAGGGTGAAGTAAATGTTGGGCAGAGCTTAGTGACAATGGCACCCTGGGGCTGCCATGCCAGTCAGCTGTTTCCAAGGGACCAAGCAAGGCCTGGGCTCCTCAGTGTCACTTGGATGATGCAATTTAACATGGGAGGGGAGGGGGGCAGGGAGGGGTTTGTGGACAAGAAAATCCCTCCCTGGGAGAAGGAGGTGAGAGTGACTAAGGCTGAGGTTGAGCCCAGTAATCACCAAGGGGAGAGGATGTTGGAGACCTGGCCACAGTGGACTGACCGCTGATAAACCCTCCAAACTTACCGGAGGTCCAGGAGGGCCCTCTGGCCCTGGTGGCCCAGGAACCTAGAAACCAAAGGGGAGTCCTGTTACATTTGAAGTAGCCCTCCTTCCTGACATAGCCCAGGGTCTAGCTGGGGACTGCAAGGCCAGGGGAGGGCAGGACTGCCCAGCAGAGGTTGTCTCTGCCCTACAAGGTTTAGAACAGGTGAGAAACTCATAGCCACCCACTGGCCTGCTCAATGTTGAAAACCAGAACACCAGGAAAAAACAAATCACCAGGAAAGGTCCCCCAAACACCTATTCTTCCAGATTTTCTTAAAAACAAACAAGCAAGCAAACTGGAAGTTCTAGCAGCACTAGGCTCTTGTTCATGTCTGCCAACAACTACCTGGAGTGGAATAAGACCCTTCCCTCAAGGTGGGGCATGAGATCTTCGGTTTACCCCAGTCCCCACTATTCCCTATTGTCTCTAACCCAGACCTTTTGCAGTCATTTGTTGCATGTCTGGCCCTTGTAGCATTTGAGTTTGAGACCCTGGCCTTAGAGGAGCAGAGAATGGTTATTTGGAATGGGGGAGAGGCTGAGATGTTTCTGGATCTTCTTCAAGTCCCCTGGTTTATAACAGACAGGATGGGGACTGCCAAGCTCGTTTCCATTGAGGAGCTCGTAGTAGAAGAGATTCTGACTGAACAGTGGAGATGGAGGGGCCCAGGGCTGTCCTCTCTGTGGGGGATGGTGCCCCTGGCAGAGTCTGTCTGATGGAGGCAGACGTCCGTTTGTCTACAGGCGGCCACTGCCTGCTCCTCTCTGAGCTGCCCAGCCCACCTCGGCTTCGGGGCTCTTCTCAGGTGCCTCGCTGGCCCAGGGGCAGAATCCTTTGGAATGTGGCCAGGGCAGCAGCTCCTCTGCCAGGCTCCCACCGAGGCAGTCCCCACACTGGGCAGGCAGGTGGACCCTAATGTCCCCTGGCCCTGTGGACTTTTCAGCTCCACGATCACCTCCTTGTAGAGAACATACTTTTAGGAAACTCTACTTTCTTTTAAAAAATTTACTGTTTTTTAATCTTATTATAAATAAGTGATCATGTATCTTGATCATGGTAGTGGTTAAACAGATCTATACATGTATTAAAATTCATATAATTGTACACACTCCCTAAGAAGTCAATTTTATCTGTATGATAATTTTAAAAATAAACATGTTTAAAATATTTAAACACTTTTTGCTGCATAAAATCTATTTGAACATACATATATATATATATATATATATATTTTTTTTTTTTTTTTCTTCCTGACACAGGGTCTTGCTCTGTTGCCTGGGCTAGAGTGCAATGGCACCATAATAGCTCACAGCAACCTCAAACTCCTGGGCTCAAGTGATCCTCCTGCCTCAGCCTCCCAAGTAGCTGAGTAGCTGGGACTACAGGCATGCGCCACCGCAGCTGGCTAATTCTTTTATTTTTTGTAGAGATGGGGTCTTACTCTGTTGCCCAGGCTGGTCTTGAACTCCTGAGCTCAGGCGATCCTCCTGCCTATACAAATGTATATATTTATGATATTATATATTATGACAGTATATATGATAATATATGTATATTATATATAATATACATAATATCACAAAATTTGGTTTTCTGCTATTTTTCACTTAGTATGAAACCAATTTTTATATGCTCCCCACAAGCCTCCCTGTGCTGGCAGTGTGCTGAGTGGAATGCAAATGAGTAATTATGTAGTCAGGGCTCAGCCCAGTGCTCGGCACAAGGACGGCTCTGAGACAAGGTGATTATTATTACTACTGATATTATTACCATAGATTATTTAATCTTTTCCTTCTTGTTAGAAATGTAGGATGTTTCCAATTTAAATACTTCTGGGAGGAACATTTTTGTGTATAATGGTTTTCCTGAATTCAGGACCATTTCTTTAGGACCCTATCCATTTCTTTTTTCTTTCTTTCTTTCTTTCTCTCTCTCTCTCTCTCTCTCTCTTTCTTTCTTTCTTTCTTTCTTTCTTTCTTTCTTTCTTTCTTTCTTTCTTTCTTTCTTTCTTTCTTTCTTTCTTTCTTTCTTTCTTTCTTTCTTTCTTTCTTTCTTTCTTTTTTGAGACAGAGTCTCACTCTGTTGCCCAGGCTAGAGTGCCGTGGTGTCAGCAACCTCAAACTCCTGGGCTCAAGTGATCCTCCTGCCTCAGTCTCCCAAGTAGCTGGGACTACAGACATGCGCCACCATGCCCGGCTAATTTTTTTTATTTTTAGTAGAGACAGGGTCTCACTCTTGCTCAGGCTGGTCTCGAACTCCTGGCCTCAAGCAATGCCCCCACCTCAGCCTCCCACAGTGCTAGGAGTACACGCCTGAGCCACTGTGCCCAGCCCTGGGGGGTTATCCATTTCTAAACAAAGAACATACACATCCTATGATCAGGTCTGTTTCACTAAATTAAGATGGGGCTTGGCGGTGTTGGAGCGTGATGGGGCAGGAGACTTTGTCGGGGACGGGGCAGGCCTGGTGGTCTCTCCTGCAGCTCTGAGGGGGTATCTGGGCTGCGCAGGCCCTGCCACCAAACATCCCCTTCCTCACGCATCCTGGAGCTCTGCTGCCTCCCAGGTGCTTCCCTCTGAGCCCACAAATGTGCCCGATTCCCTCCTGTCTCATGAAAACACTGCCTCTCGCCATCCTATTTCTCACTCCGCTGTTCCTCTTGCTCTCACTACCGCACTTCTCAAGGGAATACGGCCTCCACCTGGAAAGCCTACCTCTGGAGCTTGGCCGCAAACTCCTGCAGAGTCATCGAGACCCTGCCCGAATAGGCACGTCTTTGGGGACGCTCGCCTGGCTCCCTGAGTTCTGCCACTCCAGTGCCCATTGCCGGGGACTGTGAGCGCAGAGGGACGGTTCTGTTTATCTTCTTGCCTTCGGACTGTAGCGCCAGGGCAGACGCACAGGGGCGCTCTGTGAGGACAGCCGAGGGTCCCGAGGCTCAGTGCCCACCCCGCTGCGTGCTCAGCCAGCCTTCGGCTTTCCTGCCCCTCCTGCATCAGGCAGTTGTGAGTTTCATTCTAGAGCACAGAAATGCTATACGCTTCCTGCAGAGACTGTCCCCTGACAAGGCCCCTGTCAAATACTCTCCCGTGGCACGACGGGAAGAGCAGGTGGGACCTACCTCTGCTCCCGGGTCTCCCTTCTCCCCGGCTTCTCCCTTCTCTCCCTGCGGGCACAAAACAGCACAGCGTGAATGGCGGCCCGTGGGGAAGCGTGGGCACAGACACACCCTCACATCTGGGACGAGCTAGGCTGGGACTCGGCTGGTCTAGGTGTCAGCGAGGAACCCCGCAGACGATGTGGAGGTAGGTGGTCGGCCCAAAGGACGGAAGACTGGGACAGGGGCTGTCATCACTGTCTTCAGGAATCTGAGGTCCTAGTGCATGGGAGGACACCCCGCATGGGCTCAGCAGTGGACAGACCCTCGGGTGGACCTGGGACTTGTTTCTAAGCCAAAGCGTGGGGCATATGGCAAAGGTGATGGGATGTCACTCCTGTGATTATGTTACAAATTGCAACCCACGGCTCTGTCCTGCTGGCGAGAGACGTCTCCTGCTGGTCTTGGCCTTGAAGGAGCCAGCTGCTATAATGTGAACTGCTTCCTATGGGGACGGCCATGTGGCAGGGACCTGTAGATGACCCCTAGGAGCTGAGCGTCTCAGCCCTACTATGTAGCAGGGAGCTGAATTTCTCCAACAGCTGGTGAGCGTGGAAGAGGACCCCAGCTCCAGATGACAGTGCAGCTGGCTGGCACCTTAACGGCAGCCTTGTGAGACCCTGGGCGGGGGACCCAACGATGATGTGCCTGAATTCTCAACCCACAGACGCTATGTGGCATTAAGTGTGTGTTGTTTTAAGCCACTAACTTTGCAGTGATTTGCTATGCAGCCATAGAAAATGCACATGGCTCCAGAGGCCAAAGCCTCTGAGGGGCGGTGCTGGGAGTCTGGTGAGGACACCTCTATGCCTCATCCAGGAGCGCTGCCTCCACCCCGGAGCTGCCCCACGATGGAGAGGACGTGTCGGAAGGCTGTGAGCCGCACGCCGGTCTGGCTGGCGAGGGATTCCTGCTCTGGGTCAGGCTTGGGACTGGCTGTCTCCACTTCTACAAGGAGAATTCTGAGCTGAAGATTCTGGCACCTTTGAGCTAGGTTGGCGCTTCAAGACAGAGGCTACTATGCTGTGAGCCGCGGAAGCCGGGACCCCTGTTTACACCCAGTGCCGTGGCTGCTCATCCAGAGGCCCCGGGCTGGGCAGGCAGGCTCGGGGTGACTGCGGGCTTGTCACACAGCCAGGCACCCGCTACGCTGGTGGCCCTAGTGAGCCGCCTGCTGACAACCTTGACACCCAGCCCTCTCGCCTTACTGTAAATCCCGGGAGCCCAATAGGGCCAGGCAATCCTGTCGCTCCGGGTCTGCCTTGGCCACCTGGTTCTCCTTTCTCCCCAGTTGGGCCGTCTAGACCCTACAGATCGACAAAGATCTCTGTTAGTCAAGCTCAAGGTCATCATGCTGAGCGTCTGACCAACTGTGGCATGCACACGTGGCTCCCTTGCTCCAGGGACGAGTGTCTAGGATGGTGCCCATTTTACAGATGCAAACCACTGAGGCCCAGAGAAGGCTCCCGGGTCAAGTCAGCAGCCTAGCTGGACTGGGCTAAGGCCCCTTTTTTGTGCATGCAACTTCTTCTGGGTATAGGGCTTCTGCATGCTTTCCAAAGAGGCAGTTTTACAACCACGACTTCATGTCTTTCTCAACAATCCAGTGAGGTGTCCAGGGCAGGCATTATTATCCCCATTTTAGAGATGAAGAAACTGAGGCTCCACAAGGCTCAGTGACTTTCCCAAGGACACAGACAGGCGGTGACAGAACAGGACTCAGGTCTCCTGAGTCGAACACTGGCCTTCATAAGTGAGCAGCTTGAGGGGAAACTGAGAGGACCCCCTGCCCCCCATCCCTGGCCGCAGGTTTCTAGCCCAGGCAGCTGCCGGCACCGTGCAAGGCCTTGCAAGCCGGAGTCATGCTTGAGGGGGACTCACCGGAGAGCCTGCTTGTCCCGTGTCCCCCTTCTCGCCCTTCTCTCCTGGGCTCCCTGGGTGCCCACTTTCTCCCGTCACTCCTGGAGGGCCTTCCTTCCCTGGGGGTCCTTGGGGACCAGGGGGGCCCATGTCTCCTGGTTTGCCTCGAGGTCCCTTCAGAAAGTAGGAACAACACTTCTCAGACACATCAATGGAGAAGACGAGAGGGAGAGAGAGCAGGACAGAGCGGGGGCCCAAGGACTCGGCTCTCGGGTGCTTGCCTGCATCTGCCTGGTTCCTCCCGGGGCCTGGTGGGGGCCCTGGTGCCGGCCCTCTCCCCGCCTTCCCCCCGTCCCCACGGGGCTCACGGCAGGGCCTGTTCCAGACCCTCCTGCCCCCACCCCACCCCAGGGTGAGGACCGTTTCCAGAGGTTTGCCTGCAAGACGTCTGTCTGTACCTTGTCCCCGTCGTGTCCTGGAGGGCCTGGCAGTCCGATCTCCCCCTGTGGCCGGACAGAACAAGGGAAGGTGACTCTCCGAGCAGAGATAATGACAATCTGTAGCTACCCCGTGCTTAACGTGCTAGGCACCCCTCTCTGCGCTTGCCCGCAGAGCCGGCTCATTGAATTCTCGCTGCGTCCCTGGGAGGTGTGTATCGCATGGCCTCTGTTTTACCCATGAGGACCCCAAAGCACGGCACTGTGTGTCCAAGGCCCACAGTCAGTGAGGAGGTAGCCAGGTTTGATTCGGGCGTGCTGGCTCCAAGTTCCCTGTTTTAGCTACAACCTCACACTGCTGCCTTTGAGAGCCTCCCGTGGCTCCACTGGGGAGAGGTTCTGCCTTCCTGCCTCCTCCAATACCCTCCTCCTGTCCTGGCTGCCCCTCTGGGAGCTCCAGTCACTGTCATGGTCACAGGTCAGGGAGGGAGGTAAGGGAGGCATGGCCAAATGATAGGCAGGTACTACCCAGAGGAGCAGAGAGGACAGAGCACTGAATTCTGCCTGACAAATCAGGGAAGGCTTCAAGGAGGAAGTGGCCTTAGAGTTGGGCTTGAAAGATGAGAAAGGTCTGAAAGATAGAGGGGAGAGGGAGAGACTGGCAGGGCAGCAGGGAAGACATGAGGGCAGAGGGGCAAACCTTCTGAGAGAAAACACAGAGATGAGCAGGAGGAGTATGAAAGGAAAGCAAAGGCATAAGAGGGGGCGAGACTGGGAGGGCTCCAATACTGCAGTCCCTGAGGGGTAGCCTGGGGTCCCAGCTGTGGGTCTGGTTGGGCAGGGGCAGGGGTATGCTGGGCCCAGCCCCACCACATCAGAGGGGTGTGGGCATCACTGGAGCCCAAGACAGAGGGCACGGGGAGAATGGCAGCCCCACGGTGGCTGTGATGTGGGCGGGCAGGGCCCGAGGGGCCCCAGAGGATGGGGAGGGTGCGGTGGTTCTGGGAAGAGGGAAGGGTCGTAGGACGGGGGGCCGCCCCGGGTTCGAGTGCTCAGAGACACTCGACCTGAGCGTGCAAGAAACGTTTGCAAGACACGTTTTACCTTCTGGCCTGGAATCCCTGGAGGTCCGGGTGGGCCGATTTGCCCAGGGAGACCAGGAGGCCCCTAGGCGAGAAAGGAGAGACACGTGTAAGAACTGCCCCACGGAGCAGGCACGGCCTGTGGCCGGAGCGCTGTACGTGGAGGCTGGCTTATAGGGACCCCAAAGTGCAAGACAGGTGAGCACTGAGCGTGTCTGGGCTGAAGTGGGGGTGGGGCTCCGAGAGCCGCACCGACCACCTCTCCCTCCTCTTCTCTCTAGGGCTCTCCGGGGCCTTCTCGGGCTCCAAGAAGATAAATCTGACTTTCCCCGGACAACAAGTTAAAAATGTCTCCAGGCAACAACCTGAATGTCCATCAACAGGTGAACGCAAGGTGCAGGCATACGGTGGAATACTGCTCAGCAGGGATAAAGGAACCAAATACTGACAAACGCAATGACACGGACGAATCTCAAACACGTTCTGAGCAAAAGCAGCCAGACACAGACAACTGCACACTGTGGGATTCATCCAAATGAAGTTCTAGAAAAGACAGATCTAACCTACAGGGACAGAAAGCAGATCAGTGCTGGCCTGGGGCCGGGTGTAGGTGTGGGCGTGGCTCATAAGGGCAGGGAGGGACTTTCTAGAGTGGCTGGTGTGGTGGGTACGTGGATATATACATTTGCCCAAACTCGTCAAACTCTACACCTCAAGTGGGTGCCTTTGATTGTGTGTAAGTTATACCTCAAGGTTGACTTTAAAAGAAAAAAAAAAGTTTCCAGCAAGGTTTTATTTCCAATAGCTACTTCAAATAATATATTTTACTGTCCCCAGACAAAGCTCACGGATTCCAGATCTCATCATCGACACCAGTTTCCGGGATTGGGACGTCACATGAGTGGCATTTGATTCTGAGTTTGTGTCACGCCTAAGTGTGTTTTGTGGCACACAGGCATGAAGAAGTATTAGGTGAATTGAAATTCCAGTCATCTGAGGACTTTGTGATCTGCCTCCCCTCTCCACCTTTAGAAAGTGGGACTGGCTGGTGGTCATTTAACTACCAATATTTTTACTAAGCGCCTATCACTGCACAAGTGCAAAACCTGGGCTTGGAATTCGCTGGTTTTCCAAGTGCAGATAATGACACTGATTTCCAGGATGGGGGAAATGTGGAGGGTTGCTATTATGTTAATTTTTCAGGGTAATGGATTTTATTACCTGAGGGTTGAGAAAAAAGAGAAACATGAAAGCATCCTCCTATATCCTTGATACAGATGTAAAGAGAACCTAGCATTTATACTGTCACCAGAGCGCACAGCTGGGCGGGTGAACAGCACCTACACAGAGGACGGCCATGACCCAGGGCACGGGCAGCCCACCCACCAGTCTCAACCCGGCCTCCGGCTGCGGTCACCCCCCACCCCAGCACTGCCAGGTCAACCCGAACCCAGAGCCCAGCGCCTGCATTCTGGAAGGGAAGGCTCAAGCACTTGCTTCCAGGCTGCCCTCCCAGCCCCCGGCCCGGTGCCTGAGGAAGGTGAGGAGGAGGAGGAGGACTTACCATCAAGGCCAGAGTTCGGATCTCCTGAAAAACCAACATCACACCATCAGTGGAAGAGCAAACCAAGCACCACCTGCAAGACCCCCTCTGCCCAGTCGAGAGAACGTGGGAGCTGGGGTCCTCACAGGAGCGCAGGTGGAGCTAGACCCTCGCAGGTGGGCTTTCTGACTCCCAGCCCCCCTCCCCACAGGTTTGTAATCATGGGACAGAGAACAGGCAGCATCTCATAAGCCAATAGCACCGAGGCTGTCCTGCAATAAACTCAGAGATGCCCTAAAATGGACTTCGTTTTACCCAGGGAGGCAGAGGTTCTTTCTAACCACCTACTGAGGCCCCTCCTTGGTTCTTGCCTCTTCTCCCAGAACCCAGAGTTCAAGGTTTCGGTGCATCCCCCTTTAAGCAGACACCGTATCGAAAATACGGAACCACTCAGAAAATAGATTAGAGGGATGATTGTTGGCTTTAAAAAAGAATTTTACATCCTGTAGGTGGATTCACTTGCATACACAGACTCCTTTGAAGGAGTGGCTGTCTCCATGGGGTGATTTTGTTCCCAGGGGACTTTGGTCATGTCTGGAGACACATTTTGGTTGTCACAGCTGAGGGTGGGGTGCTACTGGCCTCTAGTGGGTAGTGACGAGGGGTGCTGCTAAACATCCTAGAACACACGGCATCTCCTCCCCACGACAAGGACTATCCGGCCCAGACAGTCAACAGTGCCAAGGTGCAGAAACCCTGCTTTACAGAGTGGGGAGCTTGTGAACTGGAAATTAGATGAAACTGGCACAAAAGGGAGATGCAGTCCCGGAAGGCAGACCCTACCATGTGAAAGGGGAGCAGGCATGCACTGAGAAATGCGGGCCAGGGCCCTGGATGGGCCAGCACCCCGCGGCGGGCCAGGACCCTCCCCTATGGCTGTCAGGTGCCCAGAGCCGGGATCACTGGCCAGCTGGGCCCAGACAGACAGCCTGGCCACCTGGATGCCAGGAAGCTGCACAGTGGGAGGCCCAAGGCAGTGACTGTCTCCTGGAAGCTCTGCTCAACGGCCTGAGGGCAGGGCCACTGCTCAGCAGCGGGGAAGAGCTACTGCATCAGGGCTGTTGTGTCCCGAGGTTCACGAAGACCTCCAGATCACCAGCCTCGGGGCGGGAGCCCACTCACCTGGAGAGCCTCGTTGATGTTCCCGTTGTAGTCCACCATCTCGCCCTTCCCTGGTTCTCCCTTGGAGCCCTGGAAGGCAAGTGAGCGCTCAGCCCAGGGCCTGGCCCGGAGGGACCTGAGGGCAGCTGCTGCCTGTTCCTATCGAGTGGGACCGCGGCCAGCACCGGCTGCACCTGGCTGCACGCAGGTGGACACACAGCAGCCGGAGGGGGCCTGCCGGAGGGGGCCTGCCGGGGGCCCCAAACACTCTCAAAGGACGGACGCTCAGGGGATGGGGAATAAATACAGAAGATTCCACGTGACAAGTCTGGGCCAGACAGACACGGAGAAGATTGATTGGTCCACTCACTCGGCCACGTCAGACGTCCCACCTGTGCCAGAATGCTCTTCCCTTCCCTTCTCCTCAAGACCCCAAAGTCAAGCTGCTTAACGCAGTGACTTCAGGCGAGAGAAGCATGTACCTTGGGGCCAGCTGGTCCCTGTTCTCCAGCTGCTCCGGGCTCCCCCTGTTGCACGACAAAGTTGGAGTGAAACGACAATCAAGCTGGTGCAGAGAACCCGACGTCCCTAGACGGGCCACGCATCAGGCTCTTCTTTGCTCAGGCCAACAAGATGCAGACCTCGACGTCCACTACAGTGCGGTCCCCGAGCCTTCTGGAAACATCTGCTGGACACCTGCCACAGTCCTCTCCCTCTGAAGCTCCCTCCTGCTTCACACTCAGTGATACTCCTTCTGTCCTGTGTCCCTTGTTAGTGACTCCCCTGGGTCCCTCTGGCCACCTCTCCCTGGTCCCCTGAGTCAGCCACCTCCTTGGGAGCAGGACCTCTGCTTCTCTTTGTCTCCACGCTGCCCACCTATTGAGGGCTCAGCAGTTCCCTGCTGATTGCCTGCGTGGCTGATAATCGCTGCGCAGAGCCCACGTGGGTTCTTTTAGGGTTCCCTCTACTTGTGAAAGCCCCAAACCGCTGGAGGAAACGTGGGGGGGCCTGGCCAGGTCTCAGGAGAACACAGGGACATGGACGCCCAACCTCCCTGAGCAGGCGGGTGGACAGACTTGTCCCTGTTGGAAACAGGACAGAGCGACTGGGAATGAATGAAACAGTGGTGTAAATTGTGAAAAACAAGCCACAGTTTCAACTGGCCTGAGATGATGTTAACATTGAGGACAATTTAAAGAAAATCACCACCTCCAGGTAAGCTGCCCTCGGTCCTCCCAGCCCCACAGCATCTTAGTCACTGTCTACCTGTGAGGGACACACCAGCCTTCCACAGGGAGTGCTGGAGGGCAGTGAGCCCCCACCTTTGCCAGCGGCTTGGGAGGCCCCGTGTCACTCCCCAGCCAGGCGGCCCATGCCGGGGCTGGATTTGCATGGCTGCTGTCTCACTGGATAGCTCTCTAAAGCCCAGGCCCACCAGGAACCAGGGAAGCCAGGGGTCACGGCAGCCAGCCTTGCGCCCCAGGCTGCAGCCCTAGGGACGGCCGAGAATGTTTCTCTGAGGGGGGCTTGGCCTCCCGAGCTGGCCCTCGTCCTGCAGCCCTGGGTTGTGGGGGGCCTCTGTACCTTGTCTCCTTGCCGTCCCGGGGGGCCGGCCTGGCCATCGACACCTGCTTCTCCCTGGGAGGAGGAGAGGGATGGGATGAGAGCACACAGGCCAGACGGGACAGCCACGCAAGGGGGAAAGGGCGGCCTTGCCGCTCACGCCCTGGGTGTTGTCTCCGGGCCTCTCTTTCCCTGGTGGCTTCTACCACCTCGCACCGTCCTACCTATGTGACTCCTACCCGCCCTTAGCAATCACTGGTGTCCACCCTGCCCAGCCAGGCCCTCGTCTGTTCTTGGTTAGTACACACATGCCCAGCTCAGCCCGACTGTGGGTTGCCATCATTCTGGGACATGGGGAGGCAGGTCATTTAGGAGCGTGGCACACTTGCGAAGGTACCTCCTTGGGTACTGCCTGGGAGACAGAGGGGAGTGTGAGAGCCCTGGGCATCCAGGCAGGGCACCCCAGGGGGCCCAGGATGGGAGGTGCAGGGAGAGGTGGGAGCAGGCCCACTCCATATAATTCACTTATTAAATATTTTGCCTGGACCTGGAACGTGGACATGAGTTTGGGAACATAGCCATCTGGCTTTCCCTTGATTTGGCCTAAGGATGCAGGACAACAGTGACCACGTTTCCCCAACACCAAATCAAGACTGAGACATGCTGGTACGAGCCGTGCGTGGTCAGTGGGTTGCCTCCAGCACTGGGACATACTAGAGTCCTAGTGGCAGGGCTGCCTTTGGCAGAACTGGTGCTTGTGCCAGGGAAGGTCTGTTGTGGTCACAGTCTGGATGGGCAGGTGGGGCTGAGCTGGAGACCCTTCCTACCCCTTCATCTGGCCTGCCTCCGGGGTTCCTGCGGCTCCCTACACTGTACCCCTCTGAACTGTAGGTTCAGCTAGATGGTGAACAGGCTCCCTGCAGCCCCATTGTCCTGAAGGCCCAGCCCATGGTAGGACCTTGATAAATGGTGGTGGAATGAATGAGCGTATTGCCTCAAATCATGTGGAGTAGTTCATGCTTCCCTTACGAGCTGAGAAAGAGACCGCCTGCACTTCCCTGTGCTGCTGAAATAAACCAAGCAACACAGGAGGCATCTGCTTTGGGAAACCACATCTTACCATTGCACTTTCCAGCCAGCGAGAGAAAGTTGGGCAGCCCCCTTGCAGCTGCCCCACTGCTGCCAGCCTCCCCCTAGTGTGGCAGTACCAGGTGGGGCCCAGCTGACCCCTGACCTGCAACCTAGTCAGAGCCAAGGTGGGGGGTCTTTCTGGCTGTCCTAAGGCCCTGCAGCTGTCAGCCCCTGACTCAGTTACAGCATAGCCATTGGTCCCCGAGTTACATCATAGTCACCTGAATCAATGGGACCACCTGTCTGCCCCAGGGAAGACATCTCTCCTGGAAGGTCAAACAGCTACCTGCTTGGAAGCAGGACCTGAGCCCAAATGGACTTTCTAGAATCCGCAGAGAAAACCCACCCATCTGGAGCAGAAGGTGAGATGTCTGAGAATAGGCTGAAGATAAAGGCCACAGGCAAACATCTCCCTTGACGCTGATCCCAGGGATGACTCACCTTTGGTCCTGGGGGACCAGGGAGCCCTGGGGGGCCGGGCTCCCCTCTGCCGCCTCCAATGGAGTTGCCAGCATCGCCTTTCTCTCCCTGGGGGTGGAAAGGAGAGTCACTGTCACTGGCTTGACTTAGCTTTAGGAGGTGGCGAGTCCTTTGCCTTCTGCACTCTCTCCTCACGGGTCAGAGTGGGGGCAGGAGGCTGACCCCAGACTAGGCTCGGTGCAGAGGGACAATAAGGAGTCTGCAGGTTCCAGGATGTCTGGGATGAGAGCTCTCTGGAACCCTGGCCTGGTCTGATATGACCGTGGGATTTGAGGAGAGAAGGGAGGAGCAGAACAGGTTTAGAGGTGAAACAAGGGCCCCAGCAAGAGCTGGGGCTGCAGCAGTGCTTCTCAAACTGTGTTCCATGGACCACTCCTCAGTGGATTGGGAATATTCGAAATGTGAAAAAAAAAAAAAAAGGTCTGGTGGCAAAACTATGCTAAGAGTTGCAGAGTTAAAGGAAGCTGGGCAGGCCCTTCACTGCAACATGCTCAGGGCCTCTGACAGGCTGAAGTGCACGGGCACTTTGCAAGTGGCCTGTCTTATGTAGCTCTCCCCAAACTTATTTGACCTCACCTTTAAAAAATTCTTAATGAAATATCTTCTTGCAGAGCTCATGGACTGTGGGGTGCATTTTCAGAGCTGGTACAAAGAGATTGGACCAGGTCATAGCAACTGAGTTCTTTGAATTCAGCATTTTCTTGCCAATCGGGCCCCACCATGTGGCACCTCTCCCCGACCCCCCCAAACAGACTCTGGCTGTGTCCCAGCTGCCTCCCCCCACTCTGGGAGAAGGACATGTCTAATGATGGGGCCCATGTGGGTGAGGAAGGACCCGAGGCCTTTCCACAGGGCCTGCCTTTCGGAGCCCAGCGATACCTACCTTCTGCCCCAGGAGGCCAGGCAGCCCGGGGGAGCCCGAAGCCCCCTTCTCGCCCTGCGGGGGAGACGCAGACACTAAGGTTAGAAGCTGCTTCTCCAGGACGTCTGTGAAGGCGCCAGGGCCTTGCCTTCCCTCGCTCCTGCCTCCCGCCCCCTCCTTGGGTGGGTCTCTGAAGGGCTCCCCTTCCTTCCGGGCCCCCATCCCGGCTGGCTCTCCCTGGGCCGCTTCGCACTGGTGACAGCCCGGGCCCTCCTCACTCACACGGGGGAGAGAGGGGTGATGCTGGCCACTGACCACAACAAAGCCAGGAGCACGCGGGCCCTCCTGGGGGCCCCTGGGGAGCAGGGAGCAGTTCACAGTGCCAGGAGTTGGGCCAGGGCCTCCTTTCAACCACCGAGCTCTTCAAGTTCCCGTCGTCCGGCAGCTGGAGGCCGGCAGTCTTTTCTGCCTCCTCCTCCCTGCCTCCTCTATGGAGGACAAAGACCAGCTACCTAGAACTTCTCCTTCGTGGGAAGGTTTTGAAATATTTGCCTTGTCATACTGAAGCGCGTCCCCCCCAAATCCTTATGTTGAAGTCCTAACCCCCAGTATCTCAGAACGTGACCTTGCTTGGAAACAGGGCCAGGGCAGGTGTACTTATTTAAGATGAGGTCACTCTGGAGTAGGGTGGAGTGGGGCGGGCCCCTAATCCAGCGTGCTGGTGTCCTTGTGAAAAGGGGCGATTTGCACACAGACATGCATGCAGGGAGACACCCCGTGAGGACGGACACAGGGGTCGGGGTGATGCTCCTAGAAGCCAAGCAAGACCAGAGGTGGCCAGCAGCCGCCAGAAGCCGGGGGGAGAGGCCTGGAACAGGTTCTCCCTCACAGCCTCGGAAGGAACTAGGCCTGCCGATGCCCTGCTTTTGGCTTTGCAGCATCCAGACCGGGGAGGCAGTGGGTTTCCACTGCGCAAGCCCCCAGTCTGTGGGGCTCCGTTACGGCAGCTCCAGCAAACCAACACCCCTCCCTCACCGGCTCCTTCCACTACTGCACAGTTCTCTTTTTCTCCCCCTGACATGGATCAAAGAGTCCCTTGGAGAGACTTGCACCCCATTCTCATCTCACGAGGAAGCACAGGGGGCCCCAAGAGGTTGCAAGACTTGTGGGTGACCCCTTACTGAATCGGCAGCAGAGCCGGGTCCACGCCCCCCCCCCCAGGCCCCTGATGTCCTGTCCCTGTGACACAAAGGCTTCACTTTGCAAAGTGATTGTCTTAGCTTGGGCGGCCGTAACGAACTGTCACAGCCTGGGAAAAATAAAAATAAATATTTATTTTCTTATAGTTCCAGAGGCTAGAAGTCTCAGATCAGGGGGCTGGGATGGCCAGGTTCTGGTGAGAGCCCTCTCCTCGGCTTGCAGATGACCTTTCACTGTGTCCTCCCGTGGCACAGAGAGAAAAGGACCTCTCTCTCTTCCCCTAGGGCCACCAAGCCTTTTTTTTCCCCACACATTGTTGGTGGATGAGCACTCATTGTTTAGAAGGCAGGCACTCATCTTAAAAACAAAAAGTTTGATCCAACTGCCCCACCTAAATATAAAACTTTTTGTTATAAGATTTTCCAACAGCCACCAATCCTCTAGGGGGATTAGGACTGCACCTTCGGGACCTCATTTAACCTTAATTACCTCCCCAATAGCCCTGTCTGTACACACAGTCACACTGGGGGTTAGAGCTTCAGCATATGGATTGGGGGACAGGTTCAGTCCACAGCAGCGTCCAATATCAGGTGCGTGCACCAGGAGCGCCCCACCAGCGGGGGTTAGTATGGGGCCAGCACGGGAAGCTCCCCTCGCCATGGGCCTGGGAGGACTGAGGGCTCTGGGGCCACGTTTGGTGTCGGACGTCTTGGTGAACTTTCTAACTGGAGCCACCAAAGACGCCATACTAAGTCTTTGGGTGTCATCTCCTTGCCACCTGGCCTGGGTGGAAGCTGATGGCAACAAGAAGAGTTGTGTGTGCGTGGGGGGTGGGGGCAGGTAGGGGCCCTGGCAACAGGAGGGAAGCCAGTCCTGAGCCCCCAGCTGTCCCGTCTTGTCTGCTGCTCCTGGGGATGTGGCTTCACCTGGGCATCCTCCCCAAACAGGCTGGGTCTAGAGGGAAAGGATACAGGTCCTGTCGCATAGGGATCCTTGGGGGACAGGCCCGGAGGAGGCAGCTTCCACCCTCTACTGGGCTCTCTGCTAGGTAGCCAGCGGCTCTCTGCAGCCTTGCCAGGCCATCCCGCCGTTCCCCTCGCCCCGGGACACATGCACCCCCAGCACACTGCAGGCAGCACACCAGCCATGGAGGTGGGGCAGGAAGTAGGGTACCGGTGAGGCCAGGATGAGGGGCACACATTCAAATACACGATATCCTACCCTCTGCCCCCTCTTGCCCGGCAAACCTGGGGGCCCTGGCTTCCCTGCTGCTCCTGAGTCTCCCTTTGAGGTAAGAAGAGAAAGTCACTGATAAGGGGATGGAGTTGGGGATGAGGGGTGGGATGGGTAGTGATTACAGACCAGCATTTCCAGAATACTTGTCCCATAAGCTTCTCCTCTTTAAGAAAAAAAAAGGGTGTGTTCTGGTCAAAAAAAGTTTTGAAAATGTCACAGGAGATATTTCCTTTCAAGATCTACTCAATGCACATTTAGCCTGTTAAAGGCTCTGAGAAGGTCTGCAGCAAAGAAACCCGTATAATATTTTTAACCCAGTATTTCTCAAACTTATTTGACCATGGAAACTTTTTTTCTCGTCACGTCTATTGTCCTAGATAAGAGAGAAAGACCCCTGCAGGTGCAGGGGACAATAGTCACTGCTGGCTGCAGCTGGCATGCATGCAGGCCAGGATCTGGGGAAGGGGAGACATCTGCAGTGTGCTCCTGACAAGCGGCCCTTCTTTGTTCAGCCAGGTCCCCAGCCCCGGGCCAGCCTCAGGGGGACCAAGAGCAAACCAGCAGCAGCCCCTCCCACCTCTGCCCCACAACCGATGCTCCGTGCAGCCCAGAACATTCTCTCTGCATCAGTACCTTGGCTCCTGGGGTCCCCGGCTCACCCTGTGTGGAAAAAAGGAGACTTAGGTAAAGAAACGAGCAAGAGAGAAAGGGCAGGGAAGAATGAGCAAAGGCACTGGGGGCAGGTGGGGGCAGTGAAACATCTGGCAGCCCCAGCTTTTCTCTGGCCAGGCGTCCGGTCCCAGGTCAAAGGAGGCCTCTGGGCTGCTGACCCTTACAGAGTCCTGCTGGCCCCTAGGTGAGGGGAGTGGCAGGTGTGAGTGTAAGTGAGGCCCCCCAGGAGGAAGGGGAGGAAGGAATAGGCATTTGGTTTGGACATGGTACCCCCTGTAAGTGGACATGCCATCAGTCTTGACATTGAGCACCTCTTTTTCCAAGCTATCCCCTCCATCTTGCTGCCCACCAAATGGGTGGGCAGGGTGGGCGTTCAGGAGAAGGGCTTTGGAAGCTTGCAGATGCCAAATTCCAGAACACAAAGGAAGGGTCTGGGTTTTGTTTGTACGGTGGCTAGCTAGTGAGACCTTTAGCTGAGGCTGGGGCACATTTGCTACTTACTTGCAAGGCTGAGTTAAGCACCTGTCGCTCAAGGTCGCACATCTGGCATAAATGTTACTTTAAGGAAAATGCTTCCAAATCTTGTCTGCCTCCTTACTGGTCCAGCGGCCACCCCACTGAGTCACAAATTCCCAGCTCTGTCCCCCTCGCACCATCTCTCCCATCCCGCCCCGGATGTGTTGAGTGACAACGTTCAACTGACCTTCATCCCGGCCACGGCGATTCCAGGAGCCCCCTGGCAGAGAGGAGAAAAGGCCTGAAGACCTTGTGCAGTCGGAGGGCAGCAAGGAGGAAGTGGCCAGCCTCCCACTGCTGCGACAGGGAAGAGTGCCCACTTCTGCCTGCTGCCCAAGCCCCCAGAGTGCGGGCGCCGAACAGGGCACGTGGCCGTGGCCCTGAGGAACAGGCTCTGTGCAGCCCAGCCTGCCAGGGTCCCCGGCCTCCCACCCCGCGCTCAGCTCCCAGGCGCTACCAGGAGGCAGGTGCGGCCAGGACTGCTGGCTGCTAGATGGGGCTAGAGGGGGGTGTCCCTGGGGCGGGGGTGGGGGCTTCACTGGCATATGAGGGAAGGGGGAGAAGCTGGGAGGGGGAAGGGAGGAGAAGGGGACCATGGGGAGGGGAGGACAGTAGATGACAACACGAAGGGGCTGGTTCCCCTCACAGTGGCTCTCTGGACCTCTGCCCTCACGGACTGGGGAGTGGCTGGGACTGAACCCCATTTTCATATCAGCCCCAGACCAGCTACTTCGAGGTGAATATGGCGTCCAAGGTGCCACTTAGTAAATCCCAAGTGGAGGTGATTTTGGGGGAGTCCCTACTCCCCACTTGGGTCTCGGGACTGTAGCTGGAGCTGGGGTTACCTGAGAGGCTTTTTATGACCCAGGGATGCCCAGGCCGCCACTTCAGGGGGGCACTGATGAGAGGCCACACATGGGCCACACAGGAGCAACCCTGTGTGTAAGGACAGGCCAGTGTGGTGGGGGTGGGGGTCAGCCAGGGCAGGAAGGAGGAGGCTGAGACGCTGGGACTCCAGGGGTCCCCTGAGCTTGGGGGAGAGGGACAGGCGCTGGGGGAGGGCGGGTACCTTGGCGCCATGCTTGCCCGGCATCCCTGGCATGCCCCGTTCTCCCTGCGAGAAGAAACAAGAGAGACGGTGAGAGGAGGACCAGACTCAGGCCTGCCGACATCAGTGAGAGAATGCCTTGTCTGCAAGCCTGGGACAACTGTCCCACTCACAGTGAGCCCTGAGGACCCTGCCGTGGCCGCCAGCCACGGGGGCCACTGCCCTCAGCTACGAGAACTTGCAGGAGGGCCCAAGTCACAGACCCCAGAGCAAGAGAGGCCTCCAGAGAGAGAGGCCCACCACGTGGCATCTGAGTCCAGCAAGGTGAGGTGACTTGCTCTGGATCTCCTGCCCCGTGGTGACCAGGCTGGGCCTGGAACTAGGACTGTGGGGCAGGGCTGTGGCAGCAGGTGCCCACCCAGCCACTCACCTACTGCGTGCTTCCTGCCCCCCCGCCTGCCGCTTCTTCCCTGTTTGTCCCGGCACCTCTGCTGGGATGGTACCTCCTGGCCGGCCAGGCAGGGGGCTCCCTTCTGTCCTCATCTGGGGCTCCTTCTCCTCCCTAGTCCCTTGGGTCTCACTCTTCCCATGGGAAGCAGGTGTGGCCCCTGTGCCTGCCCGTCTCACTGCGCCCGCTCCTGGCCCTGCCCACGCAGAGGCACCGGCCAGGGACTGTGTGGGGTCTGCCCCACCTTTGTCTTCCACCTGTGTATTCTCCAGGAAAATGCCAGGCCTGTGAGAGGGGTGCGATCAGGAAGGACACACCACCAGAGGTGGGGCTGGGGATCACAGCCAGTGACAAACGGGGGCCAGGAGTAGGCGAGTCAAGACTACAGCCTGCCATTCGGGGGCAACAAGGAGGGGGGCCCCTGCCTCACGAGTTGGACCACGCACAGTCCCAGCACGAAGCCCCAGCTGGGGCCCAGGATGTTGTCCAGCAACAGGGGACAGCGGCCAGCCTGCTGCAGCTTCCTCTAGCTCCAAACACCAGAGCCCTCCCTCGGCTTGACCCCACCAGTGACCCCTGAGCTGTAGGCAGGTGGCAGAGTTAGACGCAGGAAGTGAGCACAGCAGACAAGCCGTTGCCCCAGGTGTGCCCAGCCATTAAGTTTCCTCTTGTGCGAACGATCAGACAGGCACAGCCATTCACTGCACCTGCCCTGCGCCCGCACGGCACGTGGGAGCTTCCCATCCTTCCTCTCCACCTGCGGTCCCTACCTCCGGGCTGAAGCCTGGTACCGCTCCGTGGTGCATCACCACCTGAGCTCCACCTGCCTTCCCGCCGCCACCCCCCACCCCCTGTCCGTGGAGAAATTGTCTTCCATGAAACTTAGGAACCAGGCCCCACAGTGAAGCTTCATCTGTATTTACAGCCACTCCCTGTAACACCCGTCACTGCCTGAGGTTTGCCTACACCCCACGAACCCTCCCTCCTCTCCTATCCCCCTGCCCACCTTCCGTGGAAAAATTGTCTTCCATGAAACCAGTCCCTGGTGCCAAAAAGGCTGGGGACCGCTGCTCTATACAATCTCCAAGAATCCCCTCCTACGTGGGAGTGGATGTTATTCCTGTGTCACAGGTAAGCAAACTGTGGCTCAGAGAGCCAGGTATGATTGCTAAGGGCAATCAATCTAGGGCTTTGAACCTGAGTTTGTTTTCTGCCAAAGCCCAGGTGCTCATTTCTCCTGGCCAAACCCAAAGTCGGGTGGATTGAGGTTCTATCTGCCCCATCAAATAGCCTGCAGGCCGAAAGCAGGGCAGGCCCTCTGTGCTGGGCCCTCAGGCCCGGGGCTCACAGGGCGAAGGGGTGTACAGGGCAGCTCAGTCCCGGGAGCCCAGAAAAGCACAGGCGGGGCCCGGCCTGTGTGCACAGGTCTGCCCTGCAGCCAGCAGAGGGCGCAACAGGACCTCATGTGAAGCCTGGCCACTTAGCCACAGTGGCCTCAAAGCCCCCCTCAGGAGCACCAGCTGAGAGGCCTGTCACTCTTTCCTGTGGGGGACCAGGGTCCTCCATGAACGTTCCAACCAGCCCAACCAGGCTGACTCAGCCCTGAGGCCCCCGAGCCGGGGGGGGGGGGTGCAGGTGGGAGGTCAGCTTGGGGAGTCCCTGCCTGTTCATCCCTCTCTTCCTCTTCCTCTGTCTTTTCTTCACCTTTCCCCCAATGCCTTCGCCCTCTTCTTGCCACTTGCATTTTCGGGAGCTGGGCTGGAAGTGTGTGTGACCACGGAAACGCCACTCCCCCCTCTGGGTCCAGGGTCCTCGTTGCAACATGAGGTTAGACCAGATCCCCCCGCCCACTCCTGCTCCTCGGTCTTCTACTCTCCCTGCCCTGTCCCTGCTCTCTGCATGGCCCTCGGCGGCCAGAGACAGACACGTGGGTCTGTTGGCAGCTCCAGGAAAAGGCTGGGGTGGGGCCGGGGGTCTAAGCTCCGGATAAAAACACAGCTCTGGGGGAGGAGGGTCTCAGCTCTCCCCTCCTCCTGCCCGCAGAGGGCGGCTGTGGGACGCTCCCTCCCGCAGGGTGGGAGCCGGGTTCTGCCTCTCGCCCGTCTCTGGGCTTCTGTCTCCAGTCTCAGAAGAAACTGTGCAGAGCAAACTCCCAGAGCGTGAGGGTTTCCCGGCTAATTGGGGCTGTCTTCAGCCCCTGTTGATTTGAGTATGTAAAGACACGGTCGTGCACTTGGGGGAAATCAGAGCTTCCTAGGGAGGCAGCCCTCCTCCTAGTGTGGCTGACCTTCGACCCTTCCCTCTCCTCTGGGTCAAGGCTCTTAATTCTGCAAATGACCCAGGCCCCAGGCTCCCTTGACCCCCACCTGAGGGCCCCTCCCTTCCTCCCCATAGCGGGCAGGAAGCAGCGGTGCCGGCTGATGTCCCCGCCGCTCTCTCCACCCTCATTAGGCTCAGTCCTCACACGTGTCCCTGTGGGCTCGCCCCCGCCCCGCCGCTGAACTGCGCAGCTGGGCTTCCCCCAGCCAGAGAATGATGGGGTGCGGCCACTGTCACTGTCAGGGCTCCAGTGTTGCCGAGGCCAGGGCCCCCCGCAGCAGACGGGAGGTGGGGGCTGCTGGTGGCTACGGCCAAAGGAGGACAGTGACGCACCTCTGTTCAGAGGGCTGCTCCCGGGGTACATCCTGTGACGGCCTATCCACATACTCCTTCTTTCCTACTTCCACTCTTAAGTTATCCTGTCTGAAAAGTTGCAGTTAGGAGCTGTGCTCCATTTAGATCTGCTCACTCATTGCTGCCGCCTTTGTCTTCCAGGGACTTGGCCCTCTCGGTCTGTCTAACCCACAGGCCTGGCTTTATCTCCCCTACCTCTGCCTTCCCTTGTCCCCCCAGTGGGGACTCTCAGCCACCCCTCTCTGGGCCATCCTGCATGATGGCAGAACTGCAGCTCCCAGGCCAGCCCCGGTCACCCCTCTGGGAGGCTGGCTTTTTAGGCTCAGTGCCAAGAACCGATGCACGGAGGGGTGGCAGAGACGCGTAGATGGGCACAGAGGGGTTTGCCCTGACTGCCCTCATTGCAGGCCGGCCTTGGTCTGACCTTGAGGCTGCCACTTAAGACTCCGCAGCCGGGCCCTGCACCTGAGCACGTGACGGCATCAATAGGTCCTCTATTCTGGTCCCAGCTTCCAGGTGGGAGGACCCATCCTTCACAGAGATGACAGAGTGGAGTGAGCTCTTGGGAGCGCACACGGGCCATGCTCCGGCCCTGCGGGAGTGGCCTCTTAATTGGTGATTTACTGTTTGTAGCACAAGCTGGGCAGGGACTTGGCAAGAAGACACAGTCTGGAAGGAGGTGGGGGTCGTCAAGGTCAGCCCCCAGCCCAACAAAGGTCAGGTCAGGAATGGCCCTCCTCGAGGTGAGGCCTGGGCTCCTGCTGCAGCCAGGTCTGGGGGGAAGGCCCGGGGCCCAGTGCAGCCGGGCACACAGGCTCTTTGTTCTCTGCAGGGGAGGAGCAAGGCCTGTCTGGGAGTGTGGGGCGTGGAGGGCTGGGGGGAGTGGGGTGGTGGTGGCGGGAAGCTCGGGCCTCAGGCCTGGACTAGGGCCCTTTCCTGGAGTGCAAGAGCTGAGTGAGGACGGCTGATGCCCTTCTGCCCCCAAAGCGTTCCCAGGCCTCCCTTCCGGGAAGAGGGCGGCTCAGTTCCTGCTTCCTCGGCCCAGCCAGCCTCCACACCGCAGAGGACCGGAACCACGGAAATCCCAGGTCCTCCGGTAATTAGGGCCGGCAGGAAGTGATCCAGGGAATTACCGGGGTCGGGTGCCCCATTGAAGGCCAGGGCTTTGGAAGGGCGGCTGGCTTGTAATCTCAATTTGAGATCGGTTGATTTTGTAGTTAGTTCCAAAAAGAAAAGTCAGCTCTAATTAGTCTTTGGACTTAGGAGTGCAGGAAAAACAGGGCCCAGAGAGCACAGGGAGGGGGAGGGGGTCCTTTTAGCCCCCGTGAGGCCTCAGATCTGGGGCCCAGGTCTTAGTTTTCTGATCTGCTTTAATTTAAATGGCCTGCGTGTCCCCACTGGGATTTCACGGCTTTGAAAGAAAACGCTGTCCCCACACCAGCAGGCTCCTGCGTCTACGGCTTCCATCTGTACGGAGCATTCAGCTACATGTGAGCGACAGGCGGAAGCCTGGAGTCACTCGGGTCCTCTGGGAGCCAGAGGGGTGCAGGAGGGTTTCAGGAGTAGCTGTCATGAAGGCTGGGACAAGCTGCCTCCTCCCGGGTTTATTGGAAGTCCTGCGACCACCCCAATTGCCTGGGGTGATCGTGTGGGCAGAGTTAGTACCCACGGGTGGAACACTCCGCCTCCTCAGCTCTTTGACTAAAAACACACCAAGAACCCTGCGTTCTCTGCTGTAGACTCTCCAGATGCTGCTCACGGAGAGCCTGGAGGCTCAGAGAGAGGCCTCAACACAGCCAAGATCCTTTTCTCACAACAAGGAAAACGGCTCAACTCCCACCTCTTTTCCTTCCACTGGAGGAAGGGCTGGGGCAGGGTGCCTACCGGTAATCAGGGGTTCCCCCAGGGCTCATAAGATGCAGGTAGTAAAGTCATTCAGAGCAAGGCTCTGGGGTCAGACAGGCTGGCTTCTCTACTTCCTAGCTGTGGACCTTGGGAGGAAATATCTTCTGTGAACCTTAGTTTGCTCATCTGTAAATTGGGTATAAGAATAAAAGCTACCCCATAGGGTTGTTGCAAGGATTCAGCAAGTTGACGCATGCAGAGTGCCTGGTGCACAGCCTGGCATGTGGCAAAGTCAGGCAGTCTTAACCACGCAAGTTGTCATTCACCAGGAGTGTGTCCACCACGTGGACCCTTGCTCTGACCGGCAGATCAGAACCCTCGTCCCTTTGGCAGGAGGGTTGAAGAGGGTTGAGAAGAAGGGCCAGTGCAGCCACAGAATGGGGGCTGGGACAGCTGGGTGGGTATCATCTGTTCCCCACCATGGGGTCCCTCCCATCTCCTCCACAGGGAGCCCTTGTGTCTGGGGAGCCCCCTACCCCTACCCCGCTGGCCTCCAGGAGGGGTAACTGCAGTTGTAAGGCTCTCACGACCTTCCTCTTCTGGTCTGAAACCTGCACAGCCTGTAGGAGGGACATGCTTCAGACATGGTCCTTTTTGCAAATCCTGAGGCTTAACGCCCAGACCACCACAGGCATCAAACACACCCCCACTTCGAGAGGGATGAATGAACCCGCTTCGATGCATTTAGAGATAAGCTCTCAGCAGGTTTTATGATCCACATACGGTCTGATAATACTCGTCAATCCTCTCGAAAGAGAGCCAAGGTTGTAATGTTTTAAACACGCTTTGCGTCTTGCAACATATTTAAAGTAGATCAGTGTCATAAATTTGGATCAAATAGGTACCACATGGGTGCACAACAATGATGGCAGTGTCTAGGCAGGAGGGCTGGCCCCGAGTGGGGCGGGGGCTGTACAGGGGCTGCTGGCCATGCTGGGCTTTGATCTCAAGGAACCAGTAGAGACGCCTGCCTTGCTGGCCTGGCTGGCCTTTGAGAGGACACCAGGCACAGCCCAGTGGGCAGGGGTGGTGGGGGACAGAACTAACCATTAGCAAGCTGCACAGGCCGAGAGTTAAATTCCACCCCATGCCACCAGAAGGGACTGCCTGTATGTGTGTCAAGTCTCTGGGACACAGCAAGGGAAGCTCGAGTGGAGGATCAGTCAGTTACCCCATGGGTCCCGCTCGCACCTGACCTCAAAAGCAGCCACTGGGCATCTGTCTCAGCTCAGTGTCCCCACCTGCTGGCACCCGTTCCTCCCCAGGGTGGTGGGGTGGGAGCAAACTCATCTTCCCAGCGTCTGTGACCAAGTCACCCTGTGTGTTAGGGCCTCCTCCCCACGCCTTCTTCCACGCAGAGAGCAGAGCAGGGAGGAGAGAGAAAGAGAGAGGACTGGCAGCTAAAGGAGGGACGTTGAGGATAACCCTCCACATCCCAGAGAAACTACAGGGCAAGGGGGTGTGTGCACAGTTAGTTCAGCCTCGGGTGAGAACACCTGAGCAGACATTTGCTTCTGCACCAGGGTGCAAAGATGGGCTGGCCACTGGGCTTGGACTTATGAGACTTTGCTTTTAACCCCAGTGTGGACATTCACTAGCTGTACAACGTTGGGCAAAGCATTAACCTCTCTGAGCTTCTCATTTGTACAATCAAGATAATGAGCTCTAACTACTGAGCCATGGTAAGGCCCACGTAAGACAGGGAGCAAATGAACTTTGGCTGAGCTAGAGATGTGAAGTGTTGCTGCAGTTGTCTTTGTCATCAAAGACCAAAAAAATCTCTTCCTCTCAGGGGAGAAGCAAACTGCTGCCTGAGCATGTGATCACCAGGGTCAAGATACCCACTGTCCCACTGGGGCTGGAGCAGTGGGACAGACACTCGAGCCTCTCGAGGAATGACCTCAAGTCCTTGAGCAGGCCTTCTGCTGCTGATCTCAGTTCCTGCTGTCCTCCCCTGGCCTCTGGTGGGCTAGGGGGCAGCGGTGAGTTGGCGGCAGGACAGGGGTCCTGGCAGAGACCATCTGCGGGGCGGGCTGGCTTTGCAAGGCTGGTGGCTCCAGTGCCGGACAGGCTGGGAGGAGCAGAGGTACTGTGAGCCTTCCAGAGACCAGAGAGGGAGTGCAGGGGCCCACAGCGTCACGCCCCTGGGGAGTCCCTGAGAAGAGGCTATCACAGGTAAGCAGGGAGGGCTGGTCTGACAGAGAAAGAAGGGATGGGCACAAAAGTCCAACATGAAGGGGGAGGAAGGGTCTTCTCCCGGGTGCTCGTGAGACGGTTTGGGGGTGCTTCCCACAAGCCCTGGGTGTGGATGGAGAAAAGACCTGGACAGAGGATCAAGGGGACCAAGACCCCTTACAAGGCTGCAGCTGCTCCTCTCTAGGGGCTACAGAGCCAACTATGTCCTCGGGAAGCCGTGGCCTCCCTGAGCTGAAAGAGCCTTCTCTTAGCACTTCCCACACCAGTCGACTGAACACCTCCCAATGCACCGGGGTACGAGGAAGCTCCCTCTTACTGTTCTGGAAGTGTTCTTCCTGTAAGGTTAACCCATCAGCCCCAACTCCCCCCTGGTCATGCAAAAGAACTATCTCTCTTCCACCCCGGAGCCTGCGCTGTCCTGAGTAAACCTCAACTTCCCAGGGACGGGAGCTGGCCTCCCGCCCCCTACAGCAGGACCACACTGATTTGCCCTGCAAAGTCAACGCAGCCAGGGTTAAATGGTTCTTCCTACAATCTGAGTCCACCATCGCCACTCTCGTGCGACTGGGCACTCTAGCATCACGACACCCAGCCCTAAGTGGAGGATGTCTCGTCCTGAGGACAACAGACCCCAAGCTCCTTTCTGGATGACAGACTTCCAGTTTGCAGCGGAATGAGGGTGCCCGTCATGGTCTGATGCCAGCTGAGGGCATCGTTGTGGCGCCCCGCAGCCCCTTCACAGCTTGAAAGGGCTGGTCCAGCTACTAATGGGAAAACCAACTCCACGTTGCACCAGGAGGCCATAAATTTTATGAGTCTGCGTGAGTGGATGGAGGCAACTGTGGGGGCTGATTTCCACTTCCTGACACCATACAGACTTCTCAGTTTATGCAGAACTAATTAAAGATCTCGCGGGTCCTGCCATTTCATCCACCAGCCACTCATAGAGCAACGTGGTGACGGCAGCCACCAACGGCAGCGTATGAGGAACGTGCTTCCGCAGGCCGACTCTTCCCTTTCGAACATTCTTTCCCCGCCCTGGTGCCTTTCCTTCCTGCCTCTTTTCTCCTCCTGGAAGACCCTAGAGGCTTCCCAACCTGGTTTGGAGGGCAGGGATGGGCTCCTTACAGCAGGTGGGGCCGTGGGAAGACCTGGACTTGTTCTCCTGCTCCGCCTCCTACAAGCCACGAGGCTTCGGGCAAGCTTCAGCGCTGTGGTTTGAACGTGTCCCCCAAAGTTCACGTGCTGGAAACTCAATCCCCAGTGCAACAGTGTTGAGAGGTGGGGCCTTGAAGAGGTGATGACTAGGTTCTGAGGGCTCTGCTCTCAGGGACGCATTGATGCTGTTATCGTGACTGTGGGTTAGTTACAGTGGAAGTGGGCTCCTTACTGAGGGAGTAGATTTGTTATAAAAGCCAGTTCGGCCCTCTCTAGCTCTTGCTCTCTCGCCCTCTCTCACCCTTCCGCCTTCCCCATGGGATGACACAGCAAGAAGGCCCTCGCCAGATGCGGGGCCCTTGACCTCGGGCTTCCCAGTCTCCAGAACTGTAAGCAATACATTTCTTTTCTTTGTTAAGTTACCCAGTCTGCAGTATTCTGCTATAACAATGCAAAATAGACTAAGACACTTAGTTTCCTCATTTGTTAAACAGGAGAATAGTCACACCAGCCTCACAGGGTGGTTTTAGGGTTAGAACTAGCACAGCTTGCGTTGAAAGAAAGTGCCTGGCCTATAGTAGGTGTTCAGCAAGTAGCGACTGTCATAAAATTATTATTATTATAGTTACTGTCATGATCACTTCTGGGCCTTTGCTCAAATTGTTTCCCTGTCTAAAATACCATTTCCCTTCAGGTTTTCTGGTGGAAGGACCATAGTGGTGGATTAAAAATGGCCAAGAAGGAGAGACCAGGACTCTGCCCACACTGACTCACATGACTTGGTCATGTGACTTGCACCAACCAGTACATGTAAACAGACACTGGAAAAGTACTTATGCACTGGGACCTGCCCATTTGAATGGCTGCTGTACGGTAAGGAAGCCTGTCCAGCCTACTGGAGGATGAGAAGCAACGTGGAGGACTGAAGCCCCCAGCCCCCAGCCAGCACCAACCACCAGACACGTGAATGAGGCCAGCTTGGCCCTTCCCGCCCTTGCATCTATCATCTTATGCGACTGATGAGTGAGCCCAGGTGAGACCAGCAAAGCTCCCAGATCACCAATCCACGGAATCATGAGAAATGAACCACCCTCTTTAAGCCAGTAAGTTTGGGATGGTTTGTGACATGACAATACACAACTGATACGTCCGTCCACTCATCAAGGTTGAGTTCATAAGCTGTCTCCTCCCAGAGGACTTCCCAAACTCCTCCCAACCTGGAATTCCTCTCTCCAGCTTCTGAGCATGGTCACCCTGCACCTTGTGATGGTAGCATTGAGTAAAGCCTGCCTTCGCTGGGGTTATTTATGCAGCAGGAATGCTTCTGTGTCTCTGGACTGTGAGCCACCAGAGAGCAGAGCTGGACCCCACCGCGTGCCCCATACTTGCTCAACACAGAAAGAACTCTTGAGCTCCCACTTGCCAAACCCTCAGGGGGCCGGTGAGAACCTGGCCTGCCCCAGTATAGACACAGCCCCCCAGCCTGGCAGCGAGAGAGCCTCCTGGCTCTGAGGTCCTGCTGGGCCACTGAGAACCCACGCCCTCTGTTTCTCCGCCTCCCGCAGGTGGAGGCTCGGCTGGGTGGTGTGTGTGCACATGCGCATTGTGTATGACCAAGTCCTGACCCCATGTGCACTGTGTGAGGCCCACTTGGGTCACCACTGGGGGAGGAGGGGTCCTCCCCCTTCATCTTACCTTCCGGCCATGGTAGCCCTGGATCCCTGGGTCTCCCTGGGAAAACAAAGAGAATGTCATCAAGGAGATTTTCCCAAAGTCAAACTTTGGCCTGTGCTGTTCCCCACCCACCCCTCCTCCTCCCAGTGACGCCAGATCCTCCTGCCCCTTCAACACGCACCTCCAGTCGTCCCGGGGACAGCAGCTCTCTGCTTCCTCTGAGGCCAACAGCGATTGCCCTACCCTTCAGAACGAGCCCCCTTTGCAGAGGCTGAGGAACCGTGGGAAGGGTCAACTGCGTAGGGACCTGGGAGACCCGAGGGTCAGTTTTTGTTCCACCAATGACTCTGTTGAACCTGAGCAAGACACTTTCCCCAGGGCCCCCAGCTGGTAAGGGTGTAAGACCGTTGGGCACAATCAGTATTGGGCTATTTCTTATCCCCAGAGCCCCAGGGTCCCCGGCTTCGAAGGCAGAGTCTGTTTGACATTGTGGGCATCTGTGTGAGGGTTCACAGGAGACCGGGTGACCCTGGAGGTCTCCTCCTGTCCTGACACCTTACAAAGCACTATTTTATTGACATACTGTGACAGTGTCCTGGGCATCTGCCTAAAGTTTCCAATTAGACTATAGGGCCCTTGGAGGGCAGGACTGTGCCTTCTATACCAGCCGGAGGACTTGCTCCGCCAGCCTGAGCTCACAAGAAGGGCGATCCTAGTTGGAACCAGCCCAGTTCCTAAAAGGAAGGTGCGTTTTGGAAATGAGCCAAGCTTGACCCATCTCCCGGCTGAGATCCCACTTGGCTCCTTCCTCAGTAGCCTTCCGTGCTCTCCACCCCCTGCAGGGAACTTCCCCACCTATTCAGTGAGTCACCCAGAAGGCACTTACCTTTGGTCCAGGAGGCCCAGGTAAGCCCTGTGGAAGCAAGAAGAAGGTGGGTGGAGATGGTTTCCCCTGGTAAATGGTCGAGGCTAGCCTTACTTACACTGGAGGCTGGGGGCAGGGCAGCCCCCAAATAGCTACACTAAGAGAACGGGCATGCAAGAGAACTGCTCTAGAGGGTCTCAGAAGGGGATCGGAGACCTGCAGAGGGCACGTGGGGACAACAGGCTTGTGTCCCTCCTTGTAGCCATGTGGGCGCCATGGGCAACTCCGCCGTGCTCGCCCATTGGAAAGTAGGTCAGCGGCATCGTGCTACATTGCCAGTGTGGTTTGGTCCAGATCCCCACTCACCCACCTCCTAATTGGGACCCCTCCCTGGAAAGCCAACCTTGCCTGGCAGAGCCTTGGCTTTGCCCCTGGCCCTGCCTGCCTGCGGAGGAGCCCTCTGTCTCCTTGTGCTGAGGGTGTCGTGGCCATGGCAGCTGGCCGTGGTGAGGTGGTGGGGGCCACAGGGCCTGCAGGGGCCCGGGGCAGAGACCAGGCAGGGCTGGCTCCACCGCAGTCCCCGGCACAGGTCTGGATAGCAAGCGTGGGCTGGAGAAAGCCACGATGCCTGGGTCTGGGCTGTTTCAACGGGTTTAAAAAAAATACACTTTCTGTTTTTATGTTGTTTTGTTATAAACAACCCGAAAAAGAAAACCGTCTGGCTTGGGTTCAGTGAGTGGGAGCCCAGTGTGTTGGGAAGCGGAGAGAGGGCAGCGGTCAGCAGAGAAGTGAATTTTGAGCACTTTTTGGTTTTCTTGGCTTGGTTTGGTTCAATTTCCTAAATTTTACTTCCTTTCAGGTTTTTCCATCTAAAAACTGATGGAAATAAGACAAATCTTCCTCTCTGGGGTGCTGGGGGGAAATTATGGAAATATTTAAAATCCGCTGCAGTGGTCAAGCAGGCAGGAGAGCGGCTCCCAGCAACTTGGGTTTTCCCACTCCCGTGGGAAACACCCCACGGCACACAGTGGGGTGCCCTGTGTGCCGGAACTGTCCCCTAGCCTAGACAGACCAGGAATCTCAAGGTTGGCAGCTGGGCAGCCAAGGGGCCCAGGTGTGAAACCAGGTGATCTTGAATGTGGCCATTGCATTGAGGGCTAACTGTTGGGGGCATCCCTGACCCCAATGTCCCACCTCTGGGAATGTATCCCATGAAACCATCAGAGATGTGCACGAACACTGTGTTTCTTTGCCTACGTTCCAAATCTTTCACAACGAATGTATGATGCTTTTGCCATAGCAAAGGCTATGCTTTTCCCACGTGGGAAAAACATTATTAAGAAATAGACAGGTTTTGCCCTTCACCCCTGCTCCTCCAATAAGGTGTAACGTTCATCTTACCTGTGGGAGGAAGCCTCATTTTCTCTAAAGAAGTCCAGGCACCCACTGAGTTATTCTCCTGCCCTGGTGCTTTGCTGTACTAACTTGGTCTGAGAAAGAGTAGGGTCTTGGCCAGGGATGGACAACGGGTGACTTGATGGCCACCAGGCCAGCCTGGAGGGGGTGCCAGTGGCCTCCCTAGACCCTTCCTAGTAGTGACCTTGCAGGTCCTCAGGCCGATGCAGGGCACCTAGCTGGCCCAACGTCTGGCTCAGCTGGAGGGGGCCCCAGCAGTGTGAAACCCACGTGGGTCCCGAAAGCTGTGCTCATCAGGGTACCAGGGACCTCCTTCAGAGTCCACTGCCCCCTGGGTTTTCCTAAGCCCTGGGTTTTCCTAAGCCCAGGGCTCAGGGACAGCCATCAGAGATGGGAACTCTTGGGAATTCTCTCTCCAAGCTCCTCTCTGCTGCGGGTGGGGAAGGACAGCCATGAGTGGTCTCCCCCTGGAGGGCAGGGACCGGACGTGTCCCAGGGCTGTGTTTTCAGAGCAGAGTGCAACAGGTGGGTGTGACGGGGACCGGCAGCTCCCTGCACAGGCCACCACGTCCCGTGGCCTTGCCAAGGTGTTTCTGCTGTTTGCTGGGGACCTAGGTTCCTGTCACTTATTCAAGGTTTGGAGGCTTCCAGAGTTCTTGGGACAAACCTTGACCGAGAGAGGAAGAGAATACTTACGGGTGGCCCCATGGGCCCTGGCAGTCCTGGGTGCCCCAAAGGTCCAATCGGTCCAGGGGGGCCTGGTGGCCCTGGTGGACCTTGGATGCCGGCCTGGCCCTGTTCACCCTGAGGTTCGTGGAAACCAGTGTTAGAGAGAAGACCCTGGGAGCTGTAGACCAGCTCCCGCCCCCGTGCCATGCACCCAGTGAAGGCCCTGCCGTGGCTCTGCTGAGAAGGCGGTGGTGATGGGGGAGGAGTGGTGGCGTGATGGTGACGATGCTGTGGTGGTGGTGGCTACATGCAGGGACTGGTGGCAGTGAGAAGACGGCCAAGACAGCAGGTGCCCAGGAGGCGGGCTGCCACGGAGGACTTGCTGCACAGAGCAGCTGTCCTCAGGGCAGGGAGCCCTGCTGCAGGGGCTGAGGTGCAGAGGGAGTGAGAGAGAGAAAGCCCCTCAGCCTGACCAAGGGCCTGCTCCCAGGCTGGCCAGCTGGCCGGAGTCCTGCCCAGGTGGTCTGTGGCCTGGGCCTGCCTCTGTCACTCCGTCTTTGGTGGCAAGTCACATCCTTTCTCTAAGCTGTCACAGCTTTTTGCTATCTTTGATTTTCTGGCCTGGGGGATCAGATGAGATCTTTAGTTCAGAGGCCACGGATTTCGTTTGGCTTACTAAACAACTGAGCGAGAAGTTCTATGTAAAAAATTTGGATTGGTGGCTTCTGATGAAATGCTGGGAACCCTGGCATTGCTGGGTACAAGGAGTGGCCACCCCGTTAAGTGGGGCATGAGTCCTCCGGTCACTTTGGTCCCCACCCTCCTGTCCCTCCTTATATGCAGCCTGCTGTGTCATTAGGTGGTCTGCCTGGCCTCAGAGGGCAGTTGAGTTTGCACCCTTTGACTGGTTGAAGCTTTGGAACTGCGAGGCGCTAATGCTGTAGGGGTTGCTATTGTTCCTCCCCTGCCCTGCCCACTCCTTAGGCAGCTGCTCTGAGCTCAGACTCTCCGCCCACCGTGCCTGTCCCCAAGATGGGCTGTGAGCCCAGGGATGTAGGGAAGGCATTGTGTTCTCTCAGGAGGAGGAGAGATCCTGGTCCAAGTGACCCAGATCTTGGGGCTGGGAGCAAGACAAAGTCATCCTGGATCTAAATCAATGCCATTATGTCATTTTCTAAATGACCTCCTCTGGGATGATGTGAGCTGAGCTCTTGTAAGGAGGGGTCCCATCCTGGTAGATGGGCAAAAGCAGAACCCCCCTGGCATGTGTGAGAGCTCCTGTAAGGATGGATGCAGGGGACATGGGCGGCCAGAGTTCCAATGTGATCTCAGCAAGCCACGTGGCACTCTGGTCTCCTTCCCCGTGTGAAGGAGGGGCAGATGATGCTCGCTGCAAACTCTAGAGAGAAGTGGCCATTATGAACAGGAGTGCATGACTTGGGAATGAGAAATGTAAGATTTTAGCAACACCTGCTTGTACTATCTCTTGGCTGGAACATCCTAGGGCAGATGGCGTCCAAGAGTGTTACTCTGGGGCCTGGGTCTCATCCTGCCACAGCCTTGGAGAAGTCACTCTAGGGCTCAGGTGCCCATGGCAGAGGAGGCAGGTGCAGAAATTGCTTTGGTGGCCACCCTGCCTCCAGCCCCCTACCTAGCTGCACGTTGGTTATTGGTAAGTGTCCAGGTGGTGATGTCTTTCCTGAACCAAGAAAGACTTAATAAAACCTCAGGCTTCAAGAGGGGAACAGTGCGGCCTCCCTTTCAACCAGACTAATTCTGATTAAGCCGCTTGGCCTCTGAACGTCCTCAGAATCCTTTGCATTGCTGTGCTGCTTCATAGTCCTCATGGCGCTTCTACATTTTTGGAGAAGGATAACTCACAAGGCAAGGGAGGCTTAGTCTGAGACAAATAACTGAGTTCCTTTCTGACTGAAATTCTAAAATCTTCACAACATCACAATCCCCATGTCACAGAAGAGAAAACTGAAGGCCAGAGAAGTTGAGCTCCCTGACCAAGGTCACACAGAGAATTCAGGGTGGAGCCAGGACCCAAACTCAGAACTCCAGACCCTAGTCCTATTCATTCCAAATAAGCCCCCAGCAAAAAGGGCTCCCCGTCCAACTCTCTGCTCTTTGGAAATGACCTCCAGCACCATCTACTAAGCACATCGTATCTCATATAAAGTTTCCTCTTTCAACTAATCCTACACCCAATGTGTAAGCATCTTGCAAAGCCTGTAAAATCAATATTGGTTTATTGATAGGAACTGGACAAGCATTTTTATGTCCCCTGATGGCTGACAGCACTAAAATCCTCATTCTTAGGCAGAATCTGTGGCAGGCAGACTAGGGCCCCTGGTCTTCTTTCTCTATTTTGGAAACCAGGTCAGGGCAGCACCGAAAGTTCTGGCTTCACCACCCTTTCCTTTTAAAAAGGGAGGCAGTAACATGCAGCAGCCTGGATTGAATCCTAGACCCCTCTCGAGTTCTTCCTCTGCAAAGCGGGGATTGTCAGGGTGGCACCTCCACCACCGGAGGCTGCTGTGGGGAATGCATGACATAATCCATGCAGAATTCTCACCGCAGTGCCTGGAACTGGGCGAGGGCTCGACACAGAGCAGCTAATACAACTACGGCCGGGAGGTAGCTGTCGGGGTCCGGCAGAATGGCTGCTCTGAGCATGCACTCAGCTCTCCTGGAGTGGGACCTGGCACAGGCAGGGCTGGGTGACAGTGGGCTGGGCCTGGTGCTTCTCTGATCTGCCAGGGGGCTCCTGAGTAGCTATGCTGTGGGTGAGCGCTCGGAGCCCACGGAGGCTCTCGAGGATTTGGCCTGGTAATGTGATATGCAGCCTGCGGGCTCGGGTAGCACCAGAGTCACGTGTCCCTCTGTACTTCTAGCTGTCAATGGGAGTGATTTTTCAGCCTTTGCAATCAGGTGCCTGAACGTCCAGGGCCTTGGGCTCCTGACTAGGGAGTCAGGCTGGGAGTTCGAGGCCCTGCCGTCAGGCATTCAGAGAGCAGCCCAGAGCCCTGCCTGGCATCCCTGTGCCTGGGGGGTAGGCCCTGTGCAGCGTGATGAAGGCAAGGGGCATCAGGACAGCACGGCCACCTGGTCTGGAACTGAGTGGGATCTCCGAGAGCAGGGTGAGCTTGCTCTGTTCTTTGCGAACTGCTCAGAGCGATGACACCTGTGGGGTGCGGACTACATTCCTTCTGCAAACACCCTCCCTCCTCACACTCAGGTGACAAGGGATCTGAGGCCGAGCCATCTGCATTTCTGAGTACAAAAGACGTGGGTCCAACCGAGAGAGCCCTGGCTGTGGGGTCTGCAGCCCTGACTGCCACTTCCCCCTCTGCCTCTCGCTGTGTGTGTGACCTTGGGCAAATCAATTCACTTCTCTGAGCCTCAATTTCCTCATCTCCAAAGCATGGATAATAGTAATAATGACAGCTCACGTTCATTACAGCACTTAAACTGTGCCAGGAACTATTCCAAGTGCTTTACATATTCAACAACAACCCTACGAAGCAGACACGTATTATCCTTATATTATGGATGAGAAAGCTGGGGGCCCAGAGAGGTCAAGTAACTTGCCCCAAATCACACAGGGCAGAGAAACTGGTGCAAATCTCTGCTCTGCAGTGTACTGTCTGTGACTTTGGGCAACTTACTTAACCTCTTAAGCCTTGATTGCCTCATGTGTGAAATAAGGATGATCTTGCCTAATTCATAACACCAGGCCTGGAACATGGGTAGCTGCATGGGTGCCCGGACACAGTGGCAGCTGTTACGAGTGGTGGTCATGTGGTAGTAACTGTGGCTGTCCTGGGGCTGGTGTCTTGTGTATTTCCACACCCATGGTGCTCATGGGTCCATTTTTGTCTAGTTCAACTTCGCTGAACCAGAGCGGGGCTCTGGCTTTGTCTACTGCCCCAGCCGGCCTGCGGTGCCCAAAGGCTTGCTGAGCCCCTCGGGAAAGCCACACGTGGTCTGCGCAGAGGGAAGGTGTCTACCTGGAAGGTCCGCCTTTTTATGACTGGGGGTGGGGCCAGTCGCACTGAGTTGAGGAGAGGCAGCAGCTGAGGAGAAAGATGAGTTGGAAGGCCAGAGGGCAAAGGCCAAAGATCGCAGGTGTTCAGAACGATGCCAGAGGTCACCAGGAAGGCAAGGCGGCCAAGAGGGACGGGAGGAGAGGAGGAGAGAAGAGAGATCAGTGTGAGCATGAGGAGCAGGAGGGGAGGAGTGGACAGGGCACCCTATGGCTGTGGGCGCAGCGCTGAGCTTGCCCTGGGATGGCATGGCCGTCCCCTGGGGGGAGGCGTGGCCCCCTCCATCTGCACCCTGCCTCGGCCTCCAGGTCCGAGCTCGGGGCGTTGGCCAGCAGCCCCCTGGAATGGGAGCGTGGGCCTCCTCCACTGGCCTGCCCTCCTGGCCATGCTGGGCCGCGGAGGCTGCCGGACACGCAGCCCAACATTGCACGGCCAGCCCCACCCGTCCGCTGGTGGACAGAGGGTGGCAGACTCAGAGGCTCTGGCTAGGGAGCCGCAGGACCAGCTAAATTGGTACTTGAAGCCGGGCTGATGTGTGGCGACCCTGGGGTTCTTTTTTTGGTTGAATAAGAAAGGCTGGAGTCAGCGAATCTGGGAGGACGGTGGAAGCCAGTGCCAAGCCCGGCTCCCGGGGGCTGGGCCGGCTGAGGGTGCGGCCAGTGTGGGCACCGGCTAAGTGCTACTGAGGGCTCAGCCTGGGGCTGCAGGGCCTGGAAAATAGAGGCTGGGTAAAGATGTCTCCGGAAAGTTCAACCACTCTTTTCGGGGAGGCAACATTATCTAATGTGACTTTCGTTTCTGGAAATTCTTGCTGCTTCCAATCTCGCTCCCCGTTGGAGCTGAGCAGCCTGCAGCTTTAGGAAGAGGTTACAGCCCACGTGAAAACAAAGATGGCATATGCTGTAATCAGCCACTTGTTTTCGAAAGCTCTTTAACTCACATGAGGCCCCTGAAATGAGCATTAGGGACCAGGAGCTGCCTGGGCTGGGAATGTGGCCAGCTGTGGACTTGGGAGCCCAGCTGTGGCCTTTCCACATCATCGCCGCTGCCTCTTTGGGCCTTGGCCGTTCACAGAGCCCCACCCCCACCCGCTGGGGGGCCTGGCGATGTGCAATGGTGGGCTCTGCGTCCGGGCAGCCTCTGGGCAGAGAGGGGCTCGGAGACCTTCCAGAACCTACAAACCTTCAGGGTAATTATCTGGCTGGAGCGCAGAGCTGCTGGCATGCTGCTTAGGTACTCCTGGTTTGGGAGGGAATGGAGTGGCACAGGGAGAGTGAAGGGAGTGCCCACAGACACCAGCACCCCGCTCCCCATCCCTCCTCTCCCTCCCTCCCTGGGGAAGCTACAGGAAACAGGAGGAACCACATGGATCTCTTGGTGTCCTCTGCCCTTGAGTCCTGCCACCCCAGGCTGCCTGCAGGCCCCTTGGAGAGCCAACGGATTGCGGGAAGCCCCTGCTTTCCTGGCCCTTCCACATAGCCTTGCTCTGCCCACCGGCTTCACCCCTGCCTGGTGTGACGCTGTGCTTCCCTGCACCTGTGGCAGGGTGCTTCTGGAGCCTTCTGCCATGGTGCCCTTCCCTCCTCTTGTGTTGGGCTGAGGGGCAGACAGCCCTCTCCTGCCCCACCCCAAGCACTCACTAAGGACCAGTGACACACTGCCAAAGCGTCTGCAGTTGTGTTGTCTTTTGTGCTAGGGGATGTTGTCTTTCTTTCGGGCAACATAACAATCCCGTGAGCCCATCGTTTCAAATAAACACAGCTGACCTTCTATTATTGTATCAGGATCAGGCTGGCCAGAACACCAGGGCCCCTGCGTCCCTGGAGCACACACTGTGGACAGGCCGGCCCTGTCTGTGCTGCTGCAGGCCTGTGTCCCCCAGCCCGGGCCCACCCCCAGACCCGCATCCGGCTCAAACCCATCCCAGCCTTTCACGTTCCAGGCCCACATGGCCTCTCCCCGGCCCAAGAACCCGCAGGTCAGAGTCTGGGATGTCTTGCAGCCCCCTGAGTGGCTGGGCAGAGGCTGGGCCCTGCCAGCAAGGCCCACTCGATGGCCTTCTACAGTCATGTTGACTATGAGCCTGGTTTGTGTCTGTCTCCACTCCCTAAATGCCACCACCAGGACCTGCCTGGCAGGGGTGGGCGGCCTGGGGAGCC
This sequence comes from Microcebus murinus, assembly GCF_040939455.1. NCBI lineage: Eukaryota > Metazoa > Chordata > Mammalia > Primates > Cheirogaleidae > Microcebus > Microcebus murinus. The sequence continues at coordinate 52,401,753 of NC_134117.1, read as the reverse complement.
ACACCATGTAGCACACTGCTGGGCACCACGAGGCCCATGGCAGAGGCGACGGACACCTGAAGATGCCATCTCCCTGTCCCTACTGCCCAGGTGTGAGAGCAGCAAGGCCAAACACGGAGCTAGGGGCATTTCCTGTCCCCGCTCACTCGGGCGTGTGCTGAAGGGAGCAGAGCACATCTCGCCCAGCCCTGCTCCCAGACTGAGCCCTGCGGTCCGTCCTCTGGGCTCTGTATGCTTGGGTGGAGCGAGGGACAGGAAGGAGGCAGCTGGGGGTGGGGAGGGAACCATCTCAGCCCTGAACGCCCCCACCCCTGCCTCCCCCCTTTGCTGCCTACTGCCGTAGGGCTTCCTCTGTTCTTAAAGAGGCAAAGTAGAGACTTGATCCTTGAATCCTTATGGCCACCCCGATTATCTCCCGGCATCAAGGTTTGGGTCATCTGAAACAATGTTTAATCCCAAAGTCCCTCTTAGTTGGCCAGGGCAGGCCGCCAGTCACACACACACACACACACACACACACACATATACACAGTCCCCCGTGCGCGCGCACACACGCCTGAGGTCATCAGGAAGGTCACACGCCTGATGGGTAGGGAGTCAGACGCAGACTCTCACAAGCCACTTGGAGAGGGTGACATGCCGGGGAGCCACAGGCTCAGACGCACACAGCTCAAGAGCCACCGGGCTCACGCAGTCAGCCAGGGGCAGACACGCCCCACACAGAGGCACTGTGTGGGGACACACCTGTGCCAACCAGACACACCGCCCCCCGACACTGCCTCTCTGGCTGCTGAGTGCAGGGGGGCTGTATGCTCCTGGTCCTGAGCCCGGTTGGGTGCGGAGACCCCAGGGAGATGAGGCTGAGCTGGGGACTGTGCCCCAAGGATGGGTCAAAGGGCCCTGTTCAGTTTTAGGGGCTCACTTACCCGGTGCGGGTACTCTCCACACTGCCCCTGGGAATGAGACGGAAGGGAAGGGGGTGTTAGGCACTTGTTGGGGGGACTGTCCCTTAGTGGCACCCCCAGGACTTACAGACACACCACATACGTCATCACCCTCCAGCCCTGCTGCTCTGGTTTCGGCCCGAGCCCTCCGAGGCAGGAGAACTAACTCCCTCCCGTGCCCCTGGCTGGCAGCAGGGAAGGGACCCCCAGGGCCTGCCCTGTGGAGGCGAGGGCAGGACTCTGCCAGATGCCGCGTGCCATGACGGCGGGTTGGGAGTTACGTTCCACGTCGGGTAGGCCCACCCACCAGCCCCGGACGGGAGCCCTGGGTGGGAGCAGCTGTGGACACTGGGGCTGTCAGACACCCACCCCGAGCTGGGAGCGCCAGGACCCCGTGCCACTCGCCCAGGGGGCCAGCCCAGCAGTCTCCGCCAGAAGTTCAGCCAGACAGAGAACGCGGAGGCCAGGCCAGTGGTTAACAGACTGGCGCCTCAAAATCCCAGGGGCTCATGGAGGTGGGTCAGGGAACACTGTGGGGTGACATCTGGGGGAGCCAAGAAAGAGGCTGAAGAGGGCCAGGCTCATCCCAAGAAAAGAACGTTAGTTATCGGAGCAGCTTCACCCGAATCTCTCGTGTGTTCCACAGCAGCTCAGGGGCTTCCCTGGTTCTGGAGACAAAGACTAAAATTTGAAGGTAACCTCTTTGAACCCCTTTCTACTGGTCGGGAGGCTGTTTCCTGAGACGGCGATTGCATTTCGCTTACCTTTTCTCCTTTTTGTCCTTGAGGTCCCTACAAAGAGACGGAGATGAGAGTTAGAAACGGAAGCTCAGGGCCCAGTGCCCGAAACGGCTCGCGGGTTAGGTAAGATGGGTACCAACCGGCTGTCCTCGGGGGCCCGGCAGACCCTGCGGGGGGAAACACACACAGGTCAGCGGGCGCGCAGCGACGGCGGGGCAGAGACGCATGCCGGGGTGGGGCGTGGGGCGGACAGTGGGGCTTCCAGGGGCTTTTCAGAATGTCCCTGAGTCCCGAAGGCTCCGCCAGCCACGGTCAGGTCTCCTGTGCCCAACACATTCAGGGTCGTGTGGCTCATTCACCAGGTCTCAGCGTCACCCATCAGTGGGCACGACTGGGCATGTCCTGACCCCGGCTCGGGGCTGCGAGGAGGAACAGATGCCACCCTCCGTTCATTCCTCAGCCACTGTCATCTTGTGCGCCTGCAACGCACCTGGCTGTCAGGCAGTTTCTGCCGAGACGGACACCCTGCCTGGTGCACGCCCGGCCTCTGGGAGACACTAGCACATTCTGCCTTCTACCTCCCAGGTCCCAATGACGCCCGCTGAGCCAAAGGGCTTCTGAGGACGTGGGGCCAGGCCAGGGCTGCAGACACTGGGGGCTTTGGAGAGAAGCCCTTAGGCAAAAGCGGGGGACACAGGAAGCTGGCAACTTGAGCCCTGTTCTGGGCTTCTCTGGGGAGCACAGGGGGGCTTGGGGTTTCCTCCAAGGTTTTCTTGTCAAGTTCACAGGCTAAGAAGGGAGCCGGGGTCAGGGTAGACCCTTGTTCTCTGAGGGCCCAGTGTCTGTGGGTCTCTCGGGAGGCTGCACAGGTGCTGGTGCTGAGGGGCCTTGTGGCCCTCAAATGACTGTGCTGAGGAGCCACTCTGAGGCCAGCTCCGTGTGTGCTGGCTGGGAGGAAGGTGCCGGGTCTCTCCCAGGCCATGGGGCCTGCAGCTTAGGGAATGGAGGTGCGGGGCGTGAGCCCGGGTTTGTCTGACCCCCGAGGTCCAGCTGTGCCCACTGCACCGCCCTCCCTGAACCTAACCAGCCTTTTTTTTTTTTTGAGACAGAGTCTCACTCTGTTGCCCAGGCTAGAGTGAGTGCCGTAGCATCAGCCTAGTTCACAGCAACCTCAATCTCCTGGGCTCAAGCAATCCTCCTGCCTCAGCCTCCCGAGTAGTGGAAACTACAGGCATGTGCCACCATGCCCGGCTGATTTTTTCTATATATATTAGTTGGCCAATTAATTTCTTTCTATTTATAGTAGAGACAGGTCTCGCTCTTGCTCAGGCTGGTTTCGAACTCCTGACCTCGAGCAATCTGCCCACCTCAGCATCCCAGAGTGCTAGGATTACAGGCGTGAGCCACCTCGCCCTGCCGGGGCCAGCCTTTTTAACCCTGCAGCACAGGGTTCGTCAGGCTGGGACCTAGGGGCCAGGTAGGCTCTCCCAGGACAGGTAGCGGTGCAGTGGGGGAGGGGCTGAGGAAGCTAACACAGGTTTACGACTGCAGAGACTCAGGGGATTGAGCCCAGATGTCTGAAACGGTGGCTCACGGGGACACCCATGGTATTTTGTTTGTCGCACAAGGCTTTATGGCTTTATTTCAATTAGTCGCCAACACTTAAGAGCAAGGAGAGTGCGAATAAAAATCTGGACTTCAAGTTTCCCTTGGTTTATCGGAGGCCTGACGACACGTGGTACCCATCAGCTCCAGCTGTGCGGAGTCTCAGTCACTGGCCATGTGCTCAGCCCTCGGCCACCAGCCCTCGGCCACCAGCCTTTGGCCACCAGCCCTCCACTAGCCACCACGGAGCATGGGGAGGCGGCTCGTGTGCTTCCCGTGTGCAGCCACTGCTCTAAGTGCCTGGGACACCCTCACGCTTGGGACAGCCCTGTGGGTGGTGGCCTGGGGTCAGAGTCCTTATGCCGCTCCTGGCTCTGGGACCCCCAACTGCGTCCACTCAACTCCTCATTTCAGGTCCTTGGGGCTACCGTGAGGTGGGTGGGGCAGAGGTGGCCCCTCTGACAGGCGAGGACGTGGGGGTGCAAACACAGGAGGGTACTTGAGTTGGGCGCCCAGCAGAGGGGAACCCCCTGGGGAGGGAGGGAGCGGGGGACGGACAGATGACAAGTGGGCCGAGATCGCTGCGCCCGACAGCAGTGGAGGATGAATGGCTCGGTCCCCGTGCCAAGCCAAACAGGGGTCTGATGGCTCTGTGGACTGTCGGGTTTCGATGGACGGTGAGCAGACAGGGGATCTGTCGCACTGATGTGGGCTCAGGGGAGATGGCAGGGCCTTGCCCCTTCCCTGCGTTAGCTCTGGCCCCAGCAGACAGGGAAGGCTCACGAGGGTAGAGTGGGTGGGGCAGAGGACTGGCGTGGGCCGAGTGAGGGGACAAGGGGAGCCTATGGAAGGGGTCCTTTCCTTCAGGTCAAAGGGTGCTGGCAGCAGGAGGCGGCGTGGCCGAAAGGGAAGACCCAGCCGCATGGGTCTGAATCTCAGCGTTGGTGTTGAGGAGCTGTGTGGCCTCAGGCAACGTACTTAGCCATTCTGTGCCTCAACTTCCCCTCTTGTGAAGGGATAATATGCTGTTATGAGGATTACAGAACAGTGCCTAGTGGGTGACCGTTATTATTATCTCCCGGATGGGGGCCTTGGGCTACCTCGTGGCTGCATGGGGTAGCCAGGAGGGGAAGAAGGTGGACGAGAGGGCTGGTGGGATGAGCATCTAACCCTTGGTGTCCCCATGGCAACGGCAGGATGGAGGTTCACCCCTGCCTGGGTCTCCGTTACTCCACGCACGTGCACAGCATGCATAGGAAGAGGGAAGGGGCGGGAAGAAATGCATTTGCAGTGGAGGTAGCTGTGACAGAGAGGAGAGCTTGCTGGGGGACCTGGTCCCAATGACAGCTCTTCCACCCACTGCCCCCAGCCCCTTGCTGCCCTTCCTCCAGCTCTGTGCACGTGGCAAGGACTTCCCTACCTCAGGGCCCTTGCACATGCTATTCTCCCGTGTCCGGAATGCTCCTTCCCACCCCCTTTTCTATTTTCTCTTGGTTAAATCCTCATCCTTCAGGCTCCATTTCAAAAGTCTCTTTCTCAGGAAAGCTGTCTGTGCCCCTCAGCCTGGGGGAGGTTTCCGTTATACTGAGGCCCCTCAGGGTACTGGGAACTGCCTTTCCATAGCACTTACGACAAGGCCGTTTGTTAATTACGTGAGTGATTATTTAAAAGCACATCTCCCCCACTGGACTGTGGGCTACGGGGCGGCAGGGACAGTGAGGATTAAATGAGATGAGGCATTAGCCCAGTGCCCACCACACAGCAGACCTCACACCTGTTGGCTGGGGCTGAGGCAAGAGGGCAGGCTGCGACCGGAGGGAGCTGAGTTGCTAAGGGTCCCCCGGCAAGTTAGGGAGGGCCGGGCTGGAGTCACCACCCCACACAGATCCCAGGCCGGCCAGCCCTGTGGAGCAGGCCGTGGTCCCTGCCAATAGGGGTGTGACCCAGGACTTAGAAGGCAGGAATGCATCCCAGCAGGGGCCAGACCATTTGCTCTTAACGGCCCTTCAGTCCCTGCTGGGAACTAGGCCACTCACTGCTCCTGGGGGGTGGGCACCCTGGTTCCCTTCTGCAGGGGTGGCCCGTGGAGAAGGCAGATTCCTTTCAAAAGCTCACAGAAGGTGGAAGGGCCAGGGGGAAGGTGGGGCAAAGGTCTGCTACCGTGCCGTGCCGTTGGGGCAGGGGCCCCTGCAGTCCTGGGGCAGCTCAGGGCAGGGTTGGCCCTGGGGAGGGTCATGATGCCCTAAGGAACATCAGGATCGCAGAAATGGCATCTCCTGGAGGAAGTGTCCCCAGCGAGTGCTGATGTGAGCTTGTGCCTGAAGGGCCATGCCAGTGCAGTTTGGGAGTTGGCCACTGGCCTCCATGTGCTACCCGCCAGGTGTGGGCTGTCTCTGGCCCTCTCTTTCTCATGCTTCAGGTGGAAAAGCCACTGCCCACCTCTCCTCCCTGCATTGATATAAGGATCTAGGGCATGTGCTTGTACAAGGCTGGGGAGTGACCAGGACAAAAGCCACTCCCGCTGTCCTCCTAGGGCCCCATCTGCGGGGCAGGCCCTCTTTGCATGGCTGTGAGGCCAGGCCAACCCCCATCCATCTCGGGGAGAGAGGAAAGTGGGGCTCTTACCATCTCTCCCTTTGGTCCGGGGTGGCCCTGGAAGGAGAAGAGGGTGAGTGCCAAGAACACTGTCTGCAGCCTAGAGTCCCACCCAGCCTGTCCCACAAGTTCCTCCCGCCACAGTCCCTTTGCACCTCCCACCCCTCTCACATGGTCACTCCATGCAGTCACTGGCTTATACTCTCAGTCCCTGATCCACTGAGTCAGGCGAGGTCACTTGCCCACTGTCCTTTGCAGCAGCTGCCTACCCTGCAGAGGAGAGTGGGGGTGGTCTCCCTGGACCCCAGGGCTCACCCTGTCCATGTGCCCAGGATGGCTGGTCCTGTGACATGAGTGGACATGATCACCAGGGCCGCTGGGCTGCACTCAGCTCGCTGGCCTGCAGTGGGGGAGTGACCGGGCAGGCGCTTGGGCCCCTCATCTGCCAGCCGGGGCTGGTGGGGCCAGGTTCAGCCATGGGCAAAGCCACATCGCACCCACCCGATGCCCTCACTCGGGGGCATGTCTGAGGGCTTTGGAGGGGTGAAGCCCCTTCCAGCTCACCCCTTCCTCGGAGTGTGGAGGGGCCTGCTTTCCCCCGGGAACACTGCCAGGGGACCAGGTCCAAAGGACTGAAATGAGCACAGAGAGGGGCTGTGGCCGGAAGCAGCCTCCTCGTGGACTTGGGCACACGCGTGGGGTCCTGACCGGGGAAGGGCCCGGGGTGCTCGGGAGCCGGGGCCAGTGTGTGCCCAGGTGCCCAGCCTCTCCTCACCGGCCCCACCAGAGTCACCATGTTCTAGTGTCTCTAGACACTGAGCCCAGCTGGGCATCTGGGGACTTGTGCCCTGGGGAAGCCACTGGGGTTGGGGGGACTCAAATGGCCCCCTACTCTTTCCTTTGGTGACAAGCTTCCACCTCAGGAATTTTCCTTCTACGTAAAGCACCTTCAAGGAGTCAGGGCCTTGCAGAAGGACCAAAGACCCAGCGTTGCTGGCCTGGACTGAGGTACCGGGAGGAACCCCCAGCCCGAGAGAGGGCGCACTTACCGGTTTGCCGTCTAGCCCGATGGGACCCTGAAACCAGAAAGGCCAGATGTAAAGACAAAGCATCACAGGCCTCCTGCCAAAGAGGCTGCCCGGGGCAGTGGTTAGGAGTACAGGTTCTGCATTCTACCAAGTTAGGGTTCGAGTCCCTGCACGACCACTTACTTGCTATATATATATATCAGTCATCACTGATACCAAAGACGTCTGCCTTACCCCAGGTGGAAAGTGGGTGGTGTGTTCCTAGGACACCAGGGCTGGCCAGCAGGGAGGCCTGCAGGAAGAGGGAACCAGCCACTTCCCTGGCTCTGCCTCTCAGAACCTGTCCTAGGCCCCACAGGCAGGGGTCAAAGGCCACTCACCAGAATCCCACCCGCCGCCCCCTCTGGGGTGGACCTCCTCTCAAAGCCCAGTGTGCTTCCCTGCAGCACCTCATTTGTTCCACATTCCAGTGTCATGCTGGGGTTTATATCAGCCCGTGACTTCACTCGCCTGGTTCCCGTCCCACTGCCCCTAACTTGTGTATTGATTTCCCAGTGTATATTTCTTGCACCGTGAGCCCAGCGCTGAGCTACTCTCCTGGGCTGGCATCCATGAACGGCTACACAAGCAGGTCCTTCATGACCAGGGTTTGGAAGAAGTGGCGTCAGGGCTGGCCTCAGAGGAGGTTTAACCCAAGCAGCCACAGAGACCACCTGGGACACAGCTAACCTTGGCCTTCCCCACTTACCGGAAATCCAGGAAAACCTCGAGTGCCTGGCTGACCCTGAAAAGAACAGGAAGGCAGTGAGGAAGAGGAGGAGAGGAAGCTAATCCCCAGACCCCTGGCTCATCTTTGCTCCCATCCCTCCCGCTCCTGTGTGACCGTCTGCGTGGGGGACACCCTCACGGTGATCGGGCTGGGAGCGAGGATGGAGAAAGATGGAAATGGAACATCATCAGAGATCTCCTGTAGGGACTGGGGGTGGGGAAAGAAAAAAGGGGGGGCAGCGTCTTTTGGGTTGACTTCTAGGAAGCAGGCCCTGGAGAGCAGCTCACTTAATGTGGGGGCGTTGCTCGTAAACAGGTGGGCAGGGCGGCGAGGACAGCGGGCCTCAGCTGGCTCCTGGGCTGAGGTCCTCTCCTCCAAGTCCGTTTTTATTTACATGGTCATTGCTCATGGCCACTTATCTAAGGATGGTTTGGATATCGGCAGATACAAGAACTTGACCTTTGAAATGTGTGTTTCAGGCTAACACAGGTCAGATTGCTTGTGTTTCTCTCCCCTGGCCAGCAGGCTTCTCCTAGCAGTTGGGGGATCTCTGGATCCCCCAATTTTCACGGGATGCAGAGCAATCCACGCCGAGTTTTCTGGAGGTGCAGAGTGCAATGGACATAGATATTCAGGCTGGAGAGGAGAAGCAGGTTCCCTGGTTACAGCTCAGTGGTTTATGATCAAGATTCAGGACAAAAGATTCATCTCTAGAGGAAGTGTGAGGCTGTGAAGATCTAGGGCTGGGGAGGGATGGCCAGGAGGTCAAGGGTACTGGAGAGCTAAGACACTTGAGTCTTGTCACTACCCTGCTCAAGAACCAGCAGTGGCTCCTTTCTACTCACCTAGCATTCAAGCCCATCCCCAATCTTGCCCCATCAGCCTTTCCAGGATGTTAGCTCCTTTCCTGCCTCATCTTTCCCCCACTCTGCCCAGGCACACTGGCTCGCCTGCCTTTCCCTGGACACACTAGTCCGGCTCTCAGCATGGACTTTCCCTTGGCCAGGATGGCCACAGTCTCTTCCTAAGCCTGGGCTTTTGAGTCTGGCAGACTGAGTTCTAATTCTGACTCCACCAGCCATGACTGTGTGACTCGGAGCAAGTTGCCTAACTTCCCTGAGCCTCAATTTCCTCATCTATAGAATGGGGATGGCCTCATATAACCTCATAGAGTCACTGAACGACATTCGATTATGTTTGTAAAGCCAATCGAAATGGTGGCTGCCATCATTGGATGTTTGTTGAATTGAACTGAACAGAGGAGATCCAGGACACAGCAAGTTTTCTTTTGAGCTCCATGTATCTTGGGGCCAATGAAGGTTTGTCCTTGTCAGGCAGAATCTTATCCCATATGGAGGAGGATTTCTGTAGATCCTGTTGTGACCCTGAAACAGCTCCAGGGTGCTTGGGTCCTCCTTGAAACCACAGACATGCATGCCCAACGTTCTGAGCCCAGGGGACACGTCAGCCCCTCTGGCCGTGTGGGATGGGGGCTCTGCTATCAGGGGGTGGGGGAATGCACTTGGTCAGCAGGGCACGAGCTAAGTCTGCTGCGGGCTCAGGATGGGCTAGTGTCAGGCATCCAAAAGGGCAAGAGGAGGAGATGCCACTCAAATATCAGAAGGGCCCCCGGCTTTTCTCCTCGCAAGGATAAGGGAAGCTAAGAATAGCGCTAAGGAGAAAACCCGGAAACTCTGCAATGTAATCTCTGAAACCTCCCAGTGTAAACTCTCTGTAAACTACTCTGGACGCTGAGAGGCCCGAAGAAAAGGTCAGGAGGAGAGGATTCCAAGAAACGTCTTCAAGTCCCACTAGGGACAATATTTACGTGGTAGGGATAATCACACGGTTTGCTAATTACAGAGCCTGCCCTGGTCTCAGGATGCATCTCTGCAACCAGGGCCAAGTCCAGGGCTAACCAAGGCTTTTTCAGGGATCTTGGGAAGAATGTCGTCATCGACCAAATGGAAAGTAGGACCCTACTTCCCGGAGAGGCTGGGCCTGGGGAAGGCACTTGGGGAGACTTGGAACTGGATATTAATTTATCTTTCTTCAATTATGTCCTGAGGTTAAACATCGTTTCCAATGTTTATTGGCTGATCTTATTGGTAAACTGCCTGTTTGCACTCTTTACTAATATTTTCTACTAGGTTATTTGTTTTTTCCCTGCTGATTTGAGTAAAGCTCTTTGTCAAGAACAATAACTCTTTGATAGTCATGTATATAGTGAATATTCTTTCCAACTTGGCATTTATCATCTTTGATTTTGCTGATGGCATGTTTTCTATCATATAGACGTTTTACATTTAGGTAGCCAAACTTCATCTTTTCCTATGGCTTTTGGGTGTTGTGTCATGTTTTGAAAAGTTCTTCTGAAGTTTTATAGTTCAGAATTATAAAACATTCACTCATGCTTTGTCCTTGTATTTTATGGTTTCATGTTTTACATCTAAGTATTTTATTCATTTGGGATTTATTCTGATACGGAATGGAAATTTAGCTTAAAATTTAGGGTGGACATTTAGCTTAAAAAAAAAACACAACACTTTCATTTTACTTTTTCCCAAATGGCTTGTCAGTTGACCCAGCATCATTTCCTGAACAATCTACCTTTCTCTTCCCATTGTAATGTAGCCTGTATCAAGTACCAAGTTCCCATCTGCATTTGGCTTTATTTCTGGCCTCCCCGTTCTGTTCTGTTCATTAGTTTGTTTTGATTTTCTGTTTTTATAATACATTTTAATATCTAGTAAAAAAAAAAAAAAAGCTAGTCCCTTCCTCTCCTGTCCCCCTTACTCTGTTTTTCAGAATTTTCCTGACATTCTTACAAGCTTATTTCTTTCAAATAAAACTTAGTTTTATTTTGTTGGACTCCCAACCCCATCAAAAATGCACTAGGATTAGAATCACATTAAATTTATAGGTAGCAGATTTGCTTGTAGATTAACTTATGGATTAACACTACATACTTCTATACAAGAACAGGGGAAATAAGCTTTATATTGATCTCCTCCCCATCTTCCTTCTACCTGCAGGAATGCAGGGTAAGATAGCACAGACAGGAGGTTCTGGTTGGAAAGAGCCCATTGGGGAGTCTTCCTTCCCTCCTATTTGACGCCTGGAAGAGGGTCAGTTGTGTATTTGCCCAGAGCCTGCCTCATTTGCCTTCCTAACTCCAAGTCAGGCGTCCTCAAACTACTGCCCCTGGGCCACATGCAGGTGTTTTTGCCCGTTTGTTTTTTTACTTCAAAATAAGATATATGCAGTGTGCACAGGAATTTGTTCATAGTTTTTTTTAAAACTACAGTCCGGCCCTCCAACAGTCTGAGGGACAGTGAACTGGCCCCCTGTTTAAAAAGTTTGAGGACCCCTGCTCTAAGTCAATACTGCCCCACAAGACCTCGCACTGGTAAACGTGTAATTATTGGCTGGTTTGGGGGGGGGGCGAGTACTACTTTGCACAGCTCTTGCCAATGGCTGTGGTGTAAATACTCTCCCCATAGCTGATTTCGAGCTACCAGTGTGAGGTCACTGAACACAGCTGGGAGGAGGTATGCACAGTCCACTCTTGGGAGCCGTCTGAGCTAGCGCTAGCACACCTGCACTCTGACATTACGATGACATCTCAAATTCATCACGTGCAAATTAAACTCATCTCCCCTAGCAAGGTGTGCTCTCCCTTCTGGGGAAGGGCGCTCTGTACTCAAGTCAGAAATGTGGCGTCATCTTGAGTTTCTGCTTCTCCCTCAACACCCATTTCTATCATCACAAAATCCCATCATTTCCACCTCCAAAATATCTCACGGTCCGCCCCTCCTGCCCAGCTCAGGACTCTGTTGCAGTCCAGACTCTGCTTACTGCAAGCACCTTCCAATCAGCCCCCCACCTGCAGCTTCAGATGACCTTCCTAAACTGCAAATGTGACTGTGTCCCTCATCAGCCTCACACAACCTAGGGCTCTTCCAGCCCTCGGGACAATGCCCAGCTGCTGAGCACAAGTTCTGGATTGCAGTTTAGTTATCCCTTCCTTCTGGAGCCCTCCCTGCCCCTCCCCCCAGCCCAAGTCCTATGCCTCCTCCGTGTCCCACGGCTCCCTGCCCGTCCCCTGCCTTGGCACTTACTGCCTGTACTGTCATGGGGCACGTGATTGCTGGTCTCTCCCACTAGAGCCTGTGCCTGGAGGGGCGAGCAGGCTGCAGGTGCAGCTAGCGTGCACGGGGTTCCCGACAACTATGAATGGACTGAACCGAGACACACTGAATAGGTGTGTCTGCCTGGCACGGGGTGGGCCCTTGTGGGTGAGGGCTGGAGATCCAGCTCAGGGAAGGAGGGAGCTCCCTTTGAGATGGGGCATTTCCTGGGCACTGGCAGATCACCTGCCCAGTGCCTGCTGGGCTGGCCAGCCTCTCTGGGGCCAGCCTCCCCCTTGGTTTAATGGGGCTCCCTCCAAAGTCACCATGGCGGGACACTCTGTTCCATCCATCGTGCTTCCTCTTCCTTGGAATGAGACTCTCCTTCTCAGCTGCCCACCCCCCCCTTTGCTTTAGACCATTTATCAGGCTCCAGGAGGGGAGGCAGGTGGCTCCTGAGAGCAGCACGGCTGGTTCTTATTAGCAGCATGTATTCTGGGCCCTTCCTTGCAGAGAGGAAAACCACATGTTCCCCACCAGCCCCAGGTGCCAAGGGCACTCGCTTGACCTCTACTCTTTACGGACAAACAGACCCTTTGTCTCCTCACCCTTGTCCTCTGCTCCCACGAGCTCAGGGTGGCTTACCAGGAAGAGCTGAGGGGGTGTCCCCTGCTGTCTAGAGTGGATGCAGCAGGCGAGGCCCGAGCTACCGGGGTGATGGGGACAAAGTCACAGGACACTGGACTCAGTCAAGACTCCTGGTGCCATAAAACCTTTCCAAGTGTCAACATAGGCAGCACTCATGGGACAAACTTTTTCTCCTCAAGTAAATATCCTCTTTAAACAGTACAGCTTCAAACACGGAAGGGGGGTGTCAGGGCAAGAGTTCAGGCGTGGCAATGAGGCCGACCTGGCCAAGCCCAGCCTCCAGCACTAACTAGCCAGGTGACCACCGGTGAGTTAGGAAACTCTCAGTTTCCTCCTCTGTAAAACGGCCGGTGGGGCCTGCCTCGCGGCTATGTCGGGAAGTCTGAAGGTGACCTGGTACGTGATAGATGCCCAGGAAACGGAAGTTATCATTGTTACCGGAGTAGAAGGCAGTTTTCACCACTGGCTCAAATCCAGTGCAGTGGACTGTTTCTGATCAGGCTCACGTGTGCGGGGCCGAAGCCCGCAGAAGCTGAGGGACCCACCGTCCCGAGCATGTCTCCTGCAGTGGAACCTTTTCAACAACATTTTGGTAGACTGTTGACATGATTTGCAGAAAGGGTGTTAGAGGACCGGCGGACCCATACAGCAGAGCATCTGTAGTCAGTCCAGAAGGCAGACAGAGGTGGCGGCCAAAGGGTAGGCAGGTGTTCTGTGTGACTCCCCTGTCCTCCTGACAGGTACACCCCAGGCTCGGTCCTCGATGCTAGAACCCGGTGACTGTCTTCTTTCTCTGTGACCTTCCCATCAGCACCTTCATCAGGAACAGGTGGCTTCAGGGCATCTGCCTTGTGCCTCCCTGAGTACATAAGAGGCTCGAAGCCCATCAGGGCAGCTGCCGTGTGAGCCCAGGAGCACATGTGATGGTGACACTGAGCCTGGCAGATCCACCACAGCAGCAGAGTTCGGAGGACAGACCCTGCAGCCACAGGGCCTGGCTGGGCGATCAGCTCCCAGTGTGGCCACACTCCAGCCCTATGACTTTGGGCAAGCTGCGAAACCTTTCTGCGCCTCAGTTTCCTCATCTGTACAATGGAGGTGGTAACAGTCCCTACCTCATGGGTTCTTGCGAGGATGAAGTGAGTTTACACGTGTAAAAGTCTTAGTTTATGGCCTGCCACCAAGTAAGTGCTGAGTGGGCAGTCCTTAGTGTCATCATTATGGCCAGAGCCCAGAGAAAACCTTGCCGAGAGGGCCACATCTGCTCAGCCCAGGGCCTGACCTGCCTACCAGCCTGGCTCACCTGCCCCTGCTCTTGCCTTCCCAGGTGGGCTCCGGGCCCTGGCCACGGCCCACCCCTCCCTCCCCCGCCACTCAGCTCACTGCAGCGCCCTCCCTGGGACGCAACTTAGCAATTTGTTCTCTGACCTCTCCCTTTCCCTTGGCCGTGGGTAGGAGAGGCTCCTGCTTCCGTCGGCTCTCTGGGCTTCATCCGTGCGTCAGGCCAGCCTCAGTCTCCGGAGGCTAGCCCTCTGCTCCCTGCCCCCACCACGCATGGCTGGTCAGGAGCCAGCGGCCTTCTGCTGTGGTGGAAGCTGGGTGCTAGGGCTCCTGGGTTCGAATCCTGCCCCAGCCTCTCCACGGCGGACCCTGGCCAAGCCCCAACTGCTCTCTGGGCCTCAGTTTCCCCTTCTGAGAGGGCTGTGCTAATAATCATAGAGGTCCTTTCCACCATGATGTTTGGGGATTTGGTTGAAGCCCCATGATTGGAACACTCTGGGAAAACAGCCAGTCCTCCTGCCCTAGCCACGGTATCTTGCCGGCTTCATCGTCCACACCCCACTTTTAGTCCCGAAGGCAGCGCATCTGAGGGAGGCCTCCCTGGTCTTCCCAGGCTCCTGGTCGCTGGGTGGAGGGTGCTGATTAATACGGGGGACCCAGCACTGCACACGGGAGCCTTTGAGGTGGGGGTGGCGGGCCCAGTAGGTGTCTGGGCCAGCAAACCCGGATTCTGTGTCTGCTCCGTGGGCTTCCAGGAACAGAGGCTTGCTCCCGGGAAGGCCGGGGCACCCGTCAGGGAGGAGTGGGCACTTGCTCCCTCCGCCTGGGAACAACAGGGCCACCTCCCTGCCGCCGTAGCCGTGGCTAGAGGGTAGCTCCCTCGGAACCCGCGCAGGAGGCTGTAATTTAGGTATATTTAGTCAGGCCACTTGCCCTAACATCCATACGGGCGCGAGGCCTGGTCGGGCTGGCCACATCACACGCGGTGGCTGCCACGCCCAGAGGCACAGCCGGACCCTTCCCAAGAGCCTTTTGCAGCAGCTCTCCCATCCCCCACCGCGCCCTGAGGAGGAGCAAAAACAACTTACAGGGGGGCCTCGGGGACCGATGATGGACAGCCCAGCATCTCCGGGGGCCCCCTGTTGGGAGAGAGGGGCGGAGGGAGCATGGGGCAGGGGGCAGAGAAGAGCAGGAGGGACAGAAGAGCAAAAGGGAAGGAGCTGGCGGGGGCTGGGGGTGGCAGGAGGGGACGCCGGCCTCACCCCAGCCCCACTGCACAGGAGGATGGGAGGGAGGGCAGAGGGACTCAGAGCAGAGGATACACAGATGGGTGCAGAGGGAACATTCCAGGAGGGTTGAGAAGGGCAGGGGAGCAGCAGGGAGGAGGGGATGAGAGGGGTGAGCGAGGGCACAGGGTGTGGGATCCAGGGGAAGGAGGGCGGTGGGTGCCCAGGCCAGGCAGGTGGCAGCGAGAACAGTATTCATCGGTGTAGCAGGTAAGAGGGAGACATAGGGAGGGAGGGGAGACTTAGCAATGGCTGCCCGGGTCCTGAGGGCTGCCCCCACACCCTGCTCAGGACACTTTCCAACCTCCCTCAGCCCCCTGCCCCACCTGCCTCTACCTCCCCACCCCATCCCCCAATACCCCTCTGCCAGCACACCCTGCAATTGGAGAGCAGTGACCTGCCCTGAGCACGGGGTTGTGGAAACAGAAAGTGGGGACACGAGACTCACACTCTGTGCTCTGCGGGCCCAGCAGCCCTGGGCCTGGAGGCTTGAGCTGCCTGGAATTTCCTAGTGCTCAGCTGAGAATGAGGCAAGGGGTTAAGGCCGGGCAGGACTTTCAGCCCTGAGAGGGTGGCAGGCCATGCTGCTGGGCTGGGAGTGCAAAGTGCCCTCACGGGTGGCTGGACTCACTAGATAAATACCGTGTGTGAGTGTGTGTGTGAGTGTGTGTGTGTGTGTGTGTGTGTGTGTGTCCCCTGGCAGACGGCAGTAGGATGAAGATGTAGGTGTGGAACAGGGGTGGAGGAGAAGGGCTGGGACTGCCTTGCAGGACACCCTTCCCACCAGCAGGGCACCCTTCCCAGCAGAGGCAGACAGGGCAGGGCAAGAGCCCGGGGCCCCGAGTTTAAGGTCTTGCTCTGCCAGGCAAGTCCCGGAACTGCTCTGAGCCACATACCTCCTCTGTGAACAGGGGTGCTTGGAGCTGCTCTGCCGCCCTTATGGGAAATGCATTTTGTAAAATGATTTTGTAAAATGTCATACCTCACACGCATGTGAAGGGTGACTTTGAATTTAGTAACTGTTTGTGCCACTGCAGCGATACAATAATTTTTATACCAGGCCAGGTTGTGTAGTGGTGAAGAGGAATTGAAGCCCAGCTCTGCTCCCTGCAGCTGTGTGAGCTTGGGCAAGCTACTTAACTTCCCTGTGCCTGTTTCCTTATCGGCATCAGGGGTGATCCCGGCACCCGTCTCATAGGGTGGATGCGCACACTTCACGAGATGATGTGAAGTGCTTAGAACAGGGCCTGGTCCTTGGAAGAGGTTGTGCCTTTTCTCTCAGGCAATCTAGCCCCTTGCCAAATGGGGCTGACAGTCTTGTTCCATTAGGAGGACAGCATAGCTTGGTGGTTAGGGCCCTGGCCTTGGAGTCAACCACACTGGGGCTCCTCTCCAGCTCAGCCTCCGTCTAGCTGTGTGACCTTGGGCATATGCTTTGCCTCTCTGTGCCTCATGGAAATGGGAATATTAAAGCTTGGTGTCAGTGCTAATTGGGAAAACGGAGGCAAAATACTTAAAACTGTGCCTGATACAGTCTGCGATTAATACGTGGTAGCTGCTATTACTGTCGTTATGATCATTATTTTGGAGACGGGAGGCGCTACTGCAGAGATGCTGGGAGCACGGGCAAGGAAGCACTGCGCTGGGCACCAGGAGGTCTGAGCCCCAGCTCATCGCTGTTGCTGTGGGGCCCTGGGCAGCCCCGCCCTCCTCTGTGCCTCTCATGAGTTTCCTCATCTGCAAAACGAGCTGGCTGGATATGCTGGGCTCTGGACTCTCTTAGGGACCCCTTGAGGCTCCAGGATGGCTTCCTGGGCTTCTAGTTTCCCAGGGGGGCTCAACTCCATAGCCCTGGGGGTCCCCCTGGGCATTTCCAGCTCTGCTGTCCTTGCCTTGGGGAAGGGGGACTGCCTAAGGCTGGGGATCAGAGCCCTGAGGCCACGTGCAGTCAGGGGACACCCACTCAGCCAGGAAGGCTGGACCACAGCCCAGGAATCCCAGACGCCTGCCCGACGGTGCGGAAGCTGTTAGGAGACTGGGCCTCGAGAGGCTGCGAGGGCAGAGCAGGCCCGGCCAGCACCTTCCGCTGTGGCCTTCGTGTCGCAGGAGGTCTGAGGATCTCCCGCCAAGAGGCCATCGAGGGTGGAAGAGGAGGCCGGGTGAAGGGCAGAAGGGGAAGTGCAGACTCACCTTCTCGCCCGGTTGGCCCTTCACTCCCTGGGACAGCCATGTGCGACACAGGGTGCAGGGGAGCGAGGTGGGGAGAGAACAAAGAAAGAGGATGAGTGAGAGGCAGCCACACGGGAATCCGTGCTCATGGCACAGTGACCAAACATATCACTGTGAAATAAGAAACAAAACAGAACACAGATGCCGACACGTGACAGTCCCACGTCCAACAAGCAGGGCATGCGGAAGGCTGTTGCCTCTGCCGTGCAGCCGGCCCCAGCCAGCTGTGCCGGATAACAGGGAGAAGCAGTGGCGGGGCCGCGAGGGGCTCTCTCGGAGGTGAGCCTCTGTGTGTGTTGGGGGTGGGGAGACGGACGGACAGATGGGACCCCACCTGGCTCGGGAAAATCTGCCCCAGAAGCCACGGCCCCAGCTGGCTGGGACGACCCAAGGTGGGGGCAGGGATGGGGAGAATTTCCCAGGGACTGTGCTGTGACGGTGGCATCTGGGAGGTCTGAAGGTCCAGCTGAGCACCAAGCACAGAGCGCTCCAATCCGGACAGCCCCAGGTCACTAGGCAGAGGGAGGTGGCATGGAGAAACACGGACAGAGGCGGCACACACACAGCTGGATCAGCGATGGGTGGGTCAGCGATGCAGAGGAAACTGGGTGTCGGCCCAGGGTCCCTTGTGACCATAGTGACCAGTGGATGAACAGCCCCAACCCACCCAGCTCCCAAAAGGCCAGTGGCGCCCCCTGTGGGAAACCGCAGGACTGACCCAGGCATTTCACACTCACTGGCCACCCAGCCCTTGTCAGGTGGCTATGCCAGCACCCCCACTGGGCAGCCAAATGGGCCCATTGTCACATTTAAAATAGCACCAGTGGCATGAAAGCTCCAAAGTGGCTAGAAGATAGGCTTGCCTAGGAAGAAGTGGGGAGACCGCCTGTGGCTCCACTCCCCAGCCATGGGCACTTCCTGCATATCCATAGGCCCAAGAAGGGAAGGAGGTGGGGGAGGGGGCTGAGAGGGGCCACTTTGCATTTTGCAGCCCTCCCAGAGGCTCCTGCAGTTGCTTGGGTACAGTGAGTGCCAGTGTCCCCATCCACAAAACAGGGTTTTGGAGGGCTGGGTGGCGAGTGTGCCTGGTGCAGGCACACACAGCGTAAGCCCCCAGGAAAGCATGGCTGAGTGAGGTTTCCCTGCTCTACACAGGACCCTGTGACTGCCTGAGTGGATCCAGGGTCTGGAGTTAGAGAACTGAAGCAAAGCGACAGGGCCAGGCAGAAATGCCACAGGGCTCTAGTCTGGGAAGCGGTGGGGGAGCTTCAGGTGGGTGGCCCAGCACTCCCAGCCTGCATGCCCTGAAGACAGGCCTTGGGTGGGCCCTGGGGAGCTCCAAGCTCTGAGACATGGCATACTTGTCCTGAACTCTGAAATGCCCCAGGCTTCTGGGGCTTCATCCTAAGGATCAGACCATCCTCAGAGCTGCCAGTGGGGGTAGGGGTGGGTTGGGAATGACAGTGCCAGGGTCGGTCGAGAGCACAGGTTTGGAGTCTGGCTGTCTGGGTTAAAGTCCCTGCTCAGCCACATTCTGTCCGTGCAGTCTTGGAAAAGACATTTAACTTCTGAGCCTCAGGTTTCTCATCTGAAGAATGGGGGTGGCAATCGTGCCTACCTCATGCAGCTCTTGGGAGGACTGAACGAACTGATGTGTGTAAGGCTCTCAGCACAACGCCTAGCACGAAGTTAGTGCTCACAAGGGATAGCTTCCATCTGCTCACACCAGGCATGCACACAAGGACGCCACACCCATGCCCGAGGCCACTCCCCGCCCAGGGGCTGGGAGGCTGGGAGCCAGAATGACGTGAGGGCCTGGGAGCAGAGGCCAAGGCTGGTGAGAAGTTAGGGGTCAGACAGGGAGAGCAGCCCTGGCCACGTCCTAGACCAGGCTGAGTGGTGGTTAGGCCAGTGTGAGGCTGTCATGGCTGTCACTATCTTAGACCGCTGCCTTTCTAGCCCTTTGGAGACCATAATCCCTAAGCTAGGCCCTCAGAGCCTGGCTCTGGCATTCCCACTGCTGGGAAACACTGTCCCTATGGAACACGTTCATCTCCCTTTCTCCACCTTTATGCTTCAGCTGGAACTGTTCAGTGTGTTCACTCTCAGCCCCCTCGTGAGCACTTGGAGGCAGCAGCTGGCACCCAGCCTGTCTCCCCGTCTTTCTGCGCATCTCTGTCTACCGAAGTCATCTCTGGGAACACTGGCTCCACTGAAGGGTGGTGGCAGGAGCAGCTACAAATCTGAGGGTGACCTGCCAGCCTCGAGGGTGGAGTGGGTGTCCTCCCAGTGTCAAGGCTCAGGCCCCAGCCCGTCACCCAGGTGATAGGCAAAGAGCTCTGTTTTTGCAACTGTCTTGGATTTTTCCTTGGCTGAGGCAGCTCTCTGGAGAGTAAAGCCATGTTGGGAGGTCTGAAAAACTGGAATAAAACTTCTCTTCTCCTTCTCTGTCCCTACCTGAAGCAGACTGGGGCCCCGGGGAAGGAGAGTGCCGGCCCTCTCCTTGGGGCTGGGGCAGAAGGCACCTGGCTGTGGTTTAGAGGACAGGCCAGCGAGGAGAAGTAAGCAGTGGCCAGGCTGTGGCCACCAAGCGGGTGCAAACGGGCCAACTCACCACACGTCCAGGCATCCCAATGGCACCTTTTTCCCCCTGATGATGAAGGAGGCAGAAACAATCAGATGTAGCAGGAACCAGGCCAGAACGTGAAGGACCCCATGGGCCAGCTGTGCACCTGACTCGGTCACTGCTAGCCATTTGCAGGGGCAGCTAGGATGGCATCCCGTGTGATGGATCGATTCCCTGTGGTGCCCTCAAGGACTGTTCAGCAAGTGGCCATCCCTACGGCTATCTGCACTCAAGCATGGCGTTGTGGAAAGAGCACTGAAGTAGGAGTCTAGTCCACAGCCTGGGCCTCAGTTTCCCTGTGTGATTCCACAGCCCTTGCTCCCTTAGACTTCTGCTGTTGCAATCCATCCCACCAGGGGCCAGGACGTGCCTCATCTTCATCATGCTCCACTGCAAGGCACTGAGCAAGGTCACTGGCAGCTCCCATGTGACAGATGGGCAGATCACGTCCCCAGGTCTGTCTCTGCCATAGCTGGAGGGCAGTGCTCCTCCCCTGCCCCGTGTTCGAGAAGGAGAAGGCTGCAGACAGTCTTTCTCTGCTCTTCCTTCCTCACGGCCACCTCTAGCATGGACAGGAAGGACCGTGAACCATGTGGACTCATCCGAATCACGAGTTTCAGATGCTCAGAGAGAACCGCTTTGTTTTGCTGCCAGCGGTTACATCTTCTCATTCTGGAAATCTGCTTATTAAGTTTTGTTCCTCCCCCTTTTGGTAGAAATATTTTTTTGCAATCCTACGCATGCAGACATCGTAAAGTCTGGGGTGGGGCCGGGGTTTGCTAGGAGCCTGGAAGGATGGAAAGCAATGGAGTGCGGCAAATAAGATGGTGCTTGTCCGGCCTGCTGGGCAGGAGATGGCGGCTGGGCATGCCTGGGTGGCTCCACGTCTGCCGACTCCACTGAGGCAAAATGCCTCGAGGGACGATTAGCACCCGAAGATGTATTAATTTGTGGGATGCACCCAAGAAGAGCATTCGTCTCTGAAATTAGGCTCTTGTTACATACATGGTCAGGACCAAGGGTGCCTGTGAGTATGACGTTCTGCCTTTGCTAAAGAACGGTAGGGTAGCAGCGACGTTTATAAGCACCAACCCCGTTTCCTTAATCCCTCTGAGCATTGAATGGGGAGAATGAGAGCTCCTGACTCAGGGGGCTTCTGGGAGGACCCCATGAGATGTCGTCTCTGGAAAGCTTGCGTCTAGCACCTGGCCTTGGTAAGCATTGAGTCAATGGCATCTACTAGTGCTAAACGCAGCACAGCCATGGGCAAGTGAATTCGATAAGCGTGTCTGTACTCCACACGCTCTGCACTGCACAGCCAGGGGCCAGCACCTGCAAATCCTCTGTGTGTCACTCCCAGGGCCCTTTGCATGGAAGCATCAACAGGACCACGACCCACCAGTCAGAGATCTGCTCTGCCTGCAAAGAGCCCTGGGCTGGTACCGATCGTTGGCTGTGACATCCTCATGGTCTGCTCACTCTCAGGCCTTTGAATGGTATTTCAGGATGTGTGTTTTGGTTTCTTTTTCATTTCTTTTTTAAAACTAATGTTCTTTGCAGTCCTGGCCATAAAATGCTCGGGTTAGGGATGGGTGTGGAACGGCCAGAGACTGGAAAGTATGTGCAGCGGGCCCTGCTCTGTGCATTGCCCCCTAAATGCTTTTTAAAGGTGGACGGTGTAAGAAAAAACAAAGTCTGCCCACGTTCCCCTCCGTCATCCGATTTTCCCCCTCCTTGGGTTTCACGGGACGGAGTCACCCGTCCTCCTCTGTGCTGGGGCTCTCACGCGCCAGAGAGTTTCTGTTTTCAAGGCTGAACGTTCTCCCACATGCATGTCATTAACAAAGTCACTGCTGGGCATGAATGTTAGAAGCTGTTGGACTAGTCAAAAGGTTACGGCGTAATTCATGTGTAAAAGGGGAGTAACTAGGTATGAGAGATGCACAGAAGGGTCTGGAAACCCAGGGTGTGGCCTTTTGGTGCAGGGAGACAGGGCAGCTGCTGCCAGCCCCGGGTCACACTCTGTGCCCCACCTCGGCCCTCTGACTGGCTGACGGAGCACACCGTGCCCAGGTCACTCCCCATCCAAGCGCCTGTGGTGCTCAAATCCAGTACTCAGCTCAACCATGGCCCAGGCTAGACTCCACGGAGCAAGGTCTCCGAAGACTTTACAGACGGTTCTCACGTGTTGGGCGCAGACCCCAAGAAACAGCAATATGGAATGTGTGTGACGGCATGGGCCGCCAACAGGCCTTCAACTGACGCTCGGACAGTTGGGCAAGATAACGTTACTTCTCTAAGTCCCAGTTTCCTCATCCATAAAACATGCAGAATGATACCCATTTCATGGAGTTGCTAAACAAATCAAGTGTATGAAGGATGATTAACATAGGGCCTGGCACCTATGCAGGGTTCAATAAGAGATGGCTATTAGTATTATTTCCGTCTTTGTCCTAAAGCCCCCATGGTTACTTGGTACAGCCTTTCTGGAATTCAGAAATGGTAATCGGGGGAAAACAAAGTTTTCGAGTCCATTCCTCTACCAGAGGGCACAGGAGAAGGTGGGGATGGTGGTTTGAAGGTTGGCTGGTCTGCGGGATGTTCATCGTGCCAGCGGGCTGCCAGCCCTGCCTGTCCCCATCACAGGGCCATCACGCCGGGGGTCAGTCCCAGCACTGGAAGGGTCTGCATGCTGTGACCACCTGCTGGGGGGCCCCAGGAGGGAAACCAAGGGCTGCAGCTGCAGGCTCAAGATGTTCCAGCAGGGCCCTCTCCAGGTCTCAAAGGAGGAGGGGGTTAAGGGTGGGCTTCACTCTAAGCCAGAGATCAGAGACTTTGGAGAGGGATCTCTCAACCTGATATACCTAAAGGAAAACTACCCACCCAACCTAGCCAGTCCTCAGACTGAGAAAGAACACGGGAAGGAGATACAAAGGAAAGCAGAAATGAAAATTACTTACTGGGAGTCCGGGTCTTCCAGTGGGACCCTGAAACAAAGGGGTGAGAGAGTGAAGTTTACACAGGTCAGGGCACCGTAATCCCCAACTGCTCAGCCCTGACCCCACCAGCTGTGTGACCGTGGGTAAGCCGCTTGTGCTCAGGAGCCTGTTATTTTATGAAAAAACGAAGGAAGAGACTTGGTCACTATGCTTTGGTTCTAGCATTCATTCATTCTTTCCCTCATTCATTAAACCAGTTAGCAAGGGCTAACTGATCCTCCACGCCAGGCACTGATATAAGTACAGGGAACAGAAAAAATGTCCCCTCTTATGACTGAAGGGTCACAGGGCTGTGGGGCTCCCCAGCAAGTCCCTCTCTCTGAGCCTGTCTGCCTTACTCAGTGCAATATTCTGTCCCCACCTGTGCATGCTGGCCCTGGCCTACAAAAGGGCCAGAGGGGGACTTCGGGGCCTGTCCCTCCCTGTCCCACCACCCAGGAGAAGCCAGATGCAGGGCAGAGCCCATCACCCACTGGGACGCTCCGGCTACATCTGCCACGTCTGAGCCAGTGGCACATGACATTGGAGCAGGTCGTGGGGCATCCCGGGGGAGCTGTCCCTCTCTGTTGGGATCATGAGGAAGGCAGTGGGACTTCCGTTGACGCCTCCACCAGCGTGAGGCCACCCTCTCCAGCGCTGGGCGTGAGGCGAGAGGACGGATCCCGTCATATGTGGAGCTTTCTGCGGCTCAAGGAATCCCTGCTCTCACCGACTGCAGCTATGTGTTTCTCAAACCCTCTGTTGCTAACCCTGCTACTCTTGCCTAGCCCAATTCTGAACATACACTCAGGATTCCGTATAATGGATCTGAAATTCCACTGAATAGAAGAAAACATTCAACAAAATATAGTAAGACTATTAATTTGAATAATCATCATCATAGCAGTGTGCATAGCAGGCAGCTTAGGAACCAGGCAAATCTCAAGAAAGTTGTGTCTTTTTCGCACTGGAACCCAACTTCCAGATGGATCTATTAATAGTATAAGAGGGTGGCTGAGAAAACTCTGCTTTCCTTTTTGCTCTGACCACCAGGAAGTGCAAAGCCCAGTCTATGGTTCAGCTGCACAGGAGGTTGTGGTGTTAACAGCTCTGGATTCCCCTTGTTTTCATAACTCTGTTCTCCACCCCTCACCTCCTGTTTCCTTATGTAGTTTGTAAATCCCTCCAAAAGGTATCTTGGAATGAGGTGGGGTAGAAATAAATGAAATAATAAATTTATTAATAGAAATTCACAAAATAATAATTTCCTCCTTAAAGCTAAGGTTTGCAAGAAACTTTGGGTATCATTTGGGGAAGCCCTCTGTTTCTAGGATTAGAGGAGTTAATATCTTTTAAGTGGAAAATATGTATACACTATATGTATATATATATTTTTTCCTCCTAACACCCAGATGAGGCAGATACTGTTACTGTTCCCATTTGACAGATGAGGAAACTGAGGCACAGAGAGGTTGAGTAACTTGTTAAGGTCACACAGCTAGAAGTGGCAGTGCCAGGATTTGAACACAGGTGGTCTGGCTCCAGAGCCTGTGCTCGTAATCGCGATATTACACTGCCTCTATGAAAACATAACACATAGCATTAGCTAGTATTTCAGCAAGGATCGTATTCCCTCAGTGAAGAGATATCCCTGCTTCTCCTGGTCATCTGTTTCAGTCTCACAGTTCCTAGTATTAAGAAATTCCCCCTTCCGTCTAGCCCAGGGCTGGCCAATGGATGTCAGCTTGAGCAGGGACTCCGGTGGATTGGGAGTGGCTGATAGATTGTATTTAAAAGCCTCCTAATTGATTAGCAATGTCTGCCACGGGCAGAAGGGATGGGGCAGTGGCGGCCACAGATTTGCTTCCATCCATCCTCCGTGCTTGTGCTCTCTAAGGCACCGGCTGGCCTATGCCCATGGGAACCTGGGTGTTCCGGCTGGAGGACAGAGCCAGCCCCGGAGGTGCGCCCAGAGGGCAGCAGGCAGGCCTCTCGCTAGCGCTAGCGCTCACCTCTGGTCCCCGCCTTTCTTCCTCTGCAGGAAGCAGAGAGGGCAGGGCTGAGGAGGTGATTCCCACCCTGGCCAGCTGCCCGCTTCCTCCTCCTCCTGCCTTGGGGTTTCAGCCAGCGCTGGGTGAAGAGTCAGGGCCCCCCTCCTGAGTTGGGCTCAGCATGCGGGGAGAGCTACCTGGCCCTCCTCACTCCGCAGCCAGACACAGTGAGCAGAAGAGACTCAAGTCCTCCCTCTCACGTGCTCCTTCCCGGCAGACCCCAGGAGTGGCAGGACCCACTCTGGCTGCAGATGCTAAATTCCTATGGAGGGAGGGACTTGGAGCCCCAGCATCCTGGCCCTGGGGACACAGTGCGGGCAGGAGCCCCCGAGAGGGGGAGGCCAGGGCTCTTGTGGCTTCCTCAGAATAAGGCGGGGGAAGCAGCCGTCTCCAGCAGGTGGAAGTTCCCTACAGCAGAGTTTACTTTGGAAGATGGATGACAGGAATTGATGTCTGACGTCCCAAACATGCCATGACACATCACCCCTCCTGCTTTCAAGGAATGACATGATTTTCCCCTCACGGTGACTGATCAGTAAGAGGGCTCAGTGGGACCCTCAGCGTGGGTTCAAGGGCCTTTCAGGGTACAGATGGAATGTAAATAGCGGTCTTACTGAAAACGAGGCAGGCTGCTCCTGCAGCTACAGATCAAGAGGAAAACAGCTATGGAAATGACTTCTCTAAGGAAGGCGTGGGGACAGGGCTGGTTTCAGTAGCCTTGAGAAAGATCTGATGCTGAGGGCGAGGCCCTTTCAGCTCCACTCCCCAGCCCCCCAGCGCCCTCCTCGTCTTTTGTTGGGATATCAAATGCTGTCCCTCAAAGAACGGTGCTCCTGTTCCTGGGATCCATTACTTGGAGCAGACAGTCTCCTTGGGCTCTTCTCATGTTCTTTGGAAACGGCTCCGCTGCCCCGCCCCCGCCCCACCCTGGCCTCTGAGCAAGGAGAGAGAATTTATGCGCTGCCTAGAATCTATGTGCTGTCTCCCGGTCTCGCCGGCCGCAAAGCTCTCTCTTACGTAACCCCACCACTACCACCACCCCCAGAGTGACTTGGCCACGGAGTTGCCTACTCAGGGGTGTGGACGCTGAGTCCTCCAGAGCAGGCCACTCTCAGAGCCGGCTTGTGGCCCTGTTTTCAGAATGGGAGGAGACCATGCAAGGAGCAGAAAGGAGGAGAGATGACCTCCTTCTTCTTTCTAACGGCTTTGACTCCAGTTGCTTCTGTGGGGGACAACAGACCTGGGCTGACGCGGAGCAAGCCAGCCTTTCAGATTGGAATTCGGGGCCTGCTTTGCCTTGGGGCAGCAGTTGTCTTGCCCTGGAGGGGTGCAGAAGCCACGGCCTCCTTCCCCGTGTAAGCATTCTGCAGGGACCTCGCAGAAGGGTCTGCACAGGGCCCCCGGAAGACAGCAGGGGCCAGCTGTCAGTGCCCCCACCCAGGACCCCATTACCGGCAGGTGACATAGGCCTTTCAGATGCATGAGACCGAGCTGCGGCTTGAGTACTTACAGGAGGTCCTGAAAGAGAGAGAAAAAATGCCAGGGTCAGTGTCACTGCTGTAGGGGGCGGTGGGGAGGCGGCCTTAGAAGCAGCGTCCAAGAATTCTTCAGCGAGGGGTTTCCATCTGGTCTTCGAGGTTTGTGTTTTCCTGGCCCACTTTCACCAATATAATCTCTTCCCCCTTTATTTCATCTCCATGTTTTCATTATGGGATGAGAAATCCAGAGTCTGGGCCCCAGGATCAGCCAGGCCGGGGACCTAACGGTGGTTCCCCCTGCCTCAGCCTCCCAGCCTGCGAAATGGGCTTTTCAGGACCTACCCGAACGCGTGCACAAGGTATGCTTTGCAGAACACGGGATGGTGGTCACCGCAGCACACCAAGAAAGGTCAAAATAACAGACCCTATAGATATTAGGATCCTTAGCATGCCCGCTGTCCCGGCCAAGCATCCCACGAAACGGGGTGGCAAGCCAGCAGGCGGGGCGGGGTGGAGGCAGCCCCTCCCCGGGCGCCCTGCCTGATGTCTATCGGGCCTGTCCTGGTTTCTGTGAAGCGATGAGTCAGTCAGGCCCCCCTGCCCTCCTGGGTCTGCCGCCCACCTCTGGGCTCGGCCCCACCCTCCCTCCACGCCCCTCTCTGTCCTCTCTTCCCGGTGTGTCCCCTGGGCCTCAGTGGCAGCCCTATCCCATTACTGGCAGCAGCCAAGAATTGCAAATTCAAGTGTTCAGAGGAGGGAGCAAGAGGGGCTGGGGGCTGGGGGAGGGAAAGGCGAGCAAAGCAGCCCAGAAAGATCTCGAAGGGAAAGGCTCCCTGTGAACGTGAGCTGCGAAAGGCCGGCCGGCAGACTCCCAGCTGGGCCCCGCGTGTGTGCCCGGCCCTGGCGGTCTGGCCACGTTAACTCAGCTGTGACTCCTGTTGCTGCTTTTATGCTGGGCCAATAAAGACTCCTGACGTTTCCCCTCGCTCCGCACGTTCCCAGGGCTGCTCCCTGCTCCCTGCATCTGCCCGCTTCACCGCCCTGGTCCCCGTCCAGGAGGAAACAGCCTCTTTCATGCTGGCCTCTGTCAAGCCATCACGTTACGGGGGAACGAGATGTTTTAAATTAAAAACGACGAAGAAGGTCAAGAGGTGTAGCGACTGGGTGAGCAAGCCCCAGGCCCGCACAGGCTTCCAGAACATGCGGGGGGCGGGCACATCTGGGACCTGTTAGGCTGGGGGGCAGGGAATGTCACCCAGAATCTGAAAATATCCCCTGAAGGCAGCCTGCCAGAGGGGCCAGCCCAGCTGGAAAGTCCACGTCTCCCGGCCTGGCGGGGAAGTGTCCTCGCATGAGAAGCAGGCTGGTGACAAAGTTTAGCCCGTGGCACTTTTCAGATGGTTTGGCCACATGGAGGGAAGATGCCGTGCGCCTGCCGGGCCTGCCCGGGCCCCGGCTCCCACTGCAGCCGGCTCTGGGGACGTCCCCAGCGACACAGGCCGCAGCTCTGGCGGCAGCCCTGCCTGGTATTAGCAGTCTCGGCTGGGTCGGTGTCACCGGATGTGCACAGGTAGCTGCACGGGACTCAGCACTCAGCCGGGTCCCGGAAGTGCAGTCAGCTGGGTCCACCTCTGAGTGAGATAAACCCTACATCGCCACCACTATCACCGCCACTGCACACACCTCTGCAGTCCCGTCTAGGTGCCAGGCACAATTCTAAGTGTTTTCCATTATGAAGTAGGTTCTATTGTCCCGGCCTTGCAGTTGGAGAAACTGAGGCACAGAAAGGCTGAGAGATGCCCCAGGGCTAGTGAGTCACTGGTAGAGCTCCGAATCCTTCTCTACAACGTCTCCCTCTGTGCCTCTTAGTCTTAAAGCAGCCCACCCCGGCCCCAAACCGCCTGCAGACCAAGTCCTCTCCAAGCCTTTCCCTGGGACGCCGGTCACGGTCACTCTGGACTCTCTAGACTCTGGACTCAACCCTCTCATCTCTCTTTTATGGGCTCCTTTGTCTTACGTGAGGGAATTTGGCTCTGCCAAGCTCTTCCAGGCTCCCACCTGTCACTTACAGGGACTTCAGCAACAGGTAAAGTCCCCCTTTGTTAGCAGATTCCACGCTGTAGGGAGGGGACGGAGATGTAGGGAAGTTATAACAAATGGCTTTCTCTGCCACAAATGTCCTTACCCTGGCACGACGCTCCTATGGGTCCCCCTGGAAAATCTTTAGGCTGCTCAGAAAATGCAGCCGCCATCCTGCCACTGCCAACCGTCATCGCGTGAACAGGTGTGTGGCGGGAGACCCTGGGCTTCAAAGCAGATGCTCCCCCTGATGCTGTGCTCAACGCCCGGCAGCTCTGAGACGCCGACGGCCTTGCAACATCTAACAGTGCCCGGATGTCACTGGCTGGTCTCCCACGTAGGCCGCTTGGCTACGGCTCAGTAACGTGACTATTGACTGACCCATCGTCGCCCTGGCAGGCACCAAAGGATAGGGTCACCCAAGGCATCGCCAGGTGCCCATTACAGATGGAGAAAGAGACACGTGGGTGATGGGGGTGGGACCAGAACCTGGGCTCCCGACTCCCCGTCCAGGAGTCTTCCTAACGAAGCATGCGGTTTCTCACGACCTGTGCAGTGGATCCTGCCGAGGGACAGCCCACACTGCCACACCCCGAGGGAGGCAGAAAACGCCTGGACCCCACCGTGCACCTGCTGCTGGCCTGGACAGGATTAGAAGATTGTCCCAGCCACCTAGGGTGGGCTGAGTGGCCTGCAGCAGGGCTCCCAGGGAAGGGTCCTCAGCAGCCTTCCAGGGTGGGGACATTCTGTTTGAGGCCTTCCTCCTGACGTCTGTCACCTGCTGCCTCAGTTTCCTGCTAAGGACCCCAGGGTTTGGCTCATCTCTTCCCAGTAAGGCAGCCACGTTCCCCCTAAATGCACATGCAGGGACTCCTGCGGTGGCATTCTGGGTTGTGTCTTTCTTTTAGTCACTTCTTGTATGTTCCTTCATTCGTTCAGCAAACATCTAAGCAATGCCTACAGTGTGGCAGTCCCATGCTGGGCTACGGCCATCTAAAGATGAATAAGGTGCAGCCATTGCACTTCAAGGCAGGAAAACTTCATTTTTTAAAGCATTTATTATCTCCCAGGCCTGATGCTAAGCTCCGGTGATACAGAGATGAATAACTCATTTCCTCCCACTGAGAAGTCAGCAGTTTCCTACGTTAGAAAGCTGGAGAGATTCCAGAGAAGAGAACAAAAACAAATGTGAGGGTTTGATGGAGAGAGTTTTGCTGTAGGAGGATTGATAGCACCTACTTCTTAACATTTTATTAGTTTTACTCTTTAGCTTTAATTTCCATACAGTAGAGCCTGGATTTGAACCTGGTCTCTCTTACCCCAAAGCCTGTGCTCTCCCGGCTGGAGGTTGTGAAGGTCCTTACGGGCAGAAGGGGTGGCTTTGGCTCTCAGCCCCGTCGTCTAGTGTGGGCAGGTGAGCCCAAGCCTCCTCCCCCATGGGCTTGGCCCCGCCCAGTCTCTGGATCCTGTGCTGGCCCTGGACACTGGGAGTAAAGAGTCACAAGGTGCTCCCAAGTTCAATGTCATATGAGCTGTCTCCTGACCCTTCCTGGCCTCTGGGCTCCCAGCAGCTGGGGTCCCAGCTCTGATCCTGCTGGTGCCTGTGCCAGGCCGCCTGCAGCCGACCACCTGCCACTCGGCTCTGCCAGGTGCCCAGCCCACCCATCTATGCCGGGACAGATGCTCTGCCTCCTGGGCTCTCCTGGACATGGGGTGACTAACAGCACTGGTCACATGCTGCCTGCTGGAGCAGGGGTTCTCATCCAGGGGTGATTTTGCCCCCCAGGGGACAGTTGGCAGTGTCTGGAGACATTTGTGATCTCAAGGCTGGGAGGCTGCTGCTGGTATCTAGTGGGTGCAGACCAGGGATGTGCTACATAGGCAATGCACAGAGCCCCCTAAAACAAAGACTCACCTGGCCCCACGTGTCAGTAGTGCTGGCGGTGAGAAACCCAGTGCCAGACCTGCCTCAGGGCTCTCCCCGTCCCCACAACTCACACCCTCGCCCATGCCCCTATGCCAAGTTTTGGAATCCCATTCTTCTATAGTTTGGCCTGTTCCACCCCCACCCAAGACCTTGTTAGGACAGATAATAATTCACTTGTTGAAGATTTATTCTGTGCCTGACACTACGTTAAGAATTTTGCATGCCTTATTTCACTCAGTCTGCCCCAAAACCCAGTGAAGTAGCTACAATGATTATTGTTCCCATTCTGCAGGTGAAAGAGCTGAGGCCCAGAGAGTGGA
The DNA here is from genome assembly GCF_040939455.1 of Microcebus murinus. NCBI lineage: Eukaryota > Metazoa > Chordata > Mammalia > Primates > Cheirogaleidae > Microcebus > Microcebus murinus. The sequence goes on along the minus strand of NC_134117.1, from coordinate 52,371,039 downwards.
AGGCGCGTGTTCGGGGTTGCAGAGCTCACGTGGCCTTAGCTGGCGCTTGAGCCCAGATCTGCCTGTCTCCCAGGACCACGGCCCCTGAAGCTGGAAGGAGGCGCACACAGGAGAAGTGAAAGAAACAGCCTCTGCCTGGAAGAGCAGTGATGGCGGCACACGAAAGTAGCGTCACAGACCATCAGTGGCAGGCGTGATGGGCTGTTAAGGGAACCCAAACGAGCTTCGAGGTGGCCTCTGTCCTTTGAGAGTGACATAAAAGAGAACAACCAAGTCCCATCTCTTACAGCCCTGGGCCAGAACCCTGACCTTGCATCGAGGGCTAAGGCAGATTCCTGGGGTAGGCCGTCTGATCTGAAGCCCGGGAGCTTGTCCGGCACACTGTGCTTTTAGACCGACAAAGCACTTCCCTCACAGCTCACCACAGCCCAGCTTCCATTTTAGGGATGAGGAAACTGAGGCTCAGAGAAGGGGTATAACTTGCCTGTGGTTCACGTCTGGTAAGTGATCCCGAATCCCAGTCTAGTGCTCTTCCCAGAATAGCCCACCATTGGCAGAACTTTGAGGGATGGTGGGAGGCTTTACATTTTAAAATTATATATGTGTGTGTGTGTGTATAATAACTACTCCGAACCAGCTTGTATAGTCTTGCGAGAGCTGACTGTGTGCTTGTCTTCCTAACTTGGCTCTCAGTGACTTCACATTGGCAGCTGGAAATTGGCCACATTGGGAGTATTCACACCGCAGAAATTGGCAAAAGCTACAAAGCAGCCCGCTTTATGCCAAGAGCCACTTGTTAAACATTTGCCAGCACACCACAGCTCAGCTCTGTCCCATGGTGATGTCTCTCAGCCATGAGACAACACTAGACCTTGCCAGCTCAGGTTGACGGAGAGTAACAGGTCCTGGGAGATGTGGGCAGCAGTTTAAACCACACACTCCCACGTTCTAGTCCCGCACTCATGGCAGACATTGCTAATCAATCACAGTTACTTTTCCTTAATGAGCCTAGACAAGGCTATACAGTTCTTTCCAACACAGCCACTATCAATCAGCAGGAATTGGCACATGAGGTGGAACCTATTAGTCAGCCTGGAACTAGAGCCATCTGGGGGTGAGACACAGGGGACTCAAGCAGGCAAGGCCTGAGGGCTCTTTCCTGATGCAGCAGGACCAGGTGTGGCCTTGCGGGTGGCAGAGATGGAGGAGGAAAGGCTGGGTGCCCTGGACTCCCAGCATATCTCATACCAGGTGTGGGACTAGCACTGATACAGCCCTCTCCCCTATCCTCATCCCAAAGAGAGACTGGAGGTGTGAGCAGGGATGGGACGGGAGCCAGCAAGATCCCTCCAGCTTGGTTCATGCCCCAGCCCTAGGAGGTCCTCAGATGACCTCCACCACTTCCCAGGCTGGAGCTGGAGCCACCAGAGGGCAACTTGAGTGACTTCTCAGACAGAGCCAGCTTGTGCCGTCTTTCCAGGGCTGAGCGACTCCCATGGCTCCATGGCAGTGGGCTTCCCGCCTGGTGGGGCCGTTAGTCCCACTCCGGGGTTCCCTGCCACCCTGCCCCTGATAAACCCTCCCTTCAATCTGGAGGCCGCACCGTCGTGTCCTTGCCCCCCATCTTGACTGGCGACAGCCTGGGGATGGGGAGGTTCACACGCCCTGCCCAGCACTCTGCGCAGCTCCTCTCTGCGGAGACCCGAGGGTCGTGGACCCACTCGGCTGCCCGTGCAGCGTCCATTCTCCCGTCCTTCTTCCCGGCACAACCCTGATTTCATCCCAGCCTCCACTCCTTCTCCACAGAGCCCTCTGCTTCCGGGGCAGCCAATCCCAGGCCCAGCTGGGAGGGGTGGGCTGAATGCTTGGGGCCGGGAGCCCTAGTGAAGGTAGCTCTGGTTTGAGCAGGCAATGGGACAGGAGATCCCACTCCCGCGATGGCAGCTCCCCTGGTCCCAGAATCCCGCGTCCCCTGTGATGGGGAAAGCAGCCCCCGTGCCGGCCTCACCCGCCGTGGGTAAGGGCCCGACTCCCGACTTCCATCCAGATGGGAGCTGGGTTTGCTGCCGTCTTGGACAGAAGCTACCTCCCTCCCCACCTCGCTGGGCCCCACTCCCACACGAGCTCCTGCCTGGGGGGCTGGGGTGGCCGGGCTGCGCCTGGCCGCGGCCACTCAGCCCTCTGCCTTCTCACGGCTCTTGTTTGACTTTTTCTCATCTGAGTCATGAAACAGCCCCGGGAGGCTGGCGCGGGGACTGGCAGCCCCGTTTCCCGAGTGAGGGCCTGAGACGCAGAAAGGGAAAGTGCTGTCCGGAAGCTCCCAGGGAAGCCCCGGCAGACGCCAGTCTCCTCTGGCTCCGGCCCTCTGGTGTGAGCCTGGACTGTGGGGCGTGGGGAGTGGTCTTGACCGCACCCTCCACCGCCAGCCCCAGCCCTTGAGTCCTGAGCCAGGGTTGCTTTTGGTGTCACTTGGGTCCCTGCAGAAGGACAGGCCTCCAGGACACCACACCTCTGACCCTGGACTTCTTCCTGGCACTGGATCTTTCCACCGCATCCGATGTTCCTGTGCAAGGCCCTGCTTGGGGAAGCTCACACGTCACATCGCGGCTCTGCTGGCCGGGGCCCCACCAGGATACTGCTGGGGTGGGGTGGGCAAACAGCAAAGGGCCCAGCCCTGGTCACACGACACTGAGCACCATCTTCAGAGGCTGGGAGGGCGCAGGCTTCGTAGGTCTTGCTTTGAGAACCCGGCCCCTGGCCTGTACCTCCCAAGGATGGATTTTTTTTTCTTCTTGAGAAGGGTCTTGCTCTATCATGCAGTGGCTCGATCATAGCTCACTGCAGCCTCGAACTCCTGGGCTCAAGCGATCCTCCTACCTCAGCCTCCAGAGTAGCTGGTACTACAGGTATGCACCACCATACCATGCCTGCCTAATTTTTTTATGGTTTTCTTTTTGTTTTGTTTGTTTTTTAGACATGACGTCTCACTATGTTGCCCAGTCTGGATGGACGGGCTTTTTAATTTTAAAGTCACATTTATCAATAGTCCATGCTGGGCTGGCACCATCCTGAGTCACGTCTCATCATCGTACACACTAACATTTATTGGGCACTCACAAACCAACAAGGGTCAAGCACTGTATACATTGTCTCATTTACTCTTCACAATAGTCCTATAAGGGAACACTGCTATTATTCATACCTAACAGATGGGGAAACTGAGGCACAGAGAGGTCAAGTTTCCAGCCCATGGTCAGACAGCTGAAACCCAGGCATACCTTAGCCCAAAGATATGCATTACCTCACTGCCCTGACGGGTTCAGTACTTTTACTGCCTCATTTTGCAGGGGGGGCTCTTATGGAGCAGAGAAGTTCAGTAATTTGTCCAAGGTCACACAGCTGGTAAGTGGTGGAGCCACATTTGGAATCAGCTGCACCCTAGAGCTTTCCTTCTTAATCTGGACTTTTATTGCTTCAGCTGTGAAAGCACATTAAGCGTCAACGAGACTTAGGTGGTGGGGGAGGCGGTTAGACTGCTGAGAAGGGAAATCCTTTCAAGTCCATTTGAGGGCCATGTGGTCCCATCCCTGGGCTGACTGCAGGCCACTCTCATCTCTTCCCTAACGTTGGCTCCCAGAGTCCCCACTGAGGACCGATTGCTATCCCATTCGGACACTGCCTGTCTTAGGAAGAACTACACTCAGCCACATGCACATAGTCCCATGGTTTCGTTGTTCCTCCCTTGACTTAGAAGCAATGGAATTGGTCTCCTGCCCAGAATCATGGACAAGAGCATAGGCTTTGGAGCCAGACAGCCACAGGTTCGAATTCTGCTTTGCTACTCACTAGTTGTGTGGCCTTGGGCAGGTTGCTTAACTACTCTGAGTTGGTGTTGTCTGTAACATGGGGGTAATAATAATATCTACCTTGCTGGATTTGGAGGAGTAAACGAGAGAATACAAGTAAAGTGTTTGGCACTGTTCCTGCTCAGAGTAAGCACCCAATAGATGAGAGCTATGACAATTACTATGGTTATGAAGCCAGAAATGACACTCGACCCCACAAGCATAAGTTAGGGTCCTCTCTGTTCTAACCAGAAGAATGGCTAACACTTAGAGAGCTCTTCCCATGTGCCAGGCATTGTTCTCAATGCATTAGGGATATCACCATATTTAACCCTCACAAGTCTTGCAAGAGGGTCTTGCATTGCTACCCTCATATCACACGAGAGGAAACTGAGACGTAGGGTTAAGGGCATCTCCCGCCTGCGTCACAAGCTGGCCAGGGCAGGCTGACTCCGGGGCCCAGGCCATCCCCGCCCTGCTGCACGGCCTCTCAGCCCTCAAAACCCTGGAAACGGGAAGAACAAACAGGCAGGGCTCAGGGCGAGCGGAGATAAGCAGGGCAGGGTGGATGGGGCTGGGTGACCATGTGAAGAAAATAGCACAGATTTAAGTCACCAGCTTTGAACTGCTGGGACAAATTGCGCACTTTCTTGCTTCCTTGGGCCCCTGACACTTCCGGGTTGGGGTCAGAGTCAGAAGTTCTGAGTGAGGAAACCTTGGGGGTAGGTGTTGCTGGTGGAGATTACAGCTGCAATTCTGCAGATTCGGGCCCAGGGCAGGCATTGTTCTCGGGCTGAACAGTTTCCTGGCGAGGCCTCCTGCGCAGGGCAGAGGGGCTGGGCTGCGGCAGCAGATGGACCCGGGGAAGGGGGAGAGGTTGTGCGGGCAAGGTGGAAATCAGTCGGGGCTGGGCTTGCCTGTTGGACTCTGCTGGCCCTGACCCCTCAACTCTATTTTGATAAGGATCTGGAGTCTCAGGGTCTCTGAACTTGAACTTGTCACCCTTGACTGAATCTCCAAGAAGCAGTGAGATCCTCCCACATGACCTGGAGATATCGTCCTAAGGGGAGTGACTTCCTGCCCACGCCACCAGCCCCTCATTCTCAGGTCTTTCCCAGGAAGCCAGCGGTTGTGCAAGTCTTGCTCCCTTTCCCATGTCCCAAAGGCACAGACAGTTCTCCAGCAAAGGGTGTAGCATGCACACTGCAGCTCACACCACCTCCTCCAGGAAATTGGCTTTGATTTACCACTACCCCATGATACCAAATATTCAATTAATTATCATTCTTGTTTCTATGTGCAGATGTCAATTCATGGTTTTCTACCTCGGCTCTCGTTAGACTGTAAGATTTATGATGGAGGAGTAGAGGGAGATTAGGTGCCACAAACTCCAAAGCCTACACGGAGCCAAGCTGGTATGAAGTAGGCCAGATGTGGTGCGATGGGGAGTAGTGGAGACTGCGGCAAAGTGCCAATGGCTTGCCTGTGTGCCTAAAATGGACTGACTGCTCCTCAGCTGCAACCAAGTACTACCAGGTCGGGATGCAGATCCATTATTGCCAGGTCTTGAAAATATTCAGGAAAAGCCAAGAATCAGATATTTTCTGCAAAATCTTTGGCTTTCTAGATGTTGATACTAATTTAAGCACATTTAGAACCCACTCTATATAAGCCAAACAAAGGCTGTGATGGAAGCTACCTTTGGTCCTCAAGCTGCTAATTCACAATACACCATCTTTGGGGACCTTCCAGGCCCAAACTGCTCCAATTCCACAGCCCAGAACTTCAGGCCCAGAGTGTGTGCTCAGGAAATCCTTGCAGACTACATGAATGAGTAATTAAGTAAATGAATGGGGGGGCCCACTGGTTATTACCCGAACTAAAAGATCTGCGAAGGAACAATGTCATAGTGTGTTTGGAAACTGATCTTGTGTTTGAGAGCTCGCTTTAACCAAGTGTGGAACTGTTTGGTGACGCCACCTTCAAGTGCATTGGTGTCCCTCCCCCATCCCTGCCTCCCTCCTTCCACTGGGCATGGAAGCCCAGAGCTGAAGACAAGCGCCGGACAGGTCCCACGCCCCAGGCTTGCTCAGGCCTGAAGGTAAAGCAGGTTATATGGAGGAGAGATAGGGAAAAATTAATGATTAGTGAGGTACTTAATTGCCCCTGGGTATCTGTTTTTTTCTTAAATCTTACTTCAAATTGTACACAATGAAAAATACACGGTGCAATTAGTAATTCATAAATGTTAATATTTGGTTATAATGCCGAGTGCTTTAACTTACAATAGCACAATCAAGTGGAGCATCATTTTTGTCTCTGTCTCTCAATCACGTCTCCAGTAGCTATGTCATTTGTCCACGAGGCCATGGCTAAGGCACACATATGTGACTGTGGGCCGGGGAGGCACGGCCTTCTAGCACCCCACCTGCCTGGATGGCACCACCAAACCCTCTGAACTGCACAGGTGGCCAGGACAAGAGCTCCTCTGTGTTTAACGCCTGCTATGTGCCCGCAGTAGACTGGGCACTTTCTGGTCACTGTTTCTAATCTTCCTAACTTACCTGCAAGTATTCTAACTGATGGATGGAAACACCCAGGCTCCATAGGAGCTCATGAACGACAGAGCCGGGATTCCTGCCTGGGCCCATGGGACTGCAGAGGCCACACTCTTTCCAGACCAGCGCACGGCTGGGACAGCTGGGGATCCCTAGCCTTCCTTATGTGCAGGACACAGCCGTGCAGCAGGGCTGGGATGAAGGCCCAGACGTCAGAGCCCCGCGTTTAGTGCCAGAGTGCTCTGGGAGAGCAAGTAACTGGAGCGTGTGCCACTCCTCCTCTATCCAGGGCCCAGGGTGGAGATAACTCATCTATTCCAGTGCTGTTTCTTGTACTTTTGGAACCACAATCAACCCATCAGAGCTGGCACCTGTGAGGGGACATCTGCCATGGTTGGCCAGGGTCTTGGCACAAGTACAAGTAAAAGAACTTTCATAACTGAGGATGCAGAACCTCTAGCCAGAGCGTGGTGGCAAGTAGAAGTAGACAGGAAGCACTGCCTTTGGAACCTAAAGGGCCTTAAGCATGGGACAGGAGAAGGGGCAGAAGGAAAAGGAAAGGGTGAAGCCCGGCTCTGTCATCTCTCATGCCAGACCAGACGGACCTGGGGTTGCGAGGGTGGGGGGGGCTGCACGGTGAGCTGTGTGACCTCACGTGTATGTGTTGGGGATTAGGGGCGCTCGGGTGACCAAGGAGCCGAGCAACTGGATCCTTCTGAGCTGAGAATACTGAAAACACTTTGGATTGCACATTTGGCTTTGCTTTAAAAAAAAATTGGTTTATTTTTCTGACATTTATTTATTGTTCAAACAGCTCTTTAAGAACATTAAAGGACATTTTGTGAAAGAAAAGCACCGTCCCTAGTCCACCCCCCTCTCATGCAACTGTTTCCATTTTCTCCTGTCCCCTGTGATTCTCCCCTGCATGCACCTTTCATTTAACATGACAAAGTAAACACGTGCTCACACTTGTGCAGCCTTCAAAATTACTCCTTTAAAACGGCTGCACGAAACACCATGATTTACCTATTTGTTGGTTACTACATCTTGGAGTTTCTATGTTTTTTATATTCTATGCTGCATCGAATACTTTGTGCATGTCACACTTAACCAATTTGTCCTTTGATAAGTGGTTTTCTCAGGCTAAGGAAGTGGGACTACTGGGTCCATGCGACACCTTTGTAGGAACGTTGTGATGATGGGTTTTTGCACTTGCTTTTGAGACTCGCCTGTGTGAAGTCTTGGGAGTTCTGGGAGCAGCAGCACCTCCCTGGGCCCTACGGCCGTCCTGGCAGGGCTCCTGCAGTCCCTTGGAGGGACGAGGAGTCTGAGGCTGGAAGGTTAGGAAGCTCACTCCAGGTGACCCAGCAGAAAAGAGGCCTTGCTGCAATTGGCAGTGGGGTTTCAGGCTCCTTGTCCAAAGCTCGCTCACACCTAGAAGCCCCGGGTGCAGACTGGGGGAATGGGACATGGGGGAGTGTCCCCAGGAAACGGGAACAGCAGCATCAAAAGGAGGGTGGGAGTGTCCCTTCACGACAGGAGGCCCTGGCTGACTTCTTAATTAAGAGAAGATGCTGGGTAGAGGGGGCAGGGCACCCCGGGGAGGCCAGGCCAGGTGCTGACTGGTATGACATCTCCCCCCACTCCTGGGCTCACAGGGCCCCTCCATGCCCCCCCATACACAGCTGGACATCCCCAGGCAGGGCTCTGGTGGGGACGGCAGGCGGGGGTGAGGCTCTCTGCAGAGGAAAAGGCTGGGTGGTCTCCAAAGCTCTGGGCAGCAGGAAAGCACATAAACGCACGCAAGCGGCTTCTGCCCCAGCCCCAGCCCCAGTGATTGGCAGAGGCCCCCGTGGCTGACAGCATCCTTCACTGCCCAGGACAAGGGTTTGCCAGTGCCACCCAGCCAGGCCCACTCCTCTTCTCTCCTCGACTGCTGGGGTCCCCCAGAATGGCATGGGTGACCACGATCACACTCAGCACATCCTGTCCTTGCCCCCAGCTCACCACTCCAGCCGGGGGGTCCATGGGGCTGCAGGGCTGATGCCCACACTTAAGACCAGAGGCCCCCCTGGGTCCCCACCAGCCCGGCCTCCCGGCCGCCTGAGTCCTAGCCAGCCTCACAGTCAAGGGTTCCGCACTGAGCCCTTGCTTTATGTGTCTGGCTCTGCTCTGCTGTGCTCTGCGTTGGTGCTGGGACCACAGAGGTAAAAAACACAGAGCCCTGCGTGTGACCCTGGGCGAGTCAACTTCTGAGCTTGTGCCTTCATTTGTAAAATACAGAGAAAGCAGTACACATCTCACTGGGTAGTTGTAGGAATTAGATAAGATAATATATGTGAAACGCTTAAACCAGTACCTGACACACAGTGAGTGCCATGTAAATAGGCGCTTTGACATTATTATCATCTCTAGTTGTAGGCGACAGACAATAAGCAGAAATAAGTAAGTGGAGAAAATTCACGCACTGATAACTGCTATGCAGAAGTTAATATATGGGAATACAGTTGAGAGGGCTAAGATTTGGGAAAACGCTTTAGCTTAGGTGGGCGAGGAAGGCCTTTCTGAGGAGGTGATATTAGAGTCAAAATTTAGATGACAAGAAGGAACCGGCACAAGAGATCCAAGGGATGATCACCGCACACAAGCAATAGCGCGTGCAAAGGCCCTGAGTAGGGGAGACAAGCTTGGGTGTCTGGGAAACAGAAAAAAAGGCCTATGTGGCTGGGCTGTGATGTCTAATATGGTAGCCACCGGTGGCCATTAAAAGTAAAATTAACTTAAATAAACTAAAACATTCAATTCAGTTCCTCAGCCTCACAAGCCACATTTCGGGTGTTTATCAATAGCCACAAGTAGCTAGTGGCTACTGTCTTGGACAGCACAGGTATCAAATATTTTCACCACTGTAGGCCAGCAGTCCCCAAACATTTTTGGCACCAGGGGCTGATTTCATGGAAGACAATCTTTCCACCAACCGGGGGAGTTGGGGGTTCGGTTTCGGGATGATTCGAGTGCATTACATTTACTGTGCAGTCCACCCTCTCTGCTAATGATCATCTGTATTTGCAGCCGCTCCCCAGCGCCAGCATCAGCACCTCAGCTCCACCCCAGATCGTCAGGCATTAGATTCTCACAAGGAGCGTGCACCCTAGACCCCACGCACGCGCAGTTTACAGTAGGGTTCCAGCTCCTATGAGACTCTAATGCCGCCGCTGATCTGACAGGAGGCGGAGCTTATGCGCGATGCCAGCCATGGGGAGCAGCTGTAAATACAGATGAAGCTTCCCTGGTTTGCCCACGGCTCTCCTCCTGCCATGCGGCCTGGTTCCTAGCAGGCCACAGACTGAGACTGGTCGGGGGCTTGGGGACCACAGTTGTAGAAAGTTCTATTAAGCAGCTCTATCCTGGAGTTCAGGGAGAAAAGAAGAGATTGACATGAGATGAAGCAGGAACGCCCGGCAGGGGCCAGACCTCAGGGGATCCTGACGGCCAGGGCAATGAACTTGGCATTCTTCCTGAGTGTACTGGGAGCCCTTTGTGGTGTCCAGACTGGCAAAACCACTCTGGCTCAGCGTGGAGGGGGAGCTCCCCTCTCCGATTCTCCCACTTCTCTGAGCCTGGGAAATCTTCAAAGGTCAGAGCGGAAGGGGCGCAGATGTGCTCACTGAGCCCAGCACTCTCAGGCTCCCAAACCTGCTGGCTCTGGCGCACACAGTGGCAGGCGACAGAAACTTGCCGGGACCTGGCCTTCTCTCGAGGGATTTGTGGCTCCCCTTAGTGAAGGCAGAGATGGAGCCCCAGGTCTCAGGGGCTCTGGCCCTTGTGCTGGTGCCGGTAGAAAGGCCCTGTGGTGGACGCTGTGTTGGGTCACCCAGATTCCCCTTTAGGAAAGGGACTTGTTCCTCCAGATGCTGAGAGTGCTGCTTGCAGACAGCCCTCGGGTGCCAGTCCTCTTTAGGAACTGCCTTGGCTGAGGACGGCCAACTTATCGGAGGCCCCCATCATGGCCTGGCCCCCTTGCCCAGCTTGGGGCAATTCTGAAGGACAATCCCAGTACCAGAGCCACCTGGGTGGGCTGAGGCCACCACCGAGACTGCATCACAGCTCAACTTCTTCCTCTGGCCAGGCTTACTCCCTCCCCTCCCCTGCCCTCCGTTTCCCGGTAGCTGATCTGCACTCCATGGGCAGCTTCCAAGGACCTGCCTGCCTCAGCCCCCAGCAGCACAAGGAGGGCGGCCTGTCCTTCTGCCCATTGGTAGGAGACAGTTGAGGAGTCGGGGCATATAGCAGTCACCACGGTGACAGCACTAAGCCAAGCACTGCTCTGACCAGATGGGCAGAGGCCCCAAGAAGGCGGCTTCCTCCAGATGGGGGTGACTACTACATGCCCCATGGGGTAAGAAACCATTATTTACTGAGTGTCACCCTGCGCCGGGCAGTTTGCACACTCAGCCCCGGGTCCCCTCACGACTGTCCTCATCCTACTGGGAGACAAAGCTGAGGCTCCGAGAGAGCCCAGTTTCCCGCAGCTTCTAGACGCTGGGCCTGGCTCTGGCCCTGGACGCTGTGGATTCCAGAATCCGCTCTTCACACCCTGCGCGGCACTGTGCTGCGCAGCTCAGCTCGCCTGGTGTCCCAAACTCAGGGATGCCATGAGTCGACACTCGCATTCATTTCAGGAACATGGACACTTAGAGCTCCTCTGCCGTTGCTGTCTTCACAAACCAAGTGACAGCTCCTGCTCCACCCCAGCGGTGGGGGGAGGGGTCTGTGGGAGGGTGGCGTTTATGGCTCCGCCACAGCTACCAGCTAATGTCTGTCACAGCCACTGCTTTTCCAGGCTCTGCAAATACTGCTTTGATGTGCTAACAGCCCCTAATGGGGACAGTGGCTAATAAATCTTTAGGTGCAGCCTGGGACAGTCCACCCCACCTACTCTCCTGACCTCTGACCCCACTCAGGAACGGGCTGTGGGGCCAGCCTTGTCCCAGAAGGCACTAGGGCGGGACAATTCGGGGAAACCGAAACTACCTAGGCAGCCCACCCTGGGCACGTGGGCCTAGGAAGGGACCAGGGACACAGTGAAAGAAAACACCCACAAAGAAGCCATGGGTGGCGGGGGGAGGGGGGATCAGAGCAGGGCTGTGCCCGCCCTCAGGACAGGCCGAGGCAGCCTGGGAAGACAGCAGGCGCTGTCCCCGGCCCCGAACACAACCCACGACCACATCCAGTTGGCTTCTGAAGAAAGAGGCCCCGTGTGCTAGGGGGTCAGGAGGTCCTGCAGAATTGGGGCTGGGGCCAAGAGCCAGAGGAGACGTGAGAAAAAGGGAAACAATGTCCTCTCTTCTTATTGAAAATAAATAAGAATAAAAACCTGCCATGGTGAGGGGATAATACGGCAACCCACCCCAAGACAGGGAGGAGGGCTGCCGAGCCAGTTCGTGCTGTGGGACTCGGGCTGGGGTGGGGGGAGAGGAACAGGGGCCGTTGCTGCCCGAGCCCCCTCGCAGGCCAGGCAACAGGGCGTCCGTGCCGGCCCCCAGGCCCCGGGCCCCTTTCAGAGAGAGTGGGAAAGGGACTTAAGGGGAGGGCTGAGGCCCGGAAGTGATCCTCCATCAGTTTAGGGGTAAAACCTGTCCTCCGAAAGCACTGTGATTTAGGAACTTTCAAGAATTCTAAGACAGTTTAAACAATGGCTTAAACATTTCTCTTTGGGTTTAGTAAAACTGTTAAGAAAATTCCAGTCTGAGCTGGGGCAGCGGTGGGGGAGGTGAAAATGAACTGCCCACTCGAGTCAGAGGAGGGGAGTCAAGGTACCCTGGTGTCTGGGCACAGAGGTGGCAGCAGACAATCTCACGGGGACAGCATCGCAGGGGCAAACGCAGGCTGGCGGTGGCAGCCCTTGGCTGAGCGCATGGCCACTGGACATAGGTCCTGACCCACAAGGAGAAGGCGAACTTTTGGGGGGGGCTCTTAGGGTGATGGTGTGGCCCTGGCTTACCCCACGCTGTCCCCTCTTGGTGCCAGCTGGCTGTGTCTTCTGGGGCAAATGCTTTGTTTTGTTGTCATAAGGGGAGGGGTGTCCCCTTGTCATCCTCGCTCATTCGCCTCCAGAAAGACACAGCAGAAGTCTGCGTGGGGAAGACAGGTGATGGCCAGAGGGGACGCACCGAGAGGGGACAGCGGATCAGTCCACACCTGTTACCTGTTGCCTGCTCTCTTTCTCACTCTGATAGTTTGTTTACACTCTCAGTGTTTACACTCCCAATACCCCATCAGAGGTTTTCTCGAGGGTGTCTTTGTGGCTGAGCTTCGGAGCCAAACAGACAGAGGTTCAGATCCCAGCACCTCTCCACAGCTCCGGAGCCCCAGGCAGGTTTCTTTTCATTTCTCTGAGTCTGTTTCCTTATTTATAGGGTGGAACCAATATGCTTGCAAGATTGCTGTGAGGACGAGACATACATACATACACACATGCATACGTAAGGCTCTTGCACTTAATAAGCACTCAGTAAATGGCAGCTTTGCTTCTTATTACTGAGCTGCCATGTGGGTTCAGGATGTTTGCGACAGGGTGATTTTAATGCATTTCAGGCCCACAGCTTGCTCACACTTCGTCAGCACCCTCAGCTGTGCTGCTTTGTGACCATCTGATCCATCTTCTCGGCAACCCTTGCGTTTGTCCTGCCCGCCCCCTCCCCCAGAGTCCCACGGTCTCAGCTGCTCCCAGTGTCTTCCCCACCTCTGTGACTTAGAGGACTTGCGCAAATGACCGAGACTCCATCTGGGCAGACAGCCCCCACTCTAGGAACCCAGGCAGGCTGGGGAGAGGAAGGAGGAGAGGCCAGGGGGCCAGAAGGGCTGCGTTTCCTGCCTGTGTTCCAAGCACGCTGGGTCTCAGAAGGGCCTCTTGTTCCTTTGGGTCAGGGTCCAGCCCTCTGCGGAAAGAGGGACCCCTCCCACCTTCCCAGTAGACAGTCCCACTCCCATTGGGGACCTCGATGGTGAGAACCTAGCAAACTTTCTTTAGGGTTCTTTGCTGTGTTTCTGGGACCTGCCATGCTTTTTGGGTCACAGATGTGGAGCAGAAAGAGAGAGTGATTAAAAGCCCCTCCCCGGCTGCTCTGGGAGTGGGGGCTGTCCCTCCCTTCCAGGGCTCCTCATCCCTCAGCCAGCAAACGCCAGTCCTCCCCGGCTGAGATGCTGCAGAGCCGGAGGCTTATATACAGACTCGTTATTTATTGGGAGGCTTAGGGCCCAGACCAGGTCCGGAGGCCACAGCCACATTCTCTTCTGTCCTGGCTCTTCTCATCTGGGTTGTGAGCTGGGTGGCGGAGGAGAGAGGAGTGGATGGGACGGAGGGAGGGGCACTCGTGTGCCGAGGGCCTACTGTGTGCCTGGTCCCGTAGGGGATGTTTACAGGGGTGACCTTATTTCACAGACCACAGAAAGTCACTTTCACCTCGTGTGCGTGTGCGTGCGTGAGCAGTTCATTGATGTGCGCTTTCGAGACAGAATGGGATGGGATGGGATGGTGGTCAACAGCAACAAATCCCAGCCCTGACTCATATGGGATGACCTTACATGCATAGACACATCATTTCACTTCTCCGAGCCTCAGTTTTCTCATCTGTAAAGTGGGAATAAGAATTCCTACCCCTTAGGGTTCTGAAGGAGCTGGGGTCAGGCCCTAAACACGATGACCGGTGCACTGTAAAGCATTCAAGGGGTGGTGGCTGTGATGAGGAGGAAGAGGCTAGAAAAGAGGGACAACACGGAAGACGAGGAGGATTGGTCCAGCTTCAGTTCTCTAGAGGGTATGAGGGTGAATCGGGGGTGCCAAGTTGTCCAGCCACTGCTCCCACCCCAAATGCCTGCACACCCAGTCTCAGCAGCAGCCACCGCAGGGGAGGGACCTCCAGGGAAACTTGTGTCCCCCCCTGGGGATTTGGTCCCTCCTGGTGCTTCCCTGTTAAGAATCAAAAAAGCTCCCTGTACCTTTAAGGAGGCGCCTGTTGGGAGCAGGAGGGAGGAAGGTTAAGATGATTAGCTGGTGCTAACAAATTTAGGATGTGGAAGGAGTCTTTTCTTGGCTGTCCATCAAAGGAAGGATTGAATGTCCCTGAGCATGGAGAGAGCAGGGCAGCGGAGGGGAGGCTGGGGGAGGGAGCAGGAGTGTGTTCTGTGCTTACCAGCTGAGCTTTCTCCCTGGACAGGCCCTCCTGGGCACTGGGGGTGTTTGGGAGTCAGGCAGGCGTGCTGGGCTGGCAGTCTGTCCTGTGCTGGCCTCCCCGTCAGCCTGTCTGTCGCCGCCCCTCCCCCACCGCCCCAACCCCAGCTCGGGTTATGTCAAGCAGCTGGGCTGAAAAGTGATCCTGGAGGAAGAAGGCCCTTCCTGTTGATTAGGAATGAGGACACTCTCCCCACCCCCCTCGAGTCCGACCAGACCCCTTTTCATCCAGGCTCCCTGTCCTGGGGCCACCCCCAGCCCCTTGTCACCAAGGGCTGGGCTGCTCTTCCTCTAGGTTCCTCTATAACCAAGCTAGACGTGCGTGACCTCCCAGAGAGATCACAAATCACTCACAAATGCCTTCGTACAAGGATATTTCCGGGGCACAGGCTGGAAGGAGGGAGGGCACGGGAACCGTGTCATCATGTCCAGGAATGGTTCATTCAGAACTGCCTGGGCACCGGCTCTGTGCCAGGCCTTGCACTGGGCCTTGGGGAAACAGCCGCAAGGCACTGTCCCTGTCCCTGCCCCAGCCCCTGCCCCTGCCCCAGGAGTTCCCTGTCTAGTGGGGGAAAGAGAATAAAAAGATCTTGAAAGTGAACATACATACAGCAGGGGCTGTCTGAACTCGGTGGGCAAAAGGACTACCTGGATTGCTCATCTAAATGCAGATTTCCAGGCCACAGCCTTGGAGATTCGGGTGTTGCAGGTCTGACCCTGGGCCTGGGCATCTGCATTTTTAAGCAGAGCCGGTGATTTGGCTGCAGGTGATGTCAGATTTAATTTGAAGAAAGACTGAAATGTAGGGAGCAGGGGTGATGCCAGGAAGTGGGGCAGGGACCTTGTGGGAGGCAAGAAACGCTCCCCAGAGGAGAGCACCTCAAGTCGATTCCTGCCGGGAAGGGCTGCGGCTGGGAAAGCGGGAGGAGTGAAGCAGGCCGGTGGATCGGTGGATCGGGGAGGCTTTCTTCCGTGGCTGGAGCTCAGGGAGCAGGAGTCCATGGGGCTATAAGGAAGGACAGGGCTGAGCAGGAAGGCACAGTGAGGTCCTGCAGGAGTTTAGTGTCCTAAGCAGGGAAGGAGAGGACAGACATGGAGATGGGAAGGAGAGGAATCCGCAGGGCAGTGCCTGGGGGAAGTTCGGGGATGATTCCTGAGTTTCTAGGTTTGGTGATGGGCAGAGATTGGAGGCTGGGGACGCAGGAGAATGGGCTGGTTCAGGAGGAAAATGGGGCACTTCCTTTCAGACCCAGTAACTTGTAGTGTGGGCGGCTGGACATATAGATCCGGAATGCAGGAAAGAAAAATGGGCTGAAGACATCTATTTGGGAGATGGCAGAACCTAAATCTGTGACTTTCAAATTTTTGACTGATCTGGTGTAAGAAAATGCCAATCTGGAACACGCCCACAGAAACAAACCTCATGGAACACTACTCTCCTTATGACACACAATGCACTTGAGATTTTCTATTTCATTTTTCCTTATCCAATTTCATTTTTAAAAATATCCTGGTCACAACCCACCAAATTGATTTCACGACCTGATAGGTTGCTACTTGGGGTTTGAAAAACACTGATCTCCAGGGAAATGGGAGTCACTGTAGTCAATGAGACCACTAGGGAGAGGGTTTAGGGTGTAAACGTGTGCTCGAGGAACCCCCACATTTAAAGGGCTGGGGAGACAGGGAGGCAGGAAGCACTACTGGGAGTGAAGGCAGGAGAAAACACAGCAAAGACAGCATCTTGGAAGAGAAGAGAACATTTCAAGAAGGAGGTTGGCAGAGGAACGCCTTGTACCGTGAGTCTTGAAGAGTTCACAGGACCTAGCAGGGCACAATCTGGGAGTCAAAGGACCACCACAGCCTGGCCCCTGGATCCCATCCAGGTCAGCACAAGAAGGCCTCAAAGGTATCCTGGGCATGCTCAGATGGGGAAACTGAGTCCCATGAAGGTGTAAGACTTTCTCAAGGAGACCTGGGCTCTCTCTCCTCCCTATCTCAGTCCCTTCACCCCCCGGCCTGTGAGGTGCTGCCAGCCCGCCCCTCGGTTACCCCAGCTGCACCTGTGGTGTCTCAGGGTCTTGGGAGAGAGAAGCACCCTATCTTTACTCATGCTCGGACCTGCGTGGAGCCGAGCAGGACCTGTGCAGAGGATCAACGCATCGTGCACGTGCCAGGCATGGCACTAAGCCTAGGACCCAGGAGGACCTCATCTGATCTGGGGTGGGGGTTATGACAGCTAATCTTGGATAGGAGGTGTCATCCGAGATGTCAAGAGTGAGTAGGAGGGAGCTCGGCTATGAGACGGCACAGACCGCAGCGGGAGTTTCGGAATGAGAGCCTACCACCCACTTCCCACAGATCCTCTGTGACTAAAGGGGGCCTGGGGCACAGAAATCAGGGGCATTGCCCTGGGTTCCAAATGTTGGGAGGGTGTGGGGAGCAGGAGGCTGGAGGTGCTTGGTGGTTCGGAGGCTGCAAAGTCCCGGTGAACTGCCTGCATAATGGCCTTTCTGCACATGCTGCGACCTTCCCTGCTCAGGCCCAGATGGCGCCTCCTGCGACTCCTCCATCCTCTCAGGAGGACTGCGCACCTGGAGACCACTGGATGCAGAAGGTACAGGAGGCTGGAGATGGCACCTCTACCAGACCCTCCGGAGCAGTCCTAAGCAAACCAGAAGATGCTACTCCTGGAAAGGCCCTTGGGCACCATCCAACTGAATGTTTCATTTTGCAGATAAGGAAACCAAGGGACAGAGAACCATATGACTAATTAGGTATAGGAGTTTGACATAGCATTGTTCTCTTGCAGGCCTTTCTAGCAAGGTCCTACTCATCTTGCAAGAGCCATAGGAAGAGTCTCCTCCCTCGGGATTCTGACAAAGAAAGCCCAGGCTCTCTAGAGCAAAACTGCTGGAGACAGCGAATCAACTCAGGAGCTGGGGCCCCATCCCTTCTGCCACCCTAGTGCTGCTGCACTCGACAGCTCGGGGCACCCCCCTCTCCAGTTTGCATTCACCTGTACGTACTGCATGGTTTCAAATATCCTTTAAGGGAGGTGAGGTATGGTTGGCCAACGTTATTTTAGGAACCTTTTGGTCCTGCCCAAACAGGTCAGCCAACACTTCCCTTCTCCATGACAAAAACAATGATATCTGTCATCGTCACGCCAACATTGCTGACTAATCTTTCTGCAGCGTTACTTTGTGCTTGCTACTGTTCTAAACACGTCGCCTGTATTAACTCATTTAATCCTCGCAGTGCATCATTATCCATTATTATTATCCTATTTACAGATGGGGAACTGAGGCACATGTGCTCTCTCTGTATCTTCATGGGCTTGCGGGGGGCTGCGGTGAGAAGGGGGCGTAGTCAGAGCAGGCAGGGAAACAGGGAGGTGGGGCAACTTGCCCCAAATCACAGTTACAAGCTTCACTCTTCTCATTGATCCCACAAATGGTCACTGAGCATCTGGCATGTGCTGAGCACAGGGCCTGTGGCCTGTCCCCTCTGTACCACCCACGCTGAGCTGTCCATCATTCCTGCAGCACAGACAGCTTTTCAGGCCCCTCGTGCTGGCCCACGCTGTTCCTTTGTCTGGGATCCCCTCCTGTCCTCTCCAACTCAAATCCTACTCTTCCTTCAAGGCCTAGAGCAAATGACACCTCTTCTGGGAAGCCCTCAGGGTTTTGCTTCTGACTCTCTTTGGTGGGTTTTTTTTTTTTTTTTTTTACATTCTACACTTTATTTATGGGCATCTCTCCTGGAAGACAAAGACCATGTCTTGTCTAAGTTTTTTTTTTTTTTTTGAGACAGTCTCACTTTGTTGCCCAGGCTAGAGTGAGTGCCATGGCATCAGCCTAGCTCACAGCAACCTCAAACTCCTGGGCTCAAGCAATCCTCCTGCCTCAGCCTCCCGAGTAGCTGGGACTACAGGCATGCACCACCATGCCCGGCTAATTTTTTCTATATATATCTTAGTTGGCCAATTAATTTGTCCAAGTTTTTTTTTTTTTTTTTTTTTTTTTTGCCCAGGCTAGAGTGAGTGCCGTGGCGTCAGCCTAGCTCACAGCAACCTCAAACTCCTGGGCTCGAGTGATCCTTCTGCCTCAGCCTCCCGGGTAGCTGGGACTACAGGCATGCGCCACCATGCCCGGCTAATTTTTTAATATATATATCAGTTGGCCAATTAATTTCTTTCTATTTATAGTAGAGACGGGGTCTCGCTCAGGCTGGTTTTGAACTCCTGACCTTGAGCAATCCGCCCGCCTCGGCCTCCCAAGAGCTAGGATTACAGGCGTGAGCCACAGCGCCCGGCCTTGTCCAAGTTTTTGACACCTCACAAACCTACTACAGTGCCTGGCCCACAGCGGACAATCAATCCATTTTTATTGATAGCTAAATCCAGGTGTGTGTATGCCTCACTCTATCTTTTTATTGGCTGCAGCACCTCTCCTGGTGGACACAGCAGGACGCCTGAAAGGGTATGCAGAACCCTGTCATCATCACCCTGTCATCATCACCGTCACCATCACCATCACAGTAAACATTAGTTGAGCGCTTAGCATATGCGAGGTGCTATGCCAGCTTGCTTTATGGTCATTATCTCATTTAATCCTCATCACAATCCGTAGAACAAGTCTTCTCATTATCCTCAATTTACAGCTGTCCCACAGAACACCGCAGCGACGGAAATGTTCTACATGTGCCCCGTGCAGGACAGGAGCCACTAGCCACAGGAGCTCTTGAAATGTGGCCCGTGCCACTGAGGAACTGAATGTTACGTTTTATTTAATTATAAAGAATCATGTGTGGTCAGTGGCATTCATAGGGGACATTGCCGTGTAAGTGAAAAAAGACCCTTGAGGTTAAGAAATTTGCCCAAGAGCCTGCAGCTGACAAGTGACAAAAGCAGGACTTGAACCCAGGGCCGTCTGGCTCTGAAACCGGATTTTGCACTCCCACCCTTTGACTCTGTCTCCTTCTGTCACTCCTAGATTGTGGGTGGAGGGGGAGGAGTTTAACATCATCACAGCAGCTACAGGACAGGCCAGTGGCCTCCCTGGGCCCCCTTCCTGCTGTGACAGTAGGTGCTGGAGAAGATGACCCACACCCCCAGCACTGACACCTCCTGAGCCACGGTGTCTCTGCAGAAGGCCTTAATGTCCAGGGGACATAAACGGTTTACTCTCACTGCATTTCTGCAGCCCAGGGAACCGGGGAGATTTAACCTCGCTTGGTCCTGGCACTGACTTCCACAGTGCAGACCGGAGGCACATAAGGGCCACTGCTCTGGCATAAACACTGCTACCGAGCCACCGCTGGCGCCTGTGCACAGCCCTCACACAGCAGGGCCCAGCGGGCTTGGCAGGAAGCTGGGTTCTCTGCTCCCCGAAGGAGCGAGCCCTGAGTTTAGCAGTCCTCACCCAGTGAGCGCTGGTGCTGACACTGGCCCCTGGCGGCATCTGGGCACCAACAGCCTGTCCTGCTACTAGAGACAGGTGGCCTCGTGGAGCATGGTCATAGCAAGTGGCCAGGAAAGCTAGCGTTCAAATCCGGCCTCACCTTTGGATGGGGATAATGTTAGTTCTGGAATGAGCAGATCAGTGCTTTGTGCTGGGGTGGGTCCTTGGAGATGCAGGGACCTGGGGTAGGGGCCAGGGCTATTGAATATGGACGTGACATAAGGCTGAGTGTCAGGTCACCAGGGTCCCTGCTCTGAGTAGGAGCCAGTCTGAGCTTTTGTTATATCAGTCTGGTTAGGTCATGCCCCTGCTCAATACCCTTCAGCGACGCCTCAGTGCTACTAGAATAAAGACTAAAACCTAAACATGATCCAGAAAGCTCCGTCCACGGTCCAGCTAAATCCGACCTCACACCACCCTCTGCCCCCGGCTCCCTGCTCCTCCTTCCGTTCCTCATTCTTGCCACTCTGCCTCCCACGCCAGGGTCTTTGCACGTGCTGTTCCCTCTGCTCTTTGCCGGGCCGGTCCCTACCCCCTGCCCAATCCCTGCTGAAAGACACTCCTCAGGGGAGCCTTCCTCGACCTCCTTGACCAAGGAGTTTTTCTAGTTTCTCACGAAACCCTGCATTTCCTTTTGGCAGTGCTGGTCACCAGTGCAATTTGACATGTGCTGGGGCAGTCAGCCGGGGCTGCCTCCCTCACTCAACTGCAAGCTCCACGAAGGCAGGGGTTTTGCTCACCCTGGGCACCCCTGGGTGCCATCCCTGGCACCTAATGAAGGCATGGAGTGGGTGCACAATAACACGTGTTGCGTGCATGCATGCAAGGAAGTTCCATTGTCTGGACCTGACACCTTAAGCGATGGTTGGAAGAGCATTTACTCCGTGGCACGTGCTGGGAAGACGCAGGACTGATGTTCTAGAAGGGAGACAGATGTGTAAGTGATAGGCCATGATGACACGGTGGGATGAGGCTATGCTCAGAGGCCGGGCTGGCTCTAAGAAAGTTGCAGCAGTGGCAGGTGACCCCAAACTGGGGGCATGGGGGAAGGGCTGGGAATCAGGGAGGACTACCCAGGAGATCACGACAGAGGCCAAGTCGGGAGGGTGAGCGAGCGGTAACAGGCAGAAATGGAGGGAGGACATTCCCGGCGGAGGGAGGAGAGGGAGTGAGCCCCGGCTGTGCTGCTGGGACACCAGGGAGGTGGGGCGGGGGCAGTGGGGAGGGACAGGGACAGACGGGGCCGGCTGGACGTGGTCGTGAAGGCGCTGGCGCCACTGAGGGGTTTCAGGCAGAGGGGCGACAGGGAGTGTCCTCCTGAGGGAAAGAGGACTGCGTGGGGCCGAGCCCAGGCCCCTTCCAGCGCTGGCGCCGGGGGTTCTGAGAGCCACGCGGCGGGGGACGCAGGGCTGAGCTAGGACGGTTCCGACTCAGGCTCCACTGCCAGCAGAAGTCTCAGGAGACTGGTTTTCCTGCCTGACGTCAACTTAAAGGTCACACAGATCCCAGGTTTCCTCTCGGGGGCCTTTTAGGGCCCCTCATTCTGTTTTCTTACCCACATCTCTTAGGGATCCCATGACATTCCCAGCCTGGACCACCTCTCGGGGTCCTGGGTCCCCTGAGGTCCTGAGTCACTGTGAGAAGCAGGACTTCCTTTAGCTTGTCCCAAGCTTACCTCACTCAAGTTTCAAAGGGGGCCCATCATCCTAGTATTTCAGGATTTGGAGAACAGGGAAACGCACCACAAGCTGCGAGGTGGGGAGGAGAACTCAGGACACCCTCGGGCTCCAGAGGCCCCTCCCCAGCCGCTGTCCCTCCTGTCCAGCGGGCACAGGCTGATAAACCGCAGGCGGAACCAGGAATTCAACCCCCTCACTTCTCACTCTAGCAAACAGGCTCCTCCACTGGGGGCATGGATCTTACAGGACCCCTGAGTCACCAGCCTCCTCCGATGCCACCAGTCGCCCCCCAGGAAAGCTCTGCTTGCCTTCTCTCCGTCTCTCACCCCCAGCAGCCCCTCAGCAAGGCCTGCTGATGTCACCTCTAAAACAGGTCCCAAATCTGTACACTGTCCCCATCTCTTCTGTCACCATCCCCTCTTACTTGGATCCCCACGATTGTCCAGGGCACCTACTGGCCCCCCTCCCTGCCCGACGCCCCTCCACTCCGCCTCTGTAGTCCATTCTCCACCAGCGCCGAGAGAAACGTGCGATGCAACCCAGAGGCTGTGGCTCCCCCTCTTAAAACCTTCCAGTGGTTTCCTGGTTCCCTGAGAGTGAAATTTACAAACTCCACAGGTCAGAGTCCCGGCGGGCGTCACAGGCCCGGCCCCACGACCACCCTGAGCTCTCTCTGCTGTCTCCCCTCACTTGTCTCACCGGGCCACTCTGATCTTCTGTCTCTTCTTCGGACCCACCACGCTCATTCCCGCCTTAGGGTTTCCGCACATGCTGTTCCCACCGACTGGCGTGCTCATTCCCTGTCCTGTGATGTAGTTATTTAATTCACTTATTTCGTGGACACTGTTCTAGTGCTTTGTTCCATGGCACGTTCTGTCCCAGCACGCCCCACGTTCTGAATCATTTGTTAACTCTGTGGCTGCTGCCCTGGTCGGTTCAGATGTCACCTTGCAGGGAGGCCTTCCCTGACCCCCGACAAACACAGATGCCACTGCCCCTGCCACACCCTGTCGGACACATCCCTTTGATCGAGTTGTAAACCTTAAACATGTACAATTTTTATGTGTCGACTGTACCTTGATACAGCTGGAGGAAAAAAAAATCTTAAAAAAATCCTCTTGATTTATTTTCTTCGTAATAATCAAGGGACATTTATTTTGTTGTTTCCTCCTTTTACATGCTGATTTTGTCTGTCTGCCCCACTCAAATGGAGGTGCCAGAGGGCAAGACCTGTCGGTCCAGTTGACCCCACACCCCTGGAGCTCAGTGCCCACTCACGGCAGGTGACCGACAAATGTCTGTTGAATGAATGACTGAATGAATGAAGCAGTCACCTGCCCCCGGGGAGGCTTCCAAGACCATCGCACTCTCCCCTGCACAGCTGACAGCGCACACAGATCGCAGGGTATAACTGGTGAAACAGTTCCTGTGGACGCTGCTCAGAGGCCCAATTGGGGGAGGGACTTCTAGAAGGCAGGGTCAGGTCTTGTCCATCATCACGTAAATACGAAAATAACAACTGGCACATTTGTAGCAAACAGCAATCCACTTCCGAGCTTTCAAAGGAGGTTCACAGGCGTGAACTCACGGGCCTCTCCCAGCAACTCAGAGAGGCTGTCCCAGCCCCATTTCACAGGTAGGAGAGCTGAGGCCCAGAGAGAGTCAGGGCCAGGAGTGTGCACAAGAGCCAGGGCCCACCCCGTCTCCCAGCGTGGATCTGAGGCTTTTATACTACGGCCTGCATTCACCCGGCGCTGCTCTGTATACAGCAGGGGCTCAGTGGAGATAGCAGTATTTACTGCAGCCAACAGGCAGCTTGGAGGAAATCCGGCCTGAACGGGATCCTCGGGAAAGGGCCAGTCTCCAGGACAGCCGTGTTTGGAGCCTGGGGAGGAGAGGCAATCTGGCTGTCAAAACCCAGCGCTTGCCTGGGTTCGGGAGAGCTGGGGACAGCGGTGCAGTACAATTCAGGCACCCCCCGTGCCAGCACTGCACACACACACCATTAATCCCGGGGACAGCACAAGGAGGCAGATGTTGTCGTTATTCCCGTGTTACAGGTGAGAAAGCTGAGGCTCAGAGAGGTTAAGTCACTTGCCTGTTGTAACACAGTTGGACCCAGAACACAGCCAGCAGATAATCCTGTCCCTCGTTGGTCCAGCTACTTCCAGGAATGGCTGGGTGACCCTGAGAGAACCCTTTGCCTTCCTGGGCCTTAGGCTCTGGCTGTTAAGCCCGGGTTTACGCCCGATCCCATCTAGCTTGGGCACAGAGGGGCGGGGAAGAGAGCAGGCTATGGCCGCCGCTGTCTCCTGCAGCCCCTTGCCATGCAAGGAAGGGCTTCCTACAGGCCTTGGAGCATGTGCAGATTCTGCCCTGCCCAGGGCGCTGTGGCTGGGGTGTCCAGGGGTGGCAGTCCATAGGGCCCCGGCCTCCTGTGCTCACCACTGAGAAGACCAGGGTTGCAAGGCAAGGAAGAGCAGAAAGATCTCGGAGCTTCCCGAGATGGAGATAGTGACTCATCACATCACGGGGGATTTTAAGGTGGGCAAATGCTCTGAGTAACGTTCAGCCCCGCTATAGAGCTGCTAAAATGAACACTAGAAATCGGCCCCCATTTGAGCTTCCTCTATAGAGTGAACTATGAGAGTTTTTGTTTTGTTTGTTTTTTGGCAGAGTCGTTGAGTCTGCCGTTTACAGAAACCTGTTTACAAGAGGGAGGGGCGGGAAGATGGGGAGGATTGAGAGTCAAGGCCACTTCTAACCCCCCAGGGAACCTGCCCCCTCCACAGGAGCGAGCAGAGGAGGGGTGCCCAGGGTAAGCACAGAGAAGGCTGGGGCTGACTTCATCCCTAGAAATAGTTGCGTGGTGGGTGGTGGCTGCAGGGGCCAATCAGTTTCAGGGATGTGGCAGCATCTTTTTCTCTGTTTTAAGGAGCAGCAGAGGTGTCGCCTGTCAGGAAGGGCAGGCTGTGAATGGACAGATGAGTCCGGAACCAGGTGCCCAGCTTGGCTGGGGCTCCTGGCGTCAGGCAGCATCAATGGAACACTGGGTAACGCTGGCTAACGCCGGCCGCTGGGCTGTTTGACAGTCCTCCCCCATGCCTCCGTTTTCATCAAACAATCAAAATTAGAGTTCTTTAGTTCGAAAACAACACTTAGAGCCTCCTGATAACTTTTAAGACTTACTTAGCGGGCAGGCGCGGTGGCTCACGCCTATAATCCTAGCACTCTGGGAGGTTGAGGCGTGCGGATTGCTCGAGGTCAGGAGTTCGAAACCAGCCTGAGCAAGAGGGAGACCCCATCTCTACTATAAATAGAAAGAAATTAATTGGCCAACTAATATATATATAAAAAATTAGCTGGGCATGGTGGCACATGCCTGTAGTCCCAGCTACTCGGGAGGCTGAGGCAGAAGGATTGCTTGAGCCCAGGAGTTTGAGGTTGCTGTGAGCTAGGCTGACGCCCCGGCACTCACTCTAGCCTGGGCGACAAAGTGAGACTCTGTCTCAAAAATAAAAAAGACTTACTTCGCTTTGTGGGTGGTATTTTCATGCGAATAAGTAAGCCTGGGTTTTATATTTTGAAGAAGTGTTTGGTCCTATTTTAATGCTCTTTGTATGGCAGTATGTATATAGTGCGTTAAGTTCCTTAAGAATCTCTCCTTACAAACTTTGAAGTTAATACTTTTGTGCAACTGTGTTTTGTATAAAGCCACGACAGTGTTAACAACAAACAAAAAAAAAATGCAGTACTCTTGATTATTCTTTTATTGTTTCTTTTATTGTTTCTTGTTTTTTCTGTGACTGCAGTAACTTAAAGTTTTTGAAATAATTGAATTGCTTCAAATAAACTGAAGATTTGTTATACATAAAAACATTCCCATCTCACTGTATCCCCAGTGGCTCTGGGCACCCATGTGGGGGACGAGACATGGCAGAAAGGGCCCCTCGGGAGGGACGTGTGCCTCTGGCCCCGTCTGGCTGTGCAGGATGGGACCTCGTTTTCCCTAACTGCAAAATGTGGGGTGGGAGGACACCAGTGGGTTTTACATCGTGCCCGTAGAGCTCGGGGGTCTCCAGGGGTGCCTGGGGGGTAACCAGGGCGCACAGCTGGCTGGGCACCCCAGTGCATGCCCAGTCCCGATCGTGGCAGGGCTCTGCTCTTACGTTCACATGAAGCGTGTGTTGGGCCACACGTGAGATCCCTTTCAGAGAAAGGCCTGGTGTCTGCCCCGCTCTTTTGAGATGACTTCTGCCATTTCTTTGATGTTGACAGTCTGGATTCTGCAGCTGTAAAGAGGAGGCCTGCGCCCCCTGGGTTGGCCCACAGCTGAAAGGCCCCTCACCCTCTCTCTTGTCCCCCAGGCAAAACCTGGGGGACTCCCTAACTCCTTCCCCAGCTAAGTTGGGGAGCAGTTGGCAGGTGTCTAGATTATAATCACCAGGGCCGGGACTTGGATTTTTTAGAGTTCAACAGATTTTCCAAAGTCAAGTTCTCTCTCTTTTATTCATGGTTGGTGAAGAAGAAACAAAGGGGTGGGGTGGGATGGGAAACAAACTACCTTTATCTGCAAAAAACTGGGCATGCTGAGCATTGTAGATATGTACTGCTGCAATTAGCCAGAAAGAATGCTCAGTTATCCAGAACACCCCACTTTTAGGAGAAAGGGGCATATGACTTCAAAATTATTATTGCATCATAGACGTTTTTAAGAAAAAAATCTCCATAGATTTCCAGTGCTTTCTCTCGGAGTCAGCACACATCTGGTCCAAAGAATTGTCTACCCCTCTCCTGTCCCCATTGCTGGAGGTAAAAACAGAACATCACGCACACACTGGTGCCTCTGAGTGCCCACCAGCAAAGAACAACACAGCTGGCGTGACGCGTGGCTGAGCGTTCGGAAGCAGAACCGCACAGAGACCCCTGACCAGAACCACAACCCGCCGCGATCAATCGGCGGGGCCACAGGATGTCCTTGTGGCCACGCTGTCCAGACTCCTGAGCGCCATGAAGGAATGTAAGGTCTTCATCAAGAGGGACTGCCATCTGGGTTCCAAGCCCAAAGGACAATGATGAGGACATTCAGGCTGTCAAAGTTCTTAGGCGCTGGGGGCCCTGGAGCCTGGAGCCCCAGCTAGGAGACCCCTCCCTGCCCGCACACAGGCAGGTCTGGGGAGCACACGGCCAAGCTGCCCAGGACAAGCTGTCCCCAGGAGGCTGGACCTTCACTCTTCCCGCCGGCCTGTCCTGGTGTGCCAGTTCCCCCCGTGACAGCTCACATAGCTATGTGGGGAGCTGGCGTCCCCTTATACCCCCGCCTTCTGCTGGGCATCTTTCTATGGCTCGTGTCTCCTCCTGGTCAGGGTTTAAAGGGCAGGCAGGCACTGCAGCAGCCTCCGTCCATGCTCAGCCCTGTTCCAGCTCCAGGAGGCTGCCGGGGTCTCCCCGAGGATGGGGAGTTGGCCTGCCAAGGATGTAGCTGTCTGTGCACCAGACTTGCCCATCTCTGGCTCCTTTAGTCACACCCCCCCCCCAACTGGAGACATCCCACAGTGGCTTGCCCAGCAGTGTACCTGCCACACACAGACAGGTGGCAAAGGCTGGCGGGAGTGGGAGGAAGCATCAGCCCGAAGACAAGTTTGTGAAGTGAGCTGGAAAGAATGAGCAGGCAGGGCCCTGCTGCCGGTCAGCCGGTCAGCCGGTCAGCTGCTGGAGCTCGGCCATCCGCCCGTCCCTCCCTGCACAAATCGCCTCCACATGGGCACCTCCACCAAGGAGCTGAGTCAGTGGAGCTGTGGGGTCCCCTCTGACCCCTGGGTCTGGTGCCTTAGGGTCAAACGCCAGCCGCAAGGCCACTGTCAACAGTGTGGTTCTCGACCCATGTCCCTGCCTTGGTCCCCGCTTTGCTTGTGGCCGACCTCACGGGGGCTGAGATCCCGGAGGATGGGGCTCCATGACTGGGCACCCACCTGCCCCTCTGGAGCCCTAGGACTCCGCAGCAGCCACGTGTTACCCGGACTGTGGGCGCCCCTCTGTCTCCTGACTCAGAGCGTGGCGCAGAGCCAGTGCTCAAGAGCGGTTACTACCTCCTGGTGAGGGACAGAGTGAGAGACAGAGACGCAGGGGCAGAAGCAGAGAGGGAGTGTGCTGATGCTGCTCTGGTTTGTCCAGACTCTCACGACTTGGGTTGAAATTTTAGCACACACTAGCTCTGCGACCTTGGCCACGTTACATAATCTCTCTGGGCCTCAGTCTTCTCCTGTGTGAAATGGAGATACTAATAGTGCCTGCCACACAAAGTAAGTACGAAGATTAAATAAGACAGTGCAGTAACGTGCTTATCACAGTGCCTGGCAGTGAGTGAGCACGGACACCTGTTGTTGTCATCGTTACTAATTAACATCCTCCCACCACTCTGCCTGGACACGCATCACCGAGTCCTCGGTTTCCCGCTGCGCTCCAGGGTAGCACTCAGGTCGCTGTAGGGCAGTTGCCTTCTGATGTTTCAGAGCTGTTTCCCAGTCCCGACCCCGCCACTTCCTAATTCTGTGCCCTCGAGCAAGGGACTCTGAGCCTCAGGGTCCTTGGTGGGGGAGTGGGGTGATGTGAGCTGGTGGGACGGCGCAATGAGGAGTGCCTGGGGGGAGGGCCTGCCGCTGCCTGCAGTCGGTGTCCTAACCGCCTCGATGGCTCTGCAGGAAGCCATCGCCGCCATCCCGCCACCCCGCCTCCGCAGGAAGGAACTGAGTGGAGAAGCCGGCTGGGTTATGGCAAGACAGGGTGGCCAGGGTGGCTCCAGCAGGAAGAACGGAGGGCTGTGTCCACGTGTCCAGGGTGCCCCACCTTCTAGTCCTTATAAATGCCCAAGTAGACCCTGGGCCCCTCCTGTTTATTGTCCCTTTCCTCCAAAGTGGCAGCTGTGTTCCCTGAGCATCACTGCAGTAGAACCTCCCTGGGGGCCCTTCAGGGCACAGCTGGACCAGGGGACCCTCCCCTGGGTGCTGTGGAGCAGCCCGGGACAAGCTCCACGGCACTCGCCGGGCAGGGCTGGCTGTGGGGGCAGTGAGTCCTGGGCAGCGAGGAGCAAGAGGGCAGAAAGTCTCCAGCCTGGGCACCTGCAGCTGGCTCTTCAGCGGATGCGCCCCTGTCCTCTCTCTGCCCTGGCAGCCAGCCAGACGATGGACACAGGGGAAGCCTTTCTGCTCTAAAGTCACAGGATCAGGGCCAACTCCTCACACTCTCCCCAGGATGAGTCCTTCAGGGCCCTCAGCACCTCCTGCATCTGCACCGCCAGCTTGTCCAAAGTAGAACTCACACCCCTCCTCTCCAGTCTACACCCCTTCCGCTCTGCCTTGCTCCAAGGGCAAAAGCTCAGGTGTCAAAAGTCTTGGGTTCAAGTCCTGGCTCTGTCTCTTAGCTGTGGACTTTGGGCAATCCATGAACATCTCTGAGCCTCAGTTTCTTCATCTTCAGAATGGGGATAACCACAGCCCTGCATCAGGGGGTACTTGATTGAGATATAAGTGAGCCTGTACTTAAAGCATGAGGCCCGAGGTCATCTCTAAATTAAATACGTGCCATGAGTATTATTGGTTACCTGGGCCTCGACTCCTCCCTTGCCCACACCAGCAGGTAGCCAGCACTTGCCCACCTTATCTCTGCCATGTCTTTCTCATCACTCCCCTTGCCCCAGTCCACGTGCTTCTCCATGTCTTCCCTTAGGGGGACAATTGCTGCCTCTTCCTGGCTACTCTGTCTGTCCCCAGTTCACCCTCCACACGGCAACTACGCACAGCTGTATCATGTCACATCCCTTCCGAGAAAGCTTCCAGGGATCCCTGCTACCCACCAAATAAAGGCTGGTCTTCGGGGTGGTCTCCGACTCCCTCCGTGGTCTGCCTCACCCCACTCCAACTTTTCTTTCCAGCCTTATCTCTTATTGCATCCCTCCATGTGAGCTCGATACAACCATTCTACACTATTCCTCATTTCCCAAAGTAGAGAGGAGAAAAAATAAAAGCACGGTCCATGGTTGGCCAAGAACTTTCACAATAATGCTATAAGATCCTTATTTGTGTGTAAGAGACGAGCAAATGGAAACTAGACGGTGAGTGGCTTTTCCAAGGTTGGAGAGGCAGGCATAGAGAGCTGGGATGCCAGTCGAGGGCCACTCACCCCAGAGCAAATGCTGTGCCACATCTTTGAGGGTGGGCATGCATCTCCCCCGTTTTGTATCTCTTGCAGTGCCTAGCACAGCATCTTGCAAACAGAGGTAGTCAGAATTTTGCATAGTGTCGGGACAGCCTAGCATCCGACAGACAGGGGCAGACAGGGAAGCAGGCATGAGCCATTCCCCCATTGCGTTCAGTGGCAGATGTGGCGTTGCTTTCAGGACCTCCCATGGCCCGATGCAATTGGGCAAAGGCTACATACGACCTCTGCCCATGAGTCCATTTCACCTGAAACGCTTTCCCACTCCTAGAACCATCATCACCATGGCGACCAACAATCATTTAGAGCCAAGGATGTGTCAGGCCCCACGTAAAGCCCAACAGCCCATTAAGGTAGGTGCTACCATTGTCCCTATTCCACATGAGGTCAGAAGAGTAACTCGCCCAGAGTCCCATGACTAGTAAGGAGCAGAACTGGGACCACCAGGATGCACTGGGAAGTCAGGGCCCACACCTGTAACCGCTGGGTTAGCTTGCCTCTCCGGGGCCAGAGCAGCCGGGTAGCACTGCTACTGAAGCCAGACCATCGCTCCTTCCTGCAGACAGCACGGCCCCCGCCCAGGGCCATTTCCTGTCCAATGGGGCAGTCAGAGACACCCTGAGCCATTTAATACATAACCAATCTCATCGACTATTCACTTCCCGTCTATCAGGCAAGCGGCAGCACTTTCATTGGACTGTAGTCTGCATAGACGGATGCTCAGAAATGCAAGAACCTGGCAGGGCTGTCAGCCTGGCCACTGCTCTCCCACCACGGGCCAGACTGCTGCTGCAGCACAGGTGTGAGGGACAGGTGTGGTGGTGACGCTGAGTAGAGGCAGAGGAAGGGCAGGGGCAGCACCGCACCCCAGAGGATACTGTGGGGTCCAGCTGCGCAGGTTTGGTCCCCTGGGCAGCGTAGAAGTGGCCGAGGGCCCCACGCACCAAGCGCGGAGCAGCGACACGTCCTGGTAGGGGTAGAGGCAGGTCCGAAGGATCTCTCAACTTCCTCTCATTCAGCAGCATCCTCCCATCAACCCCACGGTTGAGAAAGTTTCTCTTGGAATTATTTCGGACATTCGAAGAGCTTTAAAAGCTACATAAGGTATTATTTGGCAATAAAGGGGAATGAAATATTGACACATGCTACAACACGGATAAACCTCAAAAACGTGACACTAAATCCACACAGGTAGAGAGTGGATTAGTGGCCTAGGGCTGGGAGGGGTGAGGGAAATGGGGATGGCTGCTAAAGGGTGTGGGGTTTCTTTCTGGGGTGATGAAATGTCCTAAAATGGATTGTGGTGATGGTTGCACAATTCTGTGAATATATGAAAAACGATTGTATACTTTAAAATGCATGAATTGTACAATATGTGAATTATATCACAATAAAGTTATTACAAAAACATCTATAATGAACCTGGCATACCCACCATCCAGCCTAATAGCTACCAGTGTAGCCAAGCCCCCTTGGGAGCCCCGTCTCCCCCCGTCCTCCTGCCCACTGAATTTGATGTTCATCATTCTCACGCATCCCTTAATGTGTTTACTACCTACGCATATATTCGCTGAATGGTGTATTGTGCTGTTTTACATGTCTTAAACTTTAAATAAATGAATTCTATTGCACATATTCTCTCATCATTTGCCTTCTCCCCTCCATAGGATGGGCTGCATCCCCGGAATCGCTGGGTCTGGAGGTCTAGTTGACCCATGTTCACTGTGTATGCAATTTCACTGATGAAAGCAGCGCATTTAGTACCCCACAACCTGTCTACCTACTCTTCTACTGACAAATACTTCGGCTTTCCTTTCTTTTCCTTTTTTCAATAGCGCAAACAGCGCTGCAGTGAGTATTCTGTCCTTTTTTGCCTCTCTCGGATGCACCTAGGAAGGGAGATGGTTTGCTGAGAGCACGTCTTCACTCTCCCAGATGTCGCCAAATTGTCCTTCTAAGTCATCCACCTCCTTGTGTACGTGGGGAACTAAGGCCCAGAAAGGGGCACGATCTGCTCAGAGTCCCCAGGCTCTGGGACGCATTCCCAGTCAGGGGCGCTTCTAGCCTTTCCGGAACCCTCCATTTCCTTATTTTTATTTCCCTACAAATCTCAGCGACCACCCTGGCGTTATCAGAGCTGATCTAGGAGAAACACATTACCAGCGCCGTCCAGGAGGCCTAGGGATCTGGACATGCTTTGGGGAGGAAATGGGGAAGAAATTAACTGCAGAGAATTCCCCAGGCATCTCTAAAACGCAGAGCCGGGGGCCTTGAGAGAGGAGGTGCTTCCAGGGCAGATGGGAGCATTTTAGCAGCGGGATGGCACCTGGTCTCCTGCAGCTGTGGGGGCTTTGGCCCCTCCCATGCCGGTTACCTGACCCTGCTCCCCCACATACAAGGGGGGCAGGAGCTGCCACTGGAGGGCTTCCTTGAGTCCAGGGGCCCTCCCCAAGGTGACAGCCAACCTTCCTTCTGGAGCAAGCAGGTTGCCTTAAACGGGGCCGCCCGCAAAGGCCCAGGAAGCGGCTTCGTTGGGAGCGAGGGTCTGAGCTCTACTGACTGGCTGATTTCTAAGACACAGCACCCCGCTCTGGTTTGGCTGGGGGACCCTCCTTCCCCCACAGTGGTGCTGCTGCAACACGCCTGGGCGTTCAGCAGCACCAGGGAGCCTGTGGGGACTGCAGGCGGGATGGAGGGAACGGGCTTGAGGGGCAGCAGCCACGTGAGGGATTTGGGCTCTGTCCTAATGGGGATGGCAAGTGTCGGGTACTAGGGTTACATGTGAATCTGAAAGACACCATTCTGGCTTCTGTGTGAAGCAGAGATTGGAGGAGGCCACTTAGGGGCTACAGCAGTGGATAAGGTGAGAAACGGTGGCAACCTGAACACAAGTGATGAAGGTGAAGATGGAGGGAACTGACAGGGTGGGGTCAATGGGACGTGGTGACTGATACGATTGCGGGGGGGGGGAGGGAAGGTGGTGTCCAGGCTGATGCCCAGGTCCCGGCTTAGAAGCTGGGTGAGATTGGGAACACGGGAGAGGGCCAGGTGCAAGGAAGAACGCTGGCTCCGTCGTGTGCCTGCGGGACACCCAGGTGGAGACAGCCAGGTGGAGACAGCCAGGGAGCTGCCTGTGTGGTTTGTGGAGGGGAAGGTGCTCTCTGGCTGGAAACCCACAAAAGCTAATCGTGCTGGGTGACAGTCTCACTCTGAGTGTTTCTCTAGGGCGCCTGTGCAATCTAAATCAAATGGTTCACTATCGCAGCCGAGGAGAAACCTTCCCAGGTATATACAGCTTGGTCTGTTTGCACTTCTCATTTTAAGGCAAATTACTTGTCCCAGTAGGTGGTTTTGCCTGGATTACACATGAGCTACACCAGGCATTATGTTAACATAGTCAGAAAATAGCAGAGCTAATGGCCAAGGCTAAGGTCGGGAAACTGGGAAGGAGCTGCAGGGATGAGGCAGCAGGCTTGGAGGGGTTAAGAGTTCATTGGGTAGAAACAGAGGAAAGATATCAGAACAGCACGAGGCCACGTGTGCAGGTGGGACCCTGCAGGGTCTGGCAGGTGAGTAGCCCGGTTTCACTAAAAGCGAAGGACAACCGTGGGAGACTGGTCAGAGATCAGGCTAGAGAGGTAAAGGGAGCTTATCACTGGGGTGTGGGTATACATGAGCACTGGGGAGCCACAGATTGCTTTTGAGCAGGGGAGTAGAATTGACAGGACCTGGCAACTGACGGAGTGCGGTGGGTGAGGGCAAAGGAGGCACTGATGCTGTGGCTGTGAGTTTGCACCTGCATTTCTGGGAGGCCGGATAGGTCGTGAGGTGGGACTGCAGAGTCAGGAGGAGGAGACAGGGAGGGGAGAGTGAGGCTAACACAGCTGGTGAATGCTCACCCCTTGGGCTTCAGCAGAACAGGCAAAGTCTGAAGACTGAGAACAACAGCAATCAAATAGTAGGGTCTCTTATATTAAGCCTGGGCCTCGGGAACCTGCTTTAAGGAATAGCCAGGAATGACCCAGAAGTAACCCATCAATTACCTGCATGTAAAGCAGGGCTTCTGAGCTACCTGAAAACCGTGTTTCTTTAGTTTAAATGTCCTCCCTAAAATAACTGTGAGCTCTTTAATCCGTTTGTTCATTAAAAGCACCAAGGAACACTTTGGTCTGAAGTCTCCCTTTTCTGGGTTGGTCAAGTCTGAAATGAGGGTGGCCACAGAGAAGGGGGTGGCTACGCGTCTGCTCTGCTGCAGCACAAGCAGGGTAAGAGAAGCCCAGTCAGAGACCGAAGCTCTAGCCACAGGCCCTGCCCATGTAAATGTCATGAAGCCACTGGGGACAAAGTCTGGTGCCAGGGAAAACAGGGCAAGACTAGCCAAAGAAAAGGGTTCAGGATGTATGGGCACCAGCTCTCACCAGCTGTGGAAAAGAACCAAAGCTGGGGAGGCCCTTCCAACCTGAACATAAATAGTAGCTCGTGAGAAAATAAATCTCTGTTCATAGGATCGCAGACTTGTGTTGCTGGAAGGGGCTGCTCTCCCCTCCAAGCCAGCCTCCACGTCACTACTAGTTATTGTTCTAGAATACACACTGGATCAGGACACATCCCTGCTCCCCAAATCTTTTCTGATGCCACATCATCTCCTGTGAGCATAGCACAGCCAGGGCAGGAGCTGCTGCCCACCACTGTGGTTCCCATGGCAGACATCATTAAGCAATTACCACATTTTCTGCTAAACCTGGATACAGCCTTGGATGCTGACTCAGCACAGCCCTCCAGGCAGGCATTACTAATCAATCACCCTCAGGATGAAAATGCCTGCCTCTTATTGAACAGAGAGAGCTAGAACTTCTCAGCCTGGTGCTCTGCTGTCCCCTTCCACCCTCATGTCCCATCGCTGCTATGGGCTCCAGATTCCTTAAATTGCTGCCATCCCTAAATATACCAGCCTTTTCCTGACTCCCCCTGACAGTGCCTGGCATGTCCTCAGTTCAGATTGCTGGTTGTTCCTCAACATCTGTTCTCCCAGCTCCTATAGTAATAAAATTGTATCTGGGCATATTACCGCCCAGTTGAAAATACTGCCTGGCCTTCCCCGGACCTGAGGGTGGCCATGTGACTAAGTTCTGGCCAAAGGGGCAGGAGCAGAAGTGGTGCGTGTCTCTTTTTTCAAGTTTTGCTCTTGAGGGTTTGAGCCAGGGGTCCTCACACTTTTTAAACAGGGGGCCAGTTCACTGTCCCTCAGACCGTTGGAGGGCCGTTGGAGAGTGCGGCGCACATTCCACACATGCGCACTGTGGGCCCGGGACGAGTCGGCTGCTAAGCAGGACAGGCAGCTATGGCAAAAACACCCGGCGGGCAGGATAAATGTCCTCGGCGGGCTGCATGTGGCCCGCCATAGTTTGAGGACCTTGGTTTGAGCACATACTCCCCTTGTCGCCTTCCCCTTTCGTGCTGGCCAGGGGGTGGCAGGGACCAAAGCATCTTCCAGGGGACCGGAGGTGGCAGCCACAAGATGAAGATGGCAAAGCCACCTCCCAGCCCTGGACCTCTCTCCTCTGGCCTGCTAAGGAAGAGAGACTTACGCCTCTGCCTTGTTTAAGTCCCTGCATTTCAGGGTCCTTTGGTATGGTGGCAGCTGAGTCTATACCCTAACTGTATGCCCTCCCCCCCCACCTGCTTCTCTGTTCCTTGTGGCCACCTTCCAGTGCCACCTCTTCTGTGAACTTTTCCTGGAGTCCCGAGCTCCTTGGGCTCCCTGGCACTGCATATGCACCCCTCACCAGCACACCGCCCCAGAGCATGGCCACGGCCTCCCCCCTTAGGTTGGCTAAGGCAACTTCTCCCCTTTCACCCATCTTCCTACAAGTGCCAGTTGTGGCGCCAATGCCCCTTAGATGGGGCTCAAACAGTGCAGTGATCCCCCTGCAGCATGCCCTGGTCACGGCCCCCTCTATGCGCGACATGGCACCACCCCTGCACTGCCCCACCCAGCCCCACCCAGCCCCTGCACGGCAGGCCTCAAGTGGCTGCTTCCTTGCCAGCTATGGTGTATATTGTCCTGCTCGTCATTTGTTAATAAGAACAGGGACAGAGAATGGGAGAGTTTCCCTTGTCTTTGTGTTCTTCTCAAGTGGCCTAGGAAATCCCATGGTATATATACGTGTTCCCAAGGCCCTTCTCCTGCCCCACCAGGCCATGTGCTCTGCAAACAGCCCACACCTATTCCTCTGAACTTCTGGCCGCCGTGACCCTCCTGACTAAGGCTTGACCTTTGGCATCCCGTCCCAGGCCTGCAAGCCCATCACTGCCTGGCAAACAGCACATGCAGCCCAGAAGCAGGATGCAGCCAGATCTCAGCCAGTGCCTGGCTATTTTGGGACAGGGAGGATCCTGGGAGGATGCTGGGGAAGCCAGAGTAGAAAGGGAAGGAGGCAGGTTTTCTGCCCACGATTATGTGTCCCGAGTGGGCAGATCTGGGTGCCGCCCCGGGGACCCAAGGCCACAGCAAGGAAGGACACACCCACCACAGGACTCCGGCCTCAGCCTAGCTGGCCACAGGGGCAGCTGGGGACAGGCACGGGTTTGAGGATACAGGCTTTAATCCCAGAGGCCACAGTGGGCAGGAAGAGCGTGTTATTTGTTGTTTCCCAACAAACGGAGAATTCAGCATCAGGCTTGGGATGGGGTGGGTACAGCATCCAAACCCAATCAGATGGCAGATGGAGAATACA
The DNA here is from genome assembly GCF_040939455.1 of Microcebus murinus. Classification (NCBI taxonomy): domain Eukaryota; kingdom Metazoa; phylum Chordata; class Mammalia; order Primates; family Cheirogaleidae; genus Microcebus; species Microcebus murinus. The sequence goes on along the minus strand of NC_134117.1, from coordinate 52,334,308 downwards.
AGAAAGAATCCAATCTGTGGGAATGACTCTCTACTGAACATTCACCGAGCATCTACTATGTATGGGCTACAGTGCTAGGTGCTGGCAAGACAAGAGTGAATCATGCTTTGAATCTGTGAATGGCATTGACAATCGTATGAGTCCTTCTGCAAGCATCAGGAGCTGTAAAAGGGTCCATAGAGTGGTTTATAAACTCTGACCCTCAGGGAAAAATCAAAGAGGCATGATGTATGTGCAAGAATGAGAGTGATGCTTTCCTCATGAATTTGAGGATTTTCAAATATTTCAGAATGTTAGAACCCCACCCTACCTATATTTAGTGTTTTGAGGAAGGTTATCCATCAATATGAAGTGCTTAGTACTGTGCCTGGGACATAGTAGGTGCTCAGTTAGGGGGCAGCAACAGGAACTGCTATTATGCACAATACGATGGGTTTAATGTGGAGGAGGTCACTGCACCAAGGGGCGAGAAGCCTCAGGTGGGTCAGAGAGTGGCAGGCACAGGGACCCAGCAGGACAGACCTAGCCCATGATGTGAGATGCCTCTTGTAGCCATTCTAGTCCTTCTCTGCTTGAGTCCCCAAAAAGCTGGGAGAGCCTCTTAGATCCCTGTGATTTTGCCTCAATTTTGGTTCTCCTCTTTAAATCCTTCTGCTGTCGCCCAGCTAGCTCTGATCTGTATTGTGGGCCAAACTGCCCACTGGGAAATTCCCAATGCCTGGGGACACCCCTCCCAGGAGCTCTGCCCTCTCTCCTCCCATGTCTGGCCAGCTCCGTCCCAGCTGGGGTCTCCTCCCCTCAGAGGACCATGTCAAGTCCTTCCTTCCTCCACGATATCCCTCCGCCTCTGACACGCCCCCCCCCCAACCTTCTCCTCACTGCCCAAGCCCAGGGGGTCCCACACGGACTCCCAGCAGGCAAGGCGGGGGCACCACTCTGCCCAGTCCTGTCTTTCTCCTGCCACATCCCTCCCCAGCTCCTGGCCTCCCCAGGACTACTTGAGCCAGACTCTCTGATGCACAACACTGAGACCTATTTATCGGTCAGGCACCCACTGTCCCGCGGGCAGGACATTTGAAGGCCATCGGACAGCTGTTGTGTTTTCTCCAATCAGGCAGGGAAGAGAGACAAGCCAGCCTCTGCCTGGCCCTACATGCACAGCCCACACTGCCTGGAACCCAGGACGAGACATGCCATAGCGTCTCTGTGCCCCTCTGAAGTGCAAGGGGCAGTTCAGGCAATGATAACAGTGCTTGCTGGAACCCAGGCAAGGTGCTTTCCAGGGTCATCTCACTGAATCTCCACCACATCCCTGCAAAGAGGCTATTGCTGTTATCCCTGGTTTTTGGACAGAGCAACCAAGGCACAGAGAGGTTAAACAACTCCTTGAAGGGTACACAGCTGGGAAATGTTGGAGATGGAATTCAAACCTATGTGTTACGTGGCTCCAAGTCTCCTGCCTTTAACCAACATCTGTGCTTTGAGCAAAAATTGGTTGTTATTGCCCATGTCTGTTATTGGGACAACAGACATGAAACTTGGGCTGCCCCGGAAACCCTGATGCACGCGGCCACCCTGCCCAGGCCCCATCACCCTGCCCTCACCTCCACCGCATCTCATTAATCTTGGCATTTCTCTCCCGAAAGCTTTCCCAGACCCCAGGGCCCAATCTCCTGGGCCCAGAGGGAGGGAGGGAGCTTCCCAGGGCTTCTGGACATCCTTTTAATTAACCCAGACGACCCTCTTCTGACCAAGGCCAGCTGAATCCCTTCACGGTCTCACTGTCCCCAGGGCAGCATCCCGGAACCGCGACTCCCGCCCCAGCCCACTCACGAATGTGGCCCCTCCATTTTCCATATGCTCAACATCTGCTGGTCCCTCTTCCCTGGCTTGGGGACCCTGGGTAAGTGTGGCCAGGGCCCCTTGGCTTCTGAGGCCAGAAGAGGGCCTGCCAGGGAGCCCAGCCAATGCCACCTGCCACGACAGTGCGTGTTGGAGAGGCCACGCTCCGAGCGGGCGGAGGCCCAGAGCAGGGCAAAGCTCTCTTGATTACTTAAATGTGTTACCTTGTCTCCTCCAACCCTTTTAAGGGCTTCCTTCCCCACCCCCAAAGGGGTACAGCCCATTCTAGTTACTCAAGGGGACAGTGAAACGTACCCATCTGTCATTCTCAGAGCGTAACAATAATGGCCAGGGACCTAGAAAAGGTCTCACGAACTGCAGCTTATCATTGGCCTTCGCTGTGGACAATGCACTTGAACCCAGCACCCAGCACGGGGCCAGCACAGAGCGGGCCCTCGGCCACTGCTGCTACACAGATGGTTAGACACGGTCGAGGAGCAGGCCCCACCAGAAAGAGGAGAGAGCTCTAGAGCAGGCGGGTCAGGCTTCTGCCCAGACAGGGCTCAGAAGTGCAAAAGCAGAATTTGAATCCAGATTAGATCAGTTGACTGTGCTACACCACATCGCCTTCAACCTTTAGCTTGTGTCTTCATCCCCTGTGAGTGAGCACATGTGTGTGCACGTAGCCTAGAGGCCGTGCAGTGAACACGCACCACCCTACGCCAGCTAGCCATGGCAAACAGGGCCTGACATACACGAGATCATTCATTCACTCGGGTAACAAATGAATGCATTTGCGGGGCGGATCTCCCCTTCCACTCTGCATAGCACGTCCTACCTTCAAGACAGAGCCACGCCCATCATCCTAGCTGACCTCACCACAACCTGGTTCAAAGAGTGTCAGGTCCATAGGAGAGTTGTGAATGAATGAATGACAAATGGCCTGGCTGGACGGCGGATGGGGTTGGAGGCTGATCAGTGAGTAGATGGGAGGCAACCACAGATACTGTCATTCTTTCAAATGGCAAGCGATGGCCTGGAGTGGCTAGAGCATGGCCACACGGAAGAGCCTCTGGTCCCCATCCTAGGAACGCCAAGCTCACCCGTTTGCAGGGCTCCTTACCTGGTGGGCAGTTACATCCTGGAGACGTCTTCGGGGCCTCCCGGCGCCTCCGAGAATGGAGCTTCCATTTCTGCACGAGGAGAGAGACAAGAGGAGTCACTGGAGCTCATAAACACCAAGCCCTGGGAGCGTCTGCGGGCTGGTGGGGAGGAGGGGGGAGGGGAGGGGGCCGCATGGGAGGAGCTGGCAGGAGGACTGTTCCTGGATCAAAGACTGGCGGTTAATGGCCTTGCACTGGCCACCGGGCGTCTGGGTAATAAGAAGCAGACGGGAAGGCCCATCTTGGTAATCTCAGCGTCTGATGTCTTCGGAGCTCTATTAAAAAAATTAACCCCAACCACAGGGGCCTGTTAGCCAGTCGGCCCTGCTGCACCCTATACTCACACGCACCATGACATGCTTTTCCCAGCCCTCTGCTAATGGTTTCCTGTCTCGGGCTGGGCTCCTGGTGGATCTTGGGGCAGGAACAGCGCCTTCTGTTCCCTGGGGTCCCTCGCAAAGCCAGCACTGGCAGGCCGGGCAGGGGTGCAGGAGCAGGGGGCTGGGGAGGCTCTCTGCACCCCTCCCCCAAAACCCTTCCTCACTTTGCTTCAAATCAGGGAACCAGTCTGGAAGGACCCAAAGAGGACACCCCTACCCTCAAGGAGGGGCCATGTTCACAGTGACAAATGGACGAGTACATGCAAAATGGCCATCAGGGCAGGATGCCTATACGTGGTGCCGACATCTGTGTGTTTATCCTGCGAAAGGCAGCGTGGCACATCCTCACATAAGGACTCCCAATGATCTTTGCACCGAGGCGGGCCAGACCAGCACAGAGGTTCACAGGGACGCCTCAGGGGCCAGAATGCCTGGCGCACACGCGGTTCTCAGACCCGGGGCTGACAGCAGTCCTGACCTCGGTGGGCTCCTGAGAGGACTGGAAAGTTTAGTGCATAGAAAGAGTGGCACCCGACCCCCAGGAGGCTGTCACCAAACGCTAGCTGTTACCGCACTCATTCCATCGTTGAGGAACCTGACGCACAGAGCAGGCTGCACCGGCCAAGGTCACGGGTGAAGTAGAGGCCAGAGCCTGGGTTCACACCCACACGCTCTGATGCTAGCGTAGCAGTTGGAAGCTGGCAGCCCCAGGGCCAAACTGGCCCTTCAATGTATTTTATTTGGTTCCCACAGTGATTTCATTATTATTATTATTGAATTTGTCGCCAATATTTTACAGTGGGTGGTTTCAAGGCAAGTCTGCATTTCTAATTTCTCTTGAAAAACAAGCCGGGCAGAGTGGTTCACATCTGTAGTCCCAGCACTTTGGGAGACCGAGGTGGGGATTGCGCGAGGCCATGAGTTCGAGACCAGCCTGGGCAACATAGCAAGGCCACATCTCTACAAAAACTAAAAAAAAAAATAAAAAAGAAAGAAAAGCAGGGCCTGTGCTCTGGCTGGCAATGACTGACTCCGTGCAGGGCTCCACAGTCCCCGCCCTGACGACTCTGGCCAGCTAGGATGCCTGCAGGGCCCTGCAAGCATTTCTTCTGCACTTGCTTCCTCACTACCGTTTAACTGCATGCAGCATGGGCCACCAGCAAGGGAAAGCAATCACGTGGGAGCAGTCATGGGAGGTGATGCCAACTCTGGCTTGGTGGTGGGGAGGGCAGGTCAGGAAGCTTCACCGGGATTCAGAGCAAGCCAGCGTCTGCTGTGCCCCTACTGTGTGCTGGCACCGAGCTGGTGCTTTGATACAGAGAAGTGCATCTACTTTTGATAACTGAACTCTAAGGCAGGGTCAACAGTGACCTCATTTTCTACTAAAGGAAACTGAGGCTCTGAGAGGCTGGGCGACTTGCTGAAGTCACACGGCCAGGATGTGGAGGACCTGAGATGTCAACTTCTCAGCAAAGTCCATGCCACCTGCCAAAGAAAGGTGTGTACAGAGGCCCCTGGGGGGGGGGGAGCACGGTGCAGACAGGGTGGGGGCTCTGGGGGCAGAAGAGGGCAAGAGGCCAAGACAGATAGTAACGGGGGACATCCCAAGGGATGAGCCTGGAGATAGGGCATGTGGTACAAGGCAGGTGGCCCCCGCCCCATCCCCAGACGGCACAGCCCCGGGGGCCGTACCTAGTGGCAGAGACAGACAATTAAGAGAAATAGAAACATATGATTCAGGCAGCTGTCATGCCGGGAGCAAAATGAAGTTGGGCTAGGGGGCAGAGAGTGACAGAAGGTGGTATTTTAAACTAGGGAGTCAGGGACAGTCTCTCCGTGGAGGGGACATTGGAGCAGAGAGCTGGAGGAAGTAGGGAAATGAGTCTCGGGATATTCGGAGGAAGTAAGGGAAGCAGTGGTGCCGTATCTGCAGGAAGCGTGTTCCAGGCAGAGGGAACAGCAGAGGCGAAGGCTCAGAGACAGGACTGTGTGGGGGTGTTTGAGGAACAGGAAAGGTGGCAGAGTGGCTGGAGTGACGTGAGCAAGGAAAGAGGATCAGGAATGTGGAAGCTGGGTGGGCAGATCATTAAGGCAATGGCAGACTGTGAATTTGTGACAAGGATCCCTGACACTTCCATGGCTTTCTGACAGCCGTTAAGCTCTAGAGCCGTCCAGGCTCCCAGGGCCAGGCCACTCGTGCCTTAGCTGCTGGGGGTGTTGGCTGCAGACTGCTGAGCCCTCTCTGGGAACCGCTCTCAGCTGAAGGCAGCTGCTTGACCAGGGTCACGCCCACCCCCAAAGGGCAACCCACATTCAGTCACTGATAAATATGGGTCCCTCTGTCTCGATTTGGACTGATGCTGAGGGCTCCAGCTCCCAAGCTCTCAGGGGACCAGTGGAGGCCTCTGTCATGGCTGCATAGCAGCTCAGCCCCTCCCCTGCCCAACCCTGCTTCCCTCACTCCCTCCTGGGTTGACCCCAATAAGTCCTTGCTCACACGCCTCTACCTCGCAGCCTGTTTCCTTGGGAACCCGGCCTAAGACAGACCTGGAAGTGGCTTTCACATTTCTTAGGCTTCACCTGACCCTCATCATCACCCTGTGCTGCAGGCGGGCCAGAAGTCAGCACCACTTTACAATTAAGGAAACTGAGGCTCAGAGAGGGAAGGGGAATTGCCTTGAAAAACTCAGCCACAGAGGACTTAAATTCTGGGTTCTCTAATGTCAAATTCATTACTTTTGTTCGATCAATCTTATATTTATTGGGTTTCTACTACTTGTGAGGCTGTGCAAAATAGAGGACAAGGCACAGCGTCCATCAGCAAACAGTCTGAGCCTAGCGTGGGAGATGCATGTCCAGAGGCACCCAGGTGGCTGCGGACTTTGGATGGCCCGAGTGTTGAGTGAGAAGCGGGGCTGTGATGGTTAGTTTTGTGTGTCACCTCGACTGGGCTAAGGGATGCCCAGATGGCTGGTTGAACATCATTCCACGTGTATCTTCGAGGGTATTTCTAAAAGAGATTAACATTTGAATCTGTAGACTGAGTAAAGCTCATCCTCACCAAAGTGGGTATCATCTAATCTGTTGAGGGCCTAAATAGAAGAAGATGGAGGAAGGGCGCATTCGCTCTCTCTACTTGAGCGGGTACATCCACCAATCCCTGCTCTTGGACGTCAACTCCCCCTGTAATTGCAACCAGTTGTCGGCCCTTGCGACTTGGACTAGAACTTACACCATCGGCTCTCAGGCCTCTGGGTTTGGACTGGAGCTACAACACCAGCTGTCCTGGGCCTTCAGCTTATCAATGGCAGACTGTGAGACATCTCAGTCTCCATGTCACATGAGCCAATCCCTCATAGTAAATCTCCCCTGTGTATGTATACGTAGCCCATTGCTTCTGCACCTCTGAGAACCTCGACTAATGCAGGGGCCTGTGGGCCCATGGAGGAAGCTTCCAGGGCTCTAAGCAAGGAGGCATGTGGTCAAATTTGGGTTGTATAGAGGTCACTCTAGCAGTACATCGAGAATTGACCAGAACAGTGAGAAGGCTGGGGCTGAGGTCCTCCCTGGAGGACGTCACAGCCACCATCCAATAGAGAGACCCAGGCGGTCTGGGCCATGGCATGGGAGTGTTACGGAGAGAGGCAGACGGGGGAAGAGGCAACCAGGAGGAAGAAAAAGCCGGGCAGAGGGGCTTTGTGTAGGGTAGGAACCAGGCCCTGCTCTTGCCCCTGTCCTGTCCCAGTGGTGGCATCTTGGCTGCTCAAGGGAAGATGATGAGTTTGGGGACCTGGGGCTGCCCTGGAGGAGCTGGTGGGCAGGCACGGCAGCTCTGAAGCTCTGGAGAGAGGCTGGCCAAGAAAGGTGGGCCCAGAGCCAGGAGCATCGATCGGGGGGAGGAGACATCTGCATGGGCAAAGCCACCAGGGACACAGGTAGGAAACTGGCTACATTCAGGGCGTAGGTGGTATGTTTTCTTGGCCTTCCCAGTGAGAAGTATCAAATATCAATGTCCCCAAGGCCCTTCCACAGTCTGGGCTCCAGCACTGCACACACGGACCCCCAGCTCCAGGGACCCTTGCAGCCCACAGGACCCTCAATCCACGAGTCCCCCTACCTTTTCACTGTCCCTCACCTGCCACGGCTCACTGCCTTCTGCTCCTGGCTCAAATTCTGTGGCCCCGTCTGCACCCTCCACTGCCTTGACACCTCCACCTCATCACACGCTCTTGCTAAGCCACAAACCTGGCAAGATCCAACGGCCCCGCCCATCCCACGCCTGCACCCACGCAGTGGAGTCAAGCCGTAGGGAACACACAACCTTGCTGATGGGTCTCACTGTAACTCACGCTTCATGCTCCAGATCCCAAATGGAACCAGCGATCCTCCTGCGGACCCTTCCGCATCTCACTGTCCTGGGAGTTCTCACACCTTCTCTCCCCAGACCACCAGCACCCCCCTCCCCAACTTCACTGTCAACTGCTGACCTTGAAAAGCAGAAGCAGGCAGAAGAGCACTCCCCAGGCACCCCCGCCACCCTGCCGTCCTGTGTGTGGGTGCTGCTAGCGCCCCTCTCTCCTGCGCCTGGCTGGGCTCTCGGCTCAGGCCAGCCCCTCCGCCTGCCCTCCTGCCCCCCCAGTTCCCTCCTCTAGACTGGGTCATTCACATTCGGCCGCCAAACATTTCTGTAAAGGGCCATCCAGTTAGTATTTTAGGCCGTGTGAGCCACACGTCTCCGCCACAACTATTCAACTCTCCTGTAGTAGCGTAGACAGTTGGGAAACAAATGGTGTGGCCATATTTACATAAACAGGCTGCCCCTGCAGAGTGGGGTTTAGCTGTAGTTTGCCCACCCTCTTGGAATCATTATGCAAATATGCTCTGGTTCCTCCCTTTGTAAAAAGAAAAAAAAAAAGAAAAGAAAAATCCTTTCCTGATTTCATTTAGCTCTTTCCCTAGTAAAACTCCTGGATTACAACTGTTTACTTTGCTGCCTCTACTTCTCTCTTCTCTCCCGGACTGCTCCTATCTGGCTCTTACCCTTGTCCCCACACCCAGGGGTTCTTGAGGTCACCAATGACTTCCATGTTGCCCAGTCGAGGGGACAGTTCTCCTGCTTCATCTCAGCCTGTCCACAGCATTTGCTCACTCCTCCCCTCCCCCTCCCCCCTCATCTCCCCCTGCCCTTTCCCCTTCTCCTCCTCCTCCTCCTCCTCCCCTTCCTCCTCCATCATCTCCTCCTCCCCCTCTCCTTCCCCTCCTCCTACCCCTCCCTCCTCCTTCTCCTCCTCCTCCTCCTCCAGATACTTCCTGCACTTGGCTCCCAGACATTGCACTCTCCTGGTCTCCCTTCTTCCACCAAGCTGTCCCCTCTCAGTCTCTTTAGCTGGCTCCTTCTTACCTACTAGAGGTCCAACCACTGGAGGCCACAGGACCCACACCCAGGGTCCCACCTCTTTCTCTAGACACTGGCTCCCGGAGGACCTCGCCTGGCCTGACAGCTTCCAAGTGTCTATGTGATGATGCCCCCTTTACGCTCCAACCTGGCCCTCCCTCCAAAACTCCAGGCGCATCCGTCCACCGTCACCTTGGCACGGCCATTCACAGGCATCTCCAGACTAGCTGAGCTCCTGACGTTCTGTCCCCGCTCCCCAGACCTGTCCCTGCCACCAGCCTCCCCATCACAGGGAAGGGCAGCTCCGTCCTGCCAGTTGCCCAAGACCTCACAACTCTCGTCGATGTCTCTCTCAGCCCACGCCCATCCCGTCAGCAACTCCTGTTCACCTCTCAGACACATCCAGGATCGGACCCCTTCTCACCACCTCTACCACAACCACCTGGTCCAGCCTCGTCATCTCTGGCCTGATTACTGCGATAACCGTCTAACACATCCCCCGTTTCTGCCCTTGCCTATAAAGACCGTCCTCAACACGGCAGCCAGGGGGGTCACACAGGCCTCTGGTGCTCCTGAACACGCCAGGCGAAGTTTCTCCTGCCTCAGGGCCTTTGCACTGGCTGTGCTCTCTCTGCCCAGGTTGCTCTTTTCCCAGCTACACCTCACACACTCTTAGTGAGGCCTTCATGGCCTCCTGCACCTCCCTCAATATAATTCCTCCCCCCGACCCCCCATTTTATTCCCTCCTTAGGATTTTGGGGGACTTTTTTTTTTATCTTGCTCATTGTCCCCCTCCACCAGAGCATGTAAGTCCCACAAGGACACTCTGTTCTGCTTTATTCACTGTGTGGGAGGCGCTCAACGGATACTGGCTGTTTAGCAGTCAGGAGATTTCCCATCAGGTTCTGATTTCTGGTCTCTCTTGTACAATGGGAGGGTCTGGCAACACCAGGCATAGTACGGTAGGTGGCGTGACGTGCTGCTTGCCCCTTTTAGATGGGCATGGGCTGTCCAGGTCGCCAAGGGACTCTCTCCCCACGGCCAGATTCCGCTACGTAGGCCACCAGCCTGGCCCCTTAAGCATCTGAGTTTGAGACCCCTGGTGAGAAATGCCCAGGCTGAGGCCCTGGCGGGGACCCCCAGCCACCCTGGGCAGACAGGCCTTCCTGCTCTGCCCCTGCTGGCAGCCTGGGCCTCCCGGAATGCCCTGTGTGGCCAGCGCTGAAACATCACCCGCCCGATCAGTCGCAGCTATTAAGATGCCTGTATCAGTATCAAAGGGAAAATGCCAGGCGGCTACTCACTCCCCCCAGAGAACGTGGCTCCAGCAGGGCCTTGGATTTAGGGGCCACTCCCTCCCCATCCCTCGGCCTCGGGGCTCTTAAAGGGCCCCAGCTCAACGTGGGCCTCTGTGATATGTGGCTGGGGTCCAAGTTGCAGTGTGGGGAACAAGGCCAGAGAGAGGCCAGGTGAGCTCTTCTCGGGACAGCTGTCACCTGGAGCCTGGCACCTCCCCTCAGGGGGAATCTGCAAAATGGAGATATGCCACCCCAACAGCTTGAATAAGATAATGTAGAGGAACGTGTCTTGGAAACCATGAAGCACTTAGCAACTTTGGGTCGAATAATTAAACAAGAGTTAATAATAATAGCCACACACATTGAACACTACATACCAGGCACTTTAGGTAGAAAATGGCATTTAATAATTGATTTTTTGACATTATTCGTATATGACCCTATTAGAACCACCTGCCCTTGGAGGCTGGCACGGGACTGGGCTGGCATAGACGTCCCCCAAACTCCAATGAGGCATCCACCACATGTGGAGCTTGGCAGTGTTGATATGTCACTTCATATTGTATCAGCTTGAGCTACACTTGGGGGTGCCTGGGCCTTGGGGTGTAGCCCCAACTCTCCCATGTATTAAGCAAGAGGTAGAACTCTCTGGATCTTGACTTTCTCATCCATAAAATGGGGATAATATCAGTTACCCACTAGACTACACAGGGCTGCAGGAAAGATAAAACGAAATGAGACCGGAAAACAGAGATGTCCAGACGTGAGGAAGGGTGAGCACCTGCTTTGCCAGTTTATTTTGCTTGGTGGCCACGTGAAGGCCACTTCTTTCCTGAGCTGGTGCCAGGAGGCCTGCCTCTCCCACCTGCTGCGGTGATGCTGGCCTGGCCTCCACTGCCCTGGCCTCGTGGCGTGCAGCACTGGACAAGTGGTCAAGTTTCCTGCACTTGCCGTGCCCCTCCCCCTCCTGGGAAAGGCAGAGCCCCTCTTCCCACAAGAGGGGGGTGAGTGAGGGTCCTGCCTGCAGCCCTGCCTGTTCACCCTGAGAACTAGAAGTTAAAAGAAGAGGCGGTGCCTGTCCCGGTGACCACAGCCACAAAGCTGTAGCACCTGTGCCAGTGCTCTGGTGACAATGCCTGGCACAGAGCAGGGGCTTGATCCCATCTCCTGGAGCCCTTTTGATCGTCCTGCGGCCTCATTGCCGCTGGGCTGGCTGCCCCGATGGAGACCGAGCTGGCCCTCGGGGAGGGCAGGGGCCTGGGGCTGGTGTCTTGATCCGCACTCGAACCACATGACTTACTCTTAAGCCTGCCCTCTAGCACTCATCCTTGTGGTCCCAGGAGGAGGTGGGCTTGGGGCTGGGCTTGGGCAGAATGTGGGTAGCCTGGACAGATGGCGATGGGGAGGGCATGCCAGTGAGGAGCAGAGGCACAGAGGCGGGACCACATCCCAGGGACCGCAGGAGAGGGCGGGCCCCACGAAGGGGGTTGTTAAAGGGATGGGCCCATGTGTGGCCACAGGCCCAGGGCTCAGGCAGCTCGGCCAGGGGCACCAGAGAGGAGCAGTTCCAGGCATCCAACCCGCACCCAGCAGCGCTGGGCTTGCCCGGGCTGCAGGGGCCCGCGTGCTGGGGGCTGGCGGGCGGCCGCCGGGGGTGCCCGAGGAGCTGTCTTCTCCCTCCCTCTGCAGCTCTCTTTGTGTAACGGACTTGGCGCCTGATCACAGACTCCCAGGGCCATGAAACAGGGGCCTGAGGGTCCTCCGGATGTCACAGGCTGCCTCTGCCTCCCTGTTTCACCAGAACCACAGACAGATGTGGCCTCAGGCTCTGCGGTTCAGAAAATGTCAGGGAAAGGAGGCACACGCCCCTGCGCGAGCTCTCCAGCCTTCATATAGGAAGTCCTTCCTTCCAGCTAACCCAAGGCCCTGCTGCTGTCTCAGCGAAGTCAAGGAGTGGGGCCCCAGAACTGACTGTATGGGCGGGAACCAGGTGGGCGAGGGGGCCAGGACCACAAGGGTCTCAGGAGGTCAGGGGTCATCTCTGGGCCTGGTGCAGGGTGAGGCAGGAACCCCCCACCACAGAGAGGGGAGGGGTTGAGGGTAAGAGTCCTGGGGTGAATGTTGGGAACCCTTCCCTCCTTTCCTCCCTTTCCCATATGGGCATTGAACACCTACTATGTGCCAGAGACATGCAAAGTGCTGGGGATGTACCTTTGAGCAAAGCAGGCATGGAGGCTCCACTTGCCTGCAAACCACACACAGGGACGTGAAGCGGCCAAGGTCATCAGGCCTGTGGCCGAGAGGGACAAGATGCCGAGAGCCAGTCATGGGCACTGACGAGTCTGGCCCATCACAGGGAAGTGACAGGTGAGCTGGGGTCTGAGCACCGGCACCAGCTAAGCAGGTCACTAACTGGGCATAGGGGAGCGGCTAGGAGCGAACACGATAACCTGCTTCTTAGGAACCAAGCAAGTGTCTTGCATGTATTAATTCATTCAGCGTTCACAGCGACCCATTTCATGAATGAGTAAACTGAAACAGAAACGGGAAAAGTAACATGCAAGACACACACGGCCAGGAGGGACAGAGGAAGAATTTGAACCCAAGAAGCCTGGCTTGGAGCCCACACTCCCCACGCTATGCCCGCGAGAGGCAGACCTTGGCTCTTTCAGGGAGATGAGACTATTACTAGAGTACCAGGCACTGCTCAAGCACTTGACCTTTTAACTTTCTTAATCCTAAAAATAGCCCCCATAAGGGGGAGATACTCCTGTTAGCATCATCTCTATTTTATAGAGGTCCAACCCAAGACACAGAGAGGTTGTACAACTCATCCAAGGTTGCACAGCCAGTAATTAGCAGAGCTGGTCCCACAGTCTGTGCTCGTAGCCAGGACAGTGTACCAGCACGCGGCTGGACTCCAAAGGCAAGGGTAGGTGAGCCACAGGGCTGCAGAGGGTGGCAGGGGCTGCACCCTTCAGGCCACCTGGGTCACATTAAAAGAAATCTAGTCTCTAGCCTGGGAGCAATGGGAAGTTACTGAAGAGCTTTAATCAGGGAGACGGGGTGATTGCATTTCGATTTTTAAAGATTCCCTTGGCTGCTGTGTGGATGATAAAAGAGGCAAGACAGAGTGGGTGGGGACAGACGAGTTAGGAGGACAGCTCGGGCTGGGAAGGGTGGGCCGTGATGGGTAGGACAGGACGGGTCTGGGGAGGCTGAGAAGGTGTGGGCAGTGGGCCAGGGTGGGTGTGGCTGCCGGCACGTTGGCAGATGAAGGATTGCCAGGGGAGGGCCGGACCTCCTGCTCAGTTTAGACGCGGTGTTTGAGGTGTTTTTGAGACATGCTGGGGATGTGGGTTAGCAGGTGTAGAGATGGGTCTGAAGCTCCGAAAAGATGAACAACACATGCAATATTAAGAGCCACAGCTATCCCACCATGGAAAAGTCAGCTGCCTAAGGTAGTGAGCTCCCCGTCATTGCAGGTGTGTAAGCCTGAGGACCAGGACAGCTGTGGGAAATTCCTGGTGCAGTACATACCTTACAAAGGCCCTTCCTGATTCTATGGAGTGGGGAGAGGCTGGAGGTGGCAGGATCGCCCTCTGATTTCCCGTGTCACGAAGCCTCCCCCAACTCAAGGAAGCCTCAAGTACCAGTGCAGGGGGAGGTGGACAGAGGCTGGAAAGCCCCCACTAATGCCTCTTTAACCTAGCCCTCTTTCTCCTCATCCCTGCCCCCAGAGGTCACCCTTCCTGGCCTGCCCTACGAGCCACCTTGGTCAGAGCGTGGCCTGGTGCAGAAGAGGTGCCTTCACAGGGGCAGCTGTAGCTCAATAGACGGGTGTGGACGCAAAGTCTCTCGATGGTGGAAGCCCGGGCCCCAGACAGCCTCTGGGAGCAGCCAGGCCTCCCTGCCGCAGCCTAAGGAGCCGGGAGAGTGGAGTGGGCAGGGAGGGGCCGGGGCAGGCAGAGGCCCCGCCCAGTGGGGCTTCAGGAAGCCCACAGTAGCCTCCAGGCGGGGAGACAGGGGCCCAGTGTCCCCCTCAAAGGCCGTGCAAGCCTCCCAGCAGGCAGTTCCGCCGGACTGTGCTCTTTGAAGGACCTGGCAAGTACCCGCTGCCAGCAGCCTGTCCTGTCCCGCCCTTTGGGCCACAGAGAGTCACTCTGCAGGGGGGCCGCACCCAGGACGTGGCATGGCAGGGGGCGTCCGCGGGAAAGTGCTGCTGCCTGCTGCCCAGACGACCCCCAGGAGAGCGAGGGCCCCAGGCTGCCCCAGCCTCCCCAGACCTGGGCCTCAGTTTCCCCTGGAGGAGCCTGCTGCTCGCTGCCCTCACTTACTGAGGGCTCCACAAGCTGCTTCCGGGAGGGGCAGAATCCAACCAAAAGAGGTGGGGGAAGGATTTCTGAGACTTCTCTGGAACCGTACTCCTGGATGGCATATCCCTGGTTGATTTTATTTTTTGGAAAACAACAGCGAAAACCCCGCTGCTCACCCTTCTTTAAACCTCCCGGCCTTTCAGACTGCTTAGTGCTCAGTGGGACTTCCGTGGCATCTCACCGTGACCCTCCTCACTGCCCCTCAGCCCTCAGCACTGCCTGGGACCAGGACAGGGGGTCTGGGTTTCATTACACAGGGGGCTCCAGGCACCAGGCCACACATAAACTCGCTTTCTCAGGGCTTGGCAGCCCCGGCTCCAGTCACCGCGCGGCTTGTGGGACAACCCCTGCCAGACCCCACCCAGGGGTCCACGTCCAGCTCTTGGGAGGGAGGTGGCCTTGGCGTGTCGTAAAAGCTCCCCAGGCAGTTCTCATGCCGCCAGCCTGTCACCCATCCAGGCGCAGGCCTTTAGGACATGCAGATAAGAGGAGGAGGAGGGGAGGGTAACTTTAAAATGTCCCATGGCTTCAGAACTTGTACCCCTATCTTGCTTTAAAGGGGGCCTTCAGGCAGCTGATATCGACAGACAGACAGATGTTATACAGCAAGTGAGAAGAAGGCAGGGAGAGGCAGAGTGACCAAAGAGACCTGGACCAAGGCTCATACAAAGACTTCTGCCGCTGGCTGCATCCCAGATCTGCTGCTGAGCTTCCTAGCGGCCAGAGCCCAAGAGACAAGAACACACCATCCGTCCTGGGAAGCCCAAGCATTCTAGACATACTCAGTGACACCCTCAGTGTCATTCTGACAGCAAGGATGGAAACGTGGGCCTAATGCCAAGTGAGTTCAGTAAATGCTGCCAATGGGGGCCAAACTGAACCGAGCAGGCCCCCAGGTGCTGGCTGGTTTGACTAGCCTCCGCCGAGCCCGAGGGGCATGGTGCTTCGCAGGGACAGCTATATCCTAGTGGCTGAGAATGCCAGTCTGGAGCCCCACCGCCTGGGTTCAAGACCTGGCTCTGCCACCCACTTGCCGTGTTATCTTGGGAGCTACTTAACCTCTCTGAGCCTCCATTTTCTTATCTTTAGGAAGGGAATAGTAAAAATGGTAACCACTTCATAGGATTATTGTGAGGATTTAGTAAATCAGTACAAGGACATGTATTGGCTCTTTGCATGGTACCTGGCACATAGTAATTACTCAACAAACCTTAGTTATTAATAAAAGTTGTAGACACGATGCAGCCTCATCTTACCTTCTCTGATGACGAGAGAGGTGGCAATGATTACAGATGCCATTAACTGAATGATTCCATTTAGTCCCACAATAACCCTGTGGGGAGGATGTTGTCATCTCTGTTTTTCAGATCAGGACACCGAGGCTCAGCTCACACAGCTAGGTAGTGGCAGAGGTCCATGTGACACCAAATGCTGTGGGTTTGCCTGCTTCACTATTTTGCCCACGCCCCCCCCCCAAAAAAAAACTTGCTGGGCAGCCCACGAGGGTGAAGACGAAGCCCCTGACCTTGGGTGCAGAGGGTGAGAGGGGACAGGTGCCCGCCTGCCTGTCCAGGTGGGAACACAGCTCACTGGGCACCACCCCCCTCCCCCAGCCGGGACCATAGAACTCCCCTCAGCCAATGCTGATTGGGGTTGGGGACGTGAGTGGGGACACAGATGACTGAGACCTCTTCCCTCAGCAGGGTCCCCCAGCAGGGGGACCTTAAATCAACAGCTAATTGGTGAGGGCTGCCTACTGTGTGCGAAGTCCTGGGCTAGACTCAGTAAGGGACCCAGACTCTGAGCCTCTGCCCCTGCCATCAGGTCATGCATGATGAGATGCGGAGACAAGACATCTAAAGGCGACAGAGAGGGACATCCCTGCATGGTTGAGGCTGAGCCGAGGATGGCAAATAGATTTTTATCTTGGGCACTGACTCTAATGGACTGGGAGTGGCAGCCACTGGCGCACTGTGTTGAGAAGGATTCTGAGGCCGATCTTGGCTCCCCGGGAAAGAGTATGTTGGGTGATTAGTAATGTCTGCCAGGGTTTGGGAGAAGGGAAGCCAACGACACATGCTATGTC
Source organism: Microcebus murinus (assembly GCF_040939455.1). Lineage (NCBI taxonomy): Eukaryota > Metazoa > Chordata > Mammalia > Primates > Cheirogaleidae > Microcebus > Microcebus murinus. Next base: position 52,317,768 of record NC_134117.1, on the reverse strand, counting down.
TATTTTCCTTCTCTGAGCTAAAGGTCTGGCAGGGCCAGGAGGCGCTGCAGGAAGTCGGGGCAGGGGGAGAGTCCACGCCGGCTGGGGTGGTTCAAGGCAGCTTTCCAGAGGGCACTGAGGCAGGTCTAGAATGATTAGGACTAGGGGGAAGGGAGTCGTTCCGAGAGTGGCCAAATTGTGAAACTGTGTTTCAGGCAGACGGAATTTTGTTTCAGATGCTTGTACTTCTCCCCCCACCCCCACCCCCGTCACCCTCCTGGGACTGTTGGCTACTTGGAGAGGTCCTCTGTGTGGTTTGGCCCTACCTGCTAGTTTTCAGGCCCTTGCAGAAGCTCTGAGCTCTAACAACCGTCCCTGACTTTATCTTTGGTACGCACGTCTCTGTGCCCTAACAAACAAAACAATCTGGAGTCCTGAACGAGCCTTCCTCCAGAGCGCCGGCACTTGCTTCTAGTCCGTGGTGGCTTCCTGGAGCCCCGTGTTGGAAAGCATTCTGATTCTGAGGCCGTGTGCACGCTCAGGGGGAAGGCGTGCGGCAGCCGATGAGCACAGGCTGCCGCGGGCCCTGGAGCGGGAGCAGAGCACACGCACGCCCGGAACTGGCCACCGCGGACCCGGTGACCTGTCTAGAAAGGAGAAGGGCTGGTGTGGAGGAGAGATGCCTGCTGGGGACTGACTCCACCCCTGGCTCCTTGATACCAGCTTGTGTAGCCCTTGGACCCGTTTCCCCTCTGTAGAGAGAGGGGGCTGGACTTCACTCACTTCACGAAAGGAGGAATGGATTTAGGACTGAGACGGCGAGAAAACCCAGATCCAGGGCCTGCCCACCTACTGGGGTCCAGGTCTATGCAGGACACTCCGCACAGGCTGTGCACCCTGCCATACATATCCGTCCCCTTTAACCCTTTGCACTCGCTTGCTTTTTTCTGATTTTCCACTTGACATTATCCATACTCGACATCCGGGTGCAAAGGGTTAAGAGCCTGCTCCACTCCTCCTCCTCGCATTCAATCCTAGGGGACCCCAGCCACAGCCCCAGTCTTTCAGCCACTGTTTTCATCTCTCCCCTAAATGCCCCCCTGATAAAGGGTCCCTGTACCCATCCTAGAAATGTGAGCGACCCCCAATTACAATTATTATCGGGAGGGATGAGGGCGTTTGCCTGGGCTTCCTCAACGTTTTAGCCTAGAAGTTTCAACCACTGCTTCTCCCAGGGGATTCCCTGACAGCCAGAGGAATGAACCTCAGATAGTGGGATGGAGGAACAGTGACATCAGTCTTCTCATCTGTAAAATGGGATCATGGGAGCGTCAATCCCTTAGGGCAGTCTTGAGGACTGAAAGAGATACACTGGGAACACGCACGGCAGCGGCCCCGGTGTGCACCCCGGAAACACAGCGGCTGCTGTTATTGCTACGAGGGAAGAGGAGTCTGCCTGGCCTCCCTCAAGATTCACCTGGAAGGTGGCTCTGGGTCCTTCCTCTACTCCCCCTTGGGCCTACGAAATGGATTTGGCTCTTTTAATTCCACCCCCTTCTCTCACTGCACGCCTGCTGCCTAGTCCTAGGTGTCATCTGATTTTCTCCGTTTGGGACATTCCAGTCTCTTTCTTCACAGCAAGCAAATCAAATAACAGGCAGCTGGAGCGCTCATTAAGGGTCCCAGACCAGGAGAGGGGCGCTGATGGGGGAAGAGTTGGGGCCTGCGGCCTGGAAACCACACTCCTGGTTCCCCAGGGGCCGGCTCCCCACCGCCATCCTCTACCCGCTCTGACTCACCCCTGCCAGTGGCTGGGCCCCTGGGGTCTGCTGTGGCTCACCTCATCCCAGGCCTCCTCCCCTGCTGGGTCACTCCCTGCCAGCTCCCTCTCCCTCTGCTCACAGATACACGGTATCTGTCCCCAGAACACTGATGTCCCCATTGGGTGTGCCCCTGGGTTCCTGCCCCCAAACCATTGCACAGGCTGTGTGCCACACCAGGACCGCCCTGCCCACTGCCCTTCCTCCATCCTCCAGGAAGTGGCCCGGGCCTACACGTGCTAAGGTCTGCCTGCCACTGGTCCCTAGGAGCCCCCCGGACCACTCATTGGGTCCAGAGCATGGCCTTTGGTGGTGGCATCTTTTAGCACAGTCTCCCATCTGCCATCCTGGAGGGTCTTGCAGCAATCTCCGGAGGGAGGCAGGGCCTGGATTTTCCAGAAGAGGAACCTGAAGTGCAGAGGGATGGCGAGGCTCGCCCAATGACACACGACTGGCAAAGACCAGCTAGAATCCCGGTCTCGGCCCCCAGGCTTCCCAGGGGCCTGTGTGCCCCTTGAGAGCAGGGACCCTCTGCACATCACTCCCCAGGATTGTTCCGTAGCAGAACCATCTCCTCCCTCTCTTCTCTCTGACCTGTCCTCTCCCTGGGGCTCTCTGCCCGTCCAGCTCTCTGTCTCACCCCTCCCTCTCCTTTGCCCTTTACTCAGACCTGGGAGGACATACCTGGGAAAGGAAAGGCCCAGGGTGGGTTCCCTCAAGTTGCTCTGGGGACACCTTTGCAGGCCCAGAAGCTGCCCCTAGAGCAGCACTGTCCAACAGAACTTTCTCTACCTGCATTGTCCAATATGGTAGTCACCAGCCATGGTGTCAATTGAGCCCTGGAAATGTGGCTGGTGCCACAGAGGAACGAAAATTTAAATTTTATCTAATTTTAGTTAGTTTAAATATTATGAGTTGCACATGACTAGTGGTTACTGTACTGGACAGCCCGAGCAAGCCCCAGGGCTGCAGGCCCCAGCCCTGTAGACCTGGCCGCTGACCCCTCCACCCGAGGGGCAGCTCCCTCTCTCTGGCTCCAACACCTTCCCCTGTGATTTCAGGCTCCTCACTGCAGCCACCATTTCCAGTCACCTCTCTGTCCTTGTTTCCACCCGTGCTCCATGACCTGGTTGCCTCTGGCCTGCAGTAGCCTCCCGTTGGGCCTCACTGCTTTGCCTGCCTTAAGCTCCCCTTCTAGGAACGTAACTGCCTTCGTCTAAACCCTTCAATGGCTCCCTATTATTCACATAGCTTTAACTGTCCCTAAGTCCCTTCCTCACCTAAGCCACCACCCCGCTCTCCCGAGGCTGTAGCGTTTTGGAGTTCCTTCAGTTCCCCAGGCAAACCCCTCCCTCTGGCCTCCAGGCCCCAGAAGTGGTTCCCTTTGCCCCCCAAGGACAAAGCCCCTTTTTCCTGGCAAACCCCTGTTCACCCTTTAACTCTTCACTTGAAAACCGCTTCCCTAGGAAGCCCACCATAACTGCCAGCACCATCAGACGATGGTGCACCTAATACATCCCCCAAGCCCCTCTCCTTTCATTATTGTAGCAGTTTTTCACACGACAGGGTCACTGCCCATTTTCTTCTTTGTGTCCTAGTGGCCTGTATGTTTAGGAGGGCAGAAGTGTCTCCCACAGGGCCCGGCCCACGGCCGCCTCTCAGTAACGGTTTTCCGAACGAATGAATGAGAGTGGACCAAAAAAAGGTGGCAGGACCCAGTGGAAAGAGTGTGGCAGGAGTGTCAGGAGGCTGAAGTTCTAGCCCTGGATCTCGCCATGTGGCTCTGGACAACCTACTCCCCTTTTCTGGGCCTCAGTTTCCCCTTTTGTAAAGTGAGGGTCAGTTCAGATGATCTCTGGGGTGACTTTCAGCTCCGGTAGGTGAGAAGTCAGGGTAAGCATGAAGCTGTAGTTTGGAGAGGAGGAAGCAGCATGTCAGATAAAAAGCCCCCAGGCCCTGAGCACATGCCACTGCGCATGGCAAGTCGTGAGCACAGGCAGCAAGGAGCTGGGAAAGGTCTGGGGCAGGGCCTGGCTAGCAGGAGGGTCTGGGAAGGGGAGAGGGTGGAGAGAGGGACTGAGCTAAACTCCTAGGGAGAGATGCTTGTCTCCAAGCACTCTATGTCCTGACACCCTCGTCACTGCCCAGCCAGTCCCATCTGCTTGCTCACCTTCCCACAAAGGCTGCCAACTCATGTTCCCTAATATGTTTCGTCCCCAGACCCAGGGGACTATAGGTGGCCTGATGGAACCCTCTGGATTCCCTGGGGCCTGGCAGGGCGTGGCAGTGAGCTGACAGCAGCAGTCAAGAGTGCACCACTAGCACCAGTAACCTGCCCTGTGACCGCCCTCTGGCTTTGGCCCTGCAATCTCCCTCTCCCTGACCACCCTGGAGGACTGCTGACCAGGTGCCAGCCTTGGCCTGGCAGAGGCACCTGGGAGAAGCCTGGCTTGGCTGTAGGAAACCAGCGCATCTTGCCTAAATGGCCACAGTCCCCACCATGGTTAGAGCTAGGCGCTCATGTTTGCCATCATCACCACCATCTTGCAAGCTCAGAGGGGTTGGAGTATTTGGCCCAGGTTGCACAGCATCTAAGTAGAGGATAAAAATCCAGGACTGCTGGACTCCACCACCCTGGTCTTCACTGTTCCATACCACCTCCAGCTAAGTGAGAAACCTTCTCCCATTTCTTCCCCATGGAAACCTTACATGGCCAGCCTGCTCCAGGACGACTTCCCAGGCTGCTGCAGCGCTCACCTGCCTGTCCCCCTTGATCTGGGCCCTGGATCCCCTGTGCTTTCCAGATTCCCGTAAGTCGCCAGGCCTCACCCTCTCAAGGCCCAACCTCTCCTCTGGTGGCACAAGGAGGCTGCATGTCCCTCCTTCCTGGGGAGGGTACAGTCTTTTCCTGTACTCTCAAGATTGCCATGGCTAAGAGAGACACTAGCAGCTTTTAATCCATTTGGGATCAAGGAAATTTGGAGAACAGGAGAAAGCTCAGCATCCTTTTTCCAGAAAAATACACAGATAGAAAAATGTTGTGGACATTCCAGAGGCCCTGGCACAAGAAACCAGGTTTAGGAACAAGATGATCTTGGCTAATTCGTGCCCCAAAAGAGCAGAGCCAGGTGACCCACACTCGGGCCCTAGTGGCCTGGGGCAGTGAGCAGGGACCAGGGCACCATGGCCTGCAAGGACTGTCCCCTTTGCCCCCTGCAGACTCTTGGATCACTCACTCCTTCACTCCCTCACTCCCAACGTGCCAATAAAAGTCAGGCAACGACCCTTAAGGGGTGGAGGTGGAGGGCCACGGGGGCTCAGTAAGCCTTGGCCCGGGCCGCCGGGCACGCTTCCAGCCGCGTGGGCGCGGGGCGGCTCTCGCACCACCGAAGGAGAAGTGGAGCTCGCCCGCCTCCGCGCGCCCCGGCGCCCTGCCTTCCTCCACCTGCCCCGCGCGCCCAGGGCGCTCCCAGCGCTGGACTCCTGGGTTGCCAGCCCAGGGAAGGAGCTGCCGCGTCACGCTCGTGCCCACCAGGTCGTCCGGATCCCTGGCCAGGCAGCGTCCGTGCGTGTCCCCGACCCCTCCCGCAAACGACTCGTGCGAGCTCGGGGCGCACGGCGCGGCGCAGAGAGCGAGCGCCCGCGGGCACGGGCTGGGGAAGAGTCTGGAGGCTGCGCGAGGGGGCGCCGCGGGGAGGGATAAAAGCCAGCAACAAAGAGCACAGACCTCGTCCAGCAGTTGGTTGACTCGTCCCAAAATAGCCGTCTCCATTTGCTGCTCCCCGCGCTCCGCTTCCAGACGCAGCACCCGGGCCTGCAGCTCCGCCGTCCGACAGTGGGCGAGCAGGCTGAGCGCCAGCGAGCAGAGGGCCAGCGCCAGCAGCCCGCACGACCCCGGGCTCGGCAGCCGCGCGCAGCGCTCCGCCCGCGCCGCAGCCAGCGCCACCGTCCCCGGCGCGCCCAGCTCCCCAGGGCCGCGGGCGCCGGCGGCTGCCGCTTTGTGGGCGCGCTCCGCTGCCATCCCCTCGCGTCTTGAGAACCAATAAATAAATAAATAGAATAAATAAAGGCGACAGCCTCTGCCAAAAGGCGCTATGCTATCCAAACTGCAGGGCAGGGGGGAAGTCGCTGGAAACGTCCCTTTCCTTTGCTCCCGGCAAAGAGACGGAAAAATTAGCAGCAGGAAGGGAAATGCTGAAAATCACAACCAGCGGTAATCGGGGTACACCAAGGTGAGAAAAAAGTTATTTCGAAGAACGTTCCAAGTCCAGGAAAGTTAGGGGAATCTGGTCGGCTCTCCTTCTCTCCGCCCCGTCTTTCCTTTCGAGTATCTGCAGAGCAGTTGGTGCCGTGCTGTCGGTCCCTCTGAGTGTCTCGCCTCTCCAGGGCGAGCCAGTTTCAGTCCCCGGGCGAAGGGGCGCACATGGAGGGCCCCATGGGCCGAGGTGGGTCGTGGCCGCTGCCGAGGAGCGCTGGGGCCGATTCCGGCGCCTCTGTAACTTGACACACTGGCTGCGGCTGCACGGATCGGATGAGCAATCCGTGCTACTTCCCAAACTAATCTCTCCCGCCCCTCTCCCTCCTCCTCCTCCCCACTCCTCCTCCACCTCCTGCGGGGCAGACGGCTTGGATTTGTTTATTTATGCAAACTCGCCCGGGGTGGGGGGCGTGGTGTGCAGTCCCACCGCCCCGGCCCGCCGGCCCGGGAGCCCCTCACCCGCGCTCCCCATCCTCTTTGAAGTGACACTCCGGGTTATTTATAGGCAGGAAGGGGGTGTGGAGTGGAGCTGGGGCTACACTTCTCTCCCTTTCTCCGGATTCACGCCGGCCGAGGGCACGTTTGGCCTTGCGCGGAGGCCGCAGGGCCAGGCACCACTCCACTCTGCTTTCTGACAAGTTGGCAAAGCCTTTGAGACCCTCCAGGAACCCGGATGAGATTTTTGTCAGGGCTTCTGGACGGATCTCCACGTCCTGAGCAGGACGATCCAAACCCCCTGCACACCTCTCTCCCCTTCCTTCTGTCCCCAGCCGGCTCCGCCGTGGGCTCTGGACCTCGGGAGCCCGGCAGCTCCCAGCGCCCCTGGCGGGGCTCATGCCGCCCACTACGCCTTTAATCTGGGGCGAAAAGTCGGCCCTCCAGGGAGCAGCTGAACTGGCGCCCCTTTCTCTCTCTCAGGACCAACGCCTAATAAGGTCCGGGAGAATAAAAACTGAGCACTAGGTTTCTTCCAGGGTGTCGGAGAGGCGGTTCAGTCCTGCTGCCTGCAGGTCCCGCTCACTCTCCTTCTTTCCTGCTCTCTCCGCGGTGACACCAGCCTGCCCCAACCTCCCCACCCTGCAGAGCCCAGCAGTCCCTAGCAAACTCTTACTGCATCCCTGCGGGGTCCTGCCCGGGTCTGACCGGCTGGCTCCTGCTGTCACTTCCTATACTCTAGCATAGAAAAGCCCATGGCCTGAAGGGCATTTTGTCATTTCCTCTCTTCTCTTGTCACCTCCCCCCCACTTTAAGATACATTTGTACCCCAAGAGACTTTATCTCCTTGCACCTCTTGACATTCCTGTGAATGAGGCGGTGGGATTGAGTTTTTGGAGAAAGCCTGTCTCCCAGGAACAGCAGGCGGGAGAGAAGGTTGGCCCTTGCTATATGGGGGGAGGAGGGGGTCACTGCGTGTTGGGATTCCTCTTCCTAATAGCAGGGCATGCCAGTACAAACTTCCCGTTTTATATGTTGACCTGCTCTGGAGCTTCCTATATAACACAGTATCACGGCACATCTAATAGAGTGTGGCGCATTTAATAGAGTGTATCGAACTTGTCATATAGTACTTAGATCATATAGAATAAATATAACTTTGACTGCTGGGTCAGTTAGCCACTGTGGAGGACAACAGGGATAGAAAGTGATGCCCCAGAAACAGCCAGTTTCCAGGAGCTCTGGGTTGCAGTCCCAGCTCCAGGATTTCCTTGAGTGCCACAATGGGTAAGTGTGCCTCTGTTTCTCCACGCCTGTGATGGGAAGTCCCAGTCCGCTGTGCAGAGGAATCCTTGAGAGAACACAGTGGCATCGAAGACCACCAGGGGGCGCCGGAGAGTTTCTGCACCGGGAGGTTCAGGGGAGAAGATCCCAGGACTCCGGCTTCTCCCACTCCCCTCCCAGGCTAGACTGATTGGGGGAACGGAAGTGGGGAGTTAGTTTCATTCCTTCCTTATTCTGCAAGCTGATCATTTCCCTTTCAGGACTTTAGAGGTCCTCGCGAATGCTAAACCTAAAAAGTTTGAGGCTGGAGCATCCTTGTAATTGGGAACTGAAGGAGGAGGGTGCCATGCTAGTCGGACCTGACCCCAGCATCAGAAACACGTCCAGACCCCAGGACTTCCGGTGGTTCTCTGGAGTCAGAGAAACCCAGGTATAGATCCCATTTCTGTCAACGTTGGAGTTACTTAACCTCGCTGAGCCTCAGTTTTCTCATTTATAAAATGGGCTTATAATAAATGTACCCATCTGTTTGGGAGGACTTCATGAGATTTGCATGTAAAGCACTGAACACAGTGCCTGGCACATAGTAGGCACTCAATATACTCAATATACACTCAGTATACATAGTAGGCACTCGATAAATGGTATTTGCTTCCCTCTTTAGAAATTCATGGCTGCTAAGACACATTCAGGGCTGGCTAAGACACAGTTGGCTCCGGGCTCCCAGTTGTGAAATAGGAAGAAGTTTCAGTCTCAGAGAAAGCAAATGGGTCACAGTTATCCTCCATCTTTCCACAAGTGACAGCTGCGGGTCTGTGGGAAGCAGGACTTAGCCTGAACTGAGTGGCTCTGTCCCTAGATACCCCTCCCCTTCCTCCTGTACTGTTTGAAAGTCTTACCCTGGGAGATTGACCCTTCAAGTTAAACACCGTGCAGCCCAAGCAAATGTTACAGCACAACTTGGCTTATTTTGAACCCCTCTTTCTTCCGAGGTGGGGGCCAGCACCTGGGCACTCTGCTGTGAAAAGCCCCTGCCTTCCAGGAGCTGAAAGCCCAGTAGGGAAGATGTGACATGTTCACATACAACGGCCACAGAAGGCGGAAAGGTGAAGATCCACAAACCAGGGTAAAAGCCACAAGAAGGTGCTTTGCGGGTTCCCAGGAACCCGGTGGCCCAGGGAAGTATCCTTGGGAAATAGAATTTCTTGTTCCTAGCAAGAAGATAGAGCAGTTTTCAATGTTAGCTCAAAGAATTTGACTTTGATCTGCGGTCATGGTTACACTCCTAGATAAAAACAGGCTTTCTAAGGAAAAATGCCCCAGGCATATAATCTGTGCTGTTCTGCATCTTTTCTGTGTTTTTCTGCCTTTTTCGCCTCCCCTGGACCCTCTGCTGGGAAGGCCACTTTTCACTCTCCTGTTTGCTGCAGCTTAAAACCCTGTCTGCCATTCACCCCAAGCCCAGTTTTACTGAGTGAGCCCCATTTCTCTTCCTCGCCCGTGGCTTTGACAGCATCAAACTCCTTCTTCCCCAAAGCAGCACCATCCTAGCTCCAAGTACCCGCTGTGCCATCTCCACTGTCCCTCTGCCTGCCTGTCAATCTTTTTTGAAGACTCCTCCTGCAGTCCCCACACCAAAACTGGAGGCCAGCCCCCCTCAGGACTGCCGCAGGCGCTCTGCTCGGCTCTTCTGCCCATGGCTCCCCAACCGGCTGTGTCCGGTCACCTGTGGAGGCCACAGGAGGCAGGCACCTGTTGTTTCATCTGCCCTGAGCCCATTCCGCCTTCTCCTAGTAACTGTGACTCAGTTTCCTTTGAGGAACCTTCTTCCCGTCAGTCCCTGTGGCTCTGGTGTGGTTGACCCCATACTTGGCCTAGGGAATGTGAGCCAATGTCACGGATTTGCCTCATTCATCTCCCCTGGTGGCAGTGACGGGTTAGAGCAGGCACGGAGCCCTGTTCAGGCCAGTGAGTGTCAGGCTGGAATGAGTGGGGGAGGGGGGGCAGGGGGAGAGGCAGGGGGAGTGATTTCTTTGGGAAGGGCTTTCTGGAAGGAGGAACTGGAGTTGCCGGGAGCACGTTGCCACTGTTGGCAAAAAAAAAAAAAAAAAAAAAAAAGATCATTCCTGAGAATGAAGTCAACACAGAGGCAAACAGAGGTGGACAGCGAGAGTCCCGAAGACGTTATTTAAACCCTTCAATCGGACTGTGCCGGAACCTCATCCGTGCCCGAACTTTCCAGTTACAGGAGTCATTTTTGCTCACGCCAGTTTGAGTTGAGTTTCTTTTCTTGCAAGTGTAAGAGCCCAGAATCACATAGCGGGCCTCACCTCGCCTTACTGAGTCTGAATCTCTTTGCGGTTGGTGGGAGGGGGTGGCAGGGGGCCCAGGTTCCCATCCTGCTTATTAAAGCTCCCCGAGGGATTGGGAGCTACACCCAGGGTAGACAGTCCCTGCCCTGAGCACTCACCTGGGAGCCCATCCTGGGCTCCAGCTTCCGCCTCTCTGCTGACGACCCTCCCATGCAAACCCACAGCTCATCTCCCCTGCTCGCCTCGCCCACGTCTCCAGTGGCCTCCTGGCGGTCCAAGGAGGCCCAGACCAGGGACCTGCCAGGACCTCCCTCAGCCACTCTAGACTCCCCATGTCTTATTTCTCTCGCGGGCGTTGTGAACCCTGGCATGACACCCAGCTTCCCAGCTCTGTTTCTGACTCCTGCATTCAGTGAGCACCAAGACAGAAAAGACCTGGACCCCAGGGGGCTTCATAGAGTCAAGCTGCCAAACAGACCTAGACTTTGCCATAAGTGAGAAGGCACCCAGTCCATCGCAGCCACTGTTACCGTGAGTCTGTGTTTTGTAGCCTAAGCCATATCCTAACTCTGATCTGTGTGTGTCCCCTCCCAGGCTTGAGTTCCTAGGGAGCAGGGCCAACTGTGCTCAGCACTCAGCACAGTGTAGGTGCCCAAGGGACGGTGGTGTGAATGAATGGTGAGTGAAGGATGAACGAGGGGTGGTTCCAGTTTGGGCTCTTTCCTAGCTATATTACTTGACCCGTGCGACTACTTCCTCTTAGGTAACACGCAGAGATTGGTGGGCAAGGGAGAGAAAGGAGAATAAATATCAACAAATATATATGGAGCGCTTTCTCGTGCCAGGCTCTGTGCTGGTGTTGGAGACGCAACTGCGATCGAGGCAGGCTGGTGGTGGAGGCCAGCCCAGGTCAGCACTGCGGTGCAGGGTCAGTGGGTGCTTGGGGAGCGCTGAAGAGGAGGCCCGACTAGGTTTGGGCATCGGACCTGAAGGATGAGCAGGGTGGCCAGGTGAAGGGATGTAGCAAGGGACCTGCCTGGGCAGAGATCTGTAGGTGAGAAAGTGCAAGGTGCCTTGGGGAAGCTGAGTGCTTCCCCCACGAGGAAATGTCCAGGGGAAAAGGCTGAGGGCTTATGCTGAGAGGAGGGCAGGAACTGGCAGAGTAAGGGGTGTGGATACTGGGAGCTGTTGATCTGCGCCAGATGTGGATCCCAAAGAGCATGAACTGAGGCCAATCTCAGTGTAGAGTTAGGATGAACAAGGCGGGCATTCTCTGGGACTTAGGCTTTTGAACTGGCCTTTGTACAGGTTATAATATTAAATGTTTGTCCCAGTTCAGGGAATAGCAGCAGGCATTGTCACTGGGGAGAGCACTGTGGGGCCTCAGGGGCCAGCCCGAGGCTCCCGGTTGGAGCTGCTGATGAGACATTTGGAAAAGCCTTTTCCCTAGTTGTCCCTGCCTTCCCACGCAGCCGCAGCCACGCCAGTCAGTTCGCTGGCTGGCTGTGACCCTGCAGAGCAGAGGATGGGGGTTGAGCTGCAGGGGCTGCAGATGTGTGGGGGAGGGCCAGGCTGCCCCAGGAGGCCCTGGGAGCCTTATTAACTGGGGCCAAAACAAATTCTCTAATTAAGGCAAAAGCAGAGCCAAGTGTGGAGGCTCCTCTGCTAAAAACGCCTGGGGGGGGACCCTCTTCATCAGGCCGAGGGGCTTGGAGGAGTCTGTGTGCTTATGGTTCCAGGCCGTGAGTGACTGTGTACACGTGTATGAGGGGGTGACCTGCCAGCTGCCATCAATTTAGGGTCTCGTGGTATGTGCTTGCCTTTATCTGCTCTTGTGTTTTGCAATGAAAGTTCATGCACATTTTCGCATGCACATATAAGCAGGCACATATGGGGGAGTACAGATGCTCTGGGTGACCAGAGCTGCCCCAAGGTACATATGGCTGGCGCCAAGCCACTCCCAGGGTGTGTGTGAGCGTGTGTGTGTGTGTGTGTGTGTGTGTGTGTGTGTTGGGAGAGAGTATACCTATACATGTACTGAGAAAGGGATGTATGCTGACCTATATGTATATAATCTGTTTTAGTCTAGAAGTACATACAAGAACATGTATGTGCTTCTGAATAATCAGGCCCAACCATGTCTAGGAATGACAGTAGCAGTAACCAGAGACAGTATTTCAGCCATCTATGGCTGCATAACAAACTTCTCCAAAACTTAGAGGCTTAAACAATGATTTATTATTTCTTATGATTCAGCGAATTGACAGGGCTCAGCTAAGTGGTTCTTCTGCCCTAAGTAGTGTGGCTGTAGTCCATCCTGAGCTTCTTTACAGTGTGGGGACTGGCTTTCAAAGGCAGAGTTCCAAGGGTGTTTATCATGTTTCTGCGTGTATGATACTTTCTTATGTCCCATTGGCCAAAACAAGTGACATGGCCATGCCTAGAGTCATGTGGAAAGGAACTACCCAAGGTCACGAGCACCAGGATGTGTGGACCACAAATGTATTTATTCCAGCAAAGAGTGAATACCTGGTAGGACAGAGTAGTGGACCTGTCTAGAGGATCACTTGAGCCTAAAAAGTAGGGTTTGGGGAATGCCATGGTTAGCAAAGGCCATGCCCAACTAACTGTCAGCACTAATGCCCAGACCCTTCCTAGGCCAGCTCTCTCTTGTTGACCTTTTCCAGGAGCAGCTAGAAGCCCTAAACAGCTCACATCCCTCTGGTCTCAGATGGTTTGAGAATAATTCAGCAGAAGTCTCCTACCTGGCTTTCTTCCAAGGTCAGGCATGGACAGCTCTGGAACTAATTTTCTATGTTCTTGGAGGCTGTTCCACATAGTTTCAGGTTCTGGCTCTGCTGTTTACTGCCTGTGTGACCTTGGGCAAATTATGTAGCCTGTCTGCACCTGCGTTTTAAATCTGAGCTATGGGGAGAACAATTACTATCTCCTAGATTTATTGTGAGAATTGGATGCAATAATGTATGCAAAGTACTGAGTCAGTACTCAGTCCATGGGAACCGACATTGCCATTGTAATAAAGCAGAGACTAAGCACGTACAACAAAGACCAAACATGGGTTCCTTCCTCCTCTCAAGTCCTGTATTCCTGCAGCTGAGAGAAGAAAGTTCACCGCTTGCCCACTTGCATGTTCTAGGTCATTGATTATCAGTCCACACCTATTATTGAGCTCCTTGTGGGAACAAAACCCAGAGTCAGGTACTCACAGAGTTCACAGTCCCAAGGGGCCTCTGTGGAGGCTTATGTGTGCAAGGAAGAGAATAGTAGTACCAGGCAGCACGAGCTGAGGGCCAAACAAGCAGGCAGATGATGAGGGCCTTGGGACTCAGAGAATGGCAGGGGCTGGAGACTTGGAGCTGGGGTGTAGGTTCAAGAAGGCTTTCTGGAAGAGGTGAGTTTTGAGCTGGGCCTTACAGCATGGCAGCATCCAGACAGAGGAGAAACTGGAAGAATAGAGAAGTTCCAAACTTATGTGGCCCATCTCTTGTGAGGGACGAATCCTGTGACTTCCTGACCCCCAGCATCCCCAACCATCTGTCCTTCCATTCCTCCCCTCTCAGGTGGTATGGTCCGGCCATGTTTGGCACACAACCAACACCCCCATTCCCATACCGTTGGCAGACATCACTAATCAACTACAGAACACCCCCTACAACAAAATTTAGGCTTCTCAAAGCTGGGAGCTATTATCAATCTATTGAGATTAGCACTGGAGATGAAACCATTTTGCTGATTCAGGTTGAGCTGAAATAAAGCACCCAGATGGAGTCTGGGCTTCTCCATCTGAAAACTGTGTGCCGTTCAGTAAAAGTCTTAACCTCTCTGGAACTCAGCCTCCTGTCCGGGGCAGGGGAATATTAACTCCTACCCAGGGGAATGCTGAAAGACTCAGATGAGATCATGGGTGCAAGGTCCTAATAAAGTACAAAATCCAGAAAAGATGATGCCGATGGTCATGTTGCAGCCAGACGTCAGAAACCACGAGCAAATGCATCCCGTGGGGCCCCATTCGCAGCCTTTTGGAGTAAGAACAGTCAGTTGAAGAGTGAGAGGGAGACACAGAGCCTCAGAGCTGTCAGCCCGTGGAAACAGGGCTCAGGATCTGGGCCTCAGAGATGGTGGGAGGGCGCCCCAAGTATGTGCTCGGGGAAGAAGCCCAGGACTTGAGCTCTTTCTGACAGGCAGGAAGAGCTGTCAGAAAGGTAGTCAACTGCGGGTTAAGAGACAGATGGTTTTGGTTGACGACAGATGGGTAATGAAGAACCCAATTAGTTTACTGAAGCAGATCTCTGTTTACGAGTATCTGGGACATGCAAGTGATGGCGTGGTGTCTCTGCTCATTGTCCTGTCCTGCGGCCCGTCCCCACCACTGTGAAACTCTTGGTTTTGACCTTGGGATTCAGCATTCGGATCTCATCTCAGGAGCGGGACTCTTGGTTTGAAGTGTGGGGAACCCTCCTCACTGCTTACCCAGAGGACCCCCCAAGCCTGCACTGGTGTGTGACACCAGCAGAAACTGAGCACAGAGAGGTCAGAGTGTGGTCCACGATCACACAGCATTCTAGTGGCAGAGGCAGCCCTGGAAAGGGTCTCTTCCCTGCCAGGCACCACGCGGCCCTCAGGTTCAAGCTCAGCCCAATGTCTGGACTATGGCCAACGGCCAATAAATCCACAGGAGGCTTTGCTCTTCTCCCTCTAGTCCCCTGCCCGTAGTAGCTGTGAGGGCAGAACCACTTGAACATTTGTTCCTGTAAACCTCATTACAAAGGCCATTTCTTTCTTTTTCTTTTTCCTAAAGGCTGCTGCTTTGTTAAGGTCGTTTCCGAAATGGGGAGGGGATGCCCTGTTTGTCTTTCCTGTACAACCACCCCATCAGGAAATGAGGAGTCCTGCTTTCCTTGAGTGATCATTCCTGACATTAGCTCGCCACTGATAGGCAGGTCTGTGTGGATATATGAACTCAGGCCTTTCCTAGACTTTGTAAGGCTCTGGGACAACATCTGGAAACAGATGTATACTCAGAAGATGGAGCAGGAGCAGAAGGCATGGACCAAAAGCAAGCCCCAGCCCCCAGGGGTGGGGGCAGACGTGCTGGGGGCTCTGGCAGGGCACAGTGTGGTGGGCCGGTGTGGGAACTTTGCAAATACGAAGGAATGGCTACTGCTCTGGGCTGGCCCATCAGAGCAGAGCCTCATTGGTTTCCAAGGATACTGGGCCTGCCCAGGGCTTAGCGCTAGTGCAACAGAGGTGCCAGACACTGTCCCCAGAGCTTTCCTCTTTGCTCCCACCGTGTGGCCAATGGCTAGGAGGCTAGCTCCTTGAACATGTCAGCTTTCTTGTTTCCCAGAGACAGTAAGTTCCTGCAGGGCCGGAGATTTCATCAAACTAAAATTTGCTGTGATTCCAAATGTGAAGCTCAGGGCTGGGCACATTATCGTTCCTAGGAAAAGAGTGATAGTGGTGATGGTGGTGAGGATGATGATGGTGGTGACGGTGATGGTAGTGATGATGATTGTGATGATAGTGGTGGTGGTGGTGGTGGTGGTGATGGTGGTGGTGGTGGTGATGATGGTGGTGGTGGTGATGGTGGTGATGGTGGTGGTGGTGGTGGTGATGGTGGTGGTGGTGATGGTGATGGTGGTGATGGTGGTGATGGTGGTGGTGGTGGTGGTGATGGTGATGGTGGTGGTGGTGGTGGTGATGGTGGTGGTGGTGGTAGTGGTGGTGGTGGTAGTGGTGATGATGGTGGTGGTGGTGGTAGTGGTGGTAGTGGTGGTGATGGTGGTGATGGTGGTGGTGGTGATGGTGGTGATGGTGATGGTGGTGGTGGTGGTGGTGATGGTGGTGGTGGTGGTGGTGGTGGTGGTGATGGTGGTGGTGATGGTGGTGGTGGTGGTGGTGGTGGTGATGGTGGTGGTGGTGATGGTGGTGGTGGTGCTGGTGGTGATGGTGGTGGTGGTGGTGGTGGTGCTGGTGGTGATGGTGGTGGTGGTGGTGGTGGTGGTGGTGATGGTGGTGGTGGTGGTGGTGGTGATGGTGGTGGTGGTGGTGGTGGTGGTGATGGTGGTGGTGGTGGTGCTGGTGGTGATGGTGGTGGTGATGGTGATGGTGGTGATGGTGGTGGTGATGGTGGTGGTGATGGTGATGGTGGTGGTGGTGGTGGTGGTGGTGGTGGTGGTGGTGGTGGTGGTGGTGCTGGTGGTGATGGTGGTGATGGTGGTGGTGGTGGTGGTGGTGATGGTGGTGGTGGTGGTGGTGGTGATGGTGGTGGTGGTGATGGTGGTGGTGGTGGTGATGGTGGTGGTGGTGGTGGTGGTGATGGTGGTGGTGGTGGTGGTGGTGATGATGGTGGTGGTGGTGATGGTGGTGGTGGTGGTGGTGATGGTGGTGGTGGTGGTGGTGGTGGTGATGGTGGTGGTAGTGGTTATGGTGGTGGTGGTGGTGGTGGTGGTGGTTATGGTGGTGGTTATGGTGGTGATGGTGGTGATGGTGGTGATGGTGGTGATGGTGATGGTGGTGATGGTGGTGGTGGTGGTGATGGTGGTGATCATGGTGGTGGTGGATGGGATGGATGTGGACACAAACTAAAGTAACTACCTATTCACCAAGTTTCCCCAGTGGCCATGTTTTTGCTAGATGCATGAACAAGCTGGGCCAATCACAGAACCTCACATTTGTAGCCACTGTGATTGGTCCAAAAGGGTGACCAAACTAAATCAATCAGGGACTTTCATTAGGACTCCCACCCAGAACTTGGGAAATGGAAATTCTTTTGCTTTTGGGTTACTACGCAGCCACATATAAATCTGCGAAGCTCACATGGATAGGCATTTGTCTATTACAGAGAATAAAATGAACAGTGGAGAGAAGCAGAGAAGAGAGAGAAAAAGAAAGCCTCCTCTTGGTGTTTGGGTGTTTGTGTCCCCTGGGCATCGTCATCCCTAGCATGGTCTTACCCTTTCGAGTTTGGATATGTGAACCATAACCCCTCCTCCCCTCTTTTTTTCCTTAAGTTAGTTGACTTGGTTTGTGTCACTTACTTCCAAAGAGTTCGGACTGACCCTGAGCAGTAAGTGATCAGGGAAGTGTGAAGCTGGTCATTTGAGAGAGACCCTAACAGCAACCATGGCAGAGGCGAAGATGAAAATGGCAAAGACAACGTCGGTGGTGGAGGAGGTTGTGGGATGGGACGGTGCTGCTGCTAGTAGAGGTGCTGGTGATCACGGCTTAGATTAGATGGTGACACTGACTGGAATGACATTGGTGATGATGCCACATTGGTGGCATGATTGGTTGTGATGATCATCAGATGCTCACAGACTAGAAACATGCTCCCCCCAAACCCAGGAAAGGACCATTTTAAAAGGGCCAGGTATGGGGAGTGCAGACAAAGAGAATAAATTATTCCAAAATGTTGGGTGCTGTGTTTTCCTTAACTGGATAACTCCTAGCTGAACCTGCACCTGGAGGGGGCAGGAGGATCACAGTACCCCACAGAACTTCAGAATTGTTTTGGAACCTTCTGGAACAGAGAGACCCAGGGGTTCCTAGCCCCATTAAATCATTTTGAATATTCCAAGTGCCTTCAGCCAAGAGGAGTAGCCAGGTTCAAACATCAGGCAAGATGAACTTGGGGTAGGGGCTGCGTTTATGGTCAGTGGGAAAGCAGACATGGAAAAGCACTGTGTGTTGTGTCTCACCCTTTACCTCAATGTGCATATCTGTGTATACTTTTTCACCATGGTCTACTTGATGAAAATGAGTCACTTCTGGAGAATAATAACAGCTAATTTTTGTTAAGCATTACCACGTGCCAGGCACTGTTCTAAGTGCTATATACACACCATCTTGCATGACAAAGCCTCACAACGGTAGGCATTTCTAGCCTCCCACTTAGCAGATGAGGAAACCCAGGTTCAGAGAGGTAACCTACTCGAGGTCACACTGATAGGAGGGAGGGTGGAAAATGATGTGGTCTGGGCTCTGGGTTCCCCCTGTAACTCATCACAGTTGGGGGGTCTGCTTGCCCATTCCCACAGCAAGACTTCTGATCTGGCTCCTTCCCCAGGTGCCTCCTCTTCCGTCCCCTTCGGCCCCAGACAGCATTTTCCTGAGGGAGGCCTGAGGCCAAGAGGGAGGCAGTGAATTTCCATGGGTCCCATGGAAGAAGCTGCCTGCTTTAGGGAGCCCACTGGTCCTGGTCCCACGCGGGGCGCAGCCCTAGCCAGGAAGGCAGGGCTTGTTGGGAGGGCCCCAGCCTCTTCCTTGGGGTTCAGTCCCTCATCCGGACAGAAGGCATCCGCCCACAGCAGTGAGCACAGTGGCCCAGGGTTCTACCACCACAGAAGACTATAGTCACGGCTCTGGGATCAGCCAAACCTGTGTGCAATTCCTGCTTCACCACCTCTGGCTGGTAACCCCTTCTCCGAGCCTAGGTTTCCCCTCTCCCGTAAGGAACAGATGATAACAGCTGTTTCCCAGGGTTCCCAGGTAGCCCAGTGCCTGGCACGGAGTGAGCACAACATACACGTCAGCCCCAGTGACGGTATCGGTATTTCACGATAACTTCAGTTCTCCTCTTTGTCATTCTCCGTCGCATCCACGAGCAAGATTTCTGCTCTGCTAGGAGGACGGAGGCCTAGGAGGGAAGGACCAAATGGGAAAGAAACCCAGAACCGACATTAGCAGCAGGAGGGTCAGTGTTGGCCCCTGAGCCATCTCCCTCCTCCAGAAGTTATGTATCCATCCCTGTGGCTGGATTTTTAAAAATAAACACATGCCATTTCCACAATGGAAAGTTTTCTTTAAAAAAAAGAAAGAAAGTAAAACATTCTCCTGTCGTCTCCCTCGGCCAAAGAGAATTACCGAAGATAAATTAAGCCTTTTACGCAGACGCACAGGTCCCAGCTCTGGGCTCCACCCTGTCCTGCAGCCCCAGGAGCCCCTCCCCAGTGCCCCTGGGAGGCCCAGGGGGATCTGCGGTGGGAATATTGCCTTTCCTTGTTGGGGGAGGGGCGCTGCCCCACCTCCTCCCGCTTTTAGTTTTTCTTCTCAGTGGTGCCCCCTGCAGGCAGCCAGGGCCACTGCGCTTGCTAACCTTATCTGCTAATCCAGGTTCCCAGCAGGTCGTGCACAGACCCCACCCCGCCCGCCACGGGGGGGCCCCAGCAGGTGAAAATGCAAAGCAGGACTGGAGGGAAGAGTTCAGTTTCCTGCCCTAGGAACTTTCTTCCATACTACCACCCTCTGCCAGATCAAAGAATGTGCTTGGAATCTCTGACACCAACTTGCCGGTCTGGGATGTGCCGAGGCAAGCTCTGAATCTGGAGTCAGAAGACACAGGCTGTGTCCCTTGTCTCATCAGCAAAACAGATTAGCGAGGCCTACCCCACGGGGTTGCTGCGAGCAGCGAGAGGCTGGGACATTGGAAGGACTCAATACTATCTTCAAACTCAAATCACACAAAACCATCATTGTTTTTCATGGAAGGAGGTGGGGTCTTTTAATTGGTTGATTAATTTATTATACTTGAGTATTGGGAATTTTCCAGGTTTTTTTTTTTACAATGAATATATATTATTTCTCTAATAAAAATATTCTTTTTAATTCTAAACAGAACATAAACCCAAGATGTCTGTGCATCTTGGGAAGGAACTACATTTCCTTCCTTAGAGCTACTCCCATCAGTCCAGGAAAAGAAGTAACTGGAATCAGGCCTCTAGGACCATTAATACCACGGCACACAGACACCGGCCGCCTCATCTGTGTCCTGGTGAGAGCTCTCAAGGAGACAGACTCCGAGACAGCTTAGCATGCGGGAGGCAGACTGGGGCACGTGAGCAGGGCTGGGCAGGTCCGAGGTTTTGTCGCAGTGCAGCAGCGAGACAGGTCTCAGCCAACCCAGAGGGGAGCTTGGGGCTGGGATGCCCTTCCGAGCTGGCCTGGCTTGAGAGAAGAGGCTGCTCTCCATACCTGCAGCCCAGCTCCAGCCCTAGGACAGGCTCCCCACAGGGAGGGTAGTGGTGTTGGCTGAAGCCAATTCCTTCCTCTGAGTGTGGGCCATCAGCAGCTGTCACGCTGCCCCACAGGGAGCCTGGGTGGAGCGTCGTGTGTCCCAGCACCCACTGCACGGAGACTCACACTGGCCCTGTGGGAGGCAGCGAGGGCAGAAGCAGACCTGTGATGCAAAGCCCCCAGTCCCTGTCTGTCTGGTCTCCCAGGCCCAGCTGCACGTGTCTGACTCCCTGCAGTCCCACAGGTGGCCACCGAGACAGGGAAGTTCAGAAGGTGTGCATTGCGCTGGTTGCATCTAAGATCCCCCCTTCCCCACTTTCCCCATCAGGGTCCAGACACTCCCTCCACGGGGCACCTGGGGATGCAGGACACAGCTGCCCAGCGGGGGAATCCTAGCCCTCTTGCCAGGCCACAGGACCTTAAAAGAGCTCTGCGTGTCGAGCCTCCTCCCCAAATCAGAAGCACCGGATCTCTCAGGCAAAGTCTGCCTTTTCTGCATGGGCAGCTCTTACAGTTTTCATCTGCCACGACAGCTGGGGCAGACAGTCCTGCGTGTGGCCACTTCTGCAGGTTGCCTAGACTAGGAAGCAGTTCACAAGTGTTTCGAGTGACTCAGTTAGAATGCTTTGGGTTGCAAGTAATGGAAAGCCTGACTCAAAAACTGGTGGCTGAATTTGACCCTGGGAGGGTATAGCCTGGAGCTCCCGACAGTCATCTTGCCCCAGCTTGCAGCCTGAAAACCAAGACAGCAGAAGAGAGCAGGGCTGAGAAATGGGCCAAGACTGCTCCCTGTGACAATGTGGAACCCTGGAACAAGCTGTGCCTGAAGCCAGCACTATCTTGGACTTTGCAGGAATACATTTCAATGAATTCTCCTTTTGCTCAAGCCTGATGAATTGGGTTTGGGTCCCTGGCAGCCCATAGAGTCCTAACTAGTAGAGTGAGTATTTGACTAACCTCCATCCCCACCTGGCCTGGGCTAAAAGCTCCTGATTTTTCTTGTGCTGAGCCCAGACTTACAACGTGGGAGCTGTTTCTCTTCTAAACGCTTCTGCTTGGGGGTGTTAAAACATGGGGCCTGGCGCTCCCTCTCCCTCGTCCACCGCTGCCGCCTCCTTCTTCTGCCGCTCCTGGTACCTCTTTTGTGAAGCGGCAGCTGAGGAGACTCCGGCGCTCGCCATGGCCGACGAAAAGCCTAAGGAAGGAGTCAAGACTGAGAACAACGATCACATTAATTTGAAGGTGGCGGGACAGGATGGCTCTGTGGTGCAGTTTAAGATTAAGAGGCATACACCACTTAGTAAACTAATGAAAGCTTATTGTGAACGACAGGGTTTGTCAATGAGGCAGATCAGATTCCGATTTGATGGGCAGCCAATCAATGAAACAGACACACCTGCACAGTTGGAAATGGAGGACGAAGATACAATTGATGTGTTCCAACAGCAGACAGGAGGTGTCTACTAAAAAGGGAACCTGCTACTATACTCCAGAACTCTGTTGTTACAGACCAAGATTACATTCTCAATTAGAAAACTGCAATTTGGTTCCACCACATCCTGACTACTACAGTATAGTTTTCTCTATTCTTTCATTTTCCCCTTCCCCATTCCTTTATTATACATAAAGTAACTGGTGTATGTGCACAAGCATATTGCATTTTTTTTTCAACTAAATGGCCAATGGTATGTTTTGATTGACATCAAGTGGAGATGGGATGGGGAAAAATACTGGTTCTGTGAAAATACCCCCTTTCTCCATTAGTGGCATGCTCATTCAGCTCTTATCTTTATATTCCAGTAAGTTATTTTGCTCTCATTGTTTTAACAAAAAACAACAACATAAAAATCCTTGCATACCTTGTTCAATTGGAGAATTTTAATGTTTTTCATTTATCATTGTAAAACCAAGGACAATTTTATAACTTTTTTGTACGTAGCTGTTACATGTAGGGCAATCTGTCTTTAAGTAGGGATAAATTACTCTAAAAAGAAAATGAATCCTAGATAGTTTTCCCTTCAAGTCAAGCGTCTTGTTGTTTAAATAAACTTCTTGTTTAAAATGAAAAAAAAAAAAAAAAAAAAAAAAAACATGGGGCCTGCTAAGAAGAAATACCCTTTGTCTATAATGCGTAAAAGTCATACTGTCAGGCAATCTCTTCTAGCTAAGGGGAAACTCCCATGAAATGCTGGAGAAAGGGGTGCTCCAAAGAGAAGCAGAAGAGAAAGGCCGGCAAGGCCCCTGCTTGCAAAGGCATCTCGGGGGAGCTATGTGTGGGTCACTCCCGGGGGAAATTAAGCCTGGCTTCGGGAAAGTTTCCCAGGAGAATGCGAACGGCTCTGCTGCACATTCCTACTCAGGCCTTTCCTCAAATGGCTAAATAATCTGAAGGGCTTCGCTATGTATTTTTCATTCCACATATTGTTTGCTCTGCCCGCCTGTCCCAGCTGGCCAAGTTAACCCGATAGAGACATTCTTCGCACTGAATTCAAGTAAATCCCATCACCGGAGGGATAACGCGTCAACTATCTCACCGTGTAGCTTTGATTGTGCCGAATTCAGCAGATGTTCGAGCATCTTCTCCAGCCAGGCCCAGGTTTGGCTGGGTCCCCCATGAGCGCTGATCTGAGTTAGATGCAGCCCCTGCTGTTCGAAGAGCTCAGAGCTGGGGAGGTAGGATGCAAACTGTTTTGCAAGTGAGAGGAGGAAGGGCAGGTGAGGGCTGGGCTGGAGCCCTGTGATTGGAGAATGTTGGGGAGAGAAGTGTCAGGGGAGGCAGGGCTGGCAGGGTTCCTAGGGGGCACATCCTGGGCTCACTCTTCCGTGGTGAGAGCACTTCACTGTGGGGAGAGGGTAGAAGGGACAGTAGGACCCAAGACATGGAATGACCCAAGGCCATGTGTCCATCCTTCCCTCTGTCTTCCTTGGGCTGTGTTTCCATTGCTGGGTTTCTGCCTCTAAAACTCAAAGGGGGTTGCAAAAACATCACACTCAAGGGGTGAACTGTCGAAACTGAGCCTTCATGGTCGCATCATGGCCTTTATCCTTAATTAAGCTCTTGCTCTTTGGCCCGGACTCTCCTTTCTTTGAGCCAACCTGACAAACTCAAAGCAAAGCCAAGAAGTTTATGTCTCACAGCACCAGGGTGGTTTCTGAACCAGCCTACTACAGGAGAACCTGCTGGCAAATTTTGCAGCTACAAACCGTCTGGCACGTTGGATTACGTTAGATTGCAAGCTGTGATTGTTACCATTTCCATACGGTATTGGGTTCGTTTTTGAGCACAAAGGATTTGAGAAGAGAGGAGGAATGACCTTTTTGAGCACAAAGGATTTGAGAAGAAAGGAGGAATGACCGTGTTTCCAAAAGAGGTGATGATGTTGTGGAGAAGGGAATTTGTGCTAAATGAAGATATGGCCAAGAAAGGAGAGAAGTGGATAAAGAGGTGACACAGATATAAGGGTTCCATATGGGAACCTAGAAGCTGAATATTGTATTTAAGCTTGGCAGCACTGCTGTGTGACTTGGGGCCACCACTCAACCTCTCTGTGCTTTATTCAGAAGGGATAAAAAGCACTGGAACCTCTGATGATGGGTGATGATGTATTAGTGATCAAATAGTGCGTAACAAATCTCCCAAAACTTAGTGATTTAAAACAACAATAATCATTCATTATTTCTCCCAGTTTCCGTGCATCAGGAATTTGGGAGTGACTTGGCTGGAGTTTTAGCTTGGGTCTCTTGTGAGGTTGCAGTCAGATACCAGTTGGGACTATACCCGTCTGAAGCTTGACTGGGGTTGGAGGATCCACTTCTGTGGTGGCTCAATGGTTCCCATGGCAGGACTCGGTTCCTCTCCATGTGGGCGCCTCCACAAGGCTGCTTGAGCATCCTCATGTCATGGCTGCCGTCTACCCCCAGTGCAAGGGATCCAAGAGACCAAGGGGGAGGTTGCAATGTCTTTTATGATCTACCCTCGGGAGCCACCCACTCTCACTTCTGCTGTGCTTCCATGGGTCACACAGGTCGGTCCTGACTCAGTGTGGAAGGGGGCTACCAAAGGCGTAAATATCAGGAGGTGAGGGCCATGGGAGGCTAACTACCACAGTGCTCCCTCTGGCCCCCCGTGATGCACGACCTTCCCACATGCAAAAATACACTCAGCCCTTCCCGAGCGCCCCCCAAATTCTCATCCTATTCCAGCATCAGCCCAAAGTCCAAAATCTGCTCATCTGCAGCAGGTCCAGATGTGCATAAGGATGCTTGGCTGGAGTTTTGTGAGAATATTCAGCCAATGGTGAAAGGAGCTTGAGGAGCCAGGAAGGATTCAGAGTCAGGTGGGTTGGGGAGCAGAGGACGGGGAGGGACGACACTCACGCAGAGCATGATCGGGCAGAGAGCTCACCCTCCACGGGTGAGTCTGAGAGGGGAGGCAGCCCGATGTGGCCAGGGACAGGGGAGCTTGAGGAACTGGCAGACAGGGTGCTTCAGGCATCCTAGAGCTTCCCAACTGAGTCATCGCTGAAACACAGAAAGATCCGCGTTGTGCCCGCAGCTGGATCTTCCAATGAATTCGTGTTTATTTCGAGTCCTCTTTAGGAGGAAGAGACACAAATAAAACAGTAGCCAAAAGTGGTTATCATGAATGTGTAGTAAAATCCACACTCCCCCTAAAACCCAAATGCCCTGAGACTCCTGTGGTGAGACACGTCCTTCGGAATGTTGATACCCACTGTGCTCACCGAGGGTCCCAGAATGATTCACCATCTGTTCGTGTCAAAAACAATTCTCTAAACATGAGTGTCAAAAACAATTTATGGAGTTTTGTTTATTAAGGCAGGAAGGTAGGCTCAGACATTTGGAAAAAAAGCATTCCAGAGTACAAGTGAGAGCAGAAAGGCCCAGAACATTCAGGTGAATTCAGGGTCCCTGATCCAGATATGAGTGGTTGGGAAGGAACCAAAGAAAAGTCATTCAGAGACTAGGCCAGTGGGCCGTTTCCTGCAGATGGAGATGAGGCAGAAAGTGCAAAGGGCTTGGTAAGCATTGGTGCTCCCGTTTACTTGCTGTGTGACCTTGACACATCTCTGGGACTCAGTTTCCTCATAAGACAGCACCTGCCCTGCCTGCCTCACGAGGCTGCCCGTCAACCTCATATGTCTGTGGCCATAGCTGCCATGTATGGTGAAGCAGGTTGTTCACTGCAGGAATGTTTCTGGCCCAAGGGATGAGTAGGGGCTGAAAGCCAACTCATGCTCCACTACACAAGTTGTGAGATCATGGGGCTGGCGAGGGGTGGAGCTCTTTCCTAATTTGCCGAAAGGGGCCACATGAGCCAGTGGCTCTGTCTGTAAAGGCCACACCAACGCGAGTTGTGTGAGGTATGAATGGGAAGGGCCACTGGCATCGCCCTGCCTGGACTTGCCCCTGCTCAGAGGTCGTAAGTTGTCTCTCTGTAGGGCAAGCGGAAAGGGAAGGGAGGAGGAGAGCCGGATCTGGGACTGAAATCGTTGTTCCCTTCTCCCCTATACGTGGAGGACAGGAACCAGGGCAGACAGTTCAAATCTGCATCCATGAGGGCTTCCGTGGCTGCCTTGCTGATGCAGGCTCTTGGACGTTCCTTGCCCCACAAGAGGATGAAGGCAGGGTGAGGCCGGGCAGGATCAGTCACTCGGGAAGGCCCTGAGAAGGAGGAGACGGGAGGCCTTCTAGCCCCATGGAAGGAAAATCGGGCCCTCAAGGGGAGCAACCCCCTTGAGAACATCCCGGGCTTCCCATGGCCTCAGCAGCTCCTGGGGAGGGCCCTGGCATGACCTGGGAGAAGTGACCTCAGGCAGGGGCAGCAGCGGCAGGAGAAGCAGAAGCCAGAGCATAAGGAGGCTTGGCCCCCACCTCCCTTCCCCCCGCCCCGCACCCCTGGCCCCCAGCTGTGTCTCCTCCCCGAGCAGGCAGCCCCTCCCGGGCCCTTACCCTCAGCTCCTGGAGACACAGTGGGCAGACCTTCCACCGGTGGAGGCCGGGGCCTCGCCAGCCTCTGTCCCCAGCCAACTCTGCCAAGGCCGGCCCCTGAGTTCTGCTTCTCGCCTCATTCCTTGGCTGTGACTCCCACGTCTAATGACTTTGTGAGGCCCCCACCTGCTCCTAGCTACCGCCGGCAGTGGAAACGCAGCCCCTCCAGGGCCCTGGCAGGGGAGCGGCTCACCGTGCAGGGATGTGGGGGGAGTGGAATGGCGGGAGCAACACCGCAGGGAGTAGGAATTCCAGATCACCAACTCAGGCATGAAAGGAACAGAAGTGTCTCTACTCTTTGCCACTCAATTTATATTTCAAGGCCTTATTCTGCCACCATGGTAGAAGTGGAATCACAGTCAGGATGGAGTTCCTCTCCTTTTCCATGGTGGCATCTAATTTCCTGGAGGCTTAAGTTGTGTCCAGGCACCTGGTCTTCAATGCCATGGGTGATGTCCACCACTGTGCCTGTCCTTATTCATTGGTCCCTGCAGGTTGCCATGGAGACAGCCCTGGTCCCTTTGCAGGGCCTTTGCTGATCTATTCCCCTTATCTAGTTCCAAGCTGCCCTATGAGTGGTGTAGTTTCTCTGCTCTTTAGGTCCATGCTGGCATTGGGGGAAATCTCTGCAAGGCTGGAACATTCCATGAAGCCATTTCCCTTTCCTGAAGTCCTGCCACTTCCCAGGGCTCTCTGGAGAATGGCATCCAGGTCTCCTTTGCTCTCAGGTCCTCCAAAGCTCTCTGGGCCCCTCTCTCTGAAAGTGCCATTATCTCTGCTCTTGTGGCTTCTGACCCTTCCCCAATGCCCCACCTCTACCGCCAAGATGGGGGCTCCTTCACAAATCTGAGAGGTGGAAGCATGCCTCGCTCATGTTTTCTTCTAGATTTTGCTGGTATGAGTCCTTTCTGCTGCCTTACTGGCCCAGGACTTTTCAACATAAAGCCAGGAGGCTCCTTGCTCTGCTTTCTTCGGTCACAGGCCTTCCCTGGGACAATGAACACAGGACGGACTTTGGGTGAGGTGAGAAGAAAAAGGGCAAAGTGTGAGTAGAGGAAATACCAGAGGGGAAACAACATTGGTTAATATTCCAAAGCACTAACCTGAAGTGTTGTCAATGTTCCCCTGGCACTTAGACGGGACCTGTAAAGATAATGCTACCAGTCATGGCAAATCCACAAGAACACTCTGGAAGGTCTTTCTGCCCAAATGCAGTCTGCGATCACCTGCTGGACTCACACTTAGGAGGCAGTCTGGGCACAGACATGTAGGTGAGCACACGGTCTGGGAGGAACCCCTCACTTGGGCAGGCTGTCACCAGCCAAGATGCCCAGGGGACCTCACATGGGACAGAGGACGATGAGAAGAGCTGCCAGGCCACCAGCCTGATCCAATCACCCTGGGAGAGGAGGAGAGGAGCAGGTTTCCGCCAATTTCCCCCACACAGTGGGTGGTTGTGAACTGCTGGGCTCCTTCTAAGCACTTGGAGAGCCCAGAAGAAGGCAGGTGAGTTAGGTCACGGCTGAACCCTAAGGACCATCATTGCCTTGGAGGAAATCCTGGGGAGAAGACGGCTCTGGTGAGGGGTCAGAAACCCCTGTGATAGGGGGGAGGGTGGTTTGGAAGAAATGGAACATTTATTCTAGAGAAGAGACTAACATCTCCGAAAGGCTGCCAGGTAGAAGGACTTGTTCTGAGACTCCCCACTGGACGTGAGGGACACGACACGGGGAGTCAGACTTCAGCCCTACTGCAGGAAAGACTTAAGGATTTGAAAATGTTTGAAAATGGAAAGACTTCCTTAAAGGCAGGGAGCTCCCTGTCAGTGGGATGATAAAGCAGAGGGTGATAAACCCTTGATGGTGAGATAGACCCTTGGAAGGGACGTCCACATGGGAGCTTGTAGGTCCCTGCCCGGCTGAGATGTCATGATTCTTCTCACCCACTGAGTTCTGGTATCTTTCACCTCATTCATTTCAATTCCACTAGCCCATACCTTGTGGTAACGCAGGTGCTGTCCGAAGACATCACTCATTTTTCACTATGAAAAATGAGTTTGCTGAGAAATGGAAAGTTTACATGAGACCACAAGGGAAGGGCTTGCCCTGCACATGAAAACAGACTGTTTCCGAACCTCCTTTCAAATGTAAGCAATCGCCACGGTGATTGACATCACTGTTCACTCTCAGCTTGCCACAACCTTGCCTCCTGCTTTTTCCAAGAAAATTGAGGCCATCAGGTATGAGTTCCCAGTTCCCAAGCGTCCTCACCCTTGGCCTTGCCCCAGCCAGACTCATCCCGCCTCCCTCACCACAGTCTCAGAGGGTGAGGTGTCTCCTGGTCAAAGCCAGCCAGCCCACCTGTGTCCTTAACCTCCGATTCTCCTGCCTCTTCCAAGACTCTACCTCATCAGCCCTCCTTCCCGCTCCTGCATCTTCACCCTCCCAGTCCACTGGCTGCTTCTCCTCTGCCTAAAAATATACTCAGGCTCTCACATCCAAAACACTCAGTATTCCCCCATCCTCCTAGAGCTTCTGTTCAAATATCCTTTCTCCCTTTCTCATCCCACCCTATTAAAAAGGGACAGTTGACCTGTGAACAATGTGGGGGTTAGGGGTGCTGACCCCACACACAGTAAAAAGTCTGTGCATAACTTTTGACTCCTCCCAAATGTAAGTACTAGTTGCCTAGTTGACCTAGTACGAGTTGACTGGAACCCTTACCAATGACATAACCAGTCAATTAACACATATCTTGTATGTTATAGGTATTACATACTGTATTCTTACAATAAAGTAAGTTGAGGTGGGGCTAATAACATGGGTTGACTATTCAATAGTTATCCTAATGTCCCCTCCTCATTTATCCCTTACTGGAAAAATACTTGTCTCATAATCAAGGCTGAAAATACCAGATACCTACTCTACCAGCCTCCCTTGCAGCTAGAGTATGGGCCACCTTTGCAGCTAATCTTGGCCAAGGGGACCTGAGGGGTAGCCTGCTGGGTATACTGAGAAAGGTTCCTCTCTCTGGAAACAATAGGGAAATTGGTGAGCAATTCTCCTTTTGCCTTCCAGCTTTTAAATGTCATTATACAAAGCATGATTCGTGAACAGCACAGGAACAGCATCTGATGCTCCGGGAAGTACATTGTTTCCCCAGTATCTTCCTTGGCTGTACCCAAAGTGAGCAAGTGCACACTGGAGAATATGTCTTTCTCGGGAGCTGACCTGTTTTCTCGGCCTGTTTCCTGCCTGTAGAATTTTGCAAGCCCAAGAGTTAAATCTTAAACAAAAGCCTTTTAAGTCCAGGCTTGTGACATTTTTTGGCAATATAACTCACCTTAAAAAGTAGCAGTCTTCTTATCTGTTTGATTTTGGACAACTCCATGTACCAATAGCCTCATTCATAGTTTTTTATTTTAGACATACATTTTAAATCTTTTGAACTTATCTCTTGTCCACATTGACCCGCTGCCAACTTCCTTTATGCCACTAAGTTTTGGGGTAATTTATTGCAAGTAAGTTGAGCCTATCAGGCTTAGGTGTGAGAGCACTCACTCCAGGCCCCTTTTCTGAGTCAGCATGTCTAATTGAAAAGATTCTTCTCTTAGTCCATTCAAAGTTTCCAGCAATGGACATGACATTCATACTCTTGATTTGAACCTTGCCGCAAAGCTAAAATTTTGCTCTGGCTTCATTTAAAGTTTTTTGCTTCATCACTGGATTTAGCAATTTGATTGTGATGTGCCTTGGTGTGGTTTTCTTTGTGTTTATCCTGATTGAAATTCATTGGGTTTCCTGGATCTATGGGTTTATATTTTTCATCAAATTTGGAAAATGTTTGGCCATGATTTTTTGAATATTTTCTATCTATCACATTCTTTTTCTAGGACTCTACTTACATGTATACAAGAGCATTTGTTCAACAAGTCACTGAAGTTCTGTTAATGGTTTTCTCAGATTTGTTTTTTTTCTTTTTCCTTTGTAGTAATGCATCAGTTTGTCTGTCTTCAAGTACACTGATTTTTTTCCTGCCATTTCTAATTTGCTATTTAGCCTATGCAATGAAATTTTTATATACTGTATTTTCAGTTCTAGAAAATTCCACTTATTTTTTTGTATATTTCATTACTTTCCTCATTATAGTCATGTTTTCCTTTAAATACTTGAATCTATTTATAATAGCTGTTTTAAAGTTCTTGTCTGCTAATTCCATCACATCTGTCTCTGGGTCTGTTTCTATTGCCTGCTTTTTCTCTTGGTTATGGCTATCATGTCTTTGATTCATATCTAGTAATTGTTGGTTGGAAGGTGAACATTTTGAATATTATTTTATTGAGTGCTGAATTTTGTTATCTTTCTTTAAAGAGTGTTGCATTTTATTCCAGCAATTTACTTGGGGATCAGTTTAATCCTTTCAAGGCTTGGCTTTGAACTTTGTTAGGATGGGGCTAAAATAGCCTTCACTCTAAGGCTTGTTAGTTTAGCTCTACTCCTAAGGTGTGGCTTTTTTGAGCTTTCCCCTAAATACTCTCAGCACTCAATGAGGTCTCTCTACTTTGCTTGGCCTAAACTTGAACATCTTTCAACTCTGAGCTCAGAACATTGTTCAGCTTACAACTTCCCAAATGAGTATTCTTTCTCCAATATTTGTTCTTTGTCCAACCTGACGGAGTCTCATCCTATATATGCACACTTAGTGTTTAGCCAAAGACTCAGAAGGACTCCTTGGCAGTTTCTGAAGACTTTTCTCTGCACAGCTTTCTTCTCTTTCATATCCTTATCTGCAAACCCCAGTTGCACCGTTCTCTGAATTGTGATGTCTGTCTCCTCAAAACAGTGAGACTTCTGTGTTCTGCTGGGGTTCCCCTTCCTGGAGCTGAATGCCTCGAGGCAGAAAGTCAGGTTGCTCACAGAGTTCATCTTACTTCTTTTCTTTTTCTTAAGGAACACAATCTCAATCTGCTGGTCATCCAATGTCTGAAAACAGATGCTTCCTATATTTTACCCCATTTCTTACTTGTTTATGGCGGGTGAGGGCTAGTCCAGTATTTGCTACTCCTTTATAGTCCACAGCAGAAGTGTAAGTTTTCATCATCTTTTGTTACTGAAAGCATTTCTCGATTTTACCTTTTACCATGTAGGGTTAATAAGCAGTTGCCTCTTCTAACCCCACAAGCACTAATTAGTGGATATTTAATTCCCTTTTATTTCTGCTTGTTAACCAGCCAATTCTTTTCTGAGCCTGCCCCTTGCTTGTATCCTGCCAAACACAGCCAAAGGAGGCATTACATCCATGAGCAAATGGATGTAAAAAAAAAAAGCTTGTTTTCTAAGCTCTTCCCCTGGGGCTACAAGTCCTTTAGCCTACTCTGCCTTCTGTTATTGCAGGGTATATACTTGTGGGTGAACTGAGGTGGCTGAGCTGAAATCCATAAGGATCTGGGTCCCCAAGAGCATACTGAGATGATGAAGAAGCCCACAACCTCCTTCTAAATGTGTTAAACGGAATAAATAAATGCCCTGACCATTCCAGCCACTTTTAAGTGTGTTCTGTTGCTTGCAGCCTAAATCGTCCTAGGTGGTCCCATCCCCTTCTGTGGTTTCTGCAGCTCAGGCCTCTCGGAGCTTGTCTCCAGCCTAGATCTTCCTGCAATAGGGGCAAGCCCAGGTATCTACCTGTCTGCTGGTTTTCTCCTCAGGAAGTCCTGCCCACAAGTTCCTCAAACTCAACATCCAAAATTGACCCTATTTATTCTCTCCTAAATTTCCTTCCCTCGGGATTTTTCATCTCAGTTGGGGATAGCATGTCCACTTTGTAACCCAAGCTAAGTCTGGCTGTGATTCTAGAATTCTCCCTCTCCCTCTTCTCCTTGTATCCATAAACTACCAGGTCCCGCTATTTTTGCCTCCTAAGTGTTTCTTGAATACATCCCCTTCCCTCTGTTCTCCCAACCCCCACCCTAGGACATGCTCCTGACATCTCTCTCTACTCGTCTACTCCCACCCGATCCAGTGCATCCCCACCCTGCTTCTGCAGCAGGGCTCGCTCTGATACTCAGGTTTATCTGTGTGGCTCTCCTGCTTAGAACTTTCGACGTCCCCCATTGTTTACTTGATCAAGTCCAAACCCTTCCTGCTCCAGCCTCAGATCTTGTCACTCCCCACTATCACGTCACATCCTAGCAACCCCGATTTGGGGGTGTTTTCTCTATCCAACCCTTTGGGCCTTTGTGTATGTTATACACAAGACACCTCCCTGCCAACTTTTCTCCCATCAAGCTTTTCACCCTGCAAGCATCTATTATTCCTCCAAGAGTATGCACTCCCCTTTTCCTCCTCCTGGAAACCTTCCCTGATGACCCCACATCCCAACCGTGCTCAGCGAAGCTCTTCTGCACAGCAGTAATAGTCCCCACACGCTGCTGTTGCTACACCTGCCTCTTTGCTTCCTCATCATGGCCGTGTGTCTGTCTCCCCTCCAGCCTGCCTCCCTGGGACACCGGCACAGACGTACCCTTGGACCCCCCAGCCTCCAGCCACGGTGGCTGTTCAGCAAATGTTTAGTGACTGAATGAATCCCCGAATAAATCTCTTACAGCAGATCCCTACAGGCCATCTATGCGGGATGCTTCGTGGTTGGTTCACTCGAGTAAGTGGATTAACTTAAAAATAATAAAACTCTGTTTCCTTAAAATCATTTTTCCACCAGCCCTTTCCTTTAATTAGCACAATCAAGGAAGGGAGTGTATTTGTGGTGAGGTTTCCATAGCACTTCTCTCGGAAGGGGTATTATATTTCCAGAAGCAGGGAGTCGCGGCTTTGGGAAGGAAACAACATAGAAAGAGCGTGCGATGGCTCTGAGAAGCTGCTGGAAAACACATCCAGACTGTGGCCAGCAGCATCAGAGAATAGGTGGCTGTGGATGTGGGCGGCGTGGCTGGTGGCTGGAGACAGCTCCTCCTCCCTCAGTTGCCATGCTTAGCAAAACGCCACCGCAGAGGGTCACTCTTTGTAACTACCCATTGCCCTTCCTGGGGAACTCTTGCAAGCCAAATTTCCTGCGGAAGGAAGTCCCTCTCTCCTTCCAGGGACTGCTTGCTTCTGCCTGGAAAGCATCCACCTCCTCCCCACCCTCCCCACCCTCTGTCTACTCCGATTTTTCCTATTCTTTAAAATGTAGATGAAATCTCTTCCCTCCCATGAAGCCTCCTCAAATATTTCTTTTAAGATTGTAAGTGCCTTGAGAGCAGAAATGACAGCTCATTTAACATCCTCGTGGGGCACCTGTTCAGCCTGGCACAGGATAGGTGCTGAATAAACGGAGTGTCAACTGGCCTCAGTAACTGACTCTACGCACAGTCACTTTTCTCCACCGTCACACGTTCTGGATGCTTCCATCAATGCTGGTTCTCCCGTACCTTGGTGATCACTTGTGCCTTGTGGGGGGTCTTCTGCTGCTCTTCTGAGACTGATGAGTCTTTTTCACACTTCCTGGGCGTAGGCTAGGTTTCTCAACCGGGTGGTGGGCTCGGAGCAGTCAAGGACTGTGCCTCAGCCTCCCTGGAGCCCCTGTGGGGGGGGGACTGAGGGGCCCCTAGGGACAGATGGTTCCCGGCTGGAATCACACGGTGAGGAGAAAACTTGTGGCATATGGCATGTGGAACACCATGTGTACTCTTATTCCAGCCCTGACAAATGGTGGGGCAGACCTGCCCGTGGGCACCGTGGGGTGGGTGATGGGGTTTTCACACGCGGTCAGGCAGGGGCTCAGCGGAGTCCAGCGGCCTGGGGGACTGGGGGGCTGTTTCTCTTTGGACTGATGATCACAAGGGGCTCAAGTGTAGCCGTGAGTCGACTGGTGTGGGTCTGGGCCGGAGTGATGGGAGTTTCTTGGTCATGGGTTGTCGTAGGCATCTCAGAGCCCACGTGGCTTCTGGACCCCAAACACCATCCCTAATTGAGGTCTCTTGCCAAGCCAGCTCACTTGACCCTTCTTGGATGACCTTCCCACACTTGAGTCCCTAAGTTTCCCCCAACCTCTGCCCTTAGATTCTGGGGGATTCCCTCCCCCAACCCCCTCTCTGCAGCTTCTTTCACCTGATGACCCATTTAACCTCCCAGCAGCTCAAAAACTCGTTTCCTTTGCTCCATAACGGGAAAGGCTCAGTACTCAAGTCTCGAATCCCCAAACGAAGCGAGGGGGCAGATTTGTATTCCAACCCTTCTACTGTGACAGAGGAGAAAAGGAGAGACTAGTTCCGCTTCCCTGGAAGAGGCAGAGTCATTTTTCCTCGGCAGATAGGAGGACAGGCCCCCGGGTCCCCACCCGTCTTGTGAGCCACACCGGGCCGTGGCCCCACCATGGCAGAGCCTGTGCCTCTGGGCAGAGGAGAATTCTGCACTGTCCCCTTAGTAGGCTTGCTGTGTTTCTGCCTTCCTCTTCTGCCTCTGTCCCTGCCACGAGAGGAACGTGTCCCAGCTACTCCCTTGTCCTGGGAGGATGAGAGACGTCGTCTCTGGGAGTGGACGTCCCCAGCTGCCTTGCAGACCTGCCAGGAGAAGCAGCCCAAGGCAGAGCCCCCAGCCAAGCCCAGCCCAGATTGGCCGAGCCACAGCTGACCTCCTTGGGAATAAACGAGTGTTGTGTTAAGCCACTGAGTTTGGGATCATTTGTTACGCAGCATCATTGCGGCAATAGCTTACTGATGTCCCTATCCTGCCACAGGCCAGGGTAAAGCACCTGGGAGGTGCCCAGCACAGGATGAGTGCTTAGTATGTGCTTGTCACTGAGGCCTTCCTGGCAGGCGTCATAGAAGCATACTAGACGATCAGACCTGGGAGAGCGCTGAAGCAGAGACGGGTGGGGAAGCAACCCCAGAGTGGAGCTGCGATGACTTGCCCCAGGCCACACGGGGGGGGGATGTTGAGGCAGAGCTTAGACTAGTTCCCAGGGCAGGTGGCCCCTCAGCACATTGCACTGACTTCCCTCTTCCCGCGGGCCAGGCTGATGATAACCACGTCTTCCTCTGCTTCCTCCTGGGCCACACGTGCGAGTTGCGTGTCATCGTGCTGGAATTTTGACAGATGTGAGTGGGGGCAAGGGAGAAGCAGCGGCAGGAAGGAGAGGCAGGAAGAAGGCTCGAGACTCCAGATGCAAGCAGGAGGGATGTTTTGTCTGTACCCACACCTCCCTTGGGTGCCAAATGCCCCGCAGTGGGACCCCCAGCCCAGAGCCCAGGCTGCGGGCCAGCTTCCGCAGCTCGCTCTCAGGTGCTGGAGTCCGCCTCACCTGTCTTTAGCTTCTGGCTCCCCGCCAAGCCCCCAGAAACCCAGCATGGGCCACTGTGGGGAGGGATGGGAGGGAGGCTGGCTGGGGTGGGGTCCAGGGAGGGGACCTGCTACGCTTGATATTAGTGTCTTGCTGATGTCACTTCCAGCTCCAGAGCCGGGTGAGACATTTCTGCACACGCCAGACTCCCTTGCCTCAGAGTGGAACCAGCTTCTGAGACCCGTGTGGGGGACATCGCATCAATCCCCCCTTGTGGCACCATCAGGAGAAGGAGGGAGGCCTGGGACACAGATTCAAGGGGCTTCTTTGAGGTTACCTTCCCCAAAAAGCTGGGCGAAATAGAGTGGAAAAAGCACCAATGAGGAAGTCAGCAGACCCCAGGACGTTGACCCCAACTTTGCATTTTATTAGCCACCCACATGACCTTTGGCAAGTTGCTTCCCATATCTGGGGATCAGTCTTCCATCTGTCAAATGGCCGTGTTGGAATAACTGTTGTAGAGGTGGCTCCAGGCCTAACATCCAGGGTGAGGGTTGGAGTAGTTCCTCCATTCCCATGGGAAAATAAAAATAGCTCATATCTATCCTGCCCTCAATATGTGCCGGACACTGAACTGAGCACTTGCACATATTAGCTCTGTTCAGGCTTGCAGCAACTGTGTGAGGAAGATACTCTTACTGTGTCCATTTTACAGATGAGGAAACTGAGATTCACTGAGGACCAGTAACTTGCTTGTGGCTACACAGCTGGTCGATGTGGTTGGAGCCCAGGCTGTCTGGCTCCAGAGCCGGCCCTCCGAGCCTCTCTGTTGGGCTTCTAATGAGAAACTTGGCTCCTCCTCTGGTCTCTTCCCTCCAAGGCCCATCCTCCTTCTGAGACCCCTCCCTGTACACACCCACGGTCACAGGAGTCCAGGCTTTAGGCTGGAAGAAGCCAGATGCCTGGAAGAAATCCCTTCCACCATGGGGATGACCACAATCCAACTCATCACCCTCTCTGTGCTGGCCTCCCCGATGGGGCCAGCCCTGCCCTGGTGCATGATGCCAGGAGAAATAGAAGATGGCCCGTGCCATCAGGGTGACACGCTGACAGCCTTACTTGTCTCTGGACTTGTGGGGCGCAGCCCAGGGCCTGGCATGCAGTAGATGCCCAGTGAGTGTTTATTGATTGCATGTTGGGGGGTAAGGAAGTTACAGGCTACAGTAGGCAAAGGTGCAGGGCTGCTCTCTCTGGGCTAGAAACCTTTGCTTCGTTTGTGCCTCTGAGCTGCCATAACTCAGGAGACTGGGAGGCATCAATGTCCCAGAGAGGAAGTGCCCTGGGCATCCAGCTCACCGAAGGCTAACCACCAATGTGCCAGGAGGAGATCCTCCCACCAGCACCTCTTGCTGGGAAACCCGCTGCCGGCCTCTCCCTGGAGGCCCACAGGCCCCTGGCACCCATGGTCCCTTAATGAGCCAACCACGGAGTCTGGAGGTCTGGGTACTCAACAACAAAATGCTGCTTGCTGCTCAGAAGCTGGCGGGTGCCCAATGCCTCCCCCTGAATCCGGTTTGGCCGCCCTTTTGCGGCAAGAAACCCCCTGTGATTCCATAGGCCAGGCATGGGGCAGGGACGCAGCGACCAACCACCGTTTGGTGTGACTGGCTAGAGATGGGGACATGGAGTCATCTCCACCAGAAATGAGGCAGGTGACCTTTCCTGACATTTAGGGACAGTAACCCATGTCACTCCCAGGGAAGCTCTGAACTCGAATGTGGCAAAACATGGGGGAGTGTGCGGAGAAGTCAGGGGCTGCGTGGAGGCTGGGGGTGCCGAGGACAGGCTGATTCGGAGGACACTTGCCCTGAGCCCCCAGGTGTGTGTCCTTGCAGCCTCCCTTGGGCCTCAGTTCCTATCAGTTCACTCATTCATTCGTTCACTCATTCACTTATTCATTCACAGTTCCTTGGTGACACAGCAAGAGCAAGCACAAGAGCCGCCTTGCTCTACTGATTACCGATGTGGGCAGAGGTTGGGGCGTAGGGCTGCCCAGTGGGGGAGTTTTGCTGTGTGATCTTGGTCATGTCGTTTCCCATCCCTAGGCCTTCAGCCTTGCAGGGTCGTTATGTCCTGAGACCAGCCCACCCGTACTACAGACGGCCTCATTTCGGGGGCTGCAGGGCGTGGCAGGAAAGGCAAGCTCTCTGGAAGCCGGCAGGTGTGGGTTGCCCCTCCAGCCCTGCCTCTTGTTCCAGCGGGTTCTCCAAGCATCCATGCCCTCGCTGGCTACATGTGGTGCCGTGAGCACCTAGTCAGTGCTTACCTTTCACAGAATTCGCTCTGTTGTCCGGGCTAGAGTGCTGTGGCATCAGCCTAGTTCACAGCAACCTCAAACTCCTGGGCTCAAGGGATCCTCCTGCCCCAGCCTCCCGAGTAGCTGGGACTACAAGCAAGTGCCACAATGCCCAGCCAATTTTTCCTATTTTTAGTAGTTCCCGGCTAATCATTTCTATTTTTTAGTAGAGACAGGGTCTCGTTCTTGCTCAGGCTGGTCTCAAACTCCTGAGCTCAAGCAATCCTCCTGCCTCAGCCTCCCAGAGTGCTAGGATTACAGGCGTGAGCCACCGCGCCCGGCCACAGAATTCACTCTTGCTGAGGAAATGCACTTTCTGGACTCCAGTTTATCATGACCTTGCAAAGCCTTGCTGTCACTCAGGGAGTGGCCGGCCCCGGAGGCTGAAGTCTGAGCGTGCTGACTCTACTTCCCCCCCCATGCCTTTTCTGGATCTCTCCCAACCCCCTGCACCCCACATGCAACCCAGAGCCCCGCAGAAGTGAGACCCTTCCTTTGAAACTCAGCATCCTCATGCTCCTTCCCTTCTTCCTATCCAAATCTGTGCTTGGAAAGGGCCGGATGACTCGTTTATAAGGAAGAGTAAATGACTGCTATAGCTGGGGCTGTGCCCCTTGCAGGGGGCCGCGTTTGGAAGGAAACAAAGTCGCCAGTAGGCTGAGTGATTAGGGTGGTCCTTCAGGTAGCAGTGTGCAAATTATGGAGTTATTTGTGGGTCAGAAGGACCCTCCTGGAGCGGTCCCAGGATACTGTGGACCCCAAGGCTGTTCCTGCTCTTAGATACTTGCCTGTAAGCAAGCCGTCTCCACAGGGCACCCTGCAGTGACTCACCGTGGTGGGAGTGCGTGAGCACTGCCAGAGCCTCCCTCTGGCCTGTCTTGGACCGTCCTTCTGGTAGCACATCTGGAGCCCAAGAGGCAGCTGTTTCGGGGCCTCCTGGGGAACCCTGACTCACCCTGTCCGGCCCCAGCTGGCCTTGCGGCTCCTTCTGTCCCTTCGCTCAGACCCCAGCTCCCGGGGAAACACAGGCTTCCCGGGGTTTTGGGACAAGATGGCTTGACTCATTCTAGAAGCCTTTTTGTTTACATTTCCTGGGCCTTTCTATTCTTGAAAATATTTTTTAAAAGGGAAAGAAAGAAGGAGGGAGGGAGGGAGGAAACTTGTGATTCAACCGAAGACTCAAAATGGGATTTTCCCCATTTCCTTCTTCTTCTTCCTTTTTTTTTTTTTTTTTGCCCTGCAGCAAACTACCAGACTCTGGAACGGGAGTGTGGGGCCCCTCTGCTGTCAGGAGAGCTGGGGGTACAGGGCCACCGAGCTGCAGGACCAAGGCCTGGCCTCCTGCCCCTCATCCCGGGAGCCTCTCGGGGGACGTGGGGACAGGGCCCGGGAGGTGTCAGCGTGGGGGTCTTCATGCAGCCTCCCACCACCCCTGAGCATCTCACCACTGCCTTGCCCCCCACCTCACCCCTCATTCCCTGCTGCCCCCAATCAGAGAGGAGGAGAAAACGACAAGGTGCCCACCACAGGCCCCATTTTCTGTTCTTCCCACTGTGCCTCGTTCTCTGGCATCCTTCTGCAGGTTTGCTTGTGTGTCCCAGACTCCCTCGCAGGCACGTGGCTCCCGTGGGAGAGGTGGGTCTTTCTGGTTCACACTGTCACAGCTCGCACAGCGGAGCCGGCCCTGGGGCTGAGCGGGGGAGAGGAGACGGGGAGGAGGCCCGCTCGCCCGTGACCCTCAGCCTACTGCAGCCTCCACCAGCCCGGAAGTGCTGGCCTCCAGACCCTGCCCCATGCAGACATACATACACATGTGTGCGCGCACACACTCACGCGTGCACATTCACGTGCACACATATTCACACGCACACACTTACACATGTGTGCACATGCACACACATGCCCATGTTGAGAGGGGCTCTGTTCCTTAGAGCCTCGTGTAGATGGGGGGTGGGGAGGGCAGCAGTTTTCTCGTCACCGTTGGAATGACCCTGTGGCCAGAGCCCTTGCTTGGAGAAGATGAGAGTGACTAAGTTCTGCCTCTTTTGGGTCCCTTACCTCACGTTCAGAAGGTGTAGAGCCACCTGTGCTGTCCTGCCCCTCCGGAAAGGCTGCCCAGCCAGAGGCTGAGGAAGTAGGCGTGGCAGTGTAACTCTATCCCTGCTGCACAGACGGCAGAACCTTTGGCAGTAAGAGCAGACCAACGGATATACCCAAACATGGAGGGCCGGGCCGGGCCGGGGAGCCAGGAGGCCTCCCTGGCGCTGTCAGCTCCCTGGCCCGCCTCTTGCTGCCCTTGGCTGGGGGGACAACATTGCTCAGAGGAGAAAGCAGGGTCTCTGCCAGAGCCTGGCTGGCTGAACTAGCTGGGCCAGGGCCTCCAGGAGCTCCCAGCCAAGGGGTGTCCGGGTAGCCACCAGCCTCACCACGAGGGGGTGGGAGACTGGGAAAGCCCTGCTACCTGCTACCTGCTACCTGCTACCTGCCCGTCCCCATGTGTCCTCTGCACAAGTCGCGTCTCTTCCCCAGGCTGAGCTGACCACACAGTCCCCCACAGTCCTTGGGTCAACGGCCCCACCACAGTTCCCGCTCTCTGAGAGTCCAATGCATCCCATGGGTTATTTCACATCCTTGCAATGTGACAAGCCGGGGTTGTTTTACAGACAGGGAAACTGAGGCTTAGAAATGCTATGTTATGTGTCCAAGGTCGCACAGACAGTGAATGCTGGAGTCTGGATTCAAACCTGGGTTGGCGACGCTGCTTGGTCCATTCTCCTTCTTTTGTGTCAACGCCTTCTCTCCTGGGAGAGTTCACACCCGGCACTAGCCTGAGACTTCGCCACCCTGCCCACGCGGCCCGTGCCACCCCGCCCCCAGCACCACTGAGGAGGGAGCGTGGGAGAGGTGCCCACCCCTTGCTGCCCCATCGCAACTGCACTGGGCCTGGAAGGTGGACGTCCCCTTGGGAGAACATCTCTACCTTGTCTTTCATCCGATCGGACAGCAAGGTCCTGAAAGATAATCTTTTCTTCTATGTCTGGAAAGTGCAGATTTCCTCTTACATTTCCTGGGTCTAGCAAATGCTGCTGCTGGCACGCCCAGCCCACCGCTGGTCCCTCTCCTGCTGGGATGCCCCTGAGACCCCCCTCATAGAAGTTAGTGGGCACGGTCCATGGAGCGCTCAGGGACAGTGTCTGGCACACGAGCACCCTATGGGTGAACGCCCCTCAGCATCATCCTCAGAGCACAGGGTGGGCGGTGGGAGGAAGGGCAGCTTCCAACCCCAGACTGGCTGGACCTCTGTCTTCCCCTTTAAAGTGATCTGGTGG
Organism: Microcebus murinus; assembly: GCF_040939455.1. Lineage (NCBI taxonomy): Eukaryota > Metazoa > Chordata > Mammalia > Primates > Cheirogaleidae > Microcebus > Microcebus murinus. The sequence continues at coordinate 52,276,678 of NC_134117.1, read as the reverse complement.
GATCTCTGGATGCCTCTGAACTTCTGAAAGTGGGTTCACTTCTGTGCTTCAGTGTCCCCTGAGCTGACCAAGGCCTGACCCCCTGATAACATGTGTCCCAGCCTCTGTGAGCATCTGTTTTCCCACATCAATGTTTTCCAGACACACTTTCCTCATCTCCACAAAGGAGGCCAGAGGGCAGGAACCAGGAGTTCCTGCTGACAAGCAAAACAGACAGAGGCCCAGAGAGGTTATGTGACCTGCCCAAAGCCACACAGCAGACTCAGTGCCAGAACCCAGCTTTCCTTTCATTGCCTTCCAAGGGCCAAGTGGCTCCTTTCAAATGGAGCAGTGGGAGCAGAAAGCTTGAGGGAACCGAGTGCAACAGAGCTGGGAACGGAAGCAGTGTCGGGGGGCTGGGCAACATGTCTGTCCCCGTCCCCCCATGGCTGTGCGGGCTCTGCAGCTATCGGGGGGATGAGGGAAAGGCGGGCGGCAAAGGGGCCCCTGGGTCTGAAACCGGGCTTTCACCACCAGCGGTGAGCAGAGAGTGCCTAATGACTCCAAGCTGTCCTGGAACGTTCTCTCAGCCCCGGGGAGCTGCCTGGGGAGTCTGGCTGCCGTGCACAGCAGCTGTGTGAGTTGCCTGCCGGCGGCAAGCCCAGCCACCAGGGACCACCAGTGACCACAGCCACGGGGCCACCGGCAGGTGGGACCAGGGGAGGGCTCAGCGTGGGTCTCCAGGGTCACCGGTGAGCAAGGAGCAGGGCTGTGTGGCCAAGCCGGGCCAGGCCGCAGCTCCTCCTCCCTTCCTGTGAGCTGACCGACAAGGCCCGGCTCAGGCTCAGACGGGCACTCAGGGAACTTCTCCCCCAGCCCCAGGCAGACCTCAGGCCCAGCCCAGGCCACAGTGAGCCAGACTCCCATCTGCAAATCACGCCTCCTTCCTCCCATCAGCAGCCGATGCCTCTGCCCAGGTGCTAACGCAAGCTCTCCCATTTATGAGCTGTGGGACCCCAGGCAAGTTACTCAACCTCTCTGTACCACTTAACCTCCGAGGCAAGTGCCTACCTCATAGAGTTACTGTGTGGATTAAACGAGTAAAGGCTCAACCAAGTCCGAGCACAGGGTATTGGATAAGTGGTGACTCTTGCTGGTATCATTCTCATCAGTCACCCACGTCCAAGTCTTAGATTGACTGTGGTCCAAGCCTTCTCCTGCATGGCCTGTGTGGGTACGTGGACGGCCCCCGGGGTGCCTTGGCGGGGCTGTTCCCCTACACTGGCCGCAGTAGTCCCCCTTTTCTCTGTGGCAGTGGGACCCCATGAGAAGCTGCTGAGAGAAGCCCCTGGCAACCTGGACTTGGCCAAGCCCCCATCTACAGTCCAATGACATTAGTGATGATGATCATGACAACCACTGAGTGCACCCATGACCCCTTGTGCTGAGAGTTTTGTGTGTATTAATTTAAATGAATTCAAACCAACCCTACGATGTTGCTATGTTTACAGTTCCCACTTTAGCCAAGAGGAAACTGAGCCACAGAGAAGCTAAGGCTCTTGTTCCAAACTAGTGGCAGACTTGGGAGTCCAGCCCTGACCGTGACTCCAGAGCCATGAACTTTGCCTTTGGCTCATTTATAATCACATCTGTTACTATGATTTGTGTCATATTTCACAAGGACCTGTGTCCCCCAGTAGGTTGTGAGGTCCTTGCGCTGGAAAGCTGGTTGAGCTGCCACTGCTGGGTCTCTGGGAGTCGGGGCACACGGGTACTTGCAGCAGAGGCTGTTGGTGCCCTGCCAGTAGCTCCCCGGGACTTCCAATACCTTGTCTCTGTGCCAGAGGGTTCTCTGTGCCCGCTGGAGCCCACCCTGCCCGTATGGAACCCACAAGTGCCAGGCCATCCATGCCCCCTGGAAGTCACCCTCAGCCCTTCACTTTCAGGAGTTGGCAGATAAACATCTCAGGTCCCTAGACCCTGGGAGGAGATAACTACAAGGCACGTTGTGATATTGTCATATAATAAGAAATATATATTTTGGTCTTTGTTCTCAACTCCTGGTCAGAGCGCCTAAAACCATTGCAATTTCTCAAGTGATAGTGGTGCTGGGAGCATCTCTTATTCTAATATTTGGTCTTTGACTCTAGTTTCTGACACAGAGTTCTAAATCCCTTGGAATTTTGGGGTGCTAGGAGTGTTTTTTGTTCTAATGAGGTCGTTCTTGATGGGCTCCTGGATAGCTTCAGGATGGGGGTGGTCACCAGAAAGACACAGCTAGGATTAGGAACCTGGAACTTTTATCCCCAACTCCCATCCTCTGGGGAGGGGAGAGGGCTGAAGACCAAGTTACTAATCGATCATGATAAAGTACAGGGTTTGGAGGGAGAGCTTGTGGGTTGGTGAACACACCCACATGGCAGGTGGGTAGTGTCCCCAACTCCCTGGGGACAGAAGCTCCCATGCTCAGGACACTTCCGGAACTCACCCTGTGTACCTGTGCATGTAGCCGTTCATCTGTAGCCTTTATCTTATCCTTTATAAGTAAACCGGTAAACCAAAGTGTTTCCCTGAACACTTTCCATGAGCCACGAGGGTTCTGTGAGCCACCGTAGCAAATCATCGAACCTGAGGAGGGGGTCGTGGAAAGCTCCAATTTGTAGCCAAGTGGGACAGGAGTGTGGGTTACTTGGGGACCCACTACTTGCAACTGGTGTCTGACGTTGGGGCCAATCCTGTGGGACTGAACCCCTAACTCGTGGAGTCTGCCCCGACTCTAGGTAGCTAAGTCATCACTGAGTTGTAGTCTACTCCGTTGGCGTCTAGAAAGTTGGAGGCTTCTTTGATGTGGGGAAGATCCCCACATATTTGTTGTCAAAAGCGTTGAGAACATGGAAGGAACACCAGTTTGTGTTCCCCATACACATGTGTTCAGTACTGGCTTCCACGACTGCCCCGTTAGACTGAGCCCTAGTTGCCTGCCGTGGTCACCTGCTGGGAACAAGCCCTTTCCTGGCGTCTTCCACTCTCCGTCTCACTCTTCTGCTCAACTACCCACGAGGGATTCCCAAATTGACCTCTCAAACCGGTTCCGTACACGCAAATCCTGCTCAGAGGCTGCCCTGGGGGGAGTTTGAACTAAGATGCTGCTTCGTGTTTGCAGACTGATTGGTCCTGTCTTACATGCTAGGATTGCAATAATAGAAAGGTAAACCACTAGACAGATAGTTCTCTATGGTTTTCACTTTTATAATAAACATACATGTCTTTTGCCAAGACATTAAAATATATTTATTTAGAAAATGGTAAACTCACATTGGAAAGACAAACCCCAGCCACAGAGGAGAGTCCCCTTCCTCCCAAAGGAGTTCGATAATGATCACCAGCGACAACCAGGCAGGAAGGTCCTGTGAGTAAGTACAGGAGGGAGAGAGAAGGGCAGATGTCTGGGAGTGGCAGGAGTGATCAGGGAGGGCTTCCTGGAGGAGGTGGCAAAGGAGCTGGGCCTTGAAGATGGGTTGGGATGAAACAGATGGTGGTGAGTGGAGCTCTCAGACATTAGTGAGGGAGTGAGGAGCAAAGGAGGGGTAAGTGCTCATGGGGTCTTGGGAAGGCCAGTGCTATTCCCTGGCTGGGTGACTTTGGGCAATAGCTCAGCCTCTCTGGGCCTCACCTCCTCATCCGTATAGTGGGCATCTCAACCACAGCTGCCTCAGAGGGCTGCAGTGAAAATCACACAAGACCACGTGGGCAAAGAGCCTGGCGTGGAGCGTGTGACCAGAGCCCACCAGCTGCTGTTGGTGGCGGTGTGGGACCACTGAGTACTCCACCTGCAACATGGACTGCAGCTCAGTAGCTGCTGGGATGGCCCCTGGGAGGGGCAAGATGCTCCCCCTACTCCATTCCAGCTCCCAGGACGGCGTTTCACCTCTGTGAGCCCCACGTCCCTTGTCTGTACGATGAGACTCGAGTCTCAGCTTTTCTTGCATCCAAGGCTGCAGGGCGGGGCTGAATGAGGGGACAGATGGGAATGGAGCTTATAAACTGTTAAGTGCCGGCACTTTGGACAGATGAGGGTGATGGCCACAGCGACTCAAATTCAAGAGGAGAGAGCTCAGAGCAGAGATGTTATTATAGGGCAGGAATCCCTAGAAGTCTCGGGCCGGCAGAGATTCCAGACAGAGCACTGTGGTCCAACCAGCCCTGCCATGCCCATTTTACAGCTGCTAGTCAAGGCCTAGGAAAGGGGCAATATTTCCCCAAGGCCAACAGCTGGCAAGAGGCGGAGCAGGGAGTTGAACCGGGGGCTCTGGTGGCCTGCTGGGCCAGGGCCCCTCCCTCTCCTCCGCACAGTGGCTGCCAGGAGCTCGGCCACCTTCTCAGCAGCTCCCCACCCCCCACCCCCGCCCTCCACGGCGCCTTTCCAAGCTGTGCTGTCTGGCCGGCTTCTCTCTCTCCTGCCCCCACCTTCAAGCCGCCCCCACGTGCACCCGCCCGCTCCCTCCGGCCCCACCTGGCGACTTGGCGCTGATGCTCTTCTCTCGGAGAGGCAACACTGGCACGGCCCTGCTCGCATGACTCCCCACCTCTGTTGACTGCTGCTTACCCAGCTGTGTCCTGTCTACCTTCCCAGCCTGGGAGCCAGACTGCCGCGCTGCCTCCTGGGTACTGTCACCCGCCGTGCGGGCTCTGCCTCCGCACGCAGCAGGCACTGTGGGACGAGACAGCCACCGACCAGCCAGCAGGCACCCGGGCCTGCACGGGGCGGGCAGAGCGGCTGACAGAGCTGGGAACGCAGGACCCCCCTCCGAGGAAAAGGGGCTGTGCTTCCGGAAACAGGACATTAACATTCATTCTCATAGTCACACAGTCACAATCATAATCGTACTAAAACGTCAGTTTCCATTTATTCGCACTTACTAGACGCAGGGACGGTACTAAGGGCTTCACTTGTATCATCTTGCCGAAGCCTTCGAGTAGCTCTGTGCCTGGTGGGGTCATTGTTCCTCCACTTTTTCTTTTTCAGATAAAAAGTTGCACAGCAGTTACACTTGCTGGAGGTCACGCATGGGTGTTGGAGCCAGGATCCAAACGCAAACCTGTTTGGCTCCAAACCACCTGCTTTACTCTACTGGTGACCACTCCTGTGACCCACGCACAGCCGGTCCCCTCCCAGGGCCGCTGCAGCAGGGCCTGCTCATGCCCACAGCCCCAGCATCTCTCAGCCACCTGCCGGGAATCCGGGACCCATTCGGCTAGTAGAACGGCTGCCCCAGGCTCTCGCGTGCAATTAGTGAGATCTAAATTCATTCAGCCGTTCAGGGGGCAATTCAGCAAAGGCCAGAAAAAAATGAAAGATGTCACACTCTTTGACGCAGCCATTCCTCTTGCAGAAGGTAATCACGCTGGGGCAAACACACACAGGGGTGCTCATTGCAGACGACCTGTGGCCGCAGTGCTGCACACGCAGGGATGCTCCTGTGGGCAGGGCGGCTTGGGGGGCAGTGGTGATTTAATGAAGTGAGTGAGGCAGCCTGACAGGAACTGAGAGGGGCGATGTCCAGGACACATGGCGAGCAGAAAGCAGCACTCCATGCGGTGTGTATATAAAATGCCCAAAATGAATCCCAATGACATATGTATATAAACACACGCCAAGACAATGGACTGCGGTGGTACATACTCAACTGTAAACAGTAGTTACTCTGCAGAAAAAAAACAGTCTGAAAGGGTGGAGGGAAAGCAGAATTTTTGCTGTTCACTCCATGTACCTGCATATTTTTTTTCTAATGGCAATGTGCTCACGGTTCACTCGAGTGATTAAAACAGGAAGCCAAACCCAGGCTCGGGCAGCCTCCGCGGAGGTGGGTCCCTGGAGGCAGGAGGCAGTGAGGATAGCTCTCACTGAGAAGGTGGCCCAAGGGACAGCCTGAGCCCCTGGGAGACCCCTGGGGTGTCACCAGGGAAATGTCACCTGTTTCTCTACCTAGGGCTGCTGCCTGCTTCCCCCGTGGTGGTCGGTAGCACCCCCACCTAACGTGCCCGTGGACTTCATGGCCTTGTGGAAGTGAGTCTCAGGGAAATTATGAGGCCCGTTTGGTGGATGGGGGGAACTCACAGTCATAGCAGACAGGGTGGGACCAGAGGGAATTTGGGGGCATGTAATCCCCCAGTGGGGAAAAGGAAGGGGGTCTAAGGGTAGCGGTCCCTGCGGGTAGGGGGAAGGGGCAGACACGTGTGGGAAGGAGGTAGTGGTCTGGGCTTGGGAAGAGTGAATTTCGGCCGCTAGAGGCAAAGCCCTGGGGGACACATAGCAGAAGGGCCTTTCCACTCTGCTCTGGGCGGAGTGTCCCCTCCTCTCCCCCAAGAGAGCCCCTTCCTTGCCCCACAGTTGTATAGGCTTAGAGCCCCAACCCTGGAGCCAGCCAGACCAGGTTTGGATCTGCCTCTTATCTGCTCTGCCGGCAGTCATGGAAAGAGAAAATCACAGGCACACCTCACAGGATGTCACGAGCTTACAACAGGCACTACTTATGAAGCGCTGTTACAGTGCTGATGCCCAAGTGCTTGATAAATGGCGCTATCAGTTATTCCTGGGCCAGTCGTCGCTAGCATCCAAGCAGAGCAGGGGCTCTTAAAAATGGCTCCAAACCCAGCCCAACTCTGGACATCTACTTTTTTTTTTTATTCTCCTAAAACAACAGATGAGTTTCCCCTTCGTTTCCAAGAACAGGTTCACAGCCCCCTATTTGAGATCCTTGTGGCTGGCCGTGCCTCAGCGTCCAGAAGTTTAGGGGTTGCGGCGTGCCACGTAGAAACACCAGCCCTCGAAGGGCTGGGGCGGCGGCCCACGATCAAACGTGGGAATGTTTTCGCAGCAAAACACATGGGTGTTCATGCCAAGGGGGGTGAATAAATGCAATAAATAGTCTCCTTTCGGTTCAGCTCAGGTTTTGCTGCTAAGCGAGTTACAAAGAGGTTCGGTTCTCAGAGCTTTTGGGGTTTTGGAATTGTGGGTTAGGGATTACGGGTCTGTTTTGTAAATCTCAGACTCTCTCCCCTCCCAAAAGTACCTTCGCTGCACTGCAGGGACTCCGAGAAGGCATTCTCTCACCAGTTTACAGATGAGGCTCAGAGAAGTGACAGGACTTGCCTAGAGTCACACAGCCAGTGAGTGGCAGGTCAGCACTGGGGTCTGGGATCCTGAGGTTTGGGGGAAGGCAATGGGAAGCGGGGCTCAGAGACCGGGGGAGGGGAGGACCTTCTGTCCCTTGCCCTTCTCAACCAGCTCCCAGGCAGCCGGTTTGAACTCCTCGCCCGAGTGCCAGCAGCCGCCGGGGCAGGAGCGTGCGGCGCCGCCCGTGGCTGGTCCCGGCTGTACTCCCGTGCACGTAGGCCAGACGCTGGGCTCAGAGGCCTCCCTCTCGGTCTGCGAGTTTCCAGGGATGACAGTAATGAAGCTGTAACAGAGAAGAGTTTTCACCCTGCCCATGTGTTTTCACTTCAGCCATACAACCAAGATACTTCCTGGCATCTGGGTTCAATTGCAGGCGGGCGGAGTGCGAGTGGCGGTGCAGGAGGAGGAAGAGGACAGAAAGCAAGGGCTGAAGCTTCCCAGTCCGGCTGCGGATGTGCCTGGAGCTACGGCATGTCCTCTCCCTGTCCGGTCACTGCAGACAAGACCCCGGGATAAAAGCGGCTTGGGGCTAAGCCAGCCAGATGATGTGGATGGCGGGGGTGGGGGTGGGGTGTAAATAAATAACTGAGTGCGCGGAGACAGGGCGAGTTCAGCGCCGAGCTGGTCTGTGTGGGACGGCTGTCTGGGGGAGGGGGTTCTCAGCAGAGGCAGCTGGATCTTGACCTGCAGCGTCCCGGGTAGCCGGAATCCTCCCCGGAGTGAACCCTACCCTCGGCTAAGGAGGGCTGTGTTTGGGTCTCTCCGGGGGCTGGGCAGGCTGGCTCAGCCGGACCTGCCGTGTTTAGAGTATAAGCGCTGGTGCTGCCCCGGGACAGCGGAGCCGTGCCCTGTGTCCGCCCTCTCCCCAGCACAGGAGCGGTGGCAGTGAGGGCTGCCCACTGGCCCCACAGGCTCTCGGGGGCAAGCCCAGCTCGTTCTGGGAGGACATGTCTGTCTTGCTTTGCTGCATAAAGCACGGCTGGAGAGCCTGGGCTGAGGGCCGCACTAGCCCCAGGACGGCCTGCCTTCTGCATCCGGGTGTGCGCCCTCTCAGGCCCACAGACCTGTGCTCTGCTGGCCAGGCAGACAGCGTGGTGGCCGAATGCACAGGCTCAGAGTTACCCAGACCTGAGTTCCAGTCCTGACTGTGTCATGCACTGCCACGTGACCTTGAAGTCACCCATTCGGCCGAGCCTGAGTTTCCTGTCTACGAAATGGAAGCAGTCGTAGCACCCACTCATAGGCTTGTGGGAGTGAAACAGCTAATTTACGGTAGGTTCCCTATAAATAGTAGCTACTATCAGGGAAGCCAGAGCTGAAAGAGCTTCTGGAAATCAACTGAGCACCCTCCCCACCCTCCCCTGCAGATGAGCCTCCTCGAGACCAGACAGGGGAAGCAGGCCTTGTCAACCACAGCATGGGACAAGGTCCAGGCCTTCTTCTGCCCAGGCCTGCGCTGCTCTGTCACCATCCGGCTCGAGTCTGTTTCTGGAAGGTTTAGGTTTCACTGTCCCACAAGGCAGAGGCTACCTGCCATTACGTGAAAGCAAGCAAGCAGACGGCAAGTCTCTCTGGAAAAGTGCCACCATCCTGAACACATATAGGTGTATACAGATACATATTAGATATGTCTGCATATGCTAAGCGAAACGTCTGGAAGGAAATAAGCCCAATTCAAAGAAAGTGAATACTCAGGTTTTACTACACATTCTTTTGTGATGGTGAATCTTTTCCCCTGCTTGTGCCAGCTTTGTAAGATAAATAGACAGGCAGATAGACAAATAGGTAGCTAGAATGCAAACCTTCAGGAAGCACTCAGGGGGCTAGTCACACAATGCCCAGTTGCCAGCATGGCCCAGGGCCTGCATGCTGGGCTGTGGGCTTTGGTTGTGGACAGGCCCACATTCAGGATAACTAGGATGACAGAGACATGTCTCAGAGCAACATGTAATTGTAGGCCTAGGACCCAAGCCCAGCAGAAAGGTTCTGAGACATCAGCTAAGCCATTGGCTGGAGAACCCATTGATGTTACTCGGCCCACCGTTGAGTGCTTCCTTTCGCTGGAATCTCACCTCTACCTGAGGTGGCCCACGCTGTGCTGATTCCATCATGGTCTTCCACTCCCCTAGAAATATTCTCCTTAACTAGGAAAGGACAATCGAGTCCAAGGTACTGGGCATCACCAGGAACCCTACCCTTTTCCAACATGGCGCAGCTTGCCAGTGACCCAAGTGGAAAAGGCCAGGCCTAGGCAGCACCCGGTGGTGTGGCTTCACCCAGCGGTGAAGTCCTCTGCTCAAAGGTGCTTCTCCGCTGGATTGTCATGGGGTCTGCTGTTTCCCCCCAGCTGGAAAGGGTCTCCTAGTTTGTGGTTTGTCTTTTTATTTACTTTAGTTGTCTTTTGAAAAATGTAACCACTTTATTGAGTTAGAATTCATATATCACACAATTCACTCACTTAAAGCGTACAAGTCAATGGTGTTTAGTATATTCTCAGAGCTATGGAACCATCGCCATGATCAGCTAGCTCTAGGATATTTTCATCACCCTAAAAAGAAACCCCATACCCTTTAGCAGTCATTCTGCATTCTACCCCGGCCCCGCCCCAAAGGCCCTTGTCCCCTGGCCAAGGAAACCCCTAATCTACTTTCTGTCTCTATAGATGTGCCTATTATGGAAGTTTTATATAAATGGACTCATATAATATGTGGTCTTTCATGACTGGCTTCTTTCACAGAACATAATGTCTTCAGAGTTTACCCGTGTTGTAGCAGGTATCAATGCTTCACTCCTCTTGATTGCCAAATATTCTATTGGATGGCTAGGCCCCATTTTTTTTTAATCCATCCATCATCTGATGGGCATGTGGCTGCTTCCACTTTTTGGCTATTATGAATAATGCTGCTATGCACATTTGTGTATGAGCGTTGTGTGAACATATGTTTTCATTTCTCTTGGGTATATTCTTAGGAACAGGATTCCCGAATCACATGGCAACTCTACGTTTAACCTTTTGAGGGATTGCCAGACCGTTTTCAGAAGTGGCAGCATCATTTCACATAGCCAACAGCGGTCTATGAGAGGGTTCTAATTTCTCCACATCCTGGCTAATACTTGTTATTATCTATGGCTTTGATTATAACTATCCTAGTGGGTGTGGAGTGGTAACTCATTGTGATTTTGATTTGCATTTCCTTGATGGCTAATGATATTTAGCATCTTTTCATGTGCTTGTTGGCTATTTGTATAGTGTATAGATTTTTTGGAGAAATGTCTATTCAGATCTTTTAATTGTTTATTATTATTATTGAGTTGTACCGATTATTTTATAGTTACAAGTCCTTTGTCAGATATATGATTTACAAACAATTTCTCCCATTCTGTGAGTTGTCTTTTTTACTTTATTGATGGTGTTCTTTGAAGCATAAGTTTTTAATTTTGATGAAGTCCAATTTATCTGTTTTTTTTTTCTTTTGTTGCTTGTGCTCTTGGAATCATATCTAAGAAATCATTGCCTAGTCCAAGGTCACAAAGATTTACACCTATGCTTTCTTCTAATAGTTTCTGGTGTTAGTTCTTTAGGTCTTTGATTCACTGAACTAATTTTTACATCTCGTATGAGCTAGGGTTCCAACTTTATTCACTTGCATGTAGATATCCCATTGTCCTATCCTTTGACAACAATGCATTTTGATGAACAGGCATTCTTAGTTTTATTTGACCTAATCTATCTTTTACACTAAAATTAATACTTTGGGGGTCTTGTTTAACAAATCCTTCTACATTCTCCAAGATCATAAAAAATATTCTCTTATATTTTCATTTAAAAAGGCAAAGTTGAATTTTTGACATTTAGGTCTTTAAGCCATTTGGAGTAGTTTTGCTTATGGTGTGAGGTAGGGATTACATTTATTCCCCTCACCTTTCCCCTATCTGCTCAATTATTTCTGCACCCTTTAGGGAAAACACCATCTTTCCCTACTGTTCTGCCAGCCACCTGTATCGTATATCAGAAAGGGCTTTGGATGCAGGTTCAAACCTTGACTTTCCCACTCCAGTTTTATCACTGTCAGCAAGTCTTTTAACTGCTGAGCTTTGGATTTTTCCTGCTATAGATAGAAGCAATAATCTGTGCATGTCTGCTTCATTCGTTGTTTGAGCTAAAGTCGTTAGGAAGGTTTAAAGGATTAAAAAGCAAAATATGTGATGATGATGATGATGATGACAATAATGACAATGACAAAGTGGTCAGGTGTGAAGGTTTCATCCACTATCAGCATTCACAGGAAATAACTGCTTCAGATTAACTTCTAGCAAACCAGAAAGCACCCAGAGGATTACACAGAGTGAGGGAGGATCTTCAGGGAGAATGTCTGAGAATATACATGCCACCAGGAACAAACACTAGGTTGGGGTGGGGAGTCCTGTGAACCAAGGACAAAAGGGTCCTAGAGCCTAGGATGGCCCCCCCTGGAGTGAGTGAGAAGACTCACCTTGATTCTTCAAGTGGGCCAGAGACGGGGTAAGAGTCCAGGCCAGGCCCCCTGAGGCTAGAGCAGTGCACTGGGCACTGGGCAGCCCTCCACTCTCCAGGGGCCACATGCAAGCCAACCGGGCAGGCCTGCCCTGGGCTCTCTCACTAGCTCTGGAACTATGACAGGTCCACCCAGACTGTCCCACTCTGCACTACGGACAGCTTTTACTCAAGTCCTGCCCTCCACAAGCCTGGGAGCTTCCCGAGAAGCATAAAGCCTCATGCATAGTAAGTGAAGTGAAATGATGAGTGAAAGGAAGAATGAATGAATGCGTAACTGGGCCTAAGCCCCACGGCAGGGGGTTCCGCCGAGTCCACCTGACTCCAGCGCTATTGCACCCAGGGTCTGAGGCAAGGCTTTGCTTCCTGTTGTGACACGAGCCATCGCCAGGGTTTCTCCTGCCATGTCTACCTCACTGCCCTTCCCCTAAGGCCTTGGCGTCCCTCCTCCCCGAACTCTGTCTTCTGGAATCACTCTTTCTCTCTCCTGCCCTCTGAAACAGTCTTCTCCCCCTTCATCCTTCTCATCCACAATCTCAGACTTCCTCCTGCCTCTAGAAGCATCCAGCTCTCCCAGAATCTCCCTCCCCTTCCCTCCCAGATTTCCTCTGAATTGACCCATTATTGTCCACCTGTGCGCTCAGTGGTGGGTTTGGCCACAAGTCCTCTTTTTGGTGGTGGTGGTGGTGGTGGTGAGGGTGTATTTGCCCTTTGACCTTTTCTCCAGAGGTTGAAGAAAGGCCTAAAAACCTCCCTCCAATCGCCACTGGAACCTTTATCTTGCAATAAATCGAGACTCCAGGGCTCTTCACAGCACATCGTGTCCAGAAAAATCTTAGCAGCACATCGTGTCCAGAAAAATCTTAGCAGCTCCCACACGAGGCCAACATTCCAAACTGGAAGAACAGTTTCCATCCTCATGAGCCACAAACCCACCCCCAGTGCGCCCACCACACGCCGCCCAGGCCAGAGCCAAGGGGACTGCAGCCCAGGATACGCCCCCGCCCTGGCCTGGCGGGGACAGAGGGGGTGAAGCGGAGAAGGTGGGGGAGACTGGGGCGGTGCAGCCAGGTGGGCGCGGCGGGAGACGCCGAGAAACACGTTGCGGTCCAAACTTGCAAATCTCGAAAATGCGGCCAAAGCTGCCTGTCTTCACTCTGTCTCGCTCCTGTACTAGACTGGCTCGAAAGTGAAGATTTTCCTTGCACTAAAATAAGCCCTGGAGGAGTTCCCTTTTCCTCCAGGAGCCTGGTCTGCTGCGTGGTGCAAAGTTCTTTTCCATGGGCCTCCGCTTCCTGCTCTGGTCTTCCTGTTTATAGATGGCCCCCCAAGATGTAGAAACACAATTAACAGAAATGTACTTTTGTTTTAGGTTCATCTAGAGACTGGCTCCAAATCCAAAACCTAGAGATATCTTTAGAACATTCTAGAATATTCTAGAACCTTCTAGAACATTCCTTGGGCCCTTGTTTCTGCTTTCTCCCTGCAGCCACACATTCTATTAGTGTTCCTGGCCTGCTATCTGCCCCTCTTGCCACCTTTGGAGCCACACTGCGTGTCTGTTGACTTGGCGCCTCCACCTGACTTTGCCTGGAGGAACCTGGATCACATCTATTACGGCAGCAGCTACCAGTGTTCCCAAAATGCAGCCCGCCCAGCCAAGAAACGCAGGGCCATCTGCTGCTGTAGGAAATCAAGGAAAGAGGTTTATGGGCCTCGGGTTCTGCTCAATTAACCTGTCACTGGGTGTTTTGAAACTGTGGGCCAAACACAAAAGCACATTTGTAATCACTTTGTATTTATGCTTGGAAGCTTATTTTGACTATCACCATTATTGCACTGGAAAATAGTCTCTCTTAAAATATACAATTTAGTTTTTTTTTTTTAAAAAAAAAATGTCATTTCATTACATTTTGGATTTTCCCTCCAGAGGAATCCATCTCTAATGGTATAATTAAAGTCAATGAAAAATTAGAATTCAATATGCAGAAACTAATTTCAAAATTGGTTTTCCTCCCTCCCTGCTGAGGTCTGTTGCCATCTTCCCCCCATCCCATCCATTCTCCAAGCCCTTGGGCGTTTAGGGCCACTTCCAGTTGCTTTCTGTAGCTCTCACAGACAGCCATGAAATCCTGAGCTTGGCCTCGGAGAGAATAATGGTTTGGGGAGGACCTCAGAGTTCACGGTATTTTAAATACAGCCATGTTCCCAAAACACAGACTCCTGAGAGCCTGGAGTTACCAACTGGGAGCTGGGAGGGTACCGGAAGCTCATCCACCTCTAAATAAATAGACAATAATCTGTTTTCCAGGATAACCACCCTTCTATTTCTTTTTCTAAGTTTTCCAGGTGTAGAATCTCATAGGTATCTTGTTCTAGGGTTTGTGGATGAGAAATCCTCCCTCTGCAACATACTGTGCAGTCTCACTAGCATTAGCCTCCTGACTACAGCTGCCAGATTTAGCCAAAACAAAAACAAAATAACGGGACGCCAACTGGATTTTAATTTCAGATAAACATCAATTTTTAGTACAAGTGTATCCCAGGCGATATTTGGGATATACTAAAAAATAATTTTTGTTGTTTCTTTGAAATTCAGATTTAACCAGGCAGCCTGATTTTATCTGGCCACCCTACACATGACCCTATCTCAAGCTGACATCGTCCACAGATCGTGAGAGTGCAACTCATCTTCCCTTGGGACTGACTTCCCGCTGCAACTTGAGAGGACCTCCCCGCTGTCCCACGGGAGAGAGGCGTTTGGGATGCCACCCCCAGGCTGGAGCAGGGTCCACACCGGGGTCAGTGGCGGAGTTCAGTGTGAAAGACCACCATGACTGATTGCTGTCACCTGTCAGGAGGGGTGGGGAACCGTGCCCCCACCAGCCTGGCAGTCCCAGCAGCCAGAGGCGACGTGAGGCCCATGTTACCTGCGTTGGCAAGGAGATGCCACATGGAACGCTCTGACAAGCCTTCGAAGGCCAGAGCAGAGGCTGCTGAGATGGGACAGGGTACAAGAATAGGTGATGTTGAACACATGAGTGTGTTTTCCTTCCCACACAAATCGTATCTGCGGCAGACACTGTCCATGACTCAACCAAAAGCCAGGGGCATCCCTTTCTTCCCTAACAGAAACGGATATTCAAGTAGCAGGCAGAAATCTCTTGCTGTCAGGCACAGTAGGTCCCACCACTACCCGGAGAATGAATCTTGACTGCTCTAAATGATTTTTTTATAATCTCTCCTCCTTTAACAGAATGGTTCAAAGGTTGGCAGATGACCCAGTTCTTGCTAATGAGATGTAAGAGAAAGCCTACTGGGGAGGGCTTCCCTTACCAAAGAAAAAGAAAGCTCTGTGAAGAGAAAATCCTGTTACTTTCCCTTTCTTTCTGCATTGAATACAAATGTGATGTCTGGAGCTGCAGTAGCCATTGCATGACCATGAGGCAACAAGCAAAAGAGAAAGGCCAAGGGAATTGCTGAGGCATGTTACTGAGCAGCTGACCCAACTCCAGCAATTGCTACTTCTGGACTCCTTGTTATTTGAGGGAAAAAAAAAAACTCCTCTTCATTTAAGCTATAGTAGGTTGGGTGTTTGATTACTTAAGGTGCAAAGGAATCCTGACTTAGTATTATACTATATATGTATACATAGTTCCTTCTGTCCCTTAGGGAGATGTTCCATGACCCCCAATGGATGTCAGAAACTGCGGATAGCACCAAATCCTATATATACTATGGTTTCTCCCGTACACACATTCTATGATAAAGTTTAACTTATAAATTAGACACAGTAAGAGATTAATAACAATAATAATAAAATAGAATAATCATAACAATACACTATGATGAAAGTTGCATGAATGTGATCTCTCCCTCTCTCAAAATATCTTACTGTAGTGCAGTCACCTATTTTCGAACAGCAGTTGACCATGGGTAACAAGCCGTGGCAAGTGAAGCCAAAGGTAAGGGGAGATGGCTGTAGTGTTTTTCCCCACTCAGCAGTGACTTTGAGATCTACCCAGTTAAGTACACAGGAATCATATTGTAACCAATGAATTGTTTTCCATATGGAATAGATCGTATCCCAGTTAGCTGTTCCCTCCTGGGAATATTCAGTTTGCTCTCCGTTTTTCTTTAGCATCAATACTGCAATGAAAATCCTACACATGTGCTGGTGTTTCTTTGGGGGAGGTACCTAGAGCAGGTCCCTGGACGTGTCATTGCTGGGTCACGGGCTATGCACACTTGCAGGTTTGGTGGATTACAGCCAAGTTGCTGTAGAAAGTGGCTGTACTGATGTACATTCCCACTCGGTTTTGTGTGCTCCCAGCCCCAAACCCGTGTCTACTTTCTTTGCCCATAATAAGGATTGCGTTTCCACCACTCTGATGAAAATTGCCATTGTGTTTAGATTTCCCTGATTACTAATGAGGGGGAGCGTGCTTGTGTGTATGGGCTGGTCACTGTGTTTCTTCTTTTGGAAACTGCCTGCTCAGAGCGTTTGTCCACTGTCCCACTGTGTCACCTGCCCTTTCCTTACTGATTTGTAGATACTCCTTATCTATTGTGGGTCCCGGTCCTTTCTCTGTCATGTATGTTCCAAGGCTTTGCTCTCAGTGTGTCTGTGGCTTGTCTTTCAACCCTGTCCCTGCGGCGGTGGTCCCTGCCTGCTCTTCTGTGTGTCCAGGACATGGAGCTCGTAACGTGCAGAGCGAGGGTTGTGGCCGGGTCACTGAACGTCACTTTTCATTGTCTGTCTTCCTGCTATGTCCTGCTGCCGCAGTGTGCAATAATAACGAGCTTCCTCTCTTCCCCAACCTCCATGGGTGTCCTCTCCACCTCCTCTTTTGTCCAAGGTTCCCACCATTTGGGTCGCTGCTCTAGGTTAGACATCGCATAGTCTAAATGTGTCCCCTCGACCCTGTTGAAATCCAACCCCCAATGTGGTGGCCTTAAGAGGCGGTGCCTTTGGGAGGTGGCGAGGTCTTTGGGGTGGAGCCCCTGTGAGCTCCTTCATCCTTGCACCCTGTGAGGGTGCAGCCATCTTTGGAGCCGGAGCAGCCCTCGCCAGACCCTGAACCTGCTGGCCTCCTGATCTTGGGCTTCCCAGCCTCCAGAACAGTGAGCAATGAACGTCCATTGTTTTTGAATCATCCAGTCTGTGGTATTTTATTATAGCAGTGTGAACAGACAAAGACAGGCATCAAAGAAGAGCCATCACTTCTAGGAATGACCTTGGGTTTCCCAGGAGAGGAGGAAAAGCCCAGAAAAAGGCTGGTAATAATATTTGGGGGGGGGGGGCTCCTTTCTCTCTAGGATCACAAGGATCTGGGGGTAACCTCATTGTCCAACTGCCACGGCGCATTGAAGGAGGCGGCTTCATTCGTTCCCCGGGGTCGCTGGCTGCGGCTCTCAGGGCCGCAGTTCCTACTGCTCGCTCTTCCTGCCTCCCCAGGTCCCCAGCAGCGATCTCAGGGGTCTCTCGAGGCCCTGTGTGAGAGCGGGCTTTGCTCCTCGCAGGCTCAGGTCCCACACACGCCCTCCTGTCCCCAGCCTGGGGGCGCAGGAGGGGTCTCTCCAAACCTCCACCCCATAGGACAATCAGCTCAACGACCCTTTAAAGGCCTGGGCTCTGCTTATCTCCTGCGTGTCCTCTGAGTGTCCTGTGACTTCTGCTTCTGCTGCCACCACCCAGTGCTGCCCCAAGGATGCTGGAGTCTCTGCAGCAGCCCCTGGCCTGAGTTTCAGCCCTGGAAGGAGCAGGCCAGGTGAGGCCTCACACCTCTCTCCTGCAGGAGATTCAGCCACGGCCCCATCTGCCGCTGGGCCCAGCCAGCTGCAAAGTCCCTCACACTCTGGCCCGACGATGCCCTCGGCCTCGTCCCTGTGGAGAAGCTGGTGTACCAGCCGCACCAAACCGTCCCTGTAGTTCAGACATGCCATGTTCTTCCATTCCTCCTTATCTTTGCAAGGCTCTTTCCTCTTCCCCAAATACCTTCCCAGCTCATTGTGTCTACCTGGCAAACTCCTACTCATCCTTCAATACCCTGAATTCCAATCCCCCACTCCCACAGTTAGTCTCTCCTTCCTCAGCATCTCTAGGTCAGTGTGTGGAATCATGGCCCCAGCCACATTATATATCATTTTTGACCTATGTGTAGACTTTAAGCTCAAGGGTGGAGGTGGCAGCAAGTTCATCTTTGCACTTCAAAGTCACAGAATAAATCTCAATATCTGTTTACAGAATGAAAGAAAGAGAGAAAGAAATATAGTATACACTTTTCTAAAAATCCTCATGAAGTGGGTAATATTTTCCCCAGTTTTCAAATGAGGAGAGTGAGTCTCTGGAAGAATAAGCCACAGGTTCAAGGTCCCACAATTCGAGGGTGGTAGGAGCAAGGTTTGGATCCAGACTGCCCGACTCCAGAACCTAGATGCTTTTCCAGAGCGCTCTCTTGCTCCTACAGGGCAGTCTTTTGTAGACTTCGGTCCCATGGCATCTCCAGGCTTCTCTGAAGGTGGCAGAAATGATGGCTGTGCAGCCAGTCCTGAAAGGCTGTGTGGCTCTGGATGAGCCCCTTAACCTCTCTGGGCCAGCTTCCCCATGGGCAGAGCAGCGGTAACAATCTCGCATGGCCTTTCTCGCCGGGCCTAATGTGGTCCATCAGCTACAGGATGGCAGAAGGCTTTGAAAAGTCTGCAGTGAGAGACTCCCACATGAGATTCCAGTTCAGAAACGCACAGAGCAGAGGCCCTGCCAAGCCCAGACTCCACTTCCCCTCTGGGGAGGTCACCTCCTCGATCCCCGCCTGTCTGCTTTGGAAACAAGCAGGCTACTGCAGCCCAGCCAGGGGCTGGAGACCACCTCCCTTCCCTCCACTAATGGGCAGGTGTTGTCACATTCTGGGAGCAGCCTCAGGTCCCAGACACCCCAGAGGTCTCCACAGTCAGCCTGAAGCCTTGGTTATCTAGCTAGAGAGTTGGGCAGGAGAAGGGGCCAAATAGACACACTCCACCTTGCTAAGGTCAAGCCTCCAGCTTGACCCCTGGAGGCTCTGGCCAAGAATGAAAGGAAGACGCCTGATCGGTTCCTGGGAGGGGTGTCTGATTGCAGTTCTCTGCACCCCGGCCCTTGGATCTGCCTTCTGAGAAGCTGTCTATTTCAGTCCAGCCTCCCTGGAGCTCTTGGGTCTGGGCTGACTTATTCCAGAAAGGAGGAGTGATGAAACATGGCCTCCTGCCCTGCTCAGTGACTCCACAGCTGGGCAGAGATAAGAAGATGCAGTCATTTCCCCAACAGGCATTTATGGAACAGGCAGTGGGTG
This sequence comes from Microcebus murinus, assembly GCF_040939455.1. NCBI lineage: Eukaryota > Metazoa > Chordata > Mammalia > Primates > Cheirogaleidae > Microcebus > Microcebus murinus. The sequence continues at coordinate 52,257,660 of NC_134117.1, read as the reverse complement.
CCAGGTGGTGTTTTGGACACTGGGGGACAGGCATAGTCCCTGCACATAAAGTACTCCTGGCTCTTTGGTTTAATTCCCAAGGACATTTGAGGAAGGGAGCCCTGTCCCACCCTATCAGCAGCTCTGCACGCTTAAACAGCTTAGAAACAGACTCTGCACGTGGACTTGATTTTGGAGCATGTTCCCCTCACCCAGCTACAATCTTGTTTTACTCTCTGGGTGACCGTGTGAGAAGGACATGGCAGAGGAGAGTCCCTACCTGGTAATAGTTGATTGGAAAACACTGGAGTGCTAGGTTCAAAGAGATCCTGAGGTTATGGCTGGGCTCCATGTTAAAGAGTGCTGTGATTGATTAGTGATGTCTGCAGTGGGTGCAGAAGTGGGGAGGGATAATACAGGTGCAATGGAGGGCTCATTCCTGTACCAAAGTGTGTCCTCCTCAAGGGTATAGGTTGAGTCTTATTAGCTAATGTACCCATGGCACCCGGCATGGCACCCGGTACAACATAGATGCTCAGTCACCATGCATTATGTACAAAAGAATGAAGAACATCGAGAATGATGAGACCCAGAGTGAGGAGTGGGACCTGTCCAAGGGCACGTGGTGAGTCCAGGTCTCCTAACTACCCACCCTCTGCTGTCTTGTCAAACCCCACACTCTCCCCACCCCTGTATTTCCATCTCAGAGCAATGACTCAAAGCCCCCATCACCCATTTGAAACATGCCTTTGAAGACCAAAGCTGCAGGTAGCCCAGGCTAGGGGAGAATCTGGCTGGGAGAGAGGGTCTCCAGTCCCTCCATTGTCAGGGCGGGGTAGTGGGATTGCACATTGGTTCTGCTCTGGGCCAGAGAGAGACCAGAGTCTGCAGAGTGGCCTCCCCAGGCTCTGGGGTCTACATCCAGAAAGACTGGAGAAGGACGAAGGTCACTCACCTGGGTGTGTGTGGGGGGAGGGGAGGAGGGAAACAGTCCTGGGACACACACCCAGCCCCTGGGCAGGATGGGACCAGACACTCTCCTCTTTGCATAGGTCACCCACAAATATTTCAGGGTGCATCCAGGCCCAAATCTGGCCTAAACAATCTTAAAAGAGAAAGTTCAAGATTTTTAATAAGAATCCTTCCCGGCAGCTCAGGGGTGGAGCTACCCCCACCCCCGACATTATGTTCATGAGCACATCTGGATTCTTTATTCTTGTCAAAGTGCTCTCAGAACCATCTCTGAGCTAGAAAGCAATCACAGGATGTCAGTGCCCAGAGGGGCCTCAGAGATCCTCGGAAACTGAGGCCCAGAGAGGGAAAGTGACTTGCCCAAGGTCACATAGAGAGGTGGGCAGAGCTGAGCCAATTCCTGGCACTGGCCCTTGGCTTTCGTTACAAAGTTGACCTGGTGGCAGTGCTGCAGGATTCAGGCCTCTCCCGGAAGGTGGGAACAACTTGGAGCTGTAACAAGAAGGGGAGGGGCGGCTGGAGAGGGCCTTGGGGTCAAGCCCTGGCCCACTCAAGCAGTTAATCCCACGGTAATGCTCCACGGCTGCCCCGTCTGCCCCAGGCCCTGTCCATGCCACCCACAAGTGATTCCTTATTCATTCATTTATTTTTAAACATTTTTGGGTTTGTTTTCCATCCTTTGTGTTTACAAGGAAAACTGTATAAACAATCCCAGAAAGAGGCCACCAGCTCCAACCAGCTGCTGGGGTTCAAGGTCGAAGTCAATGTTTTTGGGAAATGGGTCTCTCCTCCCTCCCTCCCCCGCCATCTGGCCCAGTGGAGGCCTCACTGTTTAGTACAACGCGGGGGCTGGAGACACGGGGCGGGGCTGAGTGGCGTGCTTTACACGCACTGCGTCCCTGCACCCCAGAATAAGCCAAGACCCCCTTTTTAAAAATGTTTCGATTTTTCTCTTCTTTCTTTCCTTTTTTTTTTTTTTAAGAGAAGAGGTCTCTCTATTTTGCCCAGATTGGTCTTGAAGCCACAGCCTCCTGAGTAGCTGGGACTACAGGTGCACGCCACTGCACCCCGTTATTTATTTTTTTTCAATTTAAATTAAAAAAAATACTTTTTAGAGAAGGAGTCCCACTATTTTGCCCAGGCTGGTCTTGAACTCCTGAGCTCAAGCGATCTTCCTTCCCCAGCTTCCCGAGCAGCTGGGACTACAGGGGTGCACTGTTGTGCTGGCACTAATACCCCCATTTTGCCAATAGGGAAACTCACCTGAACAAGGCCACATGGCCAGTAGTTGATAAAACTGGGTTTCAAACCCAGGCAGTTCAAGTTCTTGCTGCTACGCTAAAGGGGCCTCCTGAAATGGAGGTGGGCTGCAGGGTGGTGGTGGGGTTTGGCAGGGGGAAAGAAGAGGAGTGAGGCGGGGGAAGGAATGGAAGAACAGGGCAGACATTTCCTTCTAAGGAAACATCTGCAGGCTGGAACCCACCCCCTGCTCGTGCCACTGGGGAAGACTGCGAGGTGTGTATACACATTCAGACAGACAGACGCACACGTGTAAAGACACACAGATGCTCACAGGCACCCGTACACGCTTGCTCACGCATAGGTGGCCCCATTGCTACAGTGCAGGAGGTGCCCAACCAGGTTAAATCCGCAGCATACAGTCCTCACCTGGACACTCGAGCCGGGACCAGTGCTGCTGAGCCCCTAAATCAGGAGTCCTCAAACTACAGCCCTCCGGCCACATGCGGCCCGCCGAGGACATTTATCCTGCCCGCCAGGAGTTTTTGCTATCGCTGCCTGTCCTGCTTAGCAGCCGACTCGTCCCAGGCCCACAGTGCACACGTGTGGAATGTGCACCGCACTCTCCAACGGCCCTCCAACAGTCTGAGGGACAGTGAACCGGCCCCCTGTTTAAAAAGTTTGAGGACCCCTGCGCCTAGATGCTGGCCCAGGAACCTCGAAGCCCCTGCCTGACTCCCCTGCCCCTCCCTTGGTACTGGGCAGGAAGCAGGACCCATGGTATCACGGCCAGAGAGTGTCCCACTTGCCATTCACTTTGGCAGTTCCTCCCTCTTCCGTCTCATGCTGCCCACTGCCCACGTGCAGGTGAGGAAACTGAGGCCAGAGGGGGTGTGGCTTACCTGAGGCCACAACCATACAGTGCAACCATGATAGGCCTCGGCCTGCGGGGTGGCTCCTTTAGTTATATTTCAAGACTTGCCTGGCTTGAGGTCCTCCCTGGCCTCGCTGGGAAGGACTGACAGAGGGAGGCTCCCTTGCAGTGGGGCTGAGAAGGGGCCCCTGGGAATGCTTGCTGCATTAAGGAATGAACGAAAGAGTGAATGAATGGAGTGAATGAAAGTGGAGTGAGTGAACGAGCAGGAAGAGAGGAGTGAGTGAATGAGGAGTAACACACCCAGGTCCTCCAGGCTGGCAATTTATTCAACTGGAAACAGAAGACATGAGACAGGACTCCACCCTCATGGAGCTTGCATTTTCATGAGAAAAATCTGATAATTTTTTTTTAAATGTAAAGATAGAAAAAGGGCCCACAGGAGGCCACACTCCACTGCATCTTTGCTGCCCAATAGCCACCCGTTTGGTAAGATCACTCCTGCAGCCATCCTGTTGACCTCAGAGGGCTGCTAACTGGCATGTGAGCTAGGCGTAGCCTCACCCACCCTTCTCCCTTGATTTCCCGCAGCACAACTGGGCGAAGACGCGTTTAAACAGGACTTTCCTACAGGCTGGAGGGTAACACCAGGGAAGTGGCCCAGAGGCTGGCGTGGACCTTCACCAGGGTTTCCAAGGTCCCGGCACTCATGCCCCTTTCGTTACGTAGCTACTACCTGTGCAGACATCACTAGTTGACCTGGGCACTTTCTCACGGAGCCCGGCATCCTTCCCAGCCCGCCGCTAAGTGGAATCACCTATCTGCCCTCCCCGGGCTGGAGAACCTGGCCGTGGCGATGCTGACACGTCCCCAGCACCAGGAAGTCCGTGGAGGGGACTCCCTGGCCGCTTCTGCTGCTCGGCCACAGCAGACCACACGGAAACCAGGTGCCAGGTGGGGCTTGTCAACGGATGAAGCAGGAGCCCTCTTGTTGGAACTGGGTTGAGGACAGCAAGGACAGGGACCTGGCTGAGCTCCCGGCAAGGACTCTCCCGCCCAAGGACAGCGGCGGGGCCAGGGCCTTGGAAGTTTAGAGGTCATCTCGTTCAACTCTCTCGTTTCGTTCGAGAGGCTCAGAGAGGCCAGGTGACTTGCCCAAAACCACACGGTGGGTGTCTAAACCCAGAAGCCCAGACTCAGGCAGACCCGTGCCCAGAGTTGCCCGGGAGCAGCGGGAGAGGCACCCAGGCCTCCGGTCCTCGCCCGGCACCCTGTCACTGCTCCACCCTGCCCTCCTCTCTCCAGCACGCAGGAGGGGGAAGTGCTGTCCATCTCTCTGGGGCTCCTGGACTTTATCTGCTGGTGGCCCCTTTAGCCTGGCTCCCTTGAAACTTACCGTCTCTCTAAGGAGTTTCGCAGTGGAAGGGGTCAGGGGTGCAGAAAGCCATTGCAGGCTCTTCCAGAGGGCCAGCACCGGAGCCGTGACGGGCGAAGGGGCAGCTTCTCTCAAGCGCCCCTGCCCCGGCTGCTCTGTTCCTCCCTGGCCAGGGTAGACCGTGCAAGTCTGAAGCTCCTGAAATGATTCTTGCACCGTCCTGGAAGAACTGGCAAATCTGCCTTTATTAGAGCCTGGGTGGAGTGAGATCTGGAAATGGGGGCCCTGACTTCTGAGATGGGGATGTGGGTGGCTGGGTGCTGTGCTAGCAGCGGGCAGTCGGCTGAGGTTGCAGATGGGTAGTCAGGGGCGCGTGGTGGGGAGGTGCCTGGGTGCTGGGTGGGCGGCCAGTGAGAGGGTGGGGAGGCTGGCCTGCTGATGGGTGAGAGGGTGAGGCAGATCCCTAGGTAGGGTGCTGATAGGGGACAGGCCAGGTGGCACTGGGTGAGCAGGTGAGCACTGTGGGTTGGGTTGAGCTGGAGGTGTGGTGAGTGTCGGATGGGCTAGGTGTTAGCTGGGGGTGGGAGGTATTACGTTTGCTGGTTGAGTGGGGTGCGTGCGGGCTGGGTGCGCAGACTGGGATTGTGTGGGGAGGGTCGGTGCTCCACTCGGTCTCTTTGGCATTTGGTATGTGGCAGCCACTGAGTCAAAGGCTTGGCTCCCCAGTGCCTCCTTCAGCTGCAGCCCATCCCCCAGCCCCCACAGCGCCCCACCCACCACAGGGAGCAGCCCCAGGGCCAGCTGAGGGGCTATTCAGAGCAGTGGTCAGTGCCCGACCTACTTGAGCCAACCCAGAGTGACCTCTGGATGCTTTCCGGAAACCTCTGGCAAGTCCCCTCCCCTCTCACATTGCACAGGCTCAGCTGTTTAGGGCGCAGGGAGGGAGCAGTCATGAGCCCGCAGAGCCAGGCTGGCTCGGCCACACTCCAGGGAGGACAGCAGGGCTGGGGCCTGGGGCTGGGGCAGGGGCACAGCGAGGAGGCCAACAGGGCCTGAAGTAGCCACTCATGCAGATCCTGTACAAAAGGGACTCCACGCGAATCATGCATCGGGCTGGGTGGGCTTTTGTATCATCCAGAGAGAGTTTGTGGAGCCCAGTGAGGACTCAGCACGTTCACAGCGGGCAGTTTGCGTAAGTGCTTAACAGCAGGTCCTACGGGGCCAGCGTCTGGTGTGCAAACCCCTGGCTGTGTGACCTCAGGCAAGGCCCTTGACTTCTCTGTGCCTGCTTCCCCCATCCATGAAGTGGGAATGATAGGATAACACCTACCTCATAGGGTCGTGGGATCAAATGTATTAACAAGTGAGAGGTGCTAAGAAGAGTGCATGGCAAATGTAGTATGAATGAGATATCACTGCTGTCATTTCATTGCTGCTATCACAAAGACAGACTCGCCAACCACTTCTCACTGCCCGGTGGCCTACCTGTGCTTGTCTCCAGGGTCTCTCACCTTTTCATTAAAGGGGAGTCCCAGGGACAGTCACCAGCAGCTTTGTTGGTATCAAGTCCTGCCACCGCAGATCTTTGAAAGCAACAAAGTGCGTTGCTCTAGATATTCCAGGCAGAGGGACTCCCTGGGCCCCCTCGCATCCGGGCAGCCCCAACAGACGCTTCAGGCAAGGAGCAGCAGGGAGGCAGATGGAAGAGAATGAACAGCGCTTAGTGGAGGGGACTCTTCCTGCTTCGGGGGAGGCTGAGGAAGAGAGAAGGCTCCTGCCAGGGCCCCGGCCACAGGCATGCCAGGGGACAGGTATGGAGACTGCAGGCCACTGTGCATTGCCCGCAGGGGAAATGAGAGAACAGTTGGATGGCCTCATGGCTGGGCCCTCTCACCCCGCAAAGACCTGGGCATCAACTGTCCTGCCAAGAGCAGCCTCCGTGGAAGGGGCTGCCCGCCAGACAGGAAGCCCAGAGCATGCCAGCCCACCTGCTGGGTCGGGGCTGCGGCCAACTCTCAGGCCATAGCTGCTCTGCCAGCTCCCCCCACCCCCGGGAGCTGTTAAGTACACAGTCACTCTGGCCAGGGGCCAGTTGCTCACTCTGGGGTCCTTCTCTGCTTCCAGCTCCTTCCCACTCCTGGTTTTGTCCCCTTTTCTGTCCCCATCTTAGTCTCAGACACAGGACAGACCTGGGGTCCTAATGAGCTGCCCCCCAGAGCTTCTCAACAGGACTGGGTGACTGGAAGCTGAGCAGGGGAAGGTCCCCCAGGCTGCACTGTCCCCTCCCCCAAACCAACTGTGGAACCCTGCACAAGTGGATTCAGTTCTCCATGCCTGCTTGACCCCAGCCCTAAAGTTACGGATGGGCTTCCTTCCTTAGGAGGGTGGGCTGGAAGAACATATTAGCAGTGTCTTTAAAAAAGTGAAATTAAAACTTTGAAAATGAGCCACTTTACTGCAGCCACAAAGCCACAACTTTTATTGCCTCCATTACTGTCACAAATTCAGCCACCTCCATGGCTGCCGTGCACCGCCTCCGAGCAGATGTGCCCAGCCCTGTGACTTAGCACGAGGAACTCGCAACCTGAACCTCAGGTTTGGAAAGGTCTAACTGAATTGGCACAACTGGAGGAGTGGGAGGGAAAGCTGACTGATGCGTGTGCATGTGTTTGTGCCTGTGTGTGCATGTGTACATGTGTGTGCATGTATGTGTGCTGTATGCATCCGTGCATGCATGTTTGTGTTTGGTCCCAAAAGCTTTAGACCTATCTGTGGGTCCTGCAGCAAGGGTAGAGCCCGGTTATTTGCATAATGACAAAGACTTGCCAGGGACACCCATCACTTCTCCTTCTCTTTGAAGTGGGAGGATGAAGAAAGAGAAAAACAAGAATTCTTCTTGCAGTTTTCCTAAGAAGAAACTCAGGCACGGAGAGATGATGTGCACTGCTAAGGTCAGCCCGTGAATGAGAACTAAATCTAGGATGGAGGCCGAATGTCTGTCCCTTTCTGGGTGGTTCCCAGCAGGAGGTGGAGGTCAAAGGTTGCTGTTGGCCCTTCCTTGCAGCTCCCTCTCCTTCCTGGGACATCCCAGGAAGTGTCCTCCCTTTCTGCTTCTCAGGGGGTCCTGGGAAGAGGGACAGCAGCCAGCAGACTCGGGGTAGCTTCGCATCCTCTTCTATGGGTCTGCCTGCAGGGCCCATGGAGCAGGAATGTTCCACAGACCTCCACCTTCCCGAGCAGGCCCGTCTGGTCTAACTGGTGACCTGGTCACTTGCAAGGACAGCTGGTGTCCCTGGAAGCCAGGCCACGGTGCCCAAGGATCCTGGCGTCTTCCTTCCAGAAAAGGTGAGACCCCTGCTGCCCAGTGTGCGTTGGAAGACAGAGCCCAGGCCCACCCCTGGGCTGTGGCTGTTCCAGGGTCCAAGACACCTGAGAGGTCCAGGGTCCAGGACACACTGACAGGCCACCTTCCTTGGCTGGGGCAGCGAAGGCCAGGTCAGCTCCTCCAAGGGGCTCTCCCTTCTTCCCAGCACCACCAGGTGGAAGAGAGCAGCTGTGAGTGGGACAGACCCCAGGTCATGGCTACTTAATCCCTTTGGTGCTGTGTGCCTACTGGCAAGGGGGGCTGGGGTGGGTGAGGGGGAGGCCCAGCCTTGGCCAAGAGAGCCATGGAACAGCCTCCCAGGAGGCCTGCCCAGAGGCAGAAAAACTGCAGGAGCCTGCATGCATGTTGAGTTGTCAACCTGACCAAGCACAGACTCAGCATTCAGCTCAGAGCCACCTAGACCTTCTCATTCACTGGAAGCTTGTCCCATGGCCAGGTGTTGGGAGAGCCCGTGACCCTCAGGTGAGAGTGTGTTCTGATACCCAGGCCCTCCTCTGAGAAATACAGTGCCCAGAGGGAGAGAGGAGCCCTGGGCATGAGGGAGACACCTTTTCTCAACCACATGTTGTGCCTCAGTTTCCCTCTCTGGAAACAGAGCTGCTCTTCCTTGACATTCTCCTGGAAGACAGTACATGTTCTGGAAATGGCTCATGGCAGGGCCTGGAGAACTCTCCAGCTGCACCCAGCCACGGTGTGTTTGTTTAGTTCCATGCTCCTGCCTGCCGCAGGGCCTCTGCCCACTCTGTTCCTCGGCCTGCAATTGTCTCTGCTGTGGAGAGACAGGGCCCAGGGCTGATGGGGGATGAGGAGGACGGGACAATGGAGAGCGAGAAGGAGGAGAGCCTGGGGGGTGGAGGGGCTGCCCCGGGAGCCACAGGAGGAAGGGGGCTCAGAGGGCAGAGCCACCCCGGTGCCCTGTCCTCAGGGCCACCACCCCAGTGGGGAGGAAGATAATGCTGGGGCAGGGCCTCAAGGGGGAATGAGGTGTGGACTCTCCCTGTGCCTGTCACACCCTGAACTTGCCTCCCCTGGGCCTTCATTCAGCCTGTTTCTCCCTGGAATGCCACCCCACCTTGTCTCTGTTGTGAGTCCAGCCCATACCTCAGGGCCAAACCTGTCCCTCCCCTGTCCCCACTCACCCCAATGTGGCTGCCTCAGGCCCTCTCTGTGGGCAGGGACATGGTCCCACTCAGCTCCTTATCTTCCCCCCAGGTTCTCTCTCCCTCCCCTCCACTGCCCCCTCCCCAGCCCCAGGCCCGACACAGACTAGGCGCTTAGCTGGAAGGTGCTGCCAGGCCGAAGCATCTGCTGCCCAGGTGAGCCGGATTTGGGTTCTGATTGCTCCAGGGGCTGAGCCGTGCCCATGACCTGCATGAGCAGATGGGGACAGGTGGGGTCCAGAGAGAGGGGGACCCTGGAGCTCTCTCCATCCACACTCCTTCCCTAAGTCCCCTCTAGAAGGGGATAAATCTGGCCCGGGAATGTATCTGCAGCCTGCTGTCGCCTCTGCCCGCCAGGCCTGGCTCACCTGGTCTCACTCTGGGCCTCATGGGGGCCTTTCTGCCTCTGGCCTCACCCCTGTGGATTTCTTTTTAATTACCACCCGGACCCTGTCACTCTCTTGTCCCAAACCCTCGGGGGCTCCCCATAGCCTATAACTCTTTGGGGACATTCCAGGCCCTTTGTGCCGCCCCGCGCACCTTTCTGGCCTGCCCTGGTGGCCCCTGCACGCTCCGCCTGCTCTTCTCGGGGGTGCCCGAGTCCCTGGGGCTCCTTTCCTTTCCGTACACCAGAGCTCCCTTCTCCCGCTGAGGAATTCACACATCCTGGGAGAGCCACTCAACGTCACCTCCCCTGAGAAACCTTCCCCAGACGCTCCCAGGCATTTCTGTGGAAGGCTGTGCAGACACCTGCGTGAGGAGGTGCCCAGGATCACCCCATGCTCCTCCTCTCCCTGCCCCTCCAGGTGGGAAACCTCATCTTCTCCCCTGTGTGTGTGCCGCCACCCCAGAGCGCGGCTGTCCTAGTCCCGGACACGTGTCTATGTGTGAGTGAGCCAGAGCAGCCTTTAGAGGCAGAGCCTGCTCTCTGAGGCCCAGAGCCCAGGAGGGTCCCTCACTCCCCTTCCAGCCCAGCCAGCCCTTCACTGCCTTCCCCTGATGGCCTCAGGGGACATAGCCTATCCTGCCGGGGCAGAGGGAAGGCAGGGTGGGGCTCAGGCCATGCGTGTTCCCACCAGGCTGTGGACGGCTGATCCCTGGTACTCTCAAGAGCCAGCTGGACCGGGGAAGGGGAAGCCTGGGTACTGCGGGGAGCACTGGGGCCGGGCAGGGGGGAGGAGGCGCAGGCAGCGAGGCCCTCCCGCTTTGCCTGCCTAGCATGCCTGGGGACTCCACTGGGTCTGGGTGGAGGGAGGAGGCAGTGGCTAGGCCTGGCCAGCATCCCAGCCAGAGCCCTGAGTGCAAAGTCCCCCAGTGGCCCTGTGGTTCCAGGCCCCAGAGAGCCACCACCCCCCAACCACCACTGGCTCTTGGGATCTTGGCTCAGCCTGCAAGTCCCAGGTTGGGGGCGGGGGGGCAGTCACCAGGCAGGGACACTGAGCCGGCTCCTTCTCCTCCCTGTGTAAATAGATGACTTAAAGGCTTAGGGACAGAAAAATAAATAGCCCTGCAGGCCACAGCCGGCCTCGGCTGCAGGGAGCTCGCTTTTGCTGCAGGAAGCAGTCTCTGGTCTCAGAAGCCCTGGGAGACTTGACATATCTCCTCAACCGCCCACCCGCCTGGGAGGAGGGCCTGGCTCGGCTTCCTACTGCATCCCCTCCCCACATCCAAACCCAGGAAAAGGGACACCTCCCAGAAACCCATTTTCTCTATACAAAACTGCTATATGCAAATGATATTGGGAGGAAAGAAGGCATGCTGGGATTGGCCCCTAGAATTTACTGGGGGTCCTTTATGGAACGGGGCATGGCTGCACAGTGGTGATCGTGAGCTTCCGTGTGAGCCTGGCACTGCCACTGGCTCACTGGGTGAGTCTGGACCAGTGGCAGGACCTTCCTGTGCCTCCACTGCCTAGAACATGGGGACAATACCTGCCTCCCGGGGGTAAGTAAGATATATGTGCAAAATGCAGAACAGCACCTGGCACACAGTGCATGCCCAACAAATGGTAGCTATTATGGTTAACGTCACCTGGCTGCCGCCTTGGGGATCTGACTCCCACCCAAAGAGGCCAAGCAGGGGAGGTCACGGAGCCCCCAGGCCACGTTCCCACTCCCCAGCTTTGTGCCAACACTACCCTGAGTCACTGAGCGAAACCCACCCCTCCCCAGCAGCACGAGCAGCAGCCCTCCACCCAGATGTCTGCTCTCTGCTGACACCGGCCTCGAGCTTTGAAAACATCTGCATGGCGCATCTTGGCTCTCTCTGCAGGGTCCAGATGTTTGGGTAGTGCGCGGACTCGCCTTTCCGGCCTCCCCCAGGAGCGGGGTGGGGGGCTCAGCGTGCCGTGGCAAACATCTGTGACTGTGGGGAGCCCAGCCCTCGCCTTCCCTAAGGCAGGCCTCCCGACCGGGGCCTCCACATGGGCAAGGGGACATGGAGACCGTGCCCGCCTCTGCTCAGGGTACTGCCTGCTGTGGGATGGCCCTGGCCCCACTGGGCACTGCAGAACGGCAGAGCCAGCTCACCTCCCTGCTGGGCAGTGGGCCAGGAGCACACTCAGGGCTAGTAGGGGGCGGGGACAGGTGTGGGGGTCTCTACAGACCTGAGACCTGCGGCTGAGGCGGGAGGAGTCCTGGATTCCTGTCCTGGCCCACTCGTGCAAATGCTGTGTGACCTTAGACAGGTGACTCTCCCTCTCTTGGCCTCAGTTCCTGCATTTGGATAGTGAGGGGGTTGGGCTAGGACTGGTTACTAAGTCTGTCCAGCACCACACCCCCAGGGAGCCCGTTAGACCCCAGCCTTCCTCCTCGGCACAGCCGCCAGAGACTCTCATTCACCAGGTCTGAGTGGGGAACGGACCTGGCAGTCTTTAACAAAGCCCTAAGGCAGGCCTCCAGCCCGGGAGCCCTGGCCTAGATGGGGCGTAAGAACCTGCTAACCTCTGGTGGCCTTCCCGTGATGTCCCCTGGACCTGCGTCTCACAGCCACACCAGAAGGCTGGCATCGGCCTGCTCTGGCCTTCGGACAAGTTGGGAGTAGAACCGGGAGCGTCAGACACAGACAGCAGGGGGTGTCCGCAGGACATGCGCTGTGGAGGAGGCACGGGGTGCGCGTGGGTGCGGGTGTGTAACGGATACAGAGAGTGCACTTCGAGGGTGTCTGTCTAGGAGGATGTGTCCGGGCATATGTCACCACTGCGTGTGAGTGTGCGTGTGCATGTCTGAACGTGTGTATTGACAGAGTTGTGCGTGTGTGTGAGCGTGTGTGTCTCCACCCAGCACCCGAGGCTGGGTTCTTCACAGCCCATGGCTCTCCTGCCACCTCTGTGATGCTACCGGAAGGGACAGCTGCCGACATGGCCCAGGAAGGCCTTCCAGCCCACCCCGCCCTCCTAGTGAAGGAGCAGCGGAGGCTTGTCCCCAGGGGGGAGTGGCAGGGCTGAGCTCTGCCAGGATCCCACTACGGTGAGTGGCTGGGGAGGGGGCCGGGGCTGGGCCAGGTGAGGACAGTGGGACAGGCAGGCCCAGCCCGTCAGCTCAGCCCTCACTGAAGTCTTGACAAAGCTGGAGCCTGGGGGAGGCAGCAGGCCTGCGGACTTCCAGAACCTCCGAGTAGCCTTAGGCCTGGGTGGGGGTCCCAGGAACCTTTGACTCTGCCTATTTCTTTTTTTTTTTTTTTTTTTTTTTTGAGACAGAGTCTCACTTTGTTGCCCAGGCTAGAGTGAGTGCCGTGGCATCAGCCTAGCTCACAGCAACCTCAAACTCCTGGGCTCAAGTGATCCTCCTGCCTCAGCCTCCCGAGTAGCTGGGACTACAGGCATGTGCCACCATGCCCGGCTAATTTTTTTCTATATATATTAGTTGGCCAATTAATTTCTTTCTGTTTATAGTAGAGACGGGGTCTCGCTGTTGCTCAGGCTGGTTTTGAACTCCCAACCTCGAGCGATCCACCCGCCTCGGCCTCCCAGAGTGCTAGGATTACAGGCGTGAGCCACCGCGCCCGGCCTCTGCCTATTTCTTTCAGCCCACTCTTGGGGCCTGACAGTTCGGGTGAATTGGGAGACAAGGAGACGGCCTAGAATTGAGAATGGAAGGTCCTTTCCCTTGTTACCCAGGTGCCATCACTCTTAAACCCACTTCCCCCCACCAGGCCGCTGTGCCAGCCCAGGGGTCCGGCTCCTCTGGCCTGCTCGCTGCTTGTCCTGGGCCCCGGTCCACCAGAAGGGGAGCCGCCAGGCCAGGGCTGAGCAGAGCCAGGTGCGGTTAGGGCTTGGCTGGCTCCTGCCCCACATACGGAGGAGGCCAAGGCAGCCCTGGCAGCTCAGCCAGGAAACTGCCCGTCTGTGGGGCTGCTTTCAGTCCTGGGCTGGACCTGCTGTTCTTTCTTTTCCCCAAAATGAATGTCTCATGCAGCTACTCACACACACCCCTTTGCTAGTGAGGGCGGAGCCCGGGATGTCCTTCTCATCTCAGCCCCTGCCTGCCTCCTACTGGGGGATCTTGGAGCCAGCCTGCCAAGGCTCTGAGTCGGGAGGCCAGGTCTCTGCTCCGCGCACAGCCTTGGGCTTGCTGGGGGCCTGGGCCAGGTAAGGGCCAGGTTCAACTGCAGGCAAATCCTAAGATCCTCCACGGAGACTGAGCCAGTGGGAGCAGCAGCAACAATTGCGATCTCATCAAGCATTTGCTATGTGCCAAGCACTTTTTGAAGCACTTCCCATATGAAGCCTAATTTGATCTTCACAGGGACCCTACGAGTAGGTATTATTATTGCTCCAGTATCACAGGAAGAAACTAGCCCAAGGTCACACGGGGACTAAGCAGTGGCAACAGGATGCAAAGCCTCCATGTATGCTCAGTGAGTTAATCGGCTTGCTGGCCGGCTCCTCTCTATCACTGAGCACTGACAGCACGCCCAGCTCTATGCTAAGCACGGTCCCTGCATTTGCCGGTTTCATGACGGTCCTGGTTCTTTAAGGACCAGGGCTGGAGGAAGGGGATACAGAAAAGGACAGGATGAGCAGCTTGGGAATAGAGCCATGGACAGCTATGGAGGGAAGTGCGGGGTTTGGCAGCAGCCGGCAAGCTTTTCCTACATGGGCCAGATAGTAAATATTTTAGGCAGTCTCTTTGGCAACTGCTCAACTCTGCCATTGCAGTGCAGAAGCAGCAACAGACAATATGTAAACGAATGGATGTGGCCGTGTTCCAAGAAAACATTATTTATAGATGCTGAAATTTGAATTTCATATAATTTTCACGTGCCACAAAATACTCTTCTATTGATTTTTTTCCCAACTATTTAAAAATGTAAAAAGCCTTCTTAGCTTGTGGACTGCATGAAAACAGGAGGTGGGCTGGATTTGGCCTGCAGGTTGTACTCCACCAAAACCCCTGTATAGATTCAGTTCACGAGCACCGTGCTTTGTGACGATGCTGGTTCCTGCAATGCCTCAGCCAGGATCTAGCTCCCATCCGAGGATGAGGATCCTAGAGTCCTGGAGGAGAGTTGAACAATAGTCAGCCCTGATCCTGAGCCAGGACCCAGATCTAAGTCAGGAACTCCCTTTAGGGGGTTGAGTTTTTGGCACCACCATTTCCTGGCTGATCTTGGGCAAGTTCCTTAATCTCCTTGAATTGACTAATTCTGACTAGAATTCCTTTCCTGTGAAAGAGAGAGAACTTCAACTCAATTGCTTTAGCTAAGAAGGTGATTTATTGGGTCCTAAAATCGAAAAGTCCAGGAGCAGATCAAATAGCCTCAGGTACAGTTAGATCCAGGTGCCCACCTGCCATTTTTTGGAGTCTGTCACTTTTCATCTCTCGGCTCATGTTTCCAGGTTGGCTTCGTGCTTGGTTATGCTTATCCTAAGGAGTGGCAGAAGCCACTAGCAGCTGAAGGCTCACATCCTACTGCTTGGCAATCCCAGTTGAAATGTGAAATCCCTTAGCACATTTCCAGAAGATGCTCACAGGCTCTGGTTAGCCAGGTCTGAGCCGTGAAACTCCCACTGGACCAAGCACCATGTCCAGGGGAAATGGAATGTCTGCTTTGTCCCTGGAGCCAAGGGAGGGGGCCGGCCCCCATGGGATCAGCATACATGAGAGTGGAGAAGTGGCTCCCCAGTGGGAGATCCACAAACTGCAACCAGAGGAGGGCGAATGGAGGCTGGGCGGGTAGGATCAGCCGCCGTCGCCATAGACTCTGAGATTAGGATTCTCTTCTGTTAAAGGGGAATAATGACACCAGCTTACAGTCAGTGCAATGGGCAACAAGAGCATCGTGACCACCCTAAGAAAGAAGAAGGAAGGAAACTAGGTGCATGTGGTGGCCCGTTTGTCTGGGGCCTTCTGCCATTCACCACATAGCCACCGGTTACCAGAGAGCCCCCCAGAATGTAACATGGTGCAGCCACTGTCGAAAACAGGATGGTGGCTCCTGAAAAAATTAAATGTAGAATTTACCACGGGGTCCAGCAATTCCACTGCTGGACATATACTCAAAAGAATTGAGAGCAGAGGCAGATATGTGTGCACCAGTGTTCACAGCAGCATTATTTGCCATAGCCAAAGGGGGAAGCAACCCAGCAGCCCCTCGAGGGAGGGATGGGTACACAAACGTGGCACCTGCATACAGTAGAATCCACTCCAGCCTTGAAAAGGGAAGAAATTCGGACACATGCCACGACATGGATGAGCCTGCAGGACAGGACGCTCAGTGAAATAAGCCAGTCACAGAAAGACAAACACGTCTGATTCCACTTACATGAGGTAAGCAGAGTAGTCAGATTCACCGGGACAGAAAGCGGAATGGTGGTTACCGGGGGCTGGGGGTGGGCAATGGGGATTAGTGTTTAATGGCTGTGGAGTTCAGTTTTGCAAGTTGAAAAGGTTCTGGAGATGGATGGTGGTGATGGTTACACCATCACACAGCAATGTGAATGGACCTAATGCCACTAAACCGCATAGCTAAAAATAGTTAAAGTGGTAGATTTTGTTATGCATGTGTTAGCACAATTTAAAAAAAATTTTTTTAAGAAAAGAAGCCCCATAGAGGACACGCTTAACGCAGAGACACTAACCACTTTGTTAAGGCGCTCACCGGCTGTGAAACCTTGCCCACAGCCGGCACTCACAGTCCGCACGATAGTTTGTGCTGTGCATTGACGACGAACCCGTTTTGCTCTTGTGTGATGAGGAAAGCTTTAAAGCACTGAAAGCTTGTTTTACTTTACAGGCAGCTTGACTTGTAATGTAAATCAGAATAGGTAACATATACGTGTATGTTTTTATTACGTTATCTTTAAATGTTCACAATTTGATTTTGATAACTGAAAAACTAGAAAAGTCATATCACGGCTGTCAGCTAAAGTCGCTGTGCACGTTCATCTGTGGCTATCGACTATAGTCGACGCTGGTACTGAAGTGGTTAATTCAAAACTTACCTCCTTTCAGAAGCCGTGGAAAGCTGGCAGGCAAAGGTGTCATTGGGACAAACTCTCTGCCCCAAGGCCCTCAAATTATGCCACTGACCAGCTGGGCTTGGCATCCTTCCTCTCTGCCTTACTTCCCTCCCTCCTTCCTCTTGCTTTCTCGGGCTGTACCCCACAGGAAAGCATTAGCACATACACTTTGCCACTGGCTCTGTCTTGGAGGGAACCCAGGCTGAAGTATTGGCTTTTTGCAAAACCAATACAATGGCTAGCAACAAGAAGTGTTAGAGGATAATTGTTGGATGGAAGGATGGAGGGATGGCTGAGAAGCTTTGTTAACAGAACACAATAAGGAACTCTTAGTCCGAGGGGCAAACGCAGATCCCCACATATTCAAGTGAAAAAAACTGGTCCATGCCATCCAGAAGACACAGCCCCATGCACGCTGTCCCCTCCGCCTCCCACATCCTAACTCACACGCAGACACTCCCGCGACCCCTGTGTAGTGCTGCCTCTTCCAGGTCAACCGTCTCTTGAGTGAACCAAGCCTAGATTTGTAGAGTTGGAAAAGAGGGCCCTGGCACATGAAAGGAAGCTCTCCCGTGGACAGACGATCCTCCCGGAAAAGGAGAGCAGAGCGAACACGTGTGTCCCGCGTACCCAACGCGGCCCCGGGCGCTGCGTGGGCAAATGCTCCGGGCGCTTGCAGCACCCTGGGAGGCAGATGCCTTTATTTCTTGCGCCTTGTTAGGAACGAGGAGACTGAGACACAGAGAGGTTGAGTATCTACCTCAAAGTCACCCAGCCAGGAAGAGGCTGAGATGGGATTTGAACCCACAGCCACCAGCTCCGACACCTGTGGTTCTCCATTCTTATGGAGAGTGGAGACAATTCTGTTCTCCTTTGCCAACCCAACCTAGCGTTCCTGGCTTTCCTACCATCCCAGCCAGGGCAGCCTTGGAGTAAGCTGGGCTTCCTCCCTCCTGGGTGGCCCTGGCAAATCTGTGTGACATCTGGTTTAGCACAGCTGAGCATCTGCTCAGAAGAAAGACCTGAACCACTCCTTTCTCTCTGCTTGGGTCTGTCCAGGGGGAGGACAAAGGAGCAACTCCAGTCTGCGTGGAGAATTATTACATGAGCTCTACCTGCAAAGACGCCTCCATCCTCCAATGCAAGGCACTGGGGCTTTCTCTCAGGTGAAGGGCAGTAGCAGGGCCAAGTCGAGAAAGAGCAGGGAGTGGCGAAGAGCCGAGAGCATGGGCTGGCTTCACCCCTCCCTGCTAGGCCTGATTCAAGGAGTCCTGAGGAGACCCATGTCCACTTGGCCGGCTCCTTCTTGTCCTTCAGGTGACAACTCAAATGTCACCTTCCTAGGAAAGCCTTCTCTCGTCACAGTTGAAAGCACCCCCTCACCCCATCCTGCCCAGGACCCTCTGTAAGTGTCTGTGTGGTCCCCAACACCCTTGCACTGGCTTGCCTGCTTGTTTCCCTGTTTCTGGTCTTTCTCCTCCAGCTATAACATACGCTCCACGGGAGCACGGGCCCATTCTCAGCTGTGTCCCACACCTCTGCAGAACCCGGCATGCTGTGAGCATTTAATAAATATTTGTGAAACGAATGACTAGGAATATCAACAAGTGCTTGTTAAGTCTCAGGCAAAAGAAACCAACCATAGAACAATTTTCCAAACTTTCCGAATGACAGAGGGGGAAGATCAGATAAGTGTATTCTGTTTGCCATTCCTATGTCATGCTGCACTTTCTGTTTCTACTTTGCATAAACTCGGGAGACGGGACCCTAGAGACAACCTTGTGATCAGGTAGATCGGAAGAGGCTAGGTTATGCAGCTGAACGGGTTGTGGACGACACACTTCCAGGAGGTGCCATCCACACTGGAGTCTTGGGGAACGGCATTCCCTGGAGTTGTGCAGTGCACAACCTGCGCTCCAGAGAGGGCAGCCCTGAGAGCCAGCTGTATGGGAGAGAGGAAAACAATAGGAAGGGAGAGAAAGAGATAATTCAGTTTATGGAAGAAAGGATTGGAACAGACCTAAGTGATCACCTACGTTAACTGCTCTCCCTCTCATTTTTTCCAAATCTTTTTGTGGTGGTAAAATACACATAACAAAATTTACCAGCTTAGCCATTGTTAGGTGTACGGTTCAGTGGTATTAAGTACATTCATAATGTTGTGAAATCATCACCACTATCCATCTCCTTAACTCTTTTCATCTTGCAAAACTGAAACTCTGTACCCATTAAAAAATAACTCCTAGGCCGGGCGTGGTGGCTCACGCCTGTAATCCTAGCACTTTGGGAGGCCGAGGCGGGCAGATTGCTCAAGGTCAGTAGTTCGAAGCCAGCCTGAGCGAGACCCCATCTCTACCAAAAATAGAAATAAGTTAATTGACCAACTAAAAATATATATACAAAAAATTAGCTGGGCACGGTGGCGCATGCCTGTAGTCCCAGCTACTCGGGAGGCTGAGGCAGTAGGATTGCTGAGCCCCAGAGATTGAGGTTGCTGTGAGCCAGGCTGACACCATGGCACTCACTCTAGCCTGGGCAACAAAGTGAGACTCTGTCTCAAAAAAAAAAAAAAATAAATAAATAACTCCTCATTCCCCCCCTCCCGGGTAACCACCACTCTACTTTTTGTCTCTATGACACTGACAACTCTAGGTACCTCATATCAATGCGGGTGGAATCCTATAGTATTTGTCCTTTTGGGACTGGCTTATTTCCTTTAGCGAAAAGTCCTCCAAGTTCTCTCATGTCGTAGCCTGCGTCAGAATTCCCTTCCATTTTAAGGCTGAATAATATTCCATTGTTTGTAAGGAAAATGAGACCCTGAGAAATGAAATGACTTTACAAAGCAAAGAAGAAACAAAGCCAGCCAGAGTGCCACAAAGCGCCCGTAACGTCACCACCATGGTGTCTCTGATCATGCGCTTCATCACCATGTAGTGGGTAAAAGAGACCTTTCACCCCTCGTGGACGTCAGGGCCCTGGTCCGAAGCTGCAGTTGAGAATTTATAGTTTTCAGGGACAGCAACCAGGCTTCCAACTGAATGAACTACAAAAGATCAGGGACAGTGCCTGTCTAGTTCACCATGGTAGCCCCTGCCCCTGCCCAAGCTCAAGACCGTGTGCACCAGGCATTCAAACAACAGCAGCTGACCGTTGCTCAGCACTTACTGCCTGCCAGGTGCCGTGTTAAGCACTTGACCGCTTTACATATAGCATTAATTCATTGAATCCTCCCCACTCCTTATAAAGCAAGTTCTATTATCATCTGCATGGGAAACTGAGGCACAGAGGGGCTAATGACACACAGCTAGTAATGAGTGAAGGAGTCAACACATGAACGTGTTAAATCACCATCGGGACCTCCTGAGTAATCCCTCCCAGACCCTCAGAGGGTGCAGAGTCCAGCCCCTCAGATGTGGCTGATGAGCAGCCGGGGACAGTGACAGCAACCCAGGGAAGCCAGGAGCTCCTCTCGCCGCAGGGGGGCAGCGTGTCCAATAGTCTGGGAGGAACCGTGAGGGAGTGTCCAGATGAGACGGGTCTGGAAGGGCTGGCGGCCAGCAGGGGCCCAGCGGGGGCCAGGCAAGGAGCAGGCCTGCGGAGGAAGTGTATTTTGTTTGCTATTCTGGAGGTGCTAAATGGGAAGGTGGCAGGGGCCTGCACACACACACACACACACACACACACACACACACACACACACGCTGTCTCAGCTGACAGGAAGAGGAAATGCCTTGCATTTTCCAGCACCTTGTCCCCAGGCCAAGCCTAAATGCCAGCCCTAAAAATACAGCCTGGAAGCAGAGCTATGCTAACAGCTCCCTCCCATCTCTGTCACCGCCCCCCCTTACCGCTCAGGTTTATTTTTGAATGAGGATGCGGCATGGAAGTAACCTGATGCTGGCGAAACCTGAGTGCTCTTCTTTCATGTCTCCTTCCATTCAGGTTTCTGGAGGAGAAGAGAAAGGAAGGAGGGAAGCATGGCTGCCTTTGCCCAGGAGGAAAGCAAAGGGGATGGGGCAGAGAGGGACACACACAGGCCCTTTTGGGCCTGATTCAATGACCTGGTTGGCAATGAGAGTTTGTCAAGTTGAGCACCATGCCAGGCACAGCATGGAGACCTAGAGTCAAATATACCATGCCTGCCCTTAAGGCACTTGCAAACCCCATGGGGCCCACACCAAAATACCAGAATTAAGAACACAATGCCCAGGGCAAACTCTAGGGTCCTCAAACCAGTTCTGAAAGGCTACCAGCTTACCGGGGCAAATAAAAGCCAAGGAGTGAAAGACTGAAAACTTCCTGCTACCTATAACTGGAAACAAAGCAAGGTAGTCCACTTTTATCATTTTTATTTGACATTGCACTGGGGTTGCAGCCAGTGCAATAAGGCAAGAAAAAGAAATGAAAAGCATCCAGATTGGAAAGGAAGAAGTAAAACTGACTCTATTTGCAAATAACACAAGCATCTATATAGAAAATCCTATCAAACCTACAAAAAAGCTACTAGAATTAATAAGTGAGTTGCAAGGTTGTAAAATTCAAGATCAATATATATAAATCAGTTGTATTTCTATATACCAAAGCAACAAATAATCAGAAATTGAAATATAATATATTATCATTTACAATAGCATGAAACAATATGAAATACTTAGGGATAAATCCCACAAAAGATGTGTAAAACCTGTACACTGAGAACTAAAAGCATTTCTGAGAGACATTAAAGGGCCAAATACATAGAAAGATATACCATGTTCATAGATTGGAAGACTCAATATCAGGCGTCCTCAAACTACGGCCCACGGACCACATGTGGGTGTTTTTGCCCATTTTGTTTGTTCACTTCAAAATAAGATATGTGCAGTGTGCATAGGAATTTGTTCATAGTTTTTTTTTAAACTATAGTCCAGGCTTCCAATGGTCTGAGGGACAGTGAACTGGCCCCCTGTTTAAAAAGTTTGAGGACCCCTGCTCAGTATTGTAAGGATGTCAATTTCCGCCAAATTGATCTATAGAATCTAAGGAATCCTCATCAAAATCCCAGCAGAAATTGACAAACTAACTCTAAAATTTTACAGAAATACAAAGGATCAAGAACAGCTAAAAAATTTTTGAAAAAGAACAAAATCAAAAGACTTCATCTGATTCTATGACTTTATGAATTATAAAGCTATAGTAATCATGACATGGTATTGATATAAAGATAGATGAATAGATCAATGGAAAGTAATAGAGTCCAAAAATAGATCCATACCTATGTGGTCAATTGATTTTTGACAGAGGTGCCAGACAATGGATAAAAGATAATTTTTTCAACAAGTGGTGCTGGAGCAATTAGATATCCATATGCAGAGAAAAAGAACTTGGATTCATAATTTGCACTGTATATAAAAATTATCTCAAAAGATCATAGACCTAAATGTTAGAGCTAAGCTTACAAAACTTAGAAGAAAACATAAGAGAAATCTTAGTGACTTGGGTTTGGCAAAGATTTTATAAATATAATGCAAAAAGCACAAATATAAACGAAAAAAAATAAATTGGGCTTCAAAATTTTAAAAGTTTGTTCTTCAAAAGATATGCTTATGAAAATGAAAAGTTAAACCACACACTGAAAAAAATATTTGCAACATATTTATTCAACAAAGGCCGTGTATCTAGACTGTATAAAGAACTCTTACAACTCAGTAAGAAGACAACGAACAACCCAATTTTTTTAATGAGCAAAATATTTGAACCTTCATTTCACCAAAGAAGATACGTGGGTAAAGAATAAGCACATGAAAAGATACTCAACATCACTAGTCATTAAGGAAATGCAAATTAAGAGCACAACTAGGTACTACAACTCACCCCCTAGAATGGCTAAAAATGGATTTAAAAGACTAACCCTAGCAAGTGTTGGCCAGCATGTGGAGCAACTAAAACTCTCACACACTGCTAGCAAGAATGAAAAATGGTACAACCATTACGGAAAGCAGCTTGACAGTTTCTTTCCACTCCTAAGTATTTACTCAAGAGAAATGAAAGTGTATGTCCACACAAAAATGTATTCATGAATGTTCACAGCAGCTTTCTCTGCAATAGCCAAAAATTGGAAACAAATGACCATCAACAGATGACTAGATACACAAATTGCCGAACTTCCACGCAGTGGAACATCCCTCGGCATTACCAGGTAATGTACTGTTGACACACACAACAACCTGGATGACTATCAAAATGATTTAGGCAGCGTGATAGAAACCGGATCCAAGAAAATACACACTGTCTGGTTTCATTAATGGAACTTTCTAGAAAATGCAAACTCACCCATAGTGATAGAAGGCATATATCAACTTTTGAGGGTGATAGATATTAATATGTTCATTATCTTGATTGTGGCAATCATTTCAGTGTGTACATATTTCAAAATTTATCAAATTGGACACTTTCTGTGCAGCTTATTGTCTATGAGTTATACCTCAATAAAACTGTACAAAAAGGTGTTTTTTTAAAAAAGCTGAAGATGGGCCCAGGCAAAGGATCCTAAACTACTGTATTTTGGTTACAGCCCTGTGAGGATCTGAGGGAAACCACATAAAATCAGACATACTGAAGTCCCACGTGATTCCAGGAGGATTTGTGGGCCCCCAGAGGCCTGTGGAGCCCACCCTCGGACCCCGGGTTTCATACCCCTGGTCTACAGCAGCATCGACTAGTGTAGATGTTCATTTGCTAATTTTCCACCCCAAAATAATTCGAGGCCACTTCCCCTCAGTGTTGCTCACCCTCCCTGGTCCTTTTGTGGGCTAAGAGCATGTATTTATGACAAAGCCAATAGGGGTTACAGTGCGGCACTCACTCTGAGACAGAGCCCTGCGTGGGTCCACCCTGGAATCAGGCCCGGGGGCTGGACTGTGACTTACTGCGTGCTGACCCTGAGCCCCTACCCCGGAAGCATTGTGAAGGCGCAGAGCAGCCATGCTGGGGGAGCTGCTCGAACGGGGTCAGGCTCTTGGTCTTCCTCTCCTGCCTTGGTCTCTCAAACACGGCCTCCTTCATGCGGGCAGATGCTTGGCCTTTAGTGGGAGGGACCTGCCGCTGGTGCTTGCCTGGTTACTGGGCTCTGGGCACAGGCCGGGCCCTGGCCCTCGTTCCAGACTGAGTCCTAATTCCACCACCGCTGATCTTCACAGTGACCCCAGTGCGTGATAAACTGCAAGGGAGTCCAGACCAAGAATTGCGGGCGCTCAGAACAGCTGAGCCCTCTAGGGACACACAGCGAAAGCCATGTTGTTGGTCCCGTTGCCTCTAAGTAGAGCCACTGCAGGCGGTGCCATGATGATGACAGCGAGAAGGCACAGGTGGGGGAGGCAGGAGGCACCTCGGTGTGGCCTGGCAATACGGGCAGTATGTCCTGCCCGCCAAAGGCCCAACCTGGGACCCTCGTGTGACCTGGATTAGAGACACAGAAAAGCCTTCCCTGCCCTGCCCTCCCTTGACTTCCCCCATTTCAGAGGGTTCAGAGGATGTGGGTCTCAGCACCCCTTCCCGCCAGCACCCTCTGAATTTTGGGTCTCCTCTCCACCCAAGTCCCCAGGGAGAAATAGCTCAAACATCCCAGCAGAGGGCGCCCCGTGCCTGCTAACTCGGCAGGGCAGCCTGTTTCCTGGGTGCCAGGGTGGGCGTCCTCCCAGGCTCCCAGCTGGGCTGACGGGCAGGAGAGAAGGGAGCTCCTGGGCTCCCCTCCTGGTCCTTCCTGAGTTGTCATCTGTCTGTGCCCTGGGGTGGGTGGTGTCGGTAGATTCAGAGATTATTCTGGGCTGGGGCTGTCTGGGGTGGGTGCTTAGTGCCCTCAAAGAGCCCCACCCACAAAAGACTTTGACACTGTGGCTTCCCCAGCCTGCCCACGGAATCAGGTCCCTGCCCACCAAGAGCTTCTAACCTAAGCATCCTCGACCACAGAAACACACACCTGCTGGGGTAAGGAGTGGTGCTAGCTCAGTGGCCCTGCCCGGACTGCCCGTCCATCAGAATCATGCCAGTCCTGGCCCGCCCTGCCAGCGTGAGGGGACTCCCAGGTGGGCCCAGGGGAAGTGTTTTTCTCAGGTCCCAGGGCCAAGAACCAAGGGACTAGAGGCTCTGGCAGATGCCCCGGCCCTGGTACTCCAAGTGTGGTCCTGGGACCAGCAGCAGCTATGTCGTCTGGGAGCTCATTAGAAGTGCAGCGTCTACCTGGATATCTAGATTTCTAAAATCAAAATAAAAAAGAATAATATTAAAATTTTTTTAATTAAATAAAAACTTAAAAAAAAGAAAAAAGAAGAAGTGCAGAGTCTCGGGCCCCACCCCTGGCAGCCCGATCAGCATCTGCATCTTTACAAGATGCCAGCTGATTCTCGGGCGCATAAGAGTTTGGTAAGTGGCGACTCATGATATCGAGAGGTTGATTTTGCGATTGGGCTGCTGGGAGGCAGACCAAAAGTACTCGCCACGTGGCGTGTGAACCAGTGTTCGCAGAACAGGGATGGCTGTAGGACATTAAAGCATGGATGGTCTCCCAGTGCCCGTATATTCTGAAGGTTTCTTGGGGGAGGTGGAATTTCAGCAGCCTTGAAGTCAGGTCAGCGAAGAGGGTGAGGAGGCATTTCAGGAGGGGAGATGGCCCAGGGGAGGAAGGCACGTGTCTTGTTGGGCATGGCAGGGAAGCAGCCTGGAGGAGAAGGGAGTCCACCTGGGCAGGGGCCGCGGAGCCAGCCATGGAGAGTGTGAGTGTCGGGCAGGAGAGCTGGAGTTCTCCCTGTAGGCAAATGGGAGCCACTGAAGATGCTTGAGCACCGGAAGAGCCTGCAAATAACGGTTTCAAGAAACTTATCAGAAAGAGAATGTGGGGGGAAATGGAACAGAATGGCCTGTTTTCCCCATCGTCCTAGAGAGGGTGATTAATAATGAAAACAATAACAAGCAAAGGAGTAGCTCCATTTTGGGGTGCCTACTATATAATATTTTCCCAACATGATTCCAAGTGCTCGTTTTAGTTATAAGTAGAGTTGGTGTTCAGCTGGTACTCGCCAGGCAAGCTTCTGGGTGGCATTAACTGATGGCTCAGAGTTGCCAAAACCCCTGTTGTTAAACATGTTGAATGTCATCCCTGGGTAAATACAGCCCTTTGTCAAATAGACCACATGCAACCCCCTGGGCAGTCACATAACACAGCCACATGCAGCCTCTACTTCTCGGGTGTCGAGTGCAGTTAACAGTAACCGCGTCTCATGGAGTTTGGGGGAGGATTAAATAAGGTCGCTTACCTAGAGTACTTAGCAAAATGCCTGGCACGCAGTGGGTCAATAAATGGAGCTACTGTCACTCGGTAGCTGGTGTCTCACTTCCGACTCCCGGACTGCCTTGCCTCCCCGCTGCGCCCCCCAGCTGTGGGTAAGGGCTGCGTTCCCAGCCCCCGTCTCATTCTCTAGCTGTGGCCGGGTAGACCCAGCTCCTGGAAGACGGCACCCCGCTTCGGGATGGAGCTTCTCACACCTTGCAGCCGAATCCGTCTTCTTCTGGGCTGACTCCTATTTTCCCTTGAAAACCTCGTTCCGTGAACAAAAGAGAAACTGAGTCCCAGGACACAGTCCCCGAGCACTGAGGCTGGGCCAGAAGCCCCTGCCAACACCCTGTGGCCATTGCCCCTGGTGCTGCGATCACGCCCATCTCTGGTGTCTTGGCTGCTCCCCCAGCCAGGCTCCTTGCTGGGGCCAGGAACTCCCAGGCTCAGTGCTGGGGCCTGAGGGCTCGGCCCAGCCACTGGCGGGGCACCAGTAAGCAATAATGTTGAGTGAATGAATGAATGAACATTCCCTCCCAGAGTTGTTCCTCCATGCCCGACGTGATGCACCCAAGAGTCCCTGCCTCTGGGGGAAGGCAGTGTGACATCGCTGTCAGACAACCTGGGTTTGAATCCTGGATCTCCCATTTACTAGCTGTGTGACTCAGAGCAAGCTACTCAACCTCTCTGTGCCTCCATTTCCTCATCTGTAAAATGGGCTAATAAGGTTGTGAGGAATAAATGAATACGCATAAAGCACTTGGTACAGGGTCTGGCACGTAGTAATTTCTCAACAAATCATAGCTGGAATCATGATTGTAATAATTAACTCTTAGCTCCCTGGGCTACCAAACCAGCCTGGCTCTTCAGAGTAGAGGCATCTAGGGTGCAGGGGTTCCCTCCCACCCCCGTGCTTGGCAGGTGGGAGAGGATTTCAGGACAGGCGCGGGCCTGGTCTGCAGACTGGAAAGGTGGGCTGGGAGGGGGATTCCTCCAGCAGCAACCTCGCTGCAGCCCTCTAGCACAAAGGCCCCTGGGAGTGGGTCAGGCTGCATGGCAACTTCCCGTGCCTGAGATCCTAAATCTCTCTCACTTCATGACATCTGGGGCAGGGCCCCAGACTCTGCCACCCCCACCCCATTTCAGGAAAGGTCAGACCAAGCAGGTTCCCCCACATTTCCCCTCCTTCCCT
Organism: Microcebus murinus; assembly: GCF_040939455.1. NCBI lineage: Eukaryota > Metazoa > Chordata > Mammalia > Primates > Cheirogaleidae > Microcebus > Microcebus murinus. The sequence goes on along the minus strand of NC_134117.1, from coordinate 52,230,712 downwards.
GACCTGTCCCATCAAGTCATAGGTCAGCATCCCTCAAAGTGTGCTCATCAAGACACAAGTCCTGAGAGGTGCTCCTGGGTCACATGCTTCATGTCACATTTCCACCCTGCAGCCCTAGTGCTTCCTAAGTGCACGTTAGCTACCAAAGGCCCTGACAAGTCCTGCAGTAAAGAAACTTGCTTCCCTCTTGTATTGTTATAGCTTCCTAGGGATGCCACAACAAACTACCAAAACAACAGAAAGTTATTCTCTCGAAGTTCTGGAGGCCAGAGGTCTGAAATCAAGGCATCAGCAGGATTGTGCTTCCTCCGAAGGCCCTAGGGGAGAATCTGCTTTTGTCTCTTCCGGTTTCTGGTGGCTCCCGGCTCTTCTTGGCTTGGACTGAGTGGCTCCAGTCTCTGCCTGGCTGGTCACATGGGCCCCTCCTCTGCTTGTCCCTTGGCCTCTCCCTCAGCATTGGAGTTGGGCCCACCCTAAACCCAGGATGATCTGGTCTTGAGATCCTCAACTTAATTATATTTGCAAAGACACCTTTTCCAAATAAGGTCACACTCACGGGTTCCTGGGGTTAGGACACCAACAGATCTTTTGCTTTTTTTTTTTTTTTTTTGGGGGGGGGGAGGTATGATGTCACTGCTCAACTCACTACACTTCTGGTCAACCTAGATTGTCCCAAACTTTGATTGTGGAATCATCCCCTGCCTTTTTAATGACCATTCATTAATTTCTACAACGCAGTTTGGGAAGCACTTGTCACACGTCTGGGAGCCCTGGGTGCTACTAACAGGGTCGTCCTGTCCAGCGTCCTACCCCCATTTCACAGAGGCAGAGACTGAAGCCTGGAAGGTTGCTGCCCCTTGTCTAAAGTCCCCCAGGGCGTCACTGACTGGTCGAGTCCAGGCCAGGGCTCTGAAGTCCTGACAACAGGCCACTGCCCCCTCCTGCCATGCTAATTCCTGAAAGGTCACCTCACCCCTGGGCCCCAGACACGCCACCTGTGCCCTGTCTGACCCGGCGGTCCCAAGGCCCCTCACAATGGTCCCCTCTGAGGAGAACGCCAGCCGGGCGTCCAGGCACTGGGCAGCTGCTGGCTGGGCCTCGGGGGACCTGGGAAATAAATGATGAGCATGGGCTAGGGCTGGGCTCCCGGGGTGGAGATTGATGCGGACACAGCCAGCGCGACATAATGGGCCGTGTGGGCTGGCCTGGGGGGAGATAAAAGGCAGGGGACATAAATAACACAGGAGATAAAGGATGGAAAGCCGGCCCAAAGGAATAAATCCCTGGTCCCCGACAGGCTCAGTGTGGGAGTCGGGGCAGCACTGGTGGGCAGGGGAGGGGCAGGAGGGGGGGCAGCATGGAGGGCTGCCGGCGGCCCTCTGGGGACTCCTGGTCACACTCGCCCCCCACGACACACTCACAGAGACAGTCGGGGGGGGGAGCGGAAGGGAGAGCTCTAGTCTTGCCTATCACCAAGGCTCACAACTGAGGAAGTCACCCTCCCTGCCTCAGTTCCCTTCTTGGTAAAATGAGGTGAGGTACTAAGCCAGTGTTTCCTGAGAGGGGCCTGAGGACCACCTGCGTCAGGATGACCCAGCAAGCTCGTTGAGCACGCACATTCCTGGGCTCCACCACAGGTTCATTAAATTAGGACTTTTGAGTGAAGGTCCAGGGTCAGACCAGCTAATAAACTATCTAGGTGTGAGACCCACTGGACCAGGTGGACTCTAACATCCTTCCAGCGTATAGATTAGAAAGATGGATGGATGGAAGGATGGATGGATGGATGGTAGATGGATGAATTATTCAATAGGTGGATAAATCAATGAGTAGAAGGATGAAAGGATGAATGGATGGATGGATGGATAGAAGGATGGATGGATGGATGGTAGATGGATGAATTATTCAATGGGTGGATAGATGAATGGGTGGAAGGATGAAAGGATGGATGGATGGATGGATGGATGGATGGATGGATGGATGGAGGATGGATGGATGGTAGATGTTTGCCACCATCTATGAACTATTTCTCACATGCTAGACCAAATGCCTTGCTTGGTCTTACCCAATTCAGTTTTTACTTTATTACTTCCACTTTGCAAAAGATGAAACTAGCTTAGACTGACTCACTTCAGGTGAGTTCAGGGCCAGGCTTCAGCCCTCGCTTGTGAGCTGGTGCACCTGACCCTGGAACGGGGGTGCTGGGGAACTGGCCAGTCAGGGACAGAGCCGGTTTGCAGTCCTCATGACCCCAGCATCTCTTAACATAGAATCTGATCCCAAAACCCCTGTCCCCATCGCCTCTGGGCCCTTGCCCTCTCTTGCCCGAGCAGAACACCCTGGAGCCGCGGCAGAGGTCTGAGGTCTGCCCTCGCCAGCCAGGTGTGAGAGTGAGGTGAGGAGGGGACTCCACTGCTCGTGGGCAGTCTGCACAGCTCTGCGGATGCCCATCTTCCCTGGTGCCCACACCTGCCTCTTTCCCTGCAGGGGCCTGGCCTTGCCCTTCCCAGCTCTCCAAGCCACCGCCCCCCCAGCCTCCCTTTGCTCCCCCCTCCTGCAAGGGCCCGCCTGCCCCCACAGCCCCTGGGGAAGAGCTGCTGGGGCCTGCAAGGAGGGACTCCTGGTGGACTGAGGATGGGGCGGCAAACCTGGCCCTTGGACAACGAAGGCTCTGCTCCCTGCAGCCTGCCCCAGAAGAAAATGGAAACCAGATGTGTGAGCCTTGGGGGAGTCTGCTCAAGACCGGGCCATTAGCACCTCATTCCCACTGTCCTCAGACGTGGCCTGGGGTTGCTGGAGGGGAGATGGGGCCTCCCAGCTGCCTCTTTCTCAGATGAGATGAGAAGGGAGAGAACCTTCCAGAGCAGTGGAAAGCTCCAAGCCCTCTGGGAATCCTGGGCTAAACAGATGGAAACAGGAGCTGTGCTGGTCAGGGCCAAGACACGGGCTGAGGCATGAAGGTGCTGAGACGAGGTGCGACCAGTCCTCTGTTCACCCCACAGAGTTCCTTCCTGCCGAAATGTGTCCCCCGTGTGAGAACGAAGCCTCCTGGGAAGAATATGATATTAAGCCACTTCCAGCCATTCCTACTGAAGAGCAAATTGGTTGGTTGCAGACCCCTAATTTTAAGGTAGGGAATAATTTGCCATAATCTTTCTCAGTAGTTCTCAATCCTGGCTGCAGGTTTGAACCACGGGGGCTGGTGGGCATTTAAAAAGAACAGACACAAGTGACCCAGGGCAAGCCCAGAGGTTCAGATCATTGACTGGGGCTCTCCGGGTGACTCCATGGTACAGCTCCACCCAGCCCCCCTCCTAGTGACACTACAGGCTGGTGAACCCTTGAGCCCCATTATGTGGCTTCTGGGCCAGCAGCATGGGCAACACCTGGAGCTCATTAGAAATGCAGAGCCCTGGGCCCACCCTAGACCTCACGCAGCCGAAGCTATACCTGAGCAAGACCTGCAGGTGGTCGGCAGGCACCTGACAGCTTGGCCAGTGCTGCCTTCCAGGTAAGGCAGACAGACCTGTGTTCCCACTTTATCCCTCAGCCTCTGGGCAGAGCAGGCTTCATATTAGCTCTCTGCCCCTCACCACCCCAACATTTCCCCCTGCACTATCCTGCCTCCCCCCAAATCCTTTTCAGCCGAGAGAGCTGCCGTCTGCTGGTGGGAAGGGGCAGGGGATGTTTGTGTGGGCAGCCCTCTTTCTACCCAGCCCCGGAAGCTCCCAGATCTCCCCCCCCACCCCGGGCAGCATGTGGGTGATTTACTGCTGCAGACGCGGGATGGAGGGGCGGGGGTGCCGGGAGACAGGGCACGGGCTGGCAGTCAGCCTAACCAAACACGAAACATCAGCCTCAGCCGGGACCCTCGAGGAGTGACACAGCTTCAAAGATGCATTAGCCTTACGCACAGAGAGATGGGCTGTTTTGTTTTCCTCTTTTAACAAGCGAGGCTTGTTGCAGAAACTGGGAGCATATGTTGCCAGGGCTGTTCTGGCCCAGGCTGCACCTGCCGGCTCTGTTCTCAAGACCCAAACATCTCGGCGGGTCCCCGCTCGGTGCTACTCAGCCCCCAGCCTCTGTCCCTGCCCCACAACCCCATCAGCTTCCAGTTCCAGAGTGGCCCAGGGCCCGCTGAGGTCCAGGTTGTGGGGCGAAGCCAGCAGGGAGCTTTCTCCTTGCTGAAAGCTACTCCAACGGTGATTCTGAAATGCCAGGGTCAAGCCGGGCCCCGCAGGAAAGAAGGGCTGGCAGGTGAGGATGTGGCATTTTTTTAAGGAGGGTTAATGTGTTAAAGATGCTTTCTCAACTGTGTCACTCCTGAAAGGGAAGGGCCTTCTCTGGTTTTCTTGGAAGCATCCGAGAGCTGGGAATAGCACAGCCAGAGAGCAGAACGAGTAAGAAATAAAGAAATGACTGACAGGTGGACAGATGGAAGGACAGATGGACAGTGAATGACTAGAACTTCTAACTCTAACAGTAGAGCAAACCAAGTATTTGGAACGACCTTCTTGCTAAAGAACTAGATCCTGGATAAGTTATACCACATGTTTTTAAACACATTTCAGAGCTTGCAAAATGTTGGGGAGATATTCAAGGGAGGAAAAAACTCACAAGGAGCTGAAACCCAAAGGTGATACTGACCTGAGGGCAAGTTTGTTTATTGGTGGCACCAAAGACAGCCGCCTGCAGGCTGGCGGGGCTGCAATTGACGCTCCTAAGCTAGGTCTGCAACAGAGCGTCCAGGGCAGAAGCACTTCTCTGACTCCCAGCCAAAAAAGCACAGATCACCTCGGGAGGAAGGCACTGAGACCCTGCTGTTGCCCGAAGATTAACAAAATATGAACTCACAAGCAGCAGTTACCAGACACACAAGGATACAAGTCACCACTGGTTCAGGTCTTTGAGGATGACAAATGTTGGAATCCTCAAATATAGATGATTAAATAACTGTGCTTGAAATATTTAAGAAATACGAGATAGAACTCCTCAAAATAAGCTAGGAATAGAAGACTAACAAAAATGACTACGACTTTAGCTTTCTGCTATGAGGATATAACAAGATCTAGACTGCCCCTCCCTCCGTAAACAGCTGGAAAACTGGGGAAATCCATGGAACAACTATTTTCAGACATTGGGTAAGAGGCAACTCAGGGCTAAAAGAAACCAATGAGATCAACCTTACCCCAATTTCTGGAAGGCAAACAGGGTGAGGGTACCCAGAGCCCAGTAGTCACCCTAAGTTGAAGAGAGAGAAATTGGAGTTTGGGGAGGCCAAGGTGTCTGCCATCCGCAGGCAGAGTAGTGGAGAAAAGGAATCTATGCAGAGAAAAGGCTCCAAAAGTCTACACGGAGTCCTCTTGAATCTTTGGCCAAACTTCAGTCTGAGCAGCAAGACTGAGCAGGGGACACCTGGGCAAGAACAAGTATCAGGCAGCTGTAGGCAAAGTATTCCCACAGCCTGCACTAGCCTACGCTAGAAATCACTAAGGTTTGGGGAGGTTTTTTGTTTGTTTCTTTGCTAATTTGTTTCCCTTCTTACGGCTATCCAATTATTTAAGCATCTTTTATTGAAAAAGATGTCTTCATCATTATTTCTATTCAACGTTTTACTGGAGGCCCCCGGCCACTACAATAAGAATAAAGCATCCAGACTGGAAAAGAAGAAGTATAACTGTCTTCATTTCAGGCAAGGAAACCATGTACATTGGCGGTGTCAAGAAATGGATAAAGTTGTTAGAATGGTAAGTGAAGTGAGCAAGATTGCAGGATACAAACTTACTATATAAGAATCAATATTCTGCTTCTATATACTAAAAATGAGCAAATGAAAACTGAAGTGGAAAATGCCACTTACGATAGTATCCAAAAATATTTCTTAATAGAATAAATTAAATGGTTGACAAAGTTTAGCTGATAAAAAAAATAAATTAATTATGTGCAAGACCTATTCACTGAAAATGACCAAACAAATGGAGACTATATCATGCTCATAGATCAGAAGATTCAATAGTACAAATATGTCAATTATCCCCAAATCAATCTACAGAATTAATGCAAACCTAATAAAATCTAAGAAGGATTTTTATTGGTAGAAATTAACAAGCTGATTCTAAAATTTATATAGAAATACAATGAACCTATAATAGCCAAAACAATATTGCCAAGAAGAGCAAAGGCAGAAACTTATACTACCTGTTTTCAAGACTTATTTTTACACTCTAATAATCAAGATCATGTGATGTTGGCATAATTATAGACATTTATAGATCAATGGAACAGAACAGAAAGTCCAGAAATAAATCCACACGGATTCAATAATAAATTGATTTGACAAAGATTCTTTAATGTGGAAAAAAATTTTTTCTTCTCAACAAATGGTACTGGAGCAATTGGATAGCCATAGGGGGAAAAAAATCTCAGTCTCCACCTCACGGCTTCACACCATGCACAAGAATACTTAAAATGGACAAAGACCAAACTGCAAAAACCAAAACCTCTAGAAGAATATATAGGAGACAGTTTTTGTGCCATTGAATTTGGACACAAGAAACATAACCCATACAAGGAAAAATTCATAAATTGGGCTTAATTAAAATTGAAATCTTTTGTTCTTGGAAAGACATCATTAAGAAAATGGAAAAAGCAAGCCATAGACTGGGAGAAAATACAATACATGCATCCAACAAAGGGCCTGCATCCAGAATATATAACGAACTCTCAAGACCATAATAAGACAAAGCAACGGCATTAAATATGGGTTAAAAAGTTGAATAGACATTTCACCAAAGAAAATATGCAAATGCCAACAAGCACATGAAAAATTGCTTAACCTATTAGTCATCGGAAAAATGCAAATCAAAACCACAACAAGTTGACTTATCCCCATGGTTCAAACTAAAAGATTGGCAATTCCAAGCATCCATGAGTGTGGGAAGCAACTGGAACTCTTGTAAGTTGCTAGTGGGAATATAAAGTACTACAACCACTTTGGGAAAAAGCTTGACAATTTCTTAAAGATAGTTCAATGTACATACCATCTAACCCAGTTATTCCACTTCTAGGTATTTACTCAAGAGAAATTTAAATGTATGTCCACACGAAGATTTGTGTCTGAATGTTCAGAACACCTTTATTCCTAATAGGCCAAAACATAACAGGCCATGATAGGAAACATCTCATATGTTCACAAGTGAATGGGTGAACAAATTGTGGTATATACATACTATGGGATACCGTGCATCAATTTAAAAAACTACGTGTACACACAGAAGCTTGGATGAATCTCATACTATTATGCTGAGTGTCTTGGGTTGAACTGTCTCCCCTAAAAGCTATGTTGAAATCCTAACCCCTGGTACTAATACATGTGAGTGACCTTATTTGGAAATAGGATCGCTGCAGATGTAATCAAGTTAAGATGAGGTCATACTGGATTGGGCTGGGCTCTAAATCCAATATGACTGGTGTCCTTATAAGACGAGAAGAGACACAGAAAGACACATAGGCAAACATAAAGCCCAAATAAGTCTATAGTTTAGTTAACGGTATCATATTAACCTCAATGTCCTAGTTTTGACAAGTGTTCTACAGCTCTGCAAGATGTTAACATTAGGAAAAGCTGGAGGAAGGGTAGGGGAAATTCTCTGTACTATCTTTGCAACTCTTCTATAAGTCTAGAAATTATTTCAAAATAAAAAGCTTCTAGAAGTAAGGTATAGCTTTTAAATACATATAAAGGAAACATCAACATGGAAGTATGCACCAGATAGTTGACATCCAGGTAAAGGTGGATGCTCTACCGTATATTTCAGCTTTCTCTGTCAGTTCCCAAGGGAAGAGGTGAAAGGGAAGAGTGAATGGATGGAAAGAGATGCAATAGATTATACTTCAATGATGTTAAGAAGGCTCTTGTTCCTTCACCCTGAGCTAGAGTACCTTGTGGTATTTCTTCTTTTTTTTTTTTTAACTAATTCTATAACAGATTAATATTCTATATATCTTGAATTCTTGTTGAATCCTTTGTTTTTCCCACTTTCCCATTCTTATATTATTTTCCCAAATGAATTTTAAACTCCTTGATGACTGGGGTTATGTTTGAAATCTGGTGCCTTCTCCTATTTATGTATCTACTTATTTAAAAATGGAACTGTAGGTCCACATATTCATATGTGGCATATAATCTTGCATATGCCATATATTAAAAATTCTCATTTTGATTTGCATTGTGCTGTGGACTGAACTGTGCCTCCTCTTCATATGCTGAAACCCTAGCTACAATGTGACTGTATTTGGAGATGAGCTATTAGGAACTAAGGTTAAATAAGGTCATACGGATGGGGTCCCATCTGATAGGATTGGTGGCTTTATACAAAGAAAAAGAAAGATCTCTCTTCAACATGTGAAGACACAGCAAGAAGGTGGCCCTTACTTTCTCACCATGAAAATAGCCCTCACCAGGTACTGAATCAGCCAGCCTCTTGATCTTGGACTTCCCAGCCTTCAGAACTATGAGAAAATAAATTTCTGTTGTTAAGCCACGAGCCCAGTCTATGGCATTTGCTATGGCAGCCTGGGCTGGCTAATATACATTTGTTTGAATTTAGTGTTTATTTGCTCTCAAATTGTTCTCAACCAACAATGGCACTTCTTGCTTTCCCCCTGCCTCATGTTATTGGGAAGGTATAGAGCAGTATTTGAACTAGGACTTTTAGTGGGGGGAACCAAAAGATACTAAAAGTCTCATAATTTATAGGACAGTTCCCCAAAACAAAGAATTTCTCATTCAAAATGACAATTGCTGTCTCATTATTAAAAGCAAAGAAACAAAAAAACAGTAAATGGATTAAGCATCAGATTAGACATGGCTGAAAAGATAATTTGTGAACTAGAAGATAGATCTAAAGAAAAAACCCTGAAAATAACACAGACACAGAGAGAGTGTGAATCTGAAATGTTCAGAGATGTGGACAACAGAGTGAGAAAGTATAATGTCAGTGTAATCAGTGTCCTGAAAGGAGACAATAGCAAGACTAGAAAAGAAGGAATATTTGGAAAGAATGCTTGAGAATTGTCCACAATTGATTAAAGACACAAATCCACAGATAAAGGAAGACCAATATATATCCAACAGAATGGATAAAAACAAATCCACTTCAGGTCACATTGAAGGGAGATTTTAGACCACCAAAGATAACGAGAAGCTCTTAAAAACAGCTGGACAGAAAAGATCCTCATCTACCAAAAAATTGCAGTTAGATCGCCAGTTAACTATTAGCCATGGGAGAAGCTGAAAGATAGTGGGACAATACCTTCAAAATGCTGAGAAAACATTAGTCATCAACCCCAAACTTTATTTGTGACAAAAGTGTCTTTCAAAACTATAATTTCAAAAAAAATTTTTAAATAAATAAAAACGGAGAGTTTTCTACCAACAGACCTTCATTAAAAGAACTCCTAAGGAGGCTTCACTTCAGCATGGTCATGAATTTCTCATCCTTTAGTCATGGAAATAGTGCTGTAGCCTGAGTCAAAAGACCTAGTTCCTGGTCATGCCTCCTGCATAAAATCATTGCAAGATCTTCACAACATCATGTCACTTTTGGAGCCTCTAGTTTCCTCAACTCTCACATGCTGGTGAGGAAAGCTTATCCTGCCCATTTAAACCTTATTGCATTTAAACTTTATTGCTGAAAGACAATGATTCTCAAAGTATGGCCTGGGGTCCTCTGGAGGTCCCCAAGTTCATTTCAGCAGGTTCACAAGGTCTTCCTTTTTCCAACCATGTGTCTATATGACACCAGGTTTTCTTCAACCAAAAACAACCTATGGGAACAGTTCAAATGCGAAAACCAGAAGGAGAATCCAGCTATATTCTATTAAGCCAGACATAAAAGAGGTTTGCCACAATGTAAAACAATGCCGCTCTTCCCATTGAACTTTTGTGTTTTGAAACATATAGATTTTTTCCATAAACTATGCTACTTATGTTAACATATAATGAGTTTATTATTATTTTTTAATGGATTAATGAAATTTTTTGGAGCTTCATTATTTTAATTAACAAAAAAGTTAATTAAATTCTAAAATGGCAAATATCAATAGATATAATACATATAAATAAAAGCACTTTGGGGTTCTCAATTTTTAAAAATGTCTTGAGACTAAAAAGCTGGAAGCCACTGCAGTTAGGATGGAATGAGTGGACCTGCCTTCCTGAGTCTGGAGTCCAGGAGTCAAGTGGTCCCCGCTTTACAGATGGTGCGGCTGGAGCACAGAGGGGTTAGAGTAGCTCACCCGACGTCACACAGCACGAGGCAGAGCCAGGGTTACAAGCCACTTGCTCTGGCTCCAGATCCCAGGCTCCTAACTACTGCAGTGTGTAACTATTACCTGGTAAATGCAAATTTCTTTTTCAACACAAATTTTCAGCTATTAGCTACACGGGAAACACAATTAATAACAGGGGTTCCTTACTGTAAAATCACTAACTGAGAATGATGACTTCATTTCCCCAGCTAGGCCTGGAGCCCACATCTCTCAGCTCCCCAGCTGGAAAGGAAGCAGATCCAAGGAGCAGGTGTCCCGGTGCTAGGAATGCAATCTCTGTCTGGGTTTCCAGCTATGGCTGCTCAGTCCATGAGTTGGACCACCTTTCAGCAATTCCCAGAGGCCCTCCGAGCCACCGTAGCCCCATCTGTAAAATGGGGCTAGCACAAGATGCTACCCTGGGAGGTCCAGCCAAGGAACATGTGGCTTAGTCACCTTGTGTTCTCCAAGGGGCAGGTGTGCACACACACAACCACGCACAGAATCACAGCCCTATCTTTCTTTCTCTGCATCTACTTGGGCAGCCAGAGCAGCAGGAGACTTGATTCCTCTGGCTGAAAGGACAGGCAGAGCACCAAGAGGAGAAATGTCCCATGTGACAGTCCCTGTGCTCACTGTTGAGTGAGGACATAGCATACAAACCATGGGTCTCCGGCTGCCTCCACTCGCCTCTTACCCCAAAGGAAATTTTCCTGACAGCATGTCTGCCAGATTCCCAGAGCCTGGCTTTCCCATCTGCACCGACAAGGAAGCCAGTCAGCAGCCAGGGAATGGCGAACGGGCCTTTCTTCCAGAGAGACGTGCAATGTGAGAGTGGGGGGGAACACACTGGTGCAGGGAAGCAGGTGCCAGGCTGGTGAGCAGGGCTGGGGACATTGGCCGCCAGGATGCCCTGCAGCCACCCAGCTTACAGAGCCTTCCATTTCATCCAACCTCCCTAAGGGGGCTGGGATTTTAAAAAAAACATAAATCTTATATTTTTTTCTCTGATCTCTCTTTTATTTAAGATATTTTGGGGGGGTAAAATACACATGACATAAAATTTATCATTAGTGACATTTAGCATAATACATTCACAATATCAGTAGTGACATTTAGTATAATACATTCATGATGTTGCACAACCATCATCTCTCTCTGGCTGGCTCAGATCTCATTTAAGTATTACTAGATGCTCATTATATAAGAGATGTGGAAAAAGTAGAAAGAAAGAAGTAAAAATGATCTAAAATTCTACCCCCTGAAGACAACCACAATTAAAAGTCTGAAGCAGTGGCTCTCAAACCTTGATTCGAGGAACCCGGGCTCACCAATTCACAGAGTGGCTGCAGGGACAGTTTCAATTTTGAGGGGAACACAGCGACACCTGTCGGATGCCCTGCAAACTGCTAGCACCGGGCATTGTCAGTTTCGGCATTAGAGCTCGCTGCATTCCTTTGAGGTCACATCTTTATGAACTTCGGTTTTTGGTGGTTGCTGTGATTAAAAAGCAAATGCCATGTGCAAATCATTGTGGTACAGGAAATGAGGTGACGGTGTACGATATGATTCCAAGGTTTGAGAAGTCATGCAGTGCCCAACACTTTCCCGTTAGTAAATAATTGTGGTTATTTAAGAATGAAATAAAAATGTTTTTTCCTTCAATTTATGTGTATTGTTTAGATGGAGACAAAGTAGTTAAGAAGGAAGTACACATTGAGTTATTTAGTCCTAACTACTTAATCAACGGATCTTTTTGGTATTTCTTTTGGTCTTAGGGGCACGTAAATAATAAAGTAGAGTGACACTAAGGGTTCCATAAACAGAAGAAGTTTGAGAGTCTCCTTCTGACTTTTTGGTGCATACAAACAAATGAGTGTATCTTCTTCATAATCAAGCTCATATGTGGATATAATTTTATAATGAGTATTACAATTATATCCCTGTCTGTCACACCCTGCTGATTCTCTCTCTAAATCCCCCAGGATGGCAAATCTCTGTGGCTCTGACAAGTGCCAGCCTCCCCGGCCAGCACTTACAGGGCTTGGGCTCACTCTGCCGTACTCCAGGCTGTTGGCATGCTGTGGTCCCTGAGTCTCTGATAAATCAGAAACTCCCCAATCTTGCCTCATTACCTACTGTACTGACTCCTGAAACTTCATGCACCCTTTGACGTAAAAGTCTCATAAATAGCAGATCAGAAGAAAAAAACCCCACTGAGCTATTATCAACCATGGACAGCACTGTGTGAATGAGCTTAGCAGAGCCTTTCCTGAGAAGTTTGGATAAAAATAAAAATGAGGTCTCTGAGAGGAGTGGGTAGGATGGGTGTGTCCAGTAGGATTCCTTGGAAACAGACTGATTCAGAGAGCTGTTGAGCAGAAAGTATGTCAGGGAGCACTTGCAGGAGGTAACACCATAAGGAACCCAGGGGCTGACAGGTCTAGGCAGGGGAGGTGCTGAACGATGATGTGGTTGCAACTGAGGCTTCAGCCGCCCTGTGGGGGGCTCCAGAGTTGAGTTGGTCCCTCAGAGTTGTCCCAAATTGAGGCAAGGGGGAGAGTCGTTACATCCTAGCATCAGACAGTCACTGGTTGACAATCATCCCTGGGAGAAGCTGTGACCCAGACTGAGGCAGCTCCCTGTGGACCAGACAGTCCCCTATTGCACAGAAAGCAGCTGTGAGCCACCAGCAGTGACAGTCCCAGCAGCTGGGGGATGGCTGCATCAGCCTCAAAGAAGGGACCTGGCTGGAGCCCCTCGGTGTTCAGTTCAAGGCCATGTGCAGAAAGGTAAGGGAGGCCCTCAGGACAGTTGTGAGCTGGGCCTCTGACTCAGGACTGCAAGGGCCCAAGAGGCATCTGGCAGGGAAAGGTGGGGTAGAAGTTTATCCTTAGGTTAAAAGAAAGTCATTCCCCAGATCTTAGAGTCAGGCCAGAGGGTCAAATGCAGCCTTCAGATGCCTTTTATCTGGCTCACAAGTTGCCAACTCTTGAAAATTAGGAGATTTATGTAGACATCCATATTCCCAGCTTCTCTTGAAGAATAAAACGATCTAGGCAGTGTTAGGCTCACACTCCTCCAGGGCCTGAGGAGCAATGTCCTCCTTGTCCTCAAGGCCTGCAGTCCCCAACCCCCAGGCTGTAGCCCAGTACCAGTCCATGGCCTGTTAGGAACCGGGCCGTGCAGCACCGCCTGAACTCCCCCTCCCCCTCCCCCACACCGTCCATGGAAAATCTGTCCTCCATGAAGCTTAGCAACGGGGCTGCACAGCAGCAGGTGAGCAGCCAGCGGGGAGGCAAAGCTTCGTGTGTATGTACAGCCGCTCTCCATCACTCGCATCACCGCCTGAGCTCCACCTCCCCCACCCCACTGTCCGTGGAAAAATTGTCTTCCATGAAACTGGTCCCTGGTCCCAAAAAGTTGGGGACCGCTGCTCAAGGCAATGGAAGCCGCTGCCCAGGGAGGTGCAGCAACACGATCAGATCTCTCGCGTCCTCTCTGACGGTCGGCCTAACCAGCCTCACCTGGGTGTGAGTGTGGTCTGCCCTGAAGTTCTCCCTGTGCCTCTCCAGAGAAGCCCTGGCTCCAGCCAACCCCAGGGCAACCACATCAGCCAGAAGCTTCTCTCCTGGAACCTGAGATGTCCCCTCCCCACCCATGAATGAGGGTCCTCAGAGAAGAGAGCAGGGTGTGGAAAGAAAGGGCTGTCCTTGTCCCCTCCCTTCACCTCCTCCTGCCCAGAGCACACCAAGCTCCCTCTCTAAAGAGAACCCCGTGGGGGAAGAGGGGAGGGACGTGAATGATCCCTTTGCGGGGCTGCCCCAGAGGAAGCAGGGCGGAACGAACTGGCAGAGCTCAAAGGTCTCATCTGGGAAAACACTCAGGGTTTCCAGGACCTGAGGGAGGGACGGCAGCTCTGAGAGGCCTGAGCGATCAGGGAAATGCTGGCGTCGGGTCCTCCCGCTGAGGCCTGTCTGCCTCCGTGGGCACTTCTCCCGGAAGCCGAAGCCGGGTGGAGTCCTGAATCAGATCTGCTCACGCCCACCCTCCCCACGCCCGCAGAGGCGGCTGGTCACCTCGCGCAAAACAGCAGCACCCCCTACAACCGGATCTGGATTATTTAAAAACACCCCAAACGGTCCAATTAAATCTAACAATTGCCTTGACTGCTTTCCTTTCTGACTCATTAGGGTGATGGCATCGAATCATTTTTCTAACCAAGGCAGCCATCTAAATCAGCCAATGCCAGATGTAGTCCTTAAAGAAAGAGTCAGCCCAGACAGGGTGGCCCAGTGGATGACATTTATTTATTTGGCACTTCTGTGCCAGGTGCTGTCCTCAGTGTTGACAGACATTTGCCCCCTTGCTCCTGTACAACAATTCTATGAGGCAGATGACATTCTTGTCCCTCTTATATACAGATGAGGAAACGGAGGCACAGAGAAATTGACAAACATTCTTGGGGCCGCAGTTGATGGGTGGCAGAGCTGGGATTGGAATGACAGTGTGGTTCACGGCGCATGACCCGGGCCCTGAGCAGGGTGCAGAGGGTCATCTCCAGCTGCTTCCATCAGAGGAGGCCCTGGATCTGTTTCACTGGTTTTCTCTCCATTATAAAGATTTTTGGGATAAAAGATTCCAAGGCTTCAAATAAATTTGAAAATCTCTGGCAGGAGAGCTTCATTTGAAGAGACAGGAGACTTGCTCTCTCTTCTCTGGAATTCTGATCTAAAGGTTTGAATTAGGACCCAGGCATCAGTATTTAATAAACACATCAGGTTATTCTCACCTTCAGACAAATTTGGGATAAAAAAGAGGGACTTGCCTTTGGGTTCCTGCTCCTCCCTATCCTCAATGGGGCCTAGGTCAAGCTCTGAGCCTTAGTTTCTTTGCCTATGAAATGGGCACACATCCTGTCCTGCCTCCCTTCTAGAGCTCTGGGGAGAAGCAATGAAATCTGGGGTGTGCTGCAGCATTTAAGGGACTGTTGCGACATCAACAATGGCTTTGTTCCTTCTGAACCACAGCTGTGGTGGAGTTGGCCGGCTTCCAAGCCTGAGGGCAGGATGACAGATTGGGAGAGTTCTTCTGAGGTTGAGTTTCTGCAGAATCCAAACATTAATGGTTTGGAGAAAACATGGGTGACAAAAGCATGCACAGACCCCTGGGCTGGACACCAACGCTGTGGCTAAGATGTTTAGATTCACCTAGTGCCCCCCCCCCCGTGGGGTGGTACAGGGTAGGGCAGATAGGAACATGGGCTTGGAAGTCAAACAGACAAGGGTTTGCCTCTGGACCCCTTCTGCATGCACACTCTGTGGGCTGGGGCAAGTCACCCAGTGCCTCTGTGACTCAGTTCCCCATCTGTAGAATGGGAGGCATCACAGCCTGTGCCCTATGGAGCGGATGGTGAGGGTCAAAGATGACACAGTCCAGTCCTGTGGTTAAGTGTCAGCACAGCAGGTGCCACACTCGGCTGCAGCCCAGCTGTGCAGTGAAAAATGTTCATCTTCCCAGAGTAATTTCATCCCTGGCATGAGTGCCCATGAAGCTGTGGCAGTAGACCCAATCTCGTGAACTTGGGACGACCTCCCAATCTTCCCCAGGAGGAGATTGAGTTATGAAGTCTTGGACAACCCCAGGTGCTGGGAGGTGTTGGCATGTCCCAGAGGACACAGAGGACATGCCTCAATGGACACATCCTAAAGCTTGTCGCCAAACTCACCCTCATTCCTGCCTTTCCCTGCCTCTTCCCTGCAGGGCACCAGGATCCTGAAGCCATTTCTCAGGTGTGGGCCTCCCCGGGCGTGGGTCAGGCTGTCTGCCTAGATCTGCCACTGGCCTTTCCCACTCAGGGTCCTGCTGCCTCCCAGAAGCCTCCAGGGAAGCCCCTCCTCAGTGCTTAGTACCTGCTCTCCTTCCAGACCGGCTCCCACATTTCGGATAAGCCCTCGCATCCTGCCATGTCTTCTAAGGTCCGGGGCTTGCAGGGTCCGAAGGCAGGCAGGCACTTTGTTTCTGCTCCCCACCTGTCCTGCCCCTCTCCAGTATGGGATGGAGAGAGGATGGGAGGGAGGGAGGCCGGGAGAGGAGCCTCCCTGCCCAGAGCAGACTGGAAGTGGCTGTGATGGTTTGGGACCGAGCCAGGGAGGTTGGAGAGGAAAAGGAGGTGTTGGGGACAAGTGTGGGAAGATTAAGGAAGTAAGAGGGATAGGATTTGGTGAGCAGTCATCCGCAAGGACAGAGAAGAGCAAGAGTACCTGCTAAGTGCCAGGCGCATGTGCAGCAGACCTTCAAAGTGAATTTTAAAATGAACTACTGCAAGGTCTCCCCTGGCATGTCCCTAATGAGAAAGTCTTGACCTGCAGCCACAGGGATGAATGACAAGCTGGACAGGGTGATGGAGGAAGGGCCAGGGCCACAGGGTCTTCTCACTGTGGGCACACTCAGCTGGCATGCAGCCCTTCACGTGGATGGCTCAGGTGAACCTTCCAGGTTCTGCAGAGGAGGGCATGAGGCCCAGGGAATTCCAGCAGTCTGGGGAAGGTGCCAAAGTGAGATGGCCACAGGGCTGCAACTAGAAGCTGCCAGGGTCCTGCCGCTCTCACTCCTCCCCAGCTGCTGCGATAGCAAAGACAGCAGCCCCAGCCAGTCTGGCTGGGGAAGCAGGAGACACGCTGTCACCCACCCTCTGCCTGGGATGGACCTCGTCCCCTCCACACCCACCCTCTCTTCACACAGGTCCTTTGCAGCCAGGGCCGCAGTATGTCTTTGCCTTGGAAAAGACACAGGAACTAATCTAAACATGGTGCCTGGCTGGGCACCCCGCTGAGCAAGCTCCCTTCCCCGAGTTTCAGCGGCACAGTCTCCGCTCAACAGGTTACTGGGGCAGCCGATGGCAGTGACAGACTGGGAAATAAATGGGGACTAAACTCAAGGCGGTTTCATTATCCTGCCGCAGATTTCTGGCAATTCCTCAAGTCTGGCTTGTTTTATGTCTAATTACATGTCGCCGGCCCTATCCCCCGTATGTTATGTTTCACATAATAAATACACGGAAAATCTTTCTCTTTTTCCATCCGCCGCTGCCCAGAAACGGACAGATTTCTGGTGCGTGCTTACGCAATAAAGAAGCAGTTGTTTCAGACACGACGACACTTCATAACCTGGACTTTACGAGCCCCAGTGGCTCGAGCCGGAGGGCTTGAACGAGGGCTTTCTGCAAGCTGCCTCTGCACGGGGAGCAAGGGCGGGCGTCGGGAGCAATGTCCTGCAATGGCTGGAGACGCAGCCAGCGCCCCAACCTGGGAGACAAGCAGTGGTCAGGCTGTTGGGGGGTGACAGGCTTGACTTCCGGAGACAAGGCCCTGCTGCAAAGGGTTTCCTGTTCTTTGCCGTGTTACTAGATAAACCAGGGGCGTTGATTGGTCATGGGGTCCCTCGCCTGCTCAGTCAACCTGCGAGCATTTATGAAGCACCTTCTATGTGTCCAGGCCTGCTGTAGGATGCTGAGCGGCAGAGGGGAGGAGTAGAGTGGGGAGCAGAATTCCCAGGAGTAGTGGAGAGGAGATTGTTCACGGAATGGCAGCAAAAATCAAAGAACACAGAAGAATGGATCTGAAAGGAACCTAGAGACAATCTAGGCCAACCCCTCCTTCACCATTACGTCTCCTTCCATCTCCACCCCTCCACTCTGCCATCAACACCATGCTTACCACCACCACCACCACCACCCACATGACCCAAGCCAATACCACCACCACCACCACCATCACCACACCTAAGCCAATACCACCACCACCACCACTATCACCACACCCAAGCCAATACCACCACCACCACCACCATCACCACACCCAAGCCAATACCACCACCACCACCACCATCACCACACCCAAGCCAATACCACCACCACCACCACTATCAGCACACCCACGCCAATACCATCACTATCACCATCACCATACCCAAGCCAATACACCACCACAAGTACCATCACCATGCCCAAGCCAATACCACCACCATCAACAAACCAACTACCGTCTTCTCCCCTACCACCACCACCAAACACCACCAGTGTGCAGGAGAGAATGATGCCCAGGACAATACATGATTTGCAAAAGGTAGGATGCTTAGTTAGTGGCTTAATTAATCTAGAACCCAAGCTCCTTAATGTTTAGTCAAAGAAGCTGAGTCCCAAGTAAACAGTGACTTCAACCATAATTTAAAATTTAAAACAAATTGAGTACTTTTGTTTTGTTTTGTTTTTGTTTTCTATTTTTATTTTAGCGTATTATGGGGGTACAAGTGTTAAGGTTACATATATTGCCCATGCTCCCCTCCCCCCGTCGACTCAGAGCCTCAAGCATGTCCATCCCCCAAACAAATTGAGGTCTTTATGAGAAGGACAGTATGGGATCAGAACACGATATTTGCCTCTTATCGATTTCTCAATGGTTTACCACCAATCTATCTTTAATACAAAGACAGAATTGGTATCAAAAACGAGAAAGTCATATATTTCTATTGTGTGTTACCAAACTCCAGTGACCTTTTAAAGAACAATCACGAGTTGGTACATTTTCCTATTTATGCTCCAGTTTCCAAATTCCAACCTAATTTTCTTGAAATTCAGTTTTCTGTCTTGATCACAGGTAAGCTTGCGAGAGTAAATAGAATGTTCTCCCTTGGGTGGAGGTGTGAGCTGTAATATTCACATATGAGTTCCCATCAAGAACGATCACAGTCTTAATCCTCAGGGGCGAATTGTATTTGGCTTGATGTGTAATTGGACAAAAACTCAATTATTTGCCAAGTAACAATAATGCTGACTTCCTCTTACATTTTTTCAAAGGAGTTTTATATCCATCGTTTTATTTGGTCCTCAAAACAGCCCCAAGAGGATGGTGTCATTGTCATCACTTTACAGGCAAGGAAACTGAGATGAGCATGTTCAGGGTCACAATGCGAACAGGTGGCGGGAACAAGCTTAGAGCCAGACAATGACAACAACGATGCTGACAGTGATGGCTGACATTTGCCGAGTCCACCCTCTGTGCTAAGCTCTTTATGCACCTTAGCACACTTAACGACACCTGGGTGTCTTTTTCAGTTGCCCTGAACCCATATAGCAAATGTGATCATCTGCTAGTCATTCTGCTAAACCAGTCAGCCCAGCACCTCTGGGTGCTGTGAAAATAAGCTACAAAGAGATTTCCTCCCATGGAAGTGGAAAGTAGGGAAGCAATAGGAGTGGGGCTGACATTGCTTCTTACATGTGTCCTGACTGCCCTTTGCCTGGAGAGTTGTCTGTGGCTCTTCACAAAGGAGCCCTGAGTCTGGGCCTTCCCTGCCCTCTCCTAGTCAGGTGACAAAGGAAGACATTAACCCTTTGGTGCTCCGTTTCCACTATGGATGGGAGGAGAACAGGGCTTTCCAGTATGCTCTGAGGGAGTCTGGGGTCATCCCAGAAGAGCTTAGGGGTGAAAAGGGGAAGCCAGAAGAGAGTTGCTTCAGCACCTCCTCCCAACCCCCCAACCACTGCTCCAGCCGGGGCACCCTCTTCCCTACACAAACTTTGGGTTTCCACAGACTTCGTTGAGGAAAGGGCTTCGTAGACAAAAAAAAAAATTTTTTTTGAGACAGAGTCTCACTTTGTTGCCCAGGCTAGAGTGAGTGCCGTGGCATCAGCCTAGCTCACAGCAACCTCAATCTCCTGGGCTCAAGCGATACTTCTGCCTCAGCCTCCCGAGTAACTGGGACCACATGCATGCACCACCATGCCTGGCTAATTTTTTTTCTATATGTTTTTAGTTGGTCAATTAATTTCTTTCCATTTTTAGTAGAGACGAGATCTTGCTCTTGCTCAGCCTGGTTTCGAACTCCTGACCTCGAGCAATCCACCTGCCTAGGCCTCCCGGAGTGCTAGGATTACAGGTGTGAGCCACCGCGCCCAGCCAATAAAATTTGAAATCAAGTTCATGACGTCTTGGGTCCTGTGGTGCATGCTTTGTTTTTGCCGTCCATTGTCCATTCGCCTTGGGGTGGACAGCACTTGGATCTGGGCTTAGAGAGACACTCCCTCCTCATCCCATGGGCTTGGGAAGATGCTGACGTTGCCTCCCACCCTAAGGCTCCACCCGGCAGAAACTGTGACCAGGCTAAGCCAGGCAGCACATCCCATGGCCCCGGCCACCGAGCTTGGTTCAGAGATGGGCACATGACCAGTGTCTGGCCAATCAGAGCCAGACACTGGTCAGACTCAGTTCCGCACTTCCTTTTGAGGACTCTGTGGGAAGCAGGCTCTTCCTTCTACTGTTCAACATGTGGATGTGATATGGGCTTTAAACTACAAAGGCTGCTGGGCAACACCTGGGAGCAGAGATGACCCAAGGGTAGTGGAGCCAAGAGAGGACCCTGAAGACATCACGTGGGCCACGCTGAACTAGAGCCATCTCTGGACTTGCCGCTTACTTGAGCAAAAGTATCTCCATGCTTAATACAGTTTGGGTCAGAGTCTTCTATCATTTATAACCCACAAAATCCTAACTGGACAGATATGGAAAAGGGCACAGACATTGGATCAGAAGAAGTAATTTGGATTTTGATTCTGCTACTTACCATCTACACCACCTTAGAGAAGTCTCTTGGTCTCTCTTGGTCCTACAGACTGAATGTGTACATCCCTGAAAATTCACTTGCTAAATCCTAGCCCCAGTGGGATGGTATTTGGAACTGGGGCTTTGCAGGAGTGATGAGGTCATGACGGTGAAGCCCTTTAAAAAGAAGCCCGGAGAGCTATCTTGCTCCTTCTGCCCTGTGGGGACCCAGCAAGAACACAGGCATCTATGAACGGAGCAGACCCTCACCAGACACTGAAGTAGACCCTCAGCTGGTGCCTTATCTTGGATTTCCCAGCCTCCAGAGCTATGAGAAATACATTGCTGTTGTTTATAAGCCACCCGGTTCATGGTATTCTATTGGGAAAGGATGTTCCAGGTAGGAGGGAGACTGGTAAGGCAGGGCGGTAGTCAGAGTGAGAGATGCTAGTGTTAACCCATCCAACACCTGCCCCCTCCCTTGCACATACACTAATTGCTAGCAGAGCCCCAGTTCTGTTGAGCTATTGGGTTACTGTGTTCCTCAGAGGGCACGTGCCCCTGCCCAGCCCCACGGTGATCATGGATCTAGGCTAACCCCAGGGCGCCCCTCTCTGGCCTGGGCACACTCTGTAATTCTGACCAACAAGGCAACAGGGGGACTCTGAGGGAGGCTTCTGGAAAAGATGTTGTGACTGATACAAAGAGACTGCAGGGGGACATGCTCTTTCCCCTGACTCTGGATGTTGTCATCTGCAGGTGGCCTGGATTGTGGCGGCCTAACCCCAGTGGGCTGAGGACAGCAGAGGAGAGAGTAAGGACACGGAGATGCTTGGTGCCGTTGAGTCTGAGCTAAGCACCCAGCACCGCCCTGCCTCCAGGCTCTGGCTTCGGGAGGTGACAGTCTGCTGGTGGATGAAGCCGGTTGTCAGGCTCTCTGTTGCTTGGGGCTCGAGCATCCTGAGTGACCTGGTGCGTGAGGGGGTGCTGGAGCTGAGGCCGAGCAAGGCCAGGAGCCGGGACACCTGGGCCTTGCTGGCCGAGGTGATGAGTGCGGACTGCATTCTCAAAAGCTTTGGAAAACCGGCGGAGGGGACCAAGTGAGGTCAGAAAGTCCACGCTGGCTGCTCTGTGGAGACTGGCCGGTGGAGTCGGGGAGGGCAGGGGGCTGTTGGGAGAGTGTGGCTCGGGTCTTGGTGAGAGAGGCGGATGAGACAGGACAAACAAGGTAGATTGGGTGTGATCTGGGACATGCAGCTGTCAGCACTTGGCAACGGTAGCTGGCAAGTGTCTGCAGAGCTGACTCTGAGCCTCGCATCCTATAATCCCACTGGCTACCACTGTGTGCTCAGGAGAGCTCTGAAACTGGGAATCGAACCCCTGGACAGTAGTTCCTGTTCTGACCTTTCTATTTGACTTTGGGCAACTGCCCCTCTCATTCCCACCCCCCTCTGCAGCCTCAGTTTCCTCCCTGGTAAAAATGGCAGAGTAGTCATCAAGGCCATGCAAAAGAACACCTGAGTGGCTGTTAGGTGCCCTGTGCCCTGGAGCTCTGGAGGCAGCCTCGTTGGGGGGTGTTGGGGAGAGGGGCCGCAGCTTGCACCCCTCACACTTCCATCCCTGAAGGGGAGGAGATCTTTTTCCGACCTGTCCTCTGAGATGGCCTCAGACAAGTCCTGCCTGTTCTCTGCTCTGTCTCTGATGGTCAACGTTGCAGCAAGGGTCCCCGTCGCTCCCCATCCCCCACAAGCGATGGGTATCGAATGGACAGCTTGTGTGGCCTCCCCCACGTGCTGCTGCTGCTGCTTAAGGCTCAGGAGTGTGCCCAGAGATGTCCGGAGGGACCCACGCCTCCACTCCAGGGGGAGACGGTGGGCCCAACCCAAACGTCTCCCCCCAACCCTCATGCTTTCCCTGCTCATTGCTGCTTGTCATACTCGTTAAGTAAAGGTCTGTGCTATTAATCATTCTCATGAGGTCTGGTGACTCTTAGGTGCCCATCTTTGAGTGCTCTTGAACTCTCCATGTGGCTTTCCTCAAATACCCCTTATTCTAGACAGCTTGGGTGGGTCTCCACACCTGCCAGCCAATCTGGACGCAGGAGCGAATGACTATAACGGCTGATTTTGTGTCAACTTGGCTGGG
The DNA here is from genome assembly GCF_040939455.1 of Microcebus murinus. Lineage (NCBI taxonomy): Eukaryota > Metazoa > Chordata > Mammalia > Primates > Cheirogaleidae > Microcebus > Microcebus murinus. The sequence goes on along the minus strand of NC_134117.1, from coordinate 52,207,655 downwards.
CCATGGTGCCCAGGTATGCAGTCAGGCATTATTCTGGATGTTTCTGTGAGTGTTTTGGATGGGATTAACATTTAAATCAGTGACTTTTGAGTCAAGCAGACTGCCCTCCCTAATGTGGGTGGACCTCATCCAATCAGGAGAGAAAGCAAAAAGCTGACACCCCCCCCCCGCCCTCCGAGCAAGAGGGAATCCTGCGGCAGGTGGCTTCAGACCTGAGTGGCTGCATCAGCTCTTTCCCATCAGCTTGCCCTACAGATTTTGGACCTGCCAGCCTCCATAGTCACATGAGCTAATTTTTTCAAATAAATCTCTGCATATCTATCTATCTAGTTACACCTCTACTGGTTCTGTTTCCCTGGAGAGTCCTGACTAAATGACGACATCTCAGGCAGATCGGCTCCACGAATGACAATAGAGCCCAGACCCTCAGGTGAGGTCCAGGTAGGTGTGAAAACTCCACGCCCAACACAAGCAGCCTTTGGGAAGCTTTGGCCAGAGTCTTGTTCTGGGAGATTCTCTGCTGACCCTGAGCAAGCTACCCCTTCCCAAACAACGTGGGCACCTGCTAGACGTGGCCTCGGCCTCCCAGGACCCCAGTGTAACAGCAGGGTGAGCATGGGCCCCTTCCAAAGCTAGAGATGCTGCTCGCTTAGGCTGGGCGAGCTCAGATTGGGTTGTCATCAGAGATCTGTGTCTTCCAGGCTAGGACAGGACACAGCGTTCCCAGAGAACGCTCCATGCTTATGGGTCAGACATCGGGCTCAATAGAAATGTCCAAGGGCATAGGGAGGTGAAGAGACATGCTGGGGGTGGCAGAAGGGAAGGAGGAGAACATTGTCACCTCCAGATCTCGGGGGGCTGGGGGAGCAGTAGGAGCTGAGTGGGCATCAGTCACACTCCCTGGCGGACAGCTACCACCCGAGTGCCCTCAGCTGGGAGGGTGACTAGGAGCCTGACGGACAGCCCAGGCCCGGCACCCCACGCGGCCCTGGGCCCACCGCCGCATCCCAGCCTGCACTGCACGCGCAGCCAGAGCCCGCTGTGCCAGTCCCCTGGCGTGTCCTCGTCCCAGGCACAGATCTCGGTCCATAAATTCGAGTGTGTAAAAAAATAGGACTTTCTTCATTTTCTGATTCAGCCCATTTTCGTTTTGAATCCCCACACCAGAGGAGGGCGAATCTTTATCGCAGACAACTCAAGCTTCATGCAACTGCCCAGGAGGGTGTCTGAGTCCCCGTGGTAGGAACGGGGTCGTCACAGTGACAAGGCACCATGTGGGGTCTCAATGTCGTGAGCCCACTTGGCTGCCACAGAGCTGCCCTGTGGTCCTGTCTGCACGGTCCCCGCAGGCTGGGAGCGGGTGTCTCCACTTCCTCTGGGCCACACGGCTGCACCACAGACCCATCTGCTGCCTCCACAGCCGACAGGGCAGGAGAGCCACAGCGGGGCTGTCCAAGGCCTGTGACCTGTCACCCTGCACAGCCCTTTCCTGTCTCTGGGCCTTGCCGCCCGCAGGGCTCTCCCCAGCACAAGTCCCCCCTGCTCCCACACCCGGACTTCCTGTGGGACTGCGACCCTGCGCTTACCCCCTCCGCTCCCGCCCACGAGGAGCTGCTGTGAGTGGGGCTGTTCTCACTCATTCAGGATGCACTTTCCCCAGTCTGCTGCCTTGGCAGCCTCGCCTAAACCAAGGCTTTTTGCACCCAAAAGTTAGGATGACAAATCTACTTTCCTTTACCCACTTCTGTCCCAACCTTCCCCCGAGGAGAGGAGCAGCAAGGAGCCTGGCTGCGACTGAGAAGAGACAGAAAGGAGAAATCCCGTAGGGAAAACACCAGTTGATCTTTCAAAGTGCACGTGACAGACAGCTCTCACTGAGCACCACCTGCTGTAATGTAGATCCGCCTCTCAGCCCATTTTATAGACGAGGAAACCAAGGCTTAGAAAGAGTGAGCAGGTGCATGAGGGCTGAGTGGGGCGCTGCTGGTGTCCGAACCCCAGTGCCTGGCCTAGCGGGCGCCCCAGCCCTGCCACTGTGCTCCTGTCCTGCCTCCTCAGGCTTGGCCCGGCAGCGGCAGCAGGTCCGTGGGGTGTCCCGTCTCCCCAGCTCCTGCTGACACCTCCAACCAGCATCCACCACGCTCCTGGGGCAGGTCCTCTGGGGGCCCAGGGTCACACCCGGCTCAGCCCTCGGGCACCAACACACCATTTTTCTTGAGGAGCAGATGTTTCGTCTGACAGGGACTTCCTGCCCCGTGCATGGCCAGTGATCAATAAAACAAATATTGGCTATCCTTATTTGTAATCTCCTTTGGGCCTCACCACAGCCTAGTGAGAAAACTATTCTCGCGTGCCTCCTTTGACAGAGGTTAAATTAATTGCCAAGGCCACAGGCAGGAGGGCGGCTGAAACCCTCTGGCGAGGCGTGGGGGTGTCCACCGCCCCATCAGCGCCCAGAAGGGTGAGGGCCACCAAGCTGTGATGCTGGGGACGGTGTGTAACGGCACCCCACACTCACCCGCCAGGGGACAAAGGCCCTTTGCTTTCTGTGGCTTTCCAGCAAGGACAGGCCCTGAGGAAATGGCTTGGTCAGAAGAGGAGGGAGTTCCCTTCAGCCCTAGAGGAGGAGCCTCTCGCCAGTCCCAGGCCAGCTGCAGAGGGCCCTGGGCACTTAGCAAACTTCCTGGAGGCTCAGTACCCGCCCCACCCCAGCCACCTGTGACTAGGGAAAACCAGGGGGCTTCGGCTCTGCCAGAGGAAACTCTGAGGAGTTCCTGTGGCAAGGGGGGAGGGGCGCCCCCAACCTCTCTCAGACATCCCAGGACGCCTCCCCAGCTTGCACCTGTCGGGGCTTCCTGGCCACCCTGGGGCCTTGGTGCTGGAGCAGCCTTCTGGCCACAGCCCCGGGCCCTGACGCCAGAGAGACCCTCCCTCCTCCTCCTCCTCCTCAGGGCTCCAGCCTTAATCAGGCCAGAGTTTAGGAACTCGGCACTTTGTGGAAAGCTGTCCCTTTCCCAAAAAAGCTTTGTGCCTCCACTCCCATAGCACTCCTGAACTAGGGCCGGGGAGATAGGGAGCTCATAAAGCCCTGCCAGGGTAGGGTCCCCCGGGCCCAGCTGTGAGTGCACTCGCCTCTGCCATCCCTGTCACCGCACCCCACCCCCACCCATCACGCACCCTCCCCGAAAGACGGCCCCACTGGGCACCCATGAGGACCAGCCCCCACCCAAAGCTTCAGTTCCAGCGTCACAGCCGCACAGCCCGTGGGCCCAGGCAGGTGACCAAAGTGCGGGCGGTGAGCGGGGAGGGGACTCTGATAGACAGAGGAGCTCCCACGTGGCATCCTCAACTCAGGTCCAGCCCCCTGTTGCCAGGTCTTCTGGTTTTTGGAGAGAAACTGGAAATCTGGATTTGTGTGTGAGAGATTCTCAAATTTAAGTGCCAACCACAACTCAAAATTTGAAAAAAACACAGCCAAAAACCCCACCACACCGCACGGGCCTGTTAAAAAGAATTTTGTCTCACAGCTACTGGTTTGGAACCTCCACGCTTGACACCCCTGAGCCACCAGTTTGGCCAAAGCAGCAGCAGAGCTTTTTGTCCCTCACAGCCGCCTGAGCCCCTTCTCTTCCGGAAAGCTCAGTGGACCCCCTCACGTGCACCCACACAGGCCCCAGGGGTCACCCTTGTCAGGGAAGGCAGGGAAGGGCTTCCCCTCGGTAGAAAACGGAAGCGGCCACTCCCCGCCTGCTGGGGACACTGGCTCAGGGGCCCGCAGACCCTGCCAGCATTGTCGCCCATCCTTGGGGTTCGGGTGGATCAGAGTCCACAGCCAGGGCGCCTAGGTCAGCCCGGCTTCCTGGGAGCACAGTCCCTGCCTGGCCACGTGCCTGGGAGGCCTTCTCCTAGGCCATGTCATCACACTGGGGAGCCTGACAAGAAGCCACAGGGCAGGTGTGGGGGCTCAGGATCCAGCCAGCCCCCTCCACATAGAGAATTCTGTCCACACAGGTAGGCTTGGTGGCGACGTTATTGCCCGGTCCCTGCAAGCTGACTCTGTCGTTGCCCCAGCCTGCGCCCTGGCTTGCCAGACAGACGCAACGGTCTGGAGGGTGGAACCACCTTCACTGCCCCAGCTCATCTGAGGCCCCAAGGAGCCCCAGGCAGGAGGCCCAGGGCCCTGGCACAAAGGACATTTGTCTACTTTCAGGCAGCCCGGGATGCTATGTAAACACTCAGCAGGGCCCTGTCATCCCTTATATAAAGCTAGGAGCCGAGGGGTTGGGGCGGGAGCTCTTCAGCAGAGCAGGACTGAAGCCACCCAGGATAATCAGAGCTTCTGCAGAGATCTTAGATCCCTACCAAGGGGCTCCTGGGAGGACGCTCAGAGATACCGCTGAGAACAAACTGGTTTGAAGCACTCTGACCCACTAAAGAAGGCCCACGTTACCTTCCCAGACATTGTTAAGACGCTAACGGCAGCCATTCTTCTCTATTCCCTAGGGCAGGTCCTGGAGGGACTCCTAGTGCCTGTTTGAACACACCATTCATGGGTTTTCTTTCCAAGGTACACTTTCTAATCAGATTGCCCCCCTTTCTGCTGGTCTGCCAACAGGTATTTATGAAGCCCCAGCTGGCCAGGCCAGTGTACCTGGCAGTGGTCTGATGACCTATCCGAGCGCCTACTTCCCCAAGAGCTTCCCCGTCCCCTGCTGGGAAGACACTTGCAGCTGCAGGAGCCCCTCCCCCACTTCTGCATCCCCGCCCTCCAGCCAAGAGAGGCAGCTGGAGGGCCCGGCCAGGGGTTCCAGGGAACCCTGCGTCTGGGCAGGGCTGGGTGGGGGAGGGCGTCCAGGTGCTGAGACACCCACCACTCCGTCCTGGGCAGGGCCCCTCATGAGGCCTGGGGCTGCCACCTCCACCGGGTCTCTTGGCCCCTCTCCACCCGTCCCCTCTCCGGGGACCAGCCCTCGGCTGGCCTGGCCACATGCCCAATCCCTGCCTCGGGCCCCTGAGTACGTCTATGTCCCTGGAACTTGCATCCCATTTGGGCCCGAGGCCCCATAAAGAACCCCCTGACCCCCACAGATGCGGATTTGGCAAAGCGAGAGTGAGCCTGATCTGGAGTTTGTCTCCTCTCAGGGACCTGCCTCCACTCCCCACGGTGTTTTACGACGGGCCTCGCAGTGACTTCAGAGTCTGGAGGAGCCGCCTCCAGGAGTGGTTAACGGGTGACCTCCATTTGCGGAATCACGGCCGGGGCCTGGGTGGGTTGTGAGGGGGGAAGGGGCGAGGGGCCCTGGGGTGTCCAAGCCCCTAAGGCCCACCTGTGGAAATGGGCTTTGGCAGGACAAGCAAGGGGCTTGGAGCCAGAATGGAACAGATGCCACCAAGATGCAGACCGGGTCCCTGTGGCAGCTTGGGGCCTCTCTGCGCTTCCGCTTTCTGGCCTGTACGTGGGATAAGGTCTGGAACGGAGGGCCCGACCCGGTGACAGAGCCAGGCAGGCCTGGTCTTCGCTCTTGGGTGAGCTCCTCAACCTGCGAAAGGGCAAGGAGGACAGCCCCGCCCCCGTGGCTGTGCCCGGCCGCAGGAACGTGCGTACGTACCCGCGTGGAGCCGGGCTCGGCAAGGCGGAGGGAACTACCACTTCATAAGCCTGCTTTGAGGATTAAACCGAATGAGATAGCGTGTGTGGGGGTAAAACACGGCGCACGAATGGCAGCAATTACACTTATCTGTGTGTCTACTTCTCCCCGGGCCTCAGAGCCCTCCTCCTCTCTTTCTCTGTCCAGTTTATTTTTTCTTCTCTGATTTAATCTCCTCTCTCTCCTTTTCTAGTCTCTCCCCTCTCCTCGCATCCCCATAGCCTTTAGAGCCAACATCCAAACCCAGTTTCATCTTCCCTCACTCCAGAACCTACAATGGCTCCCTATTGTCCCTCATGTCCAAACTCAGCGGCAGTGACCAACGTTACCTCCCACCCCTCCCCTAAGCAGGGCTCCACACTGGTGGGCAGCTCCTACGCCCTACCTGCCCTACGCCACTCGTGGCCTCCTCCCATCTTCCCTCACACTCTTTCCCCAGCCCGGAGCGCTCGTCTTTGCTGGTTGCTCTCTCGACAAATACAATCCTAGCCATCCTTCAAGACTAAATTAGGTTCAATTTCTGAGTCAATAAATGTTGCAAGCAGCTACTCTGGGGACAGGGCCTTTTGATAAGGTTCTCTTCTAGAAAGAATTGCCTTGAAATTTCTAGTCAAAATTTTCTAGCTGTGTGACCTTAGGAAACTGACCTACCCTCTCTGAGCCTCCCTCATAAGGAGGTTGTGACGCTTAAATTAAATGAAGTAGGTCTGTAAGGTTTCTGGCGCAGTGCCTAGTGTACAGAAAATGGTTAATAAACAGTAGCTACTTTTGTTATCCTGGTTCTTTGTCATATAAAATGAAGCCACACAAACAAGCTGGCATTGTTAGGCTTTTCCTATGCAATTAGTAATCCCTTGGTTAAAATCAAACATCCTCTCACTCATCAAGTGCCTGGCCAGGTCCCCAAAGCTCCGAGTCCCTGAGTATCCTTGGAGGCCTCATCATCGGACAGTCATTTATAGTCGTCCCGTCAGTGCAGGGAGTTAGGCCAGGCACGGGCAGGGTGGCAGGCGGGGCCGGCACGTCCAGAAGAGGTTCACGAAACCAGGGGCGGAAAGCAGGTAATAAGGACACAACCACCATGCTGGCCTGAACACGAGCTGCACCCTCGTGGCCTGGGCCAGGTCCTCGGCTGTACCTACAAGGCCTGCCCTATCCGCCCCTAGGACCCGTCCCTGTCCAGGCCCCAGCCCATTCTCCCTGCCTGGCTCTCTCTGCCACTGCCACCTGGCCTCCCTCCATGGACAGTTCTGTCCTGGCCCAGAGTCTCCGAATACACTCTCCTTCCAACCCACACCCCCCCCCAAAGACGTGAGCACTCCTCCTGGAGCCCGCCTCTGCCCGTCCCTGTCAGTGATCTGCTTTCTTTTAGGATGTGACACAAAGAGCTTAGGCTGGGTTGAGTCCCACTCTCCCACCCCCCGGCTGACCTCCAGGAAACTGCAGCCCCATGCCCCTCACGCGCACCATGGAGCACACGACTGCTCGAGTGAAGACATCCAGCCCACGCTAGAGTGCAAAAAACAACGGCTGGTGGCGAAAGACGGGACATGCCCCTTATGGAGGCTGGAAAGGAAGACGGAAGTAGGTGGCTTCATGGCCAGGCAAAAGAGCCGGCTTTTAGCCCAAGCCAGGGGAGCAGAGCGTCATTGCAGGAGGGTTAGTCGGGGTCTGTGCAAGAGGGACTGCCAGCAGAGAGCAAGCTGGACCCCACGTCCAGGCCTCTAGCAAGCCCTGCCTACCCTGCAGTGCATGCTGGGCCTTGACCTTCTCCACCAGGGCCCCTGGAGAGCCCAGCCCAGGCCCCATGCTTCTGAGCTCCTAAGGCAGGGCTGGGTACACAGGAGGAACCCCGTACAGATCTGTCACCCCCACAATGCGGTTGTGTGGTTCTTAGTGGGCCACTTGGCACAGGCTTTGTGGCATCTCTAACTCTCTCCTGCCTAGCATCCCTCCCGATTAAAAAGAGGATCCCTGCTCCCCAATCCCCACCCCTCTTCACCAATCGATTAGATCTTTATTTCGGTAAAGCCCCCGCTAAGCGCGTCATAAACACAAGGCTTCCTATTAGAGCTGGGTTAGGGAAGACGCAGGAGCCGGGCAGGGGAGAGGGGCTCTGGAGGGTCTGTACCAGCTGCACTGAGCAAGCTTTCAAGTGACCCAGATGCTATTAGTCAAAACCGATGGCCGCTGCTGGCTCCTCAAAGTTACGAGTAACCAGGGAGTAAGCAGAGTTGGCCGAGTTCCTTGCTCGTTGAGTGCTGTGGATTATTTGTCTAGTGTTTGTGGTTGGAGTGAGCTCAGGTCACGATCGGCTAAGGCTCGTTGAAAATTTATTTTTCAGGCCATGTGAATTTAAGGCCTGGGGGATCCTTCTGGTTCTCACTCGTCTGCACCGACGGTGGCCTGTTCTCAGAGACCCTTCCCCTGTCCCCGAGGAGGCCCTGAGATGTGCTGGACTCAGAGCTCAAAGGCTCTGCAAGCTGCAACCGGAGTTTCAGAGCCGGGCAGTCTGGGGCCTCTGAATGCTCTCGGTTGTGTTTCCCTCCTTGGATGACCCAGCCCTGGGAGCTGCAATCCTCATCCTTCCCTTCCCTTTACCAGCTGTTCAGCATCAGCGTGGCTTTTTATCCCTGCTGGTCTGGTCCCCCACGGGGCACACAGCACAGGAAACAGGACGTCAGCCGGGCGTTTCACCAACCCTGCAGTCAGAAGGAGCCGCTTGTCAGGAAAACTCCAAGGAAGGGCCACATAAACCAGGATCACAAGCTGTGCGCAGAGGATCTCTGAGAAGTTGGGAGCTCTAACAGGCAAAGGGCGCAGGGGTGAGTGATCCTGGCCCGTGGCTGGAAGAATCCAGTGTCTCATACAACACCGTCCTCCACAGCCCAAAGGGAGGCAAAGGCTGGTGCGATTGATCAATGAACACCCATTCAAAATATTCCTGGTTGGTTTGGCCCAGATGCTGTGAGGTTAGATGCTAGAGTATCCTGTGGAAGACTGAAAGTTGCAACGCCAGAGGTTATGGTTGTGTTGTTATTATAACCAGTTTTGTTTCCCAACTTTTCAACCTATTTAAGCATTACTTCTTTCATTGGACTCCACAATATTTTGACATATTCTCCTCTGAACCAGTTTTATTATCCTACTGGTTTTCCTCATTAACAAGCAAAATGAATCTTTGACACTGAAAAACTATATATATATATTCCTGGATTGAGAGTGGCCCCCTGGCATCCAAGAGAAGGAGCTATGGGACCTTTCTGGGGTCCACAGCACATACCACAGTCCTCAAGGGGCTCATGGTGTCTTGGGAGAGACAGAGAGTAAAAAACAAAACAAAATGAACCAAAAAAATGGACCCCACAGGACTAAGTCTGCAGTTGAACCCATGGTAAGTGCAACAGACTAATGGACCGTGGTGCAGAAAGGAAGAACTTCTCATCTCACGGGTGGTCCCGGAAGGCTTCTCTGAGGAGGAGGCTGAGCTCCCCGCCCTGCCCGAGGCCTGCTCTCTCCTGTCCTCATCGCACGGCCCTCGTCTGGACCAGCTGCTGCACGTCCCTTCTGCACGGTCGTTGCTCCTAGGGGAACTACGCGCCAGTAAGATGCCCGCGAATGAAGAAGCTGCCCCCTCCCGCCAGCATCTGGACGTCACACTCACTGGACCTCACTTCTGGAAGAGGCCCTAGTGGCCACCTGTCCGTGATGCACACCTGGAAATGGACCCCCGAGGGGCTGACTTGTCCGAGTTACACAGAAAATGAACCGGATCTCCTGGCATCGTGGTAACTACTTTATTAACTCAACGTCTCTAAGCCTCAACTTTTTCAACTGTGAAACGGGTTTGCCTCAAAAGATTACAATGAGGCTTGGCCCAGACAAGGGCAGGGGCGCCCTTTGTGAGCTGGGATCTTCGAGACAAAGCCTTGCCGAGATCCGGGACCCGAAGGTGGCAGAGACGCTGGGATGCTTTTCCTTCGGAAGACTCCACTCCCAGGGACGCCGTTTCCGCTCCGCCGTGCTGACTTTTCTGACTCAGAAGTGACCTGCCTCAAAGGGGCATGAGGAGCCCCAGAGGATCTGGGAGGAAGGGGCTTCTTCTCATCCTGGGAGGGGCTTCAAGGTGCCGACTGAGGGCTGGAGACAGCGAGGGGGCGCCAGGATACAGGGAGCCCAGACAGAGGACAGGAAGGTGCGGCTAACAGGGGAGAGCGGAGCCAGGGCGGGCTGGGGCACGTGGCCCCCCAGGCTGGCCCCGTGTTAAATATAACCCCGGTCCATTGTTCCTCGGGTAATTGTATTTTGCCTTTTTCCCTCTCGAGAGGCAGCCTAAATGAGGAACTGGCCAAGACGGGGCTGCCTGGAAGTCCTAAGAACACAATTGTCTTCGTGATGAAAATTAAACTTGTATATTTTTTAGGTTTAAAAAAGCAAACACTCCAAGGTCACACATTGGCCCCGGGCCTCCTGGAATCCGGGCTTGTTTGCTGTTCTTCCTCACGGTGCCTGAGTCTGGGGGCGCAGAAGCAAGGGTCAGCTGGGGGCCAGCCCCGGGAGGATGGCTGAGAAACAGAGGCAGTGGCGCATTCGGTCACCCTGGCCGTCAGGGCACTGGATGGCTCACAGGCACCGAGGAAGGCTCAGAGGACAAACTCAGTCCGTCCAGCTCGGAGCCCTGACACAGGGGGACAGGCTCGCTGCCCGATTCGATGTGGGTCGGCCGGCCTAAAAGCAAGGCTTGTTGGCCTGGGGGTGAGGCACCTCCACTTGTGGGCGTGACGTCCGGAGCTCTCTCTCCTGCAGCCAGCTCGCGTGTGAGGAGGGCATGAGAGGCCTAAGCGTGCACACGCGCACGTGCACACACACACACACACACACACACACACACTGTGCGGGCTCCCTCCCCTACGCCAGCGAGCTCACTCTCCCTCTCTCCCACTCTCACACACTCACTTTGCTCCCCAGGGAATCTCTGTTGAATGAAGGCGTCTCCCCCTCTTTGGCAGAAGGGCACCCACCAGAGGGATCACCGAGAGACCAGCTTGGGACGATCCAGTGGCCAGGCCAAGACCCAGGGCTTGGGCCCCCTGAGGCTCTCCTGAGGACAGGGTGCAGTCCACCCAGGGGCCCCACGTGGCACTTCCTCCCTCCCCTCCCACAACCACCCCAGCTGCTGCCCTCCTGCCCCTCTGTCCGGCCTCTCCCCAGGCTCCCAGCGCTGCCCCGCAGGCCTGTGCTTACCCTGGCCGGTGTCCCTCCTACAGCCCTGGCAGCCTTCCCCGCCTCAGCACCCCAGGGAGAACGGCTTAGTGGTCAGGCCCTTTTCGAGGCCCAGCTCCCCACAACCACAGCTGCGTGCTCCCTGAGTGGGGAGCGGGTTGGCTCCCCTGCCTTGGCCCACCCCGGCCTGCTCTTGGGGGCAGAGGAGGTGAGAGGGCGCTGGGTAGGGGTGGCCCCAGGACCCGAGGCTGGCCCTACACATGGCAGCTCCCCTGCTGTGTCTACTGGGCAGCCTGGACCTGGAAGGGGCCGCCGAGGAGGCCCGATACGAGCTGGGAGGTTGGAGACAAACTTCTCCCTCGTAACAACAGCAGACCCTTATGTAACCCGACTATGAGCCCGGCACTTACATGTCAACCCCGCTGGCCCCAAAACAGCCCTATTATTATCCCCATTTTGCAGATGAGGGACCCAGCCCCAGAGAGGCTAAATGACTTGCCCAGGATCCCAGGATTGAAAGCCAGTCTGGCCCAGACACCGAGCTCCCAAGCACTTTCCAGTGGCGGCTCACGCACCGTCCAATCAGCAGGCCGAGCACTTTCCAGCACCGAGAAGGCACGGGCAGGGCTGGCTTCGTGGATGTGTGGCTGAAGCCACTCGGGCCCCCAGCTGGGTTTAATGCTCTGCTGTTGCCATCTTGAAATCCTGAATAATCTTTGAACAAAGGGCCCTGCATTCTGTGTGTGCACTGGGCCCTGCAAATCACGCAGCCAGTCCTAGAACGGAAGTCAGGCTAGGCGAGGTCGTTCTCTGGGAGGGGAAGTGGCAGCTGACCTCTGTCTACTGGGGGCCACTTGAGCTCTTTCTAAGTTTTTCCTTTTTTAGAGTCAGGGTCTTGTTCTGTCGCCCCAACTGGAGTGCATGGAGTGCAGTGGCACAATCATAGCTCACTGCAGCTTCCAACTGCTAGGCTCGATCGATCCTCCTGCCTCAGCCTCCTGAGTAGCTGGGACTACAGGTGGGTGCAGCTAATTTTTTTTTCATTTTTTTAGAGACAGTGTCTCACTATGTTGTCCATGCTGGTCTTGAACTCCTGGCCTCAAGGAATCCTTCCATCTTAGCCTCCAAAGTCACTGGGATTACAGGGTGAGCCACCACACCCAGCTTCTCCCTAAATTTGTGTCTTTCTTAGAACAGTGCCAACATAAGAAATGCCAAACACTCCATCCCCTGCCCTATCTCGGAGTGAAAAGGGGGCAGGGAGTGGCCTGGGCAAGAGGTGCTAGGGCCCCAGGCCCAGGGGAGGTGAAGCTTCTAGACCTTTTCTTTTTCCTCTACCTCCTGGTGATGAATGTGTACACACATGGCTCTCCAAAGCCAGGGCAGGCTGCCTGGCTGCAACCTTGATCTCAGTTTAAGGATCCCAGCTGTGCAAAGCCAGGTGGGCCAAGCTCATTCCTTTCCAGGTGTTTTCTTTCCCACATGCACCCTCTTGTGGCAAATGGTCAGCAGGGTCGGGGCCCTGGGATGTTGGACTCTGGGCTGCCTACTTCATGGTTGCAGCAGGCTCCAAAAAGCCCCCCTCCTGTCAGAGAGCAGGGTGCCTTCGTGCTTGAGGGCCTAATGCTGAGACGCTGGGCGGGGACAAAGAGAGGTCTGGGTCAGGTGGACAGAGGGCAGCGTGGGCAGGACGCTAGTGTTCTGTCTCCGCTCTGCCCAGGACTTGTGCACGATGTCACTCAACCCGTCCAGGCCTCGCTTTCTCATCAATAACATCAGTAGGTTAGACCTGAAGCACTTTCTCTGAGGTCCCTTCTGAGATTTGACCGTTCTAGGACTCGTGAAAATGGGTCCATCACAACCCCGAGCGGTAGATTTTTGTGTTTCTTTTAAAGCCAGCACACTAAGACCTGAGTTCTTCTAGTTGGCAGGAAACCCTAAGATGACTCCACCAGCCCTAAGACTCCAGCAGAGGCTCAGGTGACACTGTCATTCATCTGGGCTCAGGTGCCGATCTTTGAATCAATTGCCGTAGGCAGAGGGAAGAAATGCTCTGGTTCCCTGGGCCTGGTCCCCACCCGAGTAAGGGTTGGCAGTGGGTAAGAGAAAGCTCCCATAGGAAGGTCAGGGACAGGGAGTCAATGCTGCTCAGCTGTCCTCACTGATGCTCCCCTCCCACGGAGAGGCCACCCCCTCCTCTCTGGGGCACGTGGCCTTCCATGTGTCCCTCCATCACAGTGGCAGATGTGCCCATTTGATTCCCGTGTAAGGCATGAGCTCCTCCAGCAGGGACCACAGGACCAGATCTCATCCCTTGGTGTGTCCCAGCATCCCGCTGAGGATGAGGCTTACAGTCACTGCTCGGCACAGATCTGGTGATGGAGGGCTTCAATCGGAGGGCTCCAGGAAAGAATGCTTTGGAGCATTCCAGAGCACATGCTTCAAGATCCATCTCAGGTGTCAGCTTGGTCAGGGAGCAAGAGCCTCCTACTTCGTGCAGGACTCTGCTGGAAACAACAGCAGCAAAAGCCCCCTCAAAATGGTTTAAGCAAAAAAGGAATGTATAATTCACAGTAGGGGTAAGCTCAGAGCTAGAGCGAATGTCAGGACTGGATTGACCCCGTGTGTGGCTCAGAAACGTCACAAAGCATCTAGCTTCCCTCTTTCAGCTCTCTGCCTTTCGTGGTGTTATTTTCATCATAAGGCTGACTTCCCGTGTGGCCTCAAGGTGACTTCCAGAGTCTCCCCTGACTGCAAACTTATCTCCTACCTCCAGGCACGCACACACACACACACACACACACACACACACACACACTCTCTCTCTCTCTCACACAGAACCTCTCAGCAGTCAAAGCAAACATCCTGAGATCCACTCCGATGAGACCACATGGCCACCCACGCACCTGTGGCCAGGGGATGGGACTTGCTGGTCAGCCGCAGCCCCACAGGATGCATCTCTACCTGAAGCTGGAGTAATCCCCGGGTGCCCACAGCACGGAGGCTCTGTGCAGGATGGGGGTGCTCTCCCGGGCAGACAGGGCCTAGGAGGAAAGCAGAAGCCACAGACAGAGGCAACCACCAAAGCCCGCTGCGCCCCCCTGACCTTCCACCGGGGTCTGGACACACTGACTCTGAGCGGCCGGGAGCTCTGTTCCCTGCTTTCTCCCAACTCTTGCCACGCTGGATTGTAAAGCAGGTGTTCATGTGTCTGTCTGCCACTTCAGACGGTGAACTTGTTGAAAGCAGGGACCACGACCTAGTGACCGTGACCGCCGTGTCCTCCCCGGTCTCAGGGCTTTACTCAGGCCCTGCACTTTTTAACGGACACTCAGTTAATGTTTGTTCAGTGACAAACCCCAGACAGAGCTGCCCGCTCAGGACTCTCATGAAATAGACGTCTCTCTGCCCAGAGTGGCCATGACAACTTCCTGTTTTAAAATATATGTGTGTATTTTTTCCTTGCATGATTTCTTAATTTGGGAAATTGAGTGTGTTGATTTCCCAGGGGGTTAGGGGAAGAATGGCCCGTGGCTCCAGGAAGTGGGTCTGTAGGTGCCGCACCGCCTGTTTCCTGCCCCGGGCAGGGTGGGTGTGCAGACGGGCAGCATCCTGCGGGTGCCCCCTTCCCAGCCCATCACGCCCTCTCCGCACCAGGGACGCTGGGGCAGCCACGGGAAACTCGACAGCACAGAGTCGGGCACATCACAAGCTTGTACCTGGAGTCTAAAAAACAGTCTCGAGCGAGGACCAAAGAGGTCATCCCCACCTTGGAGGGCACCCCAGGGAGCATGAGCTCATGTCACACTGCTCCCGGGACGATTCGGGGTCTCCAGATGGGAGGCAGGCTGGTCGCCCCAACGTCACTGTCTTCTCTGTTACGTTCTTCGTCTAATCCCCCGGGTTCTGACTGTGACAGGAGATCTGCAGCTTCACCCCTACCCCACTGGCCTCGCCAGCCCTGCCTTAGGGCCGTGAGGGTGGAGAGGACCTGAGACCAGCTCCCAGGCCTCTGCCAGCCCATCGAGCAAGGCCTAAATAGACACAAGGAAGCACTCGGTTATGCATCAGGGGTCCTGGAGACCATAACGGTGCTCCCCAGACCTCACCCTGCAGACCAGCTGTGTAAACCTCTCCCACCCCCCACCCCTGCCACCCCGGGGCTGGCCAGTAGAAACTGGGTCAGAGCTCAGGACACTGTTGGAAAGTGAGCAGAGAGCAGCCCCGATGCACACGGCTGCTCTTCTTCAAGGCAGCTGTAGACGCCACTGCTGTTCCACCAATCTTTGTCCACACGGCAGTGGTAGCCCCAAGGAGGGAGACGCAAGCCAGCACTGCCGTCATTGGAGAAAGCTTCAGGATGCCTGGAAGGTGGCCTCCCTGTTCCACGCCTTCTAGGCCTTTCTAAGGGCAGGAGTGGCAGGGAGACAACAGGAAGGAGGGGGAGGCATTTAACATTCCAGGCAGGGTTCAGGGCAAAGCACGCGTGAGCAGGAGTGAGGTCCGTGTTTTGGTCCTGACTTCCAGTGGAGAGTGAGACAGAGAGGTGACACTACAGACGTCCACCACCCCACACCCTCCTCGTCCCCCAAGACTAGCTCAGCCGCAAGGGCTCGGCTTCTGTCCGCCTCACAAAAGGGGCTCTGAGCAAGGCAGGGGACTCAGGGGCTGCTGCACCTCCTTTTGATGAGCCTCTCTGGTGCCCAGGACTCTACCTGGCTGGGGGGGGGAGGAACTCCAGGCTTAAGGGGCAGCCAGGTAGAACCTCAAGAATTGCAGAAGGACA
Organism: Microcebus murinus; assembly: GCF_040939455.1. NCBI lineage: Eukaryota > Metazoa > Chordata > Mammalia > Primates > Cheirogaleidae > Microcebus > Microcebus murinus. The sequence continues at coordinate 52,191,998 of NC_134117.1, read as the reverse complement.
TCCTTCCCCCCAAAACCATATCAATCGCCATGGGAGAGCTTGACCCTAGGCACCAGCAGAGTAGCGAAGGACTCGGGCTGCATTCCGAGGGGCAGAGAGGAGGGGGCTGTGTACAAACCCCACCTGTCAAAACCAGTTTCTGTCCTGGCTTTGTCCTGTGGGGCCACAGTGTGTCGGGGCTTTGGCCTGAGGCTGACCGAAGGCACCCGGTGGGGTGAGGCCTCCCACTCAGCACCCTGTCCGAACGGGACCCTTCCCCATGGGCCACCTCCAGAAACCACCACAGCCGGGCCCGCCGGCCTTTCGTTTGACTTTGGAAAATTCTTTAGGGTACTTTGCATTACTACTGAGTGCTTCCCGCAGGCTGCCCCCACCAACAGGCACACACACACACACACACACACACACACACACAGCCCTTTTCATGCCGCTGCCGATTCCTTTCCATCCTTCACAGTGTATGAACATTCCTTTTGGGACCATTTTCTGTATTATGTGTAATAATGATGTATGTGTGTTTATTACGCGCTGTTCACCTAATATTCACCGCCATGTTGTTACGTGTAAGCGCTGTCTGATAGCACAGGCCGTTTTAAAAACAGAGCAACTGGAGAAGGTGATGCCTTAACCCCAAATGAGTCTAAATGGGATTGTTCAAGGCACTGTGGCCGGAGAGCGGGGGAGGAGCTGGAAGGGTCGAGGACAGGCCTGAAAACACCAATTCGGGAAAGCTCCAAGCAGGGGATGTGCCCAGTGTCCCCGGTCCCAAGCCAAGGGCCTGGTTGTCTGCTTCCCAGCCCATTTCCCTAAGGCCAAGGAACTGGTGACACCTGGGGGAAGCCCCAGAAGTCTCCGGAGTGGGGCTTGTCCCATCCGGCCCGGTGGACACCCGTGGACACCCGTGCACACCCCCTTGAGCACCCGTAAGCTCCGGCTCGGAGGAGACAGACGCAGCGGACCAAGGGCAGAGCCCAGATCCCTGCTGGAGGTTGGAGGGCAGAGGCTCCTTAAAAACAGAATTCAGAAATCCAAAACCAAAATTAGGCACAAAAGTGAAACTTTATTCAGATTGAAAAAAATCCAAACAAATTATAAGTTTTAAAAAGCTGACAAATTCCACAATCATCACAAAATCAAAACCAGTATTCCAGTCCAGCTTCTGCCTCTGCACATTCCCGGCCTTGTTCCCTTCCACTCCTCACCCCCACGCTCCCTGCCTGGAAAAGGGCCGCTCAGGTCACCCCAGGCTCCACACCTTCTAGCCCGGCGCAGCTGGCTGTAAGACTGTGCAGGAGCCATCATGCCCACTCCACGATGGCCTTGACCTTGACCGTACAAGGAAGTGCTGCGACCACGTACATACATCTCTCTAAACCCAAACTGACTCTCCCTGACTCAGCATCCCCCGCCCGGCCACTCCAATCACCCAGCAAATTGGAGGGAGGAGAAGTCAGTGTTCTTAACTATCTCAGTGAAAGTGTTTTATTCACGCAATTCTTACAAAAACACGTGACCATGTGGACACTTTTCTAGGGCCACTCCTAGGGCCTTGGAAGGCTCCGGTACACTGAGGAGCTCTGGGACTGAAGCTTCATCAGCTTCCAGCAGCTGTACCCCTGCTGGGGACCTTCACCCTTCACTGCTCACTTTGTCTGACTTCTGTTGCAGTGCAAATGTCACCTCATCCTGCCCCAACCTAAAGTGGGTCTTTGCTACTCTCTCTCAGCAAACCCAGCTTTTTTGCCTGCTTAGTATTTTTCACAATCCGTGGCTGTATTTTTGTGTCTCCCGCCAGACTGTCATTCCCCAGAGGCCAAGGTCCACATCTGTCTTGTCCACTGTACAGCCTCAAAGCCTTGTACCCACCAGGACCCTATCGATAATGACAGGGTGAGTAAGCGATGCTCTATGGCCCGTGTTACATATTATGTGACAGAGGATAAAGCACCAAGGTGCTGTAGGAGCTTCTTCCCATTGCTCACCTCTGCCGAGTTATCTCAACTTTAAGGGCTGCTGAGTCCACACAAGGGACCAAGATGCACCAAGAGGCCAGGTGTGGTAGCTCATGCCTATAATCCTAGCACTCTGGGAGGCCAAGGTGGGTGGATTGTTTGAGCTCAGGAGTTCGAGACCAGCCTGAGCAAGAGCAAGACCCCATCTCTACTAGAAAAGAGAAGAGAAGAGAAGAGAAGAGAAGAGAAGAGAAGAGAAGAGAAGAGAAGAGAAGAGAAGAGAAGAGAAGAGAAAAGAAAAGAAAAGAAAAGAAAAGAAAAGAAAAGAAAAGAAAAGAAAAGAAAAGAAAAGAAAAGAAAAGAAAAGAAATTAGCTGGACAAGAAGCACCAAGATACACAAACCCTAAAATAAAACCACGGAAAGGAGGAAACAATGTCAGGGGAGATGATGGAGAATTGTATACAGAGTATCACCCCTTTATAATGGTTATTAGAAATATTTTTTAAATGGGAAAAAAAATCATGCAAAATAAGAGAACACAAGAGCAGTGCTTTTGAACAAGTCAAAAAGTTCTGGAAGGCTCAAAAGTAAGCAAGACAAAGACACAGGATGGAATGGGTTAAACCCATTGTGCACACATGAAACACATAACATTATATAAATGTTTCTTAGAACTATGAAATTAAGTTGGAAAACAGATCAGTCAAAGGAATAAGAAAGAAAGAGGAAGAGAGAGAGAGAAAGAGGGAGCAAGGGAAGGATGGATCGTTAAGATCTCAAATTTGGCAAAATGAGAAAAGTTACCTAAAACTGTGACAATTCTTAGCCTGAGCTAAATAACCAGCCTGTCCTGTCTGCATGTGGAGCATCTGGAGAAGAGAACTGCCAGGCTGGCGGTCAGCCTGAAGGTGGTCGCGCTGTGAGCTGGTTTCAGGCTGGGCACTGGAGGCCACCAGCCCTCACGCGGTGCCACCCGAAGGCCTCCTGGGGCCTGGACGCCGCTCACGTGGAAATCTCGCCCCCAGGGCTGGTCCCAGGAAGCTCTGGCCTGTCTCATGTTCACAGAGGGGAACCCAGGAGCAAGGGCTAATGCTCCTCTTGTCCCCCAGACCTGTTTCCATGGTGACAGAGACCCCCACGCTGTGCAAACCAAGAGGGAGGCCAATCCCAGGTCCTCCAAGCCCAAGCAGAGAGAGCTCTCCCCTCCTCAGGCCCCCCAGCCAACCCCCAGCCGCAGCCCCCGTCCCTCCCACGAACGCCCTTTGTCTCTGGCTGTGTCTGTAAACCTCTCTGCCCCTCCGTCTCCCCTCGAGGCCCCTTCTCTGTCTGCGGTGCAGCACATGTTCCCCCGCCCCCTGATTGATCTATTCGGGGAAAACTGGGGGAAACGGCTCTTTAATTAATCTCCTGCCTTAATTAATTATTGTAATGGCTTTCAACTTGGGAGGGGGGAAAGGCCACAATGTGCTTAATATGTTTTTATGTCGACAAACACATTCTCTGCTTGGCAGAGAAAGAAGAGGCCTGTTTTGGGTTTGGGGCTGCGTAGTGATTTATAAAGGGCATTAACACCAGAGAAATACTCCCGCTCTGGACTTGCGGCTTGGCTTGCTTTGGTGACCTCAACTGTCACCCTCCCCCAGTCCCGTCCTCTTCCTTAAGCTCCCGCAGGCTCCCTCCCCACCTCCCTTACCCAGTGCCTCTCCCTCCCCTAACCTACCTCTTTTGCCTGGGTTCACCCCCCTCTCTTCCTCACTGTCTCCCACCCTCTGTCCCAAGCCACGAGCACTCAAGGAAAATGGCTGCCAAGCAGAAGCTCTCAGGGTTGACAAATGTTGGCCGCATGCAACGGGGCAAGGGCCTCACAGGGCACTGTGGGTAGAAGAGGTGGGAACCGGGTCTGCTTTGGCCTGTTTCTCTGTGGCGACCGTTCAGCCAGCCCTTAGGGAAGCCTCACCCACCCTGTGGGGGGTGAAGGTTACCAGGGGGACCTTGTGTAAACAAAATGCTGTCCAGGTGTAGGTGGCCCCAGGTGGGAAGCCCTTCTCCAGAGGGCTACCAGGTTTGCCATGAGTGGAAGAAAACCCATCTGGGCTGGCAGAATTTCTGCAGGGAAGGAAGAAGACAAAGTAAAGAAGAAAAACAGTCCCACAAATCACTCCTCAATGAGGTGAGAGTCTCCACGGCAACCTGCCCAGGGCTCAGTACCGAGGAGGCAGGAGATGCACTGTTGCCATGGAAACCACATCCTAGAAACCCACTGGTATTGGTCCCTGTTTGCCTGCGCAGATGAGTTGCTGGGGGCGGGGGCTAGACCTGCGAGGTCCCTGTGGGGACTGGGAAGAGGCGAGAGTGAGAAAGAGACAAGAGGGGCGGAAGAAAGGAGGGCAGGGGGAGGACAGGAAGGAGAGATGGAGAGAGAGAGTGGGAAAGACGGAGAGAGGAGAAGGTTCCAGGATCCAGACGGCCACTCTCGGGGCATCCTGCGTTCCCTGGCCCTTTCCCAGCAGAGAAGGAAGTGCCCCGTGTGCCAAGTGAGGGAATGTGCCGGCGAGTTGAGCAAAGCAAAGAGGTCTGGGCTGGAGCCCCAGATGAATCGGATGAATCGCACCCAGTTGGAGCCAGGACACCCACCCACCCTCGGTGCTCTTATCCCATCACTCGCTATCGCTTACTCAAGACGGGCAAGTGGAGCACACCCTGTGTGCCCAGTCCCCTACCCCACAGCAACCCTCCGAAGGGTCTGGAACCAGAGGAACCCCATTTGGGGCCTCCAGTCCCTCCTCTGCCCCAGGGACCCCAGCACAAGGGTGCCAGAGACGGGGTGGTTGGAAGCTGAGCTCCAAAGCCAGCCTCTGGCCCTCAGATAGCGAACGGTTTGCCATTCTCTTTTCCTGGAAGTTAGGAGGCAGCTAGGTGCCTTGCGCCACCTGCTGGTGGCTGCTGGAAGCAAGGTGGCAGTGACCAAAATTGGTGGTCCCAGCACATCCTCCACAGCAGAGCCAGGGACCTACCTCTTCAAGCCAGGTGTCAACTAGGACCCTCCCCAAACCCCCTCAGATGGCCAGTGGGCCAGATGGATCCTTCAGCCAAGTGAGCCACAGCAGGCATCCAGCTGAGAGCCAGGGCCAGCTCTGACACCGATCAGCGGTGTGATCCTGGGAGTCCATGGCCTCGCTGGGCTTCAGTGTCACATCTGTGCAACAGAGTTTTGGACCACATTACCCCTCAGGGCTCTTTATAGCTTGGACAGTCTTTGAGCGCCTCGACTCCAGCCAGAATCTGGTCGCTCCCCGGAGTATTTGGTTGAGGCTGGGGGAGATCAGAGCCCCTCCCACAGTGTCTCTCAGCACTGCTCCATGGGCTGGGGGCTCTGGGACCCCCACATGGTGCAAGGGGGCCCAGCGCAGGTGGGCACCAGAGTTCCCATCACCTTCCATTTACCAGATGGGCCCCACCGAGAGGGAGGCAGAAATTGAAGCCCCGGCACACACAGCACCCACTGCAAGACAAGCCCTGCTCACCCCAGCCCCACCCACCCCCTCCTCTGTGGTCTGGAAGAGCCCCTGGACCACAGGACTCCCGGAAATCTCTAGAGGAGGACAGCTGGGGAACCAGCATTCTCCCACTGCCCTTCCAGAATGTGAGGTTCCTCCACATTCTGCAGGTGGCATGCCGCCCAGCATGTGACGCTTCCTGGGCATCTGTGATCGAACGTATGACTGCTGAGCTGTCTGCCAGCCATCGAGGGAGCCAGGACAGAAGGCCTGGAGGGGACTGTGGGCACCCTGCTTTCTCGGAAAGTCACTAGGTAAGAGAACACAGGCTTTGAGTTGGAGAGCCAAGTTCAAATCACACCTGTCCTGCTTGGCAGTTCCACAACCTTGTGCCATTTTCCCACTTGCTAACTGGAGGTGGCAGCAGTGTCACCTCTCAGGGTTCTGCTGAAGAGAAGGGCAAATGAGGCAACGCACGTAAAGCCCTCGGCAGCACTCACCATCATAGACTCGATTCAGAAGACTCCAGATTTGGGCCAGGCCAACTCCAACCCATCCTAATATCAAGAACATGTATAACGCACAATCTCGAGTGTTTGTTTCTTCCATCGATAACTATTAGCTGAGCACCTACTATGTGGCAAGCACTGTGCTGGACAGCAGGACTAGAGCAACAAAGAAGACAGACACAATGCCAGACTTCACGGAGCTTCTCGTCTGGCGGGAGGCAAGGGAGAGGGGTGGGTGGACATCAAACAAACGATGACACAAAGAATGAGCTACTCTTCATGTTGAAGGGGAAGCAAAAGTGCCAAGGGAGCGTGTGACCAGGGAGCTGACCTGGTGTGGGTGGTTAGGGAGAATTCATCTTCGCCTCTTCCTCCTTCCTGCTGGTGGAAATGTGGGCACAATGGCTGGAGCTTAGCAGCCACCTCGGACCATAAGGCAAAGCTGCTGGACGACAGGAGCCTGCATTCCTGACAACTTTGTGCAGGAGCCCGAACCCTCCCTGTGTTGTCTACTCCTGACTTAGAGAGAGGAAATGACATTTCTTTTAAGGACAGTGTTGTTTTAGTTTTTTTTCTGTCCCTGTCCTCAAAAAGCGCAACTCACAGGACTAGAGTCATAATGAACATGCTGCCTGCTCATTAGCCTGGAAGAAGCTTGGGGGGGGAGGTGGGGTGCAGGGCCCTGCATGAGGCTTTCACAGAGAGGAGTCTCAGTAGCCGTTTGTTGAATTACCTTAATTGGGTGGGACGAGTTGACAGGAGACAGAAGAACCACTGGACAGACAAATGGAGGTGGATGTAACTCTGGGGCAAAAAGCTGGAACCATTTCTAGTGATGTCTGGGGACAGAACTAAAGGAAGATGGGACAGAGAAACTCAGCAGCCAAGCACAGGGCCTGACAGAACAAGAGTTAAAGGACTTGAACTCAGGGAGATAACTGACGCCCAAAGCAAGTACCTTAAAGAGTCGGAGGGCTCCTTAGGAATGGATTCAAGCTGCCCCTGACCTTGAGTGTGATGTCAAGGAAAGACCCAAGACACGGGTGACAGAGGGACCTGGGTTTAAATCCTGCCGCTTACTTGCTGGGTGAGTTCAGGTAAGTTGCCTGGTTTTTCTGAGCCTTCATTTGTCCATAAAGCAATTAAAATAGCTGGAATAATGTGTATGAAATCCTGCACACACTGCCTGCCAGAAGGTACGCCCCTAATCTTTTGCAAAAATGGCCAACAATTGACCTGGTGCTATGATGGGTGGGCTGAAGGTGACCCCGTGACCCCAGCCTTCAGTGTACATGCTTTTCTCTGATCCCCTCCCTGAGTGGACCTGGGACTTGCTTCTAACCAACAGAACGTGGCATGGGTGCCAGGATGTCTAGCGAGGGCGGAATCACTCTACAGTCTCTCTCCATTGCTGGCTTTTAAGAAACAAGCTGCCATGCATCCGCCACCTGCAGGACAGTGAATTCTGCCAGTTAAGCAACTTAGGGAACCTAGAAGTGGACCCAGCCCCAACTGACCCTGTTTGTAGCCTCACTTAGCCAGAAACTGCAAGATACCAAATGCGTGCTTTTCAAAGCTGCTAAGTTTTAGGTAATTTTTTACACAGTCTAGGAAACAAATAGAAGTGCTATATCAAGAATATTTTATGCAATATTTAAGGAATATATAACTTCACTTTTCTCTGCACATCAACCCCAGGAGGGGGTGTTATTTTTTCCATTTAGAAAGAGAAACTGAGGCTTGGGGAAAGGGGGACTAAATTTCCTGAGGCCACACAGCTACTGGGGGGAGGACACAGACTCCAGAGCCTACCATGAGCTAGGAGGAGCCTGTGGCCCCCACTGGCCCTGATCTGCATGGCGCTGTGTAGCGTCTTGACACCTTTAGGAGCCTAAGCCCTGCTCAGTTCTCCACGGGCCACACTTCTCCCTGTCGCAGGGTGCCCAGCTGTTTCACATCGTTCTCTCAGTCCCCTGCCTGGTCCCCAAGGGCATTTGAGTTCCAACCTACATAACTGAGTCACTGGTAGTCAGAGCCCAAGTAGAACAGGCCCTGGTTTCTCAAGGGCTTAGACGCAAAGGGCAAGAGTCTAACTCCCCTGGGAATACAGTGGAGGAAACAAGAAGCTAACACGTGCACGCAGAGGGCCATGCTGCAGTCGCTTCCTGAGCTGGGAGGCCACAACGCATCACTTCCACAACACCTGTGTGTCCCAGGGGCACTGCGCCCTCTGGATTCTGGGCTGGGCCTGGCCTGTGACCCAACTCCAAGGAGAATCACAGCAGAAAAGGGACAGGAGAGCACAGAGACTACAGCCCTGAGATAGGATCCCCCAGCTCCCGGAGCGGGGGGAGCTCAGGGGGATGGGGAACAGGGGTGTTCTCAGTTGGTGGACATCACGGGAAGGTTGCTGCTTCATTTAAGAGAGACATGGGGATGCAGGCAGATGTCCCAGGGACCCCTGACCCCTGGCTCCGGACTGCATTTACACTGTTGACCCAGGTTCTTTCATTCCTCCCTCCTCCCTTCCTTTCTTCCCTCCCTCCTCTTCTCCCCCACGTGCAGGAGGGTAGAACTGCCTGCATTTATAACTGCAGAATAAAGGCCCTGAGTGTGCAGGTGACCCGCAAGTAACCAGGATCCACCTGGCCCAGGCAGGAAGGGTGAGCCCTGCTCTCCGGGTCCCCTCCTCCCTTCAGTTGGGCCGGTGCCTCGAGCCTTCTCACGCAACTCCCTGAACAATCCCTAAGCTTTGACTAGGAGCCAGGCCCTCTGTCGGGGGCTGGGAACACAAAAAAAAGAACCAAGTATGATCCCTGCGCTGGGAAACTCAGCCTGGCGTGTGGAGGGCGGGAGCCACAAACCCTGCTCCCCAGGGAGAGAGCAGCTCCTGCCTAGAGCAAGGCAGACCGTGGCTCTGGGGTTGGAACCTGCCGTGCACCATGTTTTCAAGCTGCCGGGTGAATGGGTTGTGCAGAGGAACCACGGTCGCAGGAAAAGGAACACCTCGTCCAAGGTGCTCGTGGTCGTCCCGTGCGTTCCCGCTGGCGGTGTCCAGAGTTCAGCCACTTCATCAGAAGAGGCGGCTTCTCAGAGTTCGCTGAGCTCAAAGCTGCAATAAAACCGCCGTCTCGTAGACTGCTCAGGGCTCTCGCCCAGGCCAAGGCCCCAGACGTACGTTTCTGAACTGCATTCTACTGATGAGCAGCCATATTGGAAACTTTTCCAATTTTTTTCCCAGAATTTCAAAAGCAACTTGCATTTTAAAATAGTCTTGACTTGGGGCAGCCGATTTTCACTAACGAGCACCACAGGACACGTGACCTGTTACCAACTCTCGTCTGTGGAATGCAGCTACCTCCCCAGGTACTTCATACATATATTTCATTTGTACCTCACCTCCGCCCTAGATGACACACTGTCCCCATTTCACAGATGGAGGAACACAGTAAGTAACTTGCCCAAAGGCACACAACTAGCAAGTGGCAGATCCCTCTGACTCGAGTGCTCCTGCCTCTGATGAAAGAGAGAAGTGCTACAATGGACCCTGTGTCATGAAGGACAGCCCTGTCACCAGTGTCACATTCGTCAGGGGAAAGCACTGGGCCCGGGGCGAGGACAGGCAAGTGTAAGGTGCTGGCGGGCACTGCTGGATGCAGCCAGCCCCGCCTAGAGAGAGCACAGCCTTAGAAAGCAAGCAAGTCCCTGCCCCGGGGTCACCTAACCTGCCGACAGCAACCCTGGGCTAGAAAATACCCAAGTCTGAACCTTCTCATTCCGTCTCCTACACTGAAAGCTCGAATACTAGAAGGTCTGGTTCAAGACTGGGCCCCAGGGACCGTGGTGACAGCTCCTCCTCCTGGGGGCCAGTGCTCGGGCTCCCACATTCGCAGTGAGCCAGAGGCGGGAGAGGCAGGCCAGGTCTGCCGCCTACCAACTGTGGGACCACGTACAGATTACCTTAGTCTCTCTGAGCCTCGTTCACCACCTGGGTGAAGAGAAAGACGTCTATATTTTTGTTTGTTTGGGAAAGGATGCAATGAGATAAGGCTTAGGAGCACTCCTGGCATAGGGCTTAGCCCAGGCCAAGACCACAGTACGTAGGAAATTGCAACGGATTTGTGCATGCTCTCCACCTGGAATCTCACCACAATATAAGGTCAGACAGCAGGGAGGTCGTGCTCCCACCAGACATTCCACAAGGTGGCGCCATGGGACAACGTTCGTAACTCGGCAGGTCCCCACACAAAGATGGCTGGGCTCTCCCAGCTCTGTGCAGACAGGGACCAAGAGTTCATTATCCAGTTCAGAGCTAAAGAAAGCCTGGGCCTAAATCACTTTGCATGGCTTCCCTTTATCTCCTTAATCTGCATGTTCATCAAAAAACGGGGTGGCAGAGGAAGCGGAGGAGTGATGCCGGGAATGCCAAGCCAGGTGGCAGCAAAGTCCATCAAGCACCTGCTATGGGCAAGGCCACCAGCGGCAGGTAGTGTCCGATTTCAGAGCTGAAAGGGGCCTTCACAGAAATCTGGCTCAGCCCCGTTGTTTTTTCCAGAATGAAGGAGGCTGGAAGAGGGTTGCTCCCCACCTTGGGGACTTGTGCGGCGTGACTCAGAAGGCAGCCGTCAGGTGAGCGGCCACCACTCCTCCTTCGAGGAGCCAGGTGAGGGCAGAAATCACACCCTATCTGACCGCAAAGGGGACTGAGAAAATCAATCAGGTTGTGACTTCCTCTCTCAGGCCCTAGAAAAAGGGAGACACTCCTGTCAGGATTCCCATGATTCAGATAAAAGCTCCGTAGAGTGACAGGGTCAGAGCTGCAGGGCCCCTGGGTGCCAACGGCCCAAGCTGCGATGGTGCAGTCGACCCTGCTGAGGCCAAGAGATATCAACAGCTCAAACACCAGAAGATTACAGAGCGAGGACACTCTTCACGGACATATGACATGTGTCCAGGATACATGGCTAAGTGAAAAATGCAAGGGGCAGAAAATGTGTCTCATTATCCACTGTTTGTATAAAAATAAGAAAATATACATATACGTTCACATTTGCTCATGTTTGCATAACTACGTTCTGCAAAGATTTAAAGGACACTAAGGACAGTAGCTACAGGGTGGAGGGCTGATGGGGACAGGGCGGGGAGGGAGAACTTTCTCTGCATTTGTTTATTGTTTGGTCTTTGGACCATGTGAATGCATTACCTCACAAACACTGAATTTTTAAAAATAGCTTTCCCAAGGTCATACCACGTTTCCCACAGGGTGTGAAATGACTTGGGTGACGCATAAGACAACTGTGAACAATTAACAGACACGGCACGGAATCGTGTGCTGAGAATGTCATTCTCAGTCATTTCTCTTCAGTCTTCCCAGTCCATCAGGGTCAATGTCTCCAGGTGGTGCGAGTCTGTCTTTAACACCGCTCCAAACCCACGCAAACCGACTCATTAACAAAGAAAGCAGGCAGAGGGCTTGAAGCCTTGGACAACCACAGCAGCTAGCTAAAATGGAACGATGTTATTGTCTGTGCACTGGATTTACTTGTATAAATACCCACAAGTGCCAAGTAATGCTGGCTTTTCACTTATAATAGCAATGTGAGGCCTCCTTTTAAAAATAAATTTGAATGAAACGTAAATGCTATAAAGAAAAATGTTAAGTAAACCCTAATACTATTGCTCTGTGACATGGTAACATCAAGTGCTAACTTGGTGCCATCAAGTGCTAACTGGGCTATGTGCATCCCACGAATGAATGTACCTGAGCCCCTGCCCCAGGAGGTGCGGACAAGGACACAGGGGCACAGGGAGATGACAGGCTGTACCACGGCTGGCTGCTGGCTAACAGAGATGGAGCTGGGAGTGGGGACCTGGCATAGGGCCTCCAGCAAGCCCTCGCCCCCAGGGGGTGCAGACCGGCCCTGCTCCCAGCCCAGTGCTCCCCCTGCCTGGCCACGTGAGGCAGCTGGCCTCAGGTTTCAACTTGAGCAGCTTCAAATTTCCCCTTCCAAGTTCTGGGTCCCTGAAGCCGTAGTGTTCCAGCTCCCCTCAACCCACAAACCAGAGGATCAGAGAAACACACACCCCCCCACACACCCCTCTGTGATGCCACTGGAGCTGTCACTCTTTCTGCTTCTTGAACTTTCTGTCCTTTGTGCTGCTCCTCCAAGCCCTGGGTAGCGGCACGCGGAGGGGTAAGCGTGCTTGGCCTCGTCGTGCCCTGCTGGGGAGCTGCAGGGTCTCTCCATCTAGTTTTCCCCACCAGCCCTGCAGGGACCTCTCGAGAGATCACTGGATTCCCCCTTGTGTCCACACACTATAAAAATACCATGCATTTGGGCATGCAGAGGAGAGAGCCGTGCCCCCACTCAGTGACTGTGGCCCGACACCCTCACACCCACCTCTGTGTCCTCTGCCCCCATAGAGCTGGTCTGACAGTGGCGCAGGCTGGTCCTGCTGAGTCCCAGCAGGTCGTGAGGCCTGGCGATCTGTATCTGTAACAGGTTTCTCGGAGATTCTGATGGGGGTGACTAGAGGAGTGGCGAACAGCGTAGCTGTGGGCCCCTCTGAATCCTAGCTCCACCTCAATTCGTTCTGGGACCTGGGGCAAGTTTTAAACCCTTTGCAGTGTCCTCAGCAGTGAAATAAAGATGACAGTGACAGTACCTGTGTCACAAATTTCTGGTGACAGTTAAATGGCATAAAGTGCTTAGCACAGGGCCGGGCACCCCACTTGCTCTCAACAAACACCATCCGGTCCTGACACTGGAGACCAGAGCGACCCTCACTGTCCAGGGCCACAGGGAAGCAGCTGCGTCTCTCTCCTGACAGCTGGGGAGGGGCCAACATTGCTCTTAAAAGCCCAGCACCAGCCCAGCCAGCGCTCCTGGGTGCCTGGGACACGGTGGCCACTCTGGGGCTGAGGCCCCTGGTCCAGGCCAAGGTGCGGCGTGTGCAGAGGCAGCCTGGACGCTGGTCCCTTTTCCCACGCCTCTGTCTCTCACCCATCATGCCTCGGGCGAGCCCCTGAGAGGTTCTGAGAGGCAGGCAGGGCCTGGATCATCATCCTGGCTTAGTGATGAGGAAACCAAGGTTAAGTGAACCGTCCAAAGTCATGGGCCCACGAAGAGCAGAGCTGGGAATGCGAACAGGTTTCCTCTGCTGCCCAGTTAGCCACAGGGCAGGGGGCGGCTTTCCTCCCATCCTCAGTTCCAGGCATCCAAGTGGGCAGGGGCTCTGACCACTGTCCCCGGGCCTGCCCTCAGACTTACAGCTACCGTCCCCATTGAAGGAGCCTGACTCCTTGCCTGTGCCAAAGGCCCCAGTCCCAGGAAGGAGCCAGGAGAGGGCTCCTGGGGGAACTGATTCTGTCTTACCTGATCTCAGGCTTGGTGACTCCCTCTGAGGAGCAGGAAGTGTGGCCCCCACCTCCAGGGACAGCTGCAGGGTGGGGAGAGGTAGGGCTTACGAGCCAGGGGCTTGGAACTTGTGGAAGGGCGGGCCCAGGAGGCTGGCTGGGCTGAGAAATCCAGCAGGAACAGACACAAGTAGGATCCCAGAAGCTCCATTCACCAGGTGGCACCAGCCAGGGAATCAAAGCCACCCCGTGGAGGGGGTACTCTCCTTTGCAGCCCCACAGAGACCTGAGCTGGGGCTCACATGGGTGGGAGTGAGGGCAGCTCTCCCCAGGCAGGTGGGCTGCAAATCCACCCTGACATGCAGACACAGGGCTCCAAGGATTAGCCCTGGAGATTAGCAGAAACCTCCCTTAAAATCTGCCCTCTTGGGTGGGATTAGAACCAGCAAGGCGGCCCAGTCTGGGGGCTCCTGTCACACAGTGGGTGGTGGGGCGGGATGCGGGCAAAGGAGGAAAAGCCCACCCCCCTCAGTGAGCTTCCAATCAGGACACCAACTAGGCCATGGCAGCGTGGCTCACTCGGAAAGCCACAGGCTCTGCATCTGGCCACCAGAGCCACGAGGCTCTGCTGTGCAGAAGGTGTCCGCGCCCGGGAGTCCTCAGCGCAGGCGAGAGCCCCGCCAAGGGCATTGAAACAGGAGGGAAGCGGTATCTTATACACTGGGGGGTCCACTTTCAACTGACTTCTTCAGAGAGTCCCACACCTTTGAAAGGGGAAATGAAAGGGAAAACCCAGCCCCAAGAGACAAGCTGAGGGGAGAAGGGAGTTCGAGGAGATGTGGGGCAGGAACTTCCCTGTGGCTGGCGGGCTAGAGCCCTGCCCTGGTGCTTGGGACCGGGGAGCAGGTGGGCAGATGTGCCAGGCCAGAGGAGATGCCACAGGAACAGGCACCGGCCTCTCCTCACCAGGCCCCAGCACAGATGCTGTGAGCCAGACCCCACACCCCCAGCCGCCCAGCACCCTCTTGTTCTCTATGCCCATCATAAAGGGAACATGTGTTCCAACTGCCGGGGAAGTAAAGCCACAGAAAACAGTCTTCGGGAAAGGAGCCCTGTTCCAATGCCACAGCGCTCCCCAGGAAGGTGTGTGATAACGGCCGCCGGCCCCTCGAGGGCAGCGGACACAGGAGCCTTCGGGAGAAGGTTCTGCTCTGGGCAGTGCAGCAGCTCTCAGCAGGGATGGGACCCCCCACCCTCTGTCTCCCCCTCTGTCCCCCAGCCCTGGCAACTCCAGAATGTGCCTTCCTCCCCCAAAACAACCAAACCCGGAGGATCCTGAGAAGAGAGTGAGAAATCTGGTGCCGGGGCCAGCAAAGTCCTCACACTCACCCTGCTTCTCTCGGACCTATAAATAGGCCTCATCCCCCTGTGGGCCCAGAACCTCAACCACCCAACACCTCCCCCTGGCAGCCCCCCACGCAGACCCAGGACTCGAGAGCCAGAACGCCAGGCCTCCAGTCACGAAAGCAGGGCATCCTCCACCCACGCGCACTGCTTTCTAAGGACGCGAGCTGCAGCCAGGGCTGATGAGGCCTCAGGAGGCTGAGCAAGGGAAGTCTCACGCCTGTACCCTGGCTCTCCAGACCCTACAGCCTCACCTGCCTTTCTGGCCAGAGGACCCCCACCCCACAAAGCTGACCTTCAAGTCCAGCAACTCAGAGAGAGCTGAGAAGTCATCCACGCACCAGCTCAGGGGTCCAAGCCCAGAAGTTACCTGGACCTCCCCTCCCTGGGACCCTATGGAGAAAATCTTACAAACCACCCTCCGAGGTCAAATGCCCGCTGCTGCCTGTTCCCCAAACTCAATCACTCCCAAACTACCTTCACTATGTCTTCCAGATCTGCACGTAGCTGTATGATTGGTTATTTATGGATTTCTTCACAAGGACTCATTTTTACTTAAATCTATTTATTGAAAATGTCACAATAAATTGAATGCCAGTACCACTTGTCCTAAACAATAGGTAGCCAATAAAAATATATCATTAAAACAAAACAGTGCTATAAAAGTCTGGAAACTTCTCCCCTGCCCTAAGCCCACATCTTGCTCCCTAGGAAGAGGAGAAGTCAGCACGCCTTCCAGAGGCATTAGAACGTATTGGCACCAAGCTGAGACTTTCTTCTTGCCATAAAAGGACTGAAAGAGAATTGGAAAAGGAATCCCTTTCTTGCTCTCATTTTGTGCCACTTAATGCAGGCCCTATGCCACCTAAAAACATCTCAAGGGAACCATCATATCATCCACCCCATACTTTGGGAATGCTGGACTGGAGCCTCCCTCTGCCTCATGCTTAACACAAGGGGGAAACACACACCTGTGTCCCTTCTCTGATCACACCTTCATGGCACCACTAGATCCCTTCTGTTCTCACGCCAAGACCCAGTAAGTCCCTCTCGACACACCCGCCCCCATCAATCAACCCCCAGAGGTCACCGCTGACTCAGGTGGGACACCAGGTAGACCAGGCCCACCAAAAGGAGGCCACGGACGCCGAGCATCATGAGCAGGAAGAGGAGCAGGATGGAGGTCACTGGCTCCACAGCATGGTTGCCAAGATGCCACTGCGGGAAGCCCATGTTCACCAGCTGCCGGTTGAGGTCATTGAAGGGGGACTGAGCAGCACCCAGCCTGATACCTGCCTGCTGCTGACGGGGTCCAGGACCCCCTGTGGGGGCACCATGGCCCCTGTTGAGAAAGCTCTGGAAGGTGAAGACAGAGAGAGACGAATGAATCCAGAGACCGCTTCCCTGGAGTTGAGGTGCCAGCCGGGAGACAACCCCTCTAAGCTGGGCCCCGCCCTCCCCTACAGCCATCCTGGGCCACACCCTCCTTCTTCAGCAATCCCAGGATGCCACCCATAAGAATCCCAACAACCGAGTCACAAGCTCTCAGAGCACAGAAAATGCCAGTCTGTATTCCCCACGTCACGCCCAGGGGAGAAGGTGCCCAGGACAGAGAAGAGAGCAGGTAGCTGAGGCAGGCTGGACAGCAGGCATGGCTCTGGGGCAGGCATTTTTAACACCCATCACTCCTTTCTTTAAAATGGTGATTCTGTGCTCACCTCCTCCATTCCCCTCCAGCTCCTCTCTCGCCCAACAGACTCTTAAAAGAAACATGCTAGCTGCAGTGGGGTTTCTAACCAGGTTAAAGGAGCATGAGCTCGTGGGCATGAAGTCTGGGGAGGCTGCCCCTTCCCCAGCAGAGGGATCACCGGGGGACAGGGGCTGGGCAATAATCCACTGTGCTCCCCAGCTCTCTGCAAAGGGGGCTTCAGGCCAGCAAAGGTTAATGACCACCAGCAAGAGAGACTTCTGGGAGCGAGGAGCAATCAGTACAGCAGAGGCCAGCTGTCACCACCACAGGGATGGGTACCCACCTGTCGAGGAGTGCTACCCCTTGGTGCCGCAGTGGTCCTCACTCGGGGGTCATCATCCTGCACGATTTCCCCATTGGCCAAGATCCTCACCATCTTCCCAGGAGCTGTGGGCACCTGTGGGCTGCACCTGCAATGCATTGGGGGGGGAGGGAACGACCCAAAGGAAGACACGTGACACGGAAGTCCCCCACTCCCTCATTCTTCACTCTTAGTGATCTATGACCAAGGTCATGAAGGCCTGAGGGTGATTCTTTCCCTAACCTCAAAAACCTTGAAGGAAAAAATTTACCAGGAATTGAGGGATGCTTGCTTTCAGTGGTGCTCACACAGGCGACCCACGCTGAGCGGATGCTGTGCCTGATTAATAAAAACGGGAGAAATAAACGCAAGTTGTTTGCCAGGAAAAAAAAATCCTTCAGACATTGAGTCCACTAGGAAAGCTATCAAAAAGGATCCTTGGAAAAGGAAATTTTATTACTGACCACTAGTGGTAGGACAACTGGGCCTAGAGTCCTTGCTATGGACCGTGGAAAGCCACTGAGGCGCACCTCACTTAAGCCCCAATACACCCTTCTGAGGAAGGAAGGTCCCAGCGCTCACAGCTGTTGTGCAGGTTGAGGCACAGAGAGCTGTAAGTGGTTTTCCAGGGATCATACATCTATGGGCAGCAGAGAAAGAACGGGAAGCCAGGAACTCTAGCTCTAGGGCCCCTCTGGGTACTAAACCAGGGGTCCCGGGTATGGCTCAATTTCCCTTTCGTTATAAAATGGGTGCAGTGTGCTGTTTTCCCAGGGGATAAATGCCAAGGGCCTAGGCCTTCTCCCTCCAGGAACACGCCCTGGAGATCCGGGCCCCTTAGGGTTACTTTAGATCCGCCGCCTGGCAGCAGACCACACTGGCCCAGGCAGGCCCTGGGTGCTCAGAAGAGCAGACCTTTGCAGCAGAGGGCACGCCCTCACCTGTCCCTCCCCGCCCGGGTAACACCAGTCCAGCCTTTGCTAACAGGAGGGCGGCGCCCAGCCTTTCCCAAACACGGACGGGGAGGCTGCGTGGCTCTGGGAAGGCTCCACTGCGCGGACCCCGGGGGCCCCCGGCTGGGGGTCCTTCCAACCTCTCCCAGGGCCTGAGTAAAGGCCATCTGCTCTCAGGAGAGGAGCCACAGTTTCCATCTAAATTCTCCAAAGCCCCCGCGATACACATGCCCCAAAGGGTTAAGAGCCGCTGTCCTCTCGCCCGTGACCTGGGGCCTGGGACAACAGGCGGGTCCCCTTGCTGAAGCCTGCTGGCCCCGGAGCAGACCAAGCGGGTCGCGGTCGTCCGCAGTCTCTTTGTGCTTCGTCATCCGCCCCCGCCAGGTGGGCCACAGGCGCCGGCCCTCGGAGCACCTGACGCCACGGGTGGGGGCCGCGCAGGGGCGCTGCCCGGGCCGCCGCGCCCCGGCCGCCGAGCCTCACGCCGGCTCGAGTCCGGGCTCGCGGGCCGGCGAGGGATGCGCGCCCTCGGGGCCGGGTCACCCACCTGCAGGCGCGGCTCGCGGCCTCGGCGGCGTCCAGTCGCGGCGGCTGCGGGGCCGCTTCCTCCCACCTGACCTCACAGGAAGCGCGCGCCGGAGGGGCGCGGCCGAGCGCGGCGCAGCGGCCCCCTCTGCAGGCGTCCCGGGGCACTGCAGCTGCCGGCCGGGGCGCGCGCCGTGCAGGGCAGCGGCTGGCGGAGAAAGGGGGCGGGAGACCGGAGGGCAGGGGTCGCGGATGCAGGAGAGAGGATGGGGAGGCGAAGAAAAGTGGGGGAGAAGAAGAAGACAAAGGAGGAGGGAGAACGGGAGGAAAGGCAAGCGAAGCCCACGGAGGGAAACCCAAGGAGGTGGAGGTGCCCTGGCCTGGGAGAAAAGGCGAGCACAGGCTCAGAGCACGAGTGTGACTTTGCTGAGCCAGCTTCGTGCATGTCCCTCGAGTAGGGCCCAACCCAGCCCTCAAGGAGCTCTAAGTCTGGTGGGGAAGATAAGGCTTGAACAGGGCAGGTACAGCTAACTGCAGCAGGCTTCCTGGAGGAGGTGCCTTTGAGCTGGGGCCAGAAATACGCTCTGGCAAAGGCGCCACCTGGAAGGAGTGAATGATCAACCTCTGCCTCCTTCCTGCTCCTCCTACCTCATTGCTTCCCGGCACCCTAGAATGCTGCTCTTATCTGCATCGTCAAAACTGGCTTGCCAACTTCTTTGACATGCGCAGCCCATGGAAAGGCAGGAAGGAAGAAATGGAGGGCTAGTGATTTACTTTAAAGTATTGTAGATGTAGCATACACAACTTCCCTCACATTCAGTTGTCAAGAATGAACCACGTGGCTACAGGGCAGCTAGGCTGCAAGGTCTGCAGTGACATCCCTATTTCATTCCTGATGTTTGTATTTGTGTCTTCTCTCTGGTCTTTCACTTTTGCTAGAGGTTTGTCAATCTTATCAATGTTTTCAAAGAACTAGCTTTTGGGTTTTTGGGGTTTTTTTGTTTTGTTTTGTTTTTTATTTTAGCGTATTATGGGGGTACAAGTGTTAAGGTTACTTATATTGCCCATGCCCCCCTCCCCCCTCGAGTAAGAGCTTCAAGCGTGTCCATCCCCCAAATGTTGCACATCTTACTCATTGTGGTTGTATATACCCATCCCCTCCTCCCCGTCCCACCCTCCAGACACCTGATAAATGTTACTCTTATATGTCCACTTAGGTGTTGATTTGTTAATACCAATTTGCTGGTGAGTACATGTGGTGCTGGTTTTTCCATTCTTGAGATACTTCACTTAGTAGAATGGGTTCCAGCTGTATCCAGGAATATACAACAGGTGCTATATCACCATTGTTTCTTAAAGCTGAGTAATATTCCATGGTATACATTTACCACATTTTATTAATCCACTCATGAATTGATGGGCACTTGGGTTGTTTCCACAGCTTTGCAATTGTGAATTATGCTGCTATAAACATTCGAGTGCAGGTGTCTTTTTCATAAAGTGACTTTTGATCTTTTGGGTAGATGCCCAGTAGTGGAATTGCTGGATCAAATGATAGATCTACTTGTATCGCTTTGAGGTATCTCCATATTGCTTTCCACAGAGGTTGAACTACTTTGCAGTCCCACCAGCAGTGTAGGAGTGTTCCTCTCTCTCCGCAACCACGCCAGCATTTGTTGTTTGGAGACTTTTTGATAAAGGCCATTCTCACTGGAGTTAAGTGATATCTCATTGCAGTTTTGATTTGCATTTCCCTGATGATTAGAGATGTTGAGCATTTTTTCATATGTTTGTTGGCCATTATTCTGTCTTCTTGTGAGAAGTTTCTGTTCATGTCCTTTGCCCATTTTTGATAGGGTTGTTTGATTTTTTTCTTGCTGATTTTCCTGAGTTCTAAATAGATTCTAGTTATCAGCCCTTTATCAGATGTGTAGCTTGCAAAAATTTTCTCCCATTCTGTGGGTTGTCTCTTTGCTCTCTTGACAGTTTCTTTGGCTGTGCAGAAGCTTTTTAATTTGATCAGGTCCCATTTGTTTATTTTTGTTGCTGTTGTGATTGCCTTTGGAGTCTTCTTCATAAATTCTTTTCCTAAGCCAATGTCTAGAAGAGTATTTCCAACATTTTCCTCTAGCATTCTAATAGTTTCACACCTAAGGTTCAAGTCTGTTACCCAGAGTGGGTTGATATTTGTGAGAGGTGAAAGGTGTGGGTCTTCTTCTACATGTGGCTATCCAGTTTTCCCAGCACCATTTATTGAATAAGGATTCTTTTCCCCAGTGTATGTTTTTGTCTGCTTTGTCAAAGATTAGATGGCTATATGAGGATGGTTTTATATCTGGGTTCTTTGTTCTGTTCCACTGGTCAATGTCCCTGTTCTTGTGCCAGTCCCAAGCTGTTTTAATGACTATAGGTTTGTAGTATAGTTTGAAGTCTGGTAAATTGATACCTCCTATTTTGTTTTTGTTACCTAGGATTGATTTTGCTATATGGGGTCTTCTCTGGTTCCATATGAAGCGAAAATTATTTTTTCTATATCTGTGAAAAATGATGATGGTATTTTGATAGGGATTGCATTGACTCTGTAGGTCACTTTGGGTTGTATACACATTTTAACAATGTTGATTCTGCCGACCCATGAGCATGGTATATTCTTCCATCTGTTTACGTCCTCTGCTATTTCCTTCTTCAGTGTTTCATAGTTCTCCCTGTAGAGGTCTTTTACCTCCTTAGTTAAATATATTCCAAGGTACTTTATTGTC
Source organism: Microcebus murinus (assembly GCF_040939455.1). NCBI lineage: Eukaryota > Metazoa > Chordata > Mammalia > Primates > Cheirogaleidae > Microcebus > Microcebus murinus. Next base: position 52,170,989 of record NC_134117.1, on the reverse strand, counting down.
TTTGTTGCTATTTTGAAGGGAATTGAGTCTTTAATTTGGTTCTCACTTTTACTGTTGTTGGCATATATGAATGCCTCTGATTTCTGTGTATTCATTTTGTATCCTGAGACTTTACCAAATTAATTTATCAGATCAAGGAGTCTCTTGGTTGAATCCTTGGGGTTTTCTAGGTATAATATCATGTCATCAGCAAAGAGTGAGAGTTTGATCTCTTCTGCTCCCATTTGGACGCCCTTAATTCCACTCTCTTATCTGATTGCTGTAGCAAGGACTTCCAGCATTATGTTGAACAGAAGTGGAGATAGTGGGCAACCTTGTCTTGTTCTAGTTCTAAGTGCTAATGCTTTCAATTTTTCCCCATTCAGTATGATATTGGCTGTGGGTTTGTCATATATGGCTTGTATCATTTTTAGGCAAGCCCCATCTATGCCTATTTTGTTGAGGGTTCTTATCATAAAGGGTGTTAAATTTTGTCAAATGCTTTCTCTGCGTCTATTGAGAGGATCATATGGTCTTCATTTTTGCTTCTGTTTATATGATGAATTACATTTATAGATTTGCATATGTTGAACCATCCCTGCATCCCTGGGATGAAGCCCACTTGGTTGTGATGAATTATTTTCTTGACAAGAACCTGGATTCGATTGGCTAGGATTTTGTTGAGAATTTTTGCATCTATATTCATAAGGGATATTGGTCTGTAGTTTTCTTTTTTTGTTGCATCCTTTCCTGGTCTTGGTATCAGGGTTATGTTTGCTTCATAAAATGTCTTGGGGAGAATTCTATCCTTCTTGATGTTGTGGAATAATTTCTGCAGGATAGGCACCAGTTCTTCTTTGTAGGTGTGATAAAATTCAGGTGTGAAACCATCTGGTCCAGGACTTTTCTTTTTAGGAAGGTTTTTTATTGCTGTTTCAATTTCAGTACTTGATATTGGTCTGTTCAGGAATTCTATTTCTTCCTGGTTGAGCCTAGGGAGGCTGTGTGTTTCTAGACATTTGTCCATTTCCTCCACATTTTTCAGTTTGTGTACATAGAGGTTTTTGTAGTATTCATAAATTATATCTTGTATCTCCATGGCATCAGTTGTAATTTCTCCTTTATTGTTCCTGAAGGAGCTTATTAGAGATTTTTCTTTTCTGCTTTTTGTTAGTCTAGCCAATGGTGTGTCAATTTTGTTTATTTTTTCAAAGAACCAACTTTTTGTTTTATTAATCTTCCATATAGTTTCCCTGTTGTCAATTTCATTTAGTTCTGATTTGATCTTAATGATTTCACTTCTACTGAGTTTGGGGTTGGTCTGTTCTTCTTTTTCCAGCTCTTTGAGACAATTCATTAGGTTGTCTATTTGTGATCTTTTCGACTTTTGGATATAGGCATTTATGGAAATAAACTTTCCTCTCAGGAATGCTTTAGCTGTGTCCACAGGTTTTGGTAACTTGTGTCACCTTTGTCGTTTAGTTCAAAGAATCTTTTGCTTTCCATCTTGATTTCCTCGTTTATGAAGTGATCATTCAGCAGAAGGTTGTTTAGTTTCCATGACTTTGTGTAGAAATGAAGACTCCTGTTAGGATCAATTTCTACATTTATTCCATTGTGGTCTGAAAAGATACATGGCATAATTTCCATTTTTTTAAATTGTTTGAGATGTGCTTTGTGTCCTAGGATATGGTCAATCTTAGAGAATGACGCATGAGCTGATGAGAAGAACATATATTCAGTGGTTTGGGGGTAGAATGTCCTGTAAATGTCAGTCAGGCTCATGTTCTAGGGTTCTGTTTAAGTCCATTATTTCTTTGTTGATTTTCTGTTTGGAGAATCTGTCCTGTGCTGTCAGTGGGGTGTTAAACTCTCTAACTATTATGGTGTTGTTGTTTATCCATTTGTTTGGATCCAGCAGTGTTTGATTTATGAATCTGGTTGCCCTAAGGTTGAGTGAATATATATTTAGAATTGTTATGTCCTCTTGTTGAACTGTACCCTTCACCATTATATAGTGACCTTCTTTGTCTTTTATTACTTTTATTGATTTTAAAACTAAGTTATCTGTAATTAGCCACACCAGCTTTCTTTTGGCTTTCGTTTGCTTGAAATATTGTTCTCCATCCCTTTACCTTTAGTCTAATTGCATCCTTGCAGGTTAGATGTGTTTCCTGAAGGCAGCAGATACTTGGCTTGTGTTTTTTATCCATTCAGCCAGCCTATGTCTCTTGAATGGGGAGTTCAAGCCATTCACATTTATTGAAATAACTGATCGGTGGGGCAGATTTCTGTTCATTATGTTGGGTTGAACTTTGTTGCTTTGTTTTCTCTCTTGAGCCATTGTAGTATCTGGGCTTTGATCTTTAGCTTTGAGTAGATTTACATTCGTGAATGTTTATTGTGCTGATCCGTGGGTAACACTGTTTTGAGTACTTCATGAAGGGCTGGTCTTGTCTTGGTGAATTCCCTCAGTCTTTGCTTATCTGAGAATGTCTTGATTTCTCCTTCATATACAAAACTTAGTTTTGCAGGGAATAAGATTCTAGGCTGGGCATTGTTTTGTTTCAGGAGGGTGAGAACGAGGCCCCAGTCTCTCCTTGCTTGTAGAGTCTCAGTAGAGAAGTCTGGTGTTATTCGGACTGGCTTTCCTTTGTATGTTACTTGCTCCTTTCATCTTATAGCTCTTAGAAGGGCCTCTTTAGTTGATATTTTGGTCAGTCTGATGACTGCATGTTGTGAAGTCTTCCTATTTGCATTGAATCTCCCAGGGGTCCTCTGAGTTTCTTGAACTTGTATATTGAGATTTTTAGTAAGGCCTGGGAAATTTTCCTCTATTATATCTTCAAATAGCTTGTTCAACCCTTGGGTGTTTTCTTCTTCCCCTTCTGGTAACCCTATGACCCTCACATTAGGTTTCTTCACATAATCCCACATCTCTTGCAGACTTTGCTCTTTTCTCTTGTTTTTCTGCTCTATCTCTGTGCCTGATTTATTTAATTGGAAGGTGTTATCTTCAATCTCTGAGATTCATTCTTCTCTTTGATCTACCCTGTTCTTGAGGCTTTCCACTGTATTTTGTAGTTCTCTGAATTGATTCTTCATTTCAAGGAGTTCAGTTAAACTTTTCTTCATTGTATCAATTTCTTTAGTGAATTTTTGTTCCAGGTCCTGGAGGCTTTTTGTGGTTTGTGTTGGTTATGGAGTTGTTCTTGCAGGTTGTTGAATTTTCTTATCCACATTCGAAATTCCTCTTCTGTCATTTTGGTTGCCTGATTTTGGTTGGTGTCTGTTTCCAAGGGGCTGGTGCTCCTCTTTGGGGGTGTGGTTTCCGTTTGGCTCTTCATATTTCCGGAGTTCCTTTGCTGATTTCTTCTCATGTCAATTAATTGTTGCTTCTTTCCTTTAGGTTTTTGTTTGGGTATTCATACACCTTATTTAGTTTCTGAGCCGGTAGATGGTGTCTGTGGGTGAGATTCGACTACTCCTTGTATGTTGAGTCAGTAGGTGCCATGAAAAGGGTGTGCAGGGTGTCCTCCTTGTCAGTAGGTGGTGCTTGCTTGGAGGAACAGGCTACGCTATTGTTTTTGTGTCCTGTAACCAGCTCTTGTTCCTCTGGAGAAGCACTCTAATGCCTCAGGTGGTGGGTGGGGCCCTGGGACTTCCAGGTGTGTCCTTTTCTCCCCCTCAGTGAGGGTTGGTCTAGGAGAGAGTCTGGGCAGAGCTGGGTTGGGTAAGCCTGCCCTCAGGCACCACCAATGTCGTTAGCAGGGATCAAAGTTCTGTTCTCTGCTTCCAGGAAAAGCTGCCAGGGCGGGGCTGGAATGGCCCCCCGCTCAGTCAGAAAGTCTGCATGTGGGGGTGGGGCTGTCTAAGACCCGCAGTCTGGAGTGGGCCTTGCTTCTTTCCACCCTCCCCAACTCCACAGGTACTCCTGGGCCTCTGCCAGCAGGCCAGACCACATGCCACCAGGCCTCCCCTGGCTGTGATGCCAGCCGGGAGGTTCCCTGCGCAGGAACGCCACCTGGGCTGGGTGTACAGCCTCCCTTTGGGAGGAGGATTGCCCTCTAAGATGCTGACCTGCCCCGAAGGCACACATACCTCAGTAGGCTGTTCACATATATCCCTTCTGTGCCCCAGGCAATGCGAGACCTGGGTGCACGGGATCTGGTCTGTAGGTCTGACCTCTGGGCCCTGGAGCTCAAACTATATCCCCACCAGGGAGAGGAGTGCCAGTCCCAATTCACCCATGGGGAGCCCAAGCTGGGTCTATGTCTCTCTGCCTCAGGGTCTGCCCCATTCTCCTGGGATCACCGTGCCAGCAGCACCTGGGAGGGCTGGCGGGTAGGGAGCTCACAGTCTGAGTTCCCCTTAGTCAGCTGTAGGGGCCCAAAAGGGAAAGTCCCGTTCCCTGGAGGTGCCTCCGGCTGGTGGCTATATCATCTCTTTTGGCAGCCACGGATAGGGTCTGGGGAGGGGAGAATGAGGCAATATGGCGCCTGCCGCCCGGCTCGGGTCTGTGCACAGGGAGTTGCCCTGCAGGAGTTGGGAGCCTGGTGCTATGTCTGCTACAGGCTTACCACTTGCTGGCGGTGGCCATCTCTGGGCTGGTGTCCGCAGGTCTCTCCACCTGCTGGGGAGCCCACCAGCAGTCTGAGATGCAAGGGAGGGGGAAGTTAACCACATCACCCACCCTTGCCAATGGTCTCCAGGCTGCTCCAGAGGTCTCTGCTTCCAGTTGTCCTCTGCAGCCTCCTCCCAAGGAGTTTCCCGTGGTCTCAAGTACGCCTCCTTCCGACCCTTGTCCGACGTATGCTTGTCTTCTTGCTTCTTTCTTCTAATTTCTGCTAGAATCTGTCTTTTCTGCAGAGACACTCTTTCTGGCGGTGTTTCTGTCATTGATTCCAGCTCTTATCTTTATTGTTTCCTTTCTTCTACTTGCTTTGGGTTAATTTTGCTCTTCTTTTTCTAAGTTCTTGAGGGAGGAGCTCAGATGATTGATTTGAGACTTTTTCTCTTTTTCAGTGTAAACATTTAGAGCTATAAGTTTCCCTCTTAGCATTCTTTTAGCTGTGTTCCACAAATTTAGACATATTGGCTTTTCATTTTTATTTAGTTCAACATATTTTTATTCAAATTTTTGCTACTTCTCCTTTAACCCATGGATTATGTAGAAGGGTGTTGTATAGTCTCCAGGTGTTTGGAGATTTTGGGTTATCTTTCTGTTATCAATTTCTAGTTTAATTCCATTGTGGTCAAAGAACACACTCAATGTGAGTTCAATTCTTTTAAATTTGTTGAGGTTTCTTTTATGGCTTGAGATATGACCTTTCTTGGGGAGTGTTTCATAAGTGATTAAAAAGAATGTATTATGCTGCTTTTGGATGTAATTACCAACAAATCTTGACTATATACTGTTGGTTGATGATGTTGTTGAGTTCTTCTATATCTTTGATGCCTTTTTGTCTAGTTCTATCAATTGTTGAGAGAGGGGTATTGAAGTTTCTACCTATAATTATAGATGTGTCTATTTCCCTTTTGCCTCATCTATTTTGCATTTGTTTGGTGCGTACACATTTAGGTTTGATATGTCGTCTTGGTGGATTGATTAATTTATCATATATAATGTCTTTCTGTCTCTGGTAATTTTTCTTGCTCTGAAGTCTACTTTGTCCTGTTTTCTTTGTTGTTGTTTTGTTTTGTTTTATTTTGAGACAGAGTCTCACTCTGTTGCCTGGGCTAGAGTGCCGTGGTGCCAGCCTACCTCATAACAACCTCAAACTCCTAGGCTCCAGCAATCCTTCTGCCTCAGCCTCCCCAGTATCTGGGACTACAGGCATACGCTACCATGCCCAGCTAATTGTTTCTATATATTTTTAGTTGGCCAGTTAACTTCTTTCTGTTTTTAGTAGAGACAGGGTCTCACTCTTGCTCAGGCTGGTTTCGAACTCCTGGCCTTGAGCTATCTACCCGCCTCGGCCTCCCAGAGTGCTGGGATTACAGGCATGAGCCACTGCACCTGGCCTGGCCTGTTTTCTTTTATTTAATGTTTGCATGATATACCTTTTTTCCATCATTTACTTTAAACTTAACTATGTTGTTATAGTTGAGGTGAGTTTCTTATACACAGCATATAGTTAGATCATGTTTTTAAATCCATTTTGTCAATCTGCCTTTTATTTGGATTATTTAGACCATTGCATTTAATGTAATTACTGATATCTTCGGGTTTAAGTTGGCCAATTTATTTTTTGTTTTTGTTCTCTATCTTTCATTTCCCTGTATTTTCTCTGCCATTCTGTGCATTGCTTGAAAATTTTTTAAAGTTCCATTTTGCTTTATCTATAGTATTTTTTAAGTATATCTCTTTGTATAGCTTATTTAGTGGTGGCTCTAGGTACTGTATTATATATACATATCACAGTTTACTAGGGTTATCATCTTACTACATTGGGTGAAGTAGAAGAACTACTTTCCTTTATATTCCTTTACTCTCCCCTATTATACTGTAATTGTCTTAAATATTTGCTCTATATACATTTAGAGCCACATCAGAAAATGTTACAATTTTTGCTTTAACTGTCAAATATAATTCATAAAATTCAAAGGCAGAAGGAAAACTTGTCACATTTACCCATATTTTTGCTTACCATAGTATTTTTTTTCGTCCTAATGTTTTGAGGTCTTTATTGTTTCCTTTCTATATGGAGAACTTCCTCTGGCCATTTTTTTTTTTATGGCAGGTCTCCTGGTAATGGATTATTTTAATTTTTTTTTTATCTTAAAAAGTCTTAATAAAAAATAAATAAATAAATAAAAAGTCTTAATAATCTCTTCATTCCTGAATGATATTTTCACTAGGTATAGAATTCTGTGCTGGCCAGGAGCAGTGGTTCTCATCTGTACTTCCAGCACTTTGGGAGGCAGAGGTGGGAGACTTCTTGAGGCCAGGAGTTTAATACTAGCATGTCCAACAACATATCAAGACCCTGTTCTCTACAAAAAAATTAAAATTAGCCGGTGTAGTGGTGCACACCTATAGTCCTAGCTACTCGGAAGGCTGAGGCAGGAGGATCACTTGAGCCTAGGAGTTTGAGGTTACAGTGAGCTATGATTATGCCACTGTACTGTAGCCTGGCTGACAGAGCAAAACCCTTTCTCTTAAAACAAAAATAAAAAAGAATTCTGTGTTGACAGTTCTTTCTTTTAACATTTGAAAAATATTGTACCATTTCCTTCTGGCCTCCATGGTTTCTAATGAGAAATCTGCTGTCATTTCAATCATTTTCCCCTATAGATAAGGTGTCATTTTTCCTCTGGCTGCTTTCAAGATATTGTCTTTGTCTTTTATTTTCAGAAGTTTAATTATGATGTGTTTTGGATGGATTTCTTTGGGGTTTTCCTATTTGTGATTTATTCTGCTTCATAAATCAGTACGCTTGTATCTCTTACCAAATTTGGAAAGCTTTCAGCCATTATTTCTTCAACTACTTTTTCAGCCTCACACTTCCCTCCTTCTAGGATTTAAATGACATAAATAAATAGACCTTTGGTTACAGACTCACAGGTCCCTGAGTCTCTGTTCTTTTTTTTAAGTCCATTTTCTCTCTACTGTTCAGATTGTGTAATTTCTATTGTTTTATCTTCCGATTTATTGATTCCATTCCGCTAGTGAGCCTATCTACTAAGCCTTTTATCTTCATTATTGTATTTTTTATTTCCCCTTTTCATTGGTTCTTTTTTATGTCCTCTATTAATATTTCCATTTGGTTTTCTTTATATCTTCTATTTCATTATTGAGGCTTTCTGTTTCTTTACTATTTCAAATGTGTTCATAATTGCTCAATGAAGCATTTTTTATTATGGTTGCTTTAAAATATTTGTCAGTTAATTCTAACATCTCTGTCTCTCAGTGTTGGCATCTATTAGTTGTATTTTTCATTTCATTTTCTATCTTCTACACTCTTAGTTTTGACAAGTGATTTTCTAATAAAACCTGGACATTTTCACATTATGTTATGACACTCTGGGTCTTATTAAACCTTCTATTTTAGTGGAATTTTTCTGTCAGTGCCCCATCAGGAGAAGGGAAAACACTACATCGTTAATGATGTGTGGAGGTAGAAGTCCAGGTTCACCACTCAGCCTCAATTAGCACCAAGTTGGGGGAGGGAGTGCTCCTTGTCACTGCTGGAGGAGGCCATGGCAGCTTCTGTTCCCCAGAAGGTCTCTACTGACACCATAGTGGGAGAGAGGTGCATTACCAGCTAATGGGATAAAAGTACTGACTTCCTATTTTGCCTCCAACACTATTCCAGCAGGGGTGCTGGATACCTTGTTATAGCCTCACAAGGGTGGAAGTTTAGGTTCAACACTTGTGCTTTGCAGTTGTGGGTTTTTTCTGTGATGTTTGGGTAGAGTAGAGAAGTTATTGTCCAAAGGCTTTCTGTCTTGCTGGGTACCTTTCCTCCTAGTTTAGCTAGACAGAGTGGGTTTTCAGGGAGCTTTTATTGTCTATACTCTTGGCTGCTTCGAGGTTGCCAGCTTCTTCAGCTTCTTATCTGGGAGCCAAAAGGGACACCCAGAGAACTCACCACCATGATGTCATCCCTCAGTTCCAAAGTCCCCAACCAGTCTGCCTTCTTTTCTCCACCTCTCAAAGTCTTTTATGATTGTTTTACACATAATGTCTAAGGTTTTTAGTTGTACTTAATAGGAAGCATGGGGGGGAAAGTATATTTACCCCACCTTCCTGGAAGCAGACATCCAATTTTAAAGTCATAGTAATTAGGACACCAAGAAATTGTGATCTAGGTACAGAAATAACAGAATGACCAATCAGTAAATAGAGTCTAGGAATACCCATGAATTGAGATTTATGGTCAAGCGAAAGTACAGAACAGTAGGAAAAGGACAATCATTTTAATAAATGATGCTGTAATAATTGGGTATCCATATCAGAAAAAAGAATGAAGTTGGACCCCTGCCTCATATATATCTACATATACCAAAAATAAATACTAGGTGTGTTGTATATTTACATATCAAAAGCAAAACAACAAATAATTTAGAATATAAATCATATATATTTATTTATTCTCGATCTAGCATAGCAGAAATTTTTTAACACACTATAAAAAAATGCCAACCATAAATAAAATGATTGATCAATTTTATTACATTAAACTTATATTAAAACTAGTAATTCCTACCGATCAAGACACTATTTTTTTTAAAGTAAAAAGGCGAAACAGTATCTAAGGAAGCGTTTTTTTTTGCAATGCATATTACCAACAAAGGATTCACATCCAGAATATATAAAGAGCCCCTACAAATGAATAAGAAGGTAGACAGCTAATAAAAAATGGGCAAAAGATTTGATCAGACACATTACAAAAGAAGAAATCCAAATGGCCAAGAAACTTTTTTAAAAAGTGCTCAGCATCATTAACAATCAGAGAAATACAAATTAAAACCATCGTGAGATTCTGCCACACACTCGTCAGACAGACTATTTTGAACAAGTATTGGTGGTAACACACAGCTATGACTGCTCCCATTGCTGCTGGTGGAGGTGTCAATTGGTACAACCACTCTGGAAAACGATTTGGAGTTGCCTAGGAAAGGTGAATATTGCATTCTTTAAGACCCAGGATACAAAAGTGAAGGTTCATGTGTACCAGGTCATGTGTGCAGTTTCATTATAAAAACTGAAAAACAATTCAAATGTCCATGAAAATAAAACAGAGAAAGCACAGTAGAGCCATAGAATGTGATGCTATACAGTAATAAAGACTATGAACTCCAACTATACTCAATACCATAGATGGATCATAAAAATACTATATTGAACAAAAGGAGCCAAAACAAAAGGAGAAGCAAAATTAATCTTATGGCATTGGCTGGGCGCGGTGGCTCACGCCTGTAGTCCTAGTTCTCTGGGAGGCCAAGGCGGGTGGATTGCTCGAGGTCAGGAGTTCGAAACCAGCCTGAGCGAGACCCCGTCTCTACTATAAATAGAAAGAAATTAATTGGCCAACTAATAAATATAGAAAAAAGTAGCCGGGCATGGTGGCGCATGCCTGTAGTCCCAGCTACTCGGGAGGCTGAGGCAGGAGGATCGCTTGAGCCCAGGAGTTTGAGGTTGCTGTGAGCTAGGCTGATGCCATGGCACTTACTCTAGCCTGGGCAACGAAGTGAGACTCTGTCTCAAAAAAAAAAAAAAAAATCTTATGGCATGGTGTCATTTACATAAAGATCAAAAGAAAGCAAAATTAAATTATATTATCTAAGAATACATATTGGGGTGGTAAAAGTACAAGGAAAAGAAAAGAAATGACCAAAAAGTTAATGGTTAGCTCTAGGGGAGAGAGAGAGGGGTTGCGCCCAGTAAGGGGCTTGCACTTACTTCCCCAGTAAAGGGAAGGTATGAGGTGCTGGCAGTGTTCAATTTCTTGACATGGTTAGTGGTCTCGTGGACATTATAATTTGCTTTATTAGAATTTGTAGAACTGCAGGGGGAAAGGGAGGAACAGAACCGAGGAAGTTCATTTATCGGGTGATGGTTAAATGGATCTGTTCTTCCATTAGAAGCAGCCTAGGTAGGGATTAAGTGTACAGCCTCTGTGGCCAGTCCACTTGGGTTTGTATCCTCTGGCTCTGCTACCTACTTGCTGTGTGATCTTGTGCAGTTTGCTTAATCTCTCTGTGCCTAGATTGTCTCATCTGTAAAATAGAAATGATAATACTACCTAATTTGAGAATTAATAGCTCTTAGGCATACAGCAAACAGTACATGAGCTTCATTAAATAAGTAAAAATTCATACATTCATTCAATGTAAAAATTCCTTGTGTGCCTGTGCTGTTCTCTTCTCAGCCCTTTGATGAGCCCTCACAGGCCAGTAGACTTGGACCCAAGGGTGCAGCTAGAGTTCTCAGAACTGGGGCACCACCTTAGAGCCAGTGCAGCCACCTGCTGCAGAGTGTCCCTCTAAACCCAGATTGGATAGCAGACCAGGGCCAAGCTGAGCCCACGAGTTAGCCAGAGTCCCAGCCTGGGGAGGGCAGCCCTGCGGGGACTGGAAGCCGGGCAGCTGGGCCTGGGGGCATGGGGCAGGCTGGCACCGGAACCCAGGCAGCCTCCTCTGTTACTCCAGGTCCCGGAAGAGTGGAGGGAGGTCAGATGGTGAGAAAAGAGGAGCAGGAGTGTGGAGGAGCCAGCGTGTCTTGGACGCCTTTCATCCCTTCCACAGAGGAAGTAGCAGAAACAGAAGTGTGGGGGTGGGGTGAGCAAAAAAGGAACCAAATGCAGAGAATGAGGCCAGGCCAGCCCAGCTGAGGGCTTTTTGTGGGGTCTTAATTAAGCCTGGAGGCCCCATTGTTCCTTTCAGGGTAGAACATATGTTCAGGGCCTGGCTGAGGTTTGGGACTGAAATTTCAATGGTGCTGAGCCCTATGGCCTGCCGGGGGAAGGGGGAGGAGGGGCAGACAGTCCCTAAGCCGGACAAGAACAGATAGTGTCTCTAGCCCAGCCTCTCTCAGAGCCACCTTCTGCTGGAGCAGGAAATAAAACAAGCAGAAAGGGTAGCAGAGCCCCACACCCATGTGAGGAATCACCTGTGGGGTAGGACAGAGCCACCTCACCTCCCAGCTCTGCCCTTTACAGGCTGCGTGACCTCCAGTGGGCCTCAGTTTCTCAAAGTGTGCCGTTCAGATGGCGCTGTCTAGGAAAGTAGACAGTTACCAGTCCCTGCCACCGTTGTGAGCAGGAGTTACCCAGTCAGCAAGATGGCCCAAGGATGAAGGGCTGGAGCTCAAGGTCAGTCACACTTGCATTTGAATGCTTGCTCTGCTACTCACCAATTCGGTCACCTTGGGCAAGTGACTCATCTCTCTGAACCCCGTTCCTCATCTGTAAAATGGGGGTGATGATTCCCATCCCTGTGTTTGTAACAGGAAGTAATGAGGATGGCAGTAGTGTCGAGGCCTTAGCACATAAACCCTAATGCACGTTTGCTGTTATTACTAGTGACCCTTCCCCTCCTGGAGCTCTGGTGGTGAAAGGACAGGGACACAATCCCATAAGGACACGCAGAGTAGCGTAAAGACGTGCATGATCGGAGAGGTCCGCCGCACAGGTTCATCCAAGCTGCAGGAGCTCCAGATGGACAGCAAGCTCTGGAGATGGGAAAGTCTTACAAAACCCGAGCAAGTCAAGGGCAAGGGTGGCCTTTCAGGAAGTGGAAAGGCATTGGCAGAGGTGTAAGGCTGGACTCTAATCAGCATGTTCAAGGACATGCTGTCTAAGGATATGTTCCGGCAAGATGGAGATCCTGTTGGGGACTGGTGGAAGAGAAGCCTAAGAGAGTTATTTGGGTGCTCTGATTTGAATGTTTGTGTCCCCCCAAAATTCATATGTTGAAACCTAATCCCCAAGGTGATGGTATTAAGAGAGAGAGACTTTGGGAGATGATTAGCTCATGAGGGTGGGGCCCTCATGAATGGGATTAGTGCCCTTATGAAAGGGACCCCAGAGAGCTGCCTTGTCCTTTCCACCACGTGAGGACACAGCAAGATGTCATCTATGAACCAGGAAGTGGGCCCTCACTAGACACAGACTCTGCTGGTGCCTTGATCTTGGACTTCCCAGCCTCTAGAACTGTGAGAAATAAATTTCTGTTGTGTATAAGCCTCCCATCTGTGATATTTTATTACAGCAGCCCAAATGGATTAAGACATTGGGTCAGAATATGAAACAAAAACACATAATGAAGCCAAGACTCTGGACATCTCTTTCCTTAGCTATCCAGAGAACCCTGGGCTCAGGGATTTCCAAGAACATCCAAGTTCTAATATTCTCAATCTGTGGCTTTCATCATAGGCCACAGGCAGCCATGGAAATTTTGGAGCCTGCAGGCACTGTGGGGACAGCAGAACTCCAGCCAGTGACCGAGGCCACACAGGATCTGCCTCTGAGGCTTAGAGTGGGGAGCCTCAGGGGGGACAGACACCTGTGACACTAAAGCATGGACAGCAGAGACAAGTGTGTGAATTCCCAACAGCACAAGGTCTCACACCTGTGCCACGCCTGTGCCAATAAGGCAACTGACTTCAGGGACAAGTGTGTGAATTCCCAACAGCGCAAGGTCTCACACCTGTGCCACACCTGTGCCACTAAGGCAACTGACTGCAGGGACAAGTGTGTATATCCCCAACAGCACAAGGCCCCACCTCAGCCCTGCCTGGGAAGCCCCAGAACTGAGATCAGTGCCGGGAGTCACAGGGCAATAGGTGCCACGGGCCACCCAGAGAACCCCTGCCCTCCTGAGCCTCACCCTTTCCTGAAGTGCTACCACCTGCCCAGACCTCTGCCTTCCAGGTGGTCTGAGTCACACCATAAGTCAGACTGGGAGAAAGTGACCTCTCCCTGCCTCCAATGCTGAGTCAACCGATCATCTTGTGTTTAAGATGCCAGTGGTTATGTTGAATAGCAAGTAGATAATGCTATGTGCCCACCATACCATTTCTTGTTTCTGAGCACAGAGGAAAACCATATTTGCCTTAAAATGAGGTTAGAGCCATGTGACTGAGTTCTGGCCTATAGAAAAAGGATGTCAGGGGTGGAAGACACTTCCAGGCTTGGTCCTTAAAAGCATCCCATATCACCCTGGGTCTCTCTTCCCCTTATACAGTGACCATGAAGTTCTAGATGGCAGAGCCACAAGAAGGAAGGGCCACTGGACCCACATCAGACGGCTGTGCTTGAGTCCCTTAGGTTAAGCATTTGTTGCAGCAGCATAGCCTAGCTAGGTAGACAAATACATCACCTTTTTTTTTTTGTCACCCAGGCAAGAGTGCAGTGGCATCATCATAGCTCACTGCAACCTCAAACTCCTAGGCTCAAGCAATCTTCCTGCCTCAGCCTCCTGAGTAGCTGGGACTACAGGCCTGTACCACCATGCCTGGCTAATTTTTCTATTTTTTGTAGAGACAGGGTCTTGCTTTTGCTCAGGCTGGTCTTAAACTCTTGGCCTCAAGTGATCCTCCCTCCTTGGCTTCCCAAAGTGCTAGGATTACAAGCATGAACCACTGAACCCGGCCCATACATGCCTTTTTCTAATCCTTACCACATTCTGCAAAGCAAATGATTAATATACCCATTTTATGATCAAGGAAACTGAGGTTCAAGGTACATAGTTAAGTGACTTACCCAGGGACTTTCATACCTAGAAAGAGGCTGAGCCAGGTGGTTTGTCTCCAAAGCACATGCCCTGAACCACACATCATGCTGGAAGAGGCCAAGGGCCCAGGTGGGAGGATGAGCCACAGCCTGCAGCAGAGCAAGGCTGCCTGTCAGCCCCAGGGGACAGAGGAGGATGGGGGAATTGGATTCTTGCTGGTAGGAAAACGTTGAGCCACAGTAAGTATTTAGAAATATACTTTCCAATGGATCAGCCCCACAGTTTCAGGTGTTGGTGGCTGATGAAGGCACCAGAGCTAAGAATTTCTGTTTTCATAAATTTTATGGGCTGTGGAATGAATCCTTGTTACCTCCTAGAATTTTTACAGTTTTATGTTTATACATTTAGGTTTATGATCCAGTTTGAGTTAATTTTTGTGAAGGATGTAAGATCTGTGTCTAGATTCATTTTTTTTTTCCATGTGGATGTCCAGTTGTTCCAGCACCACTTGTTGAAAAGACTATCTTTTCTCCATTGTATTGCCTTTACTCCCTTGTCACAGATCAGTTGACTTTATTTACGTGGATCTGTTTCTGGGCTCATTATTCTGTTTTGCTGATCTATTTGTCTATTTTTTCACCAGTACCACACTGTCCTCATTATTGTACTTTTATAGTTAATTCTTGAAGTCAGGTAGTGTCAGTCCTCCAAGATTTTGTTCTTCTCTTTCAATATTGTGCTATTTGGGGATCTTTTTCCTCTTCATATAAACTTTAGAATCATTTTGTCAATATCCATAAAATAACTTTCTTAGATTTTGATTGAGATTGTGTTGAATCAAGTTACGAAAAACTGACATCTTGACAATATTGAGTCTTCCTATCCATAAACATGGAATATCTCTCCATTTATTTAGTTCCTTTTTGATTTCTTATATAGATCTCATACATATTTTGTTAAATACCTGAGTGTTTCATTTTAGAGCATGCTAATATATGTGGTATTGTGTTTTTAATTTCAAATTCTACGTGTTCATTACTGGTATGAAAGTAACTTTTGTACATTGGCCTTGTTTCCTGCAACCCTGCTATAATTGTTTATTAGTACCAGGAGGCTTTTTGTCAGTTCTTTCAGACTTTCTACATAGATGATCATGTCATCTGCAAACAAAGGCAGTTTTATTAATATTTCTTCCTTCCCAATCCATATGCCTTTTTTCCTTTTCTTATCTTATGGCATTAGCTAGGACTTCTAGTATGATGTTGAAAAGCAGTGATGGAAGAAGACATCCTTGCCTTATTCCTGAGCAAGTGCATTTCAAACTTCTGCTTGCGTTATGTCTTATTGGTCAATACACATCAGTTTCAAGGAATGGAGAAATAGACTCTCCTTCCAATTTTGAGGGATGCATCTCCCAAAGGGAGGTGCAGCTATTCCACATTGTAGGAGGATATGCATGGCATGAATTTGTAGTCAATTTACAATCTACTATAACTACCTTACTAGATCCCTAGTAAATTCAAGCAGATGTTGTGTTTTTAAATTTAACTTTATGATATAAGAGAATTGTGGATTCATATTCTATTGTAAGAAATAATGCAAAGAGATCCCTTATATCATTTACCCAGTTTCTTCCGGTGGTAACATTTTGCACAACTACAGAACAATATCACACCAAAATATTGACATTGATATGGTCAAAATACAAAGCACTTCCATTGCTGCAATGATTTCTCATGTTGCCTGTTATAGCCATGACTTATCCTTAATCCTTGTCAACCACAAATCTGCTTTCTACTTTTATATTTTTGTCATTTCAAGAACATAGTATAAATGGAATGATATAGTACATAACCTTTTGGAACTGGCTTTTTTTTTTTTCACTCCGTATATTTCTCTGCAAGTTCATTCAGGTTGTTGTGCCCATTAATAGTTCATTCCTTTTCACTGCTGAGTAGTACATCATGGTACTTCATGGTACATGTATGTACCTCAGTTTATTTAACCATTCACATGTTGAAGGACAACTGAGCTGTTTCCACTTTGGGGCTACTAGAACAAAGTTATTATAAAGGTTTGTGTTCAGGTTTTTGTATGAACTTAAGTCTTCATTTTTTCATTGGATTGTTTGGGACTTCTGTTTAGTTTTGAGAGTTCTGTATATAATCTAAATACTAATCCTTTGTTGGATATGTACTATGCAAATATTTTCCCCCACTCTATATGTTGTCTTATCATCCTTTTGGCAGAATCTTTCACAGAGCAAAGGTTTTTAATTCTGGTGAAGTCCAATTTATTCATTTTTTTCTCTTATAGGTCTTGATTTTGGCATCAGATCTAAAAGCTCTTTACCTACCCTTAGATCATAAAAAAATTTATGATTTTTTTCTACAAGTTTTATAATTTCATGTTTACATTTAAGTCTAAAATTCATCTTGAGATAATTTCTGTATAATTCATGAGTTTTTTTTTTCCTTTCTTTTTTCCTATGAATGTCCACTTGCTCCAGCACCATTTGTTTTCTTTTTGTTTGTTTGTTTGTGTATTAATTAATTTATTTAAGCATATTACGGGAGTACAAATGTTTAGGTTACATATATTGCCCTGGCCCAACCAAGTCAGGGTGTCTAGTGTGTCCATCCCCCAGACAGTGTACACCACACCCATTAGGTGTGTATATACCCATCCCCTCCACCCCGCTCCCATCTGCCAGACACCTGAGGAATGTTATTACTATATGTGCTCTTAAGTGTTGATCAGTTAATACCAATTTGATGGTGAGTACATGTGGTGCTGGTTTTTCCATTCTTGTGATACTTCACTTAGAAGAATAGGCTATAGGATAATACATGAGGTGCTAGATCACCATTGTTTTTTGTGGCTGAGTAGAACTCCATGGTATACATATACCACATTTTATTAATCCACTCATGTATTGATGGGCACTTGGCTTGTTTCCACATCTTTGCAATGGTGAATTGTGCTGATATAAACATTTTAGTGCTGATGTCTTTTTTTATAAACTATCTTTTTTCCTTTGATTGTTTAAAAAGCTATCTTTCCTCCATTTACTTGCTTTTGTACCTTCATCAAAAATCACTGAGGGCCGGGCATGGTCGCTCACACCTGTAATCTGGCACTCTAGGAGGCCGAGGCGGGCAGATTGCTTGAGGTCAGGAGTTCAAAACCAGTCTGAGGAAGAGCAAGACCCCATCTTTACTATAAATAGAAAGAAATTAATTGGCTAACTAATATATATAGAAAAAATTAGCCAGACATGGTAGCACCACATGTACTCACCATCAAATTGGTATTAACTGATCAACACTTAAGAGCACATATAGTAATAATGCCTGTAGTCCCAGCTACTTGGGAGGCTGAGGCAGTAGGATCACTTAAGCCCAGGAGTTTGAGGTTGCTGTGAGCTAGGCTGACGCCACGGCACTCACTCTAGCCTGGGCAACAAAGTGAGACTCTGTCTCAAAAAAAAAAAAAAAAAAATCACTGAGGCATGTTTGTGTGAGTCTTTTCTGGGTCCTCCATTCTGTTCCATTGATCTATGTGTCTATCCCTCCACCAACATCACACAGTCTTGACTACTGTAGGTATATAATAGGTCTTGAAGTCAATTAGACTTAACATCAGTCTACTTTTTTCAAAATTGTTTAAGCCATTCTAGTTCTTTTGCCATTCCATATAAATTTTAGAATAATTTGTCTATATCTACAAAAAAATCTTGCTGGGATTTTAAAAGGGATTGTGTTAAACCAATATAACAATTTGGAGAGGATTGACAACTTTCCTATGTTGACTCTTCCAATCCATGAACATAGTATGTTTCTACATCTATTCAGATCTTCTTTGGTTTCTTTCATTAGCACTGTATAGCTTTCAGTATACATGTCCTATATGTGTTGTTAGATTTGTGTCTAAGTGCAACCTTGCTGAACTTACTTATTGATTCTAGGGTTTGTTTGTGGTTGTTTTTTGTTTGTTTGTTTGTTTGTTTTTTTTGTAGATTTCTTAAGATTTTCTTTTTAAATTTTTACAATAAATTAACTTCTTTTTATTGATAAATAATATTTTACATACTTATGGGTACATGTTATATTTTGTTACTTTCATAGCATGTGTAATGATCAAGTCAGGTTATTTAAAGCACCCACCATCTTGAGTATTTATCATTTCTATGTGTTGGTATCATTTCAAGTTCTTACTTCTAGCTACTTTGAAAAATACAATACATTGTTGCTGACTATAGTCACTCTACTCTGCTATGGAACATTACAACTATCCCTTCTATCAAACTGTATATTTTAAAACATTAGCCAACCTCTCTTAATTCCACCTGTAATCCATACACCCTTCCCAGCCGCTAGTACTATGTTTCCCTGAACATAAGACAGGGTATTATATTTATTTTTCCTCAAGAAGACACTCTAGGGCTTATTTTCAGGGGATGTTGTTTTTGGTTTTTTTTAAAGTACGGTACAACAATCTACATTTATTCAAATATAGTTAAGTCGTCTTCTTCTGGAACATCATCATAACTCTCCAAAACTGGAATTCTATCCTGAATTTCTTGCGACTCTATTTCCTTTAGAACCATTGACCCCAGTCTCTCATGTCCAGCAATAGAGCTCTTATGGGGCAGATGAGAAGGGCTGCTCATCTTCTTTACTGCTCCGCCACGAAATGCATGGGTTGTACAGATACGCTGCGTAGCCACACCCATCACTAGGTCTTATTTTCGGGGTAGGGCTTATATTGCGCAAATGCTTAGAAATCCTGCTATTTATTTTATGAGTAGGTCTTATTTTCGGAGAAACACAATATCTGCCATTCTACTCTCTACTTCCATGAGATCAACTGTTTTAGCTCCCACCTATAAGTAGTAAGAACGTGTGGATATTTGTCTTTTTGTGCCTGGCTTATTTCACTTTACATAATGATCTCCAGTTCCATCTATGTTGCTGCAAATGACATGATTTCATTCTTTTCTATGCTGAATAGTATTTCAATGTGTATATATGCCACATTTTCTTTATTCATTCATCCATTGATGGACACTTTGGTTGATTCCATATCTTTGCTATTGTGAATAGTGCTGCAATAAACATGCAAGCACAGGTATCTCTTTGATATACTGATTCTTTTTCCTGTATGTAAAGACCCAGTAACGGGATTGCTGGATCATATGGCAGTTCTGTTTTTAGTTTTCCGTGGCTGCAGCGAGCTATGATCTTGTCACTGCTCTCCAGCCTGAGCAACAGAACAAGACTCTGTCTCAAAATTAAAAAACAGAGACAGACAGAAAAAGGAAGGAAGGAAGGAAGGAATGAAGGAAGGAAGGAAGGAAGGAAGGAAGGAAGGAAGGAAGGAAGGAAGGAAGGAAGGAAGGAAGGAAGGAAGGAAGGAATAGAAAGGGAACTACTAATTTTTGTATATTGATTTTTTTATCCTGTGACTTTACTGAATGTATTCATCGGATCTAAGAGTTTTCTAGTGGAATCTTTAGGTTTTTCTACATACACAATCATATCATCAGCAAAAAGAGACAATTCATTTCTTTTCCTATTTGGATGCTTTTTATTTCTTTCTCTTGCCTGATTGCTCTGGCTAGAATTTCTAGTATAAGGTTGATTAGGAGTGGGTTTTCTTGTCTTGTTCCAGTTCTTAGAGGAAAGGCTTTCAGATTTTCCCCATTCAGTATGACGTTAGCTGGGTGTTTGTCATATATGGCCTTTATTATGTTGATGTGCATTCCTTCTATGCCTAGTTTCTTGAGAGTTATTATCATAAAGAGATGTTTACTTTTATCAAATCCTTTTCTGCATCTATTGAGATGTTGATGTGATATATCATGTTTATTGATTTACATATATTGAACCATCCTTGCATCCTTGAGATAAATCCCACTTGATCATGATGTATTATTTTTTTTGATGTTCTGTTGCACTCAGTTTACTAGTTTTGGGGGGTGTTTGTTTGTTTTTTAGAATTTTTGTATCTATGTTTATCAGGGATATTGACTTGTAGTTTTCTTTTTGTGTGCGTCCTTTCCTGGTTTTGCTATCAGGATAATTCTGACCTCATAGAATGAGTTAGGGAGAATTCCCTCCTCTTCAGTTTTTTGGAATAGTTTGATGAGAATTGGTGTTAGTTATTTGAAAGTTTGGCAGAATTTGGCAATCAAGCCATCCTGGACTTTTCTTTGTTGGGAGACCTTTTGTTACTGATTCAGTCACATTACTTATCATTAGTCTCTTCATATTTTCTATTTCTTCCTGATTCAATATTGGTAGGTTACATGCATCCAGAAATTTATCCATTTCCTCTAGGTTTTCCAGTTTGTTAATGTATTATGTATTCATAATAAACTGATGATTTTTTGTGTTTCTGTGGTATCAGTTGTAATGTTTCCTTTCTCATTTCTGATGTTGTTTGGGTCTTCTTTCTTTTTGTCTTGGTTAGTCTAGCAAATGCTTTATCAATTTTGTTTATCATTTCAAAAAATAAATTTTTCATTCCATTGATCCTTTGTATTTGTTTACTCTATTTCATTTAGTTCTGCTCTGATCTTCATTATTTCTTTCTTACTAATAATGTTGAGTTTGGTTTGTTCTTATTTTTATAGTTCCTTGAGGTGCATTGTTAGATTATTTATTTGAAATCTTCCTACTTTTTTGATGTAGGCATTTATTGCTATAAAATTCGTTCTTAGCACTGCTTTTTCTGTATCCCATAGGTTTTGGTATGTTGTGTTTTGATTTTCATTCGTTTCAAGAATTTTTTTTTACTCCTTCCTCCATTTATTCCTTGACCCAGTGGTCATTCGGGAGTATGTTATTTAATTTCCACGTATTTATACAGTTTCCAAAGCTTCTCTTGATTTCTAGTTTTATTCCACTGTGGTCTGAGAAGATACTTGATATGATTTCAATTTTTAAAAATTTTGTGAGACTTTTTTTGTGTCCTAACATATAGTCTATCCTGGAGAATGTTCCAAGTGCTGATAAGAAGAAGGTGTATACTGTAGCTGTTGGATAAGATACTCTGTAAATGTCTGTTAGATCCATTTGGTGTAATACAAAGTTTAAATCCAATGTTTCCTTGTTAATTTTCTGTCTGGATGATCTGTCTAATGCTGAGAGTGTGAGTGTTGAAGTTTCCATAAGAAGTCTGTCTTATTTAATATAAATGTAGGTACTCATGCTTGTTTTTGGTTTTCAATTACATGGAATATCTTTTTTATCCCTTTGCTTTCAGTCTATATGTCCTTACTGGTAAGGTGAATTTCTTGTAGGCAGCATATAATTGAGTCATTTTTAAAAATCCATTCAACAAGTCTATATCTTTTGGGTGGAAAGTTTAATCCACTTACATTCAAGGTTATTATTGATGTGAGGGATCGTTTCTGTCATTTCATTAATTGATTTCTGGTTGTTTTGTGTATCCTTTATTCCTTTATTTCTCTCTCATTGTCAATCATTGTGGTTTGGTGGTTTTATGTGATGGTAACATTTGAGTCTTTTCTCTTCCTTGTTTGTGTGTTTGTTCTGCCAATGGTTTTTATGTTTTTGTGTATTTTTATGGAGATGGATATCATTCTTTCACTTCCAGGTATAGTCCCTTAAGTATTTCTCCCTTAATACTTAATACTCCCTTAAGTATTTCTTGTAGAGCCAGTCCAGTGTTGATGAATTCCTTTAGATTTTTTTTTTTTTTTTGAGACAGAGTCTCACTTTGTTGCCCAGGCTAGAGTGAGTGCCGTGGCATCAGCCTGGCTCACAGCAACCTCAAACTCCTGGGCTCAAGCGATCCTCCTGCCTCAGCCTCCCGAGTAGCTGGGACTACAGGCATGTGCCACCATGCCCGGCTAATTTTTTATATATATATCAGTTGGCCAATTAATTTCTTTCTATTTATAGTAGAGACGGGGTCTCGCTCTTGCTCAGGCTGGTTTTGAACTCCTGACCTTGAGCAATCCGCCAGCCTCGGCCTCCCAAGAGCTAGGATTACAGGCGTGAGCCACAGCGCCCGGCCTCCTTTAGATTTTGCTTGTTTGGAAAATACTTTATTTTTCCTTCATTTATGAAGGATCACTTTGCTGGGTATAATGTCTTTAGGTTTTTGGTTTTATGTTCCCCTTTCAGCACCAATATATCATTTCATTCTCTCCTGGCCTGTAAAGTTTCTCCTAGCAAGAAATTTGCTGTTAGTCTGATGGGGGTTACTTCATAAGTGACTAGATGCTTTTTTTCTTGCTGTTTTTGGAATTCTCTGTCTTTGACTTTTGACAGTTTGACTATAATGTGCCATAATGAAGACTTTTTAAAATTGAGTATATTTGGGGATCTCTTGGCTTCCCATACCTAGATGTCTAAATCTCTTGCTAGACTTGGGAAGTTTTCATCTATTATCCAGTTAAATAGGTTTTCCAACTCTTTTGCTTTTTCTTCACCTCTGGTACACTGAAAACTTGAATATTTGATCACTTTATGGTGTCCCATATGTCATGTAGGCTTTGTTCAATCTTTTTTAGTTTTGTTTTCTTTATTTTTGTCTGAATGTGTTATTTCAAAAAGCCTGTCTTCAAGTTCTGAGATTCTTTCTTCTGCTTGAGCTAGTCTATTGTTGAAACTCTCAAATGTATTTTGTATTTCATTCAATGAATTCTTTGGTTCCAGAATTTCTGTTTGGTGCTTTTTCATGATATTTATCTTTTTGGTAAATTTCTCATTCATATCCTGAATGGTTTTTCTAATTTCTTTGTATTGTTTTTCGATATTCTCTTGCATCTCACTGAGATTCTTTAATATCAATATTTTGAATCCTTTCTCTGGGATTTCATAAACTTTTTTGATTGGGATCTGTTGCTGAAGAATTATGTTCCTTTGAAGGAGTCCTATTTTCTTGCATTTTCATATTTCCTTATATTGATATCTGTACATTTGGTGTAATAGTCACTTCTTTCAGATTTTGAATTTGCTTTCATAGGAAGGGTTTTACCTGATGATGCATCTATGCTGTTGGTTGGGTGGGGCACTTTGGCTTTGATTTTGGGTGCATGCAGTAGTGTAGTGTCTGTGTGATTTCTTCAGCTATAAACAACATCAGTGATGTCTGTGATTACCCCAGTGGCTTAGGGTGCAGTTGTTGGTGGAGGTTGTGATGAAATTTTGCTGAGGACTGGGATGCCAGGTGGGCCAGTCTTTAGGCCTCAGTGGTAGCAGTGGTGGGTTAAGCATTCCTGTCCTTGGACCCCGGGGTGGTGTATTCTGGTACTGGCAGTAGTGGGTCCAGGCAGGCTGATTCTTGAACTTCCAGGTGGCTTGCTCAGGAATGGGAGTGGTGGGCCAGGTAGGTAGGTGAATTCTCAAGCCCCTAGGCAGCAGGCAAAGTATGAGCAATGGCAGTAGCAGCAGGAAGCCTCTGGGACCAAAGTGGTCCATGCTGGTGCTGCTGGTGGTTGCAATACCCTGGGTGGGCCAGTCTCCAGGCCCATGGGTGGTGTGTGTCTGTGGGGTGGGAAGCTGCCAGCTGTGGTAGTAATAGCAGGTTGGGTTGGCCTGACCTTAGATCCTGGGAGGAATGCTTAGGTGCCAACAATGGTGGACTTGGCTGGGCAATCCCCAGACCCCTAGATGACATGCTCAGGTACACAGCGAAGGACAGAGCCAGGCCAGACTGCTCTTCCCTCAGGCAGCATGCGCAGACACTAGCTGTAGTATGCAGGGGCAGGATGATACTCCGGCTGTCAGCAGAATGATCAGATGGGGGCAGCAGCTGCTGCATTGCAGCCCTTCTACTGGGGATGGCAGGGGCAGAGTTGCTTCCAGTGGGAGCAGCCATAGGCAGGTGGCTGAGGGGCACACGCTTCACTCATGCTTCAGCCCCACAGCAGCCCATAACAGCAGTGATTTCAGGCAGTGGAATTTGTTCTGGGGGCTACATTAAAATGCACAGCTTCCCCTCTGCTGAGAGGGTGGGGTTGCTGCCAGTGGCTTCTGCCTTAGCCCTGGCAGCAGTAGCTGTGGGTGCAAATGTTATGGGGGCTCCAAGGATGTGCAGATGCAGGGGCTGTGGGCCTCAGGGCAGGACACAGTCTGTTGGGGGCTGGGCTCTCAAAATGCCACCATGCTGCAGCTGATGAGGACTTGTGGGTTTGTGGGACTCAATGTGAGTTCCCTCTCAGGAGTAATGCTGTTGTGTGATCTCCAAGCAGTTCCCTATGTTAGTTTCAGAGGCTCTCCTGTAGCTAGAATGGTAGGAGTCTGCAGCAAGGAAGGATGTGGACCAGTGGGGTTCTCTCACTTACCCTTTCCCTGCATTGAGGAGCCTTTCCAGGCTCCCAGACAATCCCAATCAAGCAGGCTGCCTCACTTCCCTCTTCCCTTGCTTTCATTACTTTCTATCATTTTTCTGTTGAATTCCAGCATTATCTCTTAGACAATCTACTCAAAGTGTGACTGTCTACACACTATGTTGGTTCCTTTCTGGAGGAGACAAGTATCAGATGTGTCTAGTCAGCCATCATGAAGCCCCTCACCATTTCTTGAGATTTTCTATGTAGACAATCACAGGATCTGCAAATAAGGACAGTTTCATTTCTTTCTTTCCAATCTATATGCCTTTTTCTTTCATTGCCTTATTGTAGTGGCTAGAACTTCCATTACTATGTTAAATAAGAGTAGTATCCTAGCACTCTGGGAGGCCAAGGTGGGCAGATCCTTTGAGCTCAGGAGTTCGAGACCAGCCTGAGCAAGAGTGAGACTCCATCTCTACTAAAAATAGAAAGAAATTAATTGGCCAACTAAAATATATATATAAAAAAATTAGCCAAGCATGGTGGCGCATACCTGTAGTCCCAGCTGCCAGGGAGGCTGAGGCAAGAGGATTGCTTGAGCCCAGGAGTATGAGGTTACTGTGAGCTAGACTGACACCACGGCACTCTAGCCCAGGCAACAGAGTGAGACTCTGTCTCTAAATAAATGTAGTAGAAACACATTTTTGCCTAGTTTCCAATTTCATATGGAAAGCATTTAGTCTGTCACCACTGTGTCTTTCACCATTAAATCTTCCATATTTAGCTGTTGAATATTCATACATGTTCTTCTTCAACTTAAGGAAATTCCCCTCTATCTTTATTTTCTTGGAGTTTATATCATGATTGGGTGTTGGATTTTGTTAAACGCTTTTTCTGTCTCAATTTATATCATCATATGGTTTATTTTCTTTAGTCTGTTGATATGGTGGATTATATTAATTGATCTCTGAATATTGAAGAAATCTTACATATCAGGCCATGGTGCATAATTTTGTTTATACATTGATGGATTTGATTTACTAATGTATTTTTGAGGATATTTGTTTAAGTCATAAAAGACATTTTTGTTTTACAATATTTGTCTGGTTTTGGTATCAGAGTAATGCTGACCTCATAAATGGAGATGGGAAATGTTTTCTCTTTTATTTTACTAGAAAAGATTTTTATTAAATTTGTGTCAATTCTTTAAATGTTTGGTAGAATTCTCTGTGAAAATTATCTGGGCCTGGAGATTTCTTTTTCAGGAGACTTTACTTGTGAATTTCATTTCTTTCATTATTATAGAACTTATTCAGATTATGTATTTCTTTAGCTGAGTTCTGGTAGTTTTTGGTTTATGAGGAATTAGCCTATTTCTTCCAAGTTCTTGAATATATAAGCACAAATTTGTTTGTAGCATTCCTTTATCATTTTTTTTAATGGCTGAAGCATGTATAGTCATACCACCTTTTATTCCTGACATTGGTTATTTTCAACTTTTTTTTACCTTTGTCAATATTGCTAGCAATTAATCAATTTTGTTAATTTTTTTCAAAGAAACAGCTTTTTGTTTCATTTATTTTCTCTATTGTTTTCTCTTTCAATTTAATTGCTTTCTTTTCTTTATTATTTCTTCTCTTCATTTTGCTTTGGGTTTATATTTATCTTGTTTTTCTAACTTATTGAGGTAAGAACATAGATTATTGATTTGAGAACTTTGTTCTTTTCTAATATAAGCATCTAGTACTACAAATTTCCCTCTCAGCATTGCTTTAGCTGCATCCTACTTATTTTGATATATTATATTTTCATTTCATTTAGTTCTATGTATTTTATTTCCTTTGCTACTTCCCATTTGACCCATGGATAGAAAAGTGCTGCAATTTTCAAATGTTTAGAGATTATCTTATTGATCTGTGTTGTTCAGATTTTCTTATATCCTTGTTGATTTTCTGTCTAGTAGTTATAGTTGTTGCTGGGAGTGGAGTGTTGAAGTCTCTGGCTATAAAGGTAAATTTGTCTGTTTCTCCTTTCAGTTCTGTCAGTTTTTATTTTATTTTATTTTATTTTTTGATGCTCTGTTGTTTAATGTGTATACATTTAGAATCATTATGTCTTCCTGACAGATTGATGCTTTTATCATTATGTAATGTTCATCTTTGTCTCTAGTAAGTTTCTTTGCTCTAAAGTCTGCTTTGTCTTATATTAATAATGTCTCTCCTGACTTTTTAAAATTAATATTTATGTAACACTTTTTTTTATCATTTTTCTTTCAACCTACTTATATTGTTGAATAGGGAGTTTCTTATAAACAGCATATACTTTGGTCGTGTCTTTTTTTTTTTTATTCACTCTCTCAATATCTGCCTTTTAATTGGTATACTTAGATCACTTAAATTTAAGGTAGTTCATGATATAATAGATCTGACTCTACTAGTTTAAAAATTTATTTTCTGTTTGTTTCCTCTTTCTCTTTTCTTGCCTTTCTGTGGGTTACTTGAGCATTTGTTAGGATTCTATCTTTACTTATTTACAGTGTTTTACAGAGTATCACTTTAAATAGTTTTCTTAGTGGTTGCTCTGAAATTACTATGTATATATGTGTGTGTGTCTGTATGTGTGTATGTCTTACCACAGTCTCCTGATATTGGTATTTTTCCACTTTGAGTGAAGTGTGGAAACCATAATTCCATTTAGATCTATTTACCCTTCCCACTTTTAAATATTATTGTCTTAATATCAGATGGTATTTTAATTTTTATTTCAATCATCATATATGATTTATAAAGCTCCTGAGAATAAAAGTCTACTGTATATACCCACATTTTTGCTTTTCTTGTTGTTTTATTTCTTCTTTCTTGATGTTCCAAGATTTCTTCTTTTATCAGTTCTTTTGTGTTTAAAGAATTTTCATTTATCCACTCTTTAACAATAGATCAAGTGACAAATGCCTTTTGTTTTTCTTTGTCATTCATATCCCACTAAACTGAAAAGACAGAAATCAGAGTTAAACTGCAGTTGAAGCTACACTCTGTGGGACAGAGCATCAGAGAAAGGAGCTGTGCAGAGAGGGAAGCTTGTACTTTCATTTGAGTGTTCCCTGTGTGTCCTTATCTAAGGGCTAGAGCTGGACATGTGTAGGACAAGACTATCTGAAGCTTGCCAGAGAACAGAACTTAGAATGGAACAAAGATTATAGAGAATGAGTAATACAGGGGACATTGGAGTTCCAGCCCAGGCAGAATGTGGAGAACTCATTAACACCTTGTTACTCCCTCAGTACCCAGCTGAGATGCCCAAAAGACTTTGCTTAGGAGGAAGGATTATCCTCTAGACTAAAACCTACTCTAGATCCACCCTAACAAAGCTTAAAACCAGGTTCTAACAAAATTTGCAGTGGAGAAAAAGTTTAGAGGTTGAATCTTGCCAAATTAGAAGGTCTTGGGAAATGCACTGGCCTTTCTTTGGCCTAACAAAGTGTAAACACACTTTGATCCAACAGAAGATTAAGGTCAAGGATCAGCGAACTATGACCCATCAACTGTTTTTTGTGTATTCAGTTTTACTGAAACACAGCCATGCCCGTTCATTTACATATTGTCCATGGCTGCTTTCATGTTACAATACATTGTTGGATAGTTGCAATAGAGACTGTATGGACCACAAAGCCTAAAATGTTGACTTCCTATCCCTTTACAGGAAAATTTTGCTAACTCTTGTTCAAAGTGATCCTCTCATAATTGAACTGCCTATAAGAACAAAATACAACACTTTTCTGAGGATGGTAACAGAAGCCAGAGTCTCTATAGTGCATCATACATAATGTGCAGTATACAATAAAAAGTATTTGACATACAAATAAACAGGAAAATGTGACCTAGAGTCAATGGGAAAAAAGCAGTCAATTGAAATTGACCCCAAGATGCCCATATATTGAGTTTAGCAAACAGACTTTAAAGCAGCTATTATACATATATTCAAAATGTTTTTAATGAGATGAACCTCATAATTGCCTTGGGTCTCTCCTAAAGTGTGGACTGCATTTAATGACTTGCTTCCAAGAATATAGTATGGAAGGAGTAGGGAGTAATCACAATGGAGAAACCTGGCAAACACTGCCTCAGACAGATGATCAAGGTTACATTATCAGTGGTAAATCATGTTGATGACATTATGTACTCTTGATATTATTTGATTACAATGGCACTTCACTTCTGTGGTTTTCCTGCCAACAACCTAGAACCCCAGTCTAACCATGAAAAGAACATCAGACAAACCCAAATAGAGGAACATCCTACAAAATATCTGACCAGTACACATCAAAATTGTTGAGGTCGTCAAAAACAAGACAAGTTTGAGAAACTGTCACAGACCAGAGCATCATCAGGAGACATGATGACTAAGTATAATATGCTATCTTGTGTGGGGTCTGGGGACAAAGAATAAAACATCAGGGAGAAACTAATGAAATTTGAATATAGTTTGAATTTTGATTAATAATAATGTATTAATGCTAGTTGTGACAAATGTACCATAATAACATCCAATTTTAACTGGGAAATTCGGGACAAGGTATATGGGAACTCTGTGTATTAACTTTGCAAATCTATTTTTAGATTTTTAGAGAAAATCTAAAACTACTTTAAGGCTGGGCGCGGTGGCTCACGCCTGTAATCCTAGCACTCTGGGAGGCTGAGGCCGGAGGATTGCTCGAGGTCAGGAGTTCAAAACCAGCCTGAGCAAGAGCGAGACTCCGTCTCTATTATAAACAGAAAGAAATTAATTGGCCAACTAATATATATAGAAAAACTTAGCCGGGCATGGTGGTGCATGCCTGTAGTCCCAGCTACTTGGGAGGCTGAGGCAGGAGGATTGCTTGAGCCCAGGAGTTTGAGGTTGCTATGAGCTAGGCTGATGCCACGGCACTCACTCTCGCCTGGGCAACAAAGCGAGACTCTGTCTCAAAAAAAATAAAATAAAACTTCTTTAAAATTAAAAGTTTATTTTTTACATAAAGAATCAAATGGAAATTCTGGGACTAAAATTGACAATAACTGAAATAAATTTTTACTAGATAAACTTAACAGAATATCAGAGATGACAATTAGGCAATCTGAAGAACAGAGAGAAAAAAATTGAAGAAAATTAAACAGAATCTTGGGCACCTGTCAGACAACAAATTATCTAAATGTATGTAATTGAAGCCCTACTAAAAATGAGTAAATTTGAGGTAGAAATAATTATTTGAAAAAATAATCAAAATTTTTCTAAATTTTGAAGAACACTGACTTGCAGAGTGAAGAAATCCATAAAACTCCAAGCAGGATATACAAAGAAAAACACACCTAGGCACATCATAGTCAAACCACTGAAAATCAAAGATAAGGCAAAAATCCTAAAAACAATCAGAGAAGCCACATTACATGTAGAGAATCAATTATACGAATGGTATGTGACTTGTCAGGAACAATGAACATTAGAAGACAATGGAATGGCATCATTAAGGTGGTAAAAGAGAAAGACAAAATTTCAACCAAAAATATTATACCCACCAAAAACATCCTTCAAGTTGAGTGTGAAATAAAAACATTATGCAGGCCGGGCGCAGTGGCTCACGCCTGTAATCCTAGCACTCTGGGAGGCCGAGGCGGGCGGATTGCTTGAGGTCAGGAGTTCAAAACCAGCCTGAGCAAGAGCAAGACCCCATCTCTACTATAAATAGAAAGAAATTAATTGGCCAACTAACATATATATAGAAAAAATTAGCCGGGCATGGTGGCGCATGCCTGTAGTCCCAGCTACTCGGGAGGCTGAGGCAGGAGGATTGCTTGAGCCCAGGAGTTTGAGGTTGCTGTGAGCTAGGCTGACGCCATGGCACTCACTCTCGCCTGGGCAACAAAGCGAGACTCTGTCTCAAAAAAAAAAAATCATCCAATAAATGAAATCTGTGATCATTTGTCTCCAGTGGACCTGGGCTGTAAGAAATGCTAAAGGAAGTTCTCCAGACTGAAGGAAAATGATACCAGATGGGAATTCAGATCTATGGGAAAAAGTAAAGAGCACCAAAAATGGTAAATAAGTAGGTAAACATTAAAACCATGTGTTTTTTTTTTTTAATTTTTGTAATTTCCTTAAAAGAGAATAGACTATTTAAAGCAAAAATAAAGTAATAACAAATGATGATGCAAAGTAGGTTTATAACACATGTAGAAGTAAAATATATCACAAACATAACACAATGGGTGGAGGTAACAGGTAAATGGCAGTACACTTTTGGAAGGAAAGAATAAAAGTAATGAAAAGGTATAGAGTTAAGGAGGAGGAGGGGCAAGATGGCTGACTAGAGAGATCACTTGGCAGACCATCCCAGAGGAAAGGAAGAATTTCAGATAACAGAAAAGGGAGAAGAAACACAGTTCAAATGTAGATCAGAGAGATAAGTATTGATAACCAACAAAAAGAAGCCAAAACAATATTTCAGTAAATCATTGAAAAAAATGAAAAAGTCACTAGAGAGCTAGACAACATAAGAAAGGGCATAATAGAACTCAAAGAAATGAATAAGGCATTTAGGAAATTTCAAAACATAGCAGAAAGCTTTAAGAACAGGCTACACCCATCAATTCATGAGTGGATTAATAAAATGTGGTATATGTATACCATGGAGTACTATTTGGCTTTAAGAAACAATGGTGATATAGCACCTCTTGTATTTTCCTGGATAGAGCTGAAACCCATTCTACTAAGTGAAGTATCTCAAGAATGGAAAAACAAGCACCACATGTACTCACCAGCAAATTGGTATTAACGGATCAACACCTCAATGGACATATAGGAATAACATTTATCGGGTGTTGGGCAGGTGGGAGGAGGGAGGAGGGGATGGGTATATACAAACACAATGAGTGAGATGTGCAATGTTTAGGGGATAGTCA
Source organism: Microcebus murinus (assembly GCF_040939455.1). Classification (NCBI taxonomy): domain Eukaryota; kingdom Metazoa; phylum Chordata; class Mammalia; order Primates; family Cheirogaleidae; genus Microcebus; species Microcebus murinus. The sequence goes on along the minus strand of NC_134117.1, from coordinate 52,139,585 downwards.
CGATTGAGCCTCTGATTCAAGGGGGGAGGGGGGCATGGGCAATATACGTAACCTTGACACTTGTACCCCCATAATACGCTAAAATAAAAAAAAATTTAAAAAAATCAATCCACACAATTACATTTCCATCAGCCATCCTAAATTAAACACAATGTTCACATATCATTTTCTTCCTACATAATTACTTCAACATCTTTTTAGAAATCTAGGCTTCCCAGCAGTCCTAAAAGTCCTCAAAATTCAGTCATATCGTAATCATATTCTTCTCTTACAAGCATATCACTTCGCAAACTCTGAATCTTTTATTTCTCACCTCTGTGCATATTAAAATCAGATTTTCTGATTTTACCTTTTTCTTTCAACTATATTTCTGATCTCACAGTGGGTTTTTTGTTTGTTTTTGTTTGGGGTTTCATTTTTTGTTTTTTGTGGTTTTTTGCCCAATCCTGTTCCTGTTCTCCCTTCTGATCTTTCCTTTCCTTCCACGTTTCTCTTCATACTCTCTACTCCCCAACCACCTAAGCAACTACTGTCCTATTTCTCTTCTATCTTCGATGGTCAACCTTCTCATCCATACTAGCAATTCCTGAGTATACAACAGCAGGTGCTTGAAAGTCAGAAGTGGTGTTTCTGCATGCATGCACCCTAGATATGTGACACAGTAAACCACCCACACTAGGTATTCAACATGCAAATGCTTAATTGGTCTTTAACTTTCTCTTTTTAAACCAACTTCTTAACCTCATGAAATTTAATTCTGCTCTAACTCTCAATCATCTCTTCCTCCTGGCCAAATTCAAACAGCTTTTTGTTCTTAACCATATTAATCTTTCTACTTCCTTTGACACTGTTACGAGTCATGTTCCAAATTAAATTGGCCTGGATTTTAAGTCTTTTCTGAATTTCTTAAAAACACACACAGAAACAAGGCAAGCCATAGAGTAGAATAACATATATCCAGAATTTCTAAAACAAAATTAAAAATTCAAATCAATAAGAAAATGACACACCAATAGAAAATAGAAAAAGACTTAAATAGGCATTTCACAAAAAAAGGTCTCCAAATGTCCTATAACATATGCAAAGATACTATACCTCATTAATTATCAGTGAAATGCAGAAGAACTCTACAAGTCAGTATCACAACATGCCTATCAAAATAGCTAAAATGAAAAAGATAGGCAGATCCAGCCATTTCACTATTGGGTATTTACCCAAAAGATTTGAAATCAGTATGTTGAAGTATGTCTGCACACCCATATGCATTGCAGCACTATTCACAATAGCTAAGTTATGGAATCAACCTAAGTGTCCATCAACAGATAAATGAACAAAGAAAATGTGGTATATATACTCAATGTAATAATATTCAGCCTTAAAAAAGAAATGTCATTTGTGACAGGATAGATAGAATTGGAGAACATTGTGAAATAAGCTGTGCACAAATACTGTATGTTCTTACATATAAGTAGAATCCAAAACAATTGAACTCAAAGAAGCAGAGAGTAGAATGGTAGTTGAGGGGAGTGGGGAAAATGCGGAGATGATGGTAAAATGGTACAAAGCCTCAAGTAGCCAGGAAAAATAAGAGGGTTTTTGAGATATATTGCACAGCATGGTGAATATAGTAAATAATAATGTCTTATATATACAAAATCACTAAGTAATAAATTTCTCTAAGTAATAATTTCTCTAAAATCACTAAGTAATAAATAAGTGTTCTCACCACAAAAAAAATGAGTATTTGAGAGATGCATATGTTAATTAGCTTGAGTAAATTCCATTGTATCCATAAAACATAACATCATTTTGTACTCCATAAATATATACAACTGTAATTTGTCAATTTATAATTTAAAAATAATTTTTTTTAAATAATAATAAAAAAAGGCTGGGCGCTGTGGCTCACGCCTGTAATCCTAGCTCTTGGGAGGCCGAGGCTGGCGGATTGCTCAAGGTCAGGAGTTCAAAACCAGCCTGAGCAAGAGCGAGACCCCGTCTCTACTATAAACAGAAAGAAATTAATTGGCCAACTGATACATATATAAAAAAAATTAGCCGGGCATAGTGGCGCATGCCTGTAGTCCCAGCTACTCGGGAGGCTGAGGCAGAAGGATTGCTTGAGCCCAGGAGTTTGAGGTTGCTGTGAGCTAGGCTGACGCCACGGCACTCACTCTAGCCTGGACAACAAAGTGAGACTCTGTCTCAAAAAAAAAAAATAAATAAAAATAAATAAATAAATAAAAAAAGAACAGGCTAAACCAAGGAGAAGAAAAAATCTCAGAGCTTAAAGACAAGGCTCTTGAGATAACCCAGTCATTCAAAGAGGCAGAGAAGAGTCTGAGCATTAAAAAGTCTGATCAAACACTGAGAGAGATATGGGACTGTGTGAACTGAACTATCATTCCAATTATAGGTATCCCTGAGGGAGAAGAAGAAAGAGCTAAAAGCATGAAAAACCTATTTGAGGAAATTATTGAGGAAAACTTCCCTGGTATTATCAGAAATTCAGACATACAGATTCAAGATGGACATCAAACACCAAGAAGATTCATAGCATATAAGTCATCTCCAAGATACATACTAATCAACCTGGCCAAAGTCAAAATGAAGGAGAAAATTCTGGAAGCAGCAAGAAAAAAGCATCCACTAACATACAAAAAAGAACTGATAAAGCTAACTGCAGACTTCTCAACAGAAACTTTACAAACCAGAAGGAATTGGGATTTCACCTTCAAGTGACTTAAACAGAACAACTTCCAGCCTAGAATTTTGTATCCTGCAAAACTAAGTTTCACAACTGATGGAGAAATTAAGTCTTTTCCAGATAAGCAAACACTGAGGGAATTTTACATGACCAGACCTACCATGCACGAAATACTCAGAACAGCACAACAGATATCTACCAATGTAAATTCACCTTTAAAAAAACCCCAAAACTCACAACCCTTATAAAACAATAAAATAAGGGATAAAACAAAACAATATGGGACTATCCAACAAGATAAACCAACTGACATCCCACATATCAATTAATCTTTTTTTTTTTTTTTTTTGAGACAAAGTCCCATTCTGTTGCCTGGGCTAGAGTGCTGTGGTGTCAGCCTAGCTCACAGCAACCTCAAACTCCTGGACTTAAGCACTCCTACTGCCTCAGGCTCCCAAGTAGCTGGGACTACAGGCATGTACCACCATGCCCAGCTAATTTTTCCTATATATATTTTTAGTTGTCCAGCTAATTTCTTTCTGTTTTTTTTAGTACGGGCGGGGTCTCACTCTTGCTCAGGCTGATCTCGAACTCCTGAGCTCAACCAATTGACCCACCTTGGCCTCCCAGAGTGCTAGGATTACAGGCGTGAGCCATATGTACCTGACCTAAAATTAATCTTAACAGATTGAATTTTCCTCTTAAAAGACATAGGCTGGCTGAATGGATGAAAAAATACAACCCAAATATCTGCTGTCTCCTGGAAACATCATTAATCATGAAGAAAATTCAAATCAAAATCACAATGATGTATCAGTTCACATTTGTTAGAATGACTATTATCAAGAAGACAAAAGGGGCCAGGCGCGGTGGCTCACGCCTGTAATCCTAGCACTCTTGGAGGCTGAGGCAGGCGGATTGCTCATGGTCAGGAGCTCAAAACCAGCCTGAGCAAGAGCGAGACCCCATCTCTACTGTAAATAGAAAGAAATTAATTGGCCAACTAACATATTTAGAAAAATATTAGCTGGGCATGGTGGCTCATGCCTGTAGTCCCAGCTACTCAGGAGGCTGAGGCAAGAGGATCGCTTGAGCCCAGGAGTTTGAGGTTGCTGTGAGCTAGGATGACGCCATGGCACTCACTCTAGCCTGGGCAACAAAGCGAGACTCTGTCTCAAAAAAAAAAAAAAAAAAAGAAGAAGAAGAAGAAGACAAAAGGTAACAAGTGTTGATGAGAATGTGGTCATAAGTGACCCCTTGCATTGCATACTGCTGGTGAAACTGTAAATTGGCATAGCCATTATGGAAGGTTTCTCAAAAAATCAAAAATAGAACTATCATATGATCCAGCAATTCCACTTCTGGGTATGTATTCAAAGGAAATAAAATCAGTATCTCAAAAGATATCTACACTCCCATGTTCATTGTAGCATTACTCATAGTAGCCAAGATGTGAAATCAACCCAAGTTTCCACCAATGGATGAATATATAATGTGGTATATACATTCAAAGGAATACTATGCAGCCCTTAAAAAGAAGGAATTACTGTCATTTGTAACAATGTGGATGAACCTTGAGCACTTTATGCAAAGTGAAATAAGCCAGACATAGAAAGACAAAAACTGCATGATCTCACTTATATGTAGAATCTAAGAAAGTCTAACTCATAGAAGCAGAGAGTAGAATGGTGGTTGGCAGTTGGCAGTTGTTGATAAAGGGTTACAAAGTTTCAGTTATGCAAGAGAAAATTCTTGCAAATTCTGGAGGTCTAATGTATAGACAGCATGGTGACTATAGTTAACAATACTGTATTGTATACTTGAAATTTGTTAAAAGAGTAGATTTTAAATGTTCTCACCACAAAAAAAAATGATAACTATGTGAGGTGATGGATAGCTTGATGGTGGTAATTATTTCATAATGTATACATATATCAAAACAACAGGTCATACATATTAAATATATACAACTTTTACTTGTCGATTATATCACAATAAAGCTAGAATTTTAAAAAAGTATAGGGTTAGGAAGCCAATAGAGGAAATGAGATTGAATATTTTAAAAAATTGATTAACCTAAAAGAAGGCAGAATAGGAATAATGGAGGAACAAAAACTGAAGGAACAAATAAAAAACAAATAGCACGGTGGTAAACTTACATCCATCTACATCAAAATTATATTAGATGTAAATGTATAATACATTCTGATAAAAGACAGAGATTGACAGACTACATTAAAAAAAGCAAAGCCATGCTATATGTAATCTGTAAGAGAGAGAATTTAAAAATAAAAACACAAATAGGTGGAAAGTAAATGGATGGAAAAAGATATAGAATGCAAACACTAAACATAAGAAACCTGGTGTGACTATATCAATGTGAGACAGTGCAGGCTTTAACACAGAGCTCTCAAGATAAGAGATAAATAGGGCCATTTTATAAGATTAAAGGGCCAATTAATTAATAAGATATAAAAGTTCCTAAAATGTATAAACCTAATAATATAAATTCAACATTTATGAAGCCAAACTGTCATAACTAAAGAAATAGACAAATCCACAATCATAGCTGAAGATTTCAACATCGCTCTCTCAGTAATTGATAGAAGAAGTAGACCAGAAAAAAGTACGAAAATATATAGAAGATCTAAAAAACACTGTCAACCAATATGATCTGACATTTGCAGAATGCTACATGTTAACAACCTCAAAGTATAAATTAATTTAAAGTGCACATTATATCACAATAAAGCTAGAATTAAAAAAAAGTATAGGGTTAGGAAGCCAATAAAGGAAATGAGATAGAATATTTTAAAAAATTGATTAACCTAAAAGAAGGCAGAATGGGAATAATGGAGGAACAAAAACTGAAGGAACAAATAAAAAAAAATAGCACAGTGTTTCCTGAAACATTCAGGAAAGACTGGAGCCATGGAAGAGAAGTACAACTCAGCCAGGTGTGGTGGCTCACACCTGTAATTCCAGCACTTTGGGAGGCTGAGACGGGAGGATCACATGAGGCCAGGAGTTTGAGAACAACCTGAGCAACATAGCAAGACCCTGTCTCTACAAACAATTTTAAAAACTAGCCAGGTGTGGTAGCCTGTGCCTGTAATCCTAGCTACTCAGAAGGCTGAGGTGGGAGGACCCCTTGAGCCCAGAAGCTGGAGGCTGCAATGAGCTATGATTGTGCTCTTGGACTCCAGCCTGCATGACAGAGCAAGACTACATTTCTAAAAAAAAAAGAAAACAGAAAGAAAGAGAAGTAAAGTTGTTGTTGGAGATGCTGCCATAGGCAGAAGGGAAAGAGAAGACATATTCTAGTTTCTCTCTTCTTCCCACCTTTACTCTCCTCCCATCGGTACCTTCCATTGGTTGATTCTAAGCAGAAACCAGATTTCCTGGGAGCCTGGGAAACACAGCCCATGAAGTCAGTTCCCTGCAACTCAGAGCAGAGCTGGGGAGAGCCAAAGAGGAGGCCAGAAGCAAAACAGGTTTCGGCTATTCCAGAGACATTGCAGTCTGCTGGGAATTCACCGTATCTCTTGGCAGAAGAGGAGCGGGCTGGGCCCAGCACACCCAGGGCAGCTCGTGGTAGTCTAGCCATGTTTTCTTTCTACCCCAACTCTGGAGGGCCTCCTACAACTCCTCTTTCTCACCCTATAATCCCTCTTCATATGGCCGCCAGTTGTACCCAAGTGTATCCAAGTGAGTCACCAAGTGTACCCAAGTTTGACACCTGCGCTCCCAGGTCAGTGTCCCTTCCACTGTACCATGCTGGGATTCTGCCTTTCCACAAAGTCATCCTGAACACTGGAATCTTGTCCTCTTCACCTCCTCACACCAACCCGAGACTCCATTCCAGCTCCAGTCTCTGACACACACACACACACACACACGCACACATGCATGCACATGCACACACGCACACACACACACACACACGCGCGCATGCACATGCACATGCACACACACTTGGCAACCAGTTCCACCCTACCTCCCAAATCTTGCCTGACATTGAGATCACCCAATCAACCACTTTACCATTATGAGTCTATCTGAACTCTGGGGCCCAGCCAGGCCCATCTGGGCTTCCTGTCCAAGTCCTATGATAACCCAAATGCTGCCAGCGGAACTTGCGATTTGAGCTGTCCTCCCAGCCTGGCCCCCACGGTGTCCTCACTACATGATGTGCACACTCTGTTAAGGCACTGACAATCTCCTCTGGTAGAGGACTTCTGTGATTTGACATTGGGGGTACTCCTTCCCCATTCTGACTCTGTGGGGTTCAGGTGAAATGGATCCCCCAATTCCTCTCTCCTTCCTCTTACAGTATTCCAGGGCTGGAGCATGGGACCCAGGCTAAACCAATCAGAGCATCCCTTAATGATTGGTTCAGAGATGGACACAACCACAGTCAGACAAATCAGAGCTAACGGGACTCACTTACAAGATTAATTTTAGCTGTAAAGGAAGCAGGTATATCTGGCAAGGCTTCTCCTGGAGTGTAAGAGAATGTGTCTTTACTGGGACATAGGCTTATCCAAATAGGCCTCAAAGCACATCTTTGACTCAGACCCATCAGCCTAACCATTTTTCCTGGGACTTAAATGATCTCATGAAATGCTCACAGAATGTTGCCTACCATCTTCTGAGTTTTGCAATCTTGGGGAGCACCTAGGCTCGGGTTGGGGTGGGGGTACTACGTTGAGAATCTCCAGTCTAAGGAGGAAAAACTCATATTTTTCAATAACTATGGCAAAGACTGTTGTAAATAGATTGCCACGTTATAGCCAGGCATATGCCCACCCAGACTACAGATTATACTTCCCAGCCTTCCTCGCAGCTAAATGAAACTATGCAATTAAGCACTAGCCAATGGAAATGCAAGCAGAAGCAATGTACACAACTTCCAGGTTGTCCTCTTAAAGGGAAAGATGTGTCTATCCTTCTCCTCTTCCATTGTCATTTTAGCTGGTACGTGGCCATGGTGGTGACCATCTTGAGTCATGAGAATAAAGCAAACCCTAGAGTTTGCAGAGCAGCAAAGAAAAGGTATTCAGTGGGATGGATTGATTCACCAACGTGGGATGGATTGAGGCAACCCTCGCTTTTGTGTTCCTTTTATTCCCCAGGTGAAGAAATCAGAGGATGACTGTCTGCTGGAGGTCACTAAAATATTTTATCATCCTCAACATCCTGCACCTCTGCAAAGGCCAGGCCAACTGCCCATTCAGTGGATAAGTGTGATAGTCATTAGGATGTTCACAAAGATTCTTGTTTTCCTCGCTGCCTTGGTTTGGGTAACTCCAGAATCAGACCCTGGGGAAAGACTCAAGCACAAGTAGTTTACTCAGGAGGCAATCCCAGGAAACACAGGTAGGGGTGGGGAATTGGGGAAGGGAAGGAGGTCACTAAAGGATGCATCATGAAGCCAGTTCCCACCGTAGGCAACTGGAGCTCAGTCCCACTGGGATCTCTGGGGCATGGTGGAGAACATGCCTCAGAGTCATCCAACTGAGAGGAGCACTGCGGTACTCACCCGCCAGTCCCCCCAGCATTGGCTGGAGGATGCTTTCAGGGGCACTAACCCCCTGGTTCTTGCAGGTTGTCATATACTTGGGTCAAGCAGGACTCCAAGGCCAGAGAAAAAGCCCTCAGGCAGAGAACCACAAGTGATCATAAGTAACAGCCCCTGGCATGCAGAGGCAGATGTTGAGGGGACCTGGTGGGCACTGATGTCAATGCTACTCTTGTCCTGTGGACACATGGTAGGATGGCACTTTCCTAACCTTTCTGGAATTGGGCATGGCCATGTGACTGCTGAATTCCCAACATGACACAGCCCCTGTCCTCAAGGAGCTCATCGTCTATTGAAGGAGACACTCATACCCACTCCTGCTTTCATCAATTAGACGTGTGAAAAAGCTACATCTGTCACATTTGCATAGAAGCTTTAAGGGCCCGTGTGCAATTTCCCACGGTCCTTTCTCCCTGCCCTGGTGACTCCAGCAGCCTAGGTCCCCGAGTGACTACAAAGAGCAGAGTGCACCTGCAACTCTGGTAAACATATAGCAGGAGCAGGAAATAAAATTTGATTTGTTGAACCACAGAAATTCTGGGATTGTTTGTTACACAACATAACACAGCCTCCCCTGATTGATGCAATAAATTTAACCCACAGTGCCAAACTGGCAGTAGAGTTTGTGAGCTGAACTCAGCCCACAAATGGGTTCTGTCCGACCCATTCAGTGCCGTTTTACAAAATTGAATGCAGATGTCTCTGGCTTCGTGTGTGTGTGTGTGTGTGTGTGTGTGTGTGTGTTTAAGATGTGGTGAACATTGGCCGCAGTCCCTCATGGAGCGATTAGTGGCAGCTGAGTGGCACCACCCTCTTCAGATGTGGGCGTAGGCTCTCCATGAAGTAGCACGATGCTGCTTCTTCCCTCCTTTACATTGCCTGACCCCTGCATTTAGGTTTGAGGACCAGCCCTTGGCGCTCTATACAAAGATAGAAAGGAGTCACTGAAGTTCATCAGACTTTTTGGCAGCCACATGGGTCTGATCAGCCCCTCGCACTTGCTCCAGGTCCTGCCGGCCGCCTGCTGGCTGCCCAGATGCCCAGACCTCACATAACCTTCCCCTCCCCAGGGCCCATCGATCCTGTCTCTACTGGAGACCTACCATGTACAGTGTGTTTGCTGAATTCTCAACAGGTCACAGCCCCCCGTCCTCAAGGAGCTTGTCGCCTATTGGGATAGACACTCATGCCCACTCAAGAGAAGGCCCCCCAAGTAAGAGGCAGCGTGCGATGGGTACAAATGAGAGTCACCCAGAGCAAGGGCCTGGGACTTGATCGTGGCATAGCAGACAGAGATTTGGGGCTGGCCCAGCCTCTGTCACTGTGTGACCTTGTGCAAGCCACATTTCTTTCTTTTTCTTTTTTTTTTTTAAGACAGAGTCTCACTCTGTCGCCCAGGCTAGAGTGCCATGACTGCATGAATGGAGAATAGGAGGTCTTTTCAGAGACAACTCAACCTCATCTGAAGACGACTTTCATCATGTTTATCTGCTAGGAAAGACATGGCTATAAATAGCCCAAATCCCTGCTTGTCCAATTCAAACCACTTTCCCTGGGTCTAATCTCTGTGACTACAGGGAACAGCTGGTCATCATACTGTCATAATGATCCTTCATAAACATTTATGGGACAGAGGTAAGGTGTGCCCAATTGACCTGGGCTAGATTGATGTCTGGGCAATTGCATTGACAAGGAGTTGATTTGTAGTTTCCTGTGCAGACTTGAAGCTCTGCAAAAAAGTGCTCCCGTCTACACTTGCATCTGCAAAGTGTACTCCACCAAATAAGGTCACTCGCCAGTGGGCCTCCAAGCCCATGATGGCTTCTGGTGGGAAAGAATGAATAAGCCCTATGCATGCACCACCAGCTGGCCTCGCTGGGCAGCCTGCATCCCCTTCTTTGGCAGTCGTTCGGCAAGAGACCTGAGTTGAATCGATTTCATGACAAGCTCACAAGCAGGACCCACAGCATGACACAGAGCCAGGGTGGACTTGGGGTCAGAAAACCTATTCTCATCCCCACTCCGAGGTACAAACCGTGCCTCTGGGTGAGTCACATCACCCCTCTAAAGCCTCAGTTTCTTCATATGCAAAATGGGATGCTGATCTCTGACCGTGATACCTCGATAGTTTGGGTGAGAAAATGCTGGCCAAATATAACCCTGTGTCATAGCCATGGGTGGAACTGTTGTGCCTTTGCCTGAGTCAGCAGCCTCTGAAGTGGGTTGCATGGAGGGGACAGCAGGAGAAGAGCCAGATGTTAAGCCTTCTAGTTACACTGATTTTTATTTCCTGGGTGCAAGTTTCTTTGGGGGTATGTTTTACAATGCACATATCATATTTATTCATGAGTGAGGGAGCACTGCTGTTGCCAATCACTTTTACTCAAATTAGATCACTTCAGCACTATGAAGTAGGTACTCTACTACCGGCCCCTTTTATAGGTAAGAAAGTGACGGTGTCTCAGAGAGGTTGAGCCAATAGGCCAGCGTTACTCAGCTATTAGGAACCCAGATTTGTCGGAGTCAAAATCCCATCTTCCTTTCCACTACTGTATGTTTCCTGGTATAGAAGTAGATCTATAAATCATAAATCAAATAATACTTTGCATATACTTTATATTGTACATAATATATTAAGAATCATGAATTGCTAACTCATTTTAGAAGGTGTGACCAAAATAGTTTTCTGCTAGGGCTACATAATCAAAAAGGTTGGGACCACCTGCTTTTAAGTCTGAAAAAAGAGCAATATGAGGTTTTGCCCCCAAGCAGAGTTGGGAGGATGGGGCAGAAATGGTGCCTTGGGCACAAAATAGAAGGAAGCTCTCACTCTCGAGGTCAGGCAAGCCTGGCCATGTCCCCACAGTGTTAACAGAGAATTAGGGGGAGACACAAGGGTGCCATAGGGAGTGGAGGGAACAGTCTCATTTATTTATTGCTCCCAAACCCTTCAATCCCTCGTGCCCACAGAGCCCCTACTGAGACTTGCCCACTTCTGCAGAGCTCTAACAGGTTGCAGGAGGAGACCCTGGGGTGTGCACAGTGACAATTTATTTCATTGAATGGGATATTTACATTTCTGATAGCCACTAGCCCAGATCCTGGGAGTCTGGGAGGGGGACAAAAATGAAGATTCTCTGCCAGCTAACTGGAGTATATGTAAGGGAAGCTAACTGCCACTCTTGGCTCTAGGACCTTGAGACCCAGACTGCTCAGGTATAAAATGAGAATTTAAAAAAATCCCTTCCTGGCTGCCCTACAAGTTATACAAGCGTGTAAGGTGATATACCTCCTTCAAAATTCGGCATGAATAGAATTAGGTGTTCTAAGCACTGCACAGAAAAATGCATTGCATTTCATTTTGTTGTTTTTGCACTGAGTTAATCTAGAATTAATTCTTGACTCTCCCCACCTACCACCCTGTCCTCTTCCTGCCTTCCCAACCTGGAAACTGGAGGTGGAGGTGAATATCTCATGGTGATCTAAGTAAGTGGGGTGGATAGATTCCTCCTGCTCTCAGCCAAAGCTCAGCAATTGAGAGCTGAGACTCTTTGGTTCTTCCTGATTCTGCTAAACAGCATCCCCATAGGGTGGCAGGAAGGGAGGTATCCAACTTCTAGAGAGGAATTCCCAGAGAAGAATGACCCCCTGCCCTGGGCCAGTGGCCCTTGGAAATGCTAGGATCACCTTCAGTGAAATAAATTCACATGGAGTAAATACTGAGCATTTGTGTAAGACTGAGGAAGGCTGCCCCTATCTTTGGGAATGAGAAGAGCTTATCCAAGTGCACACTGATGGTGGCTAGGGCACATGTTTCTCCAGAAACAGGCCTGGAGGGAGGAAGGGACTCAGTGGGCACAAGCCCCCCACCCAGCTTCCCAGCTCCCTGCCAGCACTGGAAGAAATGAAGGTCTGAAAGCCTGGTAGCAGCAAGTATGGCTGACCTGTCGCTAAGTGTCACAGTGACTTACCAGTTGCCTGTGGCCCAAGAGTTGAGAGATGGAGGAAGCAGAGAGGATGGCTTCCTAAGGCCCCAGTGCCACACCTACCCTTCCCCACCACCATCCTGCTCCCAGCCCTTCAGCTGCTGGTGAAAGACCAAGTGGCCAGAAACTCAGATCCGAGAAAACAACGTGTGTGTGTCTGTACATTGGGAGAGGGGAGCTGCCCTCTCTCTGGGTTTCCTTCCTTCACAGGGGAAGGCCCATTGATGTCCAAGACTTCCAAACTTTGCAGACGTGAAAATGAAATTACCAAGTGTTTCCCTCGCAGCTCTCTCCTTTAACACATGGGAAACGGGCCCACAGCAACAATTCGCTTCCAGTGGCGCCGGGGTGGTGGGCGAGCCAGGCCCTCCCCGCCGCACCCCCATGTGGGTCCAGTGCTCTTCCCATCGTGTTTTATCACCGAAGCCCAGCTCTGGAAACGGGCCGTTGTCAGCACGCTAATGGAGACAAGTGGACTCTTCCGGGTGCAGGGGCGGGTCCCTCGTGTGCCTCAGGTGCACGCCAGCTCCTGGGAATCCCGGGAGGACTGAAGCGCCTTCACCACCCGGGAGTTCAGAAGCCCACAGGTCAAGCGAGGGCCGGAAGTCAGGCAGTGTCCAGCGGGCACCCGCAGACCTTGGGCCCTCTCTGCTCAGCCCTGCGGGGCCTCTCCCCGGCGCCTTTCGGCTGCGTCCGCAGCCATGCGCTCTCCTGGCTGCCGGCGCTGCGCGGTGCACCACTGCGCCACGGGGCAAAAGCGCCAAGTTGGAGCCTCCTGGAGGTGGCCTCCCAGCCCACCCCACCCCCAGCTTCCGTTGTTTCTTTCTTTCTGGGGAGGGAAAATCACACAGCCTGTTTGTTTCTCCAGCCCGCACGGGCTCAGAGGGGGACATATGGGCATCTCGCGCTCCGCATCTGTGTCGTCGGTTGCGTTTTCTGTGGGTGCCTGTGTGTGTGTGTGTGTGTATGCGCGCGCGCGCGTGTGTGTGTGTGTGTGTTTGGGGCCAGGCGCTGGGAACAAACGTGCATCTGTTAAATTTGACAATAAAGTCCTACAGCAAAGCTGCCAAGATTGGGGCAGCGGGTGGGGGCGGAAGACCGAGAGGGTGGGGGAGAGCTGGAGCCTCAAAAGGCGAGGCCAAAGCGCCTGGCCCAGGTATTATGTCGGGAGAAGGTGAGGAGAGCAGCTGCTCCTTCTCGCGGGTGTGTATGGGAGCGAGGGTGCATGTGTGCCTGTGAAGAGTACACACCGATCTGCTCAACATATGTCGCCACAAATCACAGTATCTCTCCCTCCTCCCACCCCCCCAGTCCCCGCGCAGCTCCTAACCGAGCGCAGAGCAAAGAGGCTCTGAGAAGAGGCGCCGCTTCAACAGGTGTCTTGGTGCGCAATGCACCTTTTCACGCATTCACCGCGCCAGCCGTCGGCGGGGATAATGTGGACACTTTGTTTCCAGGCGCTGCGCGCGAACTGCGGACGCCTGGGGGAGGCGGCCTTGGACAGGGAGGGGGACCTGGAAATAAAGACCTCGGGCGCTCCTGAGCGCCCAGGACCTCTCCTCCCTTTGTTCGAAGGTTCCCTGGGCCGGAGCTCCCTCAAGCGCCCTAGGGGGTGGCATATGGCGCCCTCTCACCTACCCAAGAAAAAGAACTATCCACCCTTTCAAGAGCGCACGAGATCCCTGGGCCTGGGGAGGGGGAGTCTCTGCGGAATGGCTTCTCTCAGAAAGCGGGTGAGGAGCCCGCCTTATCTCTCCCCACCCTACCTCCACCATCCCCTCAGCTGGCGCAGCAGCCGTTGAGTGGGGAGCCGCGCGCCGGGCAGCACCAGCCTGCGGAAGCGCCCCAGCTCCTGGCAGATGAAATATGGGGCTGGTGAGCCCCTGGAGACCATATGCTTTCAATAAAAGAAGACAAATAGGACCGAGATAGGCCTTGCAGCCAACCTGTTATAAATGAGTGTCAATTGGGCCAATGTACACTGGGGCAGGGCCCCCGGGGGGAGGCCTGCCGGGAGCCAAATCCATGTGTCAGCTTCTGGGACAGGTGTGCCCAGGGGCCAGGGGCCAGGTCTCCCCCCTCCGGGTTTATCACGGCAAAGGTAATATTGTGCTAACTATGAGTAAACAGTCATTGTGAAAACGAGGGAGAGTTTATCAGAGGCGAACTAGTTGGGGGGTGGCTTAACAATAAAGTTGTTCGCCTTGGGAGCAGGTGACGGCTGGCTGCACTGACTCCCGTGGTAGATGTTTTCCAAAGCACTCCACTTTACAATCTCTTGTAATTATTTATTAAACGAAATCTATTTATTATTATTTTAGCAAACACTGGAGACAGGTGGGGCTTTCTTTTCGTCGTCTCCTTTTGTTTGAAGGGCTGTTTGAAGTGGCCAGTCTCAGCCGGAGCAGCTCGCTCACCAGATTTTTGTCTTCCCTTCTTTCAGTGCCGAGCTGAAGGCGAGAGAAAGAAGCCCCCTCCTCTGGCAAGCCATTAGCTATTCAGCTTCCCATGGCCCCCCTCCCTCCCCATGCGATTCTCAAAGAGCCCCCAAGCAATGCTAAAATCCCACCCCCCACCCCCAGCCGACTGGAAGGCGGCAGGGCCAGCCGCTGCCTTCCTTCTCTTCCAATCTGCCCACGGTCTCCAGGCATGTGTCTCTCGCCTTTCCCAGAGCAGCTCAGCCTCCTGGAAAGCTTAGATCTCAGGGGTGAGAGGGGTGTTGGAGTACCAGAAGCCTTAAAGGCTGCTGATGACCGGGGGTTGCAGGAACAGGCTCTGCTCCGCGCGAGGAAGAGCCATTTCACAAACACAGCCAGCGCGCACAGAGCCGTCACTGCCTGCGCCTCCGCCACCAAAAACACAGGAATTAATTTTGGAGAGTGATCAGTGCGTCCCCTGCAGCCAAGAGGGACGGCATGGATCCCGAATTTCTAATTCGCTAGGATTCCTCGACCTCCTGCCCCAGCCTCTTGGCCGGAGAGGGCAGCGGAAAGTCCTTGCGCTCCGCAAGGAGGCGGTTTCCCCCGGCAGCTGCGCGCTCCTGATTCTGACTGCTTTTTGCGCATAGCAAGAGTGACAGCGGCCTGCAAGCCCTTGAGGGCCCTGAGCCACAGGGGTTGTGGGGGGGCTGGATAAGAATTTCAAGGGGGTCTCAGAATTCTCTATGAATCAAGAAAGTTCCAAGAATCCCCTGAGTCTTTCCCGCTCAGGAAACTGGCCCTGCGGCTCTTGTCAGTATCCATTAGCCACTCCGGGCAGGCCCCTGCCAAGGCAGTGACACTCCCACCTACAGCCTCTGCCATAGGCTGCTCCTCAGGCCCCCAGAAAACCGCAAAGGCGCTTGGATCCCTCATGGCCCAGGGTCCCTCCACAGAGCCAGGCCTGATCCAGGGGCCCCAAGGGGGCACGCTTTGGGTTTTCTCCCTCAGTTCCTAATTTGCAGGGATATAAATCAACTGAGGCTTGGCTATGGAGCAGAAAAGCTTAAAATGGAGCATGAGTGGGCACTGGCTCACCTTGGCTGGGAAATCGGCCATTTCTCTGTCTCTATTCTGACCCTGGCATTTCATGCAGACTCGGGACTTCCTCTATCTTCTGCATTTTGGGGTCTCTTATTTTGCATTGAAAAACATATCCCCCAAATCAAAAAGAGGGAGTTGGTCCGAGGGAAAAATCTAGGACTAGGAGTCTTATGGCCTGAGTTCCATATGGTTCTAATAGAACTTGCTGTGTGACATTGGGCAAGTCACTTCCTTTCTCTGGGCCTTGACTCTTCCATCTGTAAAGTGGGCCTTGAGTTCCCATTCTTATAGCTAGAAGACAAGTTTATAGTGAATGGTGACCGAAGGGAGGAGCCACAGCAAAAGGTGGAGCTCAAGAGTCCCAAGCATCCCCTTTGTTGGCCCTGACCCTGGCCCCAGGCTTAATTCCCCTCTGCAGCAAAAAAAGCAGCCTCTGCTCACAGTATGCCAGCCAAGAGAGACAAGACAGCCCCCCAGTCCAGCCCAGCCCTAGAGGCTCCTCTCACTGCCAGAGGCACCTCACCCTCTGCCTTGGAGGGATTTTCCCCCCAAGCAGCCTGGGCGGTGAGAGGCCATCCCTAGGGCAGACGGGCCAACCTACCTCTTCCCCTCACCCATCCCCTCAGTCTTCCAGCCGGGTCCTGCCCTCTCCTGCAGTTTCTGGCAGGTTTGGGGTATCCAGAAAACACTAGAAAGTGAAGCCTTCAACAACTACAGAGACCTAATCCGGAGAACTTAACCCAGCCTCAGCTTCTTCCTCCAGGCACAACTGGGTCAAAACAGAGGAGGGGAAGCTGCAACCCCTCACCCTAAGTGACCAGAAGCAGAAGACCAGGGGGTGTCCCAGGTGGGGGACTAGAGGGAGGGGCTGGGGAAGAAAAGAGGGATGATGTGCTCAGGTTCACTTTAGAGATTTCCAGACGGTGCTAATGGGGGCAAAATGAGGGCCTTGGAGAGTCCTTACCCTGTGCTCCCCATGCATCACTGCATGATGCTGAGGCAGGGGGCTGGACCAGGTGACCGCTGGCAGCTCCTGCCTGCTTGTGATTGGACAGAAGGACTAAAGAGAAAAAGTTGATCGCTTCTCATGCCATGGGTGTTCAAAAGACACAAGGACTCACTGTGAACTCCTGGCCTGCTCCTGAGCTCCCTCCCCGCCACCCCCCCAGGCCCTAGCTGGCCAGAACCATGCTAATGCTCACAAGTGGCAGTGGCGATTGTCCCCTGGTGGGTCCACACAGCCACCATCTACCTCCGGGGTGGGATCAGTGGGGGGCTGGGGAGTAGGGTGAGGTTCTAAGTGCCTCATTCTGGGAAGCGTGAGGGGGCATCTTCAGGTGTGGAGGGGGTCTAGGACACATCCAGTCCAAGGTCTTTGAACGGAAGGGATATGGGCAGGATCTTGCTCTGAGGTGGCCCCCGTCCTCCCTCCCAGGTGGAGAGGATCAGGGAAACACCACTTCATGTGTGTTAATAACCTGACCCATAGTGCAGGAGATCAGGGTGACATTTAGAATTAGTGGATTCTCCTCCAAGCCAGGACACCTGCCGCCTTGTTCCCTCTCTGCCACTACCTTGCTGTGCCATTTGGGAGAAGCCACCTTCCTGTGGGAGCCTAAATTTCCCCATGTTAACGCGCAGGGATTGGCCTACCCTATAGGTGTCCCAGAATCCCCTCCAAGGTACCAAGAAAGCGTCTGGACAGATGCCAAAGAAAGATAGGATAGGAGCAAAGAGGTCTGGAGCGGCCAGACGCGAGCCAGACGAGGCTCTTTGAGGAACCGAGAGTTGCTGGGACAGAGCCCGCGGGAGAGAGCAAACAGAGCGTCCCTCCCCTCCCCCGACCCCCGCCCTTTGTCCGGAATCCAGCTGTGCCCTGCTGGGGAGGAGCAGGCTCGCGTGGCGCGGCCCCCGGGCCCCGGCGCTGATTGGCCGGTGGCGCGGGCAGCAGCCCGGCAGGCACGCTCCTGGCCCGGGCCGAGCAGATAAAGCGTGGCAAGGGGCACACGACTTGCGGTTCAGGAAATCCCCGCGGTCTCGCCTCCGAGCGGACCCGGAGTGACGGAGGCCGGGGACCCCCTTTCACTCTTCTGCTCCGGAGCTGGGACGACTCCCAGGCGGGGGCGCCTGCAGCTCAGTTGAACTTGCGGAGGTGAAGGCCGGCTCAGCTCCCCGCGCTCTAGCTGCTCTCCGCTCTCTGTTCTTTAGCGCGAGAACTGTTAGAGGTAACACCTAGAGGTCAAGGGACCGGCGGGGAAGGGCGTGGGAAGAGGGGCCCTCTGATCTGGCGGGGAGACAGCGGGGTGCCTCTTCCTCGGTTTTTTCCCACCTGGCCCTGAGATCCGGGACTGTGCCCGGTAACCGACTCCTGCTTACCCTTCCCTCTTACCCCGCCGCAGGATGGCGCCTCATCCCTCGGGCGCGCCCACTGTCCAAGTGACCCACGAGCTGGGGCAGCCCTTCCCGGGAACCTCAGACTGCGAAGTGACCTGCGCCGCGTCCGCCCCGCCCAGCCCCACGCGCACACCCCTGGACTGCGCCGAGGCGGAAGGGGGCGGCTGCCGAGAGGCCCCGAAGAGGCTCCGGGCACGGCGCGGGGGGCGCAGCCGGCCCAAGAGCGAGCTGGCGCTGAGCAAGCAACGACGCAGTCGGCGCAAGAAGGCCAACGACCGCGAGCGCAATCGAATGCACAACCTCAACTCGGCGCTGGACGCGCTGCGCGGCGTCCTGCCCACCTTCCCCGACGATGCGAAGCTCACCAAGATCGAGACGCTGCGCTTTGCCCACAACTACATCTGGGCGCTGACTCAGACGCTGCGCATAGCGGACCACAGCTTCTACCGACTGGAGACGCCCTACGGGGAGCTGGGCAGCCCAGACGCCGGCTCCGCGGGGGACTGGGGCTCCCTCTATTCCCCGGTCTCCCAGGCTGGCAGCCTGAGCCCGGCCGCCTCGCTAGAGGAGCGCCCGGGGCTGCCCGGGGCCACCTCCCCTGCCTGCCTGCGCCCGGGTGCTCCAGCTTTCGCAGACTTTCTGTGAAGGGACCGGTCCGTCACTGGGCATGGGTGCTGGGAGAGAGGGAGGGAGCCCGAGCCGTCTAAGGTGGGCGGCGGCTGCGGCCCTCAAGAGCACTTGTTCCTCCTGCCTCTTGCTGGCTAACCCCTGGCCCGCCCAGACACCCGAGGGGCGGCAGGCTGAATTCGATCTCCCTGCACTCGGTGCGTCGCTAACTCGCGCAACTCTTGCCGCTGCCCGTGCGGAGTGGGCGTTGCAAGTTGTGCACTTTTAGGTCCCCTCCTTGCTGCCACCCCCAAAGTCTCGTTCAAAGAAGAGAATGGTAGCACTCTTCGGCCAGAGACACCCACCATCTCTGGTCGCCGTACCCTCACTCAAGTCTGTCCGCTTGTCGGTCTGTCTCTTACCACCCCTCCCCCAATGTGATTTAAACCAGTGTCGGGTCTCTCAACGCTTGCTCCCCTGGCCCCGCTCCAAAGACGCCACCTCCCTTCTCCTCTGCTCCCCAGCAAGTCCGGGATTCCAGGGCGCTCCATTCTGCCTTAATCCACGAAGGTGATCCTCCGCCTTCTCACCGTGCACTTTTTGGAGCCGTTGGCCTTCTGGGGGATGGAAGACCAGGCTGTGGACTGGGAAAGCGCCAGCCTGGCGCCCGAAGCACTGCCCCAGCCTCCGTGCGTCCTGAAACGTGAGCTGCGACGCCCGTGCCGGGAGCGACATGCGTCTTTAAAAACAAAATCGGTTTGTAATTATATGATGTCTTTTGAAATGAATGTTGGTAGGGTAAATTATATGACCCCTCCCTTGTTTTACACATTCGTATTTATTGATGAGATTTCACAGCGAGAAAAGTCTATATTTTGTACGTAAGAGTATTTAGGGACTGGTCAGTGAGATTTGGGGCCAATAAAAAAAAATCTGAAAAAAAAAAGAAAAAAAAATCTAGACGCCCCCCCAAGAAGCCTCAGCAAGGTGACTTGATCGTGGGGCGGGGAGAGGAGGGTCTCAGACGCTGCGGCTGAGGAAGGGGAGCCACTGTCCAGGGAGAGGGGACACTCTTTCTGGTGATCTGAGGCTCCTCCCTTGGACACTGGACGAAGGTCGGGCAGATTGCATTCCAGGAGCTGGAAGTCTCTTAAGAAATCATTGGTCTAGCCCTCCTGTTTTCTTTATGGGGCAGCGATTTGTCTTATTTCAAACAGCGGTTTAGAAGATAGACAAGCCTCCATCTAGGATTACCGCCTCTCCCTGTGACCTTTCCCCAACTCCACCAGCCGAATTCAGAGCTACTATTGCACTTGGGGAAGGGAGAGAGTAATCACTCAGGCATAGGGTCAGAGTCTTCTGAAACACCACCACCGAGCTGGGCATCCCAGGAGTTTTCCCAAGGTACTTAGAGGCCTAGCGCATCTCCTGAGAATCCCTTATGCACCTGGCTCGCTGGGGCTGTGGCGTCTTGAATTCATGGAGCTGAGCAGCAGGGAGCAGAGAAGGTGGAGTGTCCGGCTAGAATCTCTGGCACCTCCTCCCAAATACCTGAAAGCTTTGATTAAAAACTGATCAAAAAACTGTTTGAGGCTTCTAGCCTTGGAATCTCTCTTACTCCCAAGGTGGTATAGGGCTGGTGTGCTGAAATCGGTCCCTAGGGTGCTAGTGGAGCTCCCCTTTATGGCTTCTGGGACCCCTTAGGACCTCAGGGAAGCTGTACCAAGCTGAAAGAACCCACAGAGTCTGTCTGCTGCTTGGAAATAGGAAAATGGAAGGCGAGCACTGTACCTGCTAGTTGAACCCCAGAGGCCTCCTTGGTTGGGTCCACCTCAAGTGTCCAGTGCCGAAGAAGTGGGCCAGTCCAGTGGGGCACAGTGCTGCCAGGGGCCAGAAGCTGGTGCATAGGTTGCTTTCCTGCATGTTACACCACAACGGTGGCAGCTTCTTGGTCGTAAATGCCTCTTGCATGTGTGTGTCTCTCTCTCCTAGCCCAGGAGCTTCAAATGGAACTTTTCCTCTCCTTTATTCCCAAGTCCCTAAAGGTAGCTCAGAGGAGATATGTCTCAGTCTCAGGGGCAGGATTTGGGGGTGGGAAGGGGACGCAACAAACAAAAGAATGAAAGAAAGTCTTGTTTCATTTTGTGGCTTTAATCTGGTTGGAGGAGATTAATGGGTTATTGGTGACCTCTGTAACAGCCAACTTTCCACCTGGGCCATGTGGGGAGGGGAGCATGGGCAGGTGTCAGCAGCTCTGAGTTACACTGATCAAGCAAGTGCCTGCTACTTCCTGGGTGTTGGGGGGGCGAGGAGACAGACAAAAAAGCAGGAAGGTCTCTCTGTCCTCCCCAGACAGTAACAAGGATGTAGACAAAATCATTCAAGGCCAAAGAAATACTGGTGCTAGGCGGAGGTATGAGCCTCACAATGGATGATCATCAGACTGTTGGTTTCTTCCTGAAACTATATCGTGGGAGGCTCGCCAGAGGAGTTGGCATTCGGGCCAGGACTAAAGACTCGGAGAGGAATTCCTCGAGTGGGAAGATCTTTCTCCCTGTGCAGGGCTGCAGGAAGTAGTGTTCTTCTAGGTGGGGAACCCCCTTGGTACAAACAACCCTCTGAAGCTGGGCGGGTGCAGGGGCACTGGGGGAACTGCAACTGCACCGGTAAGCCCAGTCCCTCTCCTGCTTTGAGGGCCCTCATTAAGGAGCCATTAGTCACCCAGTGCACACAGGCTGGTCCTCCGCCCCACAAATTAAAGCACACACACACATACAGCTTAAACAACTTGGCTGCTAGGCTGCCACCTTGGGTCCGGGGCAGATTTGAAACCGGACCTGCCAGCCCTGCTCTCCATGTCAGGAGGAGAAGGAGAAAGGTTTAGGGTCTGGTTGAATCATCAAAAAGTTCAGGGATCAGTGCTCTGGATGAGCTCCATCAATGTTCGTAAAATCGCGCTGAAGTGCAAAGCCTCATCCACGCCTCTTTCTAAAGAGGCCCTCAGCAAGAAGGGCTCAGAAACATTTCTATGAGTGGCGTGTCCAACTAGCCCGGCATCATGAGCAAGCCCCCCCCCACCCCGCCCACCGCCACCTCCCGCGCGCATTTCGCGTTCAGCGGCTTTTAAAACCAGCCAAGCTGCTCGCGTCTCCGCTGGGAGCCCGCCGTTCCTCGGTGGGTCCCACTTCTCTGGCTGAGGAGTCTCCTGAGGTCTGAGAGCGTCCTCTGCGTCCCAGCTCCCTGAAACTCCGACAGGATCCCAACGGGGAGCAGGAAAGACCCTCGGGTCGAATGACTCTTCCCCTTCTTCTGCCTTTGTCTGAGCCCAAGCCTGGCTTCCAGAAAAGCAGCACATGAATCTTGGGGCGGGGGAGGGGCGCCTCCGCCCAGTCCCCTCCGCACACACAAGCAGGTAGATTTATGGTGCCCTGCCCCCATCCCACCCCACCCCCCAGCCGGCCTCTGACGGAGGACAAAGCGTCCCGGAGCCATTGGAATGCTAATGTCTGGGAGCCAGGCCGCTGGGTTGGCACAAAGGCAGGCGGGACCCAGGCGCGCGCGACACCACAGGCGGACCCTGCCCCTTCTCTCCCCCACCGGCTGCAGGCAGGGCTGTGTGAACTTGGACGAGTCTCCGCGCCTCGGCTAATTCACAAGAGAAGCTGGAGGGCGTTTCTAATACCCTTTCCTTGGGTTTCTGGACGCCCAAGAGAAGGCCTGCTTGTGGTGGACGGCGTTACAGCCCCCCACGGCTGGAAGCGGTGGAAAAGACCCCTCAGGCCCTGTCACTGGGGAAATGTGGGGAGGGAATGGAGGATTCCACAGAGAATATGGCCCAGAATGAGCGCTGGATACACTGTAATTACATTTTTACATACATGTAATTAGCACTCTATGTTGTGTTCCTTTCCCCCCTCCCCTTTTAAAATTTCTGCCGTGTTTAAAAAAAAGGCGTGGGAGAGGAGGTTGACACTAACTCTAACCTTATCCGCCTGCCTGACCTTCAAAGAGCCACCTGTGCTGACATTGGGCTACTGGAACCTAAACCCTTCTTATCAGCCAGTGAAGTGGGCAAGGCAGGTGGTCACACCCATGGAAACAGAGCAGTGACTTGACCAAGGCCTTCAATTACTCAGTGAGTTATTAGAGCAAACTGAGACTGGACTAGGATTCTGGCTCTTGACTAGCAGTTTAGAACTCTTCCGTCTGTTCCCATAGATAAGAGTTGAGGGGCAGCGAGTCCATCCGTATTCCTATGTGCTTTGGTTCTAGCCCAGTACTTGGGGTCTCCTAAGGCCAAGAGGCTCCCTGTGCTTTGGCTGTCCCTGGACTTCTTGTTGAGGCCCCAGGCCTCCCGTCTACTGCTTCTGCTTCTGGAAATCTCTGGCCAAAGCCGACAGAGCAAAGGCCTGTGTGGCTAACCCAGGCTGCCAGTTCCTCTGAAGCCCTGCAAGGCTGTGGCGTGCCCCTGACCATGGTGCTGAAATGAGCGCTTAGCTCCAGCGGGAGAGACTGGCCTGGAAACAAGGCGTTCTCTCCGGGGGAAACCGCCTATCTAGTCCTTCTGTCCCTGTCTCCAGGGTAGAGTCCCAGGGAGGCGCCTGCAGACATGCAGGTCTGTCAGGTTTACCTGGTGTGGTGAGGAAACTATGAGATCTGTTGCTACCGACTGGCCCTTGTCTCTCTGTATGCCTTAGGACCCTCCCTTGTAAATGATGGAGCTAAGACTGAGTGACCAGCTTAGGAATTTCTGACAGCATCTGAGAAGTCTGAAGTGGAGCAACATTGGAAGTTTAAGCTGGAGCAGCCCTAGCTGGGAAAATTGATTTGGAACTTTGCCGTCAAGAGAAGTCTCGGTTTTGGGGTTACAATGAAGTTTTAGTTATTCCCAGGACAAAGCCAAAAGTCCTCAAGATGCATATACAGGATAGCAGAATAGTTAAGGGCAGTTACTTTAGAGTCACAGGTTCAAATCCCAGTGCTGCCACCGACTTGCAGTTTTCAATTAAACCCCTTAGTCTCTCTCTAAGACCCATTTTCCTCATTTATTAACTTGGGACAATAAATAGTAAGCATTTAATTGGGCTGTTGTACTGATTAAAGATCTTTACTTAGCCTTCTAAGCCTCTATAAATGATACTTATTATTATTATGGCCTCTTTATTTGTCTCAAATTCTTTTCTCATTCGCCCCCATTTGGGGGGGAGAGGGCTTTGTATGAATTTGAATTTCCTCTGCACCCCTGTGTATTGTACAATGGCACAAAGGCCAATGGCCACACCCCACTTCCTGATAACCATCTCCAGCTTAGATCTACCCTTCCCAAGCTCCAGGATTTCATGTCCATATGTCCCTTGGGCACCCCAAATAAGATGTCCAAAATAGAATTCCTCTCCTCTCCCCCAAACTAATGCTGCCTCCTATTCCTGATCTCACTAGGTAGTGTTGCTCATACTAGAAATCTGGAGTTCATCTTGGCTCTTCTCTCTCACTACCCATGTCCAGTTCAACCTCAAGTCCTGCTGATTTTCTTTCTCACTTTTTCTTGAAAGTGGCCCCTCTTTTACTTGCTTGTGACCACTGCCCTAGTTCAGGCTCTTATCCCTCACATGGACAGAACACCTGACTGAGCTTTCTACCTCTAATTTTGACACTCTTCACTGTACTGTCCATATGACAGTCAGAGTTCCCATCTAACATGCAAATATAACATTCAGAAACCATCTTCCAGTGGTTTCTAATCATCCATAGGATAAAGCTCATGTTCTAACAGGGAAGGCTGGTGTAGTATGAGCTATGAAGTAATATGAATCTGGGCTCAATGCCCAGCTGGTTCACTATCAATATGATCATGATCAAGTCCCTTAACCTTTCTTTTAATTTCTTCATGCATAAAGTAGGGATAATAATATTACCTTTTAGGGTTCAGGGTAGGGTAAAACCAGATTACTGTAGCAGAGACTCACCAATTATTCAATCTGTGAGCACTCCGGGTGGGTGGGGAGCTCTGCTCCACAGCACCATTCCAGACCAGGCTTCCTTTGATCTTCTTCCTCCACTAGCTTCTAGGGCCTTGCCAACCAAATGGTTGAGGCTGCAGAGACATAAGCCCCAGCCAGTGGGAAGAGGAAATAGGGCATGAAGGAGGCTTACCCATAGTCTTAAAACTTAGCCTCAGAAGTAGCACAGATCACTTCTGTCCACATTCCACAGAGAGAATGTGATCACATGATCTCGTCTAACTGGAAGAGGGACTATGTGCCTAGGAGACATGAAGAACAGATGCTGGTAGGTAATGAGCAGTTCCCACTACAAGACTGCACTCAGGACTCAACTAGATTGCACATGCTATTATTATTTGTATTTATCATCAAAAATCACATATGCTTATGGCCAGAGTCTTGCTGCACCAGTCTCTTTTTCACAATGCCTTGTTTGCCTTGACATTGACCCTCCAGAAATACTGACCTACTTGAAGTTTTCCCCTTATATACACTCAAGCACCCCTTCTATGCTTTCCACACACTTACACTGTTCTGTGTGTCCAAACTTTTCCTCCCTTTTCCCCTCCCTAAACCTTCAACATGGATATCACCTCTTCCTAGAAGCTTTCTCTGTGCTATTCCTCCCTCCTTGCTCCTTGCTTCTTGCTCCCATGATATCCTGTGTATGTGAATATCCTAACACTTTCCAGGTCCTGTTTGTTTATCTGCACCCTCCACTGGTCTGTAAGATCTTCTCAAGGGCAGGAATTGTGCCCATTTTCATGTCTCCAGTGAATAGAACAGTGATCAACCATCTGGACCATATGTCACATATTTTTAGAATGAATTAATGAGTACATGAATTGATTAAATAAATGCTAACTAAATAAAATATTTTGCAATTATTTGTCTAGAAATTTCTGTCCCTTCCCATATGGGCTAGCACATAAAGGTCAATGAATATTTGTTAAATAAATGAATGGATGAATGATTCATATAGAGACCCATTACCTCTCCAGCCTCATATCCTCCTTAGCAAAATAAGCTGTCCTTGGCTGCCTGGGGATCTATTTTAGAAGGTGCCCCATATGACTAAGTAAGACCAGGTTTTCACAACAGTACTGTGTCATTGTCTCTAGGATCATGAGTAACACTTCCAATAGTTCACGTGTGGGCGATCCCTTCTGAGAATGTTCAAGTGAGTCACTGGAAAGAGATGAGGATTAGCATCTATCTCAACTCTAGCACTCCCCAGTTCTATCATCTTGGGCATCTTGCTTAGCCTTTTCAAACCTCAGTTTCTCCAGCTGTAAAAATGAAGAGGATCACACTTACCTTGTAGGGTTTTATGAGGAGTCAAAGGAGATGACAGATACGGCCATGTGCTTCATGTGCCTCACAGCAATTTGAGGCAGAACTCATTTTTGCACCCATCTCATCTCTGTCTTATTCCTACAGAGGACCAGCAAAGGAAGCATGGGCCAGGACTGACTTTCCCACATTAACCAAGGAAGGGTAATGTCACTTGTCCAAGCACCCAAACCTGTTCATTATGGAGACAAACTGAGGATCCTGCTATTCTAACATCATCACCAGCTATACTGCCTCTGTTGTACTAGTTATCTATTGCTGCCTAACAAATTACTCAAAACAAGAAACACTTACTATGTGGGTCTTCTGTGAGTCAAGAATCCATGTGTGGCTTAGCTGGGTGCCTCTGGCTCAGCTGTCTCATGAAGTCAGAGTATCAGCCAGGAATGTGGTCTCAGCTGATGGCTGGACTGGGGAAGGAGCCACTTCCAAGCCCACTCATGTGGTTGTTGGCAGGATTCAATTCCCCAAGGGCTGTTGAAATGAGGGCCTCAGTTCCTTGCTGGCTTTTGGCCAAAGTCCTTCCTTAGTTCCTTCTTATGTTGGCCTCCCCATAAGACAGCTCAGAACATGGCAACTGGCTTCCCTCAATGCAAGCAAAGAAGATGTGGGGGGAATGCCCAAAACATATGCCACAGTCTTTTTGCAATCTGATCTCAAAAGTGACATCCCATTACCTCTGCCACATTCTATTCACTAGAAAGGAATCACTGGCTGGGCACGGTGGCTCAAGCCTGTAATCCTAGCAATTTGGGAGGCCGAGATGGGCGGATTGCTCAAGGTCAGGAGTTCAAAACCAGCCTGAGCAAGAGCAAGACCCAGTCTCTACTATAAATAGAAAGAAATTAATTGGCCAACTAATATATATAGAAAAAATTAGCCGGGCATGGTGGCCCATGCCTGTAGTCCCAGCCACTCAGGAGGCTGAGGCAGTAGGATTGCTTGAGCCCAGGAGTTTGAGGTTGCTGTGAGCTAGGCTGACGCCATGGCACTCACTCTAGCCTGGGCAAAAAAAGCGAGACTCTGTCTCGAAAAAAAAAAAATAATAATAATAATAAAATAAAGTATCACTTTAAAAAAAAAAAAGAAAGGAATCACTAAATACAGCCCACAACCAAGTGGTAGTGGGGTTTATACTTGGTCATGAATACCAGCAGGCAGAGATCACTGGGGGCCATCGTACAGGCTGCCTGTCACACTGGCATAACAGAATCGCTGCTGCCTGCTTCCCACACCCCAGAGACAGGCAGACAGATAGACATGTGTATGAGTGTGCACACACACACACACATACACACACACATACACTCACACACACACACACAGCCCTACCTACTCAGGGCCAAATATATCAGGGTTCAAAAAAAGAAAGCCCAGGTAATTTGACTCTTGGGACTAAAACCGATGTCTCCCTGTCCCCCGTGCTGGGTCGACTTCCAAGAAGCACCCAGAAGGGGACTGTTAAGTGTGCATTTGAGCCACCCCAGCTGATCTCCAACATCCATTTACACGGGCTTTCACAGGCCTCCCACCCCCACTCCCAGAGGCAGAGATTTAGGGTGTCTGGGGCCCGGACACCATACCCCCTGAAGGGAAATTTACTGCCTCTAGAGAACCAGGGCCTGACTTGGGGTCTTGAATGCATCTTTTTCCCCTTTGCCTCCGCTTTATTAGGTTAATCATTGCTTGAATCGGTTGCCATGGTTTGGGCAAACCCATGGCGACTCTATAATGAAGCCTGAAAGACTCGGACCCCATTTATCATCCCCAGTGTTTGGGAGGCCCAGAGCCTCATTTGCCTCCCCCAGGGTCTGGGCACCACCCTTCTGCCTGGGGCCCCTAGGCCCCTTTTGAACGAGGACTGAACAGGTGGCGACTTGGAAGAGGGGAAGAGAAGACCAACACAGGTGGAGGGAGCAGCGCACTGCACGCTCCCCCACACACATACGTGCGCTCACACACTCCTGTTCTCCACTCCGGGAATCCAGACACAGACCAAAAACACAGGCAGCTCGGCCAGACCTTTTCTTCCTGCAGAGTGGGAGGCAAAAGAATGATCTTCAGTTGGAAGTGGTCTGTGGCTACCTTTAGACATAGGGGAACCTATATCACGGCAGCTCCAGGTGTTGTGACAACCTTTATTCCCTGGGCAAAGATTGAGCAGCATTGTGATCCTGCAAGGAGCCAGGACAATGGGGCAAAGCCCAGTGAGGAAACCGAGGCATACAGAGGTTCAGGAACATGTTCAAAGTCATTCAGTGATGGTACAGCCAGGGTAGAACCCAGAGCCAGTCAAATTTATTATGGAAAATTTAAAAAACAGAGAGAAGAGCATAATGAATCCCCATGTATTCATCACCCCAATTCGAGAATTATCAACTCAGAGCCAATTATATTTTGCCCACTTCCCCCAGTGCTTCCTCCATGGATTATTTTGCAGCAAATCCTAGACATCACTCAATTTCAACAAATCATTCCCCACTAGCCCTTTTTGTTCAGAATAAGTTGCATAATAGAATGCAGCTGCTGAGAATATTGCCTTAGAAGAAAGACAGCCTGGAGTACAAAATCCAAGCTCTGCCCCTTTCTAGTTTTGTCACTTTCAGCCAATGACCCAATGTCTCTGAGGCTCAGTTTCCTCAGCTGTAAAAGGATACAATGTTACCTCTTGCATAGGGTAATTGCCTGAATTAAATAAGATAACACAAGGCAATGCCAGCACAAGTGAAGCATAAATGATGGCTTTTATGATTTTCATTCTTGTGACCACTGTGTCACCACCAATGGCTGTTGTCCTGGCAGGAGTTCAGCTCTTGACCTCCCGTGTCCTGATCCCTTGGTGCAGCTCCCTGGAATGGAGGCAAGTGCCTCCCCATGACCCTCTACCTGGCACTGGATTCTGAGAACACAGACGTCAGCAGTGAGCCTAGTTCCAGTGGCTGACAGCCCCCAGCCTCTACTGCTCACGGCTTTTTGCAGTTCTGCACCATGACCCCTCCAGTGAGCAAAACCAAGACCCCCTTCTCCTATTCTTGCATCGTAGGCTTTCTAGCCTCTTTGCCACTGATCCCATTTGTGAGAACATACCAATGTACCTGTCCGAGGCAGTACATGTGTGCACATGTATGTGCACTTGCTTCTGCGTGTATGTGCTGCCTGTCTCTACTCCCCCTCCCTGTGAACCAGCACCTTCTTCAGCTCCTGTGTGCTCAGCCTGTGACCTGCCTTTGTGCAGGGTCTGGTTGGCTGACAGAGACTGGAAAACTGGTCAAACAAAGCATGAAGGCATAGCATAGGACTTCCTGGAGGAAGTGGGAGAAAGCTCTGCCAAACAGGAAAGATTGAGAACAGAAAAGAGGGGCACATGGGGGCTCTGTGCACGCTGTGGGCATGGGAAGGGAGGGCATCGAGTCAGAGATAGCTGACCTCTTCAGGAAAGCTTTATTCCAGGAAATCACCCACACACCCAGGATCAAAGCTTCGAAGGGTTCCCTGGCTGAAAGGTCATGTTCTCCCCACAAATCATCCATTTTTTTTTAATGGCAACTAATATTTATTGAGTCTATTTACTATGTCTAGACACAGTCCTAGTGCTTTGCATTTATTAATCCTTGAGATCAGAATTATTATTCCCATTTTACAAGTGATGAAACTGAGGCTGAGAGTGGTCAAGTACCATGTTAGCAGTTACCCAATGACACGTGAGGTTGGACTTGAACCTCGAGCCAGTGCTCTTAACTGCTGCTACCTTACACCACTGACATGCTCTCTTCTTCTCTTTCTTTTTTAAGTTGTAACTTTGAATGTTACCAAACATACACAAAACTAGGGAGAATAATGTGCCTTCATATACCATCCCTCAGCTTCCCCAACCATCAATTCACAACCAATCTTGTTGCATCTGTTTGCCTCTACCTCAAACCTGCACAGATTTTTTTTTTTTTTTGGTGGACTATTTTAAAGTCCATCCCAGGTGTCTATCATCCCACTGGTAACTACTTCAGTGTCCATTTTTAAATGATAAAGACATTTTTAAAAACACAGCCACTAAGCCATGTTTACACCTAATGAAGTGAACAATTCTGTAATATGATCTAATATCCAGCCATATGCAAAAGTCTCCAATCGCCTTTTTAAAAAATGCACAAACAAGCAAAGAACCTCCCACCCTGGGTTTCAGCTCCGTGCTAGAGGCCAGGACCAAGTGTCCAGTAACTTCCCTGACTCCAGGGCTTAGTGGGACCAACCTGGAGCCATTCACTTCCCTCCCCTCTTGTCTCCATCAGCCCCCACCCAAAAGCATGGTGACCAACCACCTTGGTTTGTTGGAGGCGTTCCTGGTGTTAGCACTGCCAGCCTCCTGTTCCAGGCAAACCCAGATGGTTGGTCACCCTACAAGGAGCCAGAGGCCTGGAGCCCGCCCCAGACGTCCCTCTTCCTCCTCCTTGTTCCCATGTGGGGTCACCCATAGAGACTAGGGGGAGCCCACCGCTGAATTTCAAGGGCCCTTGGAATGACAAATAAATTACCGAAACCTTTGAGGGGCCCAGGCATGCACGGGGCCAGCAAGGAGAGAGCCCGAAGCCCCCCAGCCTCCAGTGAAGAAGAATCAGGATCTTTTCACACCCAGGAGCCAAATTCAGCAATCTCCTCCCTCCGTCTTTCCCTCTCCAGATCTAATGACAATCCAAAGAGTTCCTGATAGGGTTTTAAAAGATGCTCCTTCATTCACGTCCACTGAGCATGAAAATCCAGCTCGTTTGTCTCCATTCTTTGCGCTAAAGGCCCGGCTGGCCTAGGGCCTGCAGCCTCAAACTTGTCACTCACTTTTCATTTCCTTTTGTTGGATTCGCTTTAATTCTTCTGTCCCCTCCACGCACCCCCTCTGCCCCCCTCGCTCCATCCCTGGCCTCCTCTGCCCTCCCCCCAGCACTTCCCGGTCTCTGGTCTCTCCCTGCACACACAAAAAGCAACAGACCTGTCTGGGAATTTCTTTACAGTTCCCTGCCTCCTACCCCCACCCCAGCCTCTTCTCGCTCACTGCTTTTAAAAAATGGTAGCAAAAAGCCAGCCGCAGCTAAAAAGGACTCCAGGAACAACACTGCCTCTGGCCCAGGGACCACTGGAAATGGCCCAGGGACCACTCGCACCCATCCTTGGCTTCGGAGCTGTGGGAGCTGAGGGCCAAAGAGGGGAAGAGATGGCTCAGGGTGACAGCAGGGTTAGTGGCAGAGCAGTGTCTCAGCCTGGACTCTGAAGTGATGGCTCCACCTCTGTCCCTGCCACACAGAATCCCTTCCCCTGACATCCTCAGGCCCCCAAAGGCAATGGGGGAGTTGGCAGTGGGCATCTCATCTGTGGCAACACGAAACAGGAGGGAAAAAGGGAAGGAGAAGGGAGTGAGAGAGAATCTGGTTCCCACAGTGCTCGGTGAGCACGTCTCACGGGCCAGGCCCTGTGCCAGTGAAGGGGACCTAGCAGGGCACAGAGCCACCTCGGCCTCAGAAAGAGGCACAGGTCAACCTCAAAGTCACAACCCCAGTATAGCTCCTCTGGGACCTGTGTGAATGGCATCAGCAGTCACCCACCTGCCCAAGCCACACGCCTGGTGCCACCCACACCTGGCCTTGTGGACGCTGCATCTGCATTGCCCAGGGGACCCCACCTTTGCCTCTCCCGCCCGCGCTCTCTCCCTGGCTGCAGCTCATGCTTCTCCTCTGCATAGAACTCTCCAAGGAGGCGGAAAACTGCTTCCTTCCTTAGTAGATTGCAGTGCTCAAGAGCACAGGTTTCGGTGATGGGCTCCTTGGGTTCAGGTGACAGGTCTGCCACCTACCAGCTTGGTGACCTTAGGCAACTCCTTTAAGCCCCAATGTCACCTGCGAAATAGGGATAATTATAGCACTACTCTCATAGGGCAGTTTTAAATTAGATTAAATATAGGATCTGTAACATATAATATACTTAAGTATACAGTCGATCCTTGAAAAACATGGGTTTGAACTACAGGTATTTACTTATATGTGAATTTTTTTTTCATCCAAACAAAGATCAAAAATACAGTATTTGTAGGATGCAGAACCCATATAGATGCAGGGCTGATTTTTCCTATAGGTGGATTCTGCAGAGCCCAATGTGGGACTCGAGTTTGCAGATTTTGGTATACACAGGGTCCTGGAAAAAATCCACTCAAGTATACCAAGGGATGACTGTATACTATATAAAATACGTAAAAGTAAGAGACCTCATGAGACCATTAGTGAATGTTAGCTGTTGATGCTATTATCATGATTATTGTCTTTCTGTAATTTTAAAATTTTTATCATATCCATATATTACTTTAATTATTTTAGAAATTGATCCAGACTTCGTTATTGGTAGTTTCATCCAATGCCTTCAAATAGCCAAATTTTTTGGCCCAGAAATTCCTCTAAAAGAAATCATCAGGTGCTCGCTTCAGCAGCACATATACTAAAATTGGAAAGATACAGAGATTAGCGTGGCCCCTGCGCAAGGATGACAGGCAAATTCGTGAAGCATTTGGCCGGGCGCGGTGGCTCACACCTGTTATCCTAGCTCTCTGGGAGGCTGAGGTGGGCAGATGGCTCAAGGTCAGGAGTTCAAAACCAGCCTGAGAAAGAGCGAGACCCCGTCTCTACTATAAATAGAAAGAAATTAGCCAGACAACTAAAAATATATAGAAAAAATTAGCCGGGCATGGTGGCACATGCCTGTAGTCCCAGCTACTCAGGACTGAGACAGAAAGATTGCTTGAGCCCAGGAGTTTGAGGTTGCTGTGAGCTAGGCTGACACCACTGCACTCTAGCCTGGGCAACAGCCAGACTCTGTCTCAAAAAAAAAAAAAAAGAAAGAAAGAAATCATCAGAAATCGCATAAAAATGTGTCAACGAAGACATTCATAACATTATCTTTCATAGTAATAAAAAGTTGGATACAAAGGAAATGTTTGACCATGGAGGACAGATTATATTATTGTATTTATTGTATATTGCTCTTGTATATTATATTATTGTATATATACAGCCCCATCAAAAATTGCATTGTAAAATAATGATTATTGACATGAGGAAGGATTCCAAGCATGTTGCTAAGGGGGAAAAAAGAAAGCAAGATGGCAAGCCAGGCACCATGCAAATCACCCCACTACAGAATATCTAGAAATTCCAGATAAAAGATGACAAACATTCTTTTAGAGGTATACTATGAAACTATTTATAAAAAAGATATATGCATGTTTATGCTTAGGGAAAAAATCTTGGAAGGTATTTTTGGATTAGAGAAAAATGTTATCATTCAAAAGCCTTAATTAATGAATACAGTGGTACTTCAAATTTTTCAATGCCTTTGCTGGGATGGCAGGAATGGCCTCTTTGATACAGACATTGGAGCTGGTTGGAGCTTGGCAAGGGAGATGTGCATCCCAAGGGCCTGGGAGGGGACCTCGGGGGCTAGAAGTCAGTGAGCCAGGAGCTGGAGGAGGACTGAACTCCTGCCTCCCAACTCAAAGGCTAACAATCTTTCCTCTTTTCCTCCAGTTTCCCATTGTACCACGTGGAGGTTGAGGAAGGGCTGTCAAAGAAGCTGAAGCGGTCAGTCACACTGGACTCCGCTGAGCTCCTCCTGTGAGCCCTGCGCCGTGGCGTGGACTCTGGCGATGCAAGGTCGGTCCGGGTCTCAGGCACTTGCCTGCTTAGGAAACACACTACGAAAACATTTACCAGAAACTACGATGGTACTTTTTTTAAAAATCTGTAATAATTTTATTTATTTATTTATTTTTGAGACAGAGTCTCGCTTTGTTGCCCAAACTAGAGTAAGTGCCATGGTGTCAGCCTAGCTCACAGCAACCTCAAACTCCTGGGTAAGGCATCCTACTGCCTTAGCCTCCTGAGTAGCTGGGACTACAGGCATGCGCCACCATGCCCGGCTGATTTTTTGCGTATATATTGGTTGGCCAATTAATTTCTTTCTATTTATAGTAGAGACCGGGTCTTGCTCTTGCTCAGGCTGGTTTCAAACTCCTGACCTTGAGCAATCCACCCGCCTCAGCCTTGCAAAGTGGTAGAATTACAAGTGTGAGCCACTGCGCCTGGCCTGTAACCAATTTAGATAAGAATCTTTCTACAGGCCGGGTATGGTGACTCACGCCTATGTAATCCTAGCACTCTGGGAAGCTGAGGCAGGTGGATTGTTTGAGCTCAGGAGTTCGAGGCCAGCCTGAGCAAGAGCAAGATCCGATCTCTACTAAAAAAAATAAATAAATAAAAATTCTTGAAAGAAATTAGCTGGACAACTAAAAATATATAGAAAAAATTAGCTGGGCATGGTGGTGCATGCCTGTAGTCCCAGCTACTCGGGAGGCTGAGGCAGAAGGATTGCTTGAGCCCAGGAGTTTGAGGTTGCTGTGAGCTAGGCTGACGCCACGGCACTCACTCTAGCCTGGGCAACAAAGCGAGACTCTGTCTCAAAAAAAAAAAAAAAAAAAAAAAAAATATATATATATATATATATATATATATATATATATATTAAACAACACCAAAAAAAGAATCTTTCTGTAGTTTGTGAATAGTGGCCTTTCAAAAATATATGTATCAGGACCTGTAAATGTGACTTTGTTTGGAAAAAGGATTTTTGCAGGTGCAGTTAAGGATCTCAAGATGAGATCATCCTGGATTAGGACAGACCCAAATCCCAAAGTAAGTCCCTATAAGGAAGAGAAGAAGGGACAGACACTGAGACACGGAGGAGGCGGCCACGTGAAGACGGAGGCAGAGCCCAGAGTGATGCAGGTACAAGATGAGGAACACAGCAGCCACTAGGAGCTGGGAGAGAGTGTGTACGTTCAGCTAATAAGTTACTATGAATCTGTGACCTTTTAACAAGTCCTTAGAAGGAGTTATAATAGTTATTTTCCTAAAGCTGCCTGTAAAGTAAAACAAGCTTTCAGTGCTTTAAAGCTTTCCTCATCACACAAGAGCACAACGGATTCGTGGTCAATGCACAGCACACTGTCGTGCGGACTGTGAGTGCCGGCTGTGGGCAAGGTTTCCCGGCCGGTGAGCGCCGTAGCGAAGTGGTTAAACAGAGCGCATGCTCCCTCAAGTGTGTGGCAAACAGTAGGAGCTCAGCAAATGTTAGCCCCTCACGCCTGCCTGTCTTGATGACTAGGGGGCCACCACATATGCCAGTTATGGTCCCAATTCCCTGCACTCCTGGATCTCCTGAGATGGGCTCATCCCTTCGTCACATGCCCCGAGCTGCTGCAGGGACTGAATTCTTCTCTCTGCTGCCCTGGCCCTTGGCTACTCTGGCTTGCCGGGCTCTGGCAGCTGGTCACCTTTCTAGTTGCTGCCCCTAATGGGGTGTGGCCTGGGGAGCAGTTATCCAAGCTCAGAGGGTGTGTGCAGAAGAAGTGGAATCTAAGTGAGGACCTGTGGCCTTTCCTGGGAATGACATGCGTGAGCTTTGGTTGTGCCATCGGGACAATGCCAGAGAATGGGGAGGAGAGAGGCCTCATCTGGTGGGATGGAGGCAGGGGCCCCGTGGTATCAGCTGGGGACTCTTAAGGCACAGACATGAGAGTGGACACAAACTTGCTGCCTCGGGCAGAGCACCCAGCCTCAGGGCTTGTGAGAGGAGAGGATTTCTAGAAAATCACTGAGGTGGTCCAAGCCAGATTAGGGTGAGGAGTCCTGGAGGCTGCCTGGAGGAGGGGGAGCTTTGAAGGAGGGAAGAACCTCAGGACAAAGAGGCAATGCCAGGTGAAATGAGCATGGGACTCGAGCCCAAGGCCTGGTCAAATCCCAGCTCAGTCGCTGTTAACGTTTGGCGGGTATCCTTCCAGATTTCTATAAATATATGAAGAAAAATATCAAGCTATACTTTTGTCATATTAAGCTCATTTCACTAAATATATTCTGAACATCCTCCAATCTGAATGAAGTATAGATCTACCTTGTTGTTTTAATTCTATGTTAATTGCTTTCACATTTTCACCTATAGAAAGGTAAGTATCTGAGTTGCCTACGTTGGCTCAGTAGAGGTTAAAATGAGAAAGCTCTCGGACACGTGCAGGAAGCCAAGAAAGGACCTGGCTGCTTCTGTCAGCCATCCTGCCTGGGGGGCTAACAAGGAACACTAGGGGACTAGCACTGCAAGGAGCAGCCTGGCCCACAGGTTGGGGACAGTGGCAGGAGAGAGCAGCCTCCCGCTTCCTGCAGCACCTCATCCATCAGCGCTGACAAGCTCAGCCCCCAGCGAGGGCTCCTGCCCCAGGCCCCAGGCCCCAGCTGCTGAGCAACGGCAGGTACCGAGCTGGAGCCCCTCCCCGGGCCCTTGCACCCTCCTCTTAGATCAACAGACACAGTGGGCTGTGTCCGCTGCTTGGGACCAGAAAGATTAATGGAGCAGGTGCGTGCCCTGGTGGGACAATCACCTGGCCCAACAAGTCCCTCACTGAGAGCAAGTGCCGGACCCAGGCCAAGACCCAAGCCTGGTGTCACTCAGCCTGGGCCTGGATTTGGCGAGAGATGGGCTGGGAGAGCTGAAAGGCCCCTGTGGCCCTGCCTCCCCCAGACTCCCCCAGGGGGGCTGCCCAGAAGCCCAACCTGGAGCGCTCAGCTGTGAAATAAATGTTTTCTTGCTTCTTCGATTTCCCAAGTAACTCACTGCAGAAAAGCATAGGTTAGTAAAATATTTTAAATCACTTGTTAATCCTACCACGCAGAGGTACCCACTGTTTACCTTTTGTAGATATTATATCTCTATTTATCTATCTGCACACACATACATCTATGAAGAGAGAGTGAGAGAGATCGCTATATTATTTGTCCTATAATCCTTTTACACATAATATATTATGAACCTCTTTTGGTGCTAGTGAAATATAGACCCACATCATCATTTTAGTTGCTGTATACGTTTGTGTATGGAGCCACAATATGATAACATATTAAACCAGAAATCTCCTGTTGGGTGTTTAGGTTGTGTTCAAGTTTTGCCCTTTGTCAAGAACACTGAGATTAGCATTTTTAGGCATCCATGTTTTCATGATCTCTTTAGGAAAAGGTCCTTGAAGTGGAACTGTTAGGTCAGAGGATACATGCTGTTTAAGGCTTTGCTGCCCACTGTACTCATGCATCATGGGAGCCTGTGGATTGTCCGTCCTGGACTGGGCTGCGGAGGAAGTGGAGGGAGGAGAGAAGCCCGGGCCCAGGGGTTGGAATTGAGGCCAGTGTAGCCGGGATCCCACCCTGCGGGGGTTTGTCATCCATCCTTCCAGCCAGGGAGAGAGGCTCTTGAACAGCCAGGTACTCACCTCCACAGGCTTTGGAGGTGAGTACCCTGGGAGCAGCATGGAAGTCAGGGTGGGGGAGGAAAAACCCCCAAGGGAGATGGAGTCAGGGAAGACCTCCCAGAGGTGAGGAAGTCTCTGCTAGCCTTGAAAGGGGGAAGGGTGTGACTGCTCAGCATGAGTATTCCAGGTAGGAAAGGACTGGGAAGAATTGCTGGACATTTTGTGGGCGGAGGGGATGGAGGCAGCCAGAGCTTGGCCGTGGCAACCCTGCCCCATCAGGGAAGCTGAGTCTTCAAGAGGGCAAAGCCTCACCCGCTGTGGCCAGATCCCCCGTCCTTATCAGCTTTGCGACCTTGAGCAACTCACTGACCTACTCTGCCCCTCAGTTTTCCTCTCTGCTATTGGGGACCCAGGTGATGTCACTCTCACAATGGCTGTGGGGACTGAGGGAGCTGCGTCCTTTGGAAATTCTGATTAAGCTAAGGGATTCATCATTAAAAAGTAGAAGTTACTTTCCAATTACTATCCTAAAAGCTGAACTATGTCATATTTCCATGCTCTCATTTTCTAGACTATCTTTCCCGCCTACAGTACGCTGAGACCCAGTGGCTTAGAGAACGCCCAGGACCAGATCCCTGGGGCCCAGATCCCAGGGGAAGGAAAGAAAATGGACAGCCACTGAGAGCCTATCAAGCGCTCTTGATACTCCGTGCTCCTTCTGTCACTGCATCCTTGCAACATCTCTGTGAGGTAGGAGTTATTCTTTGCTCCATTTATCAGATGAAGAAACTGAAGCTCGGAGCATTCAATAGTTCGCCTTGGTTAACACTGCTGGTGGGCAGCCAGGGCTCAACTCCAGGTCTGTCCCACCCCAGAGCCCTTGAGCCTCCCCTGGGCCAGGCTGTCGGCTGAGCTGAGGTTACCTGTCAGCAGCACCAGGGCTAGGGGCCCTGTGGGGTACAACTGGGGTCCCCAGGGCTGCGGAATGTGGGCTCAGAGGCTGTGGAGGCACCGCCACTGGCCTTCTCTGCAGGAGGCAGCCAGCTGGCAGCCTGACCTTGTGCCTGACAATGATTGAACCACTGGGGTGGGGGGTGGGGGAGCTATCTGTAAAGCTGCCAGTGGGGGAGGGTCTTTAGCTCCAGCCTCTTGGCTCAGCCTCTAGTTGGGGTTGGGGGGAAGAGGACCCAGGGAGAAGTGAGGGGGACTTCCGCTTGTGTTTCCCACACTCTAGGGACCCACTGAGCCCAAGAAGTTGTGTCTTTTCCCCAACCGAGTCTAAGTCCAGTTTCCCATAC
Organism: Microcebus murinus; assembly: GCF_040939455.1. Taxonomy (NCBI): domain Eukaryota; kingdom Metazoa; phylum Chordata; class Mammalia; order Primates; family Cheirogaleidae; genus Microcebus; species Microcebus murinus. The sequence continues at coordinate 52,100,817 of NC_134117.1, read as the reverse complement.
TATAAACTCAGGCAGCTCCGAAATACTGGCACTCCTCTCTCCTGTCCCTCCTGGGGAGAGCTTGACTGGCCACAGATTATAGCAGAAATCACGCAGGCCTGGGAATCCAGAGACCTGGGCTCATGTGGCAGCTGCCCTGCTGTCTGTGCAGAGGCCCGAGGGCTAGCAGGCAGCGTGGATGAGTGGTAGTGGCCAAGTGGTGACTGTGGTCACCTGCAGCGCCCACATGCCCCTAAAGGGCCCAGCTGCTACTTAAGTCCACCTTATTATTTCAATGCAGCAATGAGGACTTAGCATTTTTGAAGAGAAGCTAGAAATTCAGATTTGTATGTGAAATCTTCCCAAAGTCAGCAACTAATTAGGAAAAAAAATTCAAACACACTTTGGGCCAAATAAGTCTGAATGTAGCCTCATGCTGGAGTCTCTGGTCTCAGTAGAAAAACCATCAAGGCAAGAGGGAAGCACTGTTAGCTATCACCAAGCAGAATTCCTTTGTTTTAGATGGGGAAACAGAGGCCAGGCTGTGGGATTGGGTGGGGAGAAGCATAACTTAGTTATGATCACACTGCAAGGAATCCAGGTCTTTCACCATGACTTGCTTGGCTGGGGGCCAGTGGGGTGACATTGAGATTCTGAGCAGGGGAGGAGGGTGGTGGGCAAAGCTGGGGCCCTCCCTCCCTGCGGGGCCCACCTGAGGCACCTTCAGTCCTCTGTGAGCCCAGAGGTCCAACATACTCCTCCACAGAGCACCCCCGTATTCCTCCTTACCATTTTTTACCATTGGTCCCTCCCCATTCCCGGCTCCTGTGCTCAAGACCCCATGGTCAATCACTCGTGGAGGGTGGGAGCTGGGCTGTCCGGGAGTCGACAGGCAAGCTAGCCATTGCAGTGTGTGCTCGGGGGAGTATCTCAACAAATACTGGTTTCTGATCCAATTGAGAAATTAGACAAAGAAGCAAGGCAGACAGAGGCAAAAGATCACACTTACAACCCATGAGGCTGATTTTGAAAAACATGGCTCATGGCTGTGGGCAAGTGGGCTTCCTAACCTGGGCACCTAGAGCCAATCCGACTCAGCCACAAGTCACAGGCAGCACTGCACCATCACCAGCCTCTCCTGCTCACAAGGGCAGAGCAGAAATGTGTGCTCCAGAGAAAGGGGCTAGGCTGCCCACGCCTGACTGCCCCTGCCAGACTCGCCAATCAGATAAGGTCACTCAATATTCCCTGGAGCAGAATGAGGGGGCGAGTAGAGAGCGGCCAGGTGTGTTACACTAATGGGGCTTCCTACACACAGAAGGAAACATCAAGGCCCCATTGTTCTCTCTATTGCTGGCTTAGTAGCTACGCCTGTCTCTTATTCACTTAATGTCGCTCTAGAGCTTGCAAGGTACTTGCTTAACTTATAGAATACCATCAAATAATATTATCCCACTTCATGCACACTGTAAGAACCTTACAATACTTCCATGCTCTCCTTCCATCCTTTGTTTTATCATTGGCTTACATTTTCTACATAATATTATGAACCTCCAAATATATCATTATTATTTTTGCTTTGTAAAGTCAATATATTTTATATTTACCCAAACCTTTATCACACCTTGCTTTCTTCATTCCTTCATTCAGATTCAAGTTTCTACCTGGTATCATTTTCCTTCTCATGAGGAATTTCCTCTAACATTTCTTACAGAGAAAGTCTGCTGGCAACGAATTCTACCACCTTGAACCTGTATTTTAAAAATCTTCATTTTTGAAAAATATTTTCACTGGGAATAGAATTTTGGGGTTTTTGTTTTTTCCATTCAGCATTTTAAAGATGTTTTATTGTCTTCCAGCTTGCATAGTTTCTGATTAGAAATCTGCTGTCAGATTCAATAAATTCTCTTTCCTACTGGTTTGAGTTGGTTTTCTGTCACTGTCACCAAAAAAAAAAACATACTACTTCCTGTTTCTGAGTCTTAAAAGTGCACTCTGTATGCTCCAGGGCATGTGTACACAAGGTGATCCACTGGTGTGTGGAAAAAATATAAGACCTCCTATTTATCAAAAGGCATTTTCCAGATGGAAAAGGGTATATGAGCACGGCAGGGTAGCCTGGGCAACAGCACGAAGACTGGACGCCATCCTCCATGAGGGCAGGGACAAGATCTGGTTCACCTTTACCTCTCCCAGAACTGAGCACAGAGCCCGACTCATAGTTGATATCAAATAAATATGGAGCACATGAATAAATAAATATAAAAATATAAAGAGTGCTTAGATAAGTGTGCTTATAGTGGGGTATAGAGTGCATAGAACACAGAAGATGAAGAGCAAGTGATATGAGTTTTGGTAAAAGAAGGGCACAAAGTTCTTTAAGCAGGGAGACTTTTGTGCTAAGATCTGGGTCTAGAGGGATCTCCCTGACTGCAGCAGAAGGACTGAGGAGTGACGCCTGTCAGGAGTCCACATCACTGGTCAAGAATGAGGTGATGGAGACTCAGTGGATGAAGGCAGGTGCTGTCACGAGACAGAGGCAGAGTTGCCTTGGCAACTGGAAGTTGGTGTTGTCTGACAATGAAGCAGGCGAGGTATTGGTCAAAAAGGGAATGAGAGGTGTCAGGACTGAAGGGAATCGATGAGCACCCAAGAGTTTGCACTGTGGGACAGAAAATGTCTCGGTGAGAAGAAGGTTTGGAGGAAACATGAGTTCAGTTGATGGCCTCTTGTGCTTTTGAGCTGAGACATCGAGGTGAATATGTGCACCATAGACCATGGGATTTGTAAAGGGTGGAGGTAAATACTTGGGAGTCACCAGGGAAGAGATAATATTAAAACAGTGGGGCTGGTTATAGAGAAGGCCAAGGACTAAACCTCAGGCGCATTCAAGGGGTAGATAGTGGAACCTGGACCAACACTGCCAGGTTACACTACTCCTGCAAGTGTCTGGGATCCAGAGGCTACGTGTGTCTAAGTTTGCACATAGGTACACAGCCCTGACAGCAAGGGGGCCAGAGGAAGGTGCAGAGAATGTTCAGAGAGGTAGGAAGAATCCAGGGAGACAGTGGGGTCTTGGAAGCCAAGAAACACTGAGTCTCAACAAGGTAGAAGTTTCAACAAGGTCAAAGGCCCTTCACAAGACAGTGAAGAATAGGGACTGGAAATGGGTAGGTAGGGCTTGGGGGTGCCCTTGAGTCTCTGGAACAGGAGAAGGAGGCGACATCCCCACTTTGGACAGGGCATTCCCAGGGAGGGCAAAAATCCTGACACCACTGCCCACCCCTGTGCTTCAAGAGACACCCATTCCTCTCCCCTGGGAAGAAGAGTTCAGTGAGCTGGGGGAGGGGACAGAGGGGATGGGAGGGAGCCACAAAGGGCATGCTGTGTGGCCTCCAGAGACAGGCTGGCTTTTGAAGGCCGATTTGCTCTGGCTGGGCCAGAGGAAGCAAATGCTAATTTCCTCCCGAAGGGGGTCTGCAGCCCTTCCTCCCGCCTCTGAAGGTAGGGAGAGCAGGAGACTGGACTTGTTTATCACCCTGGGACTGCCACGCTCCTCCCCATTCCCCAGGCCCCTCACACCTTCTGGGATCCCAGTCACCACCCCACAACACCCAGAAAGTAGGCCGTCCAATAACGCAGTAGATCCTTGCTTGGCCTCTATTTTCCGGAGGAGGAAAGGAAGCATTAAGCAGTTGGGCAACCAAGGTTAAGGGCAGCCAGGCCTTGAAGGTGCCATACCCACTGCCCTGGGGGCTGGTGTGGGAGGCTTTGGGGTACAGCCTTGCCTGGTGCAGCCAGTGTCAACTACTGGGGGATAATGGGGGGAGGATGTTCCCTTTTCAATCCTCTTCTTCCTCCTGGCTTGGACCTAGGAGAAATCTGGGCTGCCAACAGCTGCTAATCACCCCAGCACCACCCACCAGCCCCCAGAGAGTTCCAGCTTTCAGCTCCATAAGGTTTGACAACATTGGGTCATTTGAATTATGCTTCTTTTTGGAATTAGCTACTTTTTCTATTTGCAGTTATGATATAAAATTTTCTTTTTAAATACTAAGCTTAAATAATACACTTTTTTTTTTTTTGAGACAGAGTCTCACTGTGTTGCTGGGGCTGGAGTGCCGTGGCATCAGCCTAGCTCACAGCAACCTCAAACTCCTGGCATCAAGCAATCCTCCTGCCTCAGCCTCCCGAGTAGCTAGGACTACAGGCATGTGCCACCATGCCCAGCTAATTTTTTCTATATATATTAGTTGGCCAATTAATTTATTTCTATTTATAGTAAAGACGGGGTCTCGCTCTTGCTCAGGCTGGTTTCAAACTCCTGACCTTGAGCAATCTGCCCGCCTCGGCCTCCCAGAGTGCTAGGATTATAGGCGTGAGCCACCTCGCCCGGCCAATACACTTTAAATAAATGTGAAAATAATAGTTTAGGTGGATATGGCAGAAGGAAAAAGTATGCAATGAGTAACTGATGACGCAGGTCGGACCTGTCAGCTGGGGCAGAGGGTGCGGTTCGGAGAGACCGGGCCTGGCAGCTGGCGCCTCTCCTGCACCTCCAAGGTGGCCCCGCAGGGAGGAAGCCTCACTGCCCGAAGCCCTCAGGGACCCGGAGCTGCCAGACAGACCCTCTGACCCGCTGGGAGTGAACTAAACGCCCTCAGTTCCACCTCCCTGCCTGCATGCAGGTCCCCCTGTCCTGCAGGGCTGAGGGCTTTGTTCCTCTCCTGGTTTGGGTGGGGGCCTTCCTACACACACACACACACACACACACACACACACACACACACACACACACACACTCCCCTTCTTCCTTCCCTCTCCCCCCTTCCTTTCCCCTTCTCTCTCCAGGCAGTGAGGCCCTTTTGGGAGCCCCTTTGTGAGGTAATTGGATTTCTCCCCTTGTTAGCTTGCAATGAAAATGTCATCTATTCCGGGCCACTGCCAGGGAGGGGCCGGGCCCCCATTCAGCCAGCTCAGCCCAGAGCTGTGAAGCTATTCAGGCCGCCCAGCCACCCGGTTGGGCAGCTGCGGCCTGGCCTGTCTTCCCTGACAATGCCCCTTCCCCTCCCCACCCGCCAGCATGCCCAACCCCTGAGTGGCCGGGACAGGCCTGGGGCTGGGTGGTTGGATTCTGAGGCTACAGGCAGCCACCTAGAATGGCTGTGTCATCCCCACCCGTGGAAAAATTTGGCTTTAAGAGTGTTCCTCCAAGCGCTCCTTGGGCACTGGGCACTTGGCTTGGGGGCAAGGAGGGGTTTGAAGGGGGCGTTATATCACGGGAGAAGTTCCTTGAAGGTTCCAAGACGTTAGGGGCACTGGAAGAACAGACCGAGAGAGATTGTAACGGGCAGGCGCTGGGGCAGGAGCATGGGTACCTTGACCTCCTTTTGAAGTCACTGTATGTGGTGGAGCCACCAAATCAGAAGCCATCTGGTTGGTCACCTACCCCGCCTTAGCATGACCACAGAGGAGTGCAGTCTCCTGGCCTTCAGGTTCCTGTGGGGAAGATAAGGGGAGCAATGCTCACAGTGTATTCAGACATCTGCCAAACAGCCATCTTCCTGGGCATGTGTGGGTCCCTTTCCTGGGTCCATTCTCAAAAAGCAGACTGCATGACCCGAGTGTATTCCCCAGCCCCGAGGGACAGCCAAGGGACAGTTCTTTGGGGAGGCAGTAAACAGAGCTTGGACACGCAGACTGAGGCATCCACACGTGTCATTCAGGGCTCCTCAATGTGCAGGATAGAACTGGGGGTGAGAAAAGAAGTGGGGTGGCCTTGGGCTGGGAGCTGGGGCCAGGAGCCATCTTTGCGTACATAGGACAATATTACTAGTTTGTTAACTTGATTTATAACCCCTAACTACTTTGGCAGGTATATCTGGGTCTCCACTGGTATTCTTGCCCTCAGAGTAGTCTTGCCTTTATTATAGTACTTAAAACACATTGTTACAGATGGAATTCTATCCGCCCACCCCCTCCCCCCCAATTTATATGTTGAATGGCCAGGTGGTGGCCTATGCCTGTAATCTTAGCACTTTGGGAGGCCAGGGCAGGAGGATTGCTTGAGGCCAGGAGTTCAAGACCAGCCTGAGCAAGAGTAAGACTCCATTTCTACAATAAATAGAAAAACTAGCCAGGCTTGGTGGTACATGCCTGTAGTTCCAGTTACTCTGGAGGCTGAGGCAGGAGGATTGCTTGAGCCTAGGAGTTTGAGACTGCAGTACGCTAGGCTGACACCACTGCAATCCAGCCTGGGTGACAGAGTGAGATCCCATCTCAAAAAAAAAAGAAAGATGAAAGAAAGAAAAAGAAAGAAAGAAGAAAAGAAAAGAAAAGAGGCATATGTTGAAGCCCTAACCCCAATGTGACTGTATTTGGAAATAGAGCCTTTAAGAGATAATTATGGTTAAACGAGGCCATAAGGGTGGGGCCCTAATCCAATAGTACTGTATCTTTATGAGGAGAGAGGGACACCAGGGATGCATGTGCACAGAAGAAAGGCCATGCGAGGACACATTGAGACAGTGGCCATGTGCAAGCCAAGGAGAGAGACCTCAGGAGAAACCAGCCTGCCAGCACCTCAGTCTCAGACTTCCAGCCTCCGAAACTGTGAGGAAAGAAATGTCTGTTGTTTAAACACCCGATCTGTGGCACTTTGTGGTGGCAGCCCTAGCAGACTGATACACCCACTGTACCATCTCTGTGCCCCCTTAGACCGTGGGATCCTTGAGGACAGGCACTGTTTCTTTATCCCTCTGTATCTCCGTGCCTAGCACAGTGTCTGGTACCTAGTAGATGGCCAACAAATATTATCTGAATAGACATTCATGACTCTTATGTGACAATGTACTGCCAGTCAGCTGCTGGACCAGAAGCTTGATTGGGTCCCCATGGGATCATTCACATGCTCCTGTTACTCTCCTGCAATCAGGGGCAAGAATTCTTATAGTTGGGGTCACAGTTGATTGGGGGCTGGGGCCAGGAAGGGGTGGGCTATGGTCAAGTGTCAGATGGAACCTGTTCCCTGAGTCCCCTTGGCTTGGTGGTAGGGGGATGGTCTAGCTAACCCCGGCCTTCCCCCTTGCTGAGTAGGTCCGGGCTCTGAGATGTTCCAGCCCCACCATTTCTGAGCTCCTTCGGGTCTGGGTTTTAGAAATAGGCACAGGTTTTGCCTGAAGATTCCTGGGACAGTAGGGGAGAGTTGGGAGGGGAATCTACAGCTCATCCTAGAGACGGGGGGACGGACAGCAAACAGGCTCTCTGCCGCCCAAAGCCACACACATGCCTACTCTCACTCCGGGCTGTGTTCACATCACGCTAAGGGGCATTTCTTGAGCATCCCCTGAATGCAAGGGCATATGTCGGACAGGAGTGAGGGTCACAGGCAGGGAAATTAGTGACACCATAGCCCTTGGGAGTTGGGTACGGGTGCCAGGGGGCAGAAAACTGGCTCTCATCACTGTGGGTGAAAGCCCCCAAGTCACACCAGATATTCCATTTGTTATTCTAGGTAGAGTAGTTGTATAAGGCAATAGCTCTCACTTATCATCTGGTTACTCCATGGTGCTGTTCATGGAAGAGAAAGTGTAATGCTAAGCAAATTTTCCTTACCTTTCTAATGCACTTGTGTTTTTTGCCTAAATGACCAGAGAAGTTTTCTTTTTCTTCAAAATCCAGTCATTTTCTTAGAGTATTTTGTAGAAAACACAAACTGCTTTTCCTCTGCTCACGCCACAATCAACACAAAATTCATCTGTAACCAAATCGGGGGTTGCCGTTTTTCCTGACACACCAAGCCAGCAATTCTGTAGTGGACACAGCTAGGTGTTCTCCAGCTCAATGCTGGTACTATCTAGAGCAGGCGTCCTCAAACTACAGCCTGCGGGCCACATGTGGGTGTTCTTGCCCGTTTGTTTTTTGCTTCAAAAAAGATATGTGCAGTGTGCATAGGAATTTGTTCATAGTTTTTTTAACTACAGTCCGGCCCTCCAACCGTCTGAGGGACAGTGAACTGGCCCCCTGTTTAAAAAGTTTGAGGACCCCTGATCTAGAGACACTGTCAGATCACACACGAGACCGCCTCTACTTGCCAAACACAAGCCCCAGGCTGTTTCGCCTCTGCATCTGACCGACTGGCTATACATTGGCTATACATTGGGGTCCCCATGAACTCCTCCTTGGGTTTGATTAATTTGCTGGAGCAGCTCATGGAACTCAGGGAAACACTTAGGTTTACTGGTTAATTATAAGGAATATTACCAAGGGTACAGATGAGGCGGTGCAGAGGGCTCAGTATGGGAGGAGGGGCGTGGAGCTGCCATGCCCTCCCCAGGCACACCACCCTCAAGGAGCCTCCACGTGTCCAGCTGGCCAGAAGCTCTGTCAACCCTGTCCTCTTGGGCCTTTTGTGTAGACTTCATTGGATAGGCAGGACTGAAGCATGGACAACCGTGTGTAGCAATGTGATTGGACAAAAAGGGTCTGATCTAACACAAACAGCCTGAGCAGAGAAACCCAGCAAGGCCTGTCTGTTCAGCGTCTTCTCTGCCTCTCTGTGTGGCCTTCCTTCCTCCTGGGTACAAGGCAGGACCCTTTCCGAAATTGGGCATCTTATGACCTACAATGAGACAGGGTAGGTTGCAGAATTGCTTTATGGCCAGCTCCAAGACAGAAAGGCTGGGTAAGATCACCGTATATTTCTAGTATCTATGGCTTCCCTTGGGAAGAAAAAGGAGCAGGTGAAGGAGGGCAGGAGAAGGGCAGAGAGAAAGAGAGATTGTGCTTTCTGAGGCTGCTTCTGAGGTCTAAAGTGCCCCTACATTATAACAAAAGACTGTTTCACCTTTATCACTCTGAAGCTGTTCTGAAGCTGCTTGAGGAACCAAGGATAAAACCAATTCTTCAACAAAACATACGCTTATTGTTTGTCACTTAGGAAATAACAAGAACTATGGGAATTCTGAGCCAGGAATCATGTATAAAATGGAAAGAGATATATTAATAGAATATATAGAATTTATATATATATTTTTTAAAAATTTAGGTTATTAAGTATGAAATGTCCGATTTCCTTCAGAACTAAGTTTGACAGTTGATATCTCTGACATTTCACCTTGATACTTCTTGTTTTAATTTTATTGTGAAGGTACATCCTCATTTTTTCAAACACACAGTTTGGCTTGTGATTATCTTTCAAATTTCTTTTAGAACAATTTTTGTGAAACCATGGAGAAGTCAAAAATTTGTGTTATTTTTGAAGATGAGCTCCATCATGGAACCAATACAGTGCAGACAGTTCGAAATATCAACAAAGTGGGAAGAACGTGGCTAATGAATGCACAGTATGTTGATGGTTTGAGAATTTCCATCCTGGTCATTGTTAATCTTGAAAATGAGCCACAAGGGCGACCTGAGACCAAGACGGATAGTGGTGAGCTGAAAGCTATAGTGGAAGCGAATCCATCTCAACCTATGTGTGAATTAGCAGCAAGGTTTGATGTTACTATTCCACAATATTAGACCATTTGAAACAAATGGGCAAGGTAAAGGAGCCGGATAGATGGGTTCCGAATGAATTAAATGAGCGTCAGAAGAGGAATCATCTCAAAGCTTGCTTTTCTTTGCTGTCACGACATAAAAGTGAACCATTTCTACACTGTATTGTTACGTGTGATGAAAAATTGATTCTTTTTGACATTTGCAAGCATTCAGCACAGTGGTTGGATAAAGATGAAGTGCCAAAACACAGTCCAAAACCGAATATTCAACAAAAAAAAGCTAATGATGTGTGTTTAGTGGTCCAGTGCTGATATTATCCACTACAGCTTCATGAAACCTGGTCAGTCGATTACAGCAGATGTCTACTGAAACCAATTGGATGAAATGACGAGGATGCTTGTCATTAAGCAGCTGAGATTGGTCAATAGAGACAGGCCAATCCTCTTGCAAGACAGTGTTTTACCACATGTCACACAAACAACATTGTTCAAACTACAGAAGCTGGACTTGGAAACTCTCTGTCATCCACCATATTACCCAGATCTTGCACCAACTGACTACCACTTCTTCCAGGCTTTGTACCACATCTTGCAATGAATAGTATTCAGGTCCCAACAAGCTATGGAAAATACCTTTCATGATTTCATCACCACTTGCTCTCCAGGTTTCTTTGCTGTCAGCATACAAAAGCTACCATTAAGATGGCAAAACTGTGTTGATAGTTTAGGTGCACACTTTGATTAATTGTACTGCTTCTTGTTTGAGATAAACTAAACCTTTGATAAGAAATGGACATTTCATGTTTAATGACCTAATAATTTATATATGGCCAGGTGCAGTGGCTCTTGCCTGTAATCCTAGCACTCTGGGAGGCTGAGGCAGGATGATCCCTTGGGGCCAGGAATTCAAGACCATCCTGAGGAATATGGTGAGACCCTGTCTCTACAAAAAACAGAAAAAGTAGCTGGGCATGGTGGCAAATGCCTGTAGTCCCAGCTAATTGGGAGGCTGAGGCAGGAGAATTGCTTGAGCCCAGGAGTTTGAGGTTGCAGTGAGCTATGATGATGTCACTGCACTCTAGCCCAGGCAATAGAGTGAGACCCTGTCTCAAAAAAAAAAAAGGTTTATACATATATATATATAAAATTTCACAAGTATATTTGGGTGTTGTTCATTCAGAATTGATATTCCCATATATGTGGTGTATTCTTTCCAATATATAGTTTATTTTTAAATTTTGCATTCTTAATTGATGCATAATAGATGCACATAGTTTTAGGACACATGTGATAACTTAATACATTCATATAATTTGTAAAAATCAAATCAGTGTTCTTAGGATATCCATCTCCTTAAATATCTGTCTTTTCTTTATGCTAGAACCATTCAGATTCTTCTCTTCTAGCTAGTTTGAAATATACAACAGATTATGGTAAACTGTAGTCACTCTACTGATCTATCTAACCCTAAGTTTTATTTCATCTCTCAAACCATATGTTTGTACCCATTAATCAGCTTCTCCTCATTCCCTCCTCTCCTCTACCCTTCCCAGTCTCTGGCAACCATAAATCTACTCTCTATTATCATGAGATCCACTTTTTTAGCTCCCACATATGAGTGAGAACATGTGATATTTATCTTTCTGTGCTTGCCTCATTTCGTTTAATATAATAACCTCCAGTTCCATCCATGTTGCTGCAAATGACAAGACTGCATTCTTTACTATGGCTGAATCATATTCCATTGTGTATCTATACTCCATTTTCTTTACCCATTCATTCATTGTTGGGCAGTTAGGTTGATTCCATACTTTGGCTATTATTGATATGAATGGTGCTATTAACACAACAAACTTGGGAATGCAGATGTCTTTTCAATACGTGGATTTCCTTTCTTTTGGATATATATATCCAGTAATGGAATTGCTAGATCATACAGTAGATATATTTACTTCTCTGAGAACCTCCATACTGTTCTCCATAGTGGCCGCACTAATTGGCATTTCTACCAACAGTGTACGAGCGTCTCTCTCTCCGCGTCATTGCCAGCATCTGTTACTGCCTGTCTTTCTGATAAAAGCCATTTTAACTGGGGTGAGATGATATCTCATTGTAGTTTTGATTCGCATTTCTCTAATAATTAGTGATGTTGAACATTTTTTCATATATCTGTTGGCCATTTGTATGTCTTCTTTTGAGAAGTATCTATTCAGATCTTTTGCCTGTTTTTTAATTGGATTACTTAGCTTTTTTGCTATAGAGTAGTTTGAGCTCCTTACATATTCTGGTTATTAATCTCTTGTCAGATGAGGAGTTTGAAAATATTTTCTCCCATTCTGTGGGTTGTCTCTTCACTTTGTTGATTGTTTCCTTGCTGTGCAGAGGCTTTTTAACCACTTCGGCACCAGCATCGACTATAGTCCATAGCCACAGGTGAACACGCACAGCGACTTTAGCCGACAGCCGTGATATGACTTTTCTAATTTTTCATTTATCAAAATAAAATTGTGAATATTTAAAAATAACGTCATGAAAACATATATGTATATGTATATGTTACCTATTCTGATTTACATTACAAGTAAAGCTGCCTGTAAAGTAAAACAAGCTTTCAGTGCTTTAAAGCTTTCCTCATCACACAAGAGCAAAACGGATTTGTCGTCAGTGCACAGCACAGACTATCGTGCGGACTGTGAGTGCCGGCTGTGGGCAAGGTTTCACGGCTGGTGAGCGCCGTACCGAAGTGGTTAACTTGCTGTATTCCCGTTTATTTATTTTTGCTTTAGTTGCCTGTGCTTTTATGGTCTTGCCCAAAAAATCTTTGCCCAGACCAATGTCCTGGAGCATTTCCCCCAATGTTTTCTAATAGTTTCAGGTCTTAGATTTAAGTCTTTAATCCAATTTTGTTTGATGTTTGTGTATGGTGAGAGATTGGGTCTGGTTTCATTCTTCTGCACATAGTTAACCAGGTTTCCCAGCACCATTTATTGTAGAGACTGTCCTTTCCCCATTGCATGTTCTTGGCACCTTTGTTGAAGATGAGTTATCTGAAATGCATGAATTTATATCTGGGTCCTCTATTCTGTTCCATTGGTCCATGTACCTGTTCTTACACCAGTACCATGCTTATTTGGTTACTAAAGCTTTACAGTAAATTTTGAAATCAGGTAGTGTCATGCCTCCAACCTTGTTCTTTTTGCTCAGGATTGCTTTGGTTATTTGGGGTCTTTTGTGGGTTCATATAAATTTTCAGATTTTTTTTCGATTTCTGTGAAGAATGTTGTTGGAATTTTGATAGGGATTATATTGAACCTGTAAATTCCTTATGGTAGTGTTGTCCTTTTAACAATATTAATTTTCCAATGCACGAACATGGAATACTTTCCATATTGTATGTGTGTGTGTGTGTGTGTGTGTCCTCTTCAATTTCTTTCATCAGTGTTCTATAATTTTCCTTGTATAGCTCTTTCACCTCTTTAGTTAAATCGATTCTGGGTATTCAATATTTTTGTAGTTTTTGTAAATGGGATTGCTTTCTTGATTTCTTTTTCAGATTGTTCTCCATTGGCATATGTAAATACTACTGATTTTTGTATGTTAATTTGGTATCCTGCAACTCTACTGAATTTGTTTATGAGTTCTAACAGTTTTGCGGTAGAGTCTGGAGATTTTTCCATACATAGTTTCTAATCTTTTTTATTACAATACAGTTTTCTTGTATAATAATTTTTAGTATTTGTTTTGTACCCTTATTTTGGTTTTGTTCTTCAGGGACTCCCATTGTCCATATATTGTTGTGCCTTCTTTGCCCAGTTTTAATATTTGTCACCTTCTGTTTCTCTTAAAGCATTACCTATTGTGTTTATTAACAGTTGTACTCCTTCTGTTTTAGCCTTAATTTATGAAGTGATGTTTTTCTTTTTTGTTACTATCTATATCCTGGAGTTCTGCCACCACAGTTCTGATTTCTCTAATCCCAATTTGAGTGGGTCTTTCATGTTTTGCATCAATTCCTGGATGTATTTTTTACCATTTTGAGATAATAGGTTACAGTTTTATACATTTTTATGTAGGTATATCTTTCTGGTATAATGTTATTGTCTGTAGCAATATTATTCTGCTCCTATTCTCTTTATATTTTTTGGTTGCTTATTGTTATGTGAAATTAGTTGTTCTAAAGTGTTAGGAAGAGGTATGGTTCAAGATATTTTTATCACTACTTAAATCTCTCTCATGTGTTGTGTTCACATAGCATTAAAGATGTGGCTTGCTTTCTCAGATTTCCTAGTTCTGTTTCCTTTGCCCCATTTTTATCTGGATCAATTTTTTTTTTCTGAATTAATTCTTTACTTCATCTTTGTCATTCTTGTTTTAAGCAGTTTTCATTGCAGTCCCAGCCTTTTTTTTTTTTTTTTTTTTTTTTGAGACAGAGTCTTGCTCTGTTGCCCTGGGTGGAGTGCAATGGCATAATCACAGCTCACAGCAACCTCACACTCCTGGGCTCAAGCGATCCTCCTAGCTCAGCCTCCCAAGTAACTGGAACTACAGGTACACACCACCACACCTGGCTAATTTTTCTATTTTTGTAGAGACAGGGTCTTGCTATGTTGCTCAGCTGGTCTTGAATTCCTGAGCTCAAGCGATCCTCCTGCCTCAGCCTCCCAGAGTGCTGGGATTACACCCACACCCCAATCCCAGCCTTCATCATGTATAGCTACAGTCCGTATTCCCCTGTTAGTGTTGTTATTAGGGATCACTGTGGAATTTTATCAGTAATATTTTTAGCATTTATGATGTGATTTTAGCATATAATTATGTGATCTTTGTCTTTTAAATTATCCTTGACTTATGTTGGCAGATTTCCTAATTGTAAAACTGTGTGTACTGAGAATTTTTGTATCTATATTTTTACATGAAATTGGTCTATAGTTTTGTCTTAACTTAATTCATCAAGTCTCATTATTAAGGTCATGTTTGCTTTATAAAGTCATTTCAATGTTTTTCAATCATCTGGAATAGTTTGAATAACATAGGAAGTTTCATCACTTCTTCTTCCTTCTGGGCCCACACTAAATTATATTTCTCAGCCTCACATGTTCGTAGGGTCCCATGTGAGTTCTGGCTAATAAAATTGGCAAAAGAAAATCACTTCCAGGTTGGGCAATAAAAACCTCCAATTTCCCATCCTTTGTGCACTTTCTTCTCTTGCAAAGACCTTGAAACTATCTTTTAAGGACAGTAGAGGCATCAGATGGGAGGAGCATGGATTCTTGGACTACCATTGGGTGTTAGTCACTCACCAGTGAGAAACACCTGTTTTGGTCTTGATAAGAGTAAAAGATAAATCTCTATTGCATTAAATCCCCCAAGATATAAGGACAGAAGTTATAGCAATCAGTATTACCTTATTACTAGTGTAAACTACTGTAAAATCATCTAGACCTGATCCATTTCTAAGTCATAGATGTTTTTAAGTTTTACTGAGATATAATTCACATACCACATAATTCACCTATTTAAAGTGTACAATTCAATGGTTTTTACTATATTCACAGATATGTGCAACCATCATCATAGTCAATTTAAGACATTTTCATCACCTTAAAAAGAAGACCTGTGCCCTTCAGCTGCCTACCCCCCCTACTCCCACTCCCAGTCCTAAGCAACCATGAGTGAATCTACTTTCTGTCTTTATAGGTTTTCCTAATCGGGGCATTTCAAATGAATCATCCTAATCGGGACATTTCAAATGAATCAAATCACATTATTATGTGGTCTTTTGTGATTGGCTTCTTTCATTTAGCATAATGTTTTAAAAGTTTCATCCAATGTTGTAGCATGTATTAGAATTTTATTATTAATACTTTTTCTAGCTGAATAATATTCCATTGTATGCATATAACACATTATATTTATCCATTTGTTCACTGATGGACATTTGGGTTGTTACCACGTTTTGGCCATTATGAATTATGTGGCCATAAATATTCATGTATGTACAAGTTTCTGTGTGGACATATGTTTTCATTTATCTTGGGCATATACCTGGGAGTAGAACTGCTGCATTCTATGGTAACTCTATAAT
This sequence comes from Microcebus murinus, assembly GCF_040939455.1. Classification (NCBI taxonomy): domain Eukaryota; kingdom Metazoa; phylum Chordata; class Mammalia; order Primates; family Cheirogaleidae; genus Microcebus; species Microcebus murinus. The sequence goes on along the minus strand of NC_134117.1, from coordinate 52,085,253 downwards.
CATTTGAGGAATAGCCAGAGTGTTTTCCAAGGTGGCTGCACCATTTTATTAATACATCCCTACCAGATAGTTCCAATCTCTCCACATCTTGGCTAATACTTATTATCTGGCTTTTGGATTCTAGCCATCCTAGTGGATGTGAAGTGGTATTTCGTTGCCATTTTGATTTACATTTCCCTGATGATGCTGAGCATCTCTTTGTGCGCTTATTGGCTATCTGTATATCTGCCTTAGAAAAATGTCTATTCAGATTCTTTTCCAATTTTTAAATTATTTTTGCTTTTTCTCTAATTTTGGAGCACCAAAATCTTTGCCCAATTTTTTTTTTTTTTTTTTTTGAGACAGAGTCTCACTTGTTGCCCAGGCTAGAATGAGTGCCGTGGCGTCAGCCTAGCTCACAGCAACCTCAAACTCCTGGGCTCAAGCAATCCTCCTGCCTCAGCCTCCCGAGTAGCTGGGACTACAGGCATGCGCCACCATGCCCGGCTAATTTTTTCTATATATATTAGTTGGCCAATTAATTTCTTTCTATTTATAGTAGAGACCAGGTCTCGCTCTTGCTCAGGCTGGTTTCCAACTCCTGACCTTGAGCAATCCGCCTGTCTCAGCCTCCCAGAGAGCTAGGATTACAGGCGTGAGCCACCACGCCCGGCCTCCCAATTTTTAATTGTTATTTGTCTTTTTGTTATTGAGTTGTACTAAGTCATAGACTTTTTTTTTTTTGAGACAGAGTCTCGCTTTGTTGCCCAGATTAGAGTGAGTGCTGTGGCGTCAGCCTAGCTCACAGTAAGTGGGACCACAGGTGCACCACCACACCCAGATAATGTTTTCTATTTTTAGTAGAGACGGGGTCTCACTCTTGCTCAGATTGATGTTGAACTCCTGACTCGAGCAATCCTCCTGCCTCAGCCTCCCAGAGTGCTAGGATTACAGGCGCGAGCCATGATGCTCAGCCTGCTTTTCTATTTTTTCTTTTATTGTTCTTTATCTTTGGTTTAATACTTGGTTAATTTGGTTTAGGCTTTTATTCTTTTTTTTTTTTTTTTTTTTTTGAGACAGAGTCTCACTCTGTTGCCTGGGCTAGAGTGCCATGGCGTCAGCCTAGCTCACAGCAACCTCCAACTCCTGGGCTCAAACGATCCTCCTGCCTCAGCCTCCTGAGTAGCTGGGACTACAGGCATTCACCACCATGCCCGGCTAATTTTTTCTATATATTTTTAATAGGCCAATTAATTTGTTTCCATTTTTAGTAGAGACGGGGTCTCGCTCTTACTCAGGCTGGTCTCAAACTCCTGAGCTCAAACAATCTGCCTGCCTCCCAGAGTGCTAGGATTACACCCGTGAGCTACCACGCCCGGCCTAAGTCTTTTATTCTGAATAATAAAAATCTATAAGTCTATACATTTGCTCTTGAGAAGCTTTTGAAATGCATCCTGTAAGTTTTATATAATTTATTTCCCTTTTGCTAATCTTAAATGTCATTTTTTATTTACTCTCTGATATAGTGCGTGGGATACAGCGGCCCACACAGGCCCAGGGCCCGGCCAGCGCAGCACACACTCCAGGCCATCTCTGTGCCCTCAGTGAGCACCCGCTCAGAGAGCGGCCCCACGCCCCAGGCACTGTGCCGTAAGCCCCTAAGTGGGGGCTAAGAGCTTTCCATGACTGGTCTCGTGTCCTCCTCCCAGAGACCCGGCTGGGCAGGGACGGTCACCCCTCTTTTACAGATGGGGAACCAGCCCTCCAGAGCCCGGTGTCCCCATCTCATTCTGCCATCTAAGTCCCTGCCCGGCCCCTTGTGGCTGTCTGGAGACCGAGGCCGCCCTCTGGTGGTCACATGACACCCAGGCCAGCCTGCGCTGGCTGTTTGGTGACTTCACTTCGGATCCTGTTCAGGGTGGGGAATAAACGTGCTAAGCACAGTGCCCGGGACATAGTGACCGAGTGACAGCCAATAATAGTAACCTTGGTTACTATTACTATTGCTGGTATCTGGCCTCAGTTTCCTAGTGTATAAAATAGGGATGAAAAAGTCTCAACTATGACAGCTTTGCAGAATTGTCACTCATTCATTTAACCATTATTTATTGAGTGCCTACTATATGCAGATGCCTATACCATTGTAGGCTCTCTTACCTTATGGTTCGTTCTTCTGGGGTATGGGTGGGGGCTCACTCCAGCCGCTGCCCCTGCAGGTGCCCAGACTGGGGCATGGAGTTGCCGAGCGCTGTGTCACACTGTGGACCAGCAGCGCCACCTAGTGACCACATGCTGCCACGTCAGTTCCGCTCATTTTCTTGCCAGGAACACTCCTGACTTCTCTGCCTTCCTGGGCTCTCAAGACTGCAAATCAGGCTCCCTCCAAGAGCCCGCAGCCTGAGGGGAGCCAGGACCCCCGCGCCAGAGCCAGCAGCCTCCCAGGCCCCAGGAGGTGGGTAGGCAGGGCAAGGGCTTGAGCCAGGGTCTGGGGTTGCTGGCAGAGACTCTTGACCTACAACTTACTAAGCTAGTCTGGCCTTAGCTTTCCTCATCTGCAAAATGGGTGACCATAAAATAAGTCCCTCCACCCACAGAATTGAAGTGAGACTCAGAGGAGATGGGGGGGAGGGGAATGTGGACTTTCTGGTGAGATGAAGGGGTAGAACCATGTGAGCTAAGAATGCACTGGATCAGTCCAGGGACCCGCTGTCTAGAGTAGAACCCAGGCTGGAACCCAGAATGAGGCTGGAGTGGTAGAGAGGACCTCAGATTCCAGACTGACATAACACGGGGGCAAGGGCCTTGGAGTCAGTCAAATCCCAGCTGCACCACCCACAGGATGCGGGACCCTGAGTACATTCCTTAGCTCTTCTGACCCCAAGTCCCTTGTCTGTAACATAGTGATTCGGGACCATTATGGGTGAAAACAGACAAGCACAGAGGCTGTGCATGAAAAGAAAGAAGGGAAGTTGTTACTTGAGTGACTGTGGGATGGTGGAGAGAAGTCATCCAGAGAAGGGCTGTACTCTCAAAGACCAGGAGGCAAAGCTCAGCCCATCCCAGGGCCCAGCATGGCCCCAGCACCATGAGGAGTCCAGGCTGTGAGCGCTGGCCCCATTCACCAATCCACCTCTAGGACAAACGCTAGGCGCTGGCCTGGCTGCCAGAGCTGCTTAGCGCTTATTCCCCTATGGACAGTGTCTCCTCACTTATCCCTCCCCTTCATCCCCCAGCTCTGGTCTATTGTCTGGTGTGTTACTACGTGCCAGGCACTGGGCTAGGTGCTAGGGACAGAGTGCAGAGCCCTCTGTGCCCTGTTCCAAATCCTCTGGGCCCCCTGTGCTAGTCCGTCCAGGGCTGCAGGATGCAGCTCTTTGAGCAGGTGCACTGGGGCAGCCTCCCCTCCAGTCCGACCACACCTCTCTTCCTGCCCCGGGGCCTCTCTGAGGCTGCGCTTGGAAAGGCTACAGAAACCTGCTTGGTACTTAAGCATTCACAACCTAAACAGCAGGGGACTTTATGCCTGGGGCCACTCAACCAATGGGGCCTGATGAGGAAATGTCTTCCCCTCTTTCACCCTCTGGGTGGACAGATCACTCCCATTTCCCTCTTCGGGGTCCCAGGGGGTGGGCAGCCCCACTGCAATGCCTTCTGGGAGGGAGAATAGCCCAAGGTCGATTAACAGATGTGAAAGCACAGCTAGAGAGGGGGAGTAAGTGCTCATGTTCTATGCAACCATAGGGCAACTGTAATTAACAACAATTTATGGTTGTGTATTTCTAAATAGCTAGAAGAGCAAATTTTAAATGTGGGCAACACAAAGAAATGATAAATGTTTGAGGTGATGGATGTGCTAATTACCCTGATTTGATCATTACGCACTGTATCCATTTATCAAAATATCACACAGTACCCATAAATATATACAATTATGTGTCAATTAAAACTAATAAAAGTAAAAAATTTAATTTCTTTAAAATAATGTTATCTTATATTGGCTTTTCCTCTTTTCTTGTTTAATTTCCCACTTCCTTGTTCCTCACTCCTGCTCCCTGGAATCACTTTTTTTTTTTTGAGACCAAGTCTCACTCTGTTGCCCAGACTAGAGTGCCGTGGCATCCACCTAGCTCACAGCAACCTCAAACTCCTGGGCTCAAGCAATCCTGCTGCCTCAGCCTCCCGAGTAGCTGGGACTACAGGCATGCGCCACCATGCCCGCTAATTTTTTCTATATATATTAGCTGGCCAATTAATTTCTTTCTATTTATAGTAGAGACGGGGTCTCGATCTTGCTCAGGCTGGTCTTGAACTCCTGAGCTCAAACGATCCTCCTGCCTCGGCCTCCCAGAGTGCTAGGAGTACAGGTGTGAGCCACCACACCCGGCCTGGAATCACTTCTTAAATACATTGCCTACACAAAGATTTTATCTCAGATCAGCTCTCAGGAGAACTTGGGCTGAGACAAGTCACGAACAAAATACACAAAAACTGTCCCTTTCGTGGCGCCTTCATTCCTGTAGTGGAGACAGAAAATAAGATAGTAAGCAAAGTATACAGCACATCACACAGTGATTAAGCGCCAAGAAAAAAAGAAAGCCGGGACTGGGGCACAGGGGATTAAGGAAGGAGACTGCGGTGTTATCAAGGATGGCCGGGGATGGTCTCGCGGAGAGGCGACATCAACCAGACCAAACCGAGAGCCGGCGTGCTGACACCTGACCGCACAGAACTTCAGGCAGAGGAGGCAGCCAATGCCAGGCCTGGCGCCCCCGAGGGACATGAGAAGTCCAAGAAAGAAAGGTCATTTTCAGAATCTCAAGTTTAGAGATGTTTCTTAAAACCAGCAGGCTAGCTGAGATCACCGAGGGAGTGTAGACGGAAAAGACAGATGTGGCCCTCCAATGCAAAGAGGTTGGGGAAGAGGAACCAACAACTGAGACTCAGCAGGGTCAGCCACAGACTGGGAGAAAATATTCACAAATCATGTATCTGATAAAGGATATGTATCCAGAATAAAAAGTTCTCAAAATTCAATAGGAAACAGGCCGAGCGTGGTGGCTCACGCCTGTAACCCTAGCACTCTGGGAGGCCGAGGCGGGCGGATTGCTCGAGGTCAGGAGTTCGAAACCAGCCTGAGCAAGAGCGAGACCCCGTCTCTACTATAAATAAAAAGAAATTAATTGGCCAACTAATATATATAGAAAAAATTAGCCGGGCATGGTAAGTGCATGCCTGTAGTCCCAGCTACTCGGGAGGCTGAGGCAGGATTGCTTGAGCCCAGGAGTTTGAGGTTGCTGTGAGCTAGGCTGACGCCATGGCACTCACTCTAGCCTGGGCAACAAAGTGAGACTCTGTCTCAAAAAAATTAAAAAATAAAAAATCAATAGGAAATAGGAAACAATCCAATTTTTTTAAAAAAGAGCTTTCAACAGATGCTTCACCAAAGAAATTATGCACATGGCAAATAACCCCAAGAAAAGATACTCAACTGGAGTAATTATTTATTTTTTCAGCATATTATGGGGGTACAAATGTTAAGGTTATATATATTGCCCTTGCCCCCCTCCCAACTGGATTAATTCTTAAGGAAATACAAATCAAAACCACAATTAAGGGCGGGCACGGGTGGCTCATGCCTGTAATCCTAGCACTCTGGGAGGCCGAGGCGGCCGGATCGCTCAAGGTCAGGAGTTCGAAACCAGCCTGAGCAAGAGTGAGACCCCATCTCTACTATAAATAGAAAGAAATTAATTGGCCAACTAATACATATAGAAAAAATTAACCGGGCATGGTGGCGCATACCTGTAGTCCCAGCTACTCGGGAGGCTGAGGCAGGAGGATCGCTTGAGCCCAGGAGTTTGAGGTTGCTGTGAGCTAGGCTGATGCCACAGCACTCACTCTAGCCTGGGTGACAAAGTGAGACTCTGTCTCCAAAAAAATAAAAAAAAAACCCACAATTAAGTATCACCACACACCCAGGAGAATGACTAAAATTAAAAAGACTGACTGACCATGCAAATGCAGGCAAGGATGCAGAACCGGAGCACTCATACACTGCTGGTGATGGCATAAATTCGTGCAACCACTTTGAGGAATAGTTTGGCAGTTTCTTAAAAAGTTTAACATACACTTACCACAAGATCCAGCCATTCCTCTCCCATTTACCCAAGAGAAATGAAAGTATATGCTTTTATAAAGACATGTCTACAGATGTTCGTAGAAGCTGTATTTGTTATAACAACAAAAAACTGGAAGGAAACAACACAAATGTCCATCAATAGGTGAATAAATAAGCAACGGCATATCCATACATGGAATACTGCTCAGCGACAGAAAGGAATGAACTACTGATATCTACAAAACGAACATCAAAATAATTGTTGAAAGAAGCCAGACAAGAAGAGCACACACTGTATCAGTCCACTTACGTAAAATTTTAGAAAATACAAAGTAATTTATGGAGACAGAAAGCAGACTGGTGCCTGGGGATGGGGCGTGGGGTACGATGGGGAGGGCTATGATGAAGGGATTACCAAGCGTCAAGAGGACGTATTTTAGACTGATGGATACGTTCACCATTTTGATTGTGGTGATGGCTTCACTGACACTTACGTTTGTCATTTTAAATACATGCAATTTAGCAGGGTGCAGTGGCTCACGCTTATAATCCCAGCACTTTGGGAGACTGAGGTAGGAGGATTGCTTGAGGCTGGGAGTTCAAGACCAGCTAGGCAACATAGTGAGACCTGTCTCTACAAAAAAATTTAAAAATTAGCCGGGTGTGGTGGTGTGTGCCTGTAGTCCCAGCTACTTGGGAAGCTGAGACAGGAGGACTGCTTGAGCCCAAGAGTTCGAGGTTACAGTGCACTATGATTGCACTATTGCACTCCAGTCTGGGTGACAGAGCGAGAACCTATCTACAAAAATAAACAAAAATAAATATTTGCATTTTATGTCAAGTATGCCTCAATAAGCTGCTAAAAATGTTTTGAGAATAGTGTATTTAGAATTTTTATACAAAACTTTATGCATTTTTAATTTTCCTTATAGAACATAAAAGTCCATAATCATAACCCACAAATCTCCTCTAGCCTCACAAATACCGTGCGCGGCACGAACATCGTTTTCTCCGTGAGCCATGGTGTGGGAAAGGACTAGTTTTGAGGGTCCTTCTCTCATCTTTGTGAGACTAGGCAAGAGGACATCACTGTCTCAAGCACAGCAGGGGAGACCCCAGCCACAGGGCTCACGAAACCGTCTCCAGGTGTTCTGTTTCACGCTGAGAGGTGAGTGGCTGAGGTTTGGGAAAGGGGAGATGAGTGTCCGCAGGCATCGACCACGAGCCAGGTCCACATAAGCAGACGCGAGGGGCCACAGTGCCAGGGAGGGGGCGTCTGTGAGTGGCGGTGGAAAGGCAGGAAGACAAGGCAACCAGGTTTCCAGGTAAGGTGACTTTGGACAAGTAGACTCAGAGGAGTCCCAGCCCCGCAGGGCCTCTGCCATCTCGCTGCCCTCTCCCCTCTGGGCACAGAGAGAATTCTCAGAGAACAGCCGGAGCCATAGAGCCACAAGGCCACCAACCAGACACAGGGCTCAACCTGGCCTTATGTCCATACGACCAACATGGGGACAAGACAGAGGCTCCAGCAGAAGCTGCAATGGCTACCCCGGGACAGAGATACAGCAGCGGCAGCTGCAGCCACAGCTGGTTTTGTACACCTGGCACCTCGTGTGCACAGGAGGCGGCAGAGGCGGTTAGGCAGAGGGGCTGAGTGCCCGGAGAGATTCCACCTGGGCTCACGGCATGACTTCATTGCTTACCCAACTGTTCTGTGCCTCGGTTTCCTCACCAACAACATGGAGACGAGAATGACCACATACAGTTGGGAGGATGAAAGGAGTTAATATCTAGAAAATGTTCACACAAGTTCCTGGCACCAAGTTCGCTCTACAGTGTGTTTCTATTGTTGCGTTATCCTCTCCTTTCCAAAACCCCGCTCCTGCCTTACGCCACGTCAGATAGCTCAGGCTCGTACACATGGCAGACCAGCACCCAACCACTTGACTTCCGGGCATACAGGCAGTCCCCACTGTTAGAGTTCTTCGAGTTTGGGGATCTTGCTGTACTATTGCCCCGGCTACTACAGAACCCCACAGAAAATCTAGAACCCCTGGAGGGGGACCCAAAGGTGTGGGTGTACTTGTCCATGCATGTCCTGCCATCACCAGCAGGGGGCGATGAGCACCACGCTTTGCATGGAATCACACGCCAGCCCTGGGGACAACGAGCTGCTTCCTGTTGAGGGTGAGAGGCTCAGGTTCTGCAGCCACAGGTGGGCCTGCGGTCACTGCTGCCTCCCAAGCTCTCGGGCTTTCCTAGTTCCCATCTGCCCCGCTTGCTGGAGGTGGGGCCTCAAGCCATGCATCACCCAGCCTCAGTTTCCCTCACTTCTCAGTAAGATAGGTGTCATCACCTCTGGCCGGTGTCCCAAACTATACCAAACCTTCAGATCTTTGGCTCAGTGTAGTTCTCTTCCGTTCTTGTACCAACAAGGGGTTCCCAAGTCCAGGCTGAGGCCTTCCTCACACTGCCCCCCAAACAAAACAGCAGAAATGAAAGACCAAAAAAAAAAAAAATCATACCTTTATTGTTTCATTAATGAACTGGCTTGGAGGGGACAAGAATAGGGCAGATGAGGGAATAACCTTGATTAGTCAGAAACTCCTGTTACCTGTATAAAAGACGAATGTTACAAAAATCACATAAAAACCAGGGTCAGCAAAGCAGCAGGGCTTGTGGAAGGGGCTCAAGGCACCTGGAGGCTGAGAAGAGGCCCAAGCTGGCCCCGGGCATGGCCAGGTGGAGGGGCCCAGGGCTGCAGCCCGCCCCTCCCGCCCCTGGGGCGCACACACTCTCCTCTCTCCTCACTTACAAGTCACCACAAAACTGCCCTGGCAGGGGCATAAGGACCACGGGCCAAGGCACTGGCAGACACGAAATGGACCCCGGGCTGAGCCCTGAGCTTCCCCTTGCCCCTGGGTCCAGGCCTGGAGAAGGGACGCCTTTGTCCCCCAGGCCACAGGGAAGCCTCCGTGGGACACCACGGGCAGGCACACACAGCCCGGGCTTCAGTCTGCCCGAGTGTGGCAGAGGGCCACGGTCCTGTCCACCCGCAGTGTGGACTGAGAGGTGCTGTCCGGCATGGCACGGTCCTGCTGGGGCCGCCGTCCCAGGCGGGCGCCCTACCCGGGGTAGCACAGGCAGCAGCCCGTGCCTGCGGCCTCCACGCTGGCCTTAGCTCCAGGCCCCAGGAGCCCGTCGGTGACAGAGTGCTCGGTGATGATGTCCTCCACCCGGGTGATGTACAGCAGCGTCAGCAGCACCCCCAGGAACTGGGGAGGAGGGACAGAGCCGGTGAGAGCCTGCTGGGCATCAGAGCAGCCCTCCCTGGCAGTTCCCGGCTCCCAGAAACCCTGTGGCCAGTCACAAGCCCTCATGGCACTGGGCGACCTGGGACGCCCCACGGTGGAGACTTCCCCCAGCACCCCCACTTCCCAAGCAGCCCAGCCTGGGCTCCCTCTGTCCCCGCAGGAAACCCCATAGATCTCCCGGTGCCCCTCCAGCCTGGGACTCCTGCCTCCACCCCAGCTCTGCCATGCACCATCTAGGGGACCTTGGGCAAGTCAGTCAGCCTCGCTGATGCTCAGTTTGCTCCCCTGTGAAATGGGCATGATAGTCATACCTACCTCTCGGAGATCACGAAGGAGACAGTGCCCGGTAAGCACTTGGAAGAGCTTAACCACCAATGCTCCTGCCATTCACCCTCTCCCTCCCGCCCTGCAGCCCTCCCAGGGCGAGCCCAGACTGTGCCCCCCTGCACCTCTGTGCCCTTCCCTGCCCACCTGGGGGAGCAGGATGCCCAACAGGACGCCCGCCATGATGGTGTAGTTGTCCATGAACCAGATGAGCACGGCGTTGGTGCAGCCCCGCACGTAGATGACGTTCTGCACGCTGAGGCGCTGTGCGGGGAGGAGCCGGTCAGCCCAGCCGAGCAGCTCGCTGCGCTGCAGCCCTGCGTCCCACCCGGCCATTCACTCAGGTCTGAGCCAGTCCCTCAACCACTCTGGGCCTCAGTTTCCCATATGCAGCATGAAGAGGTAGCCCTAGAACACTGATTCTCAACAGGCAGTGCTGCTCCCTAGAGAGCACTGGGGACACTGTGGTGGCACTTCTGGTTGTCCCAACGATTGGGGTTGAGGGCTGAGGGACTGCAGAGCTCAGAGCAATCCAATCCCACAAACTGTCCTGCCTGCCTGCGAGTGAAAATCCTACCTACAGTTACCTGGCTGGAGGCTAACTTCAGGTACTTAGAAAAAACAAAGGATTTTCTGCACTGGTCACAATGAATTTCCCAGAACTACCATTATGTAAATTAAGGGATAATTAAACTTGAATTCAGAACTCTATCAAGAATTGTGCACCATTTTAAAATGCCATGCGGACAGCAAAAATGATGCCCACAGTAGGCGAGTTGCCAGCACAAACCCTGCACCCGCTGCCCCTCCATCACCCCCATCTGGAGGACGCTGCACGGCAGAGCAAACACCCGACCCCTTCATCGTGTCTCCGGCTGTGCTTAACCGCTGCCTGAGCATCCACGTGTTGCAATGTGTTACAGAGCTGTCAACCGCTTTATTTCTTTCATCTGAGATCACTATGTTGCTTGTTTTTGAAATCAGGAGTGCAGGTAGGTCGTATTGTCTATGGATTTCATTTGGGGATAATAAGTAGGGCATTTCCAAGCGTTTGTCATAAAAAATGGCTATTGGTTCGCACAGGTTGAGAACCACTGCTGGTCTGTAGCTCTCAAACTCTGGCACGTGTCAGAATGACCCGCCCCAAGACTGTGCATTTCTAACAAGTCCCCCAATGTGCATTTCTAACAAGTCCCCGGGGATGCTGTCGCTGTGGTCCGGGGACTCCACCCTGAAAACCACTGCTCTGAAGCATCTCAGGTCACTGTTACCGTCAGCTCCCCTCCCAGCACCACCCCCGCCTCTCTCCTGGTCCGGGGAGTTGCCCAGGAAGCTGACCCGGGGGGACACCCAGAGGGCTTGCTAAACTCCAGGGACTCCTAGGTCCCAGGCAGAGGGAACCAGCGTGAGCCATCTGCAAACTGGTGGCCCCAGGGCAGAGGCAAGCTGCTGTGAACGGAGCTGGGGGTCCCGGCAAGGGCCTCAGTGCCTCACATGGACCAGCCCACGGCGGGTGCTCGGCAACTCTGGCAGGTAGCACCTCCCAGCCTGGGGTAATTCTTGGTTCCCTGAGCCCTTCTGTGCTTGGGAGGGGGCAGAAAACTCCAACATTCCTGGCTTTGTTTCACAGCCAGGAGCCCCTCCTCCAGAAACCCCCCTGATCATCCTAGGGGTGGGGTGGGAAGAGCAAAGTTTCTAGGGCAAGGCATTGCAAAGACATTACCTCCTTGTCGATGGTTTTGTAGCCACACATGGTGTTGACAACCTCTGTCTGAAACAGAAATGTGTGACAGCTAAGGTTTACAATGGCACTTACTCTAAAAGACACTACGCCTCTACCCATTTTACAGATGAAAGAACTGAGACACAGAGAGTTGTGCTGTCTGGCATGGATGCAGCTGAGATTCCAACCCAGGTGGTCTAGCTTTGGTCTGCATCCTGCCCACCCCCTCCAAGAAAAGGCCAGTGAGGACACGTGGGAGGGCTACTTCCAGGGCTCTGAGGCAGGAGAGACACCAGCAGCGGACCAGGACCCCAGAGAGAACTGTGTAGCCAGGTTCCCGGGCGTGGCCGCCCCAGAGCACCATCTGGCTGACACAGTTATGCGCCACCTCAGACATCGAGGCTCCGCTGGCTCTTGTGGAGGAAAACCCCAGACCGCAGCTGGGCCCCTGGTCAGCTGGGGTTTACCTGAAGCAAGGTGGCCCGGGCCTCACCTCCCTGCCCCCGCAGACCACTGCACCCCCAGCGGAGGGAGCCTGGGAAGAGAGCTGCTCTCCGGGACTCGCAGCTACTGATTAATTCAGGCGCAGGGAAGGCTGTGGTCGGGCCTTAGACCCAGTCAAATCCTTCCCCAGGCAGGCTCCAAGTCACCGGCTGGCAGGGCCACTTCCCATCACCACCTGTGCCCTGCACGGTCTCCTTCTCCATCTGCACCCAGCCTGGCACATCTCCTGGGCCCAAACCCTGCTCTGCCACCAATGAGATCCGCGACCAGCCCAAGCCGGTCACAGGGATGGCACACGGAGACACTCGGTACACATTTGTTAATGAACAGATGGACGAATAAACAAATAGGTCACGATGATCAGCAAACCCACTTCCTGGGGCTGTTTTGGACATGAGATACACACATAAAGTGCTTGTCCCAGAGCCAGGCACATGGAAGAGCACAGGAAGGCTGGCTGGAGTGACTTTGTTCACAATCCCGGCCCCTGGAAAGGCAGGGAAGGGTGTCTACTCTCTCTCCGAGAGAGAAGGTGGGGCCTCAGATGTCATCCGGGACATTCTAAATGTCAGGGCTGGGTGTGTGAGCAAAATAAGCTCCCTGGGTCTAGACGGTCCCCTGGGTCCCCGGAGAGCCAGCAACGCCCAGTGCCCGCTTGGCGTCCGTCAGCAGCATGGGAGGTAGCCCTAGACTTCCTTCCAGGCCGTGACCACGGCCCCAGGAGAGGGTTAGGCCTGGGGAGCAGGTGCACGAGCACATGATGGGAGTGGGGGCTTTCCGCCTCGTTCATTCATTCATTCATCGAACAAGTACTAACTGAGCACCTATATTGTGCCAATCACACAGCTCTAGTCGCTTGGAATACAGAGTAACAGAACGAAGTCTCTGCCTTCATGGAACTTATGCTAGAGAGAGAGAGCACACAGTGAACCTAACAAGCAAGCGAACTACCTAGTGCAGGAGGCGACAAGAGTAACTGCACTGTGCCAGCCCAGGAGGTGGCACCACAGGCCTGCCTCGGGGGCTCCAAGTCTCCCGGCAGAATGCAACTGGCAGAGGCCTCCCTGACACCAGAGCCCAGACCCTTCCCCAGGCCCGGGGGGACCCGCCTCCCCAAGGGGTGGGAGGACAATGCAGCCATGGTCTGTCCCAGGCGTCCTCAAACCATGGCCCGAGGGCCACATGCGGGTATTTTTGCCCGTTTGCTTTTTACTTCAAAATAAGATATGTGCAGTGTGCATAGGAATTTGTTCATAGTTTTTTTTTTTTTTTTTTTTTTTTTTAATTCTAGTCTGGCTCTCCAATGGTCTGAGGGACAATGAACTGGCCCTCTGTTTAAAAAGTGTGAGGACCCCTGGTCTATCCAAAGGTGAAGCCCTCCTGGTCTGAGCACGGAATCAACACTCTGCAGAAGATGCTGCTGAGTATCCCTACCCCTGGGCACCCGCCCCCCCACGGCAGCCACAGGCCCAGAACCAGCCAGCAGTAGCCTCCTCCGTCTGGCAGAGAGGGGACTCCTGGGCAGTTAAGAAATCTGTACGGCAAAGTTCACCAGGGTGACTCGTGTGTGCCTCCCCTCACCTACCGCACAGAGCTGAGGATCAGATCCAGACTAAGACGTCCCAACGCAGAGCCAGCACGTCCCTTCCCGGGTGGGGCACTGCCCTCATGCGATGCATGGGGGTATGAAGGCCTGGCCCCCTCACCCCAAATGGGACAACTGTGAAGGACCATCTCGTAGATTTGACAGAGGTCCCCAGGTGAACCGCACGGAGATCTCACCATCCCTCAACTTCTCCCCTGCCCGACCCTGCTTCCAGGGTCCCTGCCACGGGTGCTGACCCCAGGGCAGCTCCTGCTCGCTGGCCAGCAGCTCCGAGTCAGCCTCCTGGACAGGCTGGCCTGTGACCCCACATAGCTGCACGTTAGCCCCTAACCTGACTCCCTGTGTCCACCTGTGTCCTCCACTGCACTAAGGGTGATCCTGGTAAAACCCAAGTCAGATCCGCCGCACCACTGCAGCCCCGAGGGCCCCGTCACTCCAAGGCACTCCACGGTCCTGCCCATGACTTTCAGGGCACCCATGACCTCCTTGGCTCCACCTCCTACCATCCTCCCTGGCTCACTCTGCTGCAGCCACACTGGTCTCTGTGCTGTTTCTCAAACACCCCGAGGCAACTCCCACCTCAGGGCCTTTGCACTTGCTGTTCCCTCTGCCAGGAACATCCCTTCCCCAGACACCTGCAGCTTACTCCCCCACTTCCTCCAGAACCCACCTTCTCAGTATCCAAAATCGCAATCTCCACGCCCTGCTTTACCTTTCTCCTTAGCATTTATCACCTTCTAACATACTCTTTCACTTACTTATTTGGTCAGTTTTCCCCACTATAGTGTCATCTCCATGTGGGCAGAGACTTCTCTGTGTGCTCGCCATAGCCCCGGGACCGAGAAACGTGTCTGGCACATAGTAGGTCCTCAACTAAGATTTGTTGAATGACATGCATGAGTACAAGGTGGGCTTCCACATCTGGACTTGGACATTCTGGCGCAGCTGCCCTGGGTGAGGAAGTTCCTGATCACCCCACGTGGGCCCCTCCTAAAACCCCGGCTCCTCCCCCACACTCTCCCTGCCCAGGGGCTACCCTAAAACGGAGCCAACATTTCCAAACACAGCTCCCCTCCCTGCCCAGCCCTTTTAGGCCAGCGCACTTGGCGCTGGCTCCCCGACCCATGCGCAAGGCCCCCGCCCGCAGCTGCTGGGTTTGCAGAATCCGGCAGTGGGCACGGAACGGCGGAGATGTCAGAGGAGAAACTTTCCATGACTATTTGGGGCGTGAGTAATCGCAAAGCTCTCCAGCTCATCCCAATCCAGAAACGGTTTCTGGCCACGTCAGTCAAACACAAGGACTGACAGAGCCTCTCGCTTAGGCAGTGACTGCACAGGACACCATCCCCAGTGACTGAGGAGGTGACAGAGCCGAGAGGACTGTGCTGGGGAGAGGAGGAGGCATCTACGTCACCAGGCATCTTAACAAGCACCCGGTTGCCAATGATCACTGGGATCTCACGGCCAAAGTCCACTGGAGACGCCCAAAGTGCAGGCCCTGCTCGGCCTCCAGCTCCGCAGACCCTGCTGAGCTACCTGGCCCCAAAGTCTCTCCCTCCTGCCCTCACCTGGCTTGCACAGTGCTCCCTCTCGTCCTGGCCCAGCTGGCACAGTGCTCCCTCTCACCCTCACCTGGCTTGCACAGTGCTCCCTCCTGCCCTGGCCCAGCTTGCACAGTGCTCCCTCTCGTCCTGGCCCATCTTGCACAGTGCTCCCTCCTGCCCTGGCCCAGCTTGCACAGTGCTCCCTCCTGCCCTGGCCCAGCTTGCACAGTGCTCCCTCCTGCCCTGGCCCAGCTTGCACAGTGCTCCCTCCTGCCCTGGCCCAGCTTGCACAGTGCTCCCTCCTGCCCTGGCCCAGCTTGCACAGTGCTCCCTCCTGCCCTGGCCCAGCTTGCACAGTGCTCCCTCCTGCCCTGGCCCAGCTTGCACAGTGCTCCCTCCTGCCCTGGCCCAGCTTGTACAGTGCTCCCTCCTGCCCTGGCCCAGCTTACACAGTGCTCCCTCTCACCCTCGCCTAGCTTGCACAGTGCTCCCTCCTGCCCTGGCCCAGCTTGCACAGTGCTCCCGAGCACAGCCTGGGCAGCAGCTGCCTGCGTTTCGCCCCAGCCCCAACAAACTTGGGCACGACACCTAACCTTTTGGTGCCTCAATGCCTCTTCTGTAAGGTGGATAAAATAACAGCACCTCCTTCACAGGGTTGCGTAAGGACTAAATGAGTTAATACAACCAAAGAACCTGGAATAGGCTTGCACAGGATAAGTGCTCAATAGATGTTAAATGACACACAATAAAGACACGGCCTCTCCACTCCCATCCCAGAATCCCCACTGGCAGCAGCCCTTGAGGCTCAGGAAAGCTCTGACCAACCCCCACCCCCACACCCCACCTACCCCCACCCACCCCACCCACCCACACCACCCTGCTTCAACTCAGGCGGGATGAGGAAAAAGGAGTCTGACCAGCCAAGTGGCCCCGTGCACCCCGCCCCCAGGGCAGGGCCTACCGTGTTCCGGATGCAGCAGGTGTAGGGCACGCCGCAGGCCAGGGGGCCAGGGGCGCTGCAGTCGTGGTACTGGTTTGTGCTCCAGTCGCGGTAGTCTTCCCCGCCACAGCACTTGAACTGAGGAAGGAAGCAGGCAGGAAAGAGGAGCTGCCGCCATCCCCGCAGCCCCAGGCAGGCAGCAGGAGGGGACCCTGCCATTCATAGTTGGTTGCATTAGAGTTGGATGGAATTTATACGTGGGTCACCCTGGTGGGGAGAGAAGCTGTGTGCTGCCAGGCCAGAGCTGTCCAAGAGTGCCACGGCCGCCTAGAAGGTAGCAAGAGGAATGAAAGCCAGGGCTGGGCTGCCTCTTGGTGGGACATCAGGGTGGTAACTAGACTGGAGGGAAAAGTCCTTCCTTGACAACCAGACTCCACCTTCTTCATCTTCATGGCCCGGGTACAGGTGCCAGGCCGGAGGAGATGGCCTTTAAGGTACCAGAGACCATGATCCCTTGGCAAAGGGGGCGCACGCCACTCACACGCTGTCTGGGCTCTGGGCGCTCCCCTTGGCTGCGTCCCCCCCACAGCCCGACTGAGGGGCTGGCCTGTGCCAGGCATTGTCCTGGGCCTGGAGAGACACGGCAGGAAAAGCAGCGCCCCCCAGTGGAGGGCGACAGTGAGCACTGAATGGAGGGTCGGGAGCTGGTGCTGTGCACCCCAGCACCCCAGATGCGGAGAAACAGGGGAAGGGGTGGGGAGGGGCAGCTTTTGGGAGACAGGCAAGGGCGCCCTGAAGAGCGGACACTGCGTCTGAAACGTGAACAACAGGGAACAGCCGCCAGACGCAAGGGCCACATGGAACAAACAGAGGTCGGCGTGTCTGGAACACGGTGGGCAAGAGTGGAGGAGCACAGCCCTGTCACCCATGAGCAGGGAGCCGGGCGGCATTCCAGGAGCCACGGGAAGTCAAGGGATCAACCAGGGCAGTGCTAGTGTAGAAGGCCCTGGGCCATCAGGTTTGGGGACCTGGAAGTGCCTTTTTGTGGTGCAGTTCGATGGGCATTTGCTTTGTGATCAAACAGACCGAATTTCAAATTTGCACATGACCACTCCCAGCCATGTGACCTCAGGCAAGCTGATGGGCCTCTCTGGGCCTTAGATCCTTGCGAAGCAGGAACAGCAGTGGCAGCTTTGCACAGCTGAGCAGCGACTACACAGAGAGGCCAAGCTCTCAGCACAGGGCCTGGCACCGTGCAGGTGCCCAGCGAGCATTAGTCACCTCCTACGCCCACCCTGGGAGAAACGACATCCCCAAGCCAGCCAAGGGCAAGATCCAACAAAAACATCCCGCCCCACCCGGAGCAGGACTCGGGTCTCCCAGCCGGAGCTGGCAGGCACGTCCCTGGCAGAAAAAGGCCTTCCAGAGCCTGCACCTGTTGTGACTAGAGAGAGGGTCTGAGCCAAGGCAGCAGCCGCAGCGGGTGGCCCTGGCAGTGTGGGGACGTTGGTCCCCACGGAGGGCTGGCACAGGGGATCTGGCCAGCTGAAGCCCCCAAGGTCGTGTCCCGGGAAGTGCTGTCCCTGCTGAGTGGGCCCCCAAACTCTGCGTGTCCTCACCCAGGGAGGTAAAGATGGTCACTGCAGCTGACACTGGGGTCCCGTCCTGTGCCTGGCACGGTTCTGACACTTCTCCTGAATTAAGTCAAGGTGACCCTCACAATGAGGCCAAGAGGAAGGGACTTTTATTATCTCCCTCATGCAGAAAAGGAACCTGAGGCTCGGGACCAGATGAGACTGATATAGAAAAGCCACCAAGGACAGTGGTGGCCCTACAACTGCTATTGTCATTATTGCACCAAGAGACTTGTTGTCTGTGGTCCAAAAGGAACCATGATCACGTTCAAGGAAGGGCCATGGAGGAAAGGGAGGAGTCTTGTTCTGTGCCCGCCCCACGTGGGAGGGACAGGCGTCAGTGAAGAGCTTTCCCTCCACTGGGGCTGTCTTTGACTTGAGCTCCCTTTGAGAGAGGTCCCTGTCACAGAAGGGACTTGGCAGAGGGGGCTTTGGACTGGGGTGGGGGTCACTCTCACTTTAAGGAAGGAGGAGCCCTGCCCACTGGAGGGGGCACAACACCTGACCTTGTTGTGTTTTGAGGGGGCAGGGAGCCAACATAAATGGAGAGGGACAGGCAGGGAGAGGACAACATTCTGGGCCAGCTGCGTGGGCGGAGGACCGGTTGAGAAGGTTGGGCCAGATTCCCCATCCTCCGTGAGCCATCCACAGCCCACCCTCGCCTCCCATTTGGCCGGCCACCTGCTTTGGGAACAGATAAGTCACCTGACTCCTCACCCCACCTCCTTGGGCAGGTGCCCAAATGGAGGGCGGAGGGCACGGGAGGCACATCTCTCGCCCAGAGTGCCCGGCTCACCTTCTTCTGAACAAAGTCCATGATGTTCTTGAAGTCCAGGTCGTCATAGTAGTTCTCAATCCCTCTCCGGATGTTGTCGTTCAGAAAGTCAATGGTCTACCGAGAAAGAGAAATCACAAAGGAAAGGAACCATCACACACACCCATAGTCCAACCCAACGTTTCCCAGAAGCCACGTGCCTGAGCCCCTCCCGCCCGCCCCTCCACGCCCCACCCTGAACGCCCACCACCTCCCCACCGCACATTCTCCCCGCGCCTCCAGAGCCCCGCTGACACCGCAGCCCCTTTGCCACTCCAAGCAGGAGCCACTCACTCCATTTCCCTCGCTGATCGCAGGGCCCCGGCCCCAGGAGGCCGGGCCCCTGCTGGGGGCCACCACAGCTCTGAAGCAGCCACGCCCAAGCTGGGACTCCGTGACTCGGTTCCCTGTCTGTGCTCTCTCTCTACGGCCCAGGGACAGGTCTGAGCCGGAATCTTCCCTTTGCCCTCCAGATCCCCTCTCCACGTTCTTCCACCATCTAACCACCCGTTTTTCAGATGAGGAAACTGAGGCTGGGGCGGGGGCACCTTGCCCGGGTCATAGAGCAGGCTGGTTAGGGGCCTCGCCAGGACGGAATCCACATCTCCTGACCTTCCGTGTGGGTCCTCTCTTAGGGGCCTCTCTCTTCCCACTGCAGAGCTGGGCCCACACACAGACGCGGCGGTCCCCCCCAGCGGGGGTGGGACGGTCCCCACCCCACCGGGGAAGCACTGGCAGGCCGCCCTCTCCCAGTCACGCTGGGCTTTCTGGATCAACAGCCCGGCTGTTGTGCTGAGATTCAGGAGCACAAAAGGCCCCACAGTGGGAAGCGGCGGGGGCGGGAGTGTGGGTGACAATTGGAGCTTTCAGAGCAGGAGGTCGAGTGTCAGCAGAGACTGGGGACAAAGGGGGAATTCTCGCTCCGGCTCGGCTCCGGTGAGGACAGAAGAGCCAGACAACGCCCAGGGGCGGCGCTGCGGGGCACACTGGGACAACAGGACCCCAGGTTCCAGGCCTCTCTGAACCAACCCTGCAGGCCAGTCTTCAAGGTACCTTCCAGCTCTGAGGATCAAACACTAGGCTGAGAGAGGCTGCCAGGCCTCCCAGTCAAGGACAGTCTCTGCAGCCACCCAGGCCTCGGGCGCTTCATTTAACTTGAGTCTCCACTGCCTCACCTGCAAAATCAGGAAGAAAATACTCTCTGCCTCACTGGGATGTTGTGAGATTTAAATAAACTAAAACTAATAAAGTACTTAACAGGATTCTGGGCACATGGCAGGTCCTGGTATTATTATACCCTACAGACTACTTCATACCCACCCTGTCACCAGGGGGGATTAGCAGTTCCCATGGGAAACTGAGGCCCCTGACTCTTGTCCAAAAAGCCTACTGCAGTGGAAGCGGCCTCTGAAGCAAGAGTGCTGGGGCTGCCGAGGCAGGCCAGACGCTGGCCAGGCCCCCCCCTGCGGCCCAGAGAGCAATGTGACTTGTCCAAGGCCACCCGGCTGGCCATGGGCAGAGAGGCACTGGGACCAGGTGTCAACCTCCCAGCCTGACACACTTTAAGGTGCTAAGATGACTCCAGTTTAGGGATCATCTCCCCAAATTATCTCCAGTAACAGGGGACAGAAGCAAAGAATGCAACAGCCGCCGCCTGCGTGAGACTCAAAGTCAAGGTACAGAAGGAGACTGGTGCAGGGAGACTGACCTCTGCAGCCGGAAGGAAAGTCCTCTGCTGCTGCTGGCATCAGCTCTGGGGACATGGGGACTGCAGGAGACTGGGTGTCAGCCCCAAGTGGAGAGAGGAGATGCAGGTATCTGTGAGCAGCTCTCAACTCACCAGCCCGTGGCCCTTCACGGGCCTGCTCTGGGCCCCAGGGCAGGGCTGGGTGGCCACCTGCCAGCCATGCAGTCTGAGCAGAGCAGGGACCCACCTGGCCCCAGGCCCAGCCTCCCCAGAGGCCTACAGGTCACAAGGCCTTTCCAGAGTGCCTGCCCCTCTGGGTGACAGAGGGAGGGACCAGCCAGCTGGGGTGTGGTTGGGGGTGCCTAACAAACAGGCACCAGGGTCGGGCCAGTCTGCCACCTAGGGTGGGGCAAAGGAATGAGCTCACAGCGTTGAATGGCGCCCACCCTTGGCTGAGCTAGCTGTGGGAGCCACCAGGGTCAGGGGCTTGCCTAAGGCCATGCACATTGGGGCGGAGGGGGGTGGGGGTGGTAAGGAAATACCAAAGGCCACAGGGTTTTCTGAGCTCCCTTGTTTAAACCATCAGATACGGAAAACTGTCCTTTCTAGTTTTTTCTTTTAAATCTAGTTTTAAAGATCTCCAAAGCCACCACATCACTGCTCTCTGCAGACGTGCCTGGGGTGTTTTTAAATGAACAAGGAATTGAAGGGGACAGGCATGGGAGGCCAGAGGAGCAGGAAAAGGTGTGGAAGGGCGGCCCCAGCTGCCCAGGGCCCCCACCACTCTGGGATGGAGCTATCCTGCAGTCCCGCAGGTCTTCTGGCTTCCAGCGCCCTCACAACAGCTCCTGAGCCCCAAGACCAGGAGGCCCTGCTGCTGGCAGCCCAGCTGGACCCAGTGCCAGCCCGGTTCTCATAACTTGGAGGAAGGCTGCTTGGCCTAGGGCTTCCTTCGTTCCTTTGTGCCTGGGCCTCTAGGGGCTCTCCCCAGTCCCTCTAGAAAACGGGGACTCGTCCTCATTGGCTCAAGACCCCAGCCTCTGCTCCAGCCCTGACACGAGCCCAATCTGTAAACCAAGCACCAAAGCGAACCCAGGGAGCCGAGAGCAAAGAAAAGGCAAAGAGACATTTGGAGCATCTGCCAGACCCTCCTCGGACCCAGCCAGGAGTCACAGGATTTGAGTCACAGTGTCCCCAGGATTTGGGGCTCTAGTCCTTACTCCCCAGTGGCTGTCCACAGTGGGGCAGGGCATGCCAGTTGTGGGAGTCTGGCCGGCCCAGTGAAGAACTTTCTCCACTTCCGGACCACTGACGGCTTAGCTGCGGGTGGGAAGGGGGACTACATAGCTGGCCGTTCTATCTGTGGGCTCTGCAACTACGTATCCAACCAACCTCGGATTGAAAATATTCAGGAAAAAAAATAACAGTACAACACCCAAAAGTAATACAAAGTAAAGAACAATACAGTGTAACAGCTATTTACATAGCATTTAATTGCATTAGGTATTATAAGTAATCTAGAGATGATTTAAAGTACATGGGAGGAAGTGCATGCGTTACATGCAAACACTGCACCACTTAACAGCTCAGAGTCCTGCTGGGGACGGCCCTTTCTGGGCTGCACACCAAGCCCTCCTCCAGAGAGGACACCATCCCAGGGACAGGAGCACATTTCACAGGCCGTGGCACCCTCAGGGTTTGGGGATGACTGGACACTCTCACCCCAACCTCAGGCCTAGACAGGCGCCTTCATCTGGGCTCAGCTCCCTCACTTGAGACGGGAGGGATGTCATGGCCCTGCCGACCTACGGGGCACTAGGAAATGACAAATCAGACTGCCTTTGTGGCAGTGCACGGGAAACCAGAGCTGCTGCCCACTTAAGGAAATGCTGTTTACTGAGGCCTTGGATGCTGCTGCCCACGAGCTAGACCTGGGCTCCAGCCAGGAAAGCACCAGCCCGGCAGCCTGGAGAGCCACAGGCCGGCGGGAGCCGTGCAGCTGCGGCGCGGAGAAGCAGCCCCACCGCAAATGGAACAAACACCTCTCCCCCCTCGAGGCTGCCAAAAAATGCACCAGGATCCTGGACCTGCCAGCCCAGAGGAGGGGTCTGGCCCACAGAAAAAAGGGAGGAGCAGGAGCAAGGCTGGACTGAGAAGCAGCCCTGAGCTCCCAGGCTCATAAGACAGGAAAATGACACCTGGAGTCCACGACCTGCCTGTGGTGACGTCCCACCGCAGGAGGCCTGGGCAGGACAGGTGTGGTCCCTGCTCCCACCTGGGCTGGGATCCCAGCCACACCCATGAAGAGTTTCCCAGGGGTCAGATGCTGGGTGGGTCACTGGAGCGCTCTGCACAACCCACGGTGTGGGACAGCAATGGCCGTCCTGGGCTCAACTTCTGGCAAGACAGATAATCCGACCGCAGCCTTGAGGCACCGTCCCTGCAGCGACTACCCGAGAGCACTAGGGACCAAGCTGTCTGGGGCAGGCAGGGCTGAGGCCAGGAAGGGACAGGGCTCCGCCAACATGTGCTGCTTCTCAAGCCTCGCCTATAACAGCGGAGAGGGGTGAAGACAAAGGAAGAAGACTGAGGGAGGAAAGACAGAGCCCCGGGTTGGAAGTCAGCCTGCTCCGCCACTAGCTTCTTTCGGGACCTTGAGCAACAGCGGCCAACGAGGACCCACTATGTGCCACAACCATGCCAGCCCCTTCCCATGCATTCTCGCATCAGATTCTCACCCCAAACTCCATGCTCCCCTAGGGATCCGAGGGGCCAAGTGACCCGCCCAAGGTCCCAGAGCTACTATGAGGCGCACACGGCCTGCCTTGAAGGAGCTGGAGACCAGGAGCCACAAGAACCTTCTCGGCAAACCCTGCCAGGGCCAGGACGCCCGGCATCGCCCTCTCTGCCTGTCTCTCTCCCTCACTCCTAAATGCACGACGATAGGGTCCTATCGGTGCTGCCTCCAAAACATACACCGAATCCCGCCCTTTTGGCCCAAGCCCACTGCCTCCACTTGGGCCAAGCCATCGTCCCCTCTTCCCAGTGTGACCGCCGCACCCTCCAGCTGGTCCCCCACGTCTGCCCTCCCTACAGCAGGCGGGGTCAACTGTAAGCTGGATCATGTCCCTTCCCCGCATAAAACTCCAAAGACTCCTACCACCTTTAGAAAAATTCTAAGCTTTTTTTTTTTTTTTTTTTTTTTTTTTTTTGAGACAGAGTCTCACTTTGTTGTCCAGGCTAGAGTGAGTGCCGTGGCGTCAGCCTAGCTCACAGCAACCTCAAACTCCTGGGCTCAAGCGATCCTCCTGCCTCAGCCTCCCGAGTAGCTGGGACTACAGGCATGCGCCACCATGCCCGAAATTCTAAGCTTTTAAACTGTAAGACCTATGGGACTGTCCCCTTCCAACTTCACCTTCCACCCTCCTCCTCACCACCCACGCCTCAGCCACGCTCCTGCACACCTGGCAAGCTCGCCTCTGCTCGGCTCCCTCTGCCTGGACCTCACCTGGCCAGCTCCTTCCACTATTTCAACACTGTCCTCCCACCTGCACCCCGGGCACGCACACGTCACCCTGGTTCACACTGCCGTTTGCTGCCGTGCTTGTTCAATGCCCATCGCCCCAGCAGAATAGAGGCTCCATGCGGCTCTCTGCTCACTGCCGCACCCCCAGTTCATAGCCCAAGGCTCACGCAGTGAGTGGGTGCTCAGTGCACACACGGCTGATAAACAAACTCACAGACCCACCTGGTTCCGGAAGATCAAGGCCACCACGCCACCAATGAGCTCCATTATGAGGCAGATCCCGAGGATGTACATAAACTGGAAAACAGAATTCAGAGATTTCCTCTGGAGGGGGGCAGAGGAGGTGTGTGGGGTGCAGGGGAAGCGTCATCTGCTCCAAGGTCGAGCACAGTGAGCAGAGCCATCTCAGTGGGGGCTCCTGCCAGCGCAGTGAGAACACAGGACATAGATGGTCATACCCGGGGAAACCCCGTCTCTGCAGCCAGAGGGCAGGAAGGGTGACTCAGCTGTCCCAGCCAGATTGTTACTGACATCTGTCCCAGGGTCCTCAGCAGGGTCTAGGTAGAAAAGTATGCACCTCCCTCCACCATGAGGAGGGCTGGGTGTCACTCCAGCTGAGCCAGAGGGGACAGGCCTGGCTGGATGGGCGGGGCTGGGCATTGCTTCCAGATCCCCCAGAGAGCCCCTCAGAGGCGGCTCCCCGGGCCCCTAGAGGGGGTGAGGTGGATCCTGAAGCTTAGAGGATACACAGCCCACCTCTGCCTTTACTAGAAAACAGCCTTGTCCAAACTGATTCCAGCAACTTCCAGCCTCAGGTAGCAGACCCCTGTGGAGCTTCCCATATAACGGGAGAAAATGGGGTCAGATACACACATCAGTGCAGGGTGAATGGATCTGCCTATCTGCTACCCGCAGCTCTGCGGGGTCATCCCTCACCCCACATAAGGGGATGCAGGTAGGGTTGACTCCACCCCCTGACCCAAGCCGGGCCCACCAGAGTCCTGGGACTGTGGCCAGAGTTGGCAGGAAAGATGCCCTGCAAGCTATAAAAGCCATAAGGACTCTGTTGGCTGAGGCTGGCAGTATTCGCTGCAAAGGGAGCAGCCCCAGCTTGGAGGTGGCAAAAGAGACAGCCCAACCCTGCCCAGTGGTGCCGCCTAAACCCCTGGACCCAGTGCAGGCTTGCTGGTTTCATGAGCCCGTGACTCACAACCACCTCCTCTGTCTGCCTTTGCCTGTTCTCATTTGAGTGTGGTTTCTCCTACTTGCAACTGGGAGTCCAGATGAACACAGACTGTAAGAACAGGATTCAGATCCGCTCATACATGCAGAAGTGGAGCTGGCCTGGGCTCTCTTGGGCCCACATAGTCAGATCTAAGGAACCCTCTAGGGGAGCTGGCTTGAGGCAAGGACTAAAGGAACTGAGCGGCCCAGGGCCCAGACGCGGTCTCCCAGCTCTCCTGGGGTCCCTGGGACCCGTCCCCACCTCCCGGCTGAGGGGCGGGCAGGCCCACTCACCACTTGGAGAAGGCACAGGTTGTCCCGCAGGGAAGCCAGCACGCCAATGAAGGACACGATGAACATGACGACCCCCAGGAGGATGAGGATGATGGCTGGGGCCAGAAAGGCACTCTCGAGGGTTTTGTATTTCTGCCTCTCCACCTCTGCATAGATCCCCACGGACAGCACCAGGGCCCCAATCAGCTGCAGCAAGAAAGCAAGGAGTGAGCGAGAAGGACTGTGGGCACTTGATTTTCCTGTGAACAGTTCACCTGGGGGCTGTGGCACCTGCTGGGGGTTGGGGGGAGCTCGCCCTGTTATGGGCTGCATCACGTTCCCCCAAAATCCCTTTGTTGAAGTCCTAATCCTCAGCACCTCAGCATGTGACTATATTTGGAGACAGGGCCCTTAAAGAAGTAATTAAGTTAAAAATGAGATCATTATGGCAGGTGGCCCTAGTCCAATATGACTGCTGTCCTTATAAGAAGAAGAAGAGATTATGACACAGATACCCATGGAGGGAGAAGACAGCCACCCACAAGCCAGACAGGACTCTGGAGAAACTAACCCTGCCAAAACCTTGACCTTGGACTTCTAAGCTCCAGAACTATGACAAAATAAATGTCTGCGGTTTAGGCCACTGAGTCTGTGGCACTCAATGCTACGGCAGCCCTAGCGGGCTCACACAGAGCCTGTTTGGAGGTGCCACTTTAGAGGAGAGTGCTGGTGGGTTGGGGGAAATGCCACTGGCAGGGGGTATGAAGGCATTCGCCTCCGCCCTGCTGACACCACGGCTCCAGTGAGATAGCAAAGGCAGAAACTCTGCAAACCTGGAAGCACGGGCCCGCTGTGATGGGTGTCACACAGGCAAGTCACACCGAGGAACTCCGGCGCTGTCAGGGGCACAGACGTCTCACAGAGCACCACACACAAGGGACTTACTGCCAGGACAACCGCGGGGAAGACCAAAGGTTGGAGCAGAAGGGATTTTGAGGGGAATTTTAAGTAGACTCCCTCTTTGCCAACTTCTCTATCAGTGGAAACACTATAAACACTGTGTCACAGGACACACTGCAACCTCCCAGCAGTAACTTCCCAGGCTCCTTACACTGGTCCAACCACCCCAGGTTGCCCGCCCCAGGGCCTTTGCACAGGCAGTCCCCGCTGCCTGAAACACTCTTCCTCCTGACATCCACGTGGCTCACTCTCCAGCCTAACTTCCCGTCTTTGCTCAATAGTCACCTGCTCCACAGTCACCTTTCAGGCCCACCTTGTGTACAAGCAGAAAGTCCCTCCCTCTGAAAATCCTGATCCCCTTTCCTCGTTTTTTTGTGTTTTGTTTTTTTTTTTTTTCCTTCTTTGCACTTACCAGTGTTTAATATACTACATCATTTCTTTAATTGTTTGTCTTCCCCACCAGAACATAAGCTCCATGCCAGGAGGGACTTTCTGACTGTTTCAGGCACCCCCACCACCCGGGTAGTCCCGACCCTGGGAAGTATGATTGATGTCTGCTGAGTGAACGCGGGCTGGGCTGTGCAACAGACCCCATGGATTCGAGTCACTGTCTGCCCAGTCTCCTGCCTGCCCGGGGATTCCAGCTTCCCAGGCCCCGGGCTCAGAGGGCAGGGACAAGTCACTAGATAACTGGACTTCTCCGCTGAGCTGAAGGCAGCGTGGGAGAGCGGCCGCGGTGCTGTCATCTAAGGTCCGAGGAAAGGGAGCGAGGGGCAGTACGGACAAGATGTGTACTAGGGGCACAGCTGCCCAGTGTCGCCATCCAGGACACCAAGGAGGCCACCCCTCCAGCTACTTACTGGTCCACCCAGCCTTAAATCAACTTAACGGTCCTCACTGATCACCACGTCCTCACAGTCACCCCCCTTGGCCTCTGGCCTCTTTCTAAAGAGGGCTAAGACTGAGTCCTCAGTCCTGAGCAAGGGAAGTCTCTGCTTCCTCCTAAGCTCTGACTAGTGGTGGAGTTGCCAAAAGTCAAACAAATCGTCTGAGCTAACACAGAAACACTGGGTAACAGAGGATCACCAGGAGACCATCTCGCTTGGATCCAGCACTCTGCCCTATTTCAAGGCTAAGTGCCATTCCCCTGGGTTTGAAAAGATCACCTGGGATTACTGAGACCCATTCCCACAGTCCAGAAGGAATGCCTCTCCAACGCACACGGGCCAGGAGGGGCTGGAGACAGGGACAGACTCGGCCACCTGCCACTTACTAACACATTGGCCATATAAGGCAGGAAACGCACACACACACCCCCTTCCACCATAGAAATGGCAACCAGAGAAAATAAAATCTACCTTTATAGAGAAAGATTACCCAGAGGCTGTCTGGTCAGCCATGCTCCAAAAGCCAGAACACGGTGAAACCATTGTCCCAGGCTGGCCTAAGCCCCATGTTACTCCTCTGAGAATAACAGTAAGTAGCCTCTAAAAAGCCAAATCCCTCCCCCCTCTGGATTACTCCACCTGTAAGAAATTGCTCAACACTAAACCCTAACCCTAAACGAGACAGAGAACCCATGGACTCAGCCACCTTGAAGCTAAGAACATGGGTTAAGTGAGAACCCCACGCAGGCTGGGCGCGGTGGCTCACGCCTGTAATCCTAGCATTCTGGGAGGCCGAGGCGGGTGGATTGCTCGAGGTCAGGAGTTCAAAACCAGCCTGAGTGAGACCCTGTCTCTACTAAAAACAGAAAGAAATTAATTGACCAGCTAAAAATATATATACAAAAAATTAGCCGAGCATGGTGGTGCATGCCTGTGGTCCCAGCTACTCGGGAGGCTGAGGCAGAAGGATTGCTTGAGCCCAGGAGTTTGAGGTTGCTGTGAGCCAGGCTGACGCCACAGCACTCACTCTAGCCTGGGCAACAAAGTGAGACTCTGTCTCAAAAAAAAAAAGAATCCCATGGAACACTGAACTTCTCAAGCCCAAGCACAGAATGAATAAGGTATTGAAGGACTCATCATGCTTGAGGGTGGCAGAGGGAGGGTGTTATCTTTTATCTTGAAAACTGTAACTGTCCCCAGTCACTGAACCGACACCACTATTACATCTTAACATATTCAGAATTGGCCCCATATACTTTGGAGAGTTCTATGTTTTCTGTTATGGAAAAAAAAAAGTCATTCTCCGGCAGGATGGGGGCATGGGCCCTGACATCTCCGCCCTCATCATCCCTCCTCCCCCGCTGGTCCCCATGCCTCCTTCCTGCCTGAGGCTGTGCTTCTAGGTCAAAGTACTCCGCTTTGCAAACTATCCCCCAAACACCAGAGCTGTCCCTGGCCCCCATTCTGAGCAGCACTGACCCCAGCCCTCTCCAGGAAGGCAGTCAGTGCCTTCTCCTATTTTTACAAGCTCCCCAGCGTGGCAGGACAGCCTCGCCAGCAGAAAACAGAACTCCCCTCGCTCTGATCTCACTTGCTCCTGCAATGGAGCACTGCTGGTTTCCTCCTAGTTGGCCTCACCACGTCTCCAGACCACAGCATGGGAAACGCTCCTACAGCAAATGCAAGCCCGGGCCTCCCAACTCCCCGAGCACCGTGCTCGGAGCCTTCCCAGGCCCCGTTTCCCAGTGTCTCCCGGGCTGCCCGGGGAGCTGCTCCCAGCGGCCTGGCAGGCAAGCCCCAGGCTGCTGCCCACCCAGCACAGGCCCTCTGGGCTCCTCACGCAAGTGTTCGAGGGGCGCTGGGCTCGGGGAGAGGCTGGCATCAGCCTTCCCAGGAACTTCAAAATTTCCAAATGGTATTTACATCTCCGATGACATCAATTTATCCATCTGGGTATAAGATCGTCTGTCAATGCCAACGTGCCATCCGGTCTCCTCCTCTCTGCTAATTATAGCCCTTCGGCAGGCAGCCGGCCACTCAGCTCTAGGCAGGAAGCAAATGGCCCATCTGTCAAGCAGGACGGCTTCAGCTAAACAGGCTGGAGAGGGGGCAGGGGGGACAGGGCCATGCCCTTCTGGGGCCAAAGAGGGAGAGAGCATGCTGCCGGCAGCCCACGGGCCGGGCCCAAAAACCCAGGCTTTGAGAACCACGCAGCGTCTTCAACAGGCTGCAGAGGAGCCCTCTCGCCCGGCACGACCAGGGCCTGAAGGTCCCCTCTGAGCCCTGTTTCCTCCTTGCAGGAAGAGGCCAGCTCCACGCAGGTGCCGGGAAGCAGGAGGCCCTGTGACGCGTTCTGGCACCTGGGTCTCCTTCAGGAAGCACCTGGCCACGGGTACCAGCTGAGCAAGTCTGCGCTTAAAGGGGACCTGCCAGGCCCATTTTCGCCTCAAAAGGCAGAAACCAGGATCTTGCTGTGTTCCAGGCTCTGTGTTAGGCTCCACAAGGACACAAGGTGCCAGAAGACCAGACACAGGACAAGACTGGGAGAAGGGAGAGGAAGAGAGGCTGGAAATGATAGTCCTCATGGATGGAATTTAGAGTCTTCAAACTGTAGACAGAGGGGGGGGAAATAAAAAAAAAATCACACCTTGACTTTAATTAGCATCCAACTGAAATGTCACTTCCATTTTGAATGTGGGCAACAAATCGCAGTAGTGTTAACAGCACCTGTGACTCTGTCACCAATGGAGATCACATTAGTTATTTCAAATATCTCAAATATCATTTATATTCCTCATTACTTCAAAAGGACAGTAGTATTGGACTCGCTGCTGGCTCCTGTGATTTAATGCACTGATAAAGAAAGCATGTGATAATTATGTCACAAATTTCGTTTTATGACATTTTAATAGCTGTATTGCAATATAATTGGTTTCTTTTGTAACCCTGTGTATTTCATTCTATGCATTTAAATATCTGGTTCTGAGAAGGGGTCCACAGGCTTCTCCAGTGGGCCAAAGAGGTCCCTGACACACAAAAAAGTGCAGAACCCCTGGTCTCTGGGAAGAAATCTGTAAATCCTGCCACGGAGAGGCAGAGAGAACTCCAGAAACTCCAGCCAAGGGGATGGGGAGGAGGGAGGTGTCAGAACAACAGGACGGCCCCCAGAGGAACCCCTTGTTTCCTGGGAGGCCCCAAGAACTGCTTCATTCTGCACCCATCTCATGGGCTCTCGAGGGCCCAGGGCTCCGCGTTGGGTCAAAACAAAGCACTTCTTAGAGTTTCTAGATTGAAAGGAGGTAGGGAATAGCTTGAATAAAGTGGGGCTAGCAGGGGCCCAGAGAAACTCTGGACATCCTGTACCTCAGCCCTCTGTCCCCAAGGACAACCCCGCCTGGCCCTGGGCCCATCCCACCCTGCGACAGCCACCTGCCTGCACGCTCCTTCCCCACTTCCCCCCTGCACAGGTCAGTGTCCTGGAAGGAGCAGCAGAGGCAAGACAAGAGGCAGGAGGTGGCCCTCTGGACCTCCACGTGTTAGCTCACTACCCTTGGCCAAGTCCCTTCCCGCTTTGG
This sequence comes from Microcebus murinus, assembly GCF_040939455.1. NCBI lineage: Eukaryota > Metazoa > Chordata > Mammalia > Primates > Cheirogaleidae > Microcebus > Microcebus murinus. The sequence goes on along the minus strand of NC_134117.1, from coordinate 52,054,621 downwards.
GCCTTATTTTTCACCTGTAGAAGAGTAAAGCCTCCGGCCACTGACAGAGCGATTGTGCCGTGCCATCATCCTGCAACCCATCTCGTTTCATAGACCCTGCTCAAAGCGACTAAACAACACGACATAGGAGAGGTAGCCAGAGTTGCAACCAAACCTGCCAGCCATTAAGGTTACCAGAAGGGCCTCCCAGGAGAGAATGGGTGGAAATACTTTGCAAAATACAAAGGTGCCAACAGCAGAGCCTGCTGCCAGGAGAACTCTCTGCAACAATGCTAATGCCCAGTGTGGTAGCCACTAGCCACGGTGGCTAGCAAGCTCTTAAAACGTGGCTCAGGTGCCTCAGGAAACCAATCTTTACCTTTATCGCACTGTAATTCATTTCAATTTGGCCACATGTAGCTGGTGGCCACCGTATTGGACAGCACGGCCCCAGGGCGCCTCTCGCTGGATGCTATTGCTCACCACTCCCACAGGGCTCCTTTCTGAAGGTGGAGACCACCCTCTCTAATAACCGTGTGCTCCAATCATCCTGCCACTAGCTAGAGAAGGCTCAATACATATCCACCAACTTCACTCTCTTCTCCCACGTTCCCAAGGTGGCAGGGTCCCTGTTGTCCCACTCCCTTCCCTCTAAGGGAAGCAGGACAGACCAGGGACCGTAGCAGTGCCCTCAACCCTAACCAATACTGGACCCCTTCTGTCTCCCCCAGAGAGCGCCGGCCCCACCTCCAGGACCACCGGGCAACGTTCTAAGCTCTGGGGCCCTGGACCTCGGCCCGCAGATCCGGCCCCTGCCCTACCTGTGTTGAGGAACGGGACTCCCCCCAACCCCTAACCAAAGCCAGCTCTTGAGAAAGCAGCAGAGGCTGCCTCCCGCTGCCAGCAAAGCAGCCAGTCCCTGGTCTCCACCACTAGTACTATGCTGTCAACTCTGCCTTGACCCTGGACAGAACTTCCTTTGTTAAAAAAACCAGACATCAAGTACAGAGAACTTGGTTAATTGCAATCCTTGGTCCTGACACATTCTCTGGCATAGCTTGCTCTGTTGGTGACTTTTAGTAACGTCAGAGCACCACTTACTCACCAGTCCTCCTGTCCACTGATCTGCTATGACCCTCCTGTCACACCCTAAGTTCCACGTACGCCCAGCACCGTTTTTGGCCATCTCTTCTGGCTCATTCTGCCTGCCCCTAAACAAACTTCCCTACCATAATGACTAGCTTTGTAACACATCTTGGCATCTGGCAGGCCAAACCCATTCTTCCCATGCTCTTTGGAAGCATCCCGGGTATTGCTGGATCTTGATTCTTCCATACTACATCTTCTAGAATCATCTTCTCAAGTCTCATGAAAAAACCTGCTGGGGTCTCTCACTGGAGCCACACTGAGTCTATAGATCCCTTTGGGGAGAATTGACACTTCTACTCTACCAGGGCTTCCCACCTCTGAGCACGGTTCTTCCCTTCTTTATTTCTTCTTTAAAGAATTACGACTTTTGAAATAACAGTTCTTTCTGCCTCCCTCAAGCTTTTGCAAGGCTGACTGGGTAGAGCTAGGGAAAGACTTCCAGAAGCATTTCCCCAGCCTGCCTGTGAAGCCACTGGACAGCCCGAAGGTGGCAAACACGGCCTTTGGAAAACAAATCTCTCTAGGAGGCAAAGTGGGCACACCAGTCTGTTTTGCTGCTCCTCCTGTCAGCAACGGTTGCAAAAGCTTGATTTAAAAGCCTCCCACATGCACACAACACATTCCAAGCTGTGAAGGAGCTGAGCTGGGAGGTTATTCACTTCACCCAGGGCAGGGAGTGGAATTTCTAATCAAGTACAATCACAAATGAACGAAGCCCCGGGCGTGAGTGCTGAGCCCAGGGCCCTCCTTGGGAAGAGCTGGAGGTCAGGCAGGTGGGACGTGGTAGAACACACAACTACCAGGATGCTCTAAGACAAGATGCAGAGCAATCGCTTCCTCCTGGGAGGCCAGAGGACCACTGGAGCTGAGCCCTGAAGGGTGCACGGAGTTTGACTGGACCCTCGAAGAGCACAGGAACTGGCCCGGTGTATCTGTTGGAGGAGCGACTGAGAAATGAGATGGCTTCAGATGTCTGCAAGCCCAGAGAAGGAACTCCATGGTGATGCCATCCTGGAACAGGGCCATCCAGGGCCTAAGGATCAGAGTGACTCATGGTCAACAGGAAACCATGGAAACAGCCACGGGAAGGAGGAGAGTCGAGAGCAATTTTATCTCCACCCAATACCCTCCTCTGTCTGGTTTTCTCCCCCTCCTCCCTCTCTCCAGACCTCTCTGTGTCTCTACCCCCACCTTCCATGTGTCTGCACCACGACAGTCAGAGCTGCCCCCCAGGGCTGTGTCCCCAGAGTACGCGGGTAATGGTGTCTGGGGATCCTCTTCCCAGATCTCAGCCCGCTCACCGGCCAGAGGCCAATCGGAGCAGAAGACCGTGCTCCCAGGTACACCCCAATGTCTGGCCCTGGCGACGGTGCCGCTGCAGGCAGCACCCTGGGCCCAGGGCTGGAGCCAGGGCCGAGAGGGCAGGAACAGGGGATGCAGGCTGGGACTCCGGGACATGGGCTGGGGGAGCCTAGGGATGAAGGGCCATGTGGGGTGGGGGTGCTTCTGCTGGGGTGACCACACAGGGGTACACCCCTGTCTCAAACCCCTGCTGGTCACCCCTCCTCCTGCCCCCTCTGGCCAGGACTGCATTCCCTGGTGGCCTGCAGCTCCCATTTGGCCCCCCTGCTCACAGCTGCAGGCCACCAGCAGGACTAGGGTAGGACAGCCCTGGTCTTCCCTCTCTCCGACTGTTTAAAAGGAGACACGGCTCACAGAGGTGACAAAGGGGCCTTTGTCCCATACAACAGGCTCCAGGACAGGTCCCGGCAGCCTTTCAGAGGCCGCACTGTCCAGGAACTGGCCCAGGCAGCCCCTGTTCCTCCCCTGGCCTGGAGGCTCCAGCACAGGCTGCCTGGGCGTTATCCCCGCGGGCCCAAAGTGAGGGACAGAGGAGTTTCGAGGGGAGGGTGGTCTGTGCTCTCACCGTTCCCTGACTCCTCTGGTCTGCTGAGAGAAGCCACTGTGAAGTAGGGACCCGTCCAGAGAGGAGGAGTGCGGAGCAGGCAGTGGGAGGAAGGAAGGGGTGAAGGAAACCCCAGCGGCAGGGCAGACACTGGGGCTCTCAGCCGGCACTGCCAGCTCCGGGCACGCCTGGCTCAGTCGGGCTCTCTACACATTCGGGCGATGATGAAGCTAAGAATCTCATGTTTCTTGTTCTTAATGTCAGATATAGTTTTATATATAAGAAAAAAATCAATCAAACTGCTTTTTATATATATGCACCCCTTGGTTCATTCTTTTCCCCTCTGCACAGAATCCCCCATCTGAACTGAGCCCACTGCCCCGATCTCGGGCTAGGAGGAGGAGGAGGCAATCACGTCTCGAGTGTCAGTGCCTGGCATGTGCAGGGCCTTAACAAAGACAGAATGTCCCCTCTCCAAGAGCTCACGACTCCAAAGAGGTCAAAGGGGACCAGGAGGCAGCATCACCCTGAGCTGGGACGTGGGAGCCCCAATCCCAGCTCTGCCACTAGCTCCTTTGCGACCTTGCCAAGTCCCTTCCCCTCTCTGGGCCTCAGTTTCCCTGTTGGCCACAACAACCCCTAGGGTCCCTTCACCGCTCCAGGAGACCATGGGAACTCAAGCCCAGATGGTCCCTCCTAGAACCCCAGCACATCAGCAGACCGTGGGTGGTCCGAGTCTTCTCCTGTCTCCCCACATGCTGTTCTGACTCCTCTTTCGAGGATCTGCCCTGCTTTCCCCCCTGGCCCCAGGAGTCACACTTCTGCAAGGGTAGAACCCTGAAGAGGACAGCAAAGCCCTCCCCATCACCCTCAATCAAGGCACACACCTCCAGCACAGCCTCCCACGGCAGCCTTGGAAAGGAGACCAGCTGGTTTTTTTAGAAATAATAAAGCCTAAAGGAGCTAACACTCATCCTCTAAAGCTTGGTACAAAGCCCTCCTCCCCTGGGAAGCCTTCCTGGATTACCCCAGCTATAGGGATCTCTCTCCATTTCTGAACACCTGTGAAACCAGCAGTGGGAAGCCCTTGCTGGTTCTGATATTTATAGTATGAACTGTGCCCACTGAACAGGTAATTCCAGGAACTTACTACCTACTGCATGCATGCAGGGCATGGCGGCAGGATCCGGCAACATACATACCAACTTTGACCTCAACAACTTCACACACTATGCAAATAGGTTAGGATGTCCCACAAGCTCAGAGAAGTTTGGTGGCTTAACTCACAGGCCATACTCTCCCCCACAGAAACCACATGGAAGGTGGTTAGGGCCCAGGCCAGTTCTCAATGGATAAAGGAACCACAACGCCTCTGAAGCAAGATGCCATGCAAAAGCTCCTGGCACCCAGCAGGTGCCCAGTAAATGTTACTCCTACCCCAGTAATCATCATGTGGTACTGCTGTAATGCTGACATTTCAAACCAGATGCCAGAAACCATTTCTCCTTTCGAGCCACTTGGGTCCAAGGTTAACTCAGGGAGTGGGAGAGCCCCCGTTCTGAATTCCAAGGCAGCACTGATTCGACAGACATTCATTAAGCACCTATTATGTACCAAACAGTTGGGAATAAACACATAAGACCTAGTCCTTGCCCTCAAAGAGCTCAGTGTGCTGAGGCACACAGCACACCAATAAACTCTGGGGTAGAAATCATCAAGTGTGCAGAGGAGCCAGAGAGGAGATGCTAAGTGAGATGGGCAAGATCAGGGAAGGCTTCCTGGAGGAGGTGAGTTTGGACTGAGTCCATTTAATGGCCCAGAAGGAATTCCTGAGTTAAGCAAGAGGGATAAGGAGTTCCAAATGCCCATGAAGGCACCACGGGGACAGCAGGTCAGCGTGGCTGGAGCCAAGCACAGGCAGAGGACAAGGGGAGGGGAGGAAGCCAGGAAGGTTCACAGAAGCCAGAGAACCCAGGCTAGATCTCATGCATTAAGTCAAGAAATTCATTCAACATCTATTTACTGAGTGGTTATTACGCACTGGGCATTGTTTTAAGCCAGTGGTTCGCAGAGAGTTTTTGGTCTCAGAACTCCTTTTCACTCTTAAAAATGTTTGAGGATTCTAGAGCTTTTGTTTTTACAGATGATAGCCATCAATTATTTACCATAAATTAAAACTGAGCCATATTCCAAATATTTATTAACTCATTTAGAAATAACAATAGATTTACATGTTAACATAAGCAGCATATTTTTTATTTTAAAAAGTTTTCAAAAAAAAAAAAAAAACCTGAGTGAGCAGAGTAGCATGGACTTTGCATGTGTGCAAATGTTAGGATCTGACTGATGAGAAGGTAGCTGAATTCCCTCATCTGCTCCTCGATCTCGGGCCACATCTCAGTCATGTGCTTTTGAAATACTCCATCATAGGATCCTGAGAGAATGAGAAAGGGCAAGTCTCAGGACTACCATGAAAGTGGTTTTGACTGCTTAGACCCCAAGAAAGGGGACCCCAGACGTCCCTGGACCCACTTTGAGAACCACTGTTTTAAGAATGGGGGACACAGCTATAGCAGCAACCAAACAGAAATCTCAGCTTCAGTGAAGCTCGTGTTCTAGCTGGGGAGAGGCAAATAAATAACAAACATGTATAGTAAGTTATGGTTATAAGTGCTACCAAGAAAAATGAAACCCAGAAGCAGACTAGGGAGGCTGGGGAAAGGGGCAGTCAGTGTGGCCAGGGAAGGCGACATTTGAGCAAAGACTTGAAGTAGAGGCGGGACCAAGCCACATGGACAAGCAGGTGCCCAGGCCTTGGAACGTGCCCATGTGCTCAGAGAACAGGGTGGGAGCTGCTTGGAGAGGGAGTTAGGAGATGAGCTGGGGGCAGATCGGGTGGACTCTTAGGCCACTGGGAAGACGGACTTTGCTCTGAGTGGGTGGAAGGCGCTGGGAGTTTGCAGAGAAGTGATCTGTTCTGACTGTGACCTTTAAATGAGCCACTCGGACTATTGTCCTGAAAAGAGCCTGGGGGCAGAGGTGGGAGGGGCCATCAGGGAGCTACTGCAGTGACCCATGAGAAACGGCAGTGCCTGGACCACAGAGGGCATGTGAGCGTGGACAGAAGCAGTCAGGTTCGATGTGTTTTGAGGCTGGAATAGGGAAATCACTGAAATAATTTAAGCAGAGGAGTTGCATGCTCAGATTAGCTTTCAAAAGTTCTTTCTACAAACAGATCATTCCCATCAGCCTACGTATTCACTCTCGTGGGGAAAGATCCCTTTACAGTGGGGAGGGCTGGTGGCCGAGTTCAGGACAGCCAGCAAGGGTGTGGCCAGCCAGTACTTGCCCCACCCCCAAGGTGATGATACCCTGTACTCCCTGCTGCCTCCCCCAGAAATGCTCCTGCAGAAAATGACAAGAAACGCATGAAGCAAATCCAGATGTTCTGCCTGGAGGCTTTGAAAGACTCAAAAAAAAAAAGGGGGGGTATAGTGTAGATTGGGGGAGATTAAAGACATACATGGCCAAAAGTAATGTATGAACCTTGGGTGTATCCTAGGTTAGGTAAACTATCAGCTACAAAGGACACTTGAGGAACTGAGGTGCTTTCTAACACCAACAACCAATTCTCTGTGGACACTAGGTGGGTGTTCTACAGTTTAATTCGATTCTGACACCATCCACCTGGAGTTAGCATCGGATCCCACAAGTTAAAGGGCTCAGGCCCACTAGATCGCCCCACCTTCAGATGCCAATTGCAAGTCCACGCCTCAAAGCCCGGCTATAAGTCAGGGGTTCCCACAACCCCTTCCTCAAGATCAATAACTTGCGAGAACAGCTCACAGAACACAGGGAAACTCCACTTAGCTTATATTAGCCAGTTTATCATAAAAGACACAACTCAGGAACAGTCAGATGTAAGAGATGCACAGGGCAGGGAGTGGGGGGGGGGGTTCATGCCAGCCTGGGCCCCCCACCCTCCCAGCTCCTCAATATGTTCCCCAGACCAGCAGCTCACCAAATCTCACTGGCCAGAAGTTTTGTATAGAGCTTCACCTCCAGCCCCAGCCCCCAACCTTCTCTCTGGTCCATGGGGGCTGGTCTTCCTGGGGCTCGGCCCCATCCTGAGGCTGTCTAGGGGCCTACCCTAAGTCGGCTCCTCAGCGTATGCTCAGATGTGGTGAAACCGGCTCACTATATATAACAAAGGACGTTCCTTAACAGGAAATTCCAAGGGCTTTGGGAGCTCTGTGCCAGCAACTGGGGACAAAGACCAAACATATTTCTTACGACGCAGGGAACGACTGGGGAAATGTTAATATGGACCGTGTATCGGATGATGCATCATTTAACGGGGATTTGTTCTCAGAGGGACAAGCGGTGTGTGGAAGGATGCCCTTTTTGGGAAGCTGAGTGCTGGGGTGTTTAGAGGGGAGGTGTCATGACGACTGCAGCCTCCCTGTGGCTGGGCTGGCAAAGAAGAAGTGTCATGTTTACAGAGGACGCCGTTGCGATGCTCATAATTGGTAACTCAAAGGCAGGCAGATGTTCTATTTTCAATTTTTCTGTGGGTTTAAAATTTTCAAAACAACAACAAAAAAAAAACCCAAGTCCATTTCCCCCGTCGCAGCTCACGCTACTGACTGGGGGCTCTTCTCTGGCCACCTGGCAGCTCCTTCCCTCTAGCCTGAGAGAAGAGGGCTCTCCCAGGCCCAACCCAACCCACCACAAGCCTCAGAAGCAGGGAACAAGGCCGAGGCGGGTGGATTGCTTGAGGTCAGGAGTTCGAAACCAGCCTGAGCAAGAGAGAGACCCTCATCTCTACTATAAATAGAAAGAAATTAATTGGCCAACTAATATATATATATACAAAATATTAGCCTGGCACGGTGGCACATGCCTGTAGTCCCAGCTACCGGGGAGGCTGAGGCAGCAAGATTGCTTGAGCCCAGGAGATTGAGGTTGCTGTGAGCTAGGCTGACGCCACGGCACTCACTCTAGCCTGGGTAACAAAGTGAGACTCTGTCTCAAAAAAAAAAAAAAAAAAAAATGAAGCAGGGAACACAGCAGTGGGCACACGGACGTCCCACATGACCTGGCCACACCAGGGGTCTCCCCAGCAGACTGTGGGCAGCTGGCCTCGGGACTCTCAGTCCCTTAGAGCGCTGCCCCCAGTGCCTGGCACGGGGCGGTGTGTGCACCTGGTGGTTATGAGTCTCCGGTCTGGCTTCCAGGTCAGCTCTCCTTCTAATGGGAATGGCGGAGGGGTCTTAGAGGAGGAAAGGGTCTTGTGGGTGGGGACAGCTTTCCTGGACCAGCCAGACCTTCCAGCTTTCTGAATTTCCACTCAACCACAACAGGACCCAGCAGCCCCACCCGCACCCCCCACCTTCCCCAGGTCTTGGATCAGGCACCATCAGGCAAGTCAAACACAACAGTCCTCCCCAGGACTCCAGCACCTGTGCCGTGCGGGGCCTCAGAGGCCACCCCTCAAGTTTCAAATGTACTGGGACCATTTCTGTCAAAAAGAAATCCATTGCAATGAACTGTGTTGCTGGATCCTGATTTTTTTTTTTTTTTTTTTTAATGTAGTATGAGGCCAGGCACGGTGGCTCACGCCTGTAATCCTAGCACTCTGGGAGGCCAAGGCGGGAGGATCGTTTTAGCTCAGGAGTTCGAGACTAGCCTGAGCAAGAGCGAGACCCCATCTCTACCAAAGATAGAAAGAAGTTAATTGGACAGCTAAAAATATATAGAAAAAATTAGCCAGGCATGGTAGTGCATGTCTGTAGTCCCAGCTACTTGGGAGGCTGAGACAGAAGGATCACTAGAGCCCAGGAGTTTGAGGTTGCTGTGAGCTAGGCTGACGCCACAGCACTCACTCTAGCCTGGGCAACAAAGTGAGATTCTGTCTCAAAAAAAAAAAAAAAAAGTAGTATGAGAGACATTTTAGGAACAATTAGAGAAGTTTTAATATAGACTTCATATTTTCTTAGGCATGATAATGGTGCTGTGGTTACAGCCAAGAACATTCCCCTCTTTTTTGGAGATGTATCCTGAGCTATTTGGGGTGAACTGTCATGATGTCTCCAGTTTACTCTGCCATAGCCAAATGTTAAAATTACTGATCATAGGTGGTGGACATAGGGGTGTTCATTGCATCATTCTTTCACCTTTTCTATATGTTTGAAATTTTTTACAATACAGAGTGAAGAAAGCAAGGTCCAAGTTCCATGCTTTCCAAGAGGGGGGTCTGTGTACAGGCCTGAGTCTTCCTTTTGCCTGAAGCTGCAGACCAGGTCCGGTGTCAGCAGGAGGTCTCGGTGGTCACAGCCAAGGCCCAGCTCACCAGCGGCCAGGGGCAGGCGGCCTCCTCTGGCTGGAATTAGTCCCCAGACCAGATGTTTCACTAACTGCTAACTGGAGCTAAATACAGGCTGTAACGGGAACCTACCTATTACACATCCAGGAAACAGGATGCCGAGGGCTTTAGAACTTGCATCTCATGGTGCACGTGTGGGGAAGAGGCATGGGGGGGGGAGGGAGAGAGAGGGTCACCCACCTTAAATCCCTTCCTCCTCTGCTTTAAGAGAATTAGGACAAGAGAAGATGCACACACAAAAAAACCAACATGACGATGAATCCCCGGTGCAGAAAGCGGTAGGCCGTGAAAGGAGGTAAGGGCAGGGGAGGGACGGCTCCGAGGGCTGGGCTGGGCTGGTGTGGCCCAGCAAAGACAGCCACTCAGGAGCCGTGTGACGCCGGACAGATCACTTCACTCTGAGCGTTGGTGGCCTCTCCACTGTGAAATGGGAACACAATGGTCATTCCGGGGGCCCTGAGAGCACCGGACTCCTTTGTCAACTGTAAGATGCTGTGGCATGTCGGGGGACGCCCCTCCCTTACCAGTCAGAATAGACAAGCGTCCACACCAGGCCAGGAGGTGCCACAGCGCCAAGGTTTCCAGAAAGGAGCTGGAAGGAACCACTGAGAACGTCCAGCGTCTCCCAAGCTCCAGCCAGCCATCCTCTTAGCACGTCTCAGCGCCAGCTGCGTCGGCCAGCTACTTTCCCCGTTACTGACCCACTAGTTTTCTTTAAACCCACTGGCTTGTCTTACTAACATAAATGTGGTCCTGACCTGACCTAATCAACAGCTACGAAATCACAAATTTGAGTACTCTTCTCTTCAATACACATTACACTTAACACACATTAAAATCTTTAAATGCTCCCCATGAACCAGCTAAAATCATCTTGTACACCACCAGGAATAGGCGGACGGACGTGGATCTGGCCCAACCCCCTTACTCTGCAGATGGGAATCTGAGGCCCACGGAGAGGCCATCACTCCCACAAGGTCACACAACGAATTAGCCCTCGGTCAGCAGCTGTGACCGGGGCTCCCAGCTCCCAGGCCAGGGCTCTCCCTTCACTGCAGCCGCCCTCCCTCGCCCAGAACAAGACTTTTATAGCCCGGCTTGGCAAGCAATTTCAATTTAACAACTGTTGTAACCAGGAAGTCCTTCCTGAGTGCTAGCTTGCATTCCCTTCTCCTGTGCTAACCTCTTTCCACAGGTTTTCCTTGCAGAGGGGAAGCCACTAAGAAACCAGTGGTAGGGCATGGCCCTCTTGCCTGGTTGGGGGTTTGGGGACAGGTGACAGGGGAGGAACCGAAGGAGGAGGGGCTCCAGGCCTCACTCCCTGCCAGCCTCGCTCCTCTCCACCCCCCTGCAGCCCACAGAAAGGGCAGGGATTTGGGGGGCTCTGCTCCATTGGGCCCCTCCCTAGCAAGCAACCAGGTGGAGAAGAAGGGCTTGTACAGTTTCCCAGGGTTACAAACTGGGTAGCTTAAACAGAAACTTACTCTCCCACCATTCTGGAGGCCAAAGGACTGAAACCAAGGTGTTCGCCGAGACAGGTTCCCTCCAACGACTCCTTCCTTCCCTCCTCCAGCTCCTGGCGGTTCCTGCTGTCCCTAGGCTTGTCTGCCATTGTCCCCACACTGCCTTCCCACTGTGTGTCTGTGTCTTCCCTTCCATCTCAAATTTCCCTCTATCTTTCTCTTACAAAGACACTTGTCACTGGATTTGGGGCACACCCACGTAATTTATTGATAGGATGATTTCATCTCAAGATCCTGAACTGAATTATATCTGCAAACACCCTTTTCCCAAATAAGGTTACATTCCCAGGTTCTAAGATACGGACATAGCTTTTTTTTTTTTTTTTTTTTGAGACAGAGTCTCGCTTTCTTGCCTAGGCTAGAGTGAGTGCCATGGTGTCAGCCTAGCTCACAGCAACCTCAAACTCCTGGGCTCAAGCGATCCTCCTGCCTCAGCCTCCCGAGTAGCTGGGACTACAGGCATGTGCCACCATGCCCGGCTAATTTTTTCTCTATATATTAGTTGGCCAATTAATTTCTTTCTAGTTTTATGGTAGAGACGGGGTCTCACTCAGGCTGGTTTTGAACTCCTGACCTTGAGCAATCCGCCCGCCTCAGCCTCCCAGAGTGCTAGGATTACAGGCGTGAGCCACCGCGCCCGGCCTCGGACATAGCTTTTTGACGGGGCCGCCATTCAACCCACGACAGAGCTCACAGGTCAGAGTCAGAAATCCTCATCCTTCTGCTAACTGGCCACTACACATCACGGTGACCCCAAGCACCATGCCTGGTGCTCTTTCCCATCTGGAAAGTGGCAATAGACCCCACCTGCTGCACCTCTCCTATGGAGGTCAGAAGCACAGGCTGTTGATACTCAGATCACACCCAGTTCTCCAACATGACATCTGCGTGTCAGTTCCCAAACTGGAGACACAATTTAAGGGGGGAAATTATCATGGACCACCCCACAAGTGTGTGACTCCCTAACTCAAGAAACTCAAATCTGATTCTACAGAAACTTCTTCGAGTTACAAAGTTAACTGCAAAGAAACCGTGCCTTTAGAGCAGATAAAAGAATGTTCTAAAGATAACCAAAAGGAAAGCAAAATACTAGAACTCATGGACTCCCTTCTGGGTCCTTTGCAGAAGCCAGCCTCCCAGCGCCTCCCACACCCGCAGGCTGGTGGTCTCACACATCCCCGCCAGCCCTTCCTGCCCCAGCCTGAGCCCCATCACCTGCCCGGCATCCCCTGCTAAGCCCCTGGCTGCATCGTTCTCTCCCTTTCTGGGCCTCTCCCAACTGTGTTTGCTAACTTTCCCCAGCTCAGAGAGACTGCCCAGATTGTCAGGGAGGTCAGAAGCTTATGCACATCATTCGGAATTCAACTGCAGAGATAACTGGCTTGGAAACCCGGCCAGTCCCGTCAGAATTCCCTTAATATCACCGTGAGCTGTGGTTCCCACTCCAGCTGCACGTTACACTCACCTGGGGAAGTTTAAAAACGACAGGTGCTGGGCCCCACCCCAGACCTACTGCATCACAAGCTCTCGGGATGTATGTCCTCGTGAAACCCTCCCAAGGCAGGAGGCCTCGAGCTAGGACGTTGAGGACCACTGCCCTAGAAGCTCTTGTCTTTTGACCCAGGAAAGTGACCTAGTCTCAGAATCCTATGCCAACCTCAAAAGCTGGCACCCCACCCAATGCACCCAGGGGACTGTCCCAATCTGTCATAGCACGGGCCAGGGCTGGCTTCAGTCATCCAATATGGTATCTATCCCTGCACCCAGCATGGTACCCGGTACTCAGTAAATGCACAGAAATGACCACCGTGACCCCAGGCACCCTGCGGTCTCCCCGCACCGCTCCCTGCACAGCCAGGCGGGCGGCACAGACAGCCCTCTGGTAGGGGACGGGAAACGGCCGGAGGAGGCTGCATGACGGGGTCACAGGCCACATCCTGGAAAGGACTTCCAGTGGCTCTGGGAGTTGGTGGTTCCGGCTTTCCCAGGCAGGAAGCAGGAGGGCTCTGAGCAGAAAAAATAAGCCAGACTGGGCCAAAGTTGTTTTCCTTCTACCCTCCAGGAAAACATTTGCTTCCCTGCAGGCCAAGATGCAGATGCCTCCCTTGGCAAGAAAGTCCCTTTTGGGAAAAGTTACAACCCAGCAGGCACGTTTTTCCACAGTGAAACAGCTCTTGTCCCAGGGACAGACACAAATGTTGGGTCTCAAATAAGTCACTTCCCCTCTCAGGGCCTCAGTCTCCTCCTCTGTAAAATGGGACAAGAGCCCCCGTCCTGCCCAGGTCACAGAGTCATTCTGAGAATCCAGAGTGTAAAGCAAAGTGGGGAGAGACAAGCACCAGGTGGCGTCTCCCGCCAGCATCAGATTAACGGTTATCTAAGACATGCCCCTTAAAGAGCTATGGAGACTTTGCCCCAACCAAGCTTCACCCTGTGGGAGGCACAACAGTTATCCCTTTCAATAAACCAAGGCAGGGGCTGGGTACGGTGGCTCACACCTGTAATCCTAACACTGTGGGAGGCTGAGGTGGGCGGATTGCTCAAGGTCAGGAGTTCGAAACCAGCCTGAGCAAGAGTGAGACCCCATCTCTACTAAAAATAGAAAGAAATTAATTAGCCAACTAAAAATATATAGAAAAAATTAGCCGGGCATGGTGGCACATGCCTGTAGTCCCAGCTACTCGGGAGGCTGAGGCAGTAGGATTGCTTGAGCCCAGGAGTTTGAGGTTGCTGTGAGCTAGGCTGATGCCATCGCACTCACTCTAGCCTGGGCAACAAAGTGAGACTCTGTCTCAAAAAAATAAAAAAATAAACCAAGGCGCAAAGAGTTGTCCCTGACCTGTCATGCAGCTAATGGGACCTGCTCCTCACTCCTCCACCAAGAAGCACTCATCCTCTGAAGCCAGTGAGCTGGGCCCTGCGGGGCCTCCAGACCTGGCCTTCTCAGAGGCCATTTCCAGCGTCAACATTCAGGCCCAAGAAACGGCCCATTTGTGCCTCAGTGACCCAGCCTCGCTCTCCCGAGCCGCATCTCCACTCCTCCCTGCCAGGGAAGCCTTCAAACTCCTCCCGAGGACTCCTCCGCAGCCTGGTCAGGCAGCCCAGCTCAGCGTCCATCTCCCTCACGAGCTGGCCCTCTGGGTGGGGAAGACATCACCTTATGCTTCTTCCTCTCGCCTCCCCCTCTCCCAGGGCCCCAACTTGGAGCTGAGAAAATGCAACCTGTTCAGGGACCAGCTCTCAGAGCCTTGCAGGGCACTCCTCGGGCAGCCTGCCTGGCCCAGTGTGCACGCCCAAGGGGTCAGAGCTGTCGACCTGAGGACCGGCCATGGCCAACTGCTCTAGGCAGGCTGAGCACGTGCAGAGGATAGCAGTCTCCTCCGACAAGACTGACCCAGACGTTCTCATCACATCCTAGATGCCCAGCCACCCTGGGCAAGGTGAGCCCCCTCCCTGTAAGTCTGCACCCTCCCTGGGCAAGGAGCCTGTGCACCTCTCATCTCATGGAGCCTCCCACGGCCCTCTGCGGCATCCACGGATGAAGAGTCTGGGAGGCTCAGAGAGTTGGTCCTTTACCCAGGGTCGCACAGAGGAGCCGGCAGGTGATCTAGGTCTAGGACCAGGTAGCACGACCACCAGGTCCTGACGATTAAACATCTCTTCCCGTCACTCTGACCCCAAACTCCTTACACAACCAGGCCCCTGCCACCCCCTCCACCCACAGCTTGGTCCTTCTGGGGCTTCCACATCGGCTCCATCCATGCTTGCCCACCTGCCTCAGGGCCTTTGCACTTACTGCTCCCTTGGCCTGGAATGCTCTCTCCAGGACTTTTTCTATAGCTGGCTCCTTCTCCCTCTTTGAGCCCCAGCTGAAATGTCAGCTCCTCATAAAGGCCCTCCGTGACCACATCACCTAAAGCAGGAACGGCCATCCCTCCCCACTTACTCCTCGATGTTCCCCTTAGCTCCTACCACGAGCGATATTTATTTACTGGTTTGTCTATCTTCCAAGGCCTGCACTAGGCCTGTCTTGTTCACAGCCGTTTACCTGGCATACAGTAGGCGTACACAATGCCTGGCATACAGTAGGCATCAAATAGCTAATTATTGACTGAATGAACAAACAAACCATCCTCACCCCAGAGAGAATGGCTGGCTAAGTCGAATCAAACCATTCACATCCCAAAATTCTCTCTGGGAAAAGTTGGGGTTTTTTTCCCCTCAACCCCCTGTCCTGGCTTACCCAGAAGACACCTCTCCCCTCTGTGTGTGGAGTCAGCTGGTACAGAAATTTCCTTATCAGTCCCTTATCTGGTTTGCTCTGAGCCCCACCCCAGGGTGGCATTATGAGTCACCCAAGAAGAAGGGCGCAGGCGGGCAAGGTGCGCGGGAGGGCGAGTGGTTATTCCGGCTCCCCCAGGATCCCAGCCACCAAAGGTGGCAAGGTCCGGTCCTACGACCTAACGCAGCCCTCCCTCACAGGAAGGGACAGGACCATGCGGGGAAGTGTAGGCCGAGGGTGCAGGACTCTTCCCAGGGCCTTGGTTTGCTGGTCTGTAGAATGAAGCCGTTGGAAGTCTCTCCAAACCCCTTGCAGGGCTGCAGTCCCGACCGTCCAGATTGTAAAGCTGTGTGGCGAGACTGGGGGCGGGGAGAAGCTCCCTGTGCCGCTGGCCCGGGTGACACCGTGAGATCATCCCTGACAGCCCATTAGGCACGGCTGACCACTTCTCCAATATGAAGCCTGCCCCATTTTCAACTTGAGTTTCATTGTTTTCTCTCTGAAATGCTTGCCTAGAACAAGAAAACGGTGCTGCCCGATGAATCAAGCATAAAAAGAAAAAAAAAAGGAAATAAAACATCTACGTATACGTCGTACAAAGGGATATCTGGACGATGTGTACCAACGCCTAACAGTGGTTCTCCCCGGACGGTAGAATCCAAGATGACTTTTACTGTCTTCATTGTACTTTTCTGAATTGCTTGATTTTTTTTTTTTTAAATTGTGTGCACATATTATTTTCACAAATACAATAAAACTCTTTTCAAAAATCTCCTGCCGGAAATTGGATCCACTTTCTTTTCTGTCTGGCTTCACCTAATGCTTACGAGGGAGGCCAGGTACCGGCCCCTCTCAGAAAGGCGTCTTCCAGCCTCACCCTGACGCCAGGGAGGAATACACAGGGGACCCCACGAAGCAACAGAGTCAGGCAGGCTGGGTCTGCTCTTGGACTGTCACTAACGTGCCACGGGCCCTCAGGCAACTCGCTTCTCTCCAGGCCTCTGCTTTCTGCTAAGTAAACTTAAAAGGCTGCGCTAGAGGTATCTTTAAGGGCCCTTCTCATTCTCAGTCTGTGGCTCTGGAGCACTTAGACTAGAGAGGAAGACGGAAAAGAACAGCTAACCTGTCAGTAGTTGATGGAGTATTTGTCATGCGCCAGGCACTGCTCTAAGCTCTTCCTGTATATTAATCCAATTAACCTTCTCAGCAACTCTCAGGTAGGCTCTAATACCCATTTTATAGATAAGGCAACTGAAGCATGTAGAAGCTAATGCCTAAGTCACTTAACCCGTTAAGTGCTGGAGTTGGGATTTGAACCCAGCCAGCCTGGTACAGAGTCCCCACTCAACCACTGAACTATAGGCAAATATAAAGCATCATAGGCCAAGCCCCGGTAAGCAGGTCCATTCTTGGAGAAGGCAAGGAAGAGTTCATATTGCCTCCAGCATTCATTATTACCACCCACTCCCACTTCCTCCCCACTTGGCCCTCGACCCCCCACCAAGTCCTTTTCTTCCTAATTAGACAGCAGCGCCCCCCAGCCCTGCACCCTTACCCAACTGAAAACCCTGCCCTTAGTCAAGGCCACAGGCTTGGGCTTAGACAGCCAATGGCTCCATGCTCGGCCCAGCCCACTTTGCAAATTCAAGGGCTCGGCCTCACCACTGCTGGCTATACCCCCAGCTTGGCCTCCGCCCCAGGTTAGAGCCCTGCCTGGTAGGCTCAGGTGGAACCGATCACCGTCATGCAATAATCCTTCCCTGTGCACCTACTGTGTGCCCAGGCCCAGTGTTCAGAGAAGGATATGAACGAGCTATACCCCTGACCTCCAGGCGTCCCCCGTCCAGCAAGGAAAATCAGTCTGTAAACAGATCTCCAGGATACGCTGTGAGCAGTGCTAAAATTAGAGGTGTGTCCCTAATGGGCTGAGGTAGCATGTGTCAGAATGATTCACCCTTCGTGGTGGGAAGCGGAGGTTCTAAGTGCCTCTGGGTGAGTTCACTTCTCACGGAGACAGCCCAGTGACATACTGGAAGCAGCAAGGAGCGCTAGACTGAGGATGCCAGATCTGCTGAGTGGCCCTGAAACACAACCTCTTGAAAACAAGAGGGCCCCTGAGTGCGGGGCAGGAGATCACTACAGGGGTTCGGGGTCACATTCGCACTGACTCACAAGCCGAGAAGTTCTCCTTGTTCAATTCCCTTCTGACCCCTCCGATCGCATCAAGGAGCAAGTCTCAGCTTGGGTACCAGTTTGTCTTTAAGCCGCTTAAGCACCTGCCAGCCTGCCTTTTGAACAGGGAAGGTGGGCGTCAGGGTCACCAGCCTTCAGCAACCACAAAACATGTTGCTAGGACTTTTATTTTCCCTGTGCTATATTTACTTTAACCATTGCCTGCTATTTATGATAAGGCATATTGGTTTCCCATTGGCCATAGTGATAGAAAGCCTCCTTTTAAACAGAAATTTGAGTTCTAAAAGCAAGTCAGTTTAAAGAAACATATTAAGAAAATAACATTATAATTGGTATAACCTCTATATTTAACAACATCGAAATTTAAAATGCACATATAAAAGCAGGCAGGCCGGGCGCGGTGGCTCAAGCCTGTAATCCTAGCACTCTGGGAGGCCGAGGCGGGCGGATTGCTCGAGGTCAGGAGTTCGAAACCAGCCTGAGCAAGAGCGAGACCCCGTCTCTACTATAAATAGAAAGAAATTAATTGGCCAACTAATATATATATATATATAAAAAAAAAAATTAGCCGGGCGTGGTGGCACATGCCTGTAGTCCCAGCTACTCGGGAGGCTGAGGCAGAAGGATTGCTTGAGCCCAGGAGTTTGAGGTTGCTGTGAGCTAGGCTGACGCCACGGCACTCACTCTAGCCTGTGCAACAAAGCGAGACTCTGTCTCAAAAAAAATAAATAAATAAATAAAAAAAAATAAAAGCAGGCAAAGCTGTTCTGTGCTGCAGGATGGTCCAACAGCGATTACCCCTGTAGGGAAGGGGTAGTGACTGGAGGAGAACTTGAAGGAAGGGGCTTCTGGCTTCCTCCATCCGTTCTGTTGGTTGATCTGGGGGCTGACTGTACAGGTGTGTTCACTTAGTGACAACTCATCAAGCTGTGTAGGTGCATTTCTGTGTGTATGTTATACATTCATATCCCCTTTAACCCAGCAATTCCACTTCCAGATAACACCCTGCAAACTTACATACACATGCAAATGACACACTCAAAGATACTCACTGTACCACTGTTCCCAGTAACAAAAGGCTGGAAAACAACCTAAGCAGAAGGATTAAATTTTGGCACAGCCTAGAGTGAAGCCTATGCAGCCATCAAACAGAACGAGGCAGCCCCTGGAAGATATCCATAATCCGTGTGGATTTAAAAAGTGAAAAAGTTCTATGTATAGTGTGCTACCAATGTGAAAAACATATATCTTATAAATCTACATGTTTGTGCCTAGGGTACCCTTTGCCTAGGACTGTGGTCCCCAACCCCCAGCCACAGCCTGGTACCAGTCCGTGGCCTATTAGGAACTGGGCCACACATCACCTCCTGAGCTCCGTGCTCCCCTGTCCCCATCCGTGGAAAAATTGTCTTTCATCATTAACTGGGCATCGTGGCATGCAACCTGTAGTCCCAGCTATTTGGGAGGCTGAGGCAAGAAGACTGCTTGAGCCCAGGAGTTTGAGGTTGCAGTGAGCTATGATGACGATACTGCACTCTACCCAGGATGACAGAGTGAGACTTTGTCTCAAAAAAAAAAACCAAAAAATTGTTTTCCATAAAACTTAGGAACTAGGGGCCACACAGCAGGAGGTGAGCGACCCCGGAGTAAAGCTTCATCTGTATTTACAGCCGCCCCCCATGGCTCGCATCACTGACTGAGCTCTGCCTCCCTCTGCCCTTTGTCCATGGAAAAACTGTCTTTTATGAAACCAGTTCCTGGTGCCAAAAAGGTTGGGGACCGCTGGCCTAGGAGATCTCATAAAATAATCACAGGAAACTGATAACAGAGGTCTCTTGTGGACAGGGCAGGGGAAGTCTCCTCAGTGAAAACTACCCTTTTCTTGTACCATGCCCATGTATTTCCTATCAATAATAATTTTTAAAGCAAAAAGTCTTAAAGTGCATGGCTGTGATGAAACTTACGACCCCCTTCAGACCCAAAGACTGAGATGCAAGTGTCAGCACTTTGGGCTTTTAAAGCAAGTAACCCTTGCCCCACCCCCACCACCCAAGGGATGGCATCAGCGATAATGGGCTTTCCAGTAAATGGTTTCCAATTAACAGCACACCCAGGCCAGGACAAATTACTTACTTACGCTGGGCCTCCGCCCTGCAGTCAAACTCTGGCACCTGGAGCTGCCCTGTCAGGGCTGGCAGGTGGCTGAGTTCTTGGCATGTGTGGGGAGATTTTTAAGCAGAAATACTTCCAGGGATAGGAGTCAAGGATTTGGTAAGGAAACCTCAGTTGGCAGAGGAAGGATTCCAAGTCCTGAGTCCTGCCCTGTGCAAGAGAAGCAAAGCAAGGGCCACAGGACAGGCTTTTCTGGGGCCTGCAGCGGACAGCAATAGAACAGAGCCTCGAAATTTTGAGTTAGGTTTGATTTAACCACACAATTTACCTTTGGAAAGCTCATTCTCTCCACTTATCACTAATCCTAAAAACAATTCAGTGAGGTGAAGGGCAAGGTATCACTTACCCACTTTACAGATGATAAAATGGAGTTGTGGGAAGGTTAAGAGGGCATTGGTTGAGTTTATGGTAGTTGAAAAATAAATTGAAATAAAATAAAAATTTAAAAAAAAGAGAGAGAGGGGCCGGGTGTGGGGGCTCACGCCTGTAATCCTAGCACTCTGGGAGACCGAAGTGGGAGGATCGTTTGAGCTCAAGAGTTCAAGACCAGCCTGAGCAAGAGTGAGACCATGTCTCTACTAAAAAAAAAAAAAAAAAAAAATAGAAATTAGCTGGACAACTAAAAAAATATATAGAAAATAAATTAGCCAGGCATGGTGGCGCATGCCTGTAGTCCCAGCTACTTGGGAGGCTGAGGCAGAAGGATTGCTTGAGCCCAGGAGTTTGAGGGCGCTGTGAGCTAGGCTGACGCCACGGCACTCACTCTAGCACTGGCAACAGAGTGAGACTGTCTCAAAAAAAAAAAAAAAAAGAGCGAGACAGGGCAGTGATTACACGTCAAGGGAAGGGGTGAAGCCAGAGATGTAATCCCACCTTCCTACGTCTCCACCCATCGACCTGAGGCTCTCCTCTTCCAACTCTGACCAATAGAGAGAAAAGCTCACCAGGCCAGAAGAGGGGCAGGTAAAGGACCCCTGGGAACCTACAGAACCTATGGGCCCATCTAGAGCAGGAATTTTCAATTCTGACTGCACACTAGAGTTACCTGGGGAGCTTAAGTAAATTTAAATAAATACCTACGCCAGGGCACAGGAATCTGTAGTGTTTTTTTAAAACTCTCCAGTGGATTCTGATGCAATTGGGGTGAATTCAACCTCAAATCACTCCCACCTACAACCTTCTGCTTCCCCAGAGCTTCCACCAACAGGCCCTTGCTCCACCCCCCGGCCCCCAAACATACTGCTCCCTCATCTCTCTTCCACGATACCTACAGTCAGAAGCTGGCCTCAGCTAGTTTTCTAGACGGAAAAGTCAATGAACAGGGAAGTGACTTACAGTACCAGAGCAGGACCAGAATCTGATCTCCTGGCTACGAGGCAAGGTTGCAGCCACAAGGGCCTCGCAGGAAAAGCCAGTCCTGATGGCAAATCCAGCTCCTGCCAGCAGAAGAGACCTACCCATCGAGGGACTGAGAAGCACACCAGGAGAGAGTGTGTGTTTTGGTGGGGCACAGGGCGTGACTCCCCTGGGGTCCCTGCACAAGTCTGTCCTGGTGGCACACTGGGGGAAGAGACTATTCTAGTTGTTAGGGGTGGAGGTGGCCTGTGGAAAGATGTCCTCATTTATAGACTAGGCCCCAGGCTACTCTGATACAACCTTACACAAACCCAGGGGCAACTTACACCCTGGGGGACCAGATTCCTGCCTGCGATGCTGACAACAATAATGGCTCACACTTTCCGAGCTTGCTAGGCACATACCTTGGCCTATGTCATTTAATCTCCACAAGCATCCTAAAAGTTGACAACAGTTACTGTCTCCATTTGCAGAGGAGGAAACTAGAGCCCAGAGAGTTAAAGTAACTTCTCCCATGATCACTCAGCCAGAAAGTGGAAGCAGCAGGATTCAAAGCCTGGTTCAAGTTCAACCACTACCATCCTTCTCCCCCCAGGCAGAAGAGGACGTATTTCGCCCAGTGGCAGCGGAAAGAGTAACTGAGCACCTAGGAGCACTGGAGACGTGGTCCGGCGGACTCCTCCACTCCACGCGCATCCCACTTCCGCCGAGGAGGAAACCAAGAAGCAGAGGGCAAGCGTCTTGCTCGGGGGCATCACCAAGAAAACAGAGGAAGGAAGCGCAGAATCCAGGTCCCTGGACACCAGGCCTGACTCTCCACAAACTCCGCCATGCCTGGCAGGCGTGGTGGGCGCGGCAGGGCGGTAACCACGGCCTACCCAGCGGACAAACTGCCCATCAGGTGCCCACAGGTGAGCCACGTGGCACTCGGTGGGTCTGCCACCAGCTTTAACACTCTTAACAGGGTGGCTGCAATTCAGGCTGAGCGCGGGCCACCAGAATTTCCCGGTTCCCAGGGAGAGCGGGACGAGGAGCCGGCGCGCACTCCCCGCGCCTTCCCCAAAGTTGCTAAGTCTGGACCCAAGCCCCGGCGACCGAGGGAGTGCGGACCCCCACCCTCATCCCAGGCCCTCCTGGGGCCACTCACCCAAAACACTGTGGAGTAGATAACGAGTGAGAACTTGAGCCAGAGGTAGGAGACGCGCGCGCAGTAGCGCACCTGCTCCGAGTCCCCGCGGGGCATCCTGGGCGCTCCCCGCGCGGGTTGCCCGGGGTTAACGGGGCCTCCGGGGCTCCCGGGCTCGGTCCCAACGCCAGCTCTCCAAGCCCCACCTGCGGCTGCCCGGCAGCCCGCCCCGCCACCCGCGCTCTCTCCGGGACTGACACTGGCGAGCCGCAATCACCGCCCCCGCCGGGGAGCCGGCCAGCCCCGGCGGCCAATGGGAGCCAGGCGGCGCCCGGCCGCGGGGAGGGGGGCGGGCCGGGGGCGGGGCTGCGGTTCCGGACCCGAGAGGAGACGGAGGAGGGGACGGGAGGGGGCGAGGGGTTTGCAAAAGAGCTCACGTGCTACTCTGGAAACGCCCGTGCTAACGGAGGGGGCGTGGGAGCGCGTGGACCAGAGGTGCGCTGGAGGAGAGCGAGCGTGCCCAATTGGGTACTCAGAAAGGCAGGCTGTGCGCTGTTGTCTACAGGGAAGACTAGAGGAAAAAAGCAGGAATTAACCGCCAAGGTGTTAAAAATGCAAATGAGTGTGCGAGTCAGGAATGGAATAAGGAAGTGGAGTTGGCCTGAGCAGGGCGGAGATCGACACCTAGGGAGGTGCAGCAGACCAGGGTGCGGCTAAGGGGCCCCCATAGGACTGGAGTCTGGAGTTTCCTCGTGTGACACATCTGCTCAATTTCCCCAACTGATCTCTGAAATCCGCTTCTTTGACACTGGATGATATCCCAACCCTGCCCCCAGGGGCTTCCTGCTCCCAGAAAGTCCTCACTCGGCCCCATCTTCAAGCGAGGTTGGGTTGGCAGCTCCTTCCCTTGCACACATGGCAGCCCGGGTCTGCCCCAGCCTCTTCCAGCCTGGCCTCTTCCCAGACTGGGACCAGAGGTGGCTGTGAGTCTGTTTCCCACAGTTTTACTCACTGTTGCTTTCCTGTCTCCCAGGCCTAGCTCAGCCTGGGGCTTGGGAGCCGAGCAATCCCTGTATGCATGGCCCAGAGCTCAACAGCTCAAATAGTGCTGGGTGGGGTCCCTGGTGGTGGTTCCAAGAAAGTCACCCTTATCCAAGTCCCCTCCTCTGGGCTCTCAAGCCTCCTGTAGACACAGAAAGACAGACTCAGAGGCAGAGACCCTGCTAGCCCCAGCCCCCATGGCTCAACCATAGGAGGAAGAAAGCAAGGTTGGAGGTGAGGAGGGAGGAAGTGACCTGCTGGGAAGGGTGAAAAGAAAACCCATTTCCTGGTACAAAAGGAGCAAGAACTGCAAGAGTGTGTGGAGTAGAGACATGGAACCAGAGACTGATGCAAGTTTCCTTCAGATGAATGACCAAGGGTCAAGAAGGTATCTTTTATTCTGAGTGCCTGCTTCTTCGGAGGCACCAAGAAGACATCTTCGCCACCATTAAAAGCTGTCCTTTAAGTAGGAAGATTTTTTTTACCCTTCTTTGGGGGTTAGAGCCTCACACCCACTCTTTGAGGTGCTAGTCTCTATCCCCACCCTGAGACGCCTGTAGCCCTCTCCACGCCCTGGAGAGCCAGCTTAGCATCTTACCCCTGAGGATGGCCTCCTCGCCTCCTTTCCACTCTCTGTATTTAATCTAGAGCCCCAGCTAGCCACGCACCTCCCCCATCCCGGTTTCCCTCGGGGTTTCCTTCCAGTTGCCCCTGGACTTCCGTTCTTCCCTTCTGGCCTCTCCAGCCAGCTGCACTTTCTCTCATCTCGCAGATATTCCCTGGTGACACACAAGCTTCTGAGCAGACCCCTCAGCTCTCCCTGAGCCCCCGTAAGATGCCCTGAGGGCTGAGGTGAGCCTTCCCTGCACCGGCCGTCCCCACCTGCAACCCCAACCCTGACCCCAACCACTAGGGCTTATCCTGAGCCACAATTTGCAAACACTGAGGCCTCAGTAAAAGTGGCAATCTGTTTTCCACTTTCCTCCTTTTGCTAGGAGCCCTGGGGTCGGGGGCAGCAGGCTTGGTACTAATCCTGGTTTTGCCATTACCTTTTTGTGGGACTGTTAGAATATGTGGCATAGTGTGACATACAGGTGTGAATGGGACCCTGGCTGCAGATTAGAATCACCTGGCGAGCTTCAACTGCATCCTGATAGCCAACCCTCACCCCAATCACATCAGAATCTCCACCAACAGGGACCTGGGAATCAGTATTATTTTACAGCTCCCCAGGTAATTTCTAAAGTGCAGCCAGGATTAAGCATCACTGGTATAAAGGTAGGCATGAGGGTGAGGTTGTCAGCCAAGATTTTATCAGAAAGCCACATTCCAGAGGTCGCTCAGCTAGCCACCAGTGCGCTGGTAAATGGTAGGGAGCTGTTACCAGTTTCCACAGTGCAAATACTTCCCCCATGTCTGATTTTTAAGTTACCAGCTTGAAGTCAATGAATCTGGGAGTTAAGAAGTGCAGAGTCCCAAACAATCATCTCTGAGTCCCACACAGCTATCCGCATCTCAATCTACCCCAAGGCTTTACTGAGTAGCATAATGAATGCATTGTGAAATTATCAGCTTAGTAATTAGCATAACATGTATTAGAAATGAGCTCTCATTTGGTGAAATTAGTAGTATTCAAGTTTAGACACCACCCATTCCCTGTTCAGAGTCAAAGAATCTCGGAAGCTGCCAACTCTCACTTAGGGGATAATACACTGAGCTAAATCCTTGAAGAAGCCTCTGTCCCAAGGCGTTCGGATACGACCATCAGTCAAACTGAATCTTGCCTCTAGAATGTTGTGTTTTCCTCAAGCAGATCCTTCCTACCCGGTGGAAAAGCTCCTTAAAGCAGGGGGTCCCCAACCTATGGTAAGTCATATATATTTTCATTATATGTTACAATGGAATAATAATAGAAATAAAGTGCACAATAAATGTAATGTGCTTGAATCATCCCCAAACCATCCCTGTCTCCTGCCCCAGTCTGTGAAAAAATTGTCTTCCATGAAAACAGTCCCTGGTGCCAAAAAAGTTGGGGACTGCTGCCTTAAAGACAGAGAGCTGGGCTTTCATTGATTTTACAGAAAGAGTCGTGTGAACCAGTTTTGTGGCTGCTTGCGAACAGATGTTTGTTTTATAGGTATTTGTACGGGCAGCAGAATTTGTTTTGAGATCTGTTTGCATGATAACTCGGCAGGGAGATTTAGAGGAAAATAACTAACCCTTGCCTTTAGCAGCTACTACAGTTTATGAAAAAGAACCTACCAATTGTACACGACCAGCTTGGCTTCACTGAGTCTGCATGTGTGCCACTGGGCAAGGGATTCTCTCTGTGCCTCTGTTTCCCCATCTGTGAAACAAGGCGGTTGGACTGCTTCTCTTTCAGCTCTCACAGTCCTAACTGTAGTCCTCACAGTCAATGGATCAGTCAGCAAATGTAAAATGAGCTTCTAGGATGAGTCAAGTCCTGCCCAGGCTCTGGGGATACAGCTGCACACGATAGACAAGAGCTTCTATTCTGCTGGGGAGTAAGGAGTTGTGGGCACATGCAACACATGAAAACAAACACATTAAAAGGGTAATTTCAGATACTAATCCATACTAAAGATCAGAGAGAAGAGCTCCCAAGTGGAAGAAACAGCAAGTGCAAAGTCCTGAGGCAGGAAAGATCTTGGAGGTGTCGGAGGGGCTCCTGCAGGGGCTGCTGGACAGGTGGAAGGAGGCACTTTAGCAGGCTGCTGTGTGGAGGACAGACAGGAGGGTGTGAGCCTGTTGGGGAAGACTGGCTAGGAGGACGTTGCAGCAGCCCCAGTGCAAGAAGGTTTGACTTGGACGAGAGGAATAGCATTGGAAATGGTGACAAGCTGTTGTCACATATATTGGGAATATATGTTAGAGGCAGAACCAACAGGGCTTCCTGATGGAGTTCTTTTGCCTTGAGCAACTAGGTAGGTGTTGCCCTCACTTACAAAGGTGAGAAAGATAAGGAGGAGTGAGGTGAGGGTGAAGGTTGGGTAAAAAATCAATTAGTTTTGCGCTCACGTTGCCAGCACATATACTAAAGAGAAATTCAGTTTCATTGGCCATTTTATTTTTTCAGATGTCTTTTCAAAATCAGTTGGAATTATCTAGGGAGTTCAGAAGTAAGGTTTGGGGTGGATGATACAGATTTGAAAGGCATCAGATCCATTTAAACCTTGGGCCTATGTGAGATCATCTAGGGAGAAAGTGTAACAAGACAACAGAAGGTAGCCGAAGACACGCCAGGGCCCTCCAACACTGAGCGGGAGAGGCCAGCAAAGAAAACAGGGAAGGGGCAGCCAGTGAGGGGACAGTGATGCTTGGAGAAGCTGAAAGAGTTGTGGAGCAGGAGATGGTGTCTTGGGAATGCACGTTCATATAGCAAGGCTTCCACGATGTCCTGAGAGGTCACGTGGGGCAGCACAGTGAATCAACCATTGGCTTTGCAAGATGCAAGCCGTGGTGACTTGGATGACAGCTCTTTCCACGGGGCACTTGTTAGAATGGCTTTAGGAGAGAAAGGGCAAGAAATGGAAGAGGCAAGAACAGATAACACAGGGAAGAGTACACTCCCAAGCAGATATGGAACCATTCACATGGGAGTTCATACCTGGAATTCTTCCCAACCCACCAAATACACAAGAGTGAGTAGCCTCTATGTGGGAGATTGTAAATGGCTGTGAATTCTTTGTAGCTTTTCCTACCAAGAGGTAGAACCTATTAATGTTTCCCCACCTCGTGAATCTATGCTGTACTTCTGACTTACCTCACCAACAGCATGTGACGGAAGTGAGGTTGTTTGAGTTCTAAGCCTAGGAATCAAGATGGCCTGACTAGTCATAAGAACAAGTCTGAGATGGTCTCCCGGAGAGACCACAGGAAGCAGGGCCGAGGTTCCTTGCTAGCAGCCACCAATGGCCAAACATGTGAGTGAAACCATCTTAGCCCACCCAGCCCATCAACCCAACAGCTAACTATCCCCATGTGAGTGAATCCAGGCAAGACCTGCAGAACCACTCCTGCTGGGCCCAGCCCAAATTTGCCAGCCCATAAAATCATGCATTAATACATGATTGTTGTGTTAAGGCACTAAATAGCTATCCCCTTCTTCTTTCCGCTTCCTCCAATTTTTTGTCACAGACTGTCACCTGTTCTTCTGAGGGCCCACTCATCTTTCCAAAGTCACTTACTGTCTCCTAAATTGCCTACATCCCATCCACCCTCTCCCCTACGAAGGAGGTATGTAAGCTTCTATATATCACTGGGTTTTGGGGTATTCGCTTTTCTTTCATATGATGCCCCTGTGTATGTAATAAATTTATATACCTTTTCTCCTGTTCATCTGCCTACTATGAGTTTATTTCATTGACTATTATCAAACCCTCAAAGGCAGAGTCTTCCTTCCCTTACAGGGCCAAGGCCTTGGAGTCCCCCAGAGCTACTTCCCTTCCTCATAGCCCAGGCACTGGGCCCCGTGCTTGGCCTCCACCCTCCTAAGGTATCTGTCCTCCAGCTACCTTTCTCCCTCGACATTTTTTGGAGCCACCAAGATCCGTTGCTGTGAGGCAGGTTGGCAGGTGCTTGTATGCTTAATTACAAATGAGAAAACAGAGAGGTTAGACTATTTCCCCAGGTCACCGAGGGAATTAGCAGAAAACCAAGACTGACAGTTGTGATGATTCAAGGAGTCCCAGAGCTGGGAGGATCTTTAGACATCATTGTGTCCAACACCCGCATGAATGGACACAGAAACTCAAGCTGAAAGAGGAGTGGCACCTTGCTCAGGGCTATATATTTATGTGTTCTGTCCTCTTCTTTGTGTTTGCCATATTGCACAATAAGGTCTATTTTTTTTTTTTAAGAGACAGGGGCTCCCTCTGTATTCCAGGCTAGAGTACAGTGGTGTGATCATAGCTCACTGCAGCTTCCAACTCCTGGGCTCAAGTGATTCTCCTGCCTCAGCCTCCCCAGGAGCTGGAACTACAGGTGTGTACCACCACACCTGGCTATAAAATGTTTTGTAAAAAAAAAATATTTTTACTTCCCTGATTAGTGAAATCGAGTGTATTTTAACATGTTGACTAGCCATTCATTTAGTTCTATAAATTTCCTGTTTTTATCCTTTGCACATCTTCCAATTAAGTAATAGGTTTTCTTGGTTTTTTTTTTTTTTTTTTTTTTTGAGACAGAGTCTTCTTGCTTTGTTGCCCAAGCTATAGTGAGTGCCGTGGTGTCAGCCTAGCTCACAGCAACCTCAAACTCCTGGGCTCCAGCAATCCTCCTGCCTCAGCCTCCTGAGAAGCTGGAACTACAGGCATGTGTCATCATGCCCGGCTAATTTTTTCTATATATATTAGTTGGCCAATTAATTTCTTTCTATTTATAGTAGAGACAGGATCTCGCTCTTGCTCAGGCTGGTTTCGAACTCCTGACCTCGAGCAATCCGCCCGCCTCCGCCTCCCAGAGTGCTAGGATTACAGGCATGAGCCACCGCGCTCGGCCTAGTAATAGATTATTTTAAGTGACCAATGCCAAGGGGCTGACAGGCTGAGAGAATGCCATTCACGCCTCTCACCCCCAGAGGAGAGGGGGCCCTTCTAGCTGAGGAGACCCCAGGTGGGTCTCACGGGGCTTTCACAGAAGAAAAGTCTCCGAGCCGCCTGCCCACAGAGATGGACCTCCTGGGTTCAGCCGGGCATTCCGGGGAAGCAGCCAGGGAGCATGGGCTGAAGGGATGTTGGGCCAGGCCTGCGTGACTCACGCAGGGAGTGGTCGGGCGCCTGGGTATCTTGGCTCAAGCAGCTCCACCTGTCGCTTGGAAGGGCAAGGCGGCTCCTTTGGGAAAGGCAGGGTGCTGCTGGGGAAGGGGAGCTGGCTGGGCTCCAGGGCAGTCTGAGGGTGCTGGGCGTGGGAGACGGGGGGACACGGACTTGATCCTGTAGCTATAGAGGCAGGTGGGCAGGAGAAGGGACGGAAGGCTCATGCTGGAAACACACGCGTCTGCCGGTACATGCCAGGGCAGTTCACAAGCCAGCGTCCTGCCGTGCGCTGGTTGCCATGGGACTCCCAGCAGCCTGTAGAGTGTGGACTTTACAGTCCACAGAGCACCTTCATCCCGAATATTAGAGCGCTAATCACTCTGAGATTTACTCGGATAGTGCCCTCCTCCCACTGGCTCACTGGCACTACGAGGCAGGAGGGATGGCCTTAGCACCAGCCCCACCATGCTGTCTGGGTGCCCATTAAACGGGATGACCCAAGTCAGCTGTCCCCGCGGCCCTTGGCTGACTGTTTTGGCAGCCCCACATCAGACTGCAGAACTCTGTCCTTCCCCGGGCTCCCACCAGAAATCCAGTCACCCAGGCATGTGACAAAAATCTTGTCGGGTCCTGGGGAGGGGTCAGTTCTCTGCCCCCAGACTTTCTGTCTTTTTTCTCCTGCTTCCTATGTTTTCCCTCGGGGCATTTCAGTTTCCTCTTTCCTGTCTGCTGAGCTCAGCTCAGCCACAGCACCTACTTTCTATCTCGCGTGCCCAAATCCCTCTCGGCCCTGCTCAGGACAAAATGAAAGGCCTCCATCAGCAAAATATGATTTTCTGTTACCAACATGCATTGACTGAAGTGTTTTTCTCTCTCACAGATCATCATAATCACTTTGCCAGGAAGATGAGACAAGAAGGGTCCTCCCTGTTTTACTCAGGAGGAGACGTAGTCTTAGAGTTGGTGCCGAAGTCACACGGCTCTTTACAATCCCTGCAGGCCTGGAGTTTGGGGCTGGTCTCCACCACTCTACGCACCTTGCACATACTCTGCCAGAGCAAACAGCCCTGAGCATTTCACAACTGCAGAGAAACCAGGTTAGTCTTGAATTCCTAGGGGCTGGGGAAAGACCATTGCAGGGGGGCTGTAGAAGAATGCACTATGAGTGTGAGCTCGCAGTTTAACCTGCTATTTAGTGTATATTAATAGTACATCATGGCCAGGCATGGTGGCTCATGCCTGTAACCCTAGCACTCTGGGAGGCCGAGGCAGGAGGATCGTTTGAGCTGAGGAGTTTGAGACCAGCCTGAGCAAGAGCGAGACCCTGTCTCTACTATAAATAGAAAGAAGTTAATTGGCCAACTAATATATATACAAAAAATTAGCCGGGCATGGTGGCGCATGCCTGTCGTCCCAGCTACTCGGGAGGCTGAGGCAGGAGGATCACTTGAGCCCAGGAGTTCGAGGTTGCTGTGAACTAGGCTGACGCCACAGCACTCTAGCCTGGGCAACAGAGTGAGACTCTGTCTCAAAAAAAAAAAAAAAAAAATAGTACATCACAAATGCTGGGAGAGTACCTGGTAATTAAAGTCAGCTGGGGGTAGAGAGAGTCATGGAATTCTTTTCGTAAAAGATCTAATCTTCCTCCAATTTTATGCAGTTGATTTAAAGCCAAATCGACTGCCACCAGAATGTCCTCTAATTTAGCATTGCCCATACATTTTAAACATTATCCAAAAATAGATACTATAACCTAACGTACATACAAATCACACAACTGAGCTAAACTTGCCTGAAACAAACTCACATTTACCGTGGGTTGCATTCTTATGTTTTTTATACTATCCCTTTTGTTTTAATTCTAGTCACAACCCACTGTTTGCAACCACTAATCTCATTTAGTCTAACTGCTGACAGATGGAATGCCTCCAGGGAAGCCCCACTAGCCCAGCATTGATTGCCCTTGTCCCTCACCCCCGTGCCCTGCCAGTCTACCCGCTCTCTGGGTAACATAACCAGGCAGCCTAGAAGGGCACCTGAGGCCAAGGGGAGCTCCTCCATCCCAAGGGCAGGACCAGGTTCGGGGCATCCCTGTCCTGAGCTAGAGCTTAAGGACCAGTGGCGGGAGAGAAGTCCCATCCTCCTTTCAGCATCATGTGGAAGGCAATGTCTGGCCCCTGAAGGTGACCCCACCAGTGGAACCTGAGTGTGGCCGTTGGGGCCTTCTCCGCCCAGCTGACTACTCTGGGCCTGGGGGACCTGCACTTGTGGACTGATGGATCCCAGCTGGCCAGTGAGCACCTGGGGACACCTGGGATAGACAGAAGTGAAGGAGTGACTGTGTGCCAGGCTCTCCCCTTGCTGTAGGCCCAGGAGAACAGAAAGTAAAGGATCTTCCAGCACTTATTGGGTTGGCTCTACTCTAGAAATAGCAGCACCCGGGACCCTTTGGGGACCAAGGGGGAAAAGATATAAGCAAGTAAGCTGGGTATGGTGGCTCTTGCCTGTAATCCTAGCACTCTGGGAGGCTGAGGCGGGCGGATGGCTCAAGGTCAGGAGTTCGAGACCAGCTTGAGCAAGAGTAAGACACCATCTCCACTAAAAATAGAAAGAAATTAATTGGCCAACTAAAAATATATAGAAAAAATTAGCCGGGCATGGTGACACATGCCTGTAGTCCCAGCTACTCAGGAGGCTGAGGCAGGAGGATCGCTTGAGCCCAGGAGTTGGAGGTTGCTGTGAGCTAGGTTGACGCCACAACACTCTAGCCTGGGCAACAGAGTGAGACTCTATCTCAAAAAATAATAATAATAATAAATATATATTTATATATATATATGCAAGTAAAGAAAAATCACCATTTAAGAGGACTCAGTAATGTGAAGGAGGAAGGCCTAGATGAGGGAGACAGAAGACAACTTCACAAAAGGGGAAAAAGCTTACAGGAACTTTCCAGAAGATGTGATCGGAGCACACACACACACAGAGAGATTCATGCAAACTAAAAAGCATGACTTTCGAATATAACAATTCAGTAGAGGCCGGCCAATGCTGAGAAGAGAATCGGTGGTCTGGAAGATGATGTGAAAAAGTCCTCTCACGACACAGAGCACGGACACAGGGAGGCAGGCATAGGAAGGCAGACACAGGAGACGTGGAGGCCGGGTCCCGGATGAGCAGCGTGGCAGGTGCCGTGGGCAGACTCGCTCGGCCACGTTCCCGCTGCCTTCTCCCTTCTCCGACCTCAGTATGGGGGCTAGAAGGGTGACATACACTTAACAGCTTCCCTTGACATATGACACAGTTCTGGCCAGTGAGACATAACCCTCCAGAAAGATTTTTGGGTTTTTCCAATATAAAATGCATATGCATTTGGTGCAGCACTTGTTTCTCCTTTCTCCCTGCCTTGAATGCACACACCATGCCTGGGGCTGCCCCGGAAATCCTGTGAACACAGAGGAGAAGCCCAGAGAGTCAAAAAGATGCCAACCCAATCCCTGACATTGTTGAACAACTGAACCGAAGCCAGCAACTGCCTGTATCTGGGCTTATTAAGTGAGGGAAATAAGCACCTGTTTCTTCAAGTCATTTTTTTTGAGACAGAGTCTCGCTTTGTTGCCCAGGCTAGAGTGAGTGCCATGGCATCAGCCTAGCTCACAGCAACCTCCAACTCCTGGGCTCAGGCGACCCTACTGCCTCAGCCTCCTGAGTAGCTGGGACTACCATGCCCAGCTAATTTTTTGTATATATATATATATTTTTTAGTTGGTCAATTAATTTCTTTCTATTTTTAGTAGAGACGGGGTCTTGCTCAGGCTGGTTTCGAACTCCTGACCTCGAGCAATCCGCCCACCTTGGCCTCCCAGAGTGCTAGGGTTACAGGCGTGAGCCATTACGCCCAGCCTGTTCAAGTCATTCTGTACTCAATTACTGTACCTTAAAGTCCTAAACTAATAAGACAAGTAATAAAGAAATGATAGAAGTTCCCTGTGGTAAGGAAAGGTTGTGTTTCAAATTTAAAGGACTCATTGAGTACCAAGCAAATTTAAATGAAATGGATACTCTTTTATAGCCATGGTATACATTGATAAATTCCTAGATTTTCCTAAAGATAAACAGAGGTAAAGAAGAAAAACCTACAATCTTCAAGCAGAAATAACAGATTCCTCAAAAAAAAAAAAAAGAGTATGTGATAAGCATTAGATTTTTTCATTATTTTTTTTTTGAGACAGAGTCTCACTGTGTTGCCCAGGCTAGAGTGCCATAGCATCAGCCTAGCTCACAGCAACCTCAAACTCCTGGGCTCAGGCAATTGTTCTGCCTCAGCCTCCCAAGTAGCTGGGACTACAGGCATGCGCCACCATGCCCGGCTAATTTTTTCTATATATTTTTACTTGTCCAAATAATTTCTTTCTATTTCTAGTAGAGACAAAGTCTCGCTCTTGCTCAGGCTGGTCTAGAACTCCTGACTTTGAGCGATCTTCCTGCCTTGGCCTCCCAGAGTGCTAAGATTACGGGCGTGAGCCACCGCACCCGACCTGATTTTTTTCATTCTTAACTCTTGAATCTGGAAGACAGAGAAACAACATCACTAGATTATTGATAGGAAATAACCATGACCTAAAAATGTATATCCCGCCATGATATCAGTGACCTGAAGGTAATGTACAATAATTTTGTGCATGCAAGGTCTCAGAGAGAATACTATGCCTGTACCTATCGGACCTAAGTAGGCTATCCCAAGAAGTACGCTACCCAAATGGCACGTAAATCAGCAGAGATCTCAAGATGGGGGAAGACAGAGGGAGACAATGGTGAGCAATAGATACAGTTAAATCTAGATGGATGCTCCCCTGTGATAGCAATCCCTCTGCTAGGCACATTTCCAAAGACATGAAATCACCATCTCATAAAGGTACCTGCACCCCATGTTCATTGCAGCATTATTCACCATAGTCAAGATGTGGAAACAACCTAAGTGTTCATCAAAGGACAAATGGATAAAGAAACTGGTACCTACACACAATGGGATATTATTGAGCCCTAAAAAATGAAATCTTCCCATTTGCCACAACAAAGATAAGCCTGGAGGACATTATGCTAAGTGAAACAAGCCAGACACAGAAAAATATTACATGATCTCACTTATATGTGGAATCTTTAAAAAATATTTCAAATATACAGAGATAGAGAATAAAACAGTGGTTACCAGGGGCAGGGGGGTGGGGGAAGGAGACGTAGGTCAGAGAATACAAAGTGGCAGATATGTAGGATGAGCAAGTCTAGAGATCTAGAGAGCTAATGTACAACATGAGGACTGTAGGTAATAAAATTGTACTATGTATGGTATTCATACTAAATGAGATTTTAGCTGCTCTTGCCACAAAAAAAAAATGGGTTCCTTTTTACTGCCTATGGTATATGTATCCCATATCATGTTATAATATATATCTTAAATATATACAATACAATTATTTTAAGAAAATTTTAAATGGATTATGGGGGGGGAGGGGAGGAGGTCACGCCTGTAATCCTAGCACTCTGGGAGGCCGAGGAGGGTGGATTGCTCGAGGTCAGGAGTTCAAGACCAGCCTGAGCAAGAGTGAGACCTCGTCTCTACTAAAAATAGAATGAAATTAGCTGGACAACTAAAAATATATAGAAAAAATTATCCAGGCATGGTGGCACATGTCAATAGTCCCAGCTACTCGGGAAGCTGAGCAGAAGGATTGCTTGAGCCCAGGAGTTTGAGGTTGCTGTGAGCTAAGCTGACGCCATGCCACTCTACCCCAGGCAATAATCTAGTGATGTTTCTCTGTCTCTACAAAAAAATAAAATTAAAAAACTTGTGGAAAAGCCTCAAACCTTTATGTACCAAATAACATAAAAGCCAAAATAAGTTATAGTTAGACATTTTAATATACTTGTTTTAAAACTTTTTTGATCCAGTCAGCAAAGAATAATCATGTACAGAGGATTAAATAACATAATTGACAAGCTCAGTTTAATAGTCATATTTCGAATTTTTAACACCACAAATACAGAATATACATCCTTTTCATGTGTTCGTGGAAAGTTTACCATCATTAGTCATGTACTTGGCCACGGTGGAAACTTTAATAAATTCTGAAAAGTTGGGATTTCATATGCAGTATATGCTGATTATAAACCAATAAAACTAGAAATCAAAAGGAAAATACTTAACCAAAAAATTCTCTCAACTATTGGAAAATTATAAAACATTCTTTTAAGATAACTCCAAGAACAATGAAAAACTTGCAAGTAAAAATCGCAGATTTTCTAAGAAGTAATGAAGTAAAGAATACAGCTAAAACCTATGAGCTATAGTAAAGCTGTACTCAAAAGAAATGTAGTGACCTTAAATGCTTTTTTATTTAAAATGGGAGGCTAAAAATGTATGGTTTCATTCAATTTAAGAAATTAGAAAAAAAAGATCAGCCAAATATATATATCCCCCCACCCAAAAATGAAGATAATCACTTAAACTTACAAATTAAGAAATGGTGGGGGCTGGGCTCGGTAGCTCACACCTGTAATCCTAGCACTCTGGGAGGCCGAGGCGGGTGGATCACTCAAGGTCAGGAGTTCAAAACCAGCCTGAGCAAAAGTGAGACCCCCTTCTCTACTAAAAATAGAAAGAAATTAATTGGCCAATTAAAAATATATAGAAAAAAAATTAGCCAGGCATGATGGCGTATGCCTGTAGTCCCAGCTACTGGGGAGGCTGAGGCAGGAGGATCGCTTGAGCCCAGGAGTTTGAGGTTGCTGTGAGCTAGGCTGATGCCATGGCACTCACTCTAATCTGGGCGACAAAGCGAGACTCTGTCTCAAAAAAAAAAGTAAAAGAAATGGTGGTTTTATTATGTTAAGACATATGGCTATAAATTCCAGGAAAATGGCTAAAATCATTGAAATCAGTTGCTTCTAGGGATAGGAATTAGGATTAGAGAAATATTATAAGGGAACTATTTTTTATGATTATTAGTTTTATGATATTATTTGATGTCTTTTTTTTCCCTAAGTCAGGGTCTTGCTCTGTTGCCTGGGCTAGAGTGCAGTGGCATCATCATAGCTCAAAGCAACCTCAAACTCCTGATTGATCCTCCTGCTTCAGCCTCTCAAGTAGCTGGGACTACAAGTACCCACCACCACATCCAGCTAATATTTTAATTTTTTGTAGAGATGGGGGTCTCCCTGTATTGCCCAGGCTAGTCTCGAACTACTGGCCTGAAGGAATCTCCCACTTGGCCTCCCAAAGTGCTAGAACTATAGATGTGAGCCACTGCACCCAGCCAGACTTCTTAAACTATATATTACTTTAATAAAAATTAAATTTTAAAAAATTTAAAGAGTGAAGTGAAAGCAGCTTGAGAACTTTGACTCATCCTGATGTAATGGAAATAATGTGGATAGTCACTTATGGCTGAGTTTGAATTTTCCCTCTGTTGCTTATTAGTAATGGGATCTTGGGTGATTCATTAAGCCTTTAAGTCTGAGGTTTCTTCATGTGTAGAATGGGGCATTGACTTGTACAACCCCTACAAGAGGGGACAAGGATGGGCTCCAGCCCTTACGCCCCCAGGTAGACCAGGTGTTCACTCCCCACCTGCTACCTCAGCACAGGCAGGACCCTACTCCCACCCCAATCCACAGACACCTGTAGGTTAACTCAGCCCATCTGCTCTCTGCTTTCACCTCTTGGCTAAAAATTGTTTTGGTTTTGGTTTCCCATAAACCATAAGCATTTGTGGTATTTTCCACAGTCTCAGGGCCCCTGGGCAAGAATTAGCCACAGCTTGGGAATTCCAAGTAGAAAATAGGGCAAAATGTCTTTGAGAGGATGAAGAACAGGCATCTTTATGTTTATATCCACATTTGAAGAGAAAATACGTCTCTTTGTGCTTTAAACACTATACACAGATAAACTGTAAAAATAAGAGCTTGGGGCAAAATTCAAAATTGTTAAGAAGAGCAGAACTTACCTCTCATGTTGTAAAGATTTGCTCCATTCACACAGAGATGCAGGAGGGAACATGGCTTTTCTCTAGGTGGAGGAAGGGCTGACGGCTGGGGCAGGAGAGGCAAACATTAGAGTAAGCAGGAACACACGCTTGCTGAGTGTGGATACAGTTCATTAGCTCCCTGCGTCCAGCAGTGCAGCGAAGTCCTGCCAGATTAGCGAGGGCAGCCCAGGCTAAAGGGCATGGAGGAGGGTCTCAGACCCAGGGCAGATGGTGCCTAAACTTGCCTGCTAACTGGGACCGCCTGGGGAATCTTTTTAAAGTACTGATGCCTCGCTCCCAGCCCAGACATCCTGACTTAATCTGTCTAAAGTGTGCCGTGGGCATCTGGAGTTTTCAAAGCTCCCTAGGTGATTCCAATGTTCTGGAACCCTTGGCCTACATCAGGGCCTGCGGCAGGAGCCTGTGGCTCTCCGTAGATTGAACTGGGAGTCAGAGGGGAAGGACAGTGGGAAGGAGAGACATGGACGGGCCCAGATACAGGATGAAGAAGGCACAGGAGTGGGTCAGAGTGGGGAGAGTGAGGGAGGAAGAAGCTGATGGAGGTGCCGGGTTTCAGGCTTAGGTAACGAGGTGGATCTGGCCCATTTTCTGAGATGCAGAACACAGAAGAATGTGGTGTGCACGGGAAGACATGCTGATTAGAAATGATGAATCATCTTGGCTCAATAAATAGTAGCTTCTGACTGAGCCTTTCTCAATCTCCTGTGGTCCCAAGGATTAAAGCAGCAAGGCCGCCCCCTAGTGCTGCCATCTTGGTATTACAGGCACTCAGCCTACAGCCTGCCACCTCTGCAGGGCCTGAGGCTGGGCCCAGGCAGGAGCAGGAGTAGGGGGTGGAGGGCCAGGGATTGAGTAAGACATGGTCTCTCCTGAATGCTCAGGCCAGGATCTCCCAGGTGAACCTGATTCTTGGCCAAACTGTGAGAAGGGTCGCCTTTGAATGAGCTGCTGTCCCTGCAAAGTGCTCACACGGAGGAAGCCCTGAGCAGAGAATGGCCATGGGACAGGGGGTCTGGATGCCTGAGTTCCAGCCACAGCTCCGCTAGTACTTGGCTGTCTGACCTTGAGTGAGGGCCTTTCCTGGAGTTCAGCATCCTTGGAGGGCTGAGGTAGTGTCTTTGTTGCTGATCACAATGCCTGACCTTCCTGGCCTTCCAGAAAAGACAAGGGGAAGCTCCCATGTTCTCCAGAAGGGCCTTCCAACTGCCAGTGAGGGGCTGAGAGCAAGAGCCCCAGGAGGCTTCCAGGAGGAGGTGGATTCGTGAATTAATCAGTTGGGTTTACGGCAAGACATCCACCCTTGGGACATTCAGGTGAAACTGCAGTCACAGAGGAGCCCAGCAGTAAGAGAAGGAAGGGAAGGCCTTGGGCTCTGGAGTCAGAGAGATCAGGCTTTGCCTGTTGGTTCCCTTAGCTGTGTGACCTTGGACAAGTTATTTATTTAACTTTCCTAAGCATATACGCCAATCTGGGAAATGGGGATATAATAAATTCACAACAGCAAATACTTATTTAGCCCTTTGTGCCAGGCGCTGTTCTGAGCACTTTGCATTTAACCCTCACAACCACCCTGAGAGATATTAATAGTACAAATAGCCCCGTTTTACCAGTGAGGGAAAAGCAGCACAAAGAGGTCGTGTAACTCATTCAGCTGTCAGGCACACGGCTGGTGCTCAGTAAATAGCAGCTTCTGCTGCGACCACAGAGATGACAGTCACTGATTGTACCAAAGCAGGTGAGCTCGTGGGCAGAGTTGAGGGAGAGGATTTCAAAAGATAGAAAGTAACATTCTCCAGCAAGGCCACTGATTTTCGACCACATCCTGATATCCCATTGTCCTCCCAAATGAGACCAGCTGGGAAAGGAGGGGCAAGGGCTCTTAGAACTGGCTTCTTCCTGCAGGATCTAGTGACAAAACCCAGAGGGGTCCTGAAGAAGGAGGAAGTTCCCTTTCCCAGCTCCCCATGCAGCTAGGGGTGGTCATGTGGCCTAGTCTGGCCAAGGAGATGGAAGGGACATCGTTGGGGGGAATCCTGGGGAAGATTTTCCTCATTGGCAAGAAGAGAGAAGCCTAGAAGGAGAATTCGTTTCTTTCCTGGGGTGGGAGTGCTGTCATGTAAGGCCATGATCCGTGGAGCTGTGCAGGCATCTTGGGGCCATGAGAAAAAGGTCAAGAAAAATCAAAGAGCTGTTGATTTCGTTGAGCTATTTCTCATGGAATCGCCTATTTCCAGACTTCTGATTATATAAGAATAATAAGCCCCTATTTGTTTAAGTCACTGTTACTTACAGCAAAGAAGTTTACTAATATCACATTGGGTTGTTTCGGTGTGTTCATTCATTTGCCCAACCATTCTTTTTTTTTTTTTTTGAAATGGGGTCTCACTCTGTCATCCAGGCTGGAGTGTAGCTCACTGCAGCCTCAAACTCCTGGGATGGAGCTATCCTCCCACCTCAGCCTCCCAAGTAGCTAGGACAACTGATACATACACCACATCTGGCTAATTTTTAAATTTTTTTGTAGAGATGGGGGTCTCACTGTGTCACTCAGGCTGCTCTTGAACTGTTGGCCTCAAGTGATCCTCCCACCTCAGCCTCCCAAAGTCCTAGGATTACAGGATTACATTCATTTATTTAATCACGAGGTATCACTGAGCACACACTTGGTGCCAATCACAGTGGGGGAAAGGGAGGCAAGGGTGGTAATCCACAGAGACACAATTCCTAGCTTCAGATTTCTTAGCATGGTAGGAAAAACACTCTGAATGGGTATGATGGAGCAGGATGTTAAAAAGAAGAAAAGCATAGGAATGCCACTAGAACGTAGAACAAAAATAGTTAACTTATATAAGAGTCAAGGAAGTTCTTGAAGGCTAGTGATTTTCTATGGTTAAATGCTGTAATAAAGAGATCCCAAAATACAGTTTCACAAATAAGAGGGAAGTTTTTTTGGTTTTGTTTCCTTTTTCTTTTTCAGTAATAGCCCTGGGCCTTCCCAGGCTCTGCCCTCCTCAACATGGCTTCCCTCTGTGGATTCAAGATGGCAGCTCCTGTTGTTGCCATGGAGGGAGCCATTGCCCAGCTGGTAGGAAAAAGGGCAAGGGGCCGGGCGAGATGGCTCACGCCTGTAATCCTAGCACTCTGGGAGGCCGAGGCCGGCGGATGGCTCAAGGTCAGGGGTTCGAAACCACCCTGAGGAAGAGCGAGACCCGGTCTCTACTATAAAAAATAGAAAGAAATTAATTGGCCAACTAATATATATAGAAAAAAAATTAGCCGGGCATGGTGGCGCATGCCTGTAGTCCCAGCTACTTGGGAGGCTGAGGCAGAAGGATTGCTTGAGCCCAGGAGTTTGAGGTTGCTGTGAGCTAGGCTGACGCCATGGCACTCACTCTAGCCTGGGCAACAAAAGTGAGACTCTGTCTCAAAAAAAATAAATAAAAAAAAAAGAAGGGCAAGGGAGTAAAGGGCAATCAGCTCCCTCTTTAAAGATGAGACCTTGAAGTTGCAGGCATCACTTCTGCACACATTCCTCTGGCCACATCTTTGTCATGTGACGTCAGCCAGCTTGGAAAGAGTCTTAGAAATATAGTCTTTAGCTGGTGACAGCTGACAGTGAGGGAGGTTCTGTTTCCAAAAGGAAGAGGAAAGTGGTTCCTGAGAGACAGTCAGCAGTCACTGCTGGTAGGAGAGTGGGGCTATTTTCTTCTCCATCCTAAGAACAATGAAGAGTCACTAAAGGGTTTTAAGCAGGAGGTACTTGGTCAGGTTGTGTTTTTCAAAAAAAGTCAGTGAGGACAGACATGGAGAATGGTGTGGAGGGAGTGGTGAGCAGGCCACTGCGGCAAATCTAATGCTCATGGTGACCGGGACTGGGAGGACATAGACAGAAGGTCCAGGCACATTTTTGGCTGGATGAAAAATTTTTATAACAAGGTGTGGCAAGAACTAGGTGGGATTCCAGCGTGAGTCGAAGGCACATAACACCATAATTCATCCCTGTTTTCCATTGGTTAGGGGGGTCTTTCGCATCTCTCAGCTTCCTGGTGTTGTTTTTGTGTAATTAAACTTGAGTAACCCAAAGTGACATTGTGAGGGCCAATCACCTGTGATTTCCACGAGAGCCAAGTCTGCAACAGGTTCAGGCTCTGCTCTCCTACGACAAGGTGAGTGGAGAAAAATATTTTGCAGGTGATCTTGAGTGGACCACCCCAGCGTGACGTTAATGAAGGCCATTTGGCCCAAATGTCACATGTTGGTGCATCCTCCAGGAGGTGGCATTTGAGGGTCCTTGAAGGACCAGTGGTGACCTCAGACAGGGTATTCCAGAAAGGGCACTCAGGTTCTCCCCATCAGCCCTCACTCTCCCCCTCCAGCCTCATCTGGGGCAGGAGATGGATGGTCCGACTGCTTTAATATGGAAACTTAGTTTAGTTTCCCTGCCTTTCTCGGACACACTGAAAGGATGGAATGCAAATATTTTTGTCACTTCTTGGTGAGGTCTGAAGATTAAAGATCTCCATGTCCTTGAAGAAAGAAGAATATTTTTGTTTGGTTGGGTATTTTGGTTGTTCTTGCTTTTGTGTGTGTGTGGGGTTTTTTTTGTTTTTTTTTTTTGGTTGCCAGCATTCTGGATCTTATCAAAGATACCCTGAAAGGGCATGAAGGATGGTGGGGTTAGGGGGAGGCGGCTGAGTTTTTACAGAAGCAGGACTTCCTTGAGAAGGCAGGGAGAAGGGAGGACTGTGGGGCCAGGAGAAGTGGCTGTTCAGTCCCTCTCCCTAGCAGGGCCCTGGGAGGAATGGCCACGATGGTCTTGGTGGAAGGTTCTGGAAAGTTGGGCCTCCAGGACCCCATCCCCAGCTGAGCCCTGACTTCCTAGGCCACAAGATTGGTTCAGAAACAACAGTGTCCTTCCCCCCGACCTCAAGAACCCTGCAGAAACAGGGAGACAGGCCTCTCCAAGGTGACCTGTGTGGATTAACGAGTAAAGGCCCCACCCCAGAGGCCCAGAAGCTGGCACTCCAGACAGCCCCAGAGGTGGGCAGTGAGATCCCAAGAGTAAGGAGTTGGATTTCCCTGCCAGCTCAACACGATGGAAACTCAGAGTCAAGATTAGGTTGACTTTCAGAGAACAAGGACCTTTCTTGCACCCCTGGGGCTGGGAACTGAGCTTGACATTCGCTGCATCTCCCGTCCCTTCCCACAGGAACCCTTGGCTCCACCGGCTGCTCTGACCTTCCTCTCAGGAGCAGGGCTCATTCCCATGTCTCCCTCCCCATGACCTCCAGGAGCCACTCAAGTCTCAGCCCTCCTCCTCACTCTCTGCTGCTCCCAAAGGCCTCTTCCTCCCTCCTCTGAAGCTGGAAGCTCACGCGTCGCCCATTGAACAGAAAGGTACGGTGAGTCCTCCCTGCAAGGCTGGAATGTGGCTCCCTAGGTTGGCCAGGAGCTTCCTGAAGCAGAGATGTGAGCCTTTCTGCTAACTCTAGGCTGGTCGTCGGAGTACCTGCTCAGCGAGAGACAGCCACGAGGGGCAGGACTGGAGCCTTTCAGCGGAGGGGCCAAGCCTTTGCCAACCCCTGTCCTCACTTGCGTCCAAGCTCTTGTTTTCACATTTGCCAACTCCCTGGGCAGACACCAAGTCCCCTCGGTCTGCAGTACCCAGGCTGGCTCTGGGATGACTCCCTGCTACCCAACCAGCAAGCAGTTCTCAGAGCATCGCCTCCTAAGACGAGCCTCACCCACTTCCTCCTCCGCCAGCCATAGATGGGCAGCTTTTACCGCAGCCCGAGGTTGAGAAATGAACACGTCTTAAGAGCCCAGAGCTCTGTGTGTGCCAGGACCACGGGAGATGTAAACTCTCCTGCCTCTCCTCTGCAGCTAGATAAACTTCAGGCTTTCAGGGCGAGGCGCTGGCCCAGCCCGCTCTCAGTGTTTAAACAAGTCGGCAGCAGCCCAGCTCTTGGCAGAGGCTGCCTCTCCCTCTCCCAGCCGAGGTCTCAAATTCTAGGCCACTGGTGCCCGGGCCACAGACTCATCTCCTGAAGGGCTGGCCCAGGGCCCTCTGGTTTACGGACAAAGGGGGGCTATCTATGAGGAATAGATCCAGTAATGCTATGGAGACCCTGATATCCTCCTCCAAAGCCCTGCTCAACTTATGAAGAGATTTTTTTTGTTTGGTTTTGTTTGGTTTTGTTTTTCTTCTTAGTTTTTATAGTGACAGGGTCTCCCTATGTTGCCCAGGCTGGCGAGATGTTCTTTTACCTTACGCTTTCAGGCCTGTGAAAATAAGAATGCTACCCCTTCAACCCTGACAGGATATTTTAAGCTTTACTCATCATTTGTCATTCATTTATGCTTCTGACATTTCTTGAGCATCTACTATGTGCCAGCAGGCCAGGCATTTTCTGCCCTGCCCACTCAAAGGTGCCTAAAATCCCACCATTACTTTAAAACTTTCATATCTGTGTCTATGTGAAATAGATCTAAATAGATGATATATATATATATATATATATATATATATGGTTTCCCATCCCTCACTCAAGTCAGATTTTCAATATTTTGAAAAAATATAATTTTCAATATCATTTTCAATCAGCCAATATTTATTGAAAATGATAATTTTCAATATCATTTTCAATCAGCCAATATTTATAGGACACTGATGAGGAGCTGGTCACTCTCCTAGACACTGGACACAAACAAGACACTATCCAGGCCCTGAAGAGCCCCTCTTCGGTGTGACAGGGAAGTGACCAGACAGGTGGCTCTGATGGGCCTCCAGAGAGAAGAGGCTGACAGACCAGTAGAGGCTGTACAGGACAGAAGGAAGCCACTGGGGTTGTGGCCCCCTCACTGGGGATGGGATCTGGTCATGCCCTTCCCCTCTTGGGCGCTTCCACCAAGTAAGGAATTTTAAAGAAAAAGCAAACCCAGGTTAGCAACTACCATCTGCCATCACCATTATTTCACAAAAGGACATTTTACCCCCAAAAGCAGGAAGTGCATAGTCCTAGAATGAAGGATGATCCTTTAAACTGGCTTCACTTAGCTGGATAAAAAGCGCACTACATTGTCCTTGTTGTCCTCTGCCACCTCCTGCCACCACCTGGCACCTCCTGGCACCACTCTGGCAACTAGGCGACCCACAGCCCCAATGTCCCGTCATGCTGTATGTGACCCACTGAAGCCAGGACCCAGAGCAGCCTCCAGGCCAGACACATAGTCAGGCAACTTCTAAAGGCATCTCTCAGACACTGTTTTGTTCTGTTTTTTTTTTTTTTTTTTTTTTTTTTTGAGACAGAGTCTTGCTCTGTTGCCTGGGCTAGAATGCTGTGGCATCAGCCTAGCTCACAGCAACCTCAAACTCCTGGGCTCAAGCAGTCC
Organism: Microcebus murinus; assembly: GCF_040939455.1. Lineage (NCBI taxonomy): Eukaryota > Metazoa > Chordata > Mammalia > Primates > Cheirogaleidae > Microcebus > Microcebus murinus. The sequence goes on along the minus strand of NC_134117.1, from coordinate 52,010,295 downwards.
TTCTGCCTCAGCCTCCCAAGTAGCTGGGACTATAAGCATGTACCACCATGCCTGGCTAATATTTATATATATATATATACATATATATATATATATTTTTAGTTGTCCAGATAATTTCTTTCTATTTTTAGTAGAGATGGGGTCTCGCTCTTGCTCAGGCTGGTTTCGAACTCCTGACCTTGAGCAATCTGCCCACCTTGGCCTCCCAGAGTGCTAGGATTACAGGCGTGACCCACCTCGCCCGGCCTCTCAGACACTGTTGAAGGGGCACCCAACCCACAGTGCTTCCTGGAGCCCACTCCCCTCATACCCCGCAGCTCCTCCCACCTGTTTCTCCTCCAACTCCCTGAAAAAGAATCCTGCCCCCAACCCTAGTCTCCAAGCGTCTAGCCTGGAGGTCATAGCTCCAGCCATCAGCCAGGCGCTCCTGCGAGCACACGCCCATCGGCAGGGGGCGCTGCTGTTCCGCCTGGGTGGACGCTGTCCTGTACGTCCAGACCCCACTCCAAGCTGCTGGGCGTGCTGTCCAAGCACAGGGTTCAGCTGTCACCCCCTGCAGGCCTGGCCTCAGCCGAGGACAGCTGCCTTGACAACGGTCACGCTCCTCCTTGGGGTGGCCCACATCCAACGACCAATGTGGAGACATAAAGGCCGGGCTACTTTTGCCCAGCACAGGCCCATTCTAGTTCCAAGCGGCCCTGGGGCCCCGCCAGGCTGCTGTGGGGCTAGCATTCCAGCTCCACGTCTTCGTCCGTCCTTCATCCCTCCTTCCCTGCCCTCCCCAGGCGTCCACTCCGGTGGCAGCTCCCTGCTCAACAGCCCCCATGCACGCTAGACTCGGAGCAGCACCTGCTTTCTGGAGGTCCCCAACCTGCACCATCGGCTCAGCGGTCCCGACCACAGCCATGGGGCAGCCCTTCCCCTCCATTTCCTGCCTCACTCAGACATCCCACACACAAACTCTGATGAGCAAAGCCTCCAATCTGGTTTTTTTTTTTAGACAGAGTCTCACTTTGTTGCCCAGGCTAGATAGAGTGAGTGCTGTGGCGTCAGCCTAGCTCACAGCAACCTCAATCTCCAGGGCTCAAGCGATCCTCCTGCCTCAGCCTCCCGAGTAGCTGGGACTACAGGCATGCACCACTATGCTCGGCTAATTTTTTCTATATATATTAGTTGGCCAATTAATTTCTTTCTATTTTTAGTAGAGACGGGGTCTCGCTCTTGCTCAGGCTGGTTTCGACCTCCTGACCTCGAGCAATCCGCCCGCCTCAGCCTCCAAGAGTGCTAGGATTACAGGCGTGAGCCACCGCCCCTGGCCAAACCCTCCAATCTTGATGTGTCCATAGGAGCTGTAGGAATTTAGAATATTTCATTCTCTTTAACGAAGACTGGCCTTCAAGACCACGGTCTAGCTACGGACTCAGGAGGCCAGCTCTGGGCAGCAAAGCTGATCACTAACGCCTCTGTCCTGGGCGGCCCCACCCTGTCCTTCCACAAGGCTACAAGCCTTCTGGCTCATAGTTGGAAAGCTGCAAGAGCTATGATTTAAGGAGGAAATAAAAACTCAGATTTAATAGCTCCAAAATATAATCTCCATTACATATACAGTGGAGGCGGTGGGACGTTGGGGGTGGCGTCGGGGAGCTTGTACTATTCTGGGCCTCTGTGACTGGTGACACCCTCTGAGGCACCCCAGCCCTGCTCTGTGTTTGCACCTAACGCTCAACGAATTCCAGCTGCCTGGGAGTAGGAGGCCAGGACAGAAAAGAGAGAAGGTTGTCTTGTGTTTACATTCTTATTTCTACACATCTCGCCCTGTAGGATGCCGGCCAGACAGGCATGAGACAGAAACAAGCCCCAAAGTCCTGCTGCTGCTGCTGCTGCTGCTGCTGCCACCACTGAGTGATCAAAGACAGAGACCCTTCAGCAAGGGACCAAAGTCCAAACAGACGATGGTGGCCTGCTCCAGAGAGGACAAGGTCTCTGCCCCATGGCTGGGCCAGGGCTGGAGCCAGCTCTGTCCGGAGCTGGCTCTGGGGCGGGGCGAGAGTCCCAGGGCCCCCCAGTACATGCACCCACAGCAGGGTCAGGGGCCCGGGAAGCACCCCCTTTCCAAGGGCAAGGGCGGGATTCCCACTAGACCTAGCACGTCAGCGCAGCAGGGACTCCACACAATAGATATAATTTCAATATTGATCATTGATGAACTTAGCCAGAAGTTCATGATCAGAAAACCTAGAAAGAAGCTCCTTTGATTTCAGGATACATTTAAGTTTCCTGAATTACAGTTTAGCATTGTTTTGATTTGGGATTCCGCAGGCAGCATACTCTTTTCAACACTGGAAACCTTTAAAGGTCTTTCCCAGCTCGGCCAAGGAGGCCGGAGGCCACGTGGGGGGAAATGACGCGTGGGGGGAGAAGCCGCAGGGCGGCTGGCGGGAGGGGGCGCAGCCGTGAGAAAGCCAGGCTGCGCCAGGCAGAAACTTGGGGCCAGGAGGCCACTGTGCGGGGCTTCCTGGTGCCCTGCCTTCAGGGCACACACACCAACAGGTGTGCACAGGCTCACGCGTGGCTGTGAGCTTGCACACATCAGCCACACACACACACACACACAGTCCCTCGGAAACACCATCACAGCTGCACACACGTGCACGCCGTCCATGACCAAGAGCAGGTCTATCTTTGGGCAAAGCCGGAACAGCTTCTTAGGGGTTAAAACTCCAGCCTTGCTGGGGTTCACAGAAGAGGCAGCAAAACCTCTTCTGGGAGGCCGAGATGGGAGGATTGCTTGAGGCCAGGAGTTTGAGACCAGCCTCAGCAACATAGTGAGACTCCTGTCTCTACAAAAAAATTAAAAAATTAGCTGGGTGTGATATTGCATGCCTGTTAGTCCCAGATACTCGGGAGGCTGAGGCAGGAGGATCACGTGAGCCCAAGGGTTGGAGGTTGCAGTGAGCTATGATGATGCCACTGCACTCCAGCCTGGGCAAAAGAGCGAGCCCTTTCTCAATCAAAAAAAAAAAAAATTCTCTGGGTTCTGTCTTCTCTCTCCTACAGAGCCCTGAGCTGTTTATGGGGGGGTCCTCCCTTGGGGCCACAAATCCTGGCATGGCTTTTATATGCCAACCCCTGTGCTAAATACATGCACATTATCTCATTTTAAACTCACAGATGTTCTGTGAGATGCACACTGTTTCTGCCCTGTATTTTTGAGATGGGGGAGCCAGAGCTCAGAAAGGTTAATTTGCCTGCAGTCACCGAGCCAAGCTCAAACTCAGTCTGAGCTCGGAATCACTGTTTAGACTTTGCTCCTGCCCCGGGCTGAAAGTAAACACCCGCCAAAGACTGTGCCCTGCGGCGTGCCAGCCCCACTCCCCTGGTCTCTCCCTGCCGCAGTGCCAGTCCTAAATCTTTCGGGAGATGAGGCCGAGCCATCCACGCAGGGGGAGGGACAAGGGCGGGAGCCTAAGCCCCTCCTCGGGAGTGGGCAGCACCTCTGCCAAGGCCCTCGCCTGCCCTGCACGGAGAGCAGCGGGGAAGCAGCCGCCCAGAGCTGGCAGCTGGCAGAGTCGTGAGCACGTCGTGGCCCCCAGCCCCGCGCCACAAATCCTGGAGAGACAGCTGCTGCGCAGTCGACTCCCGCTGCACGCTCCTCTGATCCGGAATGTTTCCTGAGTTGCATTAGGAGGGACCTGGGTTCGAGTCCTGACATGTCACCAACTTACTGAGTGACCTGGGCCGGTGGCGTCCCCTCTTGCAGTCTTGCATCTCTTCAGGGAAGGGGTTGAACCGATGATTTAGGAGGACGTTTCCTGCTCCGACACTGTGATCTGAGTTCTAGATTTCCACGTGACATTCGGGAAGCCTGGCTGGGACGAGGGAATCTGAAATGACAATGGCTCTGGACTGGGCTTTCTGCTCAACCCAGCTCACCCCCCTTGAGCCGTAGCGCGGCCCAGCCCCCTGAACCGCCTCGCTTCGCATCTGCTGCCCCGACTCCCACCCGCTCGCACCGGAGGGGCTTCTCTCCTATAGCAAGCCGGGGGGAGCCTTGTCCTGGACCCAGAGGGAGCCATGGGGGACTGTGCCATTGTGACCGACACCAACAGCTCGTCTGGCCTGGACAGCAACACCACCGGCATCACATCCTTCTCCATGCCCGGCTGGCAGCTGGCACTGTGGGCCACAGCCTACCTGGCCCTGGTGCTGGTGGCCGTGACGGGCAATGCCACGGTCATCTGGATCATCCTGGCCCATCGGAGGATGCGCACGGTCACCAACTACTTCATCGTCAACCTGGCTCTGGCCGACCTGTGCATGGCCGCCTTCAACGCTGCCTTCAACTTCGTCTACGCCAGCCACAACATCTGGTACTTCGGCCGCGCCTTCTGCTACTTCCAGAACCTCTTCCCCATCACCGCCATGTTCGTCAGCATCTACTCCATGACTGCCATCGCCGCTGACAGGCAGGAGGGGCCTCGGGGGAGCTCGGGTGGGGGCGGGGGCCCTCTCGCTTTGCCGGGGCTCAGAAGGGGCTGGTGATGTGCCCGTGGTTGCACAGCAAGTTAGGGTAGAACCCAGGGAATAGCCTCCCGGGCCTGGCCAGGATCCAGAACTATGTATCTGGAGGACAAGGGGTCCGTGGAACCCAACGAAGAGGGCAGAGTTAAGGTTAGACCCAAGGAAAGACTTTGCACTAGACGGGTGGTTCAAGGCTGTAAAAGAAGAGTGGGTGTGTTTTGGGACCTTCTGGAGTTGATCTTTGTTTTGAGGTCTTTTTTTCACTACCAGGAGATCTCTTATATTGCTTCCCTATTCCAGAGAGATTATAAGAGGGGAGAATTTTAATATTGCGTGCAGTTACCATCTAATTATGGTAGGGCCGCTTATTTTCTCACTGCTTGGAGCTGAGCTTCAGGCTAACGTCAGACACTCGGTCCTGGCCCCGAGATGGACTTCCGTGTGGCCATCCGAGAGCATTCCATGCCCAGAGGGAGGTGGTGGGCTGAGGTGCCGGGCTGGGCTCTGGGGTTCTAGCGTGCTGTGTGGCTGCAGGCTCGCCAGCCCAGCTGGCTCTCTGCAGGCCAGGCCCGAGCGGGACTCCGACATCTGCAGACACCAGCAGCAGGGCGGGGAAGGGGCCAGAGTGTGGGCCTGGGGCTGGGGGGCTGTTGGATGGGTGGGGGTGGCTGGCTGATGGGAGGGTGCCTGCCACTCACGCCACCCTCTGCTCACAGGTACATGGCCATCGTCCACCCCTTCCGGCCACGGCTCTCAGCCTCCAGCACCAAAGCGGTTATTGCTGGCATCTGGCTGGTGGCCCTGGCCCTCGCCTTCCCCCAGTGCTTCTACTCCACCATCACCATGGACCAGGGAGCCACCAAGTGTGTGGTGGCCTGGCCCGAAGACAGCGGGGGCAAGACGCTCCTCCTGTGAGTCCTCTGGGGGCATGTGTGTGCACACTTTCATGTCCATGCATGTGTGTTGTGTGTGCACAGTGTCTGTGAGTGTGCATGGATTCTGTGAGTACACCTATATAGTAAAAGTAACACTAAGTGTGGGCCTGTTCTAAGCACCTTACATAATTCTAACAATATGGGGTGTGTATTAATATTATTCCCATTTTTCAGATGGAAAGATTGAGGCACAGGTAGTAAGTGTCTAGAGCAAGGATTCAAATCCAGGCAGTCCTCTTCAAAGTCCAATGTTCTAACTCTGCTACTTAAATAAGGATACGTGTATCCTTTTTTTTTTTTTTTGAGACAGAGTCTCACTTTGTTGCCCAGGCTAGAGTGAATGCCGTGGCATCAGCCTCGCTCACAGCAACCTCAATTTCCTGGGCTCAAGCAATCCTCTGCCTCAGTCTCCCGAGTAGCTGGGACTACAGGCATGCGCCACCATGCCTGGCTTATTTTTTGTATATATATTTATAGTTGGTCAATGAATTTCTTTCTATTTTTAGTAGAGACGGGGTCTTGCTCAGGCTGGTTTCAAACTCCTGACCTCGAGCAATCCGCCCGCCTCGGCCTCCCAGAGTGCTAGGATTACAGGCGTGAGCCACCACGCTGTACCCACTTATGTCTGTGTGTGCAGTGCAAGTATGTGTACTTGTAGACATGTGTGTGCGCACAGGCATGTGTCGGAATGTGTGCATAGGCGTGTGTTTGGGGAGGGCTCTCTATATGATTAGCCCACAAAGGGTGAGGGTATTGAGGCAGAAATGGCCCAAGGACGTTTTCAGGAGGCTGCCTGGTGTCTGCTTCATGCTGAGGCAGCACCACAGGCTGAGGGCAGGGGTGGAAGGACTCGGGCATAGCCCAGCCACTCTGTGACCTGGGGCAAGTCCTTTCTCCATCCCAGGCTTCCATGTCTAAGGTTCTCCCGGTGTGGCTTTGTGATGTCCCAGCAGTGCCCCGCTGGTTAGTAGAGGATAAAGAACGGACTGAGGTTTTGGAGTCCATAGCCAGTTTCGAGTCTTGTCCTGGCCCTTCCTGGCTGGGGTACCCTCATGCTCCCCTATGTCTAAAGTGGGGATTTGTAACTGTACCTTGCTAACGGGCTGCTGTGAGCACAAACAAGATGACGCACGTGGAGCCCTCGGCATCACACCCAGCACGGAAGTGGTGCCCAGGACGTGGCAGTTTAAATAGGAGACACACGAAAACAAACCTGGAGGTGGCAGATCAGTCCGACAAAGTCACAGCTGCCCCACGTGGGAGGATGTGCACGCTTCAAGAGGAGGGCTGCTAGGTAACCATGGCAACACAGCCACCACTAGCCTCCTTTAACATCCCTCCCCCAACGCCCTCCCCTACCTGGTCTTCACCTGTCCCGAGCGCCTGCCAGGTGAGGGCCGCTCTTGCTCTCATGGCCTTCAGTGCTAGAGGAGGTGCCATTCGGCTGAGAAACCTGTTCCCAGGGGCTAAGTCTCAAGGACAGGCCCCACCCAGGGTCTCTGCCCTCCCCCTCCCCACACCTAAGGTGGTATCCATGCAGGGATGCGCCCGCCTTTCTGGCGCAGGGAAGTGTGGGGAGCAGAACATTTGGGAACTGGCCACTGGGGGGCGGTGTTTCTCCACCTTAACACAGGAGGGCTTCCGCCCGCTCTCGGGGACTGGAATTCCAAACCCGATTCAGGCAACAGGAGAAGATAGGAGGGCAGGGAAAGCCATACTTGATGCTACTTCGATGTTCTTAAAGGACTAGGGCATTTGTGGAAAGCCTGGTTTCATGCATGAGAACGTGTCGTCGCTTTTCCTAGGTGGGGAAGCATCTACCCTGGATTTAAACTGGGGGCTCCATCCTCACAGGCTCGCGTCCTGTGTGTGTACAGGAATCTGATGAGATCAAAGATGTCCTCTCCAGGAACATGGACACGTACCCCCAAGATCAAAATACAAAAAAGACAGTCCCGGCTGCTAGGGGCAGTGTCCCTGATTTTGGCAGGGTCTAGAAGGTGAACCCCCAAAACTCCTCGGCTCTCCCTCTGGGTGGGGACCTAGCCCAGGGTGAATTCTTGTTCTGCACAATGGCCCTGGGAATGAGGCCACAGAGAAGTGCTGCTCATACTAAGGAAGGATTTAGAGATTACCTCCTCCTTTTACAGATGGAGAGACTGAGGCTCAAGGAGAGATCTGACTTGCCCAAGATAATGCTTTAAATTAGAAGCAGGACAAGAGCCCTGTTCTGACTCCCACAGCTCTGACTTTCAGTGAATGGAAAATTGGGTCTTGATTAAATCTGTAGACTGTTTTTCATATGACACAGATTTCCCGTGCCTCGGTCTCCCCATCTGGACGCTGAGACAGGTGGCCTGATTGATCCTCAAGGTCTTTGTGGTTCAGACACCCTGTAAGGTGACAGGCACCTGGCACTCACTGCCCCTCCTCCGCACTTATCTGCTCCACTCTAGGGCTCTCCTCTCCACCTAGATCCTACGTGAGACTCAGGGAGCCTAGGAGCCCCTAAACCTTTTATAATTGTCACATTTGCCAAAAGCACAGCAGTGGACTTCCGGACACAGCGCTTTAGGAGAGGGATTTACTGGAGCCACTTGCTCCTCTCCCTCGGGGAAGTGGCACACCTTGAAAAGTGCCCAGCGAGGCGACCAATGGGAGGTGGCAGGGGAGGGGACCCGGGAACACCTCAGCGGTCCTAGTAAGAAAAAGGTGACACGACAGCCAGGGGCCTCAGGCCCATTCACGGGATGCTCCAAGGGCTCCCACTGCTGCCCTGCCTGGGAGTGAGTGCCCAGCCTGCAGCTCATCAGAGAGGATGCAGCCGCGTCCGTCGGGACCAGAGGCGTGGGGCCTGGGGAGGACACAGCTCCTTTACGCTGTCTTTCCAAAAGGAAACGAAAAGCCCCAACCCAACCCAGTGTCCTCCTGGGGACTGGGTAAGAAGTCATGCAATGGGATTCCAGACCGTTTGCTCGAAGGTTTATGAAAGAGCATTTGCTGGCACGAATGATGTTCCCAGCCAAACACGGATTAGCAGGAAGCGGATGGCACAATCGCATGCACAATATGGCGCGTTTCCACTGCCCCCTTCCTTGATAAGGATGTTGGCACAGGATTGAGCCTTATTAACTGCAATCATTCTGTCTACCCATCCAGACACACACAGATTATATATAGAATCCAATAGATCTGTACACATACACACACCTATATACAAACACACACATACCTATGCAGTAGGATCTGTTCCAAGACCCCCAGAGGATGCCCGAAACTTCTGACAGTACTGAACCCTGTATATACATTTCCCCCTATATGCTCACACCAAAGATAAAGTTTACTTTATGAATTAGGCACAGTGAGAGGTTAACAACAATAACTACTAATAATAAAACAATTGTAACAATATGCTGTAATATAGTTATGTGCACGTGGTGTCTCTCTCAGAGTATCTTATGTACTGTCCTCACCCATTTTGGAAACAGTTGACCTTGGGTAACTGAAAGGGGGGGGAATGAAACCCGAATAAGGGGTGACCAGTGTTCTACATAATTCTGGAAGAAAATATGCCAAACTGTTAATAGTGGTGGGAGTGGGATAAGTAATTTTGTTTCCTTCTTTTTGCTTAATGGCATTTTAAATTTTAAACAAATGTATTGCTTGGTTAACTTTTTTACTTCCAATTTATTTCTTGTTTTTGGCACATGTCTAACACATGGAAAGATGCGGGTCTCGTGCTGGCGTCCTGCTCGCAGGGGAAGCCCTCTTTCCGCACACATGCTGGCCAGTGTTGCCTTTATTTTCCTTCGCATCAAACCAAGGCCTTGGGAGGTGGGCCAGGGCGGGCCCGCAGGGGGCGGCTCCAGGGACATCGGAGTCGCCCGCAGGCCGCCCACTGCGCAGGCCCCTGGCTCTCCCTCCAGGTACCACCTCGTGGTGATCGCCCTCATCTACTTCGTGCCCCTCGTGGTGATGTTCGTCGCCTACAGCATCATCGGCCTCACGCTCTGGAGGCACGCAGTGCCGGGACACCAGGCCCACGGAGCCAACCTGCGCCACCTGCAGGCCAAGAAGAAGGTGGGCGCCGGGGGCGGGGCGGGGCGGGGCGGGGCGGGGCCGGCCCCGGAGATTCTGGGGAACTTGCCCTTGTGCCAAGCCTGGGGCCAGAGTCTGATCGCTTTCCTTCCAGCAGGTGGGTTTGTTTTGGGTCTTTGGCCAAATACAAAGTTAAAGGAACTTCCTAGAATGTCAGGGGAATTGAGGACTCTTAAGGCCCCACAAAATTTCAGATACCTCCAAGAATCTTAGAATGATAAAATACTAAAATCTTAAGACTTTTTAAAGAATCAAAATGTTGAGGCCAGGTGCGGTGGTGGCTCACCCCTGTAATCCTAGCACTTTGGGAGGCCGAGGTGGGAGGATTGCTTGAGGTCAGGAGTTCAAGACCAGCCTGAGCAAGAGCAAGACCCCTGTCTGTACTAAAAATAGAAAAAATTAGCCAGACAACTAAAAATAGAAAAAAATTAGGCAGGCACGGTGGCACATGCCTGTAGCCCCAGCTACTCGAGAAGCTGAGGCAGAAGGATCACTTGAGCCCAGCAGTTTGAGGTTGCTGTGAGCTAGGCTGCCGCCACGGCACATAGGCCGGGCAACAGAGGGAGACTCTGTCTCAAATATATATATATATATGTTGAATTTAAGAAGCCCCACAGAACTATAACCCAGATAGAATCACAGGACAGTCCTCAAATGCTGGAACTACAGACCTCAGACATCATGGAGACCAGATTGTAATCCAGCTTCATCAAGTCCATCTCCAATTTCTCCCCAAAGTGCCAGTAACTCCTTTCTCCCCACTGTCCAGGCACCCCCTTCCCCCTCCAGGGTCCCCAACATAGCGTCCTGTGCTCCAGACCTATACCCTGCCCCAGGCAAGGCTTTCCCTTGCCCAGGCCCTGCTGCCAGGCAACCAGGGGCGACAATGGGTTGATCCATCTTGTAATGTAGCCAGGCCAGTCCCAGCTTCTTACCTGGTAGTAGGCACTTTTCACAGGACAGTTCAAGGGAGGTAGCTGGACATGGGACACCATCTGAGTGTCCCCCCTCATGGAGAGCTGGTGTCCACATGCCATCCCTGGCCTGCCCTTCATCTGCTCCACACCAGGGCTCTCCACCCAGGTCCTTACAGGAGGATCAGGGTGTGTAGGAGCCCCCAACCCCTTTGTGACTGGCACGCTGGGCAGTGCAGGAACGTGCCTGCAGAGGACAGCTGTGAGGGTGTGGAGCTGGCCCTGGGCAGAGGCTGTGGTCCCTGGTTGGAGCTCCACTGCCCATGGATAGAAGGGCTGTGACAGACACAGATCCCAGAGAGAGGAGGCCTGGGAACCCATAGTGGGCACAGGGCTCCCCTAAGGACAGGGTTAGGAGTAAGAGTTCCACCCCTCTCCAGGCAGTGAGAGCCGCTGTGAATAAAGGGATCCGAGTCACCTTTTGGGGGAGGTGGCCATTGAGCTGGGCTTCGAGGAGCAAGGACTTCAAAGGAAGGACAGCAGTGTGGGCAGGGGGACCTAGCAAAGGCCCTGGAGGCGGGGGGCTCAGGAACCCCCAGGGAACAGGTGCTCCAGGGCACTGGGGCAGGAGGAGGAGGGGTCTGACCACCCAGGCTGGCGCCGAGGGTGCCCTGCGCCCATACCCGAGGGTTGGGGCTTGGGGTTCAGGTGCTGAGCAGTGACTTGAACCCCTCTGGACCAGTTTGTGAAGACCATGGTGCTGGTGGTGGTGACATTCGCCGTCTGCTGGCTGCCCTACCACCTCTACTTCATCCTGGGCAGCTTCCAAAAGGACATCTACTGCCACAAGTTCATCCAGCAGGTCTACCTGGCACTCTTCTGGCTGGCCATGAGCTCCACCATGTACAACCCCATCATCTACTGCTGCCTCAACCGCAGGTGAGGCCCCTCCCAAGCCCTCCCCTGCCCCGGGCCCCCTACGAGCTCCGCTGTGCTGCCTGAGCCTGTGTCACTGCCCCTCCCTGGCCAGGAATGCCGTCACATGGTCAGCCCACAGCACTGTCCTCCCTCCAGCCTGGGCCTATCTGCTCCCCAAAACCTTGCTTCATGACCCAGGCCATAGCTCTCATCATCTGTCTGCTCCTGCTGGCTCTTCTGGGGTCTACATCTGGGACAAGAAGAGGGGAAGGCCAGCGAGATGCAGGGAAGGGGAGAGTCAGAGAGAGGCCGCAGGGCAGACAGGGAAGAAGGAAAGAGCCAGGCAAAGGAGGGAGGGTCTGACCTCTGTCCTAGTACTTTTACGAGCTTCCTACTGAGGACTTCCCTAGGCAGGAGAAGCACCCTCTAGGGGGCTGGGGCCAGCCCTGGGTGGGGCAGGTTGCTCCCTGGGAGGATCACAGTGTTTCCTGTCCTCGAGAGGCTTCCAGGGCAGCTGGGAAGTGACTTTGGCAGAGACAGTCCAGGAGGAGGGGCAGGATCTCACTCCTCCCTCTGACCTCATCTGGTTTCCTTGGGCCTTGTACTTCTGTGCATCAGGGAGGGCCAGCAAGAAGTGCAGTGGAGGCCGGGCGCGGTGGCTCACGCCTGTAATCCTAGCACTCTGGGAGGGCAAGGTGGGAGGATTGCTCAAAGTCAGGAGTTCAAAACCAGCCTAAGCAAGAGCAAGACCCCGTCTCTACTTAAAATAGAAAGAAATTCATTGGCCAACTAAAAACATATATTAAAAAAATTAGCTGGGCACGGTGGCACATGCCTGTAGTCCCGGCTACTCGGGAGGCTGAGGCAGAAGGATTGCTTGAGTCCAGGAGCTGGGCCATGTCAGGCAGGCGGAAGCCCGGAGATGGCTTCTGGGAGGCTACTGCAGTAATCCCAGGGAGAGAGGGTGGTTTAGACCGTGGTCAGAGTCTGCATACAGCTAAAGCAGAGCCAACAGAATTTGCTGGAGGGGAGGCAGCTTGTGAGAGGAAGTCAAGGATGACTCCCAAGACCCTGTTGCTGGGGCACTTGGAAGGAAGGCCCTGTCAGCTGTCCGGAGCTGAGACGGGAAGACTGCAGGGGAGGGGCCGTGCTGGCTGGGGGAGGGGAGGGTGACTGGGAGCTTGGGTTGGGACAAGTTGAGTGTGGGCTTAAGGCGCAGAGGCCACTCACTGAAGCCACAAACACAAACTTGCTGGGCCACACCATGGAGTCCTGGGGAGCTACAAGACAAGACTCCAAAGTAAGGTGGGCTCTTCTGGAACATGGAACCTTGCACCGCCCAGGAAGAGACAATATGGTCCTTTTCCCTGCTGTCAGTTTGCAAAGGGTCTCATTTCGTCTCTGAGCAGCCAGTGTTCTTTCCGCCAACCCATTTCCTCCACTCGCCCTGTCTGCTGCCTCTTCACTCCGGTCCACTCACAGACCTTCAGTGCTGCCATGAGAGGCTGTCCATTTTATACGCAAACGCACCAAAACTTGGTAGCTCCGTACGCGAGTTCTCTTTCAGAGCAGTTTCCTTGGGGCAGCATCCTTCTTCCGCCCACCCTGCCGAAGCCCCAGTGTTTTCAAACAGCCTCCTCCTTGAGTCCTCCTCTAGAAGCCAGTTAACAAGTCAAACAAGAAAATCTGCTGTTTCTTTATAATTCCACTTGGTTTCTTTTTTAAAAATAAATAATAACAAATAGTCTAATTCAATTGAATCACCCACTTCAGAATATTTTTGCCGTTTCCCAAAATCAAAATCGCTAAAGAATGCACCTCTCCAGAGCCCCTGAGCCGTGGTGGGCTCTGCAAAGTGGGGTGGGACAATTCGGAGATGGTGTCCTGGGGGGAGGGGAGCAGCCGCTGGACTCTGACGCCCTTGCTCAAGGTGACCCTCCATCCCCAGGTTCCGCTCTGGATTCCGGCTTGCCTTCCGTTGCTGCCCCTGGGTCACGCCCACAGAGGAGGACAAGCTGGAGCTGACTCACATTCCGTCCCTCTCCGCCAGGGTCAACAGGTGTCACACCAAAGAGACTCTGTTCATGGCTGGGGATGTGGCCCCCTCCGAGGCTACCAACGAGGAGGCTGGGGGTCCCCAAGACGGGATGCTGCTGTGGTCTGGATACGGTTGGTCTGTCCCCACCAAAACTTATGTTGACACTTGATTCTCCCATGTGGCAGCATCGGGAGGTGGGACCCAGTGGGAGGCGTCCGGGTCAGGGGGGCAGATCCCCCATGGATAGATTAGTACCCTTCAGCGTTCTTTCACTCTGGTGGGAACAGATTCGTTCCCAAAATAGCAGGTTGTTACAAAAGAGCCTGGCTTCCTCAGTTTCCTTCTCTCACTTCCTCTCTCACCATGGGATCTCTTTGCACAACCCACTCCCCTTCCGGTGGAAGCAGCCTGGGGCCCTCCCCAGATGCAGCTGCCCAATCCTGGATTTTCCAGCCAGAATCGTGAGCCAAATAAACCTCTTTTCTTTGTACACTACCCAGTACCCTGTTGTAGCAACACCAGAGGGACTAAGACAGGTGACGGCTGAACCCTGACACCCTGTGTCTGGCTGCAGGATGAGGCTCAGCACCCTTTGAGAAGTAGCCCAAGAGTATCAGATCTGAAAGGGTGTGGCCTATGCCCCATCCTTCCATACACCAATGGAAAAACCAAGATGGGGCCAGGAACTCAACAAAGAATGCTGGCTACGACAGGACTCAAGCCGCCCGTCTCAGGGAGCACTTTGAGGCGTCCGACAAGAGTCAGAACAGACAGCATGAGCCAATATTTATCTAACCTAGGAGCTGCATGTTCAAACGCCTTCCTGGGGGCATACAACTTCCAATGAGTACACTGGATCCAGTATAAAAAAAGACTGCAAATGTGATGACAGCAGGCAACTGACTTCTAGTCTCAGTGTTGAGGTGCCAGGGAATGGTGGGGGCTGTGGCAACCCGAGTGGACAGGCATCCAAAGGGGACAGCAGCTTCTCAGCTCTGGACACATGCTGCCACGTGGTAATGGCAGCCCGTTGTCGCCAGATATAAATCTTTCAAGAGAAGCTGGTAATCCAAATTTGTGAGACCTCCAGATCTGTGACATTTGGCTCACATTTTTGCAAATTTTGGGTAAGCTGAACAAAACATACCTGTGGGCAGCATGAAACCATGGCACTGACTCATTATCAGGCAAAAGACAATGAAAGCAGCTTTTTTGTTTCACAAAGCCCAACAGCTGTGAGTCATCCCAGAGCTTCTCTGCCTCAATATCTAAGAAGTCAGATGCAGCCCAGTGCAGATGGTGACTAAGAGTCAAAAGTCAGCTGTATGTCCTCAGCCAAGTCACTCTGACCCTCAGCATCTTCTTCAGCCCAATGGCGAAACTCAATTCACAGGGATGCTGGCAAGATCATGGCAGTGATGTCTTCAAACCAGCAGGCCAGACCAGATTAAGTGCTCACTGAATGACAGCCGTGACTTTCATTACTGCCACACCGGCTATTTTACACAGAAGCCACCTACAAAACAGCAATGCAGCTCCTGCCCTCACTTCTGCAACAAGAAGCTGGTGGGCAGAGAACGCTTTCTTTCCAACTCCCAGAAAACTCCAGGCCTGGCCCAGTCCTCGCCAAGGGTGCACCTCTCCCTGTCCGCCGACTCGCCCTCCACGCCTCAGCGCCCCTCCAGAACCACGTAAC
This sequence comes from Microcebus murinus, assembly GCF_040939455.1. Taxonomy (NCBI): domain Eukaryota; kingdom Metazoa; phylum Chordata; class Mammalia; order Primates; family Cheirogaleidae; genus Microcebus; species Microcebus murinus. Next base: position 51,995,175 of record NC_134117.1, on the reverse strand, counting down.
ACGGTCTACACACATCGAAAAGTTTGGTGTCTGTGTTCTCCACAAACACCACTGTGCCAGACACCAGCAGCACCATGCCCCACATAAAGGGACTCTGATCTCACCCATCCAAGTGGGCAGGCCTGGGGGGAGCCACTTAGAGCTGCAGTCATGCCTTGGGACATCTCGGGGCACCTGAGTGCAGCCTGATGTGGGGTCCACCAAAATGGACCCCAAAATAGCAGCCAGGAGACAGCCAGCAATCTCGAGGTGGGGGTGGGGGGAGGTCAAAGGGGTCAGATAGTTTAACCGCTTCGATCCGGCACTCACCGGCCGAGAAACCTTGCCCACAGCCGGCACTCACAGTCCGCACGATAGTCTGTGCTGTGCATTGACCACGAATCCGTTTTGCTCTTGTGTGATGAGGAAAGCTTTAAAGCACTGAAAGCTTGTTTTACTTTATAGGCAGCTTTAGGAAAATAACTATAACAACTCCTACTAAGAACTTGTTAAAAGGTCACAGATTCGGGTCTGTGATGCTTTTCGGATCTCTCTGTGCAGACGAGAAGGGAAGAGACAGTGTGGATATATATTTTGCCTCCCTGTTGTGACTTCACACTCAACAGTGGTGTCAGAGAGACAGTTTCCAATCTGTTATCATCTGTGAATATCATTAGTGTGGTGTTATTTACACCCTCTTTTAGCTCACTAATGAAGATGCTGCATAGATTGCACCATGCATCAATTGTCTACAGAGAACACATGCATATAATGGGGGTGCAAATGTTTGGGTTACTATATTGCCTTTGCCCAACCTGAATCAGGGCTTCAAGTGTGTCCATTCCCCAGATGGTGTGCACCACACCCATTAGGTGTGAATATACCCATCCTCTCTTCCCGCCTCCCATCTGCCCGACACCCGATGACTGTTACTACTATATGTGCACTTAAGTGTTGATCAGTTAAAACCAATTTGATGGGGAATGAAGTCTCCTTATGTTGCTCAGGCTGGTCTCAAACTCCTGGACTCAAAAAATCCTCCTGCCCCAGCTTGCCAAGTAGCTGGTATTACAGGCACAAGCCACCATGCCCACCCCAGAGGATACTTGAAGAGCTCCTAAAGATAAGACACACTATTTTGTGAATCAGAATGTCAGGAAAAGTTTAAAAACATGGAAATTCCTGGAAGGCCCTTTTTTTTTTTTTTTTTTTTTTTTTTGAGACAGAGTCTCACTTTGTTGCCCAGGCTAGAGTGAGTGCCGTGGCGTCAGCCTAGCTCACAGCAACCTCAAACTCCTGGGCTCGAGTGATCCTTCTGCCTCAGCCTCCCGAGTAGCTGGGACTACAGGCATGCGCCACCATGCCCGGCTAATTTTTAATATATATATCAGTTGGCCAATTAATTTCTTTCTATTTTATAGTAGAGACGGGGTCTCGCTCTTGCTCAGGCTGGTTTTGAACTCCTGACCTTGAGCAATCTGCCCGCCTCGGCCTCCCAAGAGCTAGGATTACAGGCGTGAGCCACAGCGCCCGGCCTGGAAGGCACTTTTGTATAGGTTTGCTCAAGGATCTTTCTCACAATTAGACTTGTTTAGCGATGGAGTTTTCTGATTTTGCAGTTTTAAAGTTCCTGACCTAGGAAGTATCCAAAACCAGAGGGCTGCATCAGGATCACTCCAGTATTCCATTGAGTTTACTTATCTGAAAAGATTAATAATCTAAATACTTAATTGTGCATGCCAAAAAAAAAAAAAAGGTCACAGTAACTTATTAGCTAGTAAGCTAGTAACTTATTAGCTGAACGTACACACTGCAACTGCAGAGATAAAGCTGCAAAAGTAAAAGCTTGTGGCTGTTGGCTAAAGTCGCTGTGTGCGTTCATCTGTGGCTGTGGACTACAGTGGACGCTCGTACCGAAGTGGTTACAATCGGGGAGTGGGCAAGTGCGGCAAGCCTGCTGCCCTGGGCGCTTTAAGGGCAATGAAGCACGCTTTATCCGCTGTCTTAGAGGTGGGTCTTGGTGGTGGGGACAACACTGCAGTGTCCTCTCATTAAACCCAAAAGAGACCTTTTCTTTTTCTCTGTCCCAGCTACGAGCGAGCAGGACAGAGGCCCTCCGTTCTTGACCCTCTTAAAGGAGCTGGGGTGGAAGCCGAGGAGCCTCCCCATGGAGTGGGACCCGGGACTTGGGCAGGGACCCAGCGGGACAGGCAGTGGACATACAGCAAGAGGCTGCTTCTGTGACATTCTGCAGGGAGGGCACAGAAGTCCCCGTACCAAACCAAGGCTGCCGGCTGAAGATGATACTCTTTATTTTAAACTCTCTCCCCCACCCAGAAGGCCCCAAGAACCCCCAACGTTTGGTTTTCGCCATGCCCCTAGACAGCCTCCCCACCCAGACCCCCAGCCTCGAAGCACCACTCGGGTCTTTGAATTGGTACAAAGTTTACTAGGTCATACAACATGGCTCACGAAAGCGATGGGAACTTCTGCTGATGGCATAGGTCATTGGTTGGTTCCTTTTACCCAAATGGAGACAAGACATTTTCCCTCGGGACTGCCCACCTCCCCCCACAAGACAAACAGAATGCAAGACTGTCACACGCGGCTAGGACTGCTTCCACGGACACACGATTCAGTGGCATTGACACATCCCAGCGGGACGCCAGGCCGCAGTGGGTGCTGGGACGGGAGGAAGCGGCTAATGCTATGTCCACACTCGCCTTCAGGCCATGCCCCTGGGCGGGGTCCCGGCAGTGTCTGCTGGTGATAATACATTTCACACGGGGGGATTTGGGGGGGGGGGGGGAGAGTTGACCCCAAGGACGGGCTGCAGAGACCCAGAAGGCCTGTCTGGTGGTGTGACTTTCCACGTCGAGCCAATAAATAACTCCGCTGGATGAATGCACACAGCAGAAATGGATGCCACTGCACGCCACACGTGGGGACCAGGTCGCAATCAAATCATGCAGAGTGGCAAGGGCAGGTGCGGAGGGATCCGGGTGAGAGATATTATCAACAGCACACACTCTATTTTGTACCCTACATTATGCGCCATTAGTTGGATTCTGCTGTCCTCCCTGTCGTGGCCGAGGCGGGCTCGGGCAGGCGCCGGCGTCTCCCAGCACGGCTCACTGGGAGGGGCAGGGGTCGCCGCTCGAAGAGAGAAGTGCTGTAGGGACAGCAGGCCGGGCGTCCCGGGCTCTTAGCTGCTCTTTTCTCCGCGTAACCGCACGCCCACGGCCGTGATGAGGGCAGCCCCCTTGCCGCTGCCGTCCTCCGACAGGAGGAAGGACACGTTGCACTTCGGTGACAGTTCCTTCACGGTTTGGTACATGATTCTGGAGAAGCTGAAGAGGACAGAAACAGAAGAGAAGGTAGGTGGAGCAAGAAGATGGGAGGAGACGCCAGGCCCACCCGAAAACACTGAAGCATAGACGGTCCCGGCCTGTGAGGGTTGATTTGGGATTTTTCGATGTTGCAGTGGGTTCATGTGGGCAAAAGCCCGTGGCAGGTGCACTGGTCGGTCCAGGGGGCCACGCTGGAGCGACCATTACCCACCCCCAGCCGCAGCCCACTGAGGCCCCCAGCCCACCCGCCCCCATCAACAGCCCGGCACCCAAAGAGCCCTCCAGTGGCGGGTAGTCTCTAAACGAGGTGACTCCAGGTGCCTGCATTTTGTGCTGAAAAATGAAAGACCAGGCCAAGCTGCAGATGCTTGAGGCAACGGGTTCTCAGAAATATTGACAGTCCTTTTCTGAGTACCTACTGGGTGCTCCATACTTTATTTATATATATATATATATATATATATATTTATTGATTGATTGATTGATTGAGACAGAGTCTCGCTTTGTTGCCCAGGCTAGAGTGAGTGCCGTGGCGTCAGCCTAGCTCACAGCAACCTCAAATTCCTGGGCTCAAGCAATCCTCCTGCCTCAGCCTCCTGAGTAGCTGGGACTACAGGCATGCGCCACCATGCCCAGATAATTTTCTCTATATATTTTTCTCTATATATTATTCTCTATATATAATTTTCTCTATATATTATTTGGCCAAATAATTTCTTTCTATTGATAGTAGAGACGGGGTCTCGCTCTTGCTCAGGCTGGTTTCCAACTCCTGACCTTGAGCAATCCGCCCGTCTCGGCCTCCCAGAGTGCTAGGATTACAGGCGTGAGGCACCTCGCCGGGCCCGTACTTTAAAGACCTAATTTCTAGTCCTGCCAGTGGTGGTCATCCATGAAGAAGACAGGATTTTGCAGAGATTAAACAACTGCACACAGCTTCTAAACGACAGTACCAGGATTAAATCCAAGAGTAGGGGGCTCCAAAGCCGGGCCCTACGCCACGCCCCTGTGCTGCTCACTTAACGGTGAGGACAGTGATGAGGTGGAGAGACAGAGGTGGGACGGAGCAGGAGAGATGGTCCTATCCCACGCCACGGCCTTTGGGCGAGGTTGCTTATAAATAAATACATAGGGTGATGCTACGGCCCAGTTTATCTGGGATGGTCCCAGCTTGTCTATAAGTCTCAGAGTAATTATTAACAGCACCCTTTTCACTGGCAAAAGTACTACAGTTTAGACAATAAATAATATGGATGCTCTGTTCATAAGAACCAAGCTTTGAGTCATGCAGTGGATCATACAGCAGACCCAAACAGGGTCACCTGTATGGGGTGGGGTGTCAGACATGCGACCAAAAGGAGGCCACTCCCACCCCCTCCCAGCCACAAAGCCCAGGGCCAAACTGCTCCTGCCCTTCCAGGGCTTGGCAAACCCTGCTTCTGCTGGTGAACAAGACAATAGCCCTCCTCTTCCTTTCTTACTGTCCCTCCCCATGTACCAAGCACAGCCTCTGGCATGGCCACAGCTAGCCAGGCCGGTGGGCAAGCCCCTGGCCACCCTTACCCCCTCTCCCACTGCCCACCCCACCTAAGAGGGGCCCAGGAGGCACAGAGCAAGGTCATGCCATGTGCTGGCCAAGGCCGGCCAACGGCAGCCACTTCTCTGCCTCGCTGAGGGTGCCAGTCAAACCCCAGAGCGGTTCACTACCTCGTCCCAGACAAGCCACGGCCCCTGGACGCTGCGCCCTGGGGAGGCAGATGCTGGTGGGACCCATACCCCGCTTTCCTGTAACCCTGAAGGGCTCCTCCCATCCCCCTGGAAGGCCCACTCACTGCGGATGAAGCTTGTAGAGCGTCCCGTCCACGCCCACAGTCACGTTGAGACGGTCCAGCCCTCTGTTCTCGCGGATCTTGTCCACCACGGCAGCCATGCCTGCGCCACACAGCTGCGCGGCCCTTTTGGACACCACCCCGCACACGGTCTTGACGAGGATACTGTCATCGCAGGTGCTGTTCAGACCCAGCTGCTGGAGGATGGCCCGGACCTGGAGCAGGGCTAATCGGTCGCTGTGGGAGACAAAGGCCAGGGGCCCGGATAAAGCAGGACCCTTGAGAGCAACCCACAGAAACAGAAAGTATTCACAGAGCGCTGGCTGCCAGGGGCTGGCGGGAGGGGGGAGTGGGGAGGCAGTGTTTCGTGAGTACAGAGTTGCAGTTTGAGGAGATGAAAACGGTTCTGGAAATGGATGGTAGTGGTGGTAGCACAACAATGTGAGTGCATTAATACTTAATGCCACGGAAGTGCATACTAAAAATGGTCTGCCTGGGCAAAAACAATGCACAGGCTTTGTCAGCTATTATCCAGAGCCTACGTAAGGTTATTATGACCACTGTAAGAATGAGGTGGTGTTTTGCACAGTTGCTTTTTTAAGCCACTTTTCCTCTTCCTCGCACAGCTTGCCCTGGAAGACAGCAAAGGCAAGGATGAAATGTTCCCTCCACAAGAGGGAAGTAGGAGGAAGGCAGAACAACTTGCCGGGGACATGCAGCTACCGGGTGGCCAAGCTGTGCAACCCCAGGCTGCCTTTCAGATGAATCGGGGGTGGATTCTGTGCCCCTTCAACACAAGTGTCTGCAACGCACCTTTACTCTCCTCAAATGCAATTCATACAACCACTTACACATGCAGTTTCAAACAAATCAATACAATGCCCTGACATAAAGGATGGATAAAAGGAAAGTGATTTGTAATACAATTATATGATGGCGATATGCAAATGCTCAGGGCCTCCTATACCAGAGGAGGGAAAAACCCCACACAAATTGCCAAAATGCCCGTGAGTGTCCCTGCCACCCCCATCACAATCCACTGGCCAGGCGACCTCTAATGGATGGGTGGACGGCAGGGAAGCCCTACCCACTCACCTCTCGATCTGAGACAGAAACTTGGTCTCAAAGATGCCCCGGGTCTTCAGCGGCTCAGAGATCTGCCCCCGGAAGAGGAATCCCTTCTTGGTGAAGTCGATCAAGATGTTGCGGACGATTTCGCCCAGGTACATACCACTGATCATCTTCTCAAACCTGAGATAGGAGGAAGGGGGTGGGGCGTCTATGCAAAGCGGCCAAGGGGAGGGTCAGCCCTTGGTCTCACGATCACTCTGGGATTCTTATTGCCCCTCAGGGGTGTCATCAGCGGCCAGCTGTGTGCCCTGCCCTGTGCTCCCTGCAGAGCCAGAAGAGACCAGCAAGCACCAGGGACTCCTCCACCCTGCCCACATCAGAAACAAAATCACTGGCCTTCATGTCTGCCTGGAAGACCAGCCTCCCTCCTTACCTAACTTCCAGCTCTCAGCCCAAGACCACCTCCCGAGAGCCTATTGTCCTTCCCATCTGGGTTCTACCTGCCTGTTTCAGGCTCCCCCACACTTCACCCTTTTCCTCCTTCACAGCGCACGTGAGCTCACTGCTCACGCCCCAATTCAGTGACAGCCCCAGGACAGGGAATGTGCGTCTAGCTCAGCTCTGAGTCCCCAGGGCACAGCACGGCACAGCACTAAGTCCAGTGCCCCATAAATGCCAGCTGAGTAAGTAGAGGACTGGATGAGTCTTAAAGGGACAAGAAGACAAGAGAGCTCCTAGATTTTGTTAAGGTTCTGCAAACACCCACAGCATGGTCACGCACAGAGCAGTGATAAGATGACACTGCCAAGAGAATTCCAGTGGCTACAACACACTGGCCACAGCACACATGAGGTCAACCTGTTCTTGCCTCAAGAAATAACAAGGGATTTAAATGCTCCCATGGCACACGCCCAAGCCCAGTGTCTCCAAGCTGAGAAGAGTCCACTGGAATCCAGATACTCAGGGTCTCCAGAGGATTTCCCATGGCTAAAAGAACGTGACATTGCATAGAATCACAGAACTGTCATCACCCACCCAGTCATTCTCATTAGATCCAGAAAACCAACTCAGTTCAGTGCCAACATGGCTTTAACCCCTTCCAACACTTGCTGACCTCCCTTTTTATAAAAAGGAGGTCTAGATTTAGGGCCTCTGGCAGGCTACAGTATCTGGGTAGGATTGAATAGCACCATTTTACACCATATTCATTCTATGATTACCACCTATCCACGGTAATGGTTCTCCCTTTTTTTCCTCCCTCATTAATTTTAAGCGAGCAAATATAAGTTGATTTATAGAAAAACATTAAGTACTAGCAGAGACGGTACTAAGAAAAGGCAAAGACCTTGAGGGCAGCTGGGAACAACTCATGTTGGCCGCTACTTTGGCCCATATTTCTGCTCCTAGGGATACAACTGGGACCAACTCATCCCGGCTATGGCAGAGGACAGCCTGATTCCTGGGGACTTGAGACAACGCGTCATTCATCTCATTTAGGAGTAAGGTGGATACCGCCATTTCAGACATGGTCCCTGTGACCTGAACTGCAAAGCTCCACACAGCCACTAGGGGGTGCTGGAGGTCCTGGGAAGAACAATTGCAGCGGCCTCCACTGCACCTCAACCCCAACCCCCAACCCCATTATTCTGATGGGGAAGAAACACAGAACAAGAAGGGCAGACCAGAATCTTCCAGGCTGAAAAAGGTCACCAAAAGAAGTGTCATCTGGGCATATTCCTGGGCAGAGGAGACCCCTGGACAGGACATCAACCCCAGGCCATCTTGTACACTCGGGGGGGGGGGGGGACCCATCCACCAGTTTTCTGCTATCCTTAGACCAAAGCCAAGGTCAGGAGTGAACCAGAGGGACCAGTCTTCAAGCCTCTGCTCAGACCCACTCATGCCAGAAACTTCTTCCACTGCAAGCAGCAGGGTGCCGCCAAATGTTCTCTCCCCAGCCTGACCTTAGGTGTCTCCTACCCCAGGCAGAATTACCTTTGTTTCCCAGCGTTCAGAGAAAATTCATCCACCAGTTTGTCGTAGTTTGTTCTGATGTCTTCCAGACTCCCGTCGTCCCCAAAGGCACCCCATTCCATGTTTATACACATTCGCCCCTCGGTCCCCTCCACCAACTCAACGTTCTTCATTTCTTCCATGTAGCAGGCATTGCTGCCAGTCCCTGAGACACACAAGGGGACGATGAATGGCTGTGCCACCACACCTGGGGGTCCTGCAACCAGGCCTGGGGTCTGGGGCCTGGGATTCCACAGGTAAAGGGTATGTTTTTTTAGACGAACAAAATAATCGCTTTGCTTTCCCAAAGTTTCCCAAGAAAACAAAGTATAAACGGAGAGTCTGAGTGAAATCACCCAGAACGCATTTGATCAGCTTACTTTATACCAAGAGCCTCATGAGATCACCTGTAAATTTAGCAGGGCTAAATTTATTTTGATAGAAGATGGTCTCAAAAATAATGTATCTTCAATGGCAGAATTTTAGGCAATATTCAGACTGGAACAAAAAAATGTCTGTTTTTTTCCATGCACACAAACATATACATACACTAATTCTCATAAACTCTCCTGTGTGTTTTGGAATGAAGCCCACAGGTGGTTGGTTCAGGTAAGGACAGTAACATCAGTATGTCAAGGGTGTCTTTATAAAGCAATGGTTCCTAGCTTTTTTGGATCACAGACCTATGAAAATTGGATGATTCTCCTGAGAAAAAAGGGACATTTCTCTGGGTGCAACCACAAACTGCACACGTGCAATCTGGTCTGTGCTCTCCAGGGGCTGAGGAGCCCCAGATTTCCATTCCTGAACCCCCTTGAACAGGGTTACTCCAAGTGAGGCGAGGGAAGAGCCATGAACTGTTTGCTGTTCCAGTCCATGAGGAGCTAAGAAATGAGAGAAAGCTCTGGAACTTTCACAGCCATCTTAGTTGCCATGACATCCAAGCTTGAGGTGACTGGCCTGGTCTCACTGAATAGACTGGAGCCCTGAGCACCCATCCTGGGTGGGATGTAGATGAACTCTCATCAGGGGAAGAAACTCAAGTGTAACTAGAAGACTGTGCAACTGAATTATTTCTGGTTTTTTGTTTTCTCAGCTCCCTTCACCCAAGGCTAAAGCTGAGAGAAGGGGAGCTCCAAGAAATGGAAGGGGGGTAAGTACAAAGAAAGCCAAAACACGCTTCCTGCTCATGGAGTTGTGGGCAAAGAGATCCATTCAGTGGAAAGAAACAGTGGCTTTGAATGTAGCTGGAGCCTGGTGGCAGCAACATCTAATCAGGCAGCCCTGAACTGGGCGGGCCTGACCTCCCAGGTGGGAAGGTGAGGAGAACTGCTTTGTCACTCTAGCTTGGCAGTTCAGGTTCACACCTAAGAAGGGAGGTGCTGGGTGGAGAAAGTTTAGCAAAAGAAAGGAAGAGACAAAGCCCTAAAGCCAGGCCCCAAACAACCCTTGCCAGGAGCTGCTCCCTAGTCTTTTGAATTTCAGCAGAAGCCAAAAGTGGTTTACTAGTGAGTGAAAAGGTCTTCCCTGCACCAGGAGGGTGGCCCACTGGGGCCTCATCCCAATCTCTAGACATTCAGCGAATGGGGGTGCCACCCCTTCCTGCCCAGCCCAGGGAGAGCCTGCAGACATTGGCTAAAAAACCTGTCTGGCGTCTTCCCCAACATCCTCCACACTAGGAACAGGATCAACAGACAAACGGTCTCCCCACAGCCCAAAGCAATAGGCTTTAGGAGTTATGAGCTCTCTGGGCCCAGCCCCTCAACGTGTTTGGAATATAAGGGAACAGTCTGAAGAGCCAACAGATAACCCCTCTGCACCCCTTCTGCTGGGTGGGGCCACTCACAAACAGTGGCTGCTAAAGGCAAAATGACACTCCAGACCACCCTGGCCCTTTCCAGCTCCATGCATAATTAGGAGAGGAGGTGGTCTCTGCTTCCTTTACAGCCTCAGATGCCCCCCTACCCCTGCAATACCTGCCCAGAGCCCCTCCCCACAAGCCCCACAGAGCTGCCATGCTGACCAGGCCAGCTCCAGGTACCTGCCCCCATCCATTCAAGCCCCGTGAGCCTTGTGGGGTGCCTCATTCCCGGGGCTCAGCTCTTGACAGTCTGATCACGATCAACGTGCAGCACTGCGGGGGGTGTCAGGGAGTGGAGAGCCCCTTGGAGAACTCTGCAGCCTCCACCCAGCACTGAACTCTGGAGGTGGTCAGGGGACGGTACTGACCTACAGAATGGCCCGCACAGAGGACAGGAAAACCCCAGCCTTCCTCCTTCCCCTAGCAGAGAGACCTTCCAGGACACCCACCTACAATGAGTCCAACCTCGCAGGTGGGCTCCTCGTAAGCGCAGGACATCAGAGTGCCCACTGTGTCGTTGACCAAAGCCACCACGTCCAGGTCAAATTCCTTTGGAAAGAAAGGGACACACCTTTAGGAATGTGATCATTCTGCCCTGGCTTGAGTCCTGCCTGGTCACTCCGCTGCATGGCAGTCAGAAAGCCACTGCTGCGTCACCTGAGACAGCTTTCTCACTTAAATGCTCCTTCACTGACCACATACCTGCTACTAATGATGCAGCTGCAATCTGAGCTCTAAGGAAGGGAAAGGATCCCGCCCATTTCACAGATGGTTCTGAGTGTCGGAGGGAACTGAGGAACAGGGAAGATAAGGGGCAATGGCCAAACTGCTCTTTCTCTTGGGCGTGTGAAGAGTTAGAGCTTTTCAGGGGGCAAAATGGAAATATGGAATCCATTTCTCGGACTCTGTCCTTCAGAACTAGCCAGGCAGGAGCACACGGGTACATGTATAAGGATATTATTCACTGCATGGCTTGCAGTGGCCAGAAAGGAAACGACCCAAATATAGATCAAAAGGGGTCATGTAAACTACAGTTCAGGCACACACTGGAATCTTGCGCATGCAGGAAAAGGAATGAGGTTGGTCTCTATGTAATGACAAGAAAAGATTTTATGTTAAATGAAAAAAGGAAGTTGCAATAATATATAGGATTCCCATTTTTTAAAAGTGTGTGCATGTGTGTGTGTGCGTGCACACGTGTGTTGGTACCTGCATGGAAAGCAAGCTGGAAGAGTAGACACTCAACACTGATAGCTGCAGGATGGGCAAAGACAGCTCAGCAGGTATCTTTCCAAGGCAACGCCAGCTGTTGTCTAGCACACCCTGCCAGGTGCAACTCAGGGCTCTTTCACACACATTCATTTCGTCTGTCTACTCTTCAGATTGTCATTTGAACTATTGTTTTTCTAAAAATGTCTTACTAATTCCCTCATTAATTAATAAGTTCAATAAAATCTTTGGAATTTTCCACTGTATATTTTTCCGGTGCCCTCCAGCCAAAGGCCACCAGGAACGCACCCGTGGCTGGGCGAAGTTGGGCTTATTGACTCACTGCGATGCAGGAGGACACCCGAGGCCCCTCTCAGGAAGTGCTAGACAGGAACCATTAAAGAATTCGGGTCTGGGCCGGGCGCGGTGGCTCACGCCTGTAATCCTAGCACTCTGGGAGGCCGAGGCGGGCGGATTGCTCAAGGTCAGGAGTTCAAAACCAACCTGAGCGAGACCCCGTCTCTACCATAAAAATAGAAAGAAATTAATTGGCCAACTAATATATATATATATAAAAATCAGCCGGGCATGGTGGCTTGTGCCTGTAGTCCCAGCTACTCGGGAGGCTGAGGCAGGAGGATCACTTGAGCCCAGGAGTTTGAGGTTGCTGTGAGCTAGGCTGACGCCACGGCACTCACTCTAGCCTAGGCAAGAAAGCGAGACTCTGTCTCAAAAAAAAAAAAAAAAAAAAAAAGAATTCGGGTCTGTGTTGTGGTTTGGGGGCAGGTTGAAAGAAGCTCTTTGCTCTGGACTGGATGCTGTCGGGAATTGGGGGCAATGCTACGATTACGTCCCGAGATATGATGGGGTCATGCAGTCGTCTCATTCTCTTCTGACCCCATCATGGTCACGGAGCAGCTCTCATGACATTTACACTCTGAAGAATTGTCTGTGCACTCTGTGACATTCTTTTGTGTGTGACAGGACAACGCCAAGGCCTGACTGAGAGTGCCAGGCTGTGCCCAGATGTCAGGGGCTGCTTCTCTCTTTTTCAATTTGTATGACAGTCATGACTTTACCTTTCTTAAAACAAAACAAAACAAAAAAAACCCATCCTTTAACAACCCAAAACTATGAACCCTAGTTTTATTGCCAGCAGTTGAGTGGGGAAATGGGGAGCTTTTGTTATGCAGATCACATGTTTCTGTATTGTTTGAATCCTCTACAACACACAAGCACAATTTTTATAAGCCAAAAGCACAGTCAAGATCTTTAAAAATATTCTTTTAATAGTTACCTCTCTCCTTTTTATCGCTTCCCTTAGTAGGTTGACTACATCATGCCCCACACAGTCAGTTGCCTTAAAACCCTTTGTCCAGGTGATCAAGATTCCCTGAAACATGAAAAGAGTCCTGTGTGATTAACCTTTTGGGGCAGAATACAAAATTTCACACCCTCCCTTCTGAGTTAGCAACTGCTGAGGACTTACAACAAATGGAGACAGAGTTCCAACACTCGAGGCACAAACCAATAAAACATGAATAGAACTCTGCTCCTTACTGTCTTCCAAGAGGTTTGAAATAAATCCCCATTTTACAGATGGAGAGAATGAGGCATCAAGGTCAATAGCTATGTCCACGTTCAGTCAGCAAATGCCAATACTGGGCAAGAACCCAGATTCTCTGATTCTCAGCCTGGTGCTGCTCCTGGTGTAACCTACTGGTTCCCCTGAAGAAGAGTTTGGGGACAATATAACTGAAAGAACGTGTGGTTTCGGTGACACAGTTACTACCTAAAGTAAATTTTAGGTTTCATTGGATTGAAGTTAAAACACTTGCTGAGAAAAATGCCACAGGAGTGTATTCACTACGATGAATACAGGTGAAGGCAAACTGCTTTAAAAAAAAAAATCAAATCACTGGGCCGGGCGCAGTAGCTCAGGCCTGTAATCCTAGCACTCTGGGTGACCAAGGTGGGCGGATCACTCAAGGTCAGGAGTTCGAGACCAGCCTGAGCAAGAGCCAGACCCTGTCTCTACTAAAAAATAGAAATTATGTGGACAAATAAAAAATATATATATATAAAATTAGCCAGGCATGGTGGCGCATGCCTGTAGTCCCAGCTACTCGGGAGGCTGAGGCAGCAGGATTGCTTGAGCCCAGGAGTTTGAGGTTGCTGTGAGCTAGGCTGATGCCATGGCACTCTAGCCTGGGCAACATAGTCGTACTCTGTCTCAAAAAAAAAAAAAAAAAAAAAAAACCCAAAACAAAAACAAACAAACAAAAATCACTGGACATTTAAAAGCTCCAAGAAAAAAAAAAACCCACAAGCTTATATAGATCCAACTGCTGAGATCTAAAAGGGCTTTAGAGGAAAAAGTTCAAGTCAGCAACATGACTGGATGAACTGGTTACAGAGGCAGGCGGCCCTACCTAGCTATCCTAGTGCTGTTAATCAAGACTTAAATCCTGGCCTAAGGCCCCTCCCGGGCCTCCTCCCGTGGCACGCACAGCTCCCTGTAGCTCTTCCAGCAGGACAGGCTCCATCTTGCCGCCCTGACTCTGGTCCATCACCGTGGCTCTGCCCAGCACGGGTTCCTTCTGCCCCGGCCCTTGCCGCTCAGTGCCGGCGCTGGTCTGAGGGCTTGGCTCTCCCACTGAACTGCGGGCTCCCTGAGGACAGGCACTGTGACCTGCAGCTCTCAGCCCAGCACTTGGTACTTAGCAGATGCTCAATCCCTGATCTTGGGCCCTGGCCCATCCCATTTACCAAACAGACATTTATCTCCTCTGATCAGACACTATGCTGGGGCGTGTGGGGACAAGGGATGCTGCTCAGGGAGCATACTACTAGCAGGAAAGACAGACACAGTCACTTAATATGTGCCACAATCAAGGCAACAATCAAAGAAATAGGGAACACAGAAGAGCCTGGAGGAACAGGCTTCCCCAAAGAGGCAGTGTTTTCAAAGATAAAAGAAGAACAAAAAGCCTGGGTCAACCCACTGTGATGTGTGAGCCAGCCCTCCCTGGTCACAGGGCAGTCAGTGCTGCCCCAGGACTGAGGCCTGCAGGAAAGGCACTCACCTCATCCAGATTCTTCTGGTTGCAAGGAAATGAGAATGTGAAGCCCAGGGGCATCCTGGGGCCTTTGATCCCCATGTAGTCCAGGAAGTCAGAGATGCAGGAGACAATGTGGTCAAACAGCTGTAAGAGAAAAGAAACGACTAGCCATGCTTTCTGTGGTTTCATGCTTTCAGTGCACACGTACATGTGTGCACCCACGCATAAACACACACATGTGCAAACACACCGGACACACACAGAGGCCCCTTCTCCAGGATCTTCCCAGTCACTGGAGCACCATAAACCAGCTATAGCTGAAAGTACCCGATGTTCTGGGGCCACAAGGGCACAAATGCACAGCCGAGGGATCACATGAGGATTCTGGTCATCACATAACCACTAATGCCACAGCCACGTGTGCACACACACCAGCAGAACTGCCTCACCTCTTCCCCAGTGCCCTGCATGATTTCAACGGGAATGGCATAGATCTTGTTGTGCATTTCCACCGTTTTCTTTTTCCCACTACGGATTTTCACCAGCAGGACGCGGAAATTCGTTCCTCCGAGATCCAGGGCCAAGAAGTCACCATGCTCTGTTGCAGTCAAGAACATAAAGAATGTCAAAAACAGCTAGGTGCTTCTTGGCAGCCAGTAACTCCAAGATTCCAGACTTCTCAGGGGAGAACTCATCCAAAAAGGGTATCCCATACTGAATCCAGGGAGAAGCTGTGACTCCTCCCTCCAGCACACGGCACAGGCTCAGAGGAGTCACTGAGCACAGGCACCGTGTCACTGACCACCTCCAACTGTGAGCCATATTGCAAGGACAAAAGGCCCCGCCGGTGAACTGCCTGTCGCAACAAACAGACTTCACCAGGGTTACTAAAAAGCCTACCAACAATGCCCTGGTTTTAGAAAACCTCATATGAAAATTAATAATTTATGTCAATGTATAAAGTATTTGCAGAAATGGCTACAATCAATCCCTCCCTGTACCGGGCCTTCTTTGCAATGTGGCTGTGCAGTTCCTCCCACCAAACAGACCAAAAGATGGAGTCTACTTCTCCTCCCCTTGATCTGGCCCAGCCGCATGACTTGCTTTGGCCAAAAGAGAATGGCAGAGGCAAAGCTGAGCCAGTCCCCAGCCTCAGCCTCCAAGGCGCTTTGAAGTCTTCCCTTCGTCCTCATGGACGCTGCTGCTACCACGACAACAGCCTGGTGGTCCACCAGGATGAGACACAGGGCCAGGCACCCCTGCACCCCGGCCAACACTGATCTGCTGGATGTATAAAGGGGAGCCGTCTGCCATCAGCCTCCCAGCTGACCCCCAGCTGACTGCAGATGCAGGAATGAGTCCCACAGAGGTCAACCACACCTGGCCCCGATGAGCAGAAGCACCCAGCTAACCCACAGTCACACGAGCAATAACAAACAGTGCCTGTTTTTTAAGCCGCTAACTTTGAGAGTGGTTTACAATGCAATAATAAGTAACTTAACATGTAGGGCATATGCATAGGACATAAATACTCATTACTTTAAGGACTCACCCAAAAAGCTCTTCAGATTGCTCAGCTCCGATAAGAACCACTAAGGGTAGCATGAAGGTGGGTTGGCCCCCGCCCACTTTACACTCACCCTATCAGGACTTAAGAACTGCCAAGTCACACACATGACACATCAGTGATAAAAATGGAAAACAGAGGTTCAAGTGCAGGCTCTTGCAAAATCATGCACCTCCAGTGCAAAGACATCCAACCTCTGGAAAATCCAACCTCTGCCCAGCCCTGCTGTGACTTGGGCCCTGGCATGAGCAGGAGAGGCACGCCAGCCCCCAACGGGCCCTCACCGGTCCCATCCGGAGT
Organism: Microcebus murinus; assembly: GCF_040939455.1. NCBI lineage: Eukaryota > Metazoa > Chordata > Mammalia > Primates > Cheirogaleidae > Microcebus > Microcebus murinus. Next base: position 51,978,934 of record NC_134117.1, on the reverse strand, counting down.
GCCCCGCACGAAGGAGGGCAGCATCTTGACCGAGGCCTTGTCGTGCGTCTGCTTCTTGAGCCCCTTCTCCATATCCTCCCGCATCCTCTTCTTCACCTCCAGCAGCATCTCCTTAGTGAGGCGGAAGTTGGCCAGGGTCTCCTCTATTTGCCGGTGCTGCTCCGCCAAGCGGTAGGCCACTGCCGTCACCATGGCGGCCCCCTTGCCGCTGCCGCTCTCCGAGAGGAGGAAGCGCACGTCGGAGTCAGGCACCAAGCGCCGCAAGGTCTTGTGGAAACGCCGAGAATACCTGGGGGGAGGAGGAGACATGCCACATAGCTGGAATGAGCATCTGTCTGTTGGGGACCTCCGCACCCTTCCGCCCCCGTCTCTCTCCACTCTTTAATTCCATTTTCTACACTTGCTCTTTCTCATTATGCAAGTCATAAACATCCACTGTAGAAAAGTTAGCAAATGCAGACAGGTAAAAAGGAAAAATGTGCAGTGGCTCACGCCTGTGATCCTAGCACTCTGGGAGGCCGAGGCAGGAGGATCACTCAAGGTCAGGAGTTCGAAACCAACCTGAGCAAGAATGAATGAGACCCCCGCCTCTACTATAAATAGAAAGAAATTAATTTGCCAACTAATATATATATAGAAAAAATTAGCCGGGCATGGTGGCACATGCCTGTAGTCCCAGCTACTCGGGAGGCTGAGGCAGAAGGATTGCTTGAGCCCAGGAGCTTGAGGTTGCTGTGAGCTAGGCTGATGCCACAGCATTCTAGCCTGGGAAACAGAGTGAGACTCTGTCTCAAATAATAAAAAATAAAAAAATAAAAAGGGAAAAATGAACTTGCCCATAACCACGCATAAAAAAAGAAGACTCCAAGTATTATATGAGCATCAAACACAAAAAATTCTAGATTTTGTCTTTCACCATGAAGAGAAGATAATACAACACAGTGGTCAATAGTAGTGTTGAAAGATCTGAAAACAGACCGGGGACGGTGGCTCACGCTGTAATCCTAGCACTCTGGGAGGCTGAGGTGGATCGTTCAAGGTCAGGAGTGCGAAACCAGCCTGAGCAAGAGCGAGACCCCATCTCTACTAAAAACAGAAAGAAATTAATTGGCCAACTAAAAATATATATAAGAAAAATTAGCCAGGCATAGTGACACATGCCTGTAGTCCCAGCTACTCGGGAGGCTGAGGCAGAAGGATTGCTTGAGCCCAGGAGTTTGAGGTTGCTGTGAGCTAGGCTCTCTAGCCCAGGCAACAGTGTGAGACTCTGTCTCAAAAAAAAAAAAAAGAAAAGAAAAAGAAAGATCCAAAAACAAGGGCGAGACTACCACTCCCATACCATATCAGGTGACCTTGAGCAAGTGACCTTGGAGGAAATGAGGGTCTCAGTGTCTGCGGACAGTGATGTGGAGGGAACTAAATGAGTTAATAAAATGCTTGAATCAGTAACTGGCACTCAGGAAGGGTTCAATCAATAGCCACTCCTGTTCTGCATTTCCACTTGGCCCTCCCCTCTTCCTCAAAAGCCTGGACATTTCTCAGTGGCTAGAAGAGGACTTTAGGACAGGACTGTGGTCCACTGTAAGTGCAGCATGGCTGCTGCCAAAGGAAACAGGAAACACAATTCCCCAAAATATTGACGGTGGTCAAGTCCAAGGGGTGGGATAAAGAATGGCTTCTATTCTCTTCGTAACTTTTTGAAAAGTGTCTATACCAAGTATGTACTACTTCTGAAATGAGAAACATTTAATCAAAGTTGGTTTTAGAAATGTGATGCCACAGATGAAGAGAATTCTAGAGATGGCTGGTAGTGACGGTGACGTGACAATATGAATGTACGTAACACCCCTGGACTGTATACTTAAAATTGGTTAAGACGACCTATTGCATATCTGTTTTACCACAATTCTATAAAATTTTAAAGTGATGCTGCAAATCCCTGTGCTTTCTTGTCTAAAAATTAGCCAAGAAATTCTAAAACTAAGAAAGAAATGGCTAATGAAATGGTTTCGTTATCAAGAATTTTACAAATGTCTTTAAAAACAAAATTGTGAACTTGGCAGATAACTGCATCTAACTAGCTCAAGCCCTATCCCCTCAGCAACACAGAGCAATTTCAACCAAAGTCAACATCCTCTGAACTGTCCCCAGAGCTGCGCATGAAGGCACAGTCTCTGCAAGGCTACTTCACGTGCACATGCATGCATAGTGGGAAAAAATCTGAGGTCCTGCACAAAATAATCCCATTGCAGGTAGTTATCATTAAAACTTAATAAGGCCTGGCACGGTGGCTCACGCCTGTAATCCTAGCTCTCTGGGAGGCCAAGGCGGGTGGATTGCTCAAGGTCAGGAGTTCAAAACCAGCCTGGGCAAGAGCGAGACCCCGTCTCTACTATAAATAGAAAGAAATTAATTAGCCAACTGATATATATATAAAAAATTAGCCGGGCATGGTGGCGCATGCCTGTAGTCCCAGCTACTCAGGAGGCTGAGGCAGGAGGATTGCTTGAGCCCAGGAGTTTGAGGTTGCTGTGAGCTAGGCTGACGCCACGGCCACTCACTCTAGCCTGGGCAACAAAGCGAGACTCTGTCTCAAAAAAAAAAAAAAAAAAAAACTTAATAGAGGTTTACAATTTACCTTTGGCCTTTTAAAAAGGTACAAGCCATGTTCTTACTGGTCAAGGGGCCTTCTGAAGAAGCTGAGGTGAGCCGGCATGGGGACCAGACAGCAGCGTGGTGAACCAGCCTGTCCTCAGCAATGGGGACCACTTACAACTCACAAGGCGCTGGCTCTAAGCGCCAAGCATGGAAACATTGCCCGTTTAAAAAAAATAATGTCTGAGGGTGTGGAAGATTTTACCAGGAGCCTCTAAAACAGGAATGCAGGTACCGCACCTATGACCCATGCTATCTATAATGAGGATGACAGCCCTCCAGGTGACAGGTGTCTCTAACACACTCTCTGCAGAGGGGGGAGGATGGTGGCCTGCAGAAGCAGCACCAGCCAGGATCAGCTGGCAGCGGTACTTCCCAAATGGGCAACTCTTGACTTTTCTGCCCAGAACTAGGCATCGTCTTGTCTGCCAAAAAAACGTTTTCTGGGAGCAAATTCTGACCTCCAGACAAGGCCCGTCCCCCCCACCCCCAAATGGGTGTGGAGTGCCAATGACAGCAAAGGGCGGACTCACTGTGGGTGCGTCTTGTAAAGAGACCCGTCCACACCAACCGTGGTCCGCAGCCTGGGCGTGCCCTTGTTATCGCGCAGGCGGTTCAGGACGGCGCCCAGCGTGGCAGCCACCAGGTTGGCCGAGCGAAAGGAGACAATGGTGCACACGTGCTGGACCGAGACACAGTCGTCATCGGACGGCTCCACTCCCAGGCGGGTCAGGATTTCCTTGGCATTGTGGATGCCTTCTTTGTTCCTGGGAAGGCAGAGGCCAATATCTACAGATTACAGATCACACCAGGCAGGGCAAAGCACTGAGGCTCGAGGGTACCTGGGAAGGCAGGAGCCACTCGCCACGTGTGCATGGCATGGGATCGAGACCATCAAATGTCTAAGGAGAGCCTGGGGGAGGGGAGTCTCCTCTGCAAGAAATACTGGGTAGGAGTGAAAACCTGCATCAGGCTGGGTTACGACGGGCCAGGCACGTGGAGAGAAGGGAGGAGCAAGACCACGTACCTGGCCTATGAACAGGGGAGGAACAACTGCTCCTACCCAGGGCCCAGTGCTCATGCGGGCAGGGAACCTCCAGCTCCTGGGGTCTGTGAGTTGTCCCAGGCCCCAGGTGCTGATGTTCCTTTCTTGATGTTTGTCAAATTTTAATTTTCTCTATATGTGTTTCATATATCTCTTGTTGGATTCACTCTAGAGTTCTTTTTGTAACTTCTGTTATGCTATTCCCTGTCTGTAGATATTTTTGGGGTGTTCAATATGGACATTTACCATTTGCAAACAATGACAATTTTACTTCTTTTTGATTTTTAGGTCTTTAATTTCTTTCTTTCCTTTTTCCTTTGTTAAAACACTGGCTATGACTCCAGTATAATGTCGAATAGAAACTAGTGATACTGTCTTACTCCTGATTTTAGAGAATGCTTCTAACATCTGCCCTTGTGGGATGTACTTTACAGGTTTTTTGGAGATGGCCTTTATTATAAATACACATGCTTTCTTGAGCTAACTCAGTTAATGTTTCCTGGTAACCACACAGCCAACACCAGAAAGAAGCAGGCCAGGAGGAAGGCAGGCATTTCCTGACTTTGCCAGTGACTTTCAAGACCAGCCATGAGCTTCCAGCCCCCCTTCCTTCCCAGCCACCAACCACAAGGTGGTTGGAGATGCAGTAGTATGGCTCCCAGCTTGCCACAGCTCCGCACCTATTGTCCCTGAATGACATTCGTCCTAGGACACACTCCAGCACATGCATTTGGCAGAGGATTAATCCAAATAAGCCCCTTTCCCCTTCTAGCAGCTGCCTTCTCTAACCACAAAGACAGCCGATGGGCATCTTCTCCCAGGAGCCAGGGTTACAAAGCTGCTGGCTCTGTCCCAATTTCCAGGACCACACAGGGAACAGTGGGAACAACCACTTCATGCAGAGATAAAATGGCACTCCTTGCACCAAGTGTGGCAGCAAGCTACCCTTATCTTCACCCCGGTGGTTCTGCATTGCTACATGCAACCTCCTGAACCAGGAACAGAGCCAGGTGGCACAAGGGAGTCAGCCACAGAACAAGAGCCCTTGAGACCCAGAGGCACAGACTACATCAAACTGGCCCTGGGATAGAGTTTACCTACTTCTGTCTCAGAGTGAAGGCCTGCGACTAACTGTCACGACAGAGAATCCTGGGTTTCTCGTGTGATGCCAAAGGGCAGCAGTCAGGCTGCTGGCTGGACTCTGTCCTTCTGCGTCTATCTACCCTGGCTCACCTGTTAACCAATGTCTCTCAAACTTGTGTGCCAGGGAACATTTCTAGCTGTTGGAGAAGGTCATAATATTCCAAGGGGAAATTCCAAGAACCCAGGCCCTGGGCTAGAATCACCCTCTTCTTGGACTCTAGTCTTGCCCTGAGTGTGTGAGAGGCCAATGGGGTAGGAGAGGAGGAGGCTTTGGTCAATAAACAGGAAGATCGTCCATGAAGCGTTTGCTGCTAATTAGGTTGCTCTTCAACTGCCACACGGTGTCTGCAGGGAGACCAGCCCAGGATGGGTCAGCTAAGAGGGAGGGGGATTGATCCTGAAAGCCCTGACACTCTGGAGGGGAAAGGCCACCAAACTTGGACTCAGGAGGAAACGAGGGGCCTATCCCTCTTCTCTGCCCCCACCACCCCCAAAAAGCCGGGGGGTGGGGTGGTACCTACTTTTCGATGGCTGACACGTCGCTGGTGTTAAACTTCCCTCTGGTGAGCAGCTCCGGGGTGATCCGCCCTTCAAATAAGAGGCCCTCCTTGGCCATCTTAACCAGGATCAGCCGAACCAGCTCGCCCATGTACATGCCACTGACCATCTTCTCAAACCTGCAGGAGCAAAGCACATGGACCGGCCCTTGTTGGTCCTGCCTCTGCACATGGCACGCGGCAACTTGTGAGAGCGGGAGGGACACAAAGGAGAGGAAGGCTCCGTCTCAGCTCCCACAAGCCCTCAGCCTCGCCCGCTGTGGCTCTTGAGTGATTGAACAAGATGCTGGGCGGGGAGGGGGGGGATGGGCAGGGCAGGGGCATGTGGGGGGACGCTGACACCCGAGAGGGTGGGTCATCCAAACCCCATGCCTGAGCCCAGGGGAACACAATGGGGCAGGAGCAGGCAGGGAAGGCTGCCTGGAGGCAGGGGGATGTTAGGATTTAGATTGGGGATGACAACGAGAAGGCCCCAGAGAGAAATGAGATGACAATCTCTTACGGAACTATATATGCTGTATTTTTTTTAAAGGACTTTCATTTCCATCGCTCTGGGAGACTCCAATCCCCATGGGAGGGAGGTGGCCCGGAAACAGTCTACTAAATGTCTTCACTAAGGGAAAGGCAGCCTCATTCGCTGGTCATCTCCCTGGCATCAGAATAAAGGACCAAGAATTTGCTTTAGGAACCCACTCCTCCCCCACTGATCTCACTCTAAACTCCAGGGTAGGCTCTGAGGAGCTAAAAGCCAATCAGCTCATCCTGTTGCTCTGGCCTGTCCAGGCATGGGCCAATCAGAGTGAGCCCACTCTCCCCTCCCCTGGGAGGTGTGGCATGAAGCTCGGTGACTGCAGCAGCCACTTGGAGCCCTGCGCTGCAGAGGAGAGGCGGCCAGGTGGAGCCTGAGACAGACGCCCACACACACTGGGGAAGGCCCAGCTGACAGCCAGGAAGCCATATCTGAGCCAGATGCAGTCCCCAAGGCCAGGCTGACCAGGGCCAGGAGGAACCCTGAGCAGGGCAGATCACCAAAGAGGCAGGTCCACATGGCAGGGGCCGGCCTCTCCTCCAAGGGAGCCCAGCTGGTAAACCCAGAGCTGGCTGTGACACAGCAAAACAATTTGTTCCAGCCAGAGCCAGCCAGCCGGGGAGCCAAGGATGCTGCTGGAACCTGCCTGCCCAGCCCTTGTCCATCAACATACGGCGCAGGCCTTGTCAGACACACAGTCCTCATTGTTCTCGCTCCTGACAGAACCAGACGGGACGGCCCCGCCGTGACCACGTGGGGACACCTGGTGGGAGAGTGCCCTTCCGAGACCTAGCTGCCCGGCTGCCGCCCCAGCTTCCTGTGGGAACAGCCTCTGTGTCGTCCCGAGCCAGATCTCAGAGCTGGCAGGAGCCACGGTTAGAATAGGTCACCTCAGTCTCCTCACCTGTGTAATGGGCATACTGACAGGGCTCCCCTGTAAGGCTGTATGAGGGGTACAGGCTGATACAGGTCAGACGGTGCTGCCGAGTCTGGCTAATAGTGCGTGCCATGGCGCTTCCTATGAGTCTGACACTTTTCTAGCCACTTTACATCAGCAGCGGTCCCCAACCTTTGCCCGCCAGGAATTGGTTTCATGGAAGACAATTTTTCCATGGACTGGGGGAAGCGGGGACATGGAACTCTGTGGCCTGATCCCCAACAGGCCATGGATCAGTACTGGTCTGCCGCCCAGGGGTTGGGGACCGTGGCTTTAAATGTGTTAATTTGTACGGCGGCCAGGCACAGTGGCTCACGCCTGTAATCCTAGTTCTCTGGGAAGTGGAAGGATCGCTTAAGCCCAGGCGTTTGAGAGCCTGAGCAAGAGCAAGACCCCATCTCTACTAAAAGTAGAAAAATTAGCCAGGCAACATGGCTAATAGCTACAGTCCCAGCTACCAAGGAGGCCGAGGCAGGAGGATCGCTTGAGCCCAGGAGTTTGAGGTTGCAGTGAGTTACAACTAAGCCACTGCACTCTAGGGCACCCGGGGCAACAGAGGAAGACTCTATCTCAAAAAAAAAAAAACACAAAAAAACTTTTCTATGGCTGGGTATAGTAGCTTATGTCTGTCTAGTCCCAGCACTCTGGGAGGTCGAGGTGGGAAGATGGCTTGAGCCCAGAAGTTCAAGGCTACAGTGAACTATGGTCATGGAACTGCACTCCAGCCTAGGCAACAGAGCAAGACCTTGTCTCTATAAAATAAATAACAAAAACATTAAAAATAAAAAATAATTAAAAAAAACATTTTATTTGCATTATAGCTTTATGCGGCAGACATTAGCATTATCTCCATTTCACAGGTGAGGAAACAGAGATGCAGAAACGCTACAGAACTTGCCCACAGAGAGAGCTACCAAGAGGCAAATGCACATTTTGGACCCAGTTAAATCTAACTCCAGAGGTTATGCTCTAACCACTGTGCGGTTCTGCCTGTCTCGTGGGCAATATCACTCAATGCTAGCTGTTACTGTCATGCCAGCGGCCACCTAGCCCCATCCCCTCTGCCTGTCCTTCTCCCTAGACAGCCTGTCCCTGTTGGGCAGTGTGACTATAAGAAAAGTTATTCCGCTTAGGATGAGCGAACATCTGCCTCCTGGCACCTCTACCCACTGCTTCTCACTCTGCCTTCTAGAGACACCCAGAATCACCTGCTCACTTTTCCACGTGATGTCCATTCACAAATAGATACTGACTTCTCCCTTTCCAGATAAAGGAGGCCCTAGGCCAAGGGTCTGTGCTCTCCAGTCCCTAGAACCCCCATCAGAGCATCAGACCAAGCCAACAGCACCTCTCCCGCACCTTCTCCTCAAGCCCAGGCCCACGGAGACTGGCTCCTGCACCGGCAGCGTGCGCTGGTGCCGGCGCCTCCTCTGCTCAAGGGAAATCAAGCGAGTCGTGATCTGCCGCAGACACCTCCCACCACAGATCACCAGCGGGGGCAGTGCCACAGCGTTCCTGCCGCCCTGGGCAGGACCGAGACGTGGTGGGGGATGGGCACAGGGGAAGAGTCAGCCACAGGGAGTCTTGAGCAAGGACGTGCATGTCAATTAGGAGTCCCCTTGGCAGCTGGTCTGCTCCGGCTGGAAGCCCAGGGAAAGAAAAGGAGGGAGAGGCCCACGTCCAGGCAAACCAGGACTAGAGCTGCTGAGAGAGTCTGTGGACGGGCAGAGCAACAGAAAGGAAAGGTGTTTGGGGGCTGCCTTGAAAAGAAACGTAGTGGCTCCACCACCACCCAGGTGGGCGTTGTTCTCCTGGCCACCCATGCTTGCTGTTGTGGTCACTGCTGTTGCTGTCCTGTGCAGAGGCGTCTCCTCGCATTATGAAGGATGTGACGAGGAATCACAGCGAAAAGGGATGTGAGATTCCAGCCACAACAGTGAAAGCAGAAGAGCAAGAAGCCCAAGAAGACAAGAGTGAGGGAGAAGGAGAATTAAACATGAAAGATGGCGGGACCAAATCTGCAGCATGAAACGGGTGCATGGCAAGAACATCTAAAGCCTGGGGCAGAGGGGCTGGAGAGAGGAAGCCGGACATCGGATCCCTCATAGAAACAGAGCTTCTCACTCTGGGACAAGGCAGGGACTCCCAATTCTCAGCGCACGCTAGCCTCACAGAGAAACACGAGCATGCACTTCAGGAAACAGTGGCCCCAAGAAAGCAATGCCCACTCTAGCCTGATTGACAGCTCTCCTACTTCTGCAGCCAGGAGCCTCCAAGTCCAAAAACAACCCGTCTGTGTATAAGCCTGATGTTCTTTATCAAGTCTGACTCATCTGTTTGTGCTTGACACGGAAGGAGTTTCTCCACCCTCCCTAAGGTCTGCATGACTTACACCATGCTCATCCCCTCCTCTGCACGCCAGACATCTGCGTGTCTGGCCCACTCCCCGTGTGGACGGTAAGCCCTGGGAGGGCAGGCACCGTGTGGGATCCTAAGAGCCCAGCACACAATCAGTGCTCAATAAATGTGTTGTGTGAACAGACACTCACTCTCCCTGGCTCAGTGACACCCCACATTCCACGTGGCCTCTCTCACCCTGAACAGCAAGGCTAGTGACTATAGCATACAGTCATGTAGTTTTTGCACCCTATTTTACACTAATGCTTCTGTGCTTTACTTGGGAGGAAGGAGGGCATTTTCGAACCACTAACATTAATTTGGGGTGTGTGCAGCAAGGGATAATTTTAAGGCTGTTTTCTTCTTCAGGAGGCTCAAAGGTCCTGTGCTCCCAACCACCTCTTGGTCTTCTTTCCTGAGACCCCCCTCGACTCCAGCCCTGCTCCCCCACTCGGGGGAGGGGTTCGCTGTGAGCTCCTCACCCAGCTGCATCAATGCTTCTATGCTCTAAGTCTCCAAATGTTTTACACAGATACAACCATCGTGTTAATTAAACAAAGAGAAGATTATTTAACAAGTGCTTTTAAGCTACAAACTCCACAGCCACGTATCTAACCACACAAGGAATGACAAAAATGCAAATCCAGATGGGCTTTTCCGCTTGGGATTACCTGGCTTCACGCCCCTTTCCTCTCTCACCCCAAATCTTTCCTTAAATGTCCCCTAAGTCACCTCTGTGGCTAAAATAGAAGGCCAAGGACTCACAGCTGTTTTCCGGGGTTGAGGGAGCCACGGTCGATCTCCCTGTCGAACTCGGTGCGGATGTCTTCCAGGGACCCGTCGTCCCCGAAGGCGCCCCACTCCGTGTTGATGCACATCCTGCCCTCGTCGCCTTCCACCAGGTCGATGTGCCTCAGTTCCTCCATGTAGCACGCGTTGGTGCCGGTGCCTTGGAGGGACAAGATCAGAAGCTGAGACCACACAAGCGAGCGGAGGCTGAGCCTCCTGGAAACACTGGCCGAACGAAGGGACCAGCCACCAAGGTTGGGGGGTGGGCGTTACCAATGATCAGGCCAACTTCGCACTGCTGGTCGTCGTAGCCGCAGGTCATCATGGTCCCCACCGTGTCGTTCACCACGGCTACAATGTTGGCATCATAGTCCTGGGGACAGGGGCACCGGGGTGTCACCGCCCATTCACACGTGGGAGCAGAGATCACCGACCTTAGCAGAGCTTGGCACAAGCACTCTCATTTTCATAGCCACCCCGCCTTGTGGGCGGTACTGGTCCCATTACTGCTGGTACTCAAATTAATTGGATCAGAGTGCAGTGATTAAATCATGGAAACCTCACAGTTTCCCTTAATTACCTGGCTTCAGAGTCTGTGGGGAGTGGATTTGACTCCTGGAGCCACATTCTTCCATAAACCTCTCACGAGGTCCCCGTGCCTGCGTGTGGCTGGCTCCCCTGCCCTGTGCTAAGCACGGTAGGCTGCATCTGTGACAGCACTCCTGTCACAAGGAGGTGACCCCTGCCCCAGCCTTGGGTCCTTTGGGCAGAAGCACTTCTGAGAACACAGCTTTGAAGCACCCCTGACATTCCAGGCTGTGGACCCTCACTGGACCCCTGCCCGGGTCCTCAGACCTTGGTGTCACTCTCCGAGTCCCCCCACCCCCAGGGAGGGGCTCGGTCTGCTTTAGGACGCAGCCCTTTCCCCACACCCCTACCCTCTGAGCGCCGGGGTCAGCAGGGCCCGGGAGAAATTACCCCTCTCTTTTTGATGGCTTTGTGAAGCAGCTTGACCACATCTGCGCCTTCCACACCACTGGCTTTAAATCGCTTCGTCCAGGTGATCAGGATGCCCTGCAAAGGAGCACGGACGGGGCTGGACACGGGCTGGGAGGCCTCCAGCACCCCAGGGCCCTGGGCACTGCTCCAGGGGCCGAGTGGCTCCCTCCAGATCACACGGGGTGAGGGAGCCAGAGCCTGTTCCCTCTCCTGTTCACCCACACGACGGATTTCTCTGGGGGGTACCACGGGAAGGGGGACCCTGCTCACAATATCCAAGTCACACCAGAATAAAGCAGGTGGCTGCAGGAACAGCAGTGCCACATGCCATGCCGATCTGACTGCATGGCCAGACCCCGCGTACAAAGAGAACAGGAGAAACCCCTGGTCGCCCTACCCTGCTTTCCAACCAGACCTCGGCTTGCACAGCCTCAAGGAGAGACAGCTGGAGCCAGATTGGAAAGAGGACAGAATGCTAAGATAATTCTGGCTACTGAGCTTCTAAGGGCCAGGTCCTGGACATTCCAGGGACAGTGCCGACTCCATGTGAGATGTGTGCCTCTCTACCAACTTCGGAACTTGACCCCCGTTTGTAAGCAGTGACTCTACCATGTGTACAGTATGATCCCATCTCTGTTTGTGTATTTTTGGAGAAACATCAAGGACAGCTACCCAATGGTGACTCACTTGGTAATATGGAGGGGTAGGAATTCTACTTTTTTGCTTTACAATTTTATTGTTCCACTAGTTCTGCATGTTGCTTTGTAATTTTTTAAAATAATCAAAGATGCTAAAATAGAAAAATAATTATTGCATTAATGCTTGACCATTTTTCTCTGACTGGGGAAAGTCACTACAAATGTAACAGCATTGGAAGACCCTGAAGATCTCCAGGGGTCACCAGGGTGACCCGGGGATGGGGGTCGTGCCCACACAGGCACTGCCCTTGCTCACTGTAACAGCCACACCGACTACAGGAGGCACTGAGGGTGAGCCACAAGTGAAGAACTTGTGGTTCTTCACTCAGCATTAACTGACCAAGCCAGGCTCTGCAGAAGCCCCTGGACACTCTTGTTTCTTCTCCTGAATTCTCCCCTCCTCCTTCCCAAACAGTTGTGGGAAGAAGGCGGGGTTGAAAATCAGGAAGCCCGGTTCTGTTTCCACACCTTCTGCCCATTTCCTTGTGGGCAGTTCCTTTTGCTCATCTAGAATAAGAGGTGGCCTAGATGTAGACAGTCTCGAAGGTCTCAGCCAGCCTTGAAAGAGCATGTGCAGGCCTCTTGGACAGACCCACTGGCTCCCTGGCAGGTGGCCTGGTCCATCCCAGGAAGCCTTCTTGGGATGGGGTCAAGGCTGGCTGGTGGGGTCCCCACCTATGACTCCTTCTCTGCCCACAATGCCCCCTCCGAGGCACATCTGCTTCCCCTTACAAGCCCCTGTGCCCATGAGGACGTTCTCTCCCTGCTCCTGCAATGCCTTCCTCTGGGAAGACTGCGCCTTTTGGGGGGCAGGCCACGTCTGCGGGCCATTCTCTCCCAGGGCTGAGCCCACGCTTGGCACAGCGACAGCGCTCTGCAAACGGCTGCTGAATGCACACTCCAGCAACCACGGGGTGTGAGGTCTCAAAAACTGAGGGAAACTGAGTACTGACAACAGGCTTTGCAAAAGGATTCGGGAAGGACGTGCTAGAGGCCAAACTGATCTGAACACCTTGGAGGGGCAGCAGTGTCAGATACCCAAGCAAGAGTCTCCCTGTGGCCACAGCAGTCCTGAAAGGACAAAAGATCAGACTGAGCATCTCAGAAGCATTCACAGATGTTGGAGGGAGGGTGGGCACTGGACAGGAGGTGGGGCCTGGGCCCTGGTCCAGCATCTGCCATTCCTAAGCCCTGTGATTCTGGGAGGTGTCTATGCTGCATTGTGGCCTGCTGGGCTCTCAAACCCCTTCTTGCTGATTCTGATGTAAGGGCTCCGGCAGCAGGAAGCAGCGCCCAGGAGAGGGTGCTCACTCGAAAGGGGTAAAGGAGCCTAGGGGTGCTACCTGCAAGTGTGGAAGGTGCCCTGTGCCCAAACACTACTATCCTGCAGCAAAGTGGACTAGTTATGAGCACAGGCTCTGCCTTCTCTTGGCTGGGAGATTTGGGGCAGGTTCTTAGCCCCTCTGAGCCTCAGTTTCCTCATCTGTGAAAAGGGAATCATAAACGCTTAACTCATAGGTGTTTGAAGACTGTGTGCGTTCAGAGCCTGGCACCTGACGGGCCCTCGATAATGTCAATTAGCAGAATGCCTGATATTAGGAGTTTATTCGTGGGAGAGGTGTGTGTTGTTTGTGCTTCTGTCTCTCCACGTAGAAGAAGAACATGGTTACAACTATTTATGTTGTATTGCTACAGTGCTCTGAGGTTCAATGCTATCACACGATTAGTCATGAATGAATGAATGAACAAATGATAAATAGGAAGGTGGGTGCAGCTGGAGCCACTGACCAGCAGACGCTGTGGAGAGGTGGCTCTGGCACCTGAGGGACGGAGCCCTGGCCAGATTCGCAGCAACCAGCATGGCTTCCAGGTAACCACGGCACCTCTGGCCAAGGGCTTCCCCTCTCTCCACCGCCATTAAACCTACCTTCCTTTCCTTCACCTGCTCGACTGTAATAAAAGGCTCTCCCTACCTGGTGGCCACCAATGCCATGATTTGTCTCCAAAAATACATACATAACCAAGGTAACAGAAAAAAAATAAGCACTACATCATGACATCACAATTTCTACAAACATTTCTTTAACAATACCGGCCACGCAGCTCATCCCACAAGCAAAAGGGAAACGCGGTGGAGAAAAAGGCTTCACAGGCTTGTCCACCCCGGGGTGTCTGCGCAGCCCAATAACCCCAGGATGTCCTTACCTCATCTATTCTGGATTGCCGGCAAGGGAAAGAAAATGTGAATCCTATAGGTAATTTCTTGTCCTTGATGTTCTTTTTCGCCATGAAGTCTCCCAGGCACTCGGCGACATGATCAAAAAGCTGGAGGAAGCATGGGAGGGCAGTCAGGTGGGACAAAGGGGACTTCAGGAAGAAGCGTAACCGGTCCCCTCCCGAGAACACGGGAAGGAGCACACCTGCCGGGGTGCCCATCCTCTCGGGACCTGGTGGCCCCGTCTGAAAAGCTGCGCTGCATGTGAACACAGAGAAGAGCCACTTAAAAAGAGCCACCCCGTGGCCAGCACAGCTCCTGGACAGCATTTCAAAACCTTCAGATAGAACTGGCCTCTCAGCAGTCACTAACAGGCATCATTAGGGTACTGAGAAAAATGTAAAACTAACAGAAAATCAGCTCATCCCTCCATAATGCACAGGTCATGGGTCTCCACCGGCCGCCCAGGTGGAGGAGTCTCTGGCCCTTTCCCACACTGCTAACTAAATTCCAAAAACTCCACGGGCAACTCTACAGCCTCGAGCCCAGTGGAGCGACTTAGCAATCCTCAGACTACCATATTTTTACTTTTTACTGAAGTATAATAGGCATGCCCAAAAAAGTACATACATGCTAAGTGTAGAATTTTCTGGGTTCTCTCAGGCTGCACCCACCAGTGCCTAGACCAGGTTAGAGGCACCCAGACACCCTCTTCCTCCTGCCCCTGCAGTCACGACCGCTGCCACCCAGCCCCACAGGGGCACCTGCCAGCTGCCCTGACTTCAGCACCCTCCACTAGTTTTGCCTGTTTATCTATGGTAGCTCAATGGGGATAGGACAGTGTGCACCCTTGGGTGTCCGCGTTCTTTCACTCTATATTCCATGCATGAGAGTCTTCTGCGTGGTTGTATGTCTTTACAGACCATTCCTTCTCATCATGACAGGAATATACCGAAATTTATTTACTGGGTTGTATCTTAAGCTTGCCTGCTCTAAGACACAATATCTTTGATTTATTAGGTGCACTCACCTCTTAGGAATCCACTAGAAAGAGCTCAGAACAGTGGCTCCCTAGCTTCCGCAGAATACTGCCAATGACAGGAGGCTCACTACCTCTAAGGTAACCTTTTTGGCTCTCCCTAATAAGTCCCGTCACCTCGAAAATGTAAGCAGAACTGAAGATAATATTCCATATATGTGTTCCAATCAGAATAGTGCTTAGTAGAACTAACAGCCTCCCTTCTTTAGCTCTATACCTCTATTAATGCAACCTGAGCATACACATGCTCTTCCGGCAGGCACGCCACAGTCTAGGTAACCCTCTCTATCTTTTTCATGACTGTCACAACACTTGACCTTTCTTAACTATGGGATTGACACAGCCATTGAGCTTCCTGGAGCCCAGAAGGCAGTGTTTGGAAGAACCAAACACACTCATACGGAGCAGCCCCAGCCCTGCTCCCAGACGAGGCCATCTGTCTGAAGGCTTTCCTTGCAGGGCATCCATTAGAACGGGCCAGAAGCCATTACTGCCATTCCCATCTTTCCCCAGATGTGTCTGAAGCCAGCTTTAAAGTCAGACTTTGCTGCCAAGCTAATGGAAAACCTGATCAATTTTGATTTAGTAGCCTCTGTCCCTGAGTCACTCTTACTCTGGCTGTGGGTGGCACCCTTGACTGAGTTGACACATGACTACCTCCCCTGGAGAAGCCCGGCTAAGCTCCCCGCGACCTATATTTCACACGGATACAAACCCATCATTACTAAGTCGGTCCTCGCGCCCCATGCCATCTGCACTCGCAAGCTCCAGGCTCCCCTGCAGCCTCAGGAGGGAGGCTTCTGCAGGAAGAGGCAGGGAGCGGCTGGCAGAGCTCTGGCTGCAGAAACAGGCTCACATGGACCGGGTCTGTAACCAGCCCCAATTCCAGGCCAGACACAAGTCTCTGAGCGCTGCACTGAGAAGGGCCCTTTCTGCAGAGTGCCCACAACCCAGGCCTCTAAGCCTGCCGGGGGAGGCAGGAAGCTGGCCCTGGCTGACCTACATCTGGGATCAACCGGGAAGGGAAGTTACCCAACCTCCCTAGACTCAAAATGGTAGTGTCTAAGAAAATTTTTTTTCTCTCCTGACAACATATTCATTATGTTAAAAATACATACACACAGATTTAGTCTCTCTGAACTTAAACAATTATTTTGCAAAATTCCCAAAACTAAATAAGTGAGGCTTCAAGAATGTTGCTTCATGCTTCTAAAATTGCGCTTACAATTGCGCTGAGATTTTTGAGGGGAGAGAGAGAAAATGTGTGTGTGTGTATGTGTGTGTGTGTGTGTGTGTGTGTGTGTGTGTGTGTGTGTATTTGTAGAAAGAGATACGGAAAGGGGCATAGTTAATCACTGGGGAATCAGGAGAGTTGGGTCCCATCTCTCTCCCTAATGCAAGACCCTCCTGCCGTGGTCCCTGCACCTCTGTCCATGGCCCTCCCTCAATTAAGTTCTGCCTCATCACTTTTAGCAAACATGGTAAATAAATCTTTCTCTAACAGTGTTAAATATAAAAAGAATGCTTATGATAGGGAAAACTGGTAATAAAAAGGGCAAGAACTGAAAGAAAGTTAAAGATTTGTAATTTTCTACTTTAAATTCCGGTCACTCAAAGAGGGAAGATACGCTTCCAATTTCAGTGTGAGAGGAGTGGAGCAGCAGGACACAGATCAAAGACCCGTGTGCAAAGCACCGTGCGTATATAAGAGATCTGAATAGAGATTATTATTATTAAAGTTTCCTCTGTAAAAAACAATGAGGGAATCTGGATGAAGGGGACCTATAGGAGCTCTCTGTGCTTATCTCAAAACTTTCCTATAAGTTCAATACTATTTCAAATAAAAAGTTCGAAAATTTTAAAATTCTCTATTTTAAAATTCCCACATATCACAGAAGATGAGAATTCTTTGTGATCAAACCCCAAGAACTCACCATTGCTCATAATCAGTGAGTCTGAGTCGCTTCATGGGCCAAATGAGGACCCTGGTTTGCCAGAATACCCCATAGGCTGATAAGAGACCCCAGCAAGATGGACCCCACAACGTCATTTCTACCCTAACCCCAAACTTCTGGAGGGGCAATTCCTGTCTTCCAATCCTCTCTCCCTCATCTCCCTCTCTCCCTTCTCCTCATCCTCATAAAATTAAAAACAAATAATAAAGACAAAGCCAAAACCCAGCCTAGGAGTTCCAAGCTGCTGCAACTGTAACATCTGGAGCTGGACCACCTAGGTTCAAATCCCAGTTCCACCACGTGTGAGCTACTTATCCAACAGCTGAGCCTCAATTTCCCCATCTGTGAGAAGGGAATAATACTACTACCTCCCCACAGGGTTGTTGTGATGACTGAATGAGTTAACACATACAAAGTGCTTACATCACTTATACATAACAAGCACCGGGTAAGTATTTTCTATAATCATGCTATATCATCACCATCATCTTTTCAGACTGCTTAACGGGGGCCGAGGAGGAAACAGAGACAGCAGGAAACAAAGTGACCCTGGGGCTGAGAAGAGGGGAAGATGGGGCAGAGGCTGAGATGAAGGGGGCAGCAGCAAGGCTGTTACTGTGGAAGTGAACACAGCTGAGTGTTCACCTGTGGGGGCACCCCCTTAATTAACAAACCCACTCCTAAAAGGTGAAGCCAAAGAGCACAGGGAATGTTCGCAGCACAGGGTGAGAGTCCCAGTGCTGAAGGCACCAGGCTTAGGTGGCTCAACCCGCCAAAATCAAAAGGGCAGGATGCCAGACCCCAGGCTGCTGAGGGGAGCAACATGACAGCCAACTGCGCACGGCCAGGAGACCCACCAGGGGCGGCCTTCGTGCAGGCAGGGACGGGTGGCCCAGTCTCTCCAGCCCAGTGACTTGGGTCTCAGGCAGGGCCATCAGTAGTGACGTGGCTGGTTCCAGTGGCTGACTGTAAAGTGGTTCACCTGCTCTAGTGACAGTGCTCCTTGCCAATGCTCACTGTGACACGGACTGAAAAGCTTTGAACCCAAACCCCAGGGAGCAGGTTCAAGGCCAGGATTCGCCCTGTCCCTCGGATAAGGAAAGGATGATGGCTTCCCACCCACGGTAACTCAGGAATAAAGTGGAGTCAAGAGAAGACTCCTGGGTCTCATCTCAAAATCCACCCCAGAACAAATGGGCTCCCCGGAGAACCTAGTCACAAACCTCGCTGAGAACACGCCCTTCCTAAAGCAAACATTTGGCAAGCTCTGAGTACGCACCCTGGACAGCAGCCATGACTGGGGAGGCCACAGCGTCTACAGGAGAGAGGAAGAGAACTCCCCCCCAATGTCTTCCAGACAGGCTTAGGGACCTGGAAACAACGGAAATCCTGAGGGGGGATGCCTAAGCCCCTTCAGGGCCACAGGGTCCTCAGTGTGCTAGGGACTCACCACTTGCCACAACCGGATGGCCGGAAGCAGGTGGACGGGCCCTTCCTGGGCATGCGCACGCCCCTCGGGCAGGGAACTAAGGAAGCCCTTGGAGGGTGGGGCCCTGGAGGGGCTGAGCCCCACACACGCGTGAGAGAAGGGGGTGATTTTCCTGGCAAGGCCCTGCTTTCTTTGCTTTCTGTGCCAAGGGCTTGCACAACGCTATTTTAAATCAGGTAACGAGGGCCCCCCCCCATTAGCCCAGAGCTGTGAACCCTAAATCCTCCTGCCTGACAAGGCTGGAGCCTCTGGGGAGCAGGTGAGGAGGCCAATGACCTTACGGAAGAGGGATTTTTGCCCAAGGGCTCCACTAACCCCGTGCTGGGGAACCAAGCCCAGCATCCTCAGGGGATCAGTGCATTCACCCCACAGAGCTGTGGGCCTCCCTCCCCACGGGCTCGATACTCCCACTGTGCCAGTTTACCCCGACGGGGGGCATGTCTTCAAGCACAGTCCAGCCCCCACTCAGGCTGTCCCGTCTTTGCACCCCGGAGTCCCTTTTCTGTATGCAGCTATGACGGGCTCCTTCCAGCAACCCTCTTCCAGGGGCTCAGGACACCAGCGCTTTGAGGTTTGCTCCCAGGAGATGCCCTGGGGGCGAGGCCCGATGGGGCTGACCCGGAAGGAGCTGGGACCCACCTGGCTTCCACTGCCGTGCATGATGTTCTCTGGAGTGTCATATATCTCGGACTCCATGTGAACATTCTGGTTTTTCTCATGATTCACTTGCACCCGCAGAATTCGAAAGGAAGACCCACCAAGATCCAAGGCAATGAAATCTCCCTTTTCTGTTCAGGGAGACAACAGGTATCACATCAGATTCCAGTGTTAGGAGAAGGTCACATGCCATGCCCACTTCTAGGCAGGGTCCAGGCCCTGTCTGCCTGCTCCTGCTGCACTTCCAACTTCAGGGCAACAGAAGTACTGAATTAAGTTCAAATTCCCAGCCCATCTTTCTCCAGTTCCTTACCCCATTTCAAAAACAGCACCGCTATCCATGAATAAAAATCGCGTAGCATTTCAACTCAGAAAACTCTACCTCTGAAGCCCATGTCAGGCCGTGGGTTCCTTGTGTGTCGGCTCAGACACCAATTAAAGCCAGCCCAGAGCTCCACTTACTGCACAGGGTTGTTTTTTGTGGTGGTAAAATACATACAACATAGAATTCACCACTGCAACCATTTTTAAGTGTACAATTCGGTGGTATTAAGCACATTCACAATGTTGTGCAACCAACAGATACCACTATTTCCAAACCTTCTTCACCTTCCAAAACAGAAACTCTATAACCGTTAAGCAACAACTCCCACTTCCCCTCCCCCACGGTCCCTGGTAACCGCCACGATATTAGTAGAATCATACAGTATTTCTCTTTTTGTGTCTGGCTTATTTCACGCGGCATTGTGTTTTTCAAGGTTGATCCATGTTGTGGCATGTATCAGAATTTCACACGTTTTTAAGGCTGAATAACATTCCATGGTATAAATAAACCACATTTTGTTTATCTATTCATCCGCTGGTGGACACTTGCGTTGCTTCCACCCAGAGAATGCTTTTGACAGAAGTCCCTCTTGGTCACATACATAAAAGTAAGCTGGCTCGCTACAGAGACCTCCCTCAGCCCACTGTGCAGTACCTGGGCGTCCGCAGCGGGACAGAGCAAGACGCTGAGACACTGTACACTGAGACCACCAAACAGCACACCAAGGGAGGTGGCTACGGGCAGGTTCCAACCATTCAGCCAACATTAAACATTCTTTACTCTGTATCTCATTAGTTACCCTTGCACATGCTCCCAAACATGTCAATTAAAATCTGCTAGCTTTATTCATGATGTCAAGGTGATATCCCCACTGTCCCAATGTGTATCACACCAGGGATGACAGCTACCTCTACCTCCCTGAGCCCCAGTGGTACACCAAGCCCCCCCCAGCCCCCCCAGTCCTGTGGCAGTAAGTGCCAGACTGCTTTGGGGCATCTCATTTTCCTAAGGAAAGACCTTTATTATCTTATTTTATTGCGACAGCATTATTGAAATCTAATTCACATGCCATACAATTCACCCATTTAAAGTATACAATTCAATGGTTTTTTAGTATATTCAGTTACGCAACCACAACTAGTTTTAGAACATTTTCATAATGTCAAAGTGGCTCACACCTGTGAGCACGGTGGCTCACACCTGTAATCCTAGCACTCTGGGGGGCTGAGGTGGATCACTTGGAGCCTGGAGTTTGAGACCAGCTTGGGCAATACAGAGACCCCATCTCTATAAAAGCCAGAAAAATTAGCTGGGCATGGTGACATATGCTTGTAGTCCCAGGTACTCAGGAGGCTGAGGAAGGACGGTCACTTGAGCCTAAGAGTTGGAAGTTGTAGTGAGCTATGATGATGTCATTGCACTCTAGCCTAGGCAACAGAATGAGACAAGAAAAAGAAAAAGAAAAAAGAAAAGAAACCCTGTACCCTTTAACTATCACCTCCCAAGCCCCTCATCTCCCCTAGCCCTAAACAACCACTAACCTACTTTCTGTCACTATAGATTTACATATACCTATTCTGGACATTTCATATAAATGGAATCATACAGAATATGGCCTTTTGTGACTGGTTTATTTCACTTAGCAAAATCTTTTTAAGCATGTTATTGAGCATGTTATTAGTATTTCATTCCTTTTAATGGCTGAATAATATTATACTGTATGGTTATATCACATTTTATTTATCCATTTTTCCACTGATAGAAATTTGATCTTTTCCATCTTTTAGTTATTTTGGATAATGCTACCAAGAACATTTGTGTCCAAGTTTTTGTTTGGACACGTTTTCATTTCTCTTGGGTATATACCTAGTAGAACTGCCCTGTCAAATGCAACCCATGTTTCATCTTTTGAGGGATTACCATTGTTGTGCAAAGCAGATGTACCATTTTACACTTCCACCGGAAATGTAGGAAGTTTCTAGTTTCTCCCCTCTGCATCAACACTTGTTATTGTCCATCTTTTCACTTTTGATTTGCATTTCTCTGATGACTAATGATGCTGAGCACCTTTTCATGTGCTTATTGGCCATTTGTATGTCTTCTTTGGAGAAATGTCTATTTAGATCCTTTGTCCGTTTTAAAAATTTGCATTGCCTTTAGTATTGGGTTGTAAGAATTTTTTTTTTTTTTTTTTTTTGAGACAGTCTCACTTTGTTGCCCAGGCTAGAGTGAGTGCCGTGGCGTCAGCCTAGCTCACAGCAACCTCAAACTCCTGGGCTCAAGCAATCCTCCTGCCTCAGCCTCCCGAGTAGCTGGGACTACAGGCATGCGCCACCATGCCCGGCTAATTTTTTCTATATATATTAGTTGGCCAATTAATTTCTTTCTATTTTTATAGTAGAGACAGGGTCTCGCTCAGGCTGGTTTTGAACTCCTGACCTTGAGCAATCCGCCCGTCTCGGCCTCCCAGAGTGCTAGGATTACAAGTGTGAGCCACCACCAGAATTTTTTTAATATGTTCTAAATATAAGTCCTTTATCAGATATATGACTTGCAAATATTTTTCTCCCATTCTGTGATATGTCTTTTTACTTTCTTAATGTGTCCTTTGAAGCCCTAAAGTTTTTAATTTTGATGAAGTACAATTGACCTATTTTTTTCTTTTGTTGTTTGTGCTTTGGTGTTGTATCTAAAAATCCATTGCCAAATCAAAGGTCACAAAGATTCACATCTATATTTTCTTCTAAGAGTGTTATTACTTTTAGCTCTCACTTGTAGGCATTTGATCCATTTTGAGTTAACTGGGGTTTGTTTTTTTTTTGAGATGGGATCTCATTATGTTGCCTGGGTTGGTCTCAAACTTCTGGGCTCAGGGGATCCTCCCACCTCAACCTCCCAATTAGATAGAACTTATAGGCACATGCCACCACACCTGACTATTCTGAGTTAATTTTATATATGGTGTGAGGTAGGGGTCCAACTTCATTCTTTTGCATGTGGATATCTTGTGTCCCTGGACATTTGCTGAAAACATTATTCTTTCCTTCACTGAATAGTCTTGGCACACTTGATAAAAATCAATTGACCATAAATGTATGTGTATTTCTGAACTCTCAATTCTGCTCCACTGATCTCTATATATGTCTACCCTTATACCAGGACCACAATGTCTTGATTACTGTTGCTTTGCTGTAAATTTTGAAATTGGGATGTCAAAGTCCTCCAACTTTGTTCTTCTTTGTCAAGAGTGTTTTAGCTATTCTGGGTCCATTGAGATTTTTAATTTTTTCTTTTTAAGTAGGTTGTTAAAAGTGTTCTCTTTTATAAAGCCGACTTATCTTTGCATTTGACTCCACCAAGCTGTTAACTCTGACACATTGCTATATTTCTGGAACTTAGAACAGTGTCTTGGCATACAGTGAAAGTTCAATAAATACTTGCAGAATTAATGAAGACGTAGAGGAATGAAAGAACAAACCAAGGACTCTCACAGAATTTCACTCTTCTTATCATCTCTCTTAGGTTCCTTGAGGGAAGCACCACAATTTAGGATTCTTTGCATTTGTCCTTGGTACCCAGGACAGGTGAATAAGTGCTTGGGGCTGCATGATCACAGGGATTCGTGGTCCATTCATTCATACAAGGCACCCCTGCTTATTGTTCCTTAAGCACCAACCTGTTATGCCATTGTGTGGGACACAGAGGAAAAACCAAAGTGTGTTTTTCCTATTCCCTATTCCCACAACACAGAATACTTCTGCGACCCCAGATGTGTGCAGGTTTTCCCCACACACACCAAGCAGGCAATCAATTCTGCAGCGGATTCAACAGTGAACACACCAGCCAGCTTGGTGTCTGTCCTCTAATTCAATCCAATTCTGACACTATCTATCTGGAGATGGCATCAGATCACACAGGTGGAGGGCTCAGTCCCATGCACAGGCTAGAAAGCAGGGTTCCTACAACCCCTCCTTGGGTATGATTACTTTGCTAGAGTGGCTCACAGAACTCAGGGAAACACTCTACTTATATTTACCCATTTATTATAAAGGATATTACAGATGAACAGCCAGATGGCAGGGATGCACACAGAGAAGCACAGGAGGAAGTGCGAGAAGCTTCCATGCTCTCTCCAGGTGTGCCACCCAGGAACCTCCACGCATTCAGCTATCATTAAGCCCTGGGAATTCAGGCCTTTTGGGTTTTCATGGAAGCTTCATTACATAGGCACAACAGAGTAAACCACTGGCCACTGGTTAGCCAGCTCAACCTTCAGCCCCCTCCTCCCTGCATGGGGGCAGGGCTGAAAGCACCAACCCTCTTAATTGTAGGGCTGGTTCCCCTGGCAACCAGCCCTCATCCTAAGGCTATCTAGTGTCAGTGCCTTAGAACAGGAAATTCCAAAGGATTTAGGAGCTCTGTGTCAGGAACCAGGGTCAAAGACCAAATAATAGAACAAAGGATTCTCCTAGTGCCCCTACTGATCAGGAAATTACAGGGTTTTAGGAGCTTTGTGCCAGGAACTTAGGGCAGACACCAATATGTATATTTCTTATTATTTAACATATCAGTTGGGTGGTTTTCTTAATAACAGCTTTATTGAGATATAATTCAGGTATAATTTATGCATTTTATTTTATTTCATTTTATTTTATTTTTCAGACAGGGTCTCCCTTTGTTGCTCAGGCTTAAGTGCAGTGGTACAAGCATAGCTCACTGTAACCTCAAAGTCTGGGGGCTCGTGTGATCCTCCAGCCTCAGTCTCCTGAGTAGCTGGGACTACAGGCAGGCACCACCACACCCACGCCACCACGCCCAGCTATTTTTGCAGGGACAGGGTTTCACTATGTTGCCCAGCCTGGTCTTTAATTCCTGGCTTCAAGTTATCCTCCCCACCTCCGCCTCCCAAAGTGCTGGGATTACAGGCATAAGCCACTGCATCCAGCCCAATTTACCCATTTTAAAGTATGCAATTCAGTGGTTTTCAGGATATTTACAAAGTTGTACAACCATCATCACTATCCAATTTTAGAAAATTTTCATCATCCCCAAAGAAGTCCTATACCCATTAGCGGTCACCTTTCATTTCTTCCCAACCTCCCTACACCCCCCCACCCCCCACCCCCCCACCACCCCACCCCCGCAACCACCAACTGTAATTTCTATCTCTATAGGTTTCCCCATCTGGGCATTTCATATAAATGGAGTCATACAATACATGGTCCTCTGTGACTGGCTTCTTCCCACTTAGCATCATGTTTTCAAGGTTTACTCATGGTGTACCATGGAATGTACTTCATTCCTTTCCATGGCTGAATAATGTCCATTATATGGATATATCACATGACACTACTGATTTTAATTTCTATGGTCCAAAAAAAGGAGAACAAGGGAGAATGCCGGGAAGCATTCTGGGAAGCAAGTATCATAGATTTGGTAAAAACGCTGGCCCTGACTTCATGCGCTGTTCAAATCAGCATAGGGTTTTCTTTGGGTTCCCATCAGAATCCTAGCCCCATGGCACTTTACACTACTGCCAAGTTAAAAAACTAAATTTGTATGCAGTGGCTCCTCTCAGGCAGGTGAGTCACTAGAATATCAGAAAGACTTTATTTTACCAGCAGCCAACATTCAACTGGCCTTTCTGTGCCAATCACCAAGTGCATTCTGTGCATCATTTTATTCTTAATCCACTCAACCTTATGAAGTAGGTACTGTCATGATGCCCATTCTGCAGATGAGCAAGTAAAAGTAGAGAAGAGCTAGATATCCTGCCCAAGCACACAACCAGTAAGTGGCAAAGCCAGCATTTGAATCCCAAACTCAAATTCATAACCATGAAACCTGCTTCCTAGATAGAACTCAGGGACAAGGATGATATCTGAGGAGTCTTCAGCACACCAGAGATGGCTATGTTTCTTTTCTGGGGCTCTTCAACATCCATGACTCCTTGCAGCTCTTGGTTTTGTTCTGCTTTGTTCTTTAAGGAAGAGAGTAAAAGCTCAACCTGGTAAACAACTATAAACCACTTGTGCACAGGGAAATAACAGGCACAAAAGTAAATGCTATGCTGAGATGAAATGATGGGTATTTTTTGTTTGGTACTATTCTTATTTAATTAATTTATTTACTGTTTTAATGTTTAAATAAACATTTATTGCATGTTTTACACTGGCTTTCTCTCATAACTTTAAAATAAAGCAAGGGAAATTTTTCAGTTACCAGCCCAATCAAAAGTCTCATTATCAGATATATCAAAAAGAAAGCAGGTCCCTGGGGATGGTGGCCAGGAACTCTTGCTTAGGTAGTGTTGGCGTCAACACAGAACAGGTAAGAGCTTTTAGCCCCTCACCTAGGAAGGGGTCAGGTTTCAGGTGGCACCTTTGGAGAACTGGGACCTGAAATATTTCTAACAGGGTAAGTGAGAAATGACCTCTGCTGCCTGCAGATCTGGGAGGAGCCTGGTCTTAAGGCACACAGAGCTGTCCATAATTACACACTCCAGAAAGACCCCCGCCCATCTCAGCCTCCTGCTACTGTCTGCCCACTCCAGGTCTCCACTGCTCCCTTCTTGAACAGGCACAGATCAGCAGGGTCCCCAGGAGTTAGCGTCAGGGAAGAAAGGGTGGCCATGAGATGCCAGGACAAAACTGGACACTTCACACACCTGCAAGTGGTGGCTGATGTATCTAAGCGGAGTCTTGATAAATAGCCCCCGAGGAGGTTGCATGGGGGATTGCTAAGCTCCTTATCCTTCCCTGAGCAGTGACCCTGGCTCCCTTTGAAGGTGTGCTTTGTGGCTGCTAAAAGAAATAGCAATTCCTCTTCTTCCAAAAATCACATTTGCAGCTTAGGAAACATCGCACAAATATTAATTCACCTTCTCAGTTTATGGATAAGGAAGCTTCAACCAAACTAGCTTAATGATTCACTCATGGTCACACCCATGGCAAGACCAGAGTGACCCCTCCCTTCCCTCATACTTGGCAAATACTGTGATGCTCATTATTTTTTATGTATATACATCTTATCTTCCTCAATTGGGTGATAAGCAACTTGAAGGCAAAGGCAACTTGGCAGGCTTACCTCCCTCCCCCAAGGACTGAGTCCTGTAGACAGGAGGCAATCAATCAATGTTTGCTGCCAGCTCAATAGTAAATGCCTGGATCAAATGCATGGTCTCTCTGGTCTTAGCCTCTGCCAGGCAAAGGACACCAAGGCATGACTTCTGGTAAGGGCAACAAGATTTTTATGAGCTTTGTCAGAAGTCTAGCACCTCTTTAGATAACCGCCCTCCTATTTTTGGCCCATGAGGTGGGAGGTGGGGCTGAGCCCCTGCTCAAGATCCAGGCACGTGATCAAGGCACGTGATCCAGGTGCATCCTGAGTCAGCCATCTTGACCACTGTGATTGATTCAGGATGGGCATATGACCCAAATCAGCCAATCGTGGCCCTTGCCAAACCCATTGTGGGAGCAAGGCCTGCTCTGCACTGGGAGCCCAGCTCTGAGCTGAGATGTCAGTCTGGGCAACAGGGGCTACCTCTGCCACTGCAAGGGGAGAGGTGACCCAGGCATGAAGCCAACACAAAGGAAAGTTGGGCTGACTGAACAAGTAAGAGAAAGACAAGTCCGTCCCTGGATAAAGAAGTCAACTCACAACTGCACTTCCCAACTCTGTAATCCTAGCACTCTGGGAGGCCAAGGCGGGAGGATAGCTTGAGGTCAGGAGTTCAAAACCAGCCTGAGCAAGAGTGAGACCCCATCTCTACTATAAATAGAAAGAAATTAACTGGCCAACTAATATATATAGAAAAAATTAGCCGGGCATGGTGGCACATGCCTGTAGTCCCAGCTACTCGGGAGCCTGAGGCAGCAGAATTGCTTGAGCCCAGGAGATTGAGGTTGCTGTGAGCTAGGCTGATGCCACAGCACTCACTCTAGCCTGGGCAACAAAGTGAGACTCTGTCTCAAAAAAAAAAAAAGGCCGGGCGCGGTGGCTCACGCCTGTAATCCTAACACTTTGGGAGGCCGAGGCGGGCGGATCGCTCAAGGTCAGGAGTTCGAAACCAGCCTGAGCGAGACCCCGTCTCTACCAAAAATAGAAAGAAGTTAATTGACCAACTAAAAATATATATACAAAAAATTAGCCGGGCATGGTGGCGCATGCCTGTAGTCCCAGCTACTCGGGAGGCTGAGGCAGTAGGATCGCTGAGCCCAGGAGATTGAGGTTGCTGTGAGCCAGGCTGATGCCACGGCACTCACTCTAGCCTGGGCAACAAAGTGAGACTCTGTCTCAAAAAAAAAAAAAAAAAAAAAAAAAAAAAAAGGGAACATCAAATTGCCCCTTTTTTTTAGAACTAATTTCAGTTCAGATTTCTTTTAGCTACAACAGAAGGCTCCCGAGTTCAATAATCTGTATTAGGGAATGGATCCCCCAAACACCTACTTGCCCTTCATAACAGAAGGGATCTGTCATCATCCCTTTCCATCTCAAGTCAGTTCCCTGATTCACAGCTGTGGTTTCTAGTCAGCCCACTGCACAGGGACCAGAGCTGCAGTCTGTGGCTCACCGACACTCTGTATGGCTAGCTCGGGGGTGGGGTGCCAGAGTAGGGGTGAGACAGAGCCCCTGTGCACTCTGCCTCCTTTACCTAGCGCATAACAGAGATGCTGGAGAGTTCTGAAAACCCTGGATCCTTCCTCCAGGGACTGGGATTACACATTTAGGCCTGATAAGCGGGGTCCTTTGTCCACATTGGTTAGGAAAGGCCTTCCCAGAGAATTCTTACTAAGTCAATTATTAAATTATAGTGACGATGATGATGATAATGAAGACAACCCACTGTGTCTCTTACAGCAGCGTGCAGTTTCCAAAGCCCTCTCATTTGATCCTGGTGACAGTCTCGTGAAGCAGACAGGGCAGGGATTATCATGCCCATTTGACAAATGAGGAAATGGAAGCTCAGAGAAGCTTGGTGACTTCTCCA
Organism: Microcebus murinus; assembly: GCF_040939455.1. NCBI lineage: Eukaryota > Metazoa > Chordata > Mammalia > Primates > Cheirogaleidae > Microcebus > Microcebus murinus. The sequence continues at coordinate 51,950,516 of NC_134117.1, read as the reverse complement.
AGATCACACAGATAATACATGCCAGAGCCAGAGATTTATCCAGGGTTCTGGATTTTTACTTTATTTTTTCCTTTAACTTCAGGTTCAGCCTCTTTCTGCAGCAGTGGGCTTCCTTCCAACTTCCTCTTCAAATCTCTGGTTCCAAACCTTCCTTCCTGCTACTGGACCCTTTTAGTGTGGCTTCTTCCCACAACTCCCATTTCCACCGAAGCCAGGAGAACCACTCTTCAAGACAAGGCTCGTTAAACAAAACATCTGAAGGGCCCCTAGCAACCCTCCACTTTCTAATAATGACAGTCAACTCATTACTAGCAAATAATGGAAAACAAACACAGGACAGATGTCTCTCCAGTCCGGGGCTGTGCTGGAGTACAGGGCAAATAAGCACTCTGCCCACATGAAATGCCTACCTCAGTCCAGCTTAGCGAATGAACTCCGCATGTGTGATACAAAGGCATGCCCTCCCGTGTGCAAGCCAACTACCAGATGAGAACCTGACATCTTTTGTCAAAAACCCAAGCAGAACACCAGACATTCAGGAGATTTCACAGATGGAGAGAACGTTCAACAAACCCAACAATCTTCCCAGATACGAAAACTGAAACAGCCCAAATGTCTCAGGAAGAGAAAGGAAATATTTTCCTTCCTTTGGCTGGAAAGCAATACTAGGTCTATTTAGGGCCCTAAAATAACTGTGACCACCTTGTGAATCGTTCTGCTTTGAGTGAACAGAGATAATGGGCACATCCAAGCTTCTAGCAAATATATATACTGTGTTTCCCCGAAAATAAGACCTACCCATAAAATAAGCCCTAGCAGGATTTCTAAGCATTTGCTCAATATAAGCCCTACCCCGAAAATAAGACCTAGTGATGGGCGTGGCTACGCAGCGTATCTGCACAACCCATGCATTTCGTCTGCATTTCGTCGAGGAGTGGTAAAGACGATGAGCAGGTTACATGGATGAGAGCTGCTCATTTAATGAGAGCTCTATTGCTGGACATGAGAGATTGGGGCCAATGGTTCTAAAGGAAATAGAGTAGCAAGAAATTCAGGATGGAATTCGGGGTTTGGAGAGTTATGATGATGTTCCAGAAGAAGACGACTTGACTATATTTGAATAAATGTAGATTGTTGTACCGTACTTAAAAAAAAAAAATAACACATCCCCTGAAAATAAGCCCTAGGGTGTCTTCTTGAGGAAAAATAAATATAAGACCCTGTCTTATTTGGGGGGAAACACGGTATTTTTTTTTTTGCTTCTCCTTTAGGTAAAAACCTCTCTTTTGGGTAAAGACTATGCTAAGAACAATGAAATAGCCAATACTACCCTTAAAAACCTTATAATCTGGCCGGGCGCGGTGGCTCACGCCTGTAATCCTAGCTCTCTGGGAGGCCGAGGCGGGCGGATTGCTCAAGGTCAGGAGTTCAAAACCAGCCTGAGCAAGAGCGAGACCCCGTCTCTACTATAAATACAAAGAAATTAATTGGCCAACTAAAAATACACATACAAAAACTTAGCCGGGCATGGTGGTGCATGCCTGTAGTCCCAGCTACTCGGGAGGCTGAGGCAGTAGGATCGCTGGAGCCCAGGAGTTTGAGGTTGCTGTGAGCCAGGCTGACGCCACGGCACTCACTCTAGCCTGGACAACAAAGCGAGACTCTGTCTCAAAAAAAAAAACAAAAAACCTTATAATCTAATTGGTACTTATGATAACCTTAGAGATAAATGAGAAAATGAGAAAAAAAGGGAACGAGGCTTCCCAACTGAGGAAGGCCAGACATAGAGACAGCTGTTCCCAAGAGACTGGGTGCTGAAGAAAGCCAAAATACTTCACCCCAAAATGAGGCTCCCTGGTATAATGAGTACTTTGAATTAAAGGCCCCTTATAGAATAATCAATGCTGAAAGATACTTTCCCCCTATCTACATAAAGACCACACAGACGCTCCAAGGAGAACAATTGTTTCTCATTAGCTATTGCAGAAAAGTAGACTGAAAAATGTAACCACCACAAGATAATGTCTGTCTCTCAGGCTCATTCAATTTCCAAAGAGAACCACTGGCAATTAATCTCTGTTCACCTTCCATTCATTCTCCCTGGTAACCATTTATTGCCCCGCAGTACAATTACCTATATTCTCCACCTCCCCTGCCCCTCTGAAAATAGGCTCTATCCCTCTGGGCCCTACTGGAATATTTGGGTAATCACTCTGTGATTCTCCCCTGTACGTGTTAATATTAGATTACTAAGGCCAGGCGCGGTGGCTCACCCCTGTAATCCTAGCACTCTGGGAGGCCGAGGCAGGCGGATTGCTCAAGGTCAAGAGTTCAAAACCAGCCTGAGCAAGAGCAAGAGCAAGACCCCGTCTCTACTATAAATATAAAGAAATTAATTGGCCAACTAATATATACAGAAAAAATTAGCCAGGCATGGTGGCTCATGCCTGAAGTCCCAGCTACTTGGGAGGCTGAGGCAGCAGGATTGCTTGAGGCCAGGAGTTTGAGGTTGCTGTGAGCTAGGATGACGCCACAGCACTCATTCTAGCCTGGGCAACAAAGCGAGAGTCTGTCTCAAAAAGAAAAAAAGAAAAGAAAAAGAAAGATTACTAAGTATGGAATGTCCGATTTCCTTAAGTACAAAATTTGACAGATGATATCTCTAACATTTCACTTTGACACTTCTTTTTTTATTATTGTGAAGATACATCCTCCTTTCAAACACTCATTTTGGCTTGTGGTTATCACTAAAAATTTTTTTAGAGCAATTTCTGTGAAACAATGGATAAGTCAAAAATTTGTGTTATTTCTTAATATGAACTCCATCATGGAACCAACGCAGGGCAGACAGCTCGAAATATCAACAAAGTGTTTGGGGAAGGACGTGGCTAATACAGGCATAGTATGTTGATGGTTTGAGATATTCCGTCCTGGTGATGTTAATCTTAAAAATGAGCCGTTGGCAACCTTTGAGACCAAGATGGGTAGTGATGAGCTGAAAGCTATAGTGGAAGCAAATCCATCTCAACCTACATGTGAATTAGCAGCAAGGTTTGATGTTACTATTCCAACAATATCTATCCCAACAATATTGGACCATTTGAAATAAATGGGCAAGGTAAAGAAGCTGGGTACTGCATGAATTAAATATGCATCAGAAGAGAAATCATCTCGAAGCTTGCTTTTCTTTGCTGTCACGACATAAAGGCAAGCCATGTATTGTTTCATGTGATGAAAAATGGATTCTTTTTGACAATTACAAGCATTCAGCACAATGGTTGGATAAAGATGAAGTGCCAAAACACAGTCCAAAACCAAATATTCATCAAAGAAAGCTAATGGTATCTATTTGGTGGTCCAGTGCTGGTATTATCCATTACAGCTTCATGAAACCTGGTCAATCGATTACAGAGAATGTCTACCGCAACCAGTTGGATGAAACGATGAGGATGCTTGTGATTAAGCAGCCAACACTGGTCAATAGAGACAAGCCAATCCTCTTGCAAGACTGCATGTCGCAAGAAACAATGGTGTTCAAACTACAGAAGCTGGACTTGGAAACTGTCGCCCACCGTACGCACTAGACCTTGCACCAACTGACTACCACTTCTTCCAGGCTTTGGACCACTTCTTGCAAAGAAAAATATTCAATTATCAACAAGCTGTGGAAAACACCTTTCACAATTTTGTCGCCACTTGCTCTCCAGGCTTCTTTGCTGCCGGCATGAACAAGTCACTGTTAAGATGGCAAAACTGTGTCGATAGTTTAGGCGCGTACTTTGATTAACTGTACTGCTTCTTGTTTGAGATAAAATAAACTACACACTTTTTGTTCAAAATTGGACATTTCATAAATGACCTAATAAATCTCTATGCCGTGTGTCCTATAAATCTGCCTTTTGTAAGTGGATTGTTCAGCAAAACTTCAGAGGGCAAAGAGAAAGTTTTCTCTTGGCCCCTACAGAAGTTTTGAAGAGGGAATTCTACTTAGCCAAGTCACCAGTGTAAAAAAGACTTCAATATTTTCCTTCTTTATTATTCATACCTTTACTACTTTAAAAAAGATTTAGTTTTCTTTAAATTAATGTATAGATTACTGAAGAGCAACTAAAAAAAAAAATCCAAAGAGGAAAAAGACTAATAAAAATTGAGCTGATATGTATCAGAATGTTATGTTATCAGGTATGTTTTCAGAAGTTTTTCTGAGTCCAGTCCACCAGAGTCAAGGTCAGTGAGAAAGGAAAGGGTTTTTCCCCTTTGCCTGTAAAATCACACCACCACGTACCGGGCAGGGACATTTCTCCACCATGGCGAGCTTCAATTTACCCTTCCGTGGTTTGGGATTGCCACTAATTCTGTCGCTGACTAATTACTACAGCGGAAGCAGTGATTAACATTTCAAAAAATGGAACAGCACCATGGATTTGCTATTAAGGAGACCCAAATTCTGAGTACTCCGGGAGAGCTCCTAGTTCTTGGATAATAAAGGAGCCCAGAGTCAGGGGGACATAAGAAAGGAACCACCTCATGTCACAAAGGGACAGGGACTGGACTGGGGGACGGCTATCCCAGTCCTTGGCATCAACGGCCATGTCTCTGTGGGTATGGAGCACATGAACTGAGCCCACCCATAAATATTAAGAGGAGCCGTAGAGAGAGGGGCTATAGGATGTGATATGGGTTACAGTGTCCTCTAAAAAGATACTACATTGAAGTCCTAACCCCTGGTACCTGGTACCTTATTTGGAAGTAGGGTCTTTGCAGATGTCATCAAGTTAAGATGAGGTCATTGGTGTAAGCCCTAATCCAATAGGAGGGCTTACCCTTAGAGGATATCCTTAGAGAAAAGCCCCATGTGAAGACAGAGACACACAGGGAGAAGGCCACGTGATGACAGAGGCAGAGACTGGAATGGCGTAGCTGCAGGCCAAGGAATGCCAAGGATTGTCAGCCACCACCAGAAGCTGGAAAGGGCAATGAAGGATTCTACCAAGGGTCTCAGAGGAAGCATGGCGCTGGTGACACCTTGGTTTTGGACTTCTAGCTTCCAAAACACATTTCTGTTATTCAAAGCCAGCCAGTTTGTGGTATTTTGCTACAGCGGCCCTAGGAAATTAATACAGGGTAGAAGGCAGGGAGAGAGCCTGAGTGCAGGCAGACAGACCCAGGGAGGGCCCTCGTGGTGCAGGGCTTTGGTCTCTCTTTCTCCTCCTCCTCCTCCTTCTGTTCTCAATGCTAGTCCATGCTCTGGAGAGGCCCGAAACACTTGGCCCTGTCAGCACTAGAGAAGAAAGAGACTCAAAGAAGACATGGGGCCCAGGCTACTGGTGCCAATTCCACAAACTCCATGACAGCGTTTCCCAACATGAGCATACTGTCACACATGTCACTGCATTTAAGACGCCACTGAGTTAAGAAACAATGGTGAAATAGCACTTCTTCTATTTCCTGGATAGAGCTGGAACCTATTCTACTAAGTGAAGTATCTCAAGAATGGAAAAACAAGCACCACATGTACTTACCAGCAAATTGGTATTGATGGATCAACACCTAAGTGGACACATAGGAATAACATTTATTGGGTGCCGGGCAGGTGGGTGGGTGGGATGGGTATATACAAACACAATGAGTGAGATGTGCAACGTTTAGGGGATGGTCACGCTTGAAACTCTGATTCAAGGGGGGGGGGCATGAGCAATATACGTAACCTTAACATTTGTACCCCCATAATATGCTGAAATAAAAAATAAAATAAAATAAAATAAAATATAAAAGACGCCACTGAGGCCCGACACAGTGGCTCACACCTGCAACCCTAGCACTCTGGGAGGCCAAGGCAGGAGGATTTCTTGAGGCCAAGAGTCTGAACAAGAGTGAGAGACCCCATCTTTACTAAAAATAGGAAAAAAAATAGGCCGGGCCCAGTGGCTCATGCCTGTAATCCTAGCACTCTGGGAGGCCGAGGTTGGAGGATTGTTTGAGGTCAGGAGTTCAAAACCAGCCTGAGCAAGAGTGAGATCCCGTCTCTACTATAAATAGAAAGAAATTAATTGGCCAACTAACATATATATATATGCATATATATATATAGAAAAAAATTAGCCGGGCATAGTGGTGCATGCCTGTAGTCCCAGCTACTTGGGAGGCTGAGGCAGGAGGATTGCTTGAGCCCAGGAGTTTGAGGTTGCTGTGAGCTAGGCTGAAACCACAGCACTCACTATAGCCTGGGCAACAAAGTGAGATTCTGTCTCAAAAAAAAAAAAGAAAAGAAAGAAAAAATAACTGGGTGTGGTAGCACACACCTACTAGGGAGGCTGAGGCAGGAGGATCCCTTGAGCCCAGGAGTTGGAGGTTGCAGTGAGCTATGATGACACCACTACACAATAGAGCAACAGAACAAGATCCAAACCATTGACTGGGAGACACATCCTTATTTTATGTAACACTGAGAAAGAAAGAAAAAACACTGCCAATAATAATTTTTAAGATGTGATTGCTGTCCAATATATCACTGACTTCAGAGATACCCAATTAAAGAAAAGAATGGGTGTCTCAAAATAGATGAAATACTATAACAGATGTTGAGGAAAAACATCAAACAGGTTTGGGGAAAAGGCAGTTAAGCCAAGTTAAACAGCTTTCTTTCCTGCAGGACTGCTCAGGGCCTTTTTTCTTTTTTTCTTTTTTCTTTTTGAGACAGAGTCTCGCTTTGTTGCCCAGGCTAGAGTGAGTGCCGTGGTGTCAGCCTAGTTGACAGCAACCTCAAACTCCTAGGCTCAAGCGATCCTGCTGCCTCAGCCTCCCGAGTAGCTGGGACTACAGGCATGCGCCACCATGCCTGGCTAATTTTTTCTATATATATTAGTTGACTAACTAATTTCTTTCTATTTATAGTAGAGACAGGTCTTGCTCTTGCTCAGGCTGGTTTCGAACTCCTGACCTTGAGCAATCCGCCCGCCTCGGCCTCCCAGAGTGCTAGGATTACAGGCGTGAGCCACCATGCCCGCTATCAGGGCCTTTAGTGTGTTGATGTCTGTTATGAATCTACAAGAGGAGGCTGGAAAATATATATGAGTTCTGGGCTTTGTTTTGAGAAATAGCTAATACAGCAAATGGCTAGATTACTACTGTACTTGAATTGCACTTTGAGACCCTCAATCCTGGAAATGATTCATGCCAAAAGTGAGGGAGAGCGCCCCCTGCTGACATAGGGCCCTGGGACACAGACATGAGCTGGCTGGAAGCAGGGTTGCGGAGGAAAGGGAGTGGCTCCTCCCTCCCTCCTTTTGTCTGCCCTGAGCCAGTCACTCAGGGTCAGGTGCCTGGGGGATCAGCTATTGTTCTCAGCTCTCCCAAGCAAAGCCAGAGGTGCTCTCCTGGGGAGCCCACACTCACCTTCCTCTCCTCTCAGCTGGCTGCAGGCAGCCATGCCTCCGCTACAGAACTCTGCTAAACCTGGAAAGGCTCCAGGGCTCCTGGATGCAGGTGACATTGACATCCAGGGCTGGAAAAAGCAGGCGTGAACTAAAAAGGTATCTTTTTCCCAGCCAGAGACATCAGGGCACACACCATGGTCCAGTCACTCTGATGGCCAGAATCTATCTCTTCAGTAGTTCTTAAAAAGCTACACTGTCTGCAGTTCCAGCTCCTTGGGAGGCTGAGGCAGGATTGCTTGAGCCCAGGAATTCGAGGCTACAGTGTGCTATGATGACATCTGTGAATACCCACTGCACTCCGGCCTGGGCAACATAGTGAGACCCTATTACATTAAAAAAAAAAAAAAACTAAATTGGTAGAAACCAACACCTGAAAGAGAACAAAACGCTGGAGGAGGAGTATGTTTTTAAACAGCCAAGGAAACATGGGAGATATAAATGCCAATGTGTGTGCACAAAGTAGACCCCACCCATGGCCACAGAGTAAACAGTACATGCCCGTCATCGTTACTGGAATCTCATTCAGGACTTCTGAGGCCAGTGGCTTCCTGCTGAAGCCCATCTGTTCCCACAAGCCGTGCACTTGCCCAATTTCAAGAACGTCAGCTGTGACTGCCGCAGTTCTCCTGGCTCCCATTTTACAGGCTGCACACAAACAAGATGCCCCAAACACTGCTTTAAACAAGGGCTGCCAGAGCAGGGCAGAAACGGCAGGAGCGTGCGAGGCCACACTCACAGGGTGTGTGCACACAACCCTAAGAGAAACGTGGCTTCCTCATCCTCTCCCTCGGGTGGCAGGTGAGCCCCAGCCTACAGCACAGACCTCGGCTCACAGGGGGATTCCGGGCAGCGTGGCAAGCTGGGGTGGGCACAGCGCCCACCTCTGCAAACTGGTAACTGCTTCCACTGAGCAGGCCAGGCTGCGCCCTCCCAGCCTCCACTCTGCCAAGTGCAGCCGCTGATGCCACTCCTCTGGGGATGAGGTACAGACAATCCTCAGGGAGCCCCCCAAATCCCCTTCATGTGGCACAACATGAGCCACAGGGTTGCAGAGCAAGAGGATTTTTTTTTTTTTTTCAATTCTACCTCCTCTATTTCTCTGCTTTGGAAGCTACCTTGATTCAGCATGTAGGAAATGTGTTCAAATAGAGACTGGAATCTCCCTCTAAGTCTGAGACCCACCTGGGCAGTAGGATTGCTACTTATGTGGGGTAGTGAAGAGAGGGAGGCCTTGATGCCCTGATGGAGAGAATTCTTCTAAAACAAACCTTTCATTTGTTCTGGAGCTCTTCATGTTCTGGACACATAAAAGCAACCCACTCAGCATGCACACGACCTATAAACACTATACTCTCTAAAGCAACACAAGCCTGTCAGGTCAATGAGAGCAGGTTGGCCCTGCCCAGCCATGGCATCCACAGTACCTGGCACATGGTAGATGCTTAGTAGAAATATGTTGGATGGACGGATGGAGAAAAGAACAAATGAGGCTGGGCGCGGTGGCTCACGCCTGTAATCCTAGCACTCTGGGAGGCCGAGGTGGGAGGATCGCTCAAGGTCAGGAGTTCAAAACCAGCCTGAGCAAGAGCAAGACCCCGTCTCTACTATAAATAGAAAGAAATTAATTGGCCAACTAATATATATAGAAAAAATAAGCCAGGCATGGTGGCGCATGCCTATAGTCCCAGCTACTTGGGAGGCTGAGACAGAAGGATCGCTTGAGCCCAGGAGTTTGAGGTTACTGTGAGCCAGGCTGACGCCACGGCACTCACTCTAGCCTGGGCAACAAAGTGAGACTCTGTCTCAAAAAAAAAAAAAAAAAAAAAGAGCAAATGAATGCAATGGTGAATGAACGAATGAACAAATGAATGTCAGAAGGATGATTTCACAAAACATTCAGGCTTCAGAGCTCAATCTCCAGATGAGAGACTTACCAGAACCATCGGGAATGGACCTTACAAACGTTGGCAACATCTTGACTGTGGCTGTTGGATTGAAATCTCGGGAGAGGCCATTCTTCATCTCCTGCTTGAAGCGTTTCATGATGTCCATCAGGGTTTCATCGGAGAGCCGCATGGCATACAGATACTTGTCAATCTGCGGGAGGGATAAGAAGGAAGGGGGGTGAGGCTGAGGCCAAGGTAGGTCACATCAGCTTAAGTCTGGCCGGGGGGAGGGGACAAGGCAGGGTGAGGCGCCCGCCCGCCAGAGACAACCAGCTCCCACAGGCAGGGAACACCATGCTGGCACTTCCCACAGTGGAAGGTCATTCAAGCACCATCGACCATTTCACCCAGAGCAGGCTTGCAATGCTCTGAGCCCTGGCTCCTCGCCTGTAAAAAGAGCCAGACATCTCCAAGGTCTTTTCCAACCCTTGAATATTACGTGGAAGCTACTCTTCAATCCCCGAGCACGTAGTGGGAGCAAGTTTCCCCAGTATCATAGGAACCCCTCAGCCTCCTTCCCTCTGTGAGAGGTGGCTGGATGACCCCACCTGGATGGCAGTACCACACAGGCTAAGAATTCTAGCTCCACGGCTTAACAGCTATGAAATTTCAGTTTCCTCAACTGAAAAACTGAGTTTATAACTGGGACCTATCTTATAAGACACTGTGAGGTCAGATGAGATAGAGAAGCACTCAGAACACAGTAAGTGCTCAACAAACACCTGCTATTATTGTTAACATGAGACAGTGGTGCTGGGAGGTTTCCTTAGACTTGACTTCTAGGAAGGTAGAAATGGTGGCCCAAGTGCTAGAGCCCTTCCCAGAACATGGGGCAGCAGGTCCAGAGCACAGAGACCCTAAGCCCAGTCTCAGAATGTCTGGAGGCGGCCCCCTGGGCTCCCGTGCCCCTGTGCCCACACTCCCAATCAGACCACTCCTGCCCTCCACCAGGACTGACCCAACCCGCTCCTCTTCCTGGGTTCCTCACTCTCCTCAAGCTGCCCAGGCCCCCTTTTGCCACTGGCTGTCAACAGTTACTCTTCCTTCATGGTATCTTCCTATTTATTCTCTCGAAAAAGTATTTACTGAGCACCTACTCTGCGCCAGGCCTGGGGCTAGACACCTGTCCTCCGGGAGCTGTCCTTGTGGTGTCCACTGCTGTCTGCCGCCCCTCAGTTAAGGAAGCCTGGTAACCAAGCGCCTGGATGACTGATGACTCGTCCACTGTCACACTGTTCCGTCTCCACTCTGTGCCCCTGCCAACCCATCTTCCACAGCACCGCCACACTGGCTCCTAAAGCACAAGCCTAGGCAATCCCCCCACCCACCCGTTCAAAGCCTGGCACTGCCTCCCATCACCGAGCCACCCGCACCCTGCAGGCGTGGCTCCCCGCTCTCTGAAACTCTGGCCACACCACCTCTACCGCTCCTGGTAGGTGCCCTGGGCTTTCGTGCCTCTGCTATCACCTCTACCTGAAATACCCTCCCTTTCCTTCCCAGCTACCCAAATCTCACCTAACCATCCAGGTTCAGATCAAATGTCACTTCCTCCTAATGATGTCCTAGTCCCTCAGGGCATGGTCTGGCCTGGCATGTCTGGCAGTGGTCCCCTGGCATGGACTGGCCTGGATCCCAGCTTTCTGTGCTTGTCACCTCGACCTCCCCTGTCCCCTGCACGGAGCCTTGCACACAGAAGGATCGAGAGACAGATTTATGACCGGACAAGGCTGAATGATGTGTATGCTGATTTGCTTCTGAGAATGGCATCTCATGCCTATGTTTCAAGGTGGCTGGGGACGTCCTGACTCACGTCCTGACTCAAGGACGCAGCGTCCTCAGTCCTAGGACATTTCTGTATATTTTGGTCCAGGGCAGCCTTCTCGCTCTGGTCCCCAAGCCTCATGCTCTCCCCCCCAAGCCATACCTGTCACCTGCCTCATGGACAATCACACAGGCTAAACCACGCAAGGCCTGAAAGTGCATGAACACATTTAGACTGGATCCCAAAGCACGGGAGTGCCTTGGGATGGCTTTAACCGGAATACAACTATGGTGACACTTGTGGGGTTTTTTTGCTTTGTTTTGTTTTGTTTTGTTTTTGAGACAGAGTCTCACTCTGTTACCCAGGCTAGAGTGAGTGCCTTGGCATCAGCCTAGCTCACAGCAACCTCAATCTTCTGGGCTCAAGCAATCCTCCTGCCTCAGCCTCCCAAATAGCAGGGACTACAGCTATACGCCACCATGCCCAGCTAATTTTTTGTATATATATATATTTTTTAGTTGGTCAATTAATTTCTTTCTATTTTTAGTAGACACAGGGTCTGGCTCAGGCTGGTTTCGAACTCCTGACCTCGAGCGATCCGCCCGCCTCGGCCTGCCAGAGTGCTAGTATGACAGGCGTGAGCCACCGCGCAAGGCACACTTGTGTTTCTGAAAGACCAAGCTGTCTGCCGGGTGGAGGATGGGGAACCAGGCGCAAGACCGTGCAGCACCGGCGATGCGGCTTTTCCAGCCGTCCTCGAGGCTACATCCTGACCACCCGTTTATTGATACGTCTGTCTCTGATACTGTGTGGAGTTTCCCAGGGAAAGGAGATGTGTTGGATAGATCTTTGGAACTCAACCTGTTGCGTTGTACAAAGGAGGAATTCAAATAATGCTGGGTGCTGGAATACTTTTTATATTGTGGTTCACGGTATTATCAAGTGCTTTCATGTCCAGTTTTCGAAATTGTCAGGGAGATGTTGTTAACCCCCATTCTACAGACGCAGACACTGAGGCTGATTAGTGCAAAGCCCACAGCCAGGGGAGTGAGGTCTTGTGCCTGCAAGTCTAATGCTCCTCCTTACAATCATCCACAACCCTTGGAGAAGGCTGGTCCCCCTACTCCGCACAGGGCAGGCCCAAGTAGAGCCCGTTTAAGGTTTTCCAGCTGGACAGGGAGAAGCTTCTAGAAAAAGCAGGGCTCTGCATAGCTCCACAGCCATCCTGCCTAACTCAAGGTGCAGCTCTGATCCGAGAATCCTAACACTTTAGGACAGCCGAGCCAAACCCAAATAGAGCCTAGAGGCTCAAATGGAAAAGTCGGTTGGGGACATAGAACACGGCCTGACCCCAAGCTGCTATAGAGGGGCGCTTCCCTCCTCTCGTTCAGTTCATGAGTCATCATGGGGACAACCCCTCTGGGAAGAGACATGGACACTGGGGCCAAGAGTGGTATACAAATACGACACTGCTGGAACCAAAACTGGGGCCTCCGAGACCTGTGTGCGTTGGGGACAAGCGAAGGAAAGCCCTTTCTCTCCACTGGGCCTCAGCAGGTCAGGAGGGGCCATTGATCCAGCATAGATCCTGGGCCCAGGGCTGGACTGGCCAGGGGAGATGTCACCTCCCTGTAACCATCACACTGCCCAGCCAAGCTGGCACCTGGGGCAGCTCTCAGCAGACGCACACCCTGAGGACTGCAGAGACATTGGAGAAAAGCACAGGTCAAGAGACACCTGCGGAAAAGTTCTAGGGGCTCAGAGCACCCAGTACCTCACTGAGCTCCTTCAGACCAGCCCTGGGCGGCACCCGGCCCCATCTACCAGGAAAGAGAGGCTGAGAATGGACGGGGAGGTAGAGGGAGGGAGGGAGGGAGGGAGGGAGGGAGGGAGGGAGGGAGGGAGGGAGGGAGGGCATCGAGGAAGTCACTCCTGCCCGCCCGTTTGCTCCAGATCTCTGCAAGACACCTGGTAAGAACGGCCAACTGTTGGTCTTCGGGGGTTTGGCTGAAGCCTGTGGCCCTTCCAACTTTTCTGTGTCTGTCCCCCTCCAGAGCATCTCCAGGTCTGTTCCTCCCCCTCTTCCCCTCCCTCCCTCTACACACACACACACACACACACACACACACCCCCATGTCCTCAATCCTGCTCCCTTCTCTTAAGATGCTGCCTCCAAACCACTGCTGCTTTATTGCTCTGGCCAAACGCTGGTCCCAAAGAATCTCTTCCCCACCCTACATTTTGGTGATGGGGGAGGGCACAGCACAGCTTGTCTTCTTCTACTGCAAGCCTCGGTCTCTGGACATCTATCATGAGACAGAGGCTCAGAGGGACCATGATAGGAACCCCTGAGCCCCCAAATGCTCCTTCTCGAGCGTGGTGCCTGACACGAGAGTGTGGGACTCAGGTCAGGCTGGGAGAGAACTGGGGAGGGGCCAGGGCCCAACACCAGGACACCAGACACCACAGCCAAGCTGGGTCCTGCAGACTCTTGCCTGAGACTCACGAGGAAGCCCACCCAGCCCTCAGGGGGCCCAGAGGGCCACTGTCCACCCCTGCTGGAAGGGAAGAGCCCCTCCCGTAGGGGTGGAAGCCAGCTTGGCTGCCCAGGGCAGGCGCTCTTGCCCAAAATACTATCCAAATACTCGTCCTTGACTGTCCTTCTCGTGGACCAAGACGGCCATGATGCTCTCAGCAGCTCCCAAAGCTGGACCCCAGTGGAGGTAGGAGGATGTCATCAGTGGAGAGAACACAGCCTCGCCAAGCCCCGCTGGCCCAGAGCCCTCCAGCTGAGGAAGGAACCCAGTGGCCTGGCACTGGGCTAAACTCACAAACCTTTCCGTGCCCGACCCCAGCCCCACCCCCCCTGCTCCAAACAGAACATGCACAAAAAGCAAATTCAAGACTGGACATGTTAAACTACAAAGGCAGGACAAAATAAAAAAAAAAAAAAGACTGGACATGCCTAAGTGAGCAGGCCAGCCGTGGCAGGAGGCTCCAGTAACCACCGGTAACCAAGCCAGGCGCTTTCACCCTGCGGGGAAGGGGACACAGCTATGGAAAATTTTGTTCCTTCTCTCTCTCGTCCACTCTCCAGTGAGGACCAAGGGCAGGGCAACCGGTGTGACTGAAGCTGCCCATACAGGCCTTTAAAACGAACTTTCCAAGTGAGACACTTTTCACTTGCAAAAGGCAGACGTGAAGGGTTAAGAAGGATGTTAGCTCAAGGGCAGGGCAGAGATTTCACCATCAAATTCACTTCCCTTTCCTAAGGAGACTGACCCGAGAATAGGTCCTGCATGCTTATTAATATTACTAATAACAGCTCACATTTGCAGAAGGCTTTGCTGTTCACACACAGGACTTTCACACACATTATCCCATTTGATCTTTGCAGAGATGAAATGAGCTCGAGGATGCAGGGCGCCAGGCATGAAGCAGGTACTTTAATGTGAGTTCCCTTTCTCCGGCGACTACACCCCGGTGAAGGAGGAAGGAAAGACATCATTGTCTCCGTTTTCTAGGGGAGGAAACTGAGACCCATGACTCATGCCAGGTCCTGTGGCTTATTAAGTGGCAGCTGGGTCTAGATTCTACGCCTTATAACCCCCTCATGTGGGGATTCTCCTTAAGCATTTCCACTCTTCCTCACATGGTGGGAGTGGCACGGGGCTGTGGAAAAAGAAAGCGGGGTTCAAATCCCATTTGAAGTCACTTAACTAACCTGAGTCTTGCTTTCCTCACTTTTAAGGTGGGGATAATGAGATGTCCACCTCAGAGGACTCTAGGGCAGGTTTTAATAATGTCCCAAAAACAAAGCAAGCGCCCAGTATCACTTCCTTCCCACCCATCCCTGCCTAAGTGACACAGTCACGTGTCCCCAAGTCCTTTCTCCTAAATACCTAAAAAATGCATCCACTACAAATGCCATTGACCTATTCTGTAGAAAAGTAAAGCTCAATATGCCTGAAAACATGGCGAATGAAAGAGTCCAGCAAAATTCCTCTGAAATATTTGCACTGTTTTATTTTCTTAAATAACAGTAATATATACTTACTGTAAAAACTATTCAAATTATCACATAAATGCATAAAAGTAAAAAGTATGCGTTCTTCCCCTAATCTCCCCAGAAATATCCCTGCTTTATGTTGGATTGTTTTCCTACCTAAATAAGCCCTTGTACATGTAGAGATTGAGGTTTTTATTTTGTTTTACAAAAATGGAATTGTATCATAAATGCTTTCTCCTTTGAAACCTTAAGTCCACCTTCCTATTTCCCTCCGGACTCTGGCTCTATCTACCGCTGGAACTCACAGAGCCACACTTAGGATTTCCTCAGGACGCTGCCTGGATCTAAGACAGGGCATAGCCAGGGCAATGTAGACACCTGCGTTTGACTTCCAGCTTTGTCATCCTGTGGGCACCTGGGTCTTTCCACCTGTCACACGGGTGTGCTCATGTGACTCTGACCTAGAAAGGCCTCTCTGCTCTGCACGGGACGTCCGCCCACTGGTCTTTATGCATCCCCCCTGCAGAGACAGGGCAGGTTATCATCGCTTCCAACCCCCTGAGGGAAAATCAGAGGCCAGGGAGGTCCCTCCACTGACCAAGGTGACCCGCTAGTTGGCGAGAGAACTGGGGTGGACGCCAAGCTCCCAGTGCCTGGTCCTGGACCCTCCCCTCAGCCCAGAGGCAGCCCAGGCCAGAGGCTCCCTGGAGAGGGAGGCGTGGGGGCACTCCAGGGCGCCAGGGCTCCCCTGCCTTGCAGAAAGCAGGCCACACCAGCGTGGCTTGCAGGAGGCCTGCTCCCCACTACAAGCTGTCTGATAGCTCCTTCCTCTTTCACACAGTCCTGGGAAGGAAGTTCACACAGCCAGAGCAAGCGGAAGGCCCCGGCCCAACCAGACTCGCCGCTGCGCTCTGTGCCAGCCCAGCGCCTCCCGGCTCCTCTTCCTGCCTGCACGTGGCGCCTGCGGCAGCCCAGCCCCACCTCACCGCCACAGGTGGCGGCCAGGGAAACCCAGTTTCCGTGCCACTCCTGGCAGCCAGCTCCCGGCACCCTTGAGCAGGGAGGAGGAGGTTGGCCACAAGGGAGACATCTTTGACCTGGTGGGGTCCCTTCAGCACACACCAACTCCCAGCACCCTCAGGCCACCGGCGGTGCTGACAGTGGCTCGACACCCCCAGACGCCCTTCCTCACAGCGCCACCAGCCACTCGCTTCCTTGGCCAATACGCAGACTCTCGCCCCCGGTTCCACCTTCTTCCTCCCAAGGCCGCCTCGCCACTCACCTCCAGAGCACAGGCCATGGTCCGCCCCGCCCCACTCTGTCCACTCCTCTCCTCAGCATCCCCTCGGCCTCAGGTGCTCTCTACGTGGGAGTCAACTGCACGGGGGACACGTCGTGGTATGTGTCTCTCCCAGGTGCCGCAGGGACCCGCACATGGTCTGCACCAACTGCTAGACGGTGGGCGCCAGGGGTGCAGGGGCCATGGCTCCAGGGCTCTTTGTGTGCCCCCAGCCCTCAGATGGTGCCACGCGGTGGCTCCTTGGCTGGGCTGGGTGGCTCCTCTGCAGGGCGGGAGGCCTCCGGTGACGCCTACCTTGGGGAGGTCTCAGATAAGGCCCGGAGACTCCTCTTCCCCAAACGGCCCAGCCCTTCTTCCCCAGCAGCACCCCCTCACTCAGCCTCTCTCTGAGCTTCGGGGAGTTCCAGGCATTCCTTTTCTTTTTTTTTTTTTTTTTTGAGACAGAGTCTCGCTTTGTTGCCCAGGCTAGAGTGAGTGCCGTGGCGTCAGCCTAGCTCACAGCAACCTCAAACTCCTGGGCTCAAGTGATCCTCCTGCCTCAGCCTCCTGAGTAGCTGGGACTACAGGCATGCGCCACCATGCCCGGCTAATTTTTTGTATATATATTTTTAGATGATCAATTAATTTCTTTCTATTTTTAGTAGAGACGGGGTCTAACTCAAGCTGGTTTCAAACTCCTGACCTCAAGCAATCCGCCTGCCTGGGCCTCCCAGAGTGCTAGGATTACAGGCGTGAGCCACCGCGCCCAGCTAGACGTTTCTATCCTCCACCTTCCCCTCGCAACATCTCCACTGCGTGGCTGAGGCCCAGAGGGACACAAGGGGCCCTAAAGACCATCAGGATTCTCCCACCCCTATTCAAGTTTCCCAGGGATTGCTGAATCACCCGCATGGCACCAGAGGGACCGTGTCTGGAGCCCGTCCAGCGCGGAGCTCCTCAGGAGCAGGCCGTGAGAACATCCCTCGGGCACGAAAACCTCGCCCGGTGCTTCCTTTCCCAGCCTGTTCTTCCCGGCTCACATATCTCTCTCAGGGCTTTTCAGCTGCTGGTTCTGCGTCAGCATGCACAAGCCAAGCACCGCACACTGTTCATACAACCCTGTTTATTCCCCACACATCAGGAGGAAACCAGGATCCCTGCTCTTGCTGAGGAACCTGAGGTTGTAGGAACAAAAATGTGGATGGGGCCATGCTGGGCACTTCGAGCTGCCCTGATCCAAATCCGCACAATCTGCACGGTGGGCATTACTGACACAGAAGAACCTGGGGCCGTGTAGTTAAGCAAAATGCCCTAAGCAGCCAGCAACCAGAGCAGCACCTGCTATGACTCCAAATTCAGCACTCCCCCCAGCATTCCCCAGGCTCGTCTTGCGAAGACTGGCAAAGGGCCTTGAGGTCATGTCCAAGGTTCTCCTGGCGACCTCTGCACCCATGAACAGAAGCTTCCTGCCTGGTAAGAGTGACCAAGCCCTTGCCCAGGAAGAGAACAAAGCTGTCACACTGAACCAGCTAAAAAGAAAGGAGGTTCCTGGTCCCTCAGGGGAAACAGAGCAGCCCTGGAATGTGGCAGGGCAGGAACAACAGGCTTAATTCTAAGCTTCCTGGTCCAAGGCTTAAGAAGGGGCCAGCCTCCATTCCCAATGTCCCCAGCACTTCCGGTAAGACAGGATTATTACTTTCACTGTGAGACACCAAACCTTAATGCTGTGGCTGGCAGATACTGCAGTGGTGGGAGTGGGCTGGGCCAGAAATTGAAAGACCTCAGTCTCATCCAACGGCCCTGCCTCCCCGGGACCTTGAGCAAGTCATTTCCATCTCTGTGTTTCCATCAGTCAAACAGCAATAATGAACACTGCCCTCTCACTGTCACATAAGGCAGACACAGAAG
Source organism: Microcebus murinus (assembly GCF_040939455.1). Classification (NCBI taxonomy): domain Eukaryota; kingdom Metazoa; phylum Chordata; class Mammalia; order Primates; family Cheirogaleidae; genus Microcebus; species Microcebus murinus. The sequence goes on along the minus strand of NC_134117.1, from coordinate 51,932,176 downwards.
CGCCAGGGCACCCTGGATTCCTCAGAACATGGGCATTTCAGAAACCCGTGGTGGCATTTTCATCTGTCCATTTGGCCAGGGCAGCTGGACATGCCACTGACCCATGAGCTCTCATGCACCATCCAAGGCAAAGGCAGATCGGTACCCAGGCTCCCCGCCTGGGACCAGAGATCGGGTTGCCTGCCTGCCCTCTGCTATCCAGGAAGCTGCCATCCCCCACCTGGCTACTCAAGGCGCCTACAGGTGTGTTCTGGGTGAATAACAATGATAATACCTGGATTTGTTCAGTACTGTACACCTCCCAAGTGTCCACTCTCTAAATTGGTAAGTGGGCAGACAGCAATGTAGCAACCATTCATCTCATCTGACAGATAAAGAAACTGAGGCCCAGAGAACTTGGTGGCCACCAAACAACACTGCTCAAGTTAGAGGGGTCCTTTGAAGACAGATAATGGATTCCAGCCTCCTATGTTTACAGATGAGGAAACTGAGGACCAAGGACACACAGGAACCCACGGCTTTTAAAGGCAGAGTGCCTCTGGGGTCCATACTTCCGAGCTGTAATTTCACTGTCTGGCAGAGCACTGTCCAGTAGGAAGATAATGTGAGACATTTTAAATTTTCTAGTAGCCACATTTTAAAAAAGGGTGACCCCTTTGCTATGGATAAGGATAAACCCAGATATGTCAGTATTGAGGAAGGTAGAATTTGAGCAAGCTGATTTTATGTGGCAGTATCAGCTTTGCTGAGAGGGACAGCAGTAATCAAACAATAGTTTTTTTTTAAAGGGTGAAATTAATTTTAATAGCATATTTTACTGGCCAGGCGCAATAGCTCACACCTGTGATTCTAGCACTCTTGGAGGCTGAGGCAGGAGGACTGCTTGAGGTCAGGAGTTCCAGACCAGCCTGAGCAAGAGCGAAACTCCATCTCTACCAAATATAGAAAAATTTGCCGGGCATGGTGGCACATGCCTGCAGTCCCAGGTGCTCGGGAGGCTAAGGCAGGAGGATTGCTTGAGCCCAGGAGTTTGAGGTTGCTGTGAGTGAGGCTGACACTACTGCACTCTACCCAGGGCAACAAAAGAAGACTCTGTCTCAAAAAAATATATATTCTTTGTATATGTTTTTTGTATAAATGTATATATTTTTAAAATTTAACCCAATATATCCAAAATATTGTTTCAACATATAACACTGTTAACAAACTATTAAATGAGCTATTTCATATTCTTTTTGTCACATGAAGTTCGTGAAAACCTGTATAGATTTTACACTCAACAGCACATCTTGGCCAGGCATTGTGGCTCACGCCTGTAATCCTAGCACTTTGGGAGGCCCCAGGATCACTCAGGGTCAGGAGTTCGAGACCAGCCTGAGCAAGAGCGAGACCCCCATCTCTACTAAAAATAGAAAGAAATTAATTGGACAACTAAAAATATATAGAAAAAAATTAACCGGGCATGGTGGCGCATGTCTGTAGTCCCAGCTACTCGAGAGACTGAGGCAGAAGGATTGCTTGAGCCCAGGAATTCAAGGTTGCTGTGAGCTAGGCTGACGCCACACGGCACTCTAGCTTGGGCAACAGAGCAAGACTGTTTCAAAAAAAAAAAAAAAACAGCACATCTCAAATCAGACTGCCACATGTCAAGCGCTCAACAGGCACATGTGGCTGGTGGCTCCTGTCCTAGACAGCACAGCTCTAGCATTCCAGACACGTTACAGGAGCCTGGGAAGACGGTTTCTACAGGGAGGTGGCGGCAATGCAGAACACGGTCTAGGGGAAAAGAAGTACCTTTCCTTCCCATCTTAGGTTCATAGCTGAGGCCCCTAGAACAGATTAGCAAGAGAAAAGCATACAAATTAACAAGTTTTATGTGACACCAGAGCCTTCAGAAGTAAATGAAGAACTCAAGAAACACGTAAACCTGTGTATTTTTTTAATGCCGGGTTTGAAGAAGTGGGTAGTCATGGAGAAGTCTGACTGGACAAAGGGTGTGTGATCTGATGGTAATAAACTGGGAGGAACTCAGCAAGTCTTGTTCAGATTCTTCTCTGCAATCCTGTGTCTTCAGAGATAAAGATACTCCTTTCTTCTGGGTACAGGGTGGGCACCTCTTGAATGAGGGTTTTATGGTCTGCCTCAAGGGAGAAGGGCAAGGGAAAGATAAGAGACCTTCCTGCCTCTGCTGTTTTCTCAAATGCCAAGGTGCTGTATTAGGGGGTAGCATGTCCTGAGCCCCATCAATGACTTTGGGAGTCTGAAGCCTGGGACCACATGGTTCTAGTTCTGCATGTACAGTGAGAGCTGTCTGCTGGTGTCAGGGAGGCTTCTGTCCCCACCCTAGCCTACTGCTTCCTGGCCACCAAAATTGCATCAGTTCCACTTTCTGGGCGTTACCTGCCTCATATATAAGATGCAGGAGGAAGAAACACCAAGCTTGCTGGAATGATTCAACTAAAGCAATCTCACTAACAAGTATTTTGTAAATGGAATAGAAGTTGGCAAAGGTAAGGTGGTATCTCTATTACAACCAAGACCTGGGTCTCCCATTCTGCTCACCCCACCTACCCAGACAGGGTCCTGGAAGGTACCAGGAGACACCAGAGAAATGAGGGCTGGGTGAAGACAAAAGCCATGTGTCATCAATCCATGAAATCAACAGTTGCATATAGTATTGGCAGGCAGAGTGGGCTTTACAGGGAGCACTGGGGAGGTGTTCTTGCAGGTTAAACATTGCCCTCCCTGGGGGTCTTCTTTTAAATGCAAACAGGGATGAGGGAGGGAGACAAATGAAAAGAGTCCAGGGAGAGATTTGAAAAACAGGGTAATTCCTAACATTGCACTGTAAATGACATTATTGGACTAATTTCCTTTCTAAGTGGAAGGGGTCCATCAACTATGACCAACTGGGGTAAGGGCCCCAAGCATGAGCAAGTACCTGGTGTGGGGAGGGGCAGGAGGTGGGAGTGGGGGCCCTGGAGGATCCCCACACCACCCTAGCCTTTCCCTCCTTGGATCTATTTCTCAAAACTGCAAAATGACAGAGTTGGGTATATGGGGAGAAAGGACATGGGCCTCTGCGTCAGGGGATGTGGTAGCCTGTCCCCATCTCTCATAGCTGTGTGGTCATCAGCAAGCCACTTCACCATCTAGGGGCCTCAGTTTCCCCATTTCCAAATGGAGGTGGCTTTCCTAAGGTGATGAAAAGCAGGGGCTCTCCCAGAATTCTACACCTACATATATACCCAAGAAATATGAGAGCATAAGTCTACACAAAATTTTTTCTTTTTTTTCTTGTTTGAGACAGAGTCTCACTCTGTTGCCCAGGCTAGAGTGCCATGGCATCAGCCTAGCTCACAGCAACCTCAAACCCTGGGCTCAAGCAATCCTCCTGCCTCAGCCTCCCGAGTAGCCGGGACTACAGGCATGCGCCACCATGCCCAGATAATTTTTTTTTTTTTAATATATGTTTTTAGTTGGCCAATTAATTTGTTTTTAGTAGAGACTGGGTCTCACTCTTGCTCAGGCTGGTTTCAAACTCCTGACCTTGAGTGATCCCACGCCCTTGGCCTCCCAGAGTGCTAGAATTATAGGCATGAGCCACCACACCCAGCCTACACAAAAAATTTTATGGCCGGGAGCGGTGGCTCACGCCTGTAATCCTAGCTCTCTGGGAGGCCGAGGCGGGCAAGGATTGCTCAAGGTCAGGAGTTCAAAACCAGCCTGAGCAAGAGCAAGACACTGTCTCTATTATAAATAGAAATAAATTAATTGGCCAACTGATATATATATAAAAAATTAGCCAGGCATGGTGGCACATGCCTGTAGTCCCAGCTACTCGGGAGGCTGAGGCAGTAGGATCGCTTGAGCCCAGGAGTTTGAGGTTGCTGTGTGTGAGCTAGGCTGACGCCATGGCACTCACTCTAGCCTGGGCAACAAAGTAAGACTCTGTCTCAAAAAAAAAAAAATTATGCATAAATGTTCATAACAACATTATTTAAAACAGACAAAAAGTGGAAACAATCCAAATGTCCATCAACCGACAAGTGGATACACAAAATGTGGTATACAGATGCAGTGGAATGGTATTCGGCAATAAAAAGGAATGAAAAACTGATACATGCTACTGCATGGATGAACCTTGAAAATATTATGCTAAGTGCAAGAAGCCAGACACAAAAGGCCACATTTTATATGATTCCACTTATATCAAATGTCCAGAAGAAGCAAATCTATAAAAAGAAACTAGATTAGCAGTTGCCAGGAGCTGGGTGGTAGGGCACCCGGCAGTAACCACTAATGGGTGGTATAGAGTTTCTTTGTGGGGTGATGAAAATGCTTTGGAATCAGGGGTGACAACTGCACGATTTTGTGAATGTTTTAGAAACCACTGAATTGTGCGCTCTAAATGGTGAGTTTCACAGTAGGTGAATTATAGCTCAATTTTTCAAAATAAATAAAAGCAGGAGCTCTGCCATCAGCCTTGATGGGTCAGCATGTTGGCTCTACCGTCCACTAGGGAAGCCTCAGGGTCTGCACCCGAACGTGGAGGTGGTGACCGCACTAACCTCGCAGGGCTTCCTGGGCATGACACAAGCTAATGCTCAGGATGCCTTCAGCACCGCGCCTGGCAATGAGTGTGATGGGCATTCCACGTTGGCTTCAATTAGCATTGCTACTACTAACCATTGAATGAGACCTAAGTTAAGAAAAAGGAAAGACAGGCGGCCTAGTGGGCATCAAACGGCCCCTTCCTCGTAAGGCACCCCAAGGTCCCAGCGTCTGCAATCAGGCCTGTCTCAAGATGAACGTGAGCCGACATTTTCTGCCTCACGCAGGGACAGCTCAGCTTCTGTTTGCGAAGGGCTGGGCCGCCGACTTCACATTTCAGTTTTCCCTGCCCCAGGGCTACAGTCACCCTCTCCTTTTACGGAGAACAGTCTGAGAAGCCGCTGGCTTGCGCTTTCTCTGAACAGAGCTGGTGGGCACAGTTTAGGGGACTGATAAGCCTGCTCTGCCCGGATGGGATCCACCCAGGAAGAGAGCGTGAGCGAGTGAAAGCACACGTGTGAGTGTTTTAATTCCCAGAAAGGTTTAACGGAGCTGCGGCTGGAGCACAAGGGGCCACAGTGAGCTTCCTCTGCACCCACGGCCACCCCCAGTGCTGTGCAAGTGTTTCAGCGCAGCAGTCAATGGAGCTGTCAGCTTCACTCAGCAAGACTTTGTAGCAAGGGTTCTGCTTGATAAGGTGAATTAGGAAATGGGCTAATTTTAAACTAAGCTAGAATGCTTAGTGATGTGAATGGAAATGACTGAGGGAGGCAACAGACTCTAAAAATTATCTATTACGAATTTGTAAAGGTTTGATCACACCAAGGTTTGGCGTGGAACAACGGCAACCTGCACGCACGTCTGATGAGAGTGTGGACCGGCATTCACAGAGGAAGGCAGTTTGGCAAAATCTTATAAATGGGAAGAAACACACACCCTTCCACCTAGTAATTCCAGCCCTAGGTACACAGCCTACAGCTAGAGAAACTTGCTTATGTAGTGAAGGGTGAGCACTGCAGCGTTGTTGGTCATTTGAAACATTAGAAACACTAATGCCCATCACAAGAAGAATGAATTAATTGTGGATATTTAAGCTATGTAAGAGCACACAGCAGTTTAAATTCATGAAACAGAGTTACAGAGATCAACATGAAAAAAAAATCTCAAAAGATAACATTAAGCTAAAAAAAAAAAAAGCTTGCAAAAGGATGCATATAGTACAGCACCATTTATAAAAGTTTAAAACCATACAAAGCAATACCACATATTGCTTGAATATATGCAGTATAGCACCATTTAGAAAAGATTAAACCCACACAAAGCAATACTATATACTGTTTATAGACACATGCATATGTAATAAAGGCATAAAAAACATGAACAGAAATGACAAACATCAAATTTAGGAAATTGCCTCTGGTGGGGAGAACTGGATCACAGACAGCATAAAGAGGCTTCAACTGTGTCTGCGATGAAATTACAATTATGTCTGTAATTTCTCAAGCTAAGTAGTAGAAACAGAGGTGTTTGTTATGCTAATCTCAGTATTTTAATGTGCTTCAAATATTTCATAATAAAAAGTTAACTCTTGTATTTATCGATGGGTGAAGGGAGAGAATTAAAATACAGGTTCCAAGGTAAACCATTAAAATCAACAAAAACGGGGTTTTTTCCCCCTAAAGGAAAGAAGCAGAGTGAGCAAGAAGAGCCCTCTGGATCCCATTCCTGATTTTTTTTCCGACCTTAGGAAAACTGCTTATCTCTTCTGGGTGGGCCTCCAGTCCCTGTTTCTAAATGGGGAATAAACTCTCTTGCCTTCTGTCTGCAGTGCAGTACACAGGCAGGAGCAGAATGCCCCGGGGAGGGAGGAGCGCTGGGAAGCACAGGATAATACTTCCTGCCCTGACAACCTGCCCAGGCTTTTGAAAGATCAAATGAAAGCATATATACACTGTGTATAAAACATTTAGAATGTAATCTCAATTATATATATAATTGCTATCTGATATGACACCAATGAAGTGTCTCAGGGTGTGCAGGCACAACAAACCATTAAAAGAGAGGGCAAAATCACATTTTGGTTACTATCCATTTGACTCTACCTTACAAAGTTTCTAAATATAATATAATATCCCCATCTGTACTATTTACCAGAAGTCAATGTTATTTCCAGAAATAAAAAAACCTATCCATCAGTAAAATTTTACCTATTCTTCTTTAAAATCAGATGCAATGAACACAACCCAGTGTGCATTAAGTGGCTCCATAATATCTTGCTGTTAAGGTTTATTAGGCTGGAAGGCAGCAGGCACCTTTTCTGCTACCTCATAATGTCTGCCACATCCCCAAGATTGGGGGAGGGGAGGGCAGCTTCCTGAAGCACTTTAGGAGCTAACTTCCGGAGCCTGGCTTTGAGCAGTTCCTAAGCTAGTGATTCCACCCAAGGTCTGACCACACCCCCCTGCATGTCCATGCCCTCTTAGGAGTCTATGCTTTGCACATATTATATCAGCAAATAATTATTTATGCTCCACAAGAACAGGGACCATCTCTGCCTGCTTTATGGTTGCTGCCCAGCCTAGCACAGTACTCTGCACACAATAAAGGACTCAAGCATTTTTTAAAGAAATGATTGTGTTCCGGTGATCGGATTTGATTCTAAGGGCCCTCAAATCAATAAGCAGGTGCCAGCTGTCTGGCCATAGCTGATTCCTGGAGGTATATGACTGCCTTTCTTTACCCAACGGCTCCCCGGGGCCTCCTGTGGCATGCTCAGCACCAACTCCAGTGGCTAATTCCATCCTGCAGGAATCCCTGACTGTAGACACACACAGAGGCAGTTCCAGTCACGCCAAATCAGTCTTTTTTAGGGAAAAGCTGCCCATGCCTTCTCGGGAGAGCAGCAGGAGCGTGGGAGCAGTGCGCAGTGTGGCCAGATGTGCGAGCACCTCGTAGCCACCCGGGCCGCCCAGTTTATTCCTGAATGACATTACCAAATTATCCAACCAGATGAAGTGATGGGGCTTCTCTTGGGGAGGAACCCTTGGAACATCTAAGGTAGAGGGGACAGGGTTTATAGAAATGGAGATTCCCCAAGGAGCTCTCACTGAATATTTGTACAACATCAGAATCACAAGGCATGAGAAACACTTTTCATAATTTTCTAACTCTCACCCCTGAGCAATAAGGAATGGGCATTTTGGGGGTTTGTTTTTTAATGCTTGCTTTTGCAGCTGATACACATGGGCCCTGAGGAAGTGGACCTCGGGCAGCCCTCTAATTGCTGAGCATACCCTCCCTTGTCTTCCTGGGTCAAGTACTCAAGAACTCCTGGGTTCAGCCATTGGACAAATCACACCTGTTGGTTCACCTGCTGGTGGAAAGTACTGAGCATTCTGGGAAAATCCACTGGTGTTTGTGCACCATTCTGACAAGCCTCGAGGAGAGGAAAGGAAGTCCAGTCTTTCTTGGGAGGCCACGTTCTGACTTTCCTGGACCCATCTTCCTTTTCTAAACAGAGCACAAAGCAATCCTTCTTAACCCTCTTCCAGGCTCCTAATGGCAAAACCGAGTAGAAGAAGCTGGCAAAATGAGAGGCATGTTAAAAGTGACCTAGAGATCAAAAAACCCAGCTTCCAGTTGCAAAACTAGCAGATGTCTGGGATTCTGATGAATGGAATCCCTCACAAGCACACACGTGGCCTCCTTTTCCTCCTAAAAGCACTAGAAGAGAGAAAGGAAAATATATGTTTTGTGCTTAGCTCAGCCTAATACCAGGACACCCTCTTCACAGCACCTACTAACTAATATTAGGCAGATGCAGGCTGGAAAATGGGGCTACAAGCTGGGAAGTCAGACATTCGAACTTTTTCAACTCAGTATGTATTTTACAAGGTTGAATTACTGATGCACCTTTTAGGCAATGAGGAGAGAAATGACACCCTTTCAAGATCACTATTGAAAAACATCCCTACCCTCCCTCCCCCTACCTTTGGGCCCGAGAGCACAAAGATGGATGAGGGATACCAGGTCTGTCTCCAGAGACCCGAGGCTGCCTAGGGCTGGAGGACTGAATCATCATGGCCGCCTACGCTAGGTGGGAGGGACGTCCTCCCTGGATCCCCATCAGGTGGCAGGCAGCAGGGCCCGGCCCACAGGAGGCACAGGGAATCATGCACCCCCACTCAGCCTTCCCATGGTGAGTGGTAGGTGGGAAAGGCTAGTCTCTAATAAGTCCTGGACCCCAGGAAAGCAGACGTGGTCCCCCAGCCTCTGCACACCCAGGAGTGATGAAAGCTGACCAGGTCACTGGAGCAAGTGTCCACTGTGTGCCTGTCCTCAGGTGGCCCATGAAGATTCCTGGGGATCACACTCAAGAATGGCAGTGCCACACAACCCACCATGCAGGTCGAGGTGATCCTCTGGCAGGAATCTGCCCACTCCCCCCATGGAAAGTGGCACAGGAAGTCCTGGTGAGATGCAAACAAGTAACTTGTTTTTAAGAATCTCCTTCACAAATAATATCTGGTTGAAGCTTTGGCCTCAAGGCCCTCCTCCAGCAAGCTTCTGGGGCTTCGGAGGAAAGGGATATCCAAATCACCATCTCAGAATGAGAAGGGCTGTAACTGAATCAGAAGTCACACACTCAGATACCTACAGGGGCCTGGTAGATAGAATGTGCAACGCATGCAAGATGTGAATCAGGCCACCCTCAGTAGTGGAGGGCTCTAGGGCCAACAGATGCTGTGTGTCTGATAAAACAGATGTCCCACTGAGTGCAGTCCAACCTCAGCTCAACTCAGCAGCCACAGGCCACCAGCCAGTGAGAGGCCAGCAGTCACACAGGTGGTGGTGGGTGTGGATGCGTTAAGTTTTACAAGGGCATCCAGGCTCCCGCCTGCCCTGCCTGCCCCGCCCACCTCGCCTGCCCCGCCTGCCCCACCCCCAGCAGAATGCTGTCTCGAGCCACAGAGGATACCAATTGCAGGAGTGCAATAAACTCCTCTTGGCTTCAAGAGGCCTGCTCCGGCACGCCCTGCCATGCTGGGAGGACTGTCTCCCTGCTCCAGCAGGAAGAACGTCAAGGATGCACACCACCATTGAGGATAACTCATGAAATGCACATATTGGCATACACAGCTCCTGGAGGTTAGTGGCCAGAGGGCGGTTCCAAGCGTGTTGTGTTCTGCAGAAGCAAGGGTGAGTCCCATGGTTCAACAACCCAGAGTCATCACTTAAAGCCATGAAGGATGGTGTCAGATTTCCACGCCTATCTCCTAACTACCTCACTCCTGGTCCCCACCCAGAGCAGGATCCAGGATAGGAGAGTGTCCCCAGGGGCTTGGTCTCTCAGCACCTCCCTCACCCTCAGCTGATTTTGAGGAGGAGCTTCATTCAAGTTCCAGGGTAGAGGAGCTGGGAGACCTGGGTCCCCGCCCTGGCTCTGCCTCTAATTTGCTGGGTGACCTTGATGAGGTCACTGCCCTCAGTAGGCCTGTGTCCTACAGTGCCAGATGAGACAGTCGTCTTAGGTGGACAGGAAGAGAACAGAGCATCCTGTGACGTGCAGGGCAGAAAAATCAGGGCCAACCACTTCTGCCTCTCACCTGTAGGTAGTAGCATTCCCTGTCTGAACTCCAAAGTCAGGCTGACTTTGTCGGTCCATCCCAGCTAACCCCAGCAATAACGTCACCACCCAGGGTGGGTGGATAAGGAGCCTGTGTCAGACCTGGCACTGATAAAATAGGCATCTTTCCCAACAGCTAGGCTGTTTCTTTAAAAATATGGTAGCCAGGCTGGCAGAAGGGAGCGAGATACCTTTCAGACCCGCCAGCGGCCAGTATCTTACACTAGACAGATGTTGAAGGCACCAACACCTCAGGGGAGGAAGATGCGTCCAAGTGCAAGAATACGCACGCCACAAGCAACCACAGCAAGACCTCTATACGACTCAAATGATCGAGTCTCGTATTTGAGCTCCTGGGCTGGCTGGAAATTACAGCTCAAGAGGAATAAAAAATTCCATTCAGACGTGCCGCTCCAGAAGTGAGGCCTGTGAGTAAAGTTTCCGGCGGCCTCCGCGCCCCTCCCCGTTCCGGGAAGCTGGGCCGGTCACCCTGTCCTCAGATTAAGGAGCAGCTGCAACAGCTGGGAGGGCCCAGGTGACAGCTTCTCCAGAGCACCCGACGTCCTCCGCCGGGAACCCCAAATATGGGATGTCTGGCCTCCAGCCAGCACCCCCGCCTGCAGCTCGCTCACCTCCCCAGCATCTCCGTGATCACACCTCCGCCCACGGCGCTCGGACCCTTACGAACAGGCCCCGGGGACTGGCCCTCCGGCCCCCACCGGGCCACCTCCCCGCACGGCCCGGAGACCCACTGACATCCACGGCCAGTTTCAAGGACACTGCAGCAAGCAGCCCAGGCTCGAGGGTCTTCCGCCCCGCCATCCGTCGGCGGCACACACGCACACTGACAATGCTGGGGAGAATCCAAGGGCAAAGCCTGTCCCCGCGCCCGCAGCCCAACCAGACGCTGGCCTGGCGAAGGCCGGGCGCGGGAGGATGGAGGCGGCGGCGCTGGCGGCGGCGAGCGGATGCCGGAATGCAAGGCTGCGGCCAGGGCGCCGGCGGCGGCGCGGGCGGGGGCTCACCTTTTTGACTTGGTCATCCTTCAGCTCGGTGAAGTAATAGGCCAGGAGCTGCGCGGCGATCATGCTGGCGGTCGGGGGCGCCGGGCGGCAGGCGTGGGGCCGGTGGGTGCTCCGCAGCCGGGGCGAGCAGTGGTCCTCCGGCGGCTGCTCGGCGGCTCCTCCTCCTCCTCCTCCTCCCGCGGCTCCTCCCACTCGGCCCGGGGCGTGGCGGCGGCTCGCGCGCTCCCCGTCTGCGCGCTCCCGTCCGGGGAGGGTGACAGCCGCCAGCCGGCCCACCTCCTCCGCGCCCATTGGCTGCCGCGCGCCTCTGCAGCGCCGGGCGGCGGCGTCCGGGCAGGGGAAGGGGGGCGCGGCGGCCGCTCCCTCCCGCGCCGGAAGGGGGGCGGGCGACGCAGCGAAATCCCCCGGGGTCCGGCATCACCCGGCACGTCCCCCACGTAGGGACCCGGCGCGGGGCGGGAAGTGCTCTCCGGCGCGCACCGTCACGGGTGGCGGCGCCGTGCGCGGTGGGCGCCGGCGGGGAGGTACGGGGCGTGGGCCGGAGGCGCCGCCCGGCTCGGCGGGACGAGGGGCCCCGAAGGCTTGTTGCGGGACGGGGCAGCCAAGGGGGTGAAGGGGTGGGCCCGTTCTCGGAAATTAGGGCTCGCCCCCAGGAGTCCCGCGGATGGAGAGGCGCTGGGAGGGGGCTTCCGAAGTGGGCGTGGAAAGCGAGCGGAAGCGGAGCCCGGGGGCTACGAAAACCTTGCACCCGGGTCCGCCCGCCTGCCGGCTCCCGCGGGTCCAGTGCGGCGCCCCACCTGAGTCCTCACCGCAGCGCATCAACCCACCCCGGCCCGACCGGCCCAACCTCCGGCTGGCGGATATTTATTGCTAAACACACAGCGACACTCCAGAGCCAGAGCGGCCGCCCCTGTGTCACAGGCTCTTGTGGCACTCCCTGAGGGCGCACGCCCGCTGGGCGGGACTTGGGCCGCAGGCCCCGGCCTGTCCCCATCTTGCGGTCCTCACGCTTGCTCTTGGGCATCCAGGCCCACGGGGGCCTGAGGCACAGTTCAGGCACCTCTCCCAGATGCTATCTTTTTCACTTCCCCTAGGGAAGTTAGCTGGGGTTGGAGCGGGTGGCCAGGAGAGGAGGTGAGGAAATGGAGGTGTATATGCTGCTATGGGACAGATCACAACTTCAGATTAATTGCTTCTGTGTGCGGACGCCGCCAGGAGCTTTATTAGTACCTTACAGGATAGCATGTAATGAGCCCAAAATACAAAGAAGTGGTTACTATTCTGATTCAACAGGTAAGGAAGTTGAAGCTCAGTGAGGCCTCAGTCTTATTGGGCTTTATACAGCCAGGAAATTGTAGATCCAAGATTAGAGCTTGAGTCTGTGTGTCTCCAAAGCGGTGCTCCCCCAGTTGTATGTAGCCCCCCTGCCTAAATAGGCCACATTCCTGGGACCAAGTCTGCACCATTGGGTGCCCTGAGATGACCAGAGTCCAAACCGCCCAACCTCAACCCCAGCCCTGGGTCCTCGGAGCCCCTGGGCCTTGGCCAAGCCTACCAAAGGTACAGCTACATCAGGGAAGAGATGGCTGAGGTGCAGGACAGCCCTCCTCAGGACCCCCAGGGGCCTGACAGCTGCTGTTACCAAATAACAGCTGTCCTGAGGCCAGAGCCCTCTGTCCAGCTTGCATGCCCGCCCCTGCCTTATGGCCTGTGCAGAGGGTCATCCTGAATCACTTCTCTGAGCCTCTTTTCTCATCCTAAAGATACAGGTACTAATGCCCACCCCGTGGTTGTTGTGAAATACTATAAATAAAATACCTGTACATAACATACACTTAATCACTGGTAGGTATTGTCATAGAATTTATTGGGAAACTGATGAGGTAGGTTAAAGCTTCCGCGTCTCTCACATTACCCCCCCTTTCTAGGCCCTGGGAGGGCCTAGCAACTGTCTATGTGTGTATTTATATTTGGATTCTTTTCCAAAGACACTCCCCCCCAAATTATTTAAGCTTCAAGCCCCACAAAACTTGAATCTGCCCCTGGATACTAATTATAAACCAAGAACAGAGAGATTTTTGTCACACACATCAAACACTTGCACTATCTCCATGGCTAAGAAGCAAAATTGAGTGAATGAGAACAAGATGGTTGTTCTCTAACCCCATTTGATGAGGCCTGCCAATGTGATTCTGCCAAGCTCACAAAGCTGCAAGCTCTGTTTTGCTAAGTGCTCTGGCACACCTAGCCAGCACCTGGCAAGCCCTGCGGGTGATCAGGAGCAGGAGTGTGGCCCTTAACCCAGCCCCCAGCCTCTGTTACAATTGCTGAGCTGAAGTCAGGGAGAAGCTGAGTCGTAATAGCCAGGCCCCCCTTAGCAGTTCTTTTTGCAGGAAGAAAGGCTCCCTCTGCTTTCTTCTCTTCCCTGGCCTTTGAGACAGAAGCTTCTCAAGGTGACTCACTCCTCCCCACCCCCTGAATGCAACCAGGCCCCAAGGCCTATCAGTGTTTCCTGAGAGGTGTCTCTAGGCCTGACCGGCTGTTGCTTCCCAACCCACAGGCCTCATCTCCCCGCGCCAGAAATATTATTGTAAGTGCCTTCTAGGCCGGGCGAGGTGGCTCATGCCTGTAATCCTAGCACTCTGGGAGGCCGAGGTGGGCGGATTGCTCGAGGTCAGGAGTTTGAGACCAGCCTGAGCAAGAGAGAGACCCGTCTCTACTATAAATAGAAAGACATTAATTGGCCAACTAATATATATTAAAAAAATTAGCCAGGCATGGTGGCGCATGCCTGTAGTCCCAGCTACTCGGGAGGCTGAGGCAGCAGGATTGCTTGAGCCCAGGAGTTTGAGGTTGCTGTGAGCTAGGCTGACGTCATGGCACTCACTCTAGCCTGGGCAACAAAGTGAGACTCTGTCTCAAAAAAAAAAACAAAGAGCCTTCTAGCTGTCCTCCCTGGTTCCTGGCTTCTGGCCATCCAAGTCATTCTGAGCTCCACCATACATTAATCCTGCTACAAAGCAGCCTAATCATATCATGACCCTGCCCCAAATCCCTTCATGACCCCCTCCTTCCTGAGAGAGCTAATTTAAACATCTTTGCCTGGTTCTGAGGCCTTCTGTAATCTGACTCCACTCTTCCCTACTTATCTCTTCCTCCACCCCAGGGGCCACAGCAAGGCCTTTTGCCACTGTCCTCAGCCCCCACTGAGTCCAGAGTCCATTCCATGTGTGCCCTACTCATGTTCCCTTGCTTGTCCTGCCTTCTCTGCTCACCTCCTCCTGACCAAGTGTCCCCTCTCACCTAAGGCTGAGCTTGCCCACCTTCCCCGAAAAGCTTTCCCTGACAGCTACTCACCCCAGGCTCCCAGGTGTCAGGGCTTCGGCAGGGCAAACTCGGACTGAGCTCAGAGTCCATCTAGCTATACACCAAGACTCTTCTTTCCAGACAAGGAACCTGAGACGACGAAGCAGGTGGGCCATCTTGCCCAGTCTCAGGTCAGGGTAGTTTGGAGCTGGGACTCAAACCCAGTTCTCACACCCAGCCAGTGTTCTGTCCATCCCGCCCCACACCCTCACGCTGCCTGGGCCTCAGATAAGTAACACTGAGTCATGACCGCCTGCCAGATATGAGTGACTGTCTTCTGGGGGATTGGTCCTATCTGCCCCAATCAGACAGCTGCCTGATGCCAGAGCCCACGCTGCACTGCTGTGTCCCCTCGCCATCACACCAATGATCCCCACATGCATTTCCTTATTATTTTGCCTCTTTCTCCTGTTCCATTGCTCTTAGAGCCCAGGGAAGCACCCTTGATCATGACTCCCTGGACCCTCAAAGACACCTCAACCCACAGGAGACCTTGGTTCCCTCACCCTCCAGGTGGCCCCTTTCCTTCCAGACCCCTGAACTCTCTGCCCATTTACTGTGGTTCCTCTTGTAAAGTTGGGAAGGGGGGGACCAGATAGTGCCAGGCTGCCGCCCCATGAAACACACACCCCTATAAGACAGTGCAGGCTCGTTCTAACTCAGAACGTCTGCACTCATTCCCATCGGACCGACAGCACTAGGAATGTTACTCCAGAAATGCCCTCCACCAGATAAAAGCTGTACCTCCCGCCCCTGGGAGCACGCTCATAATAGCAATAATGTTTGCATAACATTGACAGTTCACAGAGCAATTCCTCACTTACTGCCTCATTTCTCCTGATAACAGCATGGTGAAGTTGGAAGGGCAAATACCATTATGCACACTTAATCAATCAATGAAGGTATAGAGGTTATAGAGCTTGTTTAAGGTCTCATGAAGAGAAAGAAAAAGAAAAAATAAGGGCAGTGCCTGAACCTCTGCAATATCTTGGAATCCTGACACTATGGGGCTAACATGTACAGCCTGTCTTTGAAGAGATGCCTGGGAAAAGATTCTTACCTAGCATTTGTGTTAGTTGGATCAATGATTTTCAACTTGGCTGCACAAGAGTCACCTGGAGAGCTTTTACAAATGCTGACTCCCAAGCCTGAATTGATCTGAGGTGCAGTCCAAATATCACTTTCTAAAAATTCCCCAGGTGAAACTCAGATGCCACCAGGAATGAGAACCACTGGGTTAGACCCTAACTTCCGTGGGAACATCTGGAAGAAACTTCTAAAATGAATAGGCCTGTAATCTCTTTAGCAACCTGTCTTTGGCAATGCGATGCCCAAGGCAGTTCCTCCTGGCTCTTAGTGGCTCTGCAGATGCAGAGCACAATGGGGTGGAAGTTCATTGTGACTTTCTTCCCATCAGAGTTGCAGAGAATTCTGCTTCCTGTGTGAGAAGGCTGGTGAGGAGACACTAGCCCCAGCACCTGGAGTGACTGGAGTTGTGAAAAAAAAAATCACATTCTCAGCCTCTCCTTTCCTCTTTCATTTTTCCAAAGTTCTGCCTCCCACAATAAATTGGCAATGGCCAGGCTAAAACCACAGCCTACAACATCTTATGTGGCCCATTTGATGTTTTATAAATATGACCGACACTTAAAAATTAGAAAATTTCACAGGCCAGGCGTGATGGCTCACGTCTGTAATCCTAGCACTCTGGGAGGCCGAGGTGGGCGGATTGCTCAAGGTCAGGAGTTCAAAACCAGCCTGAGCAAGAGCAAGACCCTGTCTCCACTATAAAAATAGAAAGAAACTAATTGGCCAACTAATATATATATATATATATATATATGTATGTATATATATATATATATACATACATATATATATATTAGCTGGGCATGGTGGCGCCTGTCTGTAGTCCCAGCTACTTGGGAGGCTGAGGCAGGAGGATTGCTTGAGCCCAGGAGTCTGAGGTTGCTGTGAGCTAGGCTGACGCCATGGCACTCACTCTAACCTGGGCAACAAAGTGAGACTCTGTCTCAAAAAAAAAAAAAAAAAAAAGAAAAGAAAAGAAAATTTCACTTTCTCCTACCTAACAGGCACGATGAATATTATTTAGGTGATGGGCGCACTTATGGCCATGCCTCAAGCATTACAAAAGGGACCTGTGTGACCAAAACCATTTGTACCTCCTTAATATTTTGAACTTAAAAAGAAAAATCTAGGTTTCTGGAATCTAAGGTCTAGGGCCCAGTGATCACAGGGCTACAGGCAGCTATGGCTGAGCAGCCACTGTCCTCCTTGGACAGGGCAGGGGCTTGAGCCAGCCCCAGCCCCCGCCCAGCCCTCCTGATTCACTGATGTACACTGCTGACTGGCCCCTGTGAGGCCTCTTAAGTTTTCAGCTCCTAATGATTGGAATTTACTGGCAATAGGCCTCGGGTATCGGGCCAGGGTCAAGATGAAGCAAGAGAGGGGCCTAGGGTGCAAGATTTAAATCTTGCAGCTGAATCTTGTGCCCTGGGTTCCTCTCCTGCTTCACCCAAGCCCCAGCCCCCTAGGTATCCTAAGGGTCCGGCCTGCCTCAGAGAGGGCCTGACCCCTAAGACCACCTTTCTCAGCTTCTGTCCAAAAGAGGTGAAGGAAATGAAAATATTTCACTCCCAGATATTCCTAGCTCCTTGGTATAAAGAATATTTTGAAATAAATACTCTACTCCCCTTTCAGAATGACAGTCATCAGGGGAGCCGAGGAAAGCCCAATCCCACACTGTCACTTTCTAGACGTCCCATCCTCATTCTATTGCCTGTGCCCCACACAAGCCTTCTATACATAAAGAACTGTGGCCCCACAAAAACAAAGGGGGAAAAAAAGAATTAAAAAAAAGAGAAAAGAATGAAGAAAAGGGGATGGGGAAAGAAAAGAAATGAAAATTTAAAAAAGAACTGTGCCTGGGCAATATATGTAACCTTAACACTTGTACCCCCATAATACGCTAAAATAAAAAAAATAAGAAAAAAAGAAAAGAACTATGGCCTGGAAGAAGAAGAGTTAACCTCCAGCCCAGCCTGCCCGGGCTTCAGACTTAAAGATCAACAAACACTGGAAGAGACCTTTCCCCTCTCTTCATAAAGACCAACCGAAAAGAACCCCCACACACACACCTACCCCCCAGAAAAACAATTGTTTTTTCTTCCTCCTCCCAGTTATCTCATCATCTAAAGCAGAGAAGAAGACTGAAGAATGTGACCACACCAGAAAGGACCTTTTACAAGATAATATCTGCCTCCCAGGCTCATTCACTTTCCAAAGAGAGCCATTGATAAATTAATCTCCGTTCCCCCACCCCCATCCATTCATTCTCCCCAGTAATCCATCACCCCCCCTCCCACGGTGTTACCTACCTTGTCCATCTCCCCCTCTCCTCTGAAAGGAGGCTGGATAAGCTTCTGTACCTCAGTGCAGGGTTGGGGAAATCACTCTGTGGTTCTCCCCACGCATGTTAGTAACTTTGTATGCCTTGTCTGCTATTAACCTGCCTTTTGTCAGTTGATGTCTCAGCAAACCTTCAGAGGGCAAAGGGAATTTTCCCTTGACCCCTACAGAGGCTTCTACTCCCCTTTGGGAATGACAGTCCCTCAGGGGAGCTGAGGAAAGCCCAGTCCCACACTGTCACTTTCTAGACGTTGCATCCTCTTTCAGTTGCCTATGACCCAGACAAGCCGCCTATGCGTGAACTGTGGCCTGGAGGAAGAAGAGTTAACTGACTGCCAACTGCCCAGGCTTCAGACTAGCTCCTTATCTCACCCAGCTCCTTCCCCAAAGGAAGCCCAGATCTGGTTGGACCAGAGCAATCTCAGATCACCTGGCTGGTCACCCCGAGTTTCCGGGGACAGATCTTTCCAGTACTGCCCCCCTCCCCCGCCCCCACGCCCCAATAACAGCTCTCAGAGAGCCAGCAAAAGATCTCTAATCCTGCCCTTGGAATTAGCACCAAGGTATACTGGGAAATTCTCACGCAGAGAGTCCATGCCAACACCTAGGCAGGGTTACTAGGGCTCTGGGATTTCATAGACCAGTAAATTAAACATACAAACAAAAATTAAGTGCTGATTTTTTATTTTACTAAGGAAGGATCTTTTTTTTTTTTTTTGAATATTTTCCCCTAGCGCCTTCAGGAGTTTTAGAATGCTAAGGAAGGATCTTTTTAACAATTATAATTTTTGCAGAAGAAGGCAAATCTATAAAAAAATAATAAAATAAATAAATAAAAATTATAATTTTCATCTCCTATCACCATAACTTCCCAAAGGAAAAGATATTTTAACCCAGAGAAGTAAAAATAATGATCACTTTTTAAACTAAATACATTTGGCTTTACAATAATAATAGCTAGTGCTTAGGTAGATCTTACTATATATACCAGGTGGTACTATAAATTCTTTGCTTATATTAACTTGTTTTGCCCTCAAAACAACCCGATGAGGTGGATGCTACTAATATCCCCCCTTTTTAGATGAGAAGACTATGTCCCAAGAAGGTTAAGTCACTTCTTCAAAGTCACACAGCTACTGAGCGGAAGAGCTAGGATCCAAGCCAAGGCAGCCTGTCTCCAGCCCACCCTGTTGTTCCAACAAGGTAAAATATTTTCTTTTCCATATTGTCCTTATTTCTTTTCTTTTTTTTTTTTTGAGACAGAGTCTCCCTTTGTTGCCCAGGCTAGAGTGAGTGCCGTGGCGTTAGCCTAGCTCACAGCAACCTCAAACTCCTGGGCTCAAGCAATCCTCCTGCCTCAGCCTCCCGAGTAGCTGGGACTACAGGCATGCACCACCATGCTCGGCTAATTTTTTCTATATATATTAGTTAGCCAATTAATTTCTTTCCATTTAGGGTCTCGCTCTTGATCAGGCTGGTTTCGACCTCCTGACCTCGATCATCCGCCTGCCTCGGACTCTCAGAGTGCTAGGATTACAGGCGTGAGCCACCGCGCCCGGCCCGTCCTTATTTCTCTTCTTTCACTCAGCTCCAGTGAAACCTCAGTCATAGATTGGTCCAAGGACCAGTATTGAGGAGCCTTTCCCCCAGGGGACTTGGTCATGGCGTGGTGGTGAGATTTGTAAAGCAAGTGGATCCCAACTCTGCAGAGGCCCCTTTATAAAGGGTATCCTAAAACCCAGCAGGGAGGCAGGCTTGCAAGACCAGAGGGCTGTGAGTGGGGCATGGAAGCAGAAGCTCCCCAAATTGGGGTGCCGGTACAGGCATGTGGCTTTGCTTGATTCCCCTGGGCTGGCTGAGTGTGTGTCCTCTCTCAGTCTTCTGTAAGTCTGTCCCAGTGTTCACTGCCCAAAGCATCACTCTTGTCAAGAGTTTTGGTCCTTGTCTCTCTCCCAAGCTCCTGAGTCATAATTCCAACTGCCTAAGACTAAGAGCATCAACTCCTCCGTGCCCCACAGGCACCTAAAACCCAGTGTCTTTCATCACAGTCATTTTTTTTCCCTTCTTGATTCGCCACCCTGTCACTCTTTCATGCAACAGATATTTGTGAAGCACCTAATCTGCCCTGCACTTGCCCGGTCACTGGAAATGTGGTGGGGAGCAAGACAGAGTCCCTGTCCACATTCTGAAGGGGAGAGACAGACAGTAAACAAGTCGCTAATTAAATATAAATTAGGTCAGGCACTAGGAGGAAAATAAAGCCAGGCCCTACCAACACAGCTATATCTCACAATATCCATTTCCTCTTTGTCCTAATAAACTAATCAATGCTCCCATTTTTAGCTGAATTTAGGCCCTCCAGAATAAAGACACCATTTCCAGCCTCGGCTGCAGCTAGAGATGACCATGTGACCGAGCTCTGGCCAGAGAGATGAAAGTGAGTCTCAGCACAGCTTCTGGGAGCTGTTGTGTGGCTTTCCCTGCTCCTTGTCATTCCTCCTTCTGCCTTCCTGCTCAAATGCAAACAGGCTGGCAGGAGATCCGGCAACCACCTTGCATTATGAGATAACCTTGGGAACGGCAGCCACGCAAAACAAAGCAATAAAATAGGAGCCTGGGTCCCTGTCCCCAGAGTGCCCATATCAGCCCCAGACAGACTCCCACTGATTTCGAAAATTTAAGGGAAAAATAAAATTACACTGTGTTTACCCAACTGCTATTTGGGGGGTTTCTGTTCCTGCCAGCCAAATCTAATCCTAACTAATACATAGGGGTTGAATAAATAAAGAGTAGGGATATCATTTTAGACAGGATGGACCGGGAAAGGCCTCTCTGAGGATGTGACATTTGAGCAGAAGCCAGAACAAAATGAGGGAAGGTGCCATGCAGCGCCTAGGAAAAGAGTGTTCCGGCAGCACTATCTCCCTGTCACTCCCACTGGAAACCTCCCCTCCCATGGGCCCCACATCTGATCTGTCACCAAACCCTATTAGTTTGACCTATAAATGTGTCTTGAGAAAACAAAACAAAATAAATCAAACCCATAAACTCTTCAATATCTAACCTCTCCTCCCCATTCTTTCTGCTAGACAGGCCTACGGTGGGTTCAATTGTGCCTTCAAAAAGGAATATCCCAGGCCGGGCGCGGTGGCTCACGCCTGTAATCCTAGCATTCTGGGAGGCCGAAGAGGGAGGATCACTCAAGGTCAGGAGTTCAAAACCAGCTCTGAGCAAGAGCTAGACCCTGTCTCTACTAAAAATAGAAACAAATTAATTGGCCAACTAAAAATATATAGAAAAAAAATTAGCTGGGCATGGTGGCACATGCCTGTAGTCCCAGCTACTCGGGAGGCTGAGGCAGAAGGATTGCTTGAGCCAAGGAGTTCGAGGTTGCTGTGAGCTAGGCTGAAGCCATGGCACTGTAGCCCAGGGCAACAGAGTGAGACTCTGTCTCAAATAAAAAAATAAAAAAATAAAAAAAAAAAAAAGGAATGTCCTTATTCTAACCCCCAGAACCTGTGAATGTGATCTTATTGGAAAAAAGAGTCTTTGTAAATGTAATTTTTTGTTTTTTTTGAGACAGAGTCTCACTTTGTCGCCCAGGCTAGAGTGAGAGCCATGGCATCAGCCTACCTCACAGCAACCTCAAACTCCTGGGCTCAGGCAATCCTCCTGTCTCAGCCTCCCAAGTAGCTGGGACTACAGGCATGTGCCACCATGCCCGGCTAATTTTTTTTGTATATATATTTTTAGTTGTCCAATTAATTTCTTTCTATTTTTAGTAGAGACGGGGTCTTGCTCAGGCTGGTTTTGAACTCCTGACCTCGAGCAATCCTCCCGCCTTGGCCTCCCAGAGTGCTAGGATTACAGGCGTGAGCCACCACACCTGGCCTTTGTAAATGTAATTAAGGATCTCAAGATAAGATCCCTGTGGATTCCCAGGGTGGGCCCTAAATCCAGCGGCATGTGTCTTGATAAGAAGCAAAAAAGGAGAAGGCCAGGCTGAGACACAGGCAGAGATTAGAGATCTGTAGGCACAGGCCAAGCGAATAGGAGAAGAAAGATCCTTTCCTAGAGCCTTCAGGGGAAGCGTGGCCCTGATGACACTGGGATTTTGGACTTTTAGCCGTCAGAACTGTAAGAAGATAAATGTCTGTTGTTAAGCCACCAGGTTAGAGGTAATTTGTTGTAGCAGCCTTAAGAAAGGAATACAAGCCCTTATCAATAGCAACTCTGCCCTAGCCCCAGGCTATAGACCCTGTTTGTTCAGGAACCTGTCAGTGAAAAGTTCTGATCCCACCTCTCAATAATATGCATAGTTATTTTAACTTGGCTGGAAGTAGTGGCTCATGCCTGTAATCCTAGCACTCTGGGAGGCCCAGGCAGGAGGATCTCTTGAGGCCAGGATTTCCAGGCCTGCTTGAGCAAAAGCCAAACCTTGTCTCTACAAAAAATAGAAAAATTAGCTGGGCGTGATGGTGGGTGCCTGTAGTCTCAGCTATTTGAGAGGCTGAGGTAGGAGGATCCTTTGAGCCCAGGAGTTGGAGGTTGCAGTGAGCTATGATAATGCCTCTGCTCTCTAACCAGGATGACAGAGGGAAATCTTGTCTCAAAACACAAATAGACGGCCGGGTGCGGTGGCTCACGCCAATGTGGGTGGATTGCTCAAGGTCAGGAGTTCGAAACCAGCCTGAGCAAGAGCGAGACCCCGTTTCTACTATAAATAGAAACAAATTAATTGGTCAACTAATATATATAGAAAAAAAAATAGCTGGGCATAGTGGCGCATGTAGTCCCAGCTACTCGGGAGGCTGAGGCAGGAGGATTGCTTGAGCCCAGGAGTTTGAGGTTGCTGTGAGCTAGGCTGATGCCACGGCACTCACTCTAGCCTGGGCAACAGTGAGACTCTGTCTCAAAAAAAAAAAAAAACAACACACAAATAGACTAACAAAATAATACAATTATCAATGCGTACTATTATACTAATATATTATTTATGTTATAAATCATACCTAAAACAGACATGAAAACAAATAGATGTTTGATAGATGAAATAGATGGGAATATAAAATGATACAACTATAATAACTTCGAAACTGTTTCTAATAAGGTTAAATATACACCTACTTCATGACCCAGCAATTTCACTCCTAGGTATTTATCCAAGAGAAATGAAACATTTTTAAGGTTCATTCATGTTGTGGTATGTACCTGAACTTCAGTCTTTTTTATTGCCAAATAATACTCCATTACACAGGCATACTATGATTTATTTATCCATACAGAGATTTGTGCACATGTTCATAGCAGCTTTATTAGTAATAGTCAAAAGCCAGAAACAGCCTAAGTAGATAAACAAGTTGTAGAATATCACTCAATGGAATACTTCTCAGTTATAAAAAGGAATGCTTTTTTTTTGTAACAGTTTTTTTTTTTGAGGCAGATTCTCCCTCTGTCTCCCAGGCTAGAGTGCAGTGGCATGATCATAGCTCACTGCAACCTCAAACTCCTGGCTTCAAGTGATCCTTCTGCCTCTCAAGTAGTTGGGACTACAGACGCACACTACCACACCTGGCTAATTTTCCTATTTTTGGAAGAGACAGGGTCTCACTCTTGCTGGTGTAAGGCTGGTGGCAGGGGCCCCCTCCCCTCCCTAGATGGAAAAAGAAAATGCTTAGTGACCTGACCTGCCAAGGACAAACTGCCAGGCCCCACTGAGAGGAACCACACCCAGATCTCCACCTGGATTCCCTCCTGGATTCCACAATACCTCCAGCCCCTCCTATTTCTCAACGACCTTCCAAGGTCACAATAGAGAATCCCAGCTCTTCCTGCCACAAGTCCCTAGCCCCGCCCAAAGGGTATAAAAGGCCTCAGCCCCTTCAAACTGCAGCAACTTCCGGGGCCCCCCGCTCTTGGGGCCCCAGAACCTCATCCACAAGTGTATAATAAAGCCACGTGGTTTGGCCCCCCACTCTTTCTCTTTCTGTGTCTCTTTTCTTTTCGCCACCGCAGAAAAACCTTACAGCTGGGTCTGGTCTTAAACTCCTGGCCTCAAGCAATCCTCCCATCTCAGCCTCCTAAAGTGCTAGGATTACAGGAGTTAGCCACTGCACCTGGTCTAGGTTTGTTTTTTTCTGAGGCCTCTCTCCTTGGCTTGCAAATGGGTGCTTTCTTCACCTGGGCTTTTCTCTGTGTGCTCATGCCTTGTATTTCCTTGTGTGTCCAAATTTCCTCTTCTGGTGGGGAAACCAGTCAGATTGGTTTAGGGCCCATTCTAAAGAGCTCATTTTAACTTAATTACCTTTTTAAAGAACTTATGTACAAATACCATTACCTTATGAGGTACTAGGGTTTGAAACTTCAACATATGAATTTGGGGGGACACAATTTAGCCCATAGCAGGTTAACAAATAGTCAAGAAACCATCACTAAAGCCAAAGTCACAAAGATTTACACCTATACTTTCCTCTAAGAGTTTCATAATTTTAGCTCTCCATTTAGGTCTTTGATCCATTTTGAATAAATTTTTGCATATGGTATGAGGTGGGGGATCAACTTGATTCCTTTGCATACAGATATCCAGTTGTCCCAGCACCATTTGTTGAAAAGACTATTCTTTCCCCATTGAATTATTTTCACAGCCTTGTCAAAGTTCATTAGACCATAAATGTAAGAGTTTATTTCTGGACTTGCAATTTTAGTCCATTGATATATATATATATATATATATATATATGCCAGTAGCACATTGTCCTCATTACTGTAGTAGCTTTATAAGTTTTGAAATCAGGAAATGTGAGTTCTCTCACTTTCTTCTTTTTTTTTTTCCATTTACTTTCTTTTTCTTTTTTTTTTTTTTATTTCAGCATATTCAACAAATGTTAAGGTTATATATATTGCCCGTGCCCCCCTCCCCCCTCAAGTCAGAGCTTCAAGCATGACCATCCCCCAAATGTTGCCCATCTCACTCATTGTGCTTGTATATACCCATCCCCTCCTCCCCCCTCCCACCCGCCTGACATCCAATAAGTGTTTTTCCTATAGGTCCACTTAGGTGTTGATCCATTAATATCAATTTGCTGGTGAGTACATGTGGTACTTTTCTAAATTCCTTCTTATTCAAGATTATTTGGGTCATTCTAGGTCCCTTCGATTTTCATGTGAATTTTAGGCCGGAGCTTTTCTTTTCTTTTTATTTTTTTTGAGACAGAGTCTCACTCTGTTGCCCTGACTAGAATGCCATGGTATGAGCCTAGCTCACAGCAACCTCAAATTCCTGGGCTCGGGCAATCCTCCTGCCTCAGCCTCCCAAGTAGCTAGGAATACAGGCACGTGCCACCATGCCCGGCTAATTTTTTCTATATATTTTTAGTTGGCCAATTAATTTCTTTCTTTTTTTTTTTTTTTTTTTTTTTTTTTTTGAGACAGCGTCTCACTTTGTTGCCAAAGCTAGAGTGAGTGCCGTGGCGTCAGCCTAGCTCACAGCAACCTCAAACTCCTGGGCTCAAGCAATTCTGCTGCCTCAGCCTCCCGAGTAACTGGGACTACAGGCATGTGCCACCATGCCTGGCTCATTTTTTCTATATATATTAGTTGGCCCATTAATTTCTTTCTATTTATAGTAGAGACGGGGTCTCGCTCTTGATCAGGCTGGTTTTGAACTCCTGACCTTGAGCAATCTGCCCGCCTCAGCCTCCCAGAGTGCTAGGATTATAGGCGTGAGCCACCCGCGCCCGGCCTTCTTTCTATTTTTAGTAGAGACGGGGTCTCACTCTTTTTGCTCAGGCTGGTCTCGAACTCCTGACCTTGAGCGATCTGCCTGCCTCGGCCTCCCAGAGTGCTAGGATTACAGGAGTGAGCCACCTCGCCCAGCCCTGTTTCTATTTTTAGTTGCTCAGCTAATTTATTTTCTATTTTTAGTAGCATAATGAACTTTTGATACATGCAGCAACATAAAACATTAAAACCAGGTACAAGAGAGTACACTATATGATTATATTTACATGAGATTTAAGAACAGAAAAGCTAACTTATGGCAACAGAAACCAGAATAGTGATAACCTTGGGACAAGGGATAGGGAAGTGTTGACAGGAAAGGCACCTGAGGAGACTTGGGGGGACTATGGAAATGTTCTCTGTCCTGAACTGGGCAGTAGTTACACAGGTGTATACAGGTGTTAAACTTACTAAGCTGACACTTAGGATTTGTGCATTTGACTGTTAGTAAATTATACTTTAATAAGAAAATAAAGAGATAAAGATAAAACAAACTATTTTAAAATGTGGTGGCCTACCAGTGTCATGAGCTAATTCTCTTAAAGCACTCTATACATATAAAGATTAGCTCATTGTTAATGATATCACATGTAAAGCCACAATTGCTCATTTTTAATTTTTTGACCGATTTCTTATTCTACATGATCAGATCTTTTTTTTTTTTTTTTTTTTTTTGAGACAGAGTCTCGCTTTGTTGTCCAGACTAGAGTGAGTGCCATGGCGTCAGCCTAGCTCACAGCAACCTCAAACTCCTGGGCTCAAGCGATCCTACTGCCTCAGCCTCCCGAGTAGCTGGGACTACAGGCATGTGCCACGATGCCCGGCTAATTTTTTATATATATATCAGTTGGCCAATTAATTTCTTTGTATTTATAGTAGAGACGGGGTCTCACTCTTGCTCAGGCTGGTTGTGAACTCCTGACCTTGAGCAATCCGCCCGCCTCGGCCTCCCAGAGAGCTAGGATTACAGGCGTGAGCCACCGCGCCCGCCCGGCCATGATCAGATCTTTACCTTCTTTTAACCCCATGCTGTGGCTATTTGTCACAGCAAATTATCAGTGCTCTTGTTTTCTCACTGTTCATTTAGGGTAGCTTCAACCCACAGTTTCTAGCCAGAAATCTTTCTATGCCACTTGCCTATTTTGTGAAGGCCCGTCTAGTTAAAGCCAAATAACATGATGCATAAAACTACTTCCACCAAGCAATTCTAAAACTGTCACGCCTTCTCACCAAAAGTGCGTGTTAAAAGAAAAAAGAAAATATAAAATAAAAATAAAACTGTCACGCCTCATTATATGCTAAACATGGTCCAGGAAACAAAGGAGGAGGCCACTATTGACTCCACTCCTCACTGTGAGGGGCCTGGGTACAGGAGGACACAAAAGTTGGTAACAATAGAATTATAATACAACTGACCCTTGAACAACAGAGGTTCTAACTGTGCAGGTCTTTTTTTTTTTTTTTTTTTTTTGAGACAGAATCTCACTTTGTTGCCCAGGCTAGAGTGAGTGCCGTGGCGTCACCCTAGCTCACAGAAACCTCAAACTCCTGGGCTCAAGCAATCCTCCTGCCTCAGCCTCCCGAGTAGCTGGGACTACAGGCATGCGCCACCATGCCCGGCTAATTTTTTTTATATATATATTAGTTGGCCCATTAATTTCTTTCTATTTATAGTAGAGACAGGGTCTCACTCTTGCTCAGGCTGGTTTTGAACTCCTGACCTCGAGCAATCCGCCCACCTCGGCCTTCCAGAGAGCTAGGATTACAGGCGTGAGCCACTGCACCCGGCCTGTGCAGGTCTTATATGCAGATTTTCTCCCACCTCTGCTACCCCTGAGACAATAAGACCAATCCCCTCTTCTTCTTCCCCACTCAACGTGAAGATGACAACAAGGATGAAGGCCTTTATGATAATCCACTTGCACTTAATGAATAGTAAATGTATTTTCTCTTCCTTATGATTTTCTTAGCAACATTTTCTTTGCTTTAGCTTAATTTATTATAAGAATACAGTATATGGCATACATAACATGAAAAATATGTTAATGGTTTATTTTATTTCATTTTTGTAGGGATGAGGTCTTGCTATGTTGCTCAGGCTGGTCTTGAACTCCAGGCCTCAAATGATCCTTCCACCTTGGCCTCCCAAAGTGCTGGGATTACAGACATGAGCCACTGCGCCCAGTCTTGTTTATGTTATCAGTAAGGATTCCAGTCAACAGTAGATTATTAGTATTAGTAGTTAAGTTTTGGGGGAGTCAAAAGTTATATGTGGATTTTTGACTGTGCAGGAATTGGCACCCCTAACCCCCGCGTTGATCAAGCATCAACTGTACTTTCTTACTGTTCCAAAGCAGATCATTTTGCAGACCCCAACTCTGTAGGTCTCTCTACACTTCTCCCCCCTTCCCCCTGGTACCTGGGTGCCCAAGGCTTCTTCTACCTCATGCTTCTTGTCCCTGCCACACAGAAAACAATTTAACCGAGTGACTCCTCAGCCTAGAAGATCCTTCAAGGCCCTGGAGATACAATTCCTTTACTGGACAACCAATCCCACCTCTCCCCAACTTCACAGCCCTCCCCAGCTTCTTCCCATTCTTTGGAGGTTCTGCTTCTGCACACGCTACCCTCTGCTCGGAACCGCTTCCCTGCCTGGCACATTCCTTCCTCTGCTTCAAGACCCTGCACAATCTCACTACCTCTATCCTGCCTTCCTTATCTCCCCAAGACAGGGCTGACCATTCCCTCACCTGGCTCTTAAGGCATGTGTCACCCTGTGTTGCAGCTTTTTTTAAATATTGAGCTTCACTTTTCAGCCATAAATCTTTTGATGCTGGAGACTGAGTCTTATTCAGTTTCAAAAGAACAAGAACACAGTTGCTCAATCAGTGCAATGAGGAACATGGCAGAGGTGCCTATGAATCCAGACCCAGCCTCGGGCCTCCTCTGGGACTGGGTAAGAGATCCAGATGCAGGAGACATCGAGGATTACTGTACTTTTCTCCCAACAAGTTGATTCTTAAAATCTCCACCTCGCCACCCTCACACGAAGCAACCCATCTCAGGTCCACTGTACTGCAATGTTAAAGGCACATTAAAGTTGCCTGCTTGGGGAATGGCGGCCCGAGTGGTGGGTCATTACAAACAGCACAGAAAAAGCACTGATCTGGGTCCATATGGGATACGTCAATAGGAAAGATGTGAAGCGCGCCCCTGTTGACGCGCAGAGCAGATGGGTGTCAAGTTCCTGGCGTGCCCGGCTCTGAACGATGAGAAAGAGGAGAGGGGAGAGCCCTCTCCATCTCCCTTCCCCGATTGGCCCCCACAGCCAGTATGCCCTGCAGCTCCAAAGCAGGAGGGCCTGTGTTCAGCTCTGCCATTGAGCATTCTGCTGCCAAGAAAGGGCTGAGCATGGGACTTGTAACAAAGGCCCCCTCAGAAGGTACCTTCCCTGTGGAGGAGAACTGGACGCAGGAGGAAGCAGATCAGAGGTAAATACTGCTCTTATCGTGGGGAACCCAATGGCAGGGCTGCTTGGCTGGCTTAAAACTGTTACCAGACTCCCCAAAGGGAATTGCCACGCAACGTCTATCTTTTACAGAACATGTTACAGAAGGAAATGAAAAGAATATTTTTATTTCTTACCTTACTTTCATTAAGCGGGGGCCGTATATTAGGCCTTTCAGCATCCACAGCCTGAAAGAAAGAGGGGACAAGAGGGAGATCAAGTGTTACAAAGGCATCTTGGCAACTTGCATTCACAGCGTACTGATGCTCATAACTAATCGATGGCGCTCAGAAGGCAAGAGTAATCACAGGTAACCTCTAAATGTCTGAGCAAGTTCTAACACGAGTAACGATTCTCTGGATGGAATACTCAGAAATAGGTGCTTGTAAATGTGCCAGGCACGGTGCTGAGAGCTGGAGATTCAAAGATGAAATACAACAGCGGCTCAGCCCTCGAGCCCGCAATCCACTAGGGCAGACAGCCTGCCCATCAGTGATGAAAGCACGCGCCCGCTGAGCTGCCGGGAGGCCTGGAGAGGAGCTGCAGGAGCCCAAGGGTCTGATCCCTGCTCGCCCACAGCCCGCTGAGTTCCCAGGACTGCAGGGTGCAGCACTTCCCCTGAGGGCACGGAGGGAACATGGCCACCAAGCAATGGCCACCTCCTAGTGGAGTCTGGGCAGGGACGAGTTTCCATTCTGCCCTTTCTTTTTCTTTCTTTTTTTTTTTTCACACTGTAATATCTTTAATTAAGTACAAATAACTTTTTAACATGTTATTATGTTACATGGAGACCATTTCACCCACTGCTCTGTTTGGCTGCCAGTCTCTTATCCCTCTCTTCAGCAATGGTGAGGCGGATACCTTTTCCTTGAGGAAGAGAAATCCATGGTTTGT
The DNA here is from genome assembly GCF_040939455.1 of Microcebus murinus. Lineage (NCBI taxonomy): Eukaryota > Metazoa > Chordata > Mammalia > Primates > Cheirogaleidae > Microcebus > Microcebus murinus. Next base: position 51,901,995 of record NC_134117.1, on the reverse strand, counting down.
TGCCTTTGCCAATAACGAAATGTTGGAGAGGCAAGTGGCAAAGCTGTTGCCATTGGCATCTTTCACGTGAACCACATCAAGAGACCCGGGATGTCTTTCTCTGTTGGTGATCACACCAATTCTCCCCAGGTTAGCGCCTCCAGTCCCCATACACAGGTTACCAGTGTCAAACTTGATGAAATCAGTAATCTTGCCAGTCTCCAAATCCATCTGAATGGTGTCATTCACTTTGATGAGTGGATCAGGATAGCGGATGGTGGGAGCATCATGAGTCACCAGATGAGGGATTCCTTTTGTGCCCACAAAGATTTTTCTCACTTTGCACAACTTGTACTTGGCCTCCTCAGGTGTGATACGATGAACAGCAAAGCGACCCTTGGTGTCATAAATCAGCCGGAAATTCTCTCCAGTCTTGTCAATGCTGATGACATCCATAAATCCAGCAGGGGGGGTTATATCAGTTCGGACCTTGCCATCGATTTCAATGAAGCGCTGCATGCAGATCTTCTTCACTTCATCTCCTGTCAGGGCATACTTAAGCCTGTTTCTTAGGAAAACGATGAGTGGGAGACACTCTCTCAGCTTGTGGGGACCGGTGGATGGACGAGAAGCAAACACACTGGTCAGGTTATCCAGCATCCAATGCTTTGGAGCTGCTACACGCTTCAGATGCTTCTTGGGACCTCAGGCCGTGGCTGCGCTAAGCACGGAAAGAGCACATTCTGCCCTTTCATGACTTCCTTTGCCTCACAAATTTCGGAAGCTGTTGCCAATCCAGAGAAAAGCCCATGTGAATGTTTTTATGATGGTAGCTGCATGGGTAGATAGGGATGGTATAGTACACTGTTTGCAAAAACAGGCACAATCATTCTCCTCCCCGTACCCACGCTCCCATATAGGCTCTGGGATCGGCCATGTGACTTGCTTGGGCTAATAAGACAATGGCAACCTGATGCAAGCAGATGCTTGAAACACGCTTGTGCTTTGGGGCTTGCCCTCTCTCCTGCTCCTGGGACACTTGCAGCCACCACCGCATGAATGAGCCCAGCCAGTCTGCAGGAAGGTGTGTGACTCATGGCCTCGTTGTCACCCCTGCCTATGCCCAACCAACTGCCATGGAAGAGAAGCCACAGCTCTCAAGCTGTCTGCAAACTTCTGAGGGAGCCGGACGGTACACGGGACAGAGAAGAGTGGTCCCCATTGAGCTCAGTCCAGATTGCCGAATCACGGGATTGCAGGTAAATAAAGGATTGTTGTTTTAAGCCACTAAATAATATTAGGGTGATTTTATTACACAGCAAAAGCTAACTGTACAGGGGAAGACTTCAGAGCTGGAGGCAGAAATGGTAGGGTTTACATGTCTTGGAGAGATCTTTCTTCCTCCTCCAGTATCTCCAAAATTCAAATGCAAGCTGGCCTGTTTAGGTGCTTGACTCTCTGGTTGCTAGAATACTTCATGGAAAAGGAAGCCTAGACCTATTGGAGGTGAACTGAGGCTGGAACCTTAGGGATGAATGGGTACTAGTCCTCCTGCAAAATGGAAGAGTTGGGGCAGCTGGCCGAGGCTGGGGACTGGACTGTCACCTGTCACTGGGCACAGAAGACTACTGAAGGAACACAGATGATAAACGCCACCACATGCAGAAGCTTCCACATAGGGGTTGGGCAGATGAGTAAAAATACTCAGTGACAGACTCAAGTCACACCTGCAGAAATGAGTGTTTAGGGACACTCATGTGGCCAGTGTTTTGCTTTGGAGCCAGTGGAGGCTAAATCAGACTTCTCCAGTGAAGGGAGAGCAGAAGGATTAGAGCCTGGCCCTGCCAGCAGGGGATGGGGTGGGTTCTGGTCCCAACCCACCCCTAGGCTGCTAGAGACAGGCTTTCTGGGGAGCCGCAAGCCAGAACAGACATGGCCCAAACTCAAGTATATGAGTCCCAATTAGGGACTTCAAAGGACTCTGTTCTGGCTGGGCGCGGTGGCTCATGCCTGTAATCCTAGCACTCTGGGAGGCCGAGGCGGGCGGATTGCTGGAGGTCAGGAGTTCAAAACCAGCCTGAGCAAAAGCAAGACCCCGTCTCTACTATAAATAGAAAAGAAATTAATTGGCCAACTAATATATATATAGAAAAAATTAGCCAGGCATGGTGGCGCATGCCTGTAGTCCCAGCTACATGGGAGGCTGAGGCAGCAGGATTGCTTGAGCCCAGGAGTTTGAGGTTGCTGTGAGCTAGGCTGACGCCAAGACACTCATTCTAGCCTGGGCAACAAAGTGAGACTATGTCTCAAAAAAAAAAAAAAAAAGGACTCTGTTCTTAACTTGGAGATCTCACAGGACTCTGTCAATCTCCATTCACCCACGCAGTTGTCACTGCAGCATCAGGGAAAGAAAAATCAGGGGGAAAAGATACAACTAAGAAAACTGAGGCCCTTCCTCAGCCCTTTGTCTGTGATAACAACCTATAACGTGCCTCCTAGCTTAGCGCCTAAACCCAGAGGGACAGCACGAATACTAGTTCCCCTACTCGCTCTCAACTCTTACGGGTGGGAAGGGATGGAACCCAGAGTGACAGAGCACAAGAGGCAACCACGCCTTGTAAGGAAGGAGACTGGGATTCTAGAAAGTTGCAGAGCAGCCCATAGATGTGCAGGCGGTCCCTGGAAGAATCGGGGGCGCCTCATGCATGCATTGCCCCTCGGGGGCAGGGCCTATCTTTTCAGCACCCCTGGTCCTGCCTCACATATAGTAAGTGCTCAATAAATGTTTGTTGTTCATGAACTGAAAAACCGTGTCCTCTTCTGAGTAGGCCCCAAATCAATGGAGCTCTACAGAAATCATGGTCCCAGGGACACTAGCCGAGGGGGGGAAAGGCATCCCATACACAACCGGAGCGACCAGAACAATCTCGGCAGGTTTTCCACGCACCCAGGGCCCCAGTGGTCTAGGCCTTACCCTGTTACTGCCATGAGAGCAAACTTCCTGCTGAAAGGGCCCTAATGAAGTCCTGTAGACACTTCCAGGCCTCCATGAGAATTAGGCATAAGGCAACAGTGAGACATAATGTCTGGGGCTTAGAATTGTCAGGGAGCCCAGGAGAAAAAAAGTGAATAGACCACACCATTTTTGGCCCTTCCTTAGAGTAAGAGTGGGACCTTAACATCCAGAGCACAACATTTATAAGCTTGGAGCAACTCAATGTATATCCATCCTTAGGAAGGTGTGGGTTGGAGCAGCACACTTCACCTTCCTCCGTGAGCTTGACGTGGAAGTAGAAAGTGCACAGTTTTAGAGTCAAAGAGACCTGGAGTCCTGCACCTGCCAGGACCAGCTGTGCGACCTTGGGCAGGTAGCTTAACCTAAGCCTCAGTTTCCCAATCTGTAAAATGGAAATGATACCCACTTCATTGAGCCTCTGTGAACACTGAGGGAGACCACGTAAAGCGAAGTGGCAGGCACAGAGTAATTGCTTGTTAAGTGGCAGCAGCCACAGCAAAGATGACTGATCGGTAGAGGCCCCGGGCAGTAAGAACCGCAACTGGCCTGGGCTACTGGAAGGTGAAACCAATTTCCAGCTCCTGAGTTTCCACCTGTGTCTGAGACCCAGAGCCTGTGTCCCTCTCCCTGGCCCTCCAAGTACCACAGAGGACCAGTCCTAGACCCACAGATTGACACTCCGGTGCCAAGCCTGCTGACTGCCACACCGCGCCTGTGACACTGGCTGCTTTGTGCCACCTTGCCAAGGCTGGCCTGGCCTGCTTTAAACTCTCGGTGGCATTCTGCCTGTGGCTGGCAAAGCCAGGCCAGGGCACCGGAAAGGGATTATGGGGACTGTGAGAGGTGGCAATGACATCCCAAACAAAATGTCCTGGTTTGGAAGTGTTCCTCCTTGCCCAGAGCAGGCACGACTTTTTTGCCCTGGTTGAGGGGTGAAGGACAAGAAAAAGAAAAGGTCTAAGGGGCCCAGCAGCCACGGGGAGTCTTCAGATTTATGGATTGAGTGACCTCCACTGCCCCCTGCAAACCAAGCAGGCACCTCAGGTTCCACAAATGAGAGTGAGACTGAGAGCTTCCCCTTAAAAGCAGGATGGAGTCTGATTCTCTCAAAACCCTGCAAGGTAGCTGTGTCTGGACTGGACTCTGCAAAGCCCTCCTGAGATGATGACGAGGTCATTGTGAGCCACTCCTGCAGGACTGAAAGATGCCCGCCCAGGTGTGCCCCTGTCCCTCACCTCTATCGGAAAGCGGCTCGTTGAGTTTGCATGCTCCACTTTCGGACGCTAATCAGGGATTCATTTGTCACCCAAGGGCTGACCAGGGGAAAGCCTTCACCAAAAAAACAGGCCAGGCCACTGCAGTGACCAAAACGCAGCTCAGAGGGTTCTGGGCCACAGGGCATTGAGATTTAAAAAGAAAACAACAACACAACACTATGCCTCAGTTTCCCAAACTGTGGAAAGGAAGCAGCTGTAGTCCTTGCTCCAGGGGGCCCATCTGCAGCACAGACTAATTTAAATGAGTTAGCTTCTCGGAAGAACATCATTTGTCCTATAAATGTTTTCCAGGGTTTATTTCAACATCCTGGGGGAGAAGCAAAGCTGTCTCCAAAATGTAAGAGTGGGCTTCTGCTTTTACATGACAACATAAAATTTGGCCAGAGGGGGATTCTCTTAGAAAGAAAAAGCCAAACTCCTGTTTATAGCACACATGCACGTCACAGCACAACTGTCTAAGAAGCGACTAACCTGGGGCTAAGTGACTGATCCCCTGGGCTTCCTGTGGTCAACACCTAAGTGGCCCCAGGTGCAAATGAACCTGCACTGAGTGATAGAGGCCGGATCCTGCCTTGCCTGGTGACACACTCCTGCCACGCTCTTGGTCTCAGTTTTCCCTCCTTTAGATAGACCCCACTATAACACCCTCCCAGGGACAGGGGGCTGAGCAGTCTGTGGTGCATGTGGCCCTTCTGAGAAGCTAGAGAAACCCTAGGGACAAGCTTACCGATCGCTGGCAGTTCTGACCCATGGTGGGAGGGCCCTTTCGGCAGTCGGTCCTTATTTATTCTCTTCTTTCTTGTTCTCTTCTACACTCAGCAAGGGGGGCTCCAACGCCTGGAGAAAGGCAAAGTTCAAATGAGGCAGGGCCTGGGTCTCTGCAGCCTCATTTCTCACTGATCAGGAGGCTATCCACTGTGATACTGAGGGCCAGGGACGTTCTAGAAGGATCCATGAACCCAGGTAAAATGTCATAAAATTTCAGGCAAGAAATTCCCTGGAGGTCTGTTTAGAGGTGGTGCCTCATCTCCAGCTGCAACTCCTGTGCTAGGACCAGGTCTGAAGAAGGCCATGCCCGGGGGAGGAGAACTGACAGAGATGGAGATTAGCCAAGACATCCTCAAAAGGCCAAACTTTCAGAAGTGGGCTCTGTGTCACTGTCCCACTCTTTTCCGCATCTGTCTAATCTAAATAGGGTTGGGAGTATCTAAGGATAAAATTTATTTTTCTGATTATAAAAGCATAATCATTAAAAAAGGAAGTCATAAAAGATAGGTAAGTAGTTTAAAAATTAAAATCACATGGTGGTGGCTCACGCCTGTAATCCTAGCACTTTGTCAGGCTGAGGTGGGAGGATCACTTGAGGCCAGAAGTTCAAGACTACCCTGAGCAACATAGCAAGACCCCTGTTTCTATAAAAAGTAGAAAAATTAGCTGGGCATGGTGGCTCATGCCTACAATCCTAGCACTCTGGGAGGCCGAGGCGGGAGGATCACTTGAGGTCAGGAGTTTGAGACCAGCCTGAACAAGAGTGAGAACCCCATCTCTATTTAAAAAAAAAAGTAGGTTTCTTCTTTTTGAGACAGAGTCTGGCTTTGTTGCCCAGGCTAGAGTGAGTCCTGTGGCGTCAGCCTAGCTCACAGCAACCTCAGACTTCTGGGCTCAAGAGATCCTTCTGCCTCAGCCTCCTGAGTATCTGGGACTACAGGCATGCGCCACCGTGCCTGGCTACTTTTTTTTTTCTATATATATTATTTGGCCAATTAATTTCTTTCTATTTATAGTAGAGATGGGGTCTCGCTCTTGCTCAGGTTGGTTTCAAACTCCTGACCTTGAGCAATCCGCCCACCTCTGCCTCCCAGAGAGCTAGGATTGCAGGCGTGAGCCATCACGCCCAGCCAAAAAAGTAGGTTTCCAAGACAGCCTGCAGGCTAGGTGCATGGGTGCTGGGGCCGCGCTGCTTGCTTTGAAGCCCTACTTGGCCACTTAACAGCTCTGACTCTGGGAGAGCTACGTAACAACCTACCTTTATAGCATAGCATTAACTGAAGTTAACAGAGAAGGGCAAATGAGTACTCAGGGGAGAGAGGCATTTCACAACTTATCAAGCCATGGTGAATATCAGCACAGCATTTGCCAGCATCAGCACAGCATTTTTTTAGAAAAAAATATAGATGACATTAGCCATCTACAAACCCCAAGACTTAGCTGTAGTGAGTTTTGGCTCAGTTATAAATACTGTGCATCCTTGGTCAAGTGTTTGCCTCTCTGAGCCTCTTCTGTAAAATAAGTGGGTTTAAACTACAGGGTTAGCCAGGTGCGGTAGCTCACACCTGTAATCCTAGTTCCCTGGGAGGCCGAGGCAGAAGGATCACTCGAGCTCAGGAGTTTGAAACCAGCCTGAGGAAGAGCAAGACCCTGTCTCTACTAAAAATAGAAAGAAATTAGGCCGGGCACGGTGGCTCACGCCTGTAATCTTAGCACTCTGGGAGGCCGAGGCGGGCGGATTGCTCGAGGTCAGGAGTTTGAAACCAGTTTAAGCAAGAGCGAGACCCAGTCTCTACTAGAAATAGAAAGAAATTAGTTGGCCAACTAATATATATAGAAAAAATTAGCTGGGCATGGTGGCCCATGCCTGTAGTCCCAGCTACTGTGAGCTAGGCTGATGCCATGGCCCTCACTCTAGCCTGGGCAACAAAGGGAGACTCTGTCTCAAAAAAAAAAAAAAAAAAAATAGAAAGAAATTAATTGGCCAGCTAAACTTATATAGAAAAAATTAGCCGGGCATGGTGGCGCATGCCTGTAGTCCCAGCTACTTGGGAGGCTGAGGCAGAAGGATTGCTTGAGCCTAGGAGTTTGAGGTTGCTGTGAGCTAGGCTGACGCCTCAGCACTCTAGCCCAGGCAACACAGTGAGACTCTGTCTCAAAATAAATAAATAAACTCCAGGGTCTACCCTTTGAGATCCTGGGACTTGAGTATCTCTTTATTCATCTTATTTTGCAGAGAAAAACAGGAAGCTACTTAATGCAAAAGGCCAGAGAGGGTCTGGTGCAAGAGAAGCGAGACGGCCACAGCCCAGGCCACCCTCCCACCCACTTGCCTTGGGACTACTTGAGACATCTCCACTGGCTTTTCACTTGGACTCATTCTCGTTTTTCCAAAAGGACAACATATGCTGTCCTTGCAACCCGACTGCAGATTCTTGGCACAAAGCAGGTGTGGGTGGGTGTTTGGGCTCTTTTCTTACTCGGGAACAATGCTCTGGGTAATGGTGCTTTAGTTGGTTAGTCAGAGTCCTAAGAACAGAAAGAGACAAAAGACGCATTTGTCATAAAATAAGAGTCACCCGAGGACTGGAAGGGGTATAGCCTGCACCAGCTTCCTGTGGAAGGAAGGGCCCAGGCCTTGCGGGCATGGGCTGGGGCGCTTGGGGACCCCTGCCGTTCAGACAGTGCTTTATATGTTTATGAGTTCTTTGTCCCACCAGAACCTCACAGAAACCTGGGGTTGGGGGACAGAAATGGTGACAATGGTGAGGAGGACGATGACATTGAAGATAGTGATGACAAGGGCAGCTCATGTGCATTGAGCCCTCATGTGTGCCCGGCACTGTGCTAAGGACTTCTCGGGCATTGATTTCTGGAAGCTTCCCAACAGCATCAGGAAGTAGAAACCATTTCGGCACAGGGAAGCCAAAGCTCAGAGAAATTAATTCACAAATTCATGGAAACGCAGCAGTAGCAGAGCTGGGTTTGTTTTTGTTTTTGTTTGTTTCTTTGTTTTTAAGGTGTGTGGCCAACTTTATTTAATCTACCTGCAATGTAAAGGCTTTATGACTGTGGTGTTTTATGTCATACTAGGCAAGTTGCAATCACCATGAAATGCAATTTGTCAAGAAACCCACGTGTGAAATTACATTGAATAAATAAACAGCAATAACAGCATCAAAACCTACAAAAATTCAGATACCAAGAAATTGAAGGCCGCTTCCCAAGGACATTGTCAGGTTGTCTCTAAAATAGGCATGCCTTTGTGAGACAAGAAGAATGATTTTATTTTATTTATTTATTTATTTTGAGACAGAGTCTCGCTTTGTTGTCCGGGCTAGAGTGAGTGCCGTGGCGTCAGCCTAGCTCACAGCAACCTCAAACTCCTGGGCTCAAGAGATCCTTCTGCCTCAGCCTCCCAAGTAGCTGGGACTACAGGCATGCACCACCATGCCTGCCTAATTTTTTTATATATATATTAGTTGGCCAATTAATTTCTTTCTATTTATAGTAGAGACGGGGTCTCGCTCTTGCTCAGGCTGGTTTCAAACTCCTGACCTCGAGCAATCCTCCTGCCTCAGCCTCCCAGAGTGCTAGGATTACAGGCGTGAGCCGCCTCGCCCGGCCTGGACAAATCAATTGTTGATAAAAATACAACCTTTCGATAGCCAATACCAAAATTGGGTCAATGACAAAAGAGTCAAACATCCGTGAATACACAGAGGGTTTTAAATAGGCTTTTCCTTAGGTCTTTACTCTCAAATTTTTATCCTTCGTATGATCATTCCAAATAATCAGCCTGAAAGCAGCAGCATAGAGCTAGGTTTCCAACTCAGGTGTCTTCATCCCTGGTCACGTGACTCTTTATTTATAGGTGCTATAGCTGAGGCTTAGAGCTGGTGTTGATATTAATAAATAGCTCAGAGCTAATAAAACCAACACAGGGCCGTGCAAGGTGACTCACGTCTGTAATCCTAGCACTCTGCGAGGCCGAGGCGGGAGGATCGTTCAAGGTCAGGAGGTCAAAACCAGCCTGAGCAAGATCAAGACCCTATCTCTACTAAAAATAGAAAAATAAGCTCGCCTGTAGTCGCAGCTACTCGGGAGGCTGAGGCAGGAAGATCGCTTGAGCCCAGGAGTTAGAGGTTGCTGAGAGCTATGATGATGCCACTGCACTCTACCAGAGGGATAGAGTGAGACTGTCTCAAGAAAACCCAAAAAGAAACAACAACAAAAAAACAACCAACTCTGGTTTTAAAATCTGTGAAGAAATGAAATGCCCAGGCTGCCGGATGCAATAGAGCAGGCAAATCTCTGGCTGGTACGGAAGAGAGCTGGGTAGACTTGGCAGCCAAAAGTTTTAATGAATGTCCCAGGCCACCTTCATCATTCTTTCACTCTCTTTTATTTATTTATTTATTTTATTTTGTGAGACAGGGTCTCACTCTGTCACCTAGGCTGTCGTGCAGTGGTGTCATAGTAGCTCACTGCAACCTCAAACTCCTGAGCTCAAGTGATCCTCCTGCCTCAGCCTCCCAAGTAGCTGGCACTACAGGTATGTGCCACCACACCTGGCTAATTTTTCTATTTTCTGTAGAGACAGTGTCTCACTGTGTTGCCTAGACTGGTCTCAAACTCCTGGCCTCAAGCAGTCCTACAGCCTTGGCCTTCCAAAGTGTGGGATTATAAGTATGAGGTACCATGGCTTCACTCGCTTTTTTTTTTTTTTTTTTTTTTTTGAGACAGAGTCTCACTCTGTTGCCCGGGGCTAGAGTGCAGTGGTGTCAGGCTAGCTCACAGCAACCTCAAACTCCTGGGCTCAAGCGATCCTCCTGCCTCAGCCTCCGGAGTAGCTGGGACTATAGGCATGCACCACCATGCCCGGCTAATTTTTTCTATAATATTTTTTAGTTGGCCAATTAATTTCTTTCTAATTTTAGTAGAGACAGGGTCTCGTTCTTGTTCAGGCTGGTCTCCAACTCCTGACCTTGAGCGCCTGCCTTGGGCTCCCAGGGTGCTAGGATTACAAGCATGAGCCACTGCGCCCCGCCCCTCACTCTCTTTTATTGTGCACAATCCCCGGGGTAACTCACCACCATTTCCTACCCAAACACCTCCCCTCTTTCCTACTATTCTTAAATCCTGTCCTCATGGAGTTTACAGTCTCTGGAGGAGAGAAAGATTAATTAAGAAATCACATGAATTGCAGTTGCAAACCATGTAGCGACCATGACAGAGAAATATAGGGAACCATGAGACTTAATCCTGGGGCTCATGGAAGGAAGTGACTTGGGATCTGGGAAATGCTGGTCTGGGTCAGGGTCTCCTTTGGAGCCCTCTGAGGCAGGGACCAGGGAAGCCTTGATCAAAGAGTAAGATGAGGAAGAGAAAGGGAAGGAGGAAGAGGAGGACAACATGCCCTGGTACTTATTAATCCACCCCTTTCAGATGTGGGACTTAACTGAGAGTGGTCTCTGCTTGGTCTCTGTCCTCGAGAGGGTGGTTCTCAAAGTGTGGTCCCTGCACCAGTGGCAACAGCATTAGCTGAGAACTTGTTAGACGTGCACATGCTCAGGCCCTGCACCAGACCTACTGCATTGGAAACTCTGGGATGGAACCAAGAATCTGTGTTTTAACGAACCCTCCTCGTGATTCTGCAGCATGCCAAAGTTTGAGAACAATGTTCTAGATGCCTACAGTCAAGCGGGTTCGCTCATTAAAAGTACAATTCACTCTCATGCTCTGCAAATGGAAGAGGATTCAGAAATGATATTCTGAGAGAAGCTCTGTTGCCGTAGAAAGAAATAGGACAAGCTGTTGGTTGGGGGTGGGTAGGGGATACAATGCAAGGATTTCAGCAACTCAGACATTAGTTTCTCAGGGGATGAGACTCCAGGAGGCAAAGGCTTATTATGTGAGGACTGGAAGGAACCTACCCCATCGTATCCCCCTCTCACCTCAGTCTTAGTCCACTCAGGCTGCTATAACAAATAACCACAGGCTGGGTAACTAACTTTTAAACCACAGAACTTTATAGCTCACAGTTCAGGAGGCTGCAAAGCCCACAATTAAGTCACTGGCAGATCTGGTGTCTGGTTAGGGCTCATTTTTCATAGGCAACAACTTCTTGCTATGTCCTCACATTGCAGATGAGCAAACAAGCTCTCTGAGTTCTCTTTTATAAGGGCACGAATCTCATTCTTGACAGCTGCTTTTTATGACCCCAAAGCCCCACCTTCTAATACCATCTCATTAGGTTTCAGTGTGTGAATTTGTGGAGGACACAAACACTCAGACTATAGCACCCACCCAGACAAGAGCCAGATTGGCAATACCTCGCTCTTCAAAGCAACATTTTCCACCAGTGGCTTGTTAAGTCAGAGAGGGAATCTGACTTCCTTCCGTTGGCCTTAGTTGTCTGGATTCCTGTAGGTAAACCCTCTCGTCTCTTCCTCACCTCTGCCCAAGGCTGACAATCATGCTTATTTGTGGTTCTTAGACACAATCACCGACCATGCAAAGTATAAGAGAAGATCCTAGACTCATAAATGCTTTTATTATGGCAAGAGTGAAGGTGATAGACTCTTCAGTCACACATGCCCTTCAGCTGGGCAAGCTGATGGGTGGGTGGCTTTGTAGACTGGTCCACATTCTGGAAAGGATTAAGTAAAGATCACAAAGTCCTTACTCCTAACTCTGACCCAAGTCTCCTGTGTTCTCTAAGTCACTGATGCCTCTTCCATGTGATTTCTCTTAAGTCGTACATTCATGACTTGGCGGGTTAGGAGGAAATTTTTGGACCACATATTTAAACGATTGCTACTTTTCATGAGTATTAACTACTTCACAGCCCAAGATCTACTTAGTTTCTGGAGGAATGTGTTTCTTATGTCAATCTGAGGTTCCGCATCATATTCAACCAATTGTATGTTCATTCATACGTTCATGTAACCATTCCATACATCCTAAAACTCCATCCAAACCCAGTCCAGCCTCCGCGGTCTACCTGCAATTGAGCACTACACAGTTTCTTCCCCAAATCGAGAAACCTAAGTCAACCCTGGACAAGTTTCACATCAAAGAATTTGCGAACACAAGACCCAACTCAGAGAAAACTAAATGTGGCTGAGTACAAAGGAACAGCTTAAATTCTCTTTCACACTTGAGCTTGCAAGCTGTCCCCATGTCCTTCATGGCTCGAGGAAGAGGGCAGAGAGATGAACAGCCCATTTCAGAGACAGCCAGACTAAAGTCCAGGAAGAAACACAACACAACCCACAACGCAGTAACTATTGCTACTTTACACAAGTATTAACTACTTCACAGCCCAAGATCTACTTAGTTTCTGGACGAATGTGTTTGTCGTGTCGTTCTGAGGTTCTGCGTCACATTCAACCAATTGTATGTTCATTCATACATTCTGTTAACCCTTCTGTTAAATTCTGACCTGCCTCTCAGCCTGGGCGTCCCACCACCATCAACAAGCACCCTCCAGGCCCACGAAGGCTCTTGGGGACACCACCATCTGGAGATGGCACCAACCCCTGAGTGATAACAGCACCGAACAAGAGAAACTTACTATGAAATGGGGTTCTGACACTTCCTGCATACAGATGGTCTTTGGAGAGTCACACCACAATAAAAGCCACTCCTCTGAAGCTGGAATCACAGCTTCTCTACGCTCCTGATGACGCCGGACAAAAATGTGACCACATGCTCTTAAATTGGCTTCCCGCCAAACACCGGAGAGGGAGCTCATCTGCCCACCATCTCGTAACAACCCAAGCCAAATCTCTGTTTCATTTTTACCAAAAAGAAAAAAAAAAAAAAAAAGATTTCATCTTACCACAAAAGTCCATTGAATTCAAGCGGGTCACAGAGGAAGCAAAAGACTTCCTAATCTCAAGCAAAAAAATGCCAGCTATGTGCTCCCACAGGGTTCCAGCCGCTGGAGGCCGCAGGGCACCAGGGCTATCACAATAACCTCCCGGCTCATCCACAATTCAATTCTCTTTTGTGCAAAACTCCAGACGCTGTCCAACAGTTCAGATCCAAGCGTCATTCCCAGGATGGTCCACCCTTGTCCTCACCCCCGATGCATTTCCTGACCTCGCAAGCAGACTCAGAAATCTAGACAGACTAGGATCCGGGGCCCAGCGACTGACCGCATCGCTCCCTCCGAGAGGAGCGATGGATTTTCAATTTGATCCATAGTGCTTTCTATGTACCAGCCGCCGCAGGGAACGGGCATGGGTGAGTGCGGCGTGGGCAGAGTGGAACCAGCCCTCAAAAAGCTTCGTAGACAAAACGCAGATTAAAAATACGCATATATCCAAGAAAAGCAAGCCAGGCAGCTGCAGTGTGAGCAGTTAGGTGCTTTATAGCAAGCGCTTTGGGTGTCAGAGAAAATGGCAAGGTGATTCCAAGAAGATGGATTAGAACTGGAATGTTGACTGAGCTGTCAGTTTCCCTGGGAAATGTCAGTCTCATTTCCTTTGCCCCCTCAGCCCTAATCTGACCATCAAATTTAGTTTTGTGCCCAGCCCTGTCTCTTATTCCTCCATAGTTCTCTATGAAACAGTTTTTATCAGCTGGGGTATCTGGCAAATAGTATTTTATGTTTTTTTTGTTTTTTTTTTTGGGGTCAGAGTCTCACTCCGTTGCCCGGACTAGAGTGCCGTGGCATCAACCTAGCTCACAGCAACCTCAAAGTCCTGGGCTCAAGCAATCCTCCTGCCTCAGCCTCCCAAGTATCTGGGACTACAGGCATGTGCCACCATGCCCAGCTAATTTTTTCTATATATTTTTAGTTGGCCAATTAATTTCTTTCTACTTTTTAGTAGAGACGGGGTCTGGCTCTTGCTCAGGCTGGTTTCAAACTCCTAACCTTGAGCGATTTGCCCGCCTTGGCCTCCTAGAGTGCTAGGATTACAGGCGTGAGCCACCACGCCTGGCCACAAGTAGTATTTTATTTAGACTTATAAGGAGCTACAAAAGTACAAAAAAGTAACATAAATCACAGTGGTTACCCATGATGTAGTGTGAAGCCAAAAAAGCTAGATTAAGAATAATGTGTAAGATAGAAACCCATTTTTATTAGCACCACCAGGGACAAAAACAACCTTATCCATGTGTATCAATTGCATCATCTGGAATGGCTGTTTTTGTAGGTGAGAAATGGTCAAGGTTAGAGAAGAGGTTAAAATCTGCCCCTGCCCCTCCCTACATGTAACCTGAGACAGTCACTCCCTGCCCCCTCACTGGTGGCAGGAACACCTCAGGGCCCAGTACAGGTGTCCATGGGGTAAGATCCAGGCATAAACTCTGCATGGGTAAAGAGCTGGAAATGCAGATCGGGCTTGGCCAACCTTGGACACTCACTCATCCATCCCCCCAGGGGTGGTAGATGGAAACCCGAGTGATTGCTTCTCTCTGAGAGGTTAAAAGCCAAACCCTAAAACTCTGATCAAGGAAGATGGTTGGGGCTAACAAGAGAGCCTATGAGGATTTGGGGTGCCCAGGACTCCTCCCCCCTAGAGTTCTGCCTCTCCCCTCTCTCACTGAACTCACTAGGACTGACTCAGACTGGTCTAGCCTTAGGCCCTGACCAAATACACATTTCAAGATAGAGTAGTGGTTAACCCTTAGGTAAATATAAATCCACAGTGCAAAACTAACTAGACATTTGAGAAATAAAACTACTTGAAAAGAATATCAACAAATTGGGCAACACATACTATCCGAAGCAGAAATATTAGAGCAGGCAGACCCAGGATAAAATAAGAATGATACATATACTTAATGAAATAAGGAAGAAAATAAGAACATGAACAAAGACATGAAATCATTTAAAAAACTAGGATATTACATATGAAACACAATATAGATAGTTAAAAAAATAAGATAATAGAAGCTTAGGCGAAGGAACTTCTTCAAAATTAAAAACTTTTGTTATTTGAAAGACACTGTTTAGAAAATAGAAGGCCAAAGGCATAATAGTTGAGCGGCATCCGTTAGAATAGATATAGCTGAAAAATGAATTGCTGAATTTGGAAGATCAGATGGATGAACTTTCCCAGTAAGCAGCAGAGAAAGAAAAATAAACAGAAAATAGGAAAGTTAAACAATATGAAGGATAGAAGTAGAAGTGCCAGCACCTGAATAATAGGAGTTCTAGAAAGAGAGGAAATAAAAATAGAGTTGAAAATATTTGAATAGGCCGGGCACGGTGGCTCATGCCTATAATCCTAGCACTTGGGAGGCTGAGGCAGGCGAATTGCTCAAGGTCAGGAGTTTGCAACCAGCCTGAGCAAGAGCGAGACTCCGTCTCTACTATAAATAGAAAGAAATTAATTGGCCAACTAATATATATAGAAAAAATTAGCCGGGCATGGTGGCGCATGCCTATAGTCCCAGCTACTCAGGAGGCTGAGGCAGGAGGATTGCTTGAGCCCAGGAGATTGAGGTTGCTGTGAGCTAGGCTGACGCCATGGCACTCACTCTAGCCTGGGCAACAAAGTGAGACTCTGTCTCAAAAAAAAAAAAAAAAAAAAGAAAATATTTGAATAAAAAGCAGATATGTTTCCTATAATTAAGTAAAAACAGAAGGTCTCAGATTGAAAAGGCATAGAGAAGTAACAAGAGATATAGGGAAAATTCACCCTACATTATTGACTATTATAGATAAAACAAAGAGAAAATTCTAAATGCTTCTAGAGAAACAGAGCAGATTACTCAAAAAGGAACAAGAATGAGACATTAGACTTCTCAACATTAGACTTTCTTAGCAACAATGATTGTAAGAAAACAATGTGGAGCCAGGTGGTGCCTCTCACCGGTAATCCTAGCACTCTGGGAGACTGAGGCGGACGGATTGTTTGAGCTCAGGAGTTCGAAACCAGCCTGAGCAAGAGCAAGACCCTGTCTCTACTAAAACATAGAAAGAAATTACTTGGAGAGCTAAAAATATATAGAAAAAAATTAGCCAGGCATGGTGGCACATGCCTGTAGTCCCAGCTACTCAGGAGGCTGAGGCAGGAGGATTGCTTGAGCCCAGGAGTTTGAGGTTGCTGTGAGCTAGGCTGACACCAGGGCACTCTAGCCAGGGCGATAGAGTGAGACTGTCTCAAAAAAAAAAAAAAAAAAAAAAAAAAAAGAAAAGAAAAGAAAAAGAAAACAATGCAGTAACATTATATTATTATATTTAATGAATAGAAGGAAAGGATCCTTGATTCTAGAATTTTATATCCAGCAAAATTATCTTTCAAATATGAGGTTATAATAAAAATATTTTCGGTCATAAAAAATCCTCAGTTCCCACATATAAAGGCATTCCAAAATGTTTTGAAGAAAGTCAAATAAGTGAAAGTTTACCAATAATAACACAGAACTAAAATTCTAGACAGTGTCCACGTAACGGGCTACAGAGGTAGGAGACACTAAAGTATGTAAAAGCATGCTAAAATATTTGTCTTCTTTGAGAGAAGGTATATCTACCAACCCTCCACCTCCATTCCACATAATTATACATAATTATAACAATTATAATTATAAATAATTATCACAATAAATAATGATTAATTAATAATTTAAATTAGTAAATAATTTCATAATTATTTATTAAGATATCAATTATATAATAATTAAATAATTGTAATTATTTAAAAATTATCTTTGAGATGTTAAAATTCTAATAAATTAGCCTCTACATATTTAAAGCAAAAATAGACCTATAGAAAGAATCTGACAAATCCACAACATGAGTAAACATATTTCTCTGTGTTGTTAGGTCAAGCAAACAAACAAACAAAATCAACTAAGATATAAAAATTTGAATAACAAAATTAACAAGTTTAATCTAATAGATACACAGAGATAATTCTTTAACAGAGATTATGTATTCTTTTCAAGTGCACATGAAACACACTTGAATTTCAAAGCAAGCATATTTATAAAGCAAGCCCTAATACATTTATAAGTAATTAATATAATTTAGACAAATGATGGGGTTGGCAAATGATGAACTATAGGACAAATTCAGCTTGCCACCTATTTTTATAAATAAAGTTTTATTAGAACACAGACATACCCATTCATTTTACATATTGTCTATGGCTGCTTCTGGTACTATAATGGTACAGACCATATGGTCCACAGAGCCTAAAGGACTTATTGTCTAGCCCTTTACATAAATAGTTTTCTAATCCCTGATATAGACCATAGATCAACACACAATTAAGTTAGAAGTTAATAATAAAAAGACAAATTAGGCCAAGTAGGGTCGCTCACGCCTATAATCCTAGCATTCTGGGAGGCTGAGGCGGGAGGATTGGTGAGTTCAGGAGTTTGAGACCAGCCTGAGCAAGAGTGAGACCCCATCTCTACTATAAATAGGAAGAAATTAGCCAAAACAACCCAAAATAGAAAAAATTAGCTGGGCACAGTGGTGCGTACCTATAGTCCCAGCTACTTGGAGCCTGAGGGAGGAGGATTGCTTAATCCCAGGAGTTTGAGGTTGCTGTGAGCTAGGCTGACGCCATGACACTCTACCCTGGGCAAAGAGTGAGACTCTGTCTCAAAAAAAAAAAAAAAAAGAAAGAAAGAAAGAAACTATGCAGGCTAAACACGGTGGCTCACACCTATAATCCTAGCACTCTGGGAGGCTGAGACAAGAGGATTGTTTGAGCTCAGGAGTTTGAGACAAGCCTGAGCAAGAGCAAGACCCCATCTCTATTAAAAAAAAATACACAAAAAGTTAACCAGGCACTGTGGCAGAGGCCTGTAGTCCCAGATACTCTGGAGGCTGAGACAAGAGGATTGCTTGAGCCCAGGAGTTTGACATTACAGTGAGTTACAATGACGCCACAGTACTCCACCCAGGGTGACAGAGCAAGACTCTGCCCCTCCCCCCACAAAAAGAAGTTATGGAAACTGAAGCACAGGGAAAAAAATAATAAAAATAAAACAACCTGAGAGAGATGTGAGACGTGATAAAATGGTCTAACATATGTATATTGGAGCTCCAGAATGAGAGAAGAGAAATAATGGGGCATAAGACAGGAATTTTCAAAAACCAATAAAAAACATTAACCACAGATTCAAAAAGCTCTCAGCAAACCCCAGGCAGAATAAACAAAACAAAGTAAAACAAAATCGCACCCAAGCACATCATAATTAAATTGCTGAAAACTAAAGCTAGGGGGCCCGCGGGCCTGCACGGCGGCGTCCGGGCCGAGCCGCTGCCACCCTCGCTCTGCAGGCCCGGCGCCCGCGCGCCGCGATGGCATTGGCATGGCTAACGGCCAGGAGAAATATAGTGGAAAATGCAAAACAACGAAATTATAAAACCTGCCAAATACTTCTCAGAGTTGGAAAAGAGCATTTTGCGTGCTTTAGTAGAAAAGTACAAATAGGTGATGGAATGTAAGAAAAGCGATGTGCGTGGGAACTGTTGCCTTCAAGCAGCGTCCCTGGCCAGCGCTTGCCCACGCATACGACTCTCGGCCGAGCGTATGGCTGCGGTACTTCAAACAGCTGAAGAACTGCTGGGAGAACATCAAGGCTCGGGCCAAAAAAATTATGGCCCATGAAAGGAGGAGAGAAAGTAGAACGGAGTGTCGGCCCACTTCTGAGTACCCACGTGTCGGGGAAGGAGAAGATTGCCAACATGCAGCCAGGAGCAGCTCTACTTCCTGCAGAGTCCTCCCCAGGAAGAGCCCGAATACCACCCTGATGCTGCAGCCCAAGAATCATTTGCTGTTTCAAACAGAGAACTGTGCGATGATGAGAAAGAGTTCATACATTTTCCAGTATGCGAGGGGACCTCTCAACCTGAACCCCTCGTGTTCAGCTGTCAGAGTAACAGCCACTAAAAACTACAGGAGCAAAACCTCTCAGGGAGGTGCTTTAAAAAAGATGCATGAGGAAGAACACCAGCAACAAATGTCCATCTTTACAACTGCAACTGATACAAATGAATGAGGTGCATGTGGCCAAAATCCAGCAGATAGAGCGAGCGTGTGAGATGGCAGAGGAGGAACACAGGATAGAAATGGAAGTTCTCAATAAAAAGAAGATGTATTGGGAAAGAAAACTACAAAGTTTTACCAAGGAATGGCCTGTTTCCTCATCTAACTGGCCCTTTCCCAATTCACCCTAAGAACTTTGGGGGTGGCTCTCTTGTAATTAATCTGTGTTGGCAAAGAAAGTCCGGAACATGAACTTGTGGTCAGTAACCTGTAACAGAGCTGCGACTAGGAACATTAGAGTGGTAGTAGTCACTTATTTAAGAATACATTCAGGTAAACAGCTGCACCCTGTGTACCCCTTAAGTGGCAAAGAACCTGTTATAGTCTTCTGAAAATTATCGCTGAGTGCTATAATTCTGAATGTAATGTCTCTTAATTAGAGTTCATACAAGAACCATGTGTGAGTGTTATTGTTGTATTTTTTTTTAATCAAATGCAAGTGTGACTATAAAGGAGTTTGGCTGCTTTTTTTCTTTTCTATTTTCTTTCTTTTTTTTAAACAGCAGAACTTTTCCATCAAATGAATGCCCTTCCATTGAAACTGGCTGTCCTGGGAGGCCACGGGTTTCTCCAGTAGTGAGGCTGTTGCTCAGAACTTGCTAGAGGTCTTTAGGGAACCTCTGTGAGAACTGCAGTGGCTTTTCTATTTTTTTGGTGTTATCCTCTGAGTGTGGGTTTTCTGTTTTTAAACAGCCCAACATATAGGAGGATATTTTTTATTTTATTTATTTATTTATTTTTTTAAGAATGTGTTCTGTAATATTATTGCTTTTTTTTTTTAGGAGGATATTTTCTAATGTGGCTCATAAACTGCCTTTGAAGCCCTTTCCCCAAAGAGGAGTTCTGAATAATGCCTCCAACAATGGTAGCTTTGTTGGAACTAAGGATGTGACTACTTTGAAGGAGAAATGTTCATTTAGATTTCCACATTCTGTTATGTTTGTTTTATTAAAAAAAGACTTGAAAAAAAAAAACCAGCCAGAAGAAAAAAAGAAAGAAAGAAAAAAACACATTACTTTCAGGAAAACAATAATAAGAATGATGACTGATTTTCTCACTGAAATTATGGAAGTGAGAAGAAAATGAAATGACATTCTTAAAATACTAGTGGGGAAAACTCTGCCAAACTAGAACTCTATATTCTTGAAAACCAAGGGCAGGAAATACATTTTCAGACAAACAAAAGTTGAGCAAATTCACTATCATCAGTGTTGTATTACAAGAAATGCTAAATGAAGCTCTTCCTGTTGAAGGGAAATGATCCCAGATAGTATCATGAAACTGTAGGAGTGAATAAAAAAGTAGATATATGAATTAATTTAACATAATTTTTTGAGAAAGGGCTGTTCTCTCCAGTTGGATCGCTGGCCATCCACGTTTGGGCAGTAGGCTTGGAAGAACCCTAACGTTGATATCGAGTTGATCATGCCCATGGTAAGACGGGCACAAGTTGTTTACAGCTCATCCACATATCCACATATTTTGCTTGTATAGTTCTCACATAACCTTTTTTAGGCTGTTATATTTTTATCCTTTTTCACACGAGGAAATGGAAGCTCAGGAAGCTTAAACAGTATGCTCAAAGTCACATGGTCAATCCCAAACTGAACCCGTTGTTCTGAGTCGGGACTGCACTGCCTCTCTGCCTTCTTAGACGCTATCTCTAAATGGCCTGGGCACCAGGAACCCCCAAGAGGGTTGGTCCATAAACTTTGCTCTCTGGGAGCAAATGACAAATTTATTTCTGATAACCTCTAATTGAAATGTAGCATTTCCTTCCATCGTGAATGTGGGCAACAAACCACAGTAGTGTTAGCAACATCTGCGACTTTGTCTCCAGAGGAAACCACAGATATTTTCATATCTATGCTGTTGTTGAAAATGTCTCAAAATGCTCTTTACACTCATGGGAACATCAAAAATTATGATTGTTATTGGGTTCCTGCTGGATCTTGTTATATGATGCATTACTTTAAAAGTACATGTATTACTATGGCACCACTTTAAATTTTTGGCTTGCTTGTTTGTTTTGAGACAGGGTTTTCCTATGTTGCTCAGGCTGGTCGCAAACTCCTGGCCTCAAGCAAATCTTCATGTGCCAATGCACCTGGCACTTTAATATTTTAATGACTGTAATTCAATACCATTGGTTTCTTTTGTAATCCTATTATTTGATACATTTAAAAACATTATTCCGAGAAAGGATCCATAGGTTTCACGTGAGTGCCCAAGGGTTATATGGCACGTGCACACACACATACACACACACACTTACAAGGTTGAGAGTTCCCGATCTAAAGGATGTAGGACATGGTCGGGAACTGTCGTCAACTTGTTCCTGTTCACCATATTGTATGACAGATATTTATGTCATTCTTTCCTTGCTAGCCTACAAGTTCTTACAGGGCAGAAATGGTGTCTTTTTTTTTTTGAGACAGAGTATCACTTTGTTGCCCAGGCTAGAGTGAGTGCCGTGGCGTCAGCCTAGCTCACAGCAACCTCAATCTCCTGGACTCAAGCGATCCTACTGCCTCAGCCTCCCAAGTAGCTGGGACTACAAGCATGCGCCACCATGCCTGGTTAATTTTTTGAATATATATTTTTAGTTGGGCAATTATTTTCTTTCTATTTTTAGTAGAGACGGGATCTCGCTCAGGCTGGTTTTGAACTCCTGACCTCGAGCAATCCGACCGCCTTGGCCTCCCAGAGTGCTAGGATTACAGGCGTGAGCCACCACACCTGGCCAGGAATGGTATCTTATATTAGTATTTCTTTGGGTCGTCAGTGCCTACAACAGGATTTGGCATTCACCGAACCATTATTTATAAAGTATCGATTATATATAAGGCTTAGGTGCTATTGGGGGAGGCAGGAGAATGAAGAGATTCAGAGGAAAGCAATAATTCATTCATGTGCTGATTTAAGTATTCATTCATTACTTCATTTAGAGAACTGTCCAATGGCTATCTACTGCCAGCCACTGTGGTAGGCTGGGGACAGTAGAAAGAATGAGACCCAGTCCTTATTCTCCTGGAGTGCCCATTCCAGCTAATGGGGAAAAGAGAAAAGATTCGTTTCTTTCTTTCTTTCTTTCTTTCTTTCTTTCTTTCTTTCTTTCTTTCTTTCTTTCTTTCTTTCTTTTTTGTTTGAGACAGAGTCTCATTCTGTTGCCATGGCTAGAGTGCCATGGCGTCAGCCTAGCTCACAGCAACCTCAAACTCCTGGACTCAAGCGATCCTTCTGCCTCAGCCTCCCGAGTAGCTGCGACTACAGGCATGTGCCACCATGCCGGCTAATTTTTTCTATATATATTAGTTGGCCAATTAATTTCTTTCTATTTATAGTAGAGACGGGGTCTGGCTCGTGCTCAGGCTGGTTTTGAACTCCTGATCTTGAGCAATCCACCCGCCTCAGCCTCCCAGTGTGCTAGGATTGCAGGCATGAGCCACTGCGCCTGGCCAGATTTCTTTATTTATTTATATTTTTAAAATTTATTTATTTTTATACATTAGGTGATGTTTGATCTTTCTTTCTTTTTTTTTTTTTTTGAGACAGAGTCTCACTCAGTCTCCCTGGGTACAGTGCAGTTGCTTCAGCCTAGATCACTGAAACCTCAAACTCCTGTGCTCAAGCAATCCTTCTGCCTCAGCTCCCAGCCACAATGCCCAGCTAATTTTTCTATTTTTAGTAGAGACAGGGTCTTTGCTCTTACTCAGGCTGGTCTTGAACTCTTTTTTTTTTTTTTTTTTTTTTGAGACAGAGTCTCACTTGTTGCCCAGGCTAGAGTGAGTGCCGTGGCGTCAGCCTAGCTCACAGCAACCTCAAACTCCTGGGCTCAAGCGATTCTCCTGCCTCAGCCTCCCGAGTAGCTGGGACTACAGGCATGCACCACCATGCCCGGCTAATTTTTTCTATATATATTAGTTGGTCAATTAATTTCTTTCTATTTATAGTAGAGACGAGGTCTCGCTCTTGCTCAGGCTGGTTTCGAACTCCTGACCTTGAGCAATCCGCCCATCTCGGCCTCCCAGAGAGCTAGGATTACAGGCGTGAGCCACCGCGCCCGGCCGGTCTTGAACTCTTGACCTCAAGTGATCCTCCTGCCTCAGTCTCCCGAGTGCTAGGATTACAGGTGTGAGCCACCGCCCCCAGCCAAGAGAAAAGATTTCTGAAGAAAGACAAATGGAAATGAAGTCACTTGTTCTGGAGAGACAGAGGCATGGGGAAAATCTCATTCTTAAATAAAATCTACATTCATCAGCTCTTTCTGGGCAAAAGTCTCCTGGGAGGAAGTATCAACAGAGCTAGATACAGAGAAAGATACCCTTCATAAGAGGAACAGTCTTTGGGGTTCTCATGAGGACAGTTTACCTTATTGTATGGTTGCTGGTCTTGCCTAGTAAACTTTGAGGAGAAGTTAGCCCTCCATTGCCCCAGGTGTTTCAGGGGCTTCCCATCCAAAAATGCCAAGAGAGATGTGTGTCCTCTCTGGGATTCTAGTGCCTGACCAAGGATTCTGTGATGCCATCAATTAGTCAGAATGTGCAAGGTTGCCTAGATACCTTGGATCCTTCATTTTTATTTTTATTTGTGTTTTGAGACAGAGTCTCACTCTGTTGCCTGGGCTAGAGTGCTGTGGCGTCAGCCTAGCTCACAGCAAAGTCCAACTCCTGGGCTCAAGCGATCCTGCTGCCTCAGCCTCCTGAGTAGCTGGGACTACAGGCATGCGCCACCATGCCCGGCTCATTTTTTTCTATATATTTTTAGTTGGCCAATTAATTTCTTTCTATTTTTAGTAGAGACGGGGTCTCGCTCTTGCTCAGGCTGGTTTCGACCTCCTGACCTTGAACGATCCTCCCGCCTCGGCCTCCCAGAGTGCTAGGATTACAGGCGTGAGCCACAGTGCCTGGCCTTTCTTTTTTTTTTTTTTTTTTTTTAAATAAGAGAGCAGAGCTGGGAGAGAAGCAGCTAGTTGACCTCCTCTAACCTGTCAAACCTGTGCTGAGTGAGAGACCAGGTCATGGGAGAACTTGGTGGTGCAGCAACCTGAACCTCTGGGTCAGATCATCTGTCAGGAAGAATGGCAAAGAGAGAGAACCCCAGCAGATCCAGGGGAGAGGAGAAGGGGGATCAGAAGCTGAGGGTATCTTACCAAGGAATGGGAGACTGGGGGAGAGATGACAATGACCCTGAGGTTTTTGGTTGACTGAGACAAAATCTGATAAGGTGAAACATTTCTTCAGAGAGGCATAACCTCAAAATACAAAAAAATTAAATTTAATAAATCCATAAAACATTTCTCCAGAGAGGTATAACCTTCGAATATAAAAAAAGAAATTAATTTTGGTAGATCTGGGACCTGCTCACAGTAGTATCACCATACATGCTTATTGAATGTGTGAAAAAGTATTTCCCAGGCAGCTCTTTCATCTGTCCCCAGCCCTGGCTGGCCTCTCTCTCGCCCTTTGGACTCAGCCTCTTCCATTCTGTCTGTCTGGACATCCTGTTTCAGCAAATGGTGACACTTAGCGCTGGCAATCACAGCCTTATGGAGAAATAGCCAACAACCCCGTGTGGACTTGAACTTGTGTATCATTAAGCACATAAGTCAAAACAAAATCAACCTGGATGATCTAAAATATTATTCTTTTCAGTTTGTTTCCCATGATAATAGTCTATACTTTTTCCCAGAGAAAATTATTTTAAAAAGTTTTGGTCTTCGATCATGCCTCCTCCCTCCATAAGTATTCAATAAGAATGGCATGGCGCTGTGTCCACTTGGGCAATACAAAAATGTGTCTGGCAAAGAGTTTAACAATCTACATGGCCAGATAAGAAATTCATACAGATCTCTTTGTGACAAAACAGAAAGTCACAGGCAGTTCAGATAAAGGAGGAGATGAAAAGAGAGAGAAAGAGAGAGGACGTGGGCTGGAGAAATGGTCATGGACAGTGTAGAATGGAGACTGCAGGGTGTGTAGGAGTGACCTCATTCTAGGGAGACAGAGGTCAGTTTGAAGGTCAAAAGGACCCCAGTGAACTCCAGCTGTCCAAAAGGGAGAGCTGTGGGATCACATGGTGAATGCTCAGTTACTGAAGTATTCAAATGAAATTTGGATAATCTGTTAGGGAAATCGTAGAAAATATTCCGTATACTACCCCGTTGGTAGGAGGCTCCTTCTCACTCTATGCATCCTTTATTCCACCAACAGGGCGTGGAGTCGCCGAGTGAGCCTCCCAGAAGAAATATCAGCACCTCATGCAAAGCATCTTGGAAAATCAAATATTTGTTTTATTAATTTACTAGATTTCAAATACCTAACAGTCCTTAAAACAACTGTCAACAGCAGCAAAACAACCACTTGTAAAATGACAAACAGATGCCCCAAATAGCACCCTACCCCATGGCACACACTGCTTAAGGAACAAGATCCTACAGGGTGCTGGCATAAGTTGCTTTAAGCATGAAGAGATTCCTACAGAGCTCCCTGGCAATCAACCTCTCCGCATGCTGGGGCTGGGCAGGCCAAAGTCTTTGTTCTCTCTTCAGGTTTGAAGTCAACATGACAAGTTAAGGACAAGGTAGATTAGATCCCCCCTAATTCATTACATGAGTCATTCACCTTCTCAGATGCTCATCCACAAGTACAGGGCCCAACCTACTGTAAGAGATGGCTTCAACGTCCCGGTGGGGAAATCAGCCAGCCAGGCCCACGTGAGCAGACTCCGTATGTTTCCAAGGCCAGCAGCCACAGGCCCTAAAGCCACAGAGAACTGACAGCTCAGGCCTCAGCTGAAAAATTTGCTCAAAGGGGATCTCTCAGGATAGAACACTTTGATTTCACAAGTTGGTCCGTCTTTGGGCCAAATACACCAAATGCAGATGTCATGTAATGCCACCGCAAAGCCAGTAACAAGATGCTGAGTAGCCGAGAAGCTGGGGTTCTCTTTCAGCCACCCAGGAGGTGAAGTCGGCCAGGAGGTCGCCTGTTGGTCTCTGACTGACCCATCTGCTATTGGGAAGGCTGGGCGGTGCCCAGGGGGCATCAGGCCCAGCCCTGGGGGCTCCTAGTTCTCGTTGCATGGTGGGTGGAACCTCTTGGCCACGGCGGTGATCAGAGCTGCTCCCTTCCCACTGCCATCTTCCGACAGTACGAACGCCACGTCACACCGAGGGGCAAGTTCTTTCACGGTTTCCTGCAATATCCGAGAAAAGCTACGAAAAAGGCAGAGAAATATCATCAGCCCTTACCTCTGGGATCAGCATATTTATAAAATGATTGTGATCTAGTTTCTTCCTCCCACCTTGATTCTCAATGCTCTAAACAGCTTCTTTTATTCAAAAATATTTTAGAATTTGTTCCATT
Organism: Microcebus murinus; assembly: GCF_040939455.1. Lineage (NCBI taxonomy): Eukaryota > Metazoa > Chordata > Mammalia > Primates > Cheirogaleidae > Microcebus > Microcebus murinus. The sequence continues at coordinate 51,875,561 of NC_134117.1, read as the reverse complement.
TATTTTTTAGAGGTGGGGTCTTGTTATGCTGCCCAGGCTGGACTTGAACTCCTAGGCTCAAGCGATACTCCTGCCTCAGTCTCCCCAGTAGCTGGGACTATAGTCACCAGTGTGCCACCACACCCAGCCTTTTAAAAATATATATATAAATGTTATCGTGTATATTTGAGGTTTACAAACATGCTGTTATGGCATACAGATAGATAGTAAAATGGTTACTATAGTGAAGCAGATGAACATACCTGTTATCTCACATAGTTACTCTTTTCTATGACAAGAGCAGCTAAAACCTACTTATTTAACAAAAATCCCCAATACAATACAATATTATCACCTATAGTCCCCATGTTGCACATTAGATCTCTAGACTTGTTCATCTTGTACATCTGCTACTTTGTATCCTCTGACCCACAACCTCCCCATTTCCTTCCCCCCACATATGCCCTTGGTAACCACCGTTTCATTCCTTATCTGTGCGTGTGTGTGTGTGTGTGTGTGTGTTTTAGATGCCACATATAAGTGAGATCATGCAATATTTTTCTTTCATTGTCTGGCTTATTTCATTTAGCATAATGTCCTCCAAGTTCATCCATGTCATGGCAAATGGCAGAATTTCCTTCTTGCTTTAAGGCTGAAAAATATTCCATTGTGTCTATGTATCACAGTTTCTTTATCCATTCATTTGTGGATCGACCTTTAGGCTGTTTCCATGTCTTGGCTACTGTGAATAGAGCTGCAATAAACATGGGAGTGAGGATACCTTTACAAGGTGGTGGTGATTGCACCTCCTTTGGATGTATACCTAAAAGAGGAATTGCTAGATCGCATGGTAGTTAAATTTTTAATTTCTTTAGGAACCCTCATACTGTTTGTTATAATAGCTGTACTGATCTACATTCCCACCGACAGTGTACTAAAGTTCCTTTTCCTCCAAATTCTCGCCAACACTTGTTATCTCTTGTCTTTTTCATAATAGCCACAGATAGTTTCTTAAATATCTGGCACAACTTTGCCTTTTATTGGGCACCTGCTAATGCCAGGGACTGTGTTTTACAAATAGAATGACAAAGTGTAACAAATAATACTTTAAAAATAATTATCACTACTTCTACTACCTAAAGAAATTGATGCTCAAAAGTTAAGAAATGTGTCCAAATTTGTACAACTAGTAAGTTTAGATTTGAATCAGGCCTGCCTCTTTCCAAAACCCTCCCCTTTTTTGTTCAAAATTTCCCCCAACGTTTTATTTTGAAAATTTTTCAAACTTATAGAAAAGCTGAAAGAATACTATAATAAACATCTGTACACCCTCTGCCTATACTCAGCAAAGTTAAAATTTTACCCTATTTGCTTTATCTGTCATTCATCTACCCCCTCTCCACTAATTTTCCCCCAAAGCACACAATCTTTTTATTTACTTATTTATTGTTTGTTTTTTTTTCAGAGATGGGGGTGTCACTCTTACTCAGGCCAGTTTTGAACTCCTGACCTCAAGCAATCCTCCTGCTTTGGCCTCTCAAAGTGCTAGGATTACCTACGTGAGTGGTGCTGGGCTTAAAAGCACATAATCTTTTTATTTTTTTGAGACAGAGTCTCACTCTGTTGCCCCGGCTAGAGTGCCATGGCATCAGCCTAGCTCACAGCAACCTCAAACTCCTGGGCTCAAGCAATCCTCCTGCCTCAGCCTCCCATGTAGCTGGGACCACAGGCATGTGCCACCATGCCCGGCTAATTTTTTCTATATGTTTTTAGTTGGTCAATTAATTTCTTTCTATTTTTAGTAGAGACGGGTCTCGCTCTTGCTTGGGCTGCTCTCAAACTCCTTTTTTTCTCTTTTTTAAAATATTTTTTACATTTTATATTTTTCTTTTTTTATATAATATTTTTAACTGCCGGAGAAGATTTACATGTCACAATCAAATTCCTGACCTTGAGCGATCTGCCCACCTCGGCCTCCCAGAGTGCTAGGATTACAGGTGTGAGCCACCACGCCTGGCCAAAAGCATACAATCTTAATCTCAAGGGTACTTGGCCTTTCTCAACTATCTTTTGAGATACTAAATCCATCTGAAAGGGCACGTTGAGAGTCAGAGTTATCTGGTCAGTCTGTGGGGTGGAAATGTGTTTACTGGAGTCCTGGGCACCTAGGCCTTGGTCCTGGGACCCTAGATTGCCTGGGGTACATATGGTGGCTGTCACTGAGGGCCAACATGCCCAAGCAGGTCCTGAACCAACTCTAACTACCACAGGAACTCCCTGGGGCTCTGCCAGCTACATGGGAAAAGAAAGTTTGAGGCATAGTAAGGACAGTTATCCCCAAATTGCCTGGGGAGAAAGGAGAAAATGGCTTGGCAGTCGCTGCTCCATTAAGTCTTTTTTATTTTTTTAAATATACAATTCAGTGGTTTTTAGTATATTCACAAAGTTGTGCAACTATTGCCACTATCTAATCCCAGAACATTTCATCACTCTAAAAGAAAACCCTGTACTCATTAGTAGTCACCCCCAACTCATACCAAGCCCTAGGATCCCCTAGCAACCACTAATTTACTCTCTGTGTCTATAGATTTGCCTATTCTGGACAATTTCACAAAATGAAATTGTATAATTTGCGGCCATTTGTGAGTCTGGCTTCTGTCACTTAACATGATGTTGTCGAGGTTTGTCAATGTTGGGCACATGCCCAACACATGCCCAAATCTGCCCGCCTCAGCCTCCCAGAGTGCTAGGATTACAGGCGTGAGCCACTGTGCCCGGCCTCCAATATGATATCTTTTGTTTATTTTTCTTGCCTAATTTCCATGACTAGATTGCTCCTAATTTTTCCCTTGGGATCATATACTTTTGGTCTGGTTCCTACAAGCCATTCCCTTGAACTAAGACTTGACTGAGAGGCCGGGTGCCTGTAATCCTAGCATTCTGGGAGGCTGAGGTGAGAGAATTGCCTGAAGTCAGGAGTTTGAGACCAGCCTGAGCGAGAGTGAGACCCCATCTCTACTAAAAATAGGAAAAATTAGCCAGGCATGGTGGTGAGCACTTGTAGTCCCAGCTACTTGGGAGGCTGATGCAGGAGGATCACTTGAGCCCAGAAGTTGGAGGTTTCTGTGAGCTAGGCTGACTGTAGTCTGGCCCAGGCAACAAAGCGAGAGACTCTGTCTCCAAAAAAAAAAAAGACTTGACTGAGAGATAAAAACCAAGTGATGATCTGGAGGCAGTACTTGCTTGAGGCAGTACAGTGGTGAGTAGCAGTGGTAAGAGTAGACATCCTTGTCTTGTTCATGATTTTAAGGGAAAAGCACCCATTCCCCACTATTTCACCATTAAGTAGGATGTTAGCTATGGGTGTTCAGAGATGCCCTTAATCATAAATTCCCTTATTCCTAGTTTGAGGAATGTTTTTATCATGAAAGGGCATTGGATTTTATCAAATGCTTTGTCTGTACCTGTTGAAATGATCATGTGGTTTTCTATCCCTTGGTCAGGTCTTGGGTTTTGGTCTGGTTATAGGAACCAGACCAAAAATATGTGGCCCCAAGGGAAAAACCAAGAGAAAACACCACTCGGTTATTTTGAACAAATAGTCTGCATGACATGAAGGGCTAAGGATTAAGGATTGCAGTAAAGGTACGTTCATGAATACGATTCAGCACAATTGGAAATTTTTTTTTTTTTTTTTTTTTTTTTTTTTTTTTTTTTTGAGACAGAGTCTCACTTTGTTGCCCAGGCTAGAGTGAGTGCCGTGGCGTCAGCCTAGCTCACAGCAACCTCAAACTCCTGGGCTCGAGTGATCCTTCTGCCTCAGCCTCCCGGGTAGCTGGGACTACAGGCATGCGCCACCATGCCCGGCTAATTTTTTATATATATATCAGTTGGCCAATTAATTTCTTTGTATTTATAGTAGAGACGGGGTCTCACTCTTGCTCAGGCTGGTTTTGAACTCCTGACCTTGAGCAATCCGCCCACCTCGGCCTCCCAAGAGCTAGGATTACAGGCGTGAGCCACAGCGCCCGGCCACAATTGGAAATTTGTATATTTTTTCTCTTCACCAAAACAAAATGTAAAATGTTGAATAAAAATAAAAGCTTTCATTACTGATGCTTTTGTGAAGTGTCACACACTCTACAGATACTATTTAACTTAATCTTCACAACAACCCATGAAATAGGTATAATTTTTGTTCTTGGTTTAGAGGAAAAGGACTGAGGCTCAAAGATGGCGAGAAACTGGGCCTGGGCCTCCCAGCCTCTAAGTGGTAGAGCCAGGATTCAGGTCTACAGCGTCTGCCAGGGCTCTTAATCCTTCTGTCCACACCGACTCCGAATTTGGAAAATTACAACAAGCTTAGACTTGATAAATGCTTTGTGCTGTGCAAAATGATCAGGTCTCCTTACTACCCTGTGAGGTTGGGTGGGAATATGACAAAAATAATAATAACTTGTATTTCTTTTTTTTTTTTTTTTTGAGACAGAGTCTCGCTTTGTTGCCCAGGCTAGAGTGAGTGCCATGTCATCAGCCTAGCTCACAGCAACCTCAAACTCCTGGGCTCAAGCGATCCTGCTGCCTCAGCCTCCCGAGTAGCTGGGACTACAGGCAGGCACCACCATGCTCGGCTAATTTTTTCTATATATATTAGTTGGACAATTAATTTCTTTCTATTTATAGTAGAGACGGGGTCTCGCTCTTGCTCAGGCTGGTTTTGACCTCCTGACCTCGAGCAATCCGCCTGCCTCGGCCTCCCAGAGAGCTAGGATTACAGGCGTGAGCCACCGCGCAGGCCAACTTGTATTTCTTGAGCACTGTGTGAAGCACTTTACATTCTATGCATTTAATGCATTTACATTAATGCATTTAATCCTCATGCATTTAGCCCTTGGAGGAAAGGATTATCACCGCTGGCCTTTTACAGATGAGGAAGCTAGGGTGCAGAGCTGGCTAATATTCCCACATTGTGCACCTCTTCCCCATAAAAGGACAGGGACACATCTTCCCATGCTGTGGCTGCGGAGGCAATGCCACGTCCACACTCAGCCCCCAGCACCTCCCCTGCCCCCCACCCAAACCCCGCCTCTCCCGGGCACTTACTGAGGGTGCAGCTTGTACAGGGTGCCGTCCACACCCACGGTGATCCTCAGGTGCTCAAGCCCCTGGTCTTCCCTCCGTTTCTCCACCACGGCGGCCAGGCCCGCACCACAGAGCTGGGCTGCCCGCCGGGACACTGCTCCGCACACCTCCTTCACCACAATGCTGTCCTCGCACGTGCTGTCCAGGCCCAGCTGCTGCAGGATCCTCCTGACCTGGAGCAGGGCCAGCCGGTCGCTGCGGGCAGCAGAGCAGCACGTCAGGACCTGCTGCCTCCCGGGGCCCCGGAACCTGCTCCACATGACTCACAGCCTCCCCGGTCTCAGACACCCTCCTCGCAGGAGGGAGGAAAAATCGACCCAGGCAATGGCTGAGTTGGGGCAGAATGCCTTAGAAGCTGAAACTCAAGAAGGTTCCACCACCCCAGGAAGTTCCATCTTCTTTAAAATATAAAGTGTGAGCTCCTCTTCCATTAGATACGTTCATATCTATTATCTTACTAGGAGCTATATTAGAATCAGCAACCAATATGCCGGGTACCCATTTTCAGAAGAGAAGTCTGAGGTTCAGAGCGGCGGATAGAGCCTTGCCCTCCCAGACAGTGGAGAGCCGGGGTTCAAACACAAGCCTTCTCACACCAACTCTAGCACCTTCTCACGAACCACGCCAGCTCCTATACTCTGGCCCCATTCAATTGGAGGCCAACTTTTCTTCTATTTCATTTTTTTCTGATTCTCTGCTTTTTCTTCCCTTTTTCTGATGTCTCTGCTCTTTGAGGGTGAGGCTATATTTTTAATAGTAGCCAAACAGGCTTTGGTACATTCAATGGGCAACGGAATAACTCAGTATATAAAATACAATCAGCACCTTAGAGAATGGGAACCAAGTATGACCATAAACACATGCAGAGAAACACCCATCATGAGGATAGGCCGGCCTCGAGTCTAGACCCTGAGCAACTCTCAGTGAACTAACGGTAACAGAGCTCTGACTGCCAAGCTAAACAATACGAAGTTATATCCTTGACTGTCCCAGCTAATACTTAGGAGGAAAGAGTGTTATCAAGAATAAACAACCTAGAAACAACAATCACCATATATGAGATTTGACAGGTCAATAGTGGTATAGCCAGATAATAAAATTCTTTATCAACCTTAAAGGTGAGCTTGCATGAGAATATTTAATGCCATGGAAAATGTTCATGATACAGGGGCCAGGCGCGGTGGCTCACGCCTGTAATCCTGGCACTCTGGGAGGCTGAGGCAGGTGGATTGCTCGAGGTCAGGAGTTTGAAACCAGCCTGAGCAAGAGCAACACCCCGTCTCTACTATAAATAGAAAGAAATTAATTGGCCAACTAATATATAGAAAAAATTAGCCGGGCATGGTGGCACACACCTGTAGTCCCGACTGCTCAGGAAGCTGAGGCAGGAATATTGCTTGAGCCCAGGAGTTTGAGGTTGCTGTGAGCTAGCCTGATGCCACGGCACTCACTCTAGGCTGGGCAACAAAGGGAAACTCTGTCTCAAAAAAAAAAAGAAAGAAAAGAAAATGTTCGTGATATAGTGAAATATATAGATTATAAAAATCCTATGTAAGAGCCGGGCGCGGTGGCTCACGCTTGTAATCCTAGCTCTCTGGGAGGCTGAGGCGGGCGGATTGCTCGAGGTCAGGAGTTCGAAACCAGACTGAGCAAGAGCGAGACCCCGTCTCTAAAAAAAAAAAAAAAAAAAAAATCCTATGTGCTGTGTGACCTTGGTTTTTTGTTTGTTTATTTTCATGTTATCCTTGCACAGAACAAAAGCAGAAGATAATCTATTCAGATGTTGATGTTGGTAGGATCTTATTATCTTATACAGGTAAATCTTATTTTCTTTTGTTTATCTGTAATTTTTAGACTTTCTAAAATGAATGAGTATGACTGTCAGGTGTTCTGCAAATATTAAATTTTAATTTAAAAAATATAATAAAATAAAAAATTTAAAAAAAAATAAAATGAATGAGTAATAAAAAAGGTTTCTTACTGGTGTGTATAAAGAGGAAATCTGCGGTTCCTTCCAGGGCCCAGACTTTACAGTTTACCCAGTTCTTTCCTGAACATTCCCCTATTCAATTCTCAAAGCAATTCTGGGGGTTAAGCAACAGAGCAGTTATTTCTCTCATAAGGAAGGACACTGAGGTCCAAACAGGTAAAGCAACCTGTCCCCGGCCACACGGCACAAACAGGTGAAGCAATAGAGAAAAATCTTCAATTCAAGGTCTGAGACTGTAAACTCAGGGCTCTCCCTGAGAATCACTATCCCACCTATTAGACAGCATGCTTTGAAATGGCCCCCAGTCAGCACCTGTCCCTACCACTTTCCAACTGGCACTAGGTGAATATGACTTACTTTTTATTTCATGAGGGTTTTATTTGCTTAAAAAAAAAGAAAACAACCTGTAGAAATCAAAGCATCCAAAGAGGATACCTCAGTTGGTTCAAGTACAGTGGTGTTTGCAACTAATTGATCACAACCATTTACAGATTCCTTTATTCCTTTTCCACTCCCACTGCTTCACTTGATCAACCTTAGAAAAACAAAAACAAAAACAAACCAAAGAGGATACCTCTTGTGCAGTAGAAGCAAATATTCCTGGAGCATATGGGTGTTGCCACCTTGCACTTGTCCAGAAACTACTTTCTTTGTACTCAGGTGAAAAACAAAAAACAAAAACCGAGGCAGGATGGCCGCGGTGGCTCACGCCTGTAATCCTAGCACTCTCGGAGGCCGAGGTGGGCGGATCACTCGAGGCCAGGAGTTCGAAACCAGCCTGAGTGAGACCCTGTCTCTACCAAAAATAGAAAGAAATTAATCGACCAGCTAAAAATATATATATAAAAAATTAGCCAGGCATGGTGGTGCACGCCTGTAGTCCCAGCTACTCAGGAGGCTGACGCAGAAGGATTGCTTGACCCTAGGACATTGAGGTTGCTGTGAGCTAGGCTGACGCCACGGCACTCACTGTAGCCTGGGCAACAAAGCAAGACTGTCTCAAAAAACAAAGCAAAGCAAAAACCAAGGCAAAGATAAGTAGGCTTGCTTATCTGTTGCACATGAGGGAGAAGCTGTTTTCTATGGCAAAAAAGGATCCATCTAGTCACCAAAGGTGATGACCTTTAACCTGTTTGTTCAGATCTGATGGGTTGAAGACTAGATAGAAGGGTACTGAACACCTGCTAATCAATACTTCAAAAACACAAAATCACTGCTGCTGTTATTGATTCTGCCCCCATCTCCTCAGACCAGAACTCCCCTAGTACAGCTCATCTGATTCTCCTCATTAAGCACACCGCTTTTGTTTATAAAGTGTTTTCCTTTTTTCCCCTCTGCAAAGTGATTTTTTGCTTGTGGGCACCTGACTGTAAAGACCAGAAGAATTAAATGAACGAATGCAAATTGAGAGAAAAATCCAAACACAAAGCATCAGAGAACTTCTAGTGCTAGTACAAAAAGCAATGAAACTGACACATGTGTACCTAATCAGTGGTTTAGAAACTAGACTGCCTTTCTATTTATTCATATATTTACTTGTTTTTGGAGGCAGCATCTCACTCTGTTGCCTGGGCTAGAGTACAGTAGTGTCATCATAGCTCACAGCAACTTTAAACTTCTAGAGTAAAGCAATCCTCCTGCTCAACCTTTCCTGTAGTAGCTGGGACTACAGGCCCATATCACCATGCCTGGATGATTTTTCTCTTTTTTGTAAAGATAGGGGGGTTTGCTATATTGCTTAGGCTGGTCTTGAACTTCTGGCCTTAAGCAATCCTCCTGCCTTGGCCTCCCCAAAGGCGAGATTATAGGCATGAGCCACTGTGCCTGGTCTGGAACTACCTTTTTTAAAAAATAGCATATCCATAGGGGAATGCTTCTTTTAACCAAATGTTTCCACTACTAAGGAAATAATTCACAATATGCAAATGAGCGTATGTATAAAAAGAATAACTGTGGTGTTACTCAGAATAGTGGGTATTTATAAATTACAAGGTAGATACCGCATACTGAAAGGAAAGTTTAGCAAATTATAGTATGGTAACATAATGTAACATTATGCAGCCATTTGAAATGATAATTACATTAAAGAGTTGATAAGGATATGTCTCTCTTTCTCGAAGTATCCAGCTAATAACTGCAGGAGCGATAGCATACATCATCACCATTTTACAATCTCTAGTGAAATAACAGATCCAGGCAATAAGCACCAATGACTAATAACATCCTAAAAGAAAAGACAGACAGACAACTCAATGCCACCTATGAAATATTCTTGTCCAAAGTTCAACACTGAATCTAACCCAGCGTCTGAGTCTAACTATGAGTTTTCAGGAAATAGAAGAGAAAAGGAAAATGCCAAATGCTGCAATCAGCAAAATCTAGAATATGGAAAACTCATAGGATAAGAAAATAAGTTTCTTCAACAAACATGCTGTAAAGGAAAACAAGAGAAAGAGAGGAAACCTATAGATTACATGAGATTCAAGAAACAAAGCAAAACTTTGTCTCAAAAAAAAAAAGAAAAAATGAAACATATCAGTTGAATGCAATGTATGGACCTTGTTTGGATACTGATGCAAACAATAAAACTGTAAAAACCATTAATTTTTGGCAATTCAGGAAATAGAAGCAGTAACAGAATATTTTATGAGATTAAGGTTTATTGTTAGCTATTTCAGGTGCACTAATGATAGATACTATGACTATGTTTTTTTTTTAAAGAACCCTTATATTTTAGAAATACATTTTGAAACGCTTTTTTTTTTTTTTGAGACAGAGTCTCACTGTGTTGCCCGGGCTAGAGTACCGTGGCGTCAGCCTAGCTCACAGCAACCTCAAACTCTTGGGCTCAAGTGATCCTTCTGCCTCAGCCTCCCAAGTAGCTGGGACTACAGGCATGTGCCACCATGCCCGGCTAACTTTTTTTTTTTTTTTTTTTTTTTTTTTTTGAGACAGAGTCTCGCTTTCTTGCCCAGGCTAGAGTGAGTGCCGTAGCGTCATCCTAGCTCACAGCAACCTCAAACTCCTGGGCTCAAGCGATCCTCCTGCCTCAGCCTCCCGAGTAGCTGGGACTACAGGCACGAGCCACCATGCCCGGCTGATTTTTATATTATATATATTAGTTGGCCAATTAATTTCTTTCTATTTTTATGGTAGAGACGGGGTCTCGCTCAGGCTGGTTTTGAACTCCTGACCTTGAGCAATCCGCCCGCCTCGGCCTCCCAGAGTGCTAGGATTACAGGCGTGAGCCACCGCGCCCGGCCTAACTTTTTATATATAGTTTTAGTTGGCCAATTAATTTCTTTCTATTTTTAGTAGAGACGGGGTCTCACTCTTGCTCAAGCTGGTCTCAAACTTCTGAGCTCAAATGATCCTCCTGCCTCAGCCTCCCAGTGTGCTAGGATTACAGGTGTGAGCCACCTCGCCCAGCCATTTTGAAACACTTACAGATGAACTGATGTAAAATGTGAGATACATTTCAAATTAACCCAACCTGGGCATGGGGATGGCAGGAGTATATAGATAAGCCTGGCTTGGCCGTGAGTTGATCATTGTTGAAGGTGTTGACGGAAACATTGAATTCATTTTACTTCTACCTCTGTTTTTGTATATTCTTACAACTTTCCATAATGGAAAGTAAAATGAAAAACAAAATTGTAAATGAAAATTTTCATAAACAAGCACTGAATAAATACTAGACAGAGTGCTACATGTAGTAGGATTGTGATTATGCATGCTTCCAAGAACTTAAAAGGGAACATCATATGCAAAAAATCAAAGTAGCTGTATTTGGTAGTGAGCATATGGGTGATTTTTTTTTTCCGGACTTTTCTTTCATATAATGGACACATTACTTTTTCAGGAATAAAATAGTATTAGTTTTTAGTCTTACTCTAACTCCTGTCTTAACCATGTGAGACCCTCAGAGGAGGACTTGGTCGTTTCTCTAAGCACTCTGCAGCCCAGGCAGGCTGCTGGCCCACAGCTGTGTGCATGGACCTCAGCACAGTGACCCTGATGCAGCTGGAGAGACGAGTGGCCCCGGGAGGTGGCTCCTTGCCTGGCCAGGGCTTTTCTGGTTTTATCTATTTTTTTTAATTTGCCCTGCCACCTGGAGATTCTGTTTTTATTTTTAAATCTCAAATTGGACTGCCCCCAGTCTCATGGCAGCACACCCCAGTCAGAGCTGAACTTGATCACACATCACCTTTCGATCTGGGACAGGAACTTGGTTTCGAAGATGCCCCTGGTCCGGAGACGCTCTGAGATCTGCCCTCGGAAGAGGAGGCCCTGCTTGGTCAGGTCGATCAGGATCTGCCGCACGATCTCCCCCAGGTACATCCCACTGGTCATCTTCTCGTATCTGTTTGGGGAGGAGGAATAAGGTTGGGGAGGCCAGAAATGCAAAGCAGAAAGCAGCACGACTCAGGAAAGCCAGGCTTTGGAGCCACAGTGACCAGGACCCAGGTCCCAGCCACATACTGGGTGCACATGGAGAGTGAGCCCGTAAACGCTCATCTGCGTCGTGGAACAGAGCGGCAGCCCTGTTAGGCGCCAAGCAGCTGGTGTACGGCAGGCACTAGCAACAGTCAGTCCCGTTCCCAGCCCCAAAGCCAGTTCTCCTTGGCTTTCTATTACAAATCTGCTCCACTAGAAATTCTGCTCCGTGAGATAGCACATTTCAACTGTCTGCACAACACCAGGGGCACTAAAAGGTGTTAGTTTACTTCCCCCGATCCATCAGGCTGTGAGCACCATTAGGGAAAGGGGCCTCGTACCGACCAGGCATTGGGGAAGGCTCTCTACACAGGGATGTGTCACAGTGACACACGCCATCGTTAATGGCAATGACACAGAGCTGGACTGCCACTGCCTGCTTGGGTTCTCTTAACTGCTCAGGACCTCATGGGTCTAAGAAACCAACGCCAAAAGAAACAAACGATGGTGGCTGCAAGGCAGGTTCAAGTGTGCTGCCCCCTTAAACTCTCCAAAACCAGAGCCCAAAAACGCGAGCCCTCGGTGGACACCAACACAAAACTGAGTCAGAGGGACACGGCCTCTTGCGAAGAGCCATGATACTCAGTTGTACCAATTTGGGACTCAAAGATAAGGCCCCCTCTTGTTGGAGTAATCTCTGGTTCAGCCGGGCTTGCTGTAACTCACCTGCCTTCCAGCTACAAAGACTAGAGCCAAAGGAGGGCAAGGAACCACCAGATTTGGGCTTCCCACTTTGCCCGAGCCTCTTCCTAGACAGCATTCCCAGTCCAGCAGCTCCCAAGGTGTCCCCAGCCCAGGCATCCGTCACAGTTCCCGTCTGCTCAACCTCTCACCCCCGAGAGCACCCACCGCAATCAATCCGTTTTCCCTTATTTTATACATTAAGGTGCTGAGCTTGGTTGTGATAAAGACCCTATGGCTTGTAACACCTAAAACGTTTACTATCTGGTCTTTTACTGAATAGCTTTGCCAACCCCTGTCCTACCGGACGGGCCAGGGTAATTATCAAGTCCTGGCATGCTAGCTCTGCCTCTATCTACCGTTTTTTCTCCTGCTCAAGAAGGTATACCAGAGTGCAAAATCTACTCTAATTGATTTATTAAGCCATTCATTATTTTCAGTGTTTTTAGTGCGGTTAGTAATTGGAATACACCTCACAAGCGATTGTAACCCATAGTAGGACATGATGTCACAGTGGAGAATCAGCAGCCTCATCCGTCACAGGCAGCCACTTTGCCACCCCCAGAAGAGGTCACCAACCTGGCAGCCAGCTCTTGAAAGACTGAGGATGTTGACCTGTAAACTAGACCTACTAGAAGCCCATCCAGAGAGGGTTTACTAAGTCACTATGTCCCTGGCTAATGGGCATTCTGACAGCCTCTGCCTCACTTCCAGAGCCACCACTAGCCCTTATGGTACCTTATGGTCATTAGAGGAAAGGGACCCCTCCCTTCTACCTGCTGGAAATTTACCATAATATTCTTCTTTTTTTTTTTTTTTTTTGTGAGACAGAGTCTCACTTTGTTGTCCAGGCTAGAGTGAGTGCCGTGGCGTCAGCCTAGCTCACAGCAACCTCAAACTCCTGGGCTCGAGTGATCCTTCTGCCTCAGCCTCCCGAGTAGCTGGGACTACAGGCATGCGCCACTATGCCCGGCTAATTTTTTTTTTTTTATATATATATCAGTTGGCCAATTAATTTCTTTCTGTTTATAGTAGAGACGGGGTCTTGCTCTTGCTCAGGCTGGTTTTGAACTCCTGACCTTGAGCAATCCGCCCGCCTCGGCCTCCCAAGAGCTAGGATTACAGGCGTGAGCCACAGCGCCCGGCCTCATAATATTCTTCTTTTGTCCCAATAAGATGTTTCACTGGCACTTGATGGAGTGTTGTAATACACATACAAAGCTATAGTGTCTATGATATGAAAATGGTATCCTCCCACCCCCGATCTGAGTTGCTCACTATGCAACCTGCGTAAGTGTACACATTCACCCTTTTCACCTCTGTTTGCCAGGATTCAGGGACCCCTCGTCCACCTCCGTGTCGTACTGGGTGCGGATGTCATCTATGCAGCCATTGTCTCCAAAGCCCCCCCACTCCGTGTTGATGCACATCTTCCCTTCGTCCCCCTCCACCAGCTCGATGTTCCTCATCTCCTCCATGTAGCACAAGTTGCTGCCTGTTCCTAGGAAGAGCAGCGAAGGGACTTTAGTCTTCCAAGACAGCGCCAGATCTTAGAGAGGCAGCGGAGCGCAGCCAACGAGAATTTAGGCTTGGAGTCAGACACTACTAGGGGTGATTTGAGCTTTACTGTCATAGCTGGCTGACCTCAGACCAGTCTTTTGGAGTCTCAGGTTCTTAATCTGTAAAAAAGGAAATAATACCTGCCCTATGGATTTGTTAAAAAGAAAAACTGAGGTGGTATTTGTAAGTTTCCTCCACATGGTAAGCATTCAATAAAGGGTACCAGCCGTCTTCCTCCCCCTCCTCATCATCACCACTGTTAAGCTGTAGGCACACGAGCTTCCATGTAGTTATGGAATTAGCAGTCAGAGCTGGAAGGGACCACGGGAATCATCTAGTCTTGGATTCACAAACACTTGGCATCTGTGAGCCACCCTCTTCCTCCTTGCCCCTGCCCTGGCCCCAGAACTATTCTTAACACAGCAGTCCCGGCAACTATTCTACTCCAACAGGCCTTACCTCTTTGCCCTCTTAGATCTAGGCCAACCCTCCCACAGATGAGGATACTCAAGTCAGACAGTATAAGCAACCTGCCCAAGCTCAGAGTGGGTAGGGGCCGAGATGAAATGTACCTGGCATCAAAGTTATCTCAGTAAAGCCCTGCCTCCTTGTTCCACCTGCTCCTTATATTCAGGAAGCTCAGGCAACCACATGGAACAACTTCGCCAGATTCTATCATTACTCAAACACCTGCTTGTCACCGGGAATGCCCTCATCCTCATCTCCACCCATCCCCCACCTCTTAGAGAGAGTCATCCCCTGGAATCCACCCTGGGCCTTAATCGCTGCCAGACTTCTCCCAAAGACCCCTGGTATGCCTGTATTACCTCAGGCCACTCCCTTTCCCACTTCTAAGTTTCTTTCCAACCTTCCCCTTCCTGTGTACTCTGAGAACCAGAAGAATTCAGAGAACAGAGGAGGTGCACATTGGAGCCAGAGTGAAAATCTAGCTCCCTCAGCCCCAGGCCAACACGATCCAACTGTGGTCTTCTTCCTCCCAAGACATTCTGCCCCAAGGCCCTAACTTGAAAATCCCTTCTTCGTACATCATTCTCCTTCCTCAACAGAAAGGAGGACCTTGGCTTAGGACCTTCATGGAGAAAGATATTAAGTAAAGATTTAGAAGGTAGGCAAGATAGAGTTCCAATCTTGACTTTTATCGCTGCCGTGGACAGAGCCTTCATATGATGGAACAATGAATGCCACCCGTTCCTCGCTATGTTACAAGGGAACCTCCAAAGGACCAGATGGGATTAGGCCAATGGGCTATGCCCGACCATATACCTGCAATCAGGCCGATCTCACAGTTAGGATCTTCATAGCCACAGGTCATCAAGGTCCCCACTGTGTCATTCACAATTGCAACAATATCCAGGTCAAACTCCTGCAAAAGAAGCAGCTCTACTGTAAGCAGAATGTGCAAGCCAAACAGGCTTAGGAGGGGCACCCCAGCCCAAGGCGGGCAGAGGCCAGAGTCACAGGGACTGGGCACAGGATAGCAGAGCAGAAGGGCTGGGGAAGGGGGCAAGGTCAGGCAAGAGCCTCAACACCATAGCCTACATTTCTCCTCTTGATGGCTTCCCTGAGCATGTCCACCACGTCCTCCCCTTCACAGTCAGTGGCCTTGAAGCCTTTGGTCCAGCCTACGAGTGTTCCCTGAAAGAAAGGAGGGGAAATTCATTTGAACAATAGTTTGCAAGGGCCACTGCACAACCGCAGCATCTACTAGATACAAGGCACTACGGCTGATTGCTAGCCAAGTGCAAGCGCGTGTGTTCTGGACTGTGCTCCACCTCCGCAGCCCTAACCCTGGGCTCAGAGGTGACCCAGAGCACAATGCTCAGACAAGGTCCACTGCTGAGTGGAATCACTGCAGCAACTCATATTGTATTCTGACCATGACTCCACAGAACAAAGGCCTGGGATCACAGTGATCCCACTTCTAATCTAGTCAAGGACAGATCGAGATGTGATCACAGGCAAAGTTGCAAAATGCTGATTAAAGCAAGTTCCACAGTGAAAAACCAGAGGCATCCTATAATTCCAACAATATAGGTCAATCATCTTGTATATCAATATAGGATGTTATACACCTATAAAAAATCATGCTGTGAAAGAATGTTGGATGCTAGAGAAAGATGTTTACCATACACTGTTAAGTGCAAGCATATCAAGCAAATACCAATAATGAATTATTCTGTTTTTATTTTTAAAATTACACACATACACACTTGGATCTGGAAAAAAGGTCTGGAATAATATACACACCAAGGGTGTTGACAGTGTTTCCCTCTGGATGTAAGATTATGGGTGATTTTTAGTCTCTCCTTTTTGTTTGTCTATATTTTCTAATATTTATAAAAGTAACATGCATAATTTTTTATAATACTGAGAGAGTAGTATTTTTAATTTTTAAAAGGAAGCCCAAGGTTACACTGTTACAAGGTTACACTGAGGCAGGAGTTAGTCTGGCCCCAGACTCCACAGACTAGAAAGCAGGGGCTGGGGTGAGGGCAGGCAAGGCTGGGGTGTCTAGGCCAGGCGAGACCCTGGGACAGCAACCCCAACCAACCCCTGGCCAGATGCCACCTCACTTGGGCCAAAGCCAGCAAGGCCCATTCCCCACTCCTCTCTAGCCCTTGGGAAACTGGGCTCCCAGCTCCTTTCCTGGTTGATATATGTGGAATGTCAGAGAGACATGCCCAGCTGAAAATCTCTCTTTTTTTTTTTTTTTTTTTGAAACAGAGTCTTGCTCCGTTGCCCGGGGTAGAATGCGCTGACGTCATCATAGCTCTCTGCAACCTCAAACTCTGGGCTAAAGCGATCCTCCATTTTTTTTTGTTGAAACATAGTCTCGCTTTGTTGCCCAGGCTAGAGTGAGTGCCATGGAGTCAGCCTAGCTCACAGCAACCTCAATCTCCTGGGCTCAAGCAATCCTCCTGCCTCAGCCTCCCGAGTAGCTGGGACTACAGGTATGCGCCCCCATGCCCGGCTAATTTTTTCTATATATATTAGTTGGCCAATTAATTTCTGTCTATTTTTATAGTAGAGACGGGGTCTCGTTCTTGCTCAGGCTGGTTTCGAACTCCTGACCTTGAGCGATCTGCCCGCCTCAGCCTCCCAGAGTGCTAGGATTACAGGCATGAGCCACCATGCCCGGCCTAATTTTTTCTATATATATTAGTTGGACAATTAATTTCTTAATATTTATAGTAGAGACGGGGTCTTGCGCTTGCTCAGGCTGGTTTTGAATTCCTGACCTTGAGCAATCCGCCCGCCTCGGCCTCCCAGAGAGCTAGGATTACAGCCATGAGCCACTGCACCCGGCCTAAAGTGATCCTCCTGCCTCAGCCTCTGAAGTAGCTGGGACTACAGGTGCACACCACTACACCCAGCTAATTTTTCTATTTTTAGTAGAGGTAGGGTCTCGCTCTTGCTCAGGCTGGTCTCGAACTCCTGAACTCAAGTTATCCTCCTGCCTCATCCTCCCAGAGTGCTAGGATTACAGGTCTGAGCCACCATGCCCAGCCCTCTCTTTTTATTAATTGCAATTATACAAAAACAATATATTTTTGAAGTCTTCCTTTTTTCTCCTCAGCCACCGGTGGCTTTGCTTCCAGCTGGCCCCTGGCATCCTTCTCCCTCTTACCTGTGTCTTCACGGACGGGTCAGAGCTGCTGGCAGCAGGGGCCCGAGGCCCAGTGTCCTATTCGGGAGCAGCAGCTGCGTCCTGGTGCCCAGTCAGGACCTCGGACAGCTGCACGCGGCACCCGCCTCCCCCCTTCCCCACAGCATATTAATTATTAATGGCAGCAGCAATACAGGAAAGCATTACTCGTGTAAAAAATTAAAATGATACTGATAAGGATAAAGTTTCCTTTAACTTCCCATCTCTCTAATCTGAGAGGTAACCTCTATTACCAGCCTGATAGGAATCCTTCTAGACCTTTTTCTCTCCACTTACACATATTTTTGTGTTTCTTTTTTGAGACAGAGTCTCACTTTGTTGTCCAGGCTAGAGTGAGTGCCGTGGCGTCAGCCTAGCTCACAGCAACCTCCAACTCCTGGGCTCAAGCGATCCTCCTGCCTCAGCCTCCCGAGTAACTGGGACTACAGGCATGCACCACCATGCCCGGCTAACATTTTGTATATATATATTTAGTTGGTCAATTAATTTCTTTCTATTTTTAGTAGAGACGGGGTCTCGCTCAGGCTGGTTTGGAACTCTTGACCTTGAGCAATCCTCCCGCCTCGGCCTCCCAGAGTGCTAGGATTACAGGCGTGAGCCACCGCGCCCGGCCCACTTACACACATATTTTTAAGTAAATAAGTTGACACTGTGTGTGAACTACTGCAATTTGTTTTTCTCATTCAATCATGCATCTTCCAGACCTTTCACGACAGTTAATATGGATATGTTACATTTCTTCACTGAGCAAAATATTCCTCAAATATAATTGTACAGAAATAAATCCACAAAACATACCTATAAAATAAGTACTATTTTATTCTCAATTTTTAAATGAGAAGACCAAGGTAAAGAGAAATTAAATAATTGGCTGAAGGGCTGGGCAAGGTGGCTCATGCCTGTAATCCTAGCACTCTGGGAGGCCATGGAGGGAGGATCACTTGAGTTCAGGAGTTCAACTCCAGCCTGAGCAAGAGTGAGAGATCTCATCTCTACAAAAAAAGAGAAAAATTATCCAGGCATGGTGGTGCTCACCTCTAGTCCCAACTACTCAGGAGGCTGAGGCGGGAGGCTGACTTGAGCCTGGAGTTTGCGGTTGCAGGGAGCTATGATGATGCCACGGCACTCTAGCCCTGGCGACAGAGTGAGACCTTGTCTCAAAAATAAAATAACTGACACAAGGTCACACGTCCAGTAAGCAGAGAAGCCAAGATTTGATCGCAGGCCATGCTCTTAACTCCTGCATCCACTGCCTCCCAATCAGGTAAGATAATATCTGTGAGCACTCAGAACAATGTCTCGCACAGAACAGGCACTATGTATGTGTTTGTTAAGTAAATCAAGTAGTTAATTCTGTAGGATTGATATACGATTGTTAATTTAGTCATTCCCCATTGCCAGACATTTGGGTTATTTCTAATTTTTAAATTAGATAAAAAAAAACTAGATTTTTTTTTTTTTTAATTTTGAGACAGGATCTCACTCGGTTCCCCAGGCTGGAGTGCAGTGGCATCATCACAGCTCGCTGCAACCTCTAACTCCTGGGCTCCAGCGATCCTCCCGCTACAGCCTTTCGAAGCGCTAAGATTACAGGCATGAGGCACTGTGCCCAGTTGGCTTTTTTCTTTTTTCTTTTTTTTTCACTTTGGAAAAAGAAGAGCTTTATTTCTCATAAAGAGTAGCAGCCTGTTGGGCGGCCATTCCAACAGGCTGCAAAGCAGAGGCTCGGCCAGAAGCCAGGCACACGTGCTTCCGAGATTTTTTTCATTACTAAAGTGGTGCTGTAGTGAATGTCCTTGTTCATTCCTCCTGGGGCATGTGTTTGAGAAGGAGATCTGCTGGCTCTTAAGGATGTGGGCATTTTTAATTTTGAGAGATCCAGCCATATACCAGATTCAGTCGGGTTGAGTCTTTTGAACCCTTCTCACCCCATTCTCTGAGTGATGGGGCAGGAGGGTCAGCCTGCTGGGGCATGGGCTTTGACAGCACTCCCAGCCCCAGAGTGCTCCCCATTTCAGCTCTGACTTGGCACCTACCCATCAGATGAGACCTGCAAAACTCAATTTTCCTGTGTGAAAAATGAAATAGAATAGTGAATAGAATCTAATGCATATAACAAGGGTATTATTTCTTGAGTTTTTGTTTTGATCATATACATGTGGGTGTCCAGTATATTACACCCAAAGTGGTTCAAAACACTAGCATCAAGAGTGTGCTTCCTGGGCTCCAGGTCCTGGTCCCCAAGAAGGTACAGTGCGACAGGCTGGGCTCTGCAGGCCGGTGTCCAGGATTGGAACGCTCCCCCACCATTCACAGTTACGGCAACACGGGGTACTTAGGTGACCTCTCTGTGCCTCCATTTTTCTCAACTACAAAATGATAGTTGATTAAAAATGGTGTTTAGCCACCATTTTCAGGGATGTTATTCAGCCTTACAAAAGAAGGAACTTCTGACACATGCGACCACATGGAAGCACCTTGAGGACATTATATCATTATAAGCCAGACGCAAAAGGACAGATTCTATATGACTCCACTTACATGAGATACCTGGAGTCATCGAATTCCCAGAGACAGACAGGAGGATGGTGGTTGCCAGGGGCTGGAGGATGGGGGATGAAGAATCTGTGTTTAATGGGTACAGAGTTTCAGCTGAGAAAGATGAAGAAGTTCTGCAGATGGATGGTGGTGACGGTTGCCCGATAGTGTGAGTGTACTTGGTGCCACTGAACTATACAATTTAAAACATGGTTACAGTGGTCAATTTTATGTTATATATATTTCACCACAATAAGAAAATGGTAAAAACAAAAACAAAACATCCAATGTGTTGGCCGGGTGCAGTGGCTCGCGCCTGTAATCCTAGCGCTCTGGGAGGCCGAGGCAGGAGGATTACTTGGGCTCAGGAGTTTGAGACCAGCCTGAGCAAGAGCGAGACCCCGTCTCTACTAAAAATAGAAAAAATTAATTGGGCATGGTGGTGCACACCTGTAGTCCCAGCTGCTTGGGAGGCTGAGGCAGGAGGATCGCCTGAGCCCAGGAGTTTTAGCTCTCTGTAAGTTAGGCTGATGCCACCGCATGCTGACACAGGTGATAGAGTGAGACTCTGTCTCAAAAAAAAAACCCCAGTGTGTTCGTCACGGGGACATTGAGTGTATTAGACAAAATCTTATTAAATCTTTGGGGCTATTCTACTTACTAATGTCATGAGCTCTCTGGCTGCCTTGCTGTGCCGACCAGAGTTCTCTTTGTAGATTTAGGAAGGGGTTTTCTGCTTTGTGCCAGTTCTTGGAAGCCTGGTTGTTGTGAGGCTGTCAGAGAGACAGCGCTCCCCTGCACGAGCCACTGAGGATAACTGTAGGATATCTTTTTCAAGCCACAGTAGGATAACTGTTTCTAAATTATTATGAATTATCTATTAAACATTACTCATGATGTTCTTCAATGTCAACTAGAGTAGCCATATGATGGATTCCTTCTGAGATGCTAATATCAGGAATGAAACGCGTTTCTCATGCCGCACTGGGGAGCTTTCTTTCATCAGACACAACAACCCTACAACCTACTGGGTTTCCCCATTTATGCTGGCTGTCCAGGAACACGCAGATAATACTACTCCCCAATTGTTATAACTGGCCTTAACTGGTTAAGGCCAGTTATAACTGGTTAAGGTCTTAACTATAACCTCTTTCCATCTCTTCATAATATAATAAGACCTCTCTTTTTGTTGTTGTTGTTATTTTTGAATGAAACTGGAGACCATTATCCTAAATGAAAATTTAGGTTGCTCTTAGGTCATTAAATATGAAATGACCATTTTGAATCAAAAGTGTAGCTTATTATATCTCAAACAAGAAGCAGGAGACCTCTCTTTTAACAACAGCATTGTGCATGAGTCCCTTCATTGCATACTACTCTAAATTCTTTCGTGAATTTCAATCCAAACAAGAGTGAGAAATGGAACCTAATAAATAGAAACAATGAAGTGGTTGAAATTCTCTATCAGGTGTCCCCAGCTGTCCTGAACCTCAGACCCTTATAGAAAATGAAGAGTGACTCAGAGTTACCTTGAGATGCCCCTGGTGGAGGAAGGGAGCCCCTCCGGCCTGGCTGTGAGCCTGGTGGGGCACTTACCTTGTCAATGCTCGTCTGCCTGCAGGGAAACGAGAAGGTGAAGCCCAGGGGTAGCTGGGCTCCCTTGAGTCCCATGTAGTCCAGGAAGTCGGCGATGCACTGCACAATGTGGTCAAACAGCTGCAGGGAGAGAGTGGCATTCATGGCAGCCTGGCACTGATTCGGGGTGACAGGCTGGCACCTGCAGGGCCCAGGACCCCCCACCTGGCGTTTACCTCCTCGCCAGTGCCCTGCATGATCTCCAGGGGGATGGCGAAGATCTTGTTGTACATTCGCACCGACCTCCGTCCACTTCTGATCTTCACCAGGAGCACCCGGAAGTTGGTTCCCCCCAGGTCCAGGGCGAGGAACTTTCCTTTCTCTGTGGTGGAGAAAGTGGGGGCTGCATTCCACCGGCAGGCACCAAGCAGGGACGCACGTCAGGCCACTGGGAGGAGGAGGAGATGCAGACCCAGAGACTGCCCTCCTGGGGCTCGCAGACCAGAGGGTCATGGCGGTCACCGAGCACAGAGTCGGGGCCCTGGGCGGTGCCTTAGCCTGTCTGCAGCCAGACTGCTTTCGTGGCCTTCATTTTTGTAGCACAGGCCCAGGCCCCACCTACACTATCGCCCGTGAGCTGCCATGAAAACAGCCCTGCACCGGAGTCCAGGGATCTGGGATTTAAAGAAACAGCTTTCTATCTTGAGCAAGAGGGGCCAGGTTCCGTCTTTCCATATCTGCCGAGTAAGGAGGTTGGATCTCTGAAGGCTCTGCCAGCTCTGGGCTCTGATGGCCTTCTAGGGTGCCCAGGTGACTGTGTTCAGGTGTAGGATATCTGCTAAAGGACATGCGTGATACTTAAACTCAAGGAGCCTCCGAGAGTGTGAACCTAGGCCAGGCTACCCTGACTGCAAGGGGCTCTGGAAAGTGTTTCCAGCCTGCCCGTCTGGCCTGGGGGAATTGCTCATTACAGGCATGAAATGATCCTGCCCCTCCCCTTGCCCCGATCCCCACACCACCGCCTGACAAATAAGAAACCACATCAAGTCCTGCCTTTCAGTACGTACAGGCCACCCGAGTGCAGGGCCTCTCCTCTTTCTGACGTCTCGAAGCATCTGAATCTGCTCTATAGAACCCTTCACCCAGCTCTCTGCTCACTCACTCTGTTCTAGACACACTGGTCTTTTTGCTGTTCCTTGAATTTGCCAAAGACGTCACTCCCAGCCAGCTCTCTGACCCCTTACCCTGCTCTATTTTTCTTCATAGCACCTGCCACGACCTGACATCGCATGGCATTCATTCGTTCACCGTCTGCCAACCCATGGGCTGCGAGCTCCCTGGGGGCAGGGCCTGCGCTTCCCTGCTCTGCCGCTGTGCCTGGACAGCCTGACAGGGACAAGGTGCTTAATCAAACTTTGAGATATGAAGGCAGAAGAATTAAAGAGATAAGATAATGAATGATTAAACAGTATCTTTTACTGTTCTCAGTTTTTGTTTCCCATGTTGCCTCTGGAAAAGATCTCTGTTGTTAAGAGATCCAATGTCCAGCCTCGTGACCTCGAGTAGGCCATCTAACCTCTCTGAGCCTCAGTTTTAGCATCCATGAAGTGGGAACCATTCCCTCTTTAGTAACATACAAAGTGGTTGTGAGGATGAAAGGAAATTAAAGGTTCAAAAGCAAACGATAAGATGTAGAGCATTTTACTAAGGTCATTATTTCTGGAAGAGGCTCATGAGCTACAAAGAGGGAAAATAACTTGTCCAAAGAACTGACTTCGCTATTTAGTGGTGTCTCTCGGCTGAGCACCAAGAACCAGGAGAAGGATCAGGGTTGGAAGAGTCAGGGGCAGCAGTGACAAGAGGAGAGGAAATGAGCCAAGCCCAGGAAACAGAGAAGCAGCAGGAAGACAAGCCCAGACAATAGCAGGTGTCTAGACCAGAGCTCCCGGGAACAGGTGCTGGGTCTTCTGTCTGCTCACAGCTTGGGCTACACTCATGTTCTCACCTACACACACACACGTGTGCACATGCACACACACGTAACCTAACTTAGATATTTTTTCACTGCACATGCCTTGGATTAACCAAGGCCAACAGGTTCAGAAGGAGTACTAACCTTCTACCCTGCTCTCCATTACAGATATGAATCCAAGGCTCTAAAAACCAAAAACCTAACTGGCTTTAAGCAGTTTGGATGGGAGCTCTTCAGAGGAGGGGCTGTGCCTGGCCCACCTGTGCCGTCTGGCATCCCGCAGACATAGGTGGGCAGCATCTTGACCGTGGCCAGTGGGTGGGTCTGCTTCTTCAGCCCGTACTCGAGCTCAGCCCGCATCTTGCCCTGCACGCCCACAAGCTGCTCTCGGGTCAGCTGGAACAGAGCCAGCACTTGGTCGATCCGCTTCCGCTGGGCCTGCACGCGGGAGGCCACCGCGGTCACCATGGCAGCCCCCTTGGTGCTGCCACTCTCCGACAGGAGGAAGCGGACATCACAGTTTGGGACCAGTTTCCTCACCACCTTGTGCAGGCGCTTTGGGTACCTAAAGGCAGGGGAGATGCCAAAATGTTTAGCAATCATAAAGGCCAGGCTTGGCCAAGGGGACAGGTTGGGGATGGCAGTGGACCGGATCCTGGTGGCCTGCCCGGCCAGAGCCCAGCCTTTATGTGCTGGACGGTGGAGGGCAGGGCTGACAGGAGGGGCTAACAGAGCTGGGCAGTGGAAGGGCACTTGGGAAGCTCAGGGAAGTGCCTAGTTCATCAACTGACATTTCAACCAGTAGGACGTGTCCATGCATAATGTACTGGCTGAGCATCATGTCTGAACGAAGGGAAGGATTTTCTTTCTCAGCTCTTTCCAGAGTGTAGCCACTTGATTCCAGTTCCACCTCTATTCGCCAAAAAGGAGCTTTCACTCTCTTTCCTTCTGGGAAATTTCCATCGCCCTGTGTTTTCCTGCCAGAATCCTTATGTGAACTTGGACACCTTGGTCATCCCTATCCTTCCACATCTATGCCTAGCTGTACCTTACCTCCCAGTCTTACTCCATAGCAGGTGTTCAATAAACAAGGGGTAGGCCGGGCGAGGTAGCTTGAGCCTGTAATCCTAGCACTCTGGGAGGCCAAGGCGGGCAGATCGCTCAAGGTCAGGTGTTCAAAACCAGCCTGAGCCAGAGTGAGACCCCGTCTCTACTATAAATAGAAAGAAATTAATTGGCCAACTAATATATATAGAAAAAATTAGCGGGGCATGGTGGCGCATGCCTGTAGTCCCAGCTACTCGGGAGGCTGAGGCAGTAGGATTGCTTGAGCCCAGGAGATTGAGGTTGCTGTGAGCTAGGCTGACGCCATGGAGCTCACTCTAGCCTGGGCAACAAAGCGAGTCTCTGTCTCAAAAAATAAAAAATAAAAAAACCAAAAAAACAATGGGTAGATGAATGGATGGATGGATAGATGGATGGATGGGCAATTGGCTTTGGCAGAATGTTTCTCTCTTTTTTTTCAACAGTGTCTCGCTCTGTCACCCAGGCTGGAGTACAGTAGTGTGATCATAGCTCACTGTAACCTCGAATTCCTGGGCTCAAGTGATCCTCCTGGCTCAGCCTCCTAAGTTGCTGAGACAACAGGTGCACACCACCATGCCCAGCTAATTTTTAAATTTTTTGTAGAGATGGAGGTCTCCCTATGTTGTCCAGGCTGGTCTTGAACTCCTGGCATCAAGCCATCCTCCCACCTCAGCCTCCCAAAGCTCTGGGATTATAGGTATGAGTCACCACACATGGACAGAATATTTATTTAAGAGTGATTCCCGGCTGGGCACAGTGGCTCACGCCTGTAATCCTAGCACTCTGGGAGGCCGAGGTGGGAGGATCGCTCAAGGTCAGGAGTTCGAAACCAGCCTGAGCAAGAGCAAGACCCCATCTCTACTATAAATAGAAAGAAATTAATTAGACAACTAAAAATACACAGAAAAAATTAGCCAGGCATGGTGGCACATGCCTGTAGTCCCAGCTACTCGGGAGGCTGAGGCAGGAGGATCGCTTGAGCCCAGGAGTTTGAGGCTGCTGTGAGCTAGGCTGACGCCACGGCACTCACTCTAGCCCAGGCAACCGAGTGAGACTCTGTCTCTAAAAAAAAAAAAAAAAATAGTGATTCCTTCTCAGGTGGTTTGTGGTCCAAATAAATAAAAAAGTAAAAAAAAAAAAAAAAAAATAGTGATTCCCAAAAGCAACCCCGCCAGCTAGATGAATGCGGCCCTGGAGTCACCCTTTCCCCGGTAATCTCAGCGCCAACAAGAGGAGGCTGGCTCGGAAAAAGCCGTGTGGTCCAGAAAGAACACTGGGACCCTGCTCTGGGAGACGCGCCCGTGGGGCGGGGGCTGGCAGGTGGCACTCACTGAGGGTGTATCTTGTAGAGGGTTCCGTCCATGCCCACCGTGGTCCGGAGCCGCGCCAGCTTCTTGTTCTCCCGCAGGCGGGTGAGGATCGCCGCCAGGGCCGCGGCGCAGAGGTTGGCGGAGCGGAAGGAGACGACAGTGCAGACGTGCTGGACGGCGATGCAGTCGGCCTCGGACGGCTCCAGGCCCAGGTCCGCCAGGATCTCCCTCGTATTGGCAAGGCCTTCTTTATACCTGCAGGGGACAGGAAGGGCAGGACCACACTTCTCCATCGCTTCAGTATCCTCCCGAGGGAACCGGCTTTCCCACCTCTCAGGATTGTGAAAATAAACAGGCTGGCACAGGGCAATATAATAACAACAATATCAACGTTGACAATAGCAGCCACCCATTTACTGAGCAATCCTGCTGTGCCGGGTACTTGTCTAAGGATTCTACATGTATTAATCCATTTAGTCCTCGCAACCATCCTGGGGGAAGTACTGTCATTACCCTATTGTACAGATGAGGGGTGTGAGGCACAGAGAGGGTAAGTAACTTGTCCATGGCCACACAGCTAGTAAGTGCTAGAACCAGGATTAAACTCAAGCGGTTAGATTGTAGCACCCACACTTTTAACCACCCTAGCTATAATGTCTTTCACAGACATTCCATCCTGCCAAACTCTGCACAGACACAGACTCCTGGGGTCAATGCCACTGTGCTAAGCTCAGAATCTAAACCAAGTACAAAGCTCTGAGCAATGCGAGGTTTCTAAGCCTGAGGAACAGGACCCTGCGTGGACTGGGGCCTGCGCCTTCACCAGCCAGCCAGCTCCCCATTCCAGGGGCCTGTGCATAGGCCTTGAATGGCCAGACCAAACCAGGTCCCCGACGGAAGCAGGTGGAAAAGCTCTGTGATAGCAGGAGTTTCTAACTCGATTCCATACACAGCCTTTAAGGAGCCCACAGATGCCCTATGTTATAAGCAAAATTGTGTGCAAATGTGCATTTTTGGGGTGAAGGGTTCAGAACCTGAATAAAGTTCTCAAAAGGATCTGTGACCCTAGATAAAGTTACAAATCACCACTTTAGGAAGAAGGCAACAAAATGTGGGGAGAGGGTGGCCCTCTGACAGCAGAGCCCCTGGTTGATGACACCAATGAGAATGCCGCATCTGAGTCAAGGCAGAAATTGCTAACCCATCTGAAGCCAGGCCCAGGTCTGGAATCCTCCTGGTGAAGAAGATCGGGTCCCTGTTTCTGCTCCACCACCCCGAGCACACCAGGCCTTGGCCACCGCTCCCCACCCTCCGCGGAGCCAAAGCGGAGGCTCCGGCGCGGCTTACTTCTCCATGGCAGCCACGTGGCGTGTTTCGATCTTGCCCTTAGTGTGGAGAGCGGAGGATTTCTCGCCACCAAACAGGAGGCCGGCCTTGGCCATCTTCAGCAAGATGATCCTGACGAGCTCTCCCAGGTACAGGCCGCTGATCATCTTCTCGAACCTGTGATTTGGTGAGCCGATCAGTGGCGGCAACCCCCGCGGTTATGCATTGTCATTTCCCAAAGAGCAGGAGCCGCCGCCCGGGGTCAGGAGCATGCGCAGGGCAAGGGCCGCACCGAGGACAGGGAGGCCCCGGTCCAGCCTCAGCTTGGTGTGCCCTTGAGACGCTATCCTCTCTGTCCTCACCCATAAAAGGAGAGGGCTGAGCTAGAGGAGATCTAAGACTCCTTCCTGCTCCCGAAGCACTGGATTCCAAGAATGTTTGTCTCAAACCACCCCTGGCCATGGGGCGCCGTTCTCGCTATTCTCCTGTTGGTATAAAGAGCCTCAACCTCGCAGACTTCAGGTGCTTTCCCCAGATCACCCAACCATGGCACAACAAATGCAATTTCACACTCAGATGCTTCCAGCTCTGCATCGAGCTTCCATTTAAGCGAGAAAGGTTCGGCGTCTGTGAGACCGGCTGGGAGCCCCAGAGAGGTTTTACGGTAACGAGGATGAGACATCCCTGAGGCTCCCTGACACCTCGGCTCTGAGTGTGCACACGGCAAACAGCTGCTGGCTGCTTCCTAGGTGAACTATTAAATGCAAATTTTATTCTCCAAACACAGTAAGACACAAAATCAAGGACTATCTATTTCATAACCAACCTTATATAGTTCACTATAAAAAGTTTTAGCTGGCCGGGTGCGGTGGCTCATGCCTGTAATCCTAGCACTCTGGGAGGCCGAGGTGGGCGGATTGCTCAAGGTCAGGAGTTCAAAACCAGCCTGAGCAAGAGCGAGACCCCGTCTCTACTATAAATAGAAAGAAATTCATTGGCCAACTAATATATAGAGAAAAAATTAGCCGGGCATGGTGGCACATGCCTATAGTCCCAGCTACTTGGGAGGCTGAGGCAGGAAGATTGCTTGAGCCCAGGAGTTTGAGGTTGCTGTGAGCGAGGCTGACGCCAGGACACTCACTCTAGCCTGAGCAACAAAGCGAGACTCTGTCTCAAAAAAAAAACAAGTTTTAGCTCATGGAAGAGACAGAAGACAATCAACAGAAATTCAGGTTGAATTTAGGGGAATGGAATTTATTTTAAGTGAAATGGAAATGAGTGAGGATGATAAAATCCAAAAAATGGACCCCACATCTTTGAGATGTGACTGCTCTGGATCACCAGTGCCCCAGGCGTGTGCTCAGAGCAGGTCCCGCCAAAGCATACATGTGCTGTACATACATGTGCAGTGCTGGTGTTTGGCTCCTAGGAGGTGCCTAAAGTTCACCAGCATGTCTTGGTGAAACGTTTGATTCCAGGGCTGGGGCTGGGGAAGTTTGAGAAGAGTCTGGAACTCCGCACTGTTCCAGAAAATAAGGAAGCACTTAAAGAGTGATGGAACCCACCAAAAGGACAAAGGAGCCAACTTGAAAGGGCTTACTTTGGACAAATCTGAAAAAATTTGAGCATCAAAATGAACAATGATAGAAAGAAATTAGAACCTATTAAATAAAAAAACAACAACAACTCATGAGTCTACACTAGTATAGATAAATGGAGGAGGTGGGGGCGGTGGCTCACGCCTGTAATCCCAACGCTTTGGGAGGTTGAGACAGGAGTATCACTTGAAGCCAGGAGTTTACGACCAGCCTGGGCAATAGTGAGATACCATCTTTACAAAAAATGAGAAGTGGTGTGAGCCTGTAGTCCCAGCTATTTGGGAGGCTGAGGCAGGAGGATCACTTGAGCCCAAGAGTCTGAGGTTGCTGTGAGCTCTAATGACACCATCGTACTCCAGCCTGGGTGACAGAGCAAGACCCTGTCTCCATAAATAGATAGATAGATAGATAGATAGATAGATAGATAGATAGATAGATAGATAGATAGATAGATAGATAAAGGAGATAAGAAAGCTCTTTCTCATAGCAGAATAAGAACTAATAAACATAGCCGGGCGCGGTGCCTCACGCCTGTAATTTTAGCACTCTGGGAGGCTGAGGCGGGTGGATCATTTGAGCTCAGGAGTTTGAAACCAGCCTGAGTAAGAGTGAGACCTCATCTCTACTAAAACAATAGAAAGAAATTAGTTGGACAACTAAAAATACATAGAAAAAAATTAGCTGGGCATGGTGGCGCATGCCTGTAGTCCCAGCTACTCAGGAGGCTGAGACAGAAGGATTGCTTGAGCTCAGGAGTTTGAGGTTGCTGTGAGCTGGGCTGACACCACGGCACTCTAGCCTGGGCAACAGAGCAAGACTCTCAAAACAAAACAAAACGAATAAACACAATAGTAATGATGGGTTTAGAGGTTCACCAATGGATCGATGGATGCTAAAACTAGTGAGTGAAAGCTTAATAAGGAACAGGATACTTACATACTCTCAAAATATCTCTTCACCAGATATCTACTCATTACAACGGGAATAAGAATAGCCTTACGGGCCAGGGGCGGTGGCTCACACCTGTAATCCTAGCACTATGGGAGGCTGAGGCGGGCGGATTGCTCAAGGTCAGGAGTTTGAAACCAGCCTGAGCAAGAGCAAGACCCCGTCTCTACTATAAATAGAAAGAAATTCATTGGCCAACTAATACATATAGAAAAAATTAGCCGGGCATGGTGGCGCATGCCTGTAGTCCCAGCTACTCAGGAGGCTGAGGCAGAAGGATTGCTTGAGCCCAGGAGTTTAAGGTTGCTGTGAGCTAGGCTGATGCCACGGCACTCACTCTAGCCTGGGCAACAAAGTGAGACTCAAAAAAAAAGAGAATAGCCGTATGGTGGAGAAACCTGTTGGGTGTCTCCTTAACCAGGTGATTCCAGTTAGCATCACCAGCAACGGAGGAACAAATGTCATGTGTCTCCTGACACAAAACATCAGGAAGGACACACACTGTGTGTGAGGTTCTGCCAAAAAGGCATAGCTTGAATCTCAGCGTGAGGAAACACCAGACAAATCCAGACGGAGGGACATTCTGTA
Source organism: Microcebus murinus (assembly GCF_040939455.1). NCBI lineage: Eukaryota > Metazoa > Chordata > Mammalia > Primates > Cheirogaleidae > Microcebus > Microcebus murinus. The sequence continues at coordinate 51,845,083 of NC_134117.1, read as the reverse complement.
AAATGAGTGGCCTCTAAGCTTCAAGGTCATGAAAAACAAAGAGATACTAAGGAGCTGCTCCAGGTTAAAGGAGGTTAAAGAGACACGTAGCAGCAAAATGTAACCTGAGACCCTGGGTTGGAGCTCGGATCGTGACGTTTCTTTTTTCTATTTTTATAAAAGTCATTAATGAGGCAGCTGGTGAATCTTGTGTAATATCTGTAAATTAGATATTAGAAACGATTAAGTGCTGGTTTCCTAATTTTGATCGTTGCCGTAGGGTTCTGTAAGAGAATGTGCTTGTTTTCCAATAATACACCCTGAAGAATTCAGGGGTGAAGGGACCTTATTCCTGCAACTTAGTTTCAAATGGTGCAGAGAAAATAATGTGATACGTACATACATGAGCACTTACCTATGTACACACACATACAGAAAGTGTGTGTCACTATTTAGGGATTCTGAGTGAAGAGGGTGTGGGAAATGTACTATTTTTGCAGCTTTCCTATAAGTCTGAAATTACTTTAAATTTAAAAAAAGTTTAAACTTGATAAACACTTACTGAGCTGCAATAATGGGTAAGACACTGTGTGTAGAAAGGACAGAAAAATCAACCTCGTAGCCTGCCTTCAGGGAGCTCGGCTCCAGACAGAGCCGAGGCCAGCGCCTAGATGTCATCAGACCGCAGGTGCGTATGGGACAGGAGCTGGCAGTGGACCTCAGGCATGCGGACAGCTCCCAAGGAGGGAAGGCCCGGACAGGGCCACCCCATGCCATCTGAGGAGGCCTCGGAGAAAGCAGGGTGGCCAGGGAGCCATGGAAACGGGAATCCGAGGAATTCAGTGGAGCTCTGTCTGAGGTCTCCAAGAGGGCAGGACCCATGTCATTTGGCTCACAGCCTTATCTCCCCCCGTGCCTCGTGTGCACACACGAACTCCAGAAACATCGACCGAATTAGATTTGGGGTTATGACCTGGGAGAAATCACTGGCGTCCTTGGCTTCCATTTCCTCGTTCGTCAAATGAGACTGCAATAGGAGCCCTGCCTTGCAAACGCATCGTGTGACGACCAGAGCACCTCCCGGGCAAAGGGGCACCTGAGTGAGGGTGTGGCGAGGGCGCACTCACAGTTGCTTCCCTGGGTTCAGCGAGCCAAGGTCCAGCTCCCTGTCGAACTCAGTGCGGATGTCTTCCAGGGACCCGTCGTCCCCGAAGGCGCCCCACTCCGTGTTGATGCACATCCTGCCCTCGTCGCCTTCCACCAGGTCGATGTTGCTCATGTCCTCCATGTAGCACGCGTTGGTGCCAGTTCCTGAACGAGGGACGGGGGAGAATGTGCAAAGAGAGCCGGCTCCGCGCTGGGCACAGACAGAGAACTCTTGACTGCCCGGGAGGCCTCCTGAAGGGACCACGGACTGCTTGTGACTCTCTCCGGGGAGGGGGCCAGGTCTCTCTCCGAGGGAAGCCGAGTTGGCAAGTTCATGGGGAATAAAGCTGACATGTCAAGTCTGTACTTCTCAGGGTGTTAATGATTTGCTGCTATGAATGGAGTCAATTGTGAAGTCCCTGATGAATATGTATGAGAGCTGACAGAGCACACTCACAAGAGGAGGATAAATTAAGCTAACCTTGTAAATAAATAATAATAATAAAAAAAAAGCAACCCAGAGTAGTTTTTAAAATTCTTTCCCTAAGCTACTTAGTTTCCTCTCTGTTTGATACTAAAAATATTCTTTACTTATGGCTGCCAGAAATAGTTCCTAGCATAAGCTACATCCTTATCTTTGACAGTGATTAGCTACTGTCTAGGATGGCGACATTCCAGTACTCAAATGCATCACTCCAGGCAATGCCTCAAAAGCTTGAACACTGGGGACGGCTGCAAATGGGCGCAGTCTTTCTGGAATCTTTTGGGATGATGAAAATGTTCTCAAATTGGATTGTGGCAATGGTTATGAAACTGTAAATTTACTAAAAATCATTGAATTGCACACCTAAAACAAGAGGATTTTTATGACTCAATAAAACTGTTTTAAAAATTTTTTTTTTTTTTTTTTAGCATCATCCCCTGGCTGATACTCTGGTCTGAGTATTTTAAATGCCAACGTGAAAAATGAGAAATGGCAAAAGGCAGGATGTATAATAATATTTGGTCATATAAAATAATATGTAATGTATAATAATATTTGGAAAAAAAGCTTCTCCCAGGTAAGAATGGCACTGTTGAGGGCTTGCACGAAATCTGTGGGCTCCCAGACGCAGTCACAAGGACAGACACTGGGGACAGCCGCTGATGACCGGCAAGCAACTGTCCCATTCTGAGGGGTGGGGCTCCCAGAAGCGGGGAGGCAGATGAAGCCCCTCAGGTTGCAAGCCCTGCCCTTTGGGAAAGTTGGGGGGAGGAGGGTGCTGTTGGAAATTAAGAAGAAGCAATTCAGAAAACTTCCCCCAACAGTGGTAAAGGAATGAGAAAAGGGGAAGGGATATTCAAGAACCAGCTGTAAGTCAGAGCAATCTGGTCTTGTTGTACCCCAAACTGTCTTCCCATGGGTCCCTCTAGCACATCCGACCACCCACTGGGCACCCTGCTGCCCACGACCTCCCTGGTCCCGGCCTCCAGTGCCTCTCACCTGGCAGTCCAATGGCCCCCTGACTACTGGTCACCCTGCTTCCACTGCCGTCCCCAGTAACGAATACTCCACACAGCAGCCAAAATGGGTTTCTTAAAAATGCACATCCACTCATCCATCCCCCACCCAAAGTCCTCCAGTGCCTTCCTGTCTCCCTTGGGGCACAAGCTGGAGACCTTACAGGGACTGTGTCCCACATCCCGAGCCATCAGCCCAGTCCCACTCTCTCTGACTTGCATCGCCTACTACCCTCAGCCTGTGCTCACTTGATTCCGCCACCATCCAGCCTTTTGGGGGTCCCTGAGCACCACCCTGACTCCCTCCAGTCTCAGGCAGAGGCTGTCAGTGTCCCCTTTCCTTCTCAGGGACTCCCTCCACTTCGTGTCCGTCACTGAGGTCCCTGCTCTCCCTGACCGCCTGGCCCCACTCTCAGTCACATCACCCTGCTTTGTTTATTTCCCTAACCGCCGCCCAAAATTATCTTTTCAGTTTAGGCCTTTCTGGCCCCTCCCCACCTCCGCACTGAGGGCTCCCGGAGCACAGGAACTCACGCCTGTGAACCCCGCGCCCGGCTAGGGCCCGGCACACAACAGGTGCTCAGTAAACACGCGCAGAATAACCGGACGAAGGAAGGAATGAGTGCGTTCCTGTTCCATCTCTCAATGCCGCTTCTCCTAAATAGTGTCAGCGCCCTTCCCGCAGAATTTGCTAGGAGTTTGAAGAAACCAAGCCCCCAGACAACCCCTTTCCCACACCCCTCAAAGACAAGTCCAGTTGGGTTACCTATGATGACACCAACTTCACAGTAGGGATCGTCATAGGCACATGTCATCATGGTCCCCACCGTGTCATTAACCAAGGCCAGGATGTCCACATCCATGTCCTGCCGAACACAAGGCCAGAGGGCATCAGTAGGGGAGGGGGGAGTTTCCCTGCATTTTGCCCCCAGTGAAGGCGACTGGTTGAGGCTAGATACTGCCTGCCTGGGAGGAACAAGGCCTTTTCGGGGTTCAGGGTCTAGGGCAGAGAAAGAGCCATCTGAGGCAGAAGAGGAGAGCCCGTGCCCTTGCTTTGTGGCTGAAGGCCTCTGCACAATGGAGATTTGCGAGGCAGAGCTCCAGGCCCCTAGCCTTTCATGTTTTGGTTTTTAAAATTTTTTATTTATTTATTTTTTTAAGAGATAGGGTGTTTCTCTGTCCCCTGGCTGGAGTGCAGTGGTGCCACATCATATCTCCCCGCAGCCTTCCACCCCTGGGGGCTCAAGCGATCCTCCTGCCTCAGCCTCCTGAGTAGCAGGGACTACAGATAAATGCCACAGCACCCAGCTTTCAGCCCTTGTTTGAGGGACCCTGAGATGACACTGAGGAAGTCATGTTTATTCTGGGAGCAATGGCATTTCCAGGGGAAAACACCAAAGTCTTCGCCTACATCGATATCTCAACCAACAGGTACGGCCTCAACCCAAGTCCTCACTGTGTGCAGCACCCCGGCTTCCTGTCCGGGCTTCCTGTTCTGCCAAGTCGGCTTGTGTGATTGCACCAAAATGCACCAAGGTTTGGAGGAACATTTTAAACTAAAATGAAAGCAGGACTGGTGGTGCACACCTGTAGTCCCAGCTAGTCGGGAGGCTGAGGTGGGAGGATCACTTGAGCCCGGTAGTGCCAGGCTGCAGTGAGCTGTAATCATGCCTGTGAATACCCACTGCACTCCAGCCTGGGCAACATAGCAAGATCCCGTCTCTCAAAAAAATAAAAAGATGAAAATAATAAGAGAAAAATGCAGGCTACACAAGAATATGATCCCAGCTTTAAAGAGAAAAGAAGACTTGAAGGGTAGGCAGCAAAATATGCCTCCTACTGTTGGGGTAACAAGCAATTTGGATTTATTTGTGAACTTTTCAGCTCAGCAACGAGCAGGTCTTGCTTTTGCAGTTATTTAAGTTATAATAAAATATATTCAGTGAATAGAGATATTCAATGAATAGAGAACAGACTGGAAGGAAAGTGATCTTTGCAGCCTCAGAGAGGAGGGTGGGGGCTTATCCATGGCAAAAGGAGGCTCAGGGAAGTGCCAGGCCACCTTTCAACAGTGACTGGTTCAAGCCCCACGTAGCAAGGCTACTACTGGTGGGTTTATCTGAAATAGCCACATCTGTGCTATGATGTGACCTGCCCTAAGAACTGCGCCTTCTCCGAGTCTCCTTCCAGACAGGCCCAGTATGGAACCTCCCCAAGAGAAAGGGGCTAGGCCTGGAAGAGCGTCCCACACTGGGGCCAATGCCTCACCTCGTGTTTTTTCATGGCGTTGGTCAGGCGGCTCACTACGTCTGTGCCTTGAACTCCTCGGGCCTTAAACTTCTTCGTCCACGAAATCAGGACACCCTGTGGGAAGATTTCAGATCCAGTCCCAGTGCAGGAGGCGCTCAGAGGAGGAAGTGAGCTGCGGACATTTCATGCCTACAGCGCATCCTCCATGGCCCTCTCTCGTCTGAGCTGAGTCACCCAGTTCTTTTAACATTGCTCATGAGGCCTTTCCTAGTAATGTAAACAACTAGTCTCAGCAGTTTGAAGCAATATATATATAGTAGCAAAAAGAACAATTGCTGAAGAGTTAGAGCGCTCGGATTCAGGAGACATTGAACAAGTCATATATCTGGTCTGAGCCTCAGTTTGCTCACCTATAAAGTGAAAATATCGCCTCTTTGCCTGGTAATATATGAAAATACCTGGTGTATTATTTGTGCAGACTGTATGGTTTGCTAGGTCCACTAAACAGAACTAATGCAGTGTAACCTTAACCTCTTCGGTACAGGCGTCGACTATAGCCGACAGCCACAGATGAACGCGCACAGCCCAGCGTCGACTTTAGCCGACAGCCAACAGCTTTTGCTTTTATCTCTGCAGCTGCAGTGTGTACGTTCAGCTAATAAGTTACTACGAATCTGTGACCCTTTAACAAGTCCTTAGTAGGAGTTATTATAGTTATTTTCCTAAAGCTGCGTGTAAAGTAAAACAAACTTTCAGTGCTTTAAAGCTTTCCTCATCACACAAGAGCAAAACGGATTCGTCGTCAATGCACAGCACAAACTGTCGTGCGGACTGTGAGTGCCGGCTGTGGGCAAGGTTTCACGGCTGGTGAGCGCCGTACCGAAGTGGTTAAAGACTCTCTCAGGAACTTAATTTCAATTTAGAAAAATGCTTCTCAGCCAGGTGTGGTGGTGTGTGCGCCTGTAGCTCCAGCTACTCAGGAGGCTGGGGGTGGGAGGATCTCTTAAGCCCAGGAGTCCAGGCCCCGGAAACATAAAGAGACCCAAGTCTGGGAAGGAAGGAAGGAAGGAAGGAAGGAAGGAAGGAAGGAAGGGAGGGAGGGAGGGAGGGAGGGAGGGAGGGAGGGAAAGTTAGTTCTCAATTTGCATGATCAATTCTCTGCTTACAAGTGGTGTTTCTCAAGAGTTTTGTACTACAATTGCAAACAATAATAGAATTTTTCAGACTGGAAGAGAACTTGGAAGTTGAGAGAATCACCCGTGTCGGCTCAGACAAGAGCAGCTGGCCTCAAACTCACAAACTCCCTGACCGCACCTCCTCAAATCCCCTCAGTTTATGGTTAAAGACACGGAGATTTAGCCCGGTGTGGTGGTGCACACCTGTAGTCCCAGCTACTTGGGAGGCTGAGGCTAGACAATCACTTGAGCCCAGGAGTTGATGGTGCCACTGTACTCCAGCCTGGGAGACAGGGCAAGACCAAGCCTCTAAAAATAAAGTAATAATAATAATTTTTTTAAAAAAAAGAAGAAACAGATTTAGAGAGGAAGGAAATGAGTGAAGGACCAGGCCCAATTAGATGCTGGTCTCTGACTAGCAACTAGTCCCCAGGGTTTTTCCCTGCACCACAGCGCCGCCGTGTGGCAGCTTTCCCTAACTTCTGTTCCATGGGCTACAGCAACGTCTCTGCTTCACCCAATAGGGGCAGCAGAGAGGCACCAGCAGCTTTCCCCACTAAAAAGGTGCTAGAGACCATGTGAGACCTTCTAGGGGGAAGATGTATGGGGAAGTGAGGGATAAGTGCTTATGATATAATGATAAATTTTTAAAAAAGCAATTACACACTGCTATATATTTTTTAACCATGGATATGGCGTAACATCAGCATTTAATACAGACATGTCTGGAAGGAGACCTCACAATTCTGGTGGTGAGTATTACCAAATGTTGAGATTAAAGGAGATTCCTGGTCGGGCACGGTGGCACTCTGGGAGGCTGAGGCAGGCAAATTGCTCAAGGTCAGGAGTTTGAAACCAGCCTGAGCAAGAGCGAGACCCCGTCTCTACTATAAATAGAAAGAAATTTGGGAGGCCGAGGCGGGCGGATTGCTCGAGGTCAGGAGTTCGAAACCAGCCTGAGCAAGAGCAAGACCCCGTCTCTACTATAAATAGAAAGAAATTAATTGGCCAACTAATATATATATATAAAATTAGCCGGGCGTGGTGGCGCATGCCTGTAGTCCCAGCTACTCGGGAGGCTGAGGCAGAAGGATTGCTTGAGCCCAGGAGTTTGAGGTTGCTGTGAGCTAGGCTGACGCCACGGCACTCACTCTAGCCTATGCAACAAAGTGAGACTCTGTCTCAAAAAAAAAAAAAAAAAGAAAGAAAGAAAGAAATTAATTGGCCAACTAATATATATATATATATATAGAAAAAATTAGCCAGGCGCGGTGGCACATGCCTGTAGTCCCAGCTACTCAGGAGGCTGAGGCAGCAGGATTGCTTGAGCCCAGGAGTTTGAGGTTGCTGTGAGCTAGGCTGATGCCACAGCACTCACTCTAGCCTGGACAACAAAGTGAAACTGTCAAAAAGAGAAAAAAAAGAGAGATTCCAGTTTTCTTATTTAAACTTTCCAATTCCTATCCTATTTGTTTTTAAGCTTGAAAAACTATTGCAATTTCATCATCAGAAAATGCATACACACACAAAGAAATTTCTTGTCTTTTGTGTTCCCTTATTTAAACAAACAAGAAACTTCTTCCTTTTAATTCTCATGCCCTGAAATAATATCTTTTGCAGCAATCTGGATGGAACTGGAGACCATTATCCTAAGTGAAGTATCTCAGGAATGGAAAAACAAACATCACATGTCCTCTCTAATAATTGAGAGCTAATCGATGGGCACACACAGGCACAAAGAGTCGTCAAGGTCATAGGAAATCAAGAAGAGAGCGACGAGGGGAGGGATAGAAACCTTCCTATCGGGTACAGCGAACACCTTTGGGGGGATGGGCACACTAAAAACCCTGACCGAAGCATTAGAAAAGGTATCTGTGTAACAAAAACATTTGTACCCCCTTAATATTTGGAAATAAAAAAAAAATTCGCATGCCTTTCCCTTCTTTAATCATTTTTAGTTTCTCAAAGAAACTCCCTAATCACACCTCCTGATGAAGGCCTCCCCTTCCCACCACCTTCTGCACTTGCGCAGTGCAGCGGAGCCCACCTTCCCGCCCACCTTCCCCAGGAGCCCTTGCTTCCGTGTCCCGGATGTACGTCTGCAGCAGCGCCTTGGTCAGATGGCCACAGGACAGGCCCACACTGCGATATTGTTAGTAGTGAGTTTGCTTGTGGTTGAAGATTTTCTGCTTAACTTTAGGTTTCCTTTCTTTTATTTCTTTTTTTGAGACAGAGTCTCACTCTGTTGCCGCCCAGGCTAGAGCGCCGTGGCGTCAGCCTAGCTCACAGCAACCTCAAACTCCTGGGCTCAAACAATCCTCCTGCCTCGGCCTCCCGAGTAGCTGGGACTACAGGCATGCACCACCATGCCCGGTTAATTATTTTTAGTTGGCCAATTAATTTCTTTCTATTTTTGGTAGAGACGGTCTCCCTCTTGCTCAGAGCTGGTTTCGAACTCCCGACCTTGAGCAATCCTCCTGCCTCGGCCTCAAAGAGAGCTAGGATTACAGGCGTGGGCCACCACGCCGGGCCTAACTTTAGCTTTCTTGAAAGGCAGTTTGAGCAGCACGTGGTGGCTCAGGCCTGTAATCCTAGCACTCTGTGAGGCCGAGGCAGGCGGATCGCTCAAGGTCAGGAGTTCAAGACCAGCCTGAGCAACAGCGAGACCCCGTCTCTACTAATAATAGAAACAAATTAGCTGGACAACTAAAAATATATATAGAAAAAATCAGCCAGGCATGGTGGCGCATGCCTGTAGTCCCAGCTACTCAGGAGGCTGAGGCAGGAGGATCGCTTGAGCCCAGGACTTTGAGGTTGCTGTGAGCTAGGCTGACGCCACGGCGTTTTAGTCCAGGCAACAGAGTAAGACTCTGTCTCCAAAAAAAAAGAACAAACAAAACAAATAGAAACTCTGAGACACGCCAAGATGGGCTACTAGGAACTCCAGCCTGGGTGACACAACTGAGACCAGAGATGCGAGGCTCTGTGTCTGCTCAAGAACATGTCACTCCAACGGCCCCACCACAGTCCTCCTCCTACAAGGATGTTCCCAGGCCTCCCTGCTCTCACTCTAGTCGGCTATGCCAGTGGTTCTCAGTGCAGTCCTCGGACAGGCAGCATGGCGCATTCTCAGAAAGCTGTTAGAAAAGCAAATGTGGGGCAGAACCAGGGATGCCGGGGGAGCCCAGCAGTGTGTTGAGCAAGCCCTCTGGGGAATCTGATGCACAAGGTCTGAGAGCCGGTGAAAGCCATCTCGCTCCCTCTCGCTGTGCCCACGTTACCTGTAAAGTCAGGGCCGCCGTGTTCGCAAGGCATCTGCAGCACACTGCCACCTCATCGTTACCGAGGGGCAAAAGAAGCCCAGCCTGACTCCTGCACCTGCCCACGTCCCCCAGACCCCAAAGCCTGCACGGCTTCTTCCCTCCCCTGGCGCCGGCCTTACCTCTTCCAGTTTAGTCTGTCTGCAGGGGAAAGAAAAGGTCAGGCCAAGGGGAAACTTCTTATTCTTCAAATCTTTGGTCTGCATGAAGTCGGCCAGACAGTCAGCTACGTATTCAAACAGCTGCAGAGAGGAAAAGCGAAGGGCACGGGCTCAGGGACGGTTCCTTACAGGACGATGCCAAGGCCTTCCCCGCCTGCCTGGTACCTCCGAGCCGTTCCCTCGGATGATTTCATTGGGTGTTGGGTAGAACTGACTCTCCATCTGGACCTGTTGCTTCCCCTCTTCCGAGACTTGCACCTTCAAGACTCGAAACTTGGATCCTCCAAGATCCAGGGAAAGGAACTCCCCATTCTCTATTGAAAAACAAAACCAGTGACCATTTATTGAGGGTCTGCTACTCTGTGGCAAGCTCTGTGTTAGAAGTTGGACATGTGAGAAATGTCATTAAATCTTGCAGCCACCCATGAGCTGGGTATCACTGTGCCCACTCGCTGAGGCCAAGGGGTGCGGCCATTTATCAGAGCCCCCGAGGTAAGGGGCAGAGCTGGGGTGTGAGCCCACATCTGCCTGAGCCTGCAGCCTAAGCCTGTCCCACTGGGTCACGCTTTAGGACGTTCATTTGGAGGAGGCCAATGTGAACACACTTCATGTAGGTGTCATGAGAAATGGCCAGGAGGGTGGATCCTGCCCTAGGACACCACGACCAGGAGGAGAAAGCCGGTTCTGCAAGCCTGTGGGAAACTCAGATAAAGACACGAGGGAGACAAGAAACCAGCCTCACACATCCTCAATCTGACAGGCAGGGGGGAAACACTCCAGGAGGGGAAGGGAAGCAGGGGCCAAATGATGGCCCTCGAAGTGCCAAGGATGCCCAGCTTTTTAGGCCAGAGCACTCCAAAAGGAGAAATTGGAACACAGCCCAGCCCAAGACAGATGCTATTAATAAAAAGGTGGGGGCTGGGCACAGTGGCTCAGGCCTGTAATCCTAGCACTCTGGGAGACAGAGGCAGGAGGATTGCTTGAGGTCAGGAGTTTGAGACCACCCCGAGCAAAAGAAAGACCTGTCCCTACAACAAAGAAAAATTAGCTGAGCATGGTGGCGTGCACTTCTAGTCCCAGCTACTCAGGAGGCTGAGGCAGGAGGATCACTAGAGCCCAGGAGTTTGAGCTTGCTGTGAGCTATGATGATGCTACTGCACTCTAGTGAGACTCTATCTCAATATTAATTAATTAATTAAATAAAAAGGGGGAAGAGATCATGCGCTGGGGGGAGGCAGCCCACCCTGAGGACTTCTGCTCAAGACCCTGCCAGTGCCTCCAGCGACAGCCGCAGATGTGGGATGGGAGCTCAGGGTGAACCGACAAGCCTTTGTATAGAATTACCTGTGCTGAGAAGCGCCTGCAGGTACAAGGTACAAGTTTTGCTCCCTGATGCACACCCAAGGCAGCGTAAGTGCAACTCCATACCCATAAACCCAGCACGTGAGTGGCCTTGTTTTATACCAAGTGACCCCAGCCACAGCTGCCTGGCCCTAAGGGGCCAGCGGGCCAATCCAGGTTACTTCTTGTGAAATGTGAAATAAAACACAGACGGAAGTCAACAGTAGGTGGCAAAAACCGAAACGGAAGCATCCAAAAACCCAGAGGTCCGCTGGGCAGCCGAGGCAGCCGCACGCAGACTGGCGTCATGGGGAGGAGAACTCCTGCGGTCCAGCTCTCCTGAGACCCAAATGTAGGCCGGGCGCGGTGGCTCTCGCCTGTAATCCTAGCACTCTGGGAGGCCGAGGCGGGCGGATTGCTCAAGGTCAGGAGTTTGAAACCAGCCTGAGCAAGAGCGAGACCCCGTCTCTACTATAAATAGAAAGAAATTAATTGGCCAAAAATTAGCCGGGCATGGTGGTGCATGCCTGTAGTCCCAGCTACTTGGGAAGCTGAGGCAGGAGGATCGCTTGAGCCCAGGAGTCTGAGATTGCTGTGAGCTAGGCTGACGCCATGGCACTCACTCTAGCCTGGGCAACAAAGTGAGACTCTGTCTCAAAAAAAACAAAAAGACCCAAATGCAGCACAGCCCCTGCCCTCAGTTTCCCTCGAGATCCCTGTGCCTCCCTTCTTGGTCCACCTGCCCTCGCACCACAAACCCTCCCTTGACCAGCCTCCAGTGGGTCCCTTGGTCCCAGCAATGAAAGAGCTGGAGGCAAGCCCCTACGCTCCCATGGCCCAGAGCAGTCTGTCCACACTTTAATGTGCGCATGTGACTCTCCCGGGAATCTGTGAACATGCAGACTGCGATTCGCAGCCAGGACTCTGCAATTCCAAACAAGCTCCTAGGTGCTACTGCTGCTACTGCTCTGCGGACCACAGTTAGGGGACAGAGGTGCAGAGTCCTCATCTACAGACCCAGCCGGCTCTGTCTTTTGTTTCTGTGGAGCCACCTGGAAATCGTGGACACATCTGGAGATTCTCACCTCCCCAGATCAGCTCCCAAAGGAGCCTGAAGGAGCCATTTATTATTTGTTAGGGACATCAGGGAGCTAATCCTATGCAAGTCTTACTAGCGCCTATTATGTACCAAGCCAGAGGAGCTTTCACGAATGTTATCTTGTGCAGGAAGCAGGGTAGATCCCACAGCCCACGGACGGAGAGACATTTGCTGAGCACCTACTCAGTGCCAACTAACACGCCAGGTGCTAGGGACACAAAGGAGAAAGAGTGTGTGCTCCCTGGGAGTCCGCCAGCACTACAGGTGCCCAAACCAGCCATTTTCCCCCGGGCTCAGATGGCAGAAGCTCGGGGAGAGCCATCCCAATCAGAGACAGGAGTCAAAGGCGGCTGACCCCCAGCGGTGACACAGGGCTGAGCAATGAGGATGAGAGGGACTCAGGCCGCCAGACTGGGGCGAGCAGGGGTCAGGGGGAGAGGAAACCATGAGTGAAGGAATGAGAGAGCAGGATGGCGAGTGATTTTGCTGGGGTGGAAATGCAGCTGGAAGACAGTGTGGAGTAAAATTAGGAAGGACAGGAAAAGCCACCCCACCCCAAGGCGCTCGGGCTTCATCCAGAGGTGAGAGTGAGCCGCAGACAGACTTTAAGCAAGGGAGCGCCAAGACCTGATTGAGACTTTAGCAAAAAAGCCTCTGGCACCACCCAGGACAGACTGCGGGTTTGACAAAAGAGGAGGCCGCTGTGCTGAGACCCGCCCGCGTCTGCTCGGGACACCCCTCCCTCCGCCGCCTGCTATCACTGCGCAGACTCCTCACTCCACTGGTGACTCAAGATGCCATTTCAAGGAAACCGTGTGGCGTGACCCCTTCCGTGACTCTGACCCCAGAGAAAGGATCCAGTGGACCCCAGGGGAGGGAGGACCTCCCAGGCCACAGCAGCAGTGGGGCCTTCAGGGTATTAACAGCATTTAGTCAGAAGTCAGTCAAAGGAGAGGAGATTCCTTTGACAATCTGCTTGCTGGATGGGTCCTCCATGACCTGCCCTAGATGCCCAGGGTTTCCTTCTCCTAAGCCACTGCCAGGGCACGTGCCTCCCTGTCCCCCCCCCATCCCCAGTGCAGTGTCTCCCAAAGGCGCACAGTGGCTGAGTAGGTGGGTTCCTGGACGTTCAGCCTCTAGGGGCAGAGGCTGGGAAACCATGTGTTTAGGAAACGCTCCAGGTGAACTGTATGCTCGGGCAAGAATGGGAGGATCCTGTCCTAGTGCAAGACCCCGGCCCTGGGCTGACTACCTCAGGGCTCCTGGGCTTACCCCCAGGGCCTCCTTGGGGACCTGGGAGGCTGCCTGGAGGCAGAGGCTGAGAAGACAACCACCTGGAGTCCAGCCAAAGAATCCGGGTCACCTCCCGGCTTCCCTCCATGGCCGGTAGAGGCTCTAATGTTAACACCACTTTTAAGGACCTGGATCCTAAGCGAGCACTGTCAACCCCAGCCCCTACCAAAAGCCTGGGAAGTAACCACGGCTCTGACAGGTGACTCCCTGCCAGGGAGGTGCAGGTGAAGGGAAGAGAAACTGCAGAGAGGAGGCAAACTCAGATTTCTCTGGAAACCGCATACATTTCTGAAGTGGCAGTGACAAGGGATCGGGAGAGATTTATTTGTTTGGTCTTGTTAGGAATCGTGAAATCGTAGCGCCAGCTCACAAGCGCCATGGAGGACTTTGGACATTTTACAGATTTTACGGCACTCCCTCCACATGGCCTCATTGGGTCCTAACGACCGTGCTGTGGCTCTGGCATTTACCAGGGGCACCTGGCTCGGTGGGGACGCCGGGCCCAGGGACATCGCCACAGCAGAGTCATGGGGAGACTTATTGCCTGGTGGGGGGTTCCGAGGAGGCAGTGAAGAAAGGAGATGGGGGTCCCCCAGCCTGAGGAGGGGGAAGTTTCTAAAACTTGGTTTCATATCGAAACTTCCTGAAGCCGCCAGGGCCAGGAAGACACCTCCTGCCCCACAGGCCCCATCCAAGGCCACTGTCGCTTGCTTCTGGGGACACTCCTCGTCCCTATCTGGAGGGGCGGCGGCGGCACAGGAAGCTGGGAGGACTTAGCCCCGGGTGTCCCAGCCTCCTCACCCGCCATGACTCAGGTGCTTCTTCCGAATGGCCCCGGATGACCCGTGGAGGACTGCAGTCCCTTCAGCACTCTCATCCCTCTGTGTCAAGGACAGCGCCACGATTTCAAAGTAGGGCTGTCTCTCTCCAAAGCTACGCTCCCCCCGGGCGGTACACTGGCCGCCCCAAGCACCCACCCACCGGCGAGGGAACAGGCTGTTCCCACCACGGTGTCCCTCACCACGGGCCTCTCGGCCAGCACAGCCAAGCCACTTTGACCCGGGCATTGCTCCAAGAGGGGTCCAGAACCCAGGTAATCCAATCAAAGCCCCCTCCCCAGAGAGCTCCCCAAACTTCAGTCCCTATTCCTTCAAGGGCCCCAAAGCCTCTTGCAGGTGCTTGGTTCGTGCACTGGGACCCTGACATTGGGAAGCCCCTTGGTCCTTGGGGCTCTCCTCTGACCTGGGGATGGCAGCTGCACCCCAGAGTTCTTACGGGAGTCAATGACGCAGTGAGTCCCTTGCACCCCATGATTACAGGAGGTGCTCAGTAAGTATCAGTTCCTTTCCCTGTTATGGCTTTGCCCAGAGGCTACGAATGGAATAGTTGGCTGGGACCTCATAGATGCCCTCTAGAGAGCTCTGGGCTATGGTGGGCAAAATAATGTCCCCCTACCCACAAAGATGTCCATGTCCTAATCCCCAGATCCTGTGAATATGTTAGGGTGCACGGCAAAAGGGAATTAAGGTTGCAGAGGGACTCACAATTGCCCGCCAGCTGCCCTTGCGGTTGGGAGATTATGCTGGGCTAGCGGAGGTGCCTAATGTGGTCACAGGGCCTTCCCACGTGGAAGAGGGAGGCCGAGGGTCGGTCAGAGAGACCTGAGGATGCTACACTGCTGGCGCCGAAGACAGAAAGAGGCACAAGCCAAGGAAAGCAGGAGGCCTCTAGAAGCTGGGGAAGTCAAGGCAACGTTCTCCCCGCAGCCCTGCCACGCCTTGCTTTTAGCCCAGTGAGACCCGCTGCCTCGTACGCAGCCGGCACTGTGCTGGGTGCTCGGAACACAGGTGAGTAGGACCCGGCCTCGTGGAGCTGTTGGCGCGGTGGGGACTCGCACACAGCAGGGTGACAAGTGCCCTGACAAGCACCTAGCCCAGTGTGTGATGCTTCCCAGGTGAGGCAGCACTTGTGACGACGCAGAGAGGGAAGAGCCACCCGGGCTCCTGAGGGGACGAGTGTCGGGACGCTCCAGCCGCAGAGGGGGCAGAACGTGCCAGGCAAGATGGGCAGGGGGAGGACAAGGTGTCTTGGGCCTCGGAGCTGGTGGCGTTCAGTGGACTGGAGTGTGAGAGGGGGGCGAGGGCTTGCGAGATGAGCCAAGGGCAGGAGCGAACTGAGGCACTTTAGGGGTCCATCAGCAGGGAGGAACCCGGGGTTTGGGTCCCGGCAGCCCAGCCCCACTCACCTGAGCCGTCGGGGATGGCCCTGACAAAGGTGGGCAGCATCTTCACTGAGGCCGTGGGGTTGGTGTCCTTGGCCAGGCCCCTCTCCATCTCGCCCTGGAAGCGCGCCATGATGTCCAAAAGTGTCTCATCTGAGAGCCGCATGTGATACAGGAACCTGTCCACCTGGAACAGACGCCGGCGACCCGGGCTGGCTGCGGGCTGCCCGCCCTCCATCCAGGCTGCAAACTCCCACTCCCCTCTCGAAGCTCACTCCATGCTCTGGGGACAGTTTCCTGATGGGGACTCCCAAGGGCTCCTTCCCTGACCCCCTCCCAAGGCTGAGGACAGGCAGGGCACTGGGAGAGCCGCATGGCACGGAAGACTGAGAAGGTGTGGGTTATTCCTCTGCAGGGCAAGCTCTGCAGAGGAAGTGCCTCCCCCATTATTCTGATGAGATAATGGAGGGACAGAAACTAAGGATTCAGGATCTAACTCCTGAGGCAGGGCCCTCACCATCGCCTCATCGCCTCTAAACCTTCGATTCCTAAACACGGGGACTCTCTTTTGTCCAGTGATGACAACAGATACATACAAACATGTTGCCCTTTGTTTACTGGCTGCTAGGAAGCTCAGTTTCCAGCAGCAAGCTCTAAAATCTAGTCCTTTAAAATTGCATTTTGGTTTAGCTGAGGTGGCTCTGATTAAGACCAAGTTTAATTTTTAAAGTCAGCTCAAATTGCTATTGAAAATGACTGGATGTCTTTCAAGTAACCAGGAAATTGGGGCAGAGGACCACTGCCCCAATGGATGGAAGTTGTAAAAATCACTATGGCTGTGCTTGGTCCATGTGAAGGTAACGTGTCACATCAGGAGCGACCAAAAAGCTTCCTCCCCCATATGATCAGTTGGTGGTGGCAGTCTGGATTCCCAGGGCTCGCTGGGATGGGTTATGGATGGGGCCAGGAGGAGAGACAGCGGCATATGCACCCATATTTATATACTGAGCTCCCTCCCCACCCATCCAGGCTGCAGGGAGACTTGATCCCAAGCACATTCCCATGGGGAGCACACTTTCATCTACAGCTAAGAACGTGTGCTACAGTATACAAAGTGCTTTCATGTATTATGTCACGTCTTCAATCTCCACGACGTTCCTTTGAGGCCACCAGGTAAGGCCAAAGTTCTGGTCTCCAATTAACACGAGCCTCAGAGCCATTCGGTGCCCATTAATAGAGCTCTGGACGCAGTCTCCACACTCTTGGTGCCCACAGCCCGGTTTTGGCTCACAGCTCCTTGGGGGATCCACAAACTCAACAGCCAAATTAGACCAAAAGCACAGGGCTCGTGTCACTTTCGTCCCAGGACAGCCACCAGCCAGGCCTCAGAGGATGGAATGACCCAGCCCAGTCGGCGCCAGTACAAAGATTGAAGACAGTAAAGTGGCCCCATGGCTCTGGGGACTTGGCGAGGGGGAGAGGAATGCCAGAAAACCATCAGAGAGCCATTATCAAGAAAAGGACAGTTGAGCTTTCAGCATGTTTGAGAAGACAGGGTATAACCAGGTCACGCTTCATTAAGGGCTTCCTGCGCACCCGGAGTCTGTTGATGACTAATTGGTTGGCACAGCCACACACAGATGGAGAAAATTGGACAGCAGGGACATGACCCAAGTAATTGGAGTTGGGGAAGGGTGGGATGCCCTACGTGGGAACTGGACTTCATCCTTTCCCACCCCGAAGCCCCTCAAGCAGTGCCCCTAAACCTACCGATCGCTTTTGTGCAGCCTGAGAGTGTGGAGCACTCCTGCCGGCATCCACATCGTGCGGATGGTAAGTCATGCTTTTCCCTTCTACGTAAGTAATGGTTTCGAGGCCCTGAAGGGGTCATTTGTGAGCTGCTAAAAGTTTAACTGTGTCCTTTGGCGCTTTGGGCAGCTACTGCTCTTTTGATAAGTTACAGTTATGACAGAAAGAACGTCAACTCTGCAACAATGTCTTCCTTATTATTTGTATCTTCCACAGCACCTGGCACAGAGGCTGGACCAGAAGAGTGAAACACATGCTGGCATAAAAGAAAGCTACATCTTAAATCCAAGCAAGGGATTTGGGGCATGTGTAACCAGGGACACACAGCCCCAGGCACTAACGGAGGGTAATTGAGTTGCAGAAAACCAAGCTCACTTTTGGAGAGAGTCGCAACCCACAATAGTGGATATCTTCTAAACAAGAAAGCCTACGAGTAGGGTATTTAATTTAGAAAGAGCAAATAAAACATTGAAACTCAGAGCCATTGAATTATAGAATGTGGGAGCCGGTAGGTGCCTTAGGGATCATTTAGTCCAAAGGTCTCATATTATGAATTGAGTCATAAAAAGTTTCTACTCTTTGACCCATGATTTCACTTCTGGGAATCTATTCTAAGGAAATAATTCTAAATACAGAGAACAATACATATATTCCAGTGTTTATCATACAATATGAATTTTAAAATGTTTTTGAAAGTACTCAAATGTCCAGCAAGAGGGAAAAGGTTAAATAAATTATGGCATATCCACTTGATTGAATATTAGGAAGACATTAAAATGATAATTATGCAGATAAAGGAGAAATGTACATAAGTGGTTACAATATAACAATAAGTGAAGGAAGCAAGATTCAGAACTGTAAGTATATTATAAATATAACTGTATGTGGGCGTGGTGGCTCATGCCTGTAATCCTAGCCTCTGGGAGGCCAAGGAGGGAGGATCACTTGAGGTCAGGAGTTCAAGACCAGCCTAAGCAACAGCAAGACTCCATCTGTACTAAAAATAGAAAAATTAGTTGATCGTGGCGGCATGTGCCTGTAGTCCCAGCTACTTGGGAGGCTGAGGCAGAAGGATTGCTTGAGCCCAGGAGTTGGAGGTTGCTGTGAGCTAGGCTGACCCCACTGCACTCTAGCTGGGGTGACAGAGTGAGACTCTGTCTCGGAAAAAAAAAAAAATTAAGCTTGGGATTAAAGGTAACATTTCCACTTTTTCGTAATGTTGACTTACTAAACTGTAAAAAATACACATTGAAAACCTAACCAGTTCTTCTCGTGTGGATGAACAATCTGAAGGTCAGTGACCAGGCCAGCCTCGTGTTAGCAATAGGTCAATAATGTCAATATATTGAATTGGAAAAGAAGCTGTCAGAGTGGTTTCTATTTTCTTTCTTTTTATTTTTGTTTTAATGTTGGTATGGGGAGATTTAAAAAAAAAAAATTGTTCCTGGTTCTGAACAGTAGCCCTGGTAGGCAAGCATGGCCCTGGGTCTGGACAACCCTTGAGGCAGGAAAGGATGATGAAGGCGACTGACCACCTGACCACAGAGGCAGTGTAAGCTGTGCCTTTTGACCAGGACAGTTTCCACCACATGGAGGGGTGTTCTCAGAATCATGACTCAGCCCAGCAACCATAAACCACCCTCCCACACCCCCCAGACCTGCTGAGGTACTTGCTTAAGGTAGCTACAAAGTGCTCCCAGCTTTCTTGGCCCCCCACCCCCGCGGTGGGGGAGAGGGAAGTCAACTCCAGGCATTGACAAAAGCTGACTCTCCTTCCAGAAAGACCTGGAACACATCAATGGAGGCTGTATTTCCAGTCAAAAGGACCTCCTGAGCCTATACCTGGGCTGGTGGACAAACATGTCCTGCCTGCTGCTACAGTCCAACAAAAGGGTAAATGTGGCAAAGGGGCCCAAGGAGATGAAGTGGATTTGCAAGACTAAAGGTTGAGGGTTCCAAAGACCCCCCCCCTTGGGGGTGCAGATTGCATCTCTACTGAGCAGTTAATAACAGAAAGTGGATGCTTTTTTACATTTTTACATTTTTTATTTTATAATTTAAAAATTTTAATTTTTTATCTTTCTTTTTTTTTTTTCCATTGGATGCCAAGTTCTAAGAAAGTGGATTCTTAAAGCAGTACTATATAGGAGTATTTCACCTTCTTAAGTAGCCAGTAGAGGTCTCTGTATCTGACTACTTGTTAATCGAATTAACAAGTAAAAATTAAGCCAGCTTAAATCTGATTGATTTATAATATTTTAAAATTTGCTGTAACTTCTACCCCAACCCACTAATGAATAGAATTTAGCTGGAGTTTATGCCACCAGGCACACGAAGGCTGTAGGGGCCGTACGTCCTCATTTTGAAAAGCACGAAGGCATCAGGTGGGGTCAGCCGGCTTGGGTTTAACTCTCATTCCACCTTAAATACCTGGTGACTTTGGCTAAGTCGGCCTGCTAGGAGGACCTCTGTTATCTAAACTGAGAGATGCTACTTGCCCAGGGCCCTGACGGCCAGTGGCCAGAGGAGCTGCTTGGACAGAACCTGATGACCCTCAGTTGACCCTTGGTAACCGTTAGCCAGCCCACCTTAGAATATATTTCACAGACAAGTTCCTTGAGCAAAGTGACAAAACAACGCACGCCATTAATAGCATACCGTTGGCAAACAGCAGGTGCCAGTAATGAATACTCCAGTTATTGTACCTGACAACTCGTACCCCTCCTGGTGCCCCTATTCATAGGCTTTCAAACACAGGAATAATCAGATCTGCTCACAAGTTCTTAAAACTTCTTCAAAAATCGCTCTCCCCTCCTTTGTGGCCTCTCCCAGCAAACACAACCCTTCCATCAACACAACCCTCTTTAAGCTTTCTAACGACTCTCCTCACCTGTTTTCTCCCCAGATACCTGCCCCGAGGAGAAGTTCTGCGTGAAATTTAAGGTTCAGGACAGGAGTGCAATGCCCGGGACGGGGCGGGGGGAGTTCCTTCCTCTTCCCCCTCCGTGAGTTTTCTCCTGGCCATGTGCTCCCGGCATCTTTTCTAACAAGCCCTCTTCGATCCTTTCTGAGGGAGGCAGGCAATCAGTCACCTCTGCCCAGGTGGAATGACCACCGAGGCATCTCTCAGCGACCTGAGTCCTTACCTTCTTGATCTGGTCCTCCTTCAGCTTGGTGAAGTAAAAGGCCATCAAGTGCACCGCAAACATTTTCCCGAAGTTTGCTTCCTCCTGAGCTGGGCAGAGATTTCCGTGCAGTGTTTACTCCCACGCCTGCAGAGCGCTGCACACTTCCAGTTGGGGCTGGGAGGCCTCCCGGGGAGCTAGGTGTTCCCACTAAATACTCCCAGCCTGCCTGGTTCAATGATTAAACCTCACGCCCTCTCGCTGGTCCCTCCCTCCGCTCCTCACGGGGTTGTCCTATGGGAGGCTCTCTGGAGGGTAGCTGAGGGTTGGCGAGGAGGAAGCAGGGAATTGATGGGTGGCTTGACTATTTGAGGATCGGGTGCCACAAAATCTTGTTGCTAAGCAACACTCTCACCCCAGTGCTCCACCAAGCCCACTCAGGCGAGGAAAATCTTCTGAGAAGTTGGGCACCGAACAAAGCCAACTTTCAGCCAGTTGAGCTGCTCTGCAAATTTTCCCATCCCGGGCTTTTTTCTCTCTTATCTTTTTCTCCTCAACCCACTGGCATAACTCCGAGACTCTCTGCTCCTCTGAAGCACTGTCTTAATGAAGGCTAAACATTGCTTTTGGTCAGGCAGATTTCGAGAATGTTGTGCATGTCCCACTGTTAAATTTGGCTGGCTTAAAAAAAAAAAAAAAAAGAATGTTAGGGGCAAGTTCTTCCATTTGTGACAGATCTGATCTCTTAGCTAACAGCCCGTGGTTAATGGAAAACAATCCACAAAGGTTGATCTATTCACAAGGTTAAGCTGGACAACCTTATTCCACGGGTAGTGACCCAGAAAAAAATATGTATGAGAAAGAATGAACCGAAGTCACCAGAAGTTACAGATGAAAGATGTCTCATGCCACTGAGATATTTGGTTCACTCATTATACTTGATGTGAGAGAGACCCCAAAAGTGGCCAATGTGTGGGCGCAATAAACCTTGCTCTCTTCCCACAGCCATTGGCCGGCTAATGAAATCCACAAGTGTCAACAACAGCAGCCAACATGAATGGAGCACTTACCACCCCCATTTTATAGATGAGAAAACTGAGGTCCAGAGAGAGGTTAAGTGACTTACTCAAAATCAGCAAGCTTGTAGATTGGACAGCACAGAATCCGTCCATCCTAGGAGTTTGATTCCAGAGCCCAGCTCCTAACCAATGCATAATATTGGCTCTCAAACTGCTCTGTCTTCACGCAATAGGTACTAAATCAACAACTATTAGTAGCAACGGCATTCTGTTGGGTTAAGAATTTCAACTGCATACTAACTGTATACTTGAAATACTAAATACAGAGCTATCACTTAAACAGTGTCTTCCTAGTAGAGGGAAAAGGCAAATGAAGAAATTCCTGACCACAATGACCCAAATATTAATCCAACACTCCCCAAAACTGGCAACTGACCAGCTGTTAACAAAGGTCTGCTGGGCACCCCAGTGTTCCTCACTCCCCCATGGCACCTGCTCTTCAGTAAGAGGGACCTCTGGGAAAAAAGGTCAGCTTAATTGCCTCAGCTTCATTAGCTTTTCTACTGCATGATCTCATTCATCAAAACAATTACCAAATGATCGCCTGGCAAGGGGACCTTCAACAGCTGCCTCTTCAGAAGCCACTGATTCTGCACTCGGTGGCTCTGCCCATCCGTCACGCGGGCGGGCCGTCAGGAGTCCAGCGTCAGCCCACGGTGCGGGGGATGTGTGATTAAATTACTCCAGATACCTTTCTCAGATCGATGTAAAGCTGAACCCCCATCCTCTTCAGTCTGTTTACCCCCAGACTATGACTTCTAGCTCCTCTACTTTATGACACAAGCAAAGGTCAACCTTTACTTCCCAAAACCATTCAGTTCCCCAAATCAGGTAGAACTTGGTGGTTTTCTGCAACGGGCATGCTGTGCCTTAGCCTGTGTTGACTGAGGCAACATTCTGGGCCAGGTCTTCTGCCCATAAGTGATAATATTACTTGTCTTCATTCCTGCATTGATCTAATTTTTTTTTTTTTTTTTTTTTTTTACAGACAGGGTCTCCTCTATGTTGCCCAGGCTGGACTTGAACTCCTAGGCTCAAGCGATCCTCCCACCTCGGCCTCCTGAGTACCTGGGACTGCGGGTGTGCTCCACCGTACCCAGCTTTTAATTCTCCCACTTAAAAAGTAACCTCCACCATGCAGTATGGCACCAACTGTTGTTCACTTATTCAACATGGGGATAAGAGGTTACAATGACCAGTGGACAAAAGGACACGAGCTGTAACCAAAGGTCTCTGCAATCCCGTGGTTGCTTGTGTGAGTCAGATGTGCAGCCTTTGGAATTTTAATCAGGCAAACGACACCGGAGGATTTTAATCAGTTACATCATTTCATTTTTAATCTAGGCACATTAGCATCTGCATTTCCGGTCTGAGTAAGCTGACTAACCAATACGTTTAATGATTATAAAAATCATGTGCATTTGCAGTCATCCAGCTCAGCCCCCTCACTTTACAAAATCAAGACAAAATAATTAGATTATTTTACCATTCCTCATCTGATTATTCCAAATCCAACCCTTGGAATTTTTCACCCTTACTAAAGCTCTGTGTAGCTAATCAAGGATATCTGGGTGTAAGTCTTTTTTTTTTTTTTTTCTTGAGACAGAGTCTCGCTCCATTGCTCATACTGGAGTGCTGGGAGCATGCCACCACGCCTGGCTAATTTTTTCTATTTTTAGTAGAGACAGGGTTTCGATCTTGCTCAGGCTGGTCTCAAACTCCTGGCCTCAAGCAATCCTCCCACCTTGGCCTCCCAGAGTGCTAGGATTACAGGCAAGAACCACCATGCCTGCCCCCTCTGGGTGTCTTATAAGCACTTGGATTCTGCTTAGGAACACCCATCTGAAGGTTGACACTGACAAGTGACATTTTAGTTAAAGTGTATCACCTACCTGGCCCAAAAACCTTCATATAAGAAGGGAAACTCTCATCTCTATACACATCTCTGTTTCACAAAGCTCCACTTTAATCCACATGGTCCCTTTGGCAAGGCCCGAAGATCATATCTGCTTTCCTTTAGGCACTGAGCATGGCAGGACTTTTTAGAAGTCCAATAAAATTTACCTATTTATTTAGCGAACATTTATATGGTGTTTCCTAGGTGTTCTAATTCTCATAGCAACTACTGTTCTTGCCATTTTACAGACGGAGAAACAGAGGCCAACTAGGGCATGGTGGAATAGAGATTTGAATGCAGTCAGTCTGGCTACAGAGTCCGTGTTTAACCACTGTGCTACACTGGGGAACCTGGAAGCCACGCACAGGGGAAAGGTGGGACCTAAGCTGGAAAACCTGCCCCAAAGCCCGGTGACACAGCGGAACGTGCACAGGCCCTGCGTTCCCATTTTGCCTCTGTTGTGCTCTCAGTGAGAAGATGAAGATCCAAGTTCATATTCGTATCTATAAAGAGTTCACAGCTACCTCAGTGGTCATTATAAGAATGAAGGTAGGAAGCCGGGCGCGGTGGCTCACGCTTGTCATCCTAGCACTCTGGGAGGCCGAGGCGGGCGGATTGCTCAAGGTCAGGAGTTCCAAACCAGCCTGAGCGAGACCCCGTCTCTACTAAAAAATAGGAATATATTAATTGACCAACTAAAAATATATATACAAAAGGTTAGCCAGGCATGGTGGCGCATGCTACTCGGGAGGCTGAGGCAGTAGGATCGCTTAAGCCCAGGAGATTGAGGTTGCTGTGAGCTAGGCTGATGCCATGGCACTCACTCTAGCCTGGGCAACAAAGTGAGACTCTGTCTCAAAAAAAAAGAATGAAGGTAAATGAGTGAGATCACAGAAGAATGAGCATGTGACCCACAGTGGGCACACTAAAAGCATCTCCTGAATCTACCTGGCTAGGGACCCCTTCTTAAAATTCCTCTTTCATCCCATCCCATTTGGCCCCTTGGGTTAAGACAATGTGTGCAGCCCTTTCAGAACATCCAGTAAAACAAACTGTAAACTGTTAGAAGGTACTAGTTCCACTTACTGGGATTATGAGAACAGTTAGGAATTTTATAAAAATCTATTCCTATCACTAAAGAAAACAGATCTTGAATTCTGCCCTGTATCCTTTTTAATGGTAAATCCAAAGATGAGTTGTCCATAACATAAATTGGTCTGACCCGCTGCTATTCCGCTTGCTGCAAAATAATAAGAAAGACTGTGTGAGAAAGCAAACTTCCATGAAAAGAAAATCAATGTAGAAACTTCCAAACTCTGCCAGTGGTTACAGTTACTACGGTGTATCCATGGGAGCGACCACAAATGAAACAGAAATGTTAACCTCAGCAAGTTTCAAAAGAATGCTACTGATCATTTTTCATAGGTTTATTCCTA
The DNA here is from genome assembly GCF_040939455.1 of Microcebus murinus. Classification (NCBI taxonomy): domain Eukaryota; kingdom Metazoa; phylum Chordata; class Mammalia; order Primates; family Cheirogaleidae; genus Microcebus; species Microcebus murinus. The sequence continues at coordinate 51,820,252 of NC_134117.1, read as the reverse complement.
ACCTATGTGAAGAATCAGGGAATGCTTATGAAGAAATTAAAACACAATCTTTTTTACCACCACTGTACATTAAGAGTCATATTTACAAAACACATATCAAGGAAAGAAAAGCCATACCAAAAAAAAAATGTGATTCACATAGCTTTTAACATTTTCAGCATAATTACAACCTCAATTGCACAAAATAGTCAACTTTAATTTTTTTTTTTTTACTTTTTATATTATTTATTTTGGAGACAAGGTCCTGCTTTGTTGCCCGGGCTGGTCTTGAACTCCTGGGCTCAAGCGATCTTCCCACCTTAGCCTCCCCAGTAACCTGGACTACAGGCACGCGCCACCACACCTAGCTTTATAATCAACTTTTAAAAGCAAACTAGACTTCTGGTTAAACATGGCATTAACCCACAAAGACAAAGATAAATAAAAGGAAATAGTGATCAATAAGAGATCTTAAAATAATTCTGGAAGACAGAAAGCTGACAGAGAAGTAATAGGTTAGCAGAGGAAAGACTGAAACCTAAGCACCTGCAGAGGGTGCCTGACTGATGCTAAGTCAGCTGACAGTGATAAAACTCTAGAAATGCTCAGGAATTGGAGGCCCAGATACCTGAGAAAAGCAGGGGAAAGACATGGAGCTGAAGACAGGAGATTGGTTTAAAATGTACCTAAAATAGCAGATAGGGCCAGGCGAGGTGGCTCACGCCTGTAACACTCTGGGAGGCCGAGGTGGGGGGGGGGATCACGCAAGGTCAGGAGTTCAAAACCAGCCTGAGCAAGAGTGAGACCCCGTCTCTACTATAAATAGAAATTAATTGGCCAACTAATATATAGAGAAAAAATTAGCTGGGCATGGTGGGGCATGCCTGTAGTCCCAACTACTTGGGAGGCTGAGGCAGGAGGATTGCTTGAGCCCAGGAGTTTGAGGTTGCTGTGAGCTAGGCTGACGCCAGGGCACTCACTCTAGCCTGGGCAACAAAGCGAGACTCTGTCTCAAAAAAAAAAAAAATAGCAGATAGGCCCCAGGACTCCCGCCCTCCACCTCAAGCAATGAAACCACCCAACCCCCACCCCTCTAGGAGACTGGGTACTTATTTTCCAGAGAGATTGAACCCAACAGGCTCTGGACTTGTAACCATCAGGCACCACGGGAGTGAGGCTCAAGACTGAAACCAGGACCACTAAGTGAAACCCTGAAATTGAACAATGGGACCCCAAATCATTCTTTTCTGTCCAGCTTCCATCAGCAGACATCTGTCCATATACCTCCCTTTCCTCCCTCACTGGGAGGAGATGGGGATCTTATTTTTCTTCAGCTACAACTAAATGGCCTCAGAGAAAAAATTTAAAACCTACAGATATAGAAATGTCAAAACTATAGAGACAGTAAATAGATCAGTGGTTACCAGGGACTTGGAGAGGGGGAAAGGTTGAATAAGTGAAGCACAGGGGAGTTTTTAGGGCAGTGAAACTATTCTGTATTATAGTCTAACAGTGAATGATACATTTGCCAAAACCCATAGAACTTTACAGCACAAAGACTGAACTTTAATGTGTGTAAATTTTAAAAAGTATCTAAGAGGTCAGGAATGCAACACAAACTTAAAAGAAGAACCTAACTGTATTATAAATGTGTGAAATAGCTTCATTGATGGGGAAGGGGAGAGAAAATATGCTCACCTAAGTAACTCTGGAAATGAACAGAGCCTGTAAGACCACAAGGGAAAGGAACTGTATGTGGCATTGTACTCTGGTTGATAAAGTCGTTTCCCAGCAGGGCACAAACAGCCTAACAACTCTGAAACCACTCTACGTGTATACTGGAATTGAACAATTAAGTAAAGGGATGGTGGATGGTAGGAGGTAGGTTTCTCATTGTTGTAATGAGAGGTTTCAGACAAGCAAGGGAAAAGGCTAGAATGATCCATGTTACAGCATTAGAGTTGAGGACATAAGTATAAACTCATGTTTAGCTAATAATGGATGGATATATACATATATATAAACATAGGTTAGTATACACATATATTTTCTTGTTTTGACAGCTAAGAGTCCTAGAAGCAATGACATCCAGTAGCAACAAACATACTTAGTGCCCAGATCTTGATTTGTAATCATTCTACAAAAAGAAAGGAAAAAAAGGAACCATGTATATACAAGATGATCCTGGAGCATCTTGTAGTGCCAGAAAGTAAGTGATCAACAAAACAAAACACCAAAATGATGGGGATATGTCAAAGGGACACAGAAGCCAATGGAAAGTGAAAGAGCTCCCAATAACCAAAGCTAGAACAATTTGACCGAGATGAAGTATTATTGGATTTTAACCCAAAGTATAAAATCAATTTCCATTACCCCATAGTGATATAAATAACTGAATGAATATATATACACACAGGGAGAAAAGACAAATCTTCCAAGCAGAAAAATTCCAAACAATTTATGCAGATACTCCACCCTCAAAGAAGTGGAGCATATTGTACATAGTGACTGCCTTCCAGAGTTCAGTACAGAAAGGGGAAAAAAGAGCAACTTTACTGTGAAAAAACCTGCCAAACTACTTCAATCACATGATCAACATCAACATCAACAGTGATTAAGTCATGCTGACAGTATATACCCTTGATTTGAGGTGATGAGATGACACTTTACCTCTGTGCTCTTCCTCCCATAACCCCAATCTAATCATAAGAAAAACAGACAAATCCCAATTGAGGAATATTCCACATAATACGTAAGTAGTAATCTTCAAAGCAAAGTCATCAAACGCAAGCAGGATTCCACAGATCCACTCAATTTTGAAAAAGAAAATAAGAAAAATATCAACCTCACTAGTATTAATAATAAAAACAAGCAGAGAAGTTTAAGTAATTAAAAAGTTTTAGTATTTTAAAAAATGTTTAAAATTTTTAAAAAAAGCAAAAAAAAAAAAAAAAAAAGCAAGGAGGAGCCAAGAGGAGCCTAAGGAGATACAACAATTAAATGTCAATGTGGTAACCTGGATGGGATCCTGGAACAGAGGAAGGACATTAGGTAAAAAACTAAGGAAATCTAAATAATCTAATGTACCAATCTTGGTTCACTAATTATAATAAATGTACCATACTAATGTAAGATGTTAACAGTAGGGGTAGGTGGGTGTTAGTATATGGGAATTCTTTGTACTATCTTTGCAACTTTTCTATAAATCTAAAACTTTTCTAAAATTTTTTAAAGTTTAATTCTAAAAAACTGTATAAATACTGACATTTGGGGAATAAGCTAAAAAACAACAACAACAAAAAGCCAGACTACCAGTCAATCATCCTGCACCCAAACCCAAAAGGCAACAAGTCTGTAAACAGAGCTGGCCATTAGCTTAGTTGCTCACTTTTAAACATGGACACAGCCAAGGATCACTAGACACTCGAGAGAAGTTTCCAACAATAAAGGTAGAAATCAAACCAAACAAGGAAAAAAATTAGAAAGAATGTAGGAAACAGATGAAAACTGAAAACTATAGTATCTGGAGATATTACAGGCAGAGGTTTATATATTTTAAAACTTTGAAACAGGGAAGGGAAACCTTAGCCCGATTCCCTTATTCACTTGCTCCTAATAGGTTTGAGTTGGACACACACGGAATGACTGCATCATAATTACAGACTCCCAGTTCTGAGCCATAAGACTTTGATTGTTTGTGATGACAGTTTTGTGTATTTGTGATGCACAGTAAGTCATTTTTCAGAAGCCCAGTTTCATTTTGTAGACTTATACTCTTCCACAAATACAATGTACAAAACATTACAAGTCGTTGGTTATTATCCCCAGCCAGTTGTGTGCCAACCACATTTTATTAAGTTACCCAGGTCTGTGGTGACAGAACTGAGATCAGCATCTAAGCCTCAGTTCACACCCCAAGTTGACGTTCAGCGGAACCTCCAATAACCCAGACAGTTGCTTTCAGCCAAGTACCTCAAAACCTGTTAGAAAACTGCAAAGAAAAAAAGGGCTGTGTTTTAGAAAGAGAACACAACCATAGTGAAATGAACACCTGGAACTTAGCTGGCCCTGTAGCCTGCCAAGAAAGATAAATGACATCTTAAGCTTGTTGCAAAGAAGGAAAACAATGCTGTTTTCTTGGTGACAATTTTAAGTACATTGCAGAGAATTATCCAGGGCCACTGAGTATTGTTTTGCTTCATATGCCATCTTTCTTTAGTCTCTTCTGCTTAACTACAGTGTTCTCCTTTCCCAAGGGAAAGGGCAAACTATTGATCACTATTTATTTATAAAAGCTCTTTAGCTAAATGTTTGAGCAGCCTTTCCCTTCAGCATCCCTCACCCCCATCTCTCCTATTTGAGGCTTTGTAAACTTTTTTTTTTTTTTTGAGACAGAGTCTCACTCTGTTGCCCAGGCTAGAGTGAGTGCCATGGTGTCAGCCTAGCTCACAGCAACCTCAAACTCTTGGGTTCAAGCGATCCTCCTGCCTCAGCCTCCCTAGTAACTAGGACTATAGGCATGCAGCACCATGCCTGGCTAATTTTTTCTATATATTTTTAATTGTACAGATAATTTCTTTCTATTTTTAGTAGAGATAGGGTCTCGCTTTTGCTTGGGCTAGTCTCAAACTCCTGAGCTCAAACAATCCTCCCACCTCAGCCTCCCAGAGTGCTAGGATTACAGGTGTGAGCCGCTTTGTAAACTTTTAACTTGCCTAAGTTTGCAAGTGTCTTACCTAAGTCCCTTCTCTGAATTACCAACTCTGATCCCAAACTAAAGAAAATGGGAGGGTTAACAACAGCCTCATCACTTAAATACAATGGGACCAAATCCATTATGCAGTTCAGTTCATGGGTATTTCTTGAAACCACCTGTACAAGAAGGACTATGTCTGTTATGGTGTAAGTTACCAAAGCAAATTCTAGAAGCTGCAGTTTGCCCTAATACAGAATGTCAAAAAGAGATATGTCCTTCCAGGCATTTCACTATTTACTCACAAGCAAGGGAGAAACAGAGTCAGTTCCATCCATTCAGCCTTTATTTCCATGAAGACAAAGGTCAGAAGAATAAATTGTCATCTCAGTTAAATGAAATATTATCTTAGCTCTGAACTACCAAAGAAAAAGCCAGAGAAAGATGACTGCCTGGACAGACCTCGGCTCTGTTCCCTGACCAATCTGAACCAAATCAGGTTTAATCCCTACTCAAGTCAGCCTCAATGCAGCAGTTGCTAGAGAAATTCATTCTGTTCTCAAAATGATGTAAGAGCTCAATTCACAGCCCAGAATGAACCTAAACCTTCAGGTCCATTTATAAAACACTCCTTGTGTGCCAGGCCCTGTGCTAAATGGCATGTCATCATACTTAACCTCCTGAACAACTCTAAGTAGCTGTACTGAGCATCGTCCTCAGCTGTGGCGATGTGCTCAGGGCAATGTCACAAAGCTAGCAGTGACGACAGAAACTGAACCAGGTTTGTCCAACTCCAAAGCTTATACCTTACGTACTTCACTCATTCATTCAGAGTCTCATTCTGTTGCCCCAGGTAGAGTGCAGTGGTGTCATCATAGTCCATTGCAATCTCAAGCTCCTAGGCTTAAGGGATGCTCCTGCCTCAGCCTCCCAAGTAGCTGGGACTACAGGCACAGACCACGATAACTGGCTAATATTTTTCTATTTTTAGTAGAGACAGGATCTCACTTTTGTCGAACTCCTGAGCTCAAGCCATCCTCCCATCTCAGCCTCCCAGAGTGCTAGGATTATAGGTGCAAGCCACCATGCCTGGCCTCACAGCTTATACCTTTAAACTCTTGTTTAGCTGCATTTCTAACCAGGGTTGAAAACTTTTTTGCACAAGTAGAGGCCACTATACATCAGACTGGCCTTTGGACAAGGGAAGATCACCCTATTAAATAAAGTAGCGCACTACCACCACCCCTCATCACTCTTTCCTTATTCTTTCTAGCATTTATTTCTGAAATTACACCCATTTGGTTCACAAAGACTGACTGTGCTTCTGCTATATTCCAGACAGTGAACTAGACAGACAACAATCTCTGTCCTCACAGAGCTGACATTATCTATTTGTTAACCTGTTCCTATCTGTTCCCCCTACCACGTAAGTGCTCCATGAGGGAGCTCTTGCTTACTGAATATTTCCAGCACCCAGAACAGTCTCCCGTACATGGGTACAACAAACAGCAGTATTTGTCAAAGAATTCCACCCATGACATCCTCAGCAATGGTGTAGGAAATTGGTCAAACAATTCACCACAGTGATTTATCCCCATGCAGAGTTCCATTTAGTGCATTTAATGCTATATTACAAATGGCCATTATATAAAGATTTAAATAAAATCTCTAAGACATCCTAGTATTTTCTAAATGTTGAAACAGTTTAGTCATTTTTAAGAGTTAATTTATCTGTGCAAAAAAATCCCAGTATCAGATAGTCACAATACTATAGCAAGCAGTAAATACATATGAAGAAAATAATTTAAAATAGATTTTTTATTTGCAAAATAAAAAAAAGACAACAAAAAACTACTCTGAATCAGGTTCCTTCTTCTTTCTTCTTGTCCCTTTTAAGTAAGACCCAGAATCTGTTCTTTCTTTGCCCTGTTCAGTTTGTTGTGTCAACCACTCTTCTTCCAGCTGTTTGAGCATGTCTGGCGTGAGCAGTCCTTGCTGCACCAATCTGGAAGCAAGGGATCTCTCTCCTGCATTGCAGCTGGGTGGCGCGGCAGCTTTACTCTCTCTTTTGGAGCTGCGCGTCCTTCTAGCTTGGCCCTTTAAAGTTTCTGACAATCGCGACTGGCTCCCTGTTGGCAAGCTCTGCAAATTCAACAGCTTATGTGTCTCGGAAATTTTAATCAATTTGGTGATGTTGTGTACACCATCTTGAATAATGCCATCTAGTTCTTTCTGGAGGTGTCGAACAAGGATGGCATCTGGAAACATATCCATGAATCGGTAGCTGTGAAAAGGACACATTACATTATGGCAACAGCTCTTATCACAGTCACTGCACTAATCACAATGGCATATACCTACATCTTGCCATTGATTAATCCCAAATCTTCTCTCTTTTTGCAACTCTGTCCAGTGCCTTTGCTCAGACTTTATTTCTGCCCCAATATACCTGAGGAATATGTCATTATGAGGGTGGGTCAGCACTGTACCTCAATTGATTCTGACATACTCCCTGAGGGGAACATGCCCCTCCTTTGAGAATCAGTAGACTAGAGCAGGGATTCTTTAAGGTTAATGTACAAATGAATCACCTGGGCATCTTGTTAAAATGCAGAATCTGATTAAGTCTGGGATGGGCCTGATATTTCTATTTCTAACAAGCTCCCAGATGATTACAACACTTTTGGCCAAAGACCATTCTTTGAGTAAAACCACTCATAAAACCTTTGATTTGCCCTATTACTCAGAAAAATGAGAGCACACAAAGGAAAAATTTGGGTACCTTAGCCACAGGTAAAGATCCAAGACATCATGAATAGCCTCAAGATCCACAAGGTCTTTAATATTCTTAGGTGGCAGTAAAGGCCATCTGATGTATCGGCGTAACCACGCAGAGGTCAGGGGCTCATTCCTGCTATACTGCCTGGCAAACTGAGAGAAAAAAAAGAAGAGTTTAGTAAAAGTATCAGAATTCCCTTAAGTCTGTGATTAAAAAGAAAAAGAGAGCACAAAAAACATTAACTGTGGTTGTGTTCCAATAGGCTGGTTTCTTTCTTCCTTTATACTTTTCTTTTTTGTTTTTTTTTTTTTTATTTCTATTTTTTTCATGAAGGACAAGAATGTGGATATACTTTTCTGTATTTTTAAGAACACTTAATACTTTATAAAGATACTTTTTTTAAAGAAAGAATGATTTTCCTCTTTTGACAAAATGGGGACAATAATATGTACATCAGAAGTTGTTCAAGGACTAACTTTCCAGGGCCTAAGTCTCTTAACTCTTATTTACGGATATTTGATGTTCTAAGCTATGGGCAGACAGTACGTGAAGACTCCCATTCCTAAGTCAACATGTAACAGCCCCATAACCTCAAATATGAGCTCAAGTTTCTCTATCTTGTTTATGTCCTCCTTTATTATAAAGAAACCATTTGAGGTGGCTTGGTGTAGGCCTGGTCATGAGCCAATCTGAAACCTATCCCCTCCTAGCTGTGTGGCTTTGGCCAATCACCACTCTGTGCTTCGGCTTCCTCATCAAAACATGAGATGCCATAACCCTGTCTTCAACCACGAGACACTTTGAGGAATGTGCTTGGAAAACCACATTGTACCCTAGACAACACTAGTTGTTATTACACACCACCTGTACTACTGAAGATAGAAATTACAACCACATAAGAAGACTCCTCTCGTAAAAGTTTAAATAAGGCCGGGCGCTGTGGCTCACACCTGTAATCCTAGCTCTCTGGGAGGCCAAGGCGGGTGGATTGCTTGAGGTCAAGAGTTCGAAACCAGCCTGAGCAAGAGCGAGACCCCCGTCTCTACTGTACATAGAAAGAAATTAATTGGCCAACTAATGTATATAGAAAAAATTAGCTGCGTATGGTGGCGCATGCCTGTAGTCCCAGCTACTTGGGAGGCTGAGGCAGGAGGATCCCTTGAGCCCAGGAGATTGAGGTTGCTGTGAGCTAGGCTGATGCCATGGCACTCACTCTAGCCTGGGCAACAAAGTGAGACTCTGTCTCAAAAAAAAAAAAAAAAGTTTAAATTATCTCCAAATTATCTCCAATTAATCTAAGCAAGGTCAATTGGTCTAATTATTTAGACCAACTGTGGTTAAATAATACTGTGATTTTTATTAAATTCAGTCTGGTGCATTCTGCTAAGTTTAATAAATACCAAGTAAGATACCCATGAAGGATAGAAATGTGACCATATTAACCTGCTAAGCAGGACATGCCAAGCATGAGTTCTCAAGTTCTCTTATAAAAGGTAGTGGTGTTTTTATTTTTGGCCACAAACAACTAGTGGAAGTCCAATATGTACAAGAGCTAAGTAAGGAGCTGCCCAGAGAGGGCAGGGAGATGCCCATCCACCCAGCAGCCAACCCTAAAGGAGCTCCATAAGCACAATTTCAAAATCGCAGTCCTAAGGGGCATCAGAAGCCATGGATGGGCTGTACACGGTGCCTCACACCTATAATCCTAACACTCTGGGAGGCTGAGGCAGGAGGATCACTTGAGCTCAGGAGTTTAAGACCAGCTTGAGCAAGAGCGAGACCCTGTCTCTACTAAAAAGCAAAACAAAACAATAAAAATAAATTAACTGAGGCCGGGCGCAGTGGCTCATGCCTGTAATCCTAGCACTCTGGGAGGCCGAGGCAGGTGGATTGCTCAAGGTCAGGAGTTCAAAACCAGCCTGAGTGAGACCCCGTCTCTACTAAAAATAGAAAGAAACTAATTGACCAACTAAAATATATATATATGTAGTATATATATATTTAAAAAAATCAGCCGGGCATGGTGGCGCATGCCTGTAGTCCCAGCTACTTGGGAGGCTGAGGCAGTAGGATTGCTTGAGCCCAGGAGATTGAGGTTGCTGTGAGCTAGGCTGACACCACGGCACTCACTCTAGCCTGGGCAACAAAGTGATACTCTGTCTCAAAAAAAAAAAAAAAAAATTAACTGGGTGTGGTGGCACACAGCTGTAGTCCCAGCTACTTGGGAGGCTAAGGCAGGAGGATGGCTTGTGCCCAGAAGTTTGAGGTTGCAGTGAGCTATTAATAATGCCACTGTACTCTACCCAGGGCGAAAAAAGAGAGAAAGAAAAAAACATGGTTGGGATTGAGCTCTTTTATAGTTCAGTAATGAAAAAGAGCAAGGAAAAAAAAACTTCTAGATTTCACGTTTTAATCTTTAAACAGAAAACATAAGCAACTAATGACCTGCACTGCTTCAGAGATTCCCTATTCTTAGTACAGAGTTTCTGCTTCATTAGAATAGCTGCTTGAAGGATGGTGTGAATGAGGCCAAGGCCATGGGATCGAGCTCCACTAAGGAGCTTACACAGTGGTCTGAGATTCTGTTCATAAACGTCACCCTTAGCGAGCTAAGTCTTTCACAAATGCCAGTTCTAAGAAACATTTTCTAGGTAAACACCTAGACATGGAAGACCTCTAAGACATACTGTTAAGAGAAAAGAGGGAGGAAAAAAAAAGAAAAAGAAAAGGGCAAGTTGCAGAATAATTCATAATGATAACATTTATGGGGAAATACACCCACGCAAAACCACTAGTATTTCTACATGTTCATATATGTACATGTAGAATGCAATGGAAAAAGGTCTGCAATGTAGTTATTTCAGAGGACTGAGATTAGGGGAGGTAGCCAAATTTAACCTATGGGTAGAATGCATTTATGGATTATTTATGTAATTTAAAAATAATTTTTAAAATAAATTTGATTAGAATAGAGCTAGTATGCAGGATGCTAAGGCTTATAGAGGAGATGGCAATGAACCCCAATGAGTCACAACAAGATTCAGAGAAGAGGAGGCCTTTGGGTTTAGTGGGGTGGGGAGGGCACACCAAGCAGAAGCACAGGTGTGCGAAAGCCCAGAGGTGAAAGAACAGCCAATGGGGTCAGGAAGTTCAGTTTCCACTGCCCTTCCTGGCCTCCCCAGAATCCTGTGCTTCGCCAAAGTCAGAGATTTGCATACCTACCCAAATGGGTTAAGAGAAAAGGGTCTGGAACCTTTCCAAGACAGCCACTCACTAAATACTATTGCTACAACTAACCCCTAATTCCCTTCCTTCTCAACTCTAATATTACCCAACACCAAAAAGGAAAAAATGTACATCAGGAAAAATCCCCTCTCTCAAACAATTTTATTTAATTATTTTTGTATTAGTTTCTTCACAGAGGCTACCATATAACCCCAAATATAAGTGTTCTCCCCATCCCCAAAAATTACCTGTAAGAAAAAGAAATTCACTATATATATAAGTTTTGATAAAGTCTCTTATTACAGGGTACTTTCTCAATTATTTTATTTTGAATAACAAAGTACTGTTTTGGGAAAATGCACTGAGCTAAAACAACTCAAAATATTTAAACGTAAAGGCTTACCTGTAGCAATGAAGAGCAGACAAAAGGCTGCTTCTTGTTGATAGGGGCTGTGCAGAAAACATACCTCACTCGTAGACTTAATGGAATATGCTGGATCAACTCTGCAGAAAATTTAAAATCATCCATATTGCAGACAAAATATTGCCCATCAACTTGTGAAAAATCTACAAAAATATCCTGGGAAAAAAAGATATATGAAATTATAGGACTGCCTAAGTGGGCATGAATAAAGGACTCGAGTCTACAAAAGATGATTGCCTTAATCTAAGACAGACTTCCAGAGAGGCCTGCTTTCCTTACTGCTTCCTGAAGCTAACACATTTCCCCCATATCCATTCCAATCTGAAATAGTCAAAGAGAGAATTCCTTAGGACAAAAGTCCCAGATTTTGAAAAAGGTTTTATTTATAAGATAAATTTCATAAACAGCAGCTTCACAAAAGCAGACTATCCATTCATGCCCATGAGGTTAACCAGTAATTGTCTGACATATCGACATTTTAGAAAAGATTGAAACGGAGTTTCTACTTACAATTAGATTAGAAAGTGTTGTTTCAGGGAGGTGGTAGGCGAACATTTCAATCTGCTCAGCAGTTGGATGAAGACCAGCTGCCTTTTAGTAAAAGTAAAACAAAATAATAATAAGCTGATTTGCTTTTTAAAAAGGACAAATTTTCTTAAGTTATTTCAACAGAAAGTCCTACATTCAGGCTAAGCTCTCATGGAATGAGTTAAATTAGATGCCAAGAATTTGGGTAAAATAGAAAACCCCATCATTTTACCATTTATTACCAACTATTAATAAAAAGCTGATAAGATGATTTAGTAAAAATGACAGATTATGGTCACTGAGTAGGCATTTGTTCACATTTTAGTCACATTTCTAAAATCTATGATGATCTAATGGAGTATCAAAAATGCTTTCTAGGATAAAATCATTTTCCAAGTCTCAATTCTTCCCACTGAATAAAAATTAACCAAAAAACCCCCAGTCACTTTAATCAGAGCAATAAAACTGACATATATACATAAGTACATAAGAAAAATGTTAAAATGGAGGTCAGTTACCTCTTTAACTGTATACTACAGTATTAAGAAATGCTCACAGCTAAGTATAAGGAATGAAACAAGAAAAAAGAAAGTAAATGGAAAAGAGAAAAAGGAAAGGAAGAAAAGTATGAGTACAAGAAATGAGGCACACTGAAGGGAAATGAGGGTGTGTCACTGTCAACTGCCCTGGGAGTCACCCATGAACCTAACTGTACTCATTTTATTTTATTTTATTTTATTTATGTATTTATGTGTTTATTTATTTATTAAAAGGCAGGGTCTCATGCTGTCACCCAGGCTGTAATACAGTGGCATCATTAAAACTCACTGCAGCCTTGAACTCCTGAGCTCAAGCAATCCTCCCACCTCAGCCTTCTGAGAAGCAGAGACTATAGGCATGTGCCACCATATATGACTAATTTTTCATATTTTTTTTGTAGAGACAGGGGTCTTGCTATGTTGCCCAAGCTGGTCTCTAGCTCCTAGTCTCAAGTGATCCTCCTGCCTGGGCCTCCCAAAGCACTGGGATCACACCTAACCGTACTCTTAACAAATGCTACTGAAATAATTTCAACCACAGCTTTCCTCCACAAACCCGTGAACTTTTTCTTGCATCATCTCACATACATATTCCCTTTTATCTAGTGTCAATGACAAATGAGCTGAGCCATGTAAGTGAATTTTCCAGGCAACTTTTAACTATTTTTTTGAAGATACTTTAAAATATGTATACTCCTGACTCATTAACTATATAACCAGAATTTAACCTTGTCTTCACTGGCTTGAAGTCGTATTGCTTAGTGCTGTACACTAAGAATACAGAAGAAACACTCATAGGTTTCTTCTACATTCAAGCTTCTGGTAACTTTTCAATCCACCGACATGGCTCTATGTGCCCACCTGCTGCTAGATCTGGGAAGAACTACAGGAAAATCAGGTTAACTAAACTTGTTCAATCTGGGTCTTTTACTTGCACACCATTCTCCAAGCAAGGGGTATCTGCCTCTCCAAAGCATAAAGTAGGGCTTTCTGGATGTGCTTTCCAAGGCATAAAATTTTCTTTTGGTTATTTCTATTTGCAGGTGTCTGAGACAAAAGTCTGGATAGTGACTGATGGAAGGAATGCCTGTTCTCCACAAAAAAGTAGTAATTAATACATTACACCTCTTACCATTATAGGATCCACAGGCCTATTCAAAATTTCCTTCAGTAAACTGAGGTCTTCACGATTCATTGTTGTAACCTCTCCTTCTTTAAATTGTGTGCTGTATCTACCAGCTCTGCCAGCAATCTGTAGGGCTTGAGAGGTGGTGATTGGTTCTATTTCTCTCTCTCCCTTTTCATTTATACTGGGCTTTATAAGGGAGTAAAAAATAATTCTCCTTATGCTCCTGAAACAGAAATAAAAGTGATCCTACACTCTGCATGAAAAACACTCCATCACTTGGGTCATCTCAGAAATGCTCACTGCAATTCTAGTTCAGGCCCACTTGCAATCTTGCCTGCCATTTAAAAATAAGGAAAAGAGGTCTGTTGGTAATTCTTTTCCTTCCCTTCAAATTTTACTTATATATATTTTTTGAGACAGAGTCTCACTCTGTTGCCAGGGCTAGAGTACCATGGCATCAGCATAGCTCAAAGCAACCTCAAACTCCTGGGCTCAAGCAATCCTTCTGCTTCAGTCTCCCGAGTAGCTGGGATAACAGGCATGTGCCACCATGCGCGGCTAATTTTTTATATATATTTTTAGCTAGCCAATTAATTTCTTTCTATTTATAGTAGAGACGGGGTCTCACTCTTGCTCAGGCTGGTTTCAAACTCCTGACCTTGATTGATCTGCCCACCTCGGCCTCCCACAGTGCTAGGATTACAGGTGTGAGCCACCATGCCCGGCCCAAATAGTATTTTTTAACAATTGTGTATATTTACTAGAAATCATCAAACTATATACTTACAATGGGTAAACTGTATGGTATATAAGTTATACTCCAATAAAGCTACAGAAAATGACTTTTTAACAAATAACCCAAATAAAATGTTCCCATACGGCTTTTAAAAGTTGGGCGCCATTAAAAACAGCTTTTAATAGTTCTCTGATTCATAGAGGTATAGTTGCCTTAATTACTTAAAGAGGAATAGTTAGGTTTAACCTTTTTTTTTAATTTTTAATTTTTTTTAACATATTCACACAGGAATGGAATAGGCTTAACCTTATTATCACTAGAGGTAATGGTAATTTTGCTCCATATGGAAAATAGGCACTTGGACACCTGTTGACTGAGAGATTGAAAATAAAGTGAGGTGATATCACAGGGTAGCAGCAGTGGGGGACAGCACTCTAAAGTCCTGGTGCTATATAATATCATCTTTTCATTCCCTCAATAGGTGTTCACAAGATAAATCTGAAATCTATATCTATTCTCCTAAATCAAAGTTTGGTCATTAAAGCCAATTAGAAAATGGAAAAACAAAACATTGCCACCTACCCTACAGAATATCCTTGCTTATTAAAAACAAATTACTTACAAATTCAGTCCCATGCCAATTGCATCTGTTGCAACTAGGATTTTGCATGGATCATCGGGATCATTAAACTTTTTTGCTTGAGCAAGTTTGGTCCCTAAAATAAAAACATTTTATATTAAATTAGTGTTCTTAGTTTCTTACGACATTACACTAAGTACATCTTGGAATCCCTCACCTCCTGTTCTTCCCATTTTTAATGATAAAACTTTTACTGTTTCAAACTTTTTCTTTAAATCCTCAAAATCCCACTTCCCCTTTACTTCCCCTCCTTTAAATACCCACTCATATAGATCACAATCCCACACCACGCTAGCCTATCATTCCTGAGGACACTTATTAACAGATTTTAAGACTACAACTTGAAGAATATTACCACATCCGCAGTTTAATGACATTTCTGTAAGAAACTCATAAACTCAACATTTAAAATATAGTCTAATAATAAATAGCAGCAAATAACAAGAACTAAATAATTAAAATACTTCTATTCCCACCAAGATGAACTAGAAATATATTTATTTTATAAGACCTATAACTAATTACCAATACATAATACATCAAGCTGCTTAATTCAATATCTTTTCATGTGTTTTCTATATATGTTTATCCCAACATAAACTACAAAAAGATTTCATTTCCTGCCACAATGAAAGCCAATAATTACCAGGTGGGAGACTGCCATATATAACAGCTGATTCCAATCCCCGAATTTCAATCTGTCGACTCACAGAATAAATATCATTCTTGCTAAAACAGACAATGCAGTCCCCAGGCCGAAGGTTATCTAAAGATTCTAGTGCATGATCCAGCACAGAAATGGGGGTAAGCCGCTCATAGCTTCGAACCTACAATAAAGACATGAAATGGTCAAGTATTATATAACACACCCAACTCCACTTCTTGAGGCTATTAACTTAAAACTAATAAGTACCAACGTTTTCAAAAGAAAACCATTTATTATTTTTTTTCTTTTGGAGACAGAGCCTCTCACTCTTGTTTGCCCAAGCTAGAATGCCATGGCGTCAGCCTAGCTCACAGCAACCTCAAACTCCTGGGCTCAAGCGATCCTCTTGCCTCACACTCCCAAGTAGCTGGGACTACAGGCATGCACCACCATGCCTGGCTAATTTTTTCTATATATTTTTAGTTGGCCAATTAATTTCTTTCTATTTTCAGTAGAGATGGGGTCTCCCATTTGCTCAGGCTGGTCTCAAACTTCTGCCTTTTTTTTTTTTTTTTGAGACACAGTCTCGCTTTGTTGCCCAGGCTAGAGTGAGTGCCGTGGCATCAGCCTAGCTCACAGCAACCTCAAACTCCTGGGCTCAAGCAATCCTTCTGCCTCAGCCTCCCGAGTAGTTGGGACTACAGGCATGTGCCACCATGCTTGGCTAATTTTTTCTATATATATTAGTTGGCCAATTAATTTCTTTCTATTTATAGTAGAGACAGGGTCTTGCTCTTGCTCAGGCTGGTTTCAAACTCCTGACCTTGAGCAATCCGCCCACCTTTGCCTCCCAGAGTTCTAGGATTACAGACGTGAGCCACCGTGCCCAGCCTCAAACTTCTGACTTTGAGCCATCCTCCCGCCTCAGCCTCCCAGAGTGCTAGTATTATAGGCGTGACCCATCGTGCCCCATCTTTAGTTAAGTTCTGATTTGGGCAGGGCCTATGACGACAATGCCTAGGTACCCTGGGCTGATATGCCACCTTGAGGATGAAGTATATGATCTAATCTAGTACCTCTACTTCCTCCCCAGTTGTGTACATAAGCTCAGTAACCAGGTCAATAGCAGCAGATTCTCCACACAAATGAACTTCTTCAGCACAGAGTCCTGTAAATGCAAATTTTAAAGATTTATAATTAAATATGTTAACACTTCATATAGCAAAAATACATTATATTGCTTTACAACTTTGCCAAGTGTTTTCATAAATATTATCTCTTTGATGCAAACTTTAA
This sequence comes from Microcebus murinus, assembly GCF_040939455.1. Taxonomy (NCBI): domain Eukaryota; kingdom Metazoa; phylum Chordata; class Mammalia; order Primates; family Cheirogaleidae; genus Microcebus; species Microcebus murinus. The sequence goes on along the minus strand of NC_134117.1, from coordinate 51,803,638 downwards.
AACCACCTTCTAGTGGGCAAATATTAATTAGCCCCATTTTTATACATCTCAGGGCTTTTAATTGCTTTGGCCAAGGTTTCAAGTCTACTTATACAGTGAAGCCAGCCAAGACTAGAATTCTGGCATTTTCATGCTTAGTACTAACACAGGTCCTATACGAGTGTTTTTCAAATTAGGCTCCCTGGAATCAGTGAGGCATCTGTGAGGCTGAGGGCTGGAGGCAGAAGAAACTCTAAGCTCCTTATCCCTGAGCAGATCCACTTTCACCTATTCTACAAAATGGGCTTCAATGGATACTCTTGTTTGAAGAAAGAGTTCAGCTACTTGTTTTTAAATTTGAAAATGCCTGCCCTAAAACATGCTGATCAAAAATCCATTCCAGGTTGGGCGTGGTGGCTCATGACTATATAATCCTAGCACTCTGGGAGGCCGAGGCAGGCAGATCGTTGGAGCTCAGGAGTTCACCCTGAGCAAGAGCAAAACCCCATCTCTACTAATAGAAAGAAATTAGCTGGACAACTAATATATATATATAAATTAGAAGGGCATGGTGGCACATGCCTATAGTCCCAACTACTTGGGAGGCTGAGGCAAGAGGATCGCTTGAGCCCAGGAGTTTGAGGTTGCTGTGAGCTAGGCTGATGCCACAGCACTCACTCTAGCCAGGGCAACAAAGTGAGAGTCTGTCTCAAAAAAAAATCCACTCCAAGATCAAATAGTAGATATGTTCATTGTTCATTCATGCTCATGAACCTCAAGAATTCTACTTCCAAGAGTCTATCCTAAAGAAATAACAAAAAATAAAAAATAAAAAACTAAGGCCACAAAGACTTTTACTGCAACATTCTATTAATAAATAATGGGGGGAAAATGTTCAACTCTATGGAACAGATAACAGTACTGCTCTTCAATGGAGAATATACCATTACATTAATATGTGGTATGAAAAAATGTTTATGAAATAACAGAACTAAAAAAAGCAACACACACAATTAAATGTTCTCAAAACAGGAAAATGTTGGAAACACTCTCCTAGACATCGGCCTAGGCAAATAATTTATGAAGAAGACTCCAAAGGCAATCACAGCAGCAACAAAAATAAATAAATGGGACATGATCAAACTAAAAGGCTTCTGCACAGCCAAAGAAACAGTCATGAAAGTAAACAGATAACCTACAGAATGGGAGAAAATTTTCACATCCTACACATCTGATAAGGGGCTGATAACTAGAATATACTTAGAAGTCACGACAAACAGAAAAAAATCAAACAACCCTATCAAGAAATGGGCAAAGGACATGAACAGAAACTTTTCTAAAAAAGACAGAAGAATGGCCAACAACCATATGAAAAAATGCTCAACATCTCTAATCATCAGGGAAATGCAAATCAAAACCACAATGAGATATCACTTAACTCCAATGAGAATGGCCTTTATCAAAAAGTCCCCAAACAAGGCCGGGCGCGGTGGCTCACGCCTGTAATCCTAGCACTCTAGGAGGCTGAGGCGGGCTGATTGCTTGAGGTCAGGAGTTCGAAACCAGCCTGACTCTACTATAAATAGAAAGAAATTAATTGGCTAACTAATATATATAGAAAAAATTAGCCGGGCATGGTGGCGCATGCCTGTAATCCCAGCTACTCGGGAGGCTGAGGCAGCAGGATCGCTTGAGCCCAGGAGTTTGAGGTTGCTGTGAGCTAGGCTGACGCCATGGCACTCACTCTAGCCTGGGCAACAAAGTGAGACTCTGTCTCAAAAAAAAAAAAAAAAAAGTCCCCAAACAATAAATGCTGGCGTGGATGCGGAGAGATATGTTTGCAGCTGGTGGGACTGCAAACTAGTTCAACCTCTTTGGAAAGCAATATGGAGATATGTTAAAGCGACACAAGTGGATCTACCATTTGATCCAGCAATCCGATTATTGGGCATCTACCCAAAAGATCCAATGCCACTCTACAAAAAAGACATCTGCACTCAAATGTTTATAGCAGCACAATTCATAATTGCAAAGCTGTGGAAACAACCCAAGTGTCCATCAATCCATGAGTGGATTAATAAAATGTGGTATATGTATACCATGGAGTACTATTCAGCTCTAAGAAACAACAGTGATATAGCACAGCTTATATTTTCCTGGTTAGAGCTAGAACCCATACTACTAAGTGAAGTATCTTAAGAATGGAAAAACAAGCACCACATAAACTCACCAGCAAACTGGTATTAACTGAGTAGCACCTAAGTGGACACATAGGTACTACAGTAATTGGGTATTGGGCAGGTGGGAGGGGGGCGGGTATACACATACATAATGAGTGAGATGTGTACCACCTGGGGGATGGTCACGCTGGAAGCTCAGACTTGTGGGGGAAGGGGGGAAAGGGCATTATTTGAAACCTTAAAATTTGTACCCCCATAATATGCTGAAATTAAAAAAAATGTTCTCAAAACACCACATGCACAAGAAAAACAACTGGCAGGAAACATGCCAAAATGTAAATAGTTGTGCATATATGGTGAGATTTGAATATTTTAACTTTAATTACATGGTTATGCTAATTTTGTAACAGAAAAAATGGATTTCCCCCCCTTCTTTTTAAGAGACAGGGTCTTGCTCTGTTGCCTAGGCTAGAGTGCAGTGGCACCATCATAGCTCACAGCAACTTCAAACTCCTGGGGCTCAAGTAATCCTCCTGCCTCAGCCTCCCGAGTTGCTGGGACTATAAGTAGGTACCACTATGTCCAGCTAATTTTTTTATTTTTTGTGAAGACAGGGTCTCACTGTATTGCCCAGGCCAGTCTCCCAAGACTCAAGTGATCCTCCTGCCTCAGCCTCCCAAAATGCTGGGATTATAGGTGGGAGTAATCATGCCCAGCCAAGATTTCTCATTAATGAAATAATATTTAGAAAATAAAAACTCACACTTAGCTGAATTTTTTTTTTTTTTTTTTTTGAGACAGAGTCTCACTTTGTTGCCCAGGCTAGAGTGAGTGCCGTGGCGTCAGCCTGGCTCACAGCAACTTCAATCTCCGGGGCTCAGCGATCCTATTGCCTCAGCCTCCCGAGTAGCTGGGACTACAGGCATGCGCCACCATGCCCGGCTAATTTTTTGTATATATATTTTTAGTTGGTCAATTAATTTCTTTCTATTTTTGGTAGAGACAGGGTCTCACTCAGGCTGGTTTTGAACTCCTGACCTTGAGCAATCCGCCCGCCTCGGCCTCCCAAAGTGCTAGGATTACAGGCGTGAGCCACCACGCCCGGCCTGAATTTTTTGATTGATTTGTGTCAAAAAGAGATCTAGCTGACTATTTGGCGATGTCAAACAAATAAAAATGCATCTAGTGTAGATACCATGAAGCACAGTTCTTATAAGATTAGGATCACCAACCTAGAAGTGCTCTGGTCCAGGCCCATCCTCTGGCAGGATCTCTAATCATTTGAATTTCATCAATTACAGCCACTTCATCTTAAAACAAAAAATTTATCATCAGCAATACAATGTACTTGAATAATATGACAAATCACAATACCAAAATTTAAGCTTTCATTACCATCATCACCACCACCACCAGGACCATCATCATCATCACTTACTGGGTGCTTCTTTTCTGGCAAGCTTATTCTGAAGTGTTTTATAACTGTACCTCGTTTAATCCTCACAGCAAATCTATGAGGGTAAGTGTTATCATTATCTCCATTTGACAGAAGAGTCAACTGAGGCCCAGAGATGTTAGCTGGCCAAGGTTATATAGTTAGTAAGTGTGCAGCCTTGCACAAACCTATACCACAGAGGTAATTAGCACTTTGATTCTGGATAGGTGGGACTGGGAGATTATGTATGTTTTCTTCTCTTTGCTTGTATTTTTATAGTTTCTATAATGAACATATGATTGCTTACATAATAAGGAAAAAGTTAATATTCATTTAAAATGTTTTCAAAACTGTTTAAGTAGAAGTTCATCATGGCGCTGTATATAAAAGGCCATCTAGCCGGGCGCGGTGGCTCACGCCTGTAATCCTAGCACTTTGGGAGGCCGAGGCGGGCGGATCGCTCAAGGTCAGGAGTTCAAAACCAGCCTGAGCGAGACCCTGTCTCTACCAAAAATAGAAAGAAATTAATTGACCAACTAAAAATATATATACAAAAAATTAGCCGGGCATGGTGGCGCATGCCTGTAGTCCCAGCTACTCGGGAGGCTGAGGCAGTAGGATCGCTGAGCCCAGGAGATTGAGGTTGCTGTGAGCCAGGCTGACGCCACGGCACTCACTCTAGCCTGGGCAACAAAGTGAGACTCTGTCTCAAAAAAAAAAAAAAAAAAAAAAAAGGCCATCTAGTTCCAAAGTCCATACTCTCAACCACTTTACTGCACTGCCTCCCAAATTGAGCAGTCTCAGAGACAGCCTGAAGAATCTGCCTAATAAGAACTATCACATCTACACAGTAGTCAAAGAAGAAAGCAAGTATCTATGCTTCCAGAACAATGAGTAGATTTATAAATGAAGCATCTCTACAACAGGAAACCAGACCGCTCTCAGGAGCAGAAAGAGAAGTGGAAGAAGGTATACTTCCTTGGGCCCCAGCAATACTCATTCTTAGGTGTTTTAAACCCATCCCTATGGCGAAAATTAGTGCCTCATTTTATTTCTAATGTCAAAATGCTTCCAACTATATTATTTTATTCTCTGTAAGTATATATAAAATATATTGTATTTTTATTTTCTTCTCAAAATACCACAGAATTGAGAAAAAACATTTAATATACTTACAATAACATTTAGGAAACTGAAGAATACTAATTTTATTCTGAAAAACCATCAGATTAAGAATTACTCGGCCGGGCGCTGTGGCTCACGCCTGTAATCCTAGCTCTTGGGAGGCCGAGGCGGGCGGATTGCTCAAGGTCAGGAGTTCAAAACCAGCCTGAGCAAGAGCGAGACCCCGTCTCTACTATAAATAGAAAGAAATTAATTGGCCAACTGATATATATATAAAAAATTAGCCGGGCATGGTGGCACATGCCTGTAGTCCCAGCTACTCGGGAGGCTGAGGCAGAAGGATCACTCAAGCCCAGGAGTTTGAGGTTGCTGTGAGCTAGGCTGACGCCACGGCACTCACTCTAGCCTGGACAACAAAGTGAGACTCTGTCTCAAAAAAAAAAAAAAAAAAAAAAAAAAAAGAATTACTTATTGCATCTGGAGACATACAAACAAGACTAGAAAAGACAGAGCAGAAGAAGAAATTTTTTTTTTTTTTTGAGACAGAGTCTCACTTTGTTGCCCAGGCTAGAGTGAGTGCCATGGCGCCAGCCTAGCTCACAGCAACCTCAAACTCCTGGGCTCAAGCAATTCTGCTGCCTCAGCCTCCCAAGTAGCTGGGACTACAGGCATGCGCCACCGTGCCCGGCTAATTTTTTTTTCTTTATATATTAGTTGGCCAATTAATTTCTTTCTATTTATAGTAGAGACGGGGTCTCGCTCTTGCTCAGGCTGGTTTTGAACTCCTGACCTTGAGCAATCCGCCCGTCTCAGCCTCCCAGAGAGCTAGGATTACAGGCGTGAGCCACCTAGCCCGGCTAGAAATTTTGATTTATAAACTTTTTCTCTTTGACATAGGGTCATGTTCTGTCACCTGGGCTACAGTGTAGTGGGGTCATCACAACTCACAGCAACCACAAACTCCTGGGCTCAAGTGATCCTCCTGCCTCAGCCTCCCGAGTGCTAGGATTACCCGCCTGAGCCACCACACCCAGCCTGATTTATAAACTTTTGTGCTGTTTGAATTTTTATAATGTATTACTTTTTTAAACATTGATTTAAAAAAAAAATCTATCCACTTACTTAGAAAGTTGATTATTAAAACGATAAAAGCTATCAAATAGTAAATAATATATAGTCCCTATTTAATATATATACATACAATGTATAGATAATCATATTCATATATAATATGAACACAAATATAGACAAAGTCTGGAAAATATACACCACAGAGTTAATTAGCACTTATTGATTCTGGATAGGTGGGATTGGGAGATTATATATGTTTGTTTTCTTTGCTTGTATTTTTATAGTTTCTATAATGAGGATATGATTGCTTACATAAGGAAAAAGTTAATTTTCATTTAAAATGTTTTCAAAACTATTTAAATAGAAGTTCATTATGGCATTGTATATAACAGGGAAAAATTTTAAATAACCAAAATATTCTTTAATCAGGGAATGAATAATGTTAGTTATAAAGTAGGATACTACCTAACAGTTGAAATGAATACACTTCAGATATATATAGATATTTCAACAAGACTAGATCTAAACACATGTGTAGAGTAAAAAAGCAAGTTGGAGAAGAGTAATACAATATAATAATCACATGAATGTTTTTTTTTTTTTTTTTTTTTTTTTTTTTTGAGACAGAGTCTCGCTTTGTTGCCCAGGCTAGAGTGAGTGCCGTGGCGTCAGCCTAGCTCACAGCAACCTCAAACTCCTGGGCTCAAGCGATCCTTCTGTCTCAGCCTCCCAAGTAGCTGGGACTACAGGCATGTGCCACCATGCCCGGCTAATTTTTTCTATATATATTAGTTGGCCAATTAGTTTCTTTCTATTTATAGTAGAGACGGGGTCTTGCTCTTGCTCAGGCTGGTTTCGAACTCCTGACCTCGAGCAATCCGCCCGCCTCGGCCTCCCAGAGAGCTAGGATTACAGGCGTGAGCCACCGCGCCCGGCCCACATGAATGTTTTAAAACATGACAATTTACAGTACTGATAGGTAACATGTATCAGTGATATAAAAGCAGACAGGAAAGCTATACACCAAATACTTGATATTGCTTACATCAAAAGAGGGGAGCAGAATTAAACTGCGGAACAGTACAAAGGAAACTTCCCATACTTATAAACATTTTAGCTCTTTTAAGAGAAAAAGGAAAAGAACATTCAGAAGTTTGGCACAGCAGAATGCCCATTGGCATTTGTTAGTGCTGGCAACTGGATGTTTGTACTATTCTCTTTTTTCCCTAGATTAAAATAATTTTTTTTTCACAATTAAAAAACATATTTTGGCTGGGCAGGGTGGCTCACACCAGTAATCCTAGCACTCTGTGAGGTAAGGAGTTCAAAGATAACCTGAGCAAGACCAAGACCCTGTCTCTACCAAAAATAGAAAAAATTAGCCAGGAATGATGGCATGAGCCTGTAGTCCCAGCTACTTGGGAGGCTGAAGCAGGAGGATCACTTGAGCCCAGGAGTTTGAGGTTGCAGTGAGCTATGATGACACCACTGCACTATTTATACCTGGGGAGATGGATTAAGTCAGTCTGTCTCTCTGTCTCTCTCAAAAAATTCCTATGTTCAAGTGCATTTTAAAATTAAAAATACCAAATCATAATTTTTAAAATGGTGTATACATACAAGGAGTTATAACATTGCACATCTCAACAGTACAAGCAACATGGCCAGCCTGTTTCCCATCTGGTTCAACTGTCACACGCTCTTCACCTGTTACCAAGTCACATGGCACACCCTAGAATAACGAAAAGAAACCTAGAATTAATTTTATCTTGAAAACAATGACAAAAAGAAGTTTTAGATGTTTAATAGAGTATTTTCTCCATTACCATCAGATTTATTTAACAGTTGAAAACAAAATATTCCCAATGCTTTTTTCCCCTTTTTATAAAAAAACAAAAGAAGAGCCATTCTCTTATGTAATCTATAGGGGTAAACTTGGAAACAGCTCAAATCAGCTAAATCCTCAAGTAACAAACGCATAAGAAACTGCAGCAGTTTCACATTTTAACTTTGTACACTTCTGTACTATCTGACTTTATTAAAATCAATATGAATTGTTTCTGTATTCAAGAAGAACATCACAAATAAAATTTAAAACTATAAGGACCTCCCAATATAATTCCCTACGAAGGACCAACATCAATGCTATGTTAGGGTGATCAACCATCCCAGTTTGTCCAGGAGTAAGGGGATCTCCAGAACAAAGGATTCTTGGTGCTAATCTGCAAAAGTCCAGGCCAAACTGGGATGGTTTATCACCCTGTGGCCTGAATCTAACAATGAAGGGAACATCAATACCTCCAAAATAAGCAACAGTTTATAATACAACTGACCTGTAGTCTTCCAAAATGTACAAGTTATGAAAGACAAAGGAAGACTGAGGAAATGTACAGGATTAATGGAAACTAGAGACATGACAACTAAAAACAGTGTGAGACCCTTGACAGAATCCCGGAGGGGTGGTATGTAGTTGGACGATGGACAAAATTTAAATATGGACAGTGTATTAAATAACAGTATCCTATCAATATTAAATATGCTGTAAATAAAGTCTACTCTGAGGAAATACATTCTCAAGTATTTATGGATAAAAAGGCATTGTTTGCAAATTACTCAAATTATTCAGGAAAAAATAGAGACTACAAATTATCTACCAAAACTGGTTAATCTCACATTATAATGTCATAATAAAACAATGAATCAAAATGCGGCCCAATTAGTGAAATGATGCCTCAGACCACAGGGCTTCAGTCCCTTCAGTTTTGAAAAGATGGCTTCAGTCTTTATCATTAGTTCTAGCTGATAGCATTAGAGGTCTAATCTAAAAAAAGGTAAATTAAACATTATAACAGAGTAGTGGTTAACTCTGAGGAGGCAAAGGAGGAGTCCAGAGGGAGCTCCAACTCTTATCAATAATATTTTATTTCTTAAAAAAGTAAGTGAAGCAAGTATGACAAAATGTTAGGATCTAAGGGAGCTGGGTAGTGGGTTCAAGGTTATTTGTATGTCATTCTCCACATACGTGAAATATTCTATAATACCATATTTCATTCATTCTACTGTGTATGTTTTTCACGTTTTAGTATCTCTCAAATCAGGATGCATCTTAAGAATTGATGGCATGTCAGAATTCAGTTGGCAGTATCTTTCTCTTTCTTAATTGTACATAAAGTAATGGTACATCTTACACGTGATAGCTTCTTAGATACAATGAAATATGGTAATTTCTTTCTTTTTTTTTTTGAAACAGAGTCTCACTTTTTTTTTTTTTTTTTTTTGAGACAGAGTCTCGCTTTGTTGCCTAGGCTAGAGTGAGTGCCATGGCGTCAGCCTAGCTCACAGCAACCTCAAACTCCTGGGCTCAAGCGATCCTTCTGTCTCAGCCTCCCAAGTAGCTGGGACTACAGGCATGAGCCACCATGCCCGGCTAATTTTTTTTTTTTTATATATATTAGTTGGCCAATTAGTTTCTTTCTATTTATAGTAGAGACGGGGTCTCGCTCTTGCTCAGGCTGGTTTCGAACTCCCGACCTCGAGCAATCCACCCGCCTCAGCCTCCCAGAGAGCTAGGATTACAGGCGTGAGCCACCGCACCCGGCTCAGAGTCTCACTTTGTTGCCTGGGCAAGAGTACCGTGGCAACAGCCTAGCTCACAGCAACCTCAAACTCCTGGGCTCAAGCAATCCTTCTGCCTCAGCCTCCTGAGTAGCTGGGGACTTATAGGCATGTGCCATTATGTCCGGCTAATTTTTTCTATATATCTTTAGCTATCTAAGTAATTTCTTTCTATTTTTAGTAGAGACAGGGTCTCGCTCTTGCTCAGGCTGCTCTTGAACTCCTGAGCTCAAATGATCCACCCACCTTGGCCTCCTAGAGTGCTAGGATTACAGACATGAGTCACCATGCCCAGCTGTAATTTCTTTTTTTTTTTCTTTTTTTTTGAGACAGAGTCTCCCTTTGTTGCCCAGGCTAGAGTGAGTGCCATGGCGTCAGCCTAGCTCACAGCAACCTCAGACTCCTGGGCTCAAGCAATCCTCCTGCCTCAGCCTCCCCAGTAGCTGGGACTATAGGCATGCGCCACCATGCCCGGCTAATTTTTTCTATATATATTAGTTGGCCAATTAATTTCTTTCTATTTATAGTAGAGACGGGGTCTCACTCTTGCTCAGGCTGGTTTTGAACTCCTGAGCTCAAGCAATCCGCCTTCCTCAGCCTCCCAGAGTGCTAGGATTACAGGCGTGAGCCACCTCGCCCGGCTTGTAATTTCTTATTAACAGTAAATAACTACATGTCTTTTCCCCAACCCCACCTTCACTCCATCCCCCAAAAAAGAAAATCAACAAGAAAAAATAAACAAATATCTGGTAATATACTGACAGCAGCATTACTCTTTTCGAAGATCTCATGTGCCAGTAATTTCAAAGGGCCACAGTACACTCCAGATTTTGCTGACAAGTATTTCTGGATTGCATGATATGTCTTTCCACTGTTTGTAGGGCCCGAATGAAATATTATCTTCCGCTGTATGGCTCTGGCTTCTGGGTACCTAAAACATGAGTAAGTACACAACTTAATTCAATTGACCTCAAAATCCATCCTGGTAAAGATAACCATTGAAAAAAATTCCAAATGAACATCTTCTTAACATTCACAAGACAATCTTTGAAAAACTAAACAATGGGTTTTATATCCACCTTAAAGTAATGACTGATTTCCAAGAATACCATTTACTAACTAGAGGACAGAGAAACCCAAATGCAAATTAATGTCTTAGATATTTTTCTCATTGTACAAATCTTTTTCTCGGGAGTTACTAAAGATAAGTTCAAATTGCTATCAGTTCCACAGATACATTCACATCATCATTACCACAGCTCTGAACACATGACTCTAAAAGCAAATATTCCCAGGCCTCTGAACTGCAATGTTCATAAATATAACTGAGTCTTCTGCTTCTGGCCATAATAACAGGCACTGGACTTGCCCTACCACCACAAACAAGTACAAATATGGACAAAATACATGCAACTGTTGGGGGGCATGGACACACAGACAGTGCCGGACCGCAACCCCTGAAAAAAGGGAACACTTGAGATAAGCCCTACTGCACCTCAGGAGGAAACAGGAAGGTGGAACCCAAGCGGAGTACACTAGTCCCACTGAAGCAAGCAGTAGAGATCAAATTCAGACCTGCTGAAGCAGCTGGAATTTGAAGGACAGAATGTGGAAGAGAAGAAAGAATGCAAAGAGGGGGAGCCCTGAAGTCTGTATGGGTGTTCCCTTTGAGTTCCTGGTCAAGGGCTGGGCTAAACATGTGCAAGGGAAGAATGAGCAGGGCCTAGAAAAGCACAGCTTACCAAAGGTTTGGGCAGAAAGACTCAAAGACAGTTCAAAGTGCAAGGAGATACTGCAGTTCTAGCCATGGTGGAAAGAACTCATTAATGCCCAGGCATTCAGCTGAGACACCAGAAAGGCCATACCTTAGATGTAAGGACAACATTCATCAGGGCTACTCTAGATCTGCCCTAATAAAACCTAAAACCAAGCTTCTGGTGTCAAGGGGAGATACTAGTTAATTGCCTGACAGAATTAACTGCCTATTTTTTTTTTTTAGGGAAAACAACATAATCCAGACTCTTTATAATTTGTTATCTAGAATACAATAAAAAAAAAATAATGATCACTGATCACCCAAAATTAGAAACCAGAGATTTCAAACCCACAAATGATGAAACTAACCAGTTAGGTGGTATTCTTAAGTCACTGATTTTACGTAGATCATCCTTACATTCCAACACAGGAAATATTTGTTTGGCATGTCTCAAGAAGAATGGAAATAAATCATCCACATGAGCTGGAAAATACAACGGTGCATTAACATGTGCAATCTACATGTTATCCATAACTCAATTTGGTGAAACCTCTTTTCATAGTGAGCTAAGCTAGAGGGGTAGTGCCTGGATAAAAGAAAAGTCCTGGAGCAGGGAACCCTGTATCCTTTTCTGGGATCCTGCTTTGTCTTACTTTTTCCTCTTAATTTCACTTACATTCTCAGGAAAACAGAAAATTAGCTGCCAACCACCATATTCTACTCCTTCTAATCGTTGCAAACAGGCAAAGGATTAGCACTGGTAAAAGTTAAATTAAAAATAAATAACCTAGAAATATACATTAGTGAGAAGGCCTGAGGCTACATGAAGAGAGTTGAAGGTGCAAACGTTTTTTAAACTTTGAAGACCACAGAGAGACAAAACATGAAAGTGAGTTGGTTCCTCAGCAAGAATTCTCCACGTCTTAGTGGCTCTGAGAGAAGAGAGGGGCCATGTCCCATTCTGTTTTGTACCCAGGTTCTCCCTCAGTGCCTGACACAGGGTCAAGGTCCAACAGTTAAATACATTCAAAAATTAAAACCTAAGCCAAAATGCTTGTGGAAATAAAATGACAATGTTCTTACATTTTCTTTCTTTCTTTTTTTTTTTTTGAGACAGAGTCTCACTTTGTTGCCCAGGCTAGAGTGAGTGCCGTGGCATCAGCCTAGCTCACACAACCTCAAACTCCTGGGCTCAAGCAATCTTGCTGCCTCAGCCTCCCGAGTAGCTGGAACTACAGGCATGCGCCACCATGCCCGGCTAATTTTTTCTATATATATTAGTTGGCCAATTAATTTCTTTCTATTTATAGTAGTGACGGCATCTCGCTCTTGTTCAGGCTGGTTTCGAACTCCTGACCTTGAGCAATCCACCCACCTCGGCCTCCCAGAGTGCTAGGATTACAGGCGTGAGCCACCTCGCCCGGCCTTACATTTATAGCAAGAACTCTGTTCTAATATGAAGGAGAAAGAAGCCAGTGGCAGAAACACATGGAATCTGCTATGCACTAATTCCATCTTTCAGGAGAGCTCATTTCACTATAGCCTGTTAACACACAGTAGAGAGCTCATGATGACAGATCATGGTCTCAGTTTTCCACCAATCTAAGATATATGGGTGATTTAATTATTAGCTAAGGAACCCAACATAAAGCAAATGACCTAGAAGGCCTCCCAGCAAAGCACTGAATTACTTACAGAGATTGTTTCCAGGACCTATTCTAAAACAAAAAGCCCTGTTAGAGAAATAAATATGAAGTATGGGAAGAAATAGAAAGTATGTTCAACAAGATTTAAAAAATTCTCTAAACACTTGCCTGCACTGAAGCAAATATCATTCAAAACAATGTGAATGTCCACATCCAGGGAATGAGACTGCATAATATAATTTCTAAAGCTTATGAAAGCTTGGTGGAAGAGACGAGCTGCAAAAAACACAAAATCCAAATGCATAAAGCTTATTTTTTCATTTTAAGAAGTATACACACACAACACCAAACTCACCCAACTATATTTATTTTTTGTAGTACAGCTAGTTTATTATGATCTGGGCTAAAGCTGAAATACTAGCACAAAATGCAGGAAGGCTGAGCATGCAGCTCCTCTCGGTATAGTATGCCTACCAGGCAAGTCCTGCCAGTCTCTTGGCCAGGCAGAAGCAAAGGTCAGGGACATGTCTCCAGACCACAACTATGTTCTTATTTCCAGGCCACATGAGGTCTCGCACAATCCTGACAAAACTGTACTCTAAGATGTAATCTCTCTATAAAGATGCTACTATTGGCCTTACCATCGAGTCCATAATCAGCACCCAGTTTCTGAATTTCTTTCCTCTTGTAAAATTTGTCTAAGATCTTCTTTACTTCATCTAGAAGAGAGACATCAAAATTTAACATTCGTTTCCTACTTTAGATAGAGAAATGCCCCAAAAGCAAAAGAAACTTGACGTTGTTACACTAAAGGCAACAGGCTAATAATGTTGCCAAGAACTTGAAGGTTTTAGTTGATCCCTCTTTATAGGTTGATATGTGACAAGTGTCCAGAAAAATGATAAAGTCAAATAATACAACACCTGTTGTACTGCAGAGGAATGAGCAAGACACTAGGAATCAGAGATAGCCTCAAGCCTTCACCAAACCACTCAGAAAGACAACCAATACAGCAAGGACCCATCATCATGCATTGTGCAAGTGACTAAATGATGATTTCAGGGAGAACACATTACACTAGTTTTGTTCTAGATGGCATAAACTAAAGCCAATGGGAGGCGAGGGGAGCAGATTTCTGTGGAATGTAGATAAGAACTTCTTGGCAATTAGAACAATGAAAAGTGAGAGCTCCTTGTGAATGGAAGTACTCATGCAAGGGTCAGGTGACTGTATTTTAAGGGTGACAACAGAGAAATGTCTGTGCTGAAAAATGTCCGAGGGAGGTTGAATTAGATGCCTGCTGAGGCAACATGTCATTATGAATTAATAATTTTAGAGATGAAAATATTTTAAACTAATCAAGCTGAGATTATATTAAGTATTAATGTTGTACACATTAAAATACTACAGCATTATTCTATAGAAATAAACATTTTCCTCACCCAGCCACACACTATGCATTTTTGGGAAAAGAGGCCAAAATTGAGGATGTAGTCTTTGCCCATGAAACCGAGAAAGGCCAAGTGGCTTGTATTTTTACCTCCCACAAATGTACCAACCACATCTTCATGCAGCCACCACACACACAACACTCACTGAAGAAATCATGCCTGAACAAAGCATCCTACTTACAAAACTTTGTTTTGTAGAATGAGGGAATTTCAAAGTTGCTGGTTTAGCCAGTGGATTTGCCTATAACTATATATGAGATACACACACAAAGTATATACCTTGGATCACAGGCAGCTATCCTGATATCTCTGGGTCTCTGTTACTTTGTACCTAGTGGGGGCAATAGTTTCTGTGTATAAAGAGTGGAAAAATCAGTAACAAGTAACAGATTGGAATAAAGTACATGCAATTGTTGGAGAAAATTCTGCTGACCTACAAATTCAATAAAAATTAAAGACAGATCACATTTATTTAGAATTGACCAATTTTCTGTAACTAACACTCAATGCTATATAAGAATCATGCTACCTTACTAAATTTAAGTGCTTAAAAAATGTGAGGTTTCAGCTGGGCATGGTGGCTTACGCCTATAATCCTAGCTCTTTGGGAGGCCAAGGAGGGAGGATTACTTGAGGTCAGGAGTTAGAGACCAGCCTGAGCAAGGCTGAGACTCTATCCCTATAAAAAAAAATAGAAAAATTAGCCGGGCATGGTGGAACACACTTGTAGTCTCAGCTACTAGGGAGGCTGGAACAGGAGGATCACTTGAGCCCAGGAGTTTGAGGTTTGAGATTGTAGCGAGCATCACTGCACTGCAGCCAGGGCGACAGAGCAAGACCTTGTCTCAAAAAAAAGAGTGAGGTTTCTCAGTGGTTGCCTGAGGCTAGGAAGATGAGATTGGGGAAATAAAGAGTGACTGCTAATAAATATCATTCTTTTTGAAGTGATGAAAATGTTCTAAAATGAAGTTATGGTGATGATTGTACAACCCTGCAAATACAATAATACTAAAACCCATTGAATTATATACATTAAAGGGTGAGGTTTTGGGCCTTTTTTTTTTTTTTTTTTTGAGACAGAGTCTCCCTCTGTTGTCTGGGCTAGAGCACCATGGCGTCAGCCTAGCTCACAGCAACCTCCACTCCTGGGCATAAGTGATCCTCCTGCCTCAGCCTCCTGAGAAAGTGGGACTACAGGTGCGCACCACAACACCCAGCTAACACTTTTCTATTTTTAGTAGAGATGGGTGTCTCATTCTTGCTCAGGCTAGTCTCGAACTCCTGACCCTCAAGCAATCCAAGGGTGAGCTTTTTGAAAATTATGTAAATTATATCTTAACAGAGCTATTTTAAAAATTTAGTATTACCCACAAAAAAGTGAGAATTCTCTATATCAATACTTTATTTTATGGCTCATGCCTGTAATCCTAGCACTCTGGGAGGCCGAGGTGGGTGGATTGCTCAAGGTCAGGAGTTCAAAACCAGCCTGAGCAAGAGCGAGACCCGTCTCTACTATAAATAGAAAGAAATTAATTGGCCAACTAATACATATGGAAAAAATTAGCCAGGCGTGGTGGCACATGCCTGTAGTCCCAGCTACTTGGGAGGCTGAGGCAGCAGGATTACTTGAGCCCAGGAGTCTGAGGTTGCTGTGAGCTAGGCTGATGCCACAGCACTCACTCTAGCCTGGGCAACAAAGCGAGACTCTGTCTCAAAAAGAAAACAAAAAAAAAAAAAAAAAAACTTTATTTTATGGCCAGGAGCAATGGCTCATGCCTGTAATCCCAGCACTTTGAGAGGCTAAGGTGAGAGGATGGCTTGAAGCTAGTTTAGGCAACATAGTGAGATCCCACTTCTACAAAAATATTTTAAAAATTAGCCTGGCATGGTGGTGCACACCCATAGTCCTAGCTACTCTGGAGGCCAATACCTTGTCTCAAAAACAAACAAACAAAAAATCCCATTTTATTTTATTTTATTTATTTATTTGAGACAGAGTCTCACTTTGTTGACCAGGCTAGAGGGCAATAGGCATGAGCCATTGCTCCTGGCCATAAAATAAAGTATTTTTTTTTTTTTTTTTTGAGACAGTCTCGCTTTGTTGCCCAGGCTAGAGTGAGTGCCGTGGCATCAGCCTAGCTCACAGCAACCTCAATCTCCTGGGCTCAAGTGATCCTACTGTCTTAGCCTCTCAAGTAGCTGGGACTACAGGCATGTGCCACCATGCCCGGCTAATTTTTTGTATATATATTTTTAGTTGGTCAGTTAATTTCTTTCTATTTATAGTAGAGACGGGGTCTCGCGCAGGCTGGTTTCGAACTCCTGACCTTGAGCAATCTGCCTGCCTCGGCCTCCCAGAGTACTAGGATTTACAGGCGTGAGCCACCACGCCTGGCAACCCCACTTTATTTTATCCAAAACGATTTTCCAAAATCCATTATCAGTTTTTAAAAAATAACTGCAAAACATGAACACAATGGAAATGGTGCTGAAAAAATTTTTAATCTACTACAGAAGTATATGGAAACATAGTTTTGTTTTTCATAAGAATTAAACTTTATCTGTTTCATTGTTCCTAATATTCAAAAATCAGAATGAGGTCATGCTCTGGAAGTGTATCTGTCACCTGTGGACAGCCAAGAGTCAACCTGGCTGATCTGAATGTCTCCTTCACTACTCCACTTGAGATGCCAAAAGCTCCCATATTCGTCAGCTTTCCCGGAAAGTAGAGGGCCACTCTGCCATCCCAGATAGCTGTACTTCACTGCTAGAACTTCCAAATACTTTAAAAATTCATAACAGTGCTTAGGAAAAAATTCAAAAAAACAAAAAGGTTTAAAAACACTGCTCTGAAGCCAGCTGACTATGAGTAGAAGTATGTCCAAGGAATTTTAGACCAGCTATTAACAGCCTAAGGAAAGAGAGGCTTAGAAAAAAATTCTGTTTGTATAACAACCTAAAAAACATACATTACTTTGTTAAATCCTCACATCAACTTTTTATATACGTAGGACAGATTATCTGGGCCCCTAGAAGAATAATTTTCCCAGTTTCCATACATCACAGTTTCTACTGCACGGTGACAACCTAGCATCTTTTAATTCCATTTCCCAAACAGAAAATGTTTAGTACAAATGATACTAGTTTACATTTGTTCATCCCTCTACAATTTTCAAAGTGCTTTGCCAAAAATGTTATAATGATTTTTACAATCCAGAGATATAGGAGGAGAAAATATTATTCTCATTTTACCAATTAAAAATAAAGAAAAGGGGCCGGGCGCGGTGGCTCACGCCTGTAATCCTAGCTCTCTGGGAGGCCAAGGCGGGTGGATTGCTCGAGGTCAGGAGTTCGCAACCAGCCTGAGCAAGAGCGAGACCCTGTCTCTACTATAAATAGAAAGAAATTAATTGGCCAACTGATATATATATAAAAAAAAATTAGCCAGGCATGGTGGCACATGCCTGTAGTCCCAGCTACTCGGGAGGCTGAGGCAGGAGGATTGCTTGAGCCCAGGAGTTTGAGGTTGCTGTGAGCTAGGCTGACGCCATGGCACTCACTCTAGCCTGGACAACAAAGCGAGACTCTGTTTCAAAAAAAAAAAAAAAAAAAGAATAAAGAAAAGGTAAGCAAATTGCAAATTAGGCCAGTCATTTAAGTGCTAAATGACTCTCACAGATACACACTATTTTACTAGCTGTAGTCAATCTATATCCATGTGGCTAAATGAGCTACAATCAACTACAATATACAGACAGATATACACACACTGAGCATTTACTGCATGCCTAGACAGTGCTTACTACATAAAATACTCAGTAAATATTTGTTGGAGAACTGAATAAATGTGTCAAACTGGAGATAGGGCAGTGAACAAGACCCTTGTGGCCATGTCCTCCTGAAGCCAACATGGAAGCTGGTGTATGAATACAATCACTGATCAAGAATTACAACGTGATGAGTGTTAAGCAGGGGAAATAGAGGATGCTAACAAAGCTTGGAAACTTAATCTACTTTATTTGTCAGAAAGAAGTATTTAAGCTACTTTAAAAAATCAAGAAGAGTCAGCTAGAGATGTGCATTTTTTCACGTTTGTTGGCCATTCTTCTGTCTTTTTTAGAAAAGTTTCTGTTCATGTCCTTTGCTCATTTCTTGATAGGGTTGTTTGATTTTTTTCTTGCTGTTTTTCATGAGTTCTAAGTAGATTCTAGTTATCAGCCCCTTATCAGATGTGTAGGATGCAAAAATTTTCTCCCATTCTGTAGGTTGTCTGTTTACTTTCATGACTATTTCTTTGGCTGTTCAGAAGCTTTTTAGTTTGATCATGTCCCATTTATTTATTTTTGTTGCTGCTGTGATTGCCTTTGGGGTCTTCTTCATAAATTCTTTGCCTAGGCTGATGTCTAGGAGAGTGTGTCCAACATTTTCCTGTCTTGAGAACATTTAATTGTGTGTGTTGCTTTTTTTAGTTCTGTTATTTCATAGACATTTTTTCATACCACACAAAAAAAAGTAGGCGAGCTGATGAATTTATTAGTTTGATTCAATCATTTCACAATGTAAGCACATGTCAAAACATTACACTGTACCCCATTAAATATATACAATTATCAT
Source organism: Microcebus murinus (assembly GCF_040939455.1). NCBI lineage: Eukaryota > Metazoa > Chordata > Mammalia > Primates > Cheirogaleidae > Microcebus > Microcebus murinus. Next base: position 51,784,766 of record NC_134117.1, on the reverse strand, counting down.
TTGTCAATTAAAAATAAAATTTAAGAGCTGGGCACATTGGCACACATCCGTAATCCCAGCTACATGGGAAGTTGAGGTGGGAAGATTATTTGGCCCAGGAGTCAAAGACCAGCTTAGGCAACATGGAAATAAATAAATAAAAATAAAATAAAGTTTTTAAAACTGAAGGGACTATAGGAGTAATCCAGGCAGAAGGAGAAGCATGTGTAAAAGGCCTGGAGCAGAAGTGTACATTTCATCCATATGACTGAAGCATGGAGAGTGCAGGCAATGAAGCTAAAGAGGTACCCAGGCTAGAAAAGACAGGGCCTTTCAGGCCATGTTAAGGCTCGGGGACCCTTTTCAACTAAGAACGATAGAAAACATTAAGCAATTCTTTGCAGGGGAGCAACATAATTAAGATCTTTTTAAGAGAACATTCTGTCTGCAGGTAGAGAATGGAATGCAGAGATCAAAGGTATACAGGAGATATGTGAAGGGCTATGTCGACAGTCCAGTTAAAAGACATACCTGGTAATATAGGCTAAGTCGGTTGTAGTGGAGGAGGAAAATGAATGAATTGAATATGTAAGAGGTAGAATCAACAAGACTTGTCAACTGGACTTTCAGATTATTACACGGGTCCTCAAACTTTTCAAACAGGGGGGCCAGTTCACTGTCCCTCAGACCGTTGGAGGGCCGTTGGAGAGTGCAGTGCACATTCCACACATGTGCACTGTGGGCCTGGGACGAGTCGGCTACTAAGCAGAACAGGCAGCGGTGGCAAAAACACACGGCGGGCCAGATAAATGTCCTCAGCAGGCCACATGTAGCCTATGGGCCGTAGTTTGAGGAAGCCTGGATTATTATTAGATGTAGGAGGTGAGGGGTGGAAGAAACAAAAGACTACCAGGTATTTGATCAGAGGACCTGTGGCTCACCAGATGCTGTTCCTCAATATTAGACTTTTCAACCTCCAGATCTGTGCTCCAAATAAACTTCTATTGTTTATAAATTACTCAGTCTCAGGTATTCTGTTATAGCAGCAGAAAAAGAACTAAGACAATCCCCAACTCCAAGTAAAGTGAAAGGCCTTGCTTATCCCTGACTTGGAAGAACAAGTCAAAGACTAACATTTACTATGAATTTCATCACATTTTGAGTGAAAGTACTGTACTTCTGCTCTGAAAAACAAGATTTGACCCACAGCATGTTATAGTCTATATTTTAAAGTTACAGTAGGCACCAGTGTTGCCTCTTGAGGTGAACTGCTTGGAAACCTCCTGGATAGCATTCCCTCAACCTCCCAGACTTTCACTTGGTCAGAGCACACTCCCCCTCGTGCCCTAATCGCCCATATAATCCAAAATCTACCTTGACAACATTCACACGCCTCTCTGTCAAACCTACCCAAAGTTAGTTTTGCGGAACAAAACCCACTGCCACTCACCGGTGTTACACTTTCCCTTTCTCTCTGGAGCCGGGAAGAGTAGGGCACCTACCACCTTTGGCTTAGACACCCTACCTTCTTCTATCTTGTCATGTTCCACCATGTATTACAGCGGATTATCCATATGTCCTTCCTCCCCACAAGACCACTAGGTTTCTTGAAAAGAGGAGATCTGGATCTGAGCCTGGTTCCTCCTGGCAACTACCATACAGCCTAACAGTGTTTGGTTTCCATCAGCGCCAGGTCAATGACAAATAATCCTGAAAGAAGTCCCCTGCTGGCTTTCCACTGCCTCATCCTCTCGCCCCTTCTCACAAGCAACAGTTCTGGGGGCGGGGAAGGAACAAAGAGGAATGGGAGAACAAGAAGTCGGTCCACCTAACGACTCAAAGTAAAGTCGTCCCAACACAAGAGTGTTTAAAACATTAAGAGAGCAGGACGGCGAAAGGGAAAAGGCCACTTCAGGGACAAGACGTTAAGGATGACTCAGCCTCAAGCGTTGCGGGCTCGCAAACCAGCGAGGGAGGCAGACACTGACACTCAGGATGACAACGCTCGAGGATACCTGGGTCGCCCAGGCAGAGAGGTGCAGCGTCCTACCTGCCCGCCTCCGTCCGGCGGGCACCACCCCCCGCCGCCCTCGCTAGTTCCCACTCACTCTTGTCCAGAGGCCGGGTCAGCTCGGCCCCGACGTCGCCATCGGCGCTGGGGCCCTGAGGTTTCACAGTCAGGGGCACGAACAAGGACGTGTTCGGGGCTTTGGAGCCACCGGAGGCAGAGGAGGAGGCGGTGGCGACGGCAGGAACGCGCCCCAGAGCCCCAGGAAAGGGCCCAAAGTGGGGACGAAGGGCAGAGCAGAGGGCTGCCAGGTGGCCAGCCTGGCGCCCCGCCGGGAACCGAGCCCACAACAGGGCACACCGGGGGAAGGACATCGAGGCCGCAGGCCCTAAGGATGCCCAGAACAGCCCGTGGACACGGCGGTGGACAGTGACGCACTCCTCCGGCGCCGGCGGCCCGGAAAGCCCCAAAGCCGGGCAGGTGAGCTGCCCAGGAAAACGCCCGATCAGGAAAGAGAAAGTAGCGCCGTAAGTCTGCTCTCACACGGACAGAGAAGCTTCGACGAGAAAACCAGTAAAGATCAATTCGTGTTCTCGTTCTCTCTTTAAGCGATTGAGGTTAGCTTTCTCTAAAGAAGGGAAAATAAGCAGGCATCTTTGTGACGTCACTGAGAAGAGGGGGCCTGCTAGCTGTGTCACGTGACGCAAATTGGCGTGTTTGGTCCGCACGTGCGCCGAAGCACGTGGGCACTGAGGGGAGCGGTGCTGGCAGGGCTGCTGGAGCAGCCAGTGCCTGTGCTCAGAGCATGAGCAGTGGCTTGCGGACTCAAACACCAAGGAGCATTTCCCCAAAGTTTTGCATTATGAACCATCGTTTCCTAATAGGATAACGTTGGAGAACATAACTTGACCTGCACCTCAGAATGGTCGCTGAGAAATTTTGTTGTGCTATTAAACCCCTTGTACGACACCCGTGTAAGCTCTTTAATGTGAGCAGTTTGTTTATATCATCCTAGCAGCTGATTTGTCACAACCATATGACAAAAGTATCTGCTCTGCAATGCTGTAGTCTTATTTGCGTTAGTTGAATACTGTGTCTTCACATGAGGTTGCAACACATTAAATTCGAAACAAGCTTAGCTTTTCCCACTTAAATCATTAAACTCTTGCAACTAGAAGGAATGTGTTATGTAACATTGTATGTTAAATAGGATTCTAGTAACAATTTACTATGTGCCTTTGATATACAAAATAATTTTTAACATCAAGATACAAGATGAGGGCCGGGCGCTGTGGCTCACGCCTGTAATCCTAGCTCTTGGGAGGCCGAGGCGGGCGGATTGCTCAAGGTCAGGAGTTCAAAACCAGCCTGAGCAAGAGCGAGACCCCGTCTCTACTATAAATAGAAAGAAATTAATTGGCCAACTGATATATATATAAAAAAAAAAAAATTAGCCGGGCATGGTGGCGCATGCCTGTAGTCCCAGCTACCCGGGAGGCTGAGGCAGAAGGATCACTCGAGCCCAGGAGTTTGAGGTTGCTGTGAGCTAGGCTGACGCCAGGGCACTCACTCTAGCCTGGGCAACAAAAGCGAGACTCTGTCTCAAAAAAAAAAAAAAAAAAAAAAAAAAAAAGATACAAGATGATCCCTCGCCCTCAGAGTTTCTGATCTGGTTTTGTAATAACAACACACATTAAATAATACAAATATTTATTATTCTAATAGGCTAATGACAGTTCAAAGAAAGAAGCGACTTTCGAGCCATAAGGAAATTTGTGCCAGACTTGAAAGCAAATGAAACAAGACATAGAAAAGTGGTAAGTAAGGCATGGAAAAGGCATATTGAAAAATTTTAGGCTGGGCTTGGTGGCTCACGCCTATAATCCTAGCACTCTGGGAGGCCGAGGCTGACGGACTGCTTAAGGCCAGGAGTTCGAAACCAGCCTGAGCAAGTGCGAGACCCCGTCTGTACTATAAATAGAAAGAAATTAATTGGCCAACTAATATATATAGAAAAAATTAGCCGGGCATGGTAGCACATGCCTGTAATCCCAGCTACTCAGGAGGCTGAGGCAGGAGGATCACTTGAGCCCAAAGAGTTTGAGTTTGCTGTGAGCTAGGCTGATGCCACAGCACTCACTCTAGCCTGGGCAACAAAGTGAGACTCTGTCTCAAAAAAAAAAAAAAAATTTTTTTTTTTTTTTAAATAACAGAGTTGAGGCAGGCCTCATTCTGTGATTTACTTAAGAAGAAAAATTAGTTTAGGAAGTGCATAGGAAAGACTGAAACAAACAAAAGTATGGAGATAGGAAAACCAATTGTAATCCTAGCAATAAGTCTAGCTGCAGGTGGTGGGTGAGTGTGTCTGAATTATGGTAGAGACCATGCATGTGGAGTGGAGAGACTTTGCAAAGAAATAGGGTGGGGAACCTGCGGCCTTAAGGTGAAATGTGGTCTTCTAGATCCTTAAGTGTGGCCTTTTGACTGAATACAAATTTTGCAGAACAAATCCTTTTATTAAAAGGGATGCAGCAGAGAGAGAGAAAGCTTTTTTTTTTTTTTTTTGCCTCCCTTGGTGCTTAAAAAGAATCTTGAAATCAGAAGGCTGCAGGTTCCCCACCCTGAGAATGTGATAGAAAATGTCAATAAACAAGGATGTCTCATCGGTTTGGAAACTGAGAGAATGAGGAATAAACCAAACATTTAATATGCAACTGAGGAAAGCACTGTGTAATTTCTTTTAATGTGTTAACGATGCCTGATAACTATTTAGAGGTATTAGTCTCAATCTGTAAATAGGTTTATAGATAGGGTTCAGGAGGTTAAGTAACTTGCCACAATGTTATATATTAAGTGGTGGAGTCAGATACTAATCTATATCGATCTGGCTTCAAAGGAAATACGCTTTTCACCATAACATGCTAACAGTGGCAGAAATAGTCCAGATGATGAGCTGATGTATAATTATACTTGTGGATGATCACTGCATAGCTTTTAGCATGTTTTTGGTGTTTTATTGTTTGTTCATTTTTAACAATATTATTCAAACCCTATGAGTTTTTGGCCAGGAGCAGCATACTAATTATTGGGCCAGAATCAACAGTTGTAACTCGTCTTCTAGATCTAGTCCAACCCTAGAATAGTTTTGAAAAAAAAATTTTTTTTTCACAACTATTTTAACTGTAAATTTGCACTTCCTTGTAGATATAAAATACAGTCTGACTTTTATGATAGTGCATACAGGTTTTCCCCATCAGCCATTCAGAGATCTATAAACATTGAAATGGGAAAATTCAACATAAAATCTTTGCTAAACAAAATAAAGAACAGTCATATTATTGGCAGTGTGTGTCATTTATTGAAATATAAACAGCACCTAACATATATTAGAATGGCCATAAATGTTTTGTTTATTGAATGAATGAGTGAATGCAATAACCATGTAACTGGTATCCTTCTGTGCTCTCAAGTGTCCTTCCATACATCACAGTGGCACCATAATGATCTTTTGAAAACACAAATCTGATTAGGTTACCCCAGATTAAAATCCTCTGTGATTCTGATAAGTGTTCAGATAAAGCTCACACTCCATTCATTTGTATGGCATCTGAGCCCTGGCCCTTATGCCTCTTCCAGCCTCAATTCTCTACTCCCCACATTTACCATTCTGTTCATGCCAGAACTACACACCAGTTATGTCATTTCTCACCTTTGTACCTCTGACACATTGAGTGCTTCTCTTACATACCATAGGACCTAGTACAGGCTCTGTCATAGCACTAAAATTATATCATAATTGTGTCTCTAGATCAGTGGTTCTCAAACTTTCGGGTGCTTCAGAATCATCAGGAAAGCTTGTTAAAAACAAGATTGTTGGGTCTCATCCCTTAAATTTCTGATTCAGTAGGTCTGGGGTGGAGTACTGGAGTTTGCGTTTCTAACACAGTTCCAGGTGATGCAACTCTAATGGTCTGAGAGACCACACTTAATAAATAATAATAAATAAATAGGTGAGGGGAAAAGGAAGATTAGATAACCCAGGTGGTAGGAAATAAAACAAGTTCTTCCCTCTTCTTTGCCTTTGTGTTTGTTATTAAGAACCTGGTGTACATGGCACTCACTCTAGCCTAGGCAAGAAATCGAGACTCTGTCTCAAAAAAAAAAAAAAAAAAAAAAGAACCTGGTGTAAAAAGGTCTCACAAAAGCACATCCTATAGATTTCCCTCCCTCACTCCTTGCCTGCAAAAATTTTTTTTTTTTTGAGACAGAGTCTCACTTTGTTGCCCAGGCTAGAGTGAGTGCCATGGCGGCAGCCTAGCTCACAGCAACCTCAGACTCCTGGGCTCAAGCAATCCTACTGCCTCAGCCTCCAGAGTAGCTGGGACTACAGGCATGCGCCACCATGCCCGGCTAATTTTTTCTGTATGTATTAGTTGGCCAATTAATTTTCTTTCTATTTATAGTAGAGACGGTGTCTCGCTCTTGTTCAGGCTGGTTTTGAACTCCTGACCTCGAGCAATCCACCCGCCTCGGCCTTCCAGAGTGCTAGGATTACAGCCGTGAGCCACCGTGCCCGGCCCTTGCCTGCAAATTTTTTTCGAAGTTTCTACTATTGGCCTGACTTAAAGGTTATTATGATCTAGCCACTAAATTTTTGTTTATCCTAAGTGAACTTTTATGATTTACTTTGAAAACCATGGAATATTAGAATAGGAAGGGATCTTAGAGATTATAGTTACAGTTACAATGTATCCAAACCTGTTGGTTTGGGTAAACCAGTTCACCCAAATCTGGTTACAGTTTACCCAAACCTGAGGTGGAGGCAACCTATCAGATGCATTTGTACAGATCACACCCATAGGGTCCCACTCTGCTCTGACTTGCTTTCACTCCTGGGCCTGATAAACACTCCTAGAAAACCTTGTCCATTTCCTTTATTCTAATGCTGAGTGCATAATAGTTCTTAGTTTCATAATAGTTCTTAGTTTCATTACATTTTGGATCAGGAGGGCACCTTTAGTTTTATAATCACTAGGAAGATAAGGTTCATCCTTTTATTCAATTATTGAGTGTATGTAAGGAGCAGAGTATATCAAAACAGTATGAGCCCTCAAGAGGCTTAAAACCCATATAATTACACAATTTATTTTTTTCTTTACACCATTTCAGGTACCAGAAAGAATTAAACATCTTTTAAAAGTGTTTAGGCTGGGCGCAGTAGCTCACACTTGTAATTCTGTCACTCTGGGAGGCCAAGGTGGGAGGATCGTTTGAGCTCAGGAGTTGAGACCAGCCTGAGCAAGAGTGAGACCCTGTCTCTACTAAAAATAGAAAGAAATTAGCTGGAAAACTAAAAAATATATAGAAAAAATTAGCCAGACATGGTGGCGCATGCATGTAGTCCCAGCTACTCGGGAAGGTGAGGCAGAAGGATTGCTTGAGCCCAGGAGTTTGAGGTTGCTGTGAGTTAGGCTGACACCACAGCACTCTAGCCCAGGCAACAGAGAGAGACCCTGTCTCCAAAAACATAAATAAATAAAAGTAGTCCCAGAGGTGTGCATAGCATGCGTTAGCAGTACAGCAAAGGGATAACCCTATCTTGGAGATGGTGTCAAGCAAGATATGCCAGGACAGTCTTACTGGAAATTAGTCAGCTGGAGTGCAGGCAGAAGATTGGGCAGTATTCAAGGAGTCTGCCACAACTGGAGCTGATGGTGTATTTTGCAAGGTGGAATTTGGCCATTAAACTATTTTTAGATAGAGTGACATGAAGAGAATTATGCTCATAAAAGACTCCAAGACTAAAAAAGGGATTTATATCTAAGGGTACGCATTTTCCTCATTAGGTTTTTATCTGATTAGAAACTTAAAATGTTAAGTTCCAGTCCAAACTAGTATAAACCCCTGAAGGGAACTTTTATACATGCTCAACAGATTGAAGTTGAATATAAAAGGAACAGCATAGGGGAATCTGCTGCCTTCTTTCAAGATTCTTTTTTTTTAAGCACCAAAGGTGGCAAGAAAACTTCATCTTTCTCTGCTGCACCCCTTTTAATAAAAGGATTTGTTCTGCAAATTTATATTCAGTCAAAAGGCCACACACTTAAGGTCCTAGAAAGCCACATTTCGCATAAGGCTGAAGGTTCCCCACCCCTGCTAGACTTTATTGACCCACATGAGAATTAAAATTGAATATTCCAACTACTAGATCTATATTGAAGGGGATCCAGAATACACCTCTGAGGCATAAAAATTATTCTGAGCAGAAGGCATTTGGTTCTTGAAATCTTTTATCTGTCTAAAAGCCCAGCCTCTCAAAAGAAATCAATTTGTCGTAAATCTCACTAGGACCAACCAGGGAAAGTTGACTTTTATCCTGAGAATTAACATCTTCCATCTATTCTCCTAAAGGCCCATTCACCTTTCCTAAAAGTCATTTGTTTTCCTGTAAGTACCATTTCTCCCCACCACTTTACCTATTAAAATGGTACATAAGCCACAAATTCTACCCACCCTTTTGAGTCACATTTTTGTGTACTTGTATAGGTATATGATTAAGTCAGTCTTTTCTCTTGTGTGTCTCTTGTCAGTTTAATTTGCAGGCCCTCAAGCATTCAAACTAAAGAGGATAGGGGAAAAGCTTTTTGTCCTCAACAATATCAAAACAATAAGAGAAAATTCTTTGCTAGAGATATAAGAATTTAAGTGGTTTAGATCAGTGGTTTTTAACCCCAGTAGCTTTTTTTAAAATGCTGATGTCCCAGGCCAGGCATGGTGGCTCACGCCTGTAGTAATCCTAGCACTCTGGGAGGCCGAGGAGGGCAGATTGCTTGAGGTCGGGAGTTCGAAACCAGCCTGAGCGAGACTCCGTCTCTACTAAAAATAGAAATTAATTGACCAACTAAAAATATATATACAAAAAATTAGCTGGGCATGGTGGTGCATGCCTGTAGTCCCAGCTACTCAGGAGGCAGAGGCAGGAGGATCACCTGAGCTCAGGAGTTTGAGGTTGCTGTGAGCTAGGCTGACGCCACAGCACTCACTCTAGCCAGGGCAACAAAGTGAGATGCTGTCTCGAAAAAAAAAAAAAATGCTGATGTCCCAGCCCCTCAGTTTCTGATTTTATTGGTCTGAGTAGGACCTGGGTAGGCATGGTTATTTTTTAAAGTTCCTAAGGTGATTCTAACATGCAGCCAGAGGTGGTAACCATTGGATTAGACATTGTACTTTTCATTTTATTTTTTGAGACACAGTCTCCCTCTGTTGCCAGGGCTAGAGTTCCGTGGCATCAGCCTAGCTCATGGCAACCTAAAACTCCTGGGCTTAAGCAATCCTTCTGCCTCAGCCTCCAGAGTAGCGGGGACTACAGGCATGCACCACCATGCCCAGCTAATTTTTTGTATATATTTTTAGTTGTCTGGCTAATTTCTATTTTTAGTAGAGACGGGGTCTTGCTCTTGCTCGGGCTGGTCTTGAACTCCTGACCTTGAGCGATCCTTCCGCCTCAGACTCCCAGAGTTCTAGGATTACAGGACTGAGCCACAGCGCCTAGCCTGTACTTTTATTAAAGACACAAATTTCTTTTTCAGTTTATTATTTCTAAATCAGTGGCTGACTTTTGACTAAAATCACCAAATATTGATTCAAATTTTTATTTTTCAAATTGGCTACGTAACAGAAAGTCTTGAGCAAAGTGAATAAGCATCCTGTGTATAAGTGTTTTAGGGCAGCTGATTAAAACCACTATATAGCTATTTAAAATTGAAACCAGTATATTTATAAAAACTTGTCAAAATTACAACTTCCACAACTATTGAGCAATCCTATCCTCAACTATAAGTCTAACAATGAGAAGAGATTTGAGAACACAGCTATCTTAATCATTCAAATAGGAAGCTCAGTTTCTGTTTCAAATTCTTTATTATACATCATGTTGCACAATTTGAGGCTGGTTAAATACAATTGGTTTTCAAAATCTCTTTGAATATTTTCTAGATTACTACATGCAAGTGACCATGAAAATATTTGGCATTTTAAAATTCTGTAACTCTGAATAGGCACTTAAATGAAGGAAAACATTACCATTCATAGATATCCACATTTAAAATAGATGTTCCAGCACATGGTACATGGAAGGTTTTGCCAGTAAAGAAGTTGGTTACTGACCATTTTATCAAAGTGCCATAGTAGTAAAACAGGATTAAAGAAATGTAATTTGGATTATTTAGCTTACTCATAAAGTAAGGTTAACTGACAAAACTTGCGCTGAAGTGTATAAAAAATATTGGTACAAAAACCAATGAACTATAAGTTAAAGTAGTTTCCATACAGCAGGCTTCATTTTGGTTCCCACACTACATTTAGTGTATTTGAGATCAGACTCCATGCATATGAACAGATGACTGTAACCTTTTCTAGAGACTTCTAAATAAATGACTTGAATTTAGTGTTTTAAAATTAAAAGCCTGGGTGAAGTTTAAATGTGAGTTTGAACTAGCCAAAGTTCCAGTTAGATAAACATGAAGTTGTCCAGATCTAGATAACTACATGCTTCACAGGTCCTCCTGAATCCCCCCCTTCCCCAAATTTTCACCTGAAAAGTAAAGAGAATAAATTTGTGAAGAAAATGATACTTGCATTCCTATGGCAAAAAAGATTCCTTAAGTTGAAATATATGTATGTTTCAAAGTATTTATAGAAAAATTAAATAGTTTTTACAAATTCTAAAATGTCAACATAAGTCAACTCCACATTGCAGAAAACATACAGCGGTACTACTGGAAAGTAGTAGCAAAACAGTGACTTAAAATGGCAAAAAAATAAAATAAAATAAAAAGGTAGCCACAATGACATGCTATGTAATCCCTTAGTGAAAAATTTAATATTCATACCAGAGGAGACTTCAAAGAGGATAAAATTCAGGAAGCCATGGAATGGTACTCAGAAGCACCCACAGTGAGACACTCCATATACATTTCTCAAACACAAATGTAAAAACAAATGTAATTCTCAAAAATATTGAGATGCCATGTTTTCAATCTTTGCAGGTTGTAAGGACCACTCAGGTTTTCTAATTTTATTTGAACGCAAAATATTTAATTTTTTGCATGTAGAGAATAAGAGGTAATCATTAGCATAAAAAGGGAGAAGAAAAGGATTTCTAATTAACATTATGCAGAAAAAAGCAAAATTACAAATACCAGCCTCCTCACGTGAAAATCTTTAATGTTTATGCTGATGCATATCTGAGTGCTTATCATCAAATCAAAGTGTGCAGTAAAAAAAAAGGCAGCTTAAGAAAGTTCCAGTGTTTCAAAGAAAGCACTTTTTTAAATGTATATACATGAAGAACATTTCATTATATCATAAAATAAATGCAGCACTATATAATATAAAGGAAGACTAATATATATGGAGTTTTGGCCTTTTCCCTCCTATGTGCTGCAACCATCTTTAACCTGCTGAATTTAATCTCAATGGTTATAGGAGCTTTTTGTTTTTCTTTTTTTCTCCTATTCAGTTCACATTTCAGGCTGTTCAGCAGATGCCTGTGATTCTGGAGATTCAAATCGCTGGTGAAAGTTTGTTCTCTGTTTCCTCAGTTTTTCAGGAGCTTTTCTCCATAAAATGATCTCCTAATAAAACAAATGCAAGATATTAACAAATTAATATTCTCTATGAAGATTAAATTTTTTCTATTGAAATACTGACTGCCACTTCGATTCTAACCATAGCAAAATTAAATTCTTCCCTACAAAAGCCTTCATCTTTTCTGACTCCTGACTGCCCCTTCTGTCTTCTGTGCTCCCAACACCAGCACCCGTGCAGTATCACCACCATCAATCCAATCTGGCAAGAAGTCCTAGCTATTACTGCTCTAAAGAATTCCCAAAAATCTGTTCTTTGATTTCTGTTCCATTGCCCTCATCCAAGTTCAAGCCCTTGTCTCTTATATCCTAAAACAGCTTTCTGGTAGAGGGTTCTGCCTCTCTTGCCTGAGAGACCTCTTTTCAAATCAATCCTTCATTACCATTATCAGACTAATCTTCTAAAATACTGCTTGGATTGCTCTTCAATAGCTCTTAGTTCCTCCAGGATGAATCTCATGGCCCTCCATAACCTTTATTCAATTTACCAACACTATCCCCTTTCCCCCACCAGCCACACTGAGTTACTCTCTGCCTCCAGTGCACTCCAAATAAACATGCCCTACATCTTCCCCTAGTCTCCAAATCCCTATTCCTCTGCCGATCTAAATCTTACCCTAACCAGTTCATCCTGAGATTTTCTCTCTTCTAAACTTCTAAAATTATTTGTTTCATAAAGTAAGGCTTGGCTGGGGTTTTACTGGTTTTTTTTTTGTTTTTTTTTTTGAGACAGAGTCTCGCTTGTTGACCAGGCTAGAGTGAGTGCCATGGCGTCAGCCTAGCTCACAGCAACCTCAACCTCCTGGGCTCAAGCAATCCTTCTGCCTCAGCCTCCCAAGTAGCTGGGACTACAGGCATGCGCCACCATGCCCGGCTAATTTTCTATATATATTAGTTGGCCAATTAATTTCTTTCTATTTATAGTAGAGACGGGGTCTTGCTCTTGCTCAGGCTGGTTGCGAACTCCTGACCTCGAGCAATCCGCCTGCCTCAGCCTCCCAGAGTGCTAGGATTACAGGTGTGAGCCACCGCGCCCGGCTTTGGCTGGGGTTTTTTTAGCCAACATATCAATACTTAAACCTAACGGAGTGCCCATGTGAAACAATACACTTACTCCAATAGTGCTACATGATATGCAACTGATTTTGAAATTGTATAATAAATATCATATAATTTATTTTGCAGTTATAAATTACCTATGTTTAATTATACAGAATATGGCAGCAGTACAAGAGTAAGTTTTCTCTCTTCTAAATTACTGTCAACCTATCAAATTTTCTGTTAGTTGTACATTTTTCTTTTTTCCACATATCTGCAATGTGAGGACCTGGAGGACAAATCATGTTTATTAAAAGCAGTTTTTCTTTTTTTTTTTTTTTTTGTTAAACCCAATTTGAGAATCTCATTTTTTTTTTTTTGTTAAGCAGTTTTTCTATTCTTCATAGTACTTAGCACAGAATAATTTCTAACTCAGCTTTGAACACTCAACTGACATCCAAATACATATGTATTAATCTGATTCAGAATATAAAAGGCCATTCTAATCACAGTCTTCAAAATTCAACAAAAATTAACTGATTTTCAAATGAGAATGAATTTTATGATAAAAATTATTAGAATTGGCTCTTCTCATGGACATTCATAACAGAATTGTTTAATAAAGGAAAAACGAGGCTGGGCACGGTGGCTCACGCCTGTAATCCCAGCACTCTGGAAGGCCGAGGCGGGCGGATTGCTCAAGGTCAGGAGTTTGAAACCAGCCTGACTGAGCAAGAGCGAGATCCCGTCTCTACTATAAATAGAAAGAAATTAATTGACCAACTAATATATATATAGAAAAACTTAGCCAGGCATGGTGGTGCATGCCTGTAGTCCCAGCTACTCAGGAGGCTGAGGCAGGAGGATTGCTTGAGCCCAGGAGTTTGAGGTTGCTGTGAGCTAGGCTGACGCCATGGCACTCACTCTAGCAACAAAGTAAGACTCTGTCTCAAAAAAAAAAGGAAAAATGAGCTGGGCACAGTGGTACATGATTGTAGCCCCAGCTACTGGGGAGCCTAAGGCAGGAAGATCTCTTGAGCCCAACAGTTTGAGGCCAGCCTATCTCTAAACAAGAAAATAAGGGAAAAATTAAAAGCAAAAAAAAAAAAAATCTATCAAGTAAATAAGGACATTATGAGTTAATAATGGGCTGGGTGCTGTGGCTCACACCTGGAATCCTAGCACTTTGGGAGGCCCAGGCAGGAGGATTACTTGAGGCTAGGAGTTTGAGACCAGCCTGAGCAAGAGCAAGATCCCATCTCTAGCAAAAGTGGCATGGTGACATGTGCCTGTAGTCCCAGCTACTTGGGAGGCTGAGGCAGGAGGATTGCTTAAGCCTAGGAGTTTGAGGTTCCAGTGAGTTATGATGCTACCACTGTACTCTAGGCAGGGAGACAGAGTGAGACCCTGTCTCAAAAAAAAAAAAAAGTGATAATACAGATCTGTATTTGCTGAAAAGAGAAAGCTATTCAAGACAGTAAGAGTAAAAATGCAAATTAAAGAATACGCATTATATAATCTAAACATACATATACAAATTTGTCTGGAAAATTAACCACAATGGTGACAGAATTCCTATTGACCTTTACTTGATTTTCTGTTCTTTATTGCCTGATTTTTTTTAAACAAACAGATGCCTTTAATTTAAAACAACAAGAAAAACCCAAAACTTTTAAGAGAAAAATAAAAGCCCTGACAAATTGTAGCTCATTCTGAGTCCTGCAGAATGATCGCAACACAATTCTATTCTCATCTACTTCTTTATCATACCCTCAGTATTTTCATTTACTTAGAAACTCCCACTGGCTCGGTACAGTAAAGCTTGGCAAAAAAGTTTTCTAGGTGTTTCTAGATCTGCCACAGAATAAAATACCAGCCTGGGTAGCACCATACCTGTTGCTTGAAGTACCTTCTGTCTTCCTCATCAACAAGCACTAGATTCAAAAAGTACCTTACTGAAAATTTTTTGTTTACATCTCTCATTGTTGGAGTTGGGTCATATCCTGCTAAAAATAGTCTTATTGGAATTGATTCACCTGAAAGAAAAGGAATTTCCATTTAATTCTAAAAGATGATTAAATATAGTCACATAACACTTAGGACTAAGCATTATAGAGTAGACACTAATGCTTTATTAGGTACAGCATAAAGACCAGGGTTTCTCAGCCTCAGGCAGCACTGACAATTTAGCTTGGATAATTCTTTGTTGTGGGGAAGGGCCTATCCTCTGTAGGATGTTTAGCAGCATCCCTGGCCTCTACCCACTAGTTGCCAGCAGCACCCCCCAGTCATAACAGCCAAAAATGTCTCCAAACAAGTTGCCCCTAGATGAGAACTACTACTCTAGAGCCAGAATGTCTGGCTTCAAATCTCATGCACTGCTCACTGGCTGTGTGACCTTGACCAAATCACTTAACCATTATGTTTCAAGTTCCTCATCTATGACATGGGGAATAACAATAGTGCTCACAGGCAATCTGTGAGGAATACATGGGTTAATATAGAACTCAGAACAGTGTCAGCAGATAAGTGGTATATAAGTAGTTGTTATTTTCTGCTTTCATGAAGTTTACCATAATTTCTAATCATATATATAAAACTCTTGAATCCTTATTACTAATACATTCAAAGCAACAAACATGTACAGAATGATGATATTCCTTCATTACCAAAAATATTGCCATTCAGATTCTCATTGCTTTTATTTTCCCAAGGGTAATTAATTGCACATTCTCTTTTGAGTATTTTTTATGTAATACTTTTCTCATGTATATATATTTGCTGAAAAATATTTTACGTAAAATTTTTTTTTACATAAAAATCTATGGCTACTGGAATTTTACAAAGTAATGTTGCATAACACAAGAGTACACATACATGCATGGGTCATGGAGTCAGAAAGAACTGGGCTCAACCCTAAATTCTGCAATGATTAGCTGTATCACCTCTGGCCAGCTTTTTAACCTCTCTACATCTCAGTTTCATCAGCAAAATATGGAACCATCACCTAACTCAAAGAGTGGTAAGGAGCTTTAGAGCACCTGAGACTACAATGCCTCATCTACACTTGGCACTCAATACATAGTAGCTGCTTTCTGCAGAAATTACAAACAGTGAGAAAAACCCAAAGACATAAATTAAACATGATAAATACTGGCTTTGTTGCCTCAGACACCATAAATTATCTAGTAATGGAATGTTTATTTTCTCATGGGGCTATAATAACTCCAAAATCCCACAGGAAGTAATGCTCAGCCATACTGCATCTGTGGTCAGCATGAGAGAAAAGATTTACAAAGATGAACTATTATAACAAAAGACAATACAAATATTACAAATTCAGAACTCTCTCTATATATAATACACACACACACACACAACTGTCTTTTCTACATTCTAACTTTAAACTGAGTGAAAAATTAAACCTTATTTCAGACTAGGAAGTACGATTACAGTCTTCTTAGAAGCTATACAAAGATGACCTTAAAAACCATCATAACAACAGTTTTAAGAATTCATGGATAGTTTCACACTAAATAAATACAAACTAAATGCCACAAACACTGCTGTTTACACTACACAAAAGTAGTAACTGAAAAGTGTGTTACCTTTTACTGGTGCACCATCCATTATTTCATATTTGGCGATTGTTTCTGTTTCTGTTGTAGTACTGGGTCCTAGTGCCACAATATAAATGATCTTAATTTAAATATTTCCAGGATATAATTTCCAGCCTTATGATTTTTTCCTATTTTAACATTATTTTAATACTATTGTAATTTATCTTCCCATTTTGTAAAAAGTGTTGACCACTTTCTATTTCTTGATCTACACTTAACATACTCATCACTCAACTGAATGTTTCACTCCCTTCTGTCCAAAGGTAAGATACAGTTCAAGAAGAATCTTCCTCATAAAGTTCCTCCTATTATTTCTAATGTGTAGACTAGTAACTATCAATACACATCAGAATTAAGCATTACATACTAGTTTTCTGTGCAACACCCCAAACTATCTTCTCTTGGACTTAATTTTAACACACACAAAACACCAAACTGAATAACTGACTGACATGTATAAATTTGGGGATTTATTCTCTAAGAAATTATTTGAACCTAGACATTTTTAAAAAGTCAACAGTAACTGAAAAAAAATATATCAAAACTCAATGCTATAAAATATATAATATGCAAAGACTAAAGTCTGTTCTGGATGAGTATAGATTATTTATCTTTTATTAAAATGTTTCTGTAATAACATATAATTTTTATAATTAGAAAAAAGTTTAAACAATCTCTTTTAAAACAACAAATGGGAACCTGAAGTTTGGTTTTAATATCTTAAAATCACTTAAATTTACTAATAGGTAGAAATATGGAACTTAAGAAATCATAAATGTTTATAATTGTAACTACTGATTATAAATTCTTTTTTTTTTTTTTTTTTTAAGGCAGAGTCTCCCTCTGTCTCCAGGGTAGAGTGCAGTGGCATCATCATAGCTCACAGCAACCTCAAACTCCTAGGCTCAAACAATTCTCCTGCCTCATCCTCCTAAGTAGCTGGGACTACAGGCGCACACCACTACGCCTGGCTGATTTTTCTATTTTTTTGTAGATATGGGGTCTCGTTCTTGCTCAGGATTGTCTTGAACTCATGGCCTCAAGCAAACCTCCTACCTCGGCCTCACAAAGTGCTAGGATTATAGGCATGAGCCACCATGCTTAGCCTACTGATTATAAATTCTTAAAAAGTGTTGCCTAAAATTATTTTGAGCAAAAAATTAACAAAGTTAAAGGGGACAAAGTAAATCTATATACTAATTAAAATTAAAAAGTAGTGATGAACCAATAAATGATATTGGGGCAATTGGTCAACGGTCTGGAAAAAGGTAAAGCTGGATCCATACCTCATACCTTACCCTCAGAGCAAATTACAAATGAATTAAAATTTTAAACAAAAATAAAACAAAATCCCCAAACCACAATTTATTATTTTAGTAGAATCAAGCATAGAAAATTATTTTTAGAACTTCAGTGTGAAAAAGACCTTTCTAACCATGGTACAAAACCCAGAGGCCATAAAATGAAAAACTGATAAATCTGACTATATAAACACCAAGAACTCCTATATGGCATAAACCACCACAGGCAAGACAAACTGGGGAAAATTTCTGCTACTCTTACTACAGAAAAAGGGAATGATTTCTCTAAAATATAGTTACTACAAATGAGAAAGAAAAACAGTAAAAGTCCCATAGAAAATGGAGCAATGGATATAAATAGTTTAGAGAAAAGAAATACAAATAGTTTTTATACACATGAAAAGATGCTCACCCTCAATCAGAATGAGAAAATTGTGAATTAAAATTACAATGGGATATGTGGATTAGCTTAACTGTGGTAATCATTTTACGACATACATATATATATATATATATTTATCAAAACATCCCATTGTACACCTTGAATATATATAATCTTTATTTGCCAATTCTACCTCAATAAAGCTGGAGGGAGGGGAAGAATCCATAAAAAAAGATTTCGGCAGGTACGGTGGCTCACTTTGGGAGGCCAAGGTGAGTGGATCATTTAAGGTCAGGAGTTTAAGACCAGCCTGAGCAAGAGTGAGACCTTGTCTCCACCAAAAATAGGAGGCTGAGGCAGGAGGATCACTTGAACCCAGGAATTTGAGGTTGCAGTAAGCTATGATGGCACCACTGCATTCTAGCTGGAAGCAACAAAGCAAAACTCGTCTCAAAAAGAAAAAAATAACTCAACACTGCAATGTGCAATGGAGTATTTTTCTTCCTTATCCATGAAATTTGCTTCCAGTTTTTATAACACTGTGCTGGTGAGAATATGGGGGAAAAGAGGCTTTCCTACATTCATTGCTCATAGCAATGCAAATTGGCATAATCCCTAAAGAGAACAAATTGATAATATGTAAAAAAAATTATAAACAAATATATCCTTTGACCCAGTAATTCCACTAAGATTTTATCTTGCACACATGTCCATATACATCCAAAATGACATTATTAATTAAAGCATTATTTGTAATAGCAAAAGACTAGAAACAACTTGTATGTCCACTAATAGTGAACTGATTTAATTCTAGTATATCAATAAAATGGAATACTATAAAAAAGATAGGCCGGGCGCGGTGGCTCACGCCTGTAATCCTAGCTCTCTGGGAGGCCGAGGCGGGCGGATTGCTCGAGGTCAGGAGTTCGAAACCAGCCTGAGCAAGAGCGAGACCCCGTCTCTACTATAAATAGAAAGAAATTAATTGGCCAACTAATATATACAAAAAATTAGCCGGGCATGGTGGCACATGCCTGTAGTCCCAGCTACTTGGGAGGCTGAGGCAGGAGGATCCCTTGAGCCCAGTAGTTTGAGGTTGCTGTGAGCTAGGCTGACGCCACGGCACTCACTCTAGCCTGGGCAACAAAGCGAGACTCTGTCTCAAAAAAAAAAAAAAAAAAAAAAAGATGAAATGTCCCACACATTGATGATATTGATCTCTAAGATACACTGTTAAGTGAAAAAGCAAAGTATGTATTATACATTACCATTTAAGTAAAAAGGGGCATGTATAAAATACAGGTACTTATATAATTACCTAGAAAAATTTTAAAACTTATAAATACCTATGAGTAGCTAGAGTACCGAAAATAGGGCACTTGTTACTGTATAGTCTTTTACACTTTATTTTTGAACCATGTGAATTTATTACCTATTCAAAAATGAATTCTTAAAAAAGCACTGAGTAACTTACTGCCAGTTTAAATGATATTTTGTGATTTCAACTAAAACAAAGAATTTTAATTCAAATACTCTTTTTAACTTACCAATTCCTGTGATCTCTTTTTTGATCAGTTGTAACTCCATATGTTGTATTTTTATTCTTACTAATAAGAAGTAAATTTTTCCAACAATCACATCCTTTAAGTGATACCTATTGGGAAAGAAGATATCTCACTAAATATCAGTTTAAACAAAAAGAGGGAAACATGTCCTGAAAGCTAACTTTAGTATAATAATTATTTAAGAATACCATTTATACTATTCACATTGTTTAATGTCCCCTTTTTCCAAAAAAGTACTTATTTCACCATGCAAATAAGAACTTAAAGTTGCCTAGCACTCTGGGAGGCTGAGGCGGGAGGATCGCTTAAGGTCAGGAGTTCAAAACCAGCCTGAGCAAGAGAGAGAGAGACCCTGTCTCTACTAAAAATAGGAAGAAATTAGTTGGCCAACTAAAAATATATAGAAAAAATTAGCCAGGCATGGTGGCACATGCCTGTAGTCCCAGCTACTCAGGAGGCTGAGGCAGGAGGATCACCTGAGCCCAGGAGTCTGAGGTTGCTGTGAGCTAGGCTGATGCCACGGCACTCTAGCCTGGGCAATAGAGTGAGACTCTGTCTTAAAAAAAAAAAAAAAAAAAAGCCTTCATTTTCCATTCAGTTAAGTGCTTAGGTTCTCTGGAAACTAAGTTAACCTTTAAATAGGACCAACAATTAGTCAGGCTATTATTCCCTCTGAAGTATATGTATTTTTTTTGAGACAGAGTCTCACTTTGTTGCCCTGGCTAGAGTGCCATGGCGTCAGCCTAGCTCACAGCAACCTCAGACTCCTGGGCTCAGGCGGGATCCGCCTGCCTCAGCCTCCCAAGTAGCTGGGACTACAGGCATGTGCCACCATGCCCGGCTAATTTTTTCTATATATTTTTAGTTGGCCAACTAATTTCTTTCTATTTTTATTAGAGATGGGGTCTCGCTCTTGCTCGGGCTGGTTTCAAACTCCCGACCTTAAGCAATCCTCCCGCCTTGGCCTCCCAGAGTGCTAGGATTATAGGCATTGAGCCACTGTGTCCGGTCGAAAATTAAGATTTTTGTGCTTGAAATATTTATGTGGTGTATAAAGATATTTTTCATCATTAAAAGCTCTACATGAGAGTTTACATTATTATTATTCTAAGTGAAAGAATAGTTCAGCTAATGTAAATCATCTGTAATGTAAATCAATAATAAGGTTACCTCCATAGGTTGAGTTTTAACTCAAAGACTATTCCCAAGTACTTTGAAATGATGTGGTAATAAACCTAGGAATCCCTACAATACATCTAGAGGACTTTTTAGCCTCCTCCCAGGTTTGGATCTCAAAATAATATCCTAAGAGTTGATTAATACAATTATGTTAGTCTAAAGAGAGGCATCAGTGTTAAATTTTAGGTCCCAAACTACCTGATAATTTTATCAACAATATAATTTTAAGACACTGAAGGCATACATATCACATTGTCAGTGGTATAAACATGGGAGTGACAACTAATAAAAAAATCACATAACAGAAGAATGTGTTGGAGGGGAATAATGTACTTTACATCTATTTCTTCAACAAATAAAAGTTTAATGAAAACAATAGGGGGAAAACTTATAAATTAAAAGAGATTTAAGACCCAAAGAACCAAATGCAATGTATGGACCTTGTCTGGATACTGATTTGAACAAATCATGTGAGAAAAGAAAGACATTTATGAGATAATTAGGGAAAGGTGAACACTGAATATATGAAGACAGGAATTATTAATATTTTTAGATGTGACAGTATTATATTTATAATAAAATGATACATTTTTTTATTTTTAAAAACATTTTTCTGAATAGACAGAATATAAGCTTGACATAGACATTCAAATAACAGATATATATGGTAAACACATAATTTATCTTCTAAATATAACCACTATTATAAGCTTGGTGTGTATCATGGCAGGCTCTTTTCTGTTCATATCTAAATACATTATTATTATTTTACAAAAATGGAATGCTAGCCGGGCGCGGTGGCTCACGCCTGTAATCCTAGCACTCTGGGAGGCTGAGGTGGGCAGATTGCTCGAGGTCAGGAGTTCGAAACCAGCCTGAGCAAGAGCGAGACCCCGTCTCTACTATAAATAGAAAGAAATTAATTGGCCAACTAATATATATATAAAATTAGCCGGGCATGGTGGCGCATGCCTGTAGTCCCAGCTACTCAGGAGGCTGAGGCAGCAGGATTGCTTGAGCCCAGGAGTTTGAGGTTGCTGTGAGCTAGGCTGACGCCATGGCACTCACTCTAGCCTGAGCAACAAGCGAGACTCTGTCTCAAAAAAAAAAAAAAAAAATGGAATGCTATAATACTATACATGCTATTTTTTATGGCTAGCCTTTTCACTTAATATGTCATGGATACCCTTCTAGAGAAGTAAATACACATTTATCTCAATCTTTTTAACTCTTTGGCATTCTATAGTATGGTTGGGCCATAATTCATTTAACTGGTCTCTTACTGATAGGGACTTTGATTGGCCCTATTGAATGGCCTTTGATTTTTCGTTCTTACAAATAATATTTCTGAAAACATCTTGGTCCATGCATGAAACATACACTCCCTCTATAGATTACACTGAAGCAAATTATGAATTAAATTATAAATCTGGAAATTGCTTCAATATAATCTATGGGAGTACAGAAGCTGAATACAGATTTAAAAAAATCCGACCATGGATTGATAACTGTTGGAGCTGGGCAATGTTTACATGAGTATTCATTATATTATTCAGTATACTGTTCATATATTTCGGTACATGTTTGAAATTTCCCATAATTAAGTTTAAAAAGGCATTAAACAGGCCGGGCGTGGTGGCTCACGCCTGTAATCCTAGTACTTTGGGAGGCCGAGGCGGGCGGATTGCTCAAGGTCAGGAGTTCGAAACCAGCCTGAGTGAGACCCCGTCTCTACCAAAAATAGAAATAAATTAATTGACCAACTAAAAAAATATATATACAAAAAATTAGCCGGGCATGGTGGCACATGCCTGTAGTCCCAGCTACTCGGGAGGCTGAGGCAGTAGGATCGCTGAGCCCCGGAGATTGAGGTTGCTGTGAGCCAGGCTGACGCCAAGGCACTCACTCTAGCCTGGGCAACAAAGTGAGACTCTGTCTCAAAAAAAAAAAAAAAGGCATTAAACAATAAACAAAATATAAGCTGATTATGTAATAATACCATGTACATAAACATATATACTCTCATTCTCCCCCCTTGGAAAGATATACAAAAGGATACTGTAATGGTTTAAGTGGTAAAAGTGAAAATATGTGAAAAGAGATAGCCAGGATGATGTGGTATCGAGCCAGTAAGATAAAATTTTACAGACACAATAGTATTGGCTGCCTTCTGAGATGGTGAGATCTCTACAAAAAAGTAGCCAAGTAAAGTTACCAGGAATAGAACATGAAAAACATCTGCACTGGGTGGAAGCCAGACCAAACCGTTGAAGGTTCTCTTAGCTCAGAGACTGTTGGTGTGTTAGTATCAGATTAATGTCAATTCTATCCTTACTTTGACCAATTTACAAACACTTACAAAGTTCAGTTTTTAGTTTTTCCTGAACATTTATCTGTGAAAGGTACTTACTTTGATTTATTATATTCAAATTCTATATGCAGACAATCTTCAATGCCCACTTCCATCTTAATAGAGTTGTTAACATCAGGATAGGTGGCAAGCTGGTGAACAATAAGATCATATTCTTTTACCAAGTCTGTCAGTCTTCTTACTATTGTCACTTTAAGAAAATACCTACAAAATGAAGAGGACGAGTTAAATCACCTGTGATAAATTTTAGAGTTTTAAATGAGCAAACATTAACTGCAACTCAGCTTTTTCCTTCTTACTGGAACTCCTTGGGACTAACTTACTTCATTACTTCATAAAGGAATTCTAATTTTCTTTTAAATGCCCCCAACATGAAAAAAATATAAAGTTCGATTTTAAGAACAGTATAAATGCTTTTCAGATGAGTTTAGAGGGTTGTCATCAAGCCTACTTGAAGAAATCTCTCCAGATAATTTTTGTTTAATCCCTATCTAGTTAAGGCACTGCTACTTTGAATTTTGAATCATTTTTGATGGATAATCCAAGTTAAACAATGAAAGAAGAATCTCAGACCTGATACATTCATATTTCCAATTGCCCTGGACTCTGAGGCATCCGTGGCTTCCTGCTTGAACACTTGGTAAAGGGAAAGGACATTGGACTAAGAATTTAGAAAATTGTGGTTTCTACTCCGGTTCTGCTACACAAGTCAGATAACCTCTTTGGGGCTTCAGATCACTTCTTTTTTTTTTTTTTTGAGATAATCTCGCTTTGTTGCCCAGGCAACAGTGAGTGCCGTGGCATCAGCCTAGCTCACAGCAATCTCAAACTCCTGGGCTCAACAAACTCTTGGGCTCAAGCAACCCTATTACCTCAGCTTCCCAAGTAGCTGGGACTACAGGCATGTGCCACCATGCCCGGCTAATATTTTCTATATATATTAGTTGGCCAATTAATTTCTTTCTATTTATAGTACAGACCAGGTCTCGCTCTTGCTCAGGCTGGTTTTGAATTCCTGACCTCGAGGGATCCACCACCCGCCTGGGCCTCCCAGAGTGCTAGGATTACAGGCGTGAGCCACCACGCCCGGCCAGATCACTTCTTAATCATATACTAAATGAGAATTTCTGGGAATCTCATGGATTTAGAAGGTAATTCAGTATACATGACAAATGAAGCACCTAAGGGATAATTCACACAAGGGAAATGTATGATTACAACTTCTCATAAGGAGTTCTCCAATTCTATAATGTTAGAAAGCTCTCAATAAACCTCGTATCAGCATTAGCCATTCAAAATATGTGACAGACATTTTAAGAATCTTAAGTCTTCTAATCCAGAATTATAATTAGAAGTTTGAATAAGGTATCAATAGTAACCATTACTTTCTGGTTTTGACTATGTTTACAGATTCTTTCTTTCTTTTGGGACGGGGGCCTCACTCTCTCCCAGGCTGGAGTGCAGTGGTGTCACCATGGCTCACTGAAGCCCCAAACTCCTGGGCTCAAGCAGTCCTCCTGCTTCAGCCTCCTGAGTAGCTGGGACTACAGGTGCATGCCATCAGGCCCAGCTAATTTTTTCTTTTTTTTGGTCTTTTGCAGAGATGGGGTCTTGCTATATTGCCCAGGCCCATATTACAGCTTCTGATACACATTCATACCTCAAGCGGACATTGGCACCGATGTAAGATTCATATGGCTTTTCAACTTGCATAAATTCAAAATCATAACTTCTGCTCTGAGTCAGTTCTCCAGGTAGGGCTAGTTCTTTCACTAGGTTTACAAATTCATGAGTATTACTCTTGTCATTGAAAAGTTCTAAGAAATTTAAAAAAGCAAAAAGACCAATTATATTTAATATCCATTTCAATAAAACCCAAGCTTCTACTTCCAAAGCAAATAATTTTTACCAGAAGAATTATTGGATTTGTCTCTACTTTAATAAACTATAGCTATAATCTAAATATCATTATCCTTCTCATTATTAAGCTCTACTTAGGCATAAAAAATTCAAGTGGCATAGCACAATGAAAATTTGTATTAAAAACTAGTTCATACAAGGATAGATTTAATAAAAAAAAATTAGTTCATTTCTTTGATCAAAATGAAGCTATTTGACACATTACCAGCAATTATTTGAACTTCCTCCAGACAAGGCAAAAATTGTTTTGTTTTAGTTAGGCAAATATATTACCTGAATAAAACTACAAAACACAAAAGACTAAAGCCAACTATCAATTAATTACAACTTGCCCCTCAAGTACAATCCCATTCAAAATAGATATATAAACAAATATCCACCCATTTCAATTTCTAAGTTTTACTGTACTTTAAAACTGTAGCGTAAAACTTAGAAAGCTAGATTTAAACATCTATTTATGTAGACATAAATAAAGACATATTTTCTTTTCTCTTTTCTGAATCGCCAATGCCAAAAGATTTATATACAGTTTAACTGCCTGCCAAATCAAGCATGTCTCTGAAAAATATGTATGGAAATGTACACAAGTTGATCTAAGTCAAGAAGAAATTACACTTTTCCTTTTCACATGGAATTTTCTGATAGGTAAGTCTGGCTACAGGCACACAAAAGATCTGGAAAACAAATGGCATGGGTAATTAGAAAATGAAGGGTGATGGTGAGGCTGCTAATTAATTGTAAGGCTGGTAAAAAATGTAGGCAGATGGAAATTTCAGTAAGTCAACTAATTTACTTGAATTATTTTTCAAGGCTGGTAGTTTACTTAACTCCTTTCATTTTTAGTAATGAAGTCCAATAACAAAGGCAGGGTAAGTCAAATATTTAATACAAGTAAAAGAAGCATGATTTAATATATTTATAAAGTAAGTCCTCTCTTTTATTATGCACAATCAATTCCTTCCTTCCACAAAGCTAAGCTTTAATGCAGTCATTAAAGTGCCAAAGCTAACCCTCCTCAAACTTAGTTATCAAAAGAAAAAAAGTAATACTATTTTAAAACTCACCAATTTGACCTACAAATTCAATTCTAATTCCTTGGTGCTCTAGCCTCTTTCCAGGTTGCTTAAAGGCTAGGTTTACCTGCCAAAACATGAAATTATAAGAGATGTTAACAATCCTTTGAGTGGGCCTACTAGTAGATTCCTTCCAGATGAATGCAATCTATAAGTATTTCACATATTCATTTATGAAGTTTCAGAAAGCACCATATACTTAGATCAGGATGATGTTATATCACCAGAAAAGGTATAATTTATGCATATCCAATTACTAATGAACCTATATTTACATATACACTTAAAGCATCAGTTCTGTCAGGAAGGAATCCTTCTTTATAGTTGGAGGAGTATAAAAAGTCAAAGAAAGGAAAAACCTTCAACTATTCATATGTGTTTTCTGGTCAAATAAACAACTCTATGACTAGTAATAACATTTTAATGTGAAGTAATCACTAATTCCAAGAATTGACCTAAAGATAGACACAATTCCAGGACATTTAAATCAAGCAATCCTAAAATCCACACAGCCAGGACTATATTATGGACAATGCACAGAAATCTATGGGTCAAATCATAGCTTTATACCTACTGTACCTGAAGTATTAATATCACTTTTAGTTTTTTGTAACCAAGAATATATTAATTCCTGACCTTAAAAGCAATGCTTATTACCCTGAGTCTGCTATTCATCCTAAAAACAGAATGTCTAAAGATTTATTTATTTATTTTTTTTTTTTTTGAGACAGAGTCTCACTCTGTTGCCCGGGCTAGAGTGCCATGGCATCAGCCTACCTCACAGCAACCTCAAACTCCTAAGATCAGGTGATCCTCGTGCCTCAGCCTCCCAAGTAGCTGGGACTACAGGCATACGCCACCATGCCTGGCTAATTTTTTTTCTATATATTTTTAGTTGGCTGATTAATTTCTTTCTATTTTTTTAGTAGAGACGGGGTCTCACTCTTGCTCAGGCTGGTTTCCAACTCCTGATCATTTTCTTTTTTTTTTTTTTTTTTTTATTTATTTATTTATTTTTTTAAGGCTGGTCAAGTGGAGCAGTGGGAGTGGAGAAGGAACAAAGGAATCTGTAACTGGTTGTGATCAATTAGTTGTAAACACCACTGCACTCGGACCAACCCATTTTCTTTTTTTTTTTTTTTTGACAGAGTCTCGCTTTGTTGCCCAGGCTAGATCGAGTGCTGTGGCATCAGCCTAGCTCACAGCAACCTCAAACTCCTGTGCTCAAGCAATCCTTCTGCCTCAGCCTTCTGAGTAGCTGGGACTACAGGTATGCGCCACCATGCCTGGCTAATTTTTCCTATATGTATTAGTTGGCCAATTAATTTCTTTCTATTTATAGTAGGGACGGGGGTCTCGCTCTTGCTCAGGCTGGTTTCAAACTCCTGACCTGGAGCAATCCCCTCAACCCCTCCCCCCCACCTCCCAGAGTACTAGGATTACAGGTGTGAGCCACCACGTCCGGCCTAAAGATTTAAATTTTGAGTATGATTTATCTTATGTACTTCTGAAGTAAAATATATAATCTCAAAATCTCTAAATTCATCTATCTGCCAAATGCAAACCTTCAATTTATACTTTTTAAATTTGAAACAGTATCTGTTGAATACATGTATTAGAAATAAAAGTTTAAACATTTAAGAATTAGCTAACAAAGAATCCTTCTGTATACAAAAAGCACACTTCCAAGTTTATTCTTTAGTATAAGGAGTACTAATAATGTGACTCTTAAAAAGCTTTTTTTCCATACAATGCTTCCCAAAAGAAAATAGGAATCAAGGGCCAAAAAACGCAGAAGTCTAATTACTTATCTGTAAACTACATAAATTATTCACTCTTCTATATCTCCCACATCTTATAATCCATATAGGTTACTTACTTGCCTGCAAAATTAACCCTTTGCACTGGGATGTCGAGTGTGACTCGAGATGGTTAGCAAAAATTATAGAGATTAAAATTACTCTTTGAATGTATCAATAATTTGAAATCTTAAAAAATCCAAATAAATAAGTTTGTATGAAAAGAAACTCCAGTTTTTTATTCTATTGCCGTGCTTTGTAAAATCTGGGGTATTTAAAAAATTAAATCCTGAGTAGAATAAAGGAATTGAGAAAAAAGCAAGCGAGTGCAAAGGGTTAATACCTCAGAAAAAGAAGTAAATAAACTATGGTACATTATATGATGGAATATTATTAAAAGTTTAATAAAAAGAATGTCAAAGAATTTTTAATCATGTGGGAAAATGTGCATGATATGTTACGTGAAAGAAGCATGGTCAAATTGTATACAAGTATATGCCAATTATATTTTTTGAAACTATAAAACAGAAATACTCTTTTTTTTTGAGACAGAGTCTCACTTTGTTGCCATTGGCATCAGCCTAGCTTACAGCAACCTCAGACTCCTGGGCTCAAGCAATCCTCCTGCCTCAGCCTCCCGAGTAGCTGGGACTACAGGCATGCGTCACCATGCCTGGCTAATTTTTTCTATATACTTTTAGCTGTTCAAGTAATTTCTTTCTATGTTTAGTGGAGTTGGGGTCTCGCTCTTTCTCAGGCTGGTCTCGAACTCCTGAGCTCAAAAATCCACCTGCCTCGGCCTCCCAGAGTGCTAGGATTACAGGCATGAGTCACTGCGCCCAGCTGAAAAGAAATACTCTTAATAGCAGTTACTTCTGAATGCATGATTAGGAGTAATTTTGGTTTTTTTCTTTGTAGTTTTCAAGTTGTTTTCTTTTTTTTTCCACAATAGGCGAATAATACTATCAAAGTTAGAAAAGCATTTAAGAAATAAAGGTAGTACTTAGACAAGCTTCACATACATTAAATCTTTAGGTTTGAACCACTAATAATAAGTATAATCCTAGCTGCTTCATAAACCAGGCAGTAATTAGAGCTATTCTTTAATTTGTACCCATAGAGCAAATAGAAATATTACATTTTTTAAAATATTTGGCAGCAATTTTTGAGAATGTTTTTACTTCAACATGGCTGTCTGATATTTTTTAAATTTACAGTTCTTCAAAAAACATTATGAAACCACACCATAAGAGCAGAAATGCAAAGTTTTTCAGTTTTGTTACAGAACCGCCTGAAAATCTGAAATTTCCCTTTTTTCCCATTGTTAAAACACAGTTGCTTTTAAGCTTAATACAAGCTATTCTGCAATCTGAAGGATCCTAGATTTTGAAGGTATAATTGAGCATTTTGGTTTAAAAATTATTTTGCAAAGGAGTACAGAAAAGTAAATCAAACTATGATGGTAAACTGTGTCAAAGAATCTTAACACCAATTAAGTTACACTTTTGTAACTTTTTACGATGTAATTTCAAATTTTTAAAAAAGTTGCAAAAACAGCACAAGGAAATCCCACATTACCATTACCCAGATTCACCATGTTTACATTTTGCTCTGTCTGCTTTAACATCTTCTCTCTACATATACATGTGTATGCATTATATACCACCTTTTTTGTCCACACAAGAATAAGTTGGAGACATCATGTCCGATCACCCATAAACATTTTATGTAAATTTCCTAAGAAAATGGACATTCTTATAGTACAAATGGACATAATTATAGTACAACTATCAAAATTAAGAAAGTTAACATTCCATGATCTATATTCAAATTCCATCAATTGTCCCAATAATGTATTACAGTTTTTTTCCCTCCTCCCCAGAATCACATATTACATATAATTGTGATATCTCTTTAGTATCCTTTAATCAAAACATTTCTCAATCATTGCCTTTCTTGACCCTGATGGTTTGTAAGAATACAGATCAGGGTCGGACATGGTGGCTCTTGCCTGTAATTCTAGGACGAGGCAGGCGATCTTTGAGCTCAGGAGTTCCAGACCAACCTGAGTAACATAGCGAGACCCCATCTCTACCAAAAATAGAAAAATTAGCCAGGCATGGTGGTGTGTCCTATAGTCCCAACTACTTGGGAGTCTGAGGCAAGAGGATTGCGTGAGCCCAGCAGTTTGAGGTTGCAGTGAGCTATGACACCACTGTACTCTCTAGCCTGAGCAACAGAGTGAGACCCTGTCTCAAAAAATAAATAAATAAAAGAATACAGATCAGTTACTTTATAGAATGTCCCTTAATTTGGGTTTGTCTGATGTTTTATCACAGACTCAGCTTATGCATTTTTGGCAAGAACAACACAGAAGTGAAGTTGTATCCATCTCAGTGCATTCACCTTAAGAGGCACGTGATGCCAGTGTGTCCCAATACTGGTGACATTAACTTTGGTCAATTGGATAAGGTGATCTACCAGGTTTCTCCTATTTAAAGTTACTATTTTTCCCTTTGCTATTAACGAGTAACTTGTGTGCAGATACTTGAGACTATGTATACATGTTTAAGGGGCAATGAAAAATGAATGTAGGGAAACCAAATCTATATATAAAACATACTCATTGTTCTAACAAGTCTCAAAGCTCATGCCTCAGCATATAACATTCTATAGAAGTTTCAAACAATGCTATGTTCAGGATTTATTTAAGGAGTAGTATTCTACATTGTGTTTAAGACAAACATATAATATCAAATGTACTATAGACCATTTACTAAATGACTCATTTTACAGTGAGACACAAAATTATCTGTACATTATTGTTGCTGGATATTGTGGTTATCCAAGATTAGTTTCAAAGTGCTGCCAGAAGAGCATGGTCCATGTGCATGTTGATTAAAGATACAACAAAAATATTCCTTGCTTAAAGAATTAACTATAAAACTCATAATCTCAGACTAACCGTACACCTTTGTTCACTTTTGCAACAAAGAGTAGAAGCAGAGTTCACTATAGGTGGCTTGGCACTACAAATACTACCAGTTTAAGACATTTTACTTATTACAGATCCAATTTCTGAAGACAAATAAAATAAAAATGTCTTACAAGTGGAAGCAGAGAACAGTGAAAACTGACTTCTTAACTAATATCACTTTGAAATAATTACCAACTATCTTAATTATGAAATAATCTCTTTTACCTTGGAGGTTCTTTTATTCATTGTCTACTGTAACAATAGTCATTACATATTTAAAGAATGAATAATTGTCTCAGCAATACCTAAACAGGTTGACAAGGATTGTTTTCACATGAAAAAAACAATGTAGGAAGAAAAATAATTCCTTCTTAAAGCAGCTGCTGTCTGGAAACTGTATAAATTAAAGGAGAGCCATCCTTTCCTCAAAGTGAGTTTTTACTTTCTTTACTTGGCTTTTACTTACTTCTACTTACTTTACTTGGCTTGGATTGCAAGCCAAGATCAGAACTTAAAAAAAATTAAGCTGTGGATTAATAAGAATTTTAATATTAATACTTTTGGGATTTTTTTTCCTTTTTTAAAAATAATGTCTTGGGGCCGGGCGCTGTGGCTCACGCCTGTAATCCTAGCTCTTGGGAGGCCGAGGCGGGCGGATTGCTCAAGGTCAGGAGTTCAAAACCAGCCTGAGCAAGAGCGAGACCCCGTCTCTACTATAAATAGAAAGAAATTAATTGGCCAACTGATATATATATAAAAAAAAATCAGCCGGGCATGGTGGCGCATGCCTGTAGTCCCAGCTACCCGGGAGGCTGAGGCAGAAGGATCACTCGAGCCCAGGAGTTTGAGGTTGCTGTGAGCTAGGACGCCACGGCACTCACTCTAGCCTGGGCAACAAAGGGAGACTCTGTCTCAAAAAAAAAAATAAAAAAAAAAAAATAATGTCTTGGTTAAGGAATTATAATTTATGAAGCCCTCCCCACAAAAAATTCCCAGATAAATCACTAGTCAAAGTTTTCACAATTAAAAAAAACACTATACCTCAATACTTAATTAAACACAGTCAACAAGACTCTCCCAAAACTACTCAGAGGTACAGGGATATAAGCTCTATTTTTAAAAGGGAGAACCTAAATCAGATATAGTCTTAGAGCATAAAAAATTTAGGATACAGTCCAGTCGAACTAGATTTAAAGAAGATTGGTTACTTGACATGAACCCAAAAAGTAAATACTCTAAGTAAGGATAAAAAGAACCTGAGTAAGTCACTTTTAAGAATTTCCCTATTGATTTTGTGGTAATCTAAATATTTCCAGTAGTCTTAAGGAATAATACTTCAAAAACACTCCAAAAAACTTTTGCCAGACAGCAACTAGTTCTAACCTTTAAAAGTATATGCCACAGGCGTGCCAAGATAATTCAATGGGGAAGAAATATTCTTTTCAACAAAAAGTGCTAAAACAACTAGGTATCATCATGCTGGACTCCTATCTCTCACCACAGACAAATAATAACTAAAAAGGATAAAAATACCTAAGCTATAATTACAAAACTCTGAGAGAAAAAAGATATTAGTCCTCATGACCTTGGATTAGGCAATGATTTCTTAGATTATGATGCCAAAAGCATGAGCAACAAAAGAAAAAAATAGATAAATTGGACTTCATAAAAATTGAAAAGTTTGTGCTACAAAAGACACCATCAAGAAGATGAAACGAAGCAGGGCACAGTGGCTCATGCCTATAATCCTAGCACTTTGGGATGTGGAGGTGGGAAGATTGCTTGAGGTCAGGAGTTTGAGACCAGCCTGAGCAAGAGCAAGACTCTGTCTCTACAAAAATTAGCCAAGTGTCATGTGCACCTGTAGTTCCAACTACTTGGGAGGCTGAGGCAGGAGGATTACTTAAGCCCAGGAGTTTGACGCTGCAGTGAGCTATGATGACGTCACTGCACTCTATCCTGGGCAACAGAGTAAGACCCTCTCTGGAAAAAAAAAAAAAAAGTAAAAAGACAACTCACGAAATGGGCAATTATATATGCAAAACACCTATCTGATAAGAGACTTGTATCCGGAATACATTAAGAACTTCTGGACAAGCAAGGTGGCTCATGCCTGTAATCCCAGCACCTTATGAGACTGAGACAAGAGGATTACTTGAGGCCAGGAGTTAAAGACCAGCCTGGATAACACGTCAAGACTCCATAAAAAAGTGCAAAATCAGCCAGGCATGGTGGCGCATGTCTGTAGTCCCAGCTACTCTGGAGGATCACTTAAGCCCAGGAATTCAAGGTTACAGTGAGCTGTGATGGTGCCACTGTTCTCCAACCTGGGCAAGAGTGAGACCCTGTCTCAAAAAAAACAAAAAACCACTAACAACTCAACTGTAAAATAATCAAACTTTGAACAGACTTTTCTCCAAAAAAGATACACAAGTGGTAACAAACACAAGAAAAGATGCTCAGTATTATCAGCCATTAGGGAACTGCACATCAAAATCATTAGATACCACTTCACACCTACTAAGATAGCTATAATAAGTATTGCCATGAACATGGAGAAATTGGGACCCTCATACATTGTTGGAGGGAACATAAAATGGTACAGCTGCTTTGGAAAAAGTGTGGCAGTTCCTCCAGAAGTTAAAACATGGAGTTAAGATATGATCCAGCAATTCTACTCCCAAGTATATACCAAAGGGACGTAAAAACATATGTTTACACAAAAATTTGCACATGAATGTTCACAGCAGCATCATTTATAATAGGCAAAAAGTAGAACACCAAATGACCTCAACTGATGAATGGATAAACAAAATGTGGTATTATACTTGTACCACATGGATATGATACAAAGGAATAAATATTATTAGGTCAAAAAAAAAAAAAGAATGATGTTCTGATACATGCTATAATGAGTGAACCCTGAAAACATGCTAAATAAGTCAGGCACAAAAGGACAAATATTATATGAAATATCTAAAATAGGCAAATTCATAGAAACAAAAAGTAGAGGTTAGCAGGGGCTGGAAAAAGGGGCAATACAGAGTTATATACAGGGCATGGTGGCTCATGTCTGTACACTCAGCTACTTGAGAGGCTGAGGTAGGAAGATTGCTTGAGCCCATGGGTTCCCAGCTGCAGTAAGCTATGATCATGCCACTACACTCCAGCCTGGGCAACAAAGTGAGGCTCTGTTTCTTTAAAAATAAATAAATAAATAAATAAAACAAATGCTTATTGTTTGGTGGATACAAAATTTCTGTTTGGGGTAATGAAAAAATTTTGGAAATATATGTTTTGCAAAATACTGTGAATGTAATTAATGCCACTGAAGTATATACTTTAAAATGGTTAAAATGGCAAATTTTATGCTATAAATACACATTTTACCACAATTTTTTTATAAAAAAGGATGAAGTTGGCCGGCGCGGTGGCTCACGCCTATAAGCCTAGCTCTCTGGGAGGCCGAGGCGGGCAGATTGCTCGAGGTCAGGAGTCCGAAACCAGTCTGAGCAAGAGCGAGACCCCGTCTCTACTATAAATAGAAAGAAATTAATTGGCCAACTACTATATACAAAAAATTAGCCGGGCATGGTGGCAAATGCCTGTAGTCCCAGCTACTTGGGAGGCTGAGGCAGGAGGATTGCTTGAGCCAGGAGTTGGAGGTTGCTGTGAGCTAGGCTGACGCCACGGCACTCACTCTAGCCTGGGCAACAAAGCGAGACTCTGTCTCAAAAAAAAAAAAAAAAAAAAAAAAGGATGAAGTATTAATACATACAATATGATTAACCTTGAAAACATTAAGATAGATGAAAGGAGTCAGACCCAAAAAGGCCACATAGTGTATGATTCCATTTATATGAAGCATCCAGAATAAGCAAATTCATAGAGAAAGAAAGTAGATTTATGGGGCCGGGCGCAGTGGCTCACGCCTGTAATCCTAGCACTCTGGGAGGCCGAGGCAGGTGGATCGTTTGAGCTCAGCAGTTCGAGACCAGCCTGAGAAAGAGTGAGACCTTGTTTCTACTAAAAAATAGAACGAAATTACTTGGACAGCTAAAAATATATAGAAAAAAAATAGCTGGGCATGGTGGCGCATGCCTGTAGTCCCAGCTACTTGGGAGGCTGAGGCAGAAGGATGGCTTGAACCCAGGAGTTTGAGGTTGCTGTGAGCTAGGCTGATGCCATGGCACTCTAGCCCAGGCAACAAAGTGAGACTTTGTCTCAAAAAAAAAAAAAAAAAAAAAAAAAAGGAAAGAAAGAAAGTAGATTTATAGATTAGTGGTTCCCAGGGAGTGACTGCTAAAAGTATGGGATATTTCTGGGGGGTGATGAAAATGTTCTGGAATTACATAGTGATGATGGCTTCCGCAACTCTACAAATGTAGTAAAAATTACTGAACTACACATTTTAATAGGCTAAATTTTATGGTATGTGAATTATAACTCAATAAGGGTACTTTTTAAAAAAGAAAAAAAAAAAAAGTATAAGCCACAAATAGGCTACAGAACAGAGCAGAGAGGCCAGAATAGACCCAAACGACCTCTGATTTATGACAAAGGTGACATTACAATACAGCGGGAGAAGGATGTTTTTTTCAATAAATGTCCTGGGTGAATTAGCTATGCATATGGGAGAAAAATCTTCACTTCTATGTCACACCAATGACAGAATCAATTCCAAGCAAACCAAGAATCTATATGTGAAGTATAAAATTAAAAAATGTATAAGAGGCCGGGCGCGGTGGCTCACGCCTGTAATCGTAGCTCTCTGGGAGGCCGAGGTGGGTGGATTGCTCAAGGTCGGGAGTTCGAAACCAGCCTGAGCAAGAGCGAGACTCCGTCTCTACTATAAATAGAAAGAAACTAATTGGCCAACTAATATATATAGAAAAAATTAGCCGGGCATGGTGGCACATGCCTGTAGTCCCAGCTACTTGGGAGGCTGAGACAGAAGGATTGCTTGAGCCCAGGAGTTTGAGGTTGCTGTGAGCTAGGCTGACGCCACGGCACTCACTCTAGCCTAGGCAACAAAGCGAAACTCTGTCTCAAAAAAAAAAAAAAAAAATGTATAAGAGAAAGAAAACAGGAGAATATCTTCATGCTCATGGGGTATACAATGATTTCTTAAACTGGATATGAAAAGCATAAACAAAAAGGAAACAATAAACATTTATAGTACATTAAAATGAAGAACTTCTGTTCATCAAAAGACAGTGAAAAGTCAAGCCAGAAAGTGGAAGATATTTACAATACATATATAGACAAAGGACTCCATATCCAAATACATAAAAGACTCTTATCGAGAGCATACAAAGTATCTTCATCAGTAAGAAAAAAAGAGTAAACTAAGTAGACAAATGAGCAAAATTTGGAAACAACCAAGATGTTCTTCTGTAGGTAAATGGATAAACAAACTTGATACATCTATACAATGGAATTTAATATTATTTATCACTAAAAATAAATGAGTTATTAAGTCACAAAAAGATATGGAGGAACCTTAAATGAATAAAAGTGCTATAAACATTATGTGTAGATTTTTGTATGGACATAAGTTTTTAACTCAATATGGTGAATACCAAGAAGCACAATTACTAGAATGTACAGTAAGAGTTTTGCAAGAAACTGTCAAACTGTCTTTTAAAATGGCTATACTATTTTGCATTCTCACCCCCAGTGAATGAGACTTAATGTTGCTCCACAAGCTCACCAGCATTTGGTGTTGTCGGTGTTTTGGATTTTTACCATTCTAATAGGTGTTATCTCACTTTTGTTTGAATTTTCAATTCCCTAATAATATAATGTTGAGCATCTTTTCATATGTTTATTTGCCATCTCTATATCTTTGGTGAAGTGTCTGTTCAGATATTTTTGCCCACTTTTTAACTGAGTTGTTTCCTATTATTGCATTTTAAGAACTCTTTGTATGTATTTTGGACACAAGTCCTTTATCAGATGTATTTTATAAAGATTTTCTCCCAGTCTGTAGCTTGTCTTTTCATTCTCTTAATGTTATATTTCTCAGAGCATAAGTTTTAAATTTTCACGAAGTCCAACTTATCTATTTTTTCTTCCATGGCTTGTGCCTTTGGTTTATTTCTAAAAATTCATTGCCAAACCCAGGGTTACCTAGATTTTCTTCTGTTATCTTCTAGAAGTTTCACAGTTTTGCACTTTACATTTAATTAGGTATATGATCCATTTTAAAAGAATTTTTGTAAAACGTAAGATCTGTGTCTAGATTCATATTTTTGCATGTAGATGTCCTGTTGTTTCAGCACTGTCTGCTGGAAAGACTATTTTCCACTAAATTATCTTTGCTCTTTTGTCAAAGAACAGTTGATTATATTTGTGTAGGTCGATTTCTGCCCTCTCTATTCTGTTCCATTGATCTATTTGTCTCTTCTTCTACCAATATCAGACTGTCGTGAGTTATAACTTTATAGTAAGTCTTAATGTTCAGTAGTGTCAAGTTCTCCAATTTTGTTCTTCTTCAATATTGTGTTGGCTATTCTGAATCTTTTGCCTTTTCATATAAATATCAGAATCAGTTTGTCGACAC
Source organism: Microcebus murinus (assembly GCF_040939455.1). Taxonomy (NCBI): domain Eukaryota; kingdom Metazoa; phylum Chordata; class Mammalia; order Primates; family Cheirogaleidae; genus Microcebus; species Microcebus murinus. Next base: position 51,747,342 of record NC_134117.1, on the reverse strand, counting down.
CCACAAAATAACTTGTTGAAATTTTTATTGGGATTGAGTTGAATCTACAGAGCAGGTTGGGAAGTACAGACATCTTAACAATATTGTGTTCTCCTATCCACAAACATGAACTATCACTCCACTTATTTAGACCTTCTTTGATTACTTTCATCAGAGTTTTACAATTTTCCCAAATATTATACATATTTTACTCAATTTATACCTAAGTATTTCATTTTTTTAGTGCTAATGTAATAGTAATCCAATCATTTTAACAGCAGAGCAGTAGAATGCTTCCAGGAACCTAGAACTGGCTTAGAGGATTTTTGTTTTTGTTTTGCTATGTTGCCCAGGCTGGTCTTGAACTCATGGCCTCAAGCAATCCTCCCACTTCAGCCTCCCTAAGTGTTGGGAATATAGGCATAAGCCTCTGCATCCAACCTGGCTTACAGTAATAGTCATCAGCTCCATTTTCTCTGAATTAATATGGCCACAGGCTCTTCCCATGATACCTAGACACATGGGAATCCCCAAACCCTCAATTCACTATCTAAAAGAAAATAATAAGAGTGATTAAGACTCAAAATCCAGGCCGGGCACGGCGGCTCACGCCTGCAATCCTAGCACTCTGGGAGGCCTAGGCGGGTGGATCACTTGAGGTCAGGAGTTCAAAACCAGCCAAGCCAAGAGAGAGACCCTGTCTCTACTAAAAATGGAAACAAATTAATTGGCCAACTAAAAATATATAGAAAAAATTAGCTGGGCGTGGTGGCGCATGCCTGTAGTCCCAGCTACTCGGGAGGCTGAGGCAGTAGGATCACTTAAGCCCAGGAGTTTGAGGTTGCTGTGAGCTAGGCTGACGCCACGGCACTCTAGCTTGGGCAATAGAGTGAGACTCTGTCTCAAAAAAAAAAAAAAAAAGACTCAAAATCCATGTTTCTTGAGCAATAATGAAAGGAAATGGCATGTTTAACTTAGAGAAGACTTAGGATAAATAAGACAGTGGTCTGGAAAATGTTTAAAGAGAACTCCTACACAGAAAAGGGATTAGATTTATTATGTATACCTCGAAAAAGCAGAATGGATAGTTTTACCAGGACAGTAGAATCCCCACACCCTGAAAAGTATGCATAAATACGCTCACACATCACGAATATTGTAAAAGGAATTTACTCTGGCTTTGGACAGGATGTCAGACCTCCAAGACTCAAGATGATATCTAATATATGACGGATTTTCATGCAGAGAATCCTACCAATGCAAAGGTACATTTGGAAACTAATGATCCAGGTCAACTTCCTTGATTTACAGGTGAGATCCAGGAAGCTAAATGACTGTCCAGGGTACCTACCAAGACAGTGGTAAAGTCAAGGCTAGTTCTTCCAACTTTAGCCCAGTCACCTTTTTAATCTACTAAGACATTTCAGAAACCCTAGACTGGAGTGGCAAGGTATGTTCTTAGTGACACATGCTGGGTCATAGATAACCAATGCTTTTTCTTCTCTTTCTTTTTTTTTTATTTTTTTTTATTTATGTTTTTTTTTTTGAGACAGAGTCTCAGCTTTGTTGCCCAGGCTAGAGTGAGTGCCATGGCGTCAGCCTCGCTCACAGCAACCTCAAACTCCTGGGCTCAAGCAATTCTTCTGCCTCAGCCTCTCCAGTAGCTGGGACTACAGGCATGCGCCACCATGCCCGGCTAATTTTTTCTATATATATTAGTTGGCCAATTAATTTCTTTCTATTTATAGTAGAGACAGGGTCTTGCTCTTGCTCAGGCTGGTTTTGAACTCCTGACCTCGAGCAATCCGCCCGCCTCGGCCTCCCAGAGAGCTAGGATTACAGGCATGAGCCACCGCGCCCGGCCTCTTCTCTTTCTTTTAAGCTTTCTTTTCAAGTGCTCAAAAATCATCCATTTAATAACCTCTTTTAGAGGCATGCGAGGAATCAATATTAAGTTCACCTGAAACAAAATCTTTTGAAAATAGAGGCTTTTTGTATATTCTAGAACCATTCCCATTTTCCACAATTACGAAAGGTGATTCTCACAGAGATTCTATGATCAGTTCTACAAAATTCTTTCAGTACTGTAACATAACATTCATCTTGTCTAGTCACCAGAATGTTTGAAAACTAATTAACTTATTTTTAATCTCCTTAATCATAATGAGGCTCTCATTCTCTTTTAATGTTCTACCTTTCCCAATTTAAATATTTTTGGGGATGAGGAAAAAAGCTTTCTTTTACATTTATTATATTAAATGATGTGCTAAATGAGCATATTCTTTCTTTATTTATCTTCTCATTCTAAATATAATGTTTAAAATGTTTTTCTTAGCTTTAAAAGCTTCAAGCTGATTATCAAGTCTTTTTGTTATCCTTTTTATTTTTCTCATATGGCAGAGAGAAAGGAAGAGAGAGAAAAAGGGTGGGGGGAGAGCTCAAGTTAGTCTTTTTAAGGTTATTCTTACAAATACCACTTTTTTTCATATTCCTTAGTTATCCTCATTTTATTGAGCACAAGATTACCTTCAAAACAATTAATCCTTGTTCACAGATAGCAACTAAAAATAAAAGGGCATTTTTTAAGCATAAAAAAAGGGTAGACAGCCACCCTTATTCAGAGATAATCACTAACTTATTAATATATATCCATGTAGATTTTCTCTTTTGTTTTTTTTAACTTAAGTTTATTTGTATAATCCACATAGAATTTCTATGCACTTAAAAAATTTTCCGGTTTTAATTTCCAACACAGTAAATATCAATTATATAACCCACATAAACAAAAGCTGTTGTAATCCTTAATAAGCTTTAAGAGTACAAATGGGGTGAGCCCTTTACCCTGTTTGTTGGAGTTTGGGTTTTCAGGCTTTTTCTGGGCTAAAGAGTTCTTTCCAGGCTACCTTGTAGCAATTTGAGAGTCTAGCAGCACTTTCCACTGGGACCCAAAGATCCAGGAGGAGCTTACAGCTGTGACTAGATCACCTAGATCACCGATGGAACCATCACAAAAGCTTAACCCACCCTTGATCTTGGAGTCTTCATAAATGCTCACTGAAGAAAATTCCCAGGACAATTCAGAGGCCTCTCATCCCATCTAAACCAAAACATTAATAAAGAAATTGACTCTCTACCCTGGTACCAAATTCCCTTCCCCTCAACCAGAAGGTTTACCAAACAGCAGGACAGAAGAGAAAAGAATCTTCCAAGAGATCAGAGATGGCCTGACCTACAGGAGGAGAGGAATAAGGACACTGTCATCTGTGTGGAAAGGATAATAAAACTAAGATACCTCTTACTCAACAGATTTTTCTCAGCTTGAAAGAGAACTAATAGACACGGGGCTTAAAGGAGTTCAGAATGAATCAAGAAATGAACCATTCAAATGTGGCTGCAGTTGCTGCATTTATCATAGATGGGATGGATGCTTCTGAGAATGTTAGAATAGGGAATGACACAGAACCAATTAAGCAACAAACCTTATTCTTGTACTTTTCTTTCTTGCTGGTAATTTTTTGCAGCAGGTTGAGAAAGCTACTTTACGCTAGGATAGACTGTCTACCAGTAGTCTAAAAAGCTATGATGAGTTGTGATGTCTTCTTCTTGTATCTTTTCCTTCCTATCTTGATACCAGTAATTTATAAGGGATCTGTGTAGTTTGAACATATTTGAATGGCTTCAATATACTTTAGTTCCACTTTTTGATTTAACCCAAAGAAGCACCAATGGGTCTCAAGTACTCCCATGGGTTTTTAGAAGCCCAAAGTCACTGAGATGAAACCCAATATAAAGAATCTGAAGCAGGCTGGGTACAGGGGCTCAAGCCTATAAACCTAGCACTTTGGGAGGCTGAAGCAAGGGGATCACTTGAGGCCAGGAGTTTGAACTGAGCCTGGGCAACATAGTGAGAACGGTCTCTACAAAAAATAAACAACAACAACAAAAATTAGCCAGGTGTAGTGGCACGCAACTATAGTCCTAGCTACTTGGGAGGCTGAGGTGAGATGACTCCTTGAGACCAGGAGTTTTAGGTTACAGTGAGGTATTATCGCACCACTGCACTCCAGCCTAAGTGACAGAGCAAGACCCTGTTTCCATTAACAAAAGAAAATTTGGCTGGGTGCAGTGGCTCACACCTGTAATCCTAGCACTCTGAGTGGCCGAGGCAGGACTGCTTGAATTCAGGAGTTTGCGACCAGCCTGAGCAAGAGCAAGACCTCTCTACTAAAAAAAATAGAAAAATTAACTGGCGGTCGTGGCACGTGCCTGTAGTCCCAGCTACTCAGGAGGTTGAGGCAAAAGGATGGTTTGAGCCCAGGAGTCTGAGGTTGTTGCATCATCGTAATGATGCCACTGCATTCCACCCAGGGCGACAGAGTAAGACTCTGTCTCAGAAAGGAAAAGGGAAAAGAAAAAGGAAAGAAAATTTGAACCAAAGTAACTTGTGGGGAAAGAATGTAGAGAACATTGGGTAGTTTGCTAGAGCATAATAATTAATTAGATTTTCTCATTTTCAAAAATCTGAATTGCAGGCCGGGCGCAGTGGCTCACGCTTGTAATCCTAGCACTCTGGGAGGCCGAGGCGGGCGGACTGCTCAAGGTCAAGAGTTCAAAACCAGCCTGAGCGAGACCCCGTCTCTATTATAAAAATAGAAAGAAATTAATTGGCCAACTAATATATATATATATATAAAATTAGCCGGGCATGGTGGCTCGTGCCTGTAGTCCCAGCAACTCGGGAGGCTGAGGCAGAAGGATTGCTTGAGCCCAGGAGTTTGAGGTTGCTGTGAGCTAGGCTAATGCCATGGCACTCACTCTAGCCTAGGCAAGAAAGCGAGACTCTGTCTCAAAAAAAAAAAAATCTGAATTGCAATAAGAGGAAATTGCAATGTGCTATTTTAATTTTTAGTAGCAAATGAATGTATGTATAGAGAAATTATAAAAATGATGTCTGAGTACTTTTAGAAAAAGAGTATATATGGGTCATGATGCTAAAAATCTTAAAAATTAATATATAAGTTGAGTGTTTCTTACCTGAAATGCTTGTGATCAGAAGTGTTTTGGATTTTGGAATATTTGCATTATACTTACTGGATCAGTATCACTAATCTGAAAATCTGAAATCCAAAATGCTCCAATGGACATATTTCCTTTGAGCATGACTTTTGAGCATCATGTTGGTGCTCAAAAAGTTTTGGATTTTGAAGCATTTTATATTTTTGGATTAGAAATACTCAACCTGGGCCGGGCTTGGTGGCTCACGCCTATAATCCTAGCACTCGGGGAGGCCAAGACAGAAGATCACTCAAGGTCAGGTTTGCGACCAGCCTGAGCAAGAGGGAGACCCCATCTGTACTAAAAATAGAAAGAAATTAATTGGACAGCTAAAAATATATAGAAAAAATTAGCTGGGCATAGTGGCACATGCCTGTAGTCCCAGCAACTCAGGAGGCTGAGGCAGTAGGATTGCTTGAGCCCAGGAGTTTGAGGTTGCTGTGAGCTAGGCTGACGCCATGGCACTGCAGCATGGGCAACAGAGCGAGACTCTGTCTCAAAAAAAAAAGAAATATTCAACCTGTATTAATGTATTTGCTCTCTTTACCTACATATAACATGAAAGAAACATAGAGACCATGTAAAAGATAAGTAGTCCCACATTTCTACAAAGATGTTCATCTTATTTACTCCAACTTGTTTTTACTATTAGTTTCCTATTACACTAATTCAAAGTACTAATTTTAGGATATGTAAAACTAAATCACAATGAAATCTTCTATGCATTTTTTACAAAAAATGAAGACATAGTATGTTGTTCTGTAACGCATTTTACACGACATTAACTGTACAATCTTGAACAAGTTACTCAACCTCTGAGCTACCATTTCCTTATCTATAAAACAAAAATATTAACAGTACCCACAACTCAAAGAGTTGTTGAAAAGAATAAAAATGAGTGATTGTGAAGAATTTAGAGGAATATCCAAGTCATGGCAAGTATTCGATAAATATTATACCAAACCTCTTTTCATGTCAATAAATACAGATCTATATCATCACATTAATGACTATAAGCATTTAATGGTTATTTATCATAATTTAGAGTTTTTTATGTTTGAATATTTAAGTGGCTTTCAATTTTTTAATATTATAAACAGTACAAATAAATTATTATCAGAAGAATTCTGGGGTCAAATTAATACTAATCATTATTAGCACTGCTCAAATATTTCCAGCTCTATACATTCTGAGTGCATAGTATGATTGTGCTCCCTTTCCCCCTTGTAGTTGGGTGATGTATGAGACTGACTCTAAAGATAATGAATTTTATCAAAAGTAATCTTTGTTACTTCTAGGATGGGGGATTTCATTGCTTGTAAGAGACCCTGTAGAAATTTCTCTCCCTCTACCATGATGACTGTAATGTTCCAGGGGTGGCTGCTCCACAAGTAGACATGGCAAAGAGCAGGGCCCTCACCTGACTCAAGGGACATGTTGCCTGGGCAAGAAAGAAGCCGCTGTTGTTTTTAAGTCACTAAGTTTTGGGGTTGTCTGTTAACACAGTATAATCCAGCCTATTCTGTCTACTATAAATGATATTCATTTTTTAAGTTTTTGATACATATCACTAAACTGGTTTGTTCCTACTCATTGTATTTTGGGATTGTGGGGATACCTTGTTTGTTTGTGTGATTTTGTGTGTGTGTGTGGGGGGGTGTAAATACGGTCCTTAGATTTTTTTGTTGTCTAGACAACAAAATACAGTGAGTAGGAACGAACCATTATGACTGCAAAACCTCCATGATACCAGTGGCTGCATGATACCAGGAAGACTCAAAAGTAAGCAATGGAGTGGCTCATGGACCTAAGAACCCCAAAATTGCTATCATATATTCACTAGAAAGCACAGTGGGTCAAACAGAATTAGAGCTAAAACTGGAAGGGGTTTTGCACAATCCATTAATAAGTGAACTCTCAAAACTAACCAGCCAGATCTACCATCTAGGACAGCTGGTTAGAAAAACTATTCTAAATCAAACCCTCAAAAGTTTAGGAAAGCTAATTTCACATAAAAATATCAAAGTCAAATCCCATACAATGTTATTTTAAGAAAAGAGTGAAGGAACATATTAACAACTCTATAGACAAGACAGATCGAAACTATAACTTATTTCAAAACAGGCTACAAGATATAAGAAAATGATATAATACATAAAAAAAAATTTAGGATGAGAAAAATCAGAAAAGAATTAGAAGCAAAAACAAAAAATCATTTTAAGCGTGGCTGTGGTGGATCACACCTATAATCCTAGCACTTTGGAAAGCCGAGAAGGGAAGACTACTTGAGGTCAGGAGTTTTAGACCAGCCTGAGCAACACAGCCAGACCCCGCCTCTACAAAAAATAGAAAAAATAAGCTGGATGTTGTGGCGTAAGCCTGTAGTTCCAGCTTCTCGGAGGCTGAGGTAGGAGGATGGCTTGAGCCCAGGACTTTGAGATTGCAGTGAGCTATGATGAGGCCACTGCAATCTGGCCCCGCCAACAGAGTGAAACTTTGTCTTAAAAAGAAAGAAAGGAATAAATTTTACAAAATTTTTTTACAAAGGAAGGGTGAACTAGAAGGAATACAAGAACAAAAAAACACAACATCTTAAAAATAGAAGGTGAAAAGAAATTTTGAAATTTAAAGAGATAAAAAGGACTCAAGAAAAAGGGACTAATACTGAAGATAGTCAAATAAGATAAAAAATAATGATAATAAATGAAGAAGAAAACCAAAGCAAAGGAATGGAACAAATTCTAATAGCTATTAACTCAAGAAAACTTTCCTTAAAAGAAAAAATTAAGCTATTTAAGGAAAATACATACCAGGGATCTGAGACTATCACCCCAGAAGAATAACATCAAGACATATTCTAGTAAAATCACTGGACCTTAAAGCAAAAGAAAAAGAAATCCTTTGGGTATCAAGGCAAAAGAGTATGCCATGTTATAAGGAAAATTAAATTGGGCTTTGTCAAGAATACTCTATGCCAGAAGACAATGGAGTAATAGATTTAAAATACTTAGGAAAATGTAATCCAAGCTTATTATATTCAGTAAAACTAACCTTCAAATATAAAGGATACAAAAAAGCCATTATCAACATGCAAAAACTTAGGGACTATTGTCCTCATGAGCATTTCCTGAGAAATCTCATCTATTCTATTAACTAGAGAATGAGTTCAGATAACAAAACAACTAAAGAGACGAAGACATAAGGACTGGTGGTGAGCATTATATGAACAGTTATTTATGAAAGAAAACTAAATGAGGACTAAAAGGGCTCTGGCAATGTACTTATGGTGTACTTACGAAAGGGGGGTAAAATAGAGACAGCAGATGCAAAATAGTTTTTAACTAATTTTATAATTATATTGGTATTGGTAATACTAGTATTGTTATTCTGAGACTATTGTATGTATATATATGTGGAATAAAGCAAATGAGTAAATTATGGGATATGCTAATTGTATCTTCCCCTATGCCTCTGAAAGCCAGGATTCTTGGTGCAGAAGAGAGGAGATACATATGTAATATAAAAGAGGTTAAGTAAAAAACCCTATAGTTCTGAAACTACATAGGAAATCACAAAATGAACTCCTGAGGTATTTTATCTCAGGATAAAATCTATCCACTGAAAAGCCTAGAAACAATGACCAATCCAGTAGCAATGAACATTCCTAACATGCAAATTATGGTTAAAAGATCTGGCCAACTTCAGGTCTGAAATAAGAAATGTATTAAGACCCTAGAATATATTGTCATACCAGTTAGCAAGGAAACCACCAAAAACTCCTATGGTCCTTGGCAATTGCTTAAAAAGTTAAACGTAAGTTTAACTAAGACCCAGCAATCCTACTTCTAGGTATATATACCCAGGAGAAATGAAAATATAAGTCCACACAAAAACTGGTAAACAAATGTTAAAACAGCCCAAAGGTGGAAACATCTCAAATGCCCATCAACTGGTGAGTAAACAAAATGTGGTATACTATCAATTGGTGAGTAAACAAAATGGAATACTATTCAGCAATTTAAAAAATGAAATACTGACAACAAATGCTACAACATGGAAGAACCTCAAAAACATTATATTAAGTGAAAGAAACCAGATAGGAAAGACCACACATTGTATCATTCCATTTATATAAAATGTCCAGAATAGGTAAATTCTTATAGAAACATGAAGTAGATTAGTGGTTGCCAGGGGCTAGGAGGAAGGAATGGAGAGTGACTATAATGGTATAAGATTTTTTTGTTTTGTTTTTTGGGATTATTTTGAGTAATGGAAACATTCTGGAATTAGATAATAGCGATGGTTGCACAACTCTGTAAACTGACTCTAAATTTTAAATATACTTAAAATGGGTGAATTTTATGGTGTCTGTATATATCTCAAAAAAGCTTAAAAAGAAAAAAATATAGCCAGGTACAGTGGTTCACACCTGTAATCCTAGCACTTTGGGAGGCCAAGGTAGGAAGACTGCTTGAGGCCAAGAATTTAAGACCAGCCTAAGCAACATAGCAAGACCTCATATTTCTACAAAAAAATAGAAAAATTAGCCAGGTGCGGTGGCACGCACCTATAGTCCCAGCTACTCAGGAAGTTGAGGTGGGAGGATCCCTTGAGTCCAGGAGTTTGAGGTTGCAGACACCACTGCACTCCAGCCCAGGCAAAAGAGCAAGAACCTGTCTTCAAAAAAAATCACCAAAAAAAAAGAAAACATAAGAAAGTTTACTGCTATAAAAGTCAGCATAGTGGTTACTTTTGAGGGGAGGGTGCTGTGACTGGGACAGGACATATGGGGTAGCTGTCAAAATACTATTTCTTTACTTGGTGATTACAAAGAAATGTATCTTATAATAATTTATTTTTGGTTTGTGGGGTTTTGTACACGGGTTTTATTTTATAATAAAAAGGTTAAAAATGAAAAATATCTCAGGCCAATAAACGGATTCAAAATACAGTAACTTTTGAACAGAAAAAAATTACCTGTAAGAGAATTTATCATCTTTAAAAAATAATCTGTACTTATTAATTAGGTCTACATATGATTTCTAGCAATTACAAATTATAATTTCAACATCAGCTATTTTTTAAAAAACATACTGAAGTAGCTTATTTTTATCTTAAACATTCCCCTCTTCCTTTATTCCATAAACATTAGCCTTGAAGATTCAACTGGCCCAGATGCTATTAAGATTATTTTGAACTAAACAGAGAATATTCTCCACTAGCCTAAAAAGAGTAAAACAATAAACTATAAAATCAGTAAATAAATGAAATAAATATCTAGTGAAAACCTATTATACAATTAACACTATATTTTAAGGATACTACAGAACACTCTGATCCCCTGATCTTAAAGAGCTTACAACTTAGTAAAAGAGATACTTATTCTATCTACAAATGAAATATCTAAGATATTTACTAGCTGGTTCAATCTCTCCCTAGAAAGATTAGACTAGTATTCCTACCCAAACCATTAAAAAGTTTTCTTTTCCATAGGCCAAACACTTCTTCTTTTACTCTTCTTTCATTTGACATGCATGTTCCATCCTTTTTTTATTTTTTTTTTTGAGACAGAGTCTCACTCTGTCACTCCAGCTAGAGTGCAGTGGCGACATCATAACTCACTGCAACCTCAAACTCCTGGGCTCAAGTGATCCTCCTGCCTCAGTCTTCCCAGTAGCTGGAACTATAGGCATGCACCACCATGCCTGGCTAATTTTTCTATTTTTCTGTAGAGACCAGGTCTTGCTTTTGCTCAGGCTGGTCTCAAACTCTTGAGTTCAAGCGATCCTTCCCGCCTCGGCCTTCCATAGTGCTAGGATTACAGGCATGAGCCACAGCAGCACCCAGCCTTGTTCCATCCTTTTGATAATTTTGTCTGCTCTACTTTAGGTCTCTCTCTTCCTCTCCATCTTTTTAAAGGAGGAAAGTACCAGGAAAGTAAACTTGAAAACCAAAAAAATTCACTTTCAGATACAACACTAAGACCTCAATTGGTAATTTGGCAAAGGACCAGAATAGACAATGCAGTAAAAAAGTAACCTCAAATAGCTAAAAAACCTAAGTCTGACCTATTAAGTAACCCAAAAAAATGCAAAATAAAATAGTAAGATCATTTTTGCCTATCAAACTAGCAAGGATTAAAAAGTGATCATACTCAGTGCTGCTCTGGGTAAAACAAGATACTACAGGTGAGAAGTTACTTGATACAAATAAATATTCCAGATTAATGTGTTTAAGACCCTTCAAATATTCATGCCTTTTGGTGTAGCAACTCACTTCCAGGAATCTATTCTAAGGAAACAATCTTATCCTACAGAAGTCTAGAGAAAAATGTATACATATAATGTCCATATTACCAAAAATATGATATACTAAAAGCCATCTGAAAAACAGAAACTACTTAAATATCCAACAATAGGGAAAAGGTATGCTTAATATACTACATATACATAATCATTAATTAATGTAGACAGATTAGGAGGAAACATACTGAATATCTTTTTTTTTTATTTTGAAGAGGAAATGAAGTCAGAACATACTGAATATTAACAGTGAATTATTTCCATATGATAAGACTATACATATTTTACTTCCCAAATTGTCTACTACATTTATATATTACTTTAACAAGGGAGAAAAATCATAATATTTTATATTTTTTTTTTATTTTTTTATTTTTTTTTAATTTCAAACATGGATTGTAAATATTTTATATTTTAAAAATTACTTCAAATGTTTTGTGGCTATGCTTTTGTCTTTGATATTATCATTCCCCAGTATCACAGACTATTGAGTATTGATCACAGCCTCTAAAATATAAGGATAATCTCCTTCATCACTGGGTAAGGAAAAGGGGAAAAAAGCAAAACCTTATGGAAGGCATCATAAATGTATCTGTCCATGCATAGATACATTCCAAAGGTACTTAGGTCCTCTACAGACTAACAAGAAATGAGATCAACAGATAGAAGAAATCAACTTTGGGTGGATCACAGTCCCATTCTAGAGAAACTTAGAAGCTAGACAGATGTACACAGTTACAAACAGAAAATTTTGCATGAAATTTAGAGACTCTACCCCTTAACGCCTTCCTGGGTAAGAATCTTTCCTGTAAATGTTCTAATCAATCAAGGATTTTAGCTGACCTTCAGAAAAAAAATTTTCAGCTCTAATAAAATCATTCAAATTTAGAAAAAGCACAGACCATTTTGATGACTAATTCTAATATCCTACAACTAGGTAATTTTGTCAAGCAAAAGATTTACCTTGCCTGAAACAGATTCTCCATCATAGAAGAGATAGTGTTTTTCTACTTTGCCATCTTCAGTTTTCATTTCTGCCATTTTCCTGGTTTCTCCATCATTAAGGACAATATCGATCTCACAAATCGGACCAAAAAAGCCTCCAAGAAAACTCTGAAATAAAATGAAAATGCTCATAAATATCATGTTTAGTCACTACATTTTGTAATACGAATTTAATTACCTATGACCTATCATTAGACTGCAAATCGGTGAGTTCACAAGAAAATGGTAAGAATTTATATCAAATGCTACATCAAAACTGAACAAATTGATTATAATATGCATATAGTTAACAATACTGTACACTTAAAAATCTATTAAGAGGGTGGATTCATGTAATGTGTTTTTTGCCACAAAAAAAGACAAAACCCTAAACAAATTTAAGCACGCTATAATTTCAATCATTTCCATTGGTAACCACTGTAAATACTCAAATACTAACACATATCAGAAATCTAAGAAGTTAATTCTTAACATCTGGACTTGAAAAGTTACCTTTAGTTATACCTGTATCAGGTGCTTTCATTATATAACTTATACAATTCAAATTACTCATAAAAGCCCAAATGAATTATTACAATGTACTGCTTATTATAAAATCTACTGCCATAGTAGGTCTGAACAGGGTATGTTACACTGTGTAAGCCCTCAGAGTAAAATTGGCTCTAATGGAGGAAACTTATAAAATTTGTGTTAATTTTTCCAAAAAAATACATACTTTGTTCTGTAAATCCTAAATATGACAAAAATAAAGGATGAAGATCAATTGCTTATCAATACTAAAACACATTAATTGGTAATAACACAGCATTCATTAGCAATTTTGATATTGGATATAGTTATGGATTATTTTGCCACCAATGAAAGTCTTCTAGTCTTTTTAAATTTACAGAGAATAATTTCCTATTATGTTATCCCACATCCCTTCTTACTGTGCCCTACACAACAGCAAGAGCAATCTTTTAAAAACATAAATCTGATATCACTCCTTGCTTACAAATGCTTCAATGGGCTAGTGTGTAAACTGTAACAGCAACTGTAGAAAATAGTTGGGCCATTACCTAGTAAAGCTGAAGATGTATATATCCCATGACCTAAACAATTCCACCCCTCAGTATATATCCTAGACATAAACTCATACATACATACATGAACCAGGAGACAACTAGAGGAATGTTCATAACAGCACTGCTCATAAAAGCCTCAAACAATCCAAATATCAATCAACAAGAGAATGGATACATAAATTTTAGTATATATAGTCATACCATGGGAATACCAAACAGCAACAGAATTAAAGACATACAACTACACATAAGGATGAATCTCATAATGTCCAGTGAAGGAGGCCAGACACAAAAGGAATATACACTATATGATTCCACATATACAGTAAGTCAAAAACATGTGAGGTACAATACAGTATTAGAAGTCAGGAAGTGGTTGAAAGAAAGCACAAAGGGTTTGGGGTGGTATTAATAGTAATGTTCTGTCTTTTCTAGCTGAGCACTTAATACTCGGGTATGCTTACTTTGTGAAAATTCATCAAGCTATACACTTGTGTACTTTTTTATAGTTAACTTCAATTGTTATTTTAAACACACACACACACACACAATGTATTCCCTGATGTGGCCTACATATACTTGTCCCTATCTATCTTTTCAGTCACTCAGCCTCAGATGATCGGATTTCTTTCTGCAACAACACATCACATTTGCCAGTGTTCTTCTTGTCCTAGAGCCAAACAAAGTATCCTAACTAATTCACCCTTTGAGTTTCAGTTTGACTCATCTCCTTTAAGAGGCCTTGACTTCCTAATCAAAACTGGACTCTCCAAACTTAGGTCTCACAAGGCTTATTTACAGTACCTGACTCTCCTGTAAACTCCATGAGGACAGATACCTTATCCTTTGCTCATCTAAGGCAGTGGGTGGCATTTAGTCGAAGGCATTCAAATACTTGCTGAATGTTAAATTAATTTTGAATAAACACATACCATCCTAACAATAATAAATGAATACACAAGAGAAATTAGCTGAAATGTGGAATAGTTGGTAAGATTAGCCCTTTCCCAGCAAATTAGCATTGATACAGAAGCAAAGTAGAGCATGGAACTTGTGTTAAATCTCAGTTCTGTCCTCAGGTGGCAAGGTAACAGCAAGCAAGCTAATGATGTCCTAAAGCTGTAGGACGTCTTAAAGCTGTAGGGTGCAAAGTGATACAATGATCAAATGAGAGAGAATTTTCCTAAATCCTTTATTAACAAAAGGGACTATAATTTTAAGAAACCAAATAAAAGAACTGCCAGATCGGCCGGGCATGGTGGCTCACACCAGTAATCCTAGCACTCTGGGAGGCCGAGGCAGGAGGATTGCTTGAGCTCAGGAGTTTGAAACCAGCCTGAGCAAGAGAGAGACCCTGTCTCTACTATAAATAGAAAGAAATTAATTGGCCAACTAATATATATAGAAAAAATTAGTGGGGCATGGTGGCGCATGCCTGTAGTCCCAGCTACTTGGGAGGCTGAGGCAGCAGGATCACTTGAGCCTAGGAGTTTGAGGTTGCTGTGAGCTAGGCTGACAGCCACAGCACTCACTCCAGCCTGGGCAACAAAGTGAGACTCTGTCTCCAAAAAAAGAAAAAACTGCCAGATTAGTAATTCTAACATATTCCAAAGACACAAAAAACAAACCTTCTTTTTGACTCCTTTCTGGCAACATTACAAATAACAAATTCAAATTTAACCAGAAAACTAATATTAATCGGAAAACTATTCTGAATTAATTTAGAAAAGAGAAGATGAAAAGTATCAATGATAGGTCATATGCCCTTTACTAACTAGCTTTCATACTCCAAGTCTTAAACTCAAAACTTGCTCAAAATGGCAAACTTTGAAATATTGTAGGACATTTTCTCCTAAAGGATAGAGAAATGAGACATATAAGCAGCTCAAAATCAATCAGCTGCTATTTACCAATTATCAACTATATGCAAATAACTGAGCCAGCAAGGAAGGGGGCTGTGTGGGAGGATCAATTATAAAAGGGTGGAAGACACCTCCAAGTAGTTCTGTTAGATGGGTAAACAAAATCAGGTATGTTAAAAGATAATACCAGTTGGCAGTGAGGGCAATAAGGGAATGAGCTCTCCTTCCTATGATACCCACCACATTAACTCGTGTGAGTTATAAAACAAAGACAGGAAAATTAAAATTAATATTCTCAGTCCCCCTGAAATGTCCCAGAGGTACTTCAAAGAAAACTAAAAAACTGTTTTATAGGCCAGGCACAGTGGCTCATGCCTATAATCCTAGCACTCTAGGAGGCTGAGGTGGGCGGACTGCTCAAAGTTGGGAGTTTGAAACCAGCCTGAGCAAGAGTGAAACCCCGTCTCTACTATAAATAGAAAGAAATTAATTGGCCAACTAATATATATAGAAAAAATTAGCCAGGCATTGTGGCACATGCCTGTAGTTCCAGCTACTCGGGAGGCTGCGGCAGCAGGATTGCTTGAGCCCAGAAGTTTGAGGCTGCTGTGAGCTAGGCTGCCGCCATGGCACTCACTCTAACCCAGGCAACAAAGCAAGACTCTGTCTCAAAAAAAAAAAAAAAAAAGAAGACACTATAGTAACTTTTTCCACATACATATACTTAACACATAAAGCTGCACTTATAATTTAAAAGCTGACATTAAAAGATCAAATAATCAAAAATTTCCAGCCTGAGCAAGACCCCATCTCTACTAAAAATAGAAAAAATTAGCGGGGCATGGTAGTGCGTGCCTGTAATCCCAGCTACCTGGGAGGCTGAGGCAGGAGGATCGCTTGAGCCCAGGAGTTTGAGGTTGCTGTGAGCTAGGCTGATGCCACAGCACTATAGCCTGGGCAAGAGAGTGAGACTCTGTCTCAAAAAAAAAAAAAATTAAACAAAATTTTAACAAAACTAAAATTGACACTAAAACAGTATTAAATGGATTTAGTTTTATAAAACTTCATAATTAATAATGTAATTATAAATAATTCTTATTTTGATACCATTTTTAAAAATTAAAAATTCTTAAGCATTAAAAATATATGTAGGGCCGGACGCGGTGGCGCGCGCCTGTAGTCCCAGCTACCCGGGAGGCTGAGGCAGGAGGATCGCTTGAGTCCAGGAGTTCTGGGCTGTAGTGCGCTATGCCGATCGGGTGTCCGCACTAAGTTCGGCATCAATATGGTGACCTCCCGGGAGCGGGGGACCACCAGGTTGCCTAAGGAGGGGTGAACCGGCCCAGGTCGGAAACGGAGCAGGTCAAAACTCCCGTGCTGATCAGTAGTGGGATCGCGCCTGTGAATAGCCACTGCACTCCAGCCTGGGCAACATAGCGAGACCCCGTCTCTAATTAAAAAAAAAATATATATATATGTAGGGGTGCCATTACACACCCATCAAAATAGAGGAGTGCAAATTCATGTATCCACTTTTGAAAAAGTTTGTCCTCCTCTATTCAAGCTGCAGATACACATACCCTCTGATGTAGCGTTTCCAGTCTACCCTAAGGAGACTTCCACACATGAGCACAAATGATAAGACTCACAAACATTCACTGCAGCACTGTTTGTGAGGGCCAAAACCTGCAAGCATCCCCAATTCTCACCCAATTCTCAGTGGAATGAGTAACTCATGTGCCATCTATTTCTACAATGGCACACTATGCAGTCCTGAAAACGAACAACCTAAAGTTATAGAAAACATGAATGATGCTAACAAACATAATGTTAACAAAAGATGACAAAAACAAAGCAAAAAGACTATATGCACTAGCCTTCTTCTCAATAAAGTTAAATAACAACCAGAACAGTTTAGGAATGCATTTAGATGGTAAAACTATTTTTTAAAATATTAACAATGAACCCTGTAATACTTCGAAATAATATATATAATAGAAAAAAATATATACGTAAAACTAGGTGTTATCCTCTATTTTCTGTATGCACAAAATATTTCATAACCAAAAGGAAAAAATTGACTTACTTTTCAATACAATCACAATTGCAGGGTTTTTTGGTTTTTTTTTGAGACAGAGTCTCACTCTGTTGCCTGGGCTAGAGTGCAGTGGTGTCAGCCTAGCTCACAGTAACTTCAAACTCCTGAGCTCAAGCAATCCTTCTGCCTCAGCCTCCCAAGTAGCTGGGACTACAGGCATGTGCCACCATGCACAGCTAATTATATATATATATATAAATTTTAGTTGTCCAGCTAATTTCTTTCTGTTTCTTTTAGTAGAGACAAGGTCTCATTCTTGTTCAGGCTGGTTTCGAACTCCTGAGCTCAAATGATCTGCCTGCCTTGGCCTCCCAGAGTGCTAGGATTACAGGTGTGAGCCACTGTGCCTGGCCTAGAAGGTATTTTTTAAAAGCCTACTATAGCATATGCAGAAAAGTAATAGGTTAACATTGGGTTAACATTCAGTTTTTTACATTAGGAAACTTAAAAAATGAACTAGTCTTACTAAAAGAAGCCTCCAGAAAATTGTGGATGTCTTAGATTTTAACAAGCAGACAACAGGAAAAAAAAAATATCTGCCAGGGTAGAGGGGTGAAGCTTGTCATTTTTGTTTTCCTTCTAAGGAGAGGTGAAATAAAAAGATTCCCTACCCAAAGTCTTGTTATCGAAGTTTTTTTTGTCAGGATGTGCATCTTCTGTCATTTCAAATAAAAGGTCATAAAATCAAATTTTTTCTAATTATTCACAAATCAAATAATACTTCTCCTGGTATGTGAAAGAGGAAGTAAAATACAGACTTGTCAGGATGGTGAAGACTAGAAGGGAATAAAAATTGTAAAAGGTTATGCTACATTAATGTAGACTTTTGCTGAAATTACAGAAGGCAGTTTTGAGATCTTTAAAATGTAAGACTACTACTCAGTTTTTTTTGGAAAAGATATCTTTCAAGGGAGCATGTGAGATTTTCAAGAGCGATACTAGACAATTAATATACAAGTTAAAACTCTTAGGGAGCTTTTAAAGAACTAGACTGTAATATATATGACCACAAAAACACTATAGCAATTGTTTTTATTGTTTTCTAATCTTGGCCTAAACCTCCTATCACTGACTTCAGACTAATATAAGATTTTTCACATAATTTGTAAGACATCTAGCAAAATTATATGGAGAGACATAAAAAGACAACAAGCTTTTTAGCCCTCACTGAAGAAATGTCACTAAGTACAACGGATGTAAAGAAATGCAACTCAAGGTGAAGTGGGAGGCTGACAAAATTTATTCACTTAGCCCATACATAAGCAATGAAACAGCAAATTTTCCTATATATATTATATTTGTACCCATTTCAATGTTCTAAAGCTTTATAACTTTGCTTGACAAGTATATTGAAAATAAAAATAAATTGCCCTTGAACATAATTCAAAAAGCTTATTAAAATAACTACATATATAAGCAAAAAACAGGAGGGCCTTTTAAGTTTTCTTTTCAAATTATATTCACTTAAAGAAGCCTTCCCCAACTACCTGACTAGGCAAGGCCCCCCCCATACTTCCCTGTAAGTATTTGTCACAACTGTACTTTCCACGTTAAAAATACAATTTACACAAATAAATGTTTCTCTCTCCCTAGGTTGTAAGCTATAAGAGAACAGACAGGGGCTGTTTCAGTTTTACTCCCAGCCCCTGGACACACCTAAGTATTTCTTGAATGAAAGAAAGCTCCAAGAATGAATACGTCTTTACTTTTTTTTTTTTTTAATGAAAGCAACACGACTTATGACTTTAAAACTTATTTATTCAAAATACTTTTTTTTTAAAAAAATAAACCTGACTTGGCCTTTAGTTAAAAGTCTTAAGCAGTTTATTGAACCAGTGAGCTTTGGCAAAGCAGACAGTATGAGAGTACACCTTAGGTGCTCAACGTACGCTTGCTAAATGAAACGAATTAACGAATATTACCATAAAATGAGCCAAATGAATCCAGTCTAGAAGAAATTGCCAACACACGCAAAATTCACCGCCACCACGGCCAGTTAGTGGGAAGCACCATGCTCGTGCTTCCCATTAACTGTGGCCAGAGCGCTCTGATTTCCCTCCCTCTGATTCCTAGGCCATTTCAACAACCCAACGCGTGAAGTTCATAGAATGGCTTGGGGAAGAAAATGAGAGCCAATGCTAAGCAGGCACCAAGCTGGTGTCTTTTGAGTTAAAGACGTCCCCCATTCCAATGTCCTTTTATTTTTCCTCTCCCATTTTACAAGTGTCAACATAAAGCCTGAATTGGGGTAATGCAATCTAAGACTATCACCATATCCAGGTTAAAAAATATTGGAGTTTATCAAGCTTGTGACACACTGAGTGACCAAGTCCCCGCAGAGTCCGGAACTAGGGGGACTCTCGCGTCACCCAACCTGTATGGAAGCAAGGCTGCCTGGGAGGAGCCGAGGGACAGGCTACCTTGGAAGGGGAGGCAGCGACAAGCCCCGCGCAGGCGGGGTCCGAGTCCCCCAGCCAGGGCCCCCACAGGCGGTCGAAGAACGCTTGGCAGAGGCTCCGACATGGCAGGAGAGCGTGCTGCCGCCCATAGGCGCTCCGGCCTCGCGGAGACTGGGAAGAGGCGGCGCCGCCCGCTCTTCCCCGACCCCAGGGTGGCCCAACAGGCCTAACCCGGCTCTCCGCCCTGCTTGCCCGTCCCCTCCTCCTGCGACGCCCGGCCCGCCGTTGGTCGTCCAGCCGCGCGCTCCGGGACAAGGGTGGGAGGCGAGAGCGCGAGCCGCCGCGCACTCACCATTATCAGCGCCGCTGCCGCCGCCGCCGCGTCCCCCCCACTTCACTCCTTTTCCCTCAGGAGAACTCCCAGCCCGGGCTCCCTCAGCAACTGCGCCCCGTCACGTGACCTGGGGCCGCCAGCCACACGTGACCACGCCCTTCCTCTCCTCCCCTTCCACTGCACCCAGCCGGGCTCCCGGCCTCCCGCCCCGCCCTACGCCCGGCCCTCTGAGGAGAGGCCGTTTGGAGGCGGGACCTCATGCTCCACCTTCTGAGGACGGGGCGGGGCCTCGGTGGGTGACGTCGAGTGGGCGGGCCCTGAGCGGCTATTGGTAGGCTAGGTCCTCCTGTCCTCCATTCTGTCACGGGACGGGCGGTTCGCTATCCCGCCCCTTGGCCACACCCCGTTCCTCTTGTGGGTGGAAGTTTGAGTGGCTGGGAAGGAAAGAAAGACGGAAGGAAGAATGGAAGGGTTTGTTCGGGAGGCGCTCTCCTTGGCTGGCTTGCCGGGCTGGCGAGGCGGCTGGGAGCTGTTACCCTGCTTCGTTAGGCCTCACAAGAGATGTGCTCCTTGATCCAGGGAGGAGGCGTTCGTCCACCGCTCTGGACCGCCACCCAGCTTCCCTAAGACCTTCTGGGTTTTGAGAACTCGTTAGCTTTCTCGCCTCTGAATAGAAGACCAAAAGGAAAAAAAACCTTAGGGTACAACATCCTTGGCTTCCTAAAACCCACACATAGGTCAGGTAGAGCTTGCGTTCCCAAACCCTGGCCGCGAACCGGTACCGGTCCGTGGCCTGTTGTGGTCCGGGCCGCGGAGCTCCCCCTTCGCGTCTGTGGAAAAATTATCTTGCATGAAATTTAGGAAAGGAGGGGGCGGGCGCACAGCAAGAGGTAAGCGTGTGGGGGGGTGAGCTAACATATTTATAGCCGCTCCACGTGGCTTGCATCACCGCCTGAGCTCCGCCTCCCCGACCCCCGCCCATGGAAAGATTGCATTCCATGAAACTGGTCTCCGGTGCCAAAACGGTTGGGGACCGCTGCTGTAGAGGGCTCACAAGTCAACTGTTCTGCCCTGCTCTTCTGGGAGGGGAAAAGGCCTTCCTAAAAAGTCCCACGATGCTGCTGAAGACTGCTGAAGGCTACTCGGCTTTAGCTGTATCCTCATCGCTGTCGTGTAAGCCTAGAGGACCTCACTTTGAATACAGTACTGGTTAGGATTTCATAACTTAGTGTGGAACCACCACACTGGACTCTGTACATAACCAAAGCAGAAAAAGAAAAAATTCATACTCTGAAGGCACCGTAATTTTCTCAGCATAACAAAATCCAGTTTGCGAAGCAGGGTCATAAAGAAAATCTCAAATTTAAGAAGATTGAAATCAGAATACCGTCTCTAACCACAATAGAGTTAAACTAGAGAGAAGCAGAGAAAATAGAAATTTCCATAAATATTGGAGACTGAGCAACATAATTCTAAACCTCTAGATCAAGGAAGAGAACAACGGAAATTTGAAAATAGTTTGAACTAAAAGATAATGGTAATACAACTTATTAGAATTTGTGGGATGTAGCTGAAGTAGTGCTTAGAGGGAAATCCGTAGCATTAAATGTATATATTTGGGAAAAGGTTTAAAAATCAGTAATCTAAATTTGTACATCAGGAAGCTTGAAAAAAGCAAATTAGTGTGTGGGTGGTATAGGGAGTATATGATTCAATTTTGCTATGAACCTAAAACTTCTCTAAAATACAGTCTTTTAAAAAAAAGCCCTTGTGTATGTGGTCAAATGATCTTTGACAAGACCAAAACCACTTAAAGAAGATACTTCTTCAAAGGACAATTCTTCAAAATTGATGTTGGGAAAACTTACTATCCACATACAAAAGAAAAGTTGGACCTTTATCTTACAATATACATAGAAACTAACTCAAAATGTATTAAAGACCTAAAACTATTAAACTCCTAGAAGAAAACATGAGGAAAATTTTTACGACATTGGACTTGGCAATGATTTCTTGGATGTGACACCAAAAGCACAGAAAACAAAAGCAAAAATAGGCAAATGGGACAACATCAAAGTTTAAAACTTTTGTGCATCAAAAGTACAATTGGCCAGGCACAGTGGCTCACACCTGTAATCCCAGCACTTTGGGAGGCTGAGGCAGGAGGCTTGCGTGAGTCCAGGAGTTTTTTTGTTTTTTGTTTTGAGACAGAGTCTCACTTTGTTGCCCAGGCTAGAGTGAGTGCTGTGGCATCAGTCTAGCTCACAACAACCTCAAACTCCTGGGCTCAAGCAATCCTTCTGCCTCAGCCTCCCGAGTAGCTGGGACTACAGGCATGCGCCACCATGCCTGGCTAATTTTTTCTATATATTTTTAGTTGGCCAATTAATTTCTTTCTATTTACAGTAGAGACGGGGTCTCGCTCTTGCTCAGGCTGGTCTCGAATCCTGAGCTCAAGCAATTCTTCTGCCTCAGCCTCCCGAGTTGCTAGGACTACAGGCATGCACCACCATGCCCACCTAACTTTTTCTATATATTTTTAGTTGGCCAATTCCTTTCTATTTATAGTAGAGACAGGGTCTCGTTCTTGCTCAGGCTAGTCTCGAACTCCTGAGCTCAAGCAATCCTCCTGCCTTGGCCTCCCAGAGTGCTAGGATTACAGGCGTTAGCCACTTTTAATGTTTTTATTGGCCATTAGTCTATCTCTTTTGAAAAGTTTCTGTTCATGTATTTTGCCCAATTTTTAATGGGGTTGTTTGATATTTTCTTGCTGATTTACTGGAGTTCTTTGTAGATTCTGATTATTAGCCCGTTATCAGATGTATATTATGCATGCAAAAATTTTCTCCCATTCTGTAGGTTGTCTATTTGCTCTATTGGTTATTTCTTTGGCTGTGCAGAAGCCTTTTGATTTATTCAGGTCCAATTTATTTATTTTTGTTGTTGCTGTGATTGCCTTTGGAGTTTTCTGAAAAAGAATTTTTTTTTTTAATTAGCTGGGCATGGTGGCATACACCTGTAGTCCTAGTACTAGGGAGGCTGAGGTGAGACAGTCACTTGAGGCTGGGCGCGGTGGCTCATGCCTCTAATCCTAGCACTCTGGGAGGCCAAGGCGGGTGGATTGCTTGAGGTCAGGAGTTCGAAACCAGCTCTGAGCAAGAGCGAGACCCCCATCTCTACTATAAATAGAAATTAATTGGTCAATTAATATATAGAATAAATTAGCCAGGCATGGTGGCGCATGCCTGTAGTCCCAGCTACTGGGGAGGCTGAGGCAGCAAGATTGCTTGAGCCCAGGAGTTTGAGGTTGCTGTGAGCTAGGCTGATGCCAAGGCACTCACGCTAGCCTGGGCAACAAAGCAAGACTGTCTCAAAAAAAAAAAAGAAGATCACTTGAGCCCAAGAGTTCAATATTAGTGAGTTATGATTGCACTATTGCAGTCCAGTCTAGGCAACAGAGCAAGACCCTGTCTCTATTAAAAAAGAAAATGTCAATAATGGGGGCTGATAAATCCTAGTTTAGTATGTATAAACCTAAGAAGACAAATAGAGTTCTAAAAGATCAATTGTATTAATATTTTAAACAGTGACTCAAATGGTAAAACAAACAACATGCTGAGGAAATGGAGACAAAAAGCTTCTACAAAATCAATCATCCTCTTTGCTACCTCTTTATAATTATTATAAATTTAAAGAAATATCTATAATGTAAAATGTCTGATAGTTATTTGGGTTTCCTTCACTAAATTATGAGTAGTCTCAACTATTAATTCCTGGTGGCTTGGTCCTCAGTAGCTTTTTGTTGTAATACCAGATAAGAAAAGTGACTATGAATTAGACTGTTACTCAAAAGTATGAATTGGAAGAAGCTCCCAATCCTCTACCCGCCCCGCAAAAAACCCTTGTAATTATGGTAGATGGTTGATTGACAAATAGAACCCAAAATGTAACAGAGTAAGAGTTAGAAAAAACCTACCCAAGTTATATACTATTTCCTCTATGTGCCTGATAATGCTTACTACCAGCTATCTACCTTCCTTTGTGCCAGGCAAGACTAACATATTACATTCAGTCCCTTTTAGGCTCTAAGCTCAAGAACAAAGATCATCTGGTGTTTCTATTTCTTTATCCCCAGAAACTAGCACATAGATGGTATCTTTAAAATAATCTTATGAAGTAGCTATAACACATATTTCATAATTATAATTTTCTAAGCGCCTTCTATGTACCAAACACTGGGCTAACCATATCACATACGTTGCCTCAATTAATCTTAACCACACCACTATGGGCAGATATTGTTAACCTATAGTGCAAATAATGATAATAGCCCATGTTTATTAATCACTTACTCAATGGCACTGTTCCTAGCACTTTACATACATTGATTTGTTTAATCATTTTTTGTTTGTTTGTTTGTTTTGGGGGAGATTTTTCATCTTTGTTTATTTTATATTTTTCAAGACAATTAAAACATTGAAATGTTTAAGTAGGTGACTATAAAAAGTCTGAATGAAAACTAACCTAATATGAAATGAAAAGCACTTTTCAGGAATTTTCACACCCTTGCTTAAGTACTTACTATGGAATAATGATTTCTAGAAATGAAAAACAATCTGTGAAGAATAAATTGCCCATTGGTGGGAGGGAAAAAAGAGCCAAACAGGAGTAGGAAAAGGTGATGACAAATACAACTTTATGAGGTTTACAGCCAGCATACTAGTATTATCTACAGTGTAGTTTTGTATTTATTCTATTTGACCAGGTCTCTTAGGTCTTTTCTCTGGATACATATTTTTAACTATTAAAGTGATTATAAATGAAAAAAAGGTCAATAAAGTGACTACTATCCTCAAGGGCTTTGAACCAGTTGGGATAATGTGGCAAGAGGAAAAGTTCAAGGTGCTATCCCCAAACCTATCATTACTGTGACTATGGCTTCACTGAGTCTTTCAGAAATAAGCAAGGCAAACCATGAAAACACAAGAGGAGCCGTACTATTAACTAAATTAAGATAGTCCGGTTTGGCTGGACTACCTTCTGGTAGGAAAAAACCCCATCTGACCCCTCCCAAGAAAGATAGGAAACTGGCTCCATAAGCCATCTGAGTAAAAGCTAATACAGGGATATAAGTCTTTGTCATCAGCATAAACAGTGGTGGAGCAATGAAGGGGATTAATCCTGCCAAAGTTACATATAATGCTGGCTTTGAGCTGTCAGGCAGGTAAGTGATGGTGCTTGGTGGCCTGGCTGGAAGTACCGCTTGCTTCTTCTTTTTCGTAAATCTGCATGGGGATGTCCGGTTATATGATAGCGTTATATCTTGCTCATACACACCGGAAAGGATGACAAAAGCCAAGGCCTTGGAAACCGAGGGGAAAAGTTCTGCTGGAGAGATGTCTTGAGAGAAAGTGTATCTGTTTTCCTGATGGCTCCTAGTCCCATCGGGAAAAGGTACTTTAGCCTCTTTGAAGATGCTTGAAAAGACTTCTGGATGAAGTGAAGCATACTGGGCACTATTGAAAGTCTTGTTCAGAAAGATGCCAGGCAGTTCTGATTAACGTATTTTTACAGCTAAGTCAACGGGCTGAATCAGAAGCACGTTGTTGCCACAGTCACACGGGAAAGTGGAAAGCTAAGTTGCAAGAACAGTGATACACTCGTGGAAGACATTTCCAGCAAAAAAAAATTGTTTAATCTTCTCAACAAGTCTAAAAGGTAGGTACTTTCATTATCCTCATTTTAAAAAGGAGGAAACTGAGGTACAGAGAGATAAACTAACTTATCTAAGGTTATCTATTCGGTAAGTGACAGAGCTTTGAACCCAGATGATCTGGCTCCAGCATCCACATGATTAACCCCTTTGCTATACTGCTCTCCACAGACAAACTTAGCTAAACAAGGTCACTTATCTAAAGTTACATAGTTGCTGGGGTGCGGTGGCTCAGGCCTATAATCCTAACCCTCTGGGAGGCCAAGGCGAGAGGATTTCTTGAGCTCAGGAGTTTAAGACCAGCCTGAGCAAGAGTGAGACCCCATCTCTGTCAAAAATAGAAAAATTAGCTGGGCATCCTGGTCCATGTCTGTGGTCCCATCTACTCAGGAGACTGAGGCAAGACAGTTGCTTGAGCTCAGGAGTCTGAGGTAGCAGTGAGCTATGATGATGCTGCTGCACTCTACCCAGGGTGACAAAGCGAGATTGTTTCTAAATAAATAGATACATAGCTAATAAAGAGTGAAACTGGTATTTAAGCCAGGACTTTGCAGTGCTAAAACTCATATTCTATCTACCAGTCTTATTGTCTCTCCATAGCTTAAAGTTCAATAGCACTCTTACCATGTCCCCTGATGGGAACATTTCCCACAAGGAACTACAACATCTGAATCTGCAGGAATGGGAAGCACAGATTCCTCAAGTAGTTTTGATGTTAAATGAGTCCTCTCATACTTCCACTCCTGGATTCCTGGACTCATGTGTTGTACCTGGTAAGGATGCAGAACCATATAAAGGCTATTGATTTAACATACGTACTGCATCGTGGATAGTGTCCTAACCTCAGTGTATCATAGGCAAGCTAGCATCTCAGTTGTGCCTTCAACAGGCCCATCATTCTGTCATGTTGGTGGCATCTAGGTGATGTGACAGATCCCATGGCTGTGTGCCCATTGCTGCACCTCCTTGTAAGTTGCCATGCAGTGTTATATGTGAAGTCCTACTGATGAATCAAACGCTCCATAAGCGTTTGATGCTGCTGAAGACCCCATGAGCAGGAAAGGCAAACCCATACCTGGAATACATTCTGTTCCTACTAGAACAAATCTCTGGCCCCTCTAGGATGGAAGGGACCTAATATAGACAGCTTGCCACCAGGGTCTCCTTCAGGGATAGTGCCATGTGAGTGGCTCTGCACTGAGCTCTGTTACTAGCATATTGGACATTTGGCAGCATTAGTGGCTAGATCAGTCTTAGTCAGTGGGAGCCTCCAACCCTGCCACTGTGGTCCTCCAGAAGTTCACCCTGCTAGCATCAGGGTGGCCTATGACAGAGGATGACTGACATCTACCAAAGTCGTTTTGTCTACCTGTTTGTTAATGTCTCTTCTGTGACAGATGCTTTCTGATGGGCATTAACATCTGATACAAAAATATTCACACTTTGTGTCTTCTCTTATTGGTCCATTCACATGCCTTTACCCTAGACTACTTTTTTTTTATGAGACAAGGGGTCTCACTCCGTCACCTGGGCCAGAGTGCAGCAATGTCATCATAGCTCACTGCATCCTCAAACTCTTGGCTCAAGCTATTCTCCTTCTTCAGCCTCCCAAGTAGCTAGAACTATAGGCGCACACCACCATGCTCAGCTAATTTTTCTATTACTGTTTTTTTGTAGAGATGGGGTCTTGCTCTTGCTCAGGCTGATCTCAAAATTCCTGGCCTCAAGCAATCCTTCCACCTCTGCTTCCCAAAGTGCTAGATTACAGGCATGAGCCACCATGCCTGGCCCATTCTACAGGTTTTTTTTTTTAAAGGTGATACTAATCTCTGACATTTCCCTTTGGATGAAATATTGTTTTTGATTTATTGGTTGATGGGGGAGGAGTAGTTTCAGAAATTTCCACCTGGTCTTCCCCGTTATAATAGTTCCTATCACACAAGTCAAGAAACCAATGTGGGGGTTGTACTAACCATCAAGTAAGCCCATTCTAATTATATACTCAGGGACTGGAAAAATGACCACTGTGAGCCAGACCTAGGTGAAGATTCTACTGACCACCTGTCCTCCTGACCACCTGAGGTTTACCTGACCACCATATGCTCCCGCTAACAGGGAGGCTATGATAATGCTTTGGGCCTGTGTATCAAAATCGACTCAGGTCCTGTGACCAACTGTCCTTGAGACATTTGAATATCCCCTTTTCCCCAGTAGAAAGTACCTGAGTGAATGGCCATAGGTTCCTTTGGCTAAGCATTAGGGGAATCAGCACTGCATATACATGGTGTCACAGGGGCCTTATTTCAGAGGAACTAGCCTCTCTCTAGTCAGTGGATTCCAGGTCTGAAAACTGACTTCGGTAAGAAAACTGGTCAAAATCATCACACATTTTTATTGAGGTAGTTGCCCTAAAGCTCCTGATTATCCATCCTTGATTTTTCTGGTTGAATAATGTGATGGTTTGTTTTAGGTGTCAATCTGACTGTACTAAGGGATACCTGGATAAAAAGCAAACCATTATTTCTGGGTGTGTCTGTAAGGCTGTCTCCATAGGAGATTAGTTTGTAAATTGGTGGATCGAGCGTGCAAGATCTACCCTCAATGTGGGCAGGCACCATCCAATCAGGTGGGGGCATGAATAGAACAAAAAGGCAGTAAGGTGAATTCACATGCTCTCCCTCCTGAAACTGAGACACCCTTCTTCTCTCGCTCTTGGACATCAGAACTCCAGGTCTTGCACAGTGTTCCCCAGGTTCTCAAGCCTTTAGCTTCAGACTAAGAGTTACATCATTGGCTTCCCTGGTTCTGAGGCCTTTGGACTTGGACAGCCATACCACCGGCTTTGCAAACGGCCTGTGGTGGGACTTCTCAGCCTCCATACTGGTACGAACCAATTGCCCTAATAAACCTTCTATCTATCTATCTATCTATCTATCTATCTATCTCCTATTGATTCTGTCTCTCTGGTGAGCCCTGCCTAATACAAAT
This sequence comes from Microcebus murinus, assembly GCF_040939455.1. Taxonomy (NCBI): domain Eukaryota; kingdom Metazoa; phylum Chordata; class Mammalia; order Primates; family Cheirogaleidae; genus Microcebus; species Microcebus murinus. The sequence continues at coordinate 51,718,543 of NC_134117.1, read as the reverse complement.
AGATTGAGCAATACCTTTGCTGGCTGCACAACTACCTAGCCCCTAGAGATGCTGCCTCCTAACTCAGTGCCCGTCAGTCTCCCCTGGATACTACTTTGACCTTGCTGCTTGTTATGATAATTGTACCACTTGGCTCCCGATGGCTGAGCACTACCACCTGGCCTCTCTTATTTGGTACCCATCATTCCCACTGCTATTAATGAGCACAGTTCTGTAACATCTACCACCAACCCTGCCTTTCAGAGGGAGGCCACCACCTATGACCCAGAGGTGCTGGTTCCTCTCACCAGTATGTTCATCGTTGCTTTGGCCTTCCTGCAGAACTGTCGTCTGGTGAGTTTTCAAGGCTTACATGATCTGTTCATTCTAGCATTCTCCTTTCCTTAAACCTTTTAACCCCTTCTTCCACAGCCTGTCATGGCAGTTATAGTATTTCTACTTCACTTAAGAGTAGACTGTCACTTTCTCCAGGTTTATAAGAACCATTCCAGCAGGGTATCAGCACCTTGTCCTGGGGTTCTTGCCAGAGTGCTAAAACCTATATCCCAGAGAAGTATTCCCACATTTTATAAGAAAGTAAGGCTGTATCTTGGCTGGGTGCGATGGCTCACGCCTGTAATCCTAGCACTCTGGGAGGCCGAGGCGGGAAGATCGCTCAAGGTCAGGAGTTTGAAACCAGCTGAGCAAGAGCGAGACCCCATCTCTACTAAAAATAGAAAGAAATTAATTGGCCAACTAAAAATATATAGAAAAAATTATCCAGGCATAGTGGCGCATGCCTGTAGTCGCAGCTACTCAAGAGGCTGAGGCAGAAGGATTGCTTGATCCCAGGAGTTTGAGGTTGCTGTAAGCTAGGCTAATGCCATGGCACTCTAGCCAGGGCAACAGAACGAGAGAAAGGAAAGACAGAAAGACAGAAAGACAGAAAGACAGAAAGACAGAAAGACAGAAAGACAGAAAGAAAGAAAGAAAGAAAGAAAGAAAGAAAGAAAGAAAGAAAGAAAGAAAGATTGATTAGTTAGTTATCAAAAAGATTAAATTACCAATAAATAAAAAACAATATTTCATCCTAAGGGGAATGTCCCACATTGCTAAACACTCCTTTATCCAACTTTATGTTCTATCCCCATCCCTGGATCCAGCACCTCTAGAATTGAGTCTCATAGATGCTCTTTGAGCTTTATGTGTCAGCTAAGCTGTATAGAACCTTCAGAGTATATTACCTTTTCTCCTTAGCAGGCCCAACACTTCCCTGTTGGTTTATATTGTGATTTATCTTTGATATTCATCTGGTGGCTAAAAGGGGAGGTGGGGACAGATCTTGAAGGAAGGTGCATATAGTCTTTAAAGGTAGAGGTCTCTTAATCATCTTCAAAAGGAAAGCATTAGTTGTTTTTTTAATTTATTTTTTATTTTTTTATTTCAGCATATTACAGGGGCACAAATGTTTAGGTTACTTATATTGCTTTTGCCCCACCCGAATCAGAGCTTCAAGTGTGTCCATCCCCCAGACAGTGTGCACCACACCCAGTAGGTGTGAATATACCCATCCCCTCCTCCCCCTCCCACCTGCCCAACACCCAATAAATGTTACTTCTATATGTGCACTTAAGTATTGACCAGTTAGTATCAATTTGATGGTGAGTACATGTGGTGCTTGTTAAGCATTAGTTCTTAGAGAGTGGGCCTCTTCTACAGGTTCAGAGAGTTCAAGGGAATCTGGGGACTCAGGATCTGAATATATCAACCCAGATGTCTCCATCTCTCAGGGTCCCTTTTGTTCCCAGTCAGGCCCCTGAGCTTGCGTGACAGTCTTGGCTAGGTTGACAATTTAACATTCTTTGAACTTTGCTACTCCACTAAGTCCAGGGCCTGAGCCTCAGCTTTTTCTGCCCTTCCACCACAGAAGAGAATTTGTTTCCTTTTGTTTCTTTTTTCTTTTTCTTTTTTTCTGGTTTTCACATTTAGCCTTTAATTAATCATCCTTGGTTTTTTAATTATCTCTTTCAAAAGCATTAATTCCAGCAATAGCCATCCAATACCATTGTCTTTATAATTACTACTGCCCCATATTGCTCAAATGCCTAGTATATTGCACCCTGGTGCTCCCTTCCATGGGAATACCATCCCAGTTCATCACCAGTGAAAGCTTTAGCAATTGCAAGGCTATCTCATACCTGTGCTCCATCCACAGCCAGGGATGGAGTCCTCATTGCCAGCCAGGGGGCAGGCAATCTAGTTCCCAGATCCCATCTTAGCACCCATTTTCTACACCTCCTGGCACTAACTGTCACAAGTTGTATTCTCCAAGGAGCAAATTCTGAGATGGAAAGTAGCAGAAAGTTTGTAGGGGAGCACTCTCAGGAGGACACCTGTGAGGGGAATGGAAGGAAGCCATACTGAGTAAAGGAAGAAATTGAGCTGCAAAGTAGTCCTGACAAAGCCTCAGCTGACGCCAAAGGGAGTTCTGAATCTATATGGCCCTTCTGAGTTCAGGGGAGTGACCAGGCCTCTATATGCCCACGCCAAGCAGTCATTGGATGCAGACTACCCTGCAAAGGGGCATGACTTGGGCAAGGTGGCTCTTTTCAGCAGAGATTAATCAGAGTAAGTCCTCAGTTCTGAAGAGTGGATCTGGATGGTGCAGAACAGAATCATCCGTGACAGTGGTGCTGGGGGGCTTCTCAGAACTGAGGGGAAGAGAGACGGGACTATCCTTCAGGTGAGGAAGTGTTTCGACAAGTGTAACCCTCTTTCCTTATCTGCCTGTTAATATGGCAGGATTCTGGTTGCAAAATTTGACTCACCGTAAAATAATTTTAAAGATGTTTTGTTGATGAGACTTCTAGGGAAATATCTGGCCAAAAATAATTATTTCTAAAATTAATTATTTCCTGAGTTTAGAACAAGAGATCCCAGACAGCTTTAACCCTTTAGTTATATTTCTGCTTTAATAGAGTAACGTTTGAAAATACACAGATATCCAGGGAAAAAAAGTAAAGCAGTATGAGGTATTGAGAGCACAACTGTGCTTTAATTTGGGTCTTAAGTTTCTAATTGTAATAGCTATCATACTTCTAGATAAACAATGTCCACTAGATGCCAGTGGATGTGTCTCTGCAGACACATCCAATGGCAATAGTATAGTACACTGCACTTTGTAGCACGTGTCAAATACCCATTCTGTGAATTCACTGTGTTTCATCTTGTTTTTTGTTTTGTTTTCATAAGAAAAGGAGCATATCACAGAGTAAGGTTTCTGAAGACTTAGCTATGAAATATTGCCTGTCAATTTGCTTCTCAAACCGAAATTTTAAAAAACAGTATAATTTATTATTGAAAGCAATTTTATAGATGTGGGAATCTGATTAATTTCACAGTGATACTGGTTGAATATAATACTCAGAAATGCAGGTATTTTCCAGAACAATAGGATAGATAACAGAATTAAAGAATAATTCTTTAATAATTCACAAGGGAAAAAAAGATGATAAAATTTAAGCTTCTTTTTAAAATGTTTTACAATTTCTATAAAACTCTTTCTCCCAAGATAAATCATTTAACCATGGTACCCAAACATACTGAATACATTGCCTGGTGTCAAGGTGGGGAAACCCTCTCTTTTATATAATAAAATTCTCTTCGGATCCATCTTGACCCAAGTCCTGGTTGTTTGACGGCAGATTCCTGGCAAGAGACTTAGGGTTGTAATAGAAAGCATCACTTTCATCTACTGGCTGGTAATCTGGTTCCATTTCAGTTAGGAAGCCACTTCCAAATTCAGAGCCGGAGCCGGAGCCGGAGCCGGAGCCAGAGCCTGACCCAGAGAAGTCTTCAGAAATGGGGAAGATATCATCCATATTCTGGAATCTTGTTATTTGAAAGTATGAAAGAAAAATGAAAAACACAGTAAAGTTTAAGCTATAAGGAGGATAACTATAATAGTTTTTTAAGATAACGAAATATATGCAGCCACCCAATTGCTCAAGTTAAGAGTTAAAAGCTTCCCAACTATTCAATGCTTTAAAGCAAAAAAAAAAAAAGTCAAATTTTCTTATGTATTTACCTATACTTATTGTACCTAACTCATTGCACTTACCAATTCCACATCTATTGCAGACTCACATAAACAATGTTAATTTTCTTATCACTAGCATAGCAACTCTATATTTGAAATTTCCTCCTGGAGTCATTTTTGTAAAAAAAACCTCTTTTATCATTTTCTCCCTAAAAAAGGACAAGCAACTAAGTCTACCTAGACAGATGACATTTTTTTCTTAAATCAAAATTTCCATGAAACTTCTAATAGTTTACAGTACTTCAAGAAAGCTCACTTTTGAAAAATTCTGTGTAACAAGTTAAGCATTATATATACCAGCATATTAACATTTCATTTCTTCCCCACAAAACACCCCAGTCCAGGTGTGGTGGCTCATGCCTGTAATCCTAGCACAGGGAGGAGAAGTGAAGCCAAATAGGGGATAGGGAGGTAACCCACAGATTAGATTAGTAATGGGTGTGAGGACAAAAGAGTCCAGTATCTGCACAGAGGCAGGGACCATTTGTCCATAGTGACAGGAGGGAAAGCAGAATGTCAGAGTGAGAAGCAGTTACTGGTTTTGGGGATGGAAAATAGGAGAGATATTAGGAGAGAAGAAATGGTGTGAAAGAATTGTTTTGGAGATTTGGGGTTAGTCCCCTAATGTTTTAGATTTAAATGAATTATTATCAAAACCCATGACTTAAAAGTAATGGAGCATGCTGTAATATTATGTTCAAACTCAATGCTGTGGTTTTAAAGTCAGAGCACAGGGGTAGGACTGCAAAGTTGCATTTTGAGAATTGCTATGATATAATCTCTAGTGCAGAGAATGCCAGTGATAAACAAAGTCACCAAGATCCTCAAAGAGATCACAGATTTTCCTGATTTGGGGCATGATGATTTACCTGGTTTTGAGGACAATGATTTTCTAGGTTTGAGCCTGAAGACTAAAACATTTATGAAAATCCTTTTCTTAATACATTTTTGCTACATGCTGTATAACGTTGGTATTCATTGAAATAATGAATTCGAATATAATTGAAATTTTTGTTACTTATGAATTTATACTGGGTATTTTTTACAGGATTAAAGTAGGTTTTATTTGATCAAAAAGAAGTTTGGGCCAGGCGGGGTGGCTCACGCCTGTAATCCTAGCACTCTGGGAGGCCGAGGCAGGAGGATTACTCAAGGTCAGGGGTTCGAAACCAGCCTGAGCAAGAGTGAGATCCTGTCTCTACTAAAAATAGAAAGAAATTAATTGGCCAACTAAAAACATATAGGAAAAATTAGCCAAATTAATAAATTAAAAAAAGAAGTTTGGTTTTTGTTTTCCAAGTCATGGCCATTTATTCTTCCTTTCTCTATTTTTTTTAATCATTACTATCTAATTTCAGAATATTTTAATCATCCTCCCCCAAAAAACTCATACCCCTTAACAGTCACTCCTGATTCCTCCCTCGCTGTAGCCCCTGGCCACAGCCCCTGGCAACTACTTTTCTAACTTCTACCTCTAGGGATTTGCCTATTTGGAACATGTTTGGTAAGTGGAATCATACGATATGTGGCTTTTTGTGCCTGGCTTCTTTCATTCTGCATAGTGTTTCCAAGATTCATCTATGTTGTAGCATATATCAGTACTTCATTATTTTCATGGCCAAATAATATTCCTTTGTATGGATATATGACATTTTGTTTATTCAGTGATGAATTCCTATTGGATTTTAATATATAATATGTTTTGTTTACATAAATAAAACAATGTTCAATCATTTTCAGTACTTGTTGGTGAAAAGTACTCAATGATCGTCTCAGCCACTCACAAAAAAAAACCTTGCAAAAACGTATATGAATTATGTATACTTATAACTCCATATATCAGTATATACCGTACAATTTTACCATCTACTGAACAATAAAAACCAAACTACTAAAGCATGCGCTTGGAGAAAAACTCTGAACAATCTTCCCACTTCTGTGCCAAGATTTCAACAGAGATTCTATAATTACAACCACTTTAAAATCAGGCCAGGCACAGTGGCTCATGCCTGTATGTAATCCCAGAACTTTGGGAGGCTGAGGCAGGAGGACTGCTTGAGCCCAGGAGTTTGAGATAAGCCTGGGCAGCATAGCGAGACCCTGTCTCTAAAACAAACAAACAAACAAACAAACAAACAAACAAACAAAAAGAATTAAAATCAGAAGAAAGTCCACTTACGAAAAAGGGTCAGTCCTTGGAGGGAAGATCCTGTTGGATTCACCTGGAGCAAGGTCGAACATTGGTCCCTTTTCATCAATGCAGTTTGCAGAATTACTGTTGGGATTGCAGCGGACCCACTGGTACCTGGCTCTCCGCATAGGATAACCTGCCCAAACAAGGGAACCCACATAGTTAATAAATATTTATTACGGAGCTTCTAATCAGTCCCTAAGAAGTTCTTAACTAAATAGATTCTAAACTTGGGAGAAGGTAAAATGTGGACAGGTTTTGGAATCAATTTCCTGAGTGAAGTCCCCAGCTCTGTTACTGATAGTTATGAAACCTTAACTTCTCTGAAACTCCACTGCAAAATGAAGATACCAAGAGTCATAGCTTGTCACAAAAATTAAATGAGAAAATGCTTATAAAGACCTGAATGTGGCGCCAGGCCCAAAGCCTGCCTCTTTTTATAGAGATGAGTCAAATCAGTTCAGAAAGGTTAAGGCATACACTGACGAGTACCTGTGATATTACAGAATCCTAGTTCTTGTGTTTTAGGACCAGATGGTGTCCTTCAGAATGAAAAGTTTACCTAAAAACTTGTCCTTAGCCTGGTGCAGTGGCCTGTGCCTGTAATCTTAGCACTTTAGGAGGCCAGGAGTTCCAGACCAGCCTAAGCAACATAGTGAGACCTGTCTCTACGAAAAATAAAAAAATTATCCTGTCGTGGTGGCACACACCCGTAGTCCCAGCTACTAGGGAGGCTGGGTCAGAAGGATGGCTTGAGCCCAGGAATTTGAGGTTGCTGTGAGCTATGATGACACCACTGCACTCTAGCCCTGGCAACAGAGCAAGACCCTATCTCAAAAAAAAGGCAGCAAAACGTATCCTCTTTCTTTGCACTCAGACTTCATAAGAATAAGACTGTTCTATTCACAGAGGAACAAATTGGAATATCAAGTTTCTCACAGCTTCTTTTGGACTGAATTTCTAGGGAAGAGGCTCCAAATGTAGTGTTATGAGGTTGTATGGGAGATCGTTTATTAGTTCATAAAATAAAATCTTCATTGCTCAATTCAGCAAGGATGGAGGCCTGGTGTGAGAAATACTTCACCGTTCTTCAAAAGGTCATCTCCTCCCCACCCCAAGCACACACTTTATTCTAACTAACAAGTGCTACTAATAATTACCTAGCAAGAAGGAACATGTCTAGAATTCTTGAGAAATAGCACAAGACAATGTAAAACACTCAGACAAATTATACTCATGAGAGAGAATATCAACCAAATGTTTAAAAAGTAGTTATTGAAAATCCTGTGTAGCATCATGGAGAAACCTACCTTTAAAAATGAGTACAAAATCAGAATACCACTTTGTATGCATAATAGTTTCAACTATACAAACAGATACTGGAGGGAAATGGGAGGAAATACACAAAAATAACTGTGGTGGTAGAATCTTTGGTGATTTTTTTCTCATTTTGTTTTCTAAATTGCTATAACAATATTCTTTTAAAAATATAAATATTAAAAAACTCTAGACAAAAAGTAAATATTCTCCCATTGGTTTGTCTTTCTCTTTCTTTCTTTCTTTCTTTCTTTCTTTCTTTCTTTCCTTCTTTCTTTCTTTCTTTCTTTCTTTTCTTTGGAACTAATATTCTATCATAATCTTCCCTATGACTCCTGAGTATAGCTTACAGCGTCTAGTCTGGGACAGCTAGTTGTCCAAAATGGGTTAGCTCTGTCACTGCCTGGAGGCTGGGGACAAGGCAGGCAAGATGACATCTCAATGTCTGCCTGTTACTCACTGTGTGATCTTGGCCAGCTTAACCTTCCTGCACCTCAATTTCCTCTTCTGTAAATGGGAACAGTAACAGATTAACAATGAGATATAAACGTTAGGTTCTTAGAATGGGACCCAGCACCATGGTCAGAGCTCTTTAATGCTACTTTCTCTGATAATAGGGAGGAGGAGAACAATGACCTATGTCTGGCAGCAGACAACTTGTAAATTTTAATTTAAATGCAAATTCTTATTCTACCATGTAGTACCCTCTGACCATCAATTTATGGTCTTTCAAATCTGAATAATGGTATCCCAAAGAGTTGCTGTTTAAATGAGATAAAAGAATGTGAAGTACTCAGCACAAGCCTTCACACATGGTAGGTTATTTCCTACTATTTGCAACTTATTTCTCCTTTTCTGATTTATTTTCCCCGAGACAGCATTAGTTTGGCATCTAATTGCTACTTAGAAGCTTCTTCTTGTAGGTGGGATAAAAATCCAACATCTCCAGCAGAGGGCAATGTCTTCACACCCCATGCAGTCTAGACTAGCACTGTCCAACAGAAACATAAAGCAAACCGCACAGGGCATTTCAAATGTTCTACCAGCCATATTTAAAAAAAAAAAAAAAAACCAAACAGGTGAAATTAATTTTAATACATCGTATTTAACCCCATATATTCAAAATATTTTCATTTAACATATAATCAACATAAAAGTTATTAATGGGATATATTGCATTCTTTATTCATCCCAAGTGTTCCAAATCACGCATATTTTACATTACAGCATGTCTCAAAGTGTTCGGTAGCCACAGGTGGCTCATGGCTACTGTATTGGACAGAGCAGGTCTAGGCAATCTCCTCTGCATGTGGCTGACACACTGGACACCAGTGCTTACTTGCATGGGAAGTTAAATGGAAAAAGAAAAATAATGCTTTATGAGGAAGCATCCAGGTGAAAGACTACATCTTTTCACTAGTATAACAAACACAACTCTGGCAAATTCCTTTATTTTATTTTATTTTATTTCCATTTTCAGTTGGCCAATTAACGTTTTTTTTTTTTTTTATTTTTAGTAGAGACGGGGTCTCAGCTCTTGCTCAGGCTGGTCTTGAACTTCTGAGCTCCAATGATCCACCCGCCTCGGCCTCCCAGAGAGCTAGGATTACAGGCGTGAGCCACAGCGCCCGGCCAACTCTGGCAAATTAATAAAAAATATTTCTAAGGCCGGGTGCGGTGGCTCACACCTGTAATCCTAGCACTCTGGGAGGCCGAGGCAGGAGGATCGCTCGAGGTCAGGAGTTTGAAACCAGCCTGAGCAATAGTGAGACCTCCTCGTCTCTACTATAAATAGAAAGAAATTAATTGGCCAACTAATATATATAGAAAAAATTAGCCGGGCTTGGTGGCACATGCCTATAGTCCCAGCTACTCTGGAAGCTGAGGCAGGAGGATCCCTTGAGTCCAGGAGTTTGAGGTTGCTGTGAGCTAGGCTGACGCCATGGCACTCACTCTAGCCTGGGCAACAAAGCGAGACTCTGTCTCAAAAAAAAAAAGAAAGAAAGAAAGAAAGAAAAAATATATATATATATATTTCTAAGATACAAAATTCACCCATAGTTCAGAATCTCAGCTTTTAAAATTTAAAAAGCAGGCTTTCTTTGGGGGGCATGTTCAAAATGTAAAAGCAACTCTGGTGATGGTTGTAGAATTCCATGAATATACTGCAAACCATTGGATTGAACACTTTAAATGGGTTAATTTTATGGTATGGGAACACTATCGTTTTTGGGGAGGAGGGAACACTATCTTAATAAAGCTGTTTTCAGTCAGCATTTTTTCATGAAATTAAGATTTAAAAAAAAAAATAAACACATAAAAATAAAGCTGTTAAGGCCAGGCACGGTGGCTCACGCCTATAATCCTAGCATAGCACTCTGGGAGGCCAAGAACAGAGAATCGCCTGAGTTTAGCAGTTCAAGACCAGCCTGAGCAAGCGTGAGGCCCCATCTCTACTAAAAATAGAAAAATAAGCTGGGTGTGGTGGTGCACGCGTGTGGTGCCAGCTACTTGGGAGGCTGAGGAAGAAGGATTGCTTGAGCCCAGGAGTTTGAGGTTACTGTGAGCTAGACTGATGCTATGGCACATTAGCCTGGAGGACAGAAAGAGACTCTATCTCAAAAAAAAAAAAAAAGGCTATTAAAAATATATATAAACAAATCAAAGGTAGAAGTGCTTCCACTCCAAAAGTCTACTTAATTTGGGGCCGATGTTGTAAAATGTACTTAAAAATAAAGAACATGGTTACAGGCACAACATTCCTAACATAGCTATTCAAGAGTGTTGGCAAAACGTGAAAAGGTATGGTTCCAACACCTGAAGTTTCAGAACATCTTGACTCTCTCTTGTTTGAAATAAATGTCTTATGATTATTGTAATTTAAAAATTAAAAGGGAGTATTCTCATGGACAGAAAGGTTATCTTCCTAAAAGACCCACTTATAGGATCTGCTGGCTACTTTTGTAGTGAATTCCAGGGCAAAGAATGATTTTTATCTGAACATCTTCCCCTACTTGCCCTCCCACCTCTCCCCAACTCCCAAGTCCTTGTTTACCAAAATACTTTCTATGAGTAATAGTTACCAGAACAACTTTCTCCAGTAGGCACTCTGTATCTTTTTATATTATGGTACTAATTTTTCCGCCAACATAATCACAATTTACTAATTTCCTATTTTTAATGGAAACTTAAGCAGTACCTACCATGAAGGGGAGAAATGTCTGAGCTGGAGTTACTTCTTATTGGCCTATCTACCCTACAAGATAGATAAGCTCCCCTGCCCTTGCATGGTTTGATAAGCTATAAAAAACTCCAAGTTTACTTTCAATTTCTCCCTCCATGCAGTGGGAAACAGTCAAAGGAAGGTTTTTTGTTTTAATTAAAGAAACTCTGTAATCCACAAGCTGCAGTAAAGCTAATTCTGACCTTGAAACCAGATGACCAGTACTGCCATTGATTAGCCGTAATGGGCCTTAGGCAAGATTCACAAATTTTCTGCAAGGGTTTGATGTGTGGAGCAAATGAGATGATGAATGTCAGATCTAGCTTTCTCCTCTATGAATTGGTGCTAATTCCTCCTCACGGGGAATGTGATGCTGATTACCACGGAATGGATGTGGAAATCACTTTACAAACGCAGCACACCTGGGAGGAATCAATATCATTACTGAGATCTAGGAGACAGTGTAGAGCGGTCACATGGTCTAGAACTGGCCCCCTTGGTCACACCTGAGGGTGGAGGTTCCATTTTCTCTCTGTACGGGCATCTTTGAAAAGGAGAGGCAAGAAGAGTGTAGGATTCACAGAACTAATCAATAATCTCCTGGAGCTCCACGTTAAGCAGATTAGCCCTCTGTGCTCTCCAGGCTTTCCCACAGAGCCCCAAATTTCCATTTCTTTGTGCTCAGTAGACACAGTTTCACACCATGTCTTTACTTGGCTTTGACTTACAGGAAAAATAAGTATATTATGGGCTGAACGGTGCCCCCTCAAATTCATAGGTTGAAGTTCTAACCTGTAGTGCTTCACAAGGTGAGATTATTTGGAAATAGGGTCATTGCAGATGTAATCAGTTAAGATGAGGTTGTTAGGGTGACTCTAATCCAATGACTGGTGTCTTTATAAGAAGAGGGTCTTAGGACGAAGATGCGTGGAGGAAAGGCCGCGCAAAGACAAGGCAGAAGGTGCCATCATAAGGTAAGGAGAGCGGCCTCAAAATGAAACCAACCCGGCCAACACCTTGATCTTGAACTGTGAGGAAATCAATTCCTGTTGTTTAAGCCACACGCTCTGTGGTACTGCCTTATGGCAGCCCCGGCAAACTAATACAGTAACTAAGATAGTTTTGAATGTGCTCAGTAAAAGCAAGCCAAGAGCCTAGTTAATTTGATCATTCAAACCAATGGTTTAAGTAAACATTTCTTAGAAGATGGGGGAAGAATGTTATCCAGATCACATCTGGGGTCACGTGGAGGTGATGAAATGGTGTCGTGGCTCTTTGTGTTGCAGCTCGTGATGCGATCACTCAGACATGCAGCCATGGGTGGGCATGTGTTGCCCTTCGTGTTCACATGTGGGCACACGCCTTGAGTTCAGTACCAAGTTCAGTGCCTTTCTTTGTATACTCTCTAGTTTGTCAGTTCATTCATTGTCTCTTTTTTTGGTTTCCTTTTCTAACAAAGAGCTGAATCTACCAGATGATGACATAAACGCTAGCATTTTATACAATTTCATGATGATTTCCTTTTTTCTTCATTTCTTTCTAAGGAATACATACTATACAAGGAACATTTTTTGTTTTCATTCTAGTTTTACTTAATGAATCATAGTGGGAAATGTGATATTTCTGGGAAATTTTGAAAATATAAAGACTTCCATAGCTCTGGTTGGGGTATGCCCAACACCACCTGGTCACTCAAGTCTGTGCTACAAGTACAGACCTCTCTGCTCTCGACCTCGCCAGAATACATCGTTATTAGAGAATTATTTCATCAAGCCGAAGATTTTCCCTGAAAAGATCCAAGTAAAACCTGTTCCCTACAATGAACAATGTTTTATACTTTAAAAATAAATAGATTAATGAAGTTTCAGCAACATTACTTGGTGTTTCTCTTCAATGTTGACATCATTAGAAGAAAATGATTTTATAATTTTCCAATGTAAAATGAATGTCTCTGAGATCAACTGTGAGATTCCATTTCCGTAGGAAGTAAGATCATGACAACTAGAAGTCACTTTGAAGAAACAAATTCAGGGCACATATGTCACTGTGACTCAACATTTCCCTTACGAGTTGGGGGAACTTCATGTTTTTCTACTATAAGTTCTAGCATCTATTTATCCGGCCATGACCTCTGTCTTTTATTTAGACACTATTCCTTATTTACCAAAGGAGAAGATATGGTATTTTCTTACAAACTGATCATTTTCATGTTCTTGGTCATTAGAGGTTTTAAGTTGTTTCAGTTTGACTACACAACCCTAAATGATAGAGAAACCTAAGAAGGTATTTCCAAATGTGATGTTTCTCTGAGCAACAAAGCAACAGCACAAATACTAACATTCTCTGGCTTCTCTTTCAAATCTGAGAGGGTTTGCATTAACTATATCTAACCATAATTGAATTTTCAGTAAGAATCAAATTAAAAAGAAAAAAATACACAGAGTCAAATTTACTCTGATTAAAAAATAGCATCTCAGGCCAGGCGCGGTGGCTCACGCCTGTAATCCTAGCTCTCTGGGAGGCCGAGGCGGGCAGATTGCTCGAGGTCAGGAGTTCGAAACCAGCCTGAGCAAGAGCGAGACCCCGTCTCTACTATAAATAGAAAGAAATTAATTGGCCAACTAATATATACACAAAAAATTAGCCAGGCATGGTGGCTCATGCCTGTAGTCCCAGCTACTTGGGAGGCTGAGGCAGGAGGATTGCTTGAGCCAGGAGTTTGAGGTTGCTGTGAGCTAGGCTGACGCCATGGCACTCACTCTAGCCTGGGCAACAAAGCGAGACTCTGTCTCAAAAAAAAAAAAAAAAAATAGCATCTCGTAGTGTTAAAAATAATGTTTTTAAATGCATTAAAAATATCATGCATGAAAACCTGGGGTTGATACAGACACTCAGGGGTAGGTAGATATTCCAAAACACTCAAAGGTGCTGTCTCCTCCATCCAACTGACACACGAGTCATTTTCTATAGTCCCTTGTTGTGCTTTTTAAATTTATAAACCATGCATTTTCATCTAAAAATAAAATAGCACATTTTCATCATTGTAAGAGTTTACAAGACTGTACCTGCCTCGGAGTTTAATTTTTCTTGGTACCAAACTGAACTCACATCAAGGAGTTCAGCCACCCCAGGTCTTTCTTCTTTGCCTCCTTCCCCACAATATTATGCATTTTGTACCTTAAAATGAGCATAATCACTTGTGTGGACTCTGGGGCTCACAAAGAAGATTACAGAGGAACAAGACTCCTGAGTCTTACCTTGAACTGAAGATTCCAAAACCAGGATGAGGGTGAGAGCAAGGACGAGCCCACTGCACTTGAGTAGCCGCTGCATCACGACCAGCTCACTCCAGCCCCACCGGCTGCACGCCAACCTCACGATTAGGAAATGTAGCACTGTGCTCTCTGTCCCTTTTAGAAAAGGTTCCAAAACCTCAAACCCTGCCCAGAACTCACGTCACAATTTCCTGAACAAATAGAAAGAGATCCACATCAAAACCCAGAAATAAAGGAGGGGGTTAAGGCAGCAAAATAACTATTCATACCCATTATGAAACTGCACCGGACTCTCCCCAGGCCTCCTTTTTCAAAAGTTTTGCTGTTTGCCACTTGCCTGTTAGAAACTTTTTCCCCCCAAAACAGTAGAATCAGCATTCAAGACAGTTTGCTCTTCCTTTCTTCAGGTAACAATCTAAACATGAGATTGCTAACACTGAAAGTCACTGCATGATTGATAAGATAAGAAAGGGAGGTGCTGCCTTTTTCCTCACTGAACACCTTCAACATAAAATGTACTAATTTGCTTTTTCTTCAAGGAGCAGCATAACTTGCTGAGCCAAGCTTGAGAGGTGAAATGTCAAAGCTTAATTCTAATCTATGAGACTACAGGTACATGTTACGACAGCCAACTAATTTTTCTGTTTTTTTAGTAGAAACGGGGTCTCATTCTTGCTCAGACTGGTCTCAAACTCCTGATCTCAAGCTATCCTTCCTCCTTGACCTCCCAGAGTGCTAGGATTACAGGCGTGAGCCACCCAGCCTGGCCAGAGTTGTTGGATTTCAGTTTTCTTCATCCTGGACTCAGTTTCTCCCATCAGATCATTGGCTCTCTCTCTACCTCAAAAATACAGTGAAGATTTTCAGATACAAAGAATTTGTATCTGGTGAGTTTGATCACTTTAAAAAAAAAAAAAAAAAAAGAATTTGTAAAGCGAGTTATCTTGCATTCCTTTGCTCCTTCACACCGAGCATTTTTCATGATTCGGTTCCATTTATACTTCCATCTTTTCTCCTGGCAAAATTTTTTAACTTGATTTTTGGGTCCTCTGGCCTTGAATAAGCCCAAAATCAAGAACAGGGGAGGCCGGGCGCTGTGGCTCACGCCTGTAATCCTAGCTCTTGGGAGGCCGAGGCGGGCGGATTGCTCAAGGTCAGGAGTTCAAAACCAGCCTGAGCAAGAGCGAGACCCCGTCTCTACTATAAATAGAAAGAAATCAATTGGCCAACTGATATATATATATAAAAAAAAATTAGCCGGGCATGGTGGCACATGCCTGTAGTCCCAGCTACCAGGGAGGCTGAGGCAGAAGGATCGCTCGAGCCCAGGAGTTTGAGGTTGCTGTGAGCTAGGCTGACGCCACGGCACTCACTCTAGCCTGGGCAACAAAGCGAGACTCTGTCTCAAAAAAAAAAAAAAAAAAAAAAAAAAAAAAAAAAAAAAGAACAGGGGGAGGTGGTTCTCTTAGTGCGCTGCTAGAACTCAGAAACACACAAATCTCTGCCCCATGTGAACAAAGGAACAGCATTTTCCCAGGTCCTGGGCTTGCTGCAGATTTCTGGAGAACAAAGGCTCCATATTTAAGTCATACAATAAATGCAAGTTTATCACACAACCTTGCCCTTGCAGCATGGAATTTTTCCTTACTTCCTTTCCAGGTTCAACCACTCTCCATTTCGACACATCCATCCCTACAGCTCCCTGTAAGACAGTTTACTGCTCATGCCCACTTTCCATTTTCATCCTTGTCCTGGCCTGTCCTATGATAGGAGGGAGGAGTTTCCTTTCCCTTGTTTTAGGCTTCCTGCTGATTCCTTTACCATTTCCTGCTCAAGACAGGGCCTCGGAATCTAATTGCTGCGGTACAAGGACACAAAAAGTGCACATTTTGGCGCTCCTCAAGAAGCCCGTTGGTTATGAAATCCTATATAGGCTACTCAAAAAAAAAAAGCCCATTGGAACCAGCCAGAAGTGTGTCCACAACCCAGGGACTCCTCCAAGTGCAACAATCAACCCCAGTACTCACTAGCCCAGAGAGCTTGTCCCCTTTGGAATATTGGTTTCAGTTTGAAATATCAGCTGTCATCTTTGGTCCCTTTTAATCCTAACCCCCAATTTAGAACCCTGGCACCAAAACAATAATTCCTGTCAATGGCACCAATAAGTTTCCCACAAACCCTTAGAGCTGATTAGAGCTTATGCTTTAAAATGGTTGTTTTGGAAGCTTTTTCCATTTGGGAACTTCATTTTTTTCCTTCTCTGCGTCATGTTAAAAAACATTTGCAGTATTCATAAGCATTTGCTCTTCTCACACTACACCAACAACCAATGGTTTCCAAATAGTCTTCCTGCCGTCTCATTTCCCTAGTCCTCTTCAAGCCATCGAGGAGCAGGACAAATGTGTGCAGGAGCCAGAAGTCCTGGGTCCAAGCCTACGCCCTTCACTCACTCTTCGTGAGTCCATCACCCAGCTCTAACAATGGTGTGGATGTGCTCAAAAGCACAGGGCACACACCCCACACTGAGAGGGAAGTGTTGGCAGCACTCCTCTGGGCTGGGCACCATCTCTTGCTCAAAGATTTTTCCATTAACCAAATAGGATCCACATCTTTCTTTTTTTTTTTTTTTTTTATTTATTTTTATTTTTTTTTCTTTAAGGTCAAAGGGATGGTAAATTTTTTTTTTTTTTTATTTATTTTTATTTTTTTTTCCACATCTTTCTTATGTGTTTCCCTAAACCTCAACCTCTACAATATGCATGTGTTCCACAATTTTTTTTGAGACAGTGTCTAACTCTGTTGCCTAGGCTGGAGTTCAATCATAGCTCACTGCAGCCTCCAACTCTTGGGCCCAGTCAATCCTCCCGCCTCAGCCTCCTGAGTAACTGGGAGTACAGGCTCGTGCCACCTTACTTGGCCAATTTTTTTTTTTTTTTTGTAGATACAGACCTTCACTGTGTTGCCCAGGCTGGTCTCAAACTCCAGGCCTCAGGCGATCCTCCAGCCTTGGTTGGCCTCCCAAAGTGCTGGGATTACAGGCATGAGCCACTCATTCTTTTAAAGCTCCACGTTAAAGATTCTAGCACTTAGAAGTCTCTAGTCTCTCAAAGAAAAGCCACGAAAAAGTCTTGGCTCATTTAGGGTCTTGACTCTGAACTGGGTACTACACCAAAAAACAATAAATAGCAAATAGATCTTGTACCACATCTATATGTCTCTGGAGACCTAAAGGATAACCCTTGCAAGAATTTTTGAATTCTAGAACTGGAAGGGACCTTGAAAATCATCTAGTTCACCCACTCAGATGAGAACAATGCAAGTCCAGAAAGATTAAATGACTTCCTACTGGTCGGTCACACAATTGGTGAGTGACAAACCAGGTCTAGAACTCAAGTTTCCTAACTCATACCCCAGTGACAGGTAAGGAATGAAGGGGAAACAAGATTAAGATTTGTAAATAATCAGAATTCTTCCCTTTGGTCCATTTCTTTTAGAGGTACACACTACACATTTTTGTTTAGAATGATAAAATGACTGGGGTTTGCTTTTTTTTTTTTGTCTTGCCTGTTGCCCAGGCTAGAATGCCATGGTGTCAGCCTAGCTTGCAACAACCTCAAACTCCTGGGCTCAAGCGATCCTTCTGCCTCAGTCTCCCAAGTAACTGTGACTATAGGCATGTGCCACCATGCCTGGCTAATTTTTTCTATATTTAGTTGTCAGGCTAATTTGTTTTTATTTTTAGTAGAGATGGGGTCTCACTCTTGCTCAGGCTGATCTCAAACTCCTGAGCTCAAGTAATCCTCCCGCCTCAGCCTCCCAGAGTGCTAGGATTATAGGCATGAGCCACCATGCCCTGCCTGAGATTTGCTTCTAAATAATCTAGTTTGAGGAGGAGATGAGAAGGATACAGCTGTAGGGTGATAACCAAAGCTAAGTAATGGGTAAATAAAGAGTCATACTATTCTCCCTACTTTAATTTATTTTTGAGAATTTCCATAATAAAACTTTCTTTTTTTTTTTTTAGACAAAGTCTCACTCTATTGCTCAGGCTAGAATGCCATGGTGTCAGCCTAGCTCACAGCAACCTCAAACTCCTACGCTCAAGTGATCCTCCTGCCTCAGCCTCCTGAGTAGCTGGAACTATAGGCATGCACTACCATGCCCGGCTAAAAAATATATATATATATATATATATATATATATATATATTTTTTTTTTAGTTGTCCAGCTAATTTCTTTCTATTTTTTCAGTAGAGACAGGGTCTCACTCTTGCTCAGGCTGAGTGAACTCCTAAGCTCAAACGATCCTCCCACCTCAGCCTCCCAGAGTGCTAGGATTACAGATGTGAGCCACCAAGCCTGGCCCATAATAAAACTTTTTTAAAAAAATCATCTTTTTAAAAAAGTATCTTTATTTTATTTGGAACCCATATAAAGAAGAAAACATCTTCTAATTCACAAAAGGATGTTGCATAAAAAAGAAGACATTTTCTTGAAAGTCATATACTATACTTTAAAAAAGTAAAAAATAAATTAAAAAGAATGGGCCGGGCGTGGTGGCTCACGCCTGTAATCCTAGCTCTCTGGGAGGCCGAGGCGGGCGGATTGCTCAAGGTCAGGAGTTCAAAACCAGCCTGAGCAAGAGCGAGACCCCGTCTCTACTATAAATAGAAAGAAACTAATTGGCCAACTGATATATATATATATATAAATTAGCCAGGCATGGTGGCGCATGCCTGTAGTCCCAGCTACTCGGGAGGCTGAGACAGAAGGATCACTTGAGCCCAGGAGTTTGAGGTTGCTGTGAGCTAGGCTGATGCCATGGCACTCACTCTAGCCTGGGCAACAAAGCAAGACTCTGTCTCAAAAAAAAAAAAAAAAAAATTAAAAAGAATGGAGACTCAGACTTTTGGGGGGAGGGGGGGAAATGGGCATTTATTGAAACCTTAAAATCTGTACCCCCATAATATGCCGAAATAAAAAAAAAATTAAAAAGAAAAGACATTTTCTTTAAAAAGCGACCCATTTTTTCCATAGATCTCAGGCACCTGAGTTCCCCAATTCTTTCAGTTCTACCGTCTTTCCCACCTTCTTGCATTTAGGAGGAACTGTGGCCAAGGCACAAAATTATCCTGACACTTCTGTTCCCAAGGGAGCCGCTCCCATGTGTCCTTGGTCTCCTCACCGAGTGACAATGGATGGGTGCCATAGGATGGATGCCTGGGGAGATGGCACAGTCTCAAGGACATCCTCTGCTGTGCTGTGTGGCTAGCTTCTCCCTTCTCAGCACGATGGGCACACTTCTAGTTTCCCAAGAACAAGATTCCCCCTACCTCTTAAAAATCTCTAGTGTCCTATCCAGAAATTTCCCCAGGTACCTAAAAGTTGGGGAACTTGAGGATTTAACTTGAACTAGACAAGAGGGGTAGAGAAGAGCTCCCTTACCATAGTTTGGGTCTACAGTTTGAGTAGAAGAAAAATAAAAGTAGAGATTATACATGAAATTGCTGTACCTTCTGCTGAATTTTGCCGTGAGTCTAAAACTGTTATTTAAAAAAAGTCTATTTTTAAAAAAGAAAGGCATTAAAGAATTTATCAAATGCTACCTTGAGTCTAGTAGAATATGAAATTCCAATTCCAAAATCATAGGGATTTGAAGAGCCAAAAGTTACAGTGGAAGAGTGACATTCTGAATACTATTAATATAAATAACTGGGAGCAGGGGAATGTGTAACTTCTCTTGAGAATATTTGCACAGGAATAAAAAATACTGGAAACAGGCTGGGTGCAGTGGCTTATACCTGTAATCCCAGCGTTTGGGGAGGCCAAGGATGGATAATCGATTAAGGGTAGGAGTTTGAGGCCAGTCTAAGCAACATAGTAAGACCCATCTCTACAAAAAATAACAAATTAACCAGGTGTGGTGGTTTGCACCTGTAGTCCTAGCTACTCAGGAGACTAAGGCAGGAGGATCGCTTGAGCCCAAGAGTTGGAGGTTGCAGTGCGCTATAATGACACCACTGCACTCTAGCCTGAGCAACAGAGAGAGACTCTGTCTCCGAAAAATAAAAAATAAAGAAAAAGAAAAGAGGTTTTTATTTGACTTCTTAACTCTTGCCTTTTTCCCAGGACCCACTATCTATCGATGCAATTCTAAAATTTTTTTGTGTATCTTTAGTTATTTATCTTTTCTAATGCTTACTATGGAAAAGCCAGCAGTTGGGGAATTGCAAGGGGGGACTTAAAAGAAAGGACAATCTCTTGTCACCTTCCACCTAGAGATGACTATTACCATGTCTGGACTTTGGCAATTTGAAGTAGCACACATCACTCCCCCTCGTCTTCCTTTATTGTTTTTATTTTATACCCTATCCTGTGTAGTACATAACCCCACCCATGTCTCCAGAACTAACTTGATTGTTGATTCTAGCCAATGCTACAACCTGTCAATTTTACCACCGGAAGACTCCAAGCTGACTCTGAAGATAAGCAAACTGTCCATGTTCCCAAACTCAGTGACAATATTTCCTAGGCTTCACACCCCTACCTCACTCGTATTTTCTACTCCCCCAAACACTTACTTACCAAAATTACACTCACATAACTGCAATTATATTTAAGGTTATCAGTCACTAAGGAAGAGAGAAGTTCTTGCCCCTTAATTTGTAACCACAGAACATTAACCAGATCTTCAACGGCCTTTACATTTCAATTCCCGGAGGCTGACCACATTTACCAATTAAGTTACTACACTTTAGTTGGTTCTTATTTTTTTTTGCTTGGCTCCAGGCTTCTCTTTTTTCCTTTTTGGTCTTGATTACAAACATAAAATATGAACAGAATTGCAGGTAGTGAAATGCTATTCAGAAATTGCATGGCACAGAGATGGTATAAAAGTTTTTCTCATGGTGAATTTTAACTTTTAATCCTCACTACAGGTAAAAGATGCAGCCAGCCTCTATCGAAAAAGACAGTATCGGCCCGGCGTGGTGGCTCACGCCTGTAATCCCTGCTCTCTGGGAGGCCGAGGCGGGCGAATTGCTTGAGGTCAGGAGTTCGAAACCAGCCTGAGCAAGAGCGAGACCCTGTCTCTACTAAAAATAGAAAGCAATTAATTGGCCAACTAATATATGTAGAAAAAATTGGCTGGGCATGGTGGCGTATGCCTGTAGTCCCAGCTACTTGGGAGGCTGAGGCAGGAGGATCGCTTGAGCCCAGGAGTCTGAGGTTGCTGTGAGCTAGGCTGACGCCATGGCACTCACTCTAGCCTGGGCAACAAAGTGAGACGAAAGAAAAGAAAGAAAGAAAGAAAGAAAGAAAGAAAGAAAGAAAGAAAGAAAGAAAGAAAGAAAGAAAGAAAGAAAGAAAGAAAGAAAGAAAGAAAGAAAGAAAGAAAGAAAGAAAGAAAGAAAGAAAGAAAGAAAGAAAGAAAGAAAGAAAGAAAGAAAGAAAGAAAGAAAGAAAGAAAGAAAGAAAGAAAGAAAGAAAGACAGTATCTATTGTTGGAATCAGTTGCTTCTCTTCTCAAGTCACTGAAATGCTCTACAGCTTAATGACTGTTATTTGATGATATCCCCAAATGGACTAAACTTCCAGGTCAGCTTGGCATGGGCTATACATCCGCCCCCAAGCACCAAATGAATGAATAAATGAATAAATTTTGTACTCAATACTTCTATATATTTTTTTGCTTGTGCTAGTCTTGGCATCATGGCAAGATTATACCAGACATGTAGTTTTGACTGTTATAGAATATAATGGGTTCAAATAACTTGATTTCCAAAAAATTAACAGTAGTGTTTTCTAAACAGTAGGATGATAAAATGTTTCTTCTTCATCTTTTCCAAAACTATTCCTAATTTTGTAGAAAAAAGTGTGCACCATATTAATAGTCAGGAAAAAAACACTCAATAAAAATATTTTGATTGTGTACAAAAATTTAACTTTAAAAGACCCCTGTTAATGGAGGTTATACTTTGGGTAACCTCCACTGGGGCACGATGGGACTAAAGAAGGTGGTTCAGAGATTAGCACTCAGGGACCACCTGATAAAAGGAATTTGCCTCAAAACAATGTAGCTAGGAAAGAGATCGGAAGAGAGGAGTACAGTACTCAGGAAGGTTGAAGGGAAGAACACTTGTTGAGTTAAGCAGATAGTCCAAGTCTCATCATAAATGAAACAAGAATAGTTTCTTTTCAGATAATACTACTAGCATATGCGGGTAAAAGTGACATCCCTACTACTGCTTCCAAGACCTTGGAACTAGGGACATGAGATCCCTTCAAGCAAACTTACAATAATGAACTGGAGGAAAGACGCGCAGATTCACCCCAACACGGCAGACTTGGGGGAGGAGGAGGCGAGGAGAGGAGGTCCTGTCCTCAGAATCAAGCCAACCTTCCCCAAGGCACATCCTACCTTAAAGACCAACTGAAGGCTGGGCGCGGTGGCTCACGCTTGTAATCTTAGCACTCTGGGAGGCCGAGGCGAGCAGATTGCTCAAGGTCAGGAGTTCAAAACCAGCCTGAGCGAGACCGTCTCTACTATGAAAATAGAAAGAAATTAATTGGCCAACTAATATATATATATATATAAAATTAGCCGGGCATGGTGGCTCGTGCCTGTAGTCCCAGCTACTCGGGAGGCTGAGGCAGGAGGATTGCTTGAGCCCAGGAGTTTGAGGTTGCTGTGAGCTAGGCTGATGCCACAGCACTCACTCTAGCCTAGGCAAGAAAGCGAGACTCTGTCTCAAAAAAAAAAAGACCAACTGAAATCTCCTTGAATAAGATAAAAGGGCTTTTCCCTAGGGGAACAGAGGTGGTCTTTCCTTCTTCCAGATGGGTGGGAATGGGTGGGCTGGACCAGTCTGCAAAATATCTCCTTCTCAGGACCCCTGATGATGTTTTCAGATTTAGCTTCACCCACCTGGACAAATATGGACCGGAGGTGCCTAGAGAGTTGCTGACTGCTCTCACTCTGCAGCCTGTGGTCAGTGAGGTTCCCATTAGAAGGAAGCTACTCGGGCTGAACGGGTTCATGAAAGTCTGGACCCTGCAGGATCAGCTCTGAGGGTCGTCCTGTCAATGCTGGTTTTTAAGCAAGGCCACTTCACAGAGCTTCCAAACCCACAGACGCATTGTGCTTCCCACCCTAAGCTCTGCCTCAACTCCCCTAGTCCCCGCTGATGTTCAGTGAGGGTATTATCTCAACATCTGCATCTTTTTGAAATTTGGTTTTTATTGAAAAATAAAAATGTACATTTACTGTGTACAACGTGATGTTCTGAAATATGTATACGTTGTGGGATGGCTACATCAAACTAATTAACATGCAGTACACCACATCCTTACTACTTTTCGTGGTCAGAACACTTAAAATGTACTCTCAGCGATATTCAAGAATGTAGTCCACTGTTACTAACTGTAGCCACCATGCTGTATAGTAGGGCTCTTCAACTTATTCCCCCTAACCAAAATTGTGTCCAACACTTGCTTCTGAATAGAGGATGATGATTATTAAAAGACTGAAGATCATTTTAGAATGTAATCCTCGAGACAGGTTTAGGTAAAAGGGGTGGAGCTTGTGGGGAGGGAGGAAACAAAGAGGAACAAAAAAGAACTTGCTCAATATGTCTCAGTTCAAGCCCAGTCCAGTGGCTCCCGCCTGTAATCATAGCACTTTGGGTGGCCAAAGCACGAGGACCCCTTTAGGTCAGGAGTTCGAGATCAGCCTGAGCAAGATCAAGACCCTCATCTCTACAAAAAATTAGCCAGGCATTGTGGCATGTTCCTGTAGTCCCAGCTACTCGGGAGGCTGAGACAGAAGGATCACTTGAGCCCAGGAGTTTGAGGTTGCTGTGAGCTACAATGATGCCACTGCACTCTAGGTTGAATGACAGAGTGATACACTGTCTTGGGGAAAAATAATATATATACACATATGTGTGTGTGTGTATGTTCATATATCTCAGTTCAAAATCACACTGTTGGAATTCAAGGCTTGCCTTGGGATTCTCCTTGTTCCATGTGACCAGAAGACCCCCATCTCAGAGGCTTTTCAGCTATCATACTACGATTAGGGGAGTCTGGGCCCAGCCTGACTAGCCCACACAAGCTCACTGCCAGGAGCCATCCTCCTGTCATTTAAAACTGCATTTAGCCAACATGGTAGCCACACGTGGCTATTAAACACTTGACATCCAGCAAGTCTAAATTGAGATGTGCTGTATTTGTAAAATATACATTGGATTTTGACATAGTAAGAAAAAAGTATGTAAAATCTTATAATTTTTAAATATTGAAATGATAATATTTTGAATATACAGGGTTAAAATATATTATTAATATCCATTTCACCTTTCTCTTTTAAAAACATACCTACTTTAAGAAAATGGAGGCCGGGTGCAGTGGCTCACATCTATAATCCTGGCACTCTGAGAGGCTGAGGCAGGCAGATTGTTTGAGCTCAGGAGTTCGAGACCAGCCTGAGCAAGAATGAGACCCCGTGTCTACTAAAAATAGTAAGAAGTTAATTGCACAGCTAAAAATATATAGAAAAAAAAATTAGTCAGGCATAGTGCCACATGCCTGTAGTCCCAGCTACTTGGGAGGCTGAGGCAGAAGGATTGCTTGAGCCCAGGAGTTTGAGGTTGCTGTGAGCTAAGCTGATGCTATGACACTGTAGCCTGGGCAACAAAGTGAGACTCTGTCTCAGGGGAAAAAAAAAAAAAAAGTGGAAATTACATATGGCTGACCTATGAAAAAATTTGAAATTACATTCTTGGTTTGCATTATATTCTATTGGACAGTGCTGGCTTAGAAAATGGTGGCTCTTTTAAAATTAAAGCAAATCTTCCTTAGAAGAAAGAGATAGACGCACGACCTAAAAGAGTTCCTGCACTGAAAAATATCCCCTAACTAGGCAGTCCTCAATGAAAAGCACTCAGACATCGTTTGGAAGAACAAATGTAACCCAAAGACAAAAGCACACATGGGCGGCTTTTACTGGGACAATCCAGGTACGGTTCCGAGGACTTCATGTGTATTTTTTTTTTTTTTTTTGAGACAGAGTCTCACTTTGTTGCCCAGGCTAGAGTGAGTGCCGTGGCGTCAGCCTGGCTCACAGCAACCTCAATCTCTGGGGCTCAGCAATCCTACTGCCTCAGCCTCCCGAGTAGCTGGGACTACAGGCATGCGCCACCATGCCCGGCTAATTTTTTGTATATATATTTTTAGTTGGTCAATTAATTTATTTCTATTTTTGGTAGAGACAGGGTCTCGCTCAGGCTGGTTTCGAACTCCTGACCTCGAGCAATCCGCCCGCCTCGGCCTCCCAAAGTGCTAGGATTACAGGCGTGAGCCACCGCGCCCGGCCTCATGTGTATTAATTCACTTGATCATCATAATTGTCCTGTAAAGTCTTTTTTTTTTTTTTTTTTTTTTTTTGAGACAGAGTCTCGCTTTGTTGCCCAGGCTAGAGTGAGTGCCATGGCGTCACCCTAGCTCACAGCAACCTCAAACTCCTGGCTCAAGCAATCCTGCTGCCTCAGCCTCCCTAGTAGCTGGGACTACAGGCATGCGCCACCATGCCTGGCTAATTTTTTCTATATATATTAGTTGGCCAATTAATTTCTTTCTATTTATAGTAGAGACGGGGGTCTCGCTCTTGCTCAGGCTGGTTTCGAACTCCTGACCTCGAGCAATCCTCCTGCCTTGGTCTCCAAGAGTGCTAGGATTACAGGCGTGAGCCACCGCGACCAGCCTAAAGTCATTTTTGTATTAAATACCTATATATACAGATGAGGAAACTGAGGCCCATTTAATGGTTTAAATGCAGGTGGGATTTGACTTCTGGCAATCTGACCCTAGATCCTGACCCTTCCCTATTCTGCGACCCCACACTTGAGCTCTCCTTGGTTGGATGTTCTTTCCTGGGGGGACTTTCTTTGTCAGTCCTGTTTCTCCAGCAATCTCATCCCATCTCTGCCCTGGTATTTAAAAACCAAACACTCCTGCCTGTCGTGGGTGGGGAAAGCCCTTCTCTAGAATGACAGGTCCCTAAATCCCAGAGTTTGGGCAAAATCCAGCATCTGCCAACATGATGCTCTCAATTCCCTCTTTTTAACAACTCGGTGGCTTATGAGAACAAAATTTTGCCTTTCTGGCCCCTACAACCTAAAGGCTAGGACATTCTGCCAGGTTTGGGTTTTTTTTTTTTTTAATTTGTCAAAGACCGTTTTTTTTTTGTTTTGTTTTGTTTTTTTCACTGTTTGCATAATACTTTCCAAACCTTCCCAACGGACAGATGGACGGTTGCTTGCAAACGTTCAGCCTCAGCTAAGGAAATGCTCTGCAGGGAGCACCTTGGAGCACAGCTCCCACAAAGGAATGATGGGTACACTCTGGTGACAGAAAACCTTCTGCCTCTTTCGCCTCATTTTTTTTCCCCCCCGACCAAAGGCTTCTCCTTAGAAGCCACAGAAGTCAGATGGTTTTGCTTTATTTTAAAAGTATTAATAATAAGAATAATTAACTATTCACCCTGGAAAGACGCTGCAATTGCTATCTTATTTATATCATTGCTGTTATTATTAATTATTACAGAGTGCACGTGGGCTGGTGAGCACTGGTGCTGGCCGTCTCCCTTACAGATGAGACCACTGGGACCCAAGGAGTGAGCGGCTTACTCAAGGCCACGTCCCAGTTGTGAAAGAACCTGGATCAGAGCTATTTCTGGCCACATTTGTGTGATTTCCGTTGGCCCGGGGCGGGGGCTTGGGCAGAGCGAGGTCCCCAGGGTTGGGTAAACCACCCCACCCGCAAGGCAGCCACAATGCAATTAGCATAGGCACGCAGGCCCTCCCTCCTCCCTCCCCTTGGCCCTTTCTCAGACTCCTTATCTTTTGGGTGGCCCCTTCCTGATGTTTGTGTTGGATTTTATTTCTTTTAGGCTCTAGCTATTCCCTCCGACTGAAACGCTCTATGCCCAGACACTGGCGGGGTTAAATCCCTCGCCTTCTTCAGGTCTTGGCTCAAATCTCACCTTCATAAGAAGGCAGACACCGGCCCCCACTTAGTGCCATGGCCTCTCTGCACCCTGGCACAGCCCCGTCCTTTCCTTTTTCTGTGGCATTAACTCATTGTCTGCCACCCCCTGCTAGAATGCAGCTTCCTGAGGACAGGAATCTCGTGCTCGCTGATGTACCTCCAAGTGCCCAGAAGAGGCCCTGGCCATAGTCGGTGCTCAATAAATACTGGCTAAAATGGAAATTGTTCAAAGCTGTTCTTGGTACGCACAAGCTCAGATTGTAAGACCCTCAGGGCCAGGATCCAGGATGGTGTCCCTGTTGTACCCCCTCACAGTGCCTGCCACATAAGCCCTCAGCCTCAAAGCAAACTCTAACCTGCATACAAATGTCAGGGTAGGAGGGATTAGGAGTAACTTTTTCCCCCCCTGCTTCTTTACACTTTTATTTCTAAATTACTAAATGTTCCGTAATATAAAAATAACAAAGTAAGCTCAAATAAAATTCTGAGTACAGACAGAGGACCCCAAACAATGCGTGGTTTGCTTTGGACCTTGTGTGTACCCCACGCGTGACCCTCACTGCCTGGCGCATAAGCAGTGGAAGAAGAGAGCCCGGAAAACTCCAGGCACTTTCCTCAGGGCTGGGGACAGGAAACCAGCCCAGTGGAAAGGAGCCAGGTCCTCGCTTCAGAGAAAAATGGGCTCAGAGAGATTTCGAGATATCGAGATATCGAGACGATTTTCAAGAGTGTGAAAGAACGTGCTGATCCACAGTTTTCCATCTCCGCGGGGGATGGAGCAAGGGAAAATATTCCTGGTCCCGTGAGACTTAGAAAGAATGCCTTACTTAGAAGGAGATTAAATATCAGCAGAAAATAACCAGGGGAAATTTGAAATTTCCAACTCTGGAGTAAAATATCTTTCGATTAAAACAAACAAACAACATTCGTAGAACAAACACCATGCTTCTTTTCCAAATTCCTATGGATTCTAAACATCACAGTAAAAGGATGGCAATAAAATGGTGTGGTTGGGAGGTGGGGCTTGGAGTCAGACTACTGGGGTTCAAACGTTCTACTTCCTAACTGTGATCCTAAGCAAGTTGTTTAATGTCCTTGTGCCTCAATTGTTCTTTCTTTTAAGTATGGGCTGATAATTGCACCGTCCTCACAGGAACACAGTGAGGATGGAACCAGCGACCTGGCGCCTGTGCAGACCCGGCCATGGTGAGAACAATGCCAGCAGCCGTCAGTGCCCAGTGAGGAGGAAGCGTCTCCAAAATGCCAGGAAGGTTAGAAATGCTGGGAGGTGTGCGTCCTTTCCCAGGGGTGAAGGGCTGGAATGGGGACCGAAAAGGTCCCCCCTGAGCTTACACAGAAGCTACAAGGAGACACACTAGATCTGGAACTGAAGGATGGGAAGTCTGGGTGGTGACAGGGTGGACAACTGGAAAGTCCAGGAGGAAAAACAACAGAAGCAAAACCTTCCTGAGAAATCTTAAACCCACGTTGTTTGACCTACTTCAGGGAGGTGACGAAGGGGCCTGCCACGTGCCAGGAAGGGCGTGGGTGTGAGATCTCACCTGAGCCTCACGCCACGATGCCAGGCTGGCCTCCCACCCCCGCCCCACAGGCGAGTGGAGACTCAAGGCCGGCTGGCAAAGGTGTGGGAGCCAGGGCAGGACCGAGGCCTGCACCCGAATCTGTTCACCGGGCCAAGCGTTACTAGAGTAACGATTGCTGGCACGTGCAATGCAAGCAGGCACTGCTCTGAGCATTCGCATGGACAGTATCAACCATTCCACCCTCCCCGCCACCCTCAGAGGACCGGACTGAAGAGGAAGCTGAGGATATGATTTGATCTGCGGAGGCTGAGCTCCGGCAGGAAAAACACAGGGGACCTGTCCAATTCAGAGCAGGCTTCCAGAACTCAAGCTGAGGTGGGCTCCAGTAGGCCTGACCCATGGGGGGAGAGTCTAGACCCCATCAGTCCTGTCCCCGCTCCACGGCCAGAGCCAGCTTGTGAAAACAAAAACCAGATCATGGCTTGCCCCTTCAGACCCTCCCAAGGCAGAGACTCCTAATGAAGCCCAATTTCTCCCTACCAGAAGTCTCCATTGAAGGCCTCTTAATCCAGGCCTCAAAGTCTCTTTGGGAGGGGCTTCTCGGACAGGGTCCGTGGGCAGCATCTCCTGTCCCGCAGCGTGCATGTGAAGCAGAGAGAGGAGAGCCCCAGCCTGGACGTGTGAGGCAAGACCCCACAGAGGCCCAAGTCCAGAGATAAGCAGGCCCCTGAGACATTTGACCTCTTGCCTTAGAACCCTAAAGGGGGTAATCATTACCTCAGGGGAGCCCTGTGAGATGAGGTTAGGACCACCCTGCTTGTCCTTCCCTGGCAGTGGAGACAGGAGGCAAGGCCACTCCCTGCCTGGGCCCAGTGTCCTCTGGACATCCCAACCTTCTCCCTACCCTGACCCATCTCCACACCATCCTGGTGCCATGATGCCAGGAGGTAAGCTCCAGGAGGGCAGGGACTGCCTGGTCCCAGGGCAACTGCGTTTTTGTGGCTCAGACACAGCTGGGCCGGGCACTGACTGTAGCATGGGGGCAAGGCGTGCACCAAGCCACACTGCCCAGGCTGGCGTCTGGCTCTGACATCTACCAGCCGAATGCCTTGGGGCTGTGTACCCTGGTTTCCACATCTGTTAAAATGGGGCTGATACTACTTCCTTCACAAGGACGTAATGTGGATCCAGTGAATTGAAACAGGAAGCCCTTGTGCTGCCTTGGCCCATACTTGCTCGATGGTGTTAGCTATTAATTAGCATTATTATATTTAGCTGCAGGATACTGGGCAAGTCACTTATCTCTGAGCCTCCATTTTTGTTCCTGTAAAATGGGAATGTTGTCTACCTCACAGGGCTGTTGGAAAGATTGAAAGAGAATATCATGCAGAGGGCTTAGTGCCCTGCCTAGAAAACAAGGGATATTCCATTCCATTCTCTAGGGGTCTTGCAGGTTAAGGGACCAACTAGCTGTGTATATTAATTAATATTAATAGGCCAGGTAGACTCTCTAGAAAAGGTAGAATTGGTCTGACCCTCCCCGACTAGGAGCGCATTATGAGTAGCTCCCAGACACAATTTCCCCCAACTTGATTCAGTGGTTAATTTTTTCCAAAGGAGAATCACCTTCTGGCTCTTTTTTCATTGAAGAAATGCTCAGAGAGGCTCCCTTTCCAGATCTCTGCCTGAGCAGAAGCCTTCAAAACCCTGCTCTCGGAGTGACTGGCGGTGGTGTTCCAGAGGTTGGCGAGGAGATATCTGGAGGCGAGACTGTCACCAATCAGCAAATACCAAACCATCCCACTTGCTCCTCCCTGCCACGCCGCTTCTTCCTGACGTAAAGCCCCTGGCCGAGCTGGTGTCGTCGCTGACTCAACACCAGGACCCCAAGAAGGGAATGACGGCAGTGAAGGCGCCAACACTCAGCTCCACAGCCGCCCACACTGAGAGCAAGACGGAGGCCAGTCTGCACTTATCCATCGACTCCGGGTCCTAAGCCAGAAGGGGACATCTCTGAGGTTGCTGCCTGTCCCTGAGGGCAGGGCTTTACCACCCTCACTAGACTGTGAGCCCACAATGGAGTCCCATGTCTGACAAAGGGTTCTTCCTCCTCTTTTGTGATTTTATTTACAAAAGCTTAGGAGTATAAATAAATAGATCAATCAATAATTTGGTTATACATGTACTAAGCTACTTCAATTGAAAAGATCTAACATATGCAATCAAGACGAGAGGCACAGCATTTAAACTTTTCCTTTAGATGGTCATTTTGGGGACAGATGTGATTTCTTGTCTCAAGGCTTTATGTCCTCCACTCAAAATGCCTCTGGGTACCTTCAAAAACACCTAACCCTTTGGCACAAGCTGCCCATTGAGCCACTGGTTCAACAAGTACTTACCAAGCACCTACTATGTGCTAAGTATGGCCCTACTAAGTGTGGGGCCACGGGGAGATGGACGCACAAAATGGACCCAAGCCGGGTCGTGCGGTGGTGCGTGCCTGTAGTTCCAGCTAGTTGGGAGGCTGAGAAGGGAGGAGTGCTTGAGCCCGGGGAGTTTGAGGATGCAATGAGCTGTGATCGTGCCTGTGAATACCCACTGCACTCATAAGAGACCCCGTGCCCCCCACCACCAAAAAGAAAAGGACCCAGACCTCAAGGATCTCCATCCAGTGAGGACACCAAAGGGTCTCTGCCACTCAAGTCCTGGTTGCGTCCGTCCATGATGGAGCACTGCAGCAGAGTTTGGTTTGCATGTTGCAACAATGGTGTAAGAGTTAAAATTTAAGAAAAACCTTCAACAGTCACTGCCCATAATCTTACTGCCTTAACACAACTATTTCCATTTGCCTGTGCCTTTTAGTTTTTGACACATGCATGCTATTCTATCCTGGCTCCTGTCATTCTGGTTCATGTACCAAAATTCCAAAACTCTTCCCTGTTGCTGGACTGCCATGATTTGGGGGTCTGTTTTGGTTTTTGGTATTGTGGAAAACCGCAGTGTTTGTCAACTCAGCAATGCCTGTGGAGCACCTACTTTGTCCAGGTCCTGTGCTGAGGTCACTAGGGGCCCAGAAGGTCCCCAGCCAGCCACACCCTCACAAGCTTGGGGTCCTTGGGCCTCAAGGACCCAAGAAACACCAGCAAACTATTTCCATGAAACATAAAGACACTTTGGAAGGCATACAAAGTGAATCACACTAAAAGCCCCAGCAAAGGAGACTCCAGTCTGAGGGACCCAAAAGACATACATTTTCAAAATGATTGAAGTAAATTGTTTGAGGAAGTCCCAGCTCCTAAGTTTTAGTCACCAGCGGAGCTGAAACCACCTCTACCCAAGGTTGCAGTTCTAAATGGCAACTCTTCTGATCTCATTGGCGACTGAGGGAAACTTTGTTTCAAAATGAACCTTCTAACCCCACTGACCCCACAGGAAATCCCAGACACCCCTGCTGCCCACTGGGAGTGCGTGACCAGGCCTGTGTTCAGCACAGGGGAAGTACCTCATGGGCTGGCCCCTCTGGACCTTCCCTCCTCCTCCCTACTTGCCACTCCAAAGAGAGAATGGGAAGGAAGCCCTAGAAAGGGGACTACAGCTTGGGTTTCCACTTTTAATAACTTTTCCAATGTTCCCTTAGAAATAAAAGCAAGAACACGCATTCCCTTACTCTACTCCTCCAAGACTTTCTTTTTTTCTTTTTCTTTTTCTTTTTTTTTTTGAGACAGAGTCTCACTTTGTTGCCCAGGCTAGAGTGAGTGCCGTGGCCTAGCTCACAGCAACCTCAAACTCCTGGGCTCAAGGGATCCTCCTGCCTCAGCCTCCCGAGTAGCTGGGACTACAGGCATGCGCCACCATGCCCGGCTAATTTTTCGTATATATATTTTTAGTTGGTCAATTAATTTCTTTCTATTTTTAGTAGAGACGGGGTCTTGCTCAGGCTGGTTTCGAACTCCTGACCTCGAGCAATCCGCCCGCCTCAGCCTCCCAGAGTGCTAGGATTACAGGCGTGAACCACAGCTCCCGGCCAACTGAATGTTAAATTGCAGTCCCTCCTCTGCTCTGCTATCTCCAGAGCACTTACCCTTTTCTAACAGTCAAATAATTTGCATAATCATTTGTTTATTGTCTGTCTTTTCAAATGTCAGCTCCCCAATAATTTTTGTTTGTTTTGTTGGATCACCCAGTAAGTGGACCAGTGCCCCAACACTAGTAGGTGTTCAGGAAATATTTCTGGAATGAATGAAGCCATGAAGAGGCAGCTGCAGTGGTTCAGACACAATTTGGGAAGGATGGTTGGTGGCAGAGGAGATGGAGGTACAGGTGGTGAGCATCCCAGAATGTCAGGCAGGCTGGTCCCCACCCTGTACCCAGGTATGCGGCCAGGGTAAAACCTGCCCTCCTGCTTTCTCCATTCTATTTGGCATCATTACCTGAACTAGGTCAGATGGGGGGAAGTCATTTTTGAGACTATGCTCAGATCCCCAAATTGCCTGCAAAATGTAAATAA
Source organism: Microcebus murinus (assembly GCF_040939455.1). Taxonomy (NCBI): domain Eukaryota; kingdom Metazoa; phylum Chordata; class Mammalia; order Primates; family Cheirogaleidae; genus Microcebus; species Microcebus murinus. Next base: position 51,685,361 of record NC_134117.1, on the reverse strand, counting down.
GTAGCCAACTTAAATTTACCCAGAATTTAGTATATTGTTTTCACATTCGTTATTTTTTGAGATATAATTCATATACCATAATAGTCACCCTTTTAACGTGTACAACCAGGCTGGGCTCGGTGGGTCACACCTGTAATCCTAGCACTCTGGGAGGCCGAGGCAGGAGGATGGCTTAAGCTCAGGAGTTTGAGACCAGCCTGAGCAAAATCAAGACCCTGTCTCTACCAAAAATATAAAAATTAGCCAGGTGTTGTGGTGTGCGCCTGTAGTCCCAGCTACTTGGGAGACTGAGGCAGGAGGATGGCTTAAGCCCAGGAGTTTGAGGTTGCTGTGAGCTAGGCTGACATCATGGCACTCGCCTGGGCAACAGAGTGAGACTCTGTCTCAAAATAAATAAATACATAATAAAGTGTACAACTAAGTGGTTTTTAGTATATTCATAACCATGACCACTATCTAATTCTAGAACATTTTCATCACTCCAAAAAGGAACCCTGTAACCATGAACAATTTCCCCAGCCCTGGCAACCACGGTCTACTTTCTGCCTCTATGGACTTGACTATTCTGAGCATTTCATATAAACGGAATTATACAATGTATGGCCTTTTGTAACTGGCTTCTTTATTTAGCATAATGTTTTTGAGGTTTAATCATGTTGCATGTGTCAGCACTTCATTCCTTTTTATGATCAGATATTTCACTGTATGGTCATACTTCATTTCTTTATGCATTCATCTGTTGATGGACATTTGAGCTGTTTTCACTTTTTGACTATTATGGATAATGCTGCTCTGAAAATTCTTACACAGGCCGGGTGTGGTGGCTCACGCCTGTAATCCCAGCACTCTGAGAGGCCGAGACTGGTGGATTGTTTGAGCTCAGTAGTTCAAGACCAGCCTGAACAAGAGCAAGACCCTGTCTCTACTGAAAAAATAGAGAAGAAATTAGCTGGCCAACTAAAAATATACAGAAAAAAGTAGCCGGGCATGGTGGCGCATGCCTGTAGTCCCAGCTACTCGGGAGGCTGAGGCAGGAGGATTGCTTGAGCCCAGGAATCTGAGGTTGCTGTGAGCTAGGCTGACGCCACAGCACTCTAGTCTGGGCAACACAGTGAGAATCTGTCTCAAAAAAAAAAAAAAAATTCTTACACAAATTTTTGTGTGGTCATAAATTGTATTTTCAGTTCTCTTGGGTATATACCCAGTAGTGGAGTTGCTGGGTCATATGGTAACTCCCATCTTTTTTTTTTTTTTTTTTTTTTTTTGAGACAGAGTCTCGCTTGTTGCCCAGGCTAGAGTGAGTGCCGTGGCGTCAGCCTAGCTCACAGCAACCTCAAACTCCTGGCTCAAGCAATCCTGCTGCCTCAGCCTCCCGAGTAGCTGGGACTACAGGCATGCGCCACCATGCCAGGCTAATTTTATATATATATTAGTTGGCCAATTAATTTCTTTCTATTTATAGTAGAGACGGGGTCTCGCTCTTGCTCAGGCTGGTTTCGAACTCCTGACCTCGAGCAATCCGCCCGCCTCGGCCTCCCAAGAGCTAGGATTACAGGCGTGAGCCACCGCGCCCGGCTGGTAACTCCCATCTTTAACTCTTTGAGAAACTGCCACGCTTTTTTCTAAAGCTTCTCCTCTGTGATTATTCTCATTTTGCTGATGAGGAAGGAGGGAGAGAAGGGAGGCGATTTGCTCACATTCACATTCACCCGCTATTTATTGAATAGCAGACCCAGAGGGTGAGGGTTGCTCATGGAAAGGAACCTTCTGCTTCCCTCAATAATACATTTCATCCATTCTTCATAATTTATTTTTTTGAGACAGGATCTCACTCTTTCACCTGGGCTAGAGTGCAGTGGTGTCATCAAAGTTCACTGCAATCTCAAACTCCTGGGCTCAAGTGATCCTCCAGCCTCAGCCTCCTGAGTAGCTAGGACTACAGGCATGCACCATGATGCCAGGCTAATTTTTCCTATTTTTAGTAGAGACAGGGTCTTGTTCTTGCCCAGACTGGTCTCAAATCCCTGGCCTCAAGCCATCCTACCTCTTCGACCTCCCAGAATGCTAGGATTACAGGTATAAGCCACCACGCCTGGCCCTTTCTTCAGAATTTTTGAGAACCTTCTATATGCCAGTCACTAATTAGGTACTGAAATTACCTCTGAGAGTAAGACAGACATAGTTCCTGCCCTCTTGGAGATATAGTCTAGAGGGGGAAAAACTGACAGCAAATAATTACAGTTTTGACAATTCTATCAGAGGGTATGGGCTACCTTATCCTGTCCTTTGTATAGTGATAAAGAACTTGAACTTGGAGTCAGCTGCCCAGGTTCAAATCCCCACTCCCCAATTTCTAGCTGGGGGACCTGGGCAATTTTCCTAACCTCCCTTTGTCTCCATTCCTCAAGTGGAAAATGGGCAGAGTGTTAGTAACTACTTTAATGGTTGTAGGGTCAACTCAATGCATCAAAACCTGTAAAGCACTTAAAACCTGTCACTGGTAAGCCCACAATAAACACTAGCTGTGGAGGTTGCTATTATACTGTCTACGCCTTACCCGTCACTGAAGGGTATGCATCCTGGTCCCTCCAACTTCCGCTGTTTCCCACCACCTCTCCCCACCCCTCCCTGACCCCCAACTCCTACAGTGAGCGGGATTCCCACAGTGCTCTGCGCCCACATCCTGCAGCTGAGCACCTCTGGTTAGGTGCTCCAATTAGAATCCCTGAATGCCAGGCTCCTCACTGCACAGAGAAGGAAATACTTTTAATATATTTGCCTTTTCTGGGCCGTTGTGGTGGCTCACGCCTGTAATACTAGCATTCTGGGAGGCCGAGGTGGGAGGATCGCTCAAGGTCAGGAGTTCGAAACCAGCCTGAGCAAGATCGAGACCCTGTCTCTACTAAAAATAGAAAGAAATTAATTGGCCAACTAAAAGTGTATATACAAAAAATTAGCTGGGCATGGTGGTGCATGCCTGTAGTCCCAGCTACTTGGGAGGCTGAGGCAGAAGAATTGCTTAAGCCAAAGAGTTGGAGGTTGCTGTGAGCTAGGCTGACGCCACAGCACTCTAGCCAGGTCAACAGAGTGAGACTCTGTCTCAAAAAACAAACAAACAAAAAACCAAAAAATATTCATCTTTTCTCCTTAACTAGACTGTGAGCTCCTTGAAGCCAAGCCTTCTTGCCCCTGTACTGCTAAAAATATTTGTAGTGAGAAAAACGAGTGGAGGCAAAGTATAGAGTGGGGTGGCAGGGCTGAAAGAGCACAAGCTCTGGAGCCAGCTAGTCCCGGGGCCACAGCCCCAAGCTCTGCTACCCGTACCTGAGCTAGAAGACTTCCTTGGGACTCTCTGAGCCTCCTTCAAGCACCTGTGAAATGCGGGCAGGGGCAGCTGCCCTCAGAGCTGATGGGATCAGCAGGGACCTGCAGAAGTCGCTGGTGCATGGCAGGTGCCGGCTACCTGGTGGGTGCCTCTGTTCTAAGGAGCCGGACAGCAAAGTGCAGGAAATACACAAGGTCAGAAGGCAAACGGCTCTCGGAGATGTTCTCTGATCACTATCATGTACACTGGGTTGAATGGAACAGAATTTGCTGCTTGTGCATTTTTCCCCTCCTAAGCCCATAGATGCTTCTTTTGCTATTTTTTTTTTATTTCGGCATATTATGGGGGTATAAATTTTAAGGTTTCAATAAATGCCCTTTCCCCCCCACACACACATTCTTTTGCTATTTTTATTAAATATAAACAGGAACAAAAAGTATCCATTTAACTATCTGCAGTAAATTATTAAGAAATTTGAACAAGCAGAGATTGTGTAATTCTCGAGCCTTGTCATCAGCCCACGAGTCCAAGAAATACTATCAGTTCTAAGTTGTCCTCTGTTCCTAAGAAACTTCCTGGGCTGGCTTTATCGCGTTATTTGAGAGTCATGACGGAGGATATAAAAACTTGCTCCCACTCAGTGATGCCCTGCAAAAGGGACCACCCATCACTAGTGTCCTTCCCATGCTTAATTTTCAGACCATGTGTGAAAGATGGCGTGTTTCTCTTTGAAAGGTGCCTTTTCTTCGAGTAAGCTTCCTAAGGATAAGTTGTTTATTTGTATTAAAAGAGGGTCACAAAATTTTTCTATTGCAAAGAGCAAGAAATCCAAAAAATGCTAGTCATATATATTTTTGAAATTTTTAAAAATTTTTCATCCCCACCACGAATGGGGTTCAACAGGTTCCCCGTTGCTGCCAGCGTAGGGGTCATTTCCATGGCATTTTTTTCTTGTTAAAAGCGGCTTCCCGGTTTATTTTGTTTTGTTTTGTTTTTTCCTGTGGGCAATTTCAAGAGGCAGGGAGGATAATTGTCCCTGAGCTTCCTGCAATATTGAAAAGAGGCTGTGGCAGTTCCTGCTTCACCTCTGTCTTTTATTTCAGAGGTCCTTACAAACCAGGGAAATTTTGTGCAGAAGGAGCCCAAAATACAATTCTAGACTCAGGGAAATCTCACTCATTTTGGCAGGGGTGGAGCTGAAATTCACCTTAACTTAGCGACCTTTTTCTGAGATAGAGGGGATGAATTGTGCAAACAAGATCAAGGAGGGGCTGGGCTTGGAGTGGGTGGCTTACACCTGTAATCCTACCACTCTGGGAGGCTGAGGTGGGAGGATCGCTTGAGGTCACCAGTTCAGGACCAGCCTGAGCAAGAGTGAGACCCTGTCTTTACTAAAAATAGAAAAAATTAGCTGGGCATGGTGGCACGTGCCTGTAGTCCCAGCTACTCAGGAGGCTGAGGCAGGAGGATCGCTTGAGCCCGAAAGTTTGAGACTGCCGTGAGCTAGGCTGATGCCACGGCACTCTAGCCTGGGCAACAGAGTGAGACACTCTCAAAAAAAAAAAAAATCAAGGGGGAATTTCTCAATGATTTAAGAAAACTTAAGAAAATAAACTCCTCCTCACTAGTCAGTCTGCATTTTGTCCCAAAATGGTAAAATTTGACCATGAAATAAAAAATTGGTTGGCGTCAGGAAGAGAGAGTCAGCTCCCCTTTGATGGTGGCTAAAATTGGGCAATAAGAAAAGTCAAGAAGGAAAACAGAGAACAGAGAAGAGGAATGACGACAGGTCTGTATTGAACTGATGTTGAACAGAAACCAGTGAGGCCCCAGAGAGGAGGCTGGGACAGAACTCTCGAAGCCACATGCTCCCAAGGCTGCCACCAAGCCCTGCCCAACCAGACACCCCAGGACTTCGTACTGAAAACTTTTCCAAATCAGTAACCAGAACCCAACGACTGAAGGGTAAGAGCAGATATGAAATGAGCACCAATTCAGAAAATCCAGGGGCCTGGGACACCTGGGACACCTGCAGCCTGAGTCATACCTGAGCCCTTTGGGGATGTGGATCAGCCCCGACTCTAGGAGGGGACTCAGCTCTCTAGAAGCACATTCCCCGCCCTGTCCCCTTGTTTGTAGGTAGAGGCAGTTTGGAGATTGTGAGTGTTCCTTCACTTATTTCCCTCGGGTCCCTTTTGTCGCCAGCAGCCCCCTCCTCTAAAGCCGAGAGTAGTCTGGGGAGAAGAGTCTGTCCTGAGCTGGTCGGCCCTTGCTGAGACGACACCACCTCCAGGCAGGCCCCAGGCAGACGCCTCTGGCCCACTTCCTGTCAGATGTCAGCCAGGAGGGACACTGTGGGGTCACTGTGCTGTGGTTCTTGTCAAAGTCCTGAGCCCTTTCTCTGCTTGAGGAGCAAGGTCTTAGATAAGAAAGAGGCTAGAAGACAAGTCTTTGTAAGTTCCCCAGGAGGAGGAGGAGGTCACAGGTTAGGTCTCAGGCAGAAAACCTGCTGGTCTTTTGCACTGGAATCAAGAAGTCAGAGGATGAGACCTGGGGTGAACCCAGGGCCTCCGTCGCCTTTTGTCCCTGTGGTGTCCCGTGTTTATTTCTACCAATGAGTTTCCCCAGCGCGGTATGGAACCGGAAGTGTGGGCCACCCCACACCCCCATCTGACTTCCTCCTCTGGAGGGGAGACAGAGCAGGAGAGGGGAAAGAGCAGAGGGGACGAGCTGCTGTCCGTCGTGGGGAGTTCATTCCAACTGTGCAGCTCTGCGTCTCCCCTTGCGCGCTGGGGTGGCAGCCTCTGCAAGGGGCGCAGGACTGGGGCGATACCTGCGCGTGCTCCTGGGGAGGGCGCCCCGTGGCTTCCACCAGAGGCTGAGCGAGTTCCTCGACCCCAGGAGGAAAAAAGATCCTGCCTAGGGGTCCTGTTCTCCAGGCAGCACAGCGGCCACTTCCTGGGTCTGTCACTGGACCGGGTTCGGACAGGCTCTGGCCCAGGGACCCCATTCACCATCTGGAGAAGCCTACGGACCCCTTGCCCAGAATGCTGTTTGTTTTATTGATTGATTGATTGATTGATTGATTGATTGATTGAAACAGAGTCTCACTCTTGCCTGGGCTAGAGTGCCCTAGCATCAGCCTAGCTCACAGCAACCTCCAACTCCTGGGCTCAAGCGATCCTCCTGCCTCAGCCTCCCGAGTAGCTGGGACTACAGGCATGTGCCACCATGCCCGGCTAATTTTTTCTATATATTTTTAGTTGGCCAATTAATTTCTTTCTATTTTTAGTAAAGATGGGAGTCTCACTCTTGCTCAGGCTGGTTTCGAACTCCGGAGCTCAAATAATCCGCCCACCTCGGCCTCCCAGAGTGCTAGGATTACAGGCGTGAGCCACAGTGCCCAGCCTCAGAATGTTGTTTAAAATACATCTAAGTTACATAGGATTTACTTTTGTTTTTTAAGAAAACACCAGCAAGTGCATAGGATTTTTTTTTTAATATTTTTGCCAATCTTTTTTTTTTTGAATATTTTTGCCAATCGTGCATAGGATTTTGATTAAAACAAATATATTGAATACCAATAATCAAACTATTATAATTTTTAAATTGTGCTATAGTGATATATACATGCATCTTTACTAATGTATTCAACAATAAAATCTAGGAGAAAGTCTAATAATTATCTTAATTTTGAAGTAGGGATGAGCTTAAATGATAGTTCAAGACACCCCCCACAACCATACAGTGACATGAAAATATCTGTGATTTCTAAGGGTGACACAGTCACAGGCGTGGTTGACACTGCTGTGGTTTGACCCCTCCATCCATAAATGAAGAAAATTCAATTTCAGGTGGAGGTTAATGAAAATCAAAGTGTAATTTTTTCCCATTCAGGTTCACCGACTCCTCTGAATTCTATCTGTGGAGCTACAGGGTTAAGAATCTTTCCTTCCACAACACGGGGACAACTTCCGCAGCGGTGGTTCTTAAACCTGGCCACGAGTCAGTATTGCTCCTGACCGCTGGCATCCTGTGTTTTTTAAGATCCCCTAGGGGATTTTAGAGTCCACCGTGCCACCAGAGTGAAGAGCCCTGCGTGGTGAGAGGGCGGGTGCTAGAGCAAGTCTCAGCTCTGCTCTGAGACTGGAGCCGGAGCGTCGCTGCCAGTTCATCCAGATGTCACCTGTTGGGTGCTGGCCCAGCCAGGCCTTGTGCTGAGCACAGAGAACACCATGGAGGCTGTCTTCAACCCACTCCTCCCGGCCCTGGGCTGGCAATGCCCTTTCTTAGGTTGGGCCCTCCACGCAGTCACGCCTGCCCGCTGTGCTCACTCTCTCTTCTGAGCCCCGCACCCTGGTCCAGCCACAGCCACTCCCCACCTAACTCACCCCCACCCAGGCACAAGTCCAGCGGCACCACTTACACTGTGTTCTGTGAAAATGACGCCCCCTGGAGTTGTGCAAGGAGGTGGCACTGCCCACCCCACCCCCAATCAGAGTGTAAACTTATTGAGGGCAGGCTCTGTGTCCTGACCTTCTCCCCCTGACTCCCTCAAGAATTCCTTTCTGTTCTCTGCATCTCAGTTCCCTGATAGGAGACAGCTTGGACTCTTCCAGTTCAGTCATTTAGGATTCTTCTCCATAATCCATTCAATTGTTTATTCATTTATTCGGTTCACAAATATATATGTATATATTTATTTTTATTTATTTATTTTTTAAGACAGGATCTTACTCTGTTGTCCAGGCTAGAGTGCAGTGACATCATCATAGCTCACTGCAACTTCAAACTTTTAGACTCAAGAGCTCCTCCTGCCTCAGCCTCCTGAGTAGCTGGGATTACACATGCGAGCCAACACACCCAGCTGACTTTAAATTTTTTATAAAGGCAGGGTCTTGATATATTGCTCAGGCTGGTCTTGAACTCCTGGCCTCAAGCAGTCCTCCTGCCTTGGCCCACGCACCTGGCACCTGGGGGAAGGGGCTGGGGCTATCTGCCCCCTTCCAGAGGAATGCCCAAGCCGGCCTCAAATGCTGGAGAGTCAGAGAGAAAAGTCTGAGGCGTACCCCTAAGAGGAGCAAGGAAGAAATGAGGGAGGGGCTCTAGGACCTTGAGCTTCCAGAGCCAGCAGCAAAGAAAAGGCCCAGTTCCATTCCATTGTCTTGAAAAGACAAGGACAATGGCATTAGACTGCTCCAGTGAGAGCCATAGTTAACAGACCTCATCCCAGCCCAACGATGAGGGAACTGGGGCTGGTGGAAGTGAAACCTGTGAGCCAGAGGCCTTGGAAGTCCCCTCCCCTACTTCCCTCCCAGGACAGCAGCTCTGGGCTGAGGGCGGGACGCCCTGCTTCTAGCTCACTCCTCCGCGGCAACTCACGTCTTCTGTGCTCTTCCTGCGTTCTTCAAACTTATCTAGCACACTCCTTGCTCCTAGGCCTTGCACTTGCTCCTGTCTCTGAGCTGAACCTCTGGCCCCAGGTACCTCTGCTACTCAGTGCCACCTCAGAGCGGTCCTCCCTGCCCATCCTTTCCTATCAGAAACAGCCTGCCCCTCCACCACCCTGCTCCTCTCTGTCCCCCTTCCCTGCCCCGCCCCAACCCAACACCATATTACACACCGGTACGTACTGATGGAGTGATTGCTGGCCTCCACCAGCGGCATGTGAGCTCCCCGGAGGCAAGGACTGTGTGATGTTCATCATTGTGCCCCCAGAGTCTAGACCGGTGCCTGGCAAACGTCACACTCTGTCCCTCCCATTCTTCGGTTAGAGGATGCTGGGGAAATTACCCAGGCATTAATCAGACTTTTTGGAAATATCTTTCTCACCAAATATACTCATCAGTTGTACTGGGTTGAACAGTGTCCCCCAAAATTCATGTCCACTGGGGCCTCAGAACGTGACTTTATTTGGAAATAGGCTCTTTGTAGATGTAATCAAGAGAAAATGAGGCAATACTGGATTAGGCTGGGTTCTAATCCAATGACTGGTGTCTTCTTAGGAAGAGGAAAATTTGCACACAGAGGGAAGAGGGTGTGAGACAGAGAAGGAATGACATGTGACCACGGAGACAGAGATCCGGGTGCTGTGTCTGCAAGCCAGGGAACACCAAGGATTGCCAGCAACCACCAGAGCTTGGGGAAAGGGAAGGGAGGATCCTGCCTGGAGCCTTCTGAGGAAGCATGACTCTACTGACACTTTGATTTCGGACTTCCGGCTGCCAGGATGGTGAGGCAACATTGCTGAAAGCCACCCAGCTTGTGGTTCTTCACTAGGGCAGCCCTGCAAAACTAATGCACCCATATCACCCGGAACTCCAGTCTCATAAGTGGCCAAAAATGGATCCCTCCATTGGCTGGGTGCCCATCCATGGAAAAATCCGGAAGCACTAAACATCTCCCTGCCCTGAAAGAGCTTTCAATCTTTATTTATTTATCTATTTATTTTAGAGACAGGGTCTTGCTGTGTTGCCCAGGTTGGTCTTGAACTCCTGGGCTGAAGGGATCCTCCTCCTTCAACTTCCTGAGTAGCTGGGACTACAGGCGTCCTACTGGGAGCTTTCCATCTCATTGGGGAAAACACAACTTACAGCTTGTTCCTGCAAAGATTCCCCTGCCCATTCTCGTAACCAGATTTTCCAGAAAGAGGAAGTGCAGGGCCCCGGCTGACTGAGAGGAGGGGGCGGTGAGTCCCCACCAACCGATGTCATCTCGGAGCAGTGCTGCCCGGTCGGTACCTAATGCTGGTCACGTATTGCCTTTCAATGTTCTAGCCACACTTTGAAAACAGAAAAAGAAATTAGTTTTAATAACATTAAATTAGTCAGGTGAAATTAGTTTTAATAACATATTTTATTTAACCCCAAATAGCCAACTTATCTTTTAATATAGAATCGATATAAAAACTATTCACGGCCGGGCGCGGTGGCTCACGCCTGTAATCCTAGCTCTCTGGGAGGCCGAGGCGGGTGGATCATTTGAGCTCAGGAGTTCAAGACCAGCCTGAGCAAGAGCGAGACCCTGTCTCTACTAAAAATAAAAAAAAAAAGTTAATTGGCCAACTGAAAATGGAAAAAAAATTAAAAATAAAATAAAATAAAAACTATTCACGAGATATTTTATGTTCTTCTTCCTTTGAAGTCTTCAGAATCCAGTGTGTGCTTTGTGTTTACGGCACCGCTCAATTCAGGCAGCCCCCGGCACGTGCTCAGTGACCGCAGGTGGCTGGAGGCTGCGCACTGGAGGGCATGGTCACAGAGGCTTCCCGACCCACCAGCAGTGCTCAGTGGGCCTGCGGACCCCTCGGGCTTCATGAATGAGCTTGGGGATGTCCGTTCATTTCCCTGAAATTGTTAGCCAAGATGTGGGTGCATGTAACGTTTTCTCAGGAGAGGGTTGATAGTTTTATTGGCTTTTCAAAGGGGTCTGGGCCTCCCCAAAGGTGAGGAACCCTTGCAGTGGGTGTAGATTCGTGGGCTGAAGACTGAGTCCAGCTCCTTCATTTTGCAGGACAAGGGTCTGTGGGCAGAGAAAGGGGAGGTGCCTCACTCGGGGACCCCCCTCCCCGGCTCGGTCTGCACTGGCAGCTGGGCCTCAGGACTCGGTCAGGGGCCCTCAGTCTGCCCCCAGCCCTGGAGGGCAGCCGAGATTCTGGGCGAGACACCGGCAGCAGGACGGCGTGGGGAGAGCTGAAGTCTGCAGTTTCCACATCTTGTACCTATGGGTGATGCATGCTGCTCTCCACTCGGCTCTCACAGAAGTTTCCACAGAAGCGACGCAACTTCCTCTTGTTTGCTGTCCCCCGTCTGACTCATCAAGAGCGTCCCTGCCACTCAGAGAGGCTCCCCATAGACACCCTTCTTTCTCTACCCAGGGCAGGCCTGCCATGCGGGCTCTGTGCAATGGGGCCCCCAAATCTACACCGAAAACATAGGCATCCGGGCCCCAGGCCCGCTGACCCTGAATCCCTGCTGCTGCTGAGTTCTCCCAGTGACTCTGCATCACCTTTCGGTTTGTTTCTGGTTGTTTGCTAAAGAAGGCGGCATGGCTGAGAGCTGGGCTTTGCAGTCCTCTGAACTTTGAAGCCGGCCCCTGCCACTTTCTAGCTCTGTGACCTTGAGTCTCCATGGCCTTACATGCACGATGGAGAGAAGAGAGGTGAAGTTATTCACAGAGAAGAGAGCCCTGCTCCTGCCCTTGCAGAGATGTTCCTCCCCATCCCCTCGGCCTACCCCTCGCTCCCCCCTCCGCCCTAGCAGAGAAGTGCAGTCTAGTGGTTTGAAGTGTAACCAAACGCTTCAGACACCAGCACTTTGTGTCAAAGCCAGGGGTCCTCAAACTTTTTTTTTTTTTTTTGAGACAGAGTCTCACTTTGTTGCCCAGGCTAGAGTGAGTGCTGTGGCGTCAGCCTGGCTCACAGCAACCTCAATCTCCGGGGCTCAGCGATCCTACTGCCTCAGCCTCCCGAGTAGCTGGGACTACAGGCATGCGCCACCATGCCCGGCTAAATTTTTTTTGTATATATATTTTTAGTTGGTCAATTAATTTATTTCTATTTTTGGTAGAGACGAGGTCTCGCTCAGGCTGGTTTCGAACTCCTGACCTTGAGCAATCCGCCCGCCTCGGCCTCCCAAAGTGCTAGGATTACAGGCGTGAGCCACCACGCCCGGTCGGTCCTCAAACTTTTTAAACAGACCGTTGGAGGGCCGTTGGAGAGTGCGGGCGCACATTCCACACATGCGCACTGTGGGCCCGGGATGCGTCGGCTGCTAAGCAGGACAGGCAGTGGTGGCAAAAATACCTGGAGGGCCGGATGAATGTGCTAGGTGGCCCACATGTGGCCCTCGGGCTGTAGTTTGAGGACACCTGGGATTCTTACTTAAGTTCCTCCCTCGATGCCAAGATAAAGATAACCACTTTCCATGCTCAACGGGTGGAAGAAGAATGTTCCTGCTACCAATTTCAGGGTCTTAACATTTCAAGGTCATAGTCCAGTTCTGCCTGCAGCATGGAAGTGTGAGGTCACCCGGCAGGCGTCCCACAGTACTGGTGGCTGGGATCCTGCCATCTCATTTGGACAGGAAGGTGACTGTGTGACCGTCAACCACACTCACTTAGAGACCATATATTTTTAAAGTCCATAGATTTCTAAGTAACAAATTATTTCCAAAAGTGCCATATCGGATTATTCCCAAAGACCCCCTAAGGGAGGCAACCCGAGGAACAATCAGGACTTCCCCAAGCCCCGTGCCAGGTGGCTGATGCGGGGAGCAGGGAGCAGCTCCAGTGGCCTTGGCCACTGTGGCATCCAGACACCCACGCCCTCTGCCCCTTCTCCGCCCCATGCTGGGCACTGCTGGACCATGGCAGCCTGCGTTCCCGTCCTCACACGCAGCCTCTTTTCCTTCCTGCCCTTTCTCTTCCCTCAGGCCCCACCTCCTCTGCGAGGTCCCCAGGCCTCTCCAGCTCCCTGAATTCCCAAGCCGGGATTACCCGCACCCCTCCTCGCCCCATCCCCAGGAGCCGGAAGCACGGGTTCAGTGCATGGGACCTCGCACAAAAGAAGTGCTTGCCAAAGCTTTACTAGTCGTTGGACAGGATACGCCCGTACCGAGGAGTAGAAGTGGAAATGCAAATCAACTCAGGGCCTAGACCTTAGTTCTCTATCAGCCTGAGCACTGGGCCTGCCTATCTCATGTTTAGGTCAAGTTCCATTGAAACTGAAATTTCAAAAGAGAGGAAATGAGTGTTGTTACAAAACAGCCTAACCACAGTGCAACACATCTTGTTTGTTATCTGGATGACGCCTTTGGTTTCAGAAACACAACCCTATTGCAAGACTAGTTCTCTGGGCCAGGAACTAGGTAGGTCTTCAGTATTGGGTCAGCAGAAGACAGTGAGGGTTGGGCCTCTACTAAGGGTCGGGACCTCTCGATTATTCAGAAACACTTTCTCACAAATGGTCTGCCCTTCAGCAAAATGAATTACAAGATCAAGAAGGAAGCATCGTGAGAAAGAAAAGATCCTGCTCAGGTGTGTTTCTCCTGAGCTATAGCTTCTTTTATTTCATGGACAACAGGGTTGAATGATGTTATTGATCCAGTTTCCCTTTCTTCATTCGTTGCTAGGAAGCTCAGAGCCAATCCTGTGACCCATTAAAGTGAGGCTGTCCATTTCTGTATTAGTCTGTCAGGTGGCTTCATTTTATGCTTATATCTTTATTTTTCTCATGAACCTGCTGAAATTTGCCTTAAGTCCTATTTAGAATAAGGAGGAAGGAAAGAAGAGAAGGGAAAAAATGGTCCTTTCCCTTGAGTAATCAAGACTAGATAAGTAAGGAGATAAGTAACGATAATGAAAATAATATTCTAGAAGTTAACATCTACTTAGCACTTCTGCAAGGGGCTGTGGTATCATCTCACTAAATCCCCCAACAGACTCACCAATAAAAGTACAGAGCTATTATTTTCACCCAAATTACAATTACAGATGAGGAAAGGGAAGCTGAGGGAGGTCAAGTCGTGAGGCCAAGATTGCACAGCTGGAACCGGTATGACCGGGACCCCAAGCCCAGGTCTGGACGATGTCACACTTGGGCTCGCTGGCACCACCTCTGCAAAGCCATATGCTAGAGGCAGAAAGAGAAGGTGCCGCCGGGAGACCCGCAGGCTGTGGAGTCAGGGCCTGGCGAGCTCACTTTCTGCCGGCTGGCTCTAAAAACTGCCGATGCCTGTGACTCAGAGACCGTCACCAGGTTGTCATGATCAATAGCAGAGACACCGACGAGCCTGCCCTCAAACCCAGCTTCAGAGATGGCGCTTGTATCACGCGCAGGCTACACGCTCCCTGAGGGCAGGGACTGTCGTGTCCTTGCTGGGTCCCCAGGTCCCAGCACGGCGCCTGCGCAAAGCCGTCCTCCCCGCAGCCGTGCTGAGCGGACAGGGGGCGAATGGGCTCGCAGGTGCTCACAGCCCTCGCGGGCGCCGTGCGGAGCGAGGGAGCCAGACGCAGACCCACGCGAACGCTCTCGACCGCGCACGTGGCCCAGACACGCACAGGCCCTGCGTGTCTCCCATGGGGCCACCTGCGTCCCCACTACCACATCGCCATGGTTTACACATGCGAGGTGTACGGTGTTTCAGATATCAATGAAAAGGAAAAAATAATCACCTAGATACTTTATAGACAGAAATAAAATATAAACAGGTCTCCATTCAGGGTGAAGCAGAAGATTCAAGGGGCCTACGGAGACAGTTCACCTGGATGGCCGGAACGTTGGTTTCTGGCGGCAGGTGTTACATGGAAGCCGTAAGACCGGGGTTGGCCCCGGGACCCCCCACCAGGCAAGGCCACGGGAGGGAGCCTCTGGACTTTCCGTTCATCTTTGCCTGATGGAGTCCTGGTTCCCCCCTCCAGGCAAATCTGAGCGCTGTCGGCAGTCGGAAGGCAGAATGGGGCGATCGGATCCCAACGCAGGCACCGCAGCGCTCAGCGTCCTCCAGCGAAACAGAGATTTATTTTAAGGAATTTGCTCCTGCGCTTGCAGGAGCCGGCAAGTCCAAAATCTGCAGGGTAGGCTGGGAGGCTGAAAATTCTAGCAGGGGCTGATGTCTCAGTCTGGAGTCTGGAGGCAGAATTCCTTCCTCCTCTGGGGACCCCCGTCTTTTAAGACCTTCAACGAGTTGGTTGAGGCCCACTCACGCTATGGAGGGCAAACGGCTTTACTCAAAGTCCACTGATTTAGATGTTATCTCATCCAAAGATGCCCTCACAGCAACATCTAGAAGGACGTTTGATCCAGCAACTGGGTACCAAGGCCTCGCCAAGCTGACATAAAATTAACTACCGCAGGCACTTACTAGCTTTGGCCTTGGCCTTGGGGAAGATATCTGCTTCCTGATGGTATTGGAGGGTCAGAGAAGGGCACCCATGAGCACCGTGCACAGAGTCTGGAGTATGGTGAGTGGGGTCAGGTCTAAGAGGGACCCCTGGCCACGGAGTATGAAGGGGGTCCAGCCCCGGGATTTCCACACGTGTGTCAGTGGCAGCTGAGCCTCCTTTCCAACGAGGGGCTGCATCCCACAGGCTCAGAGAGCAGCCTGGGCACGGGTGTATCCTCGGTCCCCATTGATTCTGGCAGCACACATGGCCTGGCCTCTCGTGAGCTCCACCCGAGGGGCAGTGACGCTAATGCACCAGCTGGGAGGGGGGGAACCAGATCACGTCCACAGGAGTATCAACTCCAGTATCCTTTGGCAACTAAAGGAAGGAGCAGGCCCTCAGACATAGCCATCCAAGAAAGCCTTGCAGATCACCAAGAGGCCCTCAGCAGGGCATCCAGGCTGTATGGCAAGGTTACATGCAAAAGAACATAGCATATCGCAAAAGCATGTGTGAAAGGGAATCGTTTCCTTAAGAATTATGTCCAAAACAAAAATTAAAAAAAAAAAAAAATTCCGCACATGTAGCCAATAAAAGAAAAAAACAAAAATTAAAAAAAAAAAAACGAATTATGTCCAAAGTCTATACAGGCCCCCAGATCTCCACTATCCAGTAGTTTTCAGCCATTGACACTGCCCTAAAACACCTGAAATAAAATTTCAAATTAAGAAAGGATGACATGTTAAACTCACACTGGCCCTAGAAATGTCCATTCCAGGCTTGGCGGAAGAATTATGGGGACATGCGGCCTGCGGCCTCCAAGACAGCGGGCTGCATGCACGGCTGGAACAGGAATACGCTGGGCCACAGGGAGGAGGGAGAAGAAAGGGCTCGCATCCTGTGCACCCCCTGCTCACCCACGGCAGGGGGGACACAGATGGGGAAGTGACGGTGGAGCTTGTCCTGCAACTCCTCTTTGTTCTTCCGAGAGACAGTAAAGAAGGACTAAAGCGTCAGTGATTTTCTACTACACCGCCCAATTTCAAGAATCACATGAAAACGCACCTGCTCTCCCTTCCGCAGTGGGGAACACGCCGACTCGGCCGCAAGGCAACCGTGCAAAGGCGCAGCTAATCCCGAAACTCCTGAAGGGCCAGCGCACAGCGAGGACCCCGCTCTGAACCTCGGTTGTCCAGACCTTGCACCAAGCTTAGTGGTTGAGCCGGTTAAGTGGCCCATTTTAAAAGCTGGCTGTCCCGAGCAAGCGCCTCAGGAAGGATGCCCTGGTGGCTCAAAGCAGAGGAGACTGGAGTCCCTGTGTGTCCCAGAACAGCTATGCGCTGGGCCCGGCCCTTCCCCTCCACGGCCCCAGGCCAAGTTGCTCCTCCCCTTCCCTGGTCCCGTTTCCTCTTCCATGAGTGAGAGGTGGATTGTCCCCCAGATGCGTTCAGCACATCAACTTACAGTTCCTCAGGGCCTGCTTCGAGTCAGGCACTGTTCTTAGAGCTTACCTGTGAGAATGTGAATTGCTACCACTCCTGGGGAGGGGAATGTGACACTACTTACAGTAAAAAATATGCTCGGGATAGAGGTTACCCTTGGGGGAGTCTCAGGCTGCTCCTCAGATGTTGGCAATGTCGTGTTTCTTGATCTGGGTCCCATTTGTGTATTTTATTTGTGAAAATTCATTGAAGTGTACGTTTGTGATGTGTGCACTTTTCAGTACATACATTGTACTCCAATAACAGATTAAAATAATGCACCCCCCCAAACAAATAATGAACCTATGTCCTTTTATCTAGTAATTCCAGTTTTAGAAATCTGTCCTACAAACATAAAAGCATCAACGTGTAGATTCATTTACAAGCACATTTATTGGTTTGCAATAACATAAAAACAGGAAATAACCTGAATGTTCACCATAGGGAATGGTTGAATAAATAAGTTATATCCGCCCTACGGAATCAGAAACAGCTTATTAAAAAAAAAAGTCGTATCACTCTGTATTAAGCTGGAGAAAGGTTTATGATAAGGTAGTAAGTTGGGGGGCAGGGTAAGATGTCTGGTCTGATTCTATCTTGTAAAAGAACAAAATGGAAGGAACGCACGTATGTGCTCATGAGTCTGACTACATGTATGCGAGCACGGATAAAGGTGGGGAAGGCACCACCCACAATAGACACTGGTTGTCTCAAGGGTGTGAAGTTGGAGAATGAGGGAGATTTTTATGTATCTCTAGACTTGACTCATTATAATATGCACATAAAATTTTTTAATTAAAATTTTTAATAAACAAACAAACAAAAATATGAGATCCAGGAAAGAGAAGAGACATTCTGGAGAGGTGATTGGAAGTCCTAGGAGGTAGCTGGGCATTCCATCCAAAGAGCAATCAGTAGAGATGGGAACAGGAAGGGACTCCTGCGGGGAGGTCTTTGGGGGAACAGAATGCTATAGGATTGAATGTTATGATGGTGAGTCAGACAATCAGAAGACGTTAAGGGCAAATATTGAGGGGGAAAAGGCCGTTAGGAACTCCAGGAGGAACACAGGTCTGAGCAGGAAAGGAACATAATCACAGGATATTTTACTTGATTCTGCAGTAGGTGATACTGACACATCATCGTAATGTAAATACTGTTTATCGATTACTGACTTTTAGAATCTCCCTCTAGACAGAGATACAAGAACTTAATTATGACCATATAAATAGAATGTGTATTTACCGACCCCTGACAATGTATAAATGAAAATACAGATGATTCGTGAGGTTGATGAGGAAAAGGAAAGTTAAAAGGGAAAGGTAGGGCCACTGATATCCTTATCGTAGTGGGTGGCTAAGGAACGGAAGAACATGCACACACATATTTGCACATACTCATGGACTGTATATACATGTACATGTGTTACATATGTGGCTTAACCAAAAAGTGTTCAACTATATTAGGAGATATATCAGAGAGAAGTGCGGAGGGGAAGGGGGTGTTACAAGTCAGCTAAATCCTTTACTAGCATTGGAGAAGTCATAGATAGTTTTTTTAATTGATAAATCAAGAAATAGTGATATGGACATGTTATTACAACATATCAAAAAGACAGTTAAACAGGTTCCCTCCGTGGAGAAGCTGAGGGGAGTGACTAGGGAAGGGAGAACTGGGGACTGCAGCTTTTCATTTTAAACTCCTTGGAACTATTTTTTTTTTTAAATTAAAGATGTTTCTTAAATTGATTTAAAAAAATCATTTAGAATAAGATAATAATTTTTTAAAAAAGGAAATGAGTACAAGTATGTGTCTGTGTGAGCACGAGGGGTGGGGGACTTCAACGAGTTTGAATTTGGGGATAAGCGAACTAAAGAGCTGAGGAACTAGACACAGATGGTGACTAACGTCTTCAGGATGCATGGCATTGCCCTGGGAGGCGACGAACCTAGGCCGTGATCCTGAGGATCGTCACCGTCAAGGGATAGACTGAAAAGGCTCTTAAAGGAAACACAAGGAAAGGCGAGTGGGACAGAAGAATGGGAAAGTGCGGCGCTGTGGATGGAAGGGAGGAAAGAGCTTGATGGAGGGAGGACCCAGTCAGCCAAATGCCTGACGATCAAGAGGTCAGGAGTGATGAGGACTGAAACGTTTCCACTAGACTGGGCAGCAAGGACGTCCCTGGACCTCCAGTCACTGATTAAGTCCACCACATGCTATGTGCACATATACTGGTATTTTGGACTATATGCACTATATATAATAATAGTGTGTGCATAGATATAGATGATATAGATAGATATAGATATAGATATAGATATAGATATAGATATAGATATAGATAGATATATGGGGCTACCTGGCTGCAGAGATACGGGGAGAGGGAGCTGCATTTTTGTCATTCACAGAGTTCCAAGCTCTCATCCACCTGGCATGTGACTTTCATCCCCTCCGGAGGAAGACAGCACTAATGGCAGGCTCCAGGTACAAACAAGTCTCCAGCCTGCAACGTGGGGACTTGCCCAGGGAAGAGCTGCTCAGAAGCTCTGCCGTGATGACGCCACGGCACTCTAGCCCGGATGACAGAGCAAGACTCTGTCTCAAAAAAATAAATAAATAAAACGAAAACAAATCCCTGCTGCTGACCTTGGAACAACGCAGAGTTGCTCGCGTAAGAAGCAGCTTAATTAGCTGCTCAGAAGCTCTGCTACCGGAGAAAGGATTGCTCCTCCATAAGCAGACATTTAAGTTTTATTTTAACCAGATGTCACCACACTATAACCCTTCTTTGGGTAAGTATTTGCTCTACCCCAAACTTGTCAAGTTCCTGAGAGATGGTCCTGGATCTATACTGCAGAGTAAATATTAATAGCTAACACCACGCCCCTGGGACAACCATTTGGGTTTTTCCATTCAAATCCCCCTAGAAGTGCTGCTCACCCAGTCTTGTGTTACTAGTCAAACAACCTCTCTTTCCCTTTGCTCACTTCCCTTGAGGCAATCTAGAATATTCCTCAAGGGTCATTAGGGAGTGCCTACCTTTCATATGGGAGATGTCACTTCAAGTCCTGAGAGACCCAGTACTGTGGTTACCAGCCTCAGCCCCCAGCTGGTGCACCCAGCAGAAAAGAGAGTATTGCAGTTCCTACGCTACGCAGCGCTGCTGGGGACGTTTGCTCTGTCCCTCTGTCCCCAGGCTGAGTTCCCCTTGGGAACCAAAGGCACAGAATAACTTTCTGGTTCAGGATGCTTTTCCCTGTAAAAGCTGCTCCAAAACTCTCTTGTTCTAGCTTCCTTCTCTTAACTTCAAGAGTGTGGGGTTCTTGCACTATAATGTGGATAAGGATCACATGGGGTTCTACTGAAATGCAGATTCCTGGACCTGCCCCCCCCCCCCCCCCCCCCGGAGTTTCTGATCAGGTCTGGGCTACAACCGGGGAATCTGGAATTTAATAATACTTCTAAATGATTCTGTAGGCCCAGCTACCTGGGAGGCTGAGGCAGGAGGATTGCTTGAGCCCAGGAGTTTGAGCCTGCAGTGAGCTATAATGACACCACAGCACTCTAGCCCAGATGACAGAGCAAGACTCTGTCTCAAAAAAATAAAATAAAACAAAAATAAATCCCTGCTGCTGACCTTGGAACAACACAGTTGCCCACATAAGAAGCAGCTTAATTAGCAATCAGTACTTAAATTTGGAGCTCATAGTTCTGCTTATGGCAGCTTAGTGCCATCTCTGCTGACCAGTAGTCACTCAGGCCTCTCACACTTTATTAACAGCTCTTCTGGAACATTCTGCCTAGTTCTCTAAGCACCTCAAAGTAACTCAAAGTGGCTTTCATTTATAACACATAAGCATATTTCAAGTCAGATCATTCCAACATACTTTCTATATTTAGTAACCATGCCTTATTGCATTCATGTCGTAAGATACATATGACTTGTGAATTAGGAAGGTGAAAAGCAGGCCTGTGGAATTACTAAACTTTGTACAACTTGGGACACTCTGGCACATCTTCAGTGAATGAAACTTAAGCTACTTTTCAAGATGAGCTTGAGAATCATTTCTCCTTATTTATAAGTGGAATGTAATTAGATTTTATGGGCTCCACACACAGGGAGAAAAAAAAAAAGATAAAACACTGACTATTCAGAAGCAGAGTTCAAAACTCTTGCATCTAAAAGGTCAGTAAGGCCGGGCGCTGTGGCTCACGCCTGTAATCCTAGCTCTTGGGAGGCCGAGGCGGGCGGATTGCTCAAGGTCAGGAGTTCAAAACCAGCCTGAGCAAGAGCGAGACCCCGTCTCTACTATAAACAGAAAGAAATTAATTGGCCAACTGATATATATATAAAAAAAATTAGCCGGGCATGGTGGCGCATGCCTGTAGTCCCAGCTACCTGGGAGGCTGAGGCAGAAGGATCACTCGAGCCCAGGAGTTTGAGGTTGCTGTGAGCTAGGCTGATGCCACGGCACTCACTCTAGCCTGGACAACAAAGTGAGACTCTGTCTCAAAAAAAAATAAATAAATAAAAAAATAAAATAAAATAAAAGGTCAGTAAGTCCTTATAACATAAAGCCATCCTCCAAATGACTTTTGTACAAAACTGGTAGAGCAGATTGGAGATTATTCTGTTTTCATTGTTAAACCTTCTTACATAATTGTTCCATTTTCTTACTGTCCAAGCAATAGCTTTTGGGTGGAAATTAAAAGCGTAAAGATCATCCACAGATGACTACGGGGAGGGTGATGAGTCTTCTGATAACAAAACCTGACTTAGAGTGGTAACCGGAAAGGCAAAGTGATTGAGATACCCAGTGGAGAACAAGTGAGTGAGATACTGCAGGAGGAAGTGGGGGAGGAACCCTGTGCTGATACTGAGCTGGTGTGCGGCTGGGCTGCTGCGGGTCATGCCAGAGTCAGCAACTCATTATCATCCAGCCCTTTCTCAGGTTTGTTTTTCTCAGCTACAATTTTTGAACCCCATTTTCACACAGAACATATATAAGGCCTTCCTGTCACTTGCTATAGATGAAAAATTAATATTGGGTCATGACCTTCCTGAGAAAGAGGTTACTGGCTTAAAGAGTCTGGTTGGATTTATGGGTTACATGGGTGAGGTTTAATGAGAGCTATACTTTAGGATTTCTCCTTGACACATAGTTCTTGGTTGCTTTCTTGAATATTTTTCCCTATCCTAGGTGTTTTCAAAGTCTAATAATAATGATAATGATATAAAATTTTTAAAAATAGGGATAGACATTATGGCCTCCAATTAATTTTTTTATTTCTTTTTAAACATGGTTGATAGAGGTGAAACGCATTACATTTTTTTCAAAGAGATTATATCTCTCTAGAGTACGAAATGCCTAAATGGCCGGTTTATGCACTGCCATTTACAATATTAATGCATCTATATACACTGGGCCATTTAAAAAAATTATTGTTGCCCTAACATATTCAAGTTTTCCATCTTCATATCTCATAATTAATAACTGATTGTGATAATAAAAAAATAGACATGCACTGAAGGTGTCTGTGGAAAGTTTGGAAACATTGCAACAGCTACTTAGAAACAAAATGGATTATTTTTATTTTTTTCAGACAGAATCTCACTCTGTTGCCCAGAGTGCCGTGGCGTCAGCCTAACTCACAACAACCTCAAACTCCTGGGCTCAAGTGATCCTTCTGTCTTAGCCTCCCGAGTAGCTGGGACTACAGGCATGTGCCACCATGTCCGGCTAATTTTTTCTATATATTTTTAGTTGGCCAATTAATTTCTTTCTATTTTTAGTAGAGACGAGGTCTCGCTCTTGCTCAGGCTGGTTTCGAACTCCTGAACTTGAGTGATCCACCTGCCTTGGCCTCCCAGAGTGCTAGGATTACAGGTGTGAGCCACCGCACCTGGCCAATTTTTATTTTTTAAATTATTATTTTTTCCTTCTACTCTGAAGGGATGGATAATTTTCTTAAAATTTTAACTCTATATAGATAAAGCTGTATATCTATATTATGTAACTATATTATAGATATAGCTATAATTATGGTTTGGACAACGTGTGACTTTAGGTTAATCTTCCCTTATTATAGCTTCTACCTGGCTTAGTGGCTTGCCAGCAATTTTAGTTGAGGTGTGGTTGTCCCTTCTTATAGTCCATTCAAACTAAAATGGATATTAACAGAACAAACAGCTTGTTAACTTTGTAAAAGATATTCATGGTGACCTCGGTTCAAATAGCTCTGCCACTTGCTGGCTGTGTGACCTTGGGTAAGCCTCAGAGTCACATTCAGTAAAAGGAGGATGACAGTACCCATGTCATGGAGTACTCGAGATGATTACATGAATTATTTAGTTATTTCATACTTATAAAGTGCTTAGCAGAGTGCCTAGAATAGACAGAACTCAATAATGTTAGCTTGTATAAGCACATTATATATAAGGTGTTAAAGAAATTCCAAAAGCAAATTGGTAAAAGCAAGAGTTGGCAAACTATAGCCCATGAGCCAAAGCCAGGCTGTCAGTTGGTTTTTGTAAGTAAAGTTTTATTAGAGCATAGCTATGTTTATTCATTATGTATTGGCTGCAGCTGCTTTCAAGAGCAGTTGGGACAGACCCTGGAGAGCTCAAAAAAGTCTAAAATATTTATCATCTGGCCCTTTACAGAAAAAGTTTGCCAACTCCTGAGTATAAGAAGAAATTCCATTGACCAAAAGAAAAAGCATGTGAAATGTGAGCATATCCATTTTCCAGTCAAAAATAAAAACAAAAATAGAAAGGAAAACACATATCTTTATCAAGCCCTTCCTCTCACATGATTCAGGGAGAAACTGATGGCACGAGCTCAAACTGTGATCTGCAGAGTAGACAAGAACACGACAGAGAAAATCCAGAAAATGCCACTGAGTTAGGCATTTGCAACAACTTTCCCCAATGAATTGTAAAGGAGAAAGAAAAGTCTCTCCACCCAGTGTGGCCCCTGAGAATATCAGCAAAGAAATGAGAATGACATTTAAACAAATCTGTTCTTAATAACTAGGATTTCCCCAGCAGATAGCCTATGCTGTCTGGAAGACTTTCAAATTCATATACAAATTTTGACGTTTTTCTCAGACAACTGATCAGGATCAACAGGTAATATGCAGTCTTCTGATAATAGGCATTCAATACATATTGTTCAATAAGTGAATAAATGAATGAATGAATGAATGATGCCTTTAGCCTATAACTGTCTAAATCTAGCTAGACTAAGAAGGAAATTGCAAAAGACTTTTGTGTCAAAAGAAGCATTTTTTATCAGTATGTAGTCATTGCCCCAGTAATTGGTTTTAGGGGTGAGAAAAAGAGGAACAAAACATTGTCTGAAATAAATTTGTGGTTCTGACAAGCCATTAACTCTGGGCCAAATTCTATCATGCTGCCAAGACTTTCTAAGGATTTGGGCATATGTATTTCATGTAAGATTTTGCAAAATTAACACAGAATAATGAACCAAGTGTCTAGGTGAGAGACAGCCCCTACAAATGTACAAGGGAGTTTTCCAAAGACCACATGACATGTTATATCACAACAGCTGTGAGAATCAAGCTGTTTCCTATTAAGCCAGACATTAAAGATATTTGTAAAAATAGAAAATATGCTACTCTTCTATTTTTTTGTTGTTTTAGAAAATAATTATTTTCATAAAAAGTTATGTTTAAATTTTAAGTGCAAAGGGTCCTTTTGGCCAAAAAGTCTAAGTGCTGTTCTAGAGAAGCAATGGAATCTTGGAAGGCAGCTATCTTTGGGAAGCCATGCTCAGGGAAAACCGTGTTTGTGGAATAGGCTATGTGACCAGGGTGCAGCCCTGCAAAGCAGCCAGCAAGATTTTCTGCTGATAACTAAAGACAAAGTCTTAAAATATAAGTCACTGCAGACAGCAAATACTAATAGCAGAGTATGTTGATGGCTATTGGGATAAAGACTGGTTTTAAGACCATACCTGTTATACATGAATTTTATCTTTTGAACTCAAGCAGAATAACATTCTGGAAGAAGAAAAGCTAAGATTTAAGAGTCTATGTCTTAAACATCATATTCTCAGAGCTTAGTACAGTGCCTTGCTCAGAAATATCTCAGCAAAAAATCCTCTAATGAAAACCTAGGAAGTTGTCAAAGAATTTTCTAATGTTTGTTGGAAAGATAAAAATCACAATATTAAGGAAAGAATAAAAAATGTTTATAATTCATTACAGTATGACTATTTCCATTTTTTCACATTTCCAAGTATGTTTTTAATTATTGAAATTATAATAGATGCTAAATATGTCTATAAATTAGTATGTTGGTATCCTTTCTTGACATTCAGCCACATACATTCATGCTTTTACAGAAATTTTACAATTATATTTGTATAGTATATATAAATGTGCATTCCATTCTGTTGATATAGCTATCTTTATCTCCCTTAATATATGACCTCTGTCATATATTAAGATGGCAGAGTGTTCCCACTCCCAGTGTTTTCTTATATTTGATTATAAGTAAAGATATACTGGATAGCAAATGAAAAACAGAAGAGCTCAGTTAAGTATTTGCTAAACAAATGAATGAATGTATAAATGAAGTTATGAAGTTGAATAAGGTTGGTAGGAAAACGGCTATATCAAGAAAGACCTGTAACGGGATTCGTGCTAGAATCAGTTCTCAAGAGAGTAGAGTGCCGTATCACCATCCTCAAGGAATCTCCCTCCCCTCTGCCTCCGTTTTCCTTCCGAAGTCTGCTGAACGGATGCTGTTAAATAGCAATCATTCCATCTCAAGCTTAATATCCTAAACTCAACATGACCTAAACATAACTCAATTCTAACCCCATGTCTCACCCATGAAAACATGCTTCGTCTGCATACTTCCTCAGCTTAATATGGTTTATTCTTCTTTTCCCCTCATGTCCAGAATTTAACCTTTTAGCCTGTCCTGTGCACAGTTCTACCTCCGAAGCACATACTGAATTTATCCACTTCTCTCCATCTCTTCTCCATTGCCCTGGTCCAAACCACTTTCATCTCTCACTTGGATCAATCTTAATACAACCTAGCTAGTCTCCCTGCTTCCTCTGGTTCCCCCCAGCCACCTCTCTCTTCAAGCTATCCTTGCCCTACAAGTCAAAGTAGTTTCCTTAAAACTTCCCAGTGCATTAGAATAAAATCCAAACTCCTTACCCTGATCTACAAAGCTCTCTCCATCTGGACTCCCCACCCCATCCCACTCTTCCCCCTCATCTGCTCCCGCCACACTGGCCTTTCTTATCCTCTAAGATGCCAAACTCCTTCCTAAGCTTGTTCCAGCCTAGCATTCCCTAGAATACTCTTCCAAAAATGACTTGGCTGCTTTTTTCTCCCATTTAATTCTCAGCTCAAAGTCACCTCCCACCTTCTCAAAGGCCTTTCCAGATCTCCACAGCTAAGACAGCACCCCTTCCCACTAAAAGTTTACTATATCACTCTGTTTTCCTTTCTCAATAGCACTCATGACCTAATATTACCTTATTTGTTTACTCACTCCATGAGAACAGGACCTTGTTTATCTTGTTTATTACCGTATCCTCTATACTTAGAGAAATGAGTAGGGCCTAATCCATAGTAAACTTTAATAAATATTAAATATTAAGTGAATTATACATTGCTGTTATACTCAAAAGATTTTTTTTCCTGGCAAATTGATATCAAAGGAAAAGGTAATATACACATACAACACACACACACACACACGTGTGAATCTTAGAGTTCTGTTCCTAAGCTTTCAGAAGCAAATTAATAGGCAAGCCAACCACACAGAGCTTATTATCGATATTAAGTTTTACAACTGATTTTGATTGTATTGATTTTACACTGGATAGGGACCCCATTTCAATTCTGCATTTCTTAAAATGATTAACACATATTCACAATGTTTAATTCTAATGTATTAATATATACCCTTTTTCAACAATGCTTAAAAGTTTACAAATATATCAGGATCCTCTGATGAGACAGTGCAGCCAATAAGATTTTCTGGCACACAGTAGCAACTCAACAAATATTTACTAAATGAATGATATTTTAACATTTTCTAACTATGCAATGTTATTGAAGAAATATTCTTCTTTGGCTTCAAATAGCTAATATTTTTGAAGTGTCAAAAAATAAAACCAATTCTTACAAGAAAACAAAAGAGGAAATGGAAGTTTTTTATTAGTGAGACAAGTCAATTTTTTGTATTTCCAGTAAGGCCTTTCCCCCCTATAATTAAGACGAACTATTTTACAACACTTTACAACAATATAAGTTAGTTTTTAGAATTTTCAAAAGGGAAAGATTTATTTGGGAATTTAGGAAAGCAAGTATTTTAGAAAGAATAACTACAGAAAGTTATTTTTTTCTATTTTAACATGTTAACAGTCTTGTCTACCAGGTACATTACCCAGAATTTTCTTTGTTAGGAGTCTATCAAGTACTAGCCAATAAAGAATCTACATTTAGAAACTGAGGCAAAAAATGTTTACATTTAAATGGGAGAAACAAGCAATCCAAAATACAAATAGCATGTTACTTTTACAAGGCAATTTACATAATTAAGTGTCAATTATTAATTAACTTTATGTTGATTAAGGTCCTAGAAAACACTCAGTTGATCTGACTGTATCTCAAGCTCAAACTGCACTTTTATCTGGCTACATAGGTAAATATTACAATGGAATTGGGCCTGTTTGACTAAAGGAAAAAATCACTTCCATATTGCACATTTCCTTTCTTTAAAAACAAAGATTAAGTCAGGGCTATCTTGGTTCTGAATCTCTCCATTTTTGTTGGGAGAAGACTAACCATCTCTTTACTAAGTTCTAGCTCAACTTCTATTTCCTGGGCAGCCTCAGGGTGCTTTTCACAGTAATCAACAATAAATCTGTAATGTTCCAGTGATGTTGCCAGATTCTCTAGTTCTTTCTTAGGATCTGCAGTGATGATTTTGCCATAGAGACGGGCAACTCGAAACTTAGCTAACATGGCAGGGCGAAGAACATCTTCCCCTATATGCTCAGGAAATACTTTATTTGGGTCTCTTAGGGAGTCTAAGAAGAGCTGGTAGTACTTCAAAGCTGACTTATTAAGATTATTTATTTTTTTAATGATGTGTGAGTCAGGATCCCTTAGCTTGTCAGCAATGGCAACCTTCAGATCCATCATATCATAGTAGGCATGTGCAATTTCAAACTGAATCTGTCTGTTGACCAACAGGTAATACTGTGGATTCAGGTCTACAATTAGGGGCTCTAGCATGGCTATTCTGCGTTTATGCATCTTGCACCGTCTCTCCATGTCAGTTTCAAAGAATGCAAGCACCTTAAACAGAGCACTGTGGTCTTGGACAACTTCAATATGGTCAGTGACATAACCATCAATCTGAAAGAACTCTTTTGCCTCAAAGACATAGTGCTGACCCAATAAGAAAAGTTCTCTGGCTTCTTCAAAATCTAAAGGTCTCAAATAGTTCACTTTCTCTTCTACCGCAGAGATGGCATCACACAGTTCACCGGTTCCAAACTGCACGGCCTTTTTCCTAATGCTTTCTTCCTCATCTAGCTCTTTTTTCCTTAAAGCTCTAAGTTCAAACTGTTTATCAAGATCAAGCTCTCCTATGTTGTCCTGAAAGAAAAAAATACATTATGGTTAAGCAGGACACTCATCTATTGCTGTCAAATAATATTAAAGCAAACTTAAGAGTAAAGAAAACTCTCTTACTTCCTTGCCTTATTTAGGGAGGTATTATAATCTTAAACATCCTTTAAAACTTCTTTCTTTCTTCCAATTATATTAAAAACTCAAGAAATGTGAAAAAAATATTTAAATAAGATAGGTAAACCACTATAAACTACCCCTTCAAATAAGATAAATGCTATATATGAAAGTACTTGGAGAATTGTGGAGCATTATATACATGCAATACGTTATCAGTAGTATTTACTTTTTAACTAGTACTTAAATTTTAGTAGTATTTATAATTTTATAGTAAGCCTGTAATCTGCATCCTAAAACTATTTCACAAAGATACCATTAAGATTAGTGGTATGTTCAACTAGCCATGATTTTTGGAAAAAAAAGGAAAAAAAAAGATGAGTGGTATGATGTTTATGCTGTAAGTTATGTAGTGAAATATATTACAGAGAAATGCTCTACATCTCTTAAAGACACTAACGTGAAGACAGAACTAAATTTGCCTTCATAGTTAAAGTTATCTCCCCTACCTCTGGTGAGGGGCGGGGGGGAAGAGCTAAAACGGTTAAAAAAAATACGGTAAATTTTTCCTGACCAATAAAATTAAACAACAGATTCCTCAATGCTCAGCCCCAAGTCATTTTCTTCTTTTCACTTGACATTGTCTCTCCAGTAATCTTTCCAAAAACCCGTCAAGGCTACAGCCTCCCAGTGGCTCATGCCTGTAATCCCAGTGACTTAGGAGGCTGAGGCAGAAGGATCACTTGAGCCCAGGAGTTCTAGGTTACAGTGAACTGTGATCAGGCCACTGCACCTGGGCAACAGTGAGAGACTCTGTCTCCTTAAAAAAAGTAACAAAAACCAACAACAATCCTTCACAGCCCTGCTTGTTCTAGCCCCTTTCTAACTCTAACTTTATATCACACTTTCTCTCCCTCTGCTCCAACTTCACTGCTCTTTGCTCTCTCCCTTCTGATACCACCTTCCCTTATGCCACAAAACTCTTTTTTTTTTTTTTTTTTTTGAGACAGAGTCTCGCTTTGTTGTCCAGGCTAGAGTGAGTGCCGTGGTGTCAGCCTAGCTCACAGCAACCTCAGACTCCCGGGCTCAAGCAATCCTGCTGCCTCAGCCTCCCGAGCAGCTGGGACTACAGGCATGCACCACCATGCCTGGCTAATTTTTTGTCTATATATATTAATTGGTCAATTAATTTCTTTCTATTTTTAGTAGAGACGGAGTCTCGCTCTTGCTCAGGCTGGTTTCGAACTCCTGACCTCGAGCAATCTGCCTGCCTCGGCCTCCCAAAGTGCTAGGATTACAGGCGTGGGCCATTGCGCCCAGCTTGCCACAAAACTCTGAAGATTGCTTCTTCAGCTTCTTTGAATGGTATACCTTCTTTTCTCCAGTCTAGGTAACTCCTACCCATCCTTGGAGCTTGCTTCAAATGGTATTTCCTCCTATCATGCCTTCTCATCTCATCCTCTGTGGAACTTATCAAAGTTGCACTTTTACATGAAATCAAAGACCAAGTCTATATTGGTTCATCATAGTATCCCTTGAATCTTGGCCAATGACTGCACAGAGTTGGCATAAATAAACACTTAACTGAATAAATGCATATATGTCTTAAAGCTTGAAGAAGGCCTTTCAGATAAATACACAGATGATCAAAGGATGAAGTTTTTTTTTTTAAAAAAAGCCAGTTTAAGGAAAATCTGAGTAATTTAGTAGCATGGCAAATACGTGAGTTAAAACTAATCAAGTGATAAAGTTCTAGTACTAAATGAAGAGTAAAAGTTAAATAATAGTACATTTTGCTCGACACAGTGACTTCAAATGCAGGCCCTAAGTCTCTAAGTCTTGTTTACTTCCTTCCTGGGCTGCTTGTTTATTTACCTGCTCTCTAGGTTGCTTTCTTACATCACTTTACTGTTCTGCTCTAATAGTCCCTGAAACTCCCTTTGTCTGACCAGAAGAAAGCTGACAGCTCTTCCTGGCTCCACTTTCTCTAGACAAAAGCCCCATCCACAGTTCTCCCTACTTCTTTTCTTTCCCTAATATGCCTCATCTTTACTCTCTACCTCTAGAATGATCTCATCTTTTTAAGACCTATGCTTCTGGGGTTTTGAGGTTTATTTGTTTGTTTAGTTTTCTTTTGTTTAGTAGTTTTGCAAAGTTCTCTTATTATTCAATATTTAAAAATATTATACTTTAATACATACAAACAGAAAAACAAAAGTACAATGACTGTCCAAGAGAGCTATCTATGTATCTATACTTAGTATACTATATTCAAGTGACTTATCTTATTTTCTCCTTAGTGGTTAGGCCCTAGGATTCAATATAAATTAGTAATAACGATGATGTTAGTTAACAATTTGTTAAGGACTTAATATGTCTTGGGCACTATTCTGAGGTTTTATATAGGTTGATTTAACTGTCATAACAACAGTATTAAATAGGTACTATTATCTCTATCTTACTCGTGAGAAAATTGAGGCCCAAAGAGATTACATAAATTGCCATGAACATACAACTACAAAGTGGCAGGGCCAGAGTTTATACCTGAACAGTGTGTTTACAGAGTCTAAGTTCTTCACTGCCATCAGTTCTGCTTCTATACTTGAATTATTAAACTATTTCATGAACTATTTCTTTTCTTTTTTTTGAGAGACAGGGTCTCACTCTGTCACTCAGGCTGCAGTGCAGTGGTGGCATCATGGCTCACTGTAGCCTTGAACTACTGGGCTCAAGCAATCCTCCTGTCTCAGCCTCTGGAGTAGCTAGGACTATAGGCATGTACCATGTACACCTGGCTAATTTTTTTTTTTGTAGAGACAAGGTCTCACTATGTTGCTCAGGCCAGTTTCAAACTCTTGGCCTCAAGCAATGTCCCCACCTCAATCGCCTAAAGTGCTAGTATTACAGGCATAAGCTACTGCACCTGGCCAACATGAGCTATTTCTTAAAGTCTACCCTTTCAGATTTTGTCAAGTCCATACTATGTGTAAGATAACACTGAAAAGTATATAAAGATTAGTAAAAATTATTTCCTGCCCTCAAGTTTCTTACAGTCTAAAAGGAAACAAAGAAATAAGATACAAATAAGAAATACAAATAGGGGTAATACAAAACAGAATTTAAGTGACTTAGGAAGGGGTAAGAAAAGTTCTTGAGTTTGGAGGAGGGAGACAATATCAAACAAAATTTAGAAACAACAGAGGAAATGACTAACATGTTTGGCTATGTAAAACTCCTATATAGAGAAAAAAATACTTCGGGATAATTTTTTGAAAAAAAAATCATAAGATCAGGCCAAGCGCAGGAGTTCACAGCTATAATCCTAGCACTTTGGGAGGCCATGTGGAAGAATCATTTGAGCCCAGGACTTCGAGACCAGCCTAGGCAACATAATGAGATCCCAACTTTACAAAAATAGAAAAATTAGGTGGGTGTGGTGTTATACACCAGTAGGCCCAGCTACTCGTCGGCCTAAGGCAGGAGGATCACTTGAGCCCCAGAGTTTGAGGTTGCAGCAGGCTATGATGACACCACTGCACTCCTGCCCAGGCAACAGAGCAAGACCTCGTCTCCAAAAAAAAAAAAAGGATATGATGCAGATCCCACCTCTCAAGAAGCTTATATTCTAGCCAAAGAAAACTTTTCAAGGAAGAGGTGTAATTTAAGATAGGCCTTCAATGATGAGTAAGATTTTAAAAGCTTGAGAGGAGGAAGGTAAGAAATAGATATTTATGAGGTTATTTTACACACCTTTCATAATAAACACACAGTGAGCCCAATGAGCATAATCCCCATTGTAAGTTGTTACTTACATCTTGCTCACTTAGGGAACAAAAAGGCAACTTTCGACTGCATTACCTGCATGGCAAGTTGAGCATTTTGCATGAGAGTCAAACAGTATTTGATCCAACATCTTGCTATTTCCCCTTTCCTTTGATGATAAAGTTCTGGTACATCTCCTTCAGCTTCGGGAGCTAAAAGGACACAAGTGATTTGTCTAAGTTAATGATCACACTTTAATTTCATTGTGTACTATATTCTTTTTTGTATCACTGTTTCCTGATTATAAAAATAACAGATCCTCACTGACGCAGGAAGGGAAAACCCACCCCAAATCCTACTACCCGGAGGCACTCACTATTATTTTTGCATATTTCTTTCTAGTTTTTTCTTATGTTTTGTAAGTAAAAATTTAGTCCACACTGTATATTCAATTTCAAATATTGCCTTATCTGTATATATTATACCACTAACACTTTACCCATATCACTATCAACTCTTTAGCTTCATTTTTAAGTACAGCAGTATATACAATTAAATAGATATTCCATACTTTAACCATTTTTCTGATATTGGGAATTTGTTGTTTTCAATTTTTTACTATTACAAACAACTATATGTCATGCAATGCACATTCACAGGGAACCTGGTGCTAAACCATTCATAGATGGCCTGCTTCTGGGTCAGAGTTTCAAACATAGCAAAGCAGCTCCCTTGCTGCAATCTACTGAAAGTCATCCCTCCACATAAGGGTTTATAAAATTAAAAAAAAAAAGATTAAAAAAGAAAAAAGCTAAGTGCACTGGCACATGCTTGTAGTCCCAGCTATCTGGGAGGCTGAGGTAGGAGGATCACTTGAGCTCAGGCGTTCAAGGCTACAGTGAGCTATGATCACACCTGTGAACAGCCACTGCATTCCAGCCTAGGCAACATACAAGATCCTAGCTCTTAAAAAAAATTTTTTTTTTTTGAGACAGAGTCTCGCTTTGTTGTCCAGGCTAGAGTGAGTGCCGTGGCGTCAGCCTAGCTCACAGCAACCTCAAACTCCTGGGCTCCAGTGATCCTTCTGCCTCAGCCTCCCGAGTAGCTGGGACTACAGGCATGCGCCACTATGCTCGGCTAATTTTTTATATATATATCAGTTGGCCAATTAATTTCTTTCTATTTATAGTAGAGACGGGGTCTCGCTCTTGCTCAGGCTGGTTTTGAACTCCTGACCTTGAGCAATCCGCCCACCTCGGCCTCCCAAGAGCTAGGATTACAGGCGTGAGCCACAGTGCCCGGCCTAAATTTTTTTTTTTAATTAAAAGAAAACAAACTCTAAACATGAAGATATCTGTGCATAAATCTGTCTGGATTTTAGATTACTTCCTTAGAACAGATTTCTAGAAGTGGAATTTACCAGGTAAAAGAATTTACATAATTTTAAATATTCTCACAATATACTGCCAAATTACCAATACTCCAACCAAGAATACATGGAAACAGTCAATGAAAGTAATTTGGAAACACTGAACATTGTCATTTTTTTCAGCTTTCTGTATCACTGTGAGTTAGTTTTCATTCATTTTTTTGAGACATGTACTTTTAGACTTCAATGAATCTATAATTAATTCAACATAGTAAATAAGGGGAAAACCCAACTATTTAATGTGATACTGTATATTCCCTTAACTCTTCAGAGCCTCTGCATTTTTCTGGTCCATAATTAGAATGTCCACTTGTAAATAAAACATGATGTTCCAAAATCTAAAATGTCTTAGGTTAGAAACAGTTCAACACTGAGTTATAGAATCAAACAGAGATCTACAGTACTCAGTATAGTAACATGCTGTAAGGTTTGTAGCCTACGAGTAATAGGCTAAACTATATGGCCTGGATGTGTAGTAGGCTACACCATCTAGGTTGATTTAAGTATGCTTAATGATGTTTGCACAAATTTGAAGTTGCCTAATGAACACATTTCTCAGAACATATCCCCTTCATTAACTGATACATGGCTGTAATCCTAATTTTCAGATAATTTGGAAAAAAATTCTTTTCAGATTTGAAAAAATGAATTTAGGAAAGATTCTATCAAACATAAAAATTTAATATAAAGCTTAGCAATTAAAAAGGGTCATAATGACCCACTAATAGCTAATGACACAGAAGTAGATCAAATGGAACAAACTAGAGATCTTCAAAATAAACAAAATAGGTTCAGTATATGGGAATTGAGTATGTAAGAAAGGTGATATTTCAAACAAGTGGGTTAGATGCTCTCATTTGCCTACCCATCAGCCACTTCTCTCTCCATTCTTCACTAACAAAGCCCCATTTTTGTTTTGGTCTTAACTCAGTATGGCTGACTGCCTTGTGTTGTTGAATAAGGTGTTTCCCTAGTCCCAGAGGGTGAAATCCTGGCTAATGAGATAAATGGGGCAAGTCTGAAGGGCTTTCGGGAAATTTTTTGTTGTTCTTAAAAATGGATACAAGATAGGTATTTGCCCCCTCCCCTTTTCTGCTTCCCAGTGAAGATACGTAATGATAAATGTTTTTCGGGAGTTTTGTTTTGTTTTGTTTTTGAGACAGAGTCTCACTCTGTTGCCTCAGCTAGACTGCCGTGGCGTCAGCCTAGCTCACGGCAACCTCAAACTCCTGGGCTCAAGTGATTCTTCTGCCTCAGCCTCCCAAGTAGCTGGGACTACAGGCATGTGCCACCATGCCCGGCTAATTTTTTCTATATGTTATAGTTGGCCAATTAATTTCTTTCTGTTTATAGTAGAGACGGGGTCTCTCTCTTGCTCAGGCTGGTTTCAAACTCCTGACCTTGAGTGATCCACCCACCTCGGCCTCCCAGAGTGCTAGGATTACAGGCGTGAGCCACCGCACCCGGCCTATAATGATGAATATTTGGAGCTAATCTGCAATGATGTTTGCTGACCATGAAAGGACAAGCATGGAGATGAAAGCCATCAAACTGAGACAGCAGGATGCAGACAGAAAGCACCTGAACTATGCTTCCAAATTAACCAATCCTGGAACTGCTTAACCTTTGGATTTTTTGTTATTTGAGATATTAAATTCTTTATATTGTTCAGGTTAAAAAAAAAAAAGAATCAGAGGAAAAAGGAAATGATGAACTTATTATAAAACCTGTTTTATGACTCAAAACCTGTTTATGACTTAATACACATGTTAACTTGATTTTTTAAGAGTAAATAAAACATTATAATTAAAAAGATAGATATTTTGATATATCACTTGTGCATGTAGTATTCCAACCAAAAATGTCTAATCTGAATCTTGGCAAAAGGAAATATTAGACAAACCCCAACTGGTGGAAATTCTATGAAACAACTGGCTTGTATTCTTCAAAAATGCTATGTGATAAAAGAGAAAAAAAGGCTGAGGAACTGTTCTGGATGAAGGAAGCCTAAAGAGATATAATAATTGAATGCAATACACAATTCTGAACTGTATAATCCAGTACTGGGTAAAAAAAAAAATGACCTAAAGGATATTATGGGAACAATTGATGAAATAGAAATATGTATTATAGATGAAAGAACTGTATCAATGTTATATCTCCTGAATTTGATAACTGCTCTATGATTATGTAAGAAGACAATCTTGTTCTTAGAAAATACACACTAAAAAATTAAAGGGTAAAGGAGCTTAATGTGTGTAACCTCTTAAATGGTTCACAGAGAAAAATAAAATTTGATTGCAAATGAGGAAAATATCAAAAATTGGTGAATTTAGGAAAAAGGCATATGGTACTTCTTTGTTCTGTTCTTGCAACTGTTCTAAAGTTGGAAATAATTTAAAAATAAAAGAGTTTTAAAAAGCTATGTAATGAGACATGTCCAGATAAACTTACTGTCTTCTGTGGTTGACACCTTTCCAGTTTGACCAAAAATGACATTAGCAGCTGATAAACAGTGCCTGGCCTCCATAAAGCATAGCTGTTGGGAAAATAAACAGCAATAAATGTAACTCTCACACATATTTGTGACTAATACTTGCATACAGTTTTTTAATATGGGAAAAGCTATAAAATCAGGTAAAATACTCTACTAAGGAGGCCCTTGTACAGTTTCAGAACATTAAGAAGGTATAAGAGGCCGGGCGCAGTGGCTCACGCCTGTAATCCTAGCACTCTGGGAGGGCGAGGCGGGCGGATTGCTCAAGGTCAGGAGTTCGAAACCAGACTGAGCAAGAGAGAGACCCCGTCTGTACTATAAATAGAAAGAAATTAATTGGTCAACTAATATATATAGAAAAAATTAGCCGGGCATGGTGGCGCACACCTGTAGTCCCAGCTACTCAGGAGGCTGAAGCAGGAGGACTGCTTGAGCCCAGGAGTTTGAGGTTGCTCTGAGCTAGGCTGATGCCATGGCACTCACTCTAGCCTGGGCAACAAAGCAAGATCTGTCTCAAAAAAAAAAAAAAAAAAAAAAAAATGAAGGTATAAGACATATTATCTGGTTAAAAAGCTACCTCAAAGATTAAAATAATAATGCCTCCACATTCTTAATAATAATCTAAACTGGCTGAAATACAACTGCTGATTGAAAGTTAGCTCTCTTCATGCAATCAATAAATATATAGGAATGCCTATCAACCTAGTCTCAAACAGCCTCAAGAAGTCCTTTAGGTTCAGTCTAAATAGCCAACATTTTGTGCACAATAAATTTTTAGACCATTTACATTCTGTCAGAGGATTGAAAATTTAATTTTTTTTTAGTTATAGTCTTACTCTGTTGCCCAGGCTAGAGTGCCGTCAGCCTAGCTCACAGCAACCTCAAACTCATGGGCTCAAGCGATCCTACTGCCCCAGCCTCCCAAGTAGCTGGGACTACAGGCATGCGCCACCATGCCTGGCTAATTTTTCTATATATTTTTAGTTGGCCAATTAATTTCTTTCTATTTTTAGTAGAGATGGGGTCTTGCTCTTCCTCAGGCTGGTTTCAAACTCCTGACCTTGAGCAATCCACCTGCCTCGGCCTCCTAGAATGCTAGGATTACAGGCGTGAGCCACCGCACCCGGCCTTGAAAATTTAATTTTTATGAAGTAGTTTAGAGATCCCATTTATATACTACTGTTCAAAAGATAAATTCTGACAGGAAAAGATTCCTGTATTCTAAAATCTTTGAAATTTACAAACAATAAGGCTTCCCACCAAGTTTTAAGTCAACAGATTTCTACTTTATTACTGTTTTACTAACACATTTGAAGACTTCATATTTCAAATCTGGACATGAAAAACATCTCAAACACTTAGAGAAGATCTTCTTATTAATATAAACACTTTGTATTTGTCATGTAAGTCATAGGACCACCCAGCAGAAGTACAAAGTTAAAGTCCAACTTTTAGTTGGAAGCCACTCTCATTAAATAGAATACTTCATATGAGTAATACCTAAAAGACTTTTAATGGTTAGCTATGACTTTAAAACCTCAGCATTAAATGTATCTCTCCATTATGGCAAATTCAGAAGCCATCTTGAGACTATCTGGGCACCATTTGCAGTATTAGCCCAGCAACATTTATAGATCAAAATGTTGGCGTTAAATCTTGTAAGTCAAAAGAAAGTTACAGTTTACATGAAGAAAATTCAGTTATCCCCCTACAATCCTTTTTCTTTTTTTTTTTTCTTTTCACATATTAAGGCCCAGAGACCCCTACAATCCTTTAACCATTATTATCACTTCAACTTTGTCCAGACTGTCTCCCTATGAGCAACCACTGCCAGAACAGTGAGTGCCTTGTGCCCCCGAGGTGGCTGGTAAATGTGGGACTTTAGCACCTGCCAGGTAGAGTCTCACCAAGTAACAAAACCTCACCACTGGAATCAGATGAAGATGATAATGATATAAATGACAATTGTATTTTTTAAAATATATTAAAATCCCTCTTTGTAAAATACAACTTAGCTGGTTATAATAAAAACTCAAAAGAAATTTTGGTAAAAAATAAAAGTACAGGGTAGGAGAGGTACTCATGAAAATTACTGCATGCTCCACATAAGTAATGCTTAACAACTTTAAATTTTTAATCATGCTTTAAATTAATATCTAGATATCTTAACACTACCAATATCCATGGAGTTTTAAGTGTTAATTAAAATCTTAGTGAATATATATAAATTTTAAAGTTGCTAAACAGAATGAACAAGGGGCCTCCAACAGCTATAAAAAAGGTGCCACAAGCAGAGGCACTGGGTAACACTTTTTGATGATGACCACAATGAAATGAATACATGAAAATTAGAGTTAACCGAATGCTCTAATATATGCAGTAGCGTTACTTACACGCTTGATCTTAGACCAAAGTCCTAGAAGCGATGCTGCAGTCACCACAGCCCTTTCTCTCTTGCTAATAGCTTTTCTGAATGAAATTCTGTGGGACAATACTTTAATCATAGGGCGCATTTACAGAACCAACACTAACAAAAAGCTTAGAAAGAATAAAGGCCCAAGGATAAGGCAGCAGGTAACCAGAGAGATGAAAGAAGGAACTCTTGATAAGCAGAAAATTACCAAAATTTCAAAGAGGCTTGTGAATTAGAAATACAAATAAAAGTAATTTCTATTGCTGTGATATTTTATTAAGGATTAACAGACAGTCTGGTTGGGAGAGGTGACTTAAAATTGTTTTAGCACTAGAAACTCTTAAGGACTAAAGGAATAAATGGGTCAATTAAGAAGAGTACATCAACATGATCTGAGCAATTCTGATAAACACCTAAGAAGCCCCAAAACACTGTCCTTATGTAACAGTCGAAAAGAAGTATGTCACAAAGACCTGGAACTTTGGAACTCAGCAGAGATACTTCCAACATTGAAAAATTATTATATAGGAGTTAATTCTGAAAAATAACTGAAATGCATCACATGCTTTTATCAAAGCCCACATTTAACAGTCAACTTCCTCATACAAATTCTCAGAGTTACCAGATTACCACTACATAAAGATAAAGTTATATCTATAAGATAAAATCTGGAACTTAAGTTAATATCTCAATGAAATGAATTGAGTTAGCGTGCCCGTATCAAAAAAGAATTGGTGGCCGGGCGAGGTGGCTCACGCCTGTAATCCTAGCACTCTGGGAGGTCGAGGCGGGTGGATTGCTCGAGGTCAGGAGTTCAAAACCAGACTGAGCAAGAGCGAGACCCCATCTCTACTATAAATAGAAAGAAATTAATTGGCCAACTAATATATATATAGAAAAAAATTAGCCGGGCATGGTGGTGCATGCCTGTAATCCCAGCTACTCCGGAGGCTGAGGCAGCAGGATCACTTGAGCCCAGGAGTTTGAGGTTGCTGTGAGCTAGGCTGACGCCATGGCACTCACTCTAGCCTGGGCAACAAAGCGAGACTCTGTCTCAAAAAAAAAAAAGAATTGGTGTTAGGTAATCTGTAATTGTATGGAGAAGCAACACGTAAAACAATGATTAAACTCAGTATTTTTAAGACTCAAAAGGATTCATGCAATGAAAAAACTACAAACTTTTAGTACAGTGGCAAACTGGGCTGTGTTTTTCTGTCTAGTTCTATATCATAAAATACAAGTTACCTGTTTTTAAAAGATATTTTCAAAGTACTATTGGTTCTATTTTCATACTACTGATACTCTATTAGATAACTATTTCAAGAAGCTTACCTTATTAATGTAAAATTGTGACAAGGTAGCAGCATTAATAGCCCACTCTATAGGATGGTAGGCATTATGCTCCAGCTGGCGTTTTAGTGTGCTGTGGCAATAATGAGCAGCCTTCTCAAACATTTCCATGTGCTGGTAGACTTGAGCCAGATAATATAGGTTATGAGTATAAACCTTCTCAAATCTGCCAAGAAAAATAAACCAATATTTGATAATGATTTACAAGTAAATTTCATATATATTTATCTTGATCCTCCCATCAACCCTTTGACATGGATTTAGTTATTTTATCTATTTGACAAATAAGGGAACTGAGTCTCAGATTTTAACAAGGTCGCATAACCAGTATGTGTCAAATGGAGGTTTTATTCATATCAGAATCCACATTCTGTAACCTTTATATAAGTGCCTCGAAGCAGAAAACACTGTGCTTTTTTGAACAGGTACCTTATCTACTCTATGTGGAAATACCTTTAAGGGCCGATTTCTATACCTACTCACCTTTTTGATCTCTCTTGTTCAGTAAGTTTCTCTTCTTCAGGAAGAAAATGCTCTGTAGGATCAAGAGGAGGGCTCCCAATCTACAATTAAGAAAAACAAAAGTGCTTTAAAATTTAAAGTGTAAACATCAAGCGCCCTCTTCTGGAGGAACTGCAGAAATCAACTTTTACAAGCCAAACTATTTTTTCCTAGTTCACTTTCATGTTACCCAAGAAGTCATTTTCTTTTTCTTTTTTAATTTCACAATATTACGGGTATACAAACACTTTGGTTACATATAAATTGTCTTTGCACCACCCGAGTCAGCTACAAACGTGTCCATCCCCAAGACAGCATACACCACACCCCTTAGGTGTGAATCCCCTTCTCCCCCACACCTGATGAATATTACTTCCATATGTGCACATAAGTGTTGATCAATTAGTACTCATTTAATGGTGAGTACATGTGGAGTTTGTCTTTCCATTCTTGTGATAAATAAGTCATTTTCGTAACTATAAAATCTGAAAGAGTCAAACAAATAAAAGGAGATTGCCTACAAGCTCACAAAATTTTAACTGTTATTGCAGTTAAACTGTAAACATGCAAAAAGACTCTACCAATTTGCTTTTAGACATATACACCTCTTTTAGACATATATAATTCTTTAAGTATTTTAAATCTTAATTTTTCTGGTAAAAAAGGATATTTTAAAAATCTGCTAGCCGGGCACAGTGGCTCATGCCTGTAATCCTAGTACTTTGGGAGGCCGAGGTGGGAGGATCGTTCAAGGTCAGGAGTTTGAAACTAGCCTGAGCAAGAGCGAGACCCCATCTCTACCAAAAATAGAAAGAAATTCATTGGCTAACTAAAAATATATATAGAAAAAATTAGGC
The DNA here is from genome assembly GCF_040939455.1 of Microcebus murinus. Lineage (NCBI taxonomy): Eukaryota > Metazoa > Chordata > Mammalia > Primates > Cheirogaleidae > Microcebus > Microcebus murinus. The sequence goes on along the minus strand of NC_134117.1, from coordinate 51,644,115 downwards.
AGGCATAGTGGCACATGCCTGTAGTCCCAGCTACCTGGGAGGCCAAGGCAGTAGGATCGCTTGAGCCCAGGAGTTTGAGGTTGCTGTGAGCTAGGCTGACGCCATGGCACTCTAGCCTGAGCAACACAGTGAGACTCTGTCTCATAAAAAAAAAAAAAAAGTATAATAATAATACCAACCTTATCAGGCTGTTATAAGGATTGAGTTAATATTTATAAATCACCTACAATCCCATCTTAAGTCTTCCAAAACAGAACTGCTTAACCTCTGCCTCATTTCTACTTCTATAAGGATAGTTCCATCTAAGCACATCCTTGCTTTTAACTGAATTTACTAAACTCCAAAAGCAACACTGCTGTCCATAAAAAATGTGATCTTACATTCTAGATGTAAACACTAAAAGCATCACAACTTGGGCTCCTAGAATTCACAGGAAGTAAAAACAACTAAGATAGGAAGCAAGGCTCAAGGCACACACAGTAATAGATAAGCAATTCTTAGAGACCTCTTCAACAATTCTGAGAGCTGTTTAATAGGCTTATCCTTGTCTAGATGAGAGAAATCCATCAATGTATTATAATATTTTATGTATATACGTCACTGTTATGGCTATCACATTTCATATGCAACACTAACAGCCAAGTCAGTCTCTTCTCTTAACTGAAACAGAGGTATAACTAAGCACAAAGAGCTTTGCTGTATGTGTTGTTGCCATATTAATACTATTTTTTAATGAAATACTATAGGTGCTTAGTATACTGACATTTTTTTTTTTTTTTTTTGAGACAGAGTCTTGCTTTGTTGTCCAGGCTAGAGTGAGTGCCGTGGCGTCAGCCTAGCTCACAGCAACCTCAAACTCCTGGGCTTGAGTGATCCTTCTGCCTCAGCCTCCCGAGTAGCTGGGACTACAGGCATGCGCCACCATGCCCGGCTAATTTTTTATATATATATCAGTTGGCCAATTAATTTCTTTCTATTTATAGTAGAGACGGGGTCTCGCTCTTGCTCAGGCTGGTTTTGAACTCCTGACCTTGAGCAATCCGCCCGCCTCGGCCTCCCAAGAGCTAGGATTACAGGCGTGAGCCACAGCGCCCGGCCTATACTGACATTTTAAATCAACAATTTCATGTACAAGAGTGTAAAGACTAACACCTCTATTTGGCTTTGTGGCATTCTGCTCTTCTTAGTACTTTAGGGGGAAAGTTAAAATGCCAAGGTAGAAGAGCCATGACTTTAAAAATTCTCAAACTTGGGGATATAATCCTCAGGAGAAAAAAATGTTAAGGGCCTATAAAACACATATTATAAACATGCAATCTAAAATTCTTGTGGTTTTAATTAACATTTGATTTGCTCCAATTTTTATCCTCAAAGGGAAAGAGCTCTTTATGGATAGGAACTATATTTTATCCATATCTGATTCCTCAGCATTGGGCACAGGCCCTCGTACATAGTAACAATGATGAATGTTGTTGAGATAGAGTCTCACGATTAATGTCTAGTAAGCTAAACTGACAAAGCAAATGGGAATGCTGAGTGTTTGCATTCTGCCTGCGGCTCATTCCTTTCTGGAGCCAGATCACATGAGTTGGAATCCCAGCTCCACCGTTCACTTGTGTGTAGCTCTGGGCAAGTCACTTATCTCTGGTGCTTCCATCTCTTCATCTATAAAATATGGGTAATATTAGTACCTACTTCATAAAGTTGCTATGAGAATTAAATGATATTTGCAAATATTTATAACAGTATTTGTGAGTACTTTAAGGAAATTTGTTAAATAAATAAAATATCCCTCTGACTTATAACATTTTTGTCTCTTAACTGTCCCCCTAACCTACCAATGAATAACTCTTTATTACTATAGAATATATTTTCTTCTTTATTCTTCTCTTATTCTGTGTTTGAACAATTTTATGAAGAAAAAAAAATCCCTTTATCTTAATACAATAACTATTTAACTATATTACCTTGGAAGGCAGCACTGTAGAGTAGAAAGAATAGATATTTGGGGTCAAACCAGATTTACACCTTTTTTATTTATTTTTTTGAGACAGAGTCTTACTCCGTTGCCCCGGCTAAAGTGCCATGGCGTCACCCTAGCTCACAGCAACCTCAAACTCCTGGGCTCGAGCGATCCTCCTGCCTCAGCCTCCCAAGTAGCTGGGACTACAGGCATGTACCACCACACCCGGCTAATTTTTCTATTTTCTGTAGAGGCTGGTCTTGAACTCCTGACTTCAAGAGATTCTCCTGCCTCTGCCTACCATAGTGCTAGGATTACAAGTGTGAGCCATGGACCCAGGCCCAGATTTAAATCTTGATTCTGCTATTCATACTATATGCTAAGCTCCCTGAATTCAACTTCTTACCTATAAATGGGAATAATAATAGCTACTTCATGGAGTTGTTATAAGAATAAAATGTAGCCTGCTTAAGCACTCAATAAATATTATTTTGGTTTTTTTTTAAAGCCAGTCAAATTTAGCAGTGGGGGATTGAATATTAACTTTAGTGACACTAATGTTAATAAGTTCTGATAACCCACTACCATCAGACCAGCCAATATTAATTTTTATTAGTTACATCATTTAAAACAAAAATGTTTTTATTAGTTCACCTAATCATTTAGTTTACCTCTGCAAGGCCTTACCATAGAAAAATGTTTATACAGTTGTTATCAATGTATACGAATGTACTGTATATATTTCCCATGTATTGATGATCCAAATACTTGTCATTTTAATGACTGTATAATATTCCCTTTTATTAGTGCCACAGTTTACTTTTTTATAATTATTGAACATGTATATTTTCAGTGACTTTTATTATCTACTTTATTATCTGATCCCCACAACACTTCTGTATTATAGAGTTAGGTGGATTATCCCCATCTTATAGATGAGGAATGCGTGGCACTCACAGGAAATCTGAGTTCCCCCAAGTCAAGCTGTTTGTTATGACCACAAGTGAAACTAGAATCTAGGTCTAGGTCTCCTATCCTCAAATTCAGTGATTTGTCTCCCCTTGTTTTGAACTTTCCTTTACCTAGAATATAGCCACAGATTTTTTAAAATGACATTCTAACTTCTGCCACTATTAAATAAATAAGCTTTATGAAATATTAAAAAGATTTTTATTCAGGATTACTAATAATTGGTTGATACCATACAAGAAATTAACTTCTCCAACTAAATCCAACTTTATATTTTTTAAACTGAAATCCTACATTAAATTCACTCAAACATTCACACAGGAGTAATACTGCTTTATTTTTCTTTGTGTTGATCTAGATGTGCTATCATTCGTCATTTCAAAAAAAAAATAGTACAGTACTGCTCTAGATGTTGGGGCTACAACAGTGAACAGAATCATAAAAAACATCCTTGCTATCGTGAAGCTTACACTACAGTAGTGGAGATGGATAACAAACGAGATGAATCACTAAAACGCACAATATGTTAGATAGTGGTAAGTGCAATGGAGAAAAAGGAGGCAGAAACAGTGGACAGGAAGTTTTCAGGAGGGGTGATTTGCAGTATTAGATAGAATGACCAGTAATTACTCCTTCCATGGGAGACATTTTAGTTAAGATCCAAAGGAAATGAGGGAGTAAGCCATGTATTAACAGATATCTGGGGAAAGAACATTCTAAGCAGAGGAAACTAAGTGCAAAGGCCCTGAGTTGGGAGCTTGTCTGGTGGGTTTTAGGAAAAATTAGGAGGCCAGTGTAGCTAGAACAGAGTGTGACAGAGGAGAATAGCAGATGATGAAATTAGAGAAGTAATGGTGGCCAGATCAGATAAGGAATTTGTAGGTCTTCATAAGGTCTTTGGGGTCTACTCTGAATGAGATGGGAAGGATTCTGAAGGGGGCATGAAAACAAGATGACCAGTTAGGAAAGAACTGCAATAATCTCAGGAGATGATGGTGATTTGAACCAGGTGGATATAATTTTAAGGTGAAGCTAACAGAATTTGCTGATAAATTAGATACAGTGTAAGGCAGGGGTCCTCAAACTTTTTAAACAGGGGCCCAGTTCACTGTCCCTCAGACCGTTGGAGGGCCGGACTATAGTTTATAAAAAAAACTATGAACAAATTTTATGCACACTGCACATATCTTATTTTGAAGTGAAAAAACAAACGGGCAGAAACACTCGCAGGTGGCCCGAGGGCCATAGTTTGAGGATGCCTGGTGTAAGGAAAAGAGGAGTTGCAAAAGTGTTAGGCCTCAGCAATTGGGAGAAAGTAGTTGGTGTTTATGGCAACTGGGGGGCTTAGCGGGGTGTGATTATCAGCGGCTCACTTTTAGACAGTAGTTTTAGAGAAAACTACTCCACAAAAAGTGCAAATGTCAAATCGGCAATTGGAAAGATGAGTCTGGAATTAGAGAGGTACAGACCATAGATATAATTTGGGAGTCATCAGCATAGAGATGGTATTTAGAGCAAGGAAGTGAATGCATATGGGAAGAACAGAAAGGTCCCAGGACTGAACACTGGGTATTCATAGGTTGTGAAAATAAGGACAAAACATTAAAGATTAAAAAGGAACACCAGACAAGTGTGGTGCTGGAAGCCAATTAAAAAAAAAATGTTTAAAGAAAGAAAGACTGATCAATTGTGCCAAATGCTACTGATCAAATAAGATGAGAACTAAGAATTTACCAGTGAATTAGCAACATATAAATCACTGGTGAACTTGATAAGGCATTGATTCTTTTTCTTTTGAGAAAGAGTCTCACTCTCTTGCCCTGGCTAGAGTGCCTTGGCGTCAACCTAGCTCACAGCAACCTCAAACTCCAGGGCTCAAGAAATCCTGCTGCCTCAGCCTCCCAAGCAGCTGGGACTATTGGCATGCACCACCATGCCCGGCTAATTTTTTCTATATATTTTTACTTGGCCAATTAATTTGTTTCTATTTTTAGTAGAGACAGAGTCTCACTCTTGCTCAGGCTGGTCTCAAACTCCTGACCTTGAGTGATCTACCCACCTCAGCCTTCTAAAGTGCTAGGATTACAGGTGTGAGCCACCATGCCCGGCCTAGCAGTGATTCTTAACTCTAATATTGAGAGATCTCAAAACACTTCTGGTTATTTAAAGAAGTGCCACAAATAAACAAAAAACAAAATTTAAATCTATTTTAATTAAAAACAATGACTACCAACTTTGAGTAGGCAAAAGTTTATTAAGAACTTGAATTAATCTATTAAGATTTCTGTACATAAAATTCTTAAAGGGAAGGTATCATTTACTAACATGATGATGTATCATTTACTAACATGATGATGTCACCAATTTAGGAAATCTGAAACTTTTATATCCTTTTGGAGTCAAGCATTCTGAAGGTTGCATTTAGCAAACATATTTTTGTATATTTAGTCTCTTGTATGTGATATTTAATGTTTTTTCAAGTTCTTTAACATTATAAGGACATTTTATTAATGGTTTTTTTAAGCAGATAACTGTGACAAATAGTAATCCATAACAAAATATTGTGCCTAATAATTTCTCTTTCATACTAAAAAAGGTTAATTAGGGAAACAGATGGTAACACAGTGGTTTGTCACCTTTGCAGGCTGGGACCCCCTCAAGTGAGAGTTTTCAATCTAGGCTCCCCTAGAAGTTCTACAACACCTCTTTTGTACTACCATAGTAGAGAGGAAGGAAAAATTTGTAATGGATTGGGGACTTCTAACTTGCTTAACCAGAGTGGCTCGATCAATTTCTATAAGCTGCATTTCAAAGTTAAAAAAAAAAATCATTGAAAAACCATTGCCCTGAAACAGTGGTTCTCAAAGTACAGAACAGTACTTAGACCAGCAGCATGAGCATTATCCAGGACCTTGTTAAAAATGCAAATTCCTAGGCTCCACTCTAGAACTACTAAATCAGAATTAGAAGCCCAGCCTGCAGGGCTTTAATGAGCTCTCAGATGATTCTGATGCATGCTAAAGTTTGAGAACCACTGCCCCAAAGATTTCAGATATTTTGCTCAAGCAGTTCATTTGCTTTCCTTTAACCAATGCTTCTTCATAAAACCAAATAGATTTTTAGGTTATAAATATAAAAATATGCAAATAGTATTTTAGAATAGCATCAGAATATTTCTCTTTCTTTTAATTTCTTTTATTTTTAGTGATAGGGTCTTGCCCTGTCACCCAGGCTGGAGTGCAGTGGTACTATCATTGCTCACTGTAGCCTCAAGCTCCTGGGCTCAAGAGATCCTCCTGCCTCAGCCTCCCAAGTCGTTGGGATTACAAGCTTGTGAGCCACTGTGCACGCTAATGTTTCCTTTATAATTGTATTTAGACTAAGGTTGCCATTATACCTTTAAAATTCTGTAATTTTAAAATTATTTTTAAAACCTCAAAGTGTTTAATATACAATCATTTCAGCTATTAGATGACTTCCTAGACAGCTCTATAGAGAAGTTCCTGAGAACATAAAAGAGTCACACCAATATTATGAATGAGGAATTCTTACTATCAATTCTTGACTAGTTTCAATCAAAACTTAAAAATTTATCTGACATGTAACATACCTCTTTCATATATTGATTATATAGTGCTTCTGATGACTCTAGGTAAGCCTGTGCAGTTTCAATTTCTTCTCTTTCAGACCACAAGATACCCAGATTATTCTGAAAAATAAAGAAAAGAGAAACAAGCTATGATTATATAAAACTTCCAATTAAAGTAACTTTCGTTGTTTTTTTTTTCCTTTTTTATTTTAGTATATTATGGAGGTACAAATGTTTTTTGTTTGTTTGTTTGTTTGTTTTTGAGACAGAGTCTCACTCTGTTGCCCGAGCTACAGAGCCGTGGCGTCAGCCTAGCTCACAGCAACCTCAAACTCTTGGGATCAAGCAATCCTTCTGCCTCAGCCTCCCCAGAGTCCCTCCTGGGACTACAGGCATGAGCCACCATGCCCAGCTAATTTTTTCTATATATATTTTTAGTTGTCCAGCTAATTTCTACTTTTTTAGTAGAGACAGGGTCTTGCCCTTGATCAGGCAGGTTTCGAGCTCCTGAGCTCAAATGATCTGCCTGTGTTCGCCTCCCAAGAGTGCTAGGATTACAGGCGTGAGCCACTGCACCCGGCCACAAATGTTTAGGTTACGTATGTTGCCCTACTCGAGTCAGAGCTTCAAGTGTGTCCATCGCCCACCAGGGGTCCTCAAACTTTTTAAACAGGGGGCCAGTTCACTGTCCCTCAGACTGTGGGAGGGCGGTTGGAGAGTGGGGCACACATTCCACACATGCGCACTGTGGGCCCAGGACGAGTTGGCTAAGCAGGACAGGCAGTGGCTGCAAAAACACCCAGCAGGCCAGATAAATGTCCTTGGCAGGCCGCATGTGGCCCTCGGGCCGTAGTTTGAGGACCCCTGGCCCAGACGGTGTGTACCATACTCATTATGTATGTATATGCCCATCCTCTCCTCCTGCTCCCATCTGCCTGACACCTGATGAATGTTATTGCTATATGTGCACTTAAGTGATGATCAGTTAAAACCAATTTGATGGTGAGTCCATGTGGTGCTTGTTTTTTCATTCTTGGGATACTTCACTTAGTAGAATGGGTTCTAGCCAAGTCAATATTTACCGATCCAATAGTACTGGAGTTTGATTACCAATGAATTAACTATTCATAATAATATTGACCTTATGTAGTATGGTAGGTAGCTGCTATTATAAGACGGACCCCCAATGATTCCTGCTTTCTAGTATTCATACCCTTGTGTAATCTCTTCCCCTTGAGCATGGGCTGGATTTGGTGACTTGCTTCTAATGACTAGACTATGGCAGAAGTCATGGAAAGTCACTTCTAAGATTAGGTTGCAAAACACTGTGGTTTCCATTTTGAGTGCTCTCTTGCTTTCTCTCTTAGAGGGAAGACAACTGCCATGTTGTGAACCACTCTGTGCAGAGCAAAGGAAATGAGAGAGGTCAATAGTCTGAGGCCCTCAGATAAAAAGCCTCTGAGGAACCGAATCCTGCCAACAACCATGTGAGTGAGTTGGAAGCAGATACTCTCCCAGACTCAGCTAGAGCTGAGACTACAGCTGTAGCAAGTCAACAATATGGATGAGGAACTTTGAGCTACAGGCAATCAGCTAAGCCATGCTGAGATTCCTGAGATAATAGACAAGGATGGACCAGATACATATAATGCTTTCAAAATACTACAATCTCCTCCAGAGACTTTTAAAAGAAAAAAAAAAGAAATATTCTCAATATTCACTGTTTGGTTCAAGCCTAAAAAATAAAGAATGAACTCACATTCCAGAATAGGCCATTCAAATTATATGGTATGAAAATTCTGAACATACTAATATGCCTTTTCTCATCTGTTAAGTCATATTCCTAATGTCTACCATTTCAAACAATAGAATATGTATACTTTCTATAGAGTTCTTAAAATTATAGTTTTATAATTACATCCAATCAAAAGGTCATTGATTCTTCTTTTGCAGTGTCTTTTCTTATATTGATCTCTTCCTTTTGATTTCCATTGTGCCAACTTCCTTCTGTTACCATGAAGGCTAAGGTGAAGCTGACTGGATTCGGAGTTATATACTAAATACTTTAAAACCAGGTCAGTTTGTCCCCCGCTACACGTCTCTCTTATCAGGGTCTGCAGGGCAAATCGGGCCTGTTGATATGGTCAGAACTGAAAACTGGAGGCCTAGCTCCCCTTTAGGCACAGGCTTAGCCTGCCTTCCATTTTCTGGGATAGTACTTTAGGTACAAGGATACATCTGAGGCTGGGCTTCTACTGTATTTTGCTCACTTCCCTAGGGAAGGGAACAGGATAAGGAAAGAGTCTTTAATGCAGAGATTCTTAACCTCAATTCTATGGACCCCCACAGAATCCATGAAGAGAATTCAGAGTCCATGAATTTGGATGGGGAAAAAATACAAATTTATTGTCACTAATCTCCTACTAAAATTTAGCATTTCTTTTGATTATGAATACAGAAAACAAACTGCAGCAATATTACAGTGCTTGGGACTTTGTAACCAAGAGAAATGAAAAAAATATTTATATCATGCTAGTTTGCAAGTAAAACATCATTTATGCTCATTACTTCAGAATTATTGAAGCTATTAGACACATTTATTGATATTGTTAATGTGTTAATAAAGCATGTAACTATAACACATTGTTTTAAAAATATTTTGATAACTGTACTTCTATATTGATTTTGTAACCTTATATATATTTTATGCATTTAAAATCATTATCTGTTTTATGAAATATCAGCTTCACTAGACCACCAAAGGGGCGTGTGGAACAAAAATGGTTTAGAAACCCCACAGTTTAAAAAAGTGATTTGGGCCGGGCGTGGTGGCTCATGCCTATAATCCTAGCACTCTAGGAGGCCGAGGCGGGTGGATTGCTTGAGGTCAGGAGTTTGAAACCAGCTTGAGCAAGAGTGAGACCCTGTCTCTACTATAAATAGAAACAAATTAATTGGCCAACTAATATATATAGAAAAAATTAGCCGGGCATGGTGGCGCATGCCTGTAGTCCCAGCTACTCGGGAGGCTGAGGCAGTAGGATCACTTAAACCCAGGAGTTTGAGGTTGCTGTGAGCTAGGCTGACGCCACAGCACTCACTCTAGCCTGGGCAACAAAGTGAGACTCTGTCTCAAAAAAAAAATAAAATTGCACCTCAATGAAGCTATAAACAATAACACGAAGTACTTCTTATACATACATAATCTGGGGGTGGAGAGAATTAATGAACTAATTGCTTAGGAAATTTTCCTAAAGTGAAGTAATTAAGATGGTCGTGTCAGTATATATTGCTGAAAAGGTCAGAAGGAATGCCAGACAAAAATCATTCCTAAAGTCCTCAGAATTCAGTGAAGGTAGAAAGGGATATTCTCTTGATAATACTATATAATGTGGGTCCAGTTCGTAGTTCTCCAGGAAGACACCAGATTAAGACAAACTGTTAGAATATCATGAATTCCCATGAATACTTTCAAATCTTTTCATATACATGCACACACATAAATATGTATTTGTATATATTATTTACATGTATATATAAATTCTTCCTCACTATGTATGTGTATATATAAAATTTTTATATATTTCTTATACAAAAATAGGATTTTTCTACATAATTCTAAACATGCCTTAGAGTCTTCTCCCTCCCTGTTACTGTTGGCAATTTTTGCTAACAAATATAAATCATTATGTTTAATGATTGCATACTGCTCTTCCATATGGATGTAACGGAATTTAGTTAATCATATCCCTACTGATGTTTATATTATTTTCCTTCTTTAGTAATCAACAATGCTGTGATGAATATCCATGTTCACTTATTTCTTTATTACATTAGAATATTGATGTGGAATTTTTAAGTCAACCTGTTTTTTTTCTTTTAGTTTTGCTCTGTTGTCTGGGCTAGAGCACCATGGCATTAGCCTAGCTCACAGCCACCTCAAACTCCTGGGCTCAAGCGATCCTTCTGCCTCAGCCTCCCGAGTAGCTGGGACTATAGGCATGTGCCACCATGCCTGGCTAATTTTTTCTATATATTTTTAGTTGTCCAGCTAATTTATTTCTATTTTCAGTAGAGATGGGGTGTCACTCTTGCTCAGGCTAGTCTTTAATTCCTGACCTTGAGCCATCCTTCAAGCCACCGGGCCTGGCCTAAGTCAAACTCTTTTTTTTTTTTTTTTTGAGACAGAGTTTCACTCTGTTGCCCAGGCTAGAGTGAGTGCCGTGGCATCAGCCTAGCTCACAGCAACCTCAAACTCCTGGGCTCAAGTAATCCTACTGCCTCAGCCTCCTGAGTAGCTGGAACTACAGGCATGCGCCACCATGCCTGGGTAATTTTTTCTATATATATTAGTTGGCTAATTAATTTCTTTCTGTTTTTAGTAGAGACGGGGTCTCGCTCTTGCTCAGGCTGGTTTCGAACTTCTGATTCGAGCAATCTGCCTGCCTCGGCCTCCCAGAGTGCTAGGATTACAGGCGTGAGCCACCTCGGCCGGCCTAAGTCAAACTCTTGACTCAAGAGTTTTGATATTCATCTCCAGAAAGGTTCTATGAATTTATATTTCTACTAACAATGAATGATGGCATCCATTTCCTCATAGCCTCTTCAATACTGAGTGTAACTGATACCTTTAATAATCCCTGCCAATTTTTCTGTTTCATTCTTTTAGTCTGCTTACTTATTAGCAAGGCTCAATCTCTCGTCATATATAGTAAATATCAAATGTAATAAAATGCTAATGGTGAGGTACCGTCATTGGAAAAAATAGACCCATGGAACAGAATTTTTTAGAAACAGACTACAACATATAGAATGTAGTTAAATTACTATTGCTGTACTGTTTTAGTACCTGGTAGTTCAGTTACAGTGGATTACTTTTCATATTTTTATATTCACTTTTCTTTATTCTTTCAGATAAATGTACTCATTTTGTCAGGTTCTAAGAAAAAAAACCCACTGTGAGTTCAGCAGGAATTACATTAGAATATTAAGATATCAGGATGGCCAGGCGTGGTGGCTCACGCCTGTAATCCTAGCACTCTAGGAGGCCGAGGTGGGCAGATTGCTCAAAGTCAGGAGTTCAAAACCAGCCTGAGCGAGAGCCCATCTCTACTAAAAATAGAAAGAAATTAATTGGCTAACTAATATATATAGAAAAATTAGCCGGGCATGGTGGCGCATGCCTGTAGTCCCAGCTACTTGGGAGGCTGAAACAGGAGGATTGCTCAAGCCCAGGAGTTTGAGTTGCTGTGAGCTGGGCTGATGCCACAACACTCACTCTAGCCTGGGCAACAAAGTGAGACTCTGTCTCCAAAAAAAAAAATAAATAAATAAATAATAAATTAATTTTTAAAAAAAAGATATCAGGATAACAACATTTCCATGTTTAATCTTACCACCCATAATGTGATATCTTTTTTAAAATTATTAGTTCTATTACCCCTAATATTGTGAATGCAAAATTTCTAAAAATATTTTTTAAGCAGTTATACCTAATATATAAGAATACTCTTGATATTATATATTTATCTTACATTTTCCTGCCTTGAACTGATAATTCTAATAGTTTCTCAGTTAATTGCTTTAGGATTTTAGGTACACAAAGATCACATATGCATACAATGATTTTTATTTTTATAAATGATTTCATTTTTTTCAAAATTTATAACTCTTATTTGGTTTCTATATTTTGCACTGGCCAGAGTTTCTAATCAAGGTTTTGTTCCTGCTTTTAGTTAGAATATCTCTTACAATACACCCTTTAAAAAAGGATGATCCAGGCTGGGCGAGGTGGCTCACACCTGTAATCCTAGCATTTTGGGAGGCCAAGGCGGGTAGATTGCTTTGCTGGAGGTCAGGAGTTTGATACCAGCCTGAGCAAGAGCAAGATCCCATCTCTACTATAAACAGAAAGAAATTAATTGGCTAATACATATAGAAAAAATTAGCCGGGCATTGTGGCGCATGCCTGTAGTCCCAGCTATTCGGGAGGCTGAGGCAGGAGGATTGTTTGAGTCCAGGAGTTTGAGGTTGCTGTGAGCTAGGCTGACACCACAGCACTCACTCTAGTCTGGGTAACAAAGCGAGACTCGGTCAAAAAAAAAAAAAAAAGTATGATCTAAAAGATAAATCTAGTGACCAAAAAGAAAATAGAAAAAAAGAAAAGGATGGCTGTTTGAAATACTGTTATTTCAGAAAGATGTCACAATTGTAAGACATACAATTATTTTATATATCAACAAGAAAGCACTGCCAATGAAATAATAAAAGATAACCAACCAGCTATATGATACATCCCAATTTCAAAGATAGTAAAATTTAAAAAAATGTACATCTTAAAATCAGTAAAATACACTATATACTGAAGATACTCTATTACATTAAGGAAAGTTCTTAATATGGTATTTGAGATATTGAAGTAATTTTTTTTTTTTTTGACATAGGGTCTTGCTGTTATGGACTAGAGTATGTTGGCATCATCATAGCTCACTGCAGCCTCAAACTCCTGGGCTCAAACAATTCCCCTGCTTCAGCTTCCCAAGTAGCTGGGACTTAATGTTTTGTAGAGATGGGGTCTGGCTATTGCCCAGACTGGTTGTGAACCCCTAGCATCAAGTGATCCTCCCTCCTCAGCCTCCCAAAGAGCTAGGATCACAAGCGTAAGCCACCTACACCTGGCCTTGAAATAATTTTTTAAATGTTTACTAAGGTCTTAGGTTGTATGATTAAGAAAAAATTCAAATAATTGAGGACTTGTTTAAATTCAATATCTTAAAAATTTCATTAAATCATTTGTCCACTCCACAAATTTTCAGACTGTGCTTACTATGTGCCACATACTGGGGCTAGAAATAATGTGCAAAAAAAAATGCAGTCCCTGTTATTATATGACTTTTAGTTTTATTGGGCCATGATAAAAGAATATGACCTATACAATTTCCTTCTCAATTTTGAGGGTTTTCTTTGAGGCCTATTTACTATATGATCAATTTTGGAAAATGTTTTCTGGATCTCATATATTAGGAACTGGAACTATTGGATAAAAAAGTGTGTGGCCTAAGGCTTTGGTCCTAGGCAGAGTACCTAGAGCATATACAAAGAGTTCATACATATTTGTATTTTAAAGTGTTACGTTCCCAATGCAGAATGTCAAATTTATTTTTTAATAAACCAAGCACCATATAAATGGGAAGCAATAAGTATTGTAAGAATTCAAAGGTAGGAAGGAGAGATCAGCTTGGACCAAAATGGTCCAAGGAAAGTTACTAAAAGAACGAGTTAATTCTTCAGATGGGTATTGAAGAATGGACAGGAATTCCCTGGAGAGCAAACAAATAAAAGTGGCAAGAATGGAAACAGATTTCAGACATTTTATTTTGAATTAAATACGCTGGGTCAGGCATGTGGGCTCATGCCTGTAATTCCAGCACTTTGGAAGGCCAACGCCAGAGGATTGCTTGAGCCCTGGAGTTCAGGGCTGCAATGAGCTATGATGGGGTCACACTGCACTTCAGCCTGGGTGACAGAACGAGACACTGGCTCTATTTTAAAAAAAGAAAAGAAAGAAAAAGAAAAAAGTACTCTGGCCATTCTTTGTCATTTCCTTGAGACCTTAAGGTTTAAATTACTTTGGATTTTTCTTTTTGTTTAGATACAGGGGTCTCGCTCAGTCCCCTAGACTGGAGTGCAGTGGCACGATCACAGCTCACAGCAACCTCCAAATATCGGCTCAAGCAATGCTCCTGCCTAAACCTGTGTGTTAATGAACCCACAAGGGGGATTCAATGTTGTCTGCTGCACAGAAAGTCAATTATTGAGATGACGAGGATTGCTAAGGAGGAAAGGATTTATGTTTATAAAACATGTTACACAAGGAGCTAGGACTACAGGGCGGGCCACTAGGCCGGGCTAATTTTTTAGATGTTTTGTAGAAACAGGATCTCGCTGTGTTGCCTCATTTTTTCTAGGTACTAGAATGAACAAGATTTGGACTGGTGGAGAAGAGCTGGAAAGGGCATTACGACGTGGGAGGGTCTCGGAAAGCAATGCGTTGCCCACGACTAAGTGAAGCAGCAAGTGATGTTGTTGGAGTGGGCGACGAGGATGGAAAGGGAGTTTGGAAGCCCACGGTGGAAGGGAGAGCTCAGTAAGTCTTTAAGACTGGCCTTTCTGAAAGCCATGAGACCCTCTCTGGGATTCATGCCAAAGCTACAAAATCGTGGGGACAAAATGCGCCGGACGACGTTTGCCTCTGGCCTCGGCTTGGCGCCGGAGCCCCGCGGTGCCCGCTGCGCGGCGGCAGGCCGGGATCGCTCTCACCTGCGCCTGGATGTAGAGGGACACGCAGTCGTGCGAGAGCCGGTACCTGCGCAGCAGCCTCAGGCATTTCACCAGGTGCTCCTCCCCCGCCGACAGCTCCTCGGTGTCGATGTGGTTCACCCCGAGGTGGAACTCAATAACCGCCAGCCTCACCGCCTGCTGGGCGATGGGCCCCTCGGGCTCCACCACTTCGGTGGGCAGCCCCAGGGCGTGGTCCCCCGCACCCAAGCCGTCGTCGGCCTCAGGCCTCTCATCCTCGTCCTCAGGCGCCGGGCCGAGCAGCGCCTTGACCTCTTCCAGCAGCGCTCGGGCGCTGTATTTGGACTTGTACGGTTCCTTCTCCGGGTTTTTATGCAATTCCACCCGTGACAAAGCCAGCGCCGCCTGGAATTTCTCACAGACTTCGGCCCACGGAGTGTTCGCCATAGCAGCCTCTGCTGCCTAGATTTCCTTAGTGAGCAGTCGGGACTCCCGCCTTCCTTCTGTTTTGCGACACTTCACTTGCGGCTCTCGACAGGCGAGGGCCACTGCAGAACCGTAACCAATGAAGTCCGCCAGAGGCACCGCAGTACGCTCGGCAGCGGCCAATGGGAAGACGTAGCGGTCACCATAGCAACCGATGACAAGAAACTGAAGTTGTCAAAGAAGTGGTCCTCCTCCAGCCCCGCCCCTTGCAGTGGTTCGTTCCTCTCTAGCTTGACTCCGTGATGACGTATTTATATAAAAATATGTTTGACATCGGCTTACTTTAATGAAACATTTCAGAATATTGTTTACAAACAGCTAGCTGACTTTACTCGCGTTAATTGATAGAAGCTGAAAGGCAAAAACCTTTTGACATCAGTGTATACCCCAGACCATCAATCAATAAAAATTTCTCTTTTAAAAAGGGCTCTAAATGCAGCAGGGATCCGTTTGTTATTATTGATACATAATCTCTTGATTGAAAGCCATGAATATAAAAAGCACTCAGTATTTTCACCTCAACCCCAAAATACAGATGGTAGGAATGTGTACAACTGCCCAATGTAACAAGAGTTGTATATCACAAGTGATAACCACCTCACGCATGTTTGTTTTAAATTATATTCATAACTTTCCTTGGTAAGTTATGAAGTCAAATGGGGAGGGGAAAATAAGATTTTAACCATTAAGTACTAGCTGTGTAAAGTCTTTTGAGAGCACTGAGTTTGAAAGCTCTCATACTTAAGGTTTGAATCTCAGATAGGCTTTCTTTTTTTTTTTTTTTGAGACAGTCTCACTCTGTTGCTGGGGCTAGAGTGCCATGATGGCAGCCTAGCTCACAGCAACCTCAAACTCCTGGGCTCAAGCGATCCTCATGCCCCAGCCTCCCAAGTAGCTAGGATTACAGGCATGTGCCGCGATGCCTGGCTGATTTTTTCTATATATTTTAGTTGGCCAATTAATTTCTATTTTTAGTAGAGACGGGGTCTTGCTCTTGCTCAGGCTGGTTTCGAACTCCTGACCTCAAGCGATCCTCCTGCCTCGGCCTCCCAGAGTGCTAGGATTACAGGCGTGAGCCACCGTGTGTCTGGCCAACAGGTTAACTTTCTAAGCTTCAGGTTTTTCATAGTAAAATATAAATGATAATATTACTTATCTCCACAGAATTATTCTGAGGAGTAAATAAAATTAAAATGTCTGTCCTTTAAATGTTAGTGTCCTGAAAATGCCTTCCTAAACTTTACCCAAGGTATACCTTATCCATTTCTAGGGCTTTGATTACATGTGCTCCTCACTCCTAAAACTTTGTCTGCAATCCAGATGGCTTTCTGGAGCTAGACTGGAATATTCAACATCACTAGAACAATCACATCTGAATGTTCTACTGGCTCCTGTACATCAGTATGTTAAAATCAGAATTCATTATCTTCCTCTTCACATGCCTGTCCCTCCCACACCATATTTGCCACATTTACTCTTAGTGTGGTTCTCGCATTACTTGCCTCTATCCCCCAGTAGACTGCAAGTCCTGTAAGGGCTTTATCCCATCTCACTCATGATCCCATCTCCAGCACCTAGCACAGAATAGGTATTCAACATATATCTGTTGATTAACAGGAAAGTGATTGCCCATGGTTAATAATGGCAATAATGTTCTATGTATTAAAATCATCTAATCCTCAGAACAACTCTGATATACTATTATTTCCATTTTGTGGATTAGGAATTGAGGTCCAGAGAGATTAACAATTTATCAAAGGTCATATACAATAAGTAGGCAGTTTTACTCCAGAGCCTACACTTTTCAATTATGCTGCACTGTCTCAATGCAGGAGCTCAACAAATAAGACATTGTGACACATGGTACTGATTTAGCTGTGAGATGAAAATTAAAATTGAGGCCGGGCGCAGAGGCTCACGCCTGTAATCCTAGCACTCTGGGAGGCGGAGGCGGGAGGATTGCTTGAGGTCAGGAGTTCGAAACCAGCCTGAGCAAGAGCAAGACCCATCTCTACTATAAATAGAAAGAAATTAATTGGCCAACTAATATATATAGAAAAAAAAATTAGGCGGGCACGGTGGCACATGCCTGTAGTCCCAGCTACTCGGGAGGCTGAGGCAGCAGGATTGCTTGAGCCCAGGAGTTTGAGGTTGCTGTGAGCTAGGCTGACGCCATGGCACTCACTCTAGCCTGGGCAACAAAGCGGGACTGCCTCAAAAAAAAAAAAAAAGAAAGAAAGAAAGAAAATTAAAATTGAAGAAACTTTTTAAAAACTCTTACACAGGCAGGGCGCGGTGGCTCACGCCTGTAATTCTAGCACTCTAGGAAGCCGAGGCAGGCAGATTGCGCAAGTCAGGAGTTCGAAACTAGCCTGAGCAAGAGCGAGACCCCATCTCTACTAAAAACAGAAAGAAATTAATTGGCCAACTAAAAATATATAGAAAAATTAGCCAGGCATGGTGGTGCATACCTGTAGTCTCAGCCACTTGGGAAGCTGAGGCAGAAGGACTGCTTGAGCCCAGGAGTCAGGTTGCTGTGAACTAGGCTGACACCATGGCACTCTAGCCCCGGCAACAGAGTGAGACTCTGTCTCAAAATAAAAAAAGCAAAGCTATAGGAGGCCATCTTTCATGTAAGAAAGGGAATCTAAGAAAACACACATCTATCTGCTCATTTGTGCAAAAAAAAAAAAAAAAATACAAGCAGGATAAATCAGAAACCCAAGTAACTCGTTTCTTCAGGGAATAGAAAAGGGAATCGGAATATGATTGATTAAATGATCCCTTCTGAGTATACTTTTTTGTATAGTTTTGACTCTTAGAACTAAGTGAATGTTTCACATACCCAAAGACAAATAATTAAAATCAACCGTGACAATTCTGAACTGTGCTCGTCAGGAATTTTGTTCACTGTCCATCAGTTTTAGTTTGTTTGATGTGTTTTCATGACCATATTGAGGTTTCATGATTAGATTGTTTTTTGGGCAAGAATACCATAAAAGATGCTGTGTCCTACCCAGAGCATCGTATCAGGGGTTACACGACATCAATATCTTACTATTGGTAATGTTAACTTGGTTAGGGTATGTCTACCAGGCTTCTCCACTGTTCTGCCCTGGGTAATTACATATCTTTGAGGAGATACTTTGAGGCTATGCAAATATTCTGTTTCTTCAAATCCACTGATTCTAGTTAACATCCATCAGTGGCACATACCTGCAAGTTACTGATACTTCAAAAGAGTGTCAAGGTATAAAGATAAGGAAACTGAGGCATTGAGACATATTGGGTGGAGACTTAAGGAGACATGATAACTAAATGCAATGTTGGATCCTGGATTATCCCCAGAAACTGAAAAAGGACAACAGTGGAAAAATTGTTAAAGTTTGAATTAGGTCTACAGTTCAGTAATATTATACTAATGTTAATATCCTGGTTTTGATACTTATACTATGGATATATAAAGTGTTCAGATTAGTAGAAACTGGGTGAGGAGTATATGCGAATTCTGTCTTATTTTTGTAAGTCTAAAATTACTTCAAAATAAAAATTGTTTTTAAAAATTATAAGCAACGGCCGGGCGCAGTGGCTCACGCCTGTAATCCTAGCACTCTGGGAGGCCAAGGCGGGTGGATTGCTCGAGGTCAGGAGTTCAAAACCAGCCTGAGCAAGAGCGAGACCCCGTCTCTACTATAAATAGAAATTAATTGGCCAACTAATATTTATAGAAAAAATTAGCCAGGCATGGTGGCACATGCCTGTAGTCCCAGCTACTCGGGAGGCTGAGGCAGCAGGATTGCTTGAGCCCAAGAGTTTGAGGTTGCTGTGAGCTAGGCTGACGCCACGGCACTCACTCTAGCCTGGGCAACAAAGTGAAACTCTGTCTCAAAAAAAAAAAAAAAATTACAGGCAGTATTCATGTTCTTGGAGTATACACAATGACACATTTTAATATTGTCAATTCTATGCAATTGCGATGGAAAGAAACAACTAATTTAAAGTTACCTGGGGAAAAAAAGAAACTTGTCCTCAATTAAAACATAGATAGTATTTCAAAAAATCAGTGAGATGAGGCCGGGCGTGGTGGCTCACGCCTGTAATCCTAGCACTTTGGGAGGCCGAGGCGGGCGGATTGCTCAAGGTCAGGAGTTCAAAACCAGCCTGAGCGAGACCCTGTCTCTACCAAAAATAGAAATAAATTAATTGACCAACTAAAAATATATATACAAAAAATTAGCCGGGCATGGTGGCGCATGCCTGTAGTCCCAGCTACTCGGGAGGCTGAGGCAGTAGGATCGCTGAGCCCCGGAGATTGAGGTTGCTGTGAGCCAGGCTGACGCCACGGCACTCACTCTAGCCTGGGCAACAAAGTGAGACTCTGTCTCAAAAAAAAAAAAAATCAGTGAGATGGAATATTCAATAAGTGTATAAAATTATTAGTCACTTGGGAGAAAAATGCTAGATTCTCACTTGATCTTACACCCCACAGTAAATAACATCAATGGCCAATGTGAGATGTTAATCTTCACCCAATTAAAAGATGCAAATAAAAACAATGCAAATATACTTTGTGTCCAGCAAACAGACAAAGGCAAGGCAAAACCCACTATTGCAGTGCTGTGGGGAAACAGGTTCTCTCATGGACTGCAGAGTGCAAATGTACATTGGTACCAATTTGGAGAGCAGCTGGCACCAAAATTCCCTTTAACCCTCCTATTCTACCTTTAGAAAATGTATGCCAAAGTGACAGACAAGTATGCAAAGATTTATATGAGGACATTAACTTCAGGATTGTTTTAATGGGGGAAATTTAGAAATAATATGGCCAGCCAGTATTGGTTAAATGTGTAGTGGCATATTCATAAAAAATAACATGAAGTCATCAAAAATGTCACCGTAGATCTATACTTACAGAAACTGTGCACATGTTCAGGGGAAAAAAGCTGTTTGTAAAATTGAATTACTCTAATTTTATAAACGAATATATGGAAAATTGCACATCAAAATGTTAGATATGGGGTAACTATTGTTTTTTTGTTTAGATTTTTATACCCAGATTTTATTATTTTCATAATAAGTATCTCCAGCTATTTTCATTTTAGAAAACAAAAAGCCAGCGAAAACAAAGTATTACTATCTTTATTATGCCATAAGGCAGTATTTTATACATTAACTCAGCTTACAGTAGAAACATTTTATGTACAACTATAGAGTAACTGCTGCACAGATAGCTCCAACTTAAAAATGGGTTGTAATTTTAAACTCCATTGAGTTGTATGATATATAAATTAGAAAATATTTTCTCTGTAGAAAATAGTAAAAATGATAACATTTCCCAAGTCCATTTAAGCCAAATAGTAGCCGAGTACATTATACATTTATAAATACGATTTGAATTCTGGGATCCAAGAGAAACAGTTTCGTTTATTGAAACAGTTATGTTTTTCTTAAAATTAAGTTATGTGAAGTGAAATTCCCAATAATCTTCCCTATTACTCTTGATTTATGCCTGATTATTTTTCTTCAGGCTAACCCATAACCCACATCAAGGTTTTAGCTATTCCTTCCAAAGGACAGGTACCGTATCATTTAATCTGCTTGATAAGGTATCCATTCCAAACCAAATCATGAAATGTTCTGGTAGTAATACAAGTATTAAAGCATACCTGTAATTTGGGCAAAACCAGAATCTAATTAATTATAACCCACAAGGTATTAATATATGTGTACTATCACCAAACATCTTCTGCTAATTCCCTGTGGCTTGATGGGAAACCATGAGGAACTAGGAGTAGACTGAGAAAATTGACAAGTGGATCAAGGAAAAAGGCCAAGAGAATTCTGAGAACCGAGGGCAAGAAACCTCTAGTCAGGATTCAAGGATAGAACTGAAGTTCCAATAGAAAACGGATGCTGCCTCTAGGATCAGGAGTTGAGTTGGCTATGAGAGCCCCTACTGCAAGGTGATCAAGAAAACAGCAGTTAGAGGAAGGATGCGTGCCTGGCTTCTGGCCGGGCCTCTGCTTCCCAGCACCAAAAAAGAAAAGAAAAAGAAGAAAACAGCAGGTAGAGATAAAGACTGGGTTAAGTGAGAGAAACCATGTCCTAGAAAGATTTTATTTGTTCGAACTGAACGAAAATGAGACAGACCATGTAGTTTTGATTTTCCTATCATAGTTTGTTCCAGGATTCCCAATACAGAATCTCTAGGAATTAAGATGAGAAGATAATGCCACTCTCAAGCTCCTATGTGTTGTTCTTCAGTTCCCTCGTATCAACAACTTAAAATAACCATACAGTTTGTCTTAAAAGAGTCTCTAGGCAGCTAAAAACCTTTCAATAGAGAAGCTGTCTAACAAAAAAGCCACCTATACGGTGGCTTTAGGAACAAAGCCATTGGAGAAACTAAATTGAAGAATTCTACCTAAAAACTGAATCTTACCCACTAGAAGTTAACCTCTAGAAACATTAATGATCCATTAAGTTTTCACCATTAAAAGAATGTTGAATCATGCATCTTTACTTGTTCTTCCTTTGCTCTCCACAGTTATAAATTTGTTTCCCTCTTGCACATGAAGAATATTTCCAGTGGGTTTTTGTGATATACTTTTCAGCAATGCTCATCTGTGAACCCCCCTCCCTTAATTCCTTCTTGGTAAATAAAGTTAATCTTCCAATAGGAAGAAGTGGAGTACATTGTCATTTAAGCACCATTTATCCAGCCTTCTTACTTACAAAGAAAGCTATGGAGCCATCTTATACATCTGGAATTCCTTATTTTTTTTTTTTTTTTCTTTCCAGTCTGAACCATACGACAATCTGGAATTCCTTAAAGACCGTGGCTTTCTATTAAAATGTACTTCTATATATCCTATCTGTGAAGAATTCACAGAAGCATGAATCACCTTATAAGAAGCTAAAATGTACCAAAATGCAAGTAACTATGGGTGATCTATATCGAATGTACTATATCCTACAAATCGAGAGCGTACAATGTCATAAACTGTATTACAACCCAGCTAAATCTGAAATCTTGTTTCAAATCACTGTTTGGTATTAAGTCTCAGAAGACATGTTATAGAACCACATGAGTAATTTGTTTGGCAGGTGGCCAACGCATGCCAATTACAGAACTTTGATTGCCAAAGGCTCGAAGTGGTCCTCCAGAGACTGTTACATTCTGTTAAGTACTTAAGGAAGGACACTATTAAGAGACACTTTTAGTGCAAAAACAGGTCAACTTACAATGTGTATTGAGATACATGCTTGATTTTTATCTATAGACAATGAATTAGAATAAAAGTGAAATGAATTTCCAACACCTTTTCAAAAGGAAAACATAATAATGAAGTAGAAATAAAGTTAAAAACGATAATGATCAGATGAAATAATTGAGATGAAGCTTGTCTGTCCGAAAGAGACAGGACTGGGCAAGTGGTCAAAAGGAAGCACGGTATGCCTGTAACTTTGTATGAAAAATGATGTTCAGTTCTATGTTGCCAAACTTAATTTTCTTTTTGCTATAAAAATCCTCTACTTCTATTTACCAAATGCTTTACTAAAACTCCGCTTTTGGCCTTTGTTTTGGGATCTGTTACTTTTGTTGCCACCACCTGATCGCTGTCCCCTGAAGCCTCGACTACCGTCCCGCTGTCCCCTGAAGTTTCTGCTTCCTTCTCGCTGTCGCCTGAAGCCTCGATTGCCTTCCCGCTGACCCCTAAAGGCTCCATATCCTTCCCGTGGTCCTTCCAGCTCTGGTTGCTCCGTGGCCACAGAGAGCTGCCAGCGTCTCGAATCATGCCATTTCTCCTGTTGAGAGAAGATTTTAATTTCACCTCCTTTAAAGTTTATTCAATTTAGTTTAAAAAGGCATGAGAAAACCATTTTCCCCCCATTTCTCCAAAGAAAAACTAGGTTGGTAACGTAAGTGCCTAAAACGTCACTGGTCAAAAATAATGACCTTCATTGTCCAAAAGTCAGTTTACTGAAGTATGGGAAAATAAGTTTCACTGTGAGAAGTAGCCCTCACCACTATTTTGCTTATTAAATCATTTATTCAATTCAGTTGCTATAGAGTATCTATACCTTTCAAAGGTAATAAAGCCTTTTAATAGCTTTTATTAAAGGTATATACCTTTAATAAAAAAGGTATATATCATGTATAATTTTTCACAGCAGTGCTAAATAAAGATGTAGCAATTTAAAATGTCTATAAAGACTTGTATAACATACATAATTGGGGAGTGCAACAGGTAGATATTGTTCATAACTCTGTAGAAATGAAAAAGGAGAAATGAACAAGCTCAACAACAAAAATACCAGAATAAAAAGGTGAGGAAAGGCCAGGCATGGAGGCTCACACCTGTAATCCCAGCATTTTGGGAGGCCAAGGTGGGAGGATCACCCGAGCCCAAAAGTTTGAGATCAGCCTAAGCAACATAGCGAGACCCTATCTCTGAGCTATGATCGTGCCACTGCACTCTAGCCTGGGCAAGAGTGAGATCGTGTCACCAAAAACAAACAAAAAAACCCCAAAACAGGCCGGGCGCTGTGGCTCACGCCTGTAATCCTAGCTCTTGGGAGGCCGAGGCGGGCGGATTGCTCAAGGTCAGGAATTCAAAACCAGCCTGAGCAAGAGCGAGACCCCATCTCTACTATAAACAGAAAGAAATTAATTGGCCAACTGATATATATATATATATAAAAAATTAGCCGGGCATAGTGGCGCATGCCTGTAGTCCCAGCTACTCGGGAGGCTGAGGCAGAAGGATCACTCGAGCCCAGGAGTTTGAGGTTGCTGTGAGCTAGGCTGACGCCATGGCACTCACTCTAGCCTGGGCAACAAAGCGAGACTCTGTCTCAAAAAAAAAAAACAAAAAAAAAAAAAACCCAAAACAAACAGAAGGCTGGGAGAAAAAAATACAAAAATTTAATTCTCAATTGTCTTTTAGTAAGGGGACTACTATTGTTTCCCTATCTATTTTTCTATATTTTCATAATGAACACTTTACAATTTAGGTACTTGTTAACTTTAAAATCCAAGAGAAAAGAATACCTGCATTTCTGTTACTGATGCAGTAGGTACATCAAAGCAAACACCCTAGAAATCAAAGCAAATAGAAGTTAATGCAACCAATGAACACTGAATAATACCCCAAAAGGCCAATTATTATGTAGTGGGGGAGAAAAAAACAGGTATTAATTTTAGATGAACTTTAGA
Source organism: Microcebus murinus (assembly GCF_040939455.1). Taxonomy (NCBI): domain Eukaryota; kingdom Metazoa; phylum Chordata; class Mammalia; order Primates; family Cheirogaleidae; genus Microcebus; species Microcebus murinus. The sequence goes on along the minus strand of NC_134117.1, from coordinate 51,619,590 downwards.
CCAAGACCGACACATTGTAGCTCCCAAAAGCACAGAGGAAACCCAAGAAATATCTAAAAGAAGGACTCCAAAACAATTTTGATTTCCTGTCTACAGAGAGATTCTTGGCTATCATACTGTGCTAGCCCTTGAGTAGAGAATAGCTACAGTTTATAGCTAAGGAAACAGGCTTAGAGAGGCTAGCTGACTTGTCTAAGGCCTTACAGCTATTAAGTAGAGCAGGTATTTAAAATCTGGTCTGTATAGCTCTAAAACCTATGGTCTAAAGCCACAACGACATACTGCCTTCTATCAGAAAGGCACTGCTAACTAAAAGCAGAAAAATAAGTGATCTTCCATTGTTAAGTTTTCTAGTTTTCCTTAATTCAGACTCTTGTGAAAGAGTATAAAAAAAGCAAATACTTGGCCGGGCACGGTGGCTCACGCCTGTAATCCTAGCACTCTGGGAGGCCGAGGTGGGCAGATTGCTCGAAGTCAGGAGTTCAAAACCAGCCTGAGCAAGAGCGAGACCCCGTCTCTACTATAAATAGAAATAAATTAATTAATTGGCCAACTAATATATATAGAAAAAATTAGCCGGGCATGGTGGCGCATGCCTGTAGTCCCAGCTACTCAGAGGCTGAGGCAGAAAGATTGCTTGAGCCCAGGAGTTTGAGGTTGCTGTGAGCTAGGCTGACGCCACAACACTCACTCTAGCCTGGGCAACAAAGTGAGACCCTGTCTCAAAAAAAAAGCAAATTCTTGAACAGACATCTTATTACTTACTAAAGTGCCATTCTTTCCAATCAAGGTAGTCATCAACAAATATGACCAAACTATCCCTGTTAAGGGACACACACACTCCTCTCCCTGTTGTCTTTAACTGATTATTTATGAGGAATACCCCTTCCACCCAACAATTTACCCAATTACAACACAGGGATCATCAGATACTAGTGCATTTTGCCATTCATGGGAATATTCATTCACATATTTACTAAACATGTAGAGTATAATACCAGGCATTTATTGAGGTATAGGGATAACTAGAAAACAGTTTTCGCCCTTCAGTAGGTCATAGTGTTCTTGAAGCCTCAGTCAGTAAGATAACACAGCCAGGTAAAAATCTACCCAAACAAACTTATGTTCCAAATATTCTGAAGGACAGATGCCCCTAACTGCCTATTAAGATTTAAAGCTTCACATAGAAGTAGAAATCTAATGTCAGTATAAAAAGAAAAGAGGAAAAAAAATTATAAAATTAAAAAAAAAAAAATTTAAGGTTAAGCAATGTCATAAAGAATACTGTGAAGGGAAAAAATAAACAGTGGGTCCAGCGTGCACTTAGAGTGAGACAAACCATGGTATACTTGGCATCGCTGGAATAAAGGGTGTTGGTGATAAGTCAGAGGTGGGGCTGGTAAGGGGGAGACAGAAGCCAGGACATGAAGGATCTTATCCTCCGTATGAGGGTGTTGGGACTTTACCCAAAGGTTATGTGGAGTTGCTTAAGGAGGTAAACAACATGGTCAGACACGCAACGAGTTGAAGATAAACCTGATTTTGTTTACTAGGCCAGCATTCTCCAAGTATAGTCCAGGCATCCTTGGAAACCTGAGATCTTTCAAGGGTTCTGTAATTATTTTCATAATACTACTTAGATATCTGCCCTATTCATGCTCGCTCTCTCAGGGGTACAGTGAAGTTTCCTAGACACTATATGACGTGATGTTGTCATTGCTCTGATGGCTAAAGGAACACGATATTGTGTTCTAGGGTTCCAGGTTTAATTCTAATACAGTAAACATCAATAGATGTAACCCTATCAATAGATGTAACAAATGCTTTTCGGGGTTCCCCAATATTTATTAAGAGTGTAAAGGGATCATGAGACCAAAATGCTTGAAAGTTACTGTAGTAGTCTATGCCATTAACCAAGAGTAGGACTTAGAAGAAAGGACACCAGGTTTAGGAAGCAAGACTTAAAATTCTGAATTTGAATTCAAGTTTCTGAATAAGGTACTAATTAAGCCATCTAAGTGGACATGTCAGGGAAGCAGCTAGATCTTCAACTCTAGTGTTGTGTGCAGAATGGTTTAGGCTAGAGATATAGATATGGTACTTGTCAATGATGCAGTGACAACTGAGGGGCAAGGGTGAGATTGCTCAGGGAAGAAAAGAAAGTGAAAAGATGCAACATCCCTGAAGAACAGGAAGAAGCTACCACACTGTTTTCCTACCCACATAAAGCTAGCAAACCAAAGAGAGGTTACAAGAGGCCCCAGCCTTACCAGCTTTCCTTTGAGAAAGACCATTCCCTTCACTTTGGAATCAACATCCTCACCCAGTTGCTCTTTAAGTTCTTTCCAAGCATAACTAATGTTTGGCATTTCAATGGAACACCGCAAGATCATGGTCACAAAACCCTTATGGAAGAAAGGAGAACAAAATTAAAGTCTCAAAAACAAACTTCATTTCCCACCTTCAGGAGGAAGTGAAAACAACTGAGAAGCTTAAATTCAAATCCAATGCAAACCCCAAATTATAGTAGTGTCAGTATCCAGATTCTTCTCTGCCTAAAAAAAAAAAAAAAAAAAAAATATAGTAGTGTCAGAAATATGACAAGGAACCTTACCGCAGCTGAGTTGATCAAGGAGCGCTGGTCTACTGATGTGGCACCTGAAATATGAGCCAATGCTGCTGCCAGGGCTTCCACAGCTCCCTTCTCCTCTATCAGCTTCTGGGCTGACTCCTTGAAGTGACCAATGGCAGTGGGAGGCACAGAATCCAAAAGCCTACAGTTGGATTGAGAGTATATTTGTTATGGCCGGGCGAGGTGGCTCACGCCTATAATCCTCAGCACTCTAGGAGGCCGAGGCGGGCAGATTGCTTGAGGTCAGGAGTTCGAAACCAGCCTGAGCAAGAGCCAGATCCCATCTCTATTATAAATAGAAAGAAATTAATTGGCCAACTAATATATATAGAAAAAATTAGCCGGGCATGGTGGCGCATGCCCGTAGTCCCAGCTACTTGGGAGGCTAAGGCAGAAGGATTGCTTGAGCCCAGGAGTTTGAGGTTGCTTGTGAGCTAGGCTGACGCCACAGCACTCACTCTAGCTGGGGCAACAAAGCGAGACTCTGTCTCAAAATTAAAAAAAAAAAGAGTATATTTGTTAGAAGACAGGATAGTAGAGGTGGATAGATTTCATTTCCAAGACAACAGCACCTCAAGATAAATCAGTAGGCCAGGCGTGGTGGTTCACGCCTGTAATCCTAGCATTCTAGGAGGCCAAGGCGGGAGGATCACTCAAGGTCAGGGGTTCAAAACCAGCCTGAGCAAGAGTGAGACCCCGTCTCTACTAAAAATAGAAAGAAATTAACTGAACAACTAAAAATATATAGAAAAAATTAGCCGGGTATGGTGGCGCATGCCTGTAGTCCCAGCTACTTGGGAGGCTGAGACAGAAGGATTGCTTGAGCCCAGGAGTTGGAGGTTGCTGTGAGCTAGGCTGATGCCACAGCACTCACTCTAGCTTGGGCAACAAAGTGAGACAAACAACAACAAAAAAACAGTGTCTCAAACAACAACAAAAAAAGATAAATCAGAAACTTTCAAACCAAATCTTTCACATGTGTAACACATCATTTTGATGCAATAATCACATTTCTGTAGTAATAAATCCATTCCTTTGAGTGTATCTAATTCTAATTTACCACCAACTCCCCTGAAGTTTTATTCTAAGGAAATAAAACAATTAAGATGGTCATCAGTGTTACTTATAATATATAAAAAAAGCAACCAATTTAAAAATGTGCATCAGTATAGACTACTTATATAAACTACAAAACAGAGACAATAAAATGTTATATTGTCATTAAGTGAATGATAAATAATGTTGAAATTTATTAGTTTTTTTTTTTTTACAATAAGCATGTATTACTTTTAGAATCAGAAAATATAGGCCAGGTACAGTCGCTCACACCTGTAATTCCCACACTCTGGGAGGCTTAGGCAGGAGGACTGCTTGAGGTCAGGAGTTTGAGACCAGCCTGAGCAAGAGAGTGAGACCCTGTCTCTACTAAAAATAGAAAAATTGGCCAGGTGTCATGGTTTGCCTATAGTCCCGGCTACTTGGGAGGCTGAGGCAAGAGGATTACTTAAGCCCAGGAGTTTGAGGTTGCTGTGAGCTATGAGAACACCACTGCACTCTATTTAGGGCAACAGAGTGAGACTGTTTAAAAAAAAAAAAAAAAAACAGAAAATACTATGGTTATTTCCATTCTGAAATTAAATAATTCTCTTGCCCCAAATGCCAGTAGCACCTACCTTGACAAACACTGTTCGTTAACCCAATCCTCACCATCCAGATATTTATTGTAACATCAAGAATCAACTCTCATTCTACCAGGCAGGGGACTGGATTAATGTAGATATGGAATATAATCTTGCTATCCACTCTAATCAGTGGCTAGATAGGAAGCACTTATACCATATTTAAGTTACCATTCCTTAAAATGTCCAAACTAAACCAAACTATCAAATATTAATAGATTTCCTCTCATCAACAATACTGGGCAGGGATGAATAGAAATGATATTTACTTTAAAGTATTTGTAATATTCTACTTTAACACAGTCTGTTTTTATAAGTAGGTTATCAACTGTTTAAAAAAAATACAGTATATAGAACAAACATTAAAATAAACCACAGTGGTGGTAGGGAACATACCTGATGGCATCTTTGCTGGAAGCTTTAATTATTTCTGTTGCAGAAGGGACACCTATTCGTTTAAACTTGATTCCCTATAAGAAATGAACCATAGTTTAATGAACAAAAGCCATCAATTGTCTTCACCAAAATTAATAGTTCCCTGATTTTTTATATTCACCAAATGTATTTATTACATATAAAAAATAAATTTTGGAATGCTTTGAGGTTTACAGAAAAGTTACAAAGATAGCATAGAGTTCCTGTATAGCATGCACCAAGTTTCTGTTATTTTTAACATCTTACATTACTATGGTACATTTGTTTCAACTAAGAAATCAACTTTGCTAAATTACTATTAACTGAACCCCAGACTTTATTACATGTCTGGTCACTACATGACTTGTTTCTCATACCCTTGACAGTTTTAAGGAGTGTTCATCAAGTATTTTGTAAAATGTTACCCAATTTGAGGTTATCTAATATTTTTCTCAAGCTTAGACTGGTGTGGTGTGTTTTGGAGAAGAATAACAGAGGTGTAAGCCTGTCTTACTACCTCTTATCAGGGGGGCATGCTTATCACCGATGATGTGAATCATAATCAGCTGGCCCAAGGAGTATATGCCAATTTCTCCACTGTCAAGTCCTTACCCCCCACTGTATTCTAGTCTAAGTAAATGACTAAGTCCTATCAAGGGAAGGGTGGGGGGAGAAGCCCTGCCTCCTGGAGGGGGAAGTACCTACATAAATTATTCAAATTATTCTATAAGGAAAATTAATCTCCTCACCCTCACCTTTTGATATACCTCCATCCTTTAGTTTTCAAGCAATCCCTAAAACCCCCTAATCTTCACATAAATATTTCTGGTGGTATTCATATTATCGTTGTCTAAAACCGTCTTTCAAACGTGAAAATGAGACCACTGTTTTCAAATGCAAAGTTATTACAAAATGGGCTTTATTATTATAGGACAACATAAAACAACATGTACCTAACAAGTCTGCAGTCATGGCCACATGCTAGAAATAAAAATAACAATTTAAAGTGAAGAAAATTGAATAAGGAACTCAACATTTGCCTAATAAAAGCCAAGAAAATAGTTTTACCGCTTTTTGTTCCACTTGTACTAATTGATATTCTTCCTTGTGCTGATAAAAGCAGATGCAAACCCCCGTCCTTCCAGCTCTACCTGTCCGCCCAGAACGATGAATGTAGGACTCTACATCCTATTGAAGTAAAGAAAATACATGAAGTGACACTGAGCAATAAAAACACCAACACCTGAGCAAGCTATGCAGGTCAGTAAACACTAGCAAATCTGTTTATATATCTGGAGGCACAGGTAGAAGGTCCCTTAGCACTTCAATTTATTATTTTATTTTATTTTATTTTGAGACAGAGTCTCACTTTGTTGCCCAGGCTAGAGTGAGTGCCATGCGTCACCCTAGCTCACAGCAACCTCAAATTCCTGGGCTCAAGCAATCCTTCTGTCTCAGCCTCCCAAGTAGCTGGGACTACAGGCATGCGCCACCATGCCCGGCTAATTTTTTCTATATATTTTTAGTTGGCCAATTGATTTGTTTCTATTTTTAGCAGAGACGGGGTCTTGTTCTTGCTCAGGCTGGTTTTGAACTCCTGACCTTGAGTGATCCGCCCGGCTTGGCTTCCCAGAGTGCTAGGATTATAGGCGTGAGCCACCACACTCGGCCTATTTTATATTTTTATAAGTCTTCAAAATCCAGAGTGCATAATAAAAAGTTAAATCCAGTGTATATTCTATACTTACAGTACATACATCAATTCAGACTACCTACATTTCAAGTGCTCAACAGCTGTTATGTGGCTAGTAGATACAATATTGGACAGCACAAGTCTATAGGCTCATGAAACAATGTCCATGTCACACGTTTATGGGACTTCTTTTTTAAGAATTGGAGAATTCAGGCCGGGGCAGTGGCTCACGCCAGTAATCCTAGTACTTTGAAAGGTCGAAATAGGAGGAGTGACTGAGGCCAGGAGTTCAAGACCAGGCTGGGACATAGCAAGATCCTGGCTCTACAAAAGTAACAACAGCAAAAAAAAAACAAAAAAAAAACAACCAGGTGTGGTGGCATGCACCTGTAGTCCCAGCTACTGGGGAGGCTGCAGCAGGAGGATCGCTTGAGCCCAGGAGTTTGAGGTCACAGTGAGCTATGATGATGCTACTGCCCTCTCCAGTCTGGGCAACAGAGTGAGACTCTGCCTTAAAAAATGAAAAAGAAAAAAGAACTGGTGAATTCATAGTCATGAGGTATTTTTCCTGTTGTTGTAAGCAACCTTTAATTGTGAGGGATTTGCCAATTTGAGGAGAGGTTACAAGGTCTTCACATTGGAAGTGACTAGAACAGGCTCCTTTAGAGTAACCTTTATTCACGTGAAGTACTATCCATACCGTTGTAACAATGCTTCAGGGCCCTTCCCAAGAAGTTCCCATAACCCATGAATGTAAGCATCTCTAACCACAGAGGCTCGTTTTTTCTTTTCCCAGTGAAGCTATCCTTCAAAAGAAGTTGTTACAGATCTATTCTCTTCTGTCCACTAACTACTCATGCAGTTATATCTATCTTACCCTCACCCTACATGATTTCTTATACTCATCTTCAAGGTGCATCTCAAAATTGCACCAGTTGCCATAAGCTATCTTTCCAACCTCTGGCTACTGACGGCAATTCTACTCAACTGTCAGTGGTGGGAATTATAATTTTTATCATTTTAATTACATGCATTTTTAAAATCACCCTTAGCATCCTAGCATTTCAGAGGCAGCTGTTATTAATCATATGCAAATAAACAATAGAATTTCCGATCCATTTTAATACCTAAAAGAAACAAAACCAAATAAAATCTAAGCATAAAACACATACCTTTGGTGGACAGCTTTGTACAACCAAATCAACTTCAGGGATGTCTAAGCCACGCGCAGCAACATTGGTTGCCACCAAAACTCCAAAAGCACCATTTCTGAAACCTTTCAGGGTGATTTCCCTTTGCTTCTGTGGAATGTCTCCATGTAATGACTGCGCATCCTGCCAAATAAATAAACTGACCTAAAACACTAGTTCCAACAATAAAAGTATTTTTCATCGTCATCCATTAGGCCTGTAAGAGATATTCACATTTTGGTAATCTCCTGTAAAAATATTACAAAAGAGAAAACATGGACAAACCTCAAAATTATTTCTAAATCCTCAGTCATTAAATCTAACTGGATACAATTATATCTACTGAAGTTAAAAATATCAGACAAGAGCAATCAAACCTACTTTGTCAGTATAACTTTAGATTTGAACCACCATTTACTCATCTATAAGATGAGACATCATGACAGATTAGTTGAGCTTCGAAATGTATACTCTGACCATTAGTTGAATGAAACTTCCTCTCATTTGTAACCTAAAATAAACTAGAAGTCACTGGATGAATGAAAAATAGACCCAGCGCAGGTATGTCCACGGTAAAGATTTGTTGATACCCCCAGCTGTGCGGGCATGAGGGGAAAGACCAACCTGCGTTATAGCCGAATTCTGTGACAGCTCCTGAGCTTCCTTCTTGGTTTCGCAGAAAACAATAGTACGTCCTTGATGACCACTATACACTCGGATCACATCCCCAATCACTGCTGCCCTCTGACTCCAGTGGCACTTAATAGCCAGATGCTTATAAGACAGAAACAAAAGAATCTATTTAGTAAAACCTTGCTGGAACCTGAAATCATCTGCTCAACACTAATGATCTAATGTCTTAGTACTAGAAACAACTGCTCTAGCCTGGCAACAGTTGTCTGTCTGCTGCCACCATTGCTTGGAGAGAATAAAAACAAAACAAAATACTAAATAAACCATTAAAGAACAGAGCCATATATGTTCTGTTCCCCTGTGCCTCTCCCCTTTGTCCACAGAGGATCTGGCTTCTTTATCTATTATTTTCTGACTTAACCAGGAAAAAGTAGGAAAGGAAATGTCATTCCCCAGGATTCCCCAGGAAATCAAATAACTGACGAGTTTCTGTACGTTTTGCCCTTTCATCCAACTAAAAATGCAATCCATAGTCAGTTACTATAAAGGTCTGTTCCTCAGGTGAAATGAAGTATCAGACCTGAAGATAAAAACAGCTTCAATGCAAAGCACTAAATTTCCCTGCTGCCCCCAGTGTTTAAATTCTAAGTATGATTTCTTTATTAATATAATTCACAGATGGTGAAATTTAAGAAACACAGATACCATATACAACTCAAACAAAAATATATCTTTACTTGGCTTTTAATATGGATTTACTATTTATCTGGAAAAAAGGTGGATTTACCAGTCTTAGTATTATCAGAAAAAGATATACAATTTTATATTAACTGCAGCAACTAAATAAATCATTTACCTCCACAGTTATTGCCGTTTTCTGTGTCTTTTTACCAATCAGGTCCACCTGTTCATATGTAGATTTCATGTATTTCTTAGCAACATTAAATACCCACTGAGGGCAAGTTGCAGAAAAAAGCAATGTTTGGGGATTGTCTTCAGAATCTTCAGGGGGAAAAAAGTCAGTATGAATAATTCAAACAAGCCTACATAGTATTCCATCTCACCTAGTACTTCCACTGCCCATCAACATTCATCAACAACCACTTGAGGCCAAGTCAGGCATTGAGGACACAAAAAAGAAAGACACAGGTTTCACAATGGGCAAAGAAATACTGCGGAAGGAATTTTAACAAAGGATCCTTGCAGTAGCCAAAGTACTTTAAACTTATTTTGCTTTCTGTCCACTGGGCTTTATGAATCACAAAAGAAATCTGTCCAATGTAGCAAGACCTGGAAATTCATAAAGTCCAGTAACCAAGCAGTATAGACTTCTAAGCAAATAACCTATAATAAACACCTGAATTCTATACTCCCCAATACTTCCTAAATATTTTATTAATTTAGGGATTCTAGTCTACTCAGCCTTTGGGTTCAGCTACTATTTGGTTTGTACTTAAGAGAACCATTACAATCTCCTACATTTCAAAAGGCAATGTAAGCTGGTAGAACCCTTTTGGGGAGCAATTTGACAATGTATATCAAGGAGCATGAACTATTTACACATTTTAATTCAGTAATTCCACTTCTGGAAATCTATCCTAAAGAAACAATTCCAGATATTGAGGTGTGAGAGAAGCTATCTGCATGAAGGTGACTATAAGCAGAATTATTTACATTGAAAAAAATTAAAATAGGCAGATAGTGGAATTAAATCATAGCCAACCACTTAAAGGAATACCATCCTGAAATTTTACACATACAGTCAGATTATAATTGACACACACACACTAACACACAAAAAGTCAGGGAGAAATACACCAAAAGCAAAATGGAATTTTTTTCTTTTACTTTCCCAAGTATTACCCACTATAGTTATATGATAAATCATGACTTTTTTTTAAGACAGGGTCTTGCTGTTGCCCAACCTAGAGTGCAGTGACATCATCATAGCTCACTGCAACCTCAAACTTCTGGGCTCAAGTGATCCTCCTATCTCAGCCTCCTGAGTAACTGGGACTACAGGCACACACCACCATACCTAGCTAATTTTACAAAACTTTTTGTGGAGACAGGGTCTCACTATTGCCCAGGCTGGTCTCAAACTCAGGCCTCAAGCAATCTCCAGCCTTGGCCCCCCCAAAGTGCTAGGATTGTAGGTGTGAGCCAGTGTGCCTGGTCATGACTTTTTCCCCTTCCAACTTCACAAGGCTTCATTTATCTCTTAGAAGGCTACTTAATAACCACCCTTCCATTGGTCCCTTTTATCTGTGTATCAGATTTGGGGCTTACCTTTTTTATATGCAACACTTAAAATCTCTTCCACTTGTTCAGCAAAACCCATATCCAACATCTGATCAACTTCATCCAAGACAACATGCTTAAGTTTGGTGAGATCTAGCTTGCCGTTCTGTATGTGGTCTCTGATACGACCTGGTGTCCCAACCAGGATATCAATGCCATTCCGCATGCGGTCAACTATAAAGAGCACAAATGACAAGATTTGCCGGGTTATTAATAAATAAGTCTTTTATCAGTGTAGGGTATCAGAATGTATTGTCATTCTAAAATATTTATCAAACTACCAAGTACAAAGTAATATGTTTTTGGTTTTTTTAATTTTTTGAGACAGAATCTCACTTTGTTGCCCTAGTTAGAGTGAGTGCCATGACATCAGCCTAGCTCACAGCAACCTCAAACTCCTGGGCTCAAGCTATCCTCCTGCCTCAGCCTCTCAAATAGCTGGAACTACAGGTGTGAGCCACCATGCCCGGCTAATTTTTTTGTTTCTATTTTTAGTTGACTGGCTAATTATTTTTCTATTTTTAGTAAGATGGGGTCTCGCTCTTGCTGAGGCTGGTCTTGAATTCCTGACCTCAAGCAATCCTCCGGCCTTTGCCTCCCAGAGTGCTAGGATTACGGGCATGAGCCATCACATCTGTCCAAAGTAACATGTTAAGTAATGAAGATATACTCAAGGCATTCCTAATCTAGTGGGGAAAACATGTAAGAAGTGACAGTCCAGTTTATGAAGTGACATAAAAGAAAAACACACCACTGGGGGATGGTGGCCCTGGAAACAAATGACTTCCTTGGTTAGTGGAAAGTATCATGGTTTCATAGATAAAGTGAGAATAAGAATCTTAAAGAAATAGGCCGGGCACGGTGGCTCACGCCTGTAATCCTAGCTCTCTGGGAGGCCGAGGCGGGCGTATTGCTCGAGGTCAGGAGTTCGAAACCAGCCTGAGCAAGAGCGAGACCCCATCTCTACTATAAATAGAAAGAAATTAATTGGCCAACTAATATATACAAAAAATTAGCCGGGCATGATGGCGAATGCCTGTAGTCCCAGCTACTTGGGAGGCTGAGGCAGGAGGATTGCTTGAGCCAGGAGTTTGAGGTTGCTGTGAGCTAGGCTGACGCCACAGCACTCACTCTAACCTGGGCAACAAAGCGAGACTCTGTCCCAAAAAAATAAATAAATAAATAAATAAATAAATAAATAAATAAATAAATAACTGGGATGAGAAGGTGATAATGCAGCTTTTTACTGAGTTGCTATTGTAGTCTAGGAATCTCATCAGGTACTTTACATACATTATCCAATACAATACAATCTTCACAACACCCCTACAAGGTGGGTTTAGTAATCCTGTTTCACAGATGAGGAAACTAAAGGGCAGAAAAATTAAGCAGTTTGAACTTGAATATCACAGCTACTCTGTGAGGAGAGTCTAGATTCAGGTCCTTCTGATGCCAAACCCTATGTTCATTCCACTACAGTTAGAAAGACATAATCACAAGCTTTGTGTGCCAAAGCTAAGATGTTTTTTGTTTTTGAGATAGAGTCTCACTTTGTTGCCCAGGCTAGAGTGCCAAGGTGTCAGCTTAGCTCACAGCAACCTCAAACTCCTGGGCTCAAGCAATCCTGCTGCTTTAGCCTCCCAAGTAGCTGGGACTACAGGCATGTGCTACCATTTGCCCAGCTAATTTTTTCTATATATATTAGTTGGCCAATTAATTTCTTTCTATTTAGAGTAGAGACAGGTCTCGCTCTTGCTCAGGCTAGTTTTGAACTCCTGACCTCAAGCAATTCGCCCGCCTTGGCCTCCCAGAGTGCTAGGATTACAGGCGTGAGCCAAGCTAAGATGTTTTTTAATGCCTGAAATCCCTTCCTGATTTAATAAATATCTGCTCTACATAATAAAGCTCCAAGGTCTTGAACTGGCAAGTAATGGAATATTAGCGCAGGGGCTGTAACATTTGGGCCTTGGGCCCCAAGCAAAGAAAGTCTGTCTATGCAAGAAAGATGCAGGGATGCAAAAACAAATGGGCCAGAAACCCAAGGTCCAGACTGATAAAAAGAATAATCTTGAATTCTGACTTTCTGGTTCCCAGGACCCAACTAGACGCTGTTGTCTTGGGTTTAATAAGTTACCTTTGCAGCCTTTAGATAAGAATATAGATAGATAATACAAAAGTCCTCAGAAACATTTACAGGATTTGCTCATCATCATGCAGGATCATGTTCTTTCTTTTTTTTTGAGACAGAGTCTCACTCTGTTGCCATGGCATCAGCCTAGCTCACAGCAACATCAAACTACTGAGCTCAAGCAATCCTGCTGCCTCAGCCTCCCAAGTAGCTGGGACTACAGGCATGCACCACCATGCCCCGCTAATTTTTTCTATATATTTTTAGTTTGTCCGATTAATTTCTTTCTATTTTTTAGTAGAGATGGGATCTCCCTCTTGCTCAGGCTGGTCCCAAACATCGCCCTTCCAGAGTGCTAGGATTACAGGCATGAGCCACCACACCACGCCCAGCCAGGACCAAGTTCTTGACCATATTTAAATGACTAGAAGGTAAAGAAGCCAGATGTCAAAGCCCGAAAAAATCTAATCAGGATATCCAACACTGGATGGGATTTTCCTTTCCTCACTTTTAAACTTACTTACTTTGACCTCCATAGGGTGTTCCACCGTAAAAACAGGCCACTGCCAACTTTTTTGTGATGTCACTAAAGTCTTTGCTTACTTGATTTGCCAACTCTCTTGTAGGTGCAAGAACTAGTACCTGAAAAGGAAAAATAATTGAATTCAGTTGTTTCTTAATCAATTTGGAATTCACAAGAAAGTTCAGTTCATCCTAAAAAGTATTTTTAAAACATCTATTATGTGCTTTACAATGCACTATATGTGTGGAAGGACCACAAATATAATATGGTTCCTGACAAATATACACCCTAAGTAAAAAGCCTATGACCAGGTCTTAACCTATCAGAAGAGAAGTAGATGCCCAAATGTATGGTACTCCAGCAGGCTGGAAAAATTGGGAGAAGTTTCATGGAGCTACTAGTCCTCAAGGAATAGCATTCAAAGAAAAGAACAACCTGAGCAAGGAATAATACTGATGATGGTAATATTAGCTAATATTTGTGCTTTTACAGGCTCCACTAAATACTTTTTACATTCCTTCAGGTAATTGGGCCCCAAAACCTACAGGCTTAACTTCTACATTATAGTGAATTTAAAGGAACAAAATGTTAGCTAAGAAGGCCAGGCCAAAACCAAAAGAGGCTTTGAATCCTACAGCAGTCTGCGTTAACTAAGCATGAAATAAATGAGACAACCTAATACATTCGTCCAAAAGATATTTAATAACCATCTACTATGTGCCAAGCAGCACTATTCTAGGTGCTAGGGACATAGCAGTAAACAAATGAATTAATGATGGGGGGAGCATGGACACTGGAAGGCCAGTGAGCAAGTGCAGTAAGGAAAGAAAGACAACTGCAAGAAGCCACAACCAATGTGACAACATGGACATCCCAGGTTTATCAGTGAGTTAAAGTTTGTCAAATGTCAGGTTCTCCAGAAATGAGCCCAATGGACACCATCCTGATAAGGGGTCTTAGCCTCTTCACCTGAGTGCCCTCCTTCTATTCATCCTTCTCTACTACAAATGCTTTCTCCATCTAAGCAAAAATGGTCAAAGACACTTGACCAATGTTGTGAGTCCCCGGGACAACTAACTGAAGGGAATATGAGCATTACTAATATAGATGATCACGACCATGGGACAAATTACAACATTTATATATGCAGAGTTTGTGGCCAACAATCTTAAGAATTATCCTGGTTTATCTTTCAGAAATAGATCCACAGTAAATATAGCAGGCTGACTATAAGAACACAAAAATAGTAAGGTATATAAACAAAGCCTAAGAGATGTTTTTTCCTGTGCCGATTTAGAGCCCCTGAGATATGTGAGATATTGGTTACCTTAGGGGAACGACCTCTTTTCCTGTCTTGCAGTTCTCCCTGAAGTTTCTCAATCAAAGGGATGGCAAAGGAGAATGTCTTCCCAGTTCCTGTCCGTGCCTGTGCAACTAAGTCCTTCCCATTGTAGACATGATAGAAAGTCTTTGCTTGTATGGGAAACAGGAAGGTCACCCCTCGGCCTGTGAACAAATGAACTGTGTTACCTGACACTGCAATTCTTAAAATAACAGCCATACTGAAGGACTGAGGCATACTCATGCTTCTGGTCCTGCAGAATTAAGGAATTCTACCTTCTGGTCAGTATCTACAAAGTTAGGCTAAAATATATTCTTTTTTTTTTTTTTTTGAGGCAGTCTCACTGTTGCCCAAGCTAGAGTGCTATGGCATCAGCCTAGCTCACAGCAACCTCAAACACCTGGGCTCAAGCAATTCTCTTCCTCTGAGGAGGCTGAGGACTACAAGTGCACACACCATATCCAGCTAGTTTTTCCTATTTTCAGTAGAGACGAGGTCTCACTCTCTCTCAGGCTGGTCTCAAACTCCTGACCTCAAGTGATCCTCCCGTGTTGGCCTCTCAGAGTGCTAGGATTACTTCAAATATATTCTGACAGTAAAGAACCTGATATAAAATATCACCAACACTTAAAAAGTACCAAATTATATTACTATTTATTATTCTTAACAGATTAAGTTGTCATGAAATTTCCTCCATTGGCCAAGATAAGCCTGAAAATTTGGTGCTCTCTAGTCTAGACTGTGCTGCACCTGATTTCAAAAGCACCTAGTTGAGCATCTGTAACTGCCTAGCTAGTTTCACACACTGTTAAAATGAGTTGAGTCAGGCTGGATAATTAACCTAGCGATGCCTGAAGAAGAAGAGGATTAAAAAAAAAACAAAAAAAAAAAACCACCCCAAGATGGTATCAACTAATTGTTTAATTTCACCAGCACTATCAGTTGTTACACTTCTGAATATACATATTGTATTGAATAAATTTTAATCACTTGTTTAAGAGGCAGCCAAAATCATTACTACACTAGTCCTATACTAAATACACAGGCCTATTTCATTATATGGTTACATACAGATTATCTATCCTACATTAAGAATATGTCCTGTCTCATCTCAACAAAAACAGTAGAACACTTTAAAATAATATGTTCTAACATTGTACAATATTTCTAAGAATATTACCTTTGAGAAGCTTAATAGTCTCTTCAGATATGGGAAAATTAGAGAAAGCTCCTTCTTTTTGTTCCACAGATATTTCCTGTTAAATAAAGGGCCACAGAAAGAAATCAAGAACTACCCATACAAGTTAATACAGAGAAGCCTTCTAAGAAACAATAAAAAAAAAAGATATTCAAAAGCAACTATTCTCGGGCCGGGCGAGGTGGCTCACGCCTGTAATCCTAGCTCTCTGGGAGGCCGAGGCGGGCGTATTGCTCGAGGTCAGGAGTTCGAAACCAGCCTGAGCAAGAGCGAGACCCCGTCTCTACTATAAATAGAAAGAAACTAATTGGCCAACTAATATATATAGAAAAAATTAGCCAGGCATGGTGGCTCATGCTTGTAGTCCCAGCTACTTGGGAGGCTGAGACAGAAGGATCGCTTGAGCCCAGGAGTTTGAGGTGCTGTGAGCTAGGCTGACGCCACGGCACTCACTCTAGCCTGGGCAACAAAGCAAGACTCTGTCTCAAAAAAAAAAAAAAAAAAAAAATCAACCAAGACGACACAAAAATCTTGGTATGCAAATTGAGACCTGAAAAGGAAATAATCTATAAAATCCTACTAAAAGAAAAATCTATAGCAAATATACAGTGCACATATATTATGTATGAGTAGTAAAAGCAGATTCATCTTGACTAAGAACTATTTTCCCCAGCATCTTATACACACATCCATAGAAAATAAGGAACAAGCATTTATGAGTTAGTTGTCACTTGGCATTATTTGATAGTAAAAAACCCTCAATGCTCAGCAAAAGAAATAATTAAATGAATTTCTAAACATTTATATGATGGATTATATAACCATTAAACATATTTAATATTTAAAATGGAAAAATGCTTACGCAAAAACAGAAAAGTCAGGATATAACATGGCATATAGTACAATCTTAATCTGATTAAAAAATAATAGATGTATACATAAAAAGTACTGTAAGGAAACATCAAAATTTAACAACAGATTACCTCTCTGTACTTGAAAAATGCTTAATATTTACTGCATGAATACATGCTGAAATTCTAGGGATTGTTTTTCTTTTTTATAAATTTCTACATTTTCTAAATTCTCTAAATTCTCTAAATCACCTATTTTTTTATCATCAGGAAAAATATTATAAATGTTGATCATGACCTATGGCAAATAGAAAATTAGCACTAGGATTTTTCTTTCATGACTAAGTTTCTGAAAGATAACAGAAATTAGGTTCTAGACAAACATTTAATCATTCTTTTCAACTCAGGTTAATGGCCTAAACAGAAAGATTTACACAATCAAAGAAGCACCTTTTCAGTGGTTCCACTTAATTATGATTTATTTGGTTAAACCCCTTAGAGGGAAACTAGGATCCATTTACATAGCTATCTCTCCTGTTGATGTCTGACTTGCAAATAAGCAGATCAAGATCATCACTAAGCTTGAACAGATCTGCATATTTACAGGTGAGGCATTCTGACACCATGTAATTTTTACAATTAAGTCTCACTCTGTACCTCAAGGCATTCCCTTACAGGCCCACCCATGAGGTGGTGACATATCAAATTTTCTCCTACTATTAAATAGTATGTGTAGCAATCATCTACTTATTTATCAGAAACAATGAAAGATATATTCTATCTTTAAAGTGAAATTTTACCTGCTCTATCTCACTGTTACTTTCTTCACTGGCAGTTTCAATGGAGTTAGAGTCAGGTTCAGAATGAGAGAATCCATTCTTCAGTTCTGGGCTCTTCTCCCCTATTTCTCCATTCACTTCCTTTTCTTTCTTCATTCTCTTGGGCTTAGAAACACCTATTTCTTCTTCAGAAGGCTCCTCACTGATTATATTTTTGGTTTTAGGAGAAGAAACTTTCTTTTCCAAGGGTTCCTTTTTCTTTTTCACACTTTTGGTTTTAGGAGAAACAGTGTCATCTTGAATTGGCTCCTCTTTCTTTTTTGCCTTTTTGGATTTAGGAGAGTTCATGTCAACCTCAGAAGGACCTGCTTTCTTTTTAACTTGTTTAGCTTTGGGGGGAATAGTTTCTTCCTCTTCTGCTGCCTCTTCAGTCTTACTGGATTTTGGCTTCTCTTTTCTATTTTTCTAAAAAATTAATTTAAAAAAGCATAAACTCTAAACAAGGCACGTATACATTTGTGTAACTTATCAATTCTGGACTATTTCAAAATCATTGTCAATTATGATGAACAAAATTTGAGGGCATTTCAACATTTATACTTGCAACTTTGTCATAAAGTAAAAATCAAACAGTATGCTTTTTAGTACCATTTTTCAGCTATATGGAGGTAAGTACATATCAACAGTTTCATTAGTTTGGAAAATCAAAAGTATCTCTTAGTGAGGCTGGGCATGGTGGCTCATGCCTGTAATCCTGGCCAGGGCAGGAGGATCACTCAAGGTCAGGAGTTCGAAACCAGCCTGAGCAAGAGCAAGACCCCATCTCTACCAAAAACAGAAAAAATTAGCCGGGCATGGTGGCGCATGCCTGTAGTCCCAGCTACTTGGGAGGCTGAGGCAGGAGGATTGCTTGAGCACAGGAGTTTGAGTTTGCTGTGAGCTAGGCTGATGCCATGGCACTCTAGCCTGGGCAACAGGGTGAGACTGTCTCAAAAAAAAAAAAAACTATTGAAAAGTAAAAAAAAAGTTAAAAAAAGTAAAAAAAGTAAAAGTAAAAAAAAAACTATTGAAAAAAAGGTAACTATTGAAGTCATGTGGTTGAACAATTGTAAAACCAGATTTTTCATGAGGGACTTAGAGTAGCTCATTAGATACTCCAACAGGCTTAAACTAAATACTATAGAAAGTGATCAAATCCAAATTTAATTCCGATAGAGTAATAAGCCCATAATGTCCATAGACAAATAATGTTAAAACGGGTTTTTCTTTCTCCCTGCTAAAATTCCAGGTAAAACTAGAATTCATAGACAAATGATGTTAAAACAAATTTTTCTTTCTCCCTGGTAAAATTCCAGGTAAAACTGGAATTCATATCTTTGCCTTGCCTATCTCACAAGAGCAAATGGATTTACATAGAGACACTTCATGAAACAAAAAGCTAGGCAGGTTGGCTCACACCTGTAATCCTAGCACTCTGGGAAGCCGAGGCGGGATTGCTCGAGGTCAGGAGTTCAAAAACCAGCCTGAGTAAGAGTGAGACCCTGTCTCTACTAAAAATAGAAATAAATTAATTGGCCAACTAATATATATAGAAAAAAAATTAGCCAGGTATGGTGGCTCATGCCTGTAGTCCCAGCTACTCGGGAGGCTGAGGCAGAAGGATTGCTTGAGCCCAGGAGTTTGAGATTGCTGTGAGCTAGGCTGACACCACGGCACTCTCTTGGGGCAACACAGCAAGATTCTGTCTCCAAAAAAGAAACAAAAAGCTATAAAAATTCACAATCTATCATCCCATGTGTAAAAAAAAGCACCTAATTTAAAGTAAAACAAAATAAATGCACAAGTTACAAGGATATGGAAGGGGTGAAACTTCAAAACCAAAGCAGACAGATGACTACGCATCCTATCTGAAATTTCTGATCCTCTCCAACTCTTCATATTACAAAAACAATTAGGCAGTGTAGCCTCCTCTAAGAACCTTTCTAGTAGGGCCCCATGCCAATCCCCGAAATATAGAGGCTATTATATTGACCTAAAATCTACCTCCCTGAAACTTCAAGCCTTGCCTGCTTTCAAATCACAGATTAAGGGTAATCTCTCTGCCACATAACCATCCTTCTGATATATGAAAAACAAACCAGTCTCCCCTAAAGATTTCCGTTCTTTCATCCCTTAGTTTCACCAAATAAATTAAGAGTGAGTTTCCCATCCTAGCGGTCTCTTTTGGAATGTAATGCAGTTTGGTCATGCCCCTTTCGATTTGAGCATCCCACATTTTGAACACACTGAATGAATTCTGACCACTACCTCCCCACCAGGGGGTACAAATCTGCCCTCCAGAGGCTTCCTACAATGCCAAAATATTATTGTTTAAGAGCTCTACATCAAAAAGACAAAAACAAGGAAAGAAAATCCTAAGTCATGTACAATGCAAGTTCAGGAACAATCTTTGTGGGAATAAAGTTCTGACTGATAGAGTTCTGCTTTTACCTCAGAACAGACTCAGTCACAAGTTAAATCACCATCTAGGGAAGCAACAGCAAAGAGGCAGGCAGCTGTCAAGGTACTTTAAGACGTACCGCACACTGCCGGCCTCTATTAGAAAATACGGTGTATAGTTAGCACCACAACAGGTCTTTATATCCCCATGAGAAATCTGGTCAATAAATACTAAGAGGAACTGAATTACGTCATCTTCTAAGGGTTGCTTACCGGAAAACAAACTTCACTTCCCTTACTAGTGGTAAAAAGAACATCACTATAGACGGTGCGCCCACGTGCGCAGATGGAGAGAATTAAGACCTCGCTAGTCCAAAACGTCAGTCCCTACTTTGATTTGGTTTATAATTCCCTTCGCGCACGCTCACACCGCGAGTTAAGACGGATCCAAGAACTTGGGGTCTAAGCGAGAATGTCTTAACTCTGCGCACAGGGTGCCGGGCGCCCAGTCGCATGGGACCACGTGGGACACCCGGCCCTCTCCCTTGTCCAATCGGGCCTCCAGGCCAGAGCTCCTGGGACCTGTGATTAGGTAAAAGCCGAGGAAAAAAAAGGTCGCCGTGCGGCGGACCCAGCTCTGTCCGGCCGGCAACGCGCGCACTGGCCCGGGAGAGCACTACTCTTGGGCACCGCTTGCCGAGACCCACGCCTGGGCTCTGGACGTGCTGCACCTCGCCGCACGCCACACGTTCCCAGCCTGGGCACTTCTCTCATCTCCAGGGCCCCGCTCTTGTCAGCGCCCCGGCCCTGGCCCGGCCTCACCCCAGGTCCCTCGGTATCACCTTCTCAGCTTGCTTTCGCGGCATCTCTACTTTTTTCACGGTTGTGTCTGATTCCAAACCGGCGTCACTACGGAGTTTTCCCGGCATTATTCAGCACAAGGCGTTCCGGCCGACCGGTCTCTTCAACCGCGTGGAGAGGAAGAGACAGCGCCGCCCGTCAACTCCACCCAGATTCCGTCACTTCCCGTAGCAAACTACTTCCGGCGGAAACAGGAAGCCCAAGCGAGACTGACGTCCGCTTCATAGATGCAAAGTTCTGGGCACTGACTGCGGCGGGGCTAGGTGAATTAACTGTTTACAGCCCTTGGACACTAAAAGGCACCTACAGAAGGGCAGAGCTGGAAGGAATCACGAAGATTATCTTGGTACTCTCAAACACTGGCCAGGTGTTCCCTAGTCCCAGCCTGACACATGAAGGCTTCTAGTTTCTTTTGAGTGGCGCTTTAAATTAAATTGCTTGAGTTTGAAGGGTCCTTTAACATACTGACGCGCCGGATATGTGTTCTTAAGCATCTTATGGAAACGTCGACTCTAAAAGATGACGGCCAAACTTAAGAGCCTGGAGAAGAACTGGAATTCAGTCGGGTCTGTTCATTCATGCATGCACTCACCAAACATCCCCTGAGCATTCACTGTGTCAGGTATGAGAAATGTGGCTAGGATTCCCTAGCAGACAACACAAGCCTTGTCCTGATGCAGCTTTATAGACTGGTGCTAGAGACAGACAGCGTCAGTTGTTTTTAAGGCACCGAGAAGAGGCACCTAAACCAACCTGTGGAAAGGGCATCTAAATCAAGTAAACCCTAATTAGAATTTTACAGGGGTTCTTAGTCATGCATAATTTGGACAAAGTACTACTTTGAACAGTTAAGAGAAAGTGGCCCATTGAATTATCAGTGACTACTGTTAAACTTTTTCTGAACTAGTGATCCACAGAATTGGGAGATAATTTATCATAGTAGATTGAAAAATGCGTTAGAATCATATCTGGCTTTGAAAATCTGCCTTTGCCACTATTCTCTGTGATTTCGGTCACGTTACTTAATCTGAACCAGAGTTTCTCCTGCATGAAATGAGGATAACAAAACCTACTTCAGCTAGGCCCAGTGGCTCTTCCCTTAGATTTCAGCTCCTTTGGAGGCTGGGGCAGGAGGATTGCTTGAGGCCAGGAGTTCCAGACCAGAAACGTGGCTGGTCCTCTCTCAAATTTAAAAAATTATCTGGGGCCGGGCCCGGAGGAGTTTGAAGATGCTGTGAGCTAGGCTGACGCCATGGCACTCTAGCCTGGCAACAGAGTAAGACTATGTCTAAAAAAAAAATTATCTGGGTGTGGTGGCACAAGCCTGTAGTTCCAGCTAAGAGGGAGGCTGAGGTGGAGGATCCCTTCTGCCCAGAAGTTCTGTGCTGCAGTGAGCTATGACTGTACCACTGGACTCCAGCCTAGATGACAGAGTAAGACCCTGTCTCTCTCTTTTTTTACGATTTCATCAATTAAGAAAATTAAATAAGATAATGGATGAAAAGATTTGTTATTGCCTGGAACACAGAGCACAATAAACGAGAGCTGGCCGGGTGTGGTGGCTCACGCCTATAATCCTAGCACTCTGGGAGGCCAAGGCGGGCGGATTGCTCGAGATGAGGCGTGCGAAGGCCTGAGGAAGAGCAAGACCCTGTCTCTACTAAAAATAGAAAGAAATTAATTGGCCAACTAATATATATAGAAAAAAATTAGCCGGGCATGGTGGCACATGCCTGTAGTCCCAGCTACTTGGGAGGCTGAGGCAGTAGGATTGCTTGAGCCCAGGAATTTGAGGTTGCTGTGAGCTAGGCTGACGCCACGGCACTCACTCTAGCCCAGGCGACAAAATGAGACTGTGTCTCAAAAAATAAATAAATAAATAAATAAAATAAACGAGAGCTATTAAAACTCATAGGTGTGTCACAAATGTTTGGAAAGACAATTGAAAATATTACATTTTATGACAAAGGAAAATGTTGGAAGTTTTATTTCTGTATTTCATAAGATTAGCATTGAGCCAGGATCCTTGATTTATCCATGTTTGTGTCATCAAAATTTCAGACAGTGCCTGGCACATAGTAATGTGTCATTAAATGTTTATTGAACATTAACATGGCAGAGGTATAGGGGAACGCCTTGAAATAAATTTTAGCTGTATGTCCAGGTAGGAAAACACTTCCATTATCCTGGTATTAGATGTGAAAGAAGGGAAAGCAATCCACCAATTGACCAACAAAATGCTTAACATCTGAGATTTCACCATTGTACCAAGGACTCTGGAGTAAGTACACAAGTGAAGACCTAGTCCTTGCTTCAAGGAACCTGCAGTCTTGTTGATAAACCACAAAACTATGTAATGCTGCTGTACTTGATTCTGTTGTATACAGTACAGGGACATGTTTTTATTACCAACAGATATTCAACAAGAGAGTAAGCCCCAGAACACTACTAAATGGGAAACTGCTGTCAAAGCTTACAAAGTATGTAAGTTCCTTTGTAATATACCTGCACATAGGCTCAAACCCAAAATTCCAAGAGGAAACATGCAAAAGGCCCCTTTGACCCACAGGTGGCCAAATTATTACTATAAAACTCAGTAACAAGTAGAATTATATATGTTTTTTTTAGGATATGTGAAGTTCTGTTTGAATACTGACTCTGCCAGACCAGTTTCCTCTGATCTAGGTGATGTAATGTTTGCATAAAATTAGGGGGAGAATTTCTATTTTTAAAAAGTATGTACACACACACACACACTTGCACACACACTGAATTCAAAAATTGTTAGCAGGCCAGGCGTGGTGGCTCACGCCTGTAATCCTAGCACTCTGGGAGGCCGAGGCAGGCAGATTGCTCCAGGTCAGGAGTTCAAAACCAGCCTGAGCAAGAGTGAGACCCCGTCTCTACTATAAATAGAAAGAAATTAATTGGCCAACTAATATATAGAGAAAAAATTAGCCGGGCATGGTGGTGCATGCCTATAGTCCCAGCTACTCGGGAGGCTGAAGCAGCAGGATTGCTTGAGCGCAGGAGTTTGAGGTTGCTGTGAGCTAGGCTGATGCCACAGCACTCACTCTAGCCTGGGCAACAAAGCAAGACTCTGTCTCAAAAAAAAAAAAAAAAAAAGAAAAGAAAATGTTAGCAGTAGTTATCTCTGGGTAATGTGATATTATGGGTGTTTTTTATTTTCTTCCATTCACTATTTTTTCAGATTCTCAACAATGGATATGTATACTAATAAGAAAAAAATGGAATATGGTTTTTAAAAAACTGTTAAGCACTACCCCCCAAACATAGGAAACAATGTGAGAGAAGGCTCTCAAGACATTCACACCTAAAATGTGAATTCATTATTCAAACTTAAAATGCTGAAGAGAATAAAATAGATGCTATTTCACTTATAAATTCAAAAACCAAAGATTAGGGTAACTGATTCAAGTTCAAACAGCTGTTAAGTGACCAACTAGAGGGCAGAATACCAAAGAGGAGGCCAAAAGCCAAAAGTAGGAGACATGAAGGTGCTGGGTTCTAAAAGGAAGAAGCACAGTAAAGATACTTGTGGCTGAGTGCAGCCCAAAGCTGAGATTTTGATGAAAATTTTGCCCTATTCCATCTTTCTTTCAAAATATATGGACAGCTATTATTTTTGTTAGGACCCTTGCTAACAGGGAAGCTGACCGTTAGCAGGTAGATCCCTTCAATTCAACCACCCTGCTAGAATTTAGCTACACACTTACCTTTTTCAGCTATCCCTGAAACCTTTCAATGGCTGTCCAAAATAAGGCTTCCAAGATATGACTCTTGCCTTGTTCTCACCACTGCTTTCCTCACAGTGACAATCCCAGCAACAAGAGCTACTTATAGTTCCCCATACTCAGACTATGTTGTTTTATCAGCTCTTCTGTTCTGTTGCCTACATGCCCATTCCCACTAACCTGTTTTTTACCTGACTTAATTAATGCTCAATCATCAGATCTAAAAAGCTTTCTCTGAATCCCCATTCCAATTCCTGAGCTGGGTGCCCTTGCTGAGTTCACAAATCACTGCATTTAGTCACTGCTGTGGACCTAGGTTTACGTGTTTCACTGGATTCTGATCTCCTTAGTGCAGAGACTGGACAAGCACACAACTGGAGATTTTAGCCTTAGATGGCAGAAGCACGTCTTAACATGTTGTCAGGATAAAAGTATAGTTATCTTGCAGGTGTTAAGGTAAAAAGAGACAACTTGTAGTGGCTACAATTAGAGCAACTGAGTGGCTTCCTGTAACAACACTTAGCATTCTATTGTATGAATGGGGCTTATGTTATTCAAAACACAATACCAAACATAATACCTGAGACACTGTAGGCACACATGCTCTTGACTGAAAGTACTAGTACTCATGCAACTTAGTAGGAATGGAGCCCCTATTTCATGTGGGTTATAAATCTAGAACTCAGTTACTCAAATGAAGAACAAAGTGAGATTCCCCCTCCCCTCCACAATCATAGCTGTTGCCCATAATCAAAACTTCTCCCTTCTTCAATCCAGTCCTTCCCTCCTCCTTGGCTTAACTGATATCTGGATCTTAAAAATACATCTTCTGCAAGCTTTTCCACACAGATGTTGCTCACATTGCACATATCTCAGTTGGCATCAGTGTCCTCTTTACTTTAAACCCATTTCCAAACCATTACTCCTTCACTTTCATATAAAAGCCCTTGTCCCTTTGAAGGTAAGTAGAATGTTATTCTATAACCCTCCACATTCAGGTAATTTGCCAACCTCCATTACTCATTGACATTTTGGAACCTGACTTAGTCTTCCTGCCTTCTCAGTCCTGACTTGTTTTCATCCCAGGAGACTTCACTGTCCATGAATACCACCCATGTACCCACTGCTTTGCAGTTCCTTAACCACCTCAACTGAAAAGACCTTTGCCCGCAACTGGTCTACCATCAGACCCTGCACTTGTCTTCTCCCCAATTGCTCCACTCTTGAAATCTTAAATTCAGACAGCCCTCATGGACCTTCAGACTCTTGCCTTCTCTACATTCTGTTATCAACCCCATCTCCACTTCAATCCTTCAGCAATCTAGACTCTGTGGACCATTACTCCAATCACTTTTTGAGTCCTCAATGTCTTCACCTTGTCATCCTTTTATTCACAAAGCAAAACTCCAATCCTTGGTCAATCAACTATTTCCCATCTCCATTCCAACAACAAAATGCTAAGTGTTGCTATAGGAAATCACTCAATTGTTCACTACAAGTTCAGTCTCTTTTTACCTTAACACCTGCAAGATAATCATACTTTTCTACTGACAAAATGTTAAGAGACATGCTTCTGCCATCTAAGGCTAAAATCTCCAGTTGTGTGCCTGATCTTATCCCTCTGGGTCTTCATAGTGATCTTGCTCCATCATATATTCCTTCTCCTGAATCTTCACATTGCCCTCCCTCCTTTCTAGCTTCTTCCCATAGTATTTCAACATGCTCAAATATTCCCCACACTCTCCCCTACCAAGTCCTCACTACAATCCTACCTCCAGCTTTAGCTTATTTTTCCCTATTCATAGCCAAATTTCTGGAAAAGGTGTTATCTCTCATTTCCTACTTAACCCACTAAATGGCTTTTACTCTCAATACTCTTATTAGTATGGTTGCCTCTATGTCAGAAGTTTCCTTTTTGCCAAATCCAATGGCCTCAGGAGAGGCTCATCTCCTGGTTCCTTTAAAAGCAGGGGTTTAATATAATACTCCTGGGGTTTCTGCCATCTTTTCATCATCCCTTCTCATTGGGATCCCCTTTCTTCTACTCTGTATTAAATACATTGGTGTGTCTCTGGAGTCCTTCCTCAGTCCTCTTTTCTAACTATACTTTGGATAACCTTATCTACTACCCTAACAACAATTATCATTTTTTATTATCTCCAAACCTATAGCTCTAGAACAAATCTCTCTCCTGAGCTTCAGACCTATAATCCAGTTGTCTATTCTTTATTTTCTCTTATATATCTTATGGGCTATTCATTATTAAAATATATCTAATACTGAACTAATCATATTCCCACCTCATTCCTATATAATTTTTTTTAGACAGGTTGCCCAGGCTGGAATGGAGTGGCATCATCACAGCTCACTGCAACCTCAAACTTCTGGGCTCAAGCAATCCTCCCACTTCAGCCTCCTGCCTAGCTGGCACTATAGAAGCATGCCACCACACCCAGCTAATTTTTCTATTTTTTGTAGACATAGGGTCTCACTATGTTGCTCAAGTGGTCTTGAACTCCTCGCCTCAAGGGATCCTCCTGTCTAGGCCTCCCAAAGTGCTAGGATTACAGATGTGAGCCACCATGCCAGGCTCCTATATAACATTTATTGCTCTTCCTCCTAGTAGCCTATCTCACTGAGAGAAATACAGATTTCATTCATCTGCCTCTCTCTCATTTTCCAACACAATATCTGAGTCCTAATAATTCTATCTCCTGAAACCTCTGGAATCTATCCATGTTTCTCTTTTTTTTTTAATTAAAATCTTTTCTTTTTTTTTTTTTAACAACTTGCTTTAAAAAAGAATGTTCCATATCCATGTTTCTCAAAGTCCACTGCCACTATTTAGCCCACAGTGGTTAAGAATGCTGGTTCAGGCCGGGCGCGGTGGCTCACGCCTGTAATCCTAGCACTTTGGGAGGCCGAGGCGGGCGGATTGCTCAAGGTCAGGAGTTCAAAACCAGCCTGAGCGAGACCCCGTCTCTACCAAAAATAGAAATAAATTAATTGACCAACTAAAAATATATATACAAAAAATTAGCTGGGCATGGTGGCTCATGCCTGTAGTCCCAGCTACTCGGGAGGCTGAGGCAGTAGGATCGCTGAGCCCCGGAGACTGAGGTTGCTGTGAGCCAGGCTGATGCCACGGCACTCACTCTAGCCTGGGCAACAAAGTGAGACTCTGTCTCAAAAAAAAAAAAAAAAGAATGCTGGTTCAGAAGCTAGACTTTTCTGGATTTAAATCCTCATTCCACTAAATATTGTCCAGCTGTGTGATTCTGGACAAGTAACAGCCTCTCAAGTGCCTCAACTTTTCATCCCTCAAAATATTACTAGCCTTAGTTCAGATCACTACCATCTCTACCTTAAATTACTCCTACACCCTCTTAAGAGGTCTCCTGGCCTTCAGTCTGGCCTTTCTCCAATCCAGTCTCCTCAATATAGCCAGCACTCTTTCGAAAATATAAATCTCACCATGTTACTCCTTACTTTAAAACCTTTAATGGTTCCCCACTATCTTCAAGAAGTTTAAACTCTGTAACAGTGCATGTAAGGCCTTTAAAATTTGGTCCCTGTTAAATCCCCTTCTCTTTTATTCCTGTCCTATCCATGTCACATGAAACCCTACTGAACTAAGTCTTCAGACTTACCATGTTATTCTTTGCTTCCAGGTTCCACATATAACTGTTCTCCCTGCCTACATGCCCTTTCTCTTCTAAACTCCTCTTCCCACCTACATATATAGGTGGCTAATCAACTGATACTTCTGCTTTGTTTCTTTGTTATCACTTCTAAAAAGTCTTCCTGACTCCTAAAACTGGTTAGGAGCACCCCAACAAGGTCCTTAGCTTTCCATACCTTCCACTGTCTTGGCCTTTGTTAATCTGTCCTAATTGCTTATCTGTTACACTGTAAGTTCCTTGAGCACAGCAAGAAAACCTTGTTCACAACTATATTCCCCAGTGATTAGCATGATGGACACATAGCAGAAATTCAGTAAGTATCTGTTGAATAAATTAATGTGTGTGCACTGCTTATACACTCTTTTAATTATATTTAGAATTTAAAATGCTACACCTAATTAACCATGTCACCAGTTTATGCAGCCCTCTAATGTAGAAGTGATTTCTTATTTTCTGTCACATAGCTATGGAAAGAATGATATGAATATAAATACACCACATTTTGTAAAATGCAAGTAACCTTAAGTAAGATTAACTTGACTGCCAAGATTAGAAGAAATTCTAAAAGATTACATTGAGAAAATTCTTAACGCATAGTGAAAAGAGACAATAAAAGGAGGTTTTTTTTATTCAAAGGTATAACTGGATAAGTAGATTTGTTTACAACCATTCTTGTGAAATACTTTTTAAAAAAATACGACCAACTTCTTTGCAAATAGCATACACATACCTCAACTATGATGACCTAATTTTTGGTGGATAATGTACATGATTAGGCAGAAATAGGTAAGCCCACGCTGGTAGATTAACTATCCAATACTCAATCAAAATTCCGTTTGTGGCCTCCACTTCTTGATCGATTTCTATTCCCACTTCGTCTTCTACCATCTTGTCGACTTCCTGAGCGACTCCCCTGTCGACTCTGTCTACCTGACCGGCCACCAGATCGACCACCTGACCGGCCCGACCGGCCCGACCGTCCACTTGACCAACCACTCCTCTGTCTGGAATTAGATGTGTTTCCATCATAATATTCTTCAATTTCAGGCAGTTTGGACGGCACTGAGAGCATCCAGTCTGAATCATGCCATTCTGCCTGTTAGAGGAGTTTACAGGATTAATATAAATGCAAAACAGAAACCATAAGCAAGTACATGAGTATGAGACACCTTTTTCATATCTGTTGTTTATTGGCTAAAGGCAATCTACCTGTTAAATTCAAAGTGTCTGGAACAAAAATGAAAACCAGAAAATAAGCAAAATAAAAACATGTTCAGGCCAGGTGCGGTGGCTCACACCTGTAATCTTAGCACTCTGGGAGGCCGAGGTGGATGGATTGTTCAAGGTCAGGAGTTCGAAAGCCTGAGCCTAAGCAGGAGTGAGATCCCATCTCTACTAAAAATAGAAAGAAATTAATTGGCCAACTAAAACTATATAGAAAAAATTAGCCGGGCATGGCGGCACATGCCTGTAGTCCCAGCTACTCAGGAGGCTGAAGCAGGAGGATTGCTTGAGCCCAGGAGTTTGAGGTTGCTGTGAGTTAGGCTGACGCCATGGCACTCTAGTCTGGGCAACAGAGTTAGACTCTGTCAAAAAACAACAACAACAACTACAAAAAACATGTTCAAGCCGGGCGCGGTGGCTCACGCCTGTAATCCTAGCACTCTGGGAGGCTGAGGCGGGCGGATTGCTCAAGGTCAGGAGTTCGAAAGCAGCCTGAGCAAGAGCGAGACCCCATCTCTACTATAAATAGAAAGAAATTAATTGGCCAACTAATATATATATAAAATTAGCCAGGCATGGTGGCGCATGCCTGTAGTCCCAGCTACTCGGGAGGCTGAGGCAGCAGGATTGCTTGAGCCCAGGAGTTTGAGGTTGCTGTGAGCTAGGCTGACGCCATGGCACTCACTCTAGCCTGGGCAACAAGCGAGACTCTGTCTCAAAAAAAAAAAAAAAAAAAAAAACATGTTCAAAGCTCATTCACTAAAGTCCCTAAATTTTAATCTCAGAAGAAACTCTCGGGCCAATTTCAAGACTCTAAATTCATATTTAGTTTATACATTCTCTAAGATAGTATTACTATCTGGTTTCTCAGCACAAAGCAGATGAGCCATTAATAAGTAGTGCACTGTTTTCAGCAAGTGTACTGACAGAAGAAGTAAATTAATGATAATGGACATTAAACACCTGTCAACACCAGACAAGTACCATAAAATATAGCCATTGGAAATAATTTGGTACTGGAGTAAACAAACTCAAAATATACACATCAGTAGCTCACAAGACCATCACTATATCTTGCCATTATATTAATACATTAACTGTTTTTCATTGTAATCATGAGTTGCCAAGGAAAGTTATATTAAGACACTCTTCATCAAAATCATTTGTAAAAAAAATTAAAAAAAAAAAAAAAAAAGACACTCTGTTGGTGAGGATGGGAAGAGACAAACATCCACACACCACTAGTGGGCTTGGCAATATATGACTAAAGTCTTAAAAATGTACAAACCCAATTCCTCCACCTTGAAGCTGTGTTTCCTGATGGATACAGTACTTCCCACCTGCTCCCAAATTCTTGATCCTTCCCTCACCCCATCTCTCCCCCAGTTCCAGATGGTAATAAAGTTAAAACACAGACAAAAAAAAAAAAAAAAAAGGCACAAAACTTTTGGCCAGGCAGTCACTCTTAAAAATTCATCTTAAAGAGATTAACATGGCAATGCATGAAGAAGTACCTATACCAATGTTCAGAGCAGTACTGTTTATATAATATATATAAATAGGCCGGGCATGGTGGCTCACGCCTGTAATCCTAGCACTCTGGGAGGCCGAGGTGGGCGGATTGCTTGAGGTCAGGAGTTCAAAACCAGCTTGAGCTAAAGCGACACTCTGTCTCTACTATAAATAGAAAGAAATTAATTGGCCAACTAATATATATAGAAAAAATTAGCTGGGCATGGTGGCGCATGCCTGTAGTCCCAGCTACTCAGGAGGCTGAGGCAGAAGGATTGCTTGAGCCCAGGAGTTTGAGGTTGCTATGAACTAGGCTGACGCCAAGGCACTCACTCTAGCCTGGGCAACAAAGTGAGACGGTATGTATGTATGTATATGTAAGTAAATAAATAATATATATATTATATATATAAATAATATAAATTTCAGAAAATAGGACATTGGTTAAGAAAATTAGCCACCCCATATGGCTAAATGCTAGGGAGTCATTAAAATTAACCTTAATGTGTGCCTATAGTCCCAGCTACTTAAGAGGTTGAGGCAGGAAGATCACCTGAGCCCCAGAGTTTGAGGCTGCAGTGAGCTATGATTATGCCACTGCACTCCAGCCTGGGCAACAGAGCAAGACCCTCTCTCAAAAAATAATAAAAATAAAAAAAAATAAGTAACCAGCTGGGCATAGTGGTGAGCACCTGTAGTACTAGCTATTGGGGAGACTGAGGCAGGAGGATCACCTGAGCCCAGCAGTTCTAGGCTATAGTTGATTGTGCTCATTCCTGTGAATAGCCACCATACTCCAACCTGGGCAACATATATAGTGAGGCCTGTCTCCTTAAAAAAAAAAAAAACCAAGGTAACTGCATAGTTGACACAGAAATGTGTCCTCAATATATTCTCAATTTTTACAAAGATTTTAAAAACAGAATAGTCCCACTCTTATTTCAAAATACATATACAAATATGCACAGAGATGTAACAGACAAATTCTTCACTATGGGAATCTAGGGGACA
This sequence comes from Microcebus murinus, assembly GCF_040939455.1. NCBI lineage: Eukaryota > Metazoa > Chordata > Mammalia > Primates > Cheirogaleidae > Microcebus > Microcebus murinus. The sequence goes on along the minus strand of NC_134117.1, from coordinate 51,587,742 downwards.
ACCTCTTTAACAGATAAAATACAAAGAAATTTTTTAAAAAGAGAGTGAGAAAGGAGAACCCTAGATTAAAAGAGATAAGAAACATCACATTAGGCCAGGCACGGTGGCTCACGCCTGTAATCCTAGCACTCTGGGAGACCAAGGCAGGTGGATTGCTCAAGGTCAGGAGTTCGAAACCAGCCTGAGCAAGAGCGAGACTCTGTCTCTACTATAAATAGAAAGAAATTAATTGGCCAACTAATATATATAGAAAAAAATTAGCCGGGCATGGTGGTGCATGCCTGTAGTCCCAGCTACTCGGGAGGCTGAGGCAGAAGGATCGCTTGAGCCCAGGAGTTTGAGGTTGCTGTGAGCTAACGCCACGGCACTCACTCTAGCCTGGGCAACAAAGCGAGACTCTGTCTCCAAAAAAAAAAAAAAAGAAATATCACATTACAATGTTGAGCATTGTGGATCTTATATTAAAAAATATTTAGACTATAATGAGAGAAATTTAAACACAAAATTGGATTATATTAAACAATCATTATTTGGGGGAGTTTAATTATGGTATTGTGATTATGTCTTTTTTAAAGTTCGCTATATTTAAGAAATTAACCAGGTATGATAGCACACGCCTGCAGTCTCAGCTACTCAGGAGACTGAGGTGGGAGAATCACTTGAGCCCAGGAGGTTGAAGCTACAGTGAGGTATGACTGTGCCACTGCACTCCAGCCTGGGCAAAAGAGTAAGACCCTGTTTCTAAAAAAATAATAAAATAAAATTCTTTATACTTAGATATGTGGAAATATTTATGGTTGAAATGATAGACTACTTAGAATTTGGTTTAAAAGAATACAGAAGTGGAGAAGTAAATGAAGTTAAGATGAAACAAAGCTTGCCATGAATTGATAGTTACTGAAGCTGGGTGATGGGTACATGGGGGGTCCATTATGCAAGTCTATTATTTTTTAAATATGTTTGAAATTATTTATAACTAAAAAATTTTAAATTGAAACACATTCACATTGGATATTTTATATTGACTTAGGCATGATAATAATACTGTGACTATATTTTTCAAAAAAATCCCTATTAGAGAAACACTCTCAAATGTTTAACAAATACAATTTTTAAAATACCTGTAACCTTTCTGACTCAGCTGTGGGAACATCAAAGCAAACACCCTAAAAGAAAAAAAAATTTTTATTTAGATGCATGTGAATTGATTTTTTTACTAATAAACTTGTATTTGCTGATAATCTTATATTAGCTTTTTAAAAAAAAGATTAGATTTGGCCCATGATTGCTTAGAGGGACCAAAATAGATAACACAGTATATATCATGAATGACAGAGACTGGCTGCTTAATATATTCTCTAAATATGAAAAGTAACTAAACATAATATCTAAAAAGAAGCTATTATTACTTATAAAAATCTAGAGCATTCTCTACAAGTGTTTGTAGACACTATACTGTTGTGATATGTCCCTTGTAAAATGATCCTTCTAATAGATTCCTTTGAAAATTAAATGCCAGAAAGTTTATTACTGAAGAGCTACAATGTTTATCAGATAATGAGACTGATACAACCCAAGAAGTTTTCTCTTTGGTCTTGGTTGCCAATAAATTGAAAGTTAATTTAGTACTAAAGTACAGCAACTAGTTTGCCTATTGATCTTGTTATATTTTCCTCCCCCACTCTACAATTTTTCTGAATGTGTATATTTTCTCATACTTGCCTCAAATCTTTTTTGAAGGGAAGTAATATTAAACTTTGAGAGAGAGGATTATTTCCAATAAACAATCTAGCTAATAAATTCCAATCTAGAATCAACCTATGTAGTAAAGTTAGATGAATAAAATATCTTCACAAAACCATTAGAAGAAATCAGAACCACTAAGATTACCGAGTCTTAATTTTGCTATATAAATGTATTAAAATACTTATTTAATTCATATAATTATCCTTATTAATAGCCAGGAACAGGCCACTTAAAAACCAATATAGTATGTTCTCTAAGTTTTAGAGCTGTTTAATGTTGCAAACATGAGTTATGTAGTCTTAAAGAATAAACACACACAACCCCACATAATATGTATACAAGAGCAGAAACTTAGATAACTTAGGTATTAGTTAAAACTAAGCAGAATTGGCTGGGCGTAGTGGCTCACGCCTGTAATCCTAGCACTCTGGGAGGCCAAGGCGGGCGGATTGCTCGAGGTCAGGAGTTTGAAACTACCCTGGGCAAGAGCGAGACCCCGTCTCTACTATAAATAGAAACATATTAATTGGCCAACTAACATATATATAGAAAAAATTAGCTGGGCATGGTGGCGCATGCCTGTAGTCCCAGCTACTCGGGAGGCTGAGGCAGGATTGCTTGAGCCCAGGAGTTAGTTTGAGGTTGCTGTGAGCTAGGCTGACGCCATGGCACTGACTCTAGCCTGGGCAACAAAGTGAGACTCTGTCTCAAAAAAAAAAAAAAAAAAAAAAAAAACTAAGCAGAATGACTTACAGCTCTGAGTTATATATAAAACTCCCCAAATTTATAACTGGAAACAAACTAACACAAAGAGAAAACAGTATTATTCATCTTATTAGGACTTTAAAAAAAAAAGAACATTATTTGCTAGTCTTTACAAACATCCGTGATGGTTGATTAAAAAGCTTTTTAATTGTCCAGAAAAACCTACCATATTTCCTTTTAGGAGGCACATTCTGGTAATCTGGGACACAGCATTACTACTCAGCTTTCTGTTAAGTTCTTTCCAAGCACAGCTGACATCCTGTATTTCCTCTAGGCTTTCCAGAGTCATGGTCACAAACCCCTTAAGGAATAAAAGATATATTATATTTGGAAAAATATCAGTGGCAGCAGGACAATGAAGTTCTAATTCTATAGCCCTTCATGACTTAACTGTGCATTTCTTATGAGCCAACAGTATTACATGGTTGCTAAAACAACTTCTTTGAAATTGTATTAATAGAAGACTAATATTTACAGATCACTGAAAATACTATTCTTTTATGCATTACTATAAAGATTATATTTAATTACAACCATCATGCTTTAAGAGAGAATTAAATCAGAACACTGGAGAAAAATAACAAGGTAATAAAGAATTAAGGAAATACTGAAAGACAAAGTTAGTTTGGAATGGAAAAACTTACAAGATGACATAAACCTCTTTAAACTTTTGAAGGACTATTCAGAAGCAAAAATTACTTGTTCTGTAAAACTTCACTGACAGAAAAACATGAGGAAGATACAAGGAGGCATTCACGTAACAAATATTTATTGAGTACCCCCTATGTATGTGCCAAAGACTCTACTAGGTGCTAAAGATACAGTAGTAAATAGTCTTTTCTCTCATGGAGGTTACATTCTATGGGATGGCTGAGGGGTGGGAAGATAGTAAACAAGCAAATACATAAAATGTCAGATGGTATTATAATAAGTTTCATGAAGAGAAATAAAGCGGGGCTAAGAATAGAGAGTAGAGGGAGTGTCTATAGCCATATCATTCTGAATGTGCCCAATCTCGTCTGATCTTGGAAGCTAAGCAGAGTTGGGCCTGGTTAGTACTTGGTTAGGAGAGTAGAAGGAGGAGTAAGCTACTTTAGAGTGATCAGGAAAGACCTCTCTAATATGGCGATATTTGAGCAGAGATCAGAATGAAGTGAAGGAGGAAGCCACATGGTTATTAGAGGAGAACATTCCCAACACTAAAAGAAATTGCAAAGAGGAGTAGGTTTATGTTTGAGGAACACCAAGGAGGTTAGGGTGGCTGAAACAAATAGGGGGAGAGTGATAAGATATAAGGTAGCAAAAGGAAGACCCTGTGGGACATTCACTGTAAGACATTTGTGATAAAGACTTTGAATTTTGGTTTAATCCATAAAAGAAATTTCAAACCACTAAAACCCTGTTTCTAAAATACTTAATCAGGTTAGATGATCCATCTGCCAAAGAGGGATTCTTTCATTGGATAAGGGCTGGGATTAAATGACCTTTTAGGTATTTCTTAGCTCTAAAATTCTATCTTAATAACTTCTTAAGAAATATGTTTTCAATACTGTCTTAAGAAGTACTTGGTAGATTATTAGGGATAGGATATTTGCTTGTTGCTAAAGTATCACCCCACAGATTACTAATTACACAGAGTACAACATACCATTACAATGGGAATACATGGCAGTTTCCATCTTAAACAAATGATCAAACTAAGTATTACTAACTAGTACTGGAACAATCTGATATTATATACCTCCCAATACGATGCAGTATGAGGTACACGATATTACCTATAAAGTACTCTTACCAAAAATGTTTAACCTGAATATAAAATCAAGCTCTGTCATTAAACTTCTAGTTTACAGGAAAGACTCTAGATAAAGACAAAAGTTAAATGATGCATGAAGAATTCAGACAAATCCAGAAGGTAGGATATTCTACCAGACAACTGACCTAGACCCTTGACAAAATCAATGTCATAAAAACTAAAAAAAATGGGCAAACAGTTCCGGAGTAAAAGAGACTAAAGAGACATAATAGCTGGCGGGCATGGTGGCTTATGCCTGTAAATCTCAAGTACTCAGGAGGCTGAGGCAGGAAGATGGCTTGAGGACAGGAGTTCAAGACCAGTCTGGGCAACAGAGCAAGACCCTATCCTCCCCACCCCCACCAAATTTTTTTTAATAAGCCAGGCATGGTGGTACATTCCTGTAGTCTAATCTACTTAGGAGGCTGGGGCAGAGGGACCACTTGGGCCTAGGAGTTTAAGAAGACCAGCACAAGTAGTGAGAACTTGCGCCCCCCCCCCCCCCCCCCGCCAAAAAGGACAGTGACATAATAACCAAATGTAACATAAGAACCTTAACTGGATCTTGACTTTTATTTTTTTTAACAGACAGTCTCACTCTGTCACCCAGGCTGGAGTGCAGTGGCATGATCCTAGCTCACTGCAGCCTCAAACTTCTGGGCTCAGATGATCCTCCTCCTGCCTCAGCCTCCCTAGTATCGAGAACTACAGGTGCATGCACCAAGAAACTCAGCTAATAATTTTATTTTTTGTAGAGACAGGGTCTCGCTATGTTGTCCAGGCTGGTCTTACAACTCCTGGCCCCAAGCGATCCTCCTGCCTCAGCCCCTGAAAGTACTGAGATTCCAGGTGTGAGCCACCACACCTGGCTGAATCCTGATCTTTAAAAAAGATATATACACACAGGTAGGGGTGTGTGTATAGATATATACACACACGTATATGTACATATACGTGTGTGTATATATATATATATATAGAGAGAGAGAGAGAGAGAGAGAGACAGACAGACAGACAGACAGAGAAGAAACAGACTTGGGCCCCATAAGTCACTCCCAGCAAAATGCCATTTGGCTGAACTATTAATACATGCCAGGTGGAAACCATCAGATGCCCCAATGCACTAATTTGTGCTATATCAAATAAGTCATATGCAAGTTAACCTACCTTGGCTCTTATTCCCTCTTCTCTGCCAAATGGGCTGCCCAAAATTAGTCTACCCTATCATTATCCCAAAATCCTGCCAGCAGGCTCTCATCTTATAGATGTCCAAAGGACTAGGCTTGCTTGCTCTCTCTACACTCACACATAAGAGAGGTCTTTTATTGACAGGTCCCCTCACCCTGGGACTCCCCTCACTTTTACCTGAATTAGTAATAAATCTTTGAACTACTTGCACCCAGAAGCTCTGGTATGATATGTTTTGACATCTGATACCAACCTGGCAATGGGCCAGGTCAGATGGTGTTACACACACCCCTCCACACATACAGGCAGTCCTTACTCTGCATGCTACTGTGTTAACTCTATAGTCTATTTCTCACTTCGCATGGTTCCAAGGCAACTTATAAAATGAAGAATAGGTTCTGGTATGTAAGTTTCAGTTAACAAAGTTCTGTACAAAGTGAGGATTTCCTATACTTCTTTCCAGATACACAGACAGACATTTCTGGGATAATGAGGAAAAATCTGAATATCGACTAAATATTATATAATGATACTGACTTATTAATTCTCATAGATAAGATTATGGTATTATGATTATGTAGGAGACTATCCTTATTTTCAGAGGATGCATGTTGAAATATTTAGGGATGATACTATCTTTCAACTTACTTTCAAATGGTTCAGCAAGAAAAAGTATATACATATAAAGATATAAAGCAAGAAGAAATCTATTGAATGGTTCCTAACACAAAGAAATGATAAATGTTTGAGTTGGGTATGTTAATTAGCCTGATCTGATCACTATATACATTGTATATATCAAAACATCACCATGTACCCCACCAAAGATGTACAATTATTACTTATCAATTAAAAAATGAAAATAAAAATAAATTTTAAAAAAGTTAAAAGAAGAGACATAAAGCAAATATAGTACAATATTAACAGCTATTGAGTCTAGGTAGATGGTATATGGTTATTTATCACATTATTCTTTCAATTTTTTCATAGATTTAAAAATTTGGAAGAAGTGACTGTCAAAAAAGTATTTGTTAAGGGGTGAAGGAAAACAAGGAGACCAATTTCTCATACTGTAACAGTTTTTTCCTGCACAGAAAGCAGAATATATTGAAGGATTTAAATGCAATACTCAGTAATTTACTATATAGTATCTGCTATGGTTCAATTTTAACCTTTTCTCAACCACATACAATTTTCTCACAGATTTCTACCTTATCAGAGGTGATTAAAGATCGTGGTTCAAAGTTCGATGCACCAGAAATGTGGGCTAATGCTGCAGCCAACGCATCCACTGCCCCTTTCTCTTCTATCAGTCTCTGAGCTGATGGTCGGAAAAAATCAACAGCAGCATAAGAAACAGAAGCCAGAGACCTGTGGTTTAAAAATAGTAAATTTTTTTGGTCAAGATACAAGGAAAAAATGAAAGATAGGAGAATGAATGGGAAAAGAAAGAGTAACATTTTCATATTTTAATATAACTGTCTGCTGATAAAATTGATGATTAAAATTTTCTGATATTTCAACTAGGGGAGCTTAAAGATGAACAGCCTAATACAAAAGAAAAAATTATTCAGCAAGGTCAGAAAGCATACCTGATGGCATCCATGCTTTTAGATTTAACTAAATCCATTGTAGAAGGAACACCTACACGTTTAAAAGTAATTCCCTGAAAATAAAAGAATTACATTAAAGAAAAATGGAAGTCTTTACAATTAATTTTTAAATTAATATAGTTTGTTGAATTTCCATTTCTAGGACTTAAAGATTTCCAAGCCCTACAAGATTAAAAGATCTGCTTTTTAAATAAATCATTATTTACAAACTTTGGAAAGAGAAAAAATTTTTTCGAATTCCTTCAGTTAACAATTATGGAATTTCACTTGCAAAACAGAGCTGATTCAAAAGAAAAGAAAAAGACATTGTTTAAATCTATCAAATTTTTTTTCCTTTATTACCTCATCTCATTCTACAAAGCATATGAAAGAGCATATAAAAACATACACAATAAAAATAAGAAAAAAATGTAAATTACCACAAAAAGCCCAGACCACAGAAAATGTACGCTTTCTTATATAAACTGGCTCTTACACCATTACTCAATATAATCTTAGCTACTAAACAAAGACAATGTTTGTCTTGTTTATTTGTGACAGAATCTCACTCTGTTGCCCAGGGTAGAGCACCACAGTGTCAACCTAGCTCACAGCAACCTCAAACTCCTGTGTTCAAGCAATCCTCCTACCTCAGCCTCCTGAGTAGCTGGGACTACAGGCACATGGCACCATACCTGCCTAAATTTTTCTATTTTTAGTAGAGATGGGTGTCACTCTTGCTCAGGTTGGTCTTGAACTCCTGACCTCAAGCAATCCTCCCTCCTCGGCTTCTCAGAGTGCTAGGATTACAGGTGTGTGTCACTACACCCAGCCTTACACTAAGACAATGTTACAATGTCCACCCATTTATAATGCTGGACTGAAATCACAATGCACTTTTGATTTTAGGATCAAGGGAAAAATTCAAGGGAAAAATGAGAAAATCAGCTCTTCTGTCTTCACAATAAAAGCTGTGTTAAAAAAAAAGTCTTGCAGCTAATATAAATTTAGATCTCCACATGCTTCACATTCAAATGCAGCTTAAACTGAGAAGTTATAAAGACCTACTTGTAAGAACAAATATAAAAAGAGCCCTTTTCTAAGGCATCATTTAGATAATAAGCCCAAAATAATTTAACTCTACTTACTGCTTTTTGTTCCACATATCTTAGTTGACCTCTTTCTCTTGGTTGATAAAAACATATACAAATCCCTGTCCGGCCAGCTCTACCTGTGCGTCCAGAGCGGTGGATATAGGACTCAACATCCTAAAGATAACAGACGTAAAACATTAAAAAAATATGGCAATTCCAGTCACTCCAGCACCCAAATAATAATGCTAATATTAATAATAAAAACATTTTTATTTCAATCCTATTGCTCTTTTCAACATCTCAAAGAATTTATATGTGTGAATTTTGGGGTAAAGAGCATATGATTTAAAAACTTTTGATCCACTTCATCTTAGGGTTCTTTATATGGCAACTTTTTACAATTTCTTTACATGATTTTTTTCTAAATCCTAACAATAAAGTTAATCGTTTGTAATGGTATCAGATTCTGATGAATTTAACACACTAACAAAAAATGGCTAAGAGCAAGAATAGATGACATACTTTTCACATCCCAAGCAATACCATGTAAATAAAATGGGAATTTATAAAATTGCTCTTATTTTCCCCAAATCAAATCCCATTTCATACCTGAGGAGGAGAACTTTGGATCACCAGGTCAACCTCAGGAATGTCCAAACCACGGGCAGCCACATTGGTTGCCACCAAAACTTTAAAACTACCTTCTCTGAAGCCTTTCAGTGTAATTTCTCTTTGTGATTGTGCAATGTCTCCATGTAAACACTGGGCATTCTATTTGGAAAAAGGGGGAAAAAATGAAGTATATAGCTCATATTTGCAACTGACAGCACCGGAACACCAGTCTATGCCTTTTTGCATTGTTTTTAAATCTTGTTTTCTGATAATTATAACAGAGCATACTTGCTATAAAAAAAACCGAACATTACAGAAAATATTTAACACAAAATGGAAAAGCTTCCCTAATACCACCCTCTTAGAAATAATTCACTGCTATAGTTCAGAGGATACTCTGTCAGATTTTATTAAAAATACACACATACACACACATTATTACAGTACTCACAAATACTACTATATACTATGTAAGTTTTGTACTTATTTATAAAAATGGGGTCATACTATATAGGTACTATTTTCTAACCTACTTTATAAATTTAGTATATTTTAGCTATTTATCCACATCTGTAGATGCAATTGTTTGTTTGTTTTTAAGAGAGAGTCTCACTCTCTTGCTCCAGCAAGAGTGCAATGGCATGATCACAGCTCAATGTAACCCTAAATAAACTCCTAGACTCAAGCTATCCTTCTGCCTCAGCCTCCCAAGTACCTGGGACTGCAGGCATGTGCTACGACACCTAGCTAATTTTTTCTATTTTTGGTAGAGACAGGAGTCTCACTCCTGTTCTGGCTGGTCTGGAATTCCTGACCTCAAGCGATCCTCCCACATCAGCCTTCAGAGTGCTAGGATTACAGGTGTGAACCACCATGCCCAGCTTTTTTTTTTTTTTTTTTTTTTTTAAAGACAGGGTCTCACTCTGTCATCCAAGCTAGAATGCTGTGGCATCATCATAGCTCACTGCAACCAACCTCAAACTTCTGGGTTCAAACCATCTCCCGGCCTCAGCCTCCCAAGTAGCTGAAACTACAGGCACACCCCACCATGTCCAGCTAATTTTTCTATTTTTTTGTAGAGACAAGAGTATTGCTCTTGCTCAGGAGGGTCTCAAACAAACTCCTGACCTCAAGCAATCCTCCCACCTAAGCCTCCCAAAGTGCTAGCATTACAGGTGCAGAAGAATATTAACTTTATCCTGAGGACAATTTGGAACAAATGAATGTAAGCAGAAAAATATCATGAACATATTAACATTGTAAAAGGAATACTCCAGCTACAATGTAGAGACTACATTAGAAAAGGGCAAGATAAGGCCCAGCGCTCAGGCCTGTAATCCCAGCACTCTGGAAGGCCGAGGCAGGGGGTCCCTGAGGTCAGGAGTTCGAGACCAGCCTGAGCAAAAGAGAGACTCAGTCTCTACTAGATAGAAAAAATTAGCCCGGCCTGGTGGCACACACCTGTAGTCCCAGCTACTCAGAAGGCTAAGGCAGGAGGATCACTTGAGCCCAGGAGTTTGAGATTGCTGTGAGCTAGGCTGATGCCACAGCACTCTAGCCCAGGCAACAGAGGAAGACTCTGTCTCAAAAAAAGAAGAAAAGAAAAAAAAAAAAGGGAGGGCAAGATAAAACCTAGGGCAGGGGTGAAGAACCTGCGGCCTTAAGGCCACACGTGGTCTTCTAGGTCCTTAAGTATGGCCTTTTGACTGCAATGAAATTTTACAGAACAAATCCTTTTATTTTTATTAATACATTTTTGTTTGTCTTTTATATTTTTATTTTATTTTTAAAATACTTCAAAAGGAAATATATATATATTATACAATCACTTTGGATGAATCAACTGCTGACTTGGCAAAGGTTTTATACTTCATTTGGATCATAATAGAAGATTTTCTTTGCTATGAAGAGTTACTCGCTTTGGGCATTCTTGGAAACAGAACACAGGGAATAGATTATCTTCAACAACTTTCAAGATAAACGTCCTGAAGTTGGACTGAATTTGATAATTTTAATGAGTGCATATACAGATCGTGTACTTTCCGTGACAGGAAAACATGAAGAGTTTATTGCACAGATACAAAAAAGGATTAACATATCCAGATGCTCTCCTGTCTTTTCACTGTATCTTGCATTAACAAAATATCTGTGCTGAAGCTACTATTTTAAGTGACACTTTCCAACAAGTTATAAGTATGGTTAACTGTAGTTGTGCAAATGCAACATAGCATCATCAGTTTCATAACATGCTGAAGTTAAACATGTGGATTTCCCCTATCATTCTAAAGCGTGTTGGCTATCACAGGGACAAGTGTTAGCAAAATTTTATCACTGTGAGAACATACAGTAAAATTTTATGAAGAATAGAATCAGCAATGTCAATTATTGAAAGAAGATTTCTATAAGAATACCAAATTTCTGTGTGATATCATGTCAAATCAAAATGATTTGAACATTTCTTTTTTTTCCACCTCCACCCTTGAGCATTTCTTTGAAAGGTAAAACTAAGTCTATATATGATATGTGGCAAAAAATGCATGCATTTCAAGAAAAGCTATTTTTTCAAAACACTTCTTCAAAAGGAAATTTCAGATGAACATTTTCCCCAGTTAGGAAAGGTCATTAATGAACAGGATGATATATGTGAATCATTTGAAGAATACACAGCTATTATAGACCTATTAATGGACAATACAATGAAAAAGCTTCACTGACTTTGAGAATCATGACATCACACTCAAATTAGCATTTCAGCCTCACACAGTTGATGCCACCAAGATATCTAAAGAACTACAGATGGAACTGATTGAGCTTCCAGTAGATGACATTTTAAAGTCATTGTCTGATGCTAAGAAAGATCCAATTGAAATACAGAAAATGCAAAATACTCACACCTTTGGCAACATGCCTGAAAAATGCTTTCCTGCTTTTTAACCACTTATTGCTGTGAATCTACATTCTCCTACCTAACCCAAATGAAGATGCCCTTAAGGTCACAAATGACTAATACCCATCTAGAGGATCAACTGAAACTGTAGATGTCCATGCTGTGACCAAATATTCAAATGCTTTCCAACAAAAAGCAGACAAAACAAAGTCATTAAAAGCTTAACTTTAAAATTAGGCCAAGCGTGGTGGCTCACACTTGTAACCCACCCTAGCACTCCGGGCATGGTGGTGCATGCCTGTAGTCCCAGCTACTCGGGAGGCTGAGGCAGAAGGATTGCTTGAGCCCAGGAGTTTGAGGTTGCTGTGAGCTAGGCTGATGCCATGGCACTCTAGCCTGGGCAACAAAGTGAGACTCTGTCTCAAAAAAAAAAAATGTAGTCTGTAAATTATATCTCAATAAAGCTTTTAAAAAAAAAAGGTCTCCTACTTTCTGAGCTCTAGCTATGTCCTTCACTTTTGTCTGGATCTTCTCTTTTCTTTGATCCTGCTACCCTTGGCATCCTTAGTTTAGATTCTAGGCCCAGCAGTTTCTCTTCAGTATGGGGCTTTGTCCAGGAATGGGAGCACTGGCTGTTACTTTTGAAAGTTTATATAGGGCCCAGCTTGCTCCAGTTCCTACACACCTTCCCTCTGGCTCCTCACAATCACCCTTGAGTGTCTAAAAATCCACCCAGTTTTAGCTGCTATTCTCAACAATTTGTTTGAGAATATGCTTTCCAGGGAGCATCTGTACTTAGAACTAGCACATTCTACCACATACATACAGGTCTTACCCTTATCTACCTGCTAATGTTTTAGAAATCATGAAAATACCTTGTCATTTATTTGTCATCTATGTTGTTTGTGGTTGCCCTGTGTTTTTACGTGGAAACTGGGGATTTATTTATTTATTTTTCCTACATATTTTTAGTTGGCCAATTAATTTCTATTTTTAATAAAGATGAGGTCTTGCTCTTGCTCAGGCTGGTTTTGAACTCCTGACCTTGAGTGATCCTCCTGTCTCAGCCTCCCATAGTGCTAGGATTATAGGCGTGAGCCACCACGCCTGGCCTGTCTTCTGTATTTCCTGAATTTTCAAGTTTGTTTATTTATGGCAAAACTAATTCATAGATGAAGGTATATAATATCTAGCTCTTTTTCTTTTTGTGATGCTTATATCCACTGATAACACCATCAGTCTTTTTTTTTGGTGAGACAAAGTCTCACTCTGTTGCCCGGGCTAAACTGCCATGGTATTAGCCTAGCTCACAACAACCTCAAACTCCTGGGCTCAAGCGATCCTCCTGCCTTAGCCTCTGAGTAACTAGGACTACAGGCATGCGCCACCATGCCGAGCTAATTTTTTCTATTTTTTTTTAGTTGTCCAGCTAATTTCTATTTTTAGCTCTTGCTCAGGCTGGTCTCAAACTCCTGAGCTCAAGCAATCCTCCTGCCTCAGCCTCTACAGTGCTAGGATTATAGGTGTTAGCTACCATGCCCAGCCTCATAATATGTTTTTTAAGAAAAGAAAAAAGACACGTGGATTTACTATTCTGATTGATTCATTCAATAAATATTTGTAATTAGTTTTATTACACAATTCAATATTACCCTCCCTTACCCACAGAAATTTATTTTTTTTTTGTTTTTGAGTCAGGGTCTCATTCTGTTGCCCAGGCCCAATCATAGTTCACTATAGCCTCCAACTCCTGGGGCTCAAGCAATCCTCCATAGGCTCCCAAATAGGTAGGACTACAGGTGCTTGCCACCACACCCAGCTTTTTTTTTTTTAATTGGTAGAGATGGGGGTCTCACCATGTTGCCAGGCTGGTATCAACCTCCTGGCCTCAAGTAATGCTAACTACCTTGGCCTCCCAAAGTGCTGGAATACAGGCACAAGCCAGCACGCCTGGCCTAGAAAAAAACTCATTTTTTTCAACCTTTGTATTTTCCAGATCACATTTTCAAAGACTTGAAATAATTCTGACAAAAACTGATAGAATCCTATCCTTACTTAAGTTGTAGGAGACTGACTATAACTTCTTTGTGAATTAAACCCAATTTTGAGAATGACTATCAAATTTGGCCCACAAAAGACAATATGATTTTTGTTCAGTGATTCATCCCCATAATCTCAATTAGAGAAAGCAAAAGAAAACACTTACCTCCCTGGTGGTCCAGTGAGAAAAAACAGAAAAAAAAAGAAAACACTTACCTGTTTTATGTGTGGATTCATAGCCATTTCAGTTACATTCTTCTTGGTCTCGCAGAAAATAATAGCCCTCCCTTCAGACCCACTGTAGACTTGAAGGACATCTCCAATAACTGCTGGCCTCTGAGACCAATGACACTGGATTGCCAAATGCTTTGAGGAAAGAAAATGTCAAATATCTGTTTCATTAAAATTATTTAAGGTATCTCTTATACATTTTTTCTATCAGGTCAAGAATTAGCCTTCCTGGGAAACGTATACAAAGACTCTCCTCAATTCCATTTAAAAACAAAATACAAATGACCGTCAATAGGTGAAAGGATAAACAAATCATAATATATTCAAATAACAGAATACTATCCAGCACTGAAGAAACCAACTACCAATACACAAAAAAACTTGGATGAAACTCAAAATACACGCCCAGTGAATAAAGTCTTAGAGAAAAAGAGTACATGTAGCATGATTCCATTTATATGAAGTTCTAGTATAGGGAAAACTAATGTATAGTGAGAGAAAAATCAGAATAATGATTGTCTCTGGATGGGGATAAATGACTGAGGAGGAGCATGGGTTGATGGTAATACTCACTGTCTTATAAGGGTTTGGGTTAAAAACACATGTATGATTTTTCAAAACTAGGCAAATGTGCACTTAAAATTTTGCATTTCATTGTATATAAATTTTCTTTTTGAGACAAATCCACCCAGGCTGGAGTACAGTGGAATCACCATAGCTCACTGAGGCCTGAGACGCCTGGGCTCAAGCAATACTCCTACCTCAGTCTCCCACATAGCTGGGACTACAGGCACATGCCACACATCAGACTGACTTTTTAAAATTTTTTTGTAGAGACAGGGTCTCACTATGTTGCTCAGGCTGGTCTTGAACTCTTGGGCTCAAGTGATCCTCCTGCCTAGGCCACCCAAAGTGCTGGGATTTACAGGTGTGAGCCACCAGGCCTGGCCTCACTATACATAAATCTTATCTTAAAAGACTGTCAATATTATATGGATGAACCTCAAAAACATGCTAAGTGAAAGAAGCCAGAAACAAAGTCACATATCATATGATTACATTTACAGTCACGCGTTGCTTAACGACAGCAATATGTTCTGACAAACACGGGGTTAGGTGATTTTGTCATTGCGTGATCATAGAGTATATTTACACAAACCACCTAGATGGTATAGCCTACTACGTACGCACCTAGGCTATATGGTATGGCTTATTGCTCCTAGGCTACAAATGTGTACAGCATGTTACTGTACTGAATACTGTAGGCAACTGTAACACAATGGTAAGTATTTGTGTATCTAAACATATCTAAACATAGAGGAGATACAGTAAAAATATGGTATAAAAGATAAAAAATAGTACACCTGTATAAGACAGCTCCATTATAATCTTATGGGACCACCGTCGTATATGCGGTCCATCGTTGACCAAAACATCGTTATGCGGCGCATGACTGTATATGAAATATCCAGACAGGCATATCCATAGAGACAGAAAGCAGATTGGTGGTTGACAGGGGCTAAAGAAAGGAGGGAATGGGGAGTAACTGCTTAATGGTTATGGGGTTTCCTTTTGGGGTGAAGAAAATGTTTTGAAACTAAATAGAAGTGATGGTTGTACTGTAAATGTACTAGATGACACTGACTTGTATACTTTTAAATGGTTGGTTTTAGTTATATGAATTTTACCTCAATAAAAAATTGTAAATATTGTGCTCTACTTATAAATATGCATGCTAAAATACTTACAAGGAATTATACTCATTTCTGCAATTTAAAATGAGTCAAAAATAAGATGGATATAGAGATGGATACACATGTAATAAAGGAAATACAGTAAAACATAATGTAGAATGTAAATGGCAGTGAACACTGTAAAATTCTTCCAACCTATATGTTTGAAAAGTTTTACTACAAAATGTTGGGAAAAACTTATATTGCATATTTTAAATCTGTGCATTTTAACATATATCTCAATAAAATTGTTTTTAAAATAACTGTAACATATATGAATTACAGAATACCTGAAAAGCAGAGAAAAGCACAAAGAAAACTAAGAATCACTTGTATGACCTACAACAAAGTCTTGCTTCTTCCCCACCTCAAAGAAAAAAAACCTGAAACTGATCAGCCCACAATCACCATCAACTCAAACAAAAATGAAGGCAGCAAAACATGTTAAATAACACCACAGGGATGCAAATAAGCAATACTGAGACTAGGGAAAACTTGTAAGACAAATAATGAGTTTTTCAACAAAAAATTGCAAAGAAAAAGAACTTGTAGATTAAAAAATATGTACGACACATATCAACCAGTTGAAATGTTAAGGATCTTATTTGGATCCAGAGTTAAACAAACTTTTTTTTTTAAAAAACAAAAAGGCAGCTAGGGTAATGTGCACACTAGATATTTAAGGATATCAAACAATTACTGTTTTTCTTCTACTGTGATAATGACTCATTATTTTTTAAAAGAGCCTTTACTTATCATTTAAAATATATATATGATTAAATGAAGATGAAATGATGACTGGGATTGCTTCAGCAGGGGTGAAGAATGTATTAGGATATAGAAAAGATCACTATTAAAGCCTGGTGATGGGTACATCATGTTCCTTATGCTACTCAATTTTTGTACAGATTTGAAAATGTCCTCAATAACTTTTTTTTCCACTGATACATTTTACATTCTTAGTGTAAAACTTTCAACCATTACAAAATACACAACATTTCTTTTGACCATTCTACACTGCTTCAGTCCCCTTTTCTAAAGTAATCATTATTTGATGTTTATTCTTTCAACCTATGTTTGTACATTTATATAAATACATAAAGAATCCAACTAGTACTATTTGTATAATTTTTTAAATAAAGTGATTTTGGGCCGGGCGCGGTGGCTCACGCCTGTAATCCTAGCACTTTGGGAGGCCGAGGCGGGCGGATTGCTCAAGGTCAGGAGTTCGAAACCAGCCTGAGCGAGACCCCGTCTCTACCAAAAATAGAAATAAATTAATTGGCCAACTAAAAATATATATACAAAAAATTAGCCGGGCATGGTGGCGCATGCCTGTAGTCCCAGCTACTCGGGAGGCTGAGGCAGTAGGATCGCTGAGCCCCGGAGATTGAGGTTGCTGTGAGCCAGGCTGACGCCACGGCACTCACTCTAGCCTGGGCAACAAAGTGAGACTCTGTCTCAAAAAAAAAAAAAAATAAAAAATAAAGTGATTTTGTACATATCATTCTGCAATTTAGTTTTAATAACTCACTCTTTTTTTTTTTTTTTGTAAGAGAGTCTCGCTTTGTTGCCCAGGCTAGAGTGAGTGCCGTGGCATCAGCCTAACTCACAGCAACCTCAAACTCGTGGGCTCAAGCAATCCTGCTGCCTCAGCCTCCCAAGTAGCTGGGACTACAGACACGTGCCACCATGCCCGGCTAATTTTTTCTATACATATTAGTTAGCCAATTAGTTTCTTTCTATTTATAGTAGAGACGGGGTCTCGCTCTTGCTCAGGCTGGTTTTGAACTCCTGACCTTGAGCAATGTGCCCGCCTCGGCCTCCCAGAGTGCTAGGATTACAGGCGTGAGCCACCGCACCCGGCCTATAACTCACTCTTAATTCGTTCTTTTTAACCACTACATTGTATTCTATAGCTATCATTATTGTCCACTAACCCTATTTTTTCCTACACACACACACATATACACATCTATTAAACGGAAAAGTAACATATGGTACAAACCTGTCATAAATACTATCTTTAATTTTTTTGGAACATACTATTAGCTTAATTTTCATGAAGTCAAAATTATCAGCCTTCTCCGTTATGGATTCTTCTTCTGACTTCTATGTTTAAAAAAGTGTTCCCTTTCCTGAGATCAAATAACTATTCACCTACATCTACTTTATTTTATGGCTTAATTTTTGAATCTTTCAAAAATTTTTTATGGTATAAGATATGGATATGGGATAAGGATCTTCTTTCACCTAAGCTTTAACAAATTATCCCAGCATTATTCTTTTCTAATCAATATGAATCACTTTCTTTCTTTCTTTCTTTTTTTTTTTTTTTGAGACAGAGTCTCACTCTGTTGCCCGGGCTAGAGTGCTGTGGTGTCAGCCTAGCTCGCAGCAATCTCCAACTTATGGGCTCAAGCAATCCTATTGCCTCAAGCAAGTCCCAGCTCCCAGGTAGTTGGGACTACAGGCATGCACCACCATGTCTAGCTAATTTTTTATATATATATTTCAGTTGTCCAGTTAATTTCTTTCTATTTTTTTCAGTAGAGACAGTGTCTTGCTCTTGCTCAGGCTGGTCTCGAACTCCTGAGCTCAGCAATCCTCCTGCCTCAGCCTCCCAGAGTGCTAGGATTACAGGCATGAGCCACCGCGCCTGGCCTGAATTACCTTCTTTATTGCATTCGAAATACAAGCCTTTCTTTGAGCTGCTTTAAATAAATAAATAAATAAATACTTTAAGTCTATCACTATGGCTGCTTGTATGTCTACTATCAGGATGTGCCTGTTCACATACCTTTTTTTCCCTATTTATTCTATTCTGCTCCTCAGTCTCAGACTATAAAAATACATAGTTATCTTATGGACTAAGAGCAGAAAAGAAAGATTAGGCCTGAATAGGTACCCAATGCTTAAGTTGAGCTTCAACAAATTTCAAAAGTAAATACCAACTAAAAGCTAAAATCTATCATGCTGGAAAGCTACTTACTTCCACAGTAGTTGCAGCCTTTTGAGTCATTTTTCCAACAAGGTCAACCTGTTCATATCTGGATTTCATGTATTTTTTTGCAACTTTGTATACCCACTGTGGGCAAGTTGCAGAAAAAAGTAAAGTCTGAGGATTGTCTTCAGAATCTTAAATAAACAAAAAGAATTCAAATGTTTTCTTAATATCCCATGATGTAGCCAGCTCTTAAAAATCCCCCCAAGCTTCAAAGAAATAAAGAAAAATTCAAAACTTGGGGTGAATTTTTAACATACAGACTTCATTGCAATTATTGAAACTTTAAACTTTCAAACCTGGGGGACAATATGAAGAGAACTGAACCCGGAAGGAAGGTGAGAATTTAAGGAGGAACAATGAACAAAGAAATCAATAAAATGAGTTAGTAAATCTAACTACTGACTATAAAAAATCATATATGGAAGAAAGCATAGAAAGCTAAGAAAATAGTTAAAAGTATGCTATAATATTTTCTTTCTAAATGAGAGAACAAATACCAAATAACTTTAGTTTTGTTAGAATACTAGGGACAATGTAATATCAATTATGAAATAAAAAACTCATAAGTTTTTAAAATCAAAGAATAATTGCTAATGTGCTTATTTTGAATTAGGATGTACCAGTTTTGTAGGATTCGTGAATAATATCTTCAACTTGTTCGGCAAAACCTAAATCTAACATCTGATCCACTTCATCAAGCACAACGTGGCGCAGTTTAGAAAGATCCAATCGGCCACTCTGCAGATGGTCTTTGATACGACCAGGGGTCCCAACCAAGATGTCAATACCATTTCGAATATGATTAACTGGAGAAGAGAGAAATGCCAATAAAACGTAAAAATCAAATAGATACTTTCACACTATTTCTTTAGACTTAAGTAGCAAAACCATCTTTGTATTACATCATACATAGTTACTCACTTTGGCTTTGATATGATGTTCCACCATAAAAACAAGCCACGCTGAGTTTCCTAGTAATATCTTTGAAGTCTTTGGCTACTTGGTTTGCCAATTCCCTTGTTGGAGCCAAAACAAGTACCTAAGCAAGAGGTTTAAAAAACAAAAAAGATCACTCAGTAAGTCGAATAGAGAAGATATATTTAAAAAAAAAAAGATACTTTTCTAAAGACTTATGTAAATTCAAACTAAGACTTTTTAAAGGTGCATTTAAACTAGGAATCTCAATATTAATTTCTTAAGTATTTAAAGACAGTACAAATAACAAGAACAATAGTTTAAATTTACTATATTCTCCCTTACTTCCTTCAGGTCTCTTAAAAAGTCACTTTCTCAGTAAGGTTCCCAAGCCTCTATTCATATCCCCCTCCCCTCTTTGTTGTTTCTCCTCAGCACTTATACCACCTAAGATATTTATATTTTACTTATTCACTGACTATCTATCTCACCTCCTAAAATGTAAGCTACACCAAGGCAAGGACTTATGTCAAGTTAGGTTACTATATTCCTTACACTTCAAACAGTGCCTGTTAACAGAACAGAAACTCAAAAATACCTGTTAAACGAATGAATGAATGTTCACCACGTGCCAGGCACTAATGCTTTACAGGAATTATCTAATTTTATTCTTACAAAAACTTTATGGAGCAACATTACCATGCCAGTTGTACAGATGAGGAACCTATGACTTAGAGAAGTTAAAAGTCTTACCAAAGATCCAAAAGCAAGAAGTATTGGCGCTAGACTCTCCAGTAACATCTTTCTAGCACAAAAGCTTTTGAAGGCACTGTTGAGACTATGTCCTACCTCTATTACTTGCAGTCTTTCTTAATTTTACCCAAGAAATACAACTCTCCAAAAAACATTTATCCTGTAAGCCAACACAGCCAACCTGATTTGGGATAGCTGATCCAAGACCATTATGATTTAATTATATTTATATATGTGAATTTTCTTTTATACCACTTAGGAATCTTTCAAAGAACAAACTACTTTCATTTAATTACATTTATATACATGAATTTGCTTTTATACTGTAATATCACTTAGGAGTCTTTCAAAGAACAAACTACTTTTGGTCATATACATGTTCAAATTATGATGCCAATTTTTTCTTCTTCACTTTACCAATCTTAAAGTTCACACAGCTTCTAAAAAGGTCAAATTTTAGGCTACAATCTTACTAGTCCACTTTGTTAGCTGATTTTACTATTTATAAATTAAGACAGATCTCCAGTACCCCAATAATACAGAAACTAGCAATATCATTTCTGTAACACTCTTAAGAAGCTGACAGTAAAATAAATGATAGTGAACATTTACTGAACTAAATAACCCCTTTTTAGAAAATTCATTTGTTTAAAAGTAAAGCTAAGGACTAAATAAAAGAGAAGAAAAGGGTCACTAAATATATTAACCCTAAAAACTACTATATTAAGACCTGCTGGCTTCATGATACAAAGTTATCAAAGACATCTATGCATTTATACACATTACATTCATATGCAATAACTATTTCACTTTAGCTTTACTTGAAATTTCTTTCTGTGAAAATCAACATATTTTTGCTTTATGCCAAAAAAGGGCTGACTTTTCTATCTTTGAGCTTAGGTACTTGAGTTTTCAATGAGTATAATTCTTTCGCTTTCCATTAATGTTTAAAGCTTTTATTCCCTATAATGATTACCTTTGGTGAACGGCTTTTTTTACTTGTTTCTTGATTTCTTTGGAGTCTTTCAATCAAGGGGATGGCAAAAGAGAATGTCTTTCCTGTTCCTGTCCGTGCTTGAGCTATTAAATCTTTTCCTTCATATACAGGACCAAAGGTCTTAACTTGAATGGGAAAGAGATATGTTACCCCTCGACCTGTAAAATGAGATTTCATTAAAATATTTCCTTAAAACTAGCATTAGGAAAAAACAGATTCATCTGAAAATGACATTCCTGATTCCTCAATGTCTGCCTAAAGATACATCATCTAATGACATTTACAATTATTCCTACTGCAAACAGGAATTACAGAAAAATGGGACTGAGTGCAGTGGCTAATGCCTATCTTGCCTATCTAATGCCAGCATCTTGGGAGCCCAAAGCTGGAGGATCACTTGGGGCCAGGAGTTCAAGACTAGCCTAGGCAACATAGCAAGACACCATTTCTATAAAAAACAGAAAAATTAGCCAGGTGTGGTGGCATGTACCTGTAGTCCCAGCTACTTGGGAGACTGAGGCAAGAGGATCACTTGAACCCAGGAGTTTGAGATTACAGTGGGCTATGACTGGGCCATTGCATTTTAGCGTGGGTGACAGAATGAGAACCTTTGTCTCAAAAAAGGGAATTATTAAAAAAACTAGTCTAAGGCAAGGTGCAGTGGCTCACGTCATAATCCCAGTACTCAGGATGTTGGGATGTTGAGGTAGGAGGATCGTTTGAGGTCAGGAGTTCGAGAACAGTCTGAGCAAGAGTGAGACCCCACGTCTACAAAAAAACAGGAAAACTAGCTAGGCGCGGTGGCACATGCCTTGCAGTCCAGCACACCTGTAGTCCTAGGTACTTGAGAGACCGAGGCAGGAGGATCACTTGAGCCTAGGACTTGGAGGTTGTAGTGAGCTAGGATGACACGACTGCACTCAGAGTGGGACTGTCTCAAAAAAAAAGTTGGTCTAAACTTTTGGCAAATACATATAATTCTTAAGGCTAAAAAACAGCAGAATACTTAAAAGAATGATGTAGAAATAACTGCAATTAAGAAAGTGCTATTTACCTATGCTTTTTATATTCTCTTTTTGGTCAAAAAAGGCACGAGAATTGTACAAAACCTATTAGTAGATTTTCAGTTACATATCCATTAAGATGCACAGTACCTTTCAGAAGCTTTATAGTTTCTTCAGAAATAGGAAAATTGGAGAAGGCTCCCTCTTTCTGTTCACGTGTTAAAGTCTGTCAAAATGAAAGCAAAGTTTTAAATAATACAGTTTATATTCTACTCTTCCTCATTTACCATTTTTAATTTTACTAAACAAATTAACTTTATTTTTTATTTTTTTTTTTTTAATTTTTTTTTTTTAAGGCTGGTCAAGTGGAGCAGTGGGAGTGGAGAAGGAACAAAGGAATCTGTAACTGGTTGTGATCAATTAGTTGTAAACACCACTGCACTCGGACCAACCCAAATTAACTTTAGTTAGTACTTACAAAAATTGTATATCTTAACTCACAAGCAAAATTAGTGGGAAATTCTTTTAATTTCAAAAAAGTATCCCTTTACATAGCAAGCTTACTTAATACACTTTCCCACAGTAAATTTTTTAATGTTTAACTCACAAAACTCCCTTTAGAAATACATCTACTATATAAATTTATATCTCCATTTGACTAAGATATTATAAAAGTTATTTAATAATCTAAACCATACTTATATAGACAATATTAATTATAAATATTAACATAAGCCTATAAACTAAGCTAAATTATGTAACAAGGAAAATATACTTTTTCAAAATCTAAAAGTTAAAAAATTTATTCCATGGCTTTAAAAAGATTTCTTTTTTTTTTTTTTTAAGACAGAGTCTCACTTTGTTGCCAAGGCTAGAGTGAGTACGTGCATCAGGTTAGCTCACAGCAACCTCAGACTCCTGGGCTCAAGTGATCCTTCAGCCGCAGCCTCCTGAGTAGGTGGGACTACAGGCATGCTCCACCATGCTCAGCTAATTTTTTCTATATAAATTTTTAGTTGGTTAATTAATTCATTTCTATTTTTAGTAGAGATGGGGTCTTGCTCTTGCTCAGGCTGGTTTCAAACTCCTGACCTTGGGCAATATGCCCACCTTGGCCTCCCAGAGTGCTAGGATTACAGGCGTGAGCCACTGCACTCAGCCTAAAAAGCTTTTCTTTTTTAGGTCACTAACATAGGGGAAAGTACCTATAAACTTAAAGACTTCTTTAACATATATGCAATATGTTACCATGATACCATGATGTTATCATTTAACATTTATTGAAAACTTTGTGTACTAGACAATATGTATACACAACAAAGACAATATGTCTACGCAGTAAACTTTGTTACCCATGTGTTTAAAGAAAGTAGTTTCAGAACCACAGGCAACAGCAATTTTCAAACTGGGAACCAGATAAAAGAAATAATTTCAGATTTAAATTGTAAGCCATTTAAACACATCTCAATGCTATTATCTTTTTAAGATTAAAAGAAAAAAATGTATTACAAAAGTAATACTTTCATTATAGAAATTTTAGAAACCACAAACAGAAACAAATTTAAAAATTATTACATAATCCATTCAGCTAAAGCCACTATGAAACATACTCCTCCAATCCTCACTCTACCCACATAAAAAATTTTTCAACAGAAATAAGATCATACTGTATATACTGTTTTATAACCTCCTTTTAAACAAAATAGACTGAATATCTTTCTAACATTCTTTTATATCCTGTGGGATCGCTGTATTCTATTGTATAGATAGCATACCTTATTAAACTAATTGACTACTATCAGACATTTAGAATGTTTAAATTTTTTGCAATTATCAACAATATTACTGTGATAAGAATACTTATTCATAAAGCTCTGCATATTTCTTGATTATTTCCTTAGGATAAATTCCTAGAAATAGAATTCCTGGGCTGGGCGCCGTGGCTCACTCCTGTAATCCTAGCACTCTGGGAAGCCGAGGCAGGTGGATGGCTCAAGGTCAGGAGTTTGAAACCAGCCTGAGCAAGAGCCAGACTAGTCTCTACTAAAAATAGAAACAAATTAATTGGCCGACTAAAAATATATAGAAAAAATTAGCCGGGCATAGTGGTGCATGCCTGTAGTCCCAGCTACTTGGGAGGTTGAGGCAGAAGGATTGCTTGAGCCCAGGAGTTTGAGGTTGCTGTGAGCTAGGCTGACGCCACGGCACTCTAGCCCAGGCAACAAAGTGAGACTCTGTCTCAAAAAATAAAAAAAATAAAAAAATAAAAGAATTCCTGAAATCTAATACAATCTAAACAAAATAACAAAGTTAAATCTAATATAATACAGAGCATTAGACCAGGCAAAATCCCAACAGAGCAAGCAGCAACCTAACGTTCTACTACTAGTAATACAGATTTATAGGGCCTCATTTAGCTCAAACGACAGAGGCACTTCCTAACAAATAGCAAACTCCTACAAACAAAAAACACCATATTGTGTAGGGCAAGAATTCAATTATCTTTTCCCAAAACTCCCTAAAGATTATGCATTATATTAAGCTAAAATGTATTTAAATATCAGCAATTATCAGATGTAAAGAATTTCTAATTATCAAGAATTAAGAATGTCAACGTTGTTTCTTTGTGAAGACCTGAGTAATTTACTAATAATTTCTAACACTTAGATAAACCTGTCAACTTTGGTATAGGAAAACCATGAGATACTTTTTAACAAATTCTGTATAAGAAAACATCTACTGTAACAGTTACTGACAAAAACAGTGGGCAAGGAATGCAGATTCTATACTAAGCATGTCTACTGCACCTTCCAAAAAATTAATACCCGGGGACAAATTTCTTTAGACCATTTTTATGGCTTTTCGTTCTTGTGACAGAGTCTCACTCTGTCGCCTTGTGTAGAGTGCAATGGCACGATCGTAGCTTACTGCAACCTCAAACTCCTGGGCTCAAGGGATCCTCTTGCCTCAGTCTCCTGAACAGCTGGGACTACAGGCCCATGCCACCACACCTGGCTAACCTGGCTAATTTTTCCATTTTTAGTAGAGACAGGTCTCATTCTTGCTCAGGCTGGTCTTGAACTCCTGGCCTCGAGCAATCCTCCTGCCCCAGAGTGCTAGGATTATAGGCATAAGCAACCACCCATTTTTAGGTTTTATTCCTGTTTTAAAAATGCAAACAGCTTTACATTGAAACACAGTTAGGACCTAAAGATCATTTAACATCACTATTGTTCCAGAAGCAGAAAAAGCAGAAGGCAAAATATACAAAGTCAAGAGGATTTCTGTACCTTGTTGCAGGAAGTCAGAAGTCAATTCACAAGTACTGGTCAGGATTGAAATAACCATAAGAAATGCAAGTAGATGACTATCACTAAGCAATTGAGAAAAACTGTTTAAGAACCCAACTGTACAGAAAGGGGTTTTTTTTGTTCGGTTTTTTTTTTTTTGAGACAGAGTCTCGCTTTGTTGCCCAGGCTAGAGTGAGTGCCATGGCGTTAGCCTAGCTCACAGCAACCTCAAACTCCTGGGCTCAAGCAATCCTGCTGCCTCAGCCTCCCGAGTAGCTGGGACTACAGGCACGCGCCACCATACCCGGCTAATTTTTTCTATATATATTAGCTGGTCAATTAATTTGTTTCTATTTATAGTAGAGACGGGGTCTCGCTCTTGCTCAGGGTGGTTTTGAATTCCTGACCTCGAGCAATCCGCCCGCCTCGGCCTCCCAGAGTGCTAGGATTACAGGTGTGAGCCACCGCACCGGCCCAGAAAGGGTTTTTTTTTTTTTTTTGAGACAGAGTCTCACTTTTGTTGCCCTGGCTAGAGTGAGTGCCGTGGCATCAGTCTAGCTCACAGCAACCTCAATCTCCTGGGCTCAAGCGATCCTCCTGCCTCAGCCTCCCAAGTAGCTGGGACTACAGGCATGCACCACCATGCCCGGCTAATTTTTTGTATATATATTTTTAGTTGGTCAATTAATTTCTTTCTATTTTTAGTAGAGACGGGGTCTCGCTCAAGCTGGTTTTGAACTCCCGACCTTGAGCAATCCGCCCGCCTCAGCCTCCCAGAGTGCTAGGATTACAGGTTTGAGCCACCGCGCCCGGCCCCAGAAACGGTTTTAAATTGATTATTCCCCCACTCTCACACCAAGAAAAAGGCAATATAATGAAAGGAACAAGGGCCAAAGGAAAAAGGGTCAGGCTTCAGCTCTACAAAGACTCTCCAGTCCAGTCTTGGCGCGGTGCCTCATGCCTGTAATCCTAGCACTCTGGGAGGACGAGGCAGGTGGATTGCTCAAGGTTAAGAGTTCAAAACCAGTCTGAGCAAGAGCAAGACCCCGTCTCTACTAAAAATAGAAAGAAATTAATTGGCCAACTAATATATACAGAAAAAATTAGCCAGGCATGGTGGCGCATGCCTGTAGTCCCAGCTACTCAGGAGGCTGAGGCAGTAGGATTGCTTGAGCCCAGGAGTTTGAGGTTGCTGTGAGCTAGGCTGACACCACGGCACTCACTCTAGCCTAGGGAACAAAGTGAGACACTGTCTCAAAAAAAAAAAAAAAAAAGACTCTTCAGTCCAATTGAGTGGCACTAGACACTAAGCAGGAAATGTTATAAAATCAATTCTGATTAGCCTAAAAAAATCAAATCAGCCTGTATTTCGAGGATAATGTCAAATGAAAATAAAAGTATCCATACCTCCTCCAGTTTATTATCACCTGATTTATGGCTAGAACTATCTAAGGATGATACTCGCTTTGATTTTTTTTCATATTCATCAATATCTCCATTTGGTAGATCTTTTCTTCTTGACTTATGAGATTTAGAGAATTCATCTGAAAGTCTATTAAATCCTTCCTCAGTGTCTCCATTTAGCTTCTCTTTCATTTTAGCTTTTTTGGGCTTGGGAGCATCCAGGTTATCCATAACACCATTTTCTCTTGCTTCTGATTTTTCATCTGAGTCATAATGGTGCCTTGACTTCCTTCTATCACTCTGTGGACAAAGAAGCAGTGACAAGAGGCTCACAAGGTTTCCTTTTAAGACTCTAGAAAGTTAGAGTATGACTTCCCCACCAGTTAAAAGCTCATTCTACAGTTATTTTGAAAACCCACCTGGTAGAAATCCAGACTGGTTACTAAAAGCCAAGCTCTAACTAAGCCTCACCTGTTGCTATCTTTCTCATCCCATCCCTTGCATTCAACAAGTCTCAGGCTCTAGCCCTCTCTAATACCATCATAAGATTTAAGGGAATAGCTTCTACTCAAGAAAAGAATGACAACCCCAGAATTATAAATTAAAAAACCAACAAAACTAACATTTCCAAGAGAAAAAAATTAATATTTAAATTAATATTTATTGAGTACCTACCCAGTATTGCGTAATGTGTTTTCAGCTTATCTTGTTTAAATCTTCATAACAACCCTATAAGGGAAGTACAGGTCCATAATCCCTTATCCGAAATTCCGATATCCATAAAGCTCTGAAAACCGAAAGTGTTTTTTGTAACTCATTTGGAGGCAAAACCTAACCTGACCTGATTTGACGGTAAAATTTATTTATTTTTTTAATTTGTGCAATCCTTCAGAAATGAAATGGCAAAACTTAACTTGAACTAATGTGAGGCTATTTATAGTCTTTATTAATCCAACTTAGTATGACTATTCATATTTAATATTAAGGTATTTGACTACAAGTTTCAGGCCCCAAACCCTGCTGGGGTGTTCCCCTCCTAAAAATTCCCAGATTTCTGAATTCCAAAACACATCTAGTTCCAAGGATTTTGGATAAGGGATAGTGAACCTGTATTACCTTTTTACAGATGAAGAAACAAAAGTTCTAGGGGGTTAGGTAACTTTCCAAAGACCCACATATGGGATTGCCTGCAAGTGGAAGTGCTAGAAATTAAATCTAGCACTGACTTGAAAGCCCATGTTCTTTGCACATCATACTTCCTTCCTGAACTTAATAATTGACAGGTTTTAAAGAAAAATAAAACAAAACTATATAATTCACATACTAGCCCAACTGCTATACTTTCATGGAAGGACCGTAATCCTGGAAACTTTTTTAAAAATTTTATTTGGTTAATGGAACTTAAAAAAATAAAGCAGGCTTCTGCAACTTCAGTTTTAAAGTGACAAACTGGTGACCAGTGTTTAAATATTTGCAGAACACAAGAAATGATTCAGAAATTTAGCACTTCTTCAGAATTACTGGTCAAGATAGTAGTTATTAGTTATAGTAAAAACTACTACCACAAAATTTACACCATGACTTACACAATTTTTAGTGTTCTTTCACATACAATTTTGTCACCTTTAAGACAGGAGTTGCTGTAAAAATTGAATAACACAATATGTGTGAAAATGCTTTGTAGTTACATGTTACATCATTTGATCTTTAGTTAACTGCACTAGCCCACATCTCCCCAAACTAATAGGTTCTACAGAAACAAGATTATTTATAGAGTTGGCTTTGGGGTTTGAATTGCTCCTGGGCCCTGCACTTCAGGGAGAAGTTGAAACAAGGCAAAGTGAGAACTCTCAGTCCAAGCCCAGCAACATGCCAAGGTGATGAATTACATCATTCCACTTTGGACCCACAGCACTTGACACTCTCCGTTTCCTTGGTTTCTTTTACACTCCATATTTCCTTCTTATCCTCTTACCTTTATCACATCTTCTTCAATGGTTCCTCTCCCTTCTCCTTCTGTGGATGCTCCTTAAATCTTTCTGTATTCTTTCACACCATTTTCATAGCTTCAACACACACTTTCAGACTCCAATCCTCACCTGCATTCCAATTCTAAGAACCTAAGGACCAGTTCCATATCTCAACACATCCAAACCAAAGTTACTTTCCTCACTACCAGACCACTATTCTCATGCTCTACTTCTATTAGTTGGTATTCCAATACAATCATTTCCTAATCTCCAGTTATCCTTCATAAAGAGCAATCAACAAATATTTCTGGAGAACCGACAACATGAAAGCCATCAACTTATAAGAATATAATGAAATGTAAGGATGGACAAAAGATAAGGTCATTTTCCTTAAGAATCTTTGAGAAATATTTGGGAAAGATACACACAGGAAAAATGAGCTAACTTTACAAGGAAGCACACAACAAATGCCAACTGAATGACAAAGATAGCCACTGGAGAAAGAATTCAAAGGGGAATGAGATTACTGTACACTAGAGTGGTTAGAAAAGACTAGACCTTGACAGATGGATAGGATTTGGATGCAAAAGGAAAGACAAGTATTTCAAGATGAGCCAAAATTAAAATAACTGTTTGGTGATTCCACTTACACTCTAAGTACCCACAGTAGTCAAATTCATAGAGACAGAAAGTAGAACGATGGTTGCCAAGGGTGGGAAGAGAGCCAAATGGGAGTTAGTATTTAGTGGGCACAGACTTTGTTTGGGATGATGAAAAAATTCTGCAGACAGACAGTAGTTATGGTTGCAGAACAATGTAAATATACTTAATGCCACAGAATATACACTTTAAAATGATCAATATGGTAAATTTTAAGTTATGTATATTTTACCACAGTAAAAGAAAACTAGTTGACTGGAATGGCAAGTTTACCTTAATGATAAAGGTCAGAAGGGTAGGTTCTGCTCTCTGAGGCTATACAAAATAAAGCTCATTTTTTGTCAAATGTCAGCCTTCAAATACTGCCACCTCAGCATCCTCAGCTCTGTTTTCTTTTCTCTAGGTCAAATACCTGTGCATTTTTCAGGACCATGTGATCGTCTAATTATTCTGGAATTCCTCCCCCCTTTCTTTTCCTTTTTTTTGAAGGCGGGGAAGAGAAGTCTCTACAACTCCTCTACGGGCACCTTGAGGCAGAGGCCATTTCCTATACTTATTTAGTTTAAATTCCTTGGTGCTCAGCAAAGAATAAGGTACAAATTAGGCTCAATAAATACCTGCAGATTGAATGAAAATACTGACAGTGAGAGCTATTAATAATACAACCGACACAATCTCCATCACTGCCAAATCCTGGCAACGCTGACTGACACTTTTCCTTAAGCCTCTATAGACTAGTTATCGAGGTTTGTAAAAAAAAAATCTTTCCTCAAGATTCTCGCACATAAGACAAGGTGACAAGGAAGTAACACATATTCAAGGCAATCATTTTTCGTAATTATCTTCTAAGGCTCCAATGAGAACCAAATGACAGGCCTTGCGGCTTGAGAAAGAGGGAAAAAAGAACAGATTTCGTGGTGATGGGAGCTTGAGTATGCCCATCGTCTAGGAAAGATTCAGGCGCCAACGGGAAGGGATGAGGGGCCAAGGGGGGCCGGCCCAAAGCCCAGAACTGTCCTTGTCCAGGTCGGGAGCGTGGAGGTGGAAATGGTCCCTGAGCGACCTCATAGGGCCAAGGGCGGCGCGAAAGGAGGCCCTCGGATGCTCTGGCCGGGATCTGACAAGCCATCATTAGGCACAGTTTCCCTCCCCGCCCAAGCCGGCGCAGCCCAAAAGGAGGCGCGGCCCTTCCTCAAGCGCACCTTTTGCCTCTCCTTCCTCTGGCTCTCGGACTCCTCCAAGGGTGCTTCCAGCTCCATAATGTCCCCCCAGAGGAGTTTCCCAGGCATTACTGGCCGCCGTCGCCTCCCTCCAGGCACAGTGGCCACAACCACCTACGGGCAGCGACGGCGTGAAAGGAAGCGGGGGCAGGGCGGCCACCCGGTCAGGGCCGTGCGTCACTTCCGGGACACGCACCGCACGGCGGGGGTTGGGGGGGGGAAATAATCCCGGATACTCTCGTTTTAAACTCTTCCCTAGCGCCGCAACCTCCCAGCCAATGACTGTGTGAGATCTCGACGGGCCCACCCTTGTTCTGAAGTGATTGGCTTCTAGAGTAAAACCCTGGCCAATCTCCGTAAAGGACGTGCGCACTGATTAGCATAAATGGTTCGGTGTCTCTTCCCCTCCCCCACTCCGAACACTTCGCTTCGGCACCGTGGCGAGTCTTTGGGGCGTCCCAGTGTGCACTGCTGGGGCTGGGAAGCCCCTAACGGCGGCGGAAAGGGGCCGGCGCACGCAGCAGGCCCGTGCCGAGGCGAGCGCACACCGCCACGCGCTGTCCTGCCATTCGCCGCCGGAAGCTGCAGCCCTTCCTCCCGCCCATTGCGGGGGGAGGCGTTAACGTTCAACGGCTTCGAGCGAGGCCAGAGAGAGGCCTGGCTTTGGTGGGAAGGGACTTCGAGCGGTCTGAAGCGAGGCAGATGGGCTTGAAGTGAAGTCCGGGACCGGATGGACATCCGTCCCTGAAGTCTTAGGTTTTAGTCACGCAGTTGGTCCTTGGTTCATTTTAGTCCACACGCTCCTATTTGACATAAGAGGAAACTAAATCCGAGAAAGGAATTTATCTGAAGTCATACAGTCAGTTAATGGCACAGTCAAGACTAGAGAATCTGTATCTTCAGAATCCGAGATCAGTGCTTTCTCTGCCACGTCAACCTGAAAACGAGTTTCAAAAAAAGTGTTTTGGGCCGGGCGCTGTGGCTCACGCCTGTAATCCTAGCTCTTGGGAGGCCGAGGCGGGCGGATTGCTCAAGGTCAGGAGTTCAAAACCAGCCTGAGCAAGAGCGAGACCCCGTCTCTACTATAAACAGAAAGAAATTAATTGGCCAACTGATATATATATAAAAAAAAAATTAGCCGGGCATGGTGGCACATGCCTGTAGTCCCAGCTACTCGGGAGGCTGAGGCAGAAGGATCGCTTGAGCCCAGGAGTTTGAGGTTGCTGTGAGCTAGGCTGACGCCACGGCACTCACTCTAGCCTGGACAACAAAAGTGAGACTCTGTCTCAAAAAAAAAAAAAAAAGTGTTTTGGGGAAGATTCTCCCATGAAACCAGTGGGAAAAACCTAAAGAAACCTAACAGTTTTGGCCGGAAAGAAAACAAGCCTAAATGTCTTCGACAGATTATGTATTGGCTGTGAATTAAAAAGGGCTTAATTTTACTGATGGGAATTTACTGCCCCTGAATCACAATCTTATACAAAACTGAAACCTTTGACAATACTAAGGAAAACTTCCTTGGTAAACATGCCTTTTCTTACATCACCGCTACTGGCTAGTTGGCTTTCTTTTCAGAGCCATTTCTATGTCTCTTCGTGATCTTTTGGACCCAGCCACTCTACTCTTGAGTGGAGAACAAGAAACTAAATTGAGATGTAGGCTCAGGGGTATTCTCACAAACCACTTGATAATGTCTAGCACACCAGCCTTACAACCTGAGCGTCAAACTTGCGTCTCAGCAAAATTACAAATCCCTACTTGTCACGAAGTTTGAGAATTGGTCCTGAATAGCTGGAACCACAAATGTTAAATCTGTGATTGCTTCAGGCCTTATCCATAGGTAAGGATTGGCCTGAAGGCAAGGGCACCTTATCGATTGAGTACTTATCAACAGTAGGAGTGTTCAGCTAATGAGGATAGAAAAATGCACCTTTCTCCCTAGATTATGAGGATAGCTGTGTATCTCTAGTTCTGTCCTTTTCTAAATCTTTTTGTCCCAATACCTCACACCTATTCCCAATTTTCCCATGGTAAAGTCTTTATAGCCCTACAACAGGGTATAAAGATGTGATAAAAACACAGGGTAGATGTAGCTAAGAATGCCACACCTAAAACTGGAATAAAAGGAACAGATGTTAGTATCTTGTGGTTGAAGGTCAAACGTGGATGAATTAGCTTTAGCTCCTCAGAACTCTATTTTTGGCATTCACTTGTATGTCAGAAGTCCTGAGAGCAGGTCTGAAGAAGGAAAGGACTAAACTGTTCCATTCTCCTTAACCAAGTGACTCACAAGCATACTTCTGTTTTTCAGAATAACCTTCTGTGACTTGCAACACTATAAACTCTGCCTTTCTAAGCCCTAAACTCACTGAACTCAAATCCTTAGCTGCTGTCTGTGGAAAGGGCAAGTGTAAACTGATGCATGAGTAACTTGACCAAGGAGTGGCTTAGCTGAAAAACATTTGGGTTCTGCACTATAGGAGTTCTCAGAGGGTATCATCTTGCCTCAATCAACTTGGAAAACTTAGGCCAGGCATAGAAAATTTTTTTCTTCATATTTGCTCCTTCTATAAATCTCGAGATATGTATCTGATGATGAGATTTGGAAGCATGAGGGAAAGCAATAATGTACACGAATAATTAAAATGAACAGTAATTCAAAATATAATCTTAAAAGAACATCTTTATCTTCCAAATATCTTACTAGAGTCACGGATATACTTCCTTTTGCAAAAAAGTTGAGTGCTTTTCCTGCTACTCTTTGTTCCAAGGTTGAATAAAGATTTCCTTTGCTTTTGGCCTCAGCTCATTTAAACTCTGTTACCTTTAAGATATAAAAACAAGATGGCTATTTCTAAATTTGCCTCTCTGATCATTTTCAAAACTATAAGATTTTTATTTTTACTCCATAATTTGAAAGTAAAAGGTAAAAATAGCCATCAAATACAACATTTTACATCTGCATGCCAATTCTTTTTTTATTCACCATAGAAGATGGAATCAATGCATGCCAATCTTATGTAACAAGAGAGCCATTATTATAAATTGACTAAGACACAATGGGGGCACAGAATGACTGTTAAGAGTACAAAGGAAAAAGCAGAAAGAAAGCATTATAAAAACAATGCTGGGCTGGTGACTCACACCTGTAGCCCTAGCACTCTGGGAGGCCAAGGCAGGAGGATCATTCAAGGTCAGGAGTTCAAGAAAGTATTATAAAAACAATGAGAGGGAAGAGGGTGTTTTTCCCATTGTCATGTGACCTTGGCCAACTCAACTATAAAATCTATTGTTAGTAAAATGAGGACAATAATGCTAATAGTGTAGGAAATTGGATCATTTGATATAATAACACTACAGAAGTAAGGTACAGAGATGCTTATCTTCACTTGAGGTTTTGACAGCATTAAAAGCAGCCATATTTGAGCACATTTATCACATGTATATTTATGTATGTATATCTAGCTCATAATTCAAATCTTTAGAACAGCTTTTTAAATGTTTAACCATTGGAGAGACATCTTGCTGTTTCTTTAGTCAATTACTTTGTAGATGTTTTGAATCCCGGGTTTCAGAGGTACCTCAGTCATCCCAGAAGAGGGCACTATTATCCAAGAAATGTTTGGAAGCTGCTTGTTAAAGAGGGAGAAAGATATGTGAGATACCGGCAAACTAGTCATGAGTTTGTATTTGATATATACCCCCATTCTTGTTTCATGACTCTGATTTCTCTCTTCCCCCACCCTTGTTAAGCAATAGCCTGTTTTTCCCAAAACCTTCTCAAGTAGCTATACTCAAAATGCAGTGGTTCCCAATCTTTTCACTTCTATAGGCTCTTTCCATTATTTTTTCCCACGGATTTGACATTTTGAAATATTTTGTCTGCTAAATTGCATTTAGTAATAATTCATGGTGATTCTTCTAATCTATGAATAAAACACAAATGCAGTTCAACAGTGTCACACCAGCATGGGATAGGATTACATTAATGAGCTGGTGTAATTTCAACCACTCGCAAAGAAACTTAATGTTTTAGTTAGCAAGAAGTTAAAGTTAGGCTAAGGAAATGTACGATTTCTATTAGTATTTTTGAAACATTGAAAATAGCTTGTAAAAAGTTCAGCTACTCTTTAGGGGACTCCCAGGAGTCTGAGATCCCAGATGGGAGAAGATAAACAGTATCTCACATTGTATGAATGTTTACAGTAAACCCATAGTTTGCATATTTTATTCCTATTTATAAAATAAGGTATTAACTATAAACTTGTTAGCTTAAGACATAACACCTCCCCCAAGCATACCTGGATTTTGATAGAAGATACATTCTGTAATCTTTACCCAAAAGACTAAATCTGTAATGGAGAAATTCCAGACAAACTAACAAAAACAGGAGACCTGTATAGTGGGCAATGTATTTACCTATCAGGCGTGGTTTGTGTCTATATAAATATATTAAAATTATACACATATATATATTTATAACAATATTAGGTACTTCCTACATTGGACACTTTTGGTAGATCATCCCTAAATCTCACAATAATCCTGTAAGGTAGCTATCGTTACTTATTTACAAATGAGAAAGCTGAATCGGAGAAGTTTGATAACTTGGTGTATCACACAGCTACCCAGGATGGGACTGGGATTCAAACTTGTGTCTGAATCCTAAGCTGAGATCATTAAGCTGCCTCAAGAAAACTGTTTTCTCATTAGAGAACAGACTGTAATAGAAAAGTGAAATAAAGAACTAACATTTCCACAAAAAAGCGATTATTGAGGGAAAAAATGCAGGTCACCTATTTTATAGAATAATTTTCCAAATGACAATTTAATAGCACATATTCTCATCTTTAATATCTGTGTTATATGATGAGTTTTGTAGGAGAAGAGTTTATTGGTTTTGTAATGGGCGTGCTTCATTTAATACATCTAATTAGTGTCATATGCCTCCAGTCACAAAATTAGATGGATTTCATTGGTACCTAGTTGTAGCTAGAGCCCCAAGAGACGTTGGATTCCTCACTCTACAAGAAAGTCAAAAATGAAACACAGTTGTTGGTGCTCCTTTTTCTCAGGGCTGGCAGGGATATGCACAGAAATGGAGACCTGGAAGCAATACTCGGGAATCTTGGATGAGTTCAATATTTCACATGACCCTCACTAAATCTTATAAGCATAAATCCTCACAGTTGGAAGGAGTCTTCAAAATCACAAGGGTCAATCCATTAAGCTAAATATTGGAAATTCCTCTGCAACATACCAGTGAAGAAATCACCAAGCATCTGCTTGAATGCCCTAAATAATGGGAATTCATGACTTTACAAAGCTGCCTACTTCATCTTCAGATAGTTTTGTCTAACAGGAAGTTCTGCAAACTGAGTTGAAATCTTTGTCCTAACTTCATTTGCTGGTGCTGATTCCATGCTGTAGGCCCCCTAAAACAATTTCCCCACCTCTAACCTGTCCTATAAAGTCTTTTCTATGGCAGATTACCCCACTTGGTACTCTAAGCAGGGTTTACGATGTCCTTGTGACCATGACTAATCTTCTTGGAATGCCATCATAGGTTGGTTGGGGCCCACTGAAAACAAACTGTCAGGAGTGAGTGGTCTCACCACTGCAAAACAGAGCAGTGACTCAGACCTCCTCTCCTTTGCACACCCACAGGGCTTACATGCAGCTCCCCATGGTGCTGGGCTTCACTCTGCCCCTCACTGTTATCAGGATGGTAAGAGCTGGAAAGAGGTACTCTCTAATTATTCAATTATCCTTGAGCTTTAAGGCATTGACAATCCTTAGAAACCTCTTAGAAAAAACATCCCCTCAACCATAAAACAGCACCATCATCCACCCCATCTACCCGGGGTGCTAAAACCAGTCTTGATTTCTCCATGTTCCCCAAACCCAAGAGAACTGACCATTCCAATACTCAGTCTGAAAAGGTCTGCTGGAAAAAATTCTGGCAAAGCTATCTAGGTCATATCACAAACAGAAATGGATCTAAATGTAGATGAACTGCTAAACATCTACCAGCCATTTTCCATCTTTTCTCTTAATCTCTGATTCAGAACCTCCCTTTTACTCACAAGCCATTTGGTAACCATTGCCCTTCTATCTCTACCATCTGACTTTTCATTGCCATGCTCTAGAGAGAGCTTGAAATGTAAAATGTAGGAAGGACCCAGAGTGGTAGAGCCAGATGTCTACTGCCACAGGAATTTTGGACCTTGTCAGTCAGTCACATTTGGAGCCATTTGTTCATGTCCAAGCTGGTCAAAGAGAAGTTTCTGGGCAGCAATGATTTGATAAAGGAATTCTTGTTGCAAAGTAGCAAACACCATTTATATAAATTCTTTGTGATAACAATAAGACTTCAGTTGCAGAGTATCCATACAACCCTCAAACACACACAGTGTTCTAAGACTTTGTGTTGAAATTTGGTGAGATCCACTTAACACAGAACTCAGTATTAGTGTAGGTAAAAAAAAAAAAAATTCTCTACTGGGTAGTAAATTAGTATCCTATGTATTTGAGAAATGAATATCTAAAAATTCAAGTTAATTACATTTAATTGGAAGGGGACTAATGATTACATGTTTTTTATTGCAAACAATCTACATATTCCCAATAAATTCATAGTAAAATAAGCTTTAAAAAGCTTTAAAATACCCTGGACAGAATCGCCGGACAGGTGGCAGCTGCCAACAAGAAGCATTAGAACAAATGATGCTGGGTTAATAAATTGCCTCATTCATTAAAAAAAAAAAAAAAAAACAACTTTAAAATACCAAAAAAGGAAAAAAGGCAATAATTAGAACAAACTATGTAGTAAGGTTAATTGCATATTTATACTTAGCTTTTGAAGATTCTTATAATAGTTGATTGAAAGAGTCTATAGTAATGCTGTACATTTTTACAAAAAAAAATTTTCCAAAAGAAAATTAAACATTAATGACTGGAGTTAGTTGTAATAAGGAATTGGATGTGAGTGTTTGACTGCTCTTTGTGCCTTCAAAGTTCTGCAGAAAATTCTGTCTTCTTTTCAATCCATCCAAAATGACTGAATTATTGGATGTCAGACTCTGTGTCCTAAAGATATTAAAAATAACAGGATTATTGTCTTCAAAAGGGACCTGGAATTTTTTTTTTATTTTTTTTTGAGACAGAGTCTCACTTCTGTTGCCCGAGCTAGATTGCCGTGGCATCAGCTTTAGCTCACAGCAACCTCCAACTCCTGGGCTCAAGCAATCCTCCTGCCTCAGCCTCCTGAGTAGCTGGGACTACAGGCATGCACCACCATGCCCGGCTAATTTATATACGTATATTTTTTTAGTTAGCCAATTAATTTATTCCTATTTATAGTAAAGATGGTATTTATAGTAGAGACAGGGTCTCGCTCTTGCTCAGGCTGGTCTCGAACTCCTGACCTTGAGCAATCCACCCACCTCGGCCTCCCAGAATGCTAGGATTACAGGCGTGAGCCACCATGCCCAGCCAAGGACCTGGATTTTTTTTTTTTTTTTTTTTTTTGAGACAGAGTCTCACTTTGTTGCCCAGGCTAGAGTGAGTGCCGTGGCGTCAGCCTAGCTCACAGCAACCTCAATCTCCGGGGCTCAGTGATCCTACTGCCTCAGCCTCCCGAGTAGCTGGGACTACAGGCATGTGCCACCATGCCCGGCTAATTTTTTGTATATATATTTTTAGTTGGTCAATTAATTTATTTCTATTTTTGGTAGAGACGGGGTCTCGCTCAGGCTGGTTTCGAACTCCTGACCTTGAGCAATCCGCCCGCCTCAGCCTCCCAAAGTGCTAGGATTACAGGCGTGAGCCACCACGCCCGGCCTAGGACCTGGATTTTTAATCAAAGCATTATACTTTCATTTGTTACTGTCATGTTGAACCGTACATTTGCTCATACTAAGGTGCACTTATCAAGTAAGTTAACCTTTAAAAATCTAAAGTTCTCTACATTTTCAAGGCTTCACAATAAATAGCACCTCAATTATTCAACAGCTGCTTTCAAAAAAGTTCATATTTTCTGAACAAAATCTCTTCTCAGATCCTATATCAAGTATATTCTAGGCAAAGACAGTAAGTTCCCTAAAAAACTCTTCCATACATCTGAAGTGGCCAACATCTTCCTGTGTAATGTATTACTTTTTGAGAAATCATATGAAAGGGAAAAGCCAACTATTATAATTTTCATATTGATAATGTTCTTTTTCTAGGAGCTGTAAGCTATGTTCATCCCTTTTCTAACACATCTGCCTTGCTTCAGCCAACTCACATTACTGTTTGGTTATTTTTGCTTTTAACAGTCCTTTTTTCTCACCTTGTTCCTCTCCATCAATTGACCTTTTGAGACAGAGTCTCACTGTCTCACTTTGTTGCCCAGGCTAGAGTGAGTGCTGTGGTGTCAGCCTAGCTCACAGCAACCTCACACTCCTGAGCTCCAGCAATCCTACTGCCTCAGCCTCCCGAGTAGCTGGGACTACAGGCATGCACCACCATGCCCGGCTAATTTTTTCTCTATATATTAGTTGGCCAATTAATTTCTTTCTATTTATAGTAGAGATGGGGTCTCACTCTTGCTCAGGCTGGTTTCAAACTCCTGACCTCGAGCAATCCGCCCGCCTCGGCCTCTCAGAGTGCTAGGATTACAGGCGTGAGCCACCGCGCCCGGCCAATTGACCATTATATTAAGATATATCTCAAAAGTGTGTCCTCCTATAAGTCTTCCCCCATACAGCCTATCACTGTTAATTCCACATCTCTTTGACTGTTATGATGAGTTTTTACTTTGTTCTTGCATTCAACCTGTCTGTTGGTCTCCTCAACTGGACTAAATTGTAATCTTGTAGATAGCAACAATGTCTTGTTCATCTCTTCCCCCCTAATCCTTAGAAGAATTATGGCACATAGCTGATGTTCAAATATTATTTTCCCTCCCCTTTCCTCTAAATGTCTTTAATGATTATAGATTATGCAGTCTTTCAAGAAAAATATGTAGGCAACTTTTAAGTAATTAAATTTGTGGCCAGGAGTAGTGGTTCATGCCTATAATCCCAGCACTTTGGGAGGCCAAGGAAGGAGGACTGCTTGAGGCAAGGAGTTTGAGACTAGCCTGGGAAATATAACAAGACCATATCTCTACAAAAATTTTAAAAATTAGCCAGGCATGGTGGTGCACTCCTATAGTCCCAGCTACTTGAGAGGCTGAGGCAGGAGGATCTCTTGAACCCAGCAGTTTGAGGGTGCACTGACCTATGATTGCACTGCTATACTCCAGACTGGGTGACAGAGCAAGACCTTGTCTCAAAAACAAAAACAAAAACAAAAACAAAACCCTCAAAATTTTGCAAACTAAAATTCTCAATTGTATGTTAAGAAGTAATTTCCCTAATCTGTTATTTTATTTTGTTTTTGCCAGAGAGAAAAAGAAAAGAACCCATGTCTTGTTGGTTTACACCAACATTGTTTGCTTTTAATTTTTTTTTTTTTTAACTTTTTAGAGATGGGGTCTTTGTATATTGCCCAGACTGGTCTCAAACTTCTGGCCTCAAGCAATCCTCCTGCCTCAGCTTCCCAAAGTGCTGAGATTACAGGCATTAGCACTGTGCCTAGCCATTGTTTACTTTTGAAGACAACATTTTTTGATTCTTTTATATACGTAATGTGAATGAAATTATTTCAAGCCAAAAAGATCTTGTTGCTCCAATAAAGATGTAATGATATGTTTAGAAAATATAAAGTTCTAGGAATTTATCCTATGTAAATAGTCAGAAATGCTCACAAACATTTATATGTAAAAATAATTCACTGCAGATTGATTTATTAATAGCCAAAAATTAGAAATAATCTAAAAGTCAACAAAAGGAAAAGAATGGTGATAATAAATAATGGAGTCCACATAAGAGAGTACTAAGCAGCCATTAAAAAGAACAAGCTAGATCTATATATATTAATTGCAGGATATCCATGATAAATTAGGTGAAAAAAGAAAGCAATAGTTGTGTATGATTTGTTGTTAAAAATATTTATATTTATAAATGCATATAAAAAAGTCTGAAAGAATATATACAAAATGGTTAACAATGTTTTGGTCACCTCTATGGAAAGGGAATGGAAAAGGTCA
Source organism: Microcebus murinus (assembly GCF_040939455.1). Lineage (NCBI taxonomy): Eukaryota > Metazoa > Chordata > Mammalia > Primates > Cheirogaleidae > Microcebus > Microcebus murinus. Next base: position 51,546,704 of record NC_134117.1, on the reverse strand, counting down.
GGGAATGGAGACTTCTAGTTTTACTTTCTATAATTTTGTATTACTTTAATTTTTCAAAAGGAAACATATAATAACTTTATATAATAACCAAATCTAATAAAGTTAGATACCAAATTTTTAGGATGACCTTTTAGAAATTATTTAATAACATGGGAAGAATATACATAATATACTATTAATTGAAAAAAGCAATAAGCAAAATAGTAACTCAGTATGAGCCCAACAGACAAAATACATATATGCTAAGACTGAAGTATTAGAGAGAAATACACCAAATACAAGAGGATTTTTAAAAAATATCTAAGGCAGGTGCGGTGGCACATGCCAGTAGTCCCAGCTACTTAGGAGGCTGAGGCGGGAAGACCAGTTGAGCCCAGGAAGGAGTTCAATGCTGTAGTGAGCTATAACCACAGCTGTGAATAGCCACTGCACTCCAGCCTGGGCATCATAATAAGATCTCATCTTTTTAAAAATAAACAAAATTTAAAAATTTTAAAAAGCAATGTAAAAATATCTAGATTGCAGGATGATTACAGGTGTTTTATAAAATATTTTCCAGTACTTCTTAAATGTTCTGTCATGACTATATTACTTTTATCATCCAAACAATATTATTTAAACAAATTGGAGTGAAAAACATTAGCAGAAAATAGCCACATCCCTTCCTCAAACTGGGTAGACCCAGGAATATAAATGAAAACTTCCAACTCTCAATTCAGAAAGTGCTTGGTTTATAGTAGTTCCTTTCTGTTTCTAGAAATAATTCAAGATTTATGAATAGTGGAGCTGTCAAATTTGGTTCACATTGGAAAATTACCTACTATTTAAGAGATTTTCACTGTAACTTTATGCAATTTATTCAGTAAAGGTGGGCAGGATTGTATCATTATAAAAGTTGATTCAGGAGTTTCTCACTAGGTAACTCAATATGCCTTTGGTTTTAATAATTCCTGTGGGATAGTAGCTAATGAAATACTTTTACATGCACTTACCGTGGAGAATCTATCCCGCTATCTCCTGCCATGCTATGATTTTCTGTTCCTTCCAAGTGACTGTGTTCATGTTGGATATTCTGAGCCAACACTGGTATATGTGAAGTGCTGAAAAGTTCCAACTTTTGAGTGAGATGTTTTCTCATTTCCTGATTCTGAGGACTCTGATTCCAGCTAGCTGGTTTCCTTTCTGTGTCACCAACAGAGTCCTGTAGGGGTTCAGCTTCAGAACTGGCTTTTCGTGTGCTATGGTAATCAAATACACTTCCATCAGCTGCTGAGGCTGGGACGCATGTAGCCACACTGGGTTCTTCTTCATAGTTAAAACCAAATCGGGTCCCTGAATTTAGGCCACAGCTTTCAGAAGAGAAATTAGGTTTTTGGCTTTCCCCTGGGTTACTGAGCAACCTAGCAGGTTTGTAACATTCATTTCTTTTAAGCATCTGAGGCTCAAACCTATCCATTTTGCTATTGTACTCAGTCAGAGATCTCTCAGTCACTTTTTGTTTTCCTAAATGATTCCCCTTGCTCTCACCTGTAAAGGAATACTGAATGTGGCCAGGCAGCATTTGAGATAAGTCATCATTCTCAGAGAAGTCATCCTCCTCTAGATATAATGAGCTGCAGGCACCGTCATCATCTTCCACTTCATTCTGATATAAGGCCTGGTCTTCATCAGAAAGCCCTTCATTTTTTAGACTCTCTGTCTCTGCATCCTGGACAAATGCCTTTCTCATTAATTCTTCTGAGTCTCTGTCTTGTCTCTCAGGTTGTCTCAAATGGTTCACACCAAGTGGGTAATCCAAAAGGCTAAGATTTTGAAACTGGTGTATTGTCTTATCAATTAACCTGCAAGCAGAGAATGTTTGGTCTAAAGTCGAGGAACCTTGTGATGACAGGCTATGCAGTGTTTCTTTGGTCTCTCCTAATTTGTCAAAGTCCCTCAAGACTTCAGGGATTACCTCATTTTCTCCATCACACACCTCATATCTCAACATGGTTTCCCTAAAGGAACAGCGTTTACCATTATTTTGGAAAACAGTACGTTGAGGGTAATTTAAGAGGTGATCTCTGAAGTCATCATCACTTACGGGTTTGACAGTAGAGTGATTCATAAAAACGGATTCTGCTTTAAATTTATCATTACATTGTTCAGCATATGGCTGTCTGGCTTCACCATCAAAGGTTCTTGAGGAATCTAAAGACCTTGACCTTTGGAAAGATTTTTCCTTTGGTCCAGCCTGAGTGAGTTTTAGATCACTAGTCTTGTGAATGTTGTGCCCTTTGGTTATTAGGCTTCTTCGGTGAGACAAACCCTGGAAAGGATTACTGATTCGCTTTTTATAAATCAAATGGGAACCTAGCACTGCTAGATTCTCACCAAGTGGTTTCTGAACTACTGCTTCATTAGGGCTTTTGGTTCTAGGGGCGGGCTGTGTAGCAGGGAGCTTAGGGTGTTTTTCCAGTTTAATGCTTCCTGGCTGAAGTTCACTTCCCTGATTCCTGGCTTTGTGTCTATCCCTATGAGAACGGCCCCGCCCTCGAGTCTTTGCAGACCGACCCTGCCTTTTCTTAACTCCCTCTTTTGAAGGATAGTTATGCCTGATTGTCAGTATATCAGTGGAAGTGCCCTGGCTATTGTATTTTTTCTGTTCTTCATATTTTTGCATTAGGACGGTGTGTTTGGTTAAGTTGTCAACAGTCAGAATGGGGTTAATTCGTTTGATAATCTCATGTTCAACATCTCGAGGGATATTGTCCAAGTTATCCTCATCTCGCACAGGCCATTCTTCAGGTGGGAACTGAGCAGAGAAACTGCTGTGTTCTGTTTTGGGTTTTTCCTTTCTGGATATGCCACGCCACAAGAAACTAAAACCAAACTTCTTGCTTTTTTCTCTGTCTCTCGTGTACAGTAAAGGTTTGGTGCTCTCACAGACGTGATTCTCCTCAGACGCTGAAACTGCCCCATTCTGTGCCCAAGGTTTGAATTCCCCAAGACGTTTCTGGCCTTTTCTAGTCACTTCTGCGGCACCTGGTGGTTCCTGAACATCCTGGGTGCATGTGTCAGGGCAACACCGACAAGACTGACAATGGGAAATGGGGACAGCATTCTCTTGGGTTGACTCTGTGCAGCTCTCCACGCTCACCAGATATGTCATGGAAGTTGGCATTGGGCGACTTTCTTCTGATAGGAAGACTCTCTTATTTTCCTGGGTGGTTGTGTTTGTAATGAAGTAAGTCTGAGGGGTGACTATGAAGTATCCTTCTCCGGTGTGATAAATCTTCCTTTCTTTAATCAGAGTTCCCAGAGTAGTGTAGAGAATATCTCGAGATGGAATTGCAATGCCTAAAACAAATAAGCATTTTACACTGACAGAATTTGAATAAGAAACATTTTAATGAGTGAAATCACTAACTCAGAAATGATCACATATTTGCTTGATAAACCCAGAGCTGATTGTAACACAATTAATATATGTCATTAAAATGCCAACAAAACACAAATAATATCCATACTTTACTTATAATAAGAATATAATTTGGTCCACACAAAGACATATGGCTAGGTTAATGGATAAATAGAAAAAAAATCTAATCTGAATTCACTCAAATACAAACCCATTATAAATTTAAATTTTAACTGAGGAAAGCATTCTTGGTAAATAAACATGAGAGGTTTGAACAACCACAGTCTCAGAGCTTAAATATTCATAAGAATCTAAAGAAAAAATGAAAACCAGTCTGTGCTTGGATGAGGGCAAACTACTTAACACCTGAATATAGTAGTTTTTCAAAGCCAAAGGTAACAAAATAATTTTAAAAGAAATACCCTTTTCTTTTAAAATTCAAAATTATATTATGAAAACAATGTTAAGAATGCTTATATAAGAAAAGTCCTGGAAGAAAATATATCAGTATGTTAACATTGGTTTCCTTTGGGCTGTGGTACTTTTCTATATTTTCTGGATTTTTCTATAATAAGTATATTCATTGTATAATGGGAAAAATAAAAAATATCCTTCTATAATTATGCATTAGGATATCATTCAGCTATTAAAAGAATGAGATAAATCAATTTATGCTGGTATAGAAATATCTCTTAAGATTTTTTTTCTGTTTTCTTTATTTTGAGACAGCGTTTCACCCTGTCACCCAGGCTGGAGTGTAGTGGCATCATCATAGCTCACTCAAACTCCTCAAACTCCTAGGCTCAAGCAGTCCTCCTGCTTTAGCCTCCCGAGTAGCTGGAACAACAGGCTCATGCCACCACCTGGCTAATTTTTCTATTTTTTGTAGAGATGGGGTCTTACTCTTGCTCAGGCTGGTCTCAAACTCCTGGCTTCAAGCAATTCTCATGCCTTGGCCTCCCGAATGCTAGAATTATAGGCATGAGCCACTGTGCCCCACCTCTAAGATCTGTTTGTAAGTTAAACAGGGAAAGGTACAGAAAGAATATATAGAAAATCCAATTTATGTTATAAAAAAGGAGATACATATTCAAATACAATTTATGAGAGAATACATATAAAAAAATAGCAGTTTTCACCTCTGGAAAGTGGGAATGAACTGATGGGAGGTGAGGGTAGACGAACTTTTCCTTTTTGTTTTTTGCACTTCTCTCTACAGAGTCTGATCTGTTTGATCACTACTCATGACTAGAAAATAAAAAGGGATTGATCTATTTATTTATTGCCATTAGCATTTGTTTTTGAAAAAGTTCATCTGGAAACCAAAAGAAATACCATTATCAAATTTGTTGCCACAGGACTTTTGCTGGCGGGGTCTGATATAAGATTCTATAGATATAAGGTTCTATAGAAGGAACCTTATTCAACCCAGAAATTCCACTACTGGGTATCTACCCAAAGGAAAAGAAATCATTTTATCAAAAAGACACCTGCACTTGAATGTTTATTGTAGCACAATCCACAATTGCAAAGATGTGGAATCAACCCAAGTGCCCATCAATTCATGAGTGGATTAACAAATTGTGGTATATATATATATATATCATGGAGTACTACTCAGCCATAAAAAGGAATGAATTAATGGCTTTTGCAGCATTTTGGATGGAACTGGAGACCATTATCCTAAATGAAATATCTCAGGAATGGAAAAATAAGCACCACAAGTACTCTCTAATAATTTGGAATAAATTTATGGGCACACACGGGGGCACAAGGAAAAGTAAAGATCATTGGAAGTCAAGAAGGGGAGGAGAGGAGGAGCAAAAATCTACCTAACAGGTACAATGAACACTATTTGGGTGATGGGCACACTAATAGCTCTGATTTAAGCATTATAAAAGCTATCCATGTAACAAAAACATTTGTACCCCCTTAATAGTTTAAAATAAAAGTAAATAAGTAAAACCTAGGTGAATTTTATATATAAAGGATATCACCCAATTTACTTAGGTGTTCAAGATTATTTATAAATAGAAAACAAACACATGCAATGAACTGCAAATAGAGAAAAATGTATTACTCTACCTGCATAATGTTTCATCAAATGCTCCAAAAGTGATTCCTGTGTTACCACAGTCTGAGCCGCATTCATATCAGATATGGCACAGCAAAGAACTTCAGCCAAAGGTACAAACTGAGATTGAGCTATTGGATTCATTTGCACTGGAAAGACATCACCTATATCGGAGATTTAAAAAAAAAAACAGGGGTGTGATAAAGTTGATATAGTATAAAATGTTTGGAATTAATGAATCAAGAATAAAGACAATAGTAGGCGGAACTGCTATTCTTTCATCAGTCTTTACTCAGAATCTGTTAACATGACAAGCACAATGAGAGAAACTATGGCAGAAAAAGGTTTACATTATAGTCACTACTTTTAAGAAGTCTGTAGTATCTGTCATCATTTCACAAGCAAGAGACAGTAAGTTTCCACAAGAAAGCATAAAGTGCTTTCAGAGTTCAGGAGGTCAGACAATGCTTATATAGCAGTTCACATCTTCGTAAGCATTTTTTCACATTAACTGTCTTGAGAAAGGTAGATAGGAGATTATGATCCCCTTACTAAAGATATATAAAGCTATAGAAAGCTCAAGTAATTGTCCTAGGTCTAAAAGTAAGTTAAAGTGAGAGAAATAGGTCTTTTGACTCCTAATCTGGTGTTTTCACCATTCCACACTTTTCCTGATTGGGATGATCAGGAAGATTTTAAGAAGGGCAGAAGTGTTTTCCAATTAGCAAGAAGACACGGACCAAAACCATGGAAGGAGGAAAGCAAAAGGCATGTAAGAGCATGGATAGAGTCATCCTGGTTGGATAGAGTTTAAGGCTTATATCGGACCAAAGTGGAAGATAAGGCTGGAAATGTAATCTAGGCCATATTATCTTTTCTCCTAACCAACATTAGTTGTTACTAATTAAATGTTCTTCTTGACCTGCCATTACTCAGGTTGAGTTTTAGATTCTGCTGGACATCCATGGGAACCCCTTAATCAATGGAAATGAAAGACTAGGACTCAGGAAAGAGATTTGGGAATCAACTAACAAAAATGAGATCTGAAGCTAAGGAGTGAAATAAATTCTTTAATAGGAGAGTAAAGAAAAGGTGCCAAAGGTGCCAAGGAACAACACCTAAGAGACTGTCTACATTTAAGAGACAGTAGGAAATAGGAACCCACAAAAGAGACAAAGACACATACCAAAAGTATAAGAAAAATGTTTCAAAAGGAGCAGCAAGTCAACAGTGTCAAATGCTTGAAAGGAATCAAAAGGGTTGAGGAAGGAGAAAAGCCACTGTATTTCTTGATTTGAAGGTGGCTGTTGATGACTTTCAAGAAAACTGTTTTAGTAAAAAGAAGACAGAAATTAAAGGTCAGATTCAAGGCAAGGAGGTTGGTAAGAAAAAAGTAAAGTTAACGGGTCTTCCTTCTAGAGCATGGTTTCTCAACTTTGACATTTTTGACATTTGGGGTCAAATATATATATAAGGTGACCAGTGATCCCAGTATGCCCAGGATTGAGGTGTTTCCTGGGACCCAGGACTTCCAGCGCTACAACCCTATAACTGAAAGTCACAGGCAAACTGGAATGGTTAGTCACCTAGCTAGATAATTTTGTTGGGGGGGGGGCTGTCCTGTGTATTATGGGATGTTTAATAGCATCCTAGCCTCTATCCACTAGATGCCAGTAGCATTCCCCACAGTTGCAGCAACCAAAAATGTCTTCAGACATTGCCAAATGTCCCCTGGAGGGCAAAATCATCCCAGTTTGAAACCACTGTTCCAGACCATTTGTATGAGAAATCTGATTGTGGAAGAGGAGAAACAGATCACAAACCAGAAAGGAGTAGGATCAAATGAATACAACTGTGCAAGCATGTTGAGATTTTCTTAAAATAAGATCTCTGCTCTTATGGATGCAAAAAGGAAGGGATTAGTGGAGATGACAAAAATGATCCTGGGAGTGAGAAGATCAGTAAGACAGCAAGATCCCAGAGAACAGGAAAAGGAATGTGACCAAAGGCACAGGTAATGGGGCTAGCTCAAAAATAAGGAAGATGTTACTTCATCTGAGACTTGAAATAAGAGTAGAGGGTAGCAGAAGACCAAAAATATATTGAGGCAGAGAAGGAAAAAAATTTTAGTACAGCAAGGTCATTTGATCTCTGTAAGTTAGACAGGAAAGGATGTGAATGGGAGGAAGAAATGGGAGGAATGGGGGATGGAGGGTGGGAAGTGGTTGTTGTTGTTGTTGTTGTTTTAGAGATGAGGACTGGTTAGGTCTCCTGGGCTCAAGTGATCCTCCAGATCCTCCTGCCCCAGCCTCCTGTGTAGCTGGCACTACAGGTGCTTGTCACCATGCCTAGCTTAAGGAGCTATTTTTTTTTCTGAGACAGAGGCTCACTCTGTGGCCCAGGCTACAGTGCTGTGGTGTCAGCCTAGCTCACAGCAACCTCAAACTCCTGGGCTCAAGCAATCCTTCTGCCTCAGCCTCCCAAGTAGCTGGGACTACAGGCATGCGCCACCATGCCTGGCTGATTTTTTCTATATATAGTTGTCCAACTAATATCTTTGTGTTTTTAGTAGAGACAGGGGTGTCTCTCTTGCTCAGGCTGGTCTCAAACTCCTGAGTTCAAACTATCCGCCCTCCTCGGCCTCCTAGAGTGCTAGGATTACAGGTGTGAGCCACCACGCCCGGCCAAGGAGCTATTCTTGAAGTACTAGGAAATAATAAATGAATAAGAAGATTGTGAGGGAACCTTGAGTCTCAAGGTGATTAAGCACTATTTCTCGCAGACAGGTGGCAGTTGGGAAGGGAAAAAGGCTAGCATAAGCGAGGCCAACACATGCTTCTAACACTTCAATGTGCATATGAGAATCACCTGGGCACCTTGCTAAGGTGCAGATTCTGATTCAGAAGGTCTGGGGCAGAGCCCAGGATTCTGCATTTCTAACAACCTTCCAGGGGATGTTCATACTGCAGGTCTGAGTACTACTCTTTGGGGTGGTAGAGGGTTAGGGTGTTAATGATAACAATGTTAAAGTAGCTGACCAACAAATAAACATGGTCCTGAGTCTAGATGGGGAGTCAAGTGTAGCCAGAAGGAGGCTAAAGGATTCAGAAAACTTGATTATCCCCTGCACTTAACTCCCAGTGACAGTGGAGAAACCAGTACATTACACTGGTTGTTGAGGGAGGAAAGAAGGTGACGGACTGGTGAGGTTTCATGAAGCGTAGAAGCCAAAGCTGGTAGGTGGCCAATACTGGATTCTTTTTATATCTGCCTGAAAATAAAAGCCTTCCATAAGGAAATCCATAAGCAGTTTGCTACTTATACATCCTGTTGTTCTGTTCCCCTGTTTACTTAGGCTTTTCTATCTGGCACTGGAAGGTCACATCACAGGGTAGAACTGCTGTCTGCTTCTGCAGGATCTCCTCTTGGTGTGGTTGTGGCTACCCAGCTGGGTGATGCTAAGAGGCCTATAGCATTCTGGGAAGCCAAGATGAATGGCTAATCAATTAATTAGCATTTCAAAGGGTGGCAACAGGTAATGCCCTGAAACTCCCTGTCCAAGTGGGACATTCATTAATTTACCTAAAACAAAATCTTCCTTGAAACTCAGCTTTTGAGCTAAGGATAACAAGACTTTATCCTCACTTACTCTTGGCCTTTCTTTTTTCTCTCCACATCTGAGATTTACTTTCTTCTCTTTCATCTCCCTCCTCAACCAGACAAACTGTGAAACTAAAGTACAATTTTAAATATTTTTATGCTTCCTTAATATAACTTCATGTGCTTTGTTAAAATAAGTGACTTTAATTAAACTTTTATACTTCTCTCCCTCACTTCCAAAAAAAAGATTTTTCTCTTGTATGTGATCTTGAATTCATTACCCGTTCCCACTGCATTGGATTAGAGGCCCTTACTTTTTAAAAAGGGGAAGAAAAAGGTCATCCCTGCTTGAAAGACAAGGGCTAGAAGTGCCGCCAAAACCTAAAAAGACTTTGCTCAACCCCACAGTACCCATTCAAGCCTCACACTCACCTTTTCCCTAAATCCAGCCACTCTGACTTTCGAGACGGGGTAGGGGAGGACACTGAAAGGAGAGAGCTGAGTGGCTGGACAAGTCAGTGTGCTGCTGTCTGGTGTCCCTGCTGCACCCACCTGCCACCACTGCCCAAGTCTGTGCCCTTGGAAGGAGCACGGTACTGTGCTGCCACTGTGCCTTTGGGCTAGAAGTGAATCGACCCATTTTCTAGTTCAATCCTTAAGTATGTTTCCTCTTTTCCTAGGAAAACCAATAACCAAAATTCATTTTTCATGGGGGGAGGGAAGGGGCCTGGGGGGGAGGTGACTGGGGCTTCCTATACATTTGTTTGCAACCTCCTGTGAATCTATGATTATTTCAAAATAAAAGGGAAAAAACAGATCTTTCAGAAAGCGTTACTTTTAATTAACTTCTCAGAACTTTTTTCTTACTGTCTTAAAACCCTGAACAACTTTTTAAAAAGAATCCTAACACTGCTTGCCAAATCCAAAAATGCTCTTAGAAAATTTATTCCTAATTCCTACCATGGTGTTGGGATGGGTATTTCAAGAGAGTAAACAAATCTAGTACCAACTAGGAAGACTAACTGCCTTTTTCCCTCCTTAAAATTAATGCAACTATGCGGAAACAGCACTTTAGAGGACAGGTTAAATTGTTTTCAACCTCTGTGGTGGAGCTCCCTCTAGGCAAAGCCTACAGAAAATTAGTTTCTCAGTACATTTTCTTCAGAGCTGTTGCTAAGATACGTCCTTCAGGTACATAAATCATCAGGACTTTTCTTTGTGCAGGAAAGCAGAGTGAACCCTGACATGAGAACACTAAAGACAGAAGTGGAAATCATTTTCAAGCTACAGCCATAGTCTGTTTTGGTTACTTTTGCACTCCTTTGGTTTTGGAATACATAACTCTTAGAGAGTTTTCCACCAAAAATTAACTTTCTATGCAGAAGTTTCCACTTAGAGATATTATAGATATAACCAGATTTCACAATAAGACAAGGCCAGCCCTTCGGCTTTGTCTTCAACTACTACGGAGTAAATTGAAGAGTAACCTTAAGTGTAGGCCTGGCATAGACCTTTGACCCTTGATCACAGGCAGGAATTAGAAGGCTAAGGAGAGACTGGGAGCCAGAGAATAAACAGTTGACAACAATGTTACCTCTGTTTACACAGCCTTATACTCTTGTGTGCCTCAGAAATAGAGAAAGTGCTTAAGCTGCAAGACTGGTTTCACAAAAATACCAACAAAGTAGAGCCATATAGATGAGGCCATTTGTGCCTGCTACATTTTTTGCAGGGGTTTTTGTTGTTAATTTACTGATTCCACATTCTACTCCAAAAGGATTTAACTGGTGTATAATTTTTTTTTTTTAATTTCCAAGTCATGACAAAAGCAAAGGACAACTTTAAAAGCAGATTTTTTTTTTTTTTTTGAGACAGAGTCTCACTCTGTTATCTTGGCTACAGTGCAGTGGCATCATCACAGCTCACTGCAACCTCAAACTCCTGGGCTCAAGTGATCCTCCTGCCTCAACTTCCCAAGTAGCTAGGACTACAGGTTCACACCACCATGCCAGCTTAAGTTTTTCTATTTTTAGTAGAGAGGGGGTCTTGCTCTTGCCTCAGGCTGGTCTCTAACTCCTGAACTTAAGCAGTCCTCCAGCCTCAGCCTCTCAGAGTACTATGATTATAGGTGTAAGCCGCCACACTAGGCCAAAAGCAATTATTCTTTTAAAAGTCCACTTTTTGAGGCCAAAAAAAAAAGAATAGCGTGAGGCAAATTAAATGTATGTAGCATGTGGATGCCCAATCAGCAAAGGAAAATATTGAGCTCTTCACTATCCAAAGCTGATGACATCCAATAAAGTCCAGGGCAGGCGTTCCTGGCTGACAATCCCTGAATCAGCCTCCTGCAGGACGGATATAGACTCATACAACCCCAGGCAATCAGTCCCTTTCCCTGACTCTTCCCTGGTGCCTAATGGCAGGGCCCTAGAAAGCCCCTGGCCAGTAGGATCAGACCCCTAGGAAAGTGTGACTTGCTCCTGGAGTTGGTGACAATAGCTCAACAATAGTCCTATTCAATGCAAGACCTCATCAAAGTTCTGAGGAAAACAGGTGGTTTCTTTATGCAAGGACACAGAGGCCCCCTCCATAAGCCTCAGAAGGAAGGCCTCTAAAAGAATACCCTCTCCTGGTTGTTTTCTATTAGAAAAAAAAAGTGGCTCAAAGAGACATGCAGGAGGTGTGAATACTCAGACCCCAATGTGAGATATCAAGACGGATGCCTATGACAAATGTGGACACAGCAAGATTGCTTTTCACCAGAACCAGCAGGGCAGCTGGAGGGACCAGGCAAGCCCTCCCCAAGAACTGTGGTACTGGAGAAATGATCAACTAGGACCGTAGGCTCCTAAAATCTGCCAGTCACAGATTATCAGTGGGCAGCTTTAGTAAAACTAAAATAAGCCTAAACTCGGCGCTCTTCTAAGTGGGAAAGTTGGCATTAGCACATTGGCCAGTCCAGTGAACTCGTTTTTCCCAGGGGTGGTGGGTGCAAGGAGCACAAGCCAATGGGAGTGTGACTGTGATGAGGCCCAACACCCCAAGGAAAGGTCTGACACAGGGCACCAATGCTAGGGTTCAAACGGTATATTCATGCCATGTCTTGCAGGTGATTAAAAATCAGTTTAAGGTGAGGTTTGGTATCTTACGCATTTTAGAGGAAATACAGCCAGACACATAGAAAGCTTGTAACCTCGGGTCACCAAGTGAAAAAAGGTAGACCCCAAATCACTATAATCTGCCTGGCCCAATCCTGTGTTTGCTCTGTCCACTGAAGACACCCTGGAAGTAAAAACATTTTTGTCAAAACTGAGTATATTTATTTTGATATCTGAATGCTCTAGTAAAATTTTACTAAAATTAAAGTTTTACATAAAAACTGTACCTTTAAGGGGAAAAAAATTAACTACCATGCTTATTTTACATTTATCTTACATTTTTTAAGGCACCTAAACAAATTCCAAGAGGGATCTGAAATTTAAATTCTGACGTTTTGATTTGAGACGCTTGAATCTGATTTTAAGGTCCATAAGAGACTGTGCTAACAAATACGCAAAACAGAGGAAAGATTTCTTTGGAAATTTGGAAAGCATGCACAACCATGTGTCATACTAAAACATGAATTGTCACAAATTCTAGGCAAAACTAATCCTAATATTACTTATTTCAGATTTAAAATACAAACCTTACTATAAAAACAGTCTCTATACAAATGTGTTTATGAACTCTGTGCTAGGCAGTCTGCCAGAAATTCATGCATTATTGACCTTCAAGTGGTTTAACTGAGCCACTCTAACTCAGCTAATTACCCGGACACATGAAATCTGAGACCATCTTTTTGGGCGCCTGTATTGAATCACACTGTGGGAAAGGTATCTTCTATGTGCATTAGAGATGACAATAGAGCGTGAATAAAACAGCCTGCAGATACGCTCAAGTTTAATAAAAAAGGATGTTTTGTTCGAAGTAATCCTAGAATCTTCCTTGATTTTTAAACTGTTCTTTTATCCAGTACAGAATTTCCACCAAATGTTTTTAACATTAAAATTAATCCTGTACTTTAAAAAATGAAAGTGTTTTGTAACAACATGCTCCTCATCAGAGATAAGATGCTATGCAAAAGCTTCGGAGGCTTTAAATAATTAGATCTATTGTCCTATAACATCAAATAGGTTCAGAAAATCAAACGCAATGGAAACAAAAAGAAGAAAAGTTTCAGGCCAGGAAAACCAAGCCCCTCTCCATGTCTCCCTTTTATTTTGGTAAAGTAAAAGAATGCAAACACTTTCCTCCACATTTAGAAACAAAAGAGTACCAAGACTCAGAAGCTGGCTGTAGATCTAAGGGTAATTGGGTTATCTGCCATGGAAGCTGAAATTCTTTCTCAAGCCCCATGATGTTTATTTTGGACTCCGAGACAAATGGCTCCCTTCTGGGACATGCCCTCTGCTGACAAGCTAAAGGCTTCCCTCAGAAGCCTGGGCTATTCAATAGTAGGAGCCTTTAGTAATATCTTCTTTAATAATCACATTTCAACCTGTCAGGATTTTGTGAATTAGCGACCTCCGTCTTTTCAAGTGATATATCCACTAATATCCACACTATCAGTTGAGTCACAGAGGCCCTGGACCAATTATAACAGACCCCACGATTTGGTTGTCTGACGACACGTAGAAACAGAGAAGACTGAGGTGACTCAAACCAGCTGGTTTTCAAAAAACATTAAAATGATTCACACTCAGCCCAAAGCCCTTGAGGCCCTGATGTGCCTTTCCCTAAACTCTTTTCCCTTCAGGACTTCCACTCTGAAAAAAAAAAAGGAGAAGGAAGGCTTCCACTCTGGATATGTTACTGACTCTACCCCAGTGTGTTAGTTTTCAGTGGCTGTCAAAATCAATTATTTCAAATTCAGTGGCTTCAAACAACACAAATTTATTATCTCACAGTCTATAGGTCAGAAGTCTGGGCAGCTTGACTGGTTCCTCTGCTCCAGTCTCGAGCCCAAATCAGAGTGGTGGTCAGCCTGGGCTCTTTTCTGGAGACTCGAGGGGGAGAATCTGTTTTCCCACTCGTTCTGGTACTTGGCAGAATTCAGTTCCTTATGGTTGTAGGACTGAGGACTGAGGTCCCTATTCCCGTGATGGCTGTCAAATGGGAGCCTCTCTGAGCACCTTAAAGCCACTTGCATTTCTCCTCAGGTTGCCTCCTTCATCCTCAAAGACAGCACTGAATCCTTCTCACACTTTGATTCTCTTTGACTTGCTCTTCTGTTGCATCGCTTCTGCTTCTAGCCACAGAAAATTCTCTGCTTTTAAGAGCTCCTGTGACTAGACTGGGCCCACCCAGAGAGTCCCGAAGAATCTCCCTAACTTAATGTCCATAACCTAATTACATCTGCAAAGTCCCTTAGGATGTGGGCATCTTTGGGGGACCATTTCACCTACCACACCAGCTATAAGGGTTGGGGGCAAGGAATAGCTAAGGAGAGAGGTACAGCTTGTAAAACCGGTTACAGCAGGAGAACATCCTATCTTTGCCCTCCAGGAAAACCTGGGGAGATTAGAGGTGACTCTTCTTCCCAAGATTCTGGAGGCCACACAAACAAATGACAGTGACTGGCAGCTCATCTCTGTCAGTCAGGTGATGAATATAAAATGCTACTGTACAAAGCTGGAGGAAAAAAATCCAGCACCAAAGTTGTTATTTGAATAATAGGTAAATAAATGTGTTGATGTTTTTAAAAGCTGTCCTTTCTATTCACATAGTCCTCACATCACAAATGAGCCCCATACTGGCAGTCAAGCTATCTGAGCAAGGTACCAGGGTTCTAATTCAGATTCTGCTACGTGGCCCTGTGTAAGCCAACACTCTTCTCTGGGTCTCAATTCCCTTGCCTCTATGTGTGGGACTGAGCTAGCAGTCCCAAAAATGTGTTCTGTGCAACATTCATTCCATGAAATGCTCTGCAAGAAAAAGGGTCCCCAAGGCCAAATGTTTGAGAAATGCCACTTGGAGTCACAGCAGTATTGTTAAAGGCTCTGAAAATGTCTGTAATGAGCAACAACCTAGTTTATTTAGCCCAATGTTTTCCAATCCTATTTGACAACAGACTCCTCAGCTTGACTTGCCTCCATTCAAACTGGCCTCTCCTTGGATAGTCTGGACCTTCCCACATCTGTGACTTTGTCCCTGTCGCTTTCACCTACAGCATTCTTCCCCCCACCTCAGCGTTTCAAAATCCTCCCTGTCATTTAAGACGGACTCAAATGCTAAGTGACCCTGTCATGAATATTCTCTGAGCCCATTGGCTGGATATATATTCTCCTTTTTCACATACGCACGCCACTTAAGAAATATTTCATGAGTGGCCACCAAGGTTTGGCATTAGGCACTCATAATACATTGACATTATAATCGCACAGTCCCTCAATCATTCCTTATCCAGCAAATATTTATTGAGTAGCTACTATATGCCAGTTACCAAGGTTACAACAGCAAACAGGACACAGTCCTCGCCCTCAAGGGCTTCGATTTTAGTGGAAGGAGCAAAGGTTGGAGGCAACATAATCCAACCTGAGGACTATAATTGGGAGGACTGGGACTCAGTATTCCTGAATCCCCTGCCTGAATACTGTTCTTACAAGTCTGTGGACACCTGGGCAGGACCATCTTGAGGAAGAAGAGCCAGACTTGTCCCCATGGGGCCCTGGGTACTAAGACAACATAGAATAATAAAGGGAGCCCTGGAATTGGTCAGGCAGCCTTGGGCTCAAATTCTCCACCCCACTTACTGTGTGCTCTCTCTGCATATTAATTAGTGACCTCAACTGTTTAAGATGAATAACAGCACCAGGCTCAAAGGTTATTGCAGGAAGACATTTGAAAATACCTGGAATAAGATTTGACACATGTTAGTCTTTCCATCGATACAAGCACTCTTTAACTTTTCTTCCCAAAGAAAGAACTTGATTATCCTTTGTTCCATGTCATTATTAGTACTCCAAGTTTTTCCTGTAGGGCCCTTGTTGGGCAGGTGGATGGATTTCTTGGCCAATCTTGACTTTTCCTTTCCCAACTCTTATAGCCTATTTGACCAGACACCAGTCCTGACCAAGACCTTCTTCCCACCTGGAAAGAAACAACTTATATGCTGGCAAAGCCTACTGCTAGCCCTTCTTTGCTTCCGAGAGGCATACCTTCATAGTCCATCTTATCCAGTGACCTTTTATTGTGACCCCTTGTGGCAGATAACATAAGTTGGCCCATTTAATACATGTTACCAATCTCCTTTTTCCTTACCTTCCTCTAGTGTGGAAGCAAGAAAGTTTAATAGTCAATTTCCCAGACTCACTTAAAACTAGCAGACATCTGACATAATTGTGGTCAATGAGATTTTTTTTTTTAAGGCTCTTCTTTCATCTTTTTTTTTTTTTTTTTGAGACAGAGTCTTGCTTTGTTGCCCAGGCTAGAGTGAGTGCCGTGGCATCAGCCTAGCTCACAGCAACCTCAATCTCCGGGGCTCAGCAATCCTGCTGCCTCAGCCTCCCGAGTAGCTGGGACTACAGGCATGCGCCACCATGCCCGGCTAATTTTTTGTATATATATTTTTAGTTGGTCAATTAATTTATTTCTATTTTTGGTAGAGACGGGGTCTCGCTCAGGCTGGTTTCGAACTCCTGACCTTGAGCAATCCGCCTGCCTCGGCCTCCCAGAGTGCTAGGATTACAGGCGTGAGCCACCACGCCCGGCCCTAATTTTTTATATATATATTAGTTGGCCAACTAATTTCTTTCTATTTTTTTACAGAAGAGATGGGGTCTCGCTCAGGAAGGTTTTGAACTACTCCTGACCTTGAGCAATCCGCCTGCCTCGGCCTCCCAGAGTGCTAGGATTATAGGCATGAGCCACAGCGCCCAACCATCTTCTTTCATCTTTTATCCTTTCTTCCTTGACTCTTTGTTCCTGCTTAGATCTTGAAGAGGATGCAGCCATCTTGTGACCATGAGGTGACAGGCACAATGTCAAAAGGCCACCCTCTAATGAAGGCACAGCAGAAAGGAAGTGCAAGCCCAGATCTCTGACAGCCTTGCTGTGCTGTGCTTGCTCTAGGTTACCTACTTCCAAACTTCTAGTGATGTGAGACAAACCTACCCCTCATTTGTGCAAGGCATTTTTTGAGGGCTTTCTAGAACCTGCAACAAAACACCTCTCTAACCAAAATAACTAGTAAAAGACATCCAACATGTAAACACCGTAACTGCCAGAAGCTAGAATGCCACGCCGATGGGTGCGTACAGAAACAGTATCACAGCTCCTGATGTTTACCTGTATCATGTCAGGTCTGGGAATGCAAAAGCTTTGGGACAAGACACAGAAGCTTCACCTAGTCCTGCTAGTTTTTACCTGTTTGGGGAAATCTGTACCAAAAAGGTAACGATAGGTAGTCTCTTGCTGATTTCCTTGATGCATGTAGAAATCACAGAGGGGAAGATAAGAACTGTCACAGCTGTTCACAGAACAGTGCACTCTCAAAATGGGTGTCTACAGTTACAGCCCTGAAAACAGGATGCCTTTCAATCGCTCCTGAAAGGAAGTCTGGTGAAACAAAGACAATAAGTCAACATCACCTTAGCATCAATACTGGATTAACTCAGGACTTAAAGAGGCAAATACTGGCTAACCCCATTTCTATTTCATAAGTGGGTAATCCCTGCCATTTGTTGAAGAAAGTTGCCTTCTGTCCCAAAAGAGCCTGAACCCACCCAGGCCACAGGTCTCTGTGGCTGGGTCATCCTGGAGGTGGATTAAGCCCAGCAGAGGCCTCCTGCTCCAAGAGGACTGGGCTCTGTGGTGACAGGCAAGAGCTGGGAGACACCTCAGCTTTGCGTCACAAGATAAACACACATAATGCTATCTTCTACCCCAGACTACACACATATACACATGCCTGTGTCTCTCCTGCTGATGGAGCTGGGGGTCGGGTGACCCAGAATAATGAGCAGGACCTGCCCCACAGTCCAGGGAGGCCTTTGCATGTCCACAGGTGCTTCCTCATGCCCCCTCAGCGGGGCTGCCCTGCCCTGTCAGACGGACGCCCTCTCTCCCGGCCTCCGAACCGCGAGCACCCCAATCTGGAAAGCATTGCTGAGTTTCTGCATCAATGGTCTCTTTCAGTCTCCAGACTGTCTGCTGTGCCCCAACTGCTTTCAAGTTGATTACAGACTCTTTTGGCCTCTGAAATATTCACTCTAAAAGATAAAAGCCACTCCAGGATACAATTCCCATAAATGTAAGTTTTACTAAAGAAGCATTTCCAGGCTGTTAGAAAATTTTAAGACACAAACTATTCAACCTTAAGACTGTGAATTCCCTATTCTTCAGCACAGAAGGCTTCATATAACATCTGGGCAGATGTGTGACTGCACCTCAGCAGGGCTTCAGCATATTTTCACAAGGTCTCTGCCTTACAAACCAAATGTAAAGGTCACAACCCCTGAGAAATCTTAAGAGAGGCTGTAGGTCAGCAGCTCTGATCTCTACATCGCAGCGTCAACCTGACTGCTGCTTGTAGGGGCAACCTACTTCACACCGAGCCATCCATCACTGCACCTCTGACCCAGCCATCCTGAAGGTTTTCTCAGAGTGTGTGTCTAGGCAGAGCCTGCTAGGTCCATCTGCAGAGGTCATCTGACCTCTGCCTTGGCCTTGCACACTGACCGGGCTCCCCAACCCACTCCAGATAAGCACTCGTACTGTTTTCCTCTCTCTTGGGTTCCAGCCAGAAAACGAGCCCCAACATCTCTTTTAAATACACTTGCCTCCTAGCTGATTGCTTCCCTAGCTCCCTCTTCCTCCTTTTTAGGCACCTAAGACTGACATTCTCCATTTAGTCATGAAATATCCCCTCTTCCAAGTGCCTGCAGACAGCACTCCCACTCCCGAAGGTCTTCTCAACTCCAGCTCCCTTCACCAACCAACCCTCATGTCCTGGCCACCACCTCCCCCTCCTACCTCCACCTCAGGATTTTGCCTGGCAGCGCAACGCATGGTGCCTCAGCTCCAATTTCAGGGGGCAAAGCCACTTCCTGTGAGCCTGGAGCCACAGAGACTGCTGGGTCATAACCCATGTACCTGTCCTGCTTCTGCCGTGGCCTAATGGGACACTTGTTAGCAAGAGAAGCAGAGTCTTTGTCTTTGAAGGTTTGTGTGTTTTTGATGTGTCACTGAAAACGTGGGATCCTCTGCTAAGTTATTTTACAACTGTACTATGAGAGACTCTAGAGAGATTTACCTAACTCTGAAGTTGTGTTTACATTTCAAGGGAAAATGAGGCCCAGGACCTTGGAGACATGTCTAGGTCATAAAAACTGGAGCCACCAGAGCCAATCTGGTTCCTGGAAAATGTATTTGTATTCCAAAAGGTTAGAGGGAAAACCCAAGATCTTTTCCATTCTGTCTCCAAGCAGCAAAAAATTTTCCTCCCTCCTCTTAGGAGAGGAGAGGGAAGCAGTTGCCTTTTTCTCCTGAATATAAACAAAGAAAATCTATTTTTCTCTGTCCCTCACCTGTGGCATATCTGCCCCACTCGAGCCTGAGGAGATTTTTCCGTCTGGCTTTCATCATGCCACCTTGGGGTAAGCACTGGAGCAAGGGGTGCCCACAGGGTTACAATCATTTACACAATATTATGTTATCTTATTATGCAAATAACTAACCGTCTCTGACCCAGAACACCTCCTGTGTGCATTCAGAATAAAATTAATAAAGATGAATATTAAAAGCTCAACAGTTATGGCAGCAAGGATGATGGTGTCCTATTTGTCACATGGTTTACCAAGACAGACAGAGGGGAGCCCTATGGCTGCCTGGCAGGATCTGAGCAATATCCATGAGAAACCAGCACAGACCTACCAAAAGGACTGGGAAGTTTGTTAGCCAGAAATTAGGACACAGGCTTGGAAAATGCAGCCCAAATGGTACTTTTCATTTTGCTCTCCCTTGCAGGTGGGAGGGGAAGGGGTGCAGGAATTCTTGGAGGTGGCCTTTAGGTGGGATAAGAAGTTTCCGTTGCTCTGTCCTACAGGGGAGAGAGGAGAGTAGGTTCATTAGCTCCCACAGCCGCGGCAGCTCTAGAAGGACTGCAGAGCCAAGATACTCAGCACACGGAAGGTGTCTGGCTTGCTTTCTCTGCTCCCCACTGTCCTTAGTTCCCTTGCTACCCCAGCCCATCTGGGACAGGATCCCAGAGGGCACCGCACTAGTCCCCTCACACAGGAGAAATGGGAGTGGAGGGGAGAAATTCGCATGCTGATGATTCTATTGGATACGGGCAACCATGTGCCCACAGCAGAGGGTGATAAGGAAAACCCCCATCTATTACTCGGCATCAGCCAGGAGACCCCCACCACTCACGGAAGACCCGCATCAGCATAATACTAACCTACTGCCTGACACATCAAGTAACCTACACCTGATACCCCACCCCTCGGACCACCCCAACTTAATAAAAGTGGGAAAAATCGGGTAGACTGGCTCAGAATTTGGTGGCGAGACCCCTCTGAGCCCGCTGGCGAATAAACTTTGAGTCCCCAACTCTCCGTGTGCATCTCGGTTTGTCCTCGGGACCGCCCACTGCAACACTTGCTGTAACAAGGGGACACAGAACCTGGGTAGGTGGAGATGCTGAGGCACGTGGAGTGAAACCTCCCTGAGGGGCAGAAGGAGTCCTGGAGCCTTCTCTCACGGGCGCCAAATGGGGAGGGCTCTAAAATGCCACCCTGTTGCCCACATTTTTGCCTCCCTTTTTGCATTTCCTCCAGGAGGGAGGAAACAGCTTCTTCTCCCTGCAGCTGTGATTTTATCTCTGCAAATGCTGGATTTAACTGTTAGGGGTTTACTTTGCTGGGAGGAAAAAAGAGGAGTTTTAAAACGGCTTTGTATCGTTTAAACAGCTCTGTGCTGCTGTGTCTGAATGTATGGCAGAAATTGATTTGGATGTTACATGCTTGTCACAAGTGCTAAACAGGGACTGTCTCATCAGGGAAGCTGCAAAGAGTGAATCGGATGTCTTTGCTGTTGCCACCTGTGGGTGCTGATAAGGAAAACCCCCATCTATTACTTGGTGCATCAGCCACCTGAGACCCCACACACGCACCCCTCGGACCACCCCAACTTAATAAAAGTGGGAAAAATCGGGTAGACAGGGTTCAGAATTCGGTGGTGAGACCCCTCTGAGCCCACCGGCCAATAGGTTTGTCCTCGGAACCACCCGCGGTAACGGTGGGATGAATGCCTCTTAACCCTGAGGTTCTGGAGGTAATCAGAAAACCGCTGGCTTCTCACTACTAATGGAAGCCTGAAATCTTATCAGACTCTAGGTGTGGGAGATAGAACAAGTCCCTGTGCAGATTTTTGCCCTTCTGTTTGCCTAAAAAAGGCATTATGCCAAAGAGCATAGAAAGGGAGCAGGTTCCAGATTGAGGTACACTTTGGGGAGTTTTTGTAATGGTTATTAAAAACATGCCTTTTTGAAAAGGAGCCCTTAAGCTTGTTAATGAGCTCTGGTGGAAATCAGATACGCCCATTTTGGGGGCGAGTCAACTTGGTCTCTGTGACTAACAGGAGTGAAAAGAACTTTTTAAAATATCCTCACTCGAAAGGCCTAGCTAGCCAGGCAGCCGCTCAGCTTTGCATGAGAAAGGGGCAGCTGTCTCTGTCTGCAGCCCGAAGTAAGGAAAAGCCAAGGGGTCAGGGGCAATCCTAGAATGCCAGGTTTCCCCTAATTGCCTGGGGCCTCGCTCACCTTTCAGCTCTTCTAAACTGAAAACAGGTGTGGTCACCCTGCTTAGGGAGCAGGGCTCAAGACTTTGAGAGTGTTGAAAGACACCCCTTTGTGGGCCCATGAGCTGTGGAAGGACCTGAGAACGCTGCGGACCTGTCTGGATCGCACAGATACCCACGGAAAAGGCTGTTCTCCGGTGAAGCCACTGCTGACGGAGCCCGACTCTTCCCTGGTGGAATTTCCATCCAAAGCTGCAAGGCAGAGGAGATCAAACGGCAAGAAGCATGGTCCCTCTGCCCACTCTGGGTAGACTGAGTCAGATGGGACTTTGGGCCTCCTCCAGGGGAGATCTCATTGCTATTGGCTTTTTGTGTTCAGCCTTTCTGACTTGTGAGTCTGGCAAGTTGTGCCTTTTCTGGCGCCTGGCAGAGGCACTCAGCAATCAGCTAGCGGCTAGCATGACTCGACTCCCTCACCCTTCTCCGGGTACCCACACCTCAGGAAGGCAGTCTGATTATTCAGTGCAGCTGTCATCGGAGAGGGCTGATCCTCTCTCTAGGCCTTTCACCGGGTCATGATCAGGACGAGAAGGGCAACAGAGATCCATTTGGAAACACTTTCTAAAATTCAGAATTCCACCCTGACCATAAAATCTGGACAGGATGTATCTCCCTCTCCCCTAACTCTAATCTCAAATCAGCTGGCCTGAAAGGGGTTTTAGGATATTCAGACTTAATTAAATCTGTTTAAATTGTGTGAAAATGTTTTGTAAAGACGCTTTGTCTCTCTTGTACTCAAATCTTCTAGACAAAAGGTCTAGATGAGAATGGAGGATAACACAAAAATTAGAAGTTATAGTAATGAGTGATTTATGCTGATTTTTTAACAATGGAGGGAAAGCAAAAAGCAAGGCCCTCAGAGAATGAAAACTTTCCACCATGGGGTTGGGGTGGGAGGGGGATTAATGATCTTTGTTCTGCAGAATCTGCTCCTGGAGCCCTCCTCCCAGAAGGAAAGCCCTCCCACCCTGTTGCCCTGTGCCCCTCTTCCTAACTGCTTTGCTGGCTGCAGTGATCACTTTGAGTTCTAACTAATAGCTGACCATACTGTTCCTGCCTGACAGCTGTGACCAAAGAGAGTAGGGGATGGTCCCAGCTCCTGCATTTTCCAAGTAGAACACCTCCCAATATCATCCACGCAGCAGGACAGATGAGTTGGTGTCATGAGCAAGCAGAACTGCTGGAAACTGACTACCTCCAGGCCGTCCCTTGGAAAACAAGAACTGAACTGACCTGAATTATTTGGAATGAAGTAGAAGACCCCAAAACTTACGAGCTGTTGAGAGATGAGAGGCCACATTAAGAGTCCTGCCCATTTGCACTGCCTAATGCAGGTATGTCCCACTTGGGGACCCTAACAATAAACTCTTGTGCCATGTGTGCCATCTGTGGTTGTGTATGAAAGGCAGGCATTAACTCTGATGAAAACACTGATTTATACCTAAAGGTGGTTACCAGAAACATTCAAGCATTAAAAAAAAAAATACCCAGATAGATCAAGTAGCTCTTAGACACATACTCTGTGGGCAACGTACCTACAGTGACAGTTATGCCATTAGAAAGGTGATATGAAATTTTACGGAAGACAGAATTTGCTAGATTTCTTCCCTGCAGGCCATGGCAAAGTCTTCCCAAATTATTAATATATACAGCTATGCCTTGGGCCAGATTAATACAGAAACTTGAGGAAGCCACTAGGCTTTAGAAGGTAGACCTTTATGGTAAATGAGATTTATTCAACTGACTAAAACCAGAAGCCTTGGAGGGCGAAGCTAAGACCAAAACAACATGGGTTGACCTCATCCTGCCCTTGGAGTTCTGCAGGCAAGAGCTGGATAGTTGCTGTTTTAGACAAACCCAAAGGATTTGGTCCTAGCACCTGCAGGTCAAATTAGAACAAAATGACTAATGCAGTGACATATTATGGAAAATTTACTAGTAGCCAACTATGGAGAAATGCAAAAGGTGGAATGATGGGAGTGTAGAGAAAAGAGGTTTGTGTTTCTGAACAGTTGGGGCTTTCTGAATAAATTTTGCTGAAAACAGGATCCTGGGCTAAAAGCAAGCCTTGGAAAATTAATTTACAACTGTATAGATGGAGAACTCAAGATAGATTTACCAAACTCCAGAGGTATGTGTTTATATTTCAAGGGAAAATGAGGCCCAGGACATTGGAGACATCTCTAGGTCAGAAAGCTGGAGCCACCAAGGCCTATCTGACCCCTGGAGAGATGTTTTACATTCCAAGGTTAGAGAACCCAGAATCCTTTCCATCCATTCTACAAATAGCAAAGGATGTTTTTGTCCCCATTTGAGAAGGGGAGGGGGAGAGGTAATTCCCTTTGTCCTGTGTATCAGCAGAGAGAATTTTTGTCAGTCCCAGGCCTATGGCATGTTCAGTCACTTGTGTGGGAGGTTTTCCCATCTGCTTTTCATGGCATCATCCCAGGGCTGATGCAGTTATGTAATAATTAATCTGGTCCCACCACAGGTTGTCAGTGTGAGCAGCTCTGTGGACTCACTCCTCAGCAAAACAAAGCTGGCAAAAACTATTTTTAAAAAACAACCATTTAAAGTCTCTGGAAATCATTTTATGGGGCATTTGCCAAATGAAGAATCATTCAAGATAATCTACTAAAACTTGGTAAGAATGGTGAGAGTCGGAGGCCACTGAGCCATGATCTGCTCCTTTCCTCACATAAAAAGCTCCACTACAGACCGAGTGTGGTCAGGAATCAGGGCTGCCTCTCCCTTAGCTTCCAACCGAGGTTTACAGCATCTCCTGAGGAGAGGCAAGGCTCCCGTATTTTCTATCCCCTCCAGCTCAAAGCTGAAGGGGTTAAATTTCTGGTGACTGTGGCTGAGATACTGGGGGCTCCCTTCCTCCCTACCCCAGCTAGAATTTAATTGGATCAGACTGCTGTGCAATTTTGCCCCAGGGCACTGTTGAAAACAATAGAGTGATCAGCTGGTAACCGGTAGAGTCCAATGAGCATGGTATAATAATATCAAATGAGGCAGAGATTAGGGAAAGAGTCAAAGAGAGCCCAGCTAAAACCACAGCCATCCCAGGGTGACTGTGGGCATAACCAAGGCTGGGCCCTTGTTGAGGAGCAATATCACAGGTTTCACACTACAGAGGAAAAAGACTCTGCTAAAATAATCTAGGCAAGTCACAAAAGCAAACAAATACAAACCCAAGAGAGAGGAAAGAGTAACCAGAGTTGCTACAATACCATTACCTAAAATGTCCAGTTTTCAATAAAACATCACAATGGTAGGTAGACAGTGAGGGATTCCAGGTCTGCTAGGGATGAGAGTGGGTGCTGTTACCCCCATCTTGGTCCTGCCCCACCCTAGTTCTCCATACCTGGGGGAGGAGGGAATACCTTACCAATCTGCCAATCAGAACTCGGCACGCCAGCTGCAAAAGAATGCAAAGGACTCTCTAGCCCATGGGCCAAGCATCATAGGTACCACAAAGTCCGGAAAGCGACCATGCACAGTAAGACTGAGGTCACACAACTCTCCACTGTCCAATCAAAGTGGTTCCATGGTGACCTCTTAATCACAAGGGAGGTCTCAATCTGGCACTATAAAACAAGATGCAGACCATAACCAACCCCCCCCCTTTTATTGCGCCCTTCCTTTTGCTCTCCCTGTGCTGCGACAATGGGTCCAGTTGTCATCTGTGGTGTATGTACCATGCTCTGTAAACCTATGTTACTCCTGCCCCATAATCCTATCTTCCTCTCCTCAATAAACCTCACTTTCGTGCTTGCCTAACTTTGGTGCGTCTGGTCATTCTTTGGCCATGAGCACGCCAAGAACTGACATTTCAGACTAAAACCTGACAACAAGACATGCAAAGAACTATTAATAGAAACATGTGACCTATATGCAGGAAAAAAAGGCAACAGAAACTGCCTGTGGGAGGGACAAGTTTCCAGACTTAAAGACTTCAAAGTGGCCATTATATGTTCAAAGAACTAAAGGAAACCATGCTTAAAGAAGTAAAAGGAAGAAATGAATACAATGTCTCATCATGTAGACAATATCAATGAAGAAAAATTTTATTTATTTTTTAATTTTCTTTTTTTTTTTTTGAGACAGACTCTCACTCCATTGCACCAAGTAGAGTGCTATGGTGTTAGCCTAGCTTACAGCAACCTCAAACACCTGGTCTCAAGCGATCCTCCTGCCTCAGCCTCCTGAGTAGCTGGGTCTAGAGGAATGCCACCATGCCAGGATAACTTTTTTTTTTTTTTTCTTCTGAGACAGAGTCTCACTTTGTTGCCCAGGCTAGAGTGAGTGCTCTGGCCTCAACCTAGCTCACAGCAACCTCAAACTCCTGGGCTCAAGCAATCCTTCTGCCTCAGCCTCCCAAGTAGCTGGGACTACAGGCATGCGCCACCATGCCCGGCTAATTTTTTCTATATATATAAGTTGGCCAATTAACTTCTTTCTATTTTTATAGTAGAGACGGGGTATTGCTCTTGCTCAGGCTGGTTTCCAACTCCTGACCTTGAGCAATCCGCCCGCCTCAGCCTCTCAGAGTGCTAGGATTATAGGCGTGAGCCACAGCACTGGCCAATTTTTTCTATTTTTAGTAGAGACAGGGTCTCTCGCTCTTGCTCAGGCTGGTCTCGAACTCCTGACCTCAAGCGATCCACCTGCCTCAGCCTCCCAGAGTGCTAGGATTATAGGCGTGAGCCACTGTGCCCAGCCTTTCTTTTAGATTTACTTTTTTATTGATACACAATAAAGGTAGGTATTTCCCAGGTATATATGATAATTTGATACATTCATATAGTGTGAAAAGATCGAAGCAGGGTAATTGGAATATCCATCACTTTAAATATAAGTATAAAGACTTTTTACCAGCTGGGCTTAGTGCCTCATGCCTGTAATCCTAGTAGTCTGGGAGGCCAAGGCGGGAGGATCGCTCAAGGTCAGGAGTTCCAAACCAGCCTGAGCAAGAGCGAGACCCCGTCTCTACTAAAAAATAATAGAAAGAAATTAGTTGGACAACTAAAAAAAATATGTATATAAAAAAAAATTAGCCGAGCATGGTGGCGCATGCCTGTAGTCCCAGCTACTAGGGAGGCTGAGGCAGGAGAATCACTGGAGCCCAGGAGTTTGAGGTTGCTGTGAACTAGGCTGATGCCACGGCACTCTAGCCTGGGCAACAGAGTTAGACTCTCTCTCTCTCAAAAAAACAAAAAAAGACTTTTACCACTACAATCGGAGGACAACTAACTATGTTAGAAAGTAGGGGGGGGTACAATGAACACTATCTGGCTGACGGGCACACTTATAACCTTAACTCAAGCATAACAAAAAAGAAAGTGAGTTAAGACACATGATTAAGTATACTCATGGAGCATTCCAACTTCCTAGACGCTGAGGCTTCCTCTTATTCCTCCTGCCTTTTTTAAGGATGGAGTTCTGTTTGACTGTGAAGACCTGTTCCCCCACCACCACCCGCCCATTCTCTATGTCTCCACTCTGTGTAATGGAAGCCAGTGGTCAGAGTCTGTAATGTCCCTGTAGCTACTACGCTCTCGCCCCAGGCCCTATACTCCAAAAGGCCTGACAAACTACACAAAAGTCTGAGTACAAATAAACAAGGTGTCATGGGATCTCAGCTACTGATAAAGCGTTAACTTTAAAATGAGTGTGTCCCATAGTATTCAACTCCAAAGAAACTTTTGCAACACAAAACCCAACAGAGATGAAAAATGCTCATCATCTCTAATCATCAGGGAAATGCAAATCAAAACTACAATGAGATATCACTTAACTCCAGTGAGAATGGCCTTTATCAAAAATCTCCAAACAATAAATGCTGGCGTGGATGTGGAGAGAGAGGAACACTCCTACACTGCTGGTGGGACTGCAAACTAGTTCAACCTCTGTGGAAAGCAATATGGAGATACCTTAAAGCGATACAAGTGAATCTACCATTTGATCCAGCAATCCCATTGCTGGGCATCTACCCAAATGATCCAATGACACTCTACAAAAAAGACACCTGCACTCGAATGTTTATAGCAGCACAATTCATAATTGCAAGGCTGTGGAAACAGCTCAAGTGCCCATCAATCCAAGAATGGATTAATAAAATGTGGTATATGTATACCATGGAGTACTATTCAGCTCTAAGAAACAATGGTGATATAGCACATCTTATATTTTCCTGGTTAGAGCCGGAACCCATATTACTAAGTGAAGTATCCCAAGAATGGAAAAACAAGCACCAGATATATTCTCCAGCAAACTGGTATTAACTGAGTAGTACCTAAGTGGACACATAGGTACTACAGTAATAGGGTATTGGGCAGGGGGAAGGAGGGCAGGTATATACATATATAATGAGTGACATGTGCACCATCTGGGGGATGGTCATGCTGGAGACTCAGACTTGTGGGGGGAGGGGAGAAGGGCATTTATTGAAACCTTAAAATCTGTACCCCCATAATATGCCGAAATAAAAAAAAAAAAAAACCAACAGAGGTTTCCTTATAGCTTAGGGGAGCTGAAAAGTTAGTGTCTTTTAGAAACCCTAATCCAATATTTCCTAAACTTCAATCATTTGGGTCAGCTTTGAGATCTGGGACCTCTCTGCATATGTAACATTTGTCTTCAAATCAATTTTATTAAAATCATTAAAAAGGAAACCTTATGTACCTACTTTAAGTGAAAAATCAGTACCCTTTGCTATAACAGAAGGTATACCTTAGCACATTAAAATTTTTTTAAATGTTTCAATGTTTATCTGAAGCAATTTGTGTACCACCACAATGATATACATGCCACACTTGGGGAAATATTAATCCATTGTGTGGGATGAAAGGGTATAAATAGAAATAGTGGGCACTGTATTTGTGAAATGCCCTGGGTTTGAGAACCACACTTCCTTCTGAAAAATATGTCTTTGACTTCTCTGAACTTTGTGCTGAAGGCACATGAGTAACCACTAATCTTTAATGCACTTTGATTTGGTTATAACAGAATACTTAAAAAAGAGAGGGACAGGCAACTGCAGGGCTAAACAATTAAGCTCAGTTTAAAAACAAAAACCACAGCTCTGGGATTTCTGAAAAGCACCATCACCAAATGCTATTGCTGTCCAGGGACTGGTCATTTTATATGACCCACAAATACCATTTAAAGGGCATGCCATAGCTTATTTCCCTTCTTACAGTTGTGAAGAGTCAGACAATAGTAAGTTTAAGAGAAAAGGATTCTGGCAAATGCTGTGACCAAAACAAAAACAAAAAACAAAAACCCCAAAGCCCAAATACTAAAACTGCTCCTTGCAGGTAGTTTTTCAACCTGTATTCCAACGGAAATCAAAATCTGGAACAGGAAAGAAAGAACAATCACAAGAGGCATTTGAGGAATACACCTCATCCAGAATTAGCACCTTCTAGTTATGATCAATTAGCAGGGACTAAGGGCCAGGCTCCTTGCCTCTGCCCTGAAGGAGACATAGAAGAAAAATGACAGATGTGTTTTCCAGTGTAGGAAATCCTGCTCAGCTTATGTCCACAGGGCAATGAGACCCAGTGGCCCTCCCTGTGCCCCACCTGGCAACCAGGTCAGGGCTGGCCCAGCACAGTTCTTGATCAATAACTAAATGAAAGGCCTGGATCAGTTCCAGGCAGGAGGAAAGTTGAAAATACTTCTACCTTAGAACCCCCAAACCCAGCCTCAACCCAGCAAAACAACTGCCCCAAAACCTAAGCCACCACAAGAACACCTTTGCTGATGTTCTTAAAATTTATACTAGCGTCATCTTTTGTTCCCTTTCAAAGTATTTCTCCCTCTCAGTTGATGCAGATTTTCTAATTCTCCTCAAGGGATTTGTTCCTTTTTGATCCTCAATGCCCCTGTGCCTCTAGGGAATTTAAAAGGGGCTTCTGAGGTTTCCACTTTCTCTGCTTCCTCAAGCACCTGCACTGCTTACTCCTTGGTATTTGAAGGTATTTTGTTTCACAGGAGCTGTTCAAAGACTCAGGAAATCAAAGGTCAAAATTTACATTTGTAACACAGTCAGAAACAAAGAAGATTTACTAGAGAGACATATTGCCTCCACGGATCAGAAGATCCAATATAGTTAAGATGTGAATTCTCCCCAAATTGATCTATAGATTCAACACAATCCTAATAAAAATTCCAGCAAGATTTTTTTTTTTAGAAATGGACAAGCTGATTCTAAAGTTTATATGGAAAAGCAAAAGACCTACAGTAGCCAAACAAAAAGAAAAATAGTTGAAGGATCCATAATACCTAATTCTAAGATTCACTATATAGCTATAGTAATGAAGACAGTGTAGTATTGGTGAAAGAATAGGTGTATAGATCAATGGAAGAGAATAGAAGTATACCCATATATATGTGGCCAATTGCTATTTGGCAAAAAGCCAAGGTTATGCAATGGAGAAAGGACAATCTTTCCAACAAGTGGGTCTTGAAGAATTGGACATCCATATGCCAAAAATAGTGACAATAAACCTCAATCCATAACTCACACCATACACAAAAATTAACATGAAATGCATCAGAGATCCAAATGTTAAATCTAAAAGTATAAAATTTCTAAAAGAAAATATACAACAAAAATCTTTGTGATCTTTGATAAGCTTAGATTTCTTAGGACACATAACAAAAACAAATAATACAGAAAAAAATGATAAATTAGACCATTAAAATTAAAAACTTTTGTTCTTTGAAAGACAATGGTAAAAAATAAAAATAAAAAGACAAGCCAGAGTCTAGAAGAAAACATTTGCAAAACACATATCTGATAAAGGACTTATATCTAAAATATATAAAGAACTATAATTTCATAAGAAAAGCTATTAATGGGCAAAAGATTTTAATAGACACTTACCAGGAAGATACGGAAGTGGCAAAAAGCACACATGTAAAGACAACTCACTAGTCATTAAAGAAAGATATATATTTTTAGTTGTCCAGTTAATTTTTCTATTTTTTTAGTAGAGATGGGATCTCGCTCTTGCTCAGGCTGGTTTTGATCTCCTGAGCTCAAACCATTCACCCACCTTGGCCTCCCAGAGTGCTAGGATTACAGGCAAGTGTGGCCACCACTGGGATTTTGATAGGGATTGTATTGAATCTGTAGCTCTCTTTGCATAGTATAGACATTTTTTTCTTTTTTTAAATTAATTTTTAAATTATTTTAATTTCTTTTTTTATTTTCCTCTACTATAAATAGAAGGAAATTAATTGGCCAACTAATATATATAAAAAAACTAGCCGGGCATGGTGGCACATGCCTGTAGTCCTAGCTACTCGTGAGGCTGAAACATGAGAATTGCTTGAGCCCAGGAGTTTGAGGTTGCTGTGAGCTAGGCTGATGCCACAGCACTCATTCTAGCCTGGGCAACAAAGCGAGACTCTGTCTCAAAAAAATAAATAAATAAATAAATAGAAAAAACAATTCTAAAATCTCTATAGAATCACAAAACATCCCAAATAGCTAAAACAGTTTTGAGAGAGGAAAACAAAGCTGGAGACATTATACTTCCTGAATTCAAAATGTATTACAAAGCTACAGTAATTAAAAGAGTATGCTACTGACATAAATACAGAAATATACAGCAATGGAACACAATGCAGAGCCCAGAAATAAACCTATTAATATACAGGGCATATACAGTTAACTGATCTTCCATGAGGGTGTGACGGCTCACGCCTGTAATCCTAGCACTCTGGGAGGCTGAGGCAGGAGGATCGCTTGAGCACAGGAGTTTGAGGTTGCTGTGAGCTAGGCTGACCCCACAGCACTCTACTCAGGGCAACAGAGTGAGACTCTGTCTCAAGAAAAAACAACAACAAAAAAACACACTATAGGCAGAGGATGGTCTTTACAACAAGTGTTGCTCGGAAAGCTGGATATTCACATACAAAAGAATGAAGTTGTACCCTTTCTTATACCATACACAAATAACAACTCAGATTAAATACTCAAACTTAAGACCTGAAACCAAAACTCTTAGAAGAGAACTTAGGGAGAAAACTTGATGACACAGGTGTTATCAATGGTTTCTTGGATATGACAACAAAAGCACAGGCAAAAAAAAGCAAAAATAGGCCAGGCTCGGTGGCTCATGCCTGTAATCCTAGCACTCTGGGAGGCCCAGGTGGGCGGATTGCTAGAGGTCAGGAGTTCGAAACCAGCCTGAACAAGAGCGAGACCCCATCTCTACTATAAATAGAAAGAAATTAATTGGCCAACTAATATATATAGAAAAAATTAGCCGGGCATGGTGGCGCATGCCTGTAGTCCCAGCTACTCGGGAGGCTGAGGCAGAAGGATTGCTTGAGCCCAGGAGTTTGAGGTTGCTGTGAGCCAGGCTGACGCCACGGCACTCACTCTAGCCTGGGCAACAAAGTGAGCCTCTGTCTCAAAAAAAAAAAAAAAAGCAAAAATAGGTGAGACAAACATCAAATATTTTTTTTTTTTTTTTTTTTTTTTTGAGACAGAGTCTCGCTTTGTTGCCCAGGCTAGAGTGAGTGCCATGGCGTCAGCCTAGCTCACAGCAACCTCAAACTCCTGGGCTCGAGCGATCCTTCTGCCTCAGCCTCCCGAGTAGCTGGGACTACAGGCATGCGCCACCATGCCCGGCTAATTTTTTATATATATATATCAGTTGGCCAATTAATTTTATTTCTATTTATAGTAGAGACAGGGTCTCGCTCTTGCTCAGGCTGCTTTTGAACTCCTGACCTTGAGCAATCCGCCCGCCTCGGCCTCCCAAGAGCTAGGATTACAGGCGTGAGCCACCGCGCCCGGCCCAAACATCAAATATTAACATTGGTATTTTATCTCTGGTGTGGACTATAGCTGTGGGGGCATGAGGGTGTGTGTGCATGTGCACTTGTAAATGTTTTTATAGTTTTAAAGTCTGTACTACTGTTAGTACCTATTATTTTAATTTGATGGGTTATTTAGGTAACACACTCACAAAGTGCAAGAGGGTATATAGTAAAAAATCTTTCCTTCCCCTGCCCCCAGCCACCTAGTCCCCTTCTCTGGAAACAACTGCAGTGACAGTTCCCTAATCCTTCCAGAGGTAGTTTATACATCTACAAGCAATATGGATAGATATATCCACCCTAATTTTTACAGAAATGTTAGCATATTACATATATTATTTTTTTTGGAAACAAAATGTTTCTATTAAAAGGTCATTAAAAAATAATGTATAGCCTGGCATGGTGGCTCACGCCTGTAATCCTAGCACTCTGGGAGGCTGAAGCAGGTGGATTGCTCAATGTCAGGAGTTGAAACCAGCCTGAGCAAGAGTGAGACACCGTCTCTACTAAAAATAGAAAACAATTAATTAGCCAACTAAAAATATATAGAAAAAATTAGCGGGGCATGGTGGCACGTGCCTGTAGTCCCAGCTACTTGGGAGGCTGAGGCAGAAGGTTTACTTGAGCCCAGGAGTTGGAGGTTGCTGTGAGCTAGGCTGACACCATGGCACTCTAGCCTGGCAACAGAGTGAGACTCTGTCTCAAAAAAAAATGTATAAATGCAAGGAATTTACAGCATTGTTCGAAGTGTGCAGAAACACTAGTTCCATGGGACGTAAATAGAGTTACGTGAAAGAGAGTTTCCTAGCTAAGTAAGTTTGGAGACCACATTTATACAGCTCTCATTAGTGCAAAGACTTCAGGAGACCTTGGTATGCTGATTATCTATATCTAGGAGGCTGGAGAATAGTCTGAGTGCTCCAAGCTTGTTCCACCAGGGAAATCCCTTTTTGCCAGACTCCTCTTGGGGTAGATGTTTGAGGCATTCTTGGGAAACTCTAAGTCCTTTTGCAGCATCTTACTGTGGAATGGGCTGACCGGCTTGTCTCGTGGGCCTGGGGCCCGCCCTATAGAGCCGTGTCTCAGAGCCCCTATGACAATGAGGTGGAAAAAGAGAGAAAAGTGAAAACTGCCCAAGTCCCCCTCCCGGAGAAGGTCTGTATGTTGGACTACTGAGGCTGGGCCTAGGAAACAGCATTGGACATACATTCTGGGCCTTGTCCCCAGTGCTAACCACGTGACATGGGGCAGAATCCTCCGCCTTTTGTAAATGGCAGCCACCATGCTTGCCCTGCTCCGAAGCTGTGGAATTGGGATGTGGAAATGCTTTGCTTGAAGATGTTATTCTCCCCATCTACCACCTGGCAATGGAGCTTTCAAGAAGGGGCAGAGTTTGGATGTCCCCTGGGCTCACAGGTTTCATAGATATGAGGGCTTCCAAAGGCCCCCTGGAGGTTTAGCTCAATTCTGTGCTGGTAGGGAAAATCAGACCTTAAGCTTTTATAATGCAGAGAAGTCTCTAGATCAGCTAGCTCTTTATGCATGAGGAAACTAAAACTGCTTGCCATGATCACTTGCAATATTAAGCTTATTCCATGATAATTGACTCTCTTTTCTTCTGATTTAATCTTTTGGATAAAAATATGCAAAACGATCCCTTTTTCTTGTTGATGCCAGAGCGAGACCCCGTCTCTACTATAAATAGAAAGAAATTAATTGGCCAACTGATATATATATAAAAAATTAGCCGGGCATGGTGGCGCATGCCTGTAGTCCCAGCTACTCGGGAGGCTGAGGCAGGAGGATTGCTTGATCCCAGGAGTTTGAGGTTGCTGTGAGCTAGGCTGACGCCACGGCACTCACTCTAGCCTGGGCAACAAAGCGAGACTCTGTCTCAAAAAAAAAAAAAATCAGAAGAGTAAAAGTAAAATCATCTCTGTTTGCTGATGACATGATCTGATATATAGGAAACTCTGAATACTATACACACACACACACAGACACACACACACACACGAAACTGTCAGAACTAATAAACAAATTCAGTAAAGCTGCAGGATACACAATCAATATACAAAAATTCAGTTATGTTTCTATATATTTAGCAATGAACTATCCAAAATCCAAAAAGGAAATTAAGAAAACAATCCCATTGACAACAGCATCAGAAAGGATACAATTCTTAGGAACACACTTAACTAAGGAAGTGAAAGACATGTATGCTGAAAACTACAAAACACTGATGAAAGAAATTAAGGAAGACACAAATATGTGGAAGGACACGCTGGTGTTTGTACCGTATACTTTCCAAAGTGTTTTCACAGATGGTATCTCACTGGAGCCTGAGGCCAACGCTGTGAAGGAGAGAGGGCGGGAGGAATGCTCGTCCACAGATGAGGCAACCAAGGCCCCAAGGGGACTGGATGAGAAGCTGGTCACTCAGCTGGTTAGTGACAGAGGATTAGATCCCGGGTGTCCTGCACAGCCCCTGAGCTCTTTCTAGAGCCTTACTAGGATGTCAGACCTGCCACTTAACAAGCACCAAAGGCATAAACACCAGTAGGTCCAGGGGAGCTTATGTAACCCCTCAAAGGCACAGGACACCGCTGCAGGCGACAATGTAGATGGAAGATAATGCACACCTCAGGCTGGGAAGTATCTACCATGGACATCATGTAAACAGGACTATAAATGTAATCACATACATGCACCTTACTGCTTAACACTCTTCAGTGGCCTCAGGCTCAGAACCACACCCTTCAGTACAGGGGTGAAGGCCTATCCCAACCAGCCCCTCTCCCGGCTTTGGCGTCACTGCCCACCTCGTGCTCCATGCCCTGTAATGCTCAGCCGCTTGCAGTTTCCCATGTGGGTCATACAACAGGGACACAGGCCCTCCCTCTCCACTTAAAACGTGCTTCTCACTAAGCTACCATCTACTCCTTCTTTGTACCTTAGTTTAGGCCTCACTTCCTCCAGTAAGCCTTCCCCAGACACACATGTACGCACGCATGGGACCCTTGTCAGCTGGCCTTCTACTGTTCCCTATGACTGTGTACCGCTTATTCATCCATCTGCCCCCAGGCCGTGAGCTCCCTGAGGTCAGAGCACGAACCTGTTGTCCCTCTCTACGGACTGACCGTCCCAGGGCTGGGCACACAGAATACGCTCAATGCGCACCTGACAGATGATCATGTGAGCAAGGGAGGCCCAGCATGCTGTGGCTGCTTCAACAACCATGTTACTTTGGGATGCTTCACCAAGGGAGAGTGGTATTAGAGAGTCAAGATGTCTGGGCAGGACTAAGGGGAAGGTACCACCTCCCTGTTTATGGAAAATATCTTAAGAAACCTCAGTGTGAGCTTTTGTCTGTTCTTCCCTGGGTCTCTTTTTTTTTTGAAACAGAGTCTCACTTTGTTGCCCAGATTAGAGTGCCATGGCGTCAGCCTATCTCACAGCAACCTCAAACTCCTGGGCTCAAGTGATCCTCCTGCCGCAGCCTCCCGAGTAGCTGGGACTACAGGCATGCGCCACTATGCCCGGCTAATTTTTTCTATATATATCAGTTGGCCAATTAATTTGTAGTAGAGACGGGGTCTCGCTCTTGCTCAGGCTGGTTTTGAACTCCTGACCTCAAGCAATCCGCCCGCCTCGGCCTCCCAGAGAGCTAGGATTACAGGCGTGAGCCACCGCACCCAGCCTCCCTGGGCCTCTACACAGGTGACTGGCAGGCTGACCCAGCCAAGGCCAGGAGTTGGGACATCTCAGCCAGTAAAACAGAGCCAAAGTAAGCAGGAAGCTGTTTTCGGCTGTAGAACCAGAGGCTTAGAGAAGGGAGATGACAGGCCAGAGGGCGCCCAGCAACGTAGCAGCAGGGTTGGTTCCAAACCCAGGCATCGGGATCCCAGTGCAGGCCCTTGTACAGCACCAGGCACCCTCTGGGATCTGAGCTGAGGCACAGGACAATGATGGGCGGTAGGCCTGACCAGCACTAAGGAATCTGGCATATGACAGGAAGGACAAGGCAAAAGGACAGAGGTCTTAAACATAAATGTATGCCAGGCTAGCAATGATTAGCATGGGACCCACTGGAGACAGGCTGTCTAGAGAACAAGAATGCAGAGACCGGTTCTCTTTGTCCTGCATGCTTGAAATTGCCATGTGTTTTGTTGGTTTCTTGACATTGTCTGTGGCCCAGGCACACACTGAATGTTCTCAGGTACCTTATCTTCAATACGACCTGCTATGGAGCTATTTCTTGTCCTCATTGTACCCATGAAGACAAAGGGGCAAAAGGGGTTTACTAGCTCAAGGAAACATAGCTAATAAGTGGCAGGGCAGGAATTTGAACCCGAGTTTTCTTCACTAACCAGGGTGGTTCTGGGAGATTTGGAAACTTTAAATTACAGTTTTCAGTGACGACTCAAGTCTCAGTTTTGCTGCCTGTAATTGAAAGTAATTTTGCACTGGTGTTCTTCAGTAGTAATGCCTAGATTCACAAGGATATTAACAAGGCTCAGTGCATGTTACAATGAAAAAGGAATATGAGCAATGTGTTAAAAAACAAAAAAAGGGCCTGGCACTGTGGCTCACGCCTGTAATGCTAACACTCTGGGAGGCCAAGGCAGGTGGATCGTTTGAGCTCAGAAGTTCGGGACCAGCCTGAGCAAGAGCAAGACCCCGTCTCTGCTAAAAATTGAAAGTAATTAGCTGGAAAACTAAAAATATATAGAAAAATTTAGTCAGGCATGGTGGCGCATGCCTGTAGTCCCAGCTACTTGAGAGGTTGAGGCAGAAGGATTGCTTGAGCCCAGGAGTTTGAGGTTGCTATGAGCTAGGCTGATGCCATGGCACTCTAGTTTGGGAAACAGAGTGAGACAATGTCTCAAAAAAACAAAAAACAAAAAAAGGCCAGGAGTGATGGCTCACACCTATAATCCCAGCACTTTGGGAGGCCAAGGTGGGAGGATCACTCGAGACCAGGAGTTCAAGACCACCCTGGGTAACAGAGTGAGACCCTGTCTCTACAAAAAATTAAAAAATTAGCTGGGCATCATGGTACACATCTGTAGTCCCAGTTACTCAGGAGGCTGAGGCAGGAGGATTGCTTAAGCCCAGGAGTTTGAGGTTGTAGTGAGCTATGAGCATGTCATCGCCCTCCAGGCTGGGTGACAAAGCAAGATCCTTATCTCAAAACAAAACAAAAACAGAAAAAAACATGGAGCCGTGGATACTTGTTAACTATCCAGATGCTACATAAAGATGACCCAGCTTGATAACAACAATATGCCAACAAGACATCCTATTGTGAGCCCTTTGGGCTCTTTCAGACTGAACCCTTCCTGAGCAGAACAAGGTAAAGGGCAACATCTGGCAGAACAAAACTAGAAAAACATGGCTGGGAAGATCCTGTCAGGGAAGGAGGGTGGTGAGAGCAGGGCATGGTCAGAGCAGCTGTTCCTGCCATTTCCCTGGGGCCTCCGAGTGGCCCAAAGACCTGGTGGGAAGCTGCCAGCCTCATGAGGAGCGTGAGTTCCGGGCACTGGCTGATGAGAACTAGCAGAGCCTTCTTGGGAACCTGGGAGGACTGGTGGGGAACAGAGAGGAAGGCAAGAAACCCGAGCAGCACCAGCCACATTGCAGCCTTGATTCCATTTCCTGTCTGCAAAATGGGCAGAATTATTCCAGCTTTCCACCTAACAGAAGACAAGGGATAATTGAACTAGAAAAGACTGGAGAGATGCCAAGATCTGTCCAGAAAGAGGACAAGATAAAACAAAAGCATTTGTTTTGGGTGACCATTTAAATGATTTTGTCATGGCCATTCATTTCTCTGTGGCTAGAGATTTCTCACCAACAGAATGACATTTTAAAAGGGGAGAAAATATGAACTTTTTTTCTTAAGGTTGTGAGGAAGGGCACTGGGTTGACTTTTTGTTATTGCTGTTGTAACAGAGTCTTACTCTGTTGCCCTGGATAAAGTGCAGTGGCATCATTGTAGCTCATAGCAACCTCCAACTCTGGGCTCTAAAGCCATCCTTCTACCTCGGCCTCCCAGGTAGCTGGGACTACAGGCATGCGTTGCATTGCTCAGCTCAGTTCTTTTTTTCTTTTATTCTTTTTTTGGTAGAGACAGGGTCTTACTGCTGCTCAAGCTAGTCTCGAATTCCTGAGCTCAAGCAATCCCCTGCGCCTCAGCCTCTCAGAATGCAAGGATTACAGGTGTGAGCCACCTCGACCAGCCAAGAAGATATGAATTAAAAACATTTCTGTTTATAGTAGAGATGGGGTCTCGCTCTTGCTCAGGCTGGTTTCAAACTCCTGACCTGGAGCAATCCCCCCACCTCAGCCTCCCAAAGTGATAGGATTACAGGCGTGAAGCACCACACCCAGTCTATGCGAAGTTCTTGAACATGCAAAACTAATTTTGGTTCTAAAAAAAAATAATAATAGCGGTTATCTCTGAGGATGGGAGCTGAGCTGACAGGGAAAGGGCAAGAGGAAATTTCTGGGGTAGTGGTAATGTTCTAAATCCAGTTAGAAATTTGGTTTACACACATATGCATTTGAAAAATTCATCAAATAGTACATGTAATATTTGTGCATTTCACTAAATATAAATGTCACTTAAAAAACTCCATTGGCTACTAAGCCTTATAAGATGCCCTGCTGCCATCCAAGGTGGGACTTCAGAAACAAGGCAGAGTAGGAGTTGGACCACTCTATTTCCTCATCATCTCTATACACTCCCCCATGACATTCCCCAAGTCACAGAACAAGTAAGAACAGCAGTTCAGAGATTTGCTCAACTCTTGCAGCACCAGGCACCAGGCACCCTGGAAATGTACCTCCTCTTCCAAACCAGATCCCAGAACAGAGTGTGAAATCAGTCGACATCTAGCTTTGGCAATTGGTCTCTACACTCCTGTAGCACTTGCAATTTTGCCTCGGTATCTCTCTGTGATTGGAAGCCTGTGCTCAGAGGTGCTTCCAGGAGCAGGTACAAGGGCAGAAGGAGAGGTAGGAAGATCCACCACCTCCCTCTGGCCAGCCTGAACTGCCTGATGTTCAGTAACCCCCACAGCACACACCAGGGAACACTTGCTCAACTACAGGCAAACCTGCAGGGCCCACACACGTCACTGTGGGATGGAGAAGACTGTAGGAACCAGCCAGCTTCGGGATCACAGCCTCCCACTCAGCCTCCTCTCTTGAACTGAACAGATTGACTCCACAAGCAAATCCAAATGAAAGATGCATTAAAATGCAGAAGCACCTAGAATAAGTACCTGCCACATGAATAAATTCATGAAGCAAGTATTAAAAAAAGAAGCAGTGTGACAAACAGGCTTTCACGTGTCCACATGAGATGTGCCTCCCTCAAACCTCCTGCACATTAAAGAAAGTGAAAAAGAGGCACAGGCATTTGGGGCATTTTTATTCAGTGAGAAAAGATGCAAGGCCCTGCTTGGGGTGAGAGAGTGGAGACACCTCAGCCATACATTTCAGGAGAAGGGAACAAACTTGTTTAGCCAAGTGGCCTCCCTCCCTCTTCAGAGGCCTCCTGCCATTAACCTTTTGCATCCCAGTAGGTGTGGTCTCAGAGTAGCTACAGATTCTTCCAAACAAACACAGGAGTCCCCCCCTCACTAAACACCCCTACCCTGCCCACCCCAAGCGGCTCAGCTGGGTAAGCAGCTGTCTCCCAGGAGCTTCCAGAACTCACCCTTTCATTTGTTAATGTCACTGACTAAGGAAAAACAAAAAGCAAAACACTTGAGGACTGGAACCACAAACAGTTAACAGCTCCTTGTTAATCAAGCTAAAGCTCCAACGTCCCTCTTTTTAGGGAAATACTCTCGGTCTGGGAACTATTTTTCTCCCTTGAGGAAAGGTGAGGTGGGAAAAGAGAAGAAGGAAAGAAAAGGCACAGAACTCTAGGAGAGAACAAAAGCCCCCGCAGGCTTTAAGGCTGAGGTCTGCACCTGGGGCTCAAGTTACTCCTGTCTGCTCATGTCTTAGGAGGCCCCATGAGCCCCAGGCCCAGAAGCCGGAAAAGGATGCAAGGGAGCACAGCTGGGTTTATAAAGCTGGTGGCCACCCCTCCTTGCCTCCCTGCATTTCTGTCTGAGCTGGCCAGCATACTCCCTGTGCCCAAATGCTTTCATGTAGGAGTAAATGAGCCTTTAAAAAAATCCACAGCAAAGAGACCAAATTGATCCTTTGTCCTTTTCTAGCATCTTGCTGTTTCCTACAAAGTAACAGAGAGAATGGAGCACAAGCCTGCAAAAGTCCACAGCAGCTCTTCCCTACCCTTCCTGGATGTCCATTTTGGCTTCTGGAAGTCAACTCTGCCAGGGTAGGGAGAGCAACCAGACCAAAACTTCCAATTCCATAGAAACACCATTTGAACCAGCAAACCCACTACTGGGCATCTATCCAAAGGGAAAAAAAGACATTCTACAATGAAGACATCTGCACTTGAATGTTTATGGCCGCACAATTCACAATTGCAAGCATGTGGAGACAACCCAAATGCCCATCAATGCATGAGTGGATTAATACAATGTGGTATAGACCGGGTGCGGTGGCTCACACCTGTAATCCTAGCACTCTGGGAAGCCGAATTGGGAGGATCACTCAAGGTCAGGAGTTCAAAACCAGCCTGAGCAAGAGGGAGACCCCATCTCTACTAAAAATAGAAGGAAATTAATTGACCAGCTAAAAATATATAGAAAAAATTAGCCGGGCATGGTGGTGCATGCCTGTAGTCCCAGCTACTTGGGAGGCTTAGGCAGGAGGATTGCTTGAGCCCAGGAGTTTGAGGTTGCTGTGAGCTAGGCTGATGCCACAGCACTCTAGCCAGGGCAACAGAGACTCTGTCTCAAAAAAAAAAGAAAAAAAAATGTGGTATATGTATACCATGGAATACTACTCAACTACAAAAATCAATGGTGATCTAGCACCTCTTATACTATCCTGGATAGAAATTGAGCCCATCCTTCAAAGGGAGGTATCACAAGGAGGGAAAAACATGCACCAATTGTACTCACCATCAAACTGGTACTGACTGACCAACACTAAGGTGCTCACATGGTAGTAATATTCACTGTGTGCCGGTCAGGGATGGGGGTGGGGGTGGGGGGTTAACCCACAACTAATGGAAGCATAAGGCACTATATGGGGGAGGGACATGCTTGTAGCCCTGGCTTGGGCAGTGCAAATGCATTATTTGTAACCAAAATGTTTGTACCCCCATAATATCCTGAATAAAACAACAACAAAAAAACTTCCAATTCCTTTGGGGGAAGCAGCTTCTCATGCCTTCACCACCCTCCGGGACTCTAAGGTGGCCCAAGAGCTGCCATGATGCCTGGTCTATGCTGACCCAGCGACTCCAAGTTAGACCTCTAGTTAGCAATTAGCAACCCTATTTAACCCTATTCAAAACAAAAGGGTCCCTTCTGCTCCCCACCTGCACGTATCACTTGGCATCAATTAAGATCTTTCTCCATTTTGTGCCTCAAAATTCAAAATGGGTGGTTTTGTCCAAATTCCAGCTAAATGTTCAAATTCTTGTCAGGACTCAGTTATTAAAATCCTCAAAATCGGCTGGGCGTGGTGGCTCACACCTGTAATCCTAGCACTCTGGGAGGCCGAGGTGGGAGGGTTGCTTGAGCTGAGGAGTTTGAGACCAGCCTGAGCAAGAGGGAGACCCTGTCTCTCCTATAAATAGAAAGAAATTAGCCAAACAACTAAAAATAGAAAAAAGTTAGCCAGGCATGGTGGCATGTGCGTGTAGTCCCAGCTACTCGGGGGGCTGAGGCAGGAGGATCACTTAAGCCCAGGAGTCTGAGGTTGCTGTGAACTAGGCTGACGCCACGGCACTCTAGCCTGGGCAACAGAGTGAGACTCTGTCTCAAAAAATAAAATAAAATAAAAACCTCAAAACCATTCCTGCCAAGAGATGCAAGTCAAGGTTGATGGATGCCACAGGGGAAAGACCACTGGGTTTCACACCCCACAGAATACAACGTCCATTACATCCTGAGTCATGTTTGAGGCACCATAACCCAGTGGGCAGAGAAAGAGGGCACCGGGTGACGTGCTGCATCTTTCAGATGGCATCAGACAGCAACAACCCAGTCACCCGCATTCACCACTGCTCACTGGACCCCCGGGTAGGGGAGTAGTGGCTGCCTGACTTAACACAGTCCTCTCTTATTTCACCCCCAGGTCTCAATATACTCTATGCTCACCCTTTGAAAGGGGGTGCGGAACGAGAGAATGTAACCACTAATTCAAACCAGAAAAACTGAGGACACAGAACTGAAAAGAGTTTTTCATGCAGCCTGTCTGAAAGACCCCTTCCTCCGTGAGGATTCTGGCTTGGCTACTTGGCTCACTGCTCTCAGAGCCAGAAACCTAGTTTCTCCACTCACTCCTGCAAGTAAAAGGAGATGAAACACGTGTATGTGGTTTTGTAATGAGTTCTCCTTTGCTCTTAAGAAAAAAGGGGAGTGGAGGTGGGGGGGAGGACAGACAACATGGAGGTGAGAAATCAAGGTTCAACCAACCTCACTGGCCTGGGCTATGGAGACACCACCTCTGAACAGATGAAGCACAGTACCAGGTGTCTCTTGCTGCCCTGTTCCCTTATCCCTAAGGACTAAAACAAAAGTTTTTTTATATGCTGTTCCTCCTCCTCAGATGGAAGGCAGAAGATTTATGGAGTAAGACAGAGGGGTTCCTTGGTAGGAGTCAAACTGAGGGCTGGAACAACTGGTGACTTGTCAACAACACACCATTAAATGACCCTCGCAACCCCACATAAATGCAGACAGACAGAACTGAGCTGTTACAGGCAGCTGACGAGCCTGCCTGAGTTTAGTGGCCAGAGTCAGAGACCACTCACTGGTGCAGGGGGTTAGTTTCTCAAATGAGAAACTATTTTATGCAGGCAAAAAGCTGTCTGCTTTCTAACAAACCGGTTAGTCTGAAAAGGCTGGGAAGGTGGAATCCTCTCTATTCAGTTAATGGGACGGGGCGTGTCCAGAGCACCGCTTATTTCTTTTTCCCAAGCAGTAAGGGACCTGTTCTGCTAGGCCCTGACCCAAGACCAGCGCACCATCCAGTACAGTAAGACATGAAGACCTCAGACTGTCGTCTGCTTCAAGTCTGTAATTAAAAAAGTGGAAAAAGAAAGGAAGGAAGGAAGAAGAGAAAGAAAAAGCTGCGGCCAGATTTGGCAAATTCTGGCCATCCCCCTGGAGCGCAGCCTCGCTCTCCATCACTTTTCTAAGTAGAAAGTTCCTTCTGCCAGGAACCTGCGCACTCCACTGGCTTTAAGAGTTGAGGAACAGAGGCGTCCTGGAGCTGGCCCTGGCAGCTGCCGGCACACCGTGGGGACTGTAGCTTGTGGTGTCTCCGCGGCATCTTGGCAAGCCAGCCCTCCTCCTGCCACCCCGCCTGGCCCTCAGCCCGAGCTCGCACTCCCGCAGAGTGGCGCCTCCACTCCGTGGCCGGGAGCCGGGACCGCACTCGTCCGCGCAGCCCGGAGTTCGGACCCGCAGCTCGCGCGGGCGCCCCTCCCGTTTGGGCCCCGCACTCACCCACCGCCCTGATGCGGAAGCCGCGCGGCGGGCGCAGCGCCCGGCGCCGCCAGGCGTCCCGCAGCACCTGCAGACAGGCGGGGGGCGCCTGCACCAGCAGCACCCCGCGCCGCAGCCAGCCCTGGAAGGCCAGCCGCGAGGCGGCGCGCGCCAGCCGCGCGTTCCAGAAGCAGCGCGCGTTGGCGCGGCGGAAGGCGCGGAACACGGCGCGCCCGCCCGGCTCCTCCGCGCCCCGCGCGGCCTTCTGCGCCTCCAGCCGGCACAGCACCAGCGCCAGCGAGCCCGGGGCCAGCTGCACGGGCCGGGCCATGCCGCCGCGGGCGGCCGGGAGCCCACAGCCCAGCGCACGGGCCCGCGCGGCAGCCGCACGCCGGCGGGAGGGCTCGGCCGACTGCGCGCGGCGCCGCTGCCGGGGAAACGGGGCCCGGGGGCGGGGCGACTGACTCGGGGGCCGGGGGTGGGGCGGCCGCGGCTCCGGCTGGCGGAGCGCCCTGGGGGGATCCGAGTGCTGATCTCCCCGCCTGTCTCCAC
Source organism: Microcebus murinus (assembly GCF_040939455.1). Taxonomy (NCBI): domain Eukaryota; kingdom Metazoa; phylum Chordata; class Mammalia; order Primates; family Cheirogaleidae; genus Microcebus; species Microcebus murinus. The sequence continues at coordinate 51,501,799 of NC_134117.1, read as the reverse complement.
TCCACGGCCCCCGGCGACGCCCTGCACTTCCCAGTCGCCCGCAGCCGAGAGCGCCCCTTCTCCGGATGGGCGCGCACGGGGCTTTTCCAACTCCTCGGGGAGTCCCGCAGCCCCCTGGGGAGCCTCTGACCGCTGCGCGAACTGCAGGGGTCCCTAGAGCCGGGAGGACAGGGCCGCCGTCGTCGCCCTGGCCTTGGGGTCGTTCCCAGTGAGAGAGTCCCCAAGGATCAGCCTCGGGTGTCGTGGACCTCGCTCAAACTGGCAGGAAACCCAGGTTTGAGTCTTGGTTATGCTTCTGCTTTTTTTGTTTTTGAGAGAAAGTCTCACTGTGTTGCCCAGGCAGGGGTGCTGTGGCCGTTCACAGTCGCGATCATCACGCGCTACAGCGATCCTCCCGTCTCAGCCTCCACGAGACTGGGAGTCGATGCGCGTGCCAGCACACTGGCTGGCCTGCTTGACACAAGTTATTTCCCTTCTCAGGACCTCAGAACTGTCCCAACAACTCATTTTACAGGAGAGTAAACCGAGGACCCTTTCGTCCATGAATTTCTGAAATTCTAGGCTCTGGCCCCTAGGGTACCCCATACACTCGAGTGGCGAGGTAGGGAAAGTGTTCTAGCGGTGTTGCTGTGCTTGGTGAGCTGCAGTGAAATCCATGGGATTCAGCCCTGAGTTGGATATGGGGATTCCAAAACAAACAGACACTGTCCTGGCCCTGGAGCTCCCAGCAGTGAAGGAAGACAAGCTTGCGATCTCCTGTTTCAGCAGAACGTAGCCAGTGCCTCAGCAATGAGGGACAATTCCGGTGCTAAGAGACAGAGGCTGAAACCCAGATTGGGGCCCTGGGTGAGGACTCCTTAACGAAAATGAGCATTTGAAAAGAGAACATAGAAAAAAAGAAAGGAAGGGCATTGTGCTTGGTACCAGAACTCAGTACTGTGAGGAAGCAAAGGTACTTGGCAAAAGCTGGGGCTCATTCCCTGCTTCCCATTCCTTTGGCTCATCAATCATCAGTAACTATAATAATTTGAGATCATCTATACCCTGCCCCTAGTAAGCGCACAATGAATTATAAATGATAATAACAATAGCTAACGTTTATTGAACACTCATTATGGGAGCGTTAACGGCACAACTCTGTTTATTGCTATTATTACTATCTCTGGTTTTGGTTTTTGTGTTTTTTACAGATGAGGAAATTGCAGCTAGTTGGATTAAGAAGTGTTTCCCAGTGACACAAGTAGTAAGGAATGGACTCAGACAACCGCCAAGTCAGGCTTCCCTATGAGAAATAAGTCTGATTTCAGGCTGGGCGCAGTGGCTCACACCTGTAATCCTAGCACTCTGGGGAGGCCGAGGCAGGATGATCACTCAAGATCAGGAGTTCAAAGCCAGCCTGAGCAAGAGCAAGACCCTATCTATACTAAAAATAGTACTAAAAAATACTTGGCCAACTAAAAATATATAGAAAAAATTAGCCTGGCATGGTGGTGCATGCCTGTAGTCCCAGCTACTCGGGAGGCTGAGACAGAAGGATTGCTTGAGCCCAGGAGTTTGAGGTTGCTGTGACCTAGGTTGATGCAACACAGTGAGACTCTGTCTCAAAAAAAAAAAAAAAAAAAATGTCTGATTTCATCTTGAAATAAGCACATGTACCGGAGACAAACATCTGACATCTCAATTCTGATTCTTGGATAGTTGGATGGATGGATAAACACAGCCCAGAGAACAAATGCAATAATCTCACTGAGAGGTAAGCTTCTTACTCTGGATTCTATCATGGCTCTCACCTTGCAGAATCAAGGGTGGCCTTGCAAGTGCAACCTTTTTTGTTGTTGTTGGAGGCAGAGTCTCACTGTCGTTGCCCCACCTAGAGTGCTGTGGCATCAGCCTAGCTCACAGCAACCTCAAACTCCTGGGCTCAAGCAATCCTCCTGCCTGAGCCTCCCAAGTAGCTGGGACTACAGGCATGCGCCACCCTGCCTGGCTAATTTTTTTCTATATATATTAGTTGGCCAATTAATTTCTTTCTATTTTTAGTAGAGGAAGTACAACTTTGATCCCCATATCTCTAGTATCTAGTACAGTGTTTTTCCTAAAATAATAAGGATGGTGATAATTTCCATTTACTCTCAAGTCACTTTGTGCCTAGAAGTATATTAGGATTTTACATGTATGATCTACTTTTATCCAAAAATTAATCCTCTGAAAGTGATATTATAATTAAATCATACCTTCCACAAGAGAAACAAAAGCTTAGCAAGTCTAGGCAGCATGCCCATGAGGACAAAGCTACTAGATAGTGAGGCAGTGATCCCATTGTCTTCTTGCCCACTTACCTGACTAAAGGACAAGCCAGGAGATCATCACCCTGACTCACTGGACCTGTGGCCTAGTGCGAAAAGTTGTCCGGAGCTTGAGTCCCTCTCCTAAGAATTTGAATTGGAAATACACAGAGATAGGTCCTTCTTAGTAGGGGCTGTAGCTGCAAGGATGCTGCGAGGTAGAACCCAGCTATGAGATTTTATGGCCTGAAATTACTAGGTAGCACTGTCTTAAGCATGGGGACCATTTGTTCAGATGTATGAAATTCCTCTTATCATTTTGCTTAAGCTAGTCCAACTAACAAAAGCACCCAGTTAACAAAAGAGGGAGCGAATGCAAGGAGAAAATATTTAAACTGTAGCCAAATACTTAGCCACATTTTTTCCCCAAAGGATCAGCTACATCCCAAACTTCTACAAAATGGAACATGTCTTAAAAAGTTAAATGGAAAACTGTAGGCTGCTAACCCGAATGCTCTTGTATTATTACATGGCAAAACTAGAGGAACAACTTTCAAGAGGTTGCCATCTTTGTGGTCTCTGCAGACCAAAGAAACTAGAAGACAGAATTAACATCATTCTCTACTTATAGAGGCAGGAAAGTTGTCAAATCATGTTTGTTTGTTTGTTTATTGATGCACTGATGGATTGGGATTGAATGGGGGTTCTCCCTATGTTACCTAGGTTGGACTCAAACTCCTGTGCTCAAGTGATCCTCCTGCTTCAGCCTCCCCTGTAGCTGGAACTACAGGCATGCACCAACATACCTGGCTCAAATCATATTTGTTTTTTTTTTCTTTTCATTATTTTTCAAGGGGGGTGTTGTGAGGAACTGTACTCAGTTTCCTTGTTATTTTTTGTTGAGAAAGAGTCTAAGTCTGTCACCCTTGGTAGAGGGCAGTGGTGTCATTGCAGCTCACTACAATGAGCAGTTGGAGAACTCCTGGGCTCAAGTGATTCTCCTCCCTCAGCCTCCAAAGTAGCTGGGACAACAGGTATGTGCCACAACGCCCAGCTGATTTTTTTCTTTTTGATAGAAACAGGAGTCTCACTCTTGCTCAGGCTGGTCTCGAACTCCTGACCTCAAGCGATCCTCCCACTCTGACATCCCAGAGTGCTAGGATTACAGGCATGAGCCACCTTGCAGACCTCAAATCGTATTTTAACTGAAAAGTCTCAAGATAGAATTGTTTGATTTGTTTGTTTTGAGAAAGATCTTGCTTTGTCACCCAGGCTGGAGTGCAATGGCATCATCATAGCTCACTGCAACCTCAAACTCCTGGGCTCGGCCAGGTGCGGTGGCTCACGCCTGTAATCCTAGCTCTCTGGGAGGCCCAGGTGGGCGGATTGCTCGAGGTCAGGAGTTCAAAACCAGCCTGAGCAAGAACGAGACCCCGTCTCTACTATAAATAGAAACAAATTAATTGGCCAACTGATGTATATAGAAAAAATTAGCTGGGCTTGGTGGCACATGCCTGTAGTCCCAGCTACTTGGGAGGCTGAGGCAGGAGGATCGCCTGAGCCCAGGAGTTCAAGGTTGCTGTGAGCTAGGCTGACGCCATGGCACTCACTCTAGCCTTGGCAACAAAGTGAGACTCTGTCACAAAAAAAAAAAAAACAAAAAAAAACAAAAACCTCCTGGGCTTAAGTAGTCCTCCTACTTCAGCCTCCCAAGTAGCTGTGTCTGTAGGCATACGCCACCACACCTAGCTAACCAATTTGCTGTTGATTTCAAATGTAGAGTAGGCTTTTGGGGGATGGGACATAAGATCTGTGAAGAGTTTTTGGGCTTCAGGACCACTGAGGAAGATTGAGATGGGCTTGTCCTACACAGGAGGGAATGAGAAGCTAGTGCCTTTAACTGACTTGAGGGATCGATGCTACTGAGAGTTATCTTTCCCAAGGGACACTTACTTATGCTTGTAGAGACTAGACTCCAAGTTGTCTCTGAGGCCATGCTGTAAGGACCGTTGTGGAGTCTCTGAGCCCACAGAGAGCTTTGGAGGTTGGAGGAGATGGAGGAACAGCCTTCAACATCAGTACCCTATAGCTGCAGGTACTGTGATAATGGCCACCTCAGGAAAAAGACCAGGCCCCTTCTCTCTGTCTTCTGGGTACTATATAAACCCCTCCAAGATTCTTGGACAACTCCAGAGAGTGACAACCCTAAACAACCCCTAAACAAGATTCAACTTTGACCAGCTCTGACAAATGGAAGCTTGGGGTTAGATTCTATCTGGTTTGGAAGACTCAGCCTGAAGAGAAACAAATTCAGCCCTGCTACATTGTAATTGCTCTAGAAGATAAACTGGACCCTTTGATGTTCATACCTGTTTTGTGTCTACCCTAAGTAGGGCACTCGGTGTTCTTCACACTCTGACTCCAGACAGTCTTTCTAGCTTCATCTCCACTTCCCTCGTTGCCCTCCTCCCCAGTCCACACTAAGCACCTTCTGCTCCCAGCGCACTGCACGACACACCTTCCGAGAACAAATGCTCCCACCAACTTGGCTCAGGTTATTTCTTCTGTCTAAGCTTTTCCTCCTTTGCACCAGCTGGTATCCTATAAAACCCAGCTCATAAAGTCTGTGACACATCCAGCAAGATTTCATCTGCTCTCAAGCACATTGTTAACCCTTTTATCATATAACTTTTAACCCTTTTAACCTTGCTAACTACTCTGATACAGGCCATAATATTTAGTTACCTGTCTCATCAGGCAACCTGAGATTCCTTGAAGGCCAAGCTCCAGCCTGATTCATCTGTGTGCCCTGGCACCTCGCCCAGTGCCTGGTACAAACATTTGTTCAACCTGAACAAATCCAATGTAATTAGTACTCGATGCAAACTAACACTGCTTTTGCTGCGTTCTCGCCAGCCTGCTGACACCACGCACGAGGACGTTTCTGGTGGTGGATCTGGAAGGTAAATCACCTGGTTTTCCAACAGTCAAAGGCCAGGGCGAAGCCTCAAGGAACAGGCCTCATCACATTGAGTGGCTTCTCTGGAGTCTGTTTCCAGCATACATGTACTCAGGATAATGTTTTGATTATCTGCCTCAGATTTTTTTTTTTTCACACCAAAATTCAAGATTCCCTTAACTCAGAAAAATCAACCCTTGACACTTAAGGCTGGTTTAGAAAGCATTTCCTGTCTGGATTCTCTTTATTAAGACCATTTCCTCTTCTATAGTACCTTTCTTCCCTTTACAAGAAAACAAACAAACCTGGAGACTCCCCTTTCTGTTTCTCAAAAGGAAATGTGAGGCTTTGCCAAGCAACTGTGTTGACTCAAAGGGCAGAAAAAAGAAGGTGAGGGGCAGGGGGTATTAAAGAAAAAATTATTCATGATACTTGATAAAGGAAGACTTTATTTAAGCTATGGCTGTAGATATGGGGACCACTGCAATGAAGAGAGATGTTGGGCTCAACTCCAACTTCGGCAAGGACAAATGGGGATTTATGTCCAAGGAGCAGGGTGGGGGTTGGTGGATGGAAAATTACTAAGAGGAAACTTCAGGGGTGAAGGGCATTCTCACTAGGCCAGCTCAACAGAATTCCCGCTGAAGGCAGGACAGAGTGATAAGATAGTGGGGGTAGCTGGGTGAGGTGGCTCCCGCCTGTAATCCCAGCATTTTGGGAGGCTGAGGTGGGAGGACTGCTGGAGGCCAGGACTTTGAGACCAGCCTAGACAAAAAAAAAGTCTTTAATCGGTTTAGTGAAAAAATCCTCCACCCGTGGCATCTGACCACACTCAATTAATTTATTTATTCATTTCTTCCTTCCTTTCTTTCTCTCTCTCTTACCACCCTCCCCACCTTACTTCCTTCCTCTCTTTCTCTCTCTTTCTTTCTTTCCTTCCAGGCTAGAGTTCAGTGGCATGGTCATAGCTCACTGCAACCTCACACTCCTGGGCTCAAGCAATCCTCCTGCCTCTGCCTCACAAGCATCTGGGACTATAGGAGCAGGTCACCATGCCTGGCTAGTTTTTAAACTTTTTGTAAAAATGGAGTCTCACTATGTTGTCCAGGCTGGTCTGGAATTCCTAACCTCAAGTGATCCTCACACCTAGGCTTCCTCAAGGATTACAGGTGTTGAGCCAATCCCACCAGGCCAGGATTCTTGCTCAAAGTGGATTCCACAAGGACAGAGAGGGAAGCCCAAGGTTGCCCCTAGTCAGAAGGGACTTGAGGAGCCTGATTAAAGTTTTGATCAAAGGAGACTTTGTTAGAGAACGACATTAATGCCATTTCTTTAAAAAAAAAAAAAAAAAAAAAAAAGGCCGGGCGCGGTGGCTCACGCCTGTAATCCTAGCACTCTGGGAGGCCGAGGCGGGCAGATTGCTCGAGTCAGGAGTTCGAAACCAGCCTGAGCAAGAGTGAGACCCCCATCTCTACTATAAATTAAAAAAGAAATTAATTGGCCAACTATTATATATAGAAAAAATTAGCTGGGCATGATGTCGCATGCCTGTAGTCCCAGCTACTCGGGAGGCTGAGGCAGCAGGATTGCTTGAGCCCAGGAGTTTGAGGTTGCTGTGAGCTAGGCTGACGCCACAGCACTCACTCTAGCCTGGGCAACAAAGCAAGACTCTGTCTCAAAAAAAAAAAAAAAAAAGCACCTTCACTCTAGCTGCTGAATTTAGAAAAGACAGACGTCTCTGGACCACAGTAACCCTGTGTGTAAAATGGGAGTAGAAATACTTAGCTTACCTGAAGGATTTCTTAGAGTCCCTTCCAGCTTCATGATTCTACAGGCTCCACTTTTACACCCAAGGATGAGAACCATAAAGTAGCTTAAATAGCTATGGAGTCAAATGAGGTACTAAAAAGATCCCAAGTCAGAGACTGAGAGCCAGTTATCACCAAAGCCGATTCTGATTTGCCTTAAATAATTCATTTGCTTTGTCTTTCCAGTCGCAAAAGGCAAACACAAAAATATTTATTGGAGAAAAAAATAAGGTGCTTAGTTGGAACAATTAAAAGTTAATAATACTAGAAATCCTTTAATTGTGATGTGAGGATCCAGTTAACACTTCCCACTATCCTGCCCCTCCCCACTTAATTAAAAGAACTAACACCCATAAAGCATTTAAAACATCCCATAATCCCATTTTTATTTAAGGGGGGAAAACTGAAATAATGATCATTATGTTTAAGAGAAATTATTTCTGGGTGGTGGGATTACAAGCAATTTTATCTCTTTGAGCTTTTCTATACTTTCCAAAAATTCTACAACAAAAAAAGTCCCCAGTAATTTTTGGTTTGAAAGAAGTTAAGGCAGCTGGCTCTCCTACACTTGGGGCCATCAAAGCCAATAAGCTTCCTAACCAAAATGAGGAGATGCCACCACTCCATGACCCCATTAAACTTGGGGTCAGAGAGAGCAGGTCTCAGAGCCTGAAAATATGACTTCCTGAAAGAAAGCTGGATCACCCGCCTGTCAAGAAGGCCTGTAACCAAGCAACCTTGAGGAGCAAGTCAGGAAAACTCTTGTAATTGGAAACATGGAAAATTAGACTCACCTTTCTGGCTACCAAAAAAAAAAAAAAAAACCAAAAAGAAGAAGTATGAAGGGCTAAGGCAAGATGCCAAACCCAGTTTCAGGATTTTAAAGGAGAAACCACTTTTCTTCAGTTTTATTATAGCACTGAGTGTAAAGCTAGGCCTCATATCCCACTGTTTACATGCAAATCCCATCAAAAATGAGCTGGCCCCACTCCAGGCGCAGATCTCAAAGGAACTCTGTTTCCAATGAAGCCCCTTCCCTCTAGCCCACAGTTTTTCTCTGCTCTGTCTTGGGAGGAGGGGAGAAAAGATTCTTAAGTCATCTCCTCCTTCACGCCCTGAAATTATTATTGATTGGAACACAAACTGTTCTTTCTGCCTTCGCACATTCTACCTATTACCAATTTTTTAAGCTTCTTTTTTTTTTTTTGAGACAGAGTCTCGCTTTGTTGCCCAGGCTAGAGTGAGTGCCGTGGCATCAGCCTAGCTCACAGCAACCTCAAACTCCTGGGCTCAAGCGATCCTCCTGCCTCAGCCTCCCGAGTAGCTGGGACTACAGGCGTGCACCACCATGCCCAGATAATTTTTTCTATATATATTAGTTGGCCAATTAATTTCTTTCTATTTATATAGTAGAGACGGGGTCTCGCTCTTGCTCAGGCTGGTTTCGAACTCCTGACTTCGAGCAATCCGCCTGCCTCGACCCCCCAGAGTGCTAGGATTACAGGCGTGAGCCACCTCGCCCGGCCTTTTTAAGCTTCTTAATGGAAGGAACACAGGAATCCTCTTACTCATCCACGTGTCTTCTAGAACACCCCCACAGTACTGCTCAAAAGCAAGAAAATGGTTCCCTTAACAAAATGGTAAAGAACAAAAGTGTGATACGGGAGGACTAGATGAAGTTGGTATCAACCCTGAATCTGAATGAACTGAATAGATTTAGTGCAGTTAACGTTCCACAGAATGTAGAATCATCTGGATCAGTCAGGCGAGGTGGCTCATGCCTATAATCCCAGCTTATTGGGAGGTCGAGGCCAGAGGCTTAATTGAGGCCAGGAGTTCAACACCAGCCTAGGCAATATAACAAGATCTGTCTGTACAAAAAAGAGGAAAATTAGCTGAGCATGGTGGCACATGCCTGTAGTCCTAGCTACTCTGGAGTCTGAGGCAGGAGGATTGCTTGAGACCAGGGGTTCAAGGTTGCAGTGAGCTGTGATCAGGTCACTGCACTCCAGCCTGGGCAACAGAGAGAGACTTTCTCAAATAAATTAATTAATTAATAGATTAGATAGACAGATAGATAAATAAAAGTGAAGATATCTTAAGCACATATTTATTCTTTCTTCCTTTCGTTCTTCTTCTTTTTTTTTTTTTTTTGAGACAGAGTCTCGCTTGTTGCTCAGGCTAGAGTGAGTGCCGTGGCGTCAGCCTAGCTCACAGCAACCTCAAACTCCTGGGCTCAAGCAATCCTTCTGCCTCAGCCTCCCGAGTAGCTGGGACTACAGGCATGCGCCACCATGCCCGGCTAATTTTATATATATATCAGTTGGCCAATTAATTTCTTTCTATTTATAGTAGAGACGGGGTCTCGCTCTTGCTCAGGCTGGTTTCGAACTCCTGACCTCGAGCAATCCGCCCGCCTCAGCCTCCCAGAGTGCTAGGATTACAGGCGTGAGCCACCGCGCCCGGCTTTTTCGTTCTTCTTAATATTAAATATCTAGTCTGCGCCATACCATCCAGAACTTGCTCGATCTCGTCTGATCTCGGAAGCTAAATATCTAATACTCAGATTTCTGTTTCTCACAAGTTGTTTTACATTTGTTCAAATTAGGACTCAAACAAGGCTCACATTTTTCCATTGCGTTGGTTGAAATGTCTCTTAAATCTCTTTTAATTTAGAGATTCCTCCAGTCAACCCCCACTCCTGCCATGAGTTTGTTTTTCTTGTCATCAATTTGTTGAAGAAGACTGCAGTTCTAAGAAATACTAGACCACATAGCACTCTGGGAGGCAGAGGCGGGCGGATTGCTCAAGGTCAGGAGTTCGAAACCATTCTGAGCAAGAGCGAGACCCCATCTCTACTATAAATAGAAAGAAATTAATTGGCCAACTAATATATATAGAAAAAAAAATTAGCCGGGCATGGTGGCGCATGCCTGTAGTCCCAGCTACTGGGATGCTGAGACAGCAGGATCGCTTGAGCCCAGGAATTTGAGGTTGCTGTGAGCTAGGCTGACGCCACGGCACTCACTCTAGCCTGGGCAACAAAGTGAGACTCTGTCTCAGAAAAGAAAAGAAAAGAAAAGAAAAGAACAGAAAAGAAAAGAACAGAAAAGAAAAGAACAGAACAGAACAGAAAAGAAAAGAAAAGAAAAGAAAAGAAAAGAAAAGAAAAGAAAAGAAAAGAAAAGAAAAGAAAAGAAAAGAAAAGAAATACTAGACAATAAGCTACTGGAACTAATGGAAATGCTTTATCTTTGTGTCCTTCCCTTTCTTGCCCAAAGAAATACCTGCAATTTATAGACTCAATAAGTATTTATTCCTATTGTGTTACAGGAAATTCTAGAAAGCCTTTTCTATTTTGTTTAAATCCTCTGTAGAATGTTTTTTTTGGGTTTTTTAAGAGACTGTCACCCAGGTTGAAGTGCAGTTCAGGCTGGTCCTGAACTCCTGGTCTCAAATGATCCTCCTGCCTCAGCCTCCCAAGTAGCTAGGACAATGCACCACTGCACCTGGCTCCTCCACCTTTATTTTTTACATATCAGTGTGTTTTGTTTGTTTGTTTTTGTTTTTGAGACAGAGTTTTACTTTGTTGCCTTGGCTAGAGTGCCGTGGCATCAGCCTAGCTCACAGCAACCTCAAACTCCTGGGCTCAAGCGATCCTCCTGCCTCAGCCTCCCTAGTAGCTGGGACTACAGGCATGTGCCACCGTGACTGGCTAATTTTTTCTATATGTATTAGCTGGCCAATTAATTTCATTCTATTATTAGTAGAGATGGGGTCTTGATCTTGCTCAGGCTGGTTTTGAACTCCTGACCTTGAGCAATCCGTCTGCCTCAGCCTCCCAGAATGCTAGGATTACAGGCGTGAGCCACCACACCCAGCCTATCAGTGTGTTTTTAAATATCAGTGCATTGGATAAATTTTGTGATTTTCTTTTTGGCTCATCAGTAAAAAATTATTACTAACCCTCAGAAATCACCTTTTACAATAAGGTACATCTGGGTAGCAGAATGCTTATAAAATACACTTGCCAATACATGATTTTTTTTTTTTTTTTTTGAGACAGAGTCTCACTCTGTTGCCCAGGCTAGAGCCAGTGCCATGGCGTCAGCCTAGCTCACAGCAACCTCAAACTCCTGGGCTCAAAGCAATCCTCCTGCCTCAGCCTCCCAAGTAGCTGGGACTACAGGCATGCGCCACCATGCCAGGCTAATTTTTTCTCTATATATTAGTTGAACAATTAATTTCTTTCTATTTATAGTAGAGACGGGCTCTCGCTCTTGCTCAGGCTGGTTTCGAACTCCTGACCTTGAGTGATCCGCCCGCCTTAGCCTCCCAGAGTGCTAGGATTACAGGCGTGAGCCACCGTGCCTGGCCTAAAACATGAAATTTTTAAATAACATCTTCGAAGGAGAAAAATGTCTGTTTTCCAAAAACTGTAGCATGTACCCTCACTCCCTGTTCCATCTTCCCCAAAAAAATAGCAAAGAAAAAAAAATCAGCACACGGAAACACAGAAAGAAGTGGTATGAGCCTTCAAATAAGTAGGAGGTTGCAAATTCTGGTCTAGATACCAGAGTAGTGGCAGTGTTCCTCACAGGACAAAGATTCACATAGAGAATATTAAGATTTGTTTCCTTTAAGTAAACTAATTTTCATTGCACATAAATCACATTGTTTGGGTGGACATATGTTTCTATACAAATCAGGATCCTCCGGAGGCTTGACCTCAGGACTTTGTGACCAGTCAGGGCAATACAGTGAAATCCCATCTCTACAAAAAATAAAAATTAGGCCGGGCGCGGTGGCTCATGCCTGTAATCTTAGCACTATGGGAGGCTGAGGCAGGCGGATTGCTCAAGGTCAGGAGTTTGAAACCAGCCTGAGCAAGAGCGAGAGCCCGTCTCTACTATAAATAGAAAGAAATTAATTGGCCAACTAATATATATAGGAAAAATTAGCCGGGCATGGTGGTGCATGCCTGTAGTCCCAGCTACTTGGGAGGCTGAGGCTATAGGATTGCTTGAGCCCAGGAGTTGGAGGTTGCTGTGAGCTAGGCTGACACCATGGCACTCTAGCCCGGGCAACAGAGTGAGACTTTGTCTCAAAAAAAAAAAAAAAAAAAAAGACGTCTTCCTCTGTAGGCCTCCCAGAGTGCTGAGATTATAGTTGTGAACCACTAAGCCCAGCCAATTTTTACATTTTTACTTATTTTATTTTTTTTTTTTTTTTGAGACAGAGTCTCGCTTTCTTGCCTAGGCTAGAGTGAGTGCCGTGGCGTCAGCCTAGCTCACAGCAACCTCAAACTCCTGGGCTCAAGCAATCCTCCTGCCTCAGCCTCCCGAGTAGCTGGGACTACAGGCACAAGCCACCATGCCCGGCTGATTTTTATATTATATATATTAGTTGGCCAATTAATTTCTTTCTATTTTTATGGTAGAGATGGGGTCTCGCTCAGGCTGGTTTTGAACTCCTGACCTTGAGCAATCCGCCCGCCTCGGCCTCCCAGAGTGCTAGGATTACAGGCGTGAGCCACCTCGCCCGGCCTTACTTATTTTTTTATTAAAAATATTTTTTATTAATATGAAGGGGAGGGAGTAAGGTTCAATTTCCTTTTTTTTCTTTTCGAGACAGAGTCTCAGTCTGTTGCCCTGAGTAGAGTGCAATGACACAATCATAGCTCACTGCAACCTCAAACTCCTGGGCTCAAGGGATCCTCCCATCTCAGTCTCCAAAGTAGCTGGGACTATAGGCACATACCACAACATCTGGCTCATGTTTCTATTTTTAATAGAGATGAGGTCTCGCTCTTGCTGAGACTGGTCTTGAACTCCTAAACTCAAGCAATCCTCCCTACCTGGGCCTCCCCTAGTGGTAGGATTACAGGCATGAGCCACCATGCTGGGTCCACTTTTTTATTTTTAAATGGTTGGGGGGAAAATAAAATATCTTGACATGAGAAAATTACATAAAATTCAAATCTCATTGTTTATAAATAAAGTTTTATTGTAATACAAGCACATTCATTCACTTATGTATTCTCTATGGCTGCTTTCATTGGCAGAGTTGAATGGTTGCAAAGCCTAAATATCTCCTCTCTGGCCCTTAATGAAAAACTTTGCCTGGTGTAGAACCCTGTCAGTTTGGGGACTGCTTTATAGAAAAGGGCCAGACATATGGAAAGCATTGCTATACACAAATGGTGGGCCTGCTAGTCCAAACCAGTTGATTTCTATGTTAGATGCTGCTGGAAGATAGAACTGGTAGCTCTTGTGTGTGTCCCCAGGCCAACATGCAGAGCTGAGGTGGGGCACTTTAGTTTTTGTTCTCACTGCCCATTCAATCTTGAGCCTCTCAGCTAAGCCAGTCAACTGGGAGACCAATGAGTGCCAATTTCCTTGTGAAAAGCATTTCCTTAAGGCAGGCTGAGATTGCCATCTCATTTCACACAAACAATTCAGATTCACTAGGTTCACCTGGGTTAGATTCAAACCAGGGCTTAAAAAGTGAAAGGCAGCCCTCTTACCAATCCCTAGAGCTCTCTAGACACCTTAGGAAAAAAGTGTCAAAGAATCCACCTCATTTACCAGAAGGGGATCTAATGCTATAAGGGTAAACTGCCAGCACATCCTACAAATTTTATACCCCTCTACAGTTTACCCTCAGATTTCCCACAGATGTTTACGGCAAAACTTTATTAGGGCCATGTGTAGTAATCAGTTTCCTTAGAATTCAATCCAAGCACCAGATAGCAAGCCCTCCATTTAAGAGTTTTGAATTTTTAGGGAACCAGAGACCCATTTCCAAGAGACAATGAATTCTCAAAACACATTTCTTTTCTTTTCTTTTTTTTTTTGAGACAGAGTCTCACTTTGTTGCCCAGGCTAGAGTGAGTGCCGTGGCGTCAGCCTAGCTCACATTAAGCTCAAACTCCTGGGCTCAAGCAATCCTCCTTCCTCAGCCTCCCGAGTAGCTGGGACTACAGGTATGCGCCACCATGCCCACCTAATTTTTCCTATATATATATTAGTTGGCTAATTAATTTCTTTCTATTTATAGTAGAGATGGGGTCTCACTCTTGCTCAGGCTCGTTTCGAACTCCTGACCTCGAACAATCTGTCTGCCCCGGCCTCCCAGAGTGCTAGGATTACAGGCGTGAGCCACCTCGCCCGGCCACACATTTCTTATAAGTGAAAATATTCTTTTGCTTATGGGGAAAAGATGCATTTATAGTCAACCTTATTTTATACCAGATTGCCTAAAATCTATTGTAAGTAAATTTTATGTATATGTTGGAATTTTTTTTTTTTTGAGACAGAGTCTCCCTTTGTTGCCCAGGCTAGAGTGAGTGCCATGGCATCAGCCTAGCTCACAGCAACCTCAATCTCCTGGGCTCAAGCGATCCTCCTGCCTCAGCCTCCCGAGTAGCTGGGACTACAGGCATGCGCCACCATGCCTGGCTAATTTTTTCTATATATTTTTAGTTGGCCAATTAATTTCTTTCTATTTATAGTAGAGACTGGTCTCACTCTTGCTCAGGTTGGTTTCGAACTCCTGACCTTGAGCAATCCGCCAGCTTCAGCCTCCCAGAGTGCTAGGATTATAGGCGTGAGCCATTGCGCCCGGCCAATGTTGGAATATTTTAATAAGATGAACATAGCTGACTACTGAAATTCTTGGGTAGATCATTACATAAAGATAATAAAAATCTCTTTTGAGAGCACATAGTTTGTCATTTGAAAGAACCTTATAATTTTAAAAATTGAAGTGCCATTCATGTAATATAAAATTAGCCATTCTAAAAGGGAACAATTCAGTGGCATTCAATGTATTCACAATACCATAGTTTCTCTTTTATGTCAATATAAGCTTTTCACATTTGCATAAATTTTAATATTTTGAATATTAAGAGGGCACATGTATCCCTAGTGTCCCTGTTCCTTTAATGAATTTGAAGCCAAGAATTGTTGTGGTTTTTTTACTTTGTAATTTTTTATTTCTTTATTTTTTTTCTATTCTTTTTTTTGTTGGCCAATTAATTTCTTTCTATTTTTAGTAGAGACGGGGTCTCGCTCTTGCTCAGGCTGGTCTCGAACTCCTGAGCTCAAACGATCCGCCTGCCTTGGCCTCCCAGAGTGCTAGGATTACAGGTGTGAGCCACCACGTCTGGCAAGAATTGTTTTTTAAACTAATAAATTGTCCTTCTTGGCCATTCAACTGTTGCCAAATAGTTAGTGATAAGTGGTAAATCACATTAGTGGATAACAGGAAAAAAGATTTCTTTTAAAGCAATTATGATCACTCAGAAGAAGATCGCATTTTCTAGGTTGTAGATCTTTATTTGGACTTTTTTTTTCAATGCCTCCTCTTTCTGTGTGGTGGCACATGCCTGTAGTCTCAGCTACTTGGGAGACTGAGGCAGGAGGATCCCTTGAGCCCAGGAGTTTGAGGCTGCAGTGAGCTATGATGAGGCCATTGCACTCAGGCCTGGGAGACAAAGCCAGACCCTGTCTCAAAAACAAAAATGCCTCTTTTGTTTTTGGACATTCATTGTTTTTTTTTTTTTTGAGACAGAGTCTCGCTTTGTTGCCCAGGCTAGAGCGAGTGCCGTGGCGTCAGCCTAGCTCACAGCAACCTCAGACTCCTGGGCTCAAGCAATCCTCCTGCCTCAGCCTCCCAAGTAGCTGGGACTACAGGCATGCGCCACCATGCCCGGCTAGTTTTTTCTATATATATTAGTTGGCCAATTAATTTCTTTCTATTTATAGTAGAGACGGGGTCTCGCTCTTGCTCAGGCTGGTTTTGAACTCCTGACCTCGAGCAATCTGCCCGCCTTGGCCTCCCAGAGTGCTAGGATTACAGGTGTGAGCCACCTCACCTGGCCCATTCATTGTTTTTGAATAATGACATACATTATTAAAAATTCAATTGAAATCCTAGCACCCATAAATGTTCATCTTTAGGTGAACATTTTCTAGGTAAACATGTAAACAGGAAGGTAAGAAATACTTCTAGAAAAATGGAATTGTACTATACATGATACTTTAAAACTATTAGACTTAGTTTCAGGAAAATGAAGTAGACATACTTTTCCCTATTCTTCTCATTTAATAAAACTAAAAAGCTTAGGAGATATATCTATTTTTATCTCAATCTGTATTTCTGTATCTCCCAGGCATAAGATTCTGAAAGGTGGAGAGAAAGCTAACTGCCTGGCTGGCTGGCTCAGGACCCCAGGACCAGAGAACACTATCTCCTAAGACGGGAGGATCTCTTGAGTTCAGGAGTTCGAGTCTAGCCTGTGCAACAGGACAAGACCCCCATCTCTTAAATAAATAAATAAATAAATAAATAAATAAATAACTACTCTTTTTTTTTTTTTTGAGACAGAGTCCCACTTTGTTGCCCAGGCTTGAGTGAGTGCCGTGGCATCAGCCCACTCACAGCAACCTCCAACTCCTGGGCTCAAGCGATCCTTCTGCCTCAGCCTCCCAAGTAGCTGGGATTACAGGTATGCGCCACCATGCCCGGCTAATTTTTTCTGTATATATTAGTTGGCCAATTAATTTCTTTCTATTTATAGTAGAGACGGGGGTCTCACTCTTGCTCAGGCTGGTTTTGAACTCCTGACCTCAAGCAATCCACCAGCCTCGGCCTCCCAGAGTGAAAAACTACTCTTGAAACAAACAAAAAATAGTCTCAGCAAAGAAATAAAAAACCTAAGCAAAGAAATAGAAGATGCAAAAAAAAACCCCAAATTGAAATATTAGAATTTAAAAACAGAACACATTTTTAAAAACTCAGTGGATCACCCAGCAATTCTATTCATAGGTATATACGTATGAATATTCATAGGTATATACCTATGAAATGAAAATATATCCACATAAAAACTTACATGTGAATTTTCATAGCATTATTCATGATAGCCAAAAAGTAGAAACAACCCAAATGTCCTTCGACTGAGGGATGGATGAACAAGTTTTATCTGTAACTTGGAACATTATTCAGCCATAAAAAAGAAATGGAAGTACTGATACATACCACAAATGGATGCATCTTGAAAACATCATGGCAAGTGAAAATGAAAGCAGCCAGACACAAAAGGTCACACTTTGTAATGATTCCATTTATGTGAAATGTTACCAATCAGGCAAACTCACAGATGCAGGGAGCGTATCAGTGGTTGTCAGGGGCTCAGAGGAAGAGAGGAATGGGGAATGATACACACTGCTCATGGGTATGAGTTTCTTTTTAGGGTAATGAAAATGTTCTGGAATATGTCCTTGAGTATACTATAAATATTAATAAAAATTACTTTGAAATAGTGACTTTCATGTTATGTGAATGTTATCTCAATGTCAGAAACTGCAAACAAACAAGAAAATCCCTCCTCACGTTTCAGAGCACCAAGTACTTATGAGGCCTGCAGAGTCTGGCCTGAAAGGACTCACTGACATGCCAGGGCTCCCAAGGTGGGCAGAGATCTGCTCATTGTGGGGAGTGTCTGAGCCCATATTTGGGGGGAATTTCTTTTCTGAATTCATATCTTTCATCTGACTTTTGTTTATACTCTTTTAAGAGAGAGGGCTTTTTTAATACTTAGGTCCTATGTTTTGGGGGAACTTCCCCTTTATGTTATCTTAAATGCCCTTTGTCCAAATCTGCTTCTTCGTTTGTTCTATGGACACATCTCCCTTTAGCTCTCAAGATTCAAGAGAATTGACACAAAGTCCTTTATGTCACAGGCTGTCAGCTTATTGCTACCATCCTACCTCCTTCACCACATTTCACCTTTAAGGCTCCTCCCTTAACAAGCTAGGTAAGAGAGTATAAAAATGGCTGGGATGGCTTACTTTATCCCTAGCTCCACCTCCTGGACAGAAACTGGGTCTCCACAAGAAGAATCTCTGCTTCTCCTGTGGCTTGACCTTGCTGTTTTCTGGGATTGCTCTAAGAATCCAAGAATACTTCTTTTAAGACTCTGGCACTTGCAGAGAAGATGCATATTGTTCAGGGTCTGAGAGGGGAGGTGTCAACTCAGCATGCACCTTCATTTCACGATAGTTATGACTGATTTTTCTTTGCAGGTGGGAGTTTTCCCTCCATTTCATTATTTTTGTATTTTTAAAGAGCTTGAATAGAAGATGCCAAAATGACTTTATTTCACTATTTTTATCTTGATATACCATATCCCAACCCAAATGTCTAGGACGGCCCCCTTTACCAGGCCAGGAATGAAGATGTCTGTCCTCTTTGCTTTCATTCATCAGCTCTTCACCCTCAAAACACTTTATATGTGCTTCTTTTTTTTTTTTTTTTTTGGAGACAGGGTATCCTATCTCCCAGGCTGGAGTGCAGTGGCATCATCATAGCTTACTGTAATAGCGACCTTCTGGGCTCCTAAGCAGTCCTACCACCTCAGCCTCCCAAGTTGCTGGGACTACCTGCAGGTGCCACCATGCCCAGCTAATTAAAAAAAATTTTTTTTATAGAGACGGAGTCTCACTATATTGCCCAGGCTGATCTCAAAACTCCTAGCCTCAAGTTGATCCTTCCACCCCAGCCTCCTAAAATGCGGAGATTACAGGCGTGGAATATAGGTATATCAATGGAATAACGGCCACCTCTGGCAGATATAAATATGTGACTTCATAATCTTGGGCAATTCTTTTTTTTTTTTTTTGATGGCCGCTTGGAGTTTATTTTCCACTTGGTGTACGGCCAGAGTTAAGGGTGTCAGGAGAGCTTGGAGTGCTTGGACAGTAAAGAGCAGGGCTCGCTCCATTTCCTATTGGTGTCTGCAGTGTTGCTACCAAAGCCAGCTTCTCCCGGGCTTGCGGCAGCCAGCTCTACAGGACGGGCGGGCTCTGCAGGACGGAGCCTGGGCTGGTGGTGGCGGCTCCGGTCAGGACAGGGGCTGGGCTGGCCGCAGGGCTGCTTGCTCGCGGCTTTCCGGACCAGGCCAGGCCGCAGGTGGTCATGATTCTGGAGGCAGGCCTGGGGACTTCACACCCGTGGTCGTGAACGGGACAGTGTACTTCCCGAAAGAGCAGCTCACGCACCGTGACCTGGGTCAGCCTTGGGCAGACGCGGGCGGCGGGGCACGGCTTCCCCAGCTCCCACACGAGCTGCTGCCGGCAGGGGAGCCCAGGCGGCGCCGGGAGTAGTCGTGGGTGGCCCGAGCGAGCGAGCGAGCCGCAGCGGCGGCGGCCGCCATGCTGTGGTGTGCCGGCTGGTGGGAAGCTCGGCGGTGACCTCTCGCGGGACGCGGGCGCTAGGCCACCGTGCCCATTCGCGGGAGACCCCGGGAAGCCGCTTCACGACCTCTCCGCCCACGCAAGATCTTGGGCAATTTATTCTAATGAAGTAAGGGCTTTATTTAAAACCTTTTTTTTTTTTTTTTTTTGGAGACAGAGTCTCGCTTTGTTGTCCACGCTAGAGTGAGTGCCGTGGCGTCAGCCTAGCTCACAGCAACCTCAAACTCCTGGGCTCAAGCGATCCTTCTGCCTCAGCCTCTCGAGTAGCTGGGACTACAGGCATGCGCCACCATGCCCGGCTATTTTTTTATATATATATCAGTTGGCCAATTAATTTCTTTCTATTTATAGTAGACACCGGGTCTCGCTCTTGTTCAGGCTGGTTTTGAACTCCTGACCTTGAGCAATCCACCCGCCTCGGCCTCCCAAGAGCTAGGATTACAGGCGTGAGCCACCGCGCCGGGCCAAAACCTTTTTTTTTTGAGACGGAGTCTCGCTTTGTTGCCCAGGCTAGAGTGAGTGCCGTGGCATCAGCCTAGCTCACAGCAACCTCAATCTCCTGGGCTCAAGCGATCCTGCTGCCTCAGCCTCCCGAGTAGCTGGGACTACAGGGACCCACCACCATGCCCGGCTAATTTTTTCTATATGTTTTTAGTTGGCTAATCAATTTCTATTTTTTAGTAGAGAAGGGGTCTCGCTCTTGTTCAGG
Organism: Microcebus murinus; assembly: GCF_040939455.1. NCBI lineage: Eukaryota > Metazoa > Chordata > Mammalia > Primates > Cheirogaleidae > Microcebus > Microcebus murinus. Next base: position 51,481,778 of record NC_134117.1, on the reverse strand, counting down.
CTGGTTTCGAACTCCGGACCTTGAGCAATCCACCCGCCTCGGCCTCCCAGAGTGCTAGGATTACGGGCGTGAGCCACCGAGCCCGGCCTGGCCTGCTATTTATTAAAGAAAATTCTTACCAGCCTGAGCAAGAGCGAGACCTGTCTCTACTATAAATAGAAATTGGCCATCTAATATATATAGAGAAAAAATTAGTCAGGCATGGTGGTGCATTCCTGTAGTCCCAGCTACTTGAGAGGCTGAGGCAGGATTGCTTGAGCCCAGGAGTTTGAGGTTGCTGTGAGCTAGGCTGATGCCAGGGCACTCATTCTAGCCTGGGCAACAAAGTGAGACTCTGTCTCAAAAAAGAATTAAAAAAAATAATAAAAAAAAATTCTTTAGGCGGTAACTTATTTAGTTATGTTTTTTTTTGAGACAGTGTCACTTTCTTGCCCAGGCTAGAGTGAGTGCTGTGGCATCAGCCTGGCTCACAGCAACCTCAAACTCCTGGGCTCAGTGATCCTACTGCCTCAGCCTCCCAAGTAGCTGGGACTACAGGCATACACCACCATGCCTGGCTAATATTTTTTTGTGTATATATATATTTTAGTTGGTCAATTAATTTCTATTTTTGGTAGAGACGGGGTCTCACTATTGCTCAGGCTGGTTTTGAACTCCTGACCTCGAGCAATCCGCCCGCCTCGGCCTCCCAGATTGCTAGGATTACAGGCGTGAGCCACCATGCCCGGCCTAGGCAGTAACTTATTTACAAGAAATCCTTAATGATTTAAAATAAGAGTACTGCTGAAGTCCTCACTGTGACTAAAGAGTAAGAGGGGGAAGAAAGAAGGAAAAAAAAAACAAGTATTGCTCAAGCAACACCGAATGTCTGGAAAGCAAGAAGTTTGTGATCACAGATTTACTTTTGAACCTGTTTCCTAAAGTGATGTTTATCTGTACACTATTGGAGATCCTAGGCAACCAAGAACTAAATACGACCACGCCTTAAAACAGGAATAAATTAACTTGAGGCTGAAAAGCCCTGGCTTTAGAATGGCAGGAAAAAAAAATTTTTTTAAGAGACTAGGTGTTGCTATGTTGCCCAGGCTGGAGTACAATGACTATTCACAGGAGCAATCATAGTGCACTATAGCTTTGAACTCCTGGGCGAAATCCTCCTTGCCTCAGCTCCCCAAAGAGCTGGGTCCACTGATGTGTGCCACCGCACTTGGCTTCAAAATCAAATTCTTAAAATGATTGTTGGTTAGCTGGTTCTCTTCTGGAAATAGCAGCTCAAAGTTTAAGCATGCAGTTTAAACATGGCAGCATTTCTAACTACCAGGTGAACGCCTCCTGAGTTTGCAAAGCTGGTAAAAACCCTGGGATAAGTAACAGATGTATTTGGGAAGTGGCATAATTGTAGCCCAAAGCTAGTGTACTTTATGTTTTATAAAAGAATGGTTCAAAGTAGTTTTCCTTTAATTAAATATTTATGTTATAGCCAGAAACAGCAAGTGGTCTTTATGTGGCCAGGGACTGGCTTCCAAAATGTTTATCTATCTAATAAAGAAAATGAATGGCCATTAAACATTAATTCTTTACATGTTAGAGGAAGATTCTGCTTTTTCCCTGCCTGAAGGAAGATAAAAAGGCTACAGATAATCATGAGCTGCATTTGGAAACACACTCTTATAAAATGACTGGAGGGTAGGTTCAATTAGGAAGTGGATCTGAAGTTTTACTGAGGCCAGATGATGTGAAACATAACCCTTTACCATAATCTGGAGACCACAAAGGAAAACCTTTTTATTTTAGTTGTACTTTCTCACCTTTAGAATGGGGAAAATAAACTTTTTTTTGAGAGAGAGTCTCGCTTTGTTGCCCAGGCTAAAGTGAGTGCCACAGTGTCAGCCTAGCTCACAGCAACCTCAAACTCCTGGGCTCAACCTCAAAATCCTTCTGCCTCAACCTCCCAGTAGCTGGGACTACACGCATGCGCCACCATGCCCAGCTAATTTTTTCTATATACATTAGTTGGCCAATTAATTTCTTTCTGTTTATAGTAGAGACAGGTCTCGCTCTTGCTCAGGCTGGTTTCGAACTCCTGACCTCGAGCAATCCACCTGCCTCGGCCTCTCAGAGTGCTAGGATTACAGGCGTGAGCCACCGCGCCCGGCCAAGACCATTTTTAAACTTACTTTTTATATTTTTTTGTTCTTTGCCATTAACTAGCTGTGTAAAAGACCAATTTTTTAATGAAGCTTAGATTACTACTGCTATTAGCAACTTTCCAAACTATTAAATGACCGATCCAAATAATAATTTGTCAAAGCGAATTAATCCCAGTACTAATTTACATTTTCAGTTTATCTTAAATTTGAAAATTTAGAATGATCATGAACCAGATAATGCAAATTCCTCATATTTAGTCTCCTTAGATGTGAGAAAGTTTTTTTATAAGTTTCGAACTCCAAGATTAATGTTTTAAAAACCTCCATTTAATGGTTTCCTATAGATCACATTTAAAGTTATTCCCTGTGCTTTATGAAGCTTCATCTGCTTGAACTGCTAGAGCAACACTACAAATACTGATTATTGTTGGAACCAAATAAATATGTATACAACCAAAGCCAAAATCTGCACCTGATTTTGGAGACAGAGCTTTAGGGCAAAGGCCATGAAAACACAAATAAATACTAATTAACAAAAAAACAGAGAGGAGTTTGGAAAAAGTTTAATTATGAAGTTAAATTAACTCCCCAAATTTGAGAACCTAGAACAAACTTCATACAAAGAAGCACCCTATTAACCACATGTTAATAATGAAACTGAAGTAGTGCAATAAAGGAGAAAAATTAAAGTGATTATATGGTATCCTTTGATGTTAGGTCTAGGGCACATGGGTTCTAAAACCAGTGAATTGGAAAAGCCATGTGTTCTCACGACATTGCAAAACAATGCCAAGAGCTAAATATTTTGAAGGTAATTGAGATATCTAAACCTAGACTTCAAAATATTTTAAAAGTTTAAATACCTTAGTAAAGAATAAATGTTTTAAAATATCCACTTAGAAAATCTGAGGGGAAAAAAAATGAGACTTAAGCCTGAAACTAGTTATCCCCGCTGAGGCCCACAGTCAGACTTTGTTACCATTTGAAGGAAGCTCTCCTGACAGATTCATGCACTTCACATGAACAAAATTTCTCAACACACAAAGATCCATAGCAGTTTAGGATCTACACAAAACACATGGATTCTTTAAAAACTATTAGTTTTGCTTAGGTCTTGACATCACTTCTAAGCAAGAGTACTGTTGGAGCAATGCTGAATGCAACTGGCAAAGCAAGAAGCTCATGGATCATAGGTATTACCTTGGAGCTTCAGTTTTCCAAGGTGATCTTTATCTGCAGACTAACGGGGAAATTTCAGGCAACCAAGACCTAAACATTACCAAACCTGAAAACAGAAATAAACTACAGAGCTAAAGGCTTAGTTCTATAATGGTAGGATTCTTATTTTACTCCAAATCCAAATTTTCTCTGGATTTGATTTCAATTTGAAATTCGGCTGGCTCACACTAACAAAACATATTAAATACATTAAAATGCTTTGATGTTTTTGATTAATAAATGTCTGAAAAACCACTGAAGTTAAACCTGCATTACAGCCCTGCATAGTTTAAGTATCTGATATCATCAAACTGTAGACTTAGGCTCACCAGGTTTCTGAGTTAATCCAAACTGTGTCCAACACAGTTTCATCATACCAATTGATTTACAATTAGTTTCGCTGTGTTAAACATGGTGTGAACTCAAACGGCCTCATGTTCACCAAGCTCTTCACTCAAAATCTGTATGGTTGAGAATATGTGGAGAAAGGAAAAACAATTTATATGGATGGGGTACTGCAGTTCCTGGCCTCTGCCCAAGTTTTTTGCTTAACTTGGGGCCCAGGCTTGAATCCTGCCTCTGTGGTTGGGACCCTGACAATTTGCAAATCCTCTATTTTAGGGGCTGGACTCTGTCTCCCTGGCCCTGGGCCAAGTATAACTCGAACTGATAAACTTCCACGAAAACAAGATTACAATCTGTGTGATTTTTAGTAATACTGATAATTACCTGGAGGACTACCTTCTCCTCCAATCTCTTTCCACTCACCAGACTGGACCTTGGACAGTGAAGTCAGCTTGTATACAGCAATCCGGACTGTTTTTTTGTGTTTTTTTTTTGAGACAGAGTCTTACTTTGTTGCCTAGGCTAGAGTGAGTGCCATGGCGTCAGCCTAGCTCATAGCAACCTCAATCTCCTGGACTTAAGCAATCCTCCTGCCTCAGCCTCCCGAATAGCTGGGACTACAGGCATGTGCCACCATGCCCGGCTAATTTTTTTTCTATATATATTAGTTGGTCAATTAATTTCTTTCTATCTATAGTAGAGACGGGGTCTCGCTCTTGCTCAGGCTGGTTTCAAACTCCTGACCTCAAGCAATCCGCCCGCCTCGGCCTCTCAAAGTGCTAGGATTACAGACATGAGCCACCGCGCCTGGCCTGGACTGTTAACCACCCCAGGTAGGGGAGAAGCATCATCAGTCTGACTATGGGCATACTTGAGTTTCTTAATTCTTAGCCCTAGAAACTCCATATGCTTCAAAGGATGCCTACATAGCATTCTAAAAAGTCACCATCCCAGAAGCACCTGTGGGAAAAGAGCTCCTTTTTTGATATAAAGGTATTTATGAGAATGAGGTGGCAGAAGCACTGTTGGCATAATTTCTGCCTGAGAAACTATTAATAAAATGTATGGAAACTTTTGGTTTTGGCATGACATTCTCCTGGTATGAGGATTAAAAGATCATACTGATTTCCAGAAATATCTCCCATCCTGCAAATTCCTAAAGGTAAAATTAAATGACAGATTTGAGGGTTTAGATTTAAAGGTATGTTCATTTCATTTTATTTTTTAGACAGAGTTTCCCTCTGTTGCCAGGGCTAGAGTGTCATGGCATCAGCCTAGCTCACAGCAACCTCAAATCCTGTGCTCAAGCGATCCTCCTGCCTCAGCCCCCCCAAGTAGCTGGTACCAAAGGTGTGCAACACCAGGCCTGGTTAATTTTTTTCTATTTTTAGTAGAGGCGGGGTCTCACTCTTGCTCAGGCTGGTCTCCAACTCCAGGGTCTCAAATAATCCTCTTGCCTCAGCCTCCCAGTGTGCTAGGATTACAGGCGTGAGCCACCTTGCCTGGCCTTAAAGGTATGTTTAATTTTTAGAAATCGAACCTTAAAAATTTATCTTTATTTTCAATTACAAAGGGAAAGTTCTCAGGATAGAATATGCATATATCTAACCCATGTACTTAAATAACTGAGGAGATCTTTCTGGAACCTAGAAAGACAAAATACTTGATAGAGCAATATCCCAGGAACATATCTAATTCAGCCAAATTAAGTTTCTCTCAACTTTTAACTTGCCCATTTAAAGCAATTTCTATACAACAGCCTAACTGGTCATGGAAGTCCCCCCTTCTGCCCTAAAGAAAGAACAGTCTTTTTGGTTATGGCTTCATAGAGAATAAAGTCACTGCTTGAAGGTTAGGTCTCTTTAAGAGTCAGGCAGATGATTAACCCCTGACTGATGATGCACAGAGAACCTGGAACTGAAAGCCTGTGCTTAAACTCACTCTCATCTTTTTTTTTTTTTTTTTTTTTTAAGACAGAGTCTCACTTTGTTGCCCAGGCTAGAGTGAGTGCCGTGGCATCAGCCTCGGTCACAGCAACCTCAAACTCCTGGGCTCAGCAATCCTACTGCCTCAGCCTCCCGAGTAGCTGGGACTACAGGCATGCACCACCATGCCCGGCTAATTTTTTGTATATATATTTTTAGTTGGTCAATTAATTTCTTTCTATTTTTGGTAGAGGCGGGGTCTCGCTCAGGCTGGTTTCGAACTCCTGACCTTGAGCAATCCGCCCGCCTCAGCCTCCCAGAGTGCTAGGATTATAGGCGTGAGCCACCGCGCCCAGCTTCACTCTCATCTTTTTAACAGATCCCCCCTTACTGCTTTTTTTTTTTTTTTTGAGACAGAGTCTCGCTTTGTTGCCCAGGTTAGAGTGAGTGCCGTGGCATCAGCCTAGCTCACATCAACCTCAAACTCCTGGGCTCAAGCAATCCTCCTGCTTCAGCCTCCTGAGTAGCTGGGACTATAGGCATGCGCCACCATGCCCGGCTAGTTTTTTTTATATATATTAGTTGGCCAATTAATTTCTATTTATAGTAGAGATGGGGTCTCACTCTTGCTCAGGCTGGTTTCGAACTCCTAATCTCGAGCAATCTGCCTGCCTCGGCCTCCAAGAGTGCTAGGATTACAGGTGGGGTGTAAATTCTTAAAAAAAAAATACAAATTCTTGCCAAGTATGGTGGCTCCCACCTGTAATCCTAGCATTCTGAGAGGCCGAGGTGGAAGAGTAGCTTGAGCTCAGGAGTTCAAGATCAGCCTGAGCAAGAGGGAGACCCCGTGTCTCCACTAAAAATAGAAAGAAGTTAATTGGCCAACTAAAAATATATAGAAAAAAATTAGCTGGGCATGGTGGCACATGCCTGTAGTCCCAGCTACTTGGGAGGCTGAGGCAGAAGGATTGCTTGAGCCCAGGAGTTTGAGGTTGCTGTGAGCTAGGTTGACCCACAGCACTCTAGCCCAGGTGACAGAGTGAGACTCTGTCTCAAAAAAAAAAAAAAAAATAGAAAGGAAGGGAGGGAGGGAGGGAGGGAGGGAGGGAGGGAGGGAGGGAGGAAGGAAGGAAGGAAGGAAGGAAGGAAGGAAGGAAGGAAGGAAGGAAGGAAGGAAGGAAGGAAGGAAGGAAGGAAGGAAGGAAGGAAGGAAGCTGAGGCAGGAGGATAGCTTTAGACCAGAAGTTCGAGTCCAGCCTAGGCAAAATAGCAAGATCTCATCTTTATAAACTGAAGGGGAAAAAAAATAAAAAAGCTCAAATTCTTGGGCCCTAACCCAGACTTCTAAATCACAAAAAATCTGGGGTGGAGCCCGGCAATCTGTGTTTTAACAAGCCTTCCAGATGATTCAGATACATACTAGTTTGAGAACCACTGTTTTAGATTAGGCATAAAATAATCACATTCAGACTCTACCATTAATGGGACTGAAATAGGAGCTGACTCAGTGACTTAAATAGCACCTCATCTTACTCTCATAATATGCCTCCAAACACACAAGAAAAACTAAGTATATAATTTATGTCAGCTGGGTATGGGGCGCATATGTATCTATAATCCTACCACTTTGGGAGGCCAAGGTAGAGGATCACTTCAGGCCATAAGTTTGAGTCCAGCCCTGGTGACATAGTGAGACTTCATCTCTACAAAAAACTTTAAAATTAACCAAGTGTGGTGGCATACACCTCTAGTCCCAGATACTTGGGAGGCTGAGGCAGAAGGATCTCTTGAGCCCAAGAGTTCGAGGCTATAGCGAGCTAAGATCATGCCACTGAACTCCAGCAGCCTGGGCAACTAAGTGAGAGGGAAGGAATTAAAAAAAAATATATATATATTAGATGTATGTACACACACACACACACCCCCACACACACACCCACGCATCTACAACATAAAAAGGGGAGGAAAATAGGGGGGGAAATGGGCATTTATTGAAACCTTAAAATCTTTACCCCCATAATATGCCAAAATTAAAAAAAAAAAAAAAAGGGTAGGAAAATAAAATGTTACCACTGACCTAGCCTGTAGCCAGGCTGAAGTGCCACAGGGTCAGCCTAGCTCATCACAGCAACCTCAGAATCCTGGGCTCAAGAGATCCTCCTGTCTCAGCATCCCGAGTAGCTGAGACTACAGGTGTGCACCACCATGCCCAGCTAATTTTTTCTATTTTTAGTAGAGATGGAGTCTCACTCTTGCTCAGGCTGGTCTTGAACTCCTGAGTTCAAGCTACTCTTCCACATTGACCTCCCAGAGTGCTAGGATTACAGGTATGAGCCACCAAGCCTAGCCCTAGTTTATCATCTGATTAAAATTTTTGGCTTGGTCAACAATAGATAGGACAAGAGATTGTATTTTTACTTCTAAATAAACATCCAAAATAGTTGGGAAAGGCAAAACAGGTTCTTCCCCTCATTTCCTCTAAAACCAATTTTTCTGTATATAACTTGTTTTTTCCCCTCTAGCTTAGTAATCTCAATTTCTACTTCCAATGAAACTATTTTGTAAGAAACACACCTCCAAGTAACAATATAATGGAATGATTTTGTCCTTTTTTCCATCATCCCTATTTTTATTCTGATTTAAATTTATGTAGGGGGGAAAAAGCCTGACATGTGGCTCACGCCTGTAATCCTAGCACTCTGGGAGGCTGAGTCGGGCGGATTGCTCGAGGTCAGGAGTTCGAAACAAGCCTGAGCAAGAGCAAGACCCCGTCTCTACTAAAAAGAGAAATTAATTGGCTAACTCATACATATGAAAAAAAAATTAGCCAGGCATGGTGGCATACTCGGGAGACTGAGGCAGAAGGATTGCTTAAGCCCAGGAGTTTGAGGTTGCTGTGAGTTAGGCTGATATCATGGCACTTACTCTAACCTGGGCAACAAAGCAAGATTCAGTCTCAAAAAAAAACAAAAAAAAAAAACCCTGACATGTGGCCTTTATATGATCTTTCTCATTGAAAGACAAACTCTTGGCCAGGCGTGGTGGCTCACGCCTGTAATCTTAGCACTCTGGGAGGCCGAGGCAGGTGGATCACTCAAGGTCAGGAGTTAGAAACCAGCCTGAGTAAGAGACTCCATTTCTACTAAAAACAGAAACAAATTAATTGGGCAACTAAAAATATATAGAAAAATTTAGCTGGGCATGGTGGCATGTGCCTGTAGTCCCAGCTACTTGGGAGGTTGAGGCAGGAGGATTGCTTGAGCCCCGGAGTTTGAGGCTGCTGTGAGCTAGGCTAAAGCCATGGCACTGTAGCCAGGGCAACAGAGTGAGACTGTCTCAAAAAAAAAAAAAAAAAAAAAAAAGCCACATGGATTCCATTTAGCTTGAGTCACATGTAACATGGCAGTTTACATTCTCATATTCATCTATTTTGAACACCTAGCCATTATTCTAACAAAATAAGTAAAACAAATGAAATAAAATAAACTCTAATATGGCATATATTTTTATGACAGTAAAACATCCAGTGTTATTTAAATACAAAAAACCTAATGGTCTGTTATAGACTCCATTAACTTTCTACTAGTATAACTTGACAGACAAAATGTCATTTAACTTTATATTCCTTTACAGCAAGGTTTCTCAACCTGGGCCCTATTGACATTTCAGCTGGATAATTCCTTGTTGTAGGAGCTGTCCAATGCAATACAGGATGTTTAGTAACATCCTTGGCCTCTACCAACTAAATCCCAGCAGCACTCGCTCAGTTGTGAACCAAAAAAACCTCTGCAGACACTGCCAAATATTTTCTGAGGAATAATTTCACCCTCTCTTGATAACCACTGTTTTAGAATATATCACATTTCCTACCTTTTCACTCAATAGTTAAATCAACTCTTAAATATTCACTATAATTCTAAAGGAAGTACACAGATTAATTAAAAAAAATTATTTTTAATTAAAGAAGGCTTAACTTAAGGCATCATACTGACATCTACTGGCTTGGTACTGAACTGTACATTTGACATATACTGCATTTTTTAAAAACCCTCAAAATTAAAAGCAACATAGGTGCTATTCTGGGAAGGTAGGAAAATTAACTGAGTGCAGTAACATTAACATCAGGACAATTAACTTTATGTAAAGCCTAAAGTATACAATAAAAATACTAATTCTCTATTGCTTTCTTAGTTTTTGATATATTTTCTTTTGGATGAACTGAATTCTTAATGAATACTTTTAGAGACTGGTAATTAGAGGAAATTTTTTGGTGACGAGTAAAAAACTTTCTGGTTCAAAAAACTTGCAAAAATCAAGCAGCATGCTATTTTATGATTTACACTGAAAATTTAAAAGATGGACTAAAAAATGAAAAACCTAATAAAGATATTTCTATAAATAAAATTTTCTAGGCATTTCAATAAAAGACATTTGGTAATTAAATACTACTATCAATTAAATTGATGAACTTTATTGGGGTTGAAACTATAACAAAGTTCATCCTAAAACATTTTGCAATGCAAAATTATTTCACTCAAGGAGTGTTTAATAATTTGGATGCTAGGAATTACAAGCAATTTTCAAAAGCAGAGACTCACATTCATAAAACTTTATACATCATTTGAACTAACAGATATTTATACTACTAAAATCAAACATGCATCACCTTCAAACATTCTTATATCATGATTTTATATATTACATTATTTAACACCAATCTTCATCAGTACATGTATTTTTATCATACACTCGCACCATTTTCCTTGGATTTCTGATCTTTGTCTTCATTCTTTACATTATCCTGTAAAACAATATAAAAGGAAAAAGTACATTTTATTAGATTACCTTAAGTTAATTAGATTACCTTAAGTTACTTTGAAGGTAGCTTACAATGGCATTCAAAACCTATTAAGGTTTTGTTCCTAGTTATAAAGAATACTAATAAATTAATTTTAATGTCTTGGTGCCAAAGAACTTTCTTCAATTCTGCCCAAAAATAAATGTGTTTAAAAAAGAAGTGAATGATTTTATCTTCTAGAAGTTCAAACCTACTCTCTGGCATAGAAAGAAATATTAAGACACAAATGCACCATTATTTGCTTTTCGAAAAATCACTAAGAGCTTAATAACATTAAAATACATTAAAGAATGCCACGAATAGATTTTAAAAAATAAACTATGAGACTATTGAAAGTACAAAATTTATTTATTTATTTATTTATTTTTTAAAGTACAAAATTTCTAACCTTCTTGAGAACAGTGTGGATTTCATCCATTACTGTAGATAAGTTTCTGATTGTCTTACTCAGTTGGTTTTCAAATTGCAAATTCATGTTTTCTGAAATCTTTAAGTTTTCTTGTAACTGACTAAGGTCCTTTTTAACTTCTCTCAGTTCACCAGAGAGACTCTTGTTGGAATTCTCCAAGTTTAATATAGTTTTTTCATCTTCATCTGTTAAAAAAAAATCCAAAGTTCACATGTTAATCCCTAAAATTTCCAATTTAACTTTGAGGTTAAAAATATTTAAGCCATGGTGCACTCGCCCCTCCTATCTCTTTCCATGTACATGAATGTCCTGAATGATGTTCTCAAGAGCATCAACAATGCTAAAAAAGAGGCAAATACCAGGTTTGTATTAGACTATGCTCCAAAGTCATCCTCTGGTTTCTAACTGTAATAATGAAGCCTGGTTACACTGGTACACTGGTGAATTTGAAATCACTGATGATTGCAGAACTAGAGAAACTACCGTGGCCCTCACAGCCAGATGAAACAAATGTGGAGTGATCATCCGCAGATCTGATGTGCAAGTCAAGCATCTAGAAAAATGGCAGCATAATCTGTTCTCATCCCATCCGCATGGTTTCATTGCACTGACAACCCTCAGCTGTCATTATGGACCATGAAGAAAATGAAAAGACTGAGAAGCGAAAATCCTGGGATTCTTTTTCTGGGGATGTAATATATACTTGCAAATAAAATGCCTCAATGGGAAAAAAAAAATGCTTAAGCTATGAAATTAAGAAGCTGATACAATTATGTAAAATGACCATAAAGGTTGATTTCATTAGTTATAAAGCATATTGTAATACTCATGTATTTATTTATTTATTTTTGAGACAGAGTCTCACTCTGCTTCCTGGTCTAGAGTGCCGTGGAGTCAGCCTAGCTCACAGCAACCTCAAACTCCTGGGCTCAAGCCATCCTTCTGCCTGAGCCTCCCGAATAGTTGGGACTATAGGCATATGCCAACATGCCCAGCTAATTTTTTCTATATATTTTTAGTTGGTCAATTAATTTGTTTCTATTTTTAGTAGAGACGGGGTCTCCCCCTCTTGCTCAGGCTGGTCTCGAACTCCTGATCTTGAGCAATCCACCCGCCTCGGCTTCCCAGTGCTAGGATTACAGGCATCAGCCACGCACCCTGACTATTCATTTTATTTAAATTTTAACTAGTATTATTTCTAAACCCAGGTTCCATTCTTAGGTGATGGTATAGGCTAAAGAAAATAGAAACAGGTAAAAACTAAGTGGAAATAGAGGAGGATGGAAAGAATAAAATAACAAATATGAAGATGTAAATGAAGAGCTAAGATTCTTACAACGCAAAGCAATTTTATAAGCTGAAACAGGAAAAAAAATCAAAAGTAAAGTTACATATGTGCCCAGACTAAAATGCATGGTATGTATATGCATGGGCATGTAGGTATGTCATGTGTATGTATTCGTATACCCCAGCAGGGTGCTGAAAGTATTAACACAGTCAATGCCATCCGTTACCTGTTTTTTCTTCTAGTAACTGCAGCTTCTGTTCTACTTCAGCTCTTACTTTTTCACTTTTTTCCAATTTTTGCAAGAGGCTTCCTACATCTACCATTGCACCATTATACACAATGAGGCCAACATTTTCTTCTACATCCTTTGATTCCTGTTTTACTGTTGGTGTAGGAAGTAATAACCTGTTTCCTAGAACATAGTATAAAAGATTCCATATTTTAGTAAGCTATTTATCTTAATAGCCTAATTAATATGCTTATAAAAAAGCAAGATCTTAAAATAATGCACACAAACCTAGCATATCTTCCAACAATGATTCAGACTCTTCATGGTTTTCTTCATCTTTTGAGGTGTCTGTTAATTTCCGGTAAAAGCAAGATTCACGGAGCACTACTTTATTAAGAAGCTTCTTTACCTTATAAGCAAGTAAGTAAACAAATTAAAAAGATGAAAATACATTATTTGATTGTCCTAGAATAATTGTTCTAATTTTCACCTATAATGAACATCCATGAAAACTGTTTTCTCAAGTATCCACTCCCATTCAATTAAAGCAGTTATACTTTTTAAGTGTCTTCCCTATAAATCTAAGTTCCAACTTATTATTTGAAAAAAAAATTCATTAAAAAGACAAAGAATAACATCGATGGAAATTCTAACACATACATTAAAATATATGTAAAAAAAGATGTTTATTACATCTTAGCTTGTAATTCTAAGAAATGGAAACTATCAGCAATAGGGACTAGAGTTAAGTAAATTATGATACATCTATATAATGAGATACTATGCAGCTATAAAAAGAATGAGGTAGATCTTTATTTTCATGGTAGAAAGACTGTAATATATTGCTGAATGAAAAAGGTGCCAATCAACATGTCCAGAATGATTTCATGTCTTGTTTATGAAAATGGAACTATCATATGTAGCTGAAAACTAGAAGGTTATGTATTAGCTCCAAGGAATAGAACTAGAAGAACAGGGAGAAGGGACTGTATACATTTCAATATTGCTTGGCTGTTTTAAAATCAGCATGTGCTGGCCAGGCGCGGTGGCTCACGCCTGTAATCCTAGCACTCTGGGAGGCCGAGGCGGGCGGATTGCTCGAGGTCAGGAGTTCGAAACCAGCCTGAGCAAGAGCGAGACCCTGTCTCTACTATAAATAGAAAGAAATTAATTGGCCAACTAATATATATAGAAAAAATTAGCCAGGCATGGTGGTGCATGCCTGTAGTCCCAGCTACTCGGGAGGCTGAGGCAGGAGGATTGCTTGAGCCCAGGAGTTTGAGGTTGCTGTGAGCTAGGCTGACGCCATGGCACTCACTCTAACCTGGGCAACAAAGCGAGACTCTGTCTCAAAAAAAAAAAAAAAAAAAATCAGCATGTGCTGTATTTCTTTTATACATTAAAAAGTCAGTAGAGATTTAAAGGAAAGATAAGCACCAATCTATAGAATTAAATATATTAATCTGTTATCTTTTTTTTGAAAAGGTAACTTTTTAAAGAGTCACTAAAAAATGATTTTATATCAAATATTCACAAGATAAATTACCTGAGCCCGAGAAAGATGTAGTCCAAGAGTATAAAGTATTTCTTCCAAATCCTTTTCAAGAAGGTAACCACAATGACTTTGATCAAAATAAACAAAAGCCATTAACAGATCCCTGTTAATTGTGATCATCTGAGTCTTCTCTTTTTCCTAAAGAAAATGCAGAAGTAGAAGACATACTATACAATTCTTTTTTCATCCCTGAAAAGTGAAAAAGTGTGACTGTTTCCATATAATAGCAATAATCTGAAAAGACTTTTGCCCATCCTAGCTAAAATGAGTTCATTTTGTATATTAATATGGGAGAAAAGAATCAGATATACTGGTTGCCTAAGAGCCACAAATACCAAAAAACAACTGAATGAATTTTACATAATGGTAATATATAGACATACAAAGTATTACTAAACTTCATGACTGTTATTTTCAATAAGTTTAGAATATATAAGATATAGGAATCATCATATTATCAAGAATACAGCATTCAGGTAAATACCTTATCTTTAGAGGGCCTCTCCTTGCAGTACCTGTTGATATCTCTTTTATCGTCTCGCTTGTTCATTTCTTCCTCATCCCTATCTGTAAAATAAATACAACAGCAGCAAAACACTTATAAATACAGGTATTTTCAAGTTAGGCACAGAAACACACACCTGTAATCCCTCAGGAGACTGAGGCAGAAGAATTGCCTGAAGACAGGAGTTTGAGGCTGCAGTGTGCTATGACCGTGCCTGTAAATAGCCACTGCACTCCAATCTGGACAACATATTAATACTTCATCTCTTAAAAAACAAAAAAACGCTATATATTTTTAACTACTATAGAAACCAGAACTACTATTCCATTACAGAACAGTTTTCAAGTGACAAAATTGCAAAGAATTATATGAATAAAAATACTTTGGATCATAAAAAACAATTATAAATAAGGAAAAAATTTAAAAAGAGATTATGTAGAAGAAAAAAACTGATTTTATTGAATCAACTAAAAGAACTTAATTCCATAAATACTTGAACATTTTAAAAAAATGAATTTTATAGACAAAATTGAAAACTATAGAACAAATTTAAATAAAACAAAACAGGGTAATGCATATTTTTCTAAAAGCCAAAAAGAAAAACAGCCAGCATACTACAGCTAACTGCAGATAGATTATTTTAAAGTAACACTACAGGAGAAATCAAGATGTTCTTAAAGCAATTAAGAAGATCTAACAGTGTTGTTTGTATTTTGGTTTTTTCTTTTGACATATATTCTCACTCTGTTGCCTGAGCTAGAGTGCCATGGTGTCAGCCTAGCTCACAGCAACCTCAAACTCCTGGGCTCAAGGGATCCTCCTGCCTCAGCCTCCAAAGTGACTGAGACTACAGGCCCATGCCACCACACCTGCATAATTTTTTCTATTTTTAGTAGAGCCAGGGTTCTGCTCTTGCTCAGGCTGGTCTCGAAATCCTGAGCTCAAGCATGTTCCCACCTCGGCCTATGATTACAGGCATAAGCCATCGCACCTGGCCTCATAGTGTTAATATCTAGATTTGCTAAAACTAACATGTATCCCATGATAAAAGATGGATACTGAGATAATTTATTTATTTATTTGAGACAGAGTCTCACTTTGTTGCCCAGGCTAGGGTGAGTGCCGTGGCATCAGCCTAGCTCACAGCAACCTCAAACGCCTGGGCTCAGTGATCCTACTGCCTCAGCCTTCCAAGTAGCTGGGACTACAGGCATGCGCCACCATGCTTGGCTAATTTTTTGTATATATATCTTAGTTAGCCAATTAATTTCTTTCTATTTATAGTAGAGACGGGGTCTCCCTCTTGCTCAGGCTGGTTTTGAATTCCTGACCTTGAGCAATCCTCATGCCTCGGCCTCCCAGAGTGCTAGGATTACAGGCATGAGCCACCGCGCCCAGCCTAATTTATTCTTAAGAAACAAATCTACTAAGGAAAATCCATAATCATGGAATATATGACTCCAATCTATACTGTTATAGCCTTAATAAAATTCAACTATCAAAAATACTTGAGTGATACGAAAGTCATGACACTCATTTTATTTTCTAAATTAGAATATTTTGTTACAATTTTTACTATTCTTTTTTTTTTTTTTTTTTTTTGAGACAGAGTCTCGCTTTGTTGCCCAGGCTAGAGTGAGTGCCGTGGCGTCAGCCTAGCTCACAGCAACCTCAAACTCCTGGGCTCAAGTGATCCTTCTGCCTCAGCCTCCCGGGTAGCTGGGACTACAGGCATGCGCCACCATGCCCGGCTAATTTTTTTTTATATATATATCAGTTGGCCAATTAATTTCTTTCTATTTATAGTAGAGACGGGGTCTCGCTCTTGCTCAGGCTGGTTTTGAACTCCTGACCTTGAGCAATCCGCCCGCCTCGGCCTCCCAAGAGCTAGGATTACAGGCGTGAGCCACAGCGCCCGGCCAATTTTTACTATTCTTAAGATAGGTTTTCACTCTGTCACCCTGGCTAGAGTACAGCAGCGTCATCATAGTTTACTGCAACCTCAAATTCCTGGGCTCAAGCAGTCATCCTGTCTCAGCCTCCTGAGTAAGCTGGGACTACAGGCGTGTGGCTCCACACCTAGCTAATTTTTGTTTTTTTGTTATCAGACAGAGTCTCACTCTGTTGCCCGGGCGCTAAAGTGCCGTGGCATCAGCCTAGCTCACAGCAACTTCAAATTCCAGAGCTCAAGTGATCCTCCTGCCTCAGCCTCCCAAGTAGCTGGGACAACAGGCATATGCCACCATGCCTGGCTAAATTTTCTATATATTTTTAGTCAGCCAATTGATTTCTTTCTAATTTTAGTAGAGACGGGGTGTCGCTCTTGCTCAGGCTGGTTTCGAACTCCTGACCCTGAGCCATCCACCTGCCTCAGCCTCCCAGAGTGCTAGGATTACAGGCATGAGCCACTGTACTCAGCCTACACCCAGCTAATTTTTAAAAATTTTTAGTAAAGATGGCATCTGGCTGGACTCAACTCAAACTCCTGAACTCATGCGATCCTCCCTCCTTGGCCTCACAGTGTGCTGGAATTACAGTCATAAACAACCAAGCCTGGCCTCTGTTGTTAATATATATGTTGGACTATAATGATTTTTGTACAAAATGCAAAAGACACAAAAAATAGCTGGCAAAAAATAAACTTCCTATACAACCACAATCACTACTGTAATCTGACCACTTGAGGAGGCAGATCCAAGAGGATCATGAGGCCAGGAGTTTAAGACCAGCATAGGCAAGAGAGAGACCCCATTTCTATAAAAAATAGAAAAATTAGCTGGGCATGGTGGCACATGTCTGTAGTACTAGACCTCGGAAGGCTGAGGCAGGAGGATCACTGGAGCCCAGGAGTTTGAGGTTGCAGTAAGCTATGATGAAGCCACTGTATTCCAGCATGGGCAACAGTTGACCCTGTCTCAAAAAAGAAAAAAAAGTGCTAATATAAAAAGATTTCATCAGTTATGGGTTGAACTGTATCCCCTAAATTCATATGTTGAAGACCTAACCCCTAGTATCTTAGAATGTGACCATACTTGGAAATAAGTTCTATTCAGAGGTAATTAAGTTAAAATGAAGTCCGAAGTGTAGGCTCTAATACAATGACTGATGTCCTTGTAAGAAAGGAATTTCTAGACAGAATAACACAAAGACAGAATGTTCCTAATGGCATCTAGAATGGTGAATTCTTTCCAGGTTTTCAATGGACTTTTCCCAGATCCATCAGAAGAATCACTATCTATAGGAGATAGTCTTACAAAATGTCTTTCTCAAATAAAAAGACTAGAAAGTCAAAATGACTTCTTGATCCATGGGCTGCAGAATGGATGTTGTGTAGGCATGAAAACATTAATCTCCTAGCATATCTCCATCAGTGCTCTTGAGGGACTAGGTGCATTGTCAATGAGCAGTAATATATTGAAAGGAATCCTTTTGTTTCAGTAGTAGGTCTCAATAGTGGGCTTAAAATGTTCAGTAGAGGCTATAAAAAGGCTTAGGCTATAAAAAGATGTGCTGTCATCCAGGCTTTGCTACTCCATTTATAAAGCCCAGGCATAATTCTTTTTTTTTTTGAGACAGAATCTCATTTTGTTGCCCAGGCTAGAGTGAGTGCCGTGGCATCAGCCTAGCTCACAGCAACCTCAAACTCCTGGGCTCAAGCAATCCTCCTGCCTCAGCCTCCCAAGTAGCTGGACCTACAGGCATGCGCCACCATCCCCGGCTAATTTTTTCTATATATATTAGTTGGCCAATTAATTTCTTTCTCTTTTTAGTAGAGACAGGGTCTTGCTCTTGCTCAGGCTGGTTTCAAACTCCTGACCTGGAGCAATCCGCCCGCCTCGGCCTCCCAGAGGGCTAGGATTACAGACGTGAGCCACCAATCCCGGCCTACGCAGGCATAATTCTTTAGCATAATTCATAAAGGCCCTAGAATTTTCAGAACGGTCAATGAGCACTGGCTTCAACTTAAGTCACCAGCTGCATTAGCCCCTAATTAAGAAAGCCAGCTTGTCCTTTGAAGCCAGGCATTCATTGACTTCTCTCTAGCTATAAAAGTCCTAGATGGCCTCTTCTTCCAATAGAAGGCTGTTTCAACTGCTGATGAAGTCTATTATTTATCTTCAATCATCTTAGCTAGATCTTCTGGATAATATGCGGAAGCTTCTATATCAGCATTTGCTGCCTCATCTTGCATTTTTATGTTATAGAAATAGCTTCTTGCCTTAAACCTTATGAACCCACCTCTGCTACCTTCAAACTTTTCTTTTGCAGCTTCCTCACCTCTCTTGTCTTCAGACAATCAAAGAAAGTTAGGAACTTGCTTTGGACTAGTCTTTGGATTAAGGGAATGTTGTTGCTGGTTTGTTCTTCTATCCAGACTGCTTAAAGTTTCTCCATATTAGCAATAAGGCTGTTTTGCTTTCATACCATTTGCGTTCACTGGAGTAGCACTTTTAATTTCCTTTAAGAACTTTTACTTGAATTCACAACTTGCCATCAAAGGACCTAGGGGAGCTGTCACAATCGGTTTAGCTTCTGGCCTATCTCAGCTTTGACATTCCTTCTTCACTAACCTTAATCATTTCTACCTTTTAATTTAAAGTGAGAGATGTGCCTCTTTTTACACTTGAACACTTATAGGCTATTGTAGGGTTATTAACTGGCCTAATTTCAACATTGTTTTCTCTCAAGGCATAGGTAGGCCCAAGGACGGGGGGAGAGACCAGATAAAGAGCTGGCTAGTGAAGCAATCAGAACACCAACAACATTCATTAAGTTTGCCATCTTCTGTGGGCATGGTTTAGGTTGCCTTAAAACAATTATAATAGTAATATCTAAGATCACTGAACACAGATCATTAGAGACAGGGTTTTGCCATGTTGCCCAGGCTGGTCTTAAACTCCTGGCCTCAAGTGAACCTTCTGCCTTAGCCTCCCAAAGTGCTGGGATTAGAGGCATGAGCCACCACCCCCAGCCATGGCATTGACCTCAGATCACTAAAACGGATACAATAATACAGAGAAAGTTGGAAATATTACAATTACCAAAACATGACACAGAGACACGAAGTAGGCATATATAGTTGGAAAAATGGCACTGACAGACTTGATGCTGAGTTGCCACAAGCCTTCAATTGGTAAAAAACACAGTTATCTTTGAAGCACAATAAATTCCAACAGGAATTGATTTATCCAACAGGATAAAACAAAATATGTCTACAGTTTTAAAGGAGTTAATTATATGGACATGTGAATTGTAGCTCAATAAAGATATATTTAAAAAGGAAATAGGCCGGGCGCGGTGGCTCACGCCTGTAATCCTAGCTCTCTGGGAGGCCGAGGCGGGCGGATTGCTCGAGGTCGGGAGTTCGAAACCAGCCTGAGCAAGAGCGAGACCCCGTCTCTACTATAAATAGAAAGAAACTAATTGGCCAACTAATATATATAGAAAAAATTAGCCGGGCATGGTGGCTCATGCCTGTAAGTCCCAGCTACTTGGGAGGCTGAGACAGAAGGATCGCTTCAGCCCAGGAGTTTGAGGTTGCTGTGAGCTAGGCTGACGCCACGGCACTCACTCTAGCCTAGGCAACAAAGCGAGACTCTGTCTCAAAAAAAAAAAAAAAAAGGAAATAGGCAAATGTTATAAAACTGGATTGTGGGCCAGGCATGGTGGCTCATGCCTGTAATCCTAGCACTCTGGAAGGCTGAGGCAGGAGGATTGCTTGAGGTCAGGAGTTCGAGACCAGCCTGAGCAAGAGCAAGACCCCCATCTCTACTAAAAATAAAAAGAAATTATCTGGACAACTAAAATTATATACAAAAAATTAGCCGGGCATGGTGGCACATGCCTGTAGTCCCATTTACTCGGGAGGCTGAGGCAGGAGGATCGCTTAAGCCCAGGGGTTTGAGGTTGCTGTGAGCTAGGCTGACACCACAGCACTCTAGCCTGGGCAACAGAGTGAGAGTCTCAAAATAAATAAAATAAAATAAAATAAAATAAAATAAAATAAAATAAAATAAAATAAAATAAAATAAAATAAAATAAAATAGAAAACTGGATTGTGATGATACTTTACCAATTCTATAAAGTTACTAAGAATTATTAAAATGTACATTTAAAATTGGTGAGTTTTGTGATATGTATTGGTACCTCAATAAAATGTTTTTTAAAAAAACAGAATGTGGGCCGGGCGCTGTGGCTCACGCCTGTAATCCTAGCTCTTGGGAGGCCGAGGCGGGCGGATTGCTCAAGGTCAGGAGTTCAAAACCAGCCTGAGCAAGAGCGAGACCCCGTCTCTACAAAAAAAAAAAAAAATTAAAAAAAAAAAAAAAACAAAAAAAAAAACAGAATGTGGCCAGGCGAGGTGGCTCATGCCTGTAATCCTAGCACTCTGGAAGGCTGAGGCAGGAAGATTGCTTAAGCTTAGGAGTTTGAGACCAGCCTGAGCAAGAGCGAGACCCCATCCCTACTATAAATAGAAAGAAATTAGCCAAACAACTAAAAACAGAAAAAATTAGCTGGGCATGGTGGCAAGTGCCTGTAGTCCTAGCTACTCAGGAGGCTGAGGCAGGAGGATCACTTGAGCCCAGGAGTTTGAGGTTGCTGTGACCTAGGCTGATGCCATGGAACTCTATCCAAGGCAACAGAGTGAGATTCTGTCACACACAAAAAAAGAAAAAAACCAGAATGTGTCCCACAACCTAATTACTTATATATATATAATATAGTACGGAATGGCTCAGACACTTTAGAGTTTTATTATCTAGGAGAATTTCATTTATCACTATAAGCTTTAGTTTCCTCAATTATAAAATGGAGATAATATTAGCCTCTGGGTGAAATTGTGAGGGTTTTTATCAAGAGTCGACCATATGGCCGGGCGCTGTGGCTCACGCCTGTAATCCTAGCTCTTGGGAGGCCGAGGCGGGCGGATTGCTCAAGGTCAGGAGTTCAAAACCAGCCTGAGCAAGAGCGAGACCCCGTCTCTACTATAAATAGAAAGAAATTAATTGGCCAACTGATATATATATAAAAAATTAGCCGGGCATGGTGGCGCATGCCTGTAGTCCCAGCTACCCGGGAGGCTGAGGCAGAAGGATCACTCGAGCCCAGGAGTTTGAGGTTGCTGTGAGCTAGGCTGACGCCACGGCACTCACTCTAGCCTGGACAACAAAGTGAGACTCTGTCTCAAAAAACAAAAAAAAAAAAAAAAAAAAAAAAGAGTCGACCATATACTACACAAAGGTTAAATTCTTTTTTTTCCATTCACTTACAACTTATAGTTGTAACACACTTTGAGTATAATCTTGAAAGCTATCACTTATAAAACTTTGTCTCTCTGAAACATGTATGTTTTTGAATTTATTTTTAATTATTATGGGTACGTAAGAGTTTTATATATTTACAAGGTACATATGATGCTTTGATGCAGGCATACAAGGTGAATTAATCAAATCAGGGTAATTGGGGTATCCTCAAGCATTTATCATTTTTGTGTTAGGAACATTCAAATTCTACTCTGTTGTTTTTTAAATCTTTTTTCTTTGTTCACAACAATCTATATATTTTCATCTTTCAGTTATTTTAAAGTATGCCCTAACTTATTGTTGCTTATACTTTGTAGTGCTATCAAATATTGACATTCTATTTAACTGTATTTTTGCGCTCCTTAACCACC
Organism: Microcebus murinus; assembly: GCF_040939455.1. Lineage (NCBI taxonomy): Eukaryota > Metazoa > Chordata > Mammalia > Primates > Cheirogaleidae > Microcebus > Microcebus murinus. Next base: position 51,459,621 of record NC_134117.1, on the reverse strand, counting down.
CACAGTTTATCCTCCTCTCTCTGCTACCCTTCCCAGCCTATAGTAACCATCTTCTATTCTGTCTCCATGAGATCAATTGTTTTACGTTTTTTTATTAATTTTTAATTTTTTTCTTTTATTGCTCAAGAAACCAAAATCTAAGATCAATTGTTTTAATATTTAGCTCCCACATATAAGTGAGAACACGAGATTTGTCTTTCTGTCCTTGGCTTATTTCACTTAACGTAATGTTTACCAGTTCCAGCCATTTTATTGCAAATGTCAGGATTTCATTTTTATGGCTATATAATATTCTCTTATAAACATGCATCGCAATTTCTTTATCCATTCATCTGTGGGTAGAGACTTAGTTTGATTCTAAGTATTAGCTATTGTGAATAGTACTACAATAAACACGGGAGTACAGGTATCTTTGATACACTGGTTTCCTCTATTTTGGATATATACCTAGCAGTGGGACTGCTGGGTCATATGATAGTTCCATTTTTGGTTTTCTGAGGAACCTACATACTGTTCTCAATAGTGGTTACACTAATTCACATTCCCTGTAACAGTGTACGAGGATTCCCCTTTATCCACATCTTTACCAGCATTTGTTATTGTCTGTCTTTTTGAAAAAGCCATTTTACAGCCTAACCATGAGTGAGACTCTGTATTTACAAGAAAACAGAAAAATCAGCCAGTATGGTGGCACATGCCTGTAGTCCTGTCTCAGGAGACTGAGACAGCCAGATTGCTGGTGCCCAGGAGTCTGAGGTTGCTGTGATGAATGAGACCCTGTCTCAAACAAACAAACAAAATGCCTTTTAACTGGGGTGAGATGGTATCTCATTGTAGTTCTGATTTCTAGTTCTCTGATGAATGATGCTGAGGATTTTTTTAATATACTTATTTGCCATTTGTATGTATTCTTTTGATAAATGTCTATTCAGATTCTTTTCCAATGTTTTAATAGGATAATATGACTTTCTCGTATAGTGGTTAAAACTCCTTACATATTGTAGTTATTAATCCCTTGTCAGATGGGTAGTTTGTAAATATTTTCTCCCATTCATTGGGTTGTCTCTTTACTTTGTTGACTGTTTCCTTTGCTGTGAAGCTTTTTAGCTTGATGTTATACAATTTTGCTTTGGTTGCCTGTGCTTTGGAGGTACTACTCAAGAAATCCTTGCCCAGAGCAATGTCCTGAAGCATTTTCCAATGTTTTCTTTTCATAGTTTCAGGTCTTAGATTGAAGTTTTTAACTCATTTTGATTTTTATAAAAAAAAAAAACACAACGAGATAAGGGTCTAGTTTCATTCTTCTCCATATGGATAACCAGTTTTCCCAGCTCGAACTCCTGACCTTGAGCGATCCTACTGCCTCGGCCTCCCAGAGAGCTAGGATAACAGGCATGAGCCACCACGCCTGACTCAAAATCTTTTTCAATGGCTGCACAGAATTTAATTGCATGGCTACATCAAAGTACATTTAAATAATTCCTTATTGCTGAACATTCAGACTGATTATAATTTTTTGTTTCATAAACAATTATGGAATATACATCCATGTTGTCATTTTAAATGATATTGTTAATTCCCATTTCTAAATTTCTGTCCAGAAAAGGTATAACAATTTACACTGCTCCAAGAAGAGTGATGATAGTGTACCTCTTTTCACTCTTGTTAAACTGTTACCTTTTATTAGAAAACTTAATTTTTTATCAATTTGATAGGTAAAAAATAGTATCTTATCTGTTCTTCTAATTACTAACAGGATTCAACACCATTTGAGACATTAACTGGCACTGTATTTTCATTTTTAAAAAACAACCAATTCCAATTTTCCATTGAAGAGTAGTCTCTGTATATCTAGGCTTTTTAGAAAATAAAGAGACTAAAGAGGTAAAAACAAATAGATTTTTAAAAGAGGAAAAAAGAGTAGTCACCAGGAAATTTAATAGGATAATAAGATATAAAATATGAAGAAAAAAACATGACAAAGGATAAGCAAGCATCAATTGGAAAGACCAGGGAAACAAATAAAAAAAGAACTATAACGCCTGTAATTCTAGCTCTCTGGGAGGCCAAGGCAGGCGGATTGCTCGAGGTCAGGAGTTCGAAACCAGCCTGAGCAAGAGCGAGACCCTGTCTCTACTATAAATAGAAAGAAATTAATTGGCCAACTAATATATATACAGAAAATTAGCCGGGTATGGTGGCGAATGCCTGTAGTCCCAGCTACTTGGGAGGCTGAGGCAGGAGGATTGCTTGAGCCAGGAGTTTGAGGTTGCTGTGAGCTAGGCTGACGCCATGGCACTCACTCTAGCTTGGGCAACAAAGCGAGACTCTGTCTCAAAAAAAAAAAAAAAAAGAACTATAATCCTACCACCCTATTTGGCTTTGTAGATTATGATATTTACTCAATAAACATTTAGAGCCCATTTAGATATTTAGACTGCTCTAGGAACTTAGAACACACATTAGCAAAGAACATAGAAAAAACCCTCTTTCTTCTGTAAGGGCTTTTTATACAAGTGAGAAGTAGACAGAAAATAAGCAAAAAAAAGTAAGTAGTAAATGGTAGAATAGGTTATTAGTTGTTTGGCGGGGTAAAATAAAGCAAGATAAGGAGAGACTAGGAATGTGTATTGGAGGCAGGGCGGGGCAGAGGATTGTGTTTTTAAATAGAATGGGGCACAGAGCAGGCTTCACTGTGAAAGTGATAGTTGAACACCAATTTTAAGTGTGGGAAATTAAGGATAGTGGATATCTCCAGGAAAGAATTTGCTGGCAGAAGGAAATGCCAATGAAAACCTCCTAACACAGGAACATATGTGATGGGTTCAAGGGGAAGAGTGGTAAGAGATAAAATTGGAGACATAATGTGGTACGGTCTTGTAGGTCATTGTAAATACTTTAGCTTTTTCTATGAGTTAAGTAATAGCCACTGGAAGAATCTGAACAAAAGAATGAAATGAACCAAATTTCACAAAGAACATTGCAATTGTATTGAGAAGAGACTTGACTGGACAAGAGAGGAAGCAGGGAAACTAGTTAGGAGACTATTAATATAATCTAGGAAAGAGATAACATGGCTAAGATTAGGGTGAAACCACTGGAGCTGGTGAAAAGTGATCTGATTCTGGTTATGTTTTGAGAATAGAGCCAATATGACTTCCTGATAGATTAAAAGTAGGATATGACACAAATAAAGGAGTCCGAGGTGACTCCTGGGTGTTAGCCTGATCAACTAGAAAGATGGAGGTGCCATCTAAGGAGCTGTAGAATAGGTGAAAGTCAGAGGATTCGTTTGCTTTTTGGTAAAGAGGGATAGCAAGAGTTCAATTTTAGAGATGTTGATTTTGAAATGTCAGATAACTAAGTAGAAATGTATAGCAGACAGTTGGATATGGGAGATTGGGAGAGAGGTCTGACCTGAGAGATACATTTCAGCATTATTAGTTTATGGATAGTATATAAAAGCCATAATAATGGATGAGAACAGCACCAAAGCAAATGAAAGTAGAAAAGACAAGACAACCAACTGATAGCTGAGAATTAGGATACTCTAATACAGACAAAATAATGGGAGTACTGCTTAATAATATAACTAAAGCAGTGATTAAAATATATATTATGAGGATAAGGGCAAGAAAATACGACTATAAAAAGGCCTAAGTTTTCATTACCAAAGCAAGTAATAAAGATAAAAGAAAAAATATTGGTCTATGCATAGTATAACATTAATACTGAGTTATTAAGGCAAATAAGATTAGATATTACATAGAATTAAGAGGTGGTATTATGACATTATTATTAATTTTTTTAAGTGTGATTATGGAATTGCAGTTACTTAAGTGTATATATTTTCCTAGGTAAGTTGAAGAATTCATACTTTTAAGTGGATCAGAAAACCACAAACACAAACAAAACAAGGCAAATATTAACAACTATTGAATCAAAGTTGATGGAGTATGGCATATATATGGATTTCAACTTTTTAAATGTTTGAATATTTTCATCAGGGAAGAAAAAATGATATGGTAGACAGAGGACAATGTAGAGATAAACAAAATATACCTTAAATAATAATAATCCCCAGAGATATAAACTAAAAAAAAACTTATGATTTTATATCTCAGGAAAAGACTATTAAAAAAAAATCTCCAAATCTACACAGAGAAGAACAGGTATGATACTCAGAGGTACTTGATGGCTGACATCTATGATTGCTCAGGATTATCTATTGTAAAGTATTTTGAAGATCACCCCCATTGGTAAAAGTCTGTTTATTAAAACTTGGGCAATAGGTATACAGGTGTTTATAATTATTAGCCTTTAAACTCTATAAGCACTCTTTTGCATTATGATAGTATTCATTTACAAATGCCCAACTTAATTTTCTGAAGAACATATTGCATGAGACAATGGAGACTATTATACCTTTTACGTCACACTTTCAGCACCATGTTCAGGGAAATTTATTCCTGAATATTAGGTAAGTAGTAATTATATTATGGGACATATGGCCAGGTGCAGTGGCTCACACCTATAATCCTAGCACTTTAGAAGTCTCAGGCAGGAGTACTGCTTGAGGCAAGGAGTGTGAGACCAGCCTGAGCACTAGCGACACCCCATCCCTACATAAAACAGAAATATTATTAGCTGGGTATGGTGTACACACCTATAGTGCCAGCTACTAGGGAGATTGAGGCAGGAGGATCACTTTAGCCAAGGAGTTTGGGGTTGCAGTGAGCTATGATGAGGCCACTGCACCCTAGCCTGGGAGACAGAGCAAGACCTGATATCAAGAAAAATTTATACATGGGACATATGATAATCAATTTGCCTTAAAACAATCTTTTCCCCTAAAAACTAATGAAAGTACAATTAGTTAATAATTATAGATTTCAGGGACACAAAGTCACCAAACAAAATGTTATTTTTAATCCTAAGGAGTAATAAATAAATTTGAATTATACCATCTTCTTCATCCTCGGCTTCTTCTGCTTCCATTGGATCATATTCATCTTGATTATTATCTTCTTCAGTTTCATCATCATCTTTAGAATCATCTTTTCTTTTATCTTCTTTCTGTAATTTAAAATGCCTTAGAATTAAGCAAGAAAGTAACAATTGACTAAACATCAAACATCAAGTGACTAACTAGAAAACATCAAATCCATTCAAGTTAGTTTCACATTTTAACCTTTTAATAATCATAATAACATATTTCAAAAATAAATGATTAGAAAACTAGCTACAGATGTTTATATGGGCTTAATTCGATGATTTATATTTCGAATAATAAACTAAAATCTTTGTTTGTCCATTACATTTTACTGAATTCTCATGGAAATTAATATTCTGTTACAATCTAGAAGATTCATCGAAAACATCTAAATCAGGTTAATAGCCATAGAAATAATTAGAGACCTTCCGTTCATCTCTATCTTCTTTTTTATCTTTATCATCTCCTGATTTTCTCCGTTTGGGTTTTGGATCATCATTTTCATCATCTCTTTCTTCTTTCTTATCTTTTCTGTCATCCTTTTTGCTTTTCTTATCCTTTTCTTTTTTGTCCTCTTTCTCAGGAAGCGATAGTAATGATTTGTATATTCTGACACCAAAATCTCTTTGAAGCATTTCATTAAACAGTTCTGCAAACAATGAAACCTATAAAAAGACACTAATATTAACTCAACCAACTTCAACAGAAATACTAAATAAATCCAGCACAGTTAGTAATTTATTAAATAAAACCTGGCCACATCTAAAAATTATGTACACTTATAATACAGTTATAAGAATTAAGGCTGGGCACAGTGGCTCATGCCTGTAATCCTAGCACGCTGGGAGGCCTAGGCAGGCGGATTGCTCGAGGTCAGGAGTTCAAAACTAGCCTGAGCAAGAGCAAAACCCTGTCTCTACTATAAATAGAAAGAAATTAATTGGCCAACTAATATACATAGAAAAAATCAGCTGGGCATGGTGGCACATGCCTGTAGTCCCAGCTACTCAGGAGGCTGAAGCAGCAGGATCGCTTGAGCCCAGGAGTTTTATGTTGCTGTGAGCTAGGCTGATGCCAAGGCATTCTAGCCTGGGCAACAAAGTGAGGCTCTGTCTAAAAACAAAAGAATTGATGATGAGAGCCGGGAGCTATGGCTCGGGCCTGTAATCCTAACACTCTAGGAGGCCAAGGGGGGGGGGGGATTGCTCAAGGTCAGGAATTCAAAACCAGCTTGAGCAAGAGTTAGACCCCTTCTCTACTAAAAAGAGAAAGAAATTAATGGGTCAACTAAAAAAAAAAATATATATGGAAAATTAGCCGGGCATAGTGGTGCATGCCTATAGTCCCCGTTACTCAGAAGGCTGAGGCAGAAGGATCGCTTCAGCCCAGGAGTTTGAGGTTGCTGTGCGCTAGGCTGACGCCACAGCACTCTATCCTGGGCAACAGAGTGAGACTCTTTCAAAAAAGAACTGATGATGAGGAGGCTTAAAATTCTCAAAGGAATGCTCTCAAGAGAAAAATATTATATACAGTTTGGGCCAAATATTATATATAAAATAATAGCCCTGCTATATATAGAAAATATAGGAGTGTAAAAAAGAATTTGTATCATCCAAACATAACCACTAATCTTCGTGATAAATGTACCTTATTCATGTACTCATGAAGTTTGATTTAAAACTCAAGCTTTAAATCAAACGCCTACTATAAACAGGGCCTGTTTCAGGCACTGGAGAGACAGTATTGAAGAAAGCCAATACCCCTCCCTGCCCAGTGCAGCTTACAATCTGATGGAGAGAAGGAATAATGAAATCAATATAAAATTTTAAGGAAAAAAAGAAAAAAAAAGCAGAATAAGCACTTAGAGAACAAAAAGAGAGAGTAGTCAGATAAGGCCTCTTCGATCACGTAACGTTTGAAAAGTGCTCAGAAGGAAGCAAGTTAAAGGAGCCACATATAATACATATCTAGAAGAGCACTCCTGGCAAGAGAAACAATTCAAAACCCTGAGTAGGGAACATGTATTACTACTATGCAGCGATCCATAAATAATGAATTACAGCATACTCATGAACCTAAAATTAAATATTAAATTTCCTATATACGTATTTCTAAGGTTAAAGGTCCACCACTTGCAACTGACCCTTAAAGTGGTCTAAAATTTGAAATGGTTCACCACAGCTCTAAAATGTATAATCTTTGGCAATCTGCTATATTTGGTAAAATACTTTAATCAACCTATTTTCCTGATCATAAGGATAATGCAATTTAATCACAATTACAATTGGTTTTACAATCTGTTTCTTTAGTTTACGTACAATCTCTTTAGATTTTTTTTTTTTTTTTTTGAGACAAAGTCTCATTCTGTTGCCCAGACTAGAGTGCCATGGTGTCAGCCTAGCTCACAGCAACCTCAAACTCCTAGGCTCAAGCAATCCTTCTGGCCTCAGCCTCCCAAGTAGCTGGGACTACAGGCATGTGGCAACATGCCCAACTAATTTTTTATATATATATTTTTAGCTGTCCAACTAATTTCTTTCTCTTTTTAGTAGAGACGGGGGTCTAGCTCTTGCTCTGGCTGGTCTTGAACTCCTAACCTTGAGCGATCCGCCCAGCTCAGCCTCCCAGAGTGCTAAGATCACAGGCATGAGCTACCACGCCCGGCCTCAATGTCTATAGATTTTAAATTTAAAAACTTTGTTAGTAGCAAAATAATCATGAAGATGTTGAAAATTACACACTCTAAGCCATTAATGTAAACTACACAAAATCCCTATTTGTATAAGTAGTAAGAAGTATATTTTTCACCTAGAGTTTTCTATTTTCCATTATCTAGACATAGAAGGCAATAATTACAATGTATTATGTAGAAAGAAACCTAGGCTGGGCTCACACCTGTAATCTTAGCACTCTGGGAGGCCGAGGTGGCTGGATCCTTTGAGCTGAGGAGTTCGAGACTAGCCTGAGCAAGAGTGAGACCCCATTTCTACTAAAAAAAAATAGAAAGAAATTACCTGGACAACCAAGAAATATATATAAAAATAGCTGTGCATGGTGGCGCATGCCTGTAGTCCCAGGTACTTGGGAGGCTGAGGCAGTAGGATTGCTTGAGCCCAGGAGTTTGAGGTTGCTGTGAGCTAGGCTGATGTCACGGCACTCTAGCCTGGGCAACAGAGTGAGACTCTGTCTAAATAAATAAATAAATAAAATAAAGAACCTTAGAGAATAAACCCCACTAAACGTGAACCTGACTGACAATTTAGATCCAGCTATCAATCTACAAGAAACACATAGGACAGAGGAACACATAAACCAAATCACAGGAGGACAAGCATGGTGCTTCAAACCTGTAATCCCTGCACTTTGGGAGGCCAAGGCAGAAGGACTGTTTGAGGCCAAGAGTTTGAGACCAACCTGGACAACATACTGAGACCCTATCTATAAAAAATTATTTTTAAAAAAATTAGCCAGGTGTGGTGGCATGCACCTATAGTCCCCAGCTACTCAGAAGGCTGAGGCAAGAGGATCGCTTCAGCCCGAGAGTTTGAGGTTGCAGTGAGCTATGAGGGTGCTCCTACACTCTAGCCTGGGCAACAGAGACTGTCTAAAAACAAAAGAAAACAAACTACTATCACGGGAATGCAATCAACAAAAATGAGTCTAGAAGTAACTTTTGAAGAGAGATCATTTGTATTTGTCCTCCAAAAAGTAAATTAAAAGAAAAAACAACAAAAACAGAAAAAAACAGAAGCAATTAAAGAGGCACTCAAAGAGACTTCAGAAACTTATTAAATAGCCACAATGTGTAGCTGGTTGCTATTTCAAATTAAAAACATTACCTCAAATGAATGTTCTTTATTATCCTCTAATCTGTAGTCCAAAAGGACACTCAAAGACATGATGCTACAATCAAATTTGCCACTTTTTGCAGCCCAATTTGGATGTACAATGATGGCTGGTTCGTCAGGCAAAATATACCGTCTTTCCCGACGCTGGCGCTCCATTTCCTCTTGACGTTTCCTTTCTTCTTCCTAAGTATTCGAAATGTTAAGCCATGGTTAAGCTTCCACATACGATATTATACCATATAAAGAAAAAGAACAAAGTTCTGATAATGATTATACTAGACTTAGGGTTGAGAAGGGAGAGAAGTTTAAATTTACTAAGGATAGTAGCTTTTATGGCTCCTAATTTTCTTTTGGATTTCTCAGCATAAAAAACTACCTTCTAAAGGGGCAGGAGGGAATTACCTATATTGAGATTATATAAATTAGAGGATTCTGAGAAAACAGTGGCAGTAGCATAGTTTTGATCTTTCTGAAATACTGCATCTTAAAAGACAGCAATATAGACATGAAAACCCCATGGGGATCCCCAACAAACCTAAGTAGCAGGGTATCTCGACAAACCCATATACAAATGGATGGGAAAAGCTGCAAGATCTATGTGTTACTAGATTGGGGGGGGGGGGAGCAAAAACAAGCAATGGGTTGTAAAATGTGCCTGAGAACAAGGAACTCACAAAACAGCCAATAGGTATACGCTAGAAAGTGCAGCACATCAATTTAAGAACAGTAGCAGAAACTAGGCAAAGTTTTGCCCCCAAGAAGAAAGTGACAGTAGGGTCCATGTTAAGATCTGAAGGGTTCTAGAATACTCTAGTTGTAGGATCCTGCCAAGCTAATTGACCAGGGCTTTCTTCTAGCACAGGGCTCCCCCACTGAGGAGAAACTGTTGGAATTGAAATAATATAGAGTAGGACAGGAACAAACACAGACATAGGAGAAGGCCTACATAAAAAGTGATAAAGAGCAATAGAGATGAGAAACCTCAGAAAGTAAGTCATCATTTGTTTTTGATAGAACAAGAAAACAAAAGAACCTAAGAGTAAAGCTCTTATACAGTTAGAAAAGCTATTAATATTTGAAGTAAAACCTAATAAATGTCTAGACAAACTTAATTCACATAAAAACAAAAAAATACTGAGGTAGCTAGGCATGGTGGTAAGCATCTGCAGTCTACCTCTTGCTCAGGCTGGTCTCCAACTCCTGGCCTCAAGCAATCCTCCTGCCTCCTAAAGTGCTAGGATCGATCACAGGCTTGAGCCACCACACCCAGCCTTAAATTTACTATTTTTAATATATGCTAAAAGACACTAAGAAAATGTTAGAGGGAACAGAGGCATTCTGCATCATGTTCTTAACATTCTGATTAATTGACTGGTAGGTCACATATCTGATCCTTGTATTAACCCTTCAGCTTCTCTAATGGAAGTGGCTACAGAAGGTAGGAGGTAGGCCTGCTAAAAGACAATTCCAAAAAGGACTGGATGGAAAATGGAAATGTTCTACATTGGTAAGGAATTTTGTATTTCATTATATATATAAGTTTTACCCAAACAGACAAAAAGAATGAGAAACAAATCTTTAATGATATGCACATTGAAGTATAATATTTAGAAGAAAGTAGGCCAGGCAAAGTGGCTCACACCTGTATTCTTAGCATTTTGGGAGGCCAAGACAGGAGGATCATTAGAGGTCAGGAAGGAGTTCCATGACCAGCCTGATTAAGAGCCAGACCCTGTCTCTACAAAAAAATAGAAAAATTGGCTCGACATAGTGGTGTACGCCTGTAGTCCCAACTATAGGAGAGGCTGAAGTAGGAGAATCACTAGAGCCCAAGAGTTTGATGTTGCAGTGAGAGAAGATGATGCTACTGAACTCTAGCTTGGGAGACAGAGAGAGATCCTATCTCAAAAAACAAACAAACAAAAAAAACTTTTTTAAAGCATGCTAGGTAGATGTATTTACAGTATGACATAAGGGGACAAGTTGCACTACAATAAAGACAAGATTTATAAGGAATTAAAACTCAAGTATGTCTATATCAATGAATTCATAATGATATTTAAAAACAAAACAAAAATAAGTAACCAAATGAAGATGGCAAGGAACCAATCCATTATCTTAAAAAGTTAATAAATATAAAGAAAATAACTAAGAATTAATCCTGACCATTCTATATGAATATATCCCTAGGTAAAACTGTACTACTAGCAATCAAATAGTAGATAAGGAGAATATGTGAAAACAAAATAGTAAGTAATTAGAGTATCACTATATTTCAATCCCCAATGTATCAAAAGATCTAGGATCTGAGTAACAATGGCTGCTAACATCAAAAAGTGAAAATTGGCTTTTTTTGCTTTCTCTGCCCGTCCTAAACAATTCAGTTTTTTTTTTGTTGTTTTTTTTCTTTTTGAGACAGAGTCTCGCTTTGTTGCCCAGGCTAGAGGGAGTGCCATGGCATCAGCCTTGCTCACAGCAACCTCAAACTCCTGGGCTCAAGCAATCCTTCTGCCTCAGCCTCCCGAGTAGCTGGGACTACAGGCATGCGCCACCATGCCCGGCTAATTTTTTCTGTATATAATAGTTGGCCAATTAATTTCTTTCTATTTATAGTAGAGACGGGGTCTCGCTCTTGCTCAGGCTGGTTTCAAACTCCTGACCTTGAGCAATCTTCCCTCCTCGGCCTCCCAGAGTGCTAGGATTACAGGCGTGAGCCACCGCGCTCGGCCAACAATTCAGTTTTAAAGCAATTTTTTCAAGCAAGGCAGGTGTCTACATAGCAGATGCAGGCTAGCAGAGAGGTAGAGCCACAAGGCATAGTACAAACTTGAGCTACCCAATTACTAGGTATTGAAACCAAAATGGAGCAAGGAGGGTACATGTGAACAGATAGTATAGAGTAGGGAATCAAACTATAGTAAGGAGAGTATTGAGGTAGGAGAGGGAATGACGATGAAAAACTAAGTAAGCAAATATATTAAATATGGTGGAAGACACATTTTTCTTTCTTTTTCTTAAGAGATAGGGTCTAACTCTGTTGCTCAGGCTAGAGAACAGTGGTGTCACAATCATAGCTCACTGTAACCTTGAACTCCTAGGCTCAAGAGATCCTACTGTCCTGAATTGCTAGGACTATAAGAACATAATATCCCCATACCTGGCTAATTTATTTTGTTTTACTTTTTTATAGACATGAGGTCTTGCTATGTTGCCCAAACTGGTCTCAAACTCCTGGCCTCAAGCAATCCTCCTTCCTGGGCCTCTCAAAGCACTGGGATGACAGGCATAAGCCAATCCTCCTTCCTGGGCCTCTCAAAGCACTGGGATGACAGGCATAAGCCACTGCACTTGTGCCATGTTTCTTATATCATTAGGAGAAAACTAGAATGAACTCTGTAATGTTGAATCGTAATTGGAAAAATTGGAGGTACTAGTATAAACTCATAGTTTTCAATATACATAAGATATAAATATAGATGTAAATATGTATATGTAGATATATGTTCCATAGCTCTGTTCACTAAAAGGGGTTGGGAGCAGCAATCTGATAACAATGAGCACATCTTGGCTTCTAAATACCATTCTTCACTAATAAGGACCAGGGCCTCTGGAGAAATGGTTGATTCCTGAGCTAGAGCAGGGATGGTACAAAGAAAGAATGAAACATCCTATCATGCTAGAGAGTAAGGAAGTCCTCAAAAATAAGGCCATGTGGAAAGGGCACATAACTTGAAAGGACTCGCACTGGCCAACTCTGGGACAATTTCATCAGGAAAATGAATATTTATAACTCATTGAATAAAATAAGAAATCACAATTTCATGCATTGCTGAAGAACAAGGTAATTCTACACAATTACAAAATGATTATCACATTCGAGAAACTGAACACTGCTTCAGTGTTATCTAATGTCACATCCATATCCACAATCAAATTTCTCCAACTATCCCAAAAATACTTTGACTTTCACTGATCCTCTTTAATCTAAGAAAGCTCCTAAATAATTTTTCTTTTGTCTTTTATTATGTGGACATTTTTGAAAAGTTCAGGTAAGGTGCTTTGTAGAATTTTTCATTCAACATATATCCGTTTGTTTTCTCACAGTCAGATTTAGATTAAAAGTTTCTGCCAAGAATACTTCATAAATAATTGTGACATATATATTTGGTCTTCAACTCATATCCCAGAATACAACTCCTAAAATCCTTGGGATCTCCAGTCATGTCTTCCTGTATGTGAATGATTAACTGATAGCTTTAGGATGGGGATAGGTCAGCAGAAAGACCAAGGTATGAGTAGGGTTGGGACTTTCAGCCCCACCTCCTAAACTCCAGTGAAGGGAGAAAGCTAAAGGTTAAGCTGATGGCCAATGGTTTAACCAATCATGCCTATGTAATGAAGCCTACATAAAAACCTCAAAGGACAGGGTTTGGAGAGCTTCTGGATAACAGAACACAAGGAAGTTCCTGTAGGATGGCTTGCCTGGAGAGGGCACTGAAGGTCCACATACCTTCACCGATACCTCGTCCTACACATCATTTTATCTGTATCCTTTGTAGTAATCTTTATGATAAATGGGGTAAATGTATATAAATGTTTCCCTGAGCAAAGTAACTGAACCCAAAGCAAGAGCTGTGGGAACCCCAACTTGAAGCTGACTGGTCAAAAGTTCCAGAAGCCTGGACTTATGACTGGGTATCTGAAAGTGGGGTAGGGGCAGTCTTGGGTACTGAGCTCTCAACCTGCAGGATTTGACATTATCTACAGGTAGACGGTATTGGAATTGAATGGGAGGACACCCAGCTGTGTCCACTGCAGAATTGCTTGCTCACAGGTGGGGAGAAAGCCCAACATATTTTGGGGCCATCCATGTCTTCTCTGTTGATTACTGAAGTTGTGTGAGAGAAGAAAAAAAACAAGGTTTGAGTTTTTCCTTCTAATAATGGTATAAACTTGAAAACACATAACAACAGGAAACATATTATGTGATTGATCCAATTACTGGTGGTAAAACACACTTCTCATACCCCTGCATTCCTTCCTCCCTCCCTTCCTTCCTTCTTTTGAGACAGAGTCTCGCTTTGTTGCCCAGGCTAGAGTGCGTGCCCTGGCGTCAGCTCTCAGCAACCTCAAATTCCTGGGTTCAAGCAATCCTACTGCCTCAAGCCTCCCGAGTGGCTGGGACTACAGACATGCGCCACGATGGCCGGCTAATTTTTCCTATATATTTTTAGTTGGCCAATTAATTTCTTTCTATTTTTAGTAGAGACAGGGGGTCTCACTCTTGCTCAGGCTGGTTTCAAACTCCTGACCTTGAGTGATCCACCGCCTCAGCCTCCCACAGTGCTAGGATTACAGGCATGAGCCACCGCGCCCAGCCACCCCTCCATTTTAAATTTAGGAAACAAGTAACATCCTTATGCATTCATGAGTTTTCTATTGGACAGGAAACTAAGGCATAAAACAGCTTGAATAAATAGTCTCTGAGTATTAAAGGAATAAGATCTAATCAAACACACTTAGAAGCAGCAAAATTCTGGGATAAGCACTACACTAGAACTCAATCTCTAAGCTGTTTATATAGAAATGTTTTATATCTAAATTGATGGTGGTTACACAATTATGTGTAGTAGTCAAAACTTAAGGAACCAGTGTTGACTTCGGCAGCACATATATTAAAACTGGAATGATACAGAGATTAGCATGGCCCCTGCTAAAGGAGGACACATAAATTTGTGAAGCGTTCCATATAAAAAAATAAAGAAACATTAAAAAAAAACTTAAGGAAACATTTACTAAAAAAGTTGAATTTTATTGTATGCAAATTATACCTTTGTAAAAGTATGCACACATACGTACAACTTAGGTCATTCTAAGAACCCCTATACACCAATGTTAATACCATTACAGTACATTTAAATGATTGCGTACATACCTCTTTATCATCCTCAGATTTCCTATCATCCTCTTCTTCCTCTTCTTTTTCAGATTTCTCTAACTCCTTCTGTTCTTCTTTTTGTTCTTCTACTTTTAGCTGCTTTGTCAAGCGGGCTATTAACTGGGATTTTAATCCTTTGGAACTAAGAGCTCGACTTTCTAATTCTTTTCGGAGATCGTTTACCTAAATATATGAAGTATAAAAACAAAAAAAGACAATGGGACATTGTAAAAGAGGACAAACTAAAGTTACTTTTGTCTGATTTTTAAAATATCTAGTGAAAGAGACACTTGCATAGCTATAGAATGCTTGTGGAACTGCAAAATGACAGAAACATGTTTTAAGACAGAAGTTTTCTCAAATACCCCTTGATCTAGAAATTATAATTTCTGGGAGTCTACCCCTAAAAAAATATCCTAAATATGGGGGGGAAAAAAACCACAAAAAAACTATAGATTTATGTATAACATTCCATCCAATAAACAATCAAGGCAGGGCACAGTGGCTCACGCCTGTAATCCTAGCACTCTGGGAGGCTGAGGCGGGTGGATCACTCAAGGTCAGGAGTTTGAAACCAGCCTGAGCAACAGTGAGACCTGGACTCTACCAAAAAGAAATTAATTGGCCAACTAAAAATATATAGAAAAAATTAGCTGGGCATGGTGACACATGCTTGTAGTCCCAGCTACTCAGGAGGCTGAGGCTGGAGGATTGCTTGAGCCCAGGAGTTTGAGGTTGTTGTGAGCTAAGCTGATACCACAGCACTCTAGCCCGGGCAACAGAGTGAGACTCTGTCTCAAAAAAAACAAAACAACAGGCCGGGCGCGGTGGCTCACGCCTGTAATCCTAGCACTCTGGGAGGCCCAGGCGGGCGGATTGCTCAAGGTCAGGAGTTCGAAACCAGCCTGAGCAAGAGCGAGACCCCGTCTCTACTATAAATAGAAAGAAATTAATTGGCCAACTAATATATATATAGAAAAAACTAGCCGGGCATGGTGGCGCATGCCTGTAGTCCCAGCTACTCGGGAGGCTGAGGCAGTAGGATCACTTGAACCCAGGAGTTTGAGGTTGCTGTGAGCTAGGCTGATGCCATGGCACTCATTCTAGCCTGGGCAAAGTGAGACACTGTCTCAAAAAAAAACAAACAAAAAAACCAACAAATCGAAATGAGAAATCAAACAAAGAATCTAATGTAGTAATACTCAAGAAAAATCAGTACATCAATTTTTTTTTTTTCCTTTTTTTTTTCCTTTTTTTTCTTTTCTCTTTTTTTCTTTTCCTTTTCTTTTCTTTTTCTTTTTTCCTTTTTTTTCCTTTTTTTTTTCTTTTCCTTTTTTTTTCTCTTCCATTTTTGTAGGACTAAGAGGTAAATGAATAGAATAGTGCTTTCTATCCAGTCATCTCCCCTAGCCCATGTCAATGTCCCAAAGTTTAATTAACAGAACAGGGAGTACATCAATTAGATTATGAAGAGTATAGAACATTTAAAAATAACTACACGGAAAAAACAATTTTTTTTGAGACAAGAGTATTGCTCTGTCACCTGGGCTAGAGTGCCTCGGCGTCAGCAGAGCTCACAGCAACCTCAAACTCCTAGGCTCAATCAATCCTCCTGTCTCAGCCTCCCAAATAGCTGGGACTACAGACGGTGCCACCTCACTTGGCCGATTTTTTCTATTTTTAGTAGAGACAGCATCTCGACCTCCTGACCTCAAGTGATCCTCCCACTTCTACCTCTCAGAGTGCTAGGATTACAGGTGTGAGCCACCACACCCAGCCTACATGGAAAAAATTAATATTAATTTTAACTAATATTAACTCAGAAGGATGAGATGGTTAACTTTGATTTACGACAACCAACCAATTACAAAGGTTGTAGTCAGAAAAAGAAAATACATAAAATTTTAAGAGTGGTTATAATTGACAAGCCTGAGTAATTTTCCTCTTTCTATATATATTATCTTCAAAAATAAGCATGCATTTATATTTATACTAAAAAGAAATGCAAAGCCAGAGGACTTAAAAACGTCCTGGGGCACAAGCTTAGTCTAATTGCCTATATTTTCTGAATCTATGATACTCTATTTGAAAACTTATGTTGTTGAAGTCAATTTTAAAATAATGTGAAAATAACAAACATTATTAAGAGATACATTCTCTACTTATTAAAAAATGTGGGTTAAAAAAACCAAAGGTTCATAACAAAAAAGAAAAATTGCCTTCTGCTAAGAAGAAAGTTAACCAAAAGGTTACATAAAACTGCAAAACTGATAATCATCTTCTGATCTTCTGGTCATAGATCTATAGTGACATTACAGGCTGAGAGATGCAAATTTGCAAAAAGACAGCAGATCCAGAGATGCTGGGAAAAAAATCTAATACAGGTTAACCACAGATTTTCAAAAGAGGCTCTTAAATAATTTTTTCCTTCCCAGTTTAGATGTTTATATATATTTCACTTTTAAATTTATTTTAAAAAACAGATTACATTTTTCATGTTTCTTCCCTTCCCTTTGAAGTTATTTAAGTGCAATAATCCAACCTTCTTGGTGAGTTCCTAAACCAGAAACCAATGTCACTCCCACTATAGGGCCTTGTATTAATATATTGCAAGCATTCAACAGATACTAGCTAAACTGATTTATAAAGTTGCCTTTTATTTAATTTATACATATACAAATATATACATGTATAATGCAACATTATATATATATATATATAATCAGTAGACTTCATTTTGAATGGCTTTTGTCTGAAAAAACATTGCTCTAATTCTCACCAATGTTAATCTTTTTCCTGTTAAGAGATTTCAAATTAATCATCACTTTCAAAGTTACCTTCATTGTCTTTGGATCAAGTTTAGACCAATGTGTTGGAGTTGAAATTTCTTTAGCTTCCCCATCATCCTTTTCCTCTTCATCCTGATATACAAAGTTAAGAATGTAATTACTACTATGAAACCTTAAAATAAAAGTAATTTATTTTTAAAAGTCTGTTGCTGATCTGTGCAAGGTCACAAATGTTTCAGATTGTCTTCTCCTAAAGTTATTATTTAGGCAAGTCCACGTACATACATTCTACCACTTTTAACTGATCACAAAGACACTCATCAGCCAATCAAAGCCAGATCTGTGAAACACAAAAGGGTGATAAATTACAACACAAAGGATATCAGGGATGCACAAACACTGCCGGTCTCCACTAACCACACAGTGTGTGATCTTGCCCCAATTTTCAAGCCACCCAAAAACTGACTTAGTCAGACCTTTGAAATGTACCAAAGACGTTGCCACATAGCCTGAAATTTCAAAGCTCTCAGACTTGTGGTTGTCCAATTTGAAATATCCATGACTAGAACTGATGACCGTGAAAGAGAAAATTTTTTAAATTTTAGAAAATGGCAAAATGTTTAAAATGGCTTAATACTGAATCTTGTTCAACAACTGGTCCCAGATTCCAGCAACTAGACCTATGATAAAAACAAAACTCTGTGCAATTTAAGCACAACTTATTTTCCTTTGAGGTCTCAGCACTCTTAAAGTTAGCATAATAGACAGAATTTTTAAGAGAAAGGAACATACAACTATACTGCTGAAAGCTGGATTACCAGTCGCTGTTAACCAGTTATGTTCCTCCATGTGTGTTTGTTATGTAGTGTGTGATGTGCATTTGTGCCTGTGTTCCTGTGCCTGTGAGAAGCGGAAATAGAAAAAGGGATTAGCGTTCAGTGCCTGTTCTCCATCAGCCTCCTTGCGTTCACCCTGAAGCTTCTCGACCAGCTGCTGCTTGTATCCTCGGGAGAGGGTTTCCCACTCTGAGCGGGTGGGAAGGCAATGCCAAACATCCGGGAAAAATAAAACCACTGTCTCCACATGAGCTGGAACTGTACGCCCCTTGTGGGTCTCCTCAGGGCGATGGTAGCGAATCTCTGCAAAACGGTACCTGTTGCAAGGGAAGAAGCATGTTGGAAAAAAAATTCTAAAATACATTTTAAAGACCCTAGTTCACTTGTAGCACATCAAGTAAAGAAATTTTGCTGCAAGAACTTGAGGTTGGTCTAAAGAAAAAAAAATTATAGAAGCCATAGTTCCTCTTTTGGTACATTTGTACAATATTTTATTGGTTAAAAGAATATGTTCCCCTAAGGCATTTTCAAGTTTGATTATAGAGCTACCCATATTTTACAGAATACCTGAAGAAGCTGGATAGCTGTTCAGATTGCATGTGCTAAAAAAGAATATTCTCAATTAAGTCACAAGAAATACACTAAAATACACAGGACAAATAAGCCTCAAGAGAAAATATGGCTGAACAAAAAATAATCAGCAACTACATCATTTTATAACAAAAGAATTATAACGAAATGAAGTTCTCTCTTGACGATCTTCTCCAGCTATGCATGAAATGAAAAGTATTTTCAACATACATCCAACTTCCGAAGTACAGCGTAACAAACATTTAAATTTTCAGTTTATTTTGATTAGTTCTTAATCCTTTTTCCCCAAAGCATTTTGGCACCAAATAAACTTTGCTACATATGGGGATTTCTCCTTTGAGAATACCTGCATGACCAGGGGTGCTAAAATAAGGGGGGGTAAAAAGGCTGATGGACAAGAACATCTACAATAAACTATTAGGAAAATATTTCCAATCAAGAAATGAATTGGTACTTACCATTGTGTGCATACACTTAGATCAATGCCTGTCAGAGCCTTACAACAACGAATAGCAGTCTTAATCAACACAGAAGGATCTTTTTCTGGATCTGGTCCATCCAACGAAGGAGACCAGTGGCCGCCAATGGCCATAGCTTCATCCTTGCCTTTCATGCCCACTAAAAACTAATTCAAAACAAAGAATCATTTACATATATTACACAATCTGTAAATTACAAACAAAATACTTGAGAAGGAAAGGTACAAACCTTTCCAATATCATTTTTACTACCTCTGGTATCTGTCAGTCAAGGAAGAGTTCAGTTCATCGTGTTCCACACTGCATTTCAGCAATGGAATAGGATTTACACATCATAACTCATCCTTCTAAAATATTTCTTCAGATAGAGTTCTTTTAAAGAAACAAGCTATAATTTAAACTTTAACAGCATCCAAAGACACTCTGAAGTCCATTACCACTAAGATTTTACTATGATACAAATATAAAATATCACAATGTCAATTCAATAAGATACAATCTATAACAAAAACATCTACATCATTAAATTCTAGGTGCCTTAACAATAGTGAAATTCGTTATTAAACTAATTAACAAAATGAAAATGCATTTTAAGTTTTATGTATATACAGTTAGAACTAAGTAAAGTAATATATACCTAAAGTTAAAATAAATGTGTCATTTTACCTTAACAAGTCTAGCAGGATGTTGAAATCCATCTCGAAGTTCTTGTGGGTCTTCAGCAAGAGCACACGACTTATGATACAAATCTTCCATACTAGGGCTAGCCATCAGCATTACCTATTATAGTCAAATAATTCAATCCTGTCAAAAGTCTAAAGTAATGTAAAAAAATGAGAAGCACTACTAATTATCTTTACATATTATATACCTGAAATTTTTTATAATAATGGAAAGTAAAATGCTATAGCAGAAATGATATTAAATACCTTATAATTACTTAGTTTTAAAATTTCAAGGGACATTTTGTTGATCAAAAGACATCTGAAACATCTGTTGACTATATGCAATACAGTGACTATTACCCTAAAGACTAAAATTTAATGCATTCATCCCTGGGGCTATCCAAAGTCATACAACATTCCAAAAAGCTCAGTAACATCAACTATATCTTCACATTTTTATGAAGTTTAAAATGTTGTAAAAACCATAATTTCATAGCTTAAGAGGTGAGGCAAGGACAGTTAATTACTTATATAAACAAAACAGAATTAGGCAGTCATAAAAAAACCAGGTTATTTAGGTCTTCTATTAAATAACCACTTTGTAAAGATTAACTCCACATACCCTCTTATTATAAAAAACTGCTCTAAGAAATTTAAACTATATATCACAGTGGAATACAAACCTTTGCACTGTATAAGTGGTCAGCATCTGGTGGATCAAGAATGGCCATATTTTTTTCTAAGGACTCTACTTCTCTGTGCATTACATAAAAATTGCAGTAATTTCCCAGCTGAAATGGTCTTGACAAAGGGAAAGCATCCACCCATGTAAATTGAGCATCAAAAAAGTCACTAGGTATATACAAATTCTGATAACGGCGCCTTAGCTCCATCATGTCACAACTGGGACTGAAAAACAGACATAAGTAGTGAATACATAGTCTTAATATCAAAGGCTACGCAAACATTCACTCAATTCTGAAGCTAAATATAATCTGACACAGCAAAATGCTGAAAAAAAAAGAGTCAATTATTAACGAACTATAGATTTGTAGAGACATATAACAATCTTATTTTCAAATGTGTATACTCTGGCTGGGCACAGTGGTTCACGCCTATAAACCTAGGACTCTGGGAGGCCAAGGCAGGTAGTCGCTGAAAGTCAGGAGTTTGAAACCAGCCTGAACAAGAGCGAGACCCCGTCTCTACTAAAAATAGAAATTAATTGGGACAACTAAAAATATATAGAAAAAATTAGCGGGGCATGGTGGTCCATGCCTGCAGTTCCAGCTACTTGGGAGGGTGAGGCAGGACTGCTTGAGCCTAGGAGTTTGAAGTTGATGTGAGCTAGGCTGATGCCATGGCACTCTAGCCTGGGTAACAGAGTGAGACTCTGTTTCAAGAAAAAAGAAAAAAAGGCATATACTCAAAGCTTTAAAGCAGAGGTATCTGTTACCTTTTATCATTACTTTTTGTGTATAGCTTATAATTCATTAAAAAAGACCTTTAGAAATAACTTCAACGCCAGCTCCAGAAAAGATATGAATAAAAGCAGTTCTTCCTTAGTTGGAATTATGCATTATTTAAGAAAATAAGAGTTCATATAGAATGATAGAAACAAGGAATAAGTGGTACCAAATTAGTATTTCTGAGTGCCCTTCAATCAGTTTTATACAGTGTAGAAAAATATAACTTTAATTCTTTTTTTGTTTGTTAGTTTGTTTTTGAGACAGAGTCTCGCTTTGTTGCCCAGACTAGCGTGAGTGCCGTGGCATCACCCTAGCTCACAGCAACCACAAACTCCTGGGCTCAAGCGATCCTACTGCCTCAGCCTCCGGAGTAGCTGGGACTACAGGCATGCGCCACCATGCTTGGCTAATTTTTTCTATACATATTAGTTGGCCAATTAATTTCTTTCTATTTTTGGTAGAGATGGGTCTCGCTCAGGCTGGTTTCGAACTCCTGACCTCAAGCAATCTGCCCACCTCGGACTATAACTTTAATTCTTACTATACTAAGTTCCTAGATCAAGTATAATTAACATTCAAAATTATTATAAATATTTGCATTATAATTAAGGATTATATTATTATAAAATATTGGATTATCTGCACCTCCAATACACCTTCCTATGTGAATGATTAAGATCAATACCCAATTATCATGTAAAGAGAGGATAAATTTCTTGGCACTAATTTTTTTTTTTTTTAAGAAACAGAGTCTTGCTCTGTCACCCAGGTTGGAGTACAATGGTGTTATCATTGCTTATTGCCACCTGAAACTCTTGGGCTCAGGTGTTCCTCCTACCTCAGTCTACCAAATATCTAGAAATATAGACGAATACAGGATGCATGTCACTCCAGCCTGGGTGACAGAGCAAGACCCTGTTGATAACAACAAAAACAAAAAAAGTAGTTGCTGATTTGACCACAAGCAAGAGTAAATGAATACCAACTACATACAACATATTTAAGCCAAGTTACAGAAAATTTTCTTGGCATTAAGAACCTTAAATAAAATATACTGCTTTACAAGACCTAAAACTGAATATATAGAAATTTTAACATTTTATAGGCTACTATTATGAATATTACCTATTAAACTTTGTTGAAATGTAATAATATCCTCTCAGGCCACTGAAGTACACACAGTTATTTGTTCCTATGCTAAAGAGCTTTGAACAATGCTTTTAGTGATTTTCTTATTTTACTGTCAATTTGTTTTTTCCATCTGTTAATCTATGACCCAGTTGCCACTACAACCCACGATTAAGTATTGAGCATTTACAACTGCCACACACTGAGTTAAGTGCTTTAGATACATGAACTCAACCTCACAATAATTTTGCTAATTCTTATTATCTCCACTTTGCAGGTGAGGCTCAGAAATTCTGGGTAACTTGCCCATGATCTCTGACTGCAAAGGCTGAATAATATATTTAGATACATACATATATGTGTGTGTGTTATATGGGTCTATGTTTCTATTATACTACACTGACATAGCTAAACTTGAAATAATTGTTTCACTGTTGAATTACTGCTCTGTCATATACAACAGACTATATATGAACTTAAAGTTATCAATAAATCTAAATATTAAACAATTCTTTAAGGAACAACTTTATCACCCAGGAAATGTCCTTGAGGGGCTGCTTTTTCAATACTAGTAGATATCCATAATGAGGGCATAAAAATAATGTACCCTAGGCCGGGCGTGGTAGCTCACACCTGTAATCCTAGCACAGGATTACTCAAGGTCAGGAGTTTGAAACCAGCCTGAGCAAGAGAGAGACCCCTGTCTCTACTAAAACTAGAAAGAAATTAATTAGCTAACTAAAAATATATAGAAAAAATTAGCCGGGCATGGTGGTACATGCCTGTAGTCCCAGCTACTCAAGGAGGCTGTGGCAGGAGTATTGCTTGACCCAGGAGTTTGAGGTTGCTGTGAGCTGGGCTGACGCCACTATACTCTACCTGGGCAACAGAGTGAGACTCTGTCTCAAAATAAATAATAAACAAAAAAACAAACAAACAAATAAATAAATAACGCACCCTTTCAGAGAACTAATTACTACTTCAAATTGCTTATCTGCCCTTATATAAGAACACTAAATGTCAGTAAATGAATGTTGCCAAGAAAACAATTTCTACAACACTGTCCATCAATTTATGCAAAATTAGTAAATTCAATGAAATGAGAGAACAAAAGGAACATACCAATCTAAAGAAAACTTTGAAAACTGGACTGTATAACGTGGAACTACACGTCGAACTCTCCGAGGCGATCGTTCTCTCTCTCTTCGGGGAGATCTTTCCCGAGAGCGTTTCCTCTGAGGCGATCTTTCTCTGGATCTACGCCTTTCTCTCTCCCTTTCACGACTTAAAGCAAAATTTTCTACAATTACTAATATTTCTGGCATTACGAAACAGCTATTTAGTGAAATATAATAGGTAATATAAGCAAGATTCCACTATATATTTAACTTTTAAAAACTTTTGGTAAAATATACATCACATAAAATTTACCATTTCACCCTCTTTGAAGTGTATATTTATTTCAGTGGCATTAAGTGCACTCACATTACTGGTGCAGTCATCATCACCATCCACAGTATACTTTTTAAAAACACACCTTCGGTCATCTTTTCTGTTAGGCACTTGATCTCCTCTGTCATTCCTTCCTGAAAATCTGGATGGTGGATCTAACCTTCGTGCAGGTTGTGGCTGTGAAACTATACGAACAGGGGGCTGCAATAAACCAGCTTTAAAAGACAAAGAAAAAAAAATTTCACTTGTTTAAACAAAGTTCAAAAGCATAGTTAATTAGATGAACACAGACAAATAATTGGGAGTGACTAAAATTATTTACGCAATGTTAGCACAATTTATAAATTTTTAAAAGAATAGGTACTGTCTAATGAATTCTTCCTATTACTGAAAATCAAAAATTTTGTTTTGAAGTAACATAAATATTTACTTTATTTCCATATAGGATATAATCAATATAACATATCTATCTGCCTAAGTACAATTCAAACTGAAAATAATTACTGACAGATAGAAGTATTTTAAAAAGATTAACTAGGCTGGTAATGGTAGCTCATGCCTTTAACCCCAGGACTTTGGGACGCCAAGGCAGAATAGCTTGAGGCCAAGAGTTCAGATCAGCCTGAGCAACAAGTGAGACCCCATCTCTAAAAAAGAACAAAAAACATTAAATAACTAGCTGGGGGTGGTAGTACGTGCCTGTAAGTCCCATCTACTTAGGAAGCTAAAGCAGAGGTCTCCTGAGCCCAAGATTTCAAGGCTGCAATGAGTTATGATTATGCTACTGAACTCTAGCCTGGGCAACAAAGCAAGATTCTGTCTCCAAAAAAGTGAAAACAAATAAAATTTTTAAATTAAAAATCTCTGCCAGGCGCGGTGGCTCACGCCTGTAATCCTAGCACTCTGGGAGGCCGAGGCGGGTGGATTGCTCCAGGTCAGGAGTTTGAAACCAGCCTGAGCAAGAGCGAGAGCCCATCTCTACTATAAATAGAAAGAAATTAATTGGCCAACATACATATATATATAAAATTAGCCGGGCATGGTGGCGCATGCCTGTAGTCCCAGCTACTCGGGAGGCTGAGGCAGCAGGAATGCTTGAGCCTAGGAGTTTGAGGTTGCTGTAAGCTAGGCTGATGCCAAGGCACTCACTCTAGCCTGGGAAACAAAGTGAGACTCTGCCTCAAAAAAAAAAAAAAAAAAAAATTAAAAATCTCTGAAATAGATAAAACAATATCATAGAAAATAAGAAACACAAGAATACAGAATAAATAACTTTATATTTCTTTACTGATAACATAAAAGAGATTCACCATATCTCTCCTAGATAATACTTTTTTAACATCAGTCTATGATAATAATATTAATTCCCAGTATGAAGCCTAGTAAGGTACTCATCTGAATTACTCCTCTGGACTTTTAGCAGGAAAAATATTTCTCAACTACTATGTTTCCTAAAAATTTAATTCAATATGAGTCTCTGAATTTTTTTTTTTTTTTTTTTTTTTTTGAGACAGAGTCTCACTTTGTTGCTCAGTCTAGAGTGAGTTCCGTGGCGTCAGCCTAGCTCACAGCAACCTCAATCTCCTGGGCTCAAGCGATCCTCCTGCCTCAGCCTCCCAAGTAGCTGGGACTACAGGCATGCGCCACCATGCCCTGCTAATTTTTTCTATATATAATAGTTGGCCAATTAATTTCTTTTTTAATTTTATAGTAGAGACGGGGTCTCGCTCTTGCTCAGGCTGGTTTCGAACTCCTGACCTCAAGCAATCTGCCCGCCTCTGCCTCCCAGAGTGCTAGGATTACAGGCATGAGCCCACTGTGCCTGGCCCTGATTTTTTATTATGAATGGAAAATGTGTGTCAGCAGGATTCTTATGCTTCTTGATGCTTGTAATGTCAGTATCATCTCAGAAATATATAGGAAGCTTTCAACTTAATAACACCCTCAATGGGACATCTCAAGTAAGAAAGAAGTATACCAGAAAAGAACATAGGAGTCAGCCTGAAAATATTCCCACTATAATTGTCTATGAATGGACAATTAAACCATCAAAAAGAAAAATAAATGAGTATAAAACAATGAATAAATAAGAATCCAGAGGCCACAGTGATAACAGACAACTGAGCAAGAAAGAAAAAAAAAAACTCATTAGTACACTGGAGATGAGTTTTACCACTAACTCCTTACCCTGCAAATTGGTAAAGGGAATTCCCCAGTTTAAAAAAAGGGAAAGCTCTTCTCTGCCAAACAGTGATAGTTATTAGTGACCATAAAAAGGATGACAGGTTGTGGTGGCTCATGCCTGTAACACTAGCACTCTGGGAGGCCAAGGCAAGAGGATTGCTTGAGCTCAGGAATTTGAGATCAGCTTGAGTGAGAGTGAGACCCTGTCTCTACTAAAAATAG
Organism: Microcebus murinus; assembly: GCF_040939455.1. Taxonomy (NCBI): domain Eukaryota; kingdom Metazoa; phylum Chordata; class Mammalia; order Primates; family Cheirogaleidae; genus Microcebus; species Microcebus murinus. Next base: position 51,433,027 of record NC_134117.1, on the reverse strand, counting down.
AAAAAATTAGCTGGTCGTGGTGATGTGGCTCTGTAGTCCCAGCTATATGGGAGGCCTTTAAAAATCACAAACACCATTTTCAACTAAAAGACCACACAAAACCAGGCCACGGGCCAAATCTAAGGGTTATGGTTTGCCAACCCCTGATCTATAGACATTAAATCAAAGATTTCTTCTATACAATAATATATTTACACAGTACCAAAGTATTATCCACAGATTATTTGTACATGGAAAAAGATTCCTTTACAATGAAGGGATCTATGGCCATCATTTTGTCTGAGTAATCAAACGTAGCATCAATAATAGCTGAACAACTGACAACATACACTTCCTAACATGATATAAGATAAACTACAAAGCATAACCTATATGTAATGTATTATTGCCAAAAGCCTTTAAACTAATCTTCTAGTTTATAGTTTATAAGGCAGATAGAGGAAAAAGGTAAAAACACCACAAGGTTTTAAAAGAAATCCATAGGACTAAACATTCCATAAGAACCTACAAGTCAACTGGCCCAATTTCTTCAAAAGGTCAATGACATAAAGAATGAAAGAAAAAAACTGGTGAGCTACTCTAGAATAAAAAGGATTAAAGAATACAACCTAATATAATGCATGAAACTTGACCAATTTTTTTGTTCAGGAAACAAAAAAACCTTAAAAGTTATTTGGGGACCAACTGGGAGATATGAATATAAAATGGGATATTTAAATAATTTTCTTAAGCCAGGCACAGTGGCTCACACCTGTAATCCTAGCACTCTGGGAGGCCTAGGCTGGGCGGATTGCTCAAGGTCAGGAGTTCGAAACCAGCCTGAACAAGAGCGAGACCCCATCTCTACTATAAATAGAAAGAAATTTATTGGCCAACTAATATATAGAGAAAAAATTAGCCAGGCATGATGGCTCATGCCTGTAGTCCCAGCTAGTCGGGAGGCTGAGGCAGTAGGATTGCTTGAGCCCAGGAGTTTGAGGTTGCTGTGAGCTAGGCTGACGCCACAGCACTCACTCTGGCCTCGGCAACAAAGAGAGACTCTGCCTCAAAAATAAATAAATAAATAAATAAATAAATAAATTTCTTAGATATGACAATAGATTGTATTAACACAGGAAAACATTTTTTAAGAAGCTCATGCTTAAGTATTCAGAGATAAAATGTCTTAATACCTGCTACTTCAAACAATTAAGCAAAAAATGTATATATTTATATACATAGGTATGCAGACAAATATGGTAAAATGTTAACAATTACTCAAGGTAGTAAGTTACAAGCAGTCATACTGTTCTTCCAACTTTTCTGTATACTTAAAAAATTTTCAGCTGTGGCTCATGCCTGTAATCCTAGCACTCTGGGAGGCCGAGGCGGGCTGATTGCTCGAGGTCAGGAGTTCGAAACCAGCCTGAGCAAGAGCAAGACCCCGTCTCTACTATAAATAGAAAGAAACTAATTGGCCAACTAATATATATAGAAAAATTAGCCGGGCATGGTGGCACATGCCTGTAGTCCCAGCTACTCGGGAGGCTGAGGCAGGAGGATCACCTGAGCCCAGGAGTTTGAGGTTGCTGTGAGCTAGGCTGACGCCACGGCACTCACTCTAGCTTGGGCAACAAAGCGAGACTCTGTCTCAAAAAAAAAAAAAAAAATTTTCATGATAAAAATTTTGGGGAAAGAACTAACTTATGAATAGTTCTTACATTAAGTTATACAATGTGTTGGGGGGGAGTTATACAATGCCATCTAAAGATCTATGGATTAGAATTGTTGAAGGATTCTAGCTACCAAGTTCCTTGTTCCCTACCCTTCTAGCAACTTATCCTTACCATACCCCCAACTCCACTGAAATCAACCCCATCCTATCACACCTTTTCTCCTTTGCATTTTATTTTTATCCTACTCTCATTGCTCCTGTCAATTATCTACAAAGCCCATGGAACACATCACCACCAAAAACACTGGTTCCTTGAACCTTCCCACAGAAACTATTATCTCTTCTTGAGACAGTGGCTGGGGGAAAAAGGTATTTAAGTCCCAATTCACAACTGGAAAATAGAACCTCTTAGGAAGAACACGAGAAAGAAAAAAATCAAAAATTACACTATGAAAGGCCTGATACCTGGAAGAAACAAGAAACTTAAAAACAATTTGGTATTACCTAATAAGTTTATGATACACATAATCCTCACACCCAGCAATTCCATTCAAAGATATATACCTTTCAGAAAGTCATTCACATTGACCCTGTAAACACATATGAGAACATACACACCAGCATTTTCAGAAATCCAAAACTAGAAACAATCCAAATGTTTACAAAAACAGAAACAACTGTATTCATACAACAGAATACTATGCGACAATGAAAATTAAAAAACTAAAGCCACATGGAATAAAGTTATGAAAAACTTTATATATGTATTTTTAGTTTGCCAATTAATTTCTCTCTATTTTTAGTAGAGAAGGAGGTCTCGCTCTTGCTCAGGCTGGTCTTGAACTCCTGACTTTGAGCGAGCCCTCCCAGAGTGCTAGGATTACAGATGGAAGCAATCGCAACCAGCCCATAATTACATTCTTTAAATGCCAATTGAGTAGACGTCTATAATCTAAGGCTATCATTTTAAACACCGTTTAAACATGTCCAGCATATCAAAATAAAACATTTTGCAAAGAAAAATTTAAAGCTCAACTCATTCATCAGATCCACTATGGTTCAGTAAATAAAGCAGCAGACTCTACATGTATATAAAATGTTTTTGGTATGTTTATAAGAAATAAGTCTCAAAAACATATTCTTTTATTACAGACAAGACACGAAAAAGAGCTGACTGCAGTGGCTCATGCCTGTAATCTCAGCAACCCAGGAGAATGGCCTTTGGCCAGGATTTTAAGACCAGCCTAGGCAACACAGTAAGATTCTATCTCTGGAAAAAGTAAACAAAAATTAGCCCAGCATGGTGGTACACACCTGTAGTCCCAGCTACTTGGGAGGCTAAGTCAGGAGGATCCCTTTAGCCCAAGAGTTCAAGGCTGTAGTAAGGTATGATTGAGCCAGTAAGTACATTTCAGCCTCGATGACAAAGCAAAGCCCTGTCTCTTCAAAAAAAAAAAAAAAAAAAAAAATAATAATAATAATAATAATAAAAGATCAGGCACGGTGGCTCATGCCTGTAATCCTAGCACTCTGGGAAGCCAAGGTGGACGGATCCCCGTTTGAGCTAAGGAGTTCAAGACCAGCCTGAGCAAGAGCGAGACCCCGTCTCTACTAAAAATAGAAAGAAATTATTGGCCAACTAAAAATATATAGAAAAAATTAGCTGGGCATCGTGGCACATGCCTGTAGTACCAGCTACTCAGGAGGCTGAGGCAGGATCGCTTGAGCCCAGGAGTTTGAAGTTGCTGTGAGCTAGGCTGACGCCATGGCACTCTAGCCAGGGCAACAGAGTGAGACTCTGTCTCAAAAAATATATATATATATACCAAAAATGGGACAGGGGATTAATAGATTTGACATTTGTTTTAGGTCAACATAGAAGACATCATTGAGTTTATTTTTTAAGGGCAATAAAATAAAAATACTTCCATATAGATGCAGAAATAGAGTTGTTCTATTAAGGATTTTAAAGTTTCAAGTTGTTTTCTGGAAGTCCTGGCCGTTTTTGTCATTAAAAGCATATTGTTGTTATTTTAACAACTAAAGAATTACATATTAGTCTGAAAAAGAAGCAAAGATACCTTTCTGCTGTGGTTGCTGTAATAAGGGCTGTGGCTGAGTCTGCAACAGTGGTGTAATAGAAGCTGCTGAAATCTGTGCCTGCAGCAGAGACTGGGGCTGGGGCTGAGCCTGAACACCAAATGTTGTCTGTGGTGCAATTGGCTGAAGTACAGCAGGAGGAGTCTTCAATAAAGGTTGGGTTTGGGACTGATTCTTAACAAAAAATAAAGAAATAAAATTTTAAAAACAGGAAGAAAAATCTTTGTGTATTATAAGACTCAAGTATCAAGTTTCTATAATACCTAACTCAGTATTTTACGTACCTGATTTGGTAGTGTTTGAATTCTTTGTGCATTCCATTTAAAAGGCATATTAGGATTATAAGTAGCTTCAACCAATACTCTGTCACCCACTTGGGGGGTTTTCCCTTTGACAGCACTGCAAAAAAAAAAAAAAACAGGAAAAGAAAAAATAGTTAAAGTCATTCTCTCAATAAGCACATACTTAGTATTTCACAGCAAATTATATCTAGACAGGTGTGGTGGTGCACACCTGTAACTCCAGCTACTTGAAAAGCTGAGGTAGAAGAATGGCTTGAGCCCAGGAGTTTGAGACCTGCCTGGGCAATATGGCAAGATCCCATCTCAAAAATAAAATAAAATATTGGCCAGGCGCAGTGGCTCAGCCTGTAATCCTAGCACTCTGGGAGCCAGAGGCGGGCAGATTGCACGAGGTCATGAGTTCGAAACCAGCCTGAGCAAGAGTAAGACCCCATCTCTACTATAAATAGGAAGAAAATTAATTGGCCAACTAATATATATAGAAAAAAAATTAGCTGGGCATGGTGGCACATGCCTGTAGTCCCAGCTACTCGGGAGGCTGAGGCAGGAGGATTGCTTGAACCCAGGAGTTTGAGGTTGCTGTGAGCTAGGCTGGCGCCACAGCACTCACTCTAGCCTGGGCAACAAAGTGACACTGTCTCAAAATAAATAAATAAATAAATAGAATAAAATATTAAACTATATCTAAAATGGAAGTCTGGCAATCTCTTTTTAGAAGTAGATATATCTCCTAGACTCACTTCAGAAATGATCATGTTTCACTTTCTGCATACAAACACAAAGTTTGAAGTGAAAAAACACATGACTACTTAAACTTCCAACCTCACTACAAGTCTGCCCAAGAATATTGTGAGAAATGCCACGTAACACCTATAAAATATTTATAAAGAATTTTCTAAGGGCCAGGCGCGGTGGCTCAAGTCTATAATCCTAGCACTCTGGGAGGCTGAGGCAGGCGGAAGTCAGGAGTTCAAAATCAGCCTAAGCAAGAGCGAGACCCTGTCTCTACTATAAATAGAAAGTAATTAATTGGCCAACTAAAAATATATAGAGAAAAAATTAGCCGGGCATGTTGGCACATGCCTGTACTCCCAGCTACTTGGGAGGCTGAGGCAAGAGGATTGCTTGAGCCCAGGAGTTTGAGGTTGCTGTGAGCTAGGCTGATGCCACAGCACTCTATCCTTGACAACAGATTGAGATTTTGTCTCAAAAAAAAAAAAAAAAAAGAAAAGAATTTTCCTTAAACTAGTTTGTTCAATAATAAGATATATTTAATTATATTCTCCATCAAAATAGGTCACAAGTACAAATATAATATAAACTAAATGATAAAAACAGTAAATTATTTATGCCTTTATGGGTCTTACAAAAAAATAAAGAAAATTAAAGCTAAATTCAAATCTTTGTCATGATTAAGCAGGTGGTTTGTGCTAAATGCAAGAAGCCATCTGACAAAACAGAATAAAGTTTACCTAAGCTGAAAGAACACATCTTCATCCACAAATCCAAATGTATCATGTAGCTTTGTAACGACCCCTGTGAAAACACGCTGCTTCTGAGGCTGGGTTTGTTGCTGACTGGACCTTGGTGTTGGATATGATACAGTTATCTGTGCTGTAGGCTGAGGAGTGGACAGGCTAAGGCTTGTCGGCAGTGCAACAGCTGGCTATAGAAAAAAAAAAAACAACAACATCAGATTATGGTAATGATTTGAAATTGTCTAAGAGTTTAAAATGACTACTTAAAACTAACCCAGAATGTGAAAAAAAAATAATTCATATAAAGTTAGAAAATAAACATATAATCTTCAAAGTGAGAATCAAGCCTGAAAAATTGTAAATTATTTTCAATCTATTTCATCATAAAGTTTCTTTAATTAAGTGTTTTCTTGGGTTTCTTAAGGAAAAAAAGGTACCATCGTGCAAGGAGCTTAAAAATCATTGTCACAGTGCCTATTTTAATCCCCTCTTAGAAATTCAAAATCCATGCTAGCATTATAAAGGATCAGGCAATTTCTAAATATAGCAAAAGAACTCAACATTTCTTAAACTTTGACCACAAAATTATTTTCTCATGAAATTTCTTTAATATCTTAAGATAGTAATGCTTTATGGGCACACTTTGGGAAATGCAGTCCTAAAAAAAGAAATTTCTACAGCTTTTCTACTTTATTTGGAAATTCTGATGAGAAGTGAAAATATGAGATAGGTGTTAGTCAATTTCAGTTCTTTAATAAAAACAGAGTAAGGCTGATTTCTCAACTGATGTATACTTTATTTGTTTAAAAAAAATAAGAGATTCAAGACCAAAAAAGTAGAAAAGGTCATACAGTGAATAACTTCTTTCCTATCCCTTTTCCTCAGCTACCCAGTTCCTAACCATGAAATAACCACTGTCACCAGTTATTATTATAGAGCCCCCTGGAAATGTTTTATTCAAGTATGTACATACAGATAAAGAGACAGATCCCCTTCTCCTTCCTCTTATATAAATGGAAGCTCATAATACATTACTTTTCTTCTTCATATTATCTGGAATAACATTCCATATCTGTACACAAAGAGGTTCTGCGGCTTTTTTAACACCGCATAGCATTTCGTTCTATGTACAACCAGGAGTCAGTCAACTATGGCCCATGGGCAAAATATAGCCCACAGCCTGTTGCTATACAGTTTGTATCCTGAGAATCCTATTTATGCTTTTCAAAGAGTTATAAAAACAGAATATGTGACAGAGACTGTAAGTGCTCCAGAAAGCCTAAGGTAGCATTATATATCAAAAGTTCAAAACTGGCAAGGAATGGTGGCTCATGCCTATAATCCTAGCACTTTTGGAGGCTGAAGCTGGAGGAAGACTTGAGGACAAGAGTTCCAGATCAGCCTGAGCAACATAGCAAGACTCTATTTCTACGGGTGGTGGTGGGAGGGTGTTGAGGGGGGAAATACAAATATCAGCCAGGCATGGTGGCGTGAGCCTGTAGTACTAGCTACTCCAGAGGCTGAGGATGAGGATCAGTGTGGTCCAGGAGTTTGAGACTACAGTGAGCTATGGTGATGCCACTGCACTCTAGCCTGGCCAACAGAACAAGACCTTATATCCAAAAAAAGAGAAAAAAAAAGTTCAAAACTTTTTAATATTGTTTAAAAATTAAGATAACATACACAATAATTTCATCTGCTGAGGACGAGGTAAAAAAAAATAATAACATTAAAAAAAACTCCTAAAATATTAGCTACAAAAAAAGCAAAAGCAAAAATATTCAGTTTAAAATAAAACCTCATATTTATTCAAACTATATCACAGATGGACTTGAAACAAAAAAGCATAAAAGAAAAAAGGAGCACACCTTCCATCTTTATTTAGCATTATATTGCTTAAGTATTATATGAATCTAATAAGTATCTTTCAACCACGAAAGAAAAACTAGAATAGGAATAAAATTTTATGGTTCAGTCGGATATCCAAAAGAAATAAAGTAACACCAAACTGACCTGCGTTAAGAGGGTCTGCTGGGGTTGCTGTAACTGAAAATAGGAAAAAAAATACATAAAAAAAAAGGAAAAAGATCAATCAGAATTGTTGTTTCAGAGATAATTTATAAAAGGAAAAATTCCTATTAAATAGCTTTATTTTTAAGTAAAATGTGAAAACTAACAAAAGTCATTAGGTATAAGATTTTCTACAACTATTTCTAACAACTGAAGACCATATATGTACGTAACTCATTCACTAATAGGCGCTTAGTTACATTTAATAAAAAACTGAAAACTTGATTTTTTTGTTGTTATTTCATATGAATAACACCCACAATAACACCCCACAAGTACCTAAAAGTAAAGATTTCTGGTTCCCCAATATGCTACAGAAATGATTCAATATCATCACTATGTTATTTGTATCAAAAAAAATCACTGGTCATCTAATTCATATATATCCCCTAAAATGGACTCTTGATGGTCAGACTTGCCACAGGCATGGGGACTATGAAGGACCACACACTTTGCCCATGTTTTTCTGGCAATAGCAAATTGTGCCATTACAAGAAAGTAAAAGGAATTGGTGTGAGGGGGGAAATTTAAAAACTCTAGAATATAAACTTGAATTAGGCTAAGACAAAAAAACCTATATTAAGTTTTTTGGTTTTTGTAGAGAGACAAGGTCTTACTATGTTGCCCAAGCCAGTCTCAAACTCCTGGCCTCAAGTGGTCCTCTTGCCTCAGCCTCCCACACAAAGTGCTGGGATTATAGTTGTGAGCCACTGCTCCTCCCCCAAAATTTTTAGAGGCACCTGTCCTACAATGAGGTTCTAATTCAAAACACTCAGTTTACCTGGAGTCACCATATATTAGAGGTAAAATCAGACCAGAATACCATTTTTCTAAAAGTACAGAACAACTGAATAATGCCATTGTTAAGGCAAGAATGAGTAATGCCATTTTCATATAGTTTGACCTAAATCATTATAATTTTAATAACATTTTATAAGAGTAAAATAAGTCTAAGAGTATTTTGAAAACAAGATAGTTGACTTTGAAATCTCTTGCCAGTATTTTAAATTTTAAAGCAATTACTATTGGAATACTATAATGCTGAGGGAAAATGCAATGCTTCTGAAGCCTCAAAGGGCTTAAGCCAAGAATGAAAGTAGGCCACAGATCTAGGGACAAGAGCTTATGGATTGAGAAGCCTCATGTTCCTCTATACTTCTTTGAATCAAGTTTTTGGTCCCTATCTTTTTCATTCCTTTTTCCTTTCCTGAATGCTGTATGTTCCTAAAACTTCCTAATGGCACCAGAAAGGACTGAAGATCACCTCCTAGCCGTGGATAAGCTTAGAATGGGCACTTAGACTACAGCTTATCTAGATTCCACCAAGGCAAACTCTCTTTTCCTTTACAATCTTCTCCTGGGGTTCTTTTTTTTTAAACCTCTTCCAACCAACATAGATGTAAGACCTTGAGGAAAATGATTACAGTATGAGTCTAAGGAAAAAGAGCCAAAGAAACTGCTTTATGTCTAAATCAGGAGTTTTCAGATTATTCAACTATGCCTTGGGAGCAGGGGTGTGAACTACAAGGGGAGGCTCTCCCATTTTCAACAACTCTATCTTAGTATGTTATATATAAGATTTCCATACAATTTTATTTTATTTTTTTTATTATTTTTACTTTCTTTTTTTTTTTTTTTTTTGAGACACAGTCTCACTTGTTGCCCAGGTTATAGTGAGTGCCGTGGCGTCAGCCTAGCTCACAGCAACCTCAAACTCCTGGGCTCAAGTAATCCTTCTGCCTCAGCCTCCCGAGTAGCTGGGACTACAGGCATGTGCCACCATGCCCGGCTGATTTTATATATATATATTAGTTGGCCAATTAATTTCTTTCTATTTATAGTAGAGACGGGGTCTCGCTTTTGCTCAGGCTGGTTTTGAACTCCTGACCTCGAGCAATCTACCCGCCTCAGCCTCCCAGAGTGCTAGGATTACAGGCGTGAGCCACCGCGCCCGGCCTATTTTTACTTTTTAATAATTTTTAATTTTTATCATTTTTTTTGGTAGGACTGGAACTAAAACCATCAGATCCATACAATTTTAGTAATAAAATAACAAGCGGAGGTTCTACTGCTTTAAAAAAATAAAGGATAAAAAACAATGGCCTATATAGAATTTAGGCTACAAGCACAAAAAGGAGCTTTTCATTTTCACATGTGGTCTAGTTCAGCAGAGTTGGCCTACAGGTTCCAGAAAGGAGTAAAGGGCCAGACTCAGTAATAGAGTGGTTCTTTCCAGATTATCCTCTGCATACTTTCTTAGAAATATGTGACTAAGACTGGGTGCTAGTTGAGAATCTAGGTTTTTAGGACCACTCCCATATCCCCATTGCCCTTGGAGACATTCCTTTTTTCCTACCTCATTTACCTCATACCCTCCCAAAGAATTCATTTCATACATTAAGGTAGCTGGTAAAAAAAAAAATCTACATCAATTGACCTTTGGAACAAATGGCTATTTTATATGAGTTTTTAATATGGAAAATATAAACTAACCTGTTGCTGCACACTATACAAGGCCTGCTGAGGTTGGGAATATTGCTGAAAGATTAAAAAAAGATTTTTGAAAAACAAATATTTTTATTCATTCTCAAAAAGTAGTGCATATATAGAAATACATAAAATTACACTAAACAGAAATTTTCTTGAAGCTAAACTTCACCTAAAATAAACAAAATGGTAATTACTTATACTCTGGGATCCATCAAGAACTGAATTTTGTTCAAATAAGTAAGATATAAGAACTGTCTAATTTAAGAACTTAAGAATTTTTATTATTCCACTATACTTCTCTATATGTGCTGCGCATATATAATTTTCATCCCCTGAAAAAAACAATAAGCATAATAAAAACCCACAATGTTATAAGACAGACAATGCCAGGGAAGAAGAAGAGAAAAAGATTATTAGAAGATTTATTTTAAAGTAAAATATAAAAAACAAATAAAACAAACAAACAAAAATCCCCACAATTCTTCATTATTTATAAAATGGTCACAACCTTGGCTACTCAGACAGATTTTATAAAGTTTTCTACAATCACAAAATAAAACCTAGTAAAGATTCACCTGTTGCAATGCAGCTGCTGCAGCTGCAGCTTGTTGCTGCAAAGCTGCAGTTTGAGTTAACTGATAGTTTGCTGGGGTTTGTGTGGTAAGGCCTGCTGCCGCCAGTGCAGTTTGCTGTGTATAAATGGTTGGAGATGCTCCAAGGAGTGACGGCTGCTGAACACCCAGTGCAGCTAAAATGACATTAAAAAGAGAAGGAAAAAAATCAAGATTATTAAGAATATAAAAGAATATAAAATCAGTATACTGAAGAAACATCTGTACTTCAATGTTCATTGTAACATTATTCACAATCTTCGAGATGTGGAATCTTATAAAAATACACTTAGCATAAGATCTAGTGTGATACCATGATAGGGCAACTAGAGTTAACTATAATTTATTGTGTATTTTGAATAACTAGAAGAGTGAAATTAGAATGCTTCTAACAAAAAGAAATGATAAATGCTTGATGTGATGGCTATCCCAATTACTCAGATTTGATCATTATACATTGTATGTTTGAATCAAAATATGGCTTGTATCTCATAAATCTATGTAACTATCAAATGTCCATGAATATTAAATATATATATGGAATCAACATTGAGTACCCATCAATAGAAGAACAGACAAAGAAAATATTAGTCACACACAGTGGCTGGTGCTTGTAATCCCCGCTACTCAGGAGGCTAAATCAGGAAGTATGTGTGAGCCCAGGAGTTTGAGGTTATAGTGAGCTATGATTGTGTCACTACACTCTAGCCAGAGGAAGACAGCAAGACCCTATCTCCAAAACAAAAAAAGAAAAGAAAAAAAAAAAAGACCAGGCACAGTGGCTCACACCTGTAATCCTAGCACTCTGGAAGACAAAGGCTGGCAGATGGTTTGAGCTCAGGAGATCGAGACCAGCCTGAGCAAGAGCGAGACCCCCATCTCTACTAAAAAATAAACAGAAATAAATTAGCTGGACAACTAAAAATATATAGAAAAAATTAGCCGGGCCTGGTGGTGCATGCCTATAGTCCCAGCTACATGGGAGGCTGAGGCAGTAGGATTGCTTGAGCCCAAGAGTTTGAGGCTGCTGTGAGCCAGGCTGATGCCACGGCACTCCAGCCTGGGCAACAGAGTGAGACTGTCTCAAAAAAAAAAAAATTGTCATTTGTGACATGAGTAAAACTAAAGGACATTATGTTAAGTGAAATAAGCGAAGCACAGAAAGACAAACATTACATGATCCCACTTATGTGTGTGGAGAGTAAAAGTGGAACTCAAACAGTAAAATGGTGGCTATCAGGGGAGGAGGGCAGGACTGGGCAGATGCTGGTCAAAGGTCACAAAATTTCAGTTAAGAGGAGTAAGTTCAAGAGACATATTGTATATCATGTTGACTACAGTTAATAACAATATATTGTAAATTTGAAAATTGCTGAGAGTAGATTTTAAGTATTCTCACCACACAAAAAAATAAGGATGTGAGGTAATAAACATTAAATAGCTTGATGTAGCCGTTCCACAGTGAGTGTATATATATATATATATGACATCATTTTGTACATCAAAAAAATTTATAATTTTTACTTGTTGATTAAAAAATTTGCCCAACAGTGCCTTATGATAATTTGCTAAGTTCAAATAATTGGGGGAGGGGCTCAGAATGACATATTTTAGTATTTAATGTTTAATATACACTTAAGGCTAAATAATGAAGGGAACATGAAAAAGGCTTTACTTAATATTTTGATGCAATTCAATTAAATGCAGAAAAGTAATTAAGTAAAATTTACAGTCTAGCATTACACTTTGCAAAACTATCTCTCCTAGAGCAGTGACTGCTACTATTCTGGGACAAAAAAGCTTTTAAAAAGAGGGGAGGGGGGTTTAAGGTTTAAAAAGTTTAGGAAAGTGAATTAAGCACATTTTACTGTAGGATTTCTCAGAACCTACAATACGACATTATGAATTTCAAAAGGATGGCCATAAAACCAACATTTGCTCATGGAATCAAATAAAGGAAGGTAACCTACTCTAAAACACCCCAGAAATTTGAGATTCATTATCAATTAAAAGTCCAGGTTAATTTTACTTAAAAATGAAACAACAATAACAAAATAAGACAAAAACAAATGAAAAAAAATCCCAGAAACCATGTTTGGAATTTTTATAAATTCCAAATTACTCCATAAAAACACTGATTTTTAAAAATTGAGAAAAGGGGGGAATCTATGGTGGAAAAAAACTTTTTCTTTTTTTTCAGGTGGGGGACAGAGTTTCACTCTGTTGCCCGGGCTGCAGTTGCAGTGCCATGGCATCAGCCTAGCTCACAGCAACCTCAAACTCCTGGGCTCAAGTGATTCTCCTGCCTCAGCCTCCTGAGTGGTCGGGACTACAGGCATGCACCACCACGCCTGGCTAATTTTTTCTATAGATTTTAGTTGATCAATTAATTTCTTTCTATTTTTAGTAGAGACGGACTCTTGCTCAGGCTGGTTTCGAACTCCTGACCTTGAGCGATCTGCCCGCCTCAGCCTCACAGAGTGTTAGGATTACAGGCGTGAGCCACCGTGCCCGGCCCTAAGAAAACTTTCTAAATGTCCTATTACACAGTGTTAGTTATTACCATACCAATTTTTTACATTCTCTTTTAACTGTTTTTAAGGTATGTCAGATGTCACAGATGGATACAAAGGCGAAACCAGGACCAACAAAATGAATTTAAATAGAAAGAAGTGGGGGATATCTTAATATCAATGTAAATTCAATATAAGGTTAACTGCAATGAGAATAGAAAAAAAAGTGAACCAAAATCCAGGGCACAAGTTCTAAAACATGGGCCCTGTTAACCTCCTGAAATTGTATGCAAAATTGCAGACAAGAAAGTCCACAGCTGTCATCAGATTTTTCAAAAGGATTATGGACCCAAAACAGGTTAAGAACCACACTTTTAGGGTAAAAGAAGAAAAATTCTCATGGAAATAGCAGACAAGGAAAGACTATAAGAAAATTTACTAGTATTTTAAATTCTAAGATTGGCATGGTCTGGACATGACAGACAAAATATTAACATCAGATTGGGAGGCCGAGGCGGGCGGATTGCTCAAGGTCAGGAGTTCAAAACCAGCCTGAGCGAGACCCGTCTCTACCAAAAATAGAAATAAATTAATTGGCCAACTAAAAATATATACAAAAAATTAGCCGGGCATGGTGGCACATGCCTGTAGTCCCAGCTACTTGGGAGGCTGAGGCAGTAGGATCGCTGAGCCCCGGAGATTGAGGTTGCTGTGAGCCAGGCTGACGCCACGGCACTCACTCTAGCCTGGGCAACAAAGTGAGACTCTGTCTCAAAAAAAAAAAAAAAAAAAATTAACATCAGAGCTTCAAATAGCATGCCCATCTCCTTCACACACCTGAGCTCTGGCCTCAGCTGGTACCAATTTCCAGACCCCTGTGAAGTACTGATAGTTGCCATAGCAGAAGAGCTCAGAGCCCATTTCTCAGAATGTCTATATTTTCTCATAATTTTTATAAGTGTTCTGTGCCCTGGCACACAGCAGTCCAGCACCAAGCAGGTGGGAAGACAATCAATACCCACATGTCTCTTTTCTTTTTTTTTCTTTTTTTTTGAGACAGAGTCTCGCTTTCTTGCCTAGGCTAGAGTGAGTGCCGTGGCGTCAGCCTAGCTCACAGCAACCTCAAACTCCTGGGCTCAAGCAATCCTACTGCCTCAGCCTCCTGAGTTGCTGGGACTACAGGCACAAGCCACCATGCCCTGCTAATTTTTTCTATATATATATTAGTTGGCCAATTGATTTCTTTCTATTTTTATAGTAGAGACGGGGTCTCGCTCAGGCTGGTTTTGAACTCCTGACCTTGAGCAATCCGCCCGCCTCGGCCTCCCAGAGTGCTAGGATTACAAGCGTGAGCCACCGCGCCCGGCCCACATGTCTCTTTTCTACTCTTGATAGTCCATGTGATGAGTTAGAAAATACAAAACACATTAATTGGTAATGAAGGATTTGACCACTAAGAGAAACTGGTAGGAAGGTAATTTACCTTCCGGTATAGTAGTTGCTTCACACACTACCTACTTATTCAAATTTTGTGAAATTGCTAGGCATGTGGGTGTGGTTTTAATAGTTCCTTTTAAAAATCACTTATATTTGAGATTTTAATTTGAATAAAATATATTTTATCAATATTTATTAATGCTCAGACAGGCACGGTGGCTCACGCCTGTAATCCTAGCACTCTGGGAGGCTGAGGCGGCAGGATCGCTCAAGGTCAGGAGTTCGAAACCAGCCTGAGCAAGAATAAGACCCTATCTCTACTAAAAATAGAAAGAAATTAGTTGGCCAACTAAAAATATATAGAAAAATTAGCCAGGCATGGTAGCGCATGCCTGTAGTCCCAGCTAGCTACTCAGGAGGATGAGGCAGGAGGACTGCTTGAGGCCAGAAGGGAGTTTGAGGTTGCTGTGAGCTAGGCTGACGCCATAAGACTCGAGCATGGGCAACTGAGTGAGACTCTGCCTCAATAAATAAATAAATAAATAAAATCTTTACTATTATATTAATAGATGCTCTATCTCTATTAAGGTATGTCAACTTTCTGAAATAATGGATAAAATTCAAAACCTCAGATTGATCCGAGAAACTTCTTTCATTTTTTTAATCTTTTGCAAAATTATTGAAGCAATGGTCAACAACGTTTTATCCTTTGAAATTTCCATGTATTGATGTACAGTATACTCAAAAAGCAGTCTCATGCTATTTGGAGAGAACAACATAAAGATGTGCGGAATCCTCTTAAAGAGATAAGTCACTATCTTTCTACGCTTTACTACATACTTGGAAATATTAAGGCACTATAAAGAAAAATACAGTTCCTTCCTCTCCAATTTTCTCAACTTTTTTTTAAAAAAAAATCAGTTATCTAATTCTTTATAACTTTTAAGTTAAATACTTATCTACCCAGATTTTAAATCAAGTAAACAAAAGTCTTCAAAATGTCATCTTCTATTCAAAAGTCTTCCTAAGAAGTGGTCTTTAAAGATTAGATTTCATAAAAGTATAAAATCTTTGATGCCCCTACGAATAGACAACTCATTGGTCAATCCATGGCTGTAGCTTTCATGAATCTACGCTAAGCCCATAGTGTATGAAATGCTGGAGATATTCATCACCTTTTATTTAAGAATAAGAAATTCAGGCACAAAATTATTTTTTTAAGAGACAGGGTCCCGCTATGTTGTACAGGCTGGAGTGCAGTGGCTATTTGATCCTGGGCTCAAGCAATCCTCCTGCCTCAGCCTCTCAAGTAGCTGGGACTACAGGTGTGGGCCACTGTGCCCAGCCCCATTCCCACATTTTAATGCTGTTTTAGTTATAAAGATACACATGTAACTATTTTCAATCAACTATATTGAAGGTACCTGAATATTCAATAATTGATCTAAGGGCTATTTAAAGATTCAGTAAGCAAGTCACTGGCTATTTCTCTCAATGTCTCTATACACAACAAAAAAACTGTTAAACTTTCAAACCTAGAAGCTCTCGTCTCTCTAGTATGACAATCACTGAAGACACTGCAGAACTTCAGGCTGAATATGGAAAAATAGAACAAATATTAAGAAAAGAATGAAGTATTTCAGGGTGTAGGAGAAATGAAAAATGGGGCTGGAAAGATATATGACCATGAATACAATTCCAGGGAATTTAAACTATATTCTAAAACTCCTTGAAGATATTTTTGCAGATGCATAAGAGAATGGTGTAATACAATGAACCACAATTCTGAAATCCTAATATTGACTCTTCTATGACCTTAAGTGAGACCTAAACAAATTTCTTCACCTTTCTGGGCCTCAATTTCCTTATCTGTTAGCGAAAGAATTTGGGATAGAATCTAGTTCAGGCCCCATCCAGCTTTGAAAAATTCTGTGATATGTAAGAAACTATGCTTTAGGAATATATCTGACAGATACACTGGAGTTGGAAGAGAATTTAGCAGTAGTATATACAGCAACCAAGAACAGAAAGCAAATAAAAGCAAGCAATTAGAACTAAAACAAAAGGATAATAAAGATAGAGCATTATGACCAAGTGAGAGATGGGACAAAAATCTTCCTGACAGAAGTGAAGGATCTATGGCAAGCATTTTTGATTAGGATACAAAGGTGTGGGAAAGGTACTGAACAGCCTGAAAGTTAGATGAGAGAATTTAGCATGTAAACTGTCATAAACAGAAAATGACTACTGATGGAGTTATCAAAATATGAAATGCACAAGGCCTAAATTTAAAATGGAGGAATAAATTCCAGACATTTTCAAAGTGGAAAAAATTTAAAGTTTGATATGTGATTGAATATGGGGATTAAAGAAAAAGAAAATGAAAGATGACAGATGATGACACCAAGGAATTACTAACTCTCCTTAACTGAATAGGTTCAGTATTAATCAGAAACAATTCAACTACAATTCAGATCTTCAATTTTACATAAGATTTTAGCAATAAACTGACACACCCGGCCTAGAATGGTATATTGCTCTCAGGGGAAAATGAGCTAGAAATAAAGGCACAAAGATCAACATACAGGCTGGGCATGGTGGCTCACGCCTGTAATCCTAGCACTCTGGGAGGCCGAGGCAGGATTGGTTGAGGTCAGGAGTTCAAGATCAGCCTGAACAAGAGGAAGACCCTGTCTCTACTAAAAATAGAAAAAAGTATCCTGGTGTGGTGGCATGCATATGTAGTCCCAGTTACTCCGGAGGCTGAGGATTCCTTGAGCCCAGGAGTTTGAGGTTGCAGTGAACTATGATTATGCCAATGCACTATAGCCTGGGCAACAAAGCAAGAGCTTGTCTCAAAAAAACAAAAAACACCAACATATAGTCAGTTGTCCATATCTGTGGGTTACACTATTGGGGCAAAAAAAGCAATTAAAAAAATAAATAAAAATAAAAAAGAACATAAATTAAAAAAATACTGTTTTTACAGCATTTCCATTGTATTAGGGTGTTTCATTTGTTTTTTCAGATAAAGGCTTTTGTTCTATTGCCCAGAGTAGAATGCAGTGGCCCAATCATATAGCTCACTGCAACCTCAAACTCCCTTTTTTTTTTTTTTTGAGACAGTTTCACTTTGTTGCCCAGGCTAGACTGAGTGCCATGGCGTCAGCCTAGCTCACAGTAACCTCAATCTCCTGGGCTCAAACGATCTTATTGCCTCAGCCTCCCGAGTAGCAGGGACTACAGGCATGCACCACCATGCCCAGATAATTTTTTCTATATATATTAGTTGGCCAATTAGTTTCTTTCTATTTATAGTAGAGACGGGTCTCGCTCTTGTTCAGGCTGGTTTCGAACTCCTGACCTCGAGCAATCCACCCGCCTCGGCCTCCCAGAGTGCTAGGATTACAGGCGTGAGCCACCTTACAGGCCTGCAACCTAAAACTCCTGGGTTTAAGCAATCCTTACAGCTCAGCCCCCCAGGTAGCTAGGAATTATAGTTGTGTGTGACCAATCCCACCTAATTTTTTTCACTTTTTAAAATAGAGTCCAAGGGCCGGGCGCGGTGGCTCACGCCTGTAATCCTAGCTCTCTGGGAGGCCGAGGCGGGCGGATTGCTCAAGGTCAGGAGTTCAAAACCAGCCTGAGCGGGACCCCGTCTCTACCATAAAAATAGAAAGAAATTAATTGGCCAACTAATATATATAATATAAAAATCAGCCGGGCATGGTGGCTCGTGCCTGTAGTCCCAGCTACTCGGGAGGCTGAGGCAGGAGGATTGCTTGAGCCCAGGAGTTTGAGGTTGCTGTGAGCTAGGCTGACGCCATGGCACTCACTCTAGCCTAGGCAAGAAAGCGAGACTCTGTCTCAAAAAAAAAAAAAAAAAAAAAAAAAATAGAGTCCAGGTCTCACTACATCATCCAGGCTGGTCTCAAACTCCCAACCCCAAGAAATCTTTCCACCTGGCTCTCACAAAGTGCTAGGATTACAGGAATAAGATTCTGAGCCCAGCCTTTTATTAGGTGTCATAAGAAATCTAAAAATGATTTAAAGTGCATAGGCTACGTGCAAACACTACATAATTTTATATAAGGAACTTGCATGTCCATGAATTTTGACATGGGGAGACACATCCTTGAACCAATCATAGATAGAAGGAAGACTGTATTTCATTTGAGTTGAACAATTCAGTTAAGCTTTTTCTGTTGCATGATCATTGGTTTAACAGTGGCCTCTGACACTATTATATCTGGTATGTTTCAATGGTTGCATTTTTTTAAAAATAGGGTAAAAATGGCACCCATTGTATTCTGAAGTCCTTGTAAAGTCCTTTGTTGAATTTTTTCCCTCAAATTGCATTTGAAGATGCAGGAGAAAACTTAAGGCGTTATATATAGGTTAAAATGTTCTCTATTGACATTAGGCATAAATAAGACACACTTTAATTGCCCCAGAATTGAAAAAAAAAATTAACTTTGCTTGGCTCTGAGAATCAACTATACTAAAATGATATATAATTAGTCACAAAAAGGCTTTAAAAGAAGGCAAGAGAGAATACTCACTCTATTTTATAGAATGAGGTGTTGCCAGATTCTTAAAAAAAAAGTGGCAAGAAAATATCAAATGTTCAGGAAGTAGCCCAAAATATAGCACCTAGAGATTAGATATTTTAATCAAAACAAAGTCTCTGGACAGTTCCATTTAGAACCTACTCCAGGACTTTCATAGGAAAGCCAAGCCCTAAACACTAACAAAATACCTGCCTACTTTTAGAAGTGATGATGTCAGCAAATTTTAGATTTTTGAAAAATTCTGATTAATGATAGATCTAAGAAAATCCATAAATAATTTCAGGCACAAATACAAGCTGTTTACAAAATCTCATTATTCATATATGGAATCTGTATATCCAAACACAGAAAAAGAAGACCTACATTCACTACTGACTCAGCCTTTGACAAATTTTATAAACCTCCTTTGTGCCTCCTTTGCTCAATCTTAAAATAAAAATAAAGGAATACAACATGCATTCAAATAATTACAATACAGATATTAAGAGCTAAGGACAACAGAATTGTACACAACAGCTATTTTATTGACACAATACAGACATGAATCTAAAACAAATCATATGCAGTAAAAGCCAGCTAAAACATGCTTGTTTACCATACAGCACTTGCTTCTAGACACACAGTAGTTGCTAATAATTCCTGTTTAATCAAAACTAAGTAAATTTTTTTCCCATTATGTAACATAGAAAAGAAATACCTGGATCCAAATTCAGTATATCTATGATTATCATTTCATATAATTTTCATTTACCAACAGAAGTAACTGCTGACCTTTAATCACCCAAATCAAGAGTAATTAAAAACACTATTTCCATGACTAGAGGAAGAAAAAAAAAAAACACTGAAATATCCATTTAAGGAAAAAGGTCACCTAGATAACTATCATTCCTACCAAATTTTAGAACACTTCTGGGACAAGAGAGTGACATACAAAAAGAGAAAGAAATTTTAGAACACTAAAGTTAGAGGATTAGTGTCTCTACAATTGACCTCAAATCACAAAACATATTTTAAGCAAATAGAACACAACTAAGCACTACTACAAGATATATCATAAATAAAAATATATTCAAATGAACAGACTAAGCTGCAACTTTTCTGGGTACTCAAAATCTCAATTCTGTAGAATCCCTGGGAAACTGATTTGAAATGCCTAAACATTACTGGCTTATTATATTTAAGTAAAAAATGAAAAGCTACAGAAGAATTAAATGTTTTAAGTTTCAATCAGTAAGTCAAGAAATGGTAAAAAAATTCTTCCTTAGAAAATTGGGAAAAAATCTATTGAAACAGTTTCAGTAACATTTTTCATTTATTTTGAAAATGTAAATGTTCACTTACTGCTTTAACAACTATCATTTTCCTTTGCTTGGTAATTACATTCTTTAGAGTTGGTTTTTCCTACTTTAAATTCAAACTGAAAACCACAGGCATGTATAGTTTTTCATAAAGTATGGCTTTCAAATATTTACTTTTAAATATAACTTGTAAATACTAGCACCTTAACACGCAAAATATATTCTATTTTAATGGCTGTTAACCTCTAACATAATCAAATCAATTAAAAGCCAATACTGTCCAAATTGCTAGGTGAAACAGCCTTTTCACGAGTTTTTCCGTGAATTTTTAAAAGGACCCTCACAGATAAAGGATGCATCATTTGCAAACATTTTACACCATCATGCACAGTCTAATCCATATAGCTATAATAGGGTCCTCCCCCCACATTTACAGTACATGTGTTCAGTAGCCTGACCTGGCTGTGATACTGCAGTGGCTGTAAACTGAGTAGCCCATGGCGGATTCTTCTGTCCTCCAAACTGAGCCATGATGCAAAGGGAAAAGAAACCTTCGCTTGTCTTCTATAGCAGCGATCTATTAAGAAAGGATCCACATTTTAAAGTTCAGCCAAACTATAAATATCACAAAGTGACATCTGAAAGAAATGTTTAATGTATCAAGGACATCTTCATAGATCTAAGTAGACATAAGTGGAAGTAGAAAAAGGGCAAAAGAACATCTGAAATGCAGCTAAAACGTTTTACATCAAGTACATCACCAAAACTACCCTAGTTTAAAAGGTGACCTAAGGAGTACACTTACAAGAAAGGCACTCATGCAACTACAAATTGTCGCATTTAAACGGAAGACCATCTGCTGTGTCTACCCAATTGTTAACAAAAAGAAGTTCACAACTTTATATTCACAGGAAACATCGCCTGCGTGTTTCCTACTGCAATAGGTTGGGGAGTAAAGCCAGAGAAGTGATGAAGCCAATAACGGAAATTAGGACGAGACCCCCAAGAAAAAACTTTAAAGAATATCATTTAAATAACGAACATCTCTTTACTTTCTCTACTAAAGAAACCGTGAGATTCTTTTCCATCCCCTCCCTCGAGGGAAAAGGCAGTTGAGATAACGGATGCCCCTTCAAAAACCACTGCAAAGACCCCTCCCCCCAATTCACACCAGAAAAGGCGAAGACCTCCGCCCGCGCACTCCTCCCCGCCCCCTCCCTCCACCCCAGGCCGCACGACTCGGAAGGGCCAGAGCTCTGCCATCCATCTTCCTCGGGCCCCAGCCAGCCGTAGAACACGGAAGGCGGAATCTACCGACCCACGATAGTGGGTGAAGCGCTAACGAGGGGATACTGAGAGCTGCAGTCTCCTCAACCCCTGGACCGGACGGAGAAAGCCTCCATCTCTCAAACCGCATGCTGCCGCGAGCCGCCCCAATGCCCTGGGCCTGGAGGCTAACACCGCAGCGGCGCAGGGGTGATGGACGGCAGACAGCAGGCTGAAGGCTGCGGAGGCAAGGCTGAGGGGCGCTGGGGGCACCTGAAGGGCCGCCGGGAGAGAGCGAGGCGGTGGGGGAGGGGCCGGCCGCGCGGGGCCTGCTCCGACCCGCACAAAAGGGACCGTGTCCCTCCCGCCCCAGTCCCACAAGAGCCCCACCGTCGCCGGCCTGCGGCCGCCGCGCTACCAAAACAGTCGCTCCTGGCCCCTCCGTGGATCCGAAAGGATGTTAAGAAGCCTGGCGTGGCCGCCAGCCGTTCCAAATGCGCGGACCAGACCTTCACCTGAGTCGGGTCCCGGCTAACACCGAAGCCATTTCAAACCCGTCAGCCTTAGGCGCATGCGCCAACTTCCACCTCTTCCTCCACGCCTCTCTCCTCCTTCCAACTCCCGGAGGAGCGGCGCTTACGAGATCACGTTCTACGTGCGCGCTCTCCCGCCTGCCTCAATACGCTCGCCCCTTTCTCTACGCGGGTGGAACGAGAGCGCGCCTAAGGGTTACCTTGGCTTCGCTAAACAATGAGTAGGGCTACGTCTTCCGCTTGCTCTGAGGGAAGGACTTTCGGGAGGGTGGGAAGGAAATAAACTGTAGTCACGTGATCCGATTGGTGCCACCGCCATTTTATGGTTTTTATTTTTTTCCCTCCTAGTTCAATAACTTGGGAGAATGACTATATCTTGTAACATTTTAACATCTTTGAAAATTTGGGTAAAGTTTACATAACATACAATTTGCTGTTTCAAATATTTTGTAATGTTTTTCATTCAAAAGAAAAAGGAAACTTACACCTATTATAAGCAGTCGCACTTTAATTCCTTCCTCACCCAGTCTCTGGCAACCACTAATCTTTGTGTGTCTATGCACTTGCCTATTTTAGACATTTCACGTAAATAGAATCATACAATATGTGGCCTTTTGGGCATCCGGTTGTTTTGATTATACACAAATGTTTTCAGTGTTCATCCATGTTGTAGCATGGATCCGTACTTCATTCCATTTTATGGCCAACGTTGCTGATTACTTAATATTTGGTTTCCCAGATTTAAGGAAATTTTTGCTTTTCTCTTAAGTTATCTATAGCTTACAGCAATTTGGTAAAGTATACCTTTGTGAACAAAGATGAAACTTACTTTTATCTCCCTACCTGATCTCTCTGGAATTCAGAAACTATTAGTGAGTATTCTTATTTTCATGACAATATAGTAATATGCATTAGTTCAATAAGAATTTGTTCTCCTTGTAACAATATACAATTAGAGACATTGGTTATATTACTGAGGCATTGACTGAAATGTCGTATTTCCAGTATGACCAGACAACTGTAAGGAACTGTGCTTGACTTTGTGGAGCCAATAAAGTTCCTTGCAAAAACTGGCCTGAAACCTTGTATATGTTGAAGTAAAAATTAAAATGTGGAGAAAAGTCTCTAATGTTTTATTTGGGAAGGAAGAATTGCAATTTGAGGTATACGTGTATACCATCTTTGGTATGTCTGAATAACAAACAGAAGGTTAGAGGTTTTATAAAAGAGAAAAGTTACCTATTGCTCTTTAAGAAAGTTCATTGGCAATGGTAAGGGTTTGGGGAGCTGGCAAGCTCTGATTGATGAGCCACAGCAATGGGCAATATTAGTCCTAGAGTTGTAGCAAGCAAGTTAGTTCAGAAGCTATAGATAAAACTGGTTTTAAGGCCGGGCGCTGTGGCTCACGCCTGTAATCCTAGCTCTTGGGAGGCCGAGGCGGGCGGATTGCTCAAGGTCAGGAGTTCAAAACCAGCCTGAGCAAGAGCGAGACCCCATCTCTACTATAAACAGAAAGAAATTAATTGGCCAACTGATATATATATATAAAAAATTAGCCGGGCATAGTGGCACATGCCTGTAGTCCCAGCTACTCGGGAGGCTGAGGCAGAAGGATCACTCGAGCCCAGGAGTTTGAGGTTGCTGTGAGCTAGGCTGACGCCACGGCACTCACTCTAGCCTGGACAACAAAGTGAGACTCTGTCTCAAAAAAAAAAAAAAAAAAAAAAACTGGTTTTAGCTGACAATAAGCAGTTTCAGCAGTAAGGCTTGTAGAGAATTACATCTTTGGAGCAATGTGTGTACCCTGAGTGCTTTTTGCCTGGCTTCTCAAGTCTGTTTCATTTGGGTATGACAATAAAGACCCAATTCCTATGATCAATTTTCACATTCACATGGTCCTCTTCCATGGTTGCCTTGCAGGTGAGTAATGAATTATCACTTCTTGGAACTCCTAGGAACCTTAAGATGCTTTGGGTCTTAAGAAACTTCGACCCTCTCTAAAAGAGAGGAATTCTTCCAAATCTTTAGATATTGCTGGCAAAGTCTGATGGCAAGTCCTTGGCTTGGTTTCCCAGCCTGAAAAGGCTTTTAAAAGTCCAATCAGATTCCTTATGAAAAGTTTCAGCAAAGCAAACTTAAAGAGAACCTATATATTAATATTCCCACTACACTTATGTAAATAATCTTGCCACCTTTACTGAATAGAGTTATTTTACAAACAAATTAGTCTGACTTTTATCATCTTTGATAGAAATAAGAGTGATTTTTTAAAGAGAAAATTGGCTGGGCGTGGTGGCTCACGCCTGTAATCCTAGCACTCTGGTAGGCCGAGGCGGGCTGATTGCTCAAGGTCAGGAAATGGAAACCAACCTGAATAAGAGTGAGACCCCGTCTCTACTATAAATAGAAAGAAATTAATTGGCCAACTAATATATATAGAAAAAATTAGCCGGGCATGGTGGCACATGCCTGTAGTCCCAGCTACTCGGGAGGCTGAGGCAGGAGGATGGCTTAAGCCCAGGAGTTTGAGGTTGCTGTGAGCTAGGCTGATGCCGTGGCACTCACTCTAGCCTGGGCAACAAAGAGAGACTCTGTCTCAAAAAAAAAAAAAAGAAAATTGTTTCAGTAGAAAACTATAACATATGCTCTGGGCATCAAATTCTAGTCTTGTTCATTGTCTTTGAAGACTATCTGCATATTGAACTGGATCCTGTATTATTCTATTAAAAATCGTTTCCTCCAATATTTGGCTACAACTCTCCAAACTATTATTTCCAATTTTTCTCACATCCTCTGGCTTAGAGTAATTAAAAATTGATATTGAGGCCGGGCGTGGTGGCTCACGCTTGTAATCATAGCACTCTGGGAGGCCGAGGCAGGCAGATTGCTCAAGGTCAGGAGTTCAAAACCAGCCTGAGCGAGACCCTGTCTCTACTATAAAAATAGAAAGAAATTAATTGGCCAACTAATATATATATATAAAATTAGCCGGGCATGGTGGCACATGCCTGTAGTCCCAGCTACTCGGGAGGCTGAGGCAGGAGGATTGCTTGAGCCCAGGAGTTTGAGGTTGCTGTGAGCTAGGCTGACGCCATGGCACTCACTCTAGCCTGGGCAACAAAGCGAGACTCTGTCTCAAAAAAAAAAAAAAAATTGATATTGCTTATTTTCCCAAAGCCCTATAAGCTGAACTTGAAAAACTTGATATAGACTTAAATCGTATTGGCACTTGCTCGTGGGTGGGTCACTCAGAAACTTCGCCATAAACACCCAGTGCCATCACCAGAGATATTGAAACTGCAAACTAGTAGATCTATTGGACCACTACTGCCATCCTCAATTCCAACACCTAGAAATCTTGACTGGCTGCCCTCTAGCCTCAGAAACCAGGTTTCCAACTATTAATCTTTGCTTCTCTTTATTTTCATAGAAATTCACCTCATTAAATATCTAACTGCTAGCACCATCAGGAAACATCCTCTGCTACTAAGTTCCAACAGATGCTCCTTAATGAACAAAAGATGACTGAATGAAAAAATGGACTTAAATTGTTCAAAGGAAAAAATGTCTCTTCTTTCTGTGAAAAGAGGAGATGACAATCCTAGCACTCTGGGAGGCCCAGGCGGGCTGATTGCTCGAGGTCAGGAGATGGAAACCAGCCTGAGCAAGAGCAAGACCCCGTCTCTACTATAAATAGAAAGAAATTAATTGGCCAACTAATATATACAGGAAAAAAAAAATTAGCTGGGCATGGTGGTGCATGCCTGTAGTCCCAGCTACTCGGGAGGCTGAGGCAGCAGGATCACTTGAGCCCAAGAGTTGGAGGTTGCTGTGAGCTAGGCTGACGCCATGACACTCACTCCAACCTGGGCAGCAAAGTAAGACTCTGTCTCAAAAAAAAAAAGAGGAGATGACAAAGATTCTGTACGTGACCAAACTTAGGCTCCAGAGTTGTTGTTTTTTTTTTATTAGACTTCTGGTTTGACCAAATCCTGAGCTTTTCTGTAGGCCCATCTGTCCCATCTGTGCACTTCTTTGTAATCCAGTTTTTAAATTTATTTATTTATTTATTTATCTATTTAAGAGACGAGATCTTGCTGTGTTCCCCAGTCTGGAGTTTGCTAGCTATTTACAGTCACAATTGTAACACACTGCATCCTGGAACTCCTGGCCTCAAGTGATTCTCCAGCCTCAAGATACCAAGTAGCTGAGACTACAGGCACACCACCTCACTAGCTAAAATTCAGTTTTAGCAAAGAACCCTGCTAAGTCAGTTTGGCAAGAACCCTTCACCCTCTATATCTAATCAAGTTCCTCATCCTTCACCATCTCCTGGGTGATGAGTCATCACCCTGATCTGTCTTCAGCAAGAATCCTGTAACATGGGTTTAGTCAGAATCCCCTGACCCCTGATAAAATTACCTGTTATTAATAGTAATTTTCAGGCGGGGCGCAGTGGCTCACGCCTGTAATCCTAGCACTCTGGGAGGCCAAGGCGGGTGGATTGATCACGGTTAGGAGTTCAGAACCAGCCTGAGCAAGAGTGAGACCCCATCTCTATTATAAATAGAAACAAATTAATTGGCCAACTAAATATATATAGAAAAAAAATAGCCGGGCATATAGTGGCACGTGCCTATAGTCCCAGCTACTTGGGAGGCTGAGGCAGAAGGATTGCTTGAGCCCAGGAGTGTTAGGTTGCTGTGAGCTAAGCTGACGCCACAGCACTCTAGCTCGGGCAACAGAGTGAGACTCTGTCTCAAAAAAAAAATAGTAATTGTCTATCCACTGACCTCCAACCTGTTCCTTGGCTATAAATTCCCACTTGCCTATCCTGTATTCAGAATTTAGCCCAACTCTCTCCCCCATTGCAAAATCTCATTGAAGTGGTTCATATGCATATCATGATGGTCCTGAATAAAGTGTCATTGAAAAAAAATTTTCCTTAACAGTATGGATGTAGCATCATAACAAGAATTAGGATTTTGAGGGGAGAGGGGGGGAAATGGGCATTTATTGAAACCTTAAAATCTGTACCCCCATAATATGCCGAAATAAAAAAAAAAAAGAATTAGGTAAAAGTCATAGGGAAGATTGCTGATCACAGTGTGGGATTTCAGAACACTTCTTGGAAGGGTAGGAAGAAAGGTGTAGGACTAAATGAGCAGGTCAGCAAAGATAATATGGAATAATATGGTGATGACCATTCAAGAGATGATGGATGATCAGAGGGGTTTACCTTTTGAATGGTACCAAGAAAAACTAGGATGGGATGCATTTTGCACATAGTCCTAATAGAAGCTTATAGCAGAGTTGGCCATCTGGCAAGACAGATTAAGGTTGGGAGCGAGGCCCACCAGGTGGGGGAAGGGATCTGGGGTTTCCTGTGGTCGGTTGGTGTTGATAGCTGCAGGGAGAGTCGCTGAGGCTTGTGACCTGAGTTGCTTTTTCTGGCATTGGTTGGGGTCTCTCCAAGAACATGTAAATATGGTTTGTGTTCTTATGGGACTAAATACCATTTACTATATTGTATTTTAGAAAACTCTATCATTTCACTGCTGAAGGGCTAGCAAAATGGTAGTTCCAGAGGGCA
The DNA here is from genome assembly GCF_040939455.1 of Microcebus murinus. NCBI lineage: Eukaryota > Metazoa > Chordata > Mammalia > Primates > Cheirogaleidae > Microcebus > Microcebus murinus. Next base: position 51,405,111 of record NC_134117.1, on the reverse strand, counting down.
ATTTGGCATTATTTATTATAAGTATTTTATAACGTATATTCGAAAGATTGGGAAAACTTAAATGTTCATCAAAAGGAACTGGTTAAATAAGATATGATTTATCCGTACAATGGAATATACCATAGAGGTGTTAATAAGAAGGCAGTTCTACATTCATTCATTGATATGGATTATTAGATTAAAACAAGAAAAGTAAAGGTGTACTATGCTTGCATATGTATAGAATACCTCTGGGTGTATACACAAAAAGCTTGTAACCATGATGGCCTCTGGGAAGAACTGTGAGTCTGGCAGACATATTAGTTGGGTTACTTACCCAATGGCCATTCTTCTCACTTCTTCCTTTGCTGAATATTATTACCTCAGGAGAAGCAGGCCTCTCTAGCCCTAGGAGGTAAATATTGATTGGTATAAGCCAATTATGGTAATTAATGGCATAAGGAGAAGTATATTGGTAGCTTCTAGGTTTTGTTTTCTAATTAGAAAGAAACTGGAGTAGAAACCTTTTTTCCGTACTTTTAGGTAAAGTTGGGAAAGGTCATGATTCTTTGAATTGCTGCAACTATCTTGAGACCATGAAAATTGCAGAAAAACAGATCTGGAACTCTGATATCATTGAATTACTGAATTTATTAACACTGGAATTACTGATCTCTGGAGTTCTTTTTTTTTTTTTCCAAGAAAGTATCAGATGGAATGGAGTTCTTGTTATGTCTGAAAATGCACTGTTTATTGTTTGAGTTAAGAATTACCACTTTCAGTTGGTAATTCTGTTGCTGAATGTCCTGAGTATAAACACTTGGCAACAGTGGCAGGATGGTCATTCATTTTTTTCCCTCGAATGCCTTTTGTACTTTTTGAATTTCATAATAATGGCATTTCTTCACTTAAATTTTTTAAAAAATTTAAAATTTAAATTTAAAAATTTAAAAATTATGGTGCATTAGTTTTTGTTTGTTTGTTTGTTTGTTTGTTTTTTGAGACAGAGTCTCACTTTTGTTGCCCTGGCTAGAGTGAGTGCCGTGGCGTCAGCCTAGCTCACAGCAACCTCAAACTCCTGAGCTCAAGGGATCCTCCTGCCTCAGCCTCCCAAGTAGCTGGGACTACAGGCATGCACCACCATGCCCAGCTAATTTTTTTTTTGTATATATATTTTTAGTTGGTCAATTAATTTCTTTCTATTTTTAGTAGAGATGGGGTCTTGCTCAGGATGGTTTCGAACTCCCAACCTCGAGCAATCCGCCCGCCTCGGCCTCCCAGAGTGCTAGGATTACAGGCGTGAGCCACCGTGCCCGGCCGGTGCATTAGTCTTTAATCCAGCAATGTAAGGTTTATTATGACAAAAAATTAAAGTAATGAAAATGTTCAACAATAGGGAATGATAAAATGATATGATAAAATTATCATATGATAAAATGAATGATAAAATTATGGGACATTCACATCCTTGAACACTATGTACATTTGTATCACTACAAATGATAATGACAATTGAGCTGATACAGGAACTACAAGAAGGAGCTAACAATATGAGGATCTGATGGTAGAACCAGGCAGCAAGATCAAAGGTTTTGAATCAGAGAAAAGTATGGCCTGTTCAAGGAACTGTAGAAGCTCAGGGTGACTGGAGAATGGTAAAGGGAGGCACACAGGTTGGCACAAGCCAGGTCACCTAGATCCCTGCAGGTCAAGTAAGGAGTTAGGATTCATACTATGTATAATGGGAAGTCAAGGGAGCATTTTAAGTAGGGGAATGTCATGCTTCAAGCTCTGTTTAAAAAATATTATTCGGGGCTAAGCATAGTTGCTCACACTTGTAATCCCAGTACTCTGAGAGGCCAAGGTGGAAGGATCGCTTGAAGTCAGGGGTTCAAGACCAACCTGAGCAAGAGTGAGACCCCCGTTTCTACTAAAAATAGAAAGATGGCCAGGCGTGGTGGCTCACACCTGTAATCCTAGCTATGGGAGGCTGAGGCGGGAGGGTTGCTTGAGCTCAGGAGTTCAAGACCAGCCTGAGCAAGAGAGAGACCCCGTCTATACTAAAAATAGAAAAAATGAGCCAGTCAACTACAAATGAAAAATTAGCTGGGCATGGTGGTGCATGCCTATAGTCCCAGCTACTTGGGAGTCTGAGGCTGAAAGATCGCTTGAACCCAGGAGTTTGAGGTTGCTGTGAGCGTGGCTTACACCATGGCACTCTAGCCTGGGCAACAAAGTGAGACTCTGTCTCAAAAAACAAACAAACAAACAAACAAACGAAGACATTAGCCAGACAACTGAAAACAGAAAAAATTAGCCAGGCGTGGTGGTGCACACCTGTAGTCCCAGCTACTTGGGAGGCAGAGGCAGGAGGATCCCTTGAGCCCAGGAGTTTAGGTTGCTGTGAGCTAGTGTGATGCCTCGGCACTCTAGCCCAGGCAACAAAGCAAGACTCTTTCTAAATAAATAAATACATAAATAAAATATTATTCAGGCTGTTGTCTAGAAGAGCATTAAGAAGATAAGCGGGGTGGATGCCTTTTTTAGCCTCCACCCATCTGCACCTAGATGCTTAAAATAAATAGCAAATTCAAATTTTAAAAAAAGTGAAAGAAGATAAGAGGCCTAAAAACCTTATCACCAGAGAAACATTGAAGCAACTATATATTTGGCTTGAAGAAGATTAGGAAAACGTGACAGTTGTCTTATGGGGTGGATGGCTAATTAGGATATTGGGTGAGCTATTGAATAGGGGGCAAAATAATGGGAAAGAGTGTTTATTTTTGCTCATATACTACACCAAGTTGATAGGTGGTTCAGGGAAGTGGGTTATCCAGGGATCCAGGTTCCTTCTATTTTGCTGTTCAGCCATGCCATAGAGTGATGCCATGTCTGTATGGTTAGCTCAGCTCATGTGACCATGTCTTCCTTTTAACCAGCCAGAAAGGAGGGGGAAGTTCCATTCTCTGAAAATGTACTTTAGCTGCCCATCTAAACTTGGGAAGGAGGTGAGGCCGGGGTGGGGAGTTGTTCCTGTTACTAAAAAAAAATATTTATTGTGATAGCACTAAGAGCCTATGGCCAATGTATTTTTTTACTTCATGCTTTGAAAAATACTTCAGATTGTCTCCTTTAAAATATTATTGGCAGGAGCCTTGGCACAGTGGCACGTGCCTATAATCCCAGCTACTCAGGAGGCCAAAGTGGGAAGATCAAGTACTTGAGCCCTCGTGTTCAAGACCAGCCTGGGCAGCATAGTGAGACCTCATCTTAGAAAAGAAAGACAGAAAATGAGAAAGAGAGAGAGAGAGAGAGAGAGAGAGAGAGAGAGAGAGAGAGAGAGAGAGAGAGAGGAGGAAGGGTATAAGGGAGGAACAGGAAAGAAAATACTGTTGGCAAACTGCATTCAGAATTAAGTTTATTGAAATGATAAACTTAAGTTAGGACATGAGTTGAGCAACAGCTCTGCCAATTACTAATACTGTGAACTTAATCACGTCAAGCTTCAGAATTGATCTATAAAATGGAGCTGATAAAAGTCCTTACTTAATACCATCACCATAGGAATTAAATAATTTACATAAAAAGCAAGGATTCTGGAATATAATAAGGATTCCATATATGCTAGGCATTTTGGTTTTGTGTTGAACACATCCATACATTTGGTCATCTCCAAATATTAAATCTTATACTCCTTTGTAGTTAAAATGTGTGAATATTATTGGATATTAAAATTTTAAAATATGATTTTTAAGAGGAAAGAAAAATTAGACTATCAGGTACAAAATAGAAGTATAAAATTTATTTAAAACCACCCACAAAGTTCTGTGTAATCAGGAATGATACAATTTGCAATAGTTTTTTAAAAAACTCATGACAAAGATTTAAAATATATTTTCAATTACAGTATTCATTTAGCCTTATTCAGTTAGAACAATTTAAAAAAAAAACTTTATGCTCTAAACAAATGAGACACACAAGGAAAATATAACAATTTCCACAACTATCTTTACATGTATGCTTCAATACTAATACATTTCAATGCATTTTGCTACATAAACATGAAATCATGTACAACTGCTGTGCACCAAAATTTAGCTTAATAAGATCTTTCAAGTAACATGCAATTCCAACTCACAAGTCTTCAAGTACTGCTAGTAAGTGTTCCCTTGTTTGCAGAGGACTAATTGTTGATCATGAATTGAAATCATCATAATTATCTGTTTCCCTTCTACATGGTGAAGTGCTTTTTCTTTAAACTGTTTCCCGCTTGTGTTAAAAATTAAAAATGGACATTTGTGGAGTTTTAAAAGCATTTCGTTGCTAAGTTATTTCATTGTATAGAATATTTAATACAGTAGGACGGCAATAGGTAAAAATAAATCCTCCAAGCAAAAAAATCAAAGGGAAAAAAATAAATAGTAAATATACCCCAATGAGAGAAAGAAGTCAGGAAGAAGATAGGAATATTAACCTATAAAATTGGTGTTTCTATATTGGGAATTCAGCACAACTCTATTTCACCATGGTGAAGAATCTATGAATATTTTACTCCCATCAATGATAAGCATTCTGGCTTCTCCTTTGAACCAAGGTAAATTTACTTGGTAGATAACCATATAGCATGAGAGAAAATAAACAAACTAGAAATTGATGTTTTCTTCTTACTTAGTAGTTTTGCAAGTCTTTCGTTAGGGAACACTTCAGGATTTCTTAGTAATCCAAATATGACAATCCATCCATACATCACAATGCAAAAGCTGCCATTAGTTTTTATTATAAACCATTTCTGGAAAAATATTTTTCTCTTAAAGCACCTATCACAATGTTATCTCATAAAAGTTAAAAAAATGAACATATATTGCAATAAAAAATATTTAATCTTTCTTTTTAAAGAGCTATTTTTGTAAAGTCCTAGTTGTCGGCCATTTTATCATAGCACAAACAGGCATTGACGAAGATAGGCAGTTACTGAATTCAATCACCAGAGGGGGAATTTGAGTATTTAGAGCTGTTTGGCCTATTTTTTTTTTTTTTATTGTGACCCAGAATGTGCTAATGGGATAGCCAAAATAACCTGCTTCTTCATAGATATTAATATGCTCATATTCATATCTATAAAGAGGTTACTAAAAACTTTACAAATATATCTCATTATTTTTCTTAAGTCTCTGGGCAAAGGTATGTTCATCCTTTGACCCAAAGATTTTACTTGACTGGAAACAAAGCAGGACAAACAAAACAAAACAAAACAAAACAAATTCAAATAAGTGGGAGACAGTACTCTCTTTTAGAGATGCTGACAAGAAGTTTGCATTTTTACCACAAGGGGCTGGGAACTATGATGTTTACCTAGCACATTTTCTTTAAGAAGTCTGCATTTCAACATAACTAATACATGAAACTTTGATTGTGATGTGCTGACCTTAGTCTTTTTTAAAGCAATATTTTTTTAAAAGATATTATTTAGGTGATTTCCCCTGTTTCAGTCATAGAGGGATGATCTTTATAGAAAGAGCTTTTTTTTTTTTTTTTTTTTTTTTTTTTTTGAGACAGAGTCTCACTTTGTTGCCCAGGCTAGAGTGAGTGCCGTGGCGTTAGCCTAGCTCACAGCAACCTCAATCTCCTGGGCTCGAGTGATCCTTCTGCCTCAGCCTCCCGAGTAGCTGGGACTACAGGCATGCACCACCATGCCCGGCTAATTTTTTATATATATATCAGTTGGCCAATTAATTTCTTTCTATTTATAGTAGAGACGGGGTCTCGCTCTTGCTCAGGCTGGTTTTGAACTCCTGACCTTGAGCAATCCGCCCGCCTCGGCCTCCCAAGAGCTAGGATTACAGGCGTGAGCCACAGCGCCCGGCCAGAAAGAGCTTTTTTTAAGGAGGAAAAAAATAGAAAACTTCATAAATCTAAACCTTAATGGAGAAATTGGGGAATTTGGGGAGACCTTCCTTAGTATGCATGAAGAGAATAATAGCTGGCTAAATTAATAATGGAAACAAAATACTTAAGCATGTTTTACAAATAATATTTTATATTATGCTCAGATCAGGTTTGACAAATTTTCTACTCAATAACACTCAGTCATTGCTCATGGTACAGAAATGCATTTAGCAGTCTGCAGATATTAAAAGTTTGTCTCAGATTGGTTGACTTGCTGTGTTACTTGGAGCAAGCCATTTGCTATTCTTGACATTTACAGGTTCTTCACCTATAGGAACAATGTTCTCTGTCTAACCCTAAGTATTGGGGAGAAAAAGTTGTACATTGTAAAGCAGCTTGATAACCTAAAACATCATAAAGTATAAGGATTATACTTTTTATTACTATCATATTTGCTTTCAAAATGGTTCCTCATTTTTCAGCAATTTTCCAGATAAAATTATTGTGGAGTAGACAGAAGAAATATTAAAAGTATTTCTTGCTTTTGAGCTAGTAAACCCTCAGATTACTGATAGGAGCACAATTCTCCTTCCTTTCTGTCCCTTAATTTCCCTTTATTATGCTCAAAACACAGCATCTGATGGCTTTCATATTCCCTCTTCCAATTACTTTCAGTTCATTTTTTAACCTTTCTCATCTAGATTATAGAATAGCTCCTATTATTGCCAACAACCAAAGAATTCCAAAGGGATATATTTATTTACATTAGAAATAACAAAGCCATACAGAAATAGACTTAAGAGTATTTAACATCTTATAGAGTTTTTTATAAAACACTCAAACACTAATAAAAAGAGTTAAACATTATTGGGGGAGAGCATTCAGATTATTAACCTGTGGTCTTGTGACTACTTACCTACTCCTAAAAACTGAATCTGCCTATACCTGAAAAGAGTTGAATGAAAGCTCTTGATTCTTTATGGCATTATACCTAAAAGGACTTCTGAGACATTGTTTTAAAAGACAGTAAAAGACAACTTGATCAAGATCACTGCTCTTCTTAAAATGAACTATGTTTATTCAGGTAGAGGATCTGGATAATGGAGACAGGACAGAGAAATGAGGAAGCAATAGATAATTTTAAAGACAATCGGGGAAAAAATTAAAACTTAAAAAAAAAAATGAAAGTGCACCTAGTCACACTGCAGCTTCAGTAAAATGAGAAAATAAAAATAACAAGTAGAGTTGCTGGTTAAGGATTATAAGGTTCATACTTTGCCAAATGGGGAAGAAACCAAATTACTTTCCAATACTGTTTCCCCTAAAATGAAAATCTTTCTCATGGCTGCAAGATTTCTTTCTTAAGAACAGGATAAGAGAGAATGCCTTACATAATAGTTGCTAGGGACAAAATTTCTATTTTTAGGAAAACTAGGTTTATATTGTTAACCAAGTGTTTTCAAAGCTGTACTAAACATAAATGGGTTACATCAGCTAATGTTTTATATTCCTATCTCAGATGAAGTTTTGCTTTAACATAGGGCACATCTACAGGTGAACGAACCAGAAAACTTACGACCCAGGCAGGATCAGGGTTTTGCAGTAAGGGTGGGAAAGGAGTACAGTCAACAAGGAAAAGATTAATGATGGAATTTTAGAGCTAAAAATATTAAATATTATGAAAAAAGAAATATTAAATATCGCATATTACCAAAAGAGAAATTTGAACACACTATAAGGCCCTTAAAAATAAAGTGAAAATGAGGCGTGGCAAAATAAGGAATACCTTTGGATTGCTTGAGGCAGTAAAATATATGCCTTCTGAAACAAACAGTGGTATTTGATCAGGAGCCCAAATGAAACAGGGATCAAAATAAAGTCATCCAGATACTGGAAGGCAGAGAATACAAGTTTGTAAAGTTCAACCAGGACCAAAATAGTGATGTCCTGCAGAAATGCCAGCTCTAAAGTCTCAGAAATTAGCAGAGGAATTCGGTTTCTATTTTTACACACATAAGAGAACCAAAAACATGCCAATGAATCTCAATACATTCAAAAATACACAAATTTCGCTTCTCATGAAGGACATACTGATTCTGACTTTCTGATTGCATTCCAGAGCCATGGATGACATCATTTTCTAAAGCTGTTAGCAAAAAGCTCAACATGGAGCACAATTTAATTTGGATAAATCCAGATCCCATCAGCAATCAGGTACTGATTACATCACTCAGTTAAGTGATATGACTGGTGTTACAATTACAAGTTCAGCACACTTATGGGGAAGTTTAGGAGCTATGCACAACAAAACAGTATTCCAATACATGTCAACAACCACATCAAAATAAACTATGCAGGGACTTACTTGTGAGGCCAACTAGGAAAGGGGCGTGAATGGACTGTACAATCATGGCTAGGTAGTATATACAGTGGAAATATGCTTTCTTTAATTGCTTAGAAATCCACTCTTGTAACTCCTTATACATGCTTAATACAAGTTCCAGGGGAATTGAAAGCTTATACTATATAAGCATTTGAAATTTGTTTTTTTTCTCAGTGATAAAATACCCTCTGGGTGAGAGAATCAAGTTTTCCTTCAGTTCTCCTAAACACAAAGTGGCCTTCATCTGCTTAAAGTCTAATTACAATCATAGTTACAAACTGACATTAACATCTGCTCTATGGAGCCCAGTTATTGAACTATGAGACTTCTAAGGTGGCTGTCACAATTGTGAGAGGCCACTACCATATTACCTTATTTCACAATTCTTTTGCCGTAAATTTCTACAAAAGATCAAAACTCACCATTGTATTAGGTTGAGACAAAAAAAAAAAATAGATTTCCATGCATTAAGGTGTGAAATTGAAGGTAACTATATATTAAAGGTTGCATACAGCTACTGATTTAGCTGGCACATGCAAACTAAATGCTGTGCCCATTGTTGGTGGAAATTGTCATGCAATAATGTCATAACTTTGTCTCAGATTAAAAAGTCAATATAATTTTTGTTTTAAAAAGAGTAGTTTAGGGTCACTCTCATACATGCTATTGTGAAATGATAATCAGCAGGAGTCCCCTGGAGTAATAATGTTAGAAAGTAAGTTACTTCATGTAAATTAAGACAGTGGCTCATTTACACAGGGTATGCATTCAATTAAATATGTACTGGGATTATGTCTTAGGTAAATTGCTTATGGATTTTATCTAGCTGACGTTCTGTATTTTAAAAAATTTCATCCACATGCAGATTGAATAACAAAGATGTTGGAAAGTTATATAAGAGATAAACATGTTGCGATATTTTACCTACAGCTATACATTTTCAGTCAGCTTCACTTTCCAATAATATATTTGAATTATGTTTGTGACATGGTTCATTTGGTACTTTGCGGATGAATTGGAAAGAAGATGTAGGTGAAGCTGACAAATACAAGAAATTTCAACAATGGCCTAACTGCCATTAGAAATGGAATTTTGAGGGGCAGCATGGTATATTGTAGGATTCTATCATAGTCAGAAGTTATTCTCTCATGGTCGGTAACTTTGTAGCATATTATATAAACTGGATGGGCTACCTTGGAGGTCATGTATCAATGAATTCAATGATCATACCATGGACAAAGGCAGAAGATTTAAAACCCAATTTGAATCCTAGGCAACAGATATAAGATGATTATCACAGTAAAACAAAATAGAGGGGAAGAAATAATGTTAGATGACCAGTTTTATGAGTGAAATTGTCATTTCAAACAAATTTATTTCCTTGTTTCAATGAGAAAGAGCATTCTAAAAGCAATGTAGCCAGCATACAATCACAATGTGGCAGAACATTGAAGAAGCATAAGCTGTTTTAAAATCAGAGAATGGGATGGTAAATTGTTAAAATTAGGAAATATAGTCCAACAAAGTAGGAATCCAATGTGGTTCCCACAAAGGAATAATCAGGTTAGGCAGTCCATTCATGATGTTAATTATAACAATGGAATGGAAACATTTTAGCTGAGACTAGATATTTTCATATACTTGTTTTGGCAAGCTGCAACAAGTTTCACAAATCCCATTAGTCCCGAAAATTAACATTGGTATTTAAAGTTTAGATTATTGAGAAACTTCTTTAATGTTAGAGACAAATTTATTTGAATTATGACAGATATATTACCATGGATTTTTTGAAGGTAATTTGCCATTTCTTTTAAAAATGTTTATAAGGGTATCTTTTAGAATTTTAATTCTTCAAGTTTATTATATCATAGGAGGTGATTCAAAGAAAAACAAAAGTGGCTGGTAAGAGTGCAGTGGTGTTTACAACTCATTGATCATAAACAGTTATAGATTTCTTTATTCCTTCCCCGCTCCCACTGCTTTATTTGACTAGCCTTTAAAATCAAAACAAAATAAAACCAAAAAGAACAAATAAAAAATGCAAAGAAAAACAAAAACGGTACTTAAAATTTTCAGGTATTCAATAAGTGTAGAGTGGAAGAATGAACAGATGGGTGGATGGATAAAGGGCCATAAAACTTTATCCATTAAATCTGGTGAGGAAATAATTTCTAGTGGGAGCTAAGGCCTAAAAATCTAAAACCTAATATCACAAGGGTGTATTCCTGATAGTCTAATACTAGTAAATATCTTACTGAAGTAGCTGAAGCAATAAACAATCACTTATTTATATACTTATATGTATAAGAAACCTTAGGCTCACAAAAATATACATGTTTTAAAACGGAAATCTAAGGCACACAAAATACTAAAACAAGTCAATGAATTACCCTATTTTACATATTCAAGAAGCAGAAATCTACTTGTACAAGATGATGGTCTATCAATGGACATTTTGTTATTTACAATCCCTTCATATTCCTTTACTTGGATTAGTCAAAAGCTTGAAACTGATACTTTGCACAATATATATTTTTTTAATATTAATAAGTTACAACATGTTTTTCTTTAGAGAGCTTACTGGAACTGTTTGCTTTTGCACCAAAATTTTGAGTGTTAGCGGTTGTCGGGTTCCTATGGCATTTCCAAGGGAGAAGCACCATTAGGTTTTCCATACTCCCAAGGAATCTGACACTGTGAATGTTATAGCACCTCTGCAGTTTAACAGAATCAAGTATTTCATTGAAAGTTCTTCTTGTTCTAAACATGTTGTTTGGGTAATCTTTTTTGTTTTACCTTAATTGAGTCAATAAAGCAAAGGGAAAAAATAATGGACAGACTAAAATAAATAGAATGTCTATGTTCCTGTTATCTAGAACATAGGCAATTATCAGAGAAGATGAGTTATGATTTTTCCAAATATAATAGGCCTATAAATAAGGTAAATTAATGGATTAGCTCTTAATGGACAAAGCCATTTCTACTGTTTAACTGGAGTCTGGGTGGAGGATAGATATGTGATGACAATAGGAAATTTGTTTTAAAAAGATTTCTACAGGAATTTTTTTCTTATTCTAAATCAGACTTTCAGAACAAATAAGGCAATTTGGGATGGGTGAAGTTCTGGCTACTTAATTTTACATTTCATCACCTTCAAACAGTAGAAGCATTTGATTCTTCTTAAACCTATTCTGTCCCATCATCTCCTTTTGTAAACACCTTTCATGGGTCATACTGAGAAAGCTGGGATGAAAGTAAATTGAGGCCATTGTTGCTCAATAAGCCAGAAGAGACCCCCCCCCCGTTACTTAGTTTCAAAGAAAATATTAATCAATATTGGTGATACTTTTCCTAATTTCAATTTTAGACATAATTTACAATTTTTGCATTAGCTAACTATTTTATATACTGTAAGTTGCTAATATTTGAATGTGAAAGGAAACAAACCATATATATGATTGGAATACATACTGCACTTAACAAGATGGAACTCTACACAGCAAGGATAAATGATTTCTTTTGTATGCAAATATGCACAAACAATAGACAATAGGATTCTTATACTCTATTATTTCAAGTTACTTTTAAAAATAGAAAGTGCTTTTAAAATATATATTTACAATTTTATGAACAGCCTCCAACCATTACTAACAATAATGAGTTATTTTATACAGGAGAAATATTTTAAGAGAGAAAACATTTCATACATTTATTTCAAAGGAATATGCCGATTTTCTAGCAATGATTGGAAGATGTTGGAACAATGGCACCATGAAATAATAATTCAGCTTATTTTTAACTGTGTCGATGTGGTTAAGCACCAGGAGCTGTGTAGAGTTAACACTGTTTATCTTGATTTTACATCATAGAACATGAACCTGTTAAAATCCTCTAAAAATGACTCTTGTTTCATAGTAAACAGGCTTAATTTAAAGCACCAAACTGAGTGATTCTATCAAGGTTAACACCTAACCAAAACATTTCTTTTATGTATTTAAAACTATAAAACATTTATTTTTGCTTAAAATGTGCACCTTCTACCAATTGTCAAAATATAGTCACAGTTAAGAATACCCACCCCATTTTTTTTTTTTTTACCTCAGACTTGAAATGGGTGAGATGAAGATATAGTAAACCACAACAAGACTTTCTTTTAACAGCACCTTGAAAAAATACACTGCACTACCAAAGGCATTAAGAAGGGGAGAAAAGCCTTCAGACCCAATGATTATAGGGCCCTGCAACATGTGTGAGAGCATAAGGGGACACGGTGACGACATTGTCATGGGTTGATGTTAATGCTTTATGAGAAGGAATTTGGTTCAATTCATTTACTTCAGAGGACAGTTCAGGACCCTCATTAGCTGCCTGGTGTTTTTGCTCTGAGGCTTTCATCTTCTTATTCTTAGCTTCTTTAGCCTCAAACTTAATCTTGTTTAGTTCAAAACCATGTTGGGGCTTATTCAGGTTTTTGTGCTGGTAAAAAACAAGGGAGAGGCGAGTAGGATGATTACGGTTTGGGTGTTCGACAGGAGTCGTAGCATGAAGCTCCCGCCGGGCACACTCAATTAACACCGAGCCGTGTGCAGGCGCTATTGCCACCCCGCCGATATTGGCATCCAAGAAGATGTGCTCGCTGTCTGACCAATACTCATCAATGTGGGGCAACTTCTCTTCAGCAGGCGACACCAGGTCTTCAGAGAGGGGCTCATCTGACGGGGGCTCATCTTCAGAGTGCTGCTGCTCATCCTCTTCTAGCAGAGAGGAAGCAAGTTCATGAGGGGAGGTGAGGATTGGGGGCTGCTGGTTTGGCTGATGAGAAGTTATCTGCTCAAGTGGACCAGTGGGAGGCTCAGCATACACCAAGGAATCCGTCACAGGTGCAGATAGGGCAGGAAGAGGAGCCACTTCACCAGGCTGTGCAATTCCAGTGCATTCCCCAGCAGCTGCATTGGCACCGCTGTGGCTTCCATGAGGCGTCGTGCAGTGGGGTGTGCTACTTCCTTCTGGAAACCCCTGCGAGGCTGTTGCATCACTCTTCAATGCAGCTGTGGTGGCTGAAGCAGTCTTTGGGGAGCAGGAGAGACCTGGAGATAGGTTTGCCTCCTTTGCCGGGTGAGGAGTGGATGGCATCAGGGAATAGCTCTTAGTGTTTTCTGAACCTTTAAAGATAAAATGGGGTTCCGTTTCACTTTTTATTTCAGGTTGCACCGTCTCAGTTTTATTCCCTAAACAGAGAAAAGGACACCAAATGTGAAGATAAATACAAATTTCTTTTGGAAGCTGCTGTCTTTAAAAGGTATTTTTATAAGAGAAGTACAGAGACTATAATAAGACATGGATGTTGGCCAGTTTTGTCCTACTTGTTTGTAATCATACTCAAAGGCACACAGAATTGAATATTAAATATTATATGTAGCTTGGTGTGCTTTTCACCCAACAAATTTCCTTAAAGAATTCTTCCCTTGGCGTGTAATCACAAGTAAATGCAAAGATTCTGCCAAAAGAATGGATATTCATTGTTTAAAATAGTACAATATTAGAAATGATCTAATTGGCTATGAAGTAAAAAATACAAGTGTACATTGGGATATTGTGCAGGTACTATAATATTATGACACAGAACAATATTTAACTATTTAAAGAGATGTTTAGATATATTTTAAGCATTGTATGACTTTATTTTCCAAAAATTAAAAATAAGTAATAGTTTATAAATATTTCTGGGGCAAAAGCATCATAATTGGCAAAGTCACATATTAGGCAGAGGGAAGTCAAACAAAAAATTTTTAGTTGAAATAAAACTCTGTAACCCTCAACAGCAAAAGCATTTCAGCTTCATTTCTTTCTCACTAATTAGGTAGATCCTTATTATCATACTAGTAAGTGTGAGTTATTTGCTCAGAACCATACAAACCTCCTATTAAATGGAAACTTTTTGTTGTTGTTGTTGTTGTTTGTTTTTTTGAGACAGAGTCTCATTCCTTGCCTGGGGTAGAGTGCCGTGGCGTCACCCTGGCTCACAGCAGCCTCAAACTCCTAGGCTTAAGCAATCCTTCTGCCTCAGCCTCCCGAGTAGCTGGGACTACAGGCATGGGCCACCATGTCTGGCTAATTTTTTCTACTGTGTTTTCCTGAAAATAAGACAGGGTCTTATATTTAATTTTCCTCAAGAAGACATCCTAGGGCTTATTTTCAGGGGATGTGTTATTATTCAAATATAGTTAAGTCCTCTTCTTCTGGAATATCATCATAACTCTCCAAACCTCGAATTCCATCGTGATTTTCTTGCGACTCTATTTTCTTTAGAACCACTGATCCCAATCCCTCACGTCAAGCAATAGAGCTCTCATGGGGCAGATGAGAAGGACTGATCGTCTTCTTTACTGCTCCACGATGAAATGCATGACTTGTGCACATACGATGCGTAGCTAGGCCCATCACTAGGTCTTATTTTCAGAGTAGGGCTTCTATTGTGCAAATGCTTAGAAATCCTGCTAGGGCTTATTTTATGGGTAGGTCTTATTTTCAGGGAAACACAGTATATATATATATATATATATATATATATATATATATATATATTTTTTTTTTGGGACAGAGTCTCACTTTGTTGCCCAGGCTAGAGTGCTGTGGCGTCAGCCTAGCTCACAGCAACCTCAATCTCCTGGGCTCAAGCAATCCTCCTACCTCAGCCTCCCAAGTAGCTGGGACTAAAGGGATGCGGCATCATGCCCAGCCTAATTTTTCTATATATATTAGTTGGTCAATTAATTTCTTTCTATTTATAGTAGAAATAGGGTCTCGCTCTTGCTCAGGCCGGTTTTGAATTCCTTACCTTGAGCGATCCTCCCGCCTCGGCCTCCCAGAGTGCTAGGATTACAGGCGTGAGCCACCACGCCCGGCCGGAAACATTTTTTTTTGAGACAGAGTCTCACTTTTGTTGCCCTGGCTAGAGTGAGTGCCGTGGCGTCAGTCTAGCTCACAGCAACCTCAATCTCCTGGGCTCAAGTGATCCTCCTGCCTCAGCTTCCCAAGTAGCTGGGACTACAGGCATGCACCACCATGCCCGGCTAATTTTTTTTTGTATATATACTTTTAGTTGGTCAATTAATTTCTTTCTATTTTTAGTAGAGACAGGGTCTCTCTCAGGCTGGTTTCGAACTCCCGACCTCAAGCAATCCGCCCGCCTCGGCCTCCCAGAGTGCTAGGATTACAGGCTTGAGCCATCGCACCCGGCCCTTAAAAAATCTTTGAAAGCACATAAGCAGCAAATTTTGGGAGACCAAGAAAAAGAAAAAGTAAAGTAGCCATATTTTAAAATAACTAATAATATAATAATAGTAAACATTGACTAACTTCAAAGATCTGCAATTCTCTTCTCAGATGATACGACCTAGAGACATGACATTCCTCATTACTTAAAACCCAAGCAATGATACATCAGGAAACCTGTGCTACTATCTATGGTGGTCTCTATTATTTATTATAGAGGCTAAGTTGTCAATAGAAAGTAAATAATAGGAAGGAAAGATTAAAAACAGGGATGGGTAGAATTACAAAGGAACAGAAGATTGTTGGCCATTGTACTTATGGCCTTTATTATCAGGAAATACACTGTAAGAAAATAGTCAAAAGATGACATCCAGGCCGGGCGCTGTGGCTCACGCCTGTAATCCTAGCTCTTGGGAGGCCGAGGCGGGCGGATTGCTCAAGGTCAGGAGTTCAAAACCAGCCTGAGCAAGAGGGAGACCCCGTCTCTACTATAAATAGAAAGAAATTAATTGGCCAACTGATATATATATAAAAAATTAGCCGGGCATGGTGGCGCATGCCTGTAGTCCCAGCTACTCGGGAGGCTGAGGCAGAAGGATCACTCAAGCCCAGGAGTTTGAGGTTGCTGTGAGCTAGGCTGACGCCACGGCACTCACTCTAGCCTGGACAACAAAGTGAGACTCTGTCTCAAAAAAAAAAAAAAAAAAAAAAAGATGACATCCAAAATAATTCACATTTTAACCAGCATGCTACTAGGGAATGACACAAAGATGAAAATGAGGCCAGGCGAGGTGGCTCACGCCTATAATCCTAGCACTCTGGGAGGCCGAGGTAGGAGGATTGCTCGAGGTCAGGAGTTTGAAACCAGCCTGAGCAAGAGCGAGAACCGTCTCTATTATAAATAGAAAGAAATTAATTGGCCAACTGATATATATATATAGAAAAAAAAATTAGCCGGGCATGGTGGTGCATGCCTGTAGTCCCAGCTACTGGTGAGGCTGAGGCAGCAGGATCGCTTGAGCCCAGGAGTTTGAGGTTGCTGTGAGCTAGGCTGACACCACAGCACTCACTCTAGCCTGGGCAACAAAGCAAGACTCTCTTTCAAAAAAAAAAAAGATGAAAATGATATGGTTGCTCTTTATAAGTAACATAGAACTATATATGTGAATCATAAAATAAACCTAAATTAAATATCTGCAAAAAGGAGCTACAAGGAGTGGGAATAAAAATTCTTCCCACTTTGCCTCTTTATTATTTCTCTGTATTGAATCCTTTCCATCATTATATAAATGCCTGTACTGTCATTTCTCTCATCTGACAAAAACAAAACAACTTCTCTTATCAATGTAACAATAAAAGAAGCTAAGGAATATCCTGTAATTCTAAGTTTGAATATCAGTGTAAGTTCAGGATGTAATTTTTTTCTGTAGCTCCTTAGAGAAATGGCTGATTTTAGATACAGAGCAGAACTATTTAAGATGAACCTGGTACATCTTGTTACAGAAGCAAGGAAAGCTAGCAAAGACTGCTGGAATTGTGACAAAAGAACTAAGAAGCCATCTTAAGAGGTTTCTATAGACCAAAGATGGGATAAGTTGAACATTTTTCTTTCTTTTCTATTCTCTCTCTCTCTTTTCTTCTTATTTATTTATCTATTTATTTATTTAAGACAGAGTCTTGACCTGTTGCCCAGGCTAGAGTGCATTGGCATTATCATAACTTAATGCAACCTCCAACTCCTGGGCTCAAGCTATTCTCCTGCCTCAGTCTCCCAAGTAGACAGAACTATAGGTTTGCACCACCATGCCCAGCTAATTAATTTTTCTATTTTTCGTAGAGACAGTGTCTTGCTTTTGCTCGAGTCTTTTTTTTTTTTCCGATCTTGATCTTGGAATTCAGGCAGGTCTTGAATTCCTGGCCACAAGTGATCCTCCTGCCTAGGCCTCCCGAAAGTGCTAGGATTACAGGCGTGAGCCACCGTGCCCAGCCTGTACATTTTTTTTTAACATTTTTGTTAAAAAAAACTCCTCTAAACTCTATAACCTTCACAGCATTCCACTGATCCCCTTTGTAGCCAACGAAAAGAATTTCTCCGGTTCCTCTTCCATTTCCTCATAAATCCACTTTCATCCATTCTCTATTCCACCATTCTACTGAATCTGCTCTTGCAGGGCCTCTAATAGCCTTTGCATCAACGGGGAAATTTTAGTCTTCACATCACTGGACAAAGGAGAAGCATGACAAGTCGGTCATTTCTTCGTTAAAATACCAATCTTTAGTTTCACTCTTATCTCACCAGATCTTCTAAATTTTCCATGCTGTTTCCTTCTCGTCTCTGAATCCCCTAAAAATTGAGAATTCCCAGGTTTTGTTCTTTAATTGCTCTTATCCTTCTTTCAGTTTTTTGGCATCCATCCTCTCCCTATGCTGCTTACCTGCCTGAACTTACTCCTGTCTGAACTTCTCTGCCTACCTAATACACCCTTTGGAATGCCTGATAAGTTCTTGAAATTGATACGTCCCAAAATGAGCTTCGGATCTCCCACCATCTATCTTTCCGAACCTGTTCTTCTCTCCCCACTTCTCTTGCTGACTGCATCCTTCCAGTTCCCTCAGGCCTCTAACATCAGGGTTACACTTGCCACTTCTTTTTGTCTTACACTCTACGTTTAATCTCTCAAATCCTGTTGTCTCTGCCTTCAAAACACCACCAGAAGCAAGACATTTCTCATGTATTCCTCAGTAGGCACTCTGGTCCATTCTCCATCCTCTCTCTCCTGAACTGTTATGATAGTCTCTGTGATCTCCCTGCTTTTCCGTCCTCTGCCTGCTTTTATTATAGTTTCAACCCACTAACCAGAGGGTTACGTTTGAGTCAGATCATAGCCCTGCTTTATTCTGAAATCCGCAGTAAACTTCTCCTTACAACGAAGGTCAGCATCTTTATATTAGTCTACAAAGCCTGGGGGTGAGTTGCTCACACACCCCTCGTATGACTCTGATCTTATCTGTTACTATTCTGCTCATTTCACACTTTGCTTCAGTCACGCTTGGCCCCTTTACACATCTTAAACAGTCAAGGTAAAGTCCTGCCTCTGAACCTGTGTACCTGACATTTCCTCTGCCTAGAATATTATTTTCCAAATATTAACATTGCTGACCCTCTTATTTCCTTTAGGACTTTACTCAAATGCAATATTCACAGTGGATCCCTTTTTAGCAGCCATATTTAAGTAGAAAATCTCTTATAGCAGTATCTACCTTCTCTTTCATTAGAGCTTTTCTAACACCTAAAACAGTTGAAAGAAGTTCATTGACAGTTTTCATAAGATACTAAAAAAAAGAAAAAATCAAAGGGCTTCAAAGTTGTGTTTAGTAATATCTGTTTACTGTATTACCAAAACGAAAACCAAAACAATAATAACAACAAAAAACTAATGCTAAAGGTAATCAAGGAAGGCTTCCAAGAAGTCATGTCATTCATCTATACCAAGAAAAATGAGTAGGGCTTCAAATTATATGAGAAAGTCATAGGAACAATGATAAGAATGTTAAAATATAAAAAAAAGTAAGTAGAAAAAATTACCAAGAAATACTAACGGGTCACTTTTTTGTTGACTTTTAGTTTGGGCATATATGTAGAAATATACTTAGTGTCTGAGTTTTAAACCCTAACTATAATAGTAATGACAAATTAGATTCAAGAACAATGAGTTAGTTAATATTTGCTCTAAAATTTCTTTTTTCATAATGTCTCATCACTAAGACAATAACTGAGATAAAGGACAGGAAAAATAACACAAAAAGGAAAGTCCAAACTTTTTCACCAATTAAAGTTGTAGATGGAGGCTGGGGGAGGTGGCTCATGCCTATAATCCTAGCACTCTGGGAGTGAGAGGCAGGAGGATTGCTCGAGGTCAGGAGTTCGAAACCAGCCTGAGCAAGAGCGAGACCCCGTCTCTACTATAAATAGAAATAAATTAATTGGCCAACTAATATATATATATATATATATATATATATATAAAATTAGCCGGGCATGGTGGCGCATGCCTGTAGTCCCAGCTACTCAGGAGGCTGAGGCAGGAGGATTGCTTGAACCCAGGAGTTTGAGGTTGATGTGAGCTAGGCTGACGCCACGGCATTCACTCTAGCCTGGGCAACAAAGTGAGACTCTGTCTCAAAAAAAAAAAAAAAAAAAAATTGTAGATGGAAAATTAGCAGGTTGTATAGGACTCACCTAAGAGTGGCAGTGAGGAAGCCTTACTGTTGTTCGTTGTCGTGGTGCTGTTATTCTTCCGCTTGATCCTAGGAATGAGTTTCTTCTCAACTGCCCTTATCTTATGTGCCAGAACCTCTGTCATCATTGCAGCCCTCTTTTTCCCAGAACGAGGAATAGGCTGAGTGAAACGTTTTCTTTTTTTGGGGCAGGGTGCGCGGACCTCAATAGCCCCACATTTGATCTTAGCATCCATTCCTTCCCTTGAGCCAAACTCATCTGTGTCTGAAAGTTTATAAAGAGGTAGCACATGGAGCTGCTCATCTTGAGGAATAACACCCAATGAGCGGTTATCTTCTCGTGTTAAAGTACAAACCTGATAGGAAGAAAACATGAAATGGGAAATATAGGTTGTATACGTTCACTATAGTTATGCCTACATTCTTTTTTTGTTGCCATTGAGAAAGGAATATGTATTCCCAATTTATTATTATTATTTTTTGAGACAGAGTCTAGCTTTGTTGCCCAGGCTAGAGTGAGTGCCCTGACATCAGCCTAGCTCACAGCAACCTCAAACTCCTGGGCTCAAGCAATCCTGCTTCCTCAGCCTCCCGAGTAGCTGAGACTACAGGCATGCGCCACCATGCCCGGCTAATTTTTTCTATATATATTAGTTGGCCAATTAATTTCTTTCTATTTATAGTAGAGACGGGCTCTTGCTCTTGTTCAGAGCTGTCTTCCAACTCCTGACCTCGAGCAATCTGCCCACCTCAACCTCCAGAGTGCTAGGATTACAGGCGTGAGCCACCACGAGCGGCCCCCAATTTATTATTGATTACAGATGGTCTAATAATTTTGGATAAATGTCTCATATCAAGACACCGAACTGTACTCAATTCTAGTAACTTAACATTTCTTTATAAGCAAACAAGAGTAATTTTGAGTTGATTTTATAAATAATAATAATATAATACTTTTCTAAAATATTAAAGCCTTTTCACCATTTAACTCTTCTGATAGGGAAAAAGAAAAAAAAAGCTTCTTGCTAAATTCCATCTTATTTCATTGCCTAAGTTAAGGGATGGCTCTTAAATTGTGTTTACTGAGTTTATATTAAGTGTTAATTTTTAAGAAGGTACGTCTGGAAGCAGACCTGGTGAAAATAGAAAAACAACAGAAAAATAAAATTAAAAAGATATATGATTTTAGCTTACATAACACGCTGTTTCTGAATATTTCAATAATATCAGATACCTTGAGTAGAGAGGGTTAATTATAATGAATTATCCCAATTTCCTGGGTTTTCCTTTAGGATTTTTCTCACTTTTGCTTAAAAGTGGGATTTATTTATAGATATATTCTCTGCTTTCTTTGTCAGGATAATTTCTTCATGAAATGAATTGAGAATATTAGAAGCAAAAAAAGAGGTATGAGAGATTTCTCTTTCTAGAAGAAGCTATAGTTTATCAGTTTTGAAAATTTAACTAAAATATTTAATATCAAGACATTTTCTCCTTCTGCTCCATTTTGATTCTATTCCAGTGAGCTGGCCTATCTTTCTTTTGAATATAAAATATTATATCTTAAAAATATTTTCCCTTAAATGCAATCCATCTAATTCCTCCTCCTTATTTTAAAAGTTGTATTTATTTTAGAGAAATGAAAATATATAACTATATTTAAAAATTCCTAACCTTTGATACCTATTAATATTTTGCTTTATAAAGTATATTTAAATTATAATTACTTCCCCAATGTTGTTCGAAATCGAAGAGAAACATCAAATCATTTCTTTACTTTTCATTAAAAAAAATCTTTCCAGAGCTCAAAGCTGTTTCTAAGATAACAAAAACTGAAAACAGATTTGATTTTCAAGATATTTTTGGTTTCATGATAGAATTTTTTTTTTTTTTTTTTGAGACAGAGTCTCACTTTGTTGCCCAGGCTAGAGTGAGTGCTGTGGCGTCAGCCTAGCTCACAGCAACCTCAAACTCCTGGGCTCAAGCAATCCTGCTGCCTCAGCCTGCCCAGTAGTTGGGACTACAGGCATGCGCCACCATGCCCGGCTAATTTTTTTGTGTGTATATATTAGTTGGCCAATTAATTTCTTTCTATTTATAGTAGAGACGGAGTCTCGCTCTTGCTCAGGCTGGTTTCAAACTCCTGACCTTGAGCAATCCGCCCGCCTCGGCCTCCCAGAGAGCTAGGATTACAGGTGTGAGCCACCCCACCGCCGGGCCTTTATGATAGAATTTGATAGATACAAATTGGAAAGCAAAGTAAATTTACACTTATGAATGTAAAATTCTGATTTTAGCTGGGCAACTAAAAACATATATATATATATTTTCTATATAATTTTAGTTGGTCAATTAATTTCTCTCTATTTTTAGTAAAGACGGGCCTCACTCTTGCTCAGGCTGGTTTTGAACTCCTGACCTTGAGCAATCCGTCCGCCTCAGCCTCCCAGAGTGCTAGGATTACAGGTATGAGCCACTGTGCCCAGGCTTCAATAGTTATTTTCAAACAAATTAGTCTTATTTTGATCACCTTGATAGAAATAAGAATGATTTTTTGTTTGTTTGTTTGCTTTTTGAGACAGAGTCTCGCTTTGTTGCCCAGGCTAGAGTGAGTGCCATGGCGTCAGCCTAGCTCACAGCAACCTCAAACTCCTGGGCTCAAGTGATCCTACTGCCTCAGCCTCCTGAGTAGCTGGGACTACAGGCATGTGCCACTATGCCCGGCTAATTTTTTCTATTAGTTGGCCAATTCATTTTTTTCTATTTCTTTCTTTTTTTTTTTTTTTTGAGACAGAGTCTCGCTTTGTTGCCCAGGCTAGAGTGAGTGCCGTGGCATCAGCCTAGCTCACAGCAACCTCAAACTCCTGGGCTCAAGGGATCCTCCTGCCTCAGCCTCCCAAGTAGCTGGGAATACAGGCATTCACCACCATGCCCAGCTAATTTTTCGTATATATTAGTTGGCCAATTAATTTCTTTCTATTTATAGTAGAGACGGTGTCTCGCTCTTGCTCAGGCTGGTTTCGAACTCCTGACCTCGAGCAATCCGCCCGCCTCGGCCTCCCAGAGAGCTAGGATTACAGGCTATTTCTTTTTATAGTAGAGACTGGTCTCGCTCAGGCTGGTTTTGAACTCCTGACTTTGAGCAATCTGCCCGCCTTGGCCTCCCAGAGTGCTAGGATTACAGGGGTGAGCCACCTCGCCTGGCCAATAAGAATGATTTTTAAAGAGAAAATTGTTTCAGTAGAAAACTATAACATACTCTCTGGGTATCAAATTCTAGTCTTTGAAGACTATCTGCAAATTGAACTGGATCCTGTATTATTCTATTAAAAATAGTTTCCTCCAATATTTGGCTACAATTCTCCAAACTATTATTTCCAATTTGTCTCCCATCCTCTGGCTTAAAGTAATGAAAAATTGATATTGCTCAAATCGATATTGATTATTTCCCAAAGCCCTATAAGCTGAAGTTAGAAAACTTGATATAAACTTAAAAGAAATCATATTTAAACCTGCTCCTGGGTGGGTCACTCAGAAACTTTGCCATAAACACTCAGTACCATCACCAGAGACATTGAAACTGCAAACCAGTAAATGTGTTGGATCACCACTGCCATCCTCAAGTCCAACACCTAAAAATCTTGACTGGCTTCCCTCCAGCCTCAGTAACCAGGTTTCCAACTATTAATCTTTGCTTTTCTTTATTTTCATAGAAATTCACACACACACACACACACACACACACACACACACACACACACTACATATATATATATAAATTAGCCAGGCATGGTGGTGCATGCCTGTAGTCCCAGCTACATGGGAGGCTGAGGCAGGAGCCCAGGAGTTTGAGGTTGCTGTGAGCTAGGCTGATGCCATGGCACACTAGCCCAGGCAACAGAGTGAGACTCTGTTTCAAAAAAAAAAAAAAGCACATTGATAATAAATCTAACAAATAACCTATAAATATCCTTATATTTAACAGCACATAAAATACAACTTGTCACAATAACAATCAGAGTTAAGAACTGCAGCCTAAGTATACAGTGATGTAGCTTTGAGAATTGAAAGCTACTCAGGTACATACCACAGTGCTTCCATTGCTCATGTTGTGAATGTCCCTGTGGGGATGGGCACAGAAGTCCAGGCAAGCAGTGACCCCAGAGAAAGGACGACCTTCCTTGCTGCCAAGCCGACATTCTCGGGCAACATTTTCATATTCTACCTAAAGAAGAAAGTGTGAAACACAGCTTTAAAAGACTGGAGGGAAAATCACCTTTAGTAAAGTCTACAAATCATTTCCTGACAAGTTCTTACATTAATTACACTTTGTCATTTCTGCGACTACAATATGGTTGTGAATGTGTAGTTTAGCAATACTGTGGATAAAGTGCTTGAGAATACATGGAGAAAAATGACAATGCCTAACTTTACATCAGAAGGCAGAGTGAGGACACTAATTCCTGCTGAAGGTGAATAAACAAGTACAGTGGCTTATATTATTCCATTAGAAAGACCAACAAACATACATATGCACAGTTTTCGAGGTCTACAAAAAGTAGATATCTATACAATTCCATGAACCATGATGACAGAAAGTGAATTTATAATTCCGTTTAAAATGAAAAGTTAGTCCTACCACTCTGGGAGGACAAGGCGGGAGGATCGCTCAGATCAGGAGTTCCGAGACCAGCCTGAGCAAGAGCGAGACCCCGTCTCTACTAAAAATAGAAATTAGTCGGACAACTAAAAATATATAGAAAAAACTAGCTGGGCATAGTGGCGCATGCCTGTAGTCCAAGCTACTCGGGAGGCTGAGGCAGGAGGATCCCTTCAGCCCAGGAGTTTGAGGTTGCTGTGAGCTAGGCTGACGCCACAGCACTCTAGCCTAGGCAACAGAGTGAGACTCTGTCTTAAAAAAAAAAAAGAGAAAAGTTGGAACTTAACAGAGAGCATGTTATTAATGTTAATACAAATAAACTAAATATTTTTTAAAATACGGGACCTCTGACTGGAGGTGGTGGCTTACGCCTGTAATCTCACCATTTTGGAAGACCAAGGTGGGAGTGTCATTTGAGGCCAGGAGTTTCAGATCAGGTTGGGTAATAGCAAGACCCTACCTCTACAAAACATTTTTAAAAATTAGGTAGGCCTGGTGGTTTGTACTCCCAGCTACTCAAGAGGCTGGGGAAGGCAGATCACTCGAGACCAGGAGTTTGAGGTTGCAGTGAGCTAAGATGACACTACTGCACTATATAGCCTGGATCCTGGATGATGGAGTGAGACTCTGTCTCAAAGAAAGAAAAATAAAAAGATACAGACCTCTGGTCATATTTAAAATTTAAAAAAAAATACTTCAAAAAAAATATTTATTTTCTACTTTGATATATGATTTACAATTATTTTTTCATATTATGATTTATATTTTCACTTTCTTGATGGTGTCCTTTGAAGCACAAAAATTTTAATTTTGGTGAAGTCCAATTATTTCTTTTTTCTTTTTCTTTCTTTCTTTTTTTTTTAGACAGAGTCTCGCTTTGTTGCCCAGGCTAGAGTGCCATGGCGTCAGCCTAGCTCACAGCAACCTCAAACCTCCTGGGCTCAAGCAATCCTACTGCCTCAGCCTCCCGAGTAGCTGGGACTACAGGCATGTGCCACCATGCCCAGCTAATTTTTTGTATATGTGTTAGTTGGCCAATTGATTTCTTTCTATTTTTAGTAGAGACGGGGTCTGGCTGGTTTCGAACCCCTGGCCTCCCGGAGTGCTAGGTTTACAGGCATGACCCACCTCGCCCAGCCCTATTTTTTCTTTTTATAAAGAAATTTTTTCTAGACATGGAGTCTCACTCACTATGTTAACCAGGATGATTTCAAACTCCTAGCCTCTGTCATCCTCCCTCCCTGGGTTCCCAAAGTGCTGGAACTACAAGCATGAGCCACCATGCCTGGCCCAATCATCAATTTTCTCTTAATTCCATTTTTGGATTAGTCATTTCTAGTGTACAGTGGCTTTTACATTATTATTATTTTACATTATTAACCTTATGTTTTGAAACCTTGCTGAACTTGCCAATTAGCTCTAATAGTTTTTATGTGGATTCCTTAGATTTTCTATATACAGAATCATATCATCTGCTGGTAGAGTTTTACATTTCCTTTTTCAATCTGGATTTCTTTTACTTGCCTAATTGCCATGGCTAGAACCTCCATGGAGTACAATGTTTAACATAAATGGTGAGAGTAGACATCTTTATCTAGTTCCAGATCTTAGGAAAGCTTTTAGTCTTTTACCATTAATTATGATGTTAACTGTGTGTTTTGTGTAGTTAGTTGCCCTTTTTTAGGCCTTTTTTTGTTCCTATTGATAGTTTAGTAGAGTGTTTATTTTTTATTGTGCAAGAAGGTTGGTTTTGTCAAATGAGTTTCCTGAATCCACAATATATTACATGTATTGATTTTCATATGTTGAACCAACCATGAATTCTTGTTTTTATAATTGTTATTAATAGAAATATACTTCTGCCACCTTGGAGTCTTAATTCAACTGTCATAACTGGAAGATTATTAAAAAAGATTAATCATTTAAAACACTAATTTTATATGTTTATATAAATATACTATTTATATATATGAATTTATGTTCCAATTTGAAAAGTTTTCTATTAATAATGATTTTTTAATATATATAAAAAGTTTGGGGCTGGGTGCAGTGCATTAATGTAATCCCGGCACTTTGAGAGGCTGAGGTGGGAGGATCCCTTGAGCCCAGGAGTTCAAGACCAGCCTGAGCAACATGGAAAGCAAGGTGAGAGCCTATCTCTAAAAAAAAAAAAAAATTAGCTGGGAGTGGTGATGCACACCTGTAGTTCCAGGTAATTGGGAGGCTGACGCAGGAGGATAACTTGAGCCCAGAAATTTGAAGTTGCAATGAGCTCTACCCGGAGCGACAGAGTGAGACCTTGTCTCAAAAAAGGCTCAATCATGCTTAAGAGAAATGTATACGGTTCCAAAACGTACCTGATTTTGGTAAGCAACTGGAGCATACTGCTTATAAATAGGAGCTAATTGTGTAGCCAAACTCTGTAGGTTATCTTCAAGGTTTTTTTCCTATAGGAAAAGATAATCTATATCAGTTATTTTATGACATAGAGTGAGTTTAAGGTATGAATTAAATCAGAAATCATTGCTGACAGTCATTGAAGTACAATTCATACTTACCCTGATAAAATAGATACCATAGAAAATATAACATGTTTTCTTAATCTACACAATTAGAAATTGTTATGCTCTAAGTCTTTTGAAATGACTATTTTGTTATAAGTTAATTAGAAATTTAGTGTTAGAGGTAAGTTACAAAACTGCTCATATTGTTAAGAATGAGAATCATTATTTTATATTTATGCAGTAGTACTTGGCACTTGGAATAAATGAAGACAAGGTTCCTGCTGCTAAGGGGAGATGTCAAGGTAAACAATTCAGATACAATTCGACAACTTTCTGTAACAGAGAAGGGAGAGAACATATATAAAGCACACACTATGTATCAGATCTTATCTCACATATAATCAGTATATTCTTAAACCATCACAATAAGAATGTCCAAGAAGAGTCTCTATTAAAAATGCCAGTGATGCCAGTATGAGAAATGAAACAGAAGAGAGACTTTGCAAATAAGAATAGTTGAAAGGCCACTGAAAGTTTTTCAGAAATGATTATATTCTATTTAATAACCACTTCGGTACGGTGCTCACCGGCCGCAAAACCTTGCCCACAGCCGGCACTCAGTCCGCACGAGAGTCTGTGCTGTGCATTGACGACCAATCCATTTTGCTCTTGTGTGATGAAAGCTTGAAAGCACTGAAAGCTTGTTTTACTTTACACGCAGCTTTACTTGTAATGTAAATCAGAATAGGTAACATATACATATATGTTTTTATTACGTTATTTTTAAATGTTCACAATTTTATTTTATTTATGTATTTATTTTTTGAGACAGAGTCTCGCTTTGTTGCCCTGGCTAGAGTGAGTGCCGTGGCATCAGCCTAGCTCACAGCAACCTCAAACTCCTGGGCTCAAGCAATCCTCCTGCCTCAGCTTCCCAAGTAGCTGGGACTACAGGCATGCGCCACCATGCCCGGCTAATTTTTTCTATATATATTAGTTGGCCAATTAATTTCTTTCTATTTATAGTAGAGATGTGGTCTCCCTCCTGCACAGGCTGGTTTCGAACTCCTGACCTCGAGCAATCCGCCCGCCTCGGCCTCCCAGAGTGCTAGGATTACAGGCGTGAGCCACTGCGCCTGGCCCACAATTTTATTTTGATAAAAAAATTAGAAAAGTCATATCACAGCTGTTGGCTAAAGTCGCTGTGCGTGTTCACCTGTGGCTATCGACTATAGTCGACACTCATACCGAAGTGGTTAAAGTTAGAGACTTAGAATGAACAGTCAGATCTAAGAAGTCAATTGAAGGAAATAGAGAGCAAGGACTAAAAAAAGACTGAGGCTTTCACCTCGTGTGAGATTGGGTAGATGGAGATGTCATAAACACAGAAAGAAGACTCTCACGTAAATCAGTTCACATCTGGTAGTCATCAAATATTATGAAAGACAAAGCCACAAAAAAATGCAGACATAGGAAGTCAGTTCTGTGGTGATTTTTGACAAACCTCAATCTTGGCAACTATAAAGCATCACAGATAACCTGTTTGGTTTCCTGCTGCTTTATGTTCAGCCTTTTATTATGGAAAAAAAAATTCATAGGGTCAATTTCTAGATTAGTCTGTTCATCTGTCTACTTTTGTATCTGTTGCTTGCAGTAGCTTTAAAAAGTCAGGAAAGCCATGATTCTACTTTAAAGACATTTCCTAGCTATACCTGGACATAAATTAATGCATTTATTGAGGACAAAAATTAGAATCATTTAAAGACCCATTAAAACAATTTTAATTGTGTTTTCTAACCCTGGAAATATCATGTTGTGTGGATAACTGTGTTTTATTGCTAATAGAAAAAAGCAGGAAAATGTTAATAGTTGTGTACTGCTATTGACATAAACATTGGAAAAGTCACATGCGAATTCCATAATTCTTACACACTATTAGGTTTATATTCTTCAATATTCTCACACAATTTTATTCTGTTTTATAGTTATATCTATTCTATCATGGGCCATTCAACATCCCAAGTCAAACTGAGTAGTTTGTCATTTTGAAATACTTCATTTATTGTGTGAGAGTGTTGAAATTAAGTAGGCAAACAGAAACAACTCAAATAAAGTTTGTATAGTTGACTACAGGCATCATTTTATTATTGTGAAGCTCATTGTTCAAATTGTACAAACTCTGAATTTCTAATTGTTTCATTAGAATGAATGTGCACATCACATATAGTGGCAACTTTTTTTTTTTTTTTTTTGGTAGAGACGGGATCTCGCTCGGGCTGGTCTTAAACTCCTGGGCTCAAGCAATCATCCTGCCTCAGCCTCCCAGAGTGCTAGGATTATAGGCATGAGCCACTGCACTTGGCCTAGGGGGCAGCTTCTTATCAGATCTTTACCTGTTGGTGTTCAAGACTATATCTCATTGTACTTCTCACTCTATACGTAATCTATAGGATCATGATGTCCAAACCTATGACTGTCATTACCACCTAGAACAGGCATCCTCAAACTACGGCCCACAGGCCACATGTGGCCCGCCAAGGACATTTATCCAGCCCCCCGGGTGTTTTTGCCACCGCTGCCTGTCCTGCTTATTAGCAGCCGACTTGTTCTGGGCCCACAGTGCGCATGTGCAGAATGTGCGCCTGCACTTTCCAACGGTCCTCCAAGGGTCTGAGGGACGGTGAACTGACCCCCTGTTTAAAAAGTTTGAGGACCCCTGATCTAGACCATCTCTTTATCTCCAGTTCATATTATTATTTACCTGACATCCCCACTTAGATTTCTTTTAGGAACCTAAAAACCAACATGTCCAAACTAAATTTATGATCTCCTCTCTGCAAATGTGGTCCTATTTCAGTGTGCCCCAATGTCAATGATGAGCACCACCACACAGTTTCAGCCACCATTATCCCTTGAGGAATTGTTCTCATAGATAGCTGGCTCATCTTGCCAAGTCTCCCCTTGGCCAATCAATTATTCAAAGATCACCAGAGAGATCTCATCAAAGAACACATTTAATTATGTCACTCGCCTTAAAACCCTTCAATGATCTAATAAAATACTTGGTATGGCTCACAGGGCAGCTGCATGTACCTCACTCTCCCTTGCCTGCTGAGCTTCAGTCAAATTGGCCTTCTGACAGCTCCTGGAGTGAGCCATGCTTCTTCCTGTATCATAAGCACTTACAAATGTTACTCATTATTAATGCTAACCACCAGCAAAAACTGATCTCACATTCACTAATTGTATAACAGTATTACTGTAATAGGAAAAAATTTAGTAGTCATTTTAGTATTACTACCGTGTTTCCCTGAAAATAAGACCTACCCATAAAATAAGCCCTAGCAGGATTTCTAAGCATTTGTGCAATATAAGCCCTACCCCGAAAATAAGACATAGTGTTGGGCGTGGCTACGCAGTGTATCTGCACAACCCATGCATTTCATTGCGGTAAAGAAGATGAGTAGCCCTTCTCATCTGCCCCATCGTGACAGCTACTATCCTAGAGGTGACCGCAAAGGTGTGAGCAGTCCCACCAACAAGGTCGGCTCCCCCTGTCAGGTCCTGGCCATCCTGTGCGTGCTGCAAGCTGAGGCTTTGAGGGGAAAATAACACATCCCCTGAAAATAAGCCCTAGGGTGTCTTCATGAGGAAAAATAAATATAAGACCCTGTCTTATTTTTCGGGGAAACATGGTAATATACAAGGGACTTCAAGAAGTTTGTGGCAAAATACAATTAAAAGATAAAAATAAAAAAGATAGCTGGGTGAGGTGGTGTGTACCTAAAGTCCCAGCTACTAGGGAGGCTGAGGCAGGAGGATTGCTTGAGCCCAGGAGTTTGAGGCCAGCCTGGGCAACACATAGCCCTTTACAGATTTTAAGATTAGGAAACAAGGCTGGTCTGAGTGCAGTGGTGTTTACAACTAATTGATCACAACCAGTTACAGATGTCTTTGTTCCTTCTCCACTCCCACTGCTCCATGTGACTAGCCTTTAAAAACCGGCGAGGAGGCCGGGCGTGGTGGCTCACGCCTGTCATCCTAGCACTTTGGGAGGCCGAGGCGGGCGGATTGCTCAAGGTCAGGAGTTCGAAACCAGCCTGAGCGAGACTCCGTCTCTACCAAAAATAGAAATAAATTAATTGACCAACTAAAAATATATATACAAAAAATTAGCCGGGCATGGTGGCACATGCCTGTAGTCCCAGCTACTCAGGAGGCTGAGGCAGTAGGATCGCTGAGCCCCGGAGATTGAGGTTGCTGTGAGCCAGGCTGACGCCACGGCACTCACTCTAGCCTGGACAACAAAGTGAGACTCTGTCTCAAAAAAAAAAAAAAAAAAAAAACAACAACCGGTGAGGAAACAAAAAGTCAGAAAGAGGCAAATCAGGACTGTAAAGTGGATGCCCAATGATTTCCCATGAAAGGTTTTGCAAAATTGCCCTTGTTTGATGAGAGGAAAGAGCAGGAGCATTGTTGTGGTCAAGGACTCCCTGGTGAAGCTTTTCTAGACTTTTTTCTGCTAAAACTTTAGCTAACTTTCTCAAAGCATTCTCATGATAAACAGATGTTATTGTTCTTTGGCTCTCCAAAAAGTCAACAAGCCGAACACCATCAGCATCCCAAAACATTGTTGCCGTGACCTTTGCTCTTGACTTAGTCCAGTGGACCACTTCCACTTCTTGGTAGCCATTGCTTTGTGCTTCTTCTTTAGGATTCTACTAGCAAAGCCATGTTTCATCTCCTGTAATTCTTCAAAGAGATGCTTTAGAATCTTGATCCCACTTGTATAAAATTTCCATTCGCATCTGTAGCTCATCTGGGCATAATGGTTTTGGTACCCATAAAATGGAAAATTTGCGCAACTTTAATTTCAGTCAGAATTGTGTAAAATGAACCAACTGAGATGTCTATGGTGTTGGCTATAATTTCTGCTCTTCATTGTCAATTCTCCTCAACTAAGGCACGAACAAGATGAATTTTTACTTGCAAATTAATGTAGATAGTCTGCTGCTGTGGGTTTCACCTGCCACATCATGTCTTTCCTTCTTAAGACAAATTATCCATTTGTCTTAATGGATTTTATAAATTATCCTTTTGTAAGCAGCTGATTTCTCTGGGGCATTGTACCCATAAAGTTTTCATAAAGCTTCAATAATCTCACCATTCTTGCACCCAAGCTTCACCACAAACTTGATCTTTGTTCTTGCTTCAATCTTAGCAGAATCCATGTTGCTCTGACAGAGGCTCTTTTTAAACTAAAGTCTTATCTTTTCTAGTGCCTCAAGCTAGATTTTGTTCAGATATGTTGTAACAAGTTAGTACAAGTTTATTCTGGTGCAGATAAAGTATGAAATCCATGCATAGTTTTTTTCACAATACATATTTTCCATGAAACTTTTGAAGAGCCCTTGTATTTATATAGTAACAGATATTATACTTTCAACATATAATATTTAGAAAGAATACTTAGCTGGTTAATTTTAAGAGACATCTGACATCACGTTATCAAATGTCCTGATCCTTGAACATGGTACCTTCCCATTATCAAGTCCAATAGACTTCTTGTGAGGTACTTTATAGATTTTCTTGCTAACGTCAATGGGACTTTTTTGTTTGTGTTTTTTTTTTTTTTTTTTTTGAGACAGAGTCTCGCTTTCTTGCCTAGGCTAGAGTGAGTGCCGTGGTGTCAGCCTCGCTCACAGCAACCTCAAACTCCTGGGCTCAAGCGATCCTCCTGCCTCAGCCTCCCGAGTAGCTGGGACTACAGGCATGCGCCACCATGCCCGGCTGATTTTTATATTATATACATTAGTTGGCCAATTAATTTCTTTCTATTTTTATGGTAGAGACGGGGTCTCGCTCAGGCTGGTTTTGAACTCCTGACCTCGAGCAATCCGCCCGCCTCGGCCTCCCAGAGTGCTAGGATTACAGGCGTGAGCCACTGCGCCCGGCCTGTTTGTGTGTTTTTGAGACAAAGTCTCACTCTGTTGCCTGGGCTGGGGGGCCGTGGCATCAGCCTAGCTCACAGCCACTTCCAACTCCTGGGCTAAAGCGATCCTCCTGCCTCAGCTTCCTGAGTAGCTGGGACTACAG
The DNA here is from genome assembly GCF_040939455.1 of Microcebus murinus. NCBI lineage: Eukaryota > Metazoa > Chordata > Mammalia > Primates > Cheirogaleidae > Microcebus > Microcebus murinus. Next base: position 51,372,089 of record NC_134117.1, on the reverse strand, counting down.
GCATGCGCCACCATGCCTGGCTAATTTTTTTCCTATGTATTTTTAGCTGTCAAATTAATTTTTTTTAATTTTTTAGTACAGATGGGGTCTCACTCTTGCTCAGGCTGGTTTCGAACTCCTGACCTTGAGTGATCCTCCCGTCTCGGCCTCCCAGAGTGCTAGGATTACAGGCGTGAGCCACCACGCCCGGCCAATGGGACTCTTTTTGAATGTCATGTTTCCTAATGGTTATGACTGCTAGACATGAAAGTTAATTGAACCTTAACAATATTTGTACCCCCATAATATGATGAAATAAAAAGAAAAAAAAAAGAAAGCAAATTGGTTTTTAACAAGATAGCATTGTATCTTGCCATCTTGTTAAACTTATTAATAGTCATAATATTCAGTAGGTTGATTATTTTGTGTTTTCTAGATAGAAAATCATATTATCTGCAAATAATACTTCCCTCTCTTTTGAGCCACTTCCCGGTTTTATTGCAATAGCTGGAAACTCTAGAAAATGCTAAATAATTTTGATTATGTCTGTAATAGGAATATTATTTCTTAATTGTGAGTTTTTGAAAGGTACTATATTAATTATATTACATATATAGTTGGATTAATTCCTGCTGTTTAATTTGGTGTTTTCTATTTATCATGCATGCCAATGGTTTCTTTAACTCCCTTCACTGACTTATAGACTACAAGACTAGAGTCTAGTAGTATTATCATAGCTCACTGCAACCTCAAACTCCTAGGTTCAAGAGAACCTCTTACATCAGCCTCCCAAGAAGCTGGCACTACAGGTGTGCCCACCACTATGCCCAGTTAATTTTTCTATTTTTGTAGATATGTTGTTCAGGCTGGTCTCAAATTACCGACCTCAAGCAATCCTTCCCCTTAGGTCTCCCAAAGTGCTAGGATTATAGGTAGGAACAACCATGCCAGGCCCCTGTTTTCTTTAAAAAAATTTTTTCCCACTAGTTCAAAAGATATAAATTCTATTGCTACTAATTAATAGAAATATAACATATACTTTGTCAAATGTGTGTTTTCCAATCTTTGGCTCATGACTCCTTAGTGGGACATAAAATCAGCTTAGTAGGTCAAAACTAACAGTTCAAAAAGGAAATCTAATTCAAAATATTATAATAATGCATCATACAGATTAGAAATTACTATATTGACATTAACTTTCTTTATATTTTAATGTTAGTACTGTTACATGTAAGAAGAGTAAGTATTGTTTTCTGTTAGTCTTATTTTAATTATTTTCTTGTGTGTATGTATACACTTGTTTGTAATACAAAATGTTTTTTATTCGCATCTCGCAAACTTAAGAAAAAAAAGAAAAAACAAAATGTTTTTTACTCTTGGTCACTGCTCAATGATCAAAACACACCAATTTTAGAGTTAATCAATATGTAAATTTTCTCCACCCAAACAAAGCCGACAAACATTACCATACTTAGTTCCTATTTGTGCCCCAACCACTCCCCACTGCCTACCCACCCGAGAGTTGATGAAGCTATGGAATTATACGTATAGGTTCTACTCAACTTATTTAAACTTAACACCAAATTTGACTAATTTCTTTGCTCACCATGGCCTCGTGTCCCGGACAGATTCGTTCCGGTTTCACATATCTTCTTTCTGGATTACGTCCTTTAGTAATTCTTTCATAGTAGGTCTGTGGGTAGTAAACTTTCTGAGTCTTTGAAATGTTGGCAAATGGCTTTTTCCTAATTTGGCTGGGCATAAAATTCTAGACTCTTTTAACAATGATTCCCTCTGGGGTAGGGGAGCAGAGCAGGAGGAGGAAGCCAAGGACAACTGGAATTCGGGTTGATTAGCTAAAGAGTTTACCTAATTTATTTAGAATTTTAAATTATTTACTTATACATATATACATAAATTTTACTATTATATTACTAATTTTTAATATTTAATTTTTTTAGTGTTTCAAAAAAGCTTTGAAGGAATGTACTTACATATTTATTATGTAAATCAAAAATATAAAGGTCACTTACGTGCAAGGGAGAGCTTGGATCAATTCTAAATCTTCTGGGGCTTGGGCTTCTACCAAACTTACAGCCATTGAAGTACATACTCCATGAACAGCCAAAAGAGAATGAAGCTCCACAAGTCTCCGGATCAACTCCTTGACATGTACAGGTACGACTGTAAGATGGTAATAGCAAAGGAGTGAACTGATAAAGCAGGACAAAATCTCAGACACAACATTTTATGTTTATATAATTTTAGCAGTATAGATGGCTAATGCACTGGTTATAACGCTAATTTTATTACTTATTTAATCTAAAGTAGTTTTGTGCTAACAATAAAAAGCTAACTGTACTTGATTATAACCAAATTTTTACCTAAAATATTAAGAGTGTAAACACAAAGAAATGGAAATAAACAATACAGATCTAAAATATCCACACACTCAGGGCCCAGGCCAGGTGGCTCATGCCTGTAATCCTAACACTCTGAGGCCGAGGCGGGAGGAATGGTGTGTGTGGTGGCATGCACCTCTAGTCGCAGCTACTTGGGAAGCTGAGGCAGGAGGATGGCATGAGCCCAGGAGTTAGAGGTTACAGTGAGTATGATGACACCACTGCACACTAGCCAGAGCAATAAAGCAAGACTCTTGTCTCCAAAAAAATAAATGATAAAATAAAATATCCATAATCTCATTCAATTTGGAGATGTCTGAGATGGGGGAAATAAAGAACCTGGATTTTAAATCCTACATGTGTTTCCTATCAGAAATGAAAATCACAACAACTGATTAGCTCTTTGGAATTCAGCTTCTTCTTTTTTTTAAATTATTTTTTTTTAATTTCAGCATATTATGGGGATACAAATGTCAAATGTAAGGTTACGTATATTGCCCATGTCCCCCTCCCCCCTCGAGTCAGAGCTTCAAGGGCGACCATCCTCCAAACATTGCACATCTCACTCATTGTGTTTGTATATACTCATCCCCTCCTCCCCGCTCCCCGAATTCAGCTTCTTTATGGAATTCAGTTTCTTTATGTCAAAAATGAGACTGATATAATTTTCTGAGGATTCAAAAAGGATAATATGATGTATTTATTCCTTTCTCAATTTTAAAGATTTCATACATGTATATCAGAAAAATGGAGGACATGGCCTTTTACATTTAGTAACTTGGTAAGTGTATCACATTTAGGACATTTCCAAAGCCCTAAAGTAGACTCTATAGTAAGAGTGACAATGTTTAGTATATACATACAAAGATCTGAAACCAAGAAAATAGCATTTACTCTTCTCGTGGTTCTAAATGTGCATATTGCTTAAAACCTCCAATAGCACATGATGAAAATATACAGTTTTAAAAACACAAATATTATTCTTTTAAGGTAAAAATAATATAGATATTTAGCAATCAAAACTATTGTGTTTTTTTTTTGGAGACACGGTCTCACCCTGTCGCCTGTGCTGGAGCACAGTGGTACTATTATAGCTTACTGTAACCTCCAACTCCTGGCTCACACTATCCTCTCACCTCAGCCTCCAAAGTGGCTGGGACAAAAAACCTGGCTTGGCTAATTTTTTTTTTCTACCTTTTTTTTTTTTTTTTTTTGAGACAGAGTCTCGCTTTGTTGCCCAGGCTAGAGTGAGTGCCGTGGCGTCAGCCTAGCTCACAGCAACCTCAAACTCCTGGGCTCCAGTGATCCTTCTGCCTCAGCCTCCCGGGTAGCTGGGACTACAGGCATGCACCACCATGCCCGGCTAATTTTTTTATATATATATCAGTTGGCCAATTAATTTCTTTCTATTTATAATAGAGACGGGGTCTCGCTCTTGCTCAGGCTGGCTTTGAACTCCTGACCTTGAGCAATCCGCCCGCCTCGGCCTCCCAAGAGCTAGGATTACAGGCGTGAGCCACAGCGCCCGGCCTTTTTCTACCTTTTTGTAGGGACCGGGTCTTCCTGTATTCCCCAGGCTGGTCTCAGGCGATCCTCCTGCCTTTGCCTCCAAAAATGTTGGATTATAGGTGTTAGCCACCTATTTTTCTTTTTTAATTGTGAATGTCAGGAAAATGCCTGATATGTGACATAACATTGCTTGCAAGAAAGACTACAATAAAGATCAGTCAAGGTATTATGAGGGGGAAAAAAGGAGAGAAAAGGAGTAAGTTGAAGATGCTAGCTTCCCATAAAACTTCTTACCAAGAAGACGGACTTTTAAGGGGCAAAATGTTACAGTAGCTTGATAAGGAAGAAATTAGATACAAATAAAATCAAGGAGGTTAAATTCAATTTGAAATTGAAGAAGAAAATTAAAGTTGCCAAAAAAATAGAAAAATAAGAAATGTATTTATATCAATGAAAAGATACATAGGAAAGAGGGGAAAATATACCTTAATTTACTATTGACTGTTATGTAAAAAACTAAACACAGGCCCGCGAGGTGGCTCACGCCTGTAATCCTAACACTCTGGGAGGCCGAAGCAGGTGGATCGTTTGAGCTCAGGAGTTCGAGACCAGCCTGAGCAAGAGTAAGACCCCATCTCTACTAAAAATAGAAAGAAATTACTTGGACAGCTAAAATATATAGAAAAAATTAGCCGGGTATGGTGGCTCATGCCTGTAGTCCCAGCTACATGTGAGGCTGAGGCAGGAAGATCATTTGAGCCCAGGAGTTTGAGGTTGCTGTGAGCTAGGCTGATGCCACAGCACTCTAGCCAGGGCAACAGAGTGAGACTCTGTCTCAAAAAAAAGAAAAAGTATTTGATCAAAATTAAATTTCCTGATTTTAATCATTATGCTGGGGTTATATAAGAGAATATCCTCAATTTTAGAGTCTGAAGTATTACTTGTGAGAAAAAGGATATATAGTCAGCATCTAGCTCTCAAATGATCAAGAAAGAAAAAATAATAATATGTGCTTGTATGTGTGCATATGTGTAAATAAACACATAACACAATGTTCTCAGCTGTGGAATTTAAGTGAGGGTATATAAGAGTTCCCTGATGTATTCTTGTGTCTTTCTGTAAATATAAAGTTGTTTTTTATTTTATTCTTTGATACAGGGTCTCGCTCTGCTGCCCAGGCTGCAGTGCAGTGGCACCATAATAGCTCACTACAACCTCAAACTCCTGGGATCAAGTAATCCTCCTGTCTCAGCCTTCCGAGTAGCTGGGACTATAGGTATGTACCACCACCCCCAGCTAATTTTTCTATTTTTTGTAGAGACAGGGTCTTTCTTTATCTGTTACCCAGGCTGGTCTCTGAAGTTCTTTTTTTTTTTTTTTTGAGACAGAGTCTCGCTTTGTTGCCCAGGCTAGAGTGAGTGCCATGGCGTCAGCCTAGCTCATAGCAACCTCAAACTCCTGGCTCAAGCAATCCTCCTGCCTCAGCCTCCCAAGTAGCTGGGACTACAGGCATGCACCACCATGCCCGGCTAATTTTTTGTATATATTAGTTGGCCAATTAATTTCTTTCTACTTATAGTAGAGACGGGGTCTCGCTCTTGCTCAGGTTGGTTTCGAACTCCTGACCTCGAGCAATCTGCCCGCCTCAGCCTCCCAGAGAGCTAGGATTACAGGCGTGAGCCACCGCGCCCGGCCTGAAGTTCTTTTTAAATGATATGCTAGATCTATGTTAAATGAAATAGAATACTACTTATTTTATTTGATTATTAGGAAGATTAAATAAGAATATAGGTATAATTTTCGGAGCATTGACTTTACACAAGAGGTATTATTATTATTGTACATCCACATAATAAAATAATTAGCAGGCTTTAAAAATTATATATATATACTGTGATATTGGAAAGATAAATTATAAGGAAATGGTGATATTATAAACATAAAGGAAAACTATGGAATGTATAAAAATTAATCTTCTGTTAGAATTGGGAAGGGGATGGATGACTTTTGTTCCTATTTCCCACAATGACTATTTTTTTCTTAAAGAGAAAAGACTTATATGAGACAAACTATTAAAATACTCTTGAAGGACACAAAAGTAAATTGAACAAACAGAAATAAAAGTCCTGTTATTGGCCGGGCGCGGTGGCTCACGCCTGTAATCCTAGCACTCTGGGAGGCCGAGGCGGGCGGATTGCTCCAGGTCAGGAGTTCGAAACCAGCCTGAGCAAGACCCTGTCTCTACTAAATATAGAAAGAAATTAATTGACCAACTAATATAGACATAGAAAAAATTAGCTGGGCATGGTGGCACATGCCTGTAGTCCCAGCTACTTGGGAGGCTGAGGCAGGAGGATTGCTTGAGCCAGGAGTTTGAGGTTGCTGTGAGCTAGGCTGACGCCACGGCACTCACTCTAGCCTGTGCAACAAAGTGAGACTCTGTCTCAAAAAAAAAAAAAAAAAAAAAAAAAGAAGACTAAGTGTTCTAAAAGAAAACATGATAATATACTTAGTTGGTAGTTGCTTCACAATTGACCATGATACCATGACATAATGGAGATCTGAGCGGCAACGCAGTACAAAACAGATTTAATTACTTTTCATTGAGGGTGCATCTTCGGTCTGTGGGATGACCGTTGTATGACTTTAGACTCTCAGTAAGCTCCGTGTACAATCTGTCAGCCATGGGAAGAGGAATGCCATCCCATACCATGATGAGCACCACCATCACCGCTGTTGGACAGCAGTGGCCAGTACGCTGCCGGACCAAACAAAGAACTTTTTCTTCATCACTGCTTCGTCTTAAAACCTGGAAAAATAGAATGCATTTATCTATGGAAAACAAGTATCCTAAAGTCAAATGCAGTGGATATTCCTTTTAAGGCTCTATATGATTATGTTTTAGGTTTTTTTTAAATTACTATTTCTCAAGGGGTTGAAGCTTATAGGACCTTCCATTGTCTCAATAGTTGCCTCCATGCGACTCATCACAAGAGTATCCTGGCTTACATGACTAACAACAGGGAGAACAGAAATCTGTGGTATGTGATTATTTTTTGTAAATGTAGTACAAAGCACTCGTATTTTATTTTGCTGTTGTTACAGTTTGCACCAAGAGACAACAGAGGGCCCAGTGGAAAACTTAACTAACTGCTGCTGTGCACTTCCACAAATGTCACAACAGGACAAATGTAGATAGATGGAAATATCCAAGAGCTCCCCACATTAAAAATAAACTTGAATAGTGAAATTTGGCCATCTGAGGACAGTTCCGAATTTTTCTTTTAGGTGACCCATTTTACTATATAGAAAAATATACATAGAGTAATATCCCTGCAATTTCTAAGATTTTTCCATGCTATCAGAAGGATACAATATACTCATTTATAAGACTAATGTGGTCCAGCTAACATGGTGAATGCAAAACGCAACAATTAATTTTGAATTTTCATACATTTATCTTACACTGCATCATACCCTTAGGATGAGAAAATGGCTTCAGAACTATATAAAATATTGCCCAGTGGTCCCAGTGTTTACTTTAAAAAATTCTATAGAAAGGTAGTTGCCACATAAAACCATCCAACTCTTGAAAACCCCCTCCATATATCACAAATTTACAGAGCAGAGAGATTGACCACATTAATCAGTACATAATTAGTCCATGATGCAACTGCCCACCCATGTGACCAAAATGGAGCAACCAATAGCATAATCAATATTTTGTTGCTATAATATTACAAAATTTGAGATGAAACTTCTTAAGACGTTAGTTACCCAATATCACTTTCTTCTGTCACTCCAGATGGTTAACAATCATTGCTACCAAGGCATTCCTTGAGTAGAGTTGGCTTTAGGACCTTCCCCCTAAACACAATTATTTATATTAAAATTTTTTCTATATTTATATGTCCTTTTACAGCCAAATAAGAACACATTGCTTGCAAAAACCTCAAATACAAAATGATATATATTGTTTCAAACAGATTATACCAATTAATTTTCAAGTTGTCAAGGTAACAACAAATTTATATTAATCAAGCCTTTGTATTGGTAATGGTAAAATACTTTCTAGTGATGATGTTTTATGTTTTTTTCTGCATTTTCTAAATTTCTTTCAGTGTACAGTGAAAAGTTATGCATAGTGGTTAGGAGCTTTGACTTTAAATTCAGATCTACGTCCATAAGCTGCTTAAGTATTAAATCTGCTGGGTACATCTGCACACACCTATAATCTCAGGAGGCTGAGGTGGGAGGATTGCTAGAGCCCAGGAGCTGTAGACTGCAGTGAGCTAAGATATCGCAACTACACTCCAGCCAGGACAACAGAGCCAGACCCAGTCTCTCAAAACAAAACAAACAAACAAAGAAGCCCTAAAGCAAACAAACAAAAACTCAATCAGAGGTTATGGGGGGTATGTTTTTAAACTGACCAAATCATTCCAAAGTTTATGTGGAAATGCAAAGAATCAAAAAAAGGAACACATCAGACAACTGACTTGTTTGGAAAAAGAAAAAATTAAAAAAAAAAAAAAAAAAAGGAACACAGACAGAGAAAGTGACTTGCAGTGCAAAAAGTATAGCCCTTTCAATAAATGGCACTGTAGCTACCCATATGGATAAAAATCAATCTTGAGTCCTACCTCACATGGCCAATTTGAGTTATACTGTAGATAAACATGTGAAAAATAAAACAATAGTTTTTAGAAGAAAAATATCTCATGGCCTGGAGCAGCAGGTAAATCATGTAAAAACAGATTACCAAATTTGTTAATTGTGAATTAAAAAAAAAGAATTTGGGTTATATTAAAATTAAGAACTTCTGTTCATCAACACATTAACCAGCAGAAGATTATCAATGTATAAAGGCAAGCAAGAGGCCGGGCACTCTGGGAGGCAAGGGTGGGCGAATCGCTCAAGGTCAAGAGTTTGAAACCAGCCTGAGCAAGAGCAAGACCCCGTCTCTACTATAAATAGAAAGAAATTAATTGGTTAACTAATATATAGAGGAAAAAATTAGCCAGGCATAGTGGCACATGCCTGTAGTCCCAGCCACTCGGGAGGCTGATGCAGGATTGCTTGAGCCCAGGAGTTTGAGGTTGCTGTGAGCTAGGCTGAGGCCATGGCACTCACTCTAGCCTGGGCAACAAAGTGAGACTCTGTCTCAAAAAAAAAAAAAGGCAAGCAAGATACCATGAAAAAAAATTTACAATATATATATTTAACAAAATATTCATATCTAAAATATATAAAGAATTTCCACAACAGAAAATTGGCCAAAAAAATTTGAACAGGCACTTCACAAGAGAATATGCAGGTGATAAGTATATGAAAATATGATCCCCAATATTAGACACCTAGCAAAGCAAAACATGATTTAAATGCACTACCCATGTTGGTGGAGAGAAAATCGACTGTTCTGCAAAAGTTACTGTAAATGTCCCAGGAAGCAAATGTAGGTGACAGTATTTTTATATTCTCAGGATATGGATAGAAGATACTCAAAGCCCAAGAAATGTTATTGCTACAGCAGGCAAATCTGGCTTCTAGTTATAGTATATGTATATAGGAAACAGAAAATACAAGTACTTAAACAGCTTTATTTATGAAGGAAGACAGGGTCTCTCTCTGTCACCCTGGGTAGATTGCAGTGGCGTCATCACAGCTCACTGCAACCTCAAACTCCTGGGCAGGAGACTCATATGATCCTCCTGCCTCAGCCTCCGAAGTAGCTGGGACTATAGGTACACGCCACCATGCCCAGCTAATTTCTTCTATTTTTAGTAGAGGTGGGGTCTCTTGCTCAGGCTGGTCTCAAACTCGTGAGCTCAAGCAATCCTCCTGCCTCAGCATCCCAGACTGCTGGGATTACAGGTGTGAGCCACCGCATCTGGCCCTTAAATAGCCTTTTAATTTTCCCACTTCCAAAAGCCAGAGGAGAACATGAAAAGTATACACATTCTTGTTCTGTTTGTGCAAAAATAGTCTCTATTCAAAATGTCAATGAATAGTATGTGGACATTTAATTATTTTTTCACTATATGTATTGACTTCCTTTACTGATGCATAGCCTTCATAATTATTCTATAGTTCTATTTGAAACATAGACAATAATATAAAAAATGGTATTAAAATGGTAAGACACAATTATTATAGACATAATAGTCTTTCTAGAATATTCAAGCAATTCACAGAAAAATCCACTCTACTTTTAAGGATAGTAAAACAGGTGGATACTTACAAATATTAAAGACTGAATAACTTTAATATATACCAACAAGAACCAAATAGAAGTGTGGATTAAAGTTTGAATTAAACATACCCGTAAAGATGTTCTTAAAGAATATGCATGTAAATGTTATCTCAGTAAAGTTGTTAAAAAACAGAAAGATGCAAAAGTGGTAAGAATAAAACTATAAAACATACAAACAGAAGAGTATAAAAGAAAGGACAGTTGAAGGAACATAATAATAGTATTCCTAGATGAGAAAGTTAAAGAGTAAAAGATATTGCATCTAGCCACCAATCCCTTCCCCAATCAATAAAAGTTTAGCTTATTTCTATGTTCATATGGAAAAGTAAATGAGCATCAAGTAAAAAAAATTTTTTTTTCAATTTACAAAAGGGAATTACCCTTCTAAATTTGGTGGAGTTTTAAGTGACAGGGTCTAGCTCTATTGCCAGGGCTAGAATGCAGCGGCATTATCATGGCTCACTGCAACCTCAAACTCCTGGGCTCAAGCGCACCTCCTACCTCAGCCTTCCCAGTAGCTAAGACTACAGGTGCACACCACCACACCTGGCTAATTTTTAAATTTTTTATGGAGATAGGATGTCTCACTATGTTGCCTAGGCTAAAAGTAGTTCCAATGGTGCCTTAGCTGAAAATAAGCTTAAGAAGAAAAACATGTTTCATAATCAAAAACAAACAAACATAAACCCCCCAAAAAACAAAGACAGTGAAAAATGTAAGTCAGTTTAAGATTACTGACAGTTAACATCAACTTCTTGCCCTCTGCCTAAATTGGATCACTGGAGAATAAAATGGGTATCTCACATTAGGAAGATACAAGAAGGTACCCAAGAAGTAGCCTAGGACACCAACTACTCCCTTTATTTGGTGTCGTGGTAATATACAAGGAGGTGCCTGATTTTGGTGCGGAAATAAGTAGCACCATGGTATAGCCCAAAGACAACCAAGGCAGATATTAGGCAGAACCCTGGAACAAAGGAACAAAAAAGGAACATCTTTGAAGATTGGATGAATGTATAAATCCAAGTAAGATGATTTGAACACTTTCGGATACTTCAGCTTGGTTTACACCTTACCCCAAAATTCAGGTCACATCAGACGAGAGTAGTAAATGAAACTTGTATGTATTTCTGTAATGTTTGCATAATTGTATATATGCATTGCCACACTTGTTCTATGCACTAATACAAAATCCCACAGAGGTGAACCCATGAACTGGTGCCTGGTGTGAATCGCTCAGGCATTGGAGCCAAACAGGCAGCCTATCATTTAAACTCTGCTTTCCCTTCTGCCATCACCCCGGGAGGCTTCAGAGGTGAAGTGGTATAAATAGTTAACAGAGCCTGGTGCATCCAAGAAACTGTATGCATCACCCTTTACACCAAAGTCTACTGAAGAACAAGACAACTGGTCTCAGATAAGAGCCAAAGTGACAGCAGACAAAGAAAAAGTAAAAAAATCTGAGCCAAAGGCTAATAATTATGTGGAAGTGTTAATGACCACCTAGCAAGGAAACATTGTAAGAAAAGAATAAGACAGGGTGGAGAGCAAAGGCAAAACAATGTGAGAATGTCTCAGAAAACAGTGCTGCCCAGTTAGATGTTGCTGTTAGACTTTTTGTGTGTGACCATTCAACAGAGAAGCTATAAACCTCTCCTGGAAGAAAAGGAGTCATGTGCAACACAATAAAAAAGTATAGGGCAGAATTCTGCTGTTGAAAAATCTAAGTAAGTCTACATATTAAGACTTTAAGAATGAAATCATGAAATCAATATGTGAAATCAAACAGTACTTGATTTAGGTTAATGTTTAATAAAAAAAAATGCAAAAAGTATACACTATCCAAGAAGAAAAGTAAATGTAGAGAAATGCAATTTATTAGTTGAATGTTCATTAGACTCGTTAGTTCAAAATTATTATTTCCTTCCTGCCTTCCCATATACAAGTACTAAAGTACACTAGTGTCATTCAGACTAATCTACTGGTAAATTCCTAAAAACTATGCAGAGTATAATCTCTATTGTTCATTTAACCTCTACCTAAAGTTCGAGTTTGGGTTGGACAACTTCAGCAGACTCCTGGCTCTAACAATCAAAGTTTCCCAGACTGATGGACACGCTTGAAGCTCTGACTGGAGGGGGCAGGGGGAGCATGGGCAATATATGTAACCTTAACAGTTGTACCCCCCATAATACGCTAAAAAAAAAAAAAAAAAAAGTTTCGCAGACCTTGGAAAATAGCTAATAATGAATACCACAGCAAGAGTACTTCAAGATACCAATTCAAATTCAAGATACTCAATTAATTTTCTTTCCTTTTTTTTTTTTTATTTTTGAAACTGGAGTACAGTGGTGTGTTCGTAGCTCACTGCAACTTCCTGCAAAACTCCTGGGCTCAAGTGTTTCTCTTGCCTCAGCCTTCTGAGTAGCTGAACTATAGGTGCATACCACCATGCCCAAATAATTTTTCTCTTTTTTTGTAGATATGGGGTCTCACCGAGTTGCTCAGGCTGATCTTGAATTCCTGGCCTCAAGCGATCTTCCCACTTAGGCCTGCCAAAGTGCTAGGATTATAGGTGTGAGCCACCATGCCTGGCCCATTGGCCTAGGCAAAGAATTTATAGGCCGGGTGAGGCGCGGTGGCTCACGCCTGTAATCCTAGCTCTCTGGGAGGCCGAGGCGGGCAGATTGCTCGAGGTTAGGAGTTCGAAACCAGCCTGAGCAAGAGTGAGACCCCATCTCTACTATAAATAGAAAGAAATTAATTGGCCAACTAATATATATACAAAAAATTAGCTGGGCATGGTGGCGAATGCCTGTAGTCCCAGCTACTTGGGAGGCTGAGGCAGGAGGATTGCTTGAGCCTGGAGTGTGAGGTTGCTGTGAGCTAGGCTGACGCCATGGCACTCACTCTAGCCTGGGCAACAAAGCGAGACTCTGTCTCAAAAAAAAAAGAATTTATAAACGAGACGCCCAAAGCAATCACAGCAACAACAAAAATAAATAAATGGGACCTGATCAAATTAAAAAGCTTCTGCAATTTTCTAAAATACTCTTATTTAAACTCCATATTCACTTATTCCACACAACTTTATTGAGTGCTGACTATATGCTGGGCATTGCTCTGGTAAAAGCAATGAACAATATGAATATTTTAAATAAGATAACCAGAAAGTTTGCAGATAATAAAGTCTGATTAACATTATGTGAGTACAGTAGCTCACACCTGTAATCCCAATACTTTGGGAAGTTGAGGCAGGAGGACTGCTTGAGGCTAGGAGTTCAAGACCAGCCTGGGCAACATGGCAAGATCCTGTCTCCACAAAATATTAAAAAACAGGCCAGGCGTGGTGGCTCACGCCTGTAATCCTAGCACTCTGGGAGGCCAAGGCGGGCGGATTGCTCGAGGTCAGAAATTCGAAACCAGCCTGAGCAAGAGTGAGACGCCGTCTCTACTATAAATAGAAAGAAATTAATTGGCCAGCTAATATATATAGAACAAATGAGCCGGGCATGGTGTCGTATGCCTGTAGTCCCAGCTACTGGGGAGGCTGAGGCAGAAGGATTGCTTGAGCCCAGGAGTTTGAGGTTGCTGTGAGCTAGGCTGACGCCACGGCACTCACTTTAGCCTGGGCAACAAAGTGAGACTCTGTCTCAAAAAAAAAAAAAAAAAAAAAAGATTACACTTTTGAATTGTCATTAGTAGATATAGAAATTTTCATTAAGTTTCTCAGCAACAGTGCTTTCATTCCTTATCTCTGGGTTATTTGTGCATTTATGAAAAGCGCCAGATAACTATTGTGTATATATCAAGTATATTCTGAGATGTTCTATTATTCTAAAAAACTTATTGCACAAGAGAAAATAAGAAAGCAAGACTCTGTCTCTACAAAAAAGCACTCCCCCCCAAAAAATAAAAAGTAATTTTGGCACACCTAATTCATGGGAAACGTTAAACAAATGCTCTTCTTTGTATCTAATAAATAACCCTTGAAGAGGACTGAAACCTATAGGACTTGTATACACCCCAACTCAGCAACTCTATCAGTGTCATTATTATTACATTAGGAAAGGTTTGAAAGGCAGGATGGAGGAATTATCCAGAATCCCACCAATTAACCCAGCTACTTTGCTCTCTTCTGGATCACTCTCTACAGAGGAAGCCAGTTGGCCTATCACAAGTTATTTTCACTCCTTGCTACTTAAGTAAACAATTCAGAAATACATAACAAATACAACTTAATACATCTGTATCAACCATCAGTGACAGATATTGAGAATCAATCCCTGCCCCTTATTTCAGCAAATGTACAAGGCACTACGTATGAGCAAGATATAAAAGAGCAAAACACAGAACTATACTGTTAAGAAATACATAAGCTGCTGGACGCTGTGGCTCAGGCTTCTAATCCTAGCACTCTGGGAGGCTGAGGTTGGAGGATCGCTTGAGCTCAGGAGTTTGAGGCCAGCCTGAGCAAGAGCGAGATCCCGTCTCCACTAAAACTAGAAAAATTTAGCCGAGTGTGGTAGCATGCACCTGTAGTCCTAGCAACTCGGGAGGCTGAGGCAGGAGGATCGCGTGAGCCCAGGAGTTTGAGGTTGATGTGAGTGTGGCTGTCGCCAAGGCACTCTAGCATGGGTGACAGAATGAGACTCTTGTCTCAAAAAAAAAAAAAAAAAAGTAAAAGCTGCTAAATTGTGGGGTGATTTGTTAAACAGCAACAGATAACCAATACAAATTTTATGAATTCATTCCTCAAAAATACTATTTATAAATCATAAACCAGATAACATACCCTTATTTAAAATACGTCAAAGGCTTATGTTACTCAGGGAATAAAACCGCAACTCCTCACTATGGCCTGCAGAACCATTCCTAATCTGGTTTATGCTTATCTCTTTATCCTTCCCTAGTTCCATTCCCTACCTCCTCCATTTCAATGGATTCTTCTTAGAGTGTTAAAAAAATAAAAGTACCCTCTTCCTTTACCCTAGACCTTTGTACTTGCTGTTTTGTCTGCTTAAGAATGCTATTTGCTGCATTCCTGGGGGTTTTTCCTTTGAATACTTGGCTCCTTTTTGTCACACAGTTCTCAGCTTAAATGTTCCCTCTCCAGAAACACCTTCCCTGAGGACCCATGCTTAATGGGAAAACCCTGGAAAGATTCCCTCTGATGGGGAGATACAAGGTAAGGAGACCATCATTACCAAAGCAATACGATATTAGAATAGTCTATTGGACTAACTAACTGTATTAGAAGATACACAAGAGAAATAAATTAGGAAACAAGAAACATGTAAATTCTATAAGCACAAAACTTTAAAACAGCCCTCAAGGACAAAAGAAGGCATAAGCAAATGGAAAGGCATAATATGTAGGATAGGGAGACTAATACAAAAAAGATGTAAATTTTTCAAATTCTGTATGTAATACGAGTCCAATAAAAATAGGATTTTATTCTTGCAACTAGACAAGGGGATTGTAAACTCATGATATAATAAACAGGGCAGAATAGTCAGAAAATTTCTGAAAAAAGTAAGAAGGAAGAATTAGTCTAACAGATATAGAAATATACTATAAAACTTAAATAATTACAGCAATATGATGCTGATAAAGGAAAAGACATTGATGTAACAATAGAAAATGCACAATTATAAACAAATATATATTAGTAGGAAAAAGATGGACAATTAAAAAAGTGGTGTTGGATAACTAAGTAACCATCTGAAAAAAGTGTAAATAGTTACTAATACTCTAAACCAACATAAGTGTAAAATGGATAAAATATTAAAGTGGAGAAAAAAATGAAATCATTAAAATACTACAAAAAGAAAATGAGAGAATTATTTATAGTGGGAATATTTTTCTAATTAAGATATCTTACCCTAAAGCTATAAGAGAAAAGATGAAAAAAATTGACTACATTTATAAAACAATCTAAATGGTAAAAGTGTAACAAACTGAGAAAATACATTTACAACTATTATCACAAATGGCCAATTTTTTTAGAAAGCTGCTATAAAATCAATCAAAAATAATACAATAGAAAAATGAACAGTCCGTATATTCTTTGCTGCTTTAAAATATTATAAATCACATTTAAAAATGTCATAAGTTACTTTTTCAAAGGGGGGAATAAAATATGAAAATAAAAATAAAGATCACCCAGGCTACTGTTTGGACATATCTTCAAAGTCTCTTACACATATAGATTGACTTAAATGAATGGTGTTTTGTGAAAATTAAGTAGTAAACATCATTGCTCAGTTGACACAGTGTGAAAAAAATCAGTGCATAGCAGGACGAGAAGTTGATCCATGAACTGAGGAAGTAATAGTTCACAATCACCAAACCCTACCCCACTCTAGCATTCACACCTTTTAAAAACCTTAGGTAAAGTTTTAGACTCTAGGGGGAACAAAACCGAGTATTTTAAGAAATTTCATTTAGTTCTTAAGAGGCAAGGTGACCCCAGCTAACATTTGTGTTATAAGAAGTTAAAGTAATGAACCTGATGTCAGCAAATCAAGTGTCAAAATGTGTGTGTAATGGCTGACATCTCTGGGCCACACTACCTTCACATCTGTAAATTGAAATGATTAATAGATCCTAATTTACTTTTGTATTCACAGTATCTAGCCCAGGGCATGGCAATAGAAAGTACTCAATAAGCATGAGTTCCTTCACTTATCTTTCGCATTTTGAAAATTTTTTTTCTCCAAAATTCACTCAGATTATAACAAAGTGAAGGCAGATATCTTAGTTAGGACTCACTTCCATTGCAAAATAACATGGTTTAAACAAGTTAATAAAAGAAAACTCATAAAACATTTCTCTCTCAGGTTAAAGAAATCAAGATTTAAGAAGGCCTGGGGATAGTATAACAGCTCCGTTGGTATCAACGGGGACTGGGGTTCCTGTATGTCTTCCCACTATTCTGCATGTCTTCCACTGTCAGGTCAATTCATGATTCCAGAAGGCTGTTGTAACTCAAGCCTTTAAATCCATGATACATAAATGTTGAGTGAAAGGAGGCACACACAAAAGAGTACATAATAAAGGATTCTAATTGTATGAAGCTCAAAAAAGAAGCAAAACTGGTTACCTTTAAAGGGAGGTATTGATTGGAAAAGGGGCTCCAAAGGAAGCTTTTTGGGGTGCTAGAATGGTTGATTTGTAATCAAAGGTAGCTATTATTGTCATTATTATTATTACCACAATCACCATCATCATTAACAGATTATAGAATAGGGACCTCAGAAAATTCTATGGTAAGGAAATCCAAATAAACTGGTTAATATCTTTGCAGATGTGAGTACCCTACTGAAAAGACACATTTGGCTATGAATGTGGTTTTTAGTTTGAGAACTTCCTAGAGAAGGTGAATCCAGTTCTTTTAAATTATGCATTTGTGGAAAAATCAAAGTAGTCATAGGAATGATTTTGAGAGTATGTTGTAGATGTGGTTTTGTTTTTAGTACCATGATCAGTACAATGATCTGCATTACGGTGGTTCTCTGGATACTGAATTGGAAAGACTTTCAAAATACAATTACTGATTAAAGTAAGATATAAAGCAGTGTGTATAATTCAGTACCATCTCTTTATGCTATCTGATTATGAATGTATTGAACTATCTCTAAAAATACACAAGAAACTGGTAAAAGTAGTAACTTTGGGGGAAAAAAGAAGACCATCGTGTAACAACTAGGCAGGGCTCTTTCCCTTCCATTATTTAACATAAAAACCACATCCAGGAGTGGGGAACCTACAGCCTTGGGGCCACATGTGGCCTTCTGACCGAATCCAAATTTTACAGAACAAATCCTTAAAATAGCTTCCTTGTTTTATCCCTGTGGGTGTGCCTATTTTTCTAGTCCATATTTTCATGGAACAAAAAATGTATTCATTTTACATGGAGAATAAATCCATTCTTGAAAATGTATAAATGAGAAATACTTACCCACTTAGCTATTGGACACCCATGAGAGCTTTTGCCTTCTTTCCCAGTATACACTACTATCTCTATCCTTATTGCATTTCCTTTTTGACCATACCTGAGTATAAAACACAGGAGAATGTACTAATGAATTGCAATCTACACTTGAAACCTTGAACTTTTATCTTAATATGTATAATATATGGATGAACAGAAGTTCAAAAATCCAACACATCTCATAATTTATTTTTGTAAACAATTCACATTTGCGCAGCAGATGTTTTTATTTATCAGTACTGTTTATTTATCCTTAAAGATCGCTCTTTTAAAAAAGTCTACTCCAAGACAAGCAATGGGAATGTAGAGTGTGCAGTGTTGAGGGGGGTAATTTGACCTATTTCTACTATTATACAATAATGTAAAAATAAGTATTTCTGAATTTATTAAAGACAATTATCCTTGCCTTGTGAGTGCCCACTTATGTGCCCAACAGCTTACATGATGAGGGAAAAAGCAGGGACACCAGGACACCCCTCTTTTCCCTAAGAAACATCCAACTCATGCTGCTCAAAATTTTCTATTCACCTGATGCTTGATACCAGAGATAATTTATCTGCATTGAGTCTGATCCACAATAAAATTGATTTTAACAGGGAAGCATATTTCCTCACCTATTCTCCATGATTTCCCTGACAGCAGCAACACTTGGTCCTGCCCCAAGGTGTGTATAATATGGGCCTTTGTCTTTTTGTATAGCTCGAGCTGTGGAAGGAATAAGATTATTAGACCCAAAGTTTTACAGATTTGCATAGGGGCAAGGAGGAGCTACTTTTACTTTTTCCCCTCAATTCAGAACCATGAATCTTGACAAGGTTTTAATAATTAAAGTCAAGGACAATATGCCATAGAATTTAACTTGTTAATGTTCTACTCTTCCTGCTCCTAATTCTTTCTTCCTCTCAGAATCAGAGGGAAAAGAATAGTTTAAGATGTGGGTCATATTTATACTCCCATCTCCTGCTTTAAAAAAAATCTGGAATAATTGAAGTGTAAAATTAAAAGTTATCCAAGAGTAATAATTTTTAAAAGCCTGGCCTAAGACTCCTATTAAAATCGAGCCAAGCAATTTTACTGCTAAGAATTTATTATACTATACACTAGTGCAATTATGTATTTATAAAGTAAATGTACAAAAGAATGTTCCTTGTTAATGAATATTTTTAACAGATGTTAAGATATAGGTCAAGTAACCTATTATCGATAACATATATCAATATGTATAGGTTAAATAAATTATGGGATACTTATATAGTGGACTACAATAAAACTATTGAAACAGTTCTTACAAACATTGCAAAATCTACGATTTCATGAATTTAAAAAACCAAGTGGCAAAAATAGCATGTTCTAAAAGTCCTAAATTTTGTAAACAGGGAAACAAAATTAAAATCAGTAATAATGTTAATTCCTATAGAAAACTGTATAACAGGAATTTTTATTTTCAGAGAATGGGGATTATGTGAAGACATTTCCATGTTTCTGTACCCTTTGAATTTTTTTTTTTTTCCTTTTTGAAACAGAGACTTGCTCTGTCACCTGGCTAGAGTGCAGTGTCATCATCACAGCTCACTGCAACCTCAAACTCTTGAGCCCAAGCGATTCTCTTGCCTCAACCTCCTGGGTTGAGAGCTGGGGCTCAGGCACGTACTGCCATGCCCAGCTAATTTTTCTATGTTTTGTAGAAGCTGAGGTCTCACTCTTGCTCAGAGATAGTCTTGAATTTCTTGCCTCAAGCAACCCTCTAGCCTCGGCCTACCAAAGTGTTAGGAATTATAGGTGTGAGCTACTGCACCCAGCCCTGTTTGAATTTGAGAGCATAAATTATACATTTATTGGGAAAACATTATTTTTAACTTGGCCTCTTAGCATCATGTATAACAAGAATGACTTCCTAGCACTCTGGGAGGCCAAGGCGGGCGGATTGCTCGAGGTCAGGAGTTCGAAACCAGCCTGAGCAAGAGCGAAACCCCGTCTCTACTAGAAATAGAAAGAAATTAATTGGCCAACTAATATATAGAGAAAAAATTAGCTGGGCATGGTGGTGCATGCCTGTAGTCCCAGCTACTAGGGAGGCTGAGGTAAAAGGATTGCTTGAGCCCAGGAGTTTGAGGTTGCTGTGAGCTAGGCTGACGCCACGGCACTCACTCTAGCCTAGGCAACAAAGTGAGACTCTATCTCAAAAAAAAAAAAAAAGTCATTATTTAATAATTCTCATCGGACATCAAATAGAAAGAAGACTTACTTCTGTGGCTTATTAAGCAAGATACACTGAATAGATTTTTAACTTACTATTGGTGATTAGAGCAGCGGTTCTGAGCCAGGGGTAATTTTGCTGCTAAGAAGACATTTGGCAATATCTGGAGACATTTTTGTTGTGAAACTCAGCAGATATTGTATGTGTACTACTATCTAGTGGATAGAGGTCAGGGATGCTGCTAAACATCCAAAAATGCACAGAATAACCCCCCTACAACAAAGAACTTTTAGGTACAAAATGCCAATAATGCTAAGTTCGAGGAACCCTGATCTGGAGATCAATTTACTCTATTTTGCTAGAACATAATATCACCATGGAAATTCTTTACCCTCAGATATGATGGTCTTACTTGAAATGATTTCTGGATCTTAAAGTTACCTTTCTTACACAATAAGCACAGTAAACTCACATGTAATGATTAATGAAAGACATGTTAGTGACAGTGTATGAAACAGTTCTGAGTCCACTGCAGGTACTCAGTCAACTTTGAATGCCTGGCTGTCTCTACTTTTATAAACTGTGAGTAGTTATTTTGTACAAAGAAAGGATCTCGGGCCAGGTGTGGTGGCTCAGGCCTGTAATCCTAGCACTCTAGGAGGCCGAGGCGGGCGGATCATTTGAGCTCAGGAGTTTAGACCAGCCTAAGCAAGAGCAAGACCCCGTCTCTACTAAAAAAAATAGAAAGAAATTAGCTGGATGACCAAATAAATAAATAAATAAATTTTACACACACACACACACACACACACACACACACACACACACACACACACACATATATAAATTAGCCAGGCATGGTGGCACATGCCTGTAGTCCCAGCTACTTGGGTGGCTGTGAGGCAGGAGGATTGCTTGAGCCCAGTTTGAGGTTGCTGTGAGCTAGGCTGACGCCACAGCACTCTAGCCCAGGCAACAGAGCAAGACTCTGTCTCAAAAAAATAAATAAAAAATAAAGAAAGGATCTTGAAACTAGACAAGCATCCTTTTAGAACCATGCACACAGTAAAACTAGACTAGCTCAGGTATATAAACTTTATTGGTACTTGCATGTGGGATTATAGGCCTTTTATCTAACTGTAATGATATTCAGAAAAGTGTTTTCCCTTTTATACTTCAGATCTTTGAAGCAACAGAAGGTGAAAGTTATATAGGCTCTGGAGTTGAGACGGCTACATGTCTCTGAATCCTAATTCACTTACTAGCTGTTAAGTTTTCTGTGCCTCAGTTTTCTCATTTGTGAAACAGGGATAAAAAGCCCTCCCTTTGTAGAGTTGCTGTGAATATAACAAGTCAAGGCTTAGCAGAGTATCAGACTTGTGACTTGTAGTAAGAGCTCTAGAATAGGAGCCATTATCATTTTCCACTCTTGTCTCGTTGTTCCAAGAACCTCTTATTCTCCCAATTCAACTCCACTCAGACAGCACTGTCACCCATTCCAGATTATGAGATTCTTCTCAGGAGAGCCTATCCTTGGTGACTGGCACATGGTAGTTTGTCAAAAACCGTGTGTTGAATAATGAGCAGAGAAATGGAAGGATATTATTTCAGGATATCAAGTGTACTCTGAATAATCCAGAACTAAAAGGCATCACTGCATTACACTATTTTTTCCTACTATGCTTAAAAAATATCAAAATGAATACTTATCCTTCCAATAATCAACACAGGAATCAACTTAAGCTTTCACATATTTCAAATACTGAGTAAATTTCTCAAAAGTCTTGCCTGAGAATCTTTACCCCAGCAAGATTTTCTCAGTGCTTTTAACACACCGATAAAACAAAGTGTTAGTTTCTGAATGTTCTTTCAATGACTCCTAAGGCACAAAAATGTATAAATACATTAGTTAGAAATAAGTTCATTAACTCAGCTATTAGCATAAATTGCTTTTTTTAAAATAGGAAATCAATATTTATTGGACAAATTTGTTAAAATTCAAAAAGATTTATGAACTCTTCAAGTGACCAAGATTATGGAATTTCTTTAGATATGAGTGCACCCTTTATGTTGCATAGAGCACGAAAGCACAAGACACTGAAAAAGATATAAGCCAGTTTCAGTTCTAGACCAGGATGGCAATTGCCATCTATACTTTCTAAAGTTATTTGTTTAAGTTGTATCCACATTTTACATTCTCTGTATGGAATCTATCTCACACACATAAAAACGTTAATGAAAGTCTAGTAGGTTGAAATTCTTTTTAATACGGGAAGAATAAACAAACTGTAATGAAGTAATAAGGGAATTCATTCTTAGGCTATGCACAACAAACAAGAGACATTTTGCCGTGAGAGAAATTAGTATATTTTCCACTTGAGAAATTTACCTTTGTTTTCCAAATTATGAGTTGAATTTTCCATTTTTTTTTTCTGGGCAGAATGAATAAAGATCACACAGAAAAATGGTTATAGAATTACTAAGTCTATCTTAGCTAGAACAGGAATGGGGCAAAAATACCACACAAGCTTCTGTCATGACTTGAGGCAGTTTATGAGGGTGAAAGAACACATCCACACAAGTACTTACCAGGACATTTACAGGTGGGTAGTTCAGAATCTTTAGTTATAGACACCAGGTTTTTTGTTGGGTTAGTAAAGAAGTTCATGGCATAATCATTAAAACTTTTCTGTGTGCTGTCTACTGGGGAAAATTCTGATCCGACAATGCTAGATGAACAGACTTCCTCTTCACTTTTGGTAGAAACCACTGTAATTCCACCTGAACACACTACATTTACATTCCTGAGAATTTGTGCTGGGTCCGGTAAGGGTGTCTCTTGAGAGATACCTGGCAATGTTGGCAGTCTCTGATGCATGAGTTGCTCCTTAACATCTTGTTGCAACTGTATTTGGTCATCACCAGCCATCCCATTAACACACTGGCTAGGTGGAGAGGAGGGCTGGGTCGAAGGGTGAGCTTTCTGATTGACATTCACTGTTGACTGTTCCTGAGAATTATAAGCTTTATCTGTAAACGCCTGCCCATTGGATTCCATTTTAAAATGAATTAAGGTAAGAGAATCCAGTGGTTCAACCTTCACCATTTTTTCCTGTGCTAATTCTGTATACCTCTCAAATTTTATCTGAGTTATTGGAGGAAAGAATTTTTTGTCTTGTATGGTTGAACTTTTTGGAGCCAGTGGTTTGCACATTGTGGTTATGGGTGGAATTTCTCCCAAAAGGGGAGGAAAAACAGGTGAATAAAATTGCCCATATCTTTGAAATCTGGATCCTATCCAAATGTCATGTAACTGACGATACTGATAAGACTTTTTCTGGTTTTGCTGATGCTTTTCTTGACAACTTACAACTATAGGCTTCTTTTTCCGCCGATCTCTTGATGGGGTGGATTTTGTCTTTTTCTGGGTTGTATTCTTTTGCTTTGTTAATGATGAGCCATTATTTTGTACACTTGAAGGTGGTTTATGTTGTATTAAGCCCTTTTCCTGACTATATTTTTGCTGTGCATGGTTATTACTTTCAAGTTTTTTGCCCTCTGGATTTGTATTAGTAGATTTAATTATTGAAGCAAGTTGTGTTAGTTGTGTTGCAACATCTTCCTCAATTTGAGTATGGGCTGCATCCTGACACAATGCATCTGAGTCCAAATTTTTACTTTTGTCCAGTAACTCATTACAATACCCCAATTTATTACTTCTTGGTGGGGACTGATGCAAAATCTTGGAACAACTGTCAAAAGTAATCCTACCTTTAGCAATATTTTTACTGGTGTCAGTCTTGGATGAATTTGTTTTTGGTATAAGAGGTATTGAATTTGTGACTTTTGAATATTCATGTGATGTTGTGGATGCTTGGTTAGTAGCTGAGCTGATATGTGAGTTGGAAAGAGTATTTTGGCCATTGAATACCACTATGTTGCAGGAACTTTGCTTTTCCAAAGATGGACAGTGATGAAGGTTTGGTGGCTCTCCCTGTATGTTTGGGTCTTGAAGGTCTTTTCCAACATCACAGAAAGCTGTATGGCTGCTATTAAGCAATCGAGGTGTTCTCAGCTCTGAGCTTTCATCTTTCTCTGACTTTGATGGTGAGGAATTCTCTGATGGGGCTTTTGAGAGTTGAGTCAGGGCCTCTATGGCTACCACTTGGTCCAGTGTTAATCTCCTATCTTTCATTAAGGATAAAATTCCTGCTTGAACTGGGGACCCATCTTTTGGTTCTTTACTTGGCATATTGTCAGGAGTTTTTGGTTGATCGCCTTCATTGTGTGTACTAGTGTGACTGTTTTTATGGACGTTTGAAGAATCTGGATTAGAATTACAGATAAAGCCAGGCTTCTGGAAGACTAACACATTACTCCTCCCCTTGAGATGATCACAGCTCTCACTAGTAGCAATAGAGCTCATGGCATTGTTATGGTTTGCAGTGTCTTTTAGTAATTTATAGGAATTGTTGTCAAATGCCTTGCCCAATTCTTCAATACTGAATTTTTTAAATGACACATTTGTTTCAGTTGGTAAATAGTGTACATTTTTAATGCCATTTCTTACAGTTTGTATAAACAATTGTGGAGGTTTGTTTTGTTTCTTGTCAATTTCAGAGTTTTCTGATTTTTCAGCTTCTGTCACATTAGCACCAAAATCTCCTTTGACATGATCAATTAAGTGTGATTTCTTGTTTTGCGTCCACTTTTCCACTTCAATACCTGTCATGCTTTCTTCATTTTTAGCTACATTTTCAAGGGGTTTTGGGTTCAATTCCAATCTTTGTTCTTCCCCATGACCACATTTACTGTAGTCCATGGATTCTGACTTGGGGCCATTTACTGGTTTGTGGTCAAAATCTGCCTGTAAAATAAATATAGAAATTACTCATAGCATCTACCTAAATATCTAAATAAGAGCTGTAAGAACTTCAAAATATAATAGCAACTAAAGATGAAACCCTGCTGGATACACCCTAAGAGTATTATTTTTGCTTTTTACGTGCTTAGAGAAGTCATAAAATACCAAAAAGGGAGGTCTAGGGAAAGAAAGAACTAGAATCGATCATAATCTCATTCCAGTTAATATTTGGTTGAGTTGATTTGTTTTTCCAAGTAAATTTTTCAACTATTCTAAAATTGCTACTATTCACTGGGACTATCCATCATTTTAATGCAAATTGTATTCAAGAAGAACATACACACAGTAAAGTGTAAAACTCATATAGCTTATTGAACTTTCACAAAATGAACATATATGTAACCAAATCCCAAACATGAACTCCTCTGTCTTGTCATCACTCAGCCCCCAAAAGGTAACCATTGTCTTGATATCTAACATCATAAATTTCTCTTGCTTGTTTTTAAACTTCACATAACTGACAGGTTTTTATTCAAAAATATGAGATATATCCATGCTGTTAATTATACTTGTAGTCCATTGACTATCATTGCTGTATATGACAATGTAGTCATCTATTCTACTGGAGATGTACATCTGGATTATTTTTAGGTTTTGGCTGTTTAAAGTATATTATAACAGGCCGGGCGCCATGGCTCACGCCTGTAATCCTAATTCTCAGGGAGACCGAGGCAGGCAAATTGCTCAAGGTCAGGAGTTCAAAACCAATCTGAGCAAGAGCAAGACCCCGTCTCTACTATAAATAGAAAGAAGTTAATTGGCCAACTAATATATATAGAAAAAATTAGCTGGGCATGGTGGCGCATGCCTGTAGTCCCAGCTACTCGGGAGGCTGAAGCAGAAGGATTGCTTGAGCCCATGAGTTTGAGGTTGCTGTGAGCTAGGCTGACGCCATGGCACTCACTCTAGCCTGGGCAACAAAGCAAGACTCTGTCTCAAAAAATAAATAAATAAATAAAAAGTATACTATAACATTCTAATGTCATCTTTAGGTGAACATACATATGCATTGGGTAGGGGGAAAGTGCTGGGTGATACGAGTGTGTGGGTATCTTCAGCTTTAGAAAATAGGCCAAAGAATTTTCTAAAGTGGTTATCGATATACACACCCACCAGTAATTATGAGAGTTCCAATTGCTCCACATTCTTATTAATAATTAGTATTTTCTGACTTTCATTTTAGCCATTCTAGAAAGTGCAGAGGGATATAATTCCCCTTTTTTATTGAGATGAAATTTACATGACATGAAATACATCACTATTCAATTTAAAAGTGTACAATTCGGTGGTTTTTAGTTAATTTGCAATGGTTGTGCTACTATCTAATTCCAGAACATTTTCCTCACCCGAAAGAGAAATTCT
This sequence comes from Microcebus murinus, assembly GCF_040939455.1. Classification (NCBI taxonomy): domain Eukaryota; kingdom Metazoa; phylum Chordata; class Mammalia; order Primates; family Cheirogaleidae; genus Microcebus; species Microcebus murinus. The sequence goes on along the minus strand of NC_134117.1, from coordinate 51,345,467 downwards.
GTACCCATTAAGCAGTCATTCTCTATTCCCTCCAACACTTATTTATTTATTTATTTGTTGAGACAGGGGTCTCCCCCAACTTGGAGTGCAGTGCCTATTCACAGGTACAATTATAGCACCCCATGTCCTGGAACTCCTGGGCTCAAGAGATCTTCCTACCTTAGCTTCCCGAGTAGCTGGAACTACAGGCTAATCCTTGTTTTGTTCTTTTTTTATTAATAACATTGAAATAGCTCATCAAACCTAATAACACAGGAATTAAGATAGTAGAGGTATTGTCATTGCTATCAGGAGTCAATAGGATGACAACTACCATTTCCCAGCTTATACATATTTCAAAACATCATGTTGCCTATGATAAATCTATAAAATTTGTATTTGTCATTTTTAAAAAAGGAAAAACAACCTGTAGACCACTGATATTTAACATGGCTCTAGAAAGTCTAGTAAATATCTCAAGAAAACAGAAATATATAAATATCAAAAATTAGGAGGATTCTTGTTAAATAAAGTAAATATAATCATTTCATAGACAATTCCTAGCACTCTAGGAGGCTAAGGCGGGAGGATTGCTTGAGGTCAGGGGTTTAAGACAAACCTCAGCAAGAGCGAGACCCTGTCTTTACTAAAATTAGAAGAAATTAGCTGGGAAACTAAAATAGAAAAAATTAGCCCCGCATGGTGGTACACACCTGTAGTCCCAGCTACTTGTAAGGCTGGGGCAGGAGGATTACTGGAGCCCAGGAGTTTGAAGTTGCTGTGAGCTAGGCTGATGCCATGGCACTCTAGCCCAGGCAACAAAACAAGACTTTGTCTCAAAAAAAAAAAAAGAGGTTGAGTTGGCAGGATCAACTTGAGTTCAAGAGTTTGAGACCAGCTTGGACAACATAGCCAGACCTCCATCTCTATATTTTAAAGACATATTTACATATATATAAAATGTGAGCATTACCCAATTGTATAATTAAATATTTAAAAATCTGAGTGAAAATATAGCTTGTTTCTTAATCAGGGTATAGGTTAAGTAGGTATGTCCAGTTTGCCAAAATTAATCAAAATATACAATTGTCATGTGTATATTATTCTGTATAAGTATTACATTTCAATAAGAGCTGGGTTTTTTGCTTTGGAGACAGGGTCTCACTCTGTTGCCTGGGCTAGAGTGCAGTGGCATCAACCTAGCTCACAGCAACGTCAAACTCCCAAGTTCAAGCGATCTTCCTGCCTCATTCTCACAAAGTGCTAGGATTAAGGGCACGAGCCAAGATGCCCAGTCTCAATCAGAACTTTTTAAAAATAAAAATAAAATGGCCAAACTTTTCTTTGAAAGAAATAACATGAGTATAAGATTTTAAATATTATAAAGAATTAATAATTTTAAACTCACTGGAAAGGTAAACAAATTAACAGGCTAATCCCAAGTGTATGTAATAATTTAGTATTAAAAGGCTGGTATTTTTAAGCAGTGGAGAAATTATTAGCTTTTTAATGGCACAAGAGGAAAGTTTGAGCCCAACATCAAAACATGGAGCAGAAATTGAAAATAATAATTTAAATATAAAAAATAAATATTCTGGACAAGACATAATTTTTTAAAAATGAAAGACAATTTTGGACAAAGCTTTCATTCGTTCCATCTTTTTTTTTGAGACAGAGTCTCACTTTGTTGCCCAGGCTAGAGTGAGTGCCATGGCGTCAGCCTAGCTCACAGCAACCTCAGACTCCTGGGCTCAAGCAATCCTTCTGCCTCAGCCTCCCTAGTAGCTGGGACTACAGGCATGCATATATATTATTTAGCCAATTAATTTCTATTTACAGTAAAGAAGGGGTCTCGCTCTTGCTCAGGCTGGTTTCGAACTCCTGACCTGGAGGCAATCCGCCTGCCTCAGCCTCCCAGAGTGCTAGGATTACAGGCATGAGCCACTGCGCCTGGCCCATCTTTTTTTTTTTTTTTTTAAGAGACAGGGGTCTCACTATGTTGCCCGTGTAGTGGCTAGTCACAGGTTCTATAACAGCTCACAGGAACCTCAAACTCCTGGGCACAAGGGATCCTGCCTTAGCCTTCTTAGTAGCTGGGACTACAGGCCCACTCCATACCACCCCACCATAACAAAGGTGAAAAGAAAAGACATTTAAGACTAAACACGTGGCCGGGCGCGGTGGCTCAAGCCTGTAATCCTAGCACTCTGGGAGGCCGAGGTGGGCGGATTGCTCGAGGTCAGGAGTTCGAAACCAGCCTGAGCAAGAGCAAGACCCCGTCTCTACTATAAATAGAAAGAAATTAACTGGCCAACTAATATATATATATATAATTAGCCGGGCGTGGTGGCGCATGCCTGTAGTCCCAGCTACTTGGGAGGCTGAGGCAGCAGGATTGCTTGAGCCCAGGAGTTTGAGGTTGCTGTGAGCTAGGCTGATGCCACGGCACTCACTCTAGCCTGTGCAACAAAGCGAGACTCTGTCTCAAAAAAAAAAAAGATTAAACACGTGATTAGTTTAACAAAATATACATTGTTTATACAGGATTCAACAGTAACCTCTTTTTGTAAAGGACCAGATAGTAAATATGACACAACTACTGCTTTGTATCCAGTAAGCAGCCAAAGATAATGTGCAAACTAACGGGTATATTTCACTAAGACTCTATATATAAACACTGAAATGTGTATTTCATATAAAATTTACATGTTATACACACACACACAAAAGATATAAGAATAAGAACACTAAAAGATGGAGAAAATCTTCCAAAGCAATAGTAAAAACTGAGAAGCCATAAAGGAAAAGATAGACTTCTTTGACCACACATAAAATTAAAAATTTTAAAGGCAAAATAAACCATAATACGGTGCTTTTCAAATTGCTGATCAGAATACATGAGTCCCAGTATTAATTTAGTTTTGTGATAGTATTTTTTAAAAACATGGAATGGTATTAAAATAATGAGTACACTACATTTAAAGTATAACAATGTACCTCTTTTGTATGTATGTGTGACTATGTACTAAATCATCATAAAAAATGTATTTATTTCTTAATATGTATATCTGTCAAAATATATAGGAGGAATATTACCATAAATAGATGAATGGTCATAAGTCAAATGATAGACTGGGTAAATATTTGTAAAATACATAAAGTATTATTATTATTATTATTATTTTTGAGACAGAGTCTTGCTTTGTTGCCCAGGCTAGAGTGAGTGCGGTGGTGTCAGCCTAGCTCACAGCAACCTCAAACTCCTGGGTTCAAGCAATGCTACTGCATCAGCCTCCCAAGTGGCTGGGACTACAGGCATGTGCCACCATGCCCGGCTAATCTTTTTTTCTTATATATTTTTAGATGTCCAGCTAATTTGTATCTATTGTTTTAGTAGAAAAGGGGGTCTCGTTCTTGCTCAGGCTGGTCTTGAACTCTTGACCTTGAGCAATGCACCCGCCTTGGCCTCCCAGAGTGCTAGGATTACAGGCCTGAGCCACCACTCAGTCTGGCCTTGAGGTCCTTTTAAGGTTATTTTTTTTCTTTTTGAGACAGTCTCTCTGTGTTGTCCTGGCTACAGTGCAGTGGCATGAAGCTCACTGCAACCTCAAACTCCTGGGCTCAAACAATCCTTCTGCCTTAGCCTCCCAAGTAGCTGGGACTACAGATACACGCCACCTGCCTCGCCCAGCTAATTTTTTGTATTTTTAGTGGAGATGGAGTCTCGGTTATGCTCAGGTCTCAAACTCCTGACCTCAAGGGATCTTCCCACCTGGACCTCCCAGAATGCTAGGACTACAGGCACGAGCCACGGCTCCCCACCCCTTTTAAGATTCATGTAAGAGACGGGGAGGTGGCTCATGCCTGTAATCCTAGCCACTCTGGGAGGCTAAGGTGGGAGGACCACCTGAGCTCAGGAGATCAGCCTGAACAAGAATGAGACCCCGTCTCTATTAAAAATAGAAAGAAATTAGCCAGGCATGGTGGTGCACACCTGCCCATCTACTCAGGAGACAGAGGCAGGAGGATCACTTGAGTGCAGAAGTTTGAGGTTGTCATGAGCTATGCCTACGCCAAGGCACTCTAGCCCCAGCAAGACTGAGACTATGTCTCAAAAAAAGAAAGAAAGAAAAGATTTATGTACCAAAAGAATAGTTTTATAAGGTATGCTCATCAATTAGTAAGCTTGATTAAAAATACCTAAGCTGGCCGGGCGCTGTGGCTCACGCCTGTAATCCTAGCTCTTGGGAGGCCGAGGCGGGCGGATTGCTCAAGGTCAGGAGTTCAAAACCAGCCTGAGCGAGACCCCATCTCTACTATAAATAGAAAGAAATTAATTGGCCAACTGATATATATATATAAAAAATTAGCCGGGCATGGTGGCACATGCCTGTAGTCCCAGCTACCTGGGAGGCTGAGGCAGAAGGATCACTCGAGCCCAGGAGTTTGAGGTTGCTGTGAGCTAGGCTGACGCCACGGCACTCACTCTAGCCCGGGCAACAAAGCCAGACTCTGTCTCAAAAAAAAAAAAAAAAAAAAATACCTAAGCTTTGTTAGTCAATTATATTTCATGGATTTTAAAAAACACTCTGGGAGGCCGAAGCGGGTGGATCACTCGAGGTCAGGAGTTTGAGGTTGCTGTAAGCTGGACTGAAGCCATGGGCAACAGAGTGAGACTCAGTCTCAGAAAACAACAACATCCTAGGACTATAAGTTGCTCTGGGCTCCTCCTGACCACTCTGAACCAACAAGAATGTTGAACTTCTTAGATCAAGTCTGGGTCCAATACTTCCCAAGCCCCCTCCATTTTCTCGTTTTTCCAGATTCCCATTGTCTTGATAATCTCGTACCCACTCTTGAAGGATCTCAGTGGCATTGAGCAGTGTGATATTTCTTTCTGAAATGCCTGTGTCATTTGAACAGAATCTGATCACACCCTCTCCCCCCCATACACGTAGCATTTCCTGTATCAAGACACAGCTACTCAAATCACAGAAAAATAAAGTCTTTCAAAGTATGTTCATAGAAATAGTCCAGTAAGACTATGACCTTAACTACAGGTAGATCAGTGTTCCTCAACTTTTTTTCATTTTCACCAATACCCCACCTCCAAACAAGCCTTTTTAGGCACTTTTTCCTAATAGCCTTCCCTATGACATTTTAATACCACAGATGCACTATTTATTTCCTCTGTACATTGTAATATTTAAGATTCTCCGACTCACCAAGAATCAATTCTTATTTCCCTTGAGAAAGCATGAAGTAAATAAACCACATTGTTGAGGGAAAAAACAATTTTTCATAAACTATTATGTAGAACACACAAGGGGCAGCCCACAAAGTATTTATGTCTAATCAGAAGTGACATCCTCAGGACCTATATTCTCACCCTGAAAATGGAATGTTTGGGGAAGAAAATTCATAGAGAACCACGAGTGCCTCTATTAATGTTGACTTGGGGGGGGAGTTGTTTGTTTGTTTATAGAGACAGAGTCTTGCTCTGTAGCCCCAGCTAGAGTGCAGTGGCTTCATGATAGCTCCTCACAACTTCAAACTACAGGCCTCAAGCAACCATCCCGCCTCAGGCTCCGGAGTAGCCGGGGCTACAGGCACATGCTACAAAGCCTGGTTAATTTTTCTATGTTTTGTAGAGACAGGGTCTTGCTCTTGGTCAGGCTGGTTTTGAATTCCAGACCTCAAGGAATACTCCTGCCTGGGCCTCCCAGAGTGCTAGACTAACAGTGAGTCACCACACTGATCTCATGCTGACTTTAAGGTACTATATTTCACTTCTTCCCACTGACCCTAAATAAGAAGCATGGAGTTCATGCCCTGTTCTACAACAGACTGCCCTACAATGCTCGCCACCACTGCTTGCTAATAAAACCAAATTTAAACTGCAAAAAAAGACAAACAGGCCGGGCGCAGTGGCTCACTCCTGTAATCCTAGCACTCTGGGAGGCTGAGGCAGGTGGATTGCTGGAGGTCAGGAGTTCGAAACCAGCTGAGCAAGAGCGAGACCCCGTCTCTACTAGAAATAGAAAGAAATTAATTGGCCAACTAATATATAGAGAAAAAATTAGCCGGGCATGGTGGCACATGCCTGTAGTCCCAGCTACTTGGGAGGCTAAGGCAGAAGGAGCGCTTGAGCCCAGGAGTTTGAGGTTGCTGTGAGCTAGGCTGAAGCCACGGCACTCACTCTAGCCTGGGCAACAAAGTGAGACTCTGTCTCAAAAAAAAAAAAAAAAAAAGATGAACATTTCTCCGTAGTGTGCGATGAAAAAAAAAGACGACCCAACTACCCACCAACGATTCACCCAAGAAACATTATAAAATGAACATTTAAGGCAAAAACAACAAAAATCCCTTTTAGGGCGGGACAGGGTGGCTCACCCCTATAATCCTTGCACTCTGGGAGGCCAAGGCGGGCGGATTGCACAAGGTCAGGAGTTCGAAACCAGCCTAAGCAAGAGCGAGACCCTGTCTCGCCTAAAAGAAATAGAAAGAAATTAGCTGAACAACTAAAAATATATAGGAAAAATTAGTCGGGCATGGTGGCGCATGCCTGTAGTCCCAGCTACTTGGGAGGCTTGAGGCAGGAGGATTGCTTGAGCCCAGGAGTTTGAGGTTGCTGTGAGCTAAGGCTGACGCCATGGCACTCACTCTAGCCTAGGCAACAAAGGGAGACTCTGTCTCAAAAAAAAAAGAAAAATCTCGCCGAGCGCGGTGGCTCACGCCTGTAATCCTAGCTCTTGGGAGGCTGAGGCGGGCGGATTGCTCAAGGTCAGGAGTTCAAAACCAGCCTGAGCAAGAGCGAGACCCCGTCTCTACTATAAATACAAAGAAATTAATTGGCCAACTGATATATATACAAAAAATTAGCCGGGCATGGTGGTGCATGCCTGTAGTCCCAGCTACTTGGGAGGCTGAGGCAGAAGGATTGCTCGAGCCCAGGAGTTTGAGGTTGCTGTGAGCTAGGCTGACGCCATGGCACTCACTCTAGCCTGGGCAACAAAGCAAGACTCTGTCTCAAAAATAAAATAAAATAAAATAAAAAATAAAAGAAAAATCTCTTTCAAAGGAGATCTGAAAAATACCTGCCTTATCCTACCAGAGCAGTGAAATCGGCTAGTCCAAATTTCCAGCCAACAAATTTTCTTTTCCCTCTTGTAAGGATGAAAATAGGTCAGCTACTAAATGGGTTTTGTAGTCCTAACATTCTTTGAGTTTTCCTTCAGCTCTGTTTCCCTACTCTGCCCACAACCATTAGTTGAGAGAGTCAAAGACCACAGAAAGATGGGGCCAAAGAAAGTGCGGGCCCTAAACAGTGGATCTGAGGGACCAGATGATCCTCAACCCACTCATCCTACCTTGATGCTGTTTGACCTCCTGGCTCTTCTACACCTGGGCCGGACAGGAGCCATGACACACACAAAAGTCTTCACTAGAGGCCGGTAGGCTTCTTTTTTAATCCAATTTTTTCATTCCTACCCCCAGAAAAACTCCACCCTCCTCTGGCCACAGGGTATTAGAATCCAAAGCAAAGGCTTTTAAATCAGGGGTGGGGTGAAGGGAGGAGGGGAACTTGAACTCGTTGTTGATAAAGGGAAGGATCAAAAACCTCCACTTAGGCCCAGTGTGGTGGCTCCGCCTCCTTAATCCCAGCACTCTGGGAGTCTGAGGTGGGAGGATCATTTGAGATCAGGAGTTTGAGACCAACCTGAATAAAAGCAAGACCCGATCTCTACTAAAAGTAGAAAAACCTGCAGATTTGTTTGTTCCTTGCCTAACAGAAAAATAAATAAATAAATAAAAAGAAATAAAATTGATAATTTCATAATATTTTTAAGTAAAAAATAATAATAAAAAAATAAAAGTAGAAAAAATTAGCCGAGTGTGGTGGTATGTCTTAAAAAAAAAAAAAAACACCAAACTTCTATTTAATAAAAACAACATGTACACTGAAGATTGGTTCCAAATGTATAGATAATCACTACTGACCTAAGAGCGAAACCTCTCTAGTCACAGGTGTTCCTGGCCATAGTCCTCTTCCTTTGGGCCTAGGAGTTTTCCCAGTCAAAAAGAAGAAAAAGCACTCTAAGCCCTCAAATCAGTCTCAAGCTATCATCTTACCAACTTCCCTCCTCATTCAAATATCTTAAACTTCTTCCTCCAATGTTATAATTGAGTTCTCAATTGCCAATTTCACTCATTCCTTAAATACCATAGATTTAACTTGCTTGACTCCTTAAGTGTCTTGTTTGTAGACCCCCAAGAAGAATTTACACTGAAAACTCTCTGAAACCTAGGTCTCCCCTGGAGCTTTGCTCTCACACCTCTGGGTGACTTGACTGTAGCCATGTCCCCCCTGAGCTTACTCCTAGAGGGTTCTAAAACCAAATCTACTGCCTTTTTATTCTTCACACTTTTCATGAACAATGCCACACATGCTTAGGTTTAATAACCAACTCTGGTGTTCTGTGTATTTGTTATACTCCTTCAGTATCTTAACTATTTCATATATTTTTAAGTACATAGATTAGGCTGGAATCAAACAAATTTTGGCTATTCTCTCAGCTCCATCACTTACCAAACACTGTGAAAGGATGTTAACTTTGAGTTGTAGTGGTACAGCATAGCTAATCAAGATAGCATCACCTAATGTCCAAAATCAATATATACTGCATACTCTGGGGTCACACAAAGTTACTAAGGAAAGTGTGTGCATTTAAAACTCAATTTAGAATCTAATCCTTGAGGATGTGGTCAAAGGTCACTGTCCATTTTCCCATCAAATGTTCCTTAAACTATAATCTTCCTTATTTCTGGATAATTCTGATAAATTTTATCTTATTACCTCAATTTTTTTCTTTCTTTCTTTTTTCTTTTTTTTTAGACAGAGTCTCACTCTGTTGCCAGGGCTAGAGTGCCATGGCTTCAGCCTAGCTCACAGCAACCTCAGATTCCTTGGTTCAAGCAATCCTCTGGCCTCAGCCTCTAGAGTAGCTGGGGCTACAGGCATGGGCCACCACACCCAGCTAATTTTTCTATTTTAATAGAGGTGAGGTCTCAGTCTTGCTCAGGCTGGTCTTGAACTCCTGACTTCAAGTGATCTTCTAACCTCAGCCTCTCAGAATGCTAAGATTACAGGAGTGGGCTCAGCCTTTCCCTGAATTTTTTAAGTTCCACATAATTGGGAGACTAAGATCCAGTAAAAACTTATTGGTATTAAATAATAGCCCCCAAACAAATTTAAAAACCATACAAGCCCAGATTGGCACGGTAGCTCACGCCTATAATCCTAGCACTCAGGGAGGCTGAGGCAGAAGGATTGCTTAAGCTCAAGAGTTCGAGACCAGCCTGAGCAAGAGCAAGATCCCATCTCTACTATAAATAGAAAGAAATTAATTGGCCAACTAAAAAATATATATAGAAAAAATTAGCCGGCCATGGTGGTACATGCCTGTAGTCCCATCTGCTCGGGAGGCTGAGGCAGGATTCTTGAGCCCAGGAGTTTGAAGTTGCTGTGAGCTAGGCTAATGCCACAGCACTCTAGCAGAGGCAACAGACTGAGACTTTGTCTCAAAAAAAAAAAAAAAAAATACAAGCCCAGAGTTGGAGGCTGTAATGAGCAGTGATCATGCCACTTATACTCCAGCCTAGGCCACAGAGTGAGACCCTGCCTTAAAAAAATAAAAAAGCCTCTCTGGTGGTCTAGTGGTTAGGATTCAGCGCTCTCACCATCGTGGCCCAGGTTCTATAATTTTTTTTTAAATAAAAAAATAAAAATTAAAAAACTTATCTTTGCCAACTGCTAGAAAGAAAGTAAAGCTAAAAAAATTAAAGAAAAAAATGAAAAAGAAAGAAAAAAAATTTTTAATAAAAAAAAATCATACAATTTTACATTACCTGATTCAATCAGAGAAGATTCAATCAAACAAGATGCAATCACACTGGTTTTTTTTTTTTTTCTTGAGACAGAGACTCACTCTGTTGTCCAGGCTAGAGTGCCGTGGTGTCACCCTAGCTGACAGCAACCTCAAACTCCTGGGTTCAAGCAATCCTTCTGCCTCAACCTCCTGAGTAGCTGGGACTACAGGAATGTGCCACCATGCCTGGCTAATTTTTTCTATATATTTTTAGTTGGCCAATTAATTTCTTTCTATTTATAGTAGAGACGGGGTCTCGCTCTTGCTCGGGCTGGTTTCAAACTCCTGACCTTGAGCGATCCGCCCTCCTCAGCCTCCCAGAGTGCTAGGATTACAGGCGTGAGCCACCTCCCCCTGGCCACCATCACACTAGTTTTACAAATACAGCTTATCATCACTCATACTGTAAAGGCTCAAGATAGAAGGCAGGTTCCAAATTCCTTTTTTTTTTTTTTCAAATAGCACTTAAATTTTCCTCAAGATTTCAAGAGATTTGACCTATGACAACTGCTGTTTTCCATTGGGGTTGAGCCTCTATTAAGTCATCCTGCCTGGAATTCTCCCTCATGATCAAAGATAATATTCAGGGATCTTGCCTAACTCCATGAAGAAGGCCATCAGATAACTAGTTAATTTAAGATCATACAGGCCCCAGGAAAGGTTCGGGCTTTTAGATTTTTCTATATTGTCCAGTGGTCTTGGGTTTCTAGTCAGTTCCACCAGTGTTTTCCCTTAAAGAAAAAAATGTCTATTTCTGTGTCAGCTTTCTAAGAACAAATGCTCCAAGAATAGCGAGTATTTTTTTTTACCATCAGCACTCAGCTGGTGATGATATGCACAGAGATGTTTACACATTCCTAAGAGAAAAATCAGTGAGCTTTCCGGAGCCAAAGTTTGGAGATCTGTAAATCTTCCCCTCCAGGCTCCTTCCCCACAGGCTATAACAAGCTGGAGTCTTTTTTATCTTAAGAAAACAAAACCTGCCAGAGTATCAGCTCCCACCCAATCTTACTGCACCATTTTACAACTAAAGTCCTTTCTAAATAATTGTCTGCAATCACTGTCTGTCTAACATGTACTCTTTAGCCCACTATAATTAGGTTTTTATAGCCATCACTACACTGAAACTATTCAAGATTTATCATTGTAGTCCCAAATGCTAAATTCAATGAATTTCCAGAATATCTTTTTTTTTGAGACAGAGTCTCACTCTGTTGCCTGGGCTAGAGTGTCATGGCGTCAGCCCAGCTCATAGCAACCTCAAACTCCTGGGCTCAAGCCATCCTGCCTCAGCCTCCCAAGTAGCTGGGACTACAGACATGTGTCACCATACCCGGCTAATTTTTTTTTTTTTTTTTTTTTTTTTTGAGACAGAGTCTCGCTTTGTTACCCAGGCTAGAGTGAGTGCCGTGGCGTCAGCCTAGCTCACAGCAACCTCAAACTCCTGGGCTCGAGCGATCCTTCTGTCTCAGCCTCCCGAGTAGCTGGGACTACAGGCATGTGCCACCATGCCCGGCTAATTTTTTTTTATATATATATCAGTTGGCCAATTAGTTTCTTTCTATTTATAGTAGAGACGGGGTCTCGCTCTTGCTCAGGCTGGTTTTGAACTCCTGACCTTGAGCAATCCGCCCGCCTCGGCCTCCCAGAGAGCTAGGATTACAGGCGTGAGCCACCGCGCCCGGCCTAATTTTTTTTTTTTATATGTATATTTTTTTAGTTTTCCAGCTAATTTCTTTCTATTCTTTGAGTAGACATGGTGTCTCACTCTTGCTTAGGCTGGTCTTGAACTCCTGAGCTCAAGCGATCCTTCCGCCTTGGCCTCCCAGAGTGCTAGAATTACAGGCGTGAGCCACCGCACCCGGCCATAATACTTCAGTTTTAAAATTAAATAGATTCAAATGAAATCACAAAGTCAGTGTCTTAGTTGTGCTACCCAAATTTCAAGTATTAGACAATGCAGTTGTAAGGGGTTCATTCTAAATTGTAAATTTCATTCCTTCAGGCTGCATTCTGCACCTGGCTGAACAACTACATCACCTAAGGGGATTTTCAAACACTACAGATTCTAAATTAGCCCTTGCATGATTCAAATGGGTCTGGACATAAAAACACCATAAAGGTTCAAAGAGAACCTTGGTAAAGGAATTTGGGAACCACTAGTTTCAGAGCAAAATCCACATTTTTCAGCCTAGCAAATAAGCCCTCTAGTTCCCTGACTCTGGCCAATTTTTACACAGTGTCTCTTGCCACCATTCTATCCGGACCCCAGCCTTGCCAAATTCTATTTTAAGCAGCCTTGCTTGAGGTCACAGCAACCTCAACCTAGAATGCCCTTTTGTCATTCAACACCTCCCCCCAGCCTGTCCAGTCAGACCCAAAATCACCTATTCATCTATCAACTACTGGACAAAAGGTGAAGGTAGAAACAGGCTTTTTTTTTTTTTTGCCTCCTGAGATGCAGTCTCACTTTGTTGCCTGGGCTAGAGTACAGTGGTGTCATCATAGTTCACTGCATCCTGGACTCAAGGTGATCCTCTCCACTCAGCCTATCAAATAGCTGCAACTACAGCCTTGAGCCACCACACCAGACTAGTTTTTTCTTAATTTTTTTTTTTTTAGGTGCGTCCTCCAGATTCTTAAATTTTTTGTAGAGATGGGGTCTCACTGTTCCCAAGCTAGTCTCCATCTCCTGCCCTCAAGGGATCATCCTATCTTGGGATCCCAAAGCATTCTGATTCCAGGAGCGAGCCACCAGTGCCTAAAACCATGATTTCTTAACCAACCTCAGCCAGATAAACCAGCAATTCCTTGGTTTACTATCTATGCACAGCTCTTTATCAAACTGATTGATTGTACTTCTTATTTGTTTGCAGTGCTATCTCCCAATCCTGGACTTATCTTGGTGGATGTCTCCTAGGCTCAAAAGTGTTTCATTTGGAAAACAACTGGGGAAATCTAAGAATGGACTCAATATTTGATACTAGAAGGGAATTGTAATCTGCATGACCACGTAAATCTCTTACTATTAAGAGATTTAACCTTAAGGATGATAACTTCTACCTTCCAATAATTCATACACACACAAAGATAATGGTTGAATTGAGATAATGGATATATACCAGGTTCGATCCCTTCTTTTGGTACATGTTTCAATCATGACAAGTCAGCAAGAAAAAAATGGGATGGGCCAGGCATGGTAGCTCACGCCTGTAATCCTAGCACTCTGGGAGGCCAAGGCGGCAGATTGCTCAAGGTCAGGAGTTTGAGACCAGCCTGAGCAAGAGCAAGACCCCGTCTCTACTTCCAGCCTCCAGCACTGTGAGAAATAAATTTCTTTCTACTAATAGAAAGAAATTAGTTGGCCAACTAAAAATATATAGAAAAAATTAGCTGGGCATGGTGGCACATGCCTGGAGTCCCAGCCACTCAGGAGGCTGAAGCAGAAGGATTTCTTGAACCCAGGAGTTTGAGGTTGCTGTGAGCTAGGCTGACGCCACAACACCTCTATGTAGCCTGGGCAACAGAGCCTCTGTCTCAAAAAAAGGAAAAAAAGAAAAAGAAAAAAACGGATAGACACTTACAAGTAGATCTATGAAGCTAAGAGATGCTACACACAAGTACAAATTGTCTTTGTACTTCAGTGGGCAAATTGGTACATTCAAACCATGGGTTTAGTTATAGTCTTGGTTTTTTTCCCTCCTTTTATTTCCACAAATAAATATAAAGATGAGAAATTTTTCCTAATTTTCCTATTTTTATTATGAGTAATAATTTAAGATATTTAGACATCTTATTAATATGAAAAAGAATTAAAAATGTATACAAAGTGGCCAGGCATGTTGGCTTACTCCTGTAATCCCACCAGTTTGGGAGGCCAAGGTGGGAAGATTGCTTGAGGCCAGCACCCGTAGTCCCAGCTACTCAGGAGGCTAAGGTGGGAGGATCACTTGAGCACAGGAATTCAGGGTTAAAGTAAGGTATGATAAGGCCACACTCCAGTCTATGTGATAGAGCATACCCTGTCTCTTGAAAAAAAAATGTATACAGGAATGTTTACTGAAGGTTTATTTAAGAAGCATAATAACAGTTATCATTTCAAAACTGTATAAGACTGGATGAATAAAGTACAGTATGATATATCTATATAATGGAATTCTAAGCTGGGCAAGGTAGACGTACCCATCAGTCATCCCACTTACTCACAAGGCTGACGTGGGAGGATAGCTTGGGACCAGCCTGGGCAACAGGAGACTGTGTCTCTAAAAGAATTTAAAAAGGGGCCAGGTGCGGTGGTTCCCACCACCTAGCACTCTGGGAGGCTGAGGCGGGTGGATTGCTCAAGGTCTAGAGTTTGAGACCAGCCTGAGCAAGAGAGAGACCCCATCTCTACTAAAAAAAAAAAAATAGAAAAAATTATCTGGACTACTAAAAATATACATATAGAAAAAAAATTTAGCTGAGCATGGTGGTGCATGCCTGTAGTCTCAGCTACTCAGGAGGCTGAGGCAGAAGGATTGCTGGAGCTTAGTAGTTTGAGGTTGCTGTGAGCTAGACTGATGCCATGGCACTCTAGCCCAGGCAACAGAGCTAGATTCTGTCTAAAAAAATAAAAACTAAAAAAAAAATTTTAGGCCAGGCGCAGTGGCTCACGCCTGTATTCCTAGCAATATGGGAGGCCAAGACGGGCGGATTGCTTGAGGTCAGGAGTTCGAAACCAGCCTGAGCAAGAGCAAGACCCCGTTTCTACTATAAATGGAAAGAAATTAATTGGCCAACTAATATATACAGAAAAAAAAATTAGCCAGGCATGGTGGTGCAAGCCATGGGAAGCCACTCGGGAAGCTGAGGCAGTAGGATTGCTTGAGCCCAGGAGTCATGAGATTGCTGTGAGCTAGGCTGACGCCACGGCACTCACTCTAGCCTGGGCAACAAAGCGAGACTCTGTCTCAAAAAAAAATAAAAAGAAAAAAGAAAAAAAGAAAAAATTTCAATGGCTGAATGCAGTGGTTCATTCCCATAATCCTAGCACTTTGGAAGGGTGAGGCGGAAGAATTGCTTGAGGGCAGTTCAAAACCAGCTGAGGCAACATATGAAGACACTGTCTCCACAAAAAAAAAAAAAAGAAAGAAATTTGCCTGGTGTGGTGGCTCACACCTATAGTCCCAGCTACTCCAGAGGCTGAGGTGAAAGGATCATTTGAGACCAGCATTTTGGGGTGAGCACAGTGGCTCACATCTGTAATCCTAGCACTCTGGGAGGCTGAGGCAGGAGGATTGCTTGAGCTCAGGAGTTCGAAACCAGCCTGAGCAAGAGTGAGTCCCCATCTCTACCAAAAAGAACAAAAAAAGAAGTGGGACAAAAAAAAAAAGAAAGGAAGGAAGAAAGAAACCCCAGCCTGGCTTTGCACTGGTTGGTACCTGTAGCCCCAGCTACCCAGGAGGCTGAGGTAGAAGGATTGCTTATAGCCCAGGATTGGAGGTTGCAGAGAAGACGCCACTGCACTCTATCCAGGGTGACAGAATGAGACTCTGTGTCAACAAAAACAAATAAGGCAACTGAGCCCAAGAGTTCAAAACTAAAGTGAGCTATGATTATAACAGTGCACTGTAGCCTGGCTGACATCTCTAATAGATCAATCAGTCAATAAACAAACTCCACCAGAATATTTGTGGCAATAATTCTTTCATCTATTTCACAATGGAAATAAGCACCACATATAAAATGAAAGCATTTCCAAAAAATATTACAATTATAAATCACTACAATCACACAGAAGACACTGCATTCCCTCCCCACCTTTTAAGTAATTATTTGACAGCTGTAAACAATATACTGAATTCCACAGTTCTCAAAATATTGGTGCTACACAATAAAAAAGAAGAACACCAAATTTTTAAATCATACAACTGAGGAACATTGTAAAGACCAACACAAATGAATATTAGGCTTTTAATGATGATAGAAATAACACCAGAAAATGATATGGCTTCCTAGTCTGTGAATACTGAAGGCTTTCTGTTACTGCTGAATTTTTCTCACCTCTTTTATGAATTACAAAGTTACAACCTTATGCGGAAAATACATCTAATCTGTATTACTCCAGAATGTTGCCAAGTAGCCTTTTGTGGTCTGTTTTTAAACCATTTTGATGCCTGCTAACAAATAAGATGACAGCAGTAGAACTAATGGGACTTTTGAGAACACCAGGCTCCTGCATGATGAAGCCTCAGCAGATGTTATACATTTGGACATTAATAATGAAGCAAGTCCTACAAGGCCTCTTGGTATTTTACTTGCAAAAGGGATTCAAACAAATCAGCTTGGAAAAGGGCAATCACAGTGACTAAAAACTGGATTAAATACAGCCAACAAAGGACCCTTGCCAGCAGTGAGCATATTCAGCTAACAGAGATTCAAATTAAATCTCAGACCTTCTAAACTTAACAATTACTTGAAAAAGAGCAGAAATCAAGGGATGGGCCAATAATAAATGGGACCAATACTCCAAGCTACATAAAGGGAAGAAAATTTCAGTGACATTGTAAAAGAACATAAAATGAGAAAATAAAATGTTTGTCATATTGCTTCATTAAAATATCTCAGACATGGAGGGCACAAGCAACATGCATAGAATTCAGCTGAAAGGCCTGGTCCAGTGAGCACAGGCCTGTAATCCTAGCACTCTAGGAGGCCAAGGCAGGAGGACTGCTCAAGGTCAGGAGTTCAAGACCAGCCTAAACAAGAACGAGACCCCCATCTCTACTAAAAATAGAAAGAAATTATCTGGACAACTAAAAATATATAGAAAAAATTAGCCAGGCATGGTGGCGTATGCCTGTAGTCCCAGCTACTTGGGAGACTGAGGCAGGAGGATCACTTGAGCCCAGGAGTTTGAGGTTGCTGTGAGCGAGGCTGATACCATAACACTCTGGCCTGGGCAACACAGTGAGACTCTGTCTCAAAAAAATTAAAAAAAAAAAAAAAAAAAAGGAAAGAAAAAAAATTAAGAAAAGAATTTTAAAAAACCACAAAGAATTCAGTTGAAAAATATGAAAATGTCTAGGGGTTATAATTCCAGGCTGAAATTCAGAGGAAGAAGTGCTGACAAAGGATTTGAGGCAGCAGCAGGCAACAAATCACACAGCACTGTACTTAGTATTAGAAAACACCACCGGTAAATGAAATAATCCTTCTTTATACATTTCAACAAAAGTCACCTTGAGCTACCCCTATGCATCATTATGTTCAGTCTTACAAGGGAGACCCCAACTATATGCATGTTGTGGAATACATCACGGATGGCATATTTAGATTATTCACATTGAACTTCTACACACTTTATGCTTTGCCGGGGGGTCCTGCTGGGCTCTACTAATTACATGACAGATACACCAGAGGCTACACATGCTCTGATGCAAAACCCTGACTACACAAGCTTAGTAGTTAAGTAAGCTATGAAGTGGCCATCTGTGTTTTTTGCTTAAGCTGCTCAGAGGATCTCAGAGTTAGGAGAGACCTTAAAGGGGACTGAGTCACCTATCGATGCTAGGCATGGACTCCCACTGCATTGCCTTTGCTAAATGATTCCTCAACCTTTGCTAAGTACCCAGAGTAACAGGAAACTAATTACCTCCAAACAGTATAGTGTGCTGTTTCTTCCACCCACCCACCCATCAGTCGTATTTTTATCTCCTAGCACCTGAGATGGCAAGTAAAAGACATTCACTCTTCCTTAATCCTTCAAATATCTACCAGTAATGATTTACAGTCCAGAGAATAAAATAGCCATGAGTCCATATTGATATAATAAATAATTGAATGAATAAATGAGAGAAAAGGGACAGCACTTTCTTCTAGTAGAATTTCCATTAATAAATGTAGAAGGAGGCTGGGCGAGGTGACTCACGCCTGTAATCCTAGCACTCTGGGAGGCCGAGGTGGACGGATTGCTAGAGGTCAGGAGTTTGAAACTGGCCTGAGCAAGAGCAAGACCCGGTCCCGTCTCTACTAGAAATAGAAAAAAATTAATTGGTCAACTAATATATATAGAAAAAATTGGCTGGGCATGGTGGTGCATGCCTGTAGTCCCAGCTACTTGGGAGGCTGAGGCAGGAGGATTGCTTGAGCCCAAGAGTTTGAGGTTGCTGTGAGCTAGGCTGACGCCACGGCACTCACTCTAGCCTAAGCAATAAAGCGAGACTCTGTCTCAAAAAAATAAAATAAATGCAGAAGGAAAGGTAAAAATAGAATATGACCATTTGGTAAAACACCACATTAATAATTATGGGAGGCAATAATTGTATATGGATCCTAAATATGAAAAATGGAGTATTTGCATATTTCCCCAGTATCTCCCCACAAGATATTTGTTGATTAAAAAGGGAAACAGTAATTTTACAGAGAAGAAACTTGGCAGGCAAGTAAGCCAAGAGATCAAAGTTAAGCGATATATGAGATCTTCTAATGTGATACACAGAGATGGGCAGATAACTTGTGTGAGTTATACCCAAAAATGCATATCCTAAATCTAATCATGAGGAAGTAATGGGGCAGGACTTGGTGGCTTATGCCTGTAATCCTAGCACTCTGGAAAGCTGAGGCAGGAGGATTGCTTGAGCTCAAGAGTTCGAGACCAGCCTGAGCAAGAGCGAGACCCTGTCTCTACTAAAAAATAGAAAAATTAACCAGGCATCGTGGCGTTCACCTCTAGTCCCAGCTACTCGGGAGGCTGAGGCAGGAGAATTACTTGAGTCCAGGAGTTTGAGGTTGCTATGGGCTTGGCTGACGCCATAGCACTGTAGCCCAGGCACCAGAGTAAGACACTATCTCAAGAAAAAAAAAAAAAAAAGGAAGTATCAAGCAAACTTAATCTGAGGGACATTCTACATAATAATTGACCGAGATTCTTCAAAAGTACCAATGTCATGAAACAGTAGTCCCCAACCTTTTTGGCACCAGGAACCAGTTTCATGGAAGACAATTTTTCCACGGATTGCTGGGGGGTGAGGAGGGCTGGTTTCGGGATAATTCAAGTGCATTCATTACATTTATTGTGCAGTTAAACCTCTCTGCTAATGATAATCTGTATTAACCGCCACTCCCCAGCACTAGCATCAGGGCTCAGCTCATGAGCCTCAGCTCCACCTCAGATCATCAGGCATTAGATTGTCATAAGGAGCATGCAACCTAGATCACTGGTATGTGCAGTTTACAGTAGGCTTCGGTTTACACTAGGGTTCCCACTCTCCCTTGCATGCCAGTCACCTCCTTCTATGCGGCCTGGTTCCTAGCAAGCCACTGCTCCTCGGCCCGGGGTCAGGACCCCATCATAAAAAGACAAAAGAAACACTGAGAACTGTTACAGTCTGGAGATTAAGGAGTAATGACAACTAAATGCAATGAGAGATCCTACACTCAATCCTGCACCCAGAAAAGAACATTAGTAGGAACTAGACAAATTTGAATTAGGTCTTTAGAATAGTTAATAGTACTGTATAATTGTTCACATGCTACATTTGATCATGGTACTAAGGTTATGAAAGATGTTAACATTTGGGGATGTTGAATAAAGTATATGAGACCTTTTTGTAATATTTTTGCAATGGTTTTATAAATTTCAAATGATATCCAAATAAAAAATAAACATAAACCTATCACAGCCTGAGCCCATAACCCTTTCCCTATGGCCCATTTTCTTCCACAAGGATTGACTTTATTTTTATTTTTTGATACAGAGTCTCACTGTGTTGCTCGGGCTAGAGTGCCATGGCATCAGCCTAGCTCACAGCAGCCTCCAACTCCTGGGCTCAAGCAATTCTACTGCCTCAGTCTCCCAAGTAGCTGGGACTACAGGCATGCGCCACCATGCCAGCTAATTTTTTCTATATATTTTTAGTTGGCCAATTAATTTCTTTCTATTTTTAGTAGAGACAGGGTCTTGTTTTTGCTCAGGCTGGTTTTGAACTCCAGACCTTGAGCAATCCTCCCCGCCTCAGCCTCCCAGACTTCTAAAATTACAGGTGTGAGCCACCCCGCCCGGCCAAGGATTGACTTTATTTGTTTGTTTATTTTTTTATTTTTTTTGAGACAGAGTCTCACTTTGTTGCCCAGGCTAGAGTGAGTGACATGGCATCAGCCTAGATAACAGCAACCTCAAACTCCTGGGCTCAAGCGATCCTCCTGCCTCAGCCTCCTGAGTAGCTGGGACTACAGGCATGCGCCACCATGCCCGGCTAATTTTTTCTCTATATATTAGTTGGCCAATTAATTTCTTTCTATTTATAGTAGAGACAGGGTCTTGCTCTTGCTCAGGCTGGTTTCAAACTCCTAACCTTGAGCAATCCGCCCACCTTGGCCTCCCAGAGTGCTAGCATTATAGGTGTGAGCCACCACATCTGGCCTAATACATTGTTAAATCATTCTCCATTTCTTTTTTTTGTTTTGTTTTGTTTTGAGACAGAGTCTCACTTTGTTGCCCAGGCTAGAGTTAGTGCCGTGGGATTCTCCATTTCTTTAAAGTAGGCATGTATGCTTTCAAGATTCTAGTCAAACTGCTCTCCAGAAACACAGTACCAATTTATTTTATTTAATTTTTTGAGACAGAGTCTCATTCTGTACGCTAGGTAGAGTTCAATGGCATCATTATAGCTCACTGCAACCTCAAACTCCTGGGCTGAAGGAATCCGACTGCCTCAGCCTCCC
The DNA here is from genome assembly GCF_040939455.1 of Microcebus murinus. Taxonomy (NCBI): domain Eukaryota; kingdom Metazoa; phylum Chordata; class Mammalia; order Primates; family Cheirogaleidae; genus Microcebus; species Microcebus murinus. Next base: position 51,324,855 of record NC_134117.1, on the reverse strand, counting down.
AAGTAGTTGGGACTAAAGGTGTGAGCCACAATGCCTGGCTAATTTTCCTATTTTTAGTAGAGAGGGAGTCTCATTCTTGCTCGGGCTGGTCTCCAACTCCTGAGCTCAAGAGATCCTCCTGCCTCAGCTTCCCAGAGTGCTAGGATTCTAGGCATGTAACACCACCACACCCGGCTCCAATTTTTCTCAGAAAGCCAAGACAGCCCTAATATAATTCAGGTTTCCCATATTTACTGATGTTGTTTGTTTACCTTTCCAAATTCAAATGACAAAAAATAGTATCCTATAATAATGTATGCTTTTCAGATTATTATAAGGGCTATTTAAAAATTATATCTTGGCCCGGCGAGGTGGCTCACCCCTGTAATCCTAGCACTCTGGGAGGCCAAGGAGGGCTGATTGCTCAAGGTCAGGAGTTCGAAACCAGCCTGAGCAAGAGTGAGACCCTGTCTCTACTATAAACAGAAAGAAATTAATTGGCCAACTAATATATATAGAAAAAATTAACCAGGCATGGTGGTGCATGCCTGTAGTCCAAGCTACTCGGGAGGCTGAGGCAGTAGGATTGCTTGAGCCCAGGAGATTGAGGTTGCTGTGAGCTAGGCTGATGCCACGGCACTCACTCTAGCCTTGGGAACAAAGTGAGACTCTGTCTGAGAAAAAAAAATTTTTTTTTCTTGAATATCTATATTTCTTCATATGTGAAGTTGTCCATTCAAGTTTTTTTCTTTAGTGTTACAGTTCTTTCAGTATTTGTCTAGCAGGGGCCAGGCATTGTGGCTCACACCTATAATCCTAGCACTCTGGGAGGCTGAGGCAGGTGGATCGTTTGAGCTCAGGAGTTTGAGACCAGCCTGAGCAAGAGCGAGACCCTATCTCTACAAAAAAAAAGAAAGAAATTAGCTGGACAACTAAAATATATATATATATATATATATATATATATATATATATATTAAAAATTAGCTGGGTGCATGCCTGTAGTCCTAGCTACTCGGGAGGCTGAGGCAGGAGGATTGCTTGAGCCCAGGAGTTTGAGGCTGCTGTGAGCTAGGCTGATGCCACAGCACTCTAGCCTGGGCAACAGAATCAGATTCTGTCTCAAAAAAAAAGAAGAATTTGTCTAGCAGGTTTTCTGGTCCTGACTGGAAGACACCCCACAAAAAAATAGTTTTTTTCTTTATTTTAAATTTTTTGGCACCTTTTCTCTTCTCCATGACATTACTAACATCACTGGTGGTATTTAAGTGCTCTTTATTTCCAAGGACTGTCATCATTATGGGATATCATCCATCTTAGTTAGAAATTTGAACATTTTAAAGAAGAACTATGAGTTTGTATATGCTATCACTAAACATTTTGTACTTTAATTTCTATTCTCTACCTTCTATCTATTGTTTAATCTAAACATTGAAGGCACATGGCAAAACTGAACGACAGGTTCTGTTCCATTTTAGAGCTACCCAAATTCACCCCCAGCTCTTAGAATAACACTAAACAAAGCCCAGGCATGGTGGCTCACGCCTATAATCCTAGCACTCTGGGAGGCCGAGGCGGGCGGATTGCTCGAGGTCAGCAGTTAGAAAGCAGCCTGAGAGAGACCCCGTCTCTATGAAAAATAGAAAGAAATTAATGGACCAACTAAAAATATATATACAAAAAAAAATATTAGCCGGGCATGGTGGCGCATGTCTATAGTCCCAGCTACTCAGGAGGCTGAGGCAGGAGGATCGCTTGAGCCCAGGAGTTTGAGGTTGCTGTGAGCTAGGCTGATGCCACGGCACTCACACTAGCCTGGGCAACAAAGTGAGACTCTGTCTCAAAAAAAAATAATAATAATAAAATTAAAATAAAACAAAACAAGATGACCTCACTTCATTATTTATTTATTTATTTATGTTGAGACTGGATCTTCCTGTGTTGCCCACGCTGGAGTGCAGTGGTGTATGATTATAGCTCATTGCAGCCTTGGACTCCTGGACTCAGATAATTCCTCCTGCCTCAGTCTCCCAAGTAGCTAGGACTGTAGGCTCAAGCAACCATGATGCCTGGCTAATTTTTAAAATTTTTAAATTTTTTGTAGAGATAAGATCTCCCTATGTTTCCCAGGCTGGTCTTCAACTCTTGGAGTTAAGTGATACTCCCATCTCGGTCTCCCAAAGTCCTGGGATTCCAGATATGAGCCACTTCATTTGGCTCACTTTTTAAACTTTATTCTTTCCCACAGTGTTATTACAGGCTTAATATTGTATAATATTTGCATACAGTATATAATACGTCCTAAAAATCTGTGTTCATTCAAGTTTGTTCACATTAATAGTGATTGTAATGGTGAAAAACTAAAAGCCAATTCATTCTCAGAGAATAGTGTTTTCTATAAATGTTACTGTAATCTAATACATGCTACTATTTTGGGGTTAGAGTGTTATTCAAAAATAAACAAGTATTATAGAGCCATACAATGTAACAATTAAAAAGAGTTGCTATTACTAGAATTACTATATGAAAAAATTGCTAAAACCAAATGTTTATTTATTTTTCTTTTCTTTTTTAGTCCAACTTGCCACTAACTTGAGAAAAGCCAAATGTTTAAGAAGATGTGGAGCTGCTGTTTTAGGATACTCTAAAAGTTAAAAAAAAAAAAAAGAAAGAAAGAAAACAAACAAACAAAAAAAAAGAAGATGTGGAGCAATTGAACTCTAATAATTGTAGGTGGCAATGTAAAATGGTACCTCAATTTTAGAAAATTGTTTGGCAGATTCTTTAAAAAATTAAATATCAGGCCGGGCGCGGTGGCTCACGCTTGTAATCCTAGCACTCTGGGAGGCCAAGGCGGGCGGATTGCTCAAGGTCAGGAGTTCAAAACCAGCCTGAGCGAGACCCCGTCTCTACTATAAAAATAGAAAGAAATCAATTGGCCAACTAATATATATATATAAAAAATTAGCCGGGCATGGTGGCTCGTGCCTGTAGTCCCAGCAACTCGGGAGGCTGAGGCAGTAGGATTGCTTGAGCCCAGGAGTTTGAGGTTGCTGTGAGCTAGGCTGACGCCACGGCACTCACACTAGCCTAGGCAAGAAAGCGAGACTCTGTCTCAAAAAAAAAAAAAAAAAAAATTAAATATCTACTCTGTGACTCAGCAATTCCACTTCTAGATACTTATCCAAGAGAAATGAAAATGTATGGTATACCAAAGGAAAAACAAAACAAAACCATATATAAGAATGTTCATAGCAGCTTTATTTGTAATAGCCCCAAACTGAAACAATCCAAATGTCCATCAACAAGAGAATGAATAAACAAAGTGTGATATATTCTTACAATGGAATACTTCTCAGTAATAAAAAGGATCAAATGATTGATACATGTAACATTAATGAATGTAAAATATATTGTGCTGAGTGCCAAGACAATTCAATGGGGAAAGAATAGTCTTTTCAACAAATTATATTGTGACAACTAGATATTCATAAGCAAAAGAAAGAAGTTGGACCCCTACCATCACACCATGTAAAAAATTAACTTAGAATGGATCTAAGATCTTAAAATAATAGATAAACTATAAACCTCCTAGGAAAAAACATAGATATAAATGGTTGTGACTTTGGATTAGGCCAGTTTTTAAAAATGACACCAAAAGCACAAGCAACCACACAAAAAGATGAACTGGACATAATCAAAATTTAAAACTTTAAAAGACACCACCAAGTAAGTGAAAGGATAACCTACAGAATGGGAGAAAATATTTGTCAATCAGATATGTAATAAGAGACTTGCATAAAGTACTATTACAATTGAATAATAAAGACACAACTAGCTCAATTTAAAATGAATAGAAGAGATAGGTGTGATGGCTCAACCAATAATCTTGGCTTGGGAGGTTGAAGGAAGAGGATGGCTGTAGGCTAGGAGTTCAAGGCCACAGTCAGCAATGATTGTGCCACTGCAGTCCAGCCTAGATGACAGAGACCTGGTCTCAAAAAAAAGAAAAGACAATTGTCCAAAGAAGACATACAAATGGGCCAATGGGCACATGAAAAGATGATAAATAACATTAGCCATTCAAGATAGCACTTTGCCCACCCACTAAGAGGGCTAAAGTTTTTATGATGGACATTAACAAGTGTCAGCCAGGATGTAGAGAAATTGGACTGCTCAGACATTGCAAGTGAGAATGTAAAATGATGCAGCTGCTTTGCAAAAGTCTGGCAGTTCCTCTAAAAGTTAAACATATGACCCAGCAATTCCACATCTCGTTAGGTACCCAAGAGAACTGAAAACATGTCCACACAAAAACTTGTATATAAATGACCATAACAGAATTTTTCATAGTAGCCAAAAAGTGGAAAAGAACAAAACAAGTGGCCATAAACAAGTGGTCAACAGAGAAATAAAATGAGCTATATACATGCAATGGAACATTATTCAGAAAAAAATGAAGTACTGATACATGCTACAACATGGTTGAACCTTGAAAATGTTAGGCCAAATGAAAAAAAGCTAGTCACAAATTATCATGTATTGTATGTATTGTATGTATTGTATGATTCCACTTATATGAAATGTCTGGAACAGGCAAATCCATACAGACAGAAAGTAGACTAGTGGTTGCCAATGGTTGGGGTAGACGGAGATTTTGGGGAGTGATAGCTAAGGAGAACATGGTTATTTTGCGGGGTAATGAAAACATTCTAAAATTGTTCATCATGATGGATGCGCATTTGTGAATGTACTAAAAGCCATCGAATTGTACATTTTTTTTTTGTTTTGTTTTTAAAAGGAAGATTTATTTGACAAGTTTCACTTAGCGCAATATACCTAAAAGGAAATCACAATACAATGAAAGATTTAAATCAAGGCCTCAGAATTTCGTACAAACACCAAGACCAACATCCTAAAGTATTGGTATTGCGTCTCAAATTTCCCCATTAACTTAAAAAAAAAGCTTCAACTTACGTGCCTTACAGGTTATTAAATGAAACTAGAATTAACAAACATGCCAAAATGTTTCACTTTAATTGTAGACACAGCTCCTATATTGAGTTTTACAAAAAAGCATGTCTTTCAACATGCATCCAAACAATGTTCAATATCATGTGGTATAATAGCAACATTTAACGTAATTCAACTGCTTTAACCTAAATACACTTACTGCTTAAGTACATCCTACAATATATAACTAACTTGAGAAAAGCTGGAACTTGTTTAACAGTTATACTTTACTCAACTTTGACGAATTGTACATTTTATTTTATTTTATTTTTTATTTTTTTGAGACAGAGTCTCACTCTATTGCCCAGGCTAGAGTGCCGTGGCATCAGCCTAGTTCACAGCAACCCCAAACTCCTGGGCTCAGGAGATCCTCCTGCCTCAGCCTCCCGAGTAGCTGGGACTACAGGCATGTGCCACCATGCCCGGCTAATTTTTCTGTATATTTTTAGTTGGCCAATTAATTTCTTTCTATTTTTAGTAGAAATGGGGTCTCCCTCTTGCTCAGGATGGTTTAACAATCAGCCCACCTCAGCTTCCAAGAATGCTAGGATTACAGGCATGAGCCACCGAGTCCCGCCAGATTGTACATTTTTTTTTTTTTTTGAGACAGAGTCTCACTTTGTTGCCCAGGCTAGTGTGAGTCCCGTGGCGTCAGCCTAGCTCACAGCAACCTCAAACTCCTAGGCTCAAGCAATCCTACTGCCTCAGCCTCCCGAGTAGCTGGGACTACAGGCATATGCCACCATGCCCAGCTAATTTTTTATATATATATCAGTTGGCCAATTAATTTCTTTCTATTTATAGTAGAGACGGGGTCTTGCTCTTGCTCAGGCTGGTTTTGAACTCCTGACCTCGAGCAATCCGCCCGCCTCGGCCTCCCAGAGAGCTAGGATTACAGGCGTGAGCCACCACGCCCGGCCAGATTGTACATTTTAAATGGATGAATTATATGGTACATAAATTATATCTCAGTAAAGCTTTTAAAATAAACATTTGTTTCTCACAGGTCTGCAAGCTGTGGAGAATGAAGCTAGGGTGTTTTCTGGGGACATTTTTTTTTAAGACACTGCAACCTCAAACTTTCAGGCTCAAGGGATCTTCCTGCCTCAGCCTGCCTAGTAGCTGGGACTACACGTGCAGTGCCACCAAGCCCAGCTAATTTTTCTATTTTTTGTAAAGACCAGGTCTGGCTTTTGCTAAGGCTGATCTTGAATTCCTAGCCTCAAGCGATCCTGATCCTCGATCATGTGCCTCAGCTTCCCAGAGTGCTATAATTATAGGTGTGAGCCACCAGCTTGGGGCCATGCTGTTTTTTAAAAAAGACGTTCAAATCAATCTATCTTTCTGTGTATTTATTTAGTCCTGAGTGAAAAAAGCCAGACATTAGGAAAAGAAGTATGGCCGGGAGTGGTGGCTCAGGCCTGTAATCCTAGCACTCTTGGAGGCCCAGCGGGAAGATCGCTCAAGGTCAGGAGTTTGAAACCAGCCTGAGCTAGAGTGAGACCCTGTCACTACTGAAAATAGAAAGAAATTAATTGGCCAACTAATATATTTAGAAAAAATTAGCCGGGCATGGTGGCACATGCCTGTAGTCCCAGCTACTCGGGAGGCTGAGGCAGTAGGATTGCTTGAGCCCAGGAGTTGAGGTTGCTATGAGCTAGCCTAACGCCACGGGACTCACACTAGCCTGGGCAACAAAGTGAGACTCTGTCTCAAAAAAAAAAAAAAAATTCTATATAATTCCAAAAAGTATAGAAAAGACAAAAGTAACCTTTGGTGATAGCGATCAGATTTGCAGTTGCTTGGAGTAGGAGGAGTAAAGGGAGTTTCCTTTAAAGAAATGAAGTCTTGCTATAGATTCATCAAAAGTGGTTGAATAATATACTTAGGAGCTGAATATTTCACAGTATATAAAATATACTTCAAATACAGCACAGCATGGTAAATATAGCTAATAATAGTGTATTATATATTTCAAAATCACTGAAAGTAAATTTCACATGTTCTCACCACAAAAAATAAGTATTTGAGGCAATGAATATTAATTAGCTAGATTTAATTATTCAATATCAAGAATCATAATATCATCTTGTACTCCATAAACATGTACCACTATTATTTGTCAATTTGCAATAGAAGTACAATTTAAAAATAATGCTGCCATTAAAAAAGAATAAGTTGATACATGTGTACGTATACTACATATGTAACTATAGATATACTTGTATGTATATAGATCATATCTTGAAGAAGCCCCACAAAACTATCAAGACTATATACTTCTGAGATATGAGACTAAGACTGAAAGAAGGGAGAGTGATGAGTATATAGGAAAACTTTTACTTTTGTTTATACATGTTTGTTGTAATTTCTTTCAAGAGTGTTGTGTTTTTATAATTTAAAACTATTTTTAAATGACTTAATTGGATTTCCTTTTAAATCATACTGATTAGTTTGCATTTTCCTCCTTAACTAAACTTTGACTCGTTGCCTTTGGATGATCAGTTGTATATAGGATTGTAGGATACCATCCTACAATAACAATAAAATTGCTATTATTATAAGCTATAAATTTTACTCAGAGGTAATTTTTGTAGGGTTTCTTGTATAGAGCCTGAAGGACATTTTTTGCTATTTGTTTCCGATCTAGTTCAAAAACAATTTTTTTCTTTTGTTACAGCTACTTGGTCCTAGATTGGAGGAGTGGGTTGTCACTGATTAATTGGTTCTCTTCTGCTTTACTTTATCTCCATTGAGTTCTGAGTTTGCCTTCTTTCTTTTGTATTAAGTTCCTGGTAAGATAAGGTCATGTGGAAGATAACAGCATGAAGGGGAAGATAAAGAAAGAATAAAGTCCCTCTCACATTCCCATGGAATTCCAAGCCTGGTTAGCCACATCCTCTAACACCAACCTTTTCTCAACCTCCCAGTTACTATCCCACATTTTACCATACAATAACCTGAGTCCACTTTTTTTCAACCAAAATTAACCATTTTATTACACTTTGCAATATGACATTAATCTAGTTTACCTGAGGGCATAAACCAGAATTCACGGGAGGACAACAATATAGCCATAGGCATTTTTTCATTATTACTTAAATGTTTTGTTCATTTACTCTTTAAAAATTAAGATGTGCCCCAAAGAAATTCAAAATGCCTTAAAGGAAACACAGTACAAGAGAGAATGTTTAGGTTACAATGGAGTCCATCATAATCTTTCATTCAGATAAGGATCCTTAACAGATGCTAAAAACCAATGAGAATAACAGAATGCTTACATAGTGATAAAGTGTCTTCTCAAAAGATGACTTAATTACAAAATGAAAAAGAGTAATTCAGTACTGGAGAAACCTGGCAGATACCACCTTTACCATTTGGTAGTTAACCAATGCGTTTTTTTTTTCTTTATTTTGTCCACTATTTGGGTGACATACCACTTATGTTAAGGTCATAATTATTGGACAAATTGACATTATGTGCCCCCACATATAATACAGTGAAAAGATCATAAACTCAATTCAATGGTATTCTTGTGAAAAATATATAACTTTAACTGAATCATGAGCAAATGTCAAATTAACTCAAATTGAGGTACATTCTACAAAAATAGCTGACCTGTACTCTTTGAACACATCAGATTGAGAAGACAAAAGAGACAAAGCAACTGAATGCAATGCCTGAGGAGACTGTCTTTTGAAGAACAGGACATTAGGACAGGCTGGGGAACTGTAATCCTAGCATTCTGGGAGGTCAAGCCAGGAGGATCCCTTGAGGTCAGGAGTTTGAGACCAGCCTGAGCAAGAGCAAGAACGCTTTTAGTATTTCTACTAAAAATAGAAAAATTAGCTGGGTGTGGTAGTGCCCACCTGTAGTCCCAGCTACTCAGGAGGCTGAGGTAGGAGGATCACTTGAGCCCAGTTTGTTGAGGTTGCAGTGAGCTATGAGGACCCCACTGCAATCTAGCTAGGGGGACAGAGCAAGACCCTGTCTCAGAAAAAAAAAAAAAAAAAAAAAGACATTAGGACTATGGTGAAATCTGAACCGGGTTCTGATTGGTAGATTAGATAATAAGAGCATTGTATACATGTTAATCTCCTTAGTTTGATCATTGTACTGTTAAGTTATGTAAGATGTCCTTATTTGTAAGATATACTCACTGTAGTATTTAGGGTGAAAGGAACACAATTTCTGAAATTTACTCTCAAAGAAAAAAAAATCTATATATGTGGAATGAGGGAGAGGAAAAGATAAAGCAAACTAGATAAAATGTTAACATTTGGGAAACCAAATGAAGGTATATGTGAATACTTTATGAAGGTATATGTGAATACTTTATACTATAATTACAGCTTTCTTTTTATTTAAAATTATGTAAACACTTTTTTTTTTATTTCGTGAAATGCACAAGAAAGAAGTGGGAAGGCAGTATGCGTTCTCATTTCAGAGTTGAGCAAATTACATTTCTTGGGCAATATATTTAACTGAGTTTTCTAACTGAAAAGTCAAAATACAAAAATATGTTGTTTAGATTGTCTTTTCTTTCTGACCGTGAACACTACATAAATTAACTTCAGAATTTTCCCCTTGAAATTACACTGAGCAGAAATTACCCTATTAAGCCTTATATTATAATGTTATCATTTGTTATAAAACATAGTGTCTTAGGAATATGGCCCAGTTAAGTGAGCATTGTGATCATCCTAACTTGTTTAGTAAAGTGATCAAATATCAGAGGCATTTAATAAGCCTTGCATGGCTGGATTAAATTTCTGATGAAATGTTATAACCTGCAATGCAACTATTTTACAGTCCAGGAAGTGAGGACATAAACTAGATTTCATGGGTGAAGTGACAAAATTAACATTTTGAAGTAGATTACACTTATCTTAATCAGGAAATTTCTCAGATTTCTCAAATTTCTCAAATTTTTGGATTTTTCTAAAGTCCACCAAAGCTCTTACTGCAAGCCAATAATGTTTTTGTGTATGCTTCCGAATTGTTCTATAAATACCACTACTTCATTTTTTCCATTTTTCTTCAATGAGCCAATTATTAGGGCATCCCTTTATCTTCCATTCCCTGATACACCTGGTGTGGATAGAGCAGATCACTTTAATCTCTGACGATACCTAACTACATTATTTTTTTTCCAAACTGCTAATCTCTTCTAATTAGGAATTTAAAATCCTGGAAGTGTTGGACAGTTTCTAACAAAAACCCCAACAGCTAAACATAGATTGGACAATCTACATGAAACCTGAAATTTACTGTCAGTTACCCAGGTAACCTGACCTTCAAATCAAAAGATTTTGTAAAAATGTTAACAAAAGACAAGTAGTCTATAAAATCATTAGTCAAGAAAGACATACACACACACACACACACACACACACACACACATATACACAAAATGGAGGGAAAATCAGATTCAAGGAAACCATGGAAACAATGACAGCCAAATGCAAGACTTGATCTAGGATTGGACGCTAGATCAGGAGGAAAAGGATAAAAAGGACTTGCTGGGGGAAGGAATTGAAAAGATTTTAAAATGCACAGGATATTACATGACATTAAATTGAATCAATATTAAACTTCTTCAGTGTAATAATAATATTGGGGTTATGTAGAAGATTATTCTTTTCGCCAGGCGAAGTGAGGTGGCTCATGCCTACAATCCTAGCACTTTGAGAAGCTGAGGGGGGACTCTGAGGTCAGCCTGGGCAACATAGGGAGGCTCTGTTTCTACAAAAAAAATATTTTAAAAATTAGCCCGGCGGGGAGGAAAAAATTAGCCCAGCATGAGGACACTGGCCTATAGCCCCAGCTACTTGGAGACTGAGGTGGGAGGATCTTGAGCCCAGGTGTTCAAGGCTGCAGTGAGCTATGATTACACCACTGCACTCCACCCTGGGTGACACTCTAGAGTGAGTCTCTCTCTCTTAAAAAAAACCCAAAAAAACAAAAAAAGAATATTCTTGTTCTTAAGAAAGACATGGTGAAGTATTTCCAGGTAAAATATCAAACAGTTCAAGAGGAAAATACTAATATTTCGTGTATTCTATGTATTATTCTTTCAACTTTTCTGTAGCTTTGGGATTTTTCTTTAAGTAAAATGTTAGAGAAAAAATTAAGCACATTAAAATAAATGTATATTAAACATATATCGCGATTTCCATCAAAATTCGTTACAAATATTATCAAGGCTGGCCTAATTTTGAGAAAGTGAGGCCTGGCAAGGTTGCTCAGGCCTGTAATCCTAGCACTCTGGGAGGCAAACGTAGGAAGATCAGTTGAGGTTAGGAGAGTTTGAGACCAGCCTGAGCAAGAGCAAAACCTGTCTCTACTAAAAATAGAAAAAATTAGACCACTTGAGCCCAGGAGTTTGAGGTTGCAATGAGCTACGATGATGCCACTACACTCTAGCTGGGGAGGAAGGGAGACTCTTTCTCAAGAACAACGACCACAAAAAAACCAAAAACAATTTTTGAGAAAGTAGTTTCTCCCATATATCCAGTTAGCTCACAGTTCAGAGCTAACTGACTAAAGTTAGACCATAATATGCATTAATTCAATGAGTCATTAAACTGACAAATTCATTGAGTTGTAGGCATAAGATATTCTGTTAGACACCATGGGGAACACAAAGGTGAATGCTGCTCTACCCTAAAAGGGCTTATAAACTAGTATAAAGAATGAGAAACACAGCTCAAAATCTAAGCACATTAATATTACTATAAAGGTTTTTACTTTACATTAATAATCATAAAGTAATAATGATTATGATAGCTACTATTTGATATACATCTGCTATGCACAGGATAAATTCAGCAAATTATAAATTGTATAATCTACCAAACAACTTGTAGAGTAGTTATTGTTTCCATTTTACAGATAATGAAAATAGGACGCACAGAATTCAATTAAATTTCCCTAGGTCACACAGCTAATAAATAGAAGAAGCAGGGCTTAAACTCAGGGCTGTGTGTCATTAAAGATCATATTCCCTGGCCAGAAAAAGAAAAGAAAAGAAAAGAAAGTCATATTCCTTCCTTTGGTGCTGCTGAAACCACAAAGAAGCATAATTAAAAATTTAAAAATGAGGACGGGCGCAGTGGCTCACACCAGTAATCCTAGCACTCTGGGAGGCAGAGGCGGGCAGATTGCTCGAGGTCAGGAGTTCGAAACCAGCCTGAGCAAGAGCGAGACCCCGTCTCTACTATAAATAGAAAGAAAATTAATTGGCCAACTAATATACATAGAAAAAATTAGCCAGGCATGATGGCGTATGCCTGTAGTCCCAGCTACTTGGGAGGCTGAGGCAGAAGGATCGCTTGAGTCCAGAAGTTTGAGGTTGCTGTGAGCTAGGCTGACGCCACGGCACTCACGCTAGCCTGTCAATAAAGCGAGACTCTGTATCAAAAAAATAAAATAAAATAAAACAAAAAATGAATAAATAAAAATTAAAAAATGGGCCGGGCGTGGTGGCTCACGCCTGTAATCCTAGCACTCTGGGAGGCCGAGGCGGGCGGATTGCTCAAGGTCAGGAGTTCAAAACCAGCCTGAGCAAGACCTCGTCTCTACTATAAATAAAAAAGAAATTAATTGGCCAACTAATATACATAGAAAAAATTAGCCGGGCATGGTGGTGCATGCCTGTAGTCCCAGCTACCCGGGAGGCTGAGGCAGGAGGATTGCTTGAGCCCAGGAGTTTGAGGTTGCTGTGAGCTAGGCTGACGCTACGGCACTCACTCTAGCCTGGCAACAAAGTGAGACTGTGTCTCAAAAAAAAAAAAAAAAAATTAAAAAATGGATAGAGTTTAATGCTGCTTGCACTAAAATATGTAATTTACATATTACATAAATGCTAACATGTAAATGTAAAAAATAAAAATAAAAAAAGAAAAGTAATCAAAAGCACTAAATACATGTCCTATAAAAATGTAAATGCTCAGTAGTTCTCAAGTGTATTTTTCTATTTTTAAAGGAAATTATGTCTAAATAACTTTAAAACCGGCCGGGAGTGGTGGCTCATGCCTGTAATCCTAGCACTCTGGGAGGCTGAGGCAGGCGGATTGCTCAAGGTCAGGAGTTCGAAACCAGCCTGAGCGAGACCCCGTCTCTACCAAAAATAGAAATAAATTAATTGACCAACTAAAAGTATATATACAAAAAATTAGCCGGGCATGGTGGCGTATGCCTGTAGTCCCAGCTACTCGGGAGGCTGAGGCAGTATGATCGCTGAGCCCCGGAGATTGAGGTTGCTGTGAGCTAGGCTGACGCCACGGCACTCACTCTAGCCTGGGCAACAAAGTGAGACTCTGTCTCAAAAAAAAAAATAATAATAATAATAACTTTAAAACCTATTTTATGTATTGGAATATACATTTATTAGGTGAATAATAAACAACAAGATATTAGGTAAAAATGTTTCTTCTTTCTAAAACAAAACAAAAATCTTCAGATATTTAAAATACATTTTTTGGTAGTTTACTGGAAACTTACTTAAGTGAAAAGAAAAAGACATCAAAGTATAGAACTTGTAAACATCACTGTTACTTGTATCCAGTTTCAAATGTGTTCATCCCTGTATAACTTTACCTTTGCAACTGAGTTCTATAATTTAAACTAACCATCAACTGTGAGATTATTTTTCATACTGATGATATTCTAGTTTTTATGATGAAATCCTTAATTCAGTAAAATATGCTTTATAAATAAGAGGGGAAAGAGAGAAATTTAGCATTTAAAGGTTTAAAATCGGCCAGGCGCGGTGGCTCACGCCTGTAATCCTAGCTCTCTGGGAGGCCGAGGCAGGAGGATTGCTCGAGGTCAGGAGTTAGAAACCAGCCTGAGCAAGAGCCAGACCCCGTCTCTACTATAAATAGAAAGAAATTAATTGGCCAACTAATATATATAGAAAAAACTAGCCGGGCATGGTGGCGCATGCCTGTAGTCCCAGCTACTTGGGAGGCTGAGGCAGGAGGATTGCTTGAGCCCAGGAGTTTGAGGTTGCTGTGAGCTAGGCTGATGCCACAGCACTCACGCTAGCCTGGGCAACAAAGTGAGACTCTGTCTCAAAAAAAAAAGAAAAAAAAGAAAAAGAAAGGTTTAAAATCTTATTAAAGATATTCCTTATTATAAATTAATAAAAACAGAAGTGATGTGTTTTTTTATTTATTTTTATTTTATGCCCTGTTTTCTTTTTTACCACAACTTCTACGGAAATAGAAGTGATGTTTTTAAAAGGAAAAAAAGGCTCTTATATTTCTTAAACAAGGCATTTAAGTGATTACACAGTAGCACAATGCAACCTCGCTCACTCGTAGCTCACTGCAACCTAGAACTCCTGGGCTCAAGCGATCCTCCTTGCCTCAGCCTCCTGAGTAGCTGGGACTACAGGAGCCAGTCACCATGTCCGTTAAGTGTTTTATTTTTTGTAGAGACAGTCTTCTATTTTTTTTTAAGACTAGTTTTGAACTCTTGGTCTTAAGCAATCATCCTGCCTTGGCCTCCAAAAGTGCTGGGATTACAGACATGAACCACTGCACTCAGCCCATTTTAAGAGACAGGGTTTTACTACCTCTTGTCCAGGCTGCAGTGCAGTGGCTATTCACAGGCAAAATCACCTTAAATTCCTGGACTCAAGCGATCCTCTTGCCTTAGCCTCCCAAGTAGCAGGGACTATAGGAGTGTGCCACCACACCTGGCTAAATACATATCATTTGAAAAGTTCACTTAATATTTTTAATAACATTATACCTTTAGATATAATGATAATCACTATTAAGAGATTTCTATATCCCAAGATATTCTAAACATTTTATATATTTTAAATAATTCATTTAACTCCACAACAGTTCTATGATCTTGTGTAGGTGTATGTGTGTGTGTATTATATTTAAAAATAAATGGGCTGGGCGGGCGTGGTGGCTCACGCCTGTAATCCTAGCACTCTGGGAGGCCAAGGCAGGAGGATTGCTCGAGGTCAGGAGTTTGAAACCAGCCTGAGCAAGAGCCAGACCCCGTCTCTACTATAAACAGAAAGAAATTAATTGGCCAACTAATAAATATAGAAAAAATTAGCCGAGCATGGTGGCGCATGCCTGTGGTCCTAGCTACTCGGGAGGCTGAAGCAGAAGGATTGCTTGAGCCCAGGAGTTTGAGGTTGCTGTGAGCTAGGCTGACGCCACGGCACTCACTCTAGCCTAGGCAACAAAGTGAGACTCTGTCTCAAAAAAAAAAAAATAAATAAAAATAAATGTACATAAAGTATATATATATACACACATATATTTATACACATATATACACATATACTATATATACACAAATGCACATATATGTGTGTATATGTATTTAAAGTAACTACACTCAAGCCAGATATGGTGGCTCACGCCTATAATTCTAGCTACTGGGCACAGTGAGGTGGGAGGATCACTTGCGGCCAGGAGTTCAAAACGAGCCTGGGAAGCAATCCAAGACCCCACTTCACAAAGAAAATAAAATAACTAAACTCTTAAAGTAAATTTACCATTTAACATCTGGCTTCCTAGAATTTTTTTTTTATTTTGGAGACAGAGTCTCACTCTGTTGCCTGGGATAGAGTGCCGTGGAGTCAGCCTAGCTCACAGCTACTTCAAACTCCTGGGCTCAAGGAATCCTCCTGCCCTCAGCCTCCTGAGTAGCTGGCGCATGCCACCATGCCTGGCTAATTTTTTCTAGTTTTAGTAGAGACGAAGGTCTCACTCTTGCTCAGGCTGGTCTCGAACTCCTGACCTCAAATGATCTTCCCACCTCAGCCTCCCATACTGCTTGATTACAGGTGTGCATGAGCCACTGCACCCGGCCTTGGTTTCCTAGAATTATAAAAGCAGCCTATGCTTTCATTAAATTCTTGTATTATCACTAGTTTAAACATTGATGATAAAAGTTGTAGGCCGGGCGCGGTGGCTCACGCCTGTAATCCTAGCACTCTGGGAGGCCGAGGCGGGCGGATTGCTCGAGTTCAGAAGTTCGAAACCAGCCTGAGCAAGAGCGAGACCCCGTCTCTACTATAAATAGAAAGAAATTAATTGGCCAACTAATATACATAGAAAAAATTAGCCGGGCATGGTGGCACATGCCTGTAGTCCCAGCTACTCGGGAGGCTGAGGCAGGAGGATCGCTTGAGCCCAGGAGTTTGAGGTTGCTGTGAGCTAGCCTGACGCCACGGCACTCACTCTAGTCTGGACAACAAAGCGAGACTCTGTCTCAAAAAAAAAAAAAAAAAAAAAAAAAGTTGTAGCATCTCTTCCTTTACAAACTTTACAGGTATACTGGGAATAATACTAAGAGGAGGAAAAAACCCCAAAATTTTACACGTGCAGATAAGGACTAGAAGAATTACTATTTAAAACTATGAAGCATCAGAACAGGTTAAAATAAAGGACATTGTTACCTACATTCTCTTGCTTATGCCATTGTGGTGAGTACCTCTTACCATCAAATCTTTTTTTTTTTTTTTTTTTTTTGAGACAGAGTCTCACTTTGTTGCCCAGGCTAGAGTGAGTGCCGTGGCGTCAGCCTTGCTCACAGCAACCTCAAACTCCTGGGCTCAAGCAATCCTCTTGCCTCAGCCTCCCGAGTAGCTGGGACTACAGGCATGTGCCACCATGCCCGGCTAGTTTTTTCTATATATATTAGTTAGCCAATTAATTTCTTTCTATTTATAGTAGAGACGGGGTCTTGCTCTTGCTCAGGCTGGTCTAGAACTCCTGACCTCGAGCAATCCGCCCGCCTCGGCCTCCCAGAGTGCTAGGATTACAGGCGTGAGCCACCGCGCCCAGCCACCATCAAATCTTTGAAAAGGCAAAAATAAATGACATATTTTGGGGACTGACATTCCATTATTAAAATAATCATAACTTGAAAATTAATTAAGATCAGTATTAGCAAAATTTTAACAAAAATTAAAATTTTGTTACAGTTATTACTTGACTCCTTTTACGTAACTCTTGAATATATCCTAGTTGGTATATTAAGATATATACAGTGAGGAAGGTAGACCTCAGAAGCAGTATGAATACAGCACTATCAAAACACAATCAGCTGGGTGCAGGGGCACACGCACCATCAGTCCCAGTTACTTGGGCAGCTGAGGCAGGAGGATTGCTTCAGCCCAGGAGTTTGAGGTTGCAGTGAGCTATGATGAGGCCACTGCATTCTAGCCAGGGCAACAGAGGGAGAACTCTGTCTCCAACAAACAAACAAACATACAAAATGAAAAAACAAGAAAAAGCCACACAAACACAGTACCAGATGAGCATAAGTATTCAAGATGCAAAGCATATGTTCTTTTGGGGACTAGGAAAAATTCAACAGACATTTTTTGTAGACTGAATGAAATTTTCCTCAAGCCCATCCAACCCCATTTGGCTTTTATTCACTCTGATTCTCAGTCTGGGATCATTCCTAGAAATCAGAGTGGACATGAGTCTTGAGTCACTGCAAATATACATGCCCCAGTGACAAGCGGACGCCTGTGTGGGAGCTGGCTCGGTGAGAGCTCAGCCCTGGAGTTGGGCTGATAATCTTTGGGCAGAAAACTATATTACAGTTTCCGGGTATGCAAACCAGAAGCCCCATGTGTGTCTTTGATTGTGTGAATAAACACTGATGGAAAAACACACGTCTTTATCACTTTTTGCCAATTTGTGACAAAATGAGTAAAATAAAGATCATATGTTGTCATAAAACTAAATTATTAAGTTTATATGACCCTTCTGCGTTCTGAAATTATCTTCTTTTTTTTTTTAATTTTTATTTTAGCGTATTATGGGGGTAAAAGTGTTAAGGTTACTTATATTGCCCATGCCCCCCCCCCCCGAGATTATCTTCTTCCAATTTTTTTTTCTTTAAGTTGGTATCCCTTTGTGCATACTCTCACCACTCACTCTGAATTTTTTCCTCACTGTCCCATTATATCCACAAGTCTGGGATTAGTTGCCTGGGACTATGAAGAACTCTTATCAAAATGGTATGTTTTTCCCCCCTGAACTATGATCAAGCTTAGTATTTGATCTAGCACTTAAATTTGCAACATGATGCTACAAGTAATGGAAAGTTGCATTATAACCAAAGTTAAGAAACTTTAAAGAAATCATTTACCAGTGGTTATTTTTACTAACTGAAACAAAGTTGTAGATTAAGTGTGCAGAAAAAAAAATCTTTATTATTATTATTATTATTTTTTGAGACAGAGTCTCCCTTTGTTGCCCAGACTAGAGTGAGTGCCGTGGCATCAGCCTAGCTCACAGCAACCTCAAACTCCTGGGCTCAAGCGATCCTTCTGCCTCAGCCTCCCGAGTAGCTGGGACTACAGGCATGCACCACCATGCCCGGATAATTTATATATATATATATATTTTTTTTTAAATATATATATTTATTTTAGTTGGCCAATTAATTTCTTTCTATTTATAGTAGAGACGGGGTGTCGCTCTTGCTCAGGCTGAGCAACTCCTGCCCTTGAGTGATCCGCCAGCCTCAGCATCCCAGAGAGCTAGGATTACAGGCATGAGCCACCACGCCTGGCCTGTCTATCATTTTTTATCTGCCTTTTCTCAGCAGTACTTCATCTCCTTGAGGTCAGGAATCACACTGGTCTTATATATCATTGTAGTTCAGCATTTAGTATGGGCTCGAAAAATATTTATTATGTTAATAATAATGTTATTCAGAAAGAAATACTTATTGAGCATTTAATATGTGCTAGGCAATGGTACTAAGTGTTAATATTTTGAGTGTCACTATGTCATGCAAATGAAGACCATGACCAAATGTGATTCGCTTATGATTTAAAATGTTTCAAAAAGACATAGAAGTACAGGTATATGCAAGTGTCCTGTCCCTCTCTCCTACTGAGACACGGCCTCACACCCTCCTCATCAGGCCCCCACCACTCGTTCTTCTCCTTTATCAGCATCATCAAGAAAGGAAGGAAACAGTAAAGAGCAGGGTACCCAGTACAGAAGCGAGCAGGAACATCACTTAGTTTTCATTTTTTCTTTTCTAAATCAGCCTCTGTATAGACAGTTTCCTGGTTTAATAACCACTGACATTTCTTTGTATTTGTTCACCCAGTTTTTCTAAATACTACTTTGGTGATATTTTAGAATCAAATAGCTAGAAAATGTTCCTTAACTAGCCAAGAATGAGTATCTAATTACAGAATGTATAAATGTGTCCCTTCTCAAGGATGCTCACACTTTATTTAAGATGATTTTAGATTTACAGTTGAGTTGCAAAATCAGTAGAGTTCTCTGATACTCTTCACCTAGTCTTGCCTAATGTTACATAATCAGCTCTGGCTGATCAGCTTTGACTTTACCATTTTGCTCTTCCAGGTCCATACTCCACCTTATATACCCTCTAACATGCCCCTGGAGGCTGACCAGAATGTATTTTATCAGAGGGCTCCCTCTCTCTCTTGTTTCCCATTGGGATCAACCAATGAAAGAAGAGATGCCAGAGGGTAGGGTATGTATCACACCCCACATACCCTCATGACAACTTGTAGAAGCATCCCTTTACCAAAGGCCACAGAAAAAGCACCTGCTCCCACTATTCAGCTACAGCTATACTACCTGGGTTGCTTCTCATCGCCCTACACCTTCAGGCCTAGTAGTGGTAACAGCTCTCTGCCTTCATTAGTCATAGGATCCTTCGCTGTCCCTAGTTCTTTCCTTAACCCTGCCCATCTTCTTTAAAATAATCCCTTCATTAAATTTTACTCAACCCCCCAATTGACTGTGTGCTATCTCATTTTCTCCAGGGACAGCGACTAATAATCTACCCAAATTGATACTAATTTAAGGCCAGGCATGATAGTTCAAGCCTGTAATCCTAGCACTTTGGGAGGCCAAGGCAGGGGGATTGCTTGAGTTCAGGAGTTCAAGACCAGCCTGAGCAAGAACAAGACCCCGTCTCAACTAAAAATAGAAAAATTAGGCAGGTGTTGGGAATTACAGCAGTGCACCAGTAGTCACAGCTGCTCAGGAGGCTGAGGCAAGAGGATCCCTTGAGCCTAAGAGTTGGAGGTTGCAGTGAACTATGATGATACCACTGTACCCTATCCAGGGTGACAGAGCAGGACTCTGTCTCAAAAACAATAACAACAACAAAACTCTTAAAATTGACTTCCTCTAAGGGAATACATCTTCCTACTCACCTCCTTCCACACACAAAGTAGAGATTATGTACATAAATGTTTCTCCCAAGAGGAATTCCAAACCACATTTAAGCCCAAGTTCATGAATCAAATACTGAAACTAGTCCACATTTCTACCTTAATCAAGAGTCAAAGAAACTCTGTTTCCAATGATGGCATTGAAACATAAGATGACATATACAGCTGTCGTCTATACATGAAAAAATTCTAGTGATCATCAGTGGGGCTTAAATGGGAAACTGATGCTAGGCTACTTGCCACCCACCTGGCCCACAAACATCTGATATCCATTCTGGCCTGTAGAGTGCTTTGGACAGAAACTGTCACTTCAGCTAGAGGAAGACTCTCTACTCGGGGATGTGAGAATATTATTTATGGTCTTAAATTTTGAAGCACAATAGAATTCATGTAGGTAGCAATCTATTAATAGATAATATACTTTTTTAAAAAAAAATAGATAATATACTTTTTAAAGAGGAGAGGTGTGAGACATACCAGGCCATTTCAGCCCCACAGCTGGGTTCAGTAGTTAGGAGGTACAGTGTAGAATGGAAGGAGACTCAAATTCTACACCCGCTTTCTTTTCTTTTCTTTTTTTTTTTAGTCCTAGGTTCTCCTTGAATACACCCGCTTTCTTTAATCAGGCTCTTCATCTATCCGACTACATTCTAAGAGATGATGAAGATGAAAAGTCAGTCATGATACCTGTAACATCCACCCTAACAAAGAGCAGGTGACCCAGGAGATTTGAAGATCTAAGAGGACAGAGTCAAAGGAAGCAGACTAGATCTCTGGTGTGATGCCACATGCAAAGACAGAGGATTATGATAGGAGACCAAATGGTAACCTGTACATTCCCAGCATGGATCATCTGGGTAGCATACAGCTGGAGTGCTGAAGTCCTCACACATAAAACCTAAAGTTGAAAGTTGTATTCTTCACCCACTCTCCCTCCCAAAACACAGGTATCATTTTCTTAACATCTCCATCAGGGTTATATAATATTCTACACCCGCTAGTTGAATTTCACACACATGAAGCTAAAATCTGAAAGTATTTAGCATTTCTACTGAAGGAAGCTTTCTTTGAAAAAGAAAATAAAATTATGTCTAAAAAAATTTCTTTAAAACATCTTAAAATGCCAAACCAGAAAAAGGGAATTTTTTTTCCTTTTAGAACATTTCCCTACTCTTGTACAATAATCATTAACCATAGAAGAAAGTGAGCAACAATTCAGTTCTGCTTGCTGTGGCAGATGAAATTTGGCCACCCAAAGACACTTTAAAAAAAAAAAAATGTCAGAGTTCACTGCCATGATTCCAAAAAGCAACACATGGTATATTTACTTCTGAAATTTATTTCAGGTGACAGGACACCCACAGACTAACAAGATAAACATAGAATTAAATAGCATTCCCAAAGTCCAATTCTACTTCCTAGAAAAGGCCAGAGAAGATTTAGCTACCAATCCTGGTCTGTATTAGTTTCTCCAAGTAGTCTATCACTTCCTCCTGCCCCTCCTCACCAAATCTGAGAGCCATTTATAACAGTAAGACTGAAGCTATTTCTTGCTTGAATTTAAGACAAAATGCCTGACATGGACATACCCAATACAGAAAGTGTAGAAGGAGATTAGGAACTATAAGTGGTGCTTTTAATGATACACTTTTGTAGTTGTTGGAGGAGAAGGTTAAAATAGGATGGATGGATCAATATGAAGAAGAAAAACAGAAGAGGGTTTTTACCTTAAAATTTATCTTAAAAATAACCACTACTCTATTTGTCTGGGCCCACTGAGAATTTGTGCCAAGCAATTTCATTCATTTCACAGTGCCTAGCACATTGCTGTCTGTGCAGTAAATATTAAATAAATACTTGTTGGTTGACGAAAATGTACATGGAAATGCTGTGTATACACAGGAAACAGAAACTGAAGGTGGTCAGACAGATTTGAAAGCAATGCAAGGTTTAGTTCTCCGTGTCAATATTTTCAAGTTACACAACTGGGGGAAAAAAGTAAGATACAAATTCTGCCACATGTATAGTTCAACATGTTCCTCTTTGAGTGTTAAAACTTTATTTGCAAAAGAAAAACTCTGATGAGGTTAAAATATTTTAAATTAAATGTAACACAATATAATTTTAAAGACCAGTCATTTTATTGCTTAATATTTTATCCTGAATTTAAAAGGTAACTTGCAAATATTGCTTACATTTATAGTAGCAATATACCACTGGAAATTTTAAACACATAAGCACCTATGTGCTACAGTAAAGCTAGCTTTGAACTTTTAGTGGTGCCATATGCTTTTAAATTAACCCTTCTAAATACTGTACAAATCTCATAACACAGATTGCTAGCTTATAACGGAATTAGGTTACTACTAAATACTCACAGGCACACTATAGAAAATAAGGAAAACATGCATATTCCTACAGCTCCATGAATGCCAAAATTAATGATGATATAATGGAAATCTGAGATCAAACAATTATAATTTGGCTGTGAAATCTCAACGATTTACACATTTTAAGTTGAACTAAAATGTCTAAGGACTTTTTTTTTTTGGAGGAAAAATCACACATTTTAAAAGAGTACTTAATGGAGAGTCTATTAAAATCACAATGGATCATAGCTGTCAACTTCAAATAGTGCCTTTATCCTAAAGAGCTTAAGTTTACACACTGGTGCAACAACATCACAGATGCAGATGCTACAAGGAGAGCTATAAAGAAAAACAAATTTTATTCACAACACTTTGCATATAAACTTTTCCTTCTGCAGACTTGTGTGGAGTTAAAAATAAAGGATGCTAATATGCACATTATGCAGCACATCAAAAAAGAGAGAAAACACTTTAGTTGAGTGAGAATTCATTTATCTACTGAAAATCTGGGAGAATGCACATCCACTGTACTGCAAATTTACCCCCAAGTGACAGAAAAATACTATATGAAATGGAAAAATAATTACATATTATTTAATCAACAGCTGATTACCTTTAAAACTTTGGGCTTCTTTTCCCTCTGGGGCCTCTTGTTTTCCTTTATAACCTAAAAAAAAAAAAAAAATCAAATTGCAAAATGAGCCTCTGTTTAAGAAATAAAATTAGCTCCCAGCCCCAAAAAATTTTTGGCTATTTCTCTGTAAAACTATTTATACCATTTAAAATCATCAACATGTTTGCTAGGCAGAACCTAAAGAGTTTATGTAAAATGTATACTTTAAAAGTCACTGAAAAAAAATCTTGCATAAAGATGAAGTAGGGAAATACCCTTTTTTCCCCTTAAAGTCTGTCTTAATTAGCCTCTGCATTCTTCACAGCGAAGCCCACGAGGTAGCCATCTTGCTTGCTTCTGCAGAGGAAGCCTCTACAGTGGAGCAGTTCTGCAAACTGCTTTTTGGTATTATTATCATGGTGTTTAAAGGCAGCCCTGGCCTGCCAGCACTGTAGACGTGCTGGGCATGCCTTTTGCAAAAACAGCCCCACAAAGAGTGCAGCCAATGGCAATGCAGAGCTTAGCAACTCCAAAGTGATCTTCTCAGCCTAGCCCTTCCTAGACAAAGGATCTCCTGTGCGGCTGGGCTCTCACCACAGGACACAGGCAGCCACAAGCTGCGACATGGAGTTCGCTGCAGAGGATCTGGTCGCGCTGAAATCACAGGAGGCTTCAGCAAAAACAATGCACACAAATCCCCCAGGTTGCCACCATCGGATCGATGGCAGAGTCTCCCTGATTAGTAACCTCTTGGTGGCTCTGAGGGCAGGTCTGCACAGGGTGGGGGTGCGCTGCTCTGCCTCCAATGTACAGGAGATATAACCGAGCCTAGGGGGGTATTTGGGCTTGCTGAAACTCTGGAAGGTATTGTGCATTTTTACTTTATAAGGCAAGGCTAAATATTGGCGATATTTAAGGCAGGGAGGTTATGTGAGGACAGTGTAGGCTCAGCTGTTGGGCTGCGTGTCTCATTCCTCAGGAACCACACCTCTTTGCAGCAGGCGCTTTGCCCAGAAACACAGCAATTTGATTTCTGTCAATAAATGTCCAATGACAACAACGGATTAAAAAATAACAATAAAGCCACTTAAAAGGAAAAGGACAGGAAGAGGACTAGGAGGGAGGAGGAGTTTCCAAAATACACTTGCCACTCTGAGTGGCTGGAGAGAAAAGATTTTTCTCTCTTGCTCTGGGCATTTCTGGTGACCTTTCTCTCTCAACGAAATCTCTGCCCTACTAGAAGGAGAACTTGGACTCATACTTTTGGGGGGGAAAAAGGACACCTTTGGCTTCTGTCTCTCCCAAGATCATTAACTGTCACTGAGCATCTCTCTGCAGAGCTGCCAAACAAGTCCCCACGTGAAGTCTGTCTGCGCACCAGCCTGGCGGTCAGACAGAGCCACCCGCTTCCCAGAGATTGGGACCTGAGCCAGGGGTGGGACAAGCCACTATCTCCCTCGACACACCTGGAATGCCCCTATGCCCAGTGGGTGGTAAGCACTGGAAGAACTGGCAGCACAGTTGGCACCTGCCAGACACTGGGAAGGGTAGAACCAGAGGAGTCTCCCTCCCTGTAGCCTTCTGGCATTGCAAAAGTGGCAGCAGAGGACCAGGGCAGCTGCAATGAGCTGGCTGGTCTCAAGGTCACTGCCAAAATGCAGTGTGGAGGATCGTCACAGTCCCATCACAGCTACCTTGACAGCTGCACAGATCTTGGGAAGACAGCCCTAGCTCCAGCCTCCCAGGGCCAAAGTTTCAGCAGCACATTTGGGGGATTGGCAGGAAGGACTCCTTGGCTGCTCAGCCAAAGATGGGTTTTCCACTTGCAGTTGGATTCAGAACAGATTCCCACAACCAGAAATCAGGAACAGAGTGAGGGCCGGAAGGCCTGCATTTCATCACCCTTGATTCCTAGCCCTTCAGTTTGCCACAAAAGGATGATTTTCTCGTTGGAATGGGAAGTCCAGCGTACGTTGTTTTCCCACTTTTAAACTACCTCTCCCTCCCCCTAATTTTTAGCAAATTCATGTAAGAAAAAAAAAAACTAATGGGTGTGGTGTTCTCAACTCTTCCTTAAACACTTGTAGCAAAACCAATGAATTCTGACCTAACCACATCCACCGGCCCAACTCCAAACACACTAAGCCCACACTACCTCTAAGAAGCTCTCTGTGAGGAATAAAGCAGCCACGAAACAGGTAGAAAACAGGACCCATACAGTAAGTTTTGAAAATGGGTACAAAACCTTTTAGCTTTACATCTTTTTCTTTCTTTCTTTTTTTTAGTGATTTTTTTATTGTGGTAAAATATACATAACATAAAATTTACTCTTTAACTATTTTTAAGTGTATAATTCAGTGACATTAAGTACGTTTACAATGTGCAACTATCACCACTCTCCATTTCCAGAACCTTTCCACCCTCCTGAACAGAAACTCTCTACCCACTGAACAGTATCTCCTCATTTGCCTTGACAGCCCCTACTAAATTCTATTCCACTTTCTGTCTATAAAATTGACTATTTGTGGTACCTCATATAAACAGGCTCACACAATATTTACCTTTTTGTGTCTGTTCACTTAGCATAATGTTTTCAAATGTCATCCATGTTGTAGAATGTAACAGAATTTCATTCCTTTTTAATAAGGCTGAACAACATTCCTTTGTGTGTGTGTGTGTGTGTGTGTATATATATATATATACACATATATAATGCATTTTGTTTATTCATTCTTCTGTTGTGAGACATTTGGGTTGTTTCTAGCTTTTGGTCATTGTGAATAATGCTGTTACAAATATTGGCATACAGGTATCTATTTGAATCACTGAGCATATACCTGAGAGTGAATTGTTGGATCAGTCTGTTTAACTTTTTGAGGAGGTACCAAACTGTCTTCCACAGCAGCTGCACCATTATACATTCTCGTCAGCCATGCACACAGAGTAGCCCTATGTTTCTTAAAGTGTCTTGCATTTTAATTACATATAATATTATGCCTCCTCCTTTGAATATTTGAATATAATTTTTAAAAACCATCAACATTTTTTTCAGGTTAATTATTCATTATTTAGTAAGGTGGCCATGATAGATTATGATATAATGATGTGTGTGTATATATATAATATATATGCATCTATACATATATGTGTATATGTATATATGAATTTATTTTTCTAGAAATAGTCTTGCTCTGTCACCCTGGCTAGAGTGCAGTAGCATCATCACAGCTCACTGCAACCTCAAACTCCTGGGCTTATGAAGTTCATCTGGCTCAGCCTCCTGAGTAGGTGGGACTACAGGTGTGTGCCACTACGCCTGGATAATTTTATTTTTTGTAGAAACAGGGTCTCACTCTTGCTCAGGCTTGTCTCAAGCTCCTGGCCTCAAGCAATCCTCCCACCTCGGCCTCCCAAAGTGTTAGGATTACAGGCGTGAGCCACTCCTCTCGGTCATAATTGTTTATTTTAAATTAATCCATTACCTGTGTGATCTATACATCTGATTCACTAAGATAAAATAAAATCAGGCTCAGAGTATGAGGTGTACTGAAATATACAATGGTGAGAAGTCCATGTTTTAAAGCCCCATAGACATGCATTTCCACTGAGTAGAATACTCATGAAACCAAACGACATTGTAGTTGGCAATCTAAGCAAACGTCAAAGGTCTGTGTGCACCGTTCTGTAAAATTAGTTAATAAATAAAAGCAAAGCTCATCCTAGCTATATATTAAAGTTAATGAAAGTGACCAGAGCTAACATTAATTCCAAATATCAAACTGATACTACACCATGAAGATCTCTCCTTGTTTGAACACAGAGTAGATTGCTAACATCTATTGGTTCTGACCATCTGTTTCAATTCCTATACTTAGTGATTTGATGGTCTCATCTCAGGGCTTAGGCAACAGTGAGTTGTTCTTTTGGTTTTTTTTTTTTTTTTTTTTTTTTTTTTTTTGAGACAGAGTCTTGCTTTGTTGCCCCGGCTAGAGTGAGTGCCCTGGTGTCAGCCTAGCTCACAGCAACCTCAAACTCCTGGGCTCAAGCAATCCTCCTGCCTCAGCCTCCCGAGTGGCTGGGACTACAGGCATGCACCACCATGCCCAGCTAATTTTTTCTATATATATTAGTTGGCCAATTAATTTCTATTTATAGTAGAGATGGGGTCTCTCTCTTGCTCAGGCTGGTTTTGAACTCCTGACCTCGAGCAATCCGCTGACCTCAGCCTCCCAGAGTGCTAGGATTACAGGCGTGAGCCACCTCGCCCGGCCAACAGCGAGTTTTGATAGGAAAGAATAATCAGAAATTATGGGCAGAGAAATTGGAGGTCAGTCAAAAGAGCCATTCCTATTTTCTTGTTACTTAGGGTGAAGTACATACAACTAGATTCTGTTGAAAGGAAGAGCAGAAATTAAGAAATCTTGTGTGGTATTTCTAGTAATTCAGAACTTGTTTTTGTCACTTAAATCTATTTGTTTTTCCCATAAGAAATGATAACTTACCCACTTTCATAGTAAGATAAAAAAAAAAAAAAAAAAAAAAGAAATGATAACTATTAGATTGCATAAGTTCATATTTAATTTTGTAATAACTCAAGTGTATAAGATTCTTTTATATTTTTTAAATCTTTTTCGTTTTTTATTTAGCAGCTAAGTTTGGTTTTGTTTTTTGTTTTTTGAGACAGTGTCTTGCTCTGTTGCTCCGGCTAGAGTGTCACACATCAGCCTAGCTCACAGCAACCTCGAACTCCTGGGCTCAAGCAATCCTCCTGCCCCAGACTCCAGAGCAGCTGGGACTGCCATGGGCATGCACCATCATGCCTGGTTAATTTTTTCTGTTTTTAGTTCTTTGGCTAATTTTTTTCTTTTTACTTTTAGTAGAGATGGGGGAGGGTCTCACACTTGCTCAGGATGGTCTCCAACTCCTGACCTCAAGTGATCCTCCAGCCTCAGCCTCCCAGAATGCTAGGATTACAGGAGTGAGCAACCACACTCAGCCTAACTACTGAGTTTGCTATGCAGGTTCTTTCTTTTTTTTTTTTTTTTTGAGACAGAGTTTCACTCTATTGCCCAGGCTAGAGGGCCATCGCATCAGCCTAGCTCACAGCAGTAACCTCAAACTCCTGGGCCCAAGTGATCCTAATGCCTCAGCCTCCCGAGTAGCTGGGACTACAGGCATGTGACACCATGCCGGGCTAATTTTTTCTATATATTTTTAGTTGGCTAATTAATATATTTCTATTTTTAGTAGAGATGGGGTCTCAGTCTTGCTCAGGCTGGTTTTGAACTCTTGATCTTGAGTGATCCGCTCGCCCTGGCCTCCCAGAGTGCTAGGATTACAGGCATGAGCCACTGTGCCCAGCCTTGCAGGTTCTTTTATATATTTACAAAACGAGATCTATCTCCTTTCTCTTAAAAATCAGAGGATTAGGCTGGGTGCTGTGGCTCACGCCTGTAATTATAGCACTCTGGGAGGCTGAGGCCAGCGGATTGCTCGAGGTCAGGAGTTCAAAACCAGCCTGAGCAAGAGCCAGACCCCGTCTCTACTATAAATAGAAAGAAATTAATTGGCCAACTAATATATATAGAAAAAACTAGCCGGGCATGGTGGTGCATGCCTGTAGTCCCAGCTATTGGGAGGCTGAGGCAGCAGGATTGCTTGAGCTCAGGAGTTTGAGGTTGCTGTGAGCTAGGTTGATGCCACGGCACTCTAGCCCAGAGAACAGAGTAAGACTCTGTCTCAAAAAAAGAAAAAAAGGAAGAAATGATAAATGCCTGAGGTGATGGACACTCTAATTACCTTGATTTGAATAATTCACATTGTATGGTTGTATCAAAACATCACATGGGCCCTATAAAGATATATAACCATTATATATCCATAATAATTAAAAATTTTTAAAAAATAAATTCATTGGCAAAAATAAATAAATAAAATAAAATAAGTCACAGTGGCTCATGCTTGCAATCCTAGCACTTTGGGAGGCCAAAGTAGGAGGATTGTTTGAGACCAGGAGTTTGAGACCAGCTTGAGCACTATATCAAGATTCTGTCTCTTCAAAAAATAGAAAAATTAGCCAAGCATGGTGGCATGTGCCTGTAGTCCCAGCTACTTGGGAAGCTGAGGCAGTAGGATTGCTTAAAGCCCTGGAGTTTGACGTTGCTGTGAGCTAGGCTGATGCCACGGCACTTATTCTAGCCTGGGCAAAAAAGCAACACTCTGTCTCAAAAAATAAATAAATAATAAGTCAAACTCTAGTCACTGATGCTGTGTTTACATTTCTTATTTTATAAACATATGCCCATATTTTCACAGGGCTACCTTTGCTATTTGTCATAACAAATGAAGTATACGTTGAACAAAAATACAAAGTTATCTGCTTGAAGGCATGGGAGAGTGAAAAACCACCATGATAGTGAAGAATTACCAGGCCACGATTCAGAGGAGAATGAGGTCCAGGGAAGGTAAAAATATTTTAAGTAAAAATTTGAAAATGGAGAGCAAGAGTTAAAGACAGTTAAAGGAACACATTGAGATTAAAATATAGCAGCAGTGGAATTGTCAAACTCAATGAGTCTAAATATTTGATTCCTATATTTCAAAGTTTATATTTTTGTCAAATTAACCTATAAGATTCTATTAATAACACAACATCTCTTTCAAAGTTTCACAAGTCTAAAAGACAGCAGCAATAACCTCACTCTGACTATTCCTCAACAGTCCGCCCCTTGGTCTCACTCCTTTCCTGCCTCTGGGCCCTTCATTTTGCTTGTTGCCCTAGGTCAGGGACATGGGGCTAAAATGAAGACATGCCATCCAAGCCAAGGGTTCTAATCTCAGGTCAACTGTGTGGTCTTAGGCAAGTTAGTTGGTCTCTCCAAACCTCAGTGTCTTACTTTAGAAATTAAGGGCAGAATGTGTTGCCGGGCGTGGTGGCCCATGCCTGTAATCCTAGCACTCTGGGAGACCAAAGTGGGAAGATCACTTTGAGGCCAGGAGTTCAAGACCAGCCTGAGCAAGAGCAAGACCCTGTCTCTACTAAATAATAGAAAAATTAGCCTGCTGTAGTGGTATGCACCTGTAGTCCCAGCTACTCCTCAGGAGGCTGAGGCAGGAGGATCACTTGAGCCCAGCAGTTTGAGGTTGCTGTGAGCTAGACTGATGCTACAGCACTCTAGCCCAGACAATAGAGCCAGACTCTGTCTCAAAAAAAAAAAAAAAAAAAAAAAAAAAAAGGTAGAACCCATATTTTATAGGATTGTTGTAACAGTGAATGAGACAATGAGTATGTCAGTGCTTAATGCAGTATTGGGAACTTAATAAACCCTAAATACACATGATAGCTGCTATTAACACCTTCAGATATCAATGTTTACTACATACCAGTTCCACATCTATGATCAATATCATTCAATTCAATCAACATTTATTTGTAGCCAGGTGTGGTGGTGCACCTGTAGTTCTAGCTATTCAAGAGGGGAGGATCACTTGAGCCCAGGAGTTTTGAGGTTGCAATGAGCTAAGATGATGCTACTGTACTCCGGCCTGGGTGATAGAGTGAGACCTTGTCAAAAAAAGAAAGAAAGAAAGAAAGAAAGAAAGAAAGAAAGAAAGAAAGAAAGAAAGAAAGAAAGAAAGAAAGAAAGAAAGAAAGAAAGAAAGAAAGAAAGATTGATTATCTGGATGTGGTGCCACACATCTGTAGTCTCAGCTGTACTCAGGAGGCCAAGGCAGGAGGATCACTTGAGCCCAGAAGTTTTTTTTTGAGACAGAGTCTCACTTTGTTGCCCAGGCTAGAGTGAGTGCCATGGCATCAGCCTAGCTCACAGCAACCTCAATGTCCTGGGCTCAAGCGATCCTACTGCCTCAGCCTCCAGAGTAGCTGGGACTACAGGCATGCGCCACCATACCCGGCTAATTTTTTGTGTATATATATATATATGTATATATATATATATTTTTTTTTAGTTGGTCAATTAGTTTCTTTCTATTTTTAGGAGAAATGGGGTCTCACTCAGGCTGGTTTCGAAGTCCTGACCTTGAGCAATGCACCAGCCTAGGCCTCCCAGAGTGCTAGGAGTACAGGCGTGAGCCACCGCACCTGGCAGAGCCCAGAAGTTTGAGGTTGCTATGAGCAACCTCACTGTGACACCACTGTGCTCTAACCTGGGCAACAGAGTGAGACCCTGTCTCAGAAAAAAAAAAAAGAAAGAAAGAAAAAAAAAGAAAAATAATAGACAAAATGGAATTCATCAAAATTGAATACTTTTGTTTATTAAAGGACATTATCAAAAGAATGAAAAGACAACTTACAAAGAGAAAATATTTGTAAATCACATATCTATAGGGGTCTAGTATCCAGAACATGTAAAGAACTTTTGCAATCCAACAATAAAAAGATAAACAGCCCTTTTGAAAAATGGGCAAGACCTTCCAAAGAAGTTATACAGATAGTCAATAAGCATATAAAAAGGTGCTAAACATCATTAATCATTAGAGAAATGAAAATCAGAACCACAGTGAGATACCACTTCACACTCACTAGGATCGCAATAGTCAAAAAGTCAGATAATGGTAAGTGTTGAGGAGGATTTAGAAAAATTAGAAACCAGTACATTGCTAGGGGGGAATGTAAAATGATAAGGCTGCTTTGGAAAAGTTTGGTAGTTTTGCAAAAAATTAAATGATCATGTGATCTAGCAATTCTACTCCTAGGTGTATATATAGAAAATAACTAAAGACATATATCCACACAAATACCTGTTCACTACTGTTCATAACAACATTGTTTATAATGTTCATATCCAGAAAGTAGAATAAATCCAAATATCCATCGACTGATTAATAGATATCCAAAATCCAGTTTGCTCATATAATATAATAAAATATTATTCAGCCATAAAATGCAATAAAGTCCTAATATATGGTATGAAACGGCTGTATCTCCAATACATTATGCTAAGTGAAAGAAGGAAGTCACAACAAACAAAATATTTATGACTCTATTGATATGAAATCACCAGAATAGGCAAATCCATAGAGACAAAAAGCAGATTAATGGTTGCCAGAGGTTTGGGGGAGAGAATGTGGAATGGCTACTTAATGGTACTGGGGGTTTTATTTGCAGTGGGGATGAAAATGTTCTGGAAGTAAACAGTGGTGATGGGCACATAGCCTTGTAAATATCTGAATTGTGTTCTTTAAAAGAGTAAATTTGGCTGGCACCCCCTTCTCCTTCTTTGGGATGCCACGCCATCTCCCTTCGTTCTTCCCCCCTTCCTCTCTCTCTTTCACTCTCTCACTTTCTCCTCTAAGAAGATAAAATAAACATTTTTTTAAAAAATAAATAATTAAAAGGCCGGGCGCGGTGGCTCACGCCTGTAATCCTAGCACTTTGGGAGGCCGAGGCGGGCGGATCGCTCAAGGTCAGGAGTTCGAAACCAGCCTGAGTGAGACCCCGTCTCTACCAAAAATAGAAAGAAATTAATTGACCAACTAAAATATATATATACAAAAAATTAGCCGGGCATGGTGGTGCATGCCTGTAGTCCCAGCTACTCGGGAGGCTGAGGCAGTAGGATCGCTGAGCCCAGGAGATTGAGGTTGCTGTGAGCCAGGCTGACGCCACGGCACTCACTCTAGCCTGGGCAACAAAGTGAGACTCTGTCTCAAAAAAATAAATAAATAATTAATTAATTAATTAATTAATTAAAAGAGCAAATTTTATAATATGTGAATAATATAACCTCAATTTTAAAAAAATAAGAGATTGATTATTCAATTCTCTTTTTTTTTTTTTTTTTTGAGACGGAGTCTCGCTTTGTTGCCCAGGCTAGAGTGAGTGCTGTGGCGTCAGCCTAGCTCACAGCAACCTCAAACTCCTGGGCTCAAGCAATCCTCCTGCCTCAGCCTCCCGAGTAGCTGGGACTACAGGCATGCGCCACCATGCCCGGCTAATTTTTTCTATATATATTAGTTGGCCAATTAATTTCTTTCTATTTATAGTAGAGACGGGGGTCTTGCTATTGCTCAGGGTGGTTTCGAACTCCTGACCTTGAGCAATCAGCCCGCCTCAGCCTCCCAGAGTGCTAGGATTACAGGCATGAGCCACCGCGCCCGGCATCAATTCTCTTTTATTGTAGTAGAAAGAGTGGCTCTACCACTTTCTAAGCCATGGAAAATTAAGCACATTTTTAAAAGTGTGTTTCTATTTCCTAGTCTGCAAAATGAGAATCCTAATACTTATACCTCATGGGTTACTGTCAGAATTGACCACGGTAATAGAAAGTCTTTTATCACAGTTTCTGGCCCATAGTAGACTCTCAAAAAACATTAGTTTCCTTCCTTCTTCCCTTCCTTTCTCAGCTTCCTCTGTGTCAAGTCAAAGAAGTTTAAATTTCATTAAAATCTTATTATGTACCTAATTAGTAATGAAGTAATGTTAATTAGTAATGTGCCTAATTAATAAAGGTTGTTGATTCTTTAAGAAGAGAAAAATTTTGTATTTCTGTTCACGTTAAGGGGAAAAAAAGAAAAAAAGTTTAAATGTAAAAAATTTTTTAAAAAGAAAAAAGAAGGAAGAAAAAAAGTTAAACACTACCATGTTTTGATTTTTTGTTTTATTGGTTTTTGTTTGTTTTGACATCTCATCATCAGAAGGGTCTCTAGAAAATGGGGTTAGGTGAATAAAGAACACAATTTAATTTCTATGTTGCCCGGTAGACAAATCTCTCTGCAATTCTGTAAAAATTACTCCTGCAAGTGTAAGGGAAACGAACACACCCATACACATGCTTCTTTCTAAACCTAACCTATATCCACTCCTTCCAAAATTCCATGGCTTGGATCAACTGTGGCTTTCCACTGTCTTGTCCTCCCACTTCCTCTTCCCTTGATCCTGCTTTTGCTCTTTAACAGAAAACTCACCACAAAATAGTGTTGCGTATGAAACATGATATAAAAATAAGCTGTATAGTGTAAATGTCTCGAACACAGCAGAAACACCAAAACCCTCTCATTATACAAGGACAAGAAAATAACTGTGGCATAGTCGTCTCATTGGAAACCACAACTATAATTTTGCATCACATGGGAACAGTGAAACCAATTCATTCATAAAGTATCTTAATCCTCCAGCAGGAAAAATGCTTTTGCAGATATTGAGAAATGTTGTGTATGGACTACTTGGGAGAATTTCAGTTATTTTCCTCTATATACTATGAATAAATGGTAGGAGGGAAAACAGGTGAACATAATGAAATGAATACACAAATCTCTTCAAGGATATAACAGTCCCCACCATGTCTAAGCACCCACTATGTAGCAGGTACACTGCGAGACCTTTACAGACAACATCTCTCCTCCCAGCATCCCTGTTCCACAGGTTGACTATCTTGATGCTCCAAGTAGAAGGTCCATTCTCACACTGATGACCATATATGAGGAATAACTAAATTCTCAGTGCAACTGTGTTTTCCTTAACCATAGAAACAGTAGTCAATTGCATTCCTCCAAAGCCTTAAGCGAGTAGTGTGGTTCTTTTACTTGTTTTTATTTTGGGGGGTGGGAGATGTGACTTACATTTCTCTGAAATCTAATAAAAGTTATTGACAATCTTCCCAGAAAAACACATATAAAAACAATATGCTGCATATAATTTTGAGGAGGTGGGATCACAGACCACTGAAGCCTATCCAGATTAAGAACCTCCAATGTAGAAGTTGTATTTTTATGCTTTCTGAAGCTTACGAAAGACTTATGTTGGGGTCATTTAAACTAGGATTGAATTAATCTAAGAAATTCTTGTCCAGCAACCAAAAGTCTTGTGGAAAGTTTAGCAGGACTAAAGCACTAATAGAATAATATAGTTTAAAAATTCTGATTTTCCATGGTAGCTAAAAATACACAGAATACCTAATCTGATCTGGCTAATATCCAGTGATTAGTTAGAGATTTGCTGAAATGCTGACTCAATTACCATCTATGAAAAGGCTTTAATATGTGTTTCCCAAAAAGAATTTAACAGAAACTACAGAGTTTCTCTTCTGGGAAGAAGGAAATAGACCTGACATTCCAAAAAATACCTGGACCATAAACTTCGGGTTTCCAAAAGTGATTAGAAGTCATTAGACATTAACATATCAGCAAAATACAAAATATTTTGGTTGGTAATACTTTCAGCTTGAAATAAAGAATCAAATGATCCTAATGTCAGAAAATAAGCTGGAATAAGAACCAATATTTATGCAGAAAAAAGTTCACTACCAAATGGAAAGTTGTAAGAAACTGAAGCATTCAGCCACAAAAAACAAACTGGCAAGTTAAATTCATTTACCTAAAGGAATATTATGCAGGCATTAAAAAATCTTTGCAAACTTCTAATTGTCAGAGAAAATACTGAATGAAAAAAATGGAAGAAATATTTTACCTCATTTGACCTCAACTATGTTATTTTTTAAATGCAGAAAAAATACTAGAAGCAAATATCCCAATATATTCATGGTGGTTGCTCTAAGTGGTAGGATTAATGGGGTTTTTTTCCTACTTCTAAATTTTCTACAATGCAAATTACATTATTTTGATTTAGTACATTTTATTATTTTTTAAAGTAACACAAGCTCACTATGTAAAAATTCAAACCACATGGAAAAATCTAAGCAAAAAGTTAAAGTAACATATTTTCTAATATATGCCTCCTCCATCCAAAAACTCCAGTCCTCAGGTAAACACTTCCAACAGTTTGGTTTGGTAGGTATCCTTTTGGAATTGTTTTTCTAAATTCCATTTACAATTAAAAAAATACATGATTTTGAGCTTGCATGCTCCTTTCCCCTTCTTGGTGTAATTCACAATCACAGATGCATATGGTAATAATTTTAAACAACACAGGCAGACAGCTTTTATCACTTTTTTTTTCTTTTTTTTTTACTCAGGAAGTCTGTAAATTTTTTTTATTTTTCAATACAAGGTCTCACTCTGTTGCCTAGGCTAGAGCACAGTGGGGTCATCATAGCTCACTGCAACCTCAAACCCCTAGGCTGAAGCAATCCTCCTGCCTCAGACTCCAAATAGCTGGGACTACAGGCGCACACCACTACCACCACCACACATGGCTAAATTTTTAATTTTTTTGTAGAGATGGATTCTCTCTATTGCCCAGGCTGATCTCAAACTCCTGGGCTCGAGCAATCCTCCAACCTTGGCCTCTCAAAGTGCTAGGATTACAGGCGTGAGCCACAGCACGCGGCCTACCACGTATTTTTAAAGCTCTCCATACCGTCCTAAAAACCTTTTCCTTAAGCCTTCTTGAATTTCTGTTACCCTACTTAAATTTCTGTTACAGATATCCCATGATCCTAATATTTTTGGTACGCTAAAAGTGTTGTTTTGGGGTAATAGCTGCTGAAATAATATATCCAGTACATATGGAGTAAAATGAACAATATACAGTATAGTTGTTTTTTTGGTTTTTTTTTTTTTGAGACAGAGTCTCGCTTTCTTGCCTAGGCTAGAGTGAGTGCCGTGGCGTCAGCCTAGCTCACAGCAACCCCAGACTCCTGGGCTCAAGCGATCTTCCTGCCTCAGCCTCCAGAGTAGCTGGGACTACAGGCACGAGCCACCATGCCCAGCTAATTATATATATATATATATATATATATATATATATATATATATATATATTAGTTGGCCAATTAATTTCTTTCTATTTTTATAGTAGAGACGGGGTCTCGCTCAGGCTGGTTTTGAACTCCTGACCTTGAGCAATCCGCCCGCCTCGGCCTCCCAGAGTGCTAGGATTACAAGCGTGAGCCACCGCGCCCGGCCTTTTTTTGTTTTTTTTTAAACATACATTGTTATATGAGAAATAGTCTGACTTATAATTCTATAAGATTTTATTCATTCACTAATTTAATCATTTGTTTAGTGAACATTTGTTGAGCATCTATTGTGTGCTGCTAATATCTCCTAAATCCTGGCTTTGGGCTTTAGAAGTATCTTAAACATCTCATTTAAGTATTTCATGGCCTTCTTTTAAAGACAGTGACTAGGTATTAATGGGGCATACTTAAATCAGAAAAAAGGCAAGATTTTTCCTTTGCTCTATTCATAACAGACACCAAGAGCTGATGATAATTAGCCAACACCTTCTGGGTACTCTTGACTTGAGCACTGAGTCTCATTATCAAGGTAATGCCTTGACTTTCTTAGATTAGTTTGATTGATTTGCTAGTTGTACCTTATTTTAATATGATAATAATGCAAAAAAAAAAAAAAAGATCCTTTTTTCTGTCCTTCCTGATAACACTTGTGCCACATTCATCATAGTCCACAATGGCTAGCTACTAGAAAAGGACTTTTTCAGCTTTGATACCATCAACTCTTGAGATATCACTCTGGAATAAAAAATCAAGAGCATGACTAACAAAAACGGATCTGGAGTTATGCTCTGTAGTGAAATAAACATGTAAAATACTAGGGTTCTCAATATTATATGATAGTATAACTTGGATTATACTGACGTTAGATGAAGTTGTGAGCCAGTTTCACACATTTTTCTTTCTGGATAAGATGGCATACAGAACATGGCAAGGGATTTGAACCATAATGACAAGATTCCAGAAATTAACACCCATGGGTCAGAATCAATCAAGATCAGCATGGTTCTGTTGACATACTTGGAGTTTACACATGTATGTACACTAAGCACCAAGGGTTTTTCTTTTTCTATGTCCAGTTCTGTGGTGCAATGTGCTACTGAAGTCTCAGTAGTGATACAAAGAGATTCCTTAAAGGCATATTTAAGGACATATAACATCTGCCCTCAATTGAAGGAGTTGGTAGCAAAAATTTGTTCCATATGCCATATACAACATATGCCAAAATGAGATCCAGCTGTTTGAAAACTCTAAGAAAAGCAGTGGCCAAGAGATGCTAGCCCCACCCCCACTACCACCAAAAAGGATAAAATAAAATAAAATAAAATGAGTGTGTCAACTAATTCTCAAAGGGCAGCTCTAAAACTAGACTTTTAGCATATCCATAAGTTCAGACAATCAGTGGTTCAATTTGTATCATAACACTACTTAACTGTTAGCTTTCGAAACACAGCCTATGTAGGTATTACAATTTTTCCAGGTGGAATTGGCATTAGTTAAGAGAATAGTGTGGTAATGAACACAGCACACTTAGCATCTAATATGCTGCTATTTAATCTAACCAAGCACATAATAGCCTTTTAATATTCTGGAAAAAAATTACCATTAAGCAGGGCAAATACAAGAGAGGTTATTTCACTTTGACTATATCAACTTGCAAATTGCTTGTCTAGTCATTCAATTAATGTTAATTAAATACACGATACTATACCAAAATCATTTCCCTAGACACATATAATGAAACTCAAGACCCCACCCTCAGAAGTTTAGTCTACAAACAACTGTTTGGTTTCTTTTGCTTTTACACACACTAAAAATTACTTGTGAAAGTGTAGCCTACCCAAAGCACCTATTCTAATGTATGTAAAAAGCTCCCACTCATTCCTCCTTCCCCCGTTTTTTATTTTACTATCTTTCACTGTTAAATAGGGTAGTGCATAAATCTCAAAATGTGAAATTACAAATACACAGGAATACTATAACCAAAAGCAAATTTCTAGATAACTATAAGAATGACACAAGCCTGAGCAAGAGCGAGACCCTATCTCTACAAAAAAATTAAAAAATTAGCTGGGCATGGTGGTACACACCTGTAGTCTCAGCTACTCGGGAGGCTGAGGCAGGAGGATCACTTGAGCTGGGAGTTTGAGGCTTACCCAGGACCACAGAGTGAGACTCTGTCTCCAGGGGAAAAAAAAAAAAGGAATGACAAAAGTCTCACTCTGTCACCTGCGCTAAAGCGCCATGGTGTCAGCCTAGCTCACAGCAACCTCAAACTCCTGGGCTCAAGTGATTCTCCAGCCTCACCCTGCCCAGTAGCGGAGGGGTGGTGGTGGTGGTGGTAGTGGTGTTACAGGTGCGCGTGCCACCATGCCCTTTTTATAGAGACCAGGTCTCTCTCTTGCTCAGGCTGGTCTCTAACTCCTGAGCTCAAGCGATCCTCCTGCCTCAGCCTCCCAGATTTCTAGGATTACAGGTTTGAGCCAACGTGTCTGGCCTGAACTAGGCTTGACAGGAGACAGATTATGGTTGTTTTATTTAGTAGCCAAATGATATCTCTGGGAAGACGATTTAACACACTGTTGTACAATTAAAAGATATATTCTTCCTTATTGTGGAAGATAAAAATGTAATCTATGAACATAAGTCAAAATTTGTTGTTAGGGTGGAGGAGAAGGGGCAAAAACCTACCTAACAGATACAATGAACACTATTTGGTGATGAGCACACTTATAGCCATGACTCAAACACTACAAAAGTGATCCATGTAACCAAAAACATTGGTACACCCTTAATATTTTGAAATTAAAAAAAAAAATTGTCTTTACTTCTCCCAGGGGTTAGCAGTCAATGTTTTGAGGAATGGCATAGCTTTTGGGCCCTAAGTATATTTGAAAGACAAAAATTCTAACAGTTCTGTTTTTAACATGTATATTTGATACATTTTTATATACTTTCACAGAAACACAAACAAAAACCACCAAATATTATTTTAAA